>NC_090376.1:156439606-158839606 GCF_036365525.1 Heterodontus francisci
TTCCCGAAGTTAGCAGCTGCGAGCTGTGAAACTGACAACCATCGTTTTTTGAAAGAATTGACTTTTAAAAAAATTTTAAGAGCATTACACTCTCTGAAACTGAGAGAGTCAGTAGCTGTCACCTGCGAAACTGAATGCAATAGCTTAAATGCCGGACTGATCCAGGGAAATTTCTCATCTCCAATCATGGTCAGGATGAGTAACGGCCCTGGGAAGAGTTTACACCCTCAGGCCAGATGGAAACATTTAGCCGGCCGGATTCTGGTCTCTTGCCCTGATTTTTTTTTCTTATCTCGCTTTTTGTTTTGGTTAGTTTTCCCCATTTCTTTCTTAATCCCCTTGTGTTTGGATGGTTGCTATGCTGCCAGTTACACCTCAAGACCCATCTTTTGTTTCATTACTTGTCTCATTACCACTCCCCTTGGCGTTAGTCATTTAATCTCTCCTGCCCTCCATATTTCATAGACCTCCCTTCTGTTAGTCTTTTCCTCCATTCGTCCCCCCTTTCACTTGCTCAAAAGCAATATTTCTAACTTTTGCCAGTTCTGATGAAAGGTCACAGACCTGAAACATTAACGGTTTCTCTCTCCACAGACTCTGCCAAACGTGCTGAGTATTTCCACCACTTTGTTTTTGATTCTGTCTAGAACCTGGGTTGAAATCTATCAGGTACAAGATCTTGTTTCTTTTGGATAGCTGTCAAGCCAAGTCTTTTTTCTTAAAAAGGATACAAATCTCATTTTCTCCAGTATTTATCTCTTTGGGTGTTAAAAGGCAGCAGGCAGGATATAATGATCTCAGGACCTCCAATCTCAAGCTGACTTAGCCACGAGAAGGCACAGAGCTGGACAAAACCAGCTCCTCCTTGAACTTCTTTATCCCCTTGCCATGGCTAGCTGGCAGGCCTCTTCCCACAGAGATTGGCAGCTTGATGGAAAGCAACAACTGATCCATTTAATCCAAACTAATGCCTCTAACTGTGCTTAAACTTTAGAATACTAGAAATAAAGCACTTCACATGGTGAATTTATCATTTAGCGGGGAAACATGGCAGCTATTTTGCACACATCAGAGTTGAGTTATGCAGCACAGAAACAGGCCCTTCAGCTCATAGTGTCTGTGCCAACCATCGAGCAAATATCTATTCTAATCCCATTTTCCAGCACTTGGCCCATAGCCTTGTATGCTATGGTGTTTCAAACGCTCTTCTAAGTATATCTTAAATGTTCAGGGTTCTTGCCTTCAGGCAGTGTGTTCCAGATTCCAACCACCCTCTGGGTGAAATTTTTTTTCCTCAAATCCCCTTTTAACCTCATGCCCCTTACCTTAAATCTATGCCCCCTGGTTACTGACACCTCTGTTGAGGGAAAAGATTTTTTCCTATCTACCCTATCTATGCCCCTCAATTTTGTATACCTCAATCAGGTCCCCCCTCAGCCTTCTTTGCTCTAAGGAAAACAACCTTAGCCTATCTAGTCTCTCTTCATAGCTGAAA
The DNA here is from genome assembly GCF_036365525.1 of Heterodontus francisci. Taxonomy (NCBI): domain Eukaryota; kingdom Metazoa; phylum Chordata; class Chondrichthyes; order Heterodontiformes; family Heterodontidae; genus Heterodontus; species Heterodontus francisci. Next base: position 156,441,102 of record NC_090376.1, read on the forward strand.
CGCTCCAGCCCAGGCAACATCCTGGTAAATCTCCTCTGCACTCTCTCCAGTGCAATCACATCCTTCCTATAGTGTGGTGACCAAAACTGTACACCAGTACTCCAGCTGTGGCCTAACTAGCATTTTATACAGCTCCATCATAGTTTCAGCGCTATATCTCTAAAACTAAACTATAACCTCCCTGCTCTTATATTCTGTGCCTCGGCTAATCAAGGCAAGTATCCCATATGCCTTCTTAACCACCTTATCTACCTGTGTTGCTGCCTTCGGTGATCTTTGGACAAGTACACCAAGGTCCCGCTGACCTTCTGTACTTCCTTGGGTCCGACCATCCATTGTATATTCCCTTGCCTTGTTAGTCCTCCCAAAATGCATCACCTCACACTTCTCAGAATTAAATTCCATTTGCCACTGCTCCGCCCATCTTACCAGCCCATCTATATCGTCCTGTAATCTAAGTCTTTCCTCCTCACTATTTACGACACCACCAACAGTAGCGCAGTGGTTAGCACCGCAGCCTCACAGCTCCAGCGACCCGGGTTCAATTCTGGGTACTGCCTGTGTGGAGTTTGCAAGTTCTCCCTGTGTCTGCGTGGGTTTCCTCCGGGTGCTCCGGTTTCCTCCCACATGCCAAAGACTTGCAGGTTGATAGGTTAATTAGCCATTATAAATTGCCCCTAGTATAGGTAGGTGGTAGGGAAATACAGGGACAGGTGGGGATGTGGTAGGAATATGGGATTAGTGTAGGATTAGTATAAATGGGTGGTTGATGGTTGGCACAGACTCGGTGGGCCGAAGGGCCTGTTTCAATGCTGTATCTCTAAACTAAAAATCTGCAAACTTACTGATCATACCTCCTATCTTCACATCTAAATCATCAATGTACACTGCAAACAGCAAGGGTACCAGCACCGATCCCAGTGGTACACCACTGGGCACAGGCTTCCAATTGCAAAAACAACGCTCAACCGTCACCCTCTGCCTCCTTCCACTAAGCCAATTTTGGATCCAATTTGCCAAATTGCCCTCGATCCCATGGGCTCTTATCTTCTTGGTCCCATGTGGGACCTTATCAAAAGGTTTACTGAAACCAATATAGACTACATCAACTGCTTTACCCTCATCTACACATCTCGTCAGCTCCTCGAAAAATTCAATCAAATGTATTAGACATGATCCCCCTGTCAAAGCCATGCTGACTATCCTTGATTAATCCCTGCCTCTCCAAGTGGAGATTAATCCTGTCCCTCAGAATTTTTTCCAATAGTTACCCTACCACTGATGTTAGACTCATAGGCCTGCAATTACCTGGTTAATCCCTACTACCCTTCTTGAATAATGGTACCACATTCACTGTCCTCCAGTCCTCTGGCACTTCTCCTGTGGCCAGAGAGGATTTGAAAATTTGTGTCAGAGGCCCTGCTATCTCCTCCCTTGCCCCACATACCAGCCTGGGATACATCTCATCTGGGCCTGGGGATTTATCCACTTTTAAGCCCGCTAAAACCTCCTCCCTTTCAATGCTAATTTGTTCAGGGGAATTGAGGGAAGGTGGGGATGTGGTAGGAATATGGGATTAATGTAGGATTAGTATAAATGGGTGGTTGATGGTCGGCACAGACTCGGTGAGCCGAAAGGCCTGTTTCAGTGCTGTATCTTTAAATAAAGAAATAAATCACAATCCCCCCCCACCCCCACCGATCTCTACACCTACATCGTCCTTCTCCATTGTGAACACAGATGAAAAGTAATCATTTAAAACCCCACCTACATCCTCCAGCTCCACACAGATTGCCACTTTGGTCCCTAATGGGCCCTACTCCTTCCCTGGTTATCCTCTTGCCCTTGATATACTTATAAAATGCTTTGGGATTTTCCTTTATCTTGCCCACCAGTGTTTTTTCATGTCCCCTCTTCACTCTCATTACTTTTTTTTTTATAAAGTACCCCCCTACACTTTCTATACTCCTCTAGGGCCTCCACTGTTTTCAGCCCTCTGAATCTGCCATAAGCCTCCTTTTTTTTCCCTGATCCAATCCTCTATATCCTTTGATATCCATGGTTCCCTAGACTTGTTGGTCCTACCCTTCACCTTTAGGGGCACATGTTGGCCCGGAATTCTCACTATTTCCTTTATGAATGACTCCCAATGATGTGATGTAGACTTTCGTACAAGTAGCTGTTCCCAGTCCTCTTTGGCCAGATCCTGTTTTATCATATTGAAATTGGCCTTCCCCCAATTCAGTACCTTTATTTCCAGTCCATCTTTGTCCCTGTCCATAACTAACTTCAATCTTAGAGTTATGGTCACTATCCCCGAAAGGCTCCCCCACTGACACTTCCACCACTTGTCCAGCTTCATTCCCCAGGATAATGTCCAGTACCGCCCCTCCTCATGTAGGACTTTCTACGTGCTGGCTCAAAACAATCACCTGGATGCACTGTAAGAATTCCACCCCCTTTAAGCCTTTTATGCCAAGACTATCCCAATTGATATTGGGGAAGTTGAAATCCCCCATTACCCTCTTATTTTTACACCTCTGAGATTTGCCTACATATCCGCTCCTCTAACTCTCCCTGACTGTTTGGAGGCCTGGAGTACACTCCCAGCAAAGCGATTGCCCCCTTTTTGTTTTTATGTTCTACCCATATGGCCTCATTTGAGGAACCTTCGAAGATATCATCCCTCCTTACTGCAGTAATTATCTCCTTGATCAATTGTGCAAAGTTACATTCTTTTACATCCCCACCACCCCCCCCCCTTACTGTACCTCCACTCTGTATTCCACCCCCCTGCCAAATTAGTTTAAACCCCCCTCCCCCCAAACAGCAAACCTTCCTGCAAGGATCTTGGTCCCATTCCGTTTCAGGTGCAACCCGTCCGACTTGGACAGATTCCACCTTCGCCAGAAACATTCTACCAAAGGACAAATAATCAGTTAATGATGATGGTGTTGGCAAAGGTTGAATATTGGCTGATGCATGAACCAAAACTTAAAGTGTTTTGAATAATGTCATGGTACCTTTAGTACCCTTAAATTCATCGGAATAGGCAGACAAGGCTTTGATTTAGTGCCTCATCTGAAGGATGGCATCTATGAAAATGCAGCACTCTTTTCAGTTCCAAAGTGTCAACTGCAGATGATCTAGAGGAGGACTTGAACCCACAACCTTGTGATTCAAGAAGTATGCCATCTCACCAGACAACTGAATGTTAAAATTCTCAGAAGCATAACTTAGGGAACAATGCTCGAAACAAATGGTTATAATATAATGGTTATAATACACGCTACCATCATATATCCAGCATATTCAGAAACAAAAACACAAAGTCAATTAACTAAACTTCTTACCTTTGATAAGCAATGACAAATTCTTTCCGTTGCATACAAAGTATATTGAAGAACATTTGGCTCAGTTTTCATAGCAGATTCATATTTACTGACAGCATCAGAGTATCTGTCATAAAAGAAAACATTGACACTGTACTATTAAAAGCAATATTTCTGTATTCTTTGTTGTAATAAGCACGGGGACCTAATTACTGTCACTAAGGCTACGCCGAACACTACAAAAACTCTAGTATGAACAGAATACATTCTAAGTTGAAATATCAAAACTTACTTTTCTTGTCTTACGAGGTCTTCTCCAGTTGACAACTGCTTGTTCAGTTTTTTCACTTGTTTATAGTGGGCAAAACAGAGTTTGTGATCCGGATCTAATTTCAGACATTCCCGAATTTCACTGTATATAAAGGAAAACAAAATGCTACATCATTTAATGCAATGCCAGCAAAATCTCATAGGACTAAACTCTAATTCTAGAAAGTAATGTGATAATCAAAAGAAATTGATGGGGTGAGGCGGGAAAGATGGTGGGATTGGCCTCAGGTCCAAAAGGAGTTTATACCAGCTTCTTCCCCTCTGCTTTTATCCCCACCAAAACAAAAAAAGCACTAACAAAGAGGAAATGTTTTATTGCGTTGGCTCAAAATCAAACCAAACCAATACTTCCTTAGCCATGCACACTGCAGCAAATTTGCTATAATCAATCTCGCAGAGGTACAGAGTGATAACTTTGTTGTTGATAAACAGTGAAGATACCACAGACAGAATGCAGGAACAAAGGACGTTTTTTTTTTATATTCATTCCTGCGACGTGGGCGCCGCTGGCTAGGCCAGCATTTAATACCCATCCTTAATTGCCCATGAGGTGGTGGTGGTGAGCTGCCTTGAACCGCTGCAGTCTATGTGGGGTAGGTACACCTACAGTGCTGTTGGGAAGGGAGTTCCAGGATTCTGACCCAACAACAGTGAACAGTGATATAGTTCACGTCAAGATGGTGTGTGGCTTGGAGGGGAACTTGCAGGTGGTGGTGTTCCCATGCGACTACTGCCCTTGTCCTTCTAGGCGGTAGAGGTTGTAGGTTTGGAAGGTGCTGTCTAAGGAGCCTTGGTGCCTTGCTGCAGTGCATCTTGTAGATGGTACACACTGCTGCCACTGTGTGTCGGTGGTGGAGGGAGTGAATGTTTGTAGATGGGGTGTCAATCAAGCGGACTGCTTTGTCCTGGAGGGTGTTGAGCTTAGAGTGTTGTTGGAGTTGCACCCATCCAAGCAAGGGGAGAGTATTCCACTTGTAGATGGTGGACAGGCTTTGGAGAGTCAGGAGGCAAGATAGTCACCGCAGGATTCCTAACCTCTGACTTGCTCCTGTAGCCATGGTATTTATATGGCTACTCCAAATCAGCTTCTGGTCAATGGAAACCCCCAAGGTGTTGATAGTGGGGGATTCAGTGATTGTAATGCCATTGAATGTCAAGGGGATCAGGTTAGATTATTGTTGGAGATGGTCATTGCCTGGCACTTGTGTGGCGTGAATGTTACTTGCCACTCATCAGCCCAAGCCTGGGGGTCATGAATGGTGCTGAAAATTGTGCAATCATCAGCGAACATCTCCATTTCTGACCTTATCTTTGAAGGAAGGTCACTGATGAAGCAGCTGAAGATAGTTGGGCCTAGCACACTACTCCGAGGAACTCCTGCAGTGATATCCTGGAGCTCAGATGATTGACCTCCTACAACCACATCTTCCTTTGACTAGGTATGACTCCAACCAGCGGAGAGTTTTCACCGATTCCCATTGACTCCAGTTTTGCTAGGGCTCCTTGATGCCAAACTCGGTCAAATGCTGCCTTGATGTCAATGGCAGTCACTCCCACCTCACCTCTTGAGTTCAGCTCTTTTGTCCATGTTTGAACCAAGACCGTAATGAGGTCTGGAGCTAAAAGGCCCTGGCAAAACCCAAACTGAGCACTCATCAAACTTAGCGTCACTGAGCAGGTTATTGCGAAGCAAGTGCTGCTTGACAGCACTGTCGATGACACCTGCCATCACTTTACTGATGATTGAGAGTAGACTGATGGGGCGCTAATTGGCCGGGTTGGACTTGTCCTGCTTTGTGTGTACAGGACATACTTGAGCAATTTTCCACATTGCCAGGTAGATGCCAATGTTGTAGCTGTACTGGAACAGCTTGGCTAGGGATGTGGCAAGTCCTGGAGCACAGGTCTTCAGTACTATTGCTGGAATGTTGTCAAGGGCCATAGCCTTTGCAGTATTCAATGCCTTCCGTCGTTTCTTGATATCACACGGAGTGCATCGAATTAGCTGAAAACTGGCATCTATGATGCTGAGGACTTCAGGAGGAGGCAGAGATGGATCACCAACTCAGCACTTCTGGCTGAAGATTGTTGCAAATGCTTCAGCGTTATGTTTTGCACTAACGTGCTGGGCTCCCCCATCATTGAGGATGGGGATATTTGTGGAGCCACCTCCTCCAGTTAGTTGTTTAATTGTCCACCACCATTCACGACTGATTGTGGCAGGACTGCAGATCTGATCCGTTGGTTATGGGATCACTTAGCTCTGTCTATCTCATGCTGCGTACGCTGTTTGGCACGCAAGTAGTTCTGGGTTGTAGCTTCCCCAGGTTGACACCTCATTTTGAGGTATGCCGGTGCTGCTCCTGGAATGCCCTCCTGCACTCTGCACTGGACCAAGATTGGTCCCCCGGCTTGATGGTAATGGTAGAGTGGGATATATGCCGGGCCAAGAGGTTACAAATTTCCATCTATAATAATTATACTGCACTGTGCACTGCCTGGAGTGTCATGCATTATGTAATATTTTACTCATCACTTTTTTGTTGCTAATGTGGCTCAGTGTCAAACCTGTGACTTGGAACATTTTACTATGATAAGGGTGCTATATAAATGCAAGCTGTTGTTAACAATCCCAACTGTCATATGACAGCAGATCTCCACTCAGCAATCAATGCCACAGATTTAGTGATATGTATTTTTTTTTTTTTAAAAACACCTGCACGTGGGAAAGATCTCCTGACCAAGACAGCTATAGGCAACATGTATTTCATAAAGGAAAATATGCCTAGGTAATCTTTTCTCACACTCCATTTGCAATGACCATTCTTATTTGCCTACAGATGCTGCATAAATTCGATTACAGTATGTATGATGTAGTTTTTCGAAGAAGCCACAAATCCAATGTTAACATTAATTCCACTATAAAATCAACAAACGTATGACTGACCAAGGCCTCATTAGCAACTCTTAGAATCACAGAATCATACAGCACTGAAGGAGGCCATCTGGACCATCATGCCTGTGCCAGCTCTCTGAAAGTGCAACCAATTCGTCCCACTCGCTTGCTCCTTCTGCACAGCCCTGCACACTTTGAAAATGGAATTAGATAGATACTTGAAATGCAAAGTTACTACTGCTTCCACAACCCTTTCATTACTCATCACCTCCCATTTTTTCCCCCTTACAGTACAAAGAACAAAGAACAGTACAGCACAGGAACAGGCCATTCGGCCCTCCAAGCCTGCGTCGATCTTGATGCCTGCCTAAACTAACACCTTCTGCACTTCTGGGGCCCATATCCCTCTATTCCATTCTTATTCATATATTTGTCAAGATGTCTCTTAAACGTCGCTATCATGTCTACTTCCACCACCTCCCCTGGCAGCAAGTTCCAGGCACTCACCACCCTCTGTGTAAAGAACTTGCCTCGCACATCCCCTCTAAACTTTGCTCCTTACACCTTAAACCTATGTCCCCTAGTAACTGACTCTTCCACCCTGGGAAAAAGCTTCTGACTATCCACTCTGTCCATGCCGCTCATAACTTTGTAAACCTCTATCATGTCGCCTCTCCACCTCCGTCGTTCCAGTGAAAACAATCCGAGTTTATCAAACCTCTCCTCAGCTAATGCCCTCCAGACCAGGCAACATCCTGGTAAACCTCCTCTGTACCCTCTCCAAAGCCTCCACGTCCTTCTGGTAGTGTAGCGACCAGAACTGCACGCAATATTCTAAGTGTGGCCTAACTAAGATTCTGTACAGCTGCAACATGACTTGCCAATTTTTATACTCTATGCCCCGACCGATGAAGGCAAGCATGCCTTATGCCTTCTTGACTACCTTATCCACCCGCGTTGCCACTTTCAGTGACCTGTGGACCTATACACCCAGATCTCTCTGCCTGTCAATACTCCTAAGGGTTCTGCCATTTACTGTATACCTCCCACCTGCATTAGGCTTTCCAAAATGCATTACCTCACATTTGTCCGGATTAAACTCCATCTGCCATTTCTCCGCCCAAGTTTCCAACCGACCTATATCCTGCTGTATCCTCTGACAATCCTCATCATTATCCGCAACTCCAGCAACCTTTGTGTCGTCCGCAAACTTACTAACCAGACCAGCTACATTTTTCTCCAAATCATTTATATATACTACAAACAGCAAAGGTCCCAGCACTGATCCCTGCGGAACACCACTAGTCACATCCCTCCATTTTGAAAAACACCCATCCACTGTTACCCTGTCTTCTGTGACTGAGCCAGTTCTGTATCCATCTTGCCAGCTCACCTCTGATCCCATGTGACTTCACCTTTTGCACCAGTCTGCCATGCGGGACCTTGTCAAAGGCTTTACTAAAGTCCATATAGACAACATCCACTGCCCTTCCCTCATCAAATATCTTCATCACTTCCTCAAAAAACTCAATCAAATTAATAAGACACGACCTCCCCTTCACAAAACCATGCTGTCTCTCGTTAATAAGTTTGTTTGTTTCCAAATGGGAGTAAATCCTGTCCCGAAGAATCCTCTCTAATAGTTTCCCTACCACTGACATAAGGCTCACCGGCCTATAATTTCCTGGATTATCCTTACCACCCTTCTTAAACAAAGGAACAACATTGGTTATTCTCCAGTCCTCTGGGACCTCACCTGTAGCCAATGAGGATGCAAAGATTTCTGTCAAGGCCCCAGCAATTGCTTCCCTTGCCTCCCTCAGTATTCTGGGGTAGATCCCATAAGGCCCTGGGGACTTTTCTACCTTAATGCTTTGCAAGACACCCAACACCTCCTCCTTTTTGATAATGAGATGACTGAGACTATCTGCACTCCCTTCCCTAGGCTCATCATCCACCAAGTCCTTCTCTTTGGTGAATACTGATGCAAAGTACTCATTTAGCACCTCGCCCATTTCCTCTGGCTCCACACATAGATTCCCATCTCTGTCCTTGAGTGGGCCAACCCTTTCCCTGGTTACCCTCTTGCTCTTTATCTACGTATAAAAAGCCTTGGGATTTTCCTTAATCCTGTTTGCCAATGACTTTTCAGGAGCCCTTTTAGCCCTCCTAACTCCTTGCTTAAGTTCCTTCCTACTGTCTTTATATTCCTCAAGTGCTTCATCTGTTCCTAGCCTTCCAGCCCTTACAAATGCTTCCTTTTTCTTTTTGACTAGTAGAATCAAAAATAAATACTGTAGGAAGTCTGGCTCTGACTCATCAGATCAGAAGCTTTCGGTGAGGAGCCATGATCCTAGAACTACTAGTGAAGAGAACTGGGGCTACACTGTTATAGTCCCAACCCCAATCCACAACCCTAATGTGTACCAAACATACGTTCTGCTGAATTATATGGAGAAGGCTGAAGTCCCGCTGCTGGGCCCTAAGCAGAACGCAACCCCGCTTCAGAGGGTGATGGGACCAGAGGCAGCATTTTGCACGGGGGTGAGGTCACTGAGCGCCAATGGCGTTGTTGGCGCGAGGGTAGTCATTGCCACCAGGGAGGATTCCCCCTCCTGAGCCCACTGGGAGGTCAGCAGGTTTCACCCAGCAGTCTCAACACTTGGCAGCAGGCAAAATGACAGCCAAAGCAGGAAGTCACCTTTAATTGGCCACTTAAGTGGTTCAATTGGCCTCCCAGTGGGCATCCAAGCCACTAACTTTCCTGCTGCTGGCAAAATGGCACAGTGGCAGGAAGACATTGGGCACCCCTACCCAGACACCTTACCGGCCATTTTGCCAGCCTTCCCACCTCCTAGCCCACTCGGAAGGGCCTTTATATCTCAATGTGCCAAAAATTCTGAAGGACTTACAACACTGCTACAATTACTTCTTTCATACTTCAAAAATGGTAGCAACAAATTCTACATTTTTCCTGGATAAGAATTCATCCTACAAAATATTTTAGATCAAACCGCTCCACCCAAAATTAATGAAATGGCTAACAAAGGTGGCGAACAAAAAGACTGAATTGAACAAACTGACGAAGGCTGTATGGTTTGCTATTTAAAAATAGCAGAAGATTAAATCAAAGAAAAAGGAGTAAGATGCTTACCCAAGAGACATTTCATGGTCTCCAAGCTGGTAATAGATTATACTGATTTTGTAGAATGCTTCAGTATTGTCATGTTTAAGTTTTGATGCTGCTTTCAAGTCACTTATTGCTTTTCCACTTTCATCAATCTGTATGTAACATTCTGCCCGAAGCTCTCTCAACTTAGAATCCCAAACACAGGTCTGATGCAAAAGAAAGACAGTGACATTTATTATGAAATTAGAGAATTTTTTATAAACTTAAGGCAGCAACTTGCACTTGTATAACATCTTTAAAATAGAAAATGTCCCAATTAGGAAGAATCAAAAAATGAAAGTTGAGCCAAAGGAGACATTAGGAGGGATTTCTAATGGTGGGGCAAAGTGAAGAGCTTTGTTTTTGTTCTTGTAATGTGAGCATCGCTGACAAGGCCAATATTTATTGCCCATCCCCAATTGCCCTTGACAAGATGATGTCAAGCCTTCTTGAAACACTGAAGTCCATGTGGTATAGGTACACCTAGTGTTGTTAGGGAGGGAGCTCTAGGATTTTGACCCAGTGACGGTGAAGAAACTACAATATATGCCCAAGTCAGGATGGTGAGTGATTTGGAGGGGAACTTGCAGGTGGTGGCAGTCCCATGCATCTGCTGCCCTTGATCTTCTAAGTGGCAGAGATCATGGATTTGGAAGGAGGAGGAGCCTTGGCAAGTTGCTGCAGTGCATTTCTGTATGCAGTGTGCAGTTGTCAATCTAACTCTCCTCCCGGGAACTGTCAGTGAACTTGCGGCACTAGTCTCTGTGCATATATTCTGCAGTTGTCAATCACAGTTCCCAGGGGAGGGGGGGGGGGTGGGGGGGGAGGTCAGTGAAATTCCTGCACTGATGCTACCATCTTTTAGATGGTACACACTGCTGCCACTGTGCACTGGTGGCGAGGGAGTGAACGATTCAGATGCTGGATGGGGTGTCGATTAAGCGCACTGGTCTTGGATGGTGTCAAACTTTGAGGATTGTTGGAGTTGCACTCATCCAGGCAAGTGGAGAGTATTCCATTACACTTCAGACTTGTAGATGGTGGACGGGCTTCAGGGAGTCAAGAGGTTGAGTTACCCACCACAGAAGTTCCAGCCTCTGACATGCTCTTGTGGCCAGGCCAGTAAAGTTTCTGGTCAATGGTAACCCCCAGGATGTTGATGAGGGAATTCAACAATGGTAATGCTGTTGGAATGTCAAGGACAGATGATTAAAACATAGAAAATAGGAGTAATCCATTCAGTCCTTCGAGTCTGCTCCGCCATTCATTATGATCATGGCTGATCAGCCAACTCAGTAACCTGTTCCTGCTTTCCCCCCGCATATCCTTTAATCCCTTTTGCCCCAAGAGCTATATTTAACTCATTCTTGAAAACATACAATGTTTTGGCCTCAACTGCTTTCTGTGGTAGCGAATTCCACAGGCTCACCACGCTCTGGGTGAAGAAATTTCTCCTCATCTCAGTCCTGAAAGGTTTACCCCGTATCCTTAGACTATGACCCCTGGTTCTGGACTCCCCCATCATCGGGAACATCCTTCCTGCATCTACCCTGTCAAGTCCTGTTAGAATTTTATAGGTTTCTATGAGATCTCCCCCCTGCCCGCACCTCACTCTTCTGAACTCCAGCGAATATAATCCTAACCGACTCAATCTCTCTTCATACGTCAGTCTCGCCATCCCAGGGATCAGACTGGTAAACCTTTGCTGCACTCCCTCTATAGCAAGAACACCCTTCCTCAGATAAGGAGACCAAAACTGCACACAATATTTCAGGTGTGGCCTCACCAAGGCCATGTATAATTGCAGCAAGACATCCCTGCTCCTGTACTCGAATCCTCTTGCTATGAAGACCAACATACTGTTTGCCTTTTTTACTGCCTGTTGCACCTGCATGCTTACCTTCAGCGACTGGTGTACGAGAACACCCAGGTCTCGTTGCATATTCCCCTCTTTCAGTTTATAGCCATTCAGATAATAATCTGCCTTCCTGTTTTTGCTACCAAAGTGGATAACCTCACATTTATCCACATTATACTGCATCTGCCACGCATTTGCCCACTCACTCAACTTGTCTAAATCACACTTAAGCCTCTCTGCGTCCTCCTCACAACTCACCCTCCCATCCAGTTTTGTCTCATCTGCAAATCTGGAGATATTACATTTAATTCCCTCATCTATATCATTAATATATATTGTGAATAGCTGGGGTCTTGGCACCAATCCCTGAAGTACCCCACTAGTCACTGCCTGCCATTCAGAAAAAGACCCGTTTATTCCTACTCTTTGTTTCTTTGCTAGATTCTCTCTTGCTGGAGATGGTCATTGCCTGGCACTTGTGTGGCACGAATGTCATTTGCCACAAGTCTGAATGCTGCCCAGGTCTTGCTGCACATGGTACAAGAGTTATGTGAACATAGACTCCCCTTCTGAAAGAGGATGAGCAGCCAGAGGTCATGGTCCATATTTGTACTAACGACATAGGCAGGAAGAGAGATGAGGTCTTGCAAAGTGAATATAGGGAGTTTGGCAGAAGGTTAAAAAGCAGGACCTCTAGGGTTGTAATCTCAGGATTACTCGCTGTGCCACGTGCTAGTGAGGGTAGGAATAGGGGGGTTAGCGTGTCTGAAGAGCTGGTGTAGGCGGGAGGGCTTCAGCTATTTGGATCATTGGGATCTCTTCTGGTGCAGAGGTGACCTGTACAAGGACGGGTTGCATCTAAACTGGAGGGGGACCAATATCCTTGCGGGGAGGTTTGCTAGTACTACTCGGGAGGGTTTAAACTAGTCTTGCAGGTGGGGTGGGACCCAAAGTAGTCGTCTCTCAGATGAGATCGTTGAGGCAAATGTAGAGGTTAAAGAAGAAAGTCCAGTAGGCAGGCCGGGCAGGGGCAGGACAGGGAGCATGGAAGGTCTGGTAGGCTAAACTGCATTTACTTTAATGCAAGAAGCCTTACAGGTAAGGCAGATGAACTCAGAGCATGGATCAGTACATGGGATTGTGATATTATAGCTATTACAGAAACGTGGTTAAAGGATGGGCAGGACTGGCAGCTCAATGCTCCGGGGCACCGATCCTTCCGGCGTGACAGAGGTGGAGGTTAGAGAGGAGGGGGAGTTGCACTATTGATTAGAGAGAACATCATGGCAATACTGAGAGAGGATATCCCGGGGGGAATGTCCAGCGAGGCCATATGGGTAGAACTTAGAAATAAGAAAGGGGTGATTACTTTGATGGGATTATACTACAGGCCCCCCAACAGTCAGAGGGAAGTGAAGGAGCATATATAGGGAAATCACAGATAGGTTGTAATAGTAGGTGATTTTAACTTGCCTAATATTGACTGGGACTGCCTTATTGCTAAGGGATCAGATGGGGAAGAATTTGTTAAGTGTGTCTAGGATAGTTTTATATTATATTTTATATTTAGAGATACAGCACTGAAACAGGCCCTTCGGCCCACCGAGTCTGTGCCGACCAAGAACCACCCATTTTTACTAACCCTACAGTAATCCCATATTCCCTACCACCTACCTACACTAGGGGCAATTTACAACGGCCAATTTACCCATCACCTGCAAGTCTTTGGCAGTGGGAGGAAACCGGAGCACCCGGCGAAAACCCACGCGGTCACAGTGAGAACTTGCAAACTCTGCACAGGTAGTACCCAGAATTGAACCTGGGTCCCTGGAGCTGTGAGGCTGCGGTGCTAACCACTGCGCCACCCCTGAAGCAGTATGTGGATGGCCCTACTAGAGAAGGGGCTACACTCTACCTCCTCTTAGGAAATGAGGATGGGCAGGTGATTGATGTGTCAGTGGGGGAGCACTTTGGGACCAGTGACCATAACTGTATTAGCTTCAAGATAGTTATGGAAAAGGATAGGACTGGTCCTCAGGTTGAAATCCTAAATTGGGGGAAGGCTAATTTCAATGGCATCAGACAGGAACTCTCAAAACTTGAATGGGAGAGGCTGTTTGCAGATAAAGGGATGTCTGGCAAGTGGGAGGCTTTTAAAAGTGAGATAGGAAGAGTTCAGGGCCGCATGTTCCTGTTAGATGGAAGGGCAAGGCTGGCATGTTTAGGGAACCTTGGTTGACGAGGGATATTGAGAAGGGTCACTGACCCGAAATGTTAACTCTGCTTCTCTCTCCACAGATGCTGCCAGACCTGAGTATTCCCAGCATTTTTTTTTTATTTGAGGGATATTGAGGGTCTGGTCAGGACAAAGAAAGAGGCATACGTTAGGTATAGGCAACTAGGATCGAGTGAGTCCCTGGAGAAGTATAGGACTACACTTAAGAAGGAAATTGGGAGGGCGAAAAGGGGCCATGAGATTTCCCTGGCAGATAAGATAAAGGAGAATCCGAAAAGATTCTATAAGTATATTAAGAGTAAAAGGGTAGCAAGGGAGCGAGTAGGTCCCCTTAAGGATCAGTGTGGCAATCTATGTGTGGAGCCACGGGAAACGGGCGAGGTCTTAAATGAATATTTCTCGTCCGTATTTACCGTGGAGAAGGTCATGGAAGCTAGTGAGTTCAAGGGAGGGAACAGCGATATCCTGTAACATATCAACATTACAAAAGAGGAGGTGTTGGAGGTATTGAAGCACATTAAGGTGGATAAATCCCCAGGGCCTGACCAGGTGTATCCTAGGATGCTATGGGAAGCAAGGGAGGAGATTGCTGGGGCCCTGGCAGAGATTTTTGTATCATTAGCCACGGGTGAGGTACCGGAAGTCTGGAGGATAGCAAATGTTGTGCCGTTATTTAAGCAGTGCAGCAGAGATAAGCCAGGGAACTACAGGCCGGTGAGTCTTACATCAGTGGTGGGAAAGTAATTGGAAGGGATTCTGAGACACAGGATTTGTCTGCATCTGGAAAGGCATGGTCTGATTAGGGATAGTCAGCATGGCTTTGTGCACGGGAAATCATGTCTCACAAATTTGATTGAGTTTTTCGAGGAGGTGACCAAGAGGATTGACAAGGGCAAGGCGATGGATGTTGTCTTCATGGACTTTAGCAAGGCCTTTGACAAGGTCCCGCACGGTAGGCTGGTCCAAAAGGTTCGAACACATGGGATCCAGGGTGAGTTCGCAAATTGGGTACAAAATTGGCTTGGTGATAGGAGGCAGAGGGTGGTAGTGGAGGGTTGTTTTTCAGATTGGAGGCCAGTGACCAGTGGTGTGCCGCAGGGATCTGTGCTGGGCTCTCTGTTGTTTGTCATATATATTAATGACTTGGATGTGAATGTAAGGGGCATGATTAGTAAGTTTGCAGAGGACACCAAAATTGGCAGTCTAGTGGACAGTGAAGAAGGTTGTCTAAGGTTACAACAGGATACAGATCCACTGGGAAAGTGGACAAGGGAGTGGCAAATGGAATTTAATGCAGACAAGTGTGAAGTGATGCATTTTGGGAAGTTAAACCAGGGCAGGACATATACAGTGAATGGCAGGGCCCTGGGGAGTGTTCTTGAGCAAAGACACCTTGGGGTGCAAGTACATAATTCCCCAAAAGTGGCAACACAGGTAGACAGGGTGGTGAAGGCGGTGTATGGCATGCTTGCCTTCATCGGCCGAGGCACTGAGTACAAGAGTTGGGATGTCATGTTACAGTTGTACAGAACGTTGGTTAGGCCGCATTTGGAGTACTGTGTGCAGTTCTGGTCGCCGCACTACAGGAAAGATGTGATTAAGGTAGAGAGGGTGCAGAAAAGATTCACAAGGATGTTGCCTGGTTTGGAGGGCTCGAGTTATAAAGAGAGATTGGATAGGCTGGGTCTGTTTTCCCTGGAGTGAAGGAGGCTGAAAGGGGACATGATAGAGGTATATAAAATTATGAGAGGCATAGGTAGGGTGGATAGCCAGAGTCTGTTTCCCATGGTAGGGGTGACTAAAACTAGAGGGCATAGATTTAAGGTGAGAGGGAGGAGGTTTTCATACAAAGAATAGTGGGTATCTGGAATGAGCTGCTTGAGGTGGTGGTGGTGAAGGCAAGAACAGTAGCGACATTTAAGAGGCATCTGGACAGGTACTTGAATGAGTAAGACATAGCGGGATGTGGAATTAATGCAGGCAGGTGGGATTAGTATAGATAGGCATTATGGTCGGCATGGATGTGGTGGGCCGAAGGGCCTGTTTCTATGCTGTACGACTGTGACTCTAGTCTTGGGGGAGAAGACATGAAGGCTAGGAAGAGATCAGCGATAAGCACAGGTAAGACCATGAAGGGATTTAAAAGAATGAAAATCTTAAACTTGGGGTGAACTGGGAGCCAAAGGGAATTCAATGAAGATAGGATAGACAGCAGGGTTTTGGATCAGCTGCATTTAATGGAGGTGGAGGATGGTGTACTGGCCAAACAATCATTGGAAACAAGAATGAGAGCATGGGCGAGGGGTATGCATGCATTGAAAGGAACTGTGGTGAACAAGAGAGACAGCAGAGAACTGTAAAGTGAAAAAAGAAAAAGGATTCAATTTACCTGTCCATACCTCTTTTCCTTTAAGCTAGTTGTTCACCTCATGCGTCGCTTCTCAGTACCTGCACATGCCATAAATTTCCACCCTCCATAAACTTGAGCTTATCCAAAACTCTGATACTCGTATTCCAACTCGCACCCATTTAGCTCTTGCCCTGCATTGGCTCCAGATCCAGCAACACCTCGATTTTACAATTCTCATCAGAGTTTTCAAATGCCTTCATGGCCTCATCCCTCACTTGCACTGTAATCTTCTCCAGCCCTAAAACCCTTAAAGATCTTTGTGCTCCTCCAATTCTGGCATCTTGCGCAACTCTGATTTTAACTGCTCTACCAATGGCTTGCCTCCAACTATCTAGGCCCTTAGCTATGCAATTTCCTACCTAAATCTCTCTGCCTCCTTTTAGATGCTCCTTGATACCTACCGCTCACCTGTCCTAATGTGATTCGGTGTCAAACTTTGTTTGAAAATGCTCCAGTAAAGCACCATATAGATGCAAATTAATGATGATTTTGAGCATTCAGACTGCCAATCTGTAAAGTACCAAAGAAGTCTTGCAATGCAGCTTGCCTGAGCGGAGACCCAACCTTCCAGGTTGGCAGAAAAGTAAGCGCGAGATAGGATGGGAGGCAGCAGCCCAAATTATTTTGTGGGGTCTGGGAGAAGGTTCCTGCTCCTCCTGACCCCATAGAATATCAAAAACAGCTGGGCTGCTTCTCCTCCATCGCCCACCAAAATCTTCAGTGTGCAAGCTCCAATCGTTGCCAACTTAAAATGGCAGTTAGAGTCCTAGGACCCTTATATGCATATTGAAGTGGGCCTACTGCCGATAACAGGTGAGCACTTGACACTCAGTGATAGGTTCGTTCAAACTGGCACTGGCCACATCAAGATTACCTAAGGGATAAAGCTACTGAGCCCATTTTAAGGCAGTTACAGCAATACAAGTTATAATCGGCTCCATAAAATGGAGAGAACATTTACGTGTTGCCCTTGACCATGCAAGGACAGAGCTACAGCTTAATTTTGCACTGATCCATAACTTTACAGCTTAAACTCGTAAAATTGTTAACGGTGGCGTCTAAGATTACACATTTGTTTTCATGGATAATCCTAATGTTAAATTGAGCCAATAAAAAATCCCAGTGAGGATTTTTTCCAGAGATTTCCACCTCCCCATATAATACAGGCCATATGCTTTTGAAGATTCCTTTAGGCTTCCATAAGAATAAAATTAATAAGTGTTGGTGCGATAAGTTTGAAAACTATACCTACATAAAAACAGACTTGAACTTTCAAATGACAATAAACAGAGAAGCCAAACATGTTTGTAAAGTACAAGATTATAGATGTCCATTTACAAATAAAGATGAGCAAAATAAAAGACAGGTGTACTGATGCAATATCATAATGCAACATTAGGAAGATAAAATGAGTAAAGTGAGGATTCTTGGAATATTAAGGGCTATAAAATGAAAAATATTTGTAAAAGACTTCCAAGAGTAGAAATATTAAATAAATTTACAGCAATGGTGTAAATAGCTAAAAAAATAGTTAATATAGTATGATTAAAAACCGATTGGGGCAGGGTGAAAAAACTGCACTGTTCCAAGGTTACACAGGGTGACAAGGGTCACAAATCAGAGAATATTGTCCATAGGACTGAAATTCCAAGCCAAACAAAAGAAAATGACTGCTTTTCCATTCGTAATCAACAACCAGTGAATGAAATTACAGGAATGCACAGCTGTACTCTCAAAGATGTTGAACAAAGAATGGAATAAAGTTCTCCTTCAGCTATATCACTATTTCTTGTGAATAGGTATAGATAAAGCTTGCCTCAATAAGAGTGTCTAGGAATTCAATTGCAGCTGTGTAATCCTGGTGTTCAAATGCAGCTCGCGCCTGCGTAATTATCCGTTGTAATTCATCTGCTTTAATTAATTGGGACCTTGCTTCATTTTCTTCTTTCTCATTGGGATTAGAGTTTATCTGAAAAATGAAGGATAGAATCAGAGTTAAATGCACATCGGTCCCTTCATCTCTCATTTGCTGCTCTTAAGGCAAGTTAAAAGCAGAAGACTGCAACTGCCAACCTCTAAAGATATAAAACCCACTAGTGTTAGTCAATTATTTCTTACCCTGTATCTTGGGAAGATTGGGCGATTATGGAAAGCTCCTCCGCAATCTCCACCCGCATGTCCTTTGGCAATCTGGGATGCAAACCATCTGGACCAGACAACTTATCCACTTTAAGCATAGCCAGTGTTTCCAGTACATCTTGCTGATAAATTTTCAACCCATCCAATACCTCCACATCTCCAATTCTACTGATATTTTGTCAGCATTCTCTTCTTTAGTGAACACTGATAAAAAGTACTCATTAAGTATTCCAGCCTTGCCCTATGCCTCTAAGCATTTGTCACCCTCTTTGCCCCTACTCGGACTCACCCCTGCTCTTAATACCTACTTACTATTTACATGCTGGTAGATGATCTTTGGGTTCCCTTTTATGTTAATTGCCATTCTATTCTCAATCTCCCTTTGCCAGTATATTTTCCTTTTCATTTCACTTCTCAACTTTTTGCATCATATTCTCTATCTTCGTCATCCAAGCAGCCCTGGCTTCAGTTCCCCCACCTTTCAACCATGTTGGAATGTACCTAAAACATCACCTATTGTTTCATTACAGCTTTTCCTGTCAGTTTTTGGTTCCATTTTACCCTGGCTAGATCACCTCTCATCCCATCAAAGTTAGCTCTCTTCCAATTTAGAAGTTTTACTTTTGATTGTTCCTTGCTCTTCTCCATGACTAATCTAAACCTTGATATGATGATCACCCTTACCCAAGCGTTCCCCACAAACAGTTAGTCCACTTCCTTCCCTAGCACCAGATCCAGCAATGCTTCCTTCCTGTGATTTTGTGAAAGAGCTGCATTATATGTAGTTGAGTACAATTAAAACAAGAAATGTGTGTGTTATATCTGATCCGATTAAACGAACACTTATCTTTTATCCTTTTTATTTTTGCAATAGTAAGAGAACAAATTGATGTAATCACAGCAAGTTCCCATTTTTCTAAAACCATTATATGTTAATGTCATTTCATTAAAAGAAATATTCTAAGGTTTCAGCAATAGTGACAAGGAAGCCTGCTCCTGCCCCACTGAACTTATTTCTTCCTATCTTGACTCTATCTTTCCTCTGCTGGTCCAGTCTCTTCCCACCTCCCTGACTCTTCTGACACCCTACGTCATTTTGACAATTTCCAGTTTCCTGGCCCCAACTGCCTGGAAAACTTTATCAACTTTGTTTCTAATTTCCCCCTTCTCTCACCTTTACATGGTCCATCGCCGACACTTCCCTACCCTTCCTCGACTTCTCTGTCTCCATCTCTGGGGATAGGCTGTCGACTAATATCCATTATAAGCCCACTCACTCCCACAGCGACCTAGACTACACTTCTTCACACCCTGCCTCCTGTAAGGACTCCATTCCATTCTTCCAGTTTCTCCGTCTCCGACGCATCTGCTCTGATGACACTACCTTCTATGACAGCGCTTCGGATATGTCTTCCTTTTTCCTCAACCGTGGATTCCCCCCCACTGTGGTAGACAGGGCCCTCAACCATGTCCAGCCCATTCCCCGCACCTCTACCCTCACCCCTGCCCCTCCCTCCCAGAACCGTGACAGAGTTCCCCTTGTCCTCACTTTCCACCCCATCAGCATCCATATCCAAAGGTTCATCCTCCGCCATTTCCGCCACCTCCAGCGAGATGCCACTACTAAACGCATCTTCCTCTTCCTTCCCCTGTCAGCATTCCGAAGGGATCGTTCCCTTGACACCCTGGTCCACTCCTCCATTACCCCCACCACCTCGTCCCCTTCCCATGGCACCTTCCCCTGCAATTGCAGGAGGTGCAATACCTGCCCATTCACCTCCTCTCTCCTCACTATCCCAGGCCCCAAACACTCCTTTCAGGTGAAGCAGCGATTTACTTCTACTCCTTTCAATGTAGTATACTGTATTCGCTGCTCACAACGTGGTCTCCTTTACATCGGGGAGACCAAACGCAGACTGGGTGACTGCTTTGCGGAACACCTCCGCTCAGTCTGCAAACAGGACCCTGAGCTTCCGGTTGCTTGCCATTTCAACACTCCCCCCTGCTCTCATGCTCACATCTCTGTCCTGGGATTGCTGCAGTGTTCCAGTGAACATCAATGCAAGCTCGAGGGACAGCATCTCATTTACCGATTAGGCACACTACAGCCTGCCGAACTGAACATTGAGTTCAATAATTTTAGAGAATGACTGGTCCCCCATTTTACTTTTAGTTATTTTTTCTTTTCTCTTTTTATATATTTTGTGTTTATTTTATTTGATCTTAGTTTGTTCAGTGTGGCTACCCATTGTTTTTTTTCATGTGTGTACTTGTGGCTGTTCAGTTTTCAGTCCATTAACACCCAATCTGTACTAATGCTTTGTCTTTCAACACACCATTAACATATTGTTTGCCTTTGCTCCATGACCTTCCGGTCGGTTATTCTGTGTGACCTTGTCCTATCTACACCTTCTCCTTTGTTACCTCTTGCCCCACCCACACTTTACTTGCTCAAAACCTTTCACATTTCTATTATCTGCTAGTTCTGATAGGTCACTGACCTGAAACGTTAACTCTGCTTCTCTCTCCACAGATGCTGCCAGACCTGCTGAGTATTTCCAGCATTTCTGGTTTTTATTTCAGATTTCCAGCATCTGCAGTATTTTGCTTTTATTTTAGTGACAAGGATGCATTTACTGCTCAACCCTGGTTTCCCAGAGGTCATTAAAGTTAACCAATGTAGGACTGCAGTACTGCAGTCACATGTAGGGTACTTCCCTGAAGGACATTAGCAAACTAGTGGGTTTTAACGATAATCCAGCCGGTCATTTTATCTTGTCCTCGACCACAAATTACCAGATTTATTGAATTAAATTTAATAATCTGCCATCATCGTATTTGAACTCCATCTATCACCATAACCACATGGCGACTGGAGAATGACAATTTAGTGGTAAGCAACTATTAAATGCACCTGAAATTCTACAACCTTAAATATTAATCAGAAAAATAAAATGCAAAATGATTAATCCTGTTTAGTATATTCAGTGAATTAAGCATTTCAATAATTAATGCAGGGACAGTGATATCACTGATTTTTTTTTAATCAAACACACTTCAAAGTGCTGCTGTAATTACATAGATGGTATTAAGGAACAGCAGATGGGGCCTGAATAGCTTTAGCACAGGAGAATTCATTGACTGCACTGACACCTACAGGCTATTTTAAGATTAGGGTTGAACAAAGAATACAGCACAGGAACAAGCCATTCGGCCCTCCAAGCCTGTGCCGATCTTGATGCCTGTCTAAACTAAAACCTTCTGCACTTCCGGGGACCATATCCCTCTATTCCCATCCTATTCATGTATTTGTCAAGATGCCTCTTAAACGTCGCTATCGTACCTGCTTCCACCACCTCCCCCAGCAGCAAGTTGCAGGCATTCACCACCCTCTGTGTAAAGAACTTGCCTCGCACATCCCCTGTAAACTTTGCTCCTTGCACCTTAAACCTATGTCCCCTAGTAACTGACTCTTCCACCCTGGAAAAAAGCTTCTGGCTATCCACTCTGTCCATGCCACTCAACTTTGTAAACCTCTATCATGTCACCCCTCCACCTCAGTCGTTCCAGTGAAAACAATCCGAGTTTATCCAACCTCTCCTCATAGCTAATGCCCTCCAGACCAGGCAACATCCTGGTAAACCTCTTCTGTACCCTTTCCAAAGCCTCCACGTCCTTCTGGTAGTGTGGTGACCAAAATTGCACGCAATATTCCAAGTGTGGCCTAACTAAAGTTCTGTACAACTGCAGCATGACTTGCCAATTTTTATACTCTTATGCCCCGACCATTGAAGGCAAGCATGCCGTATGCCTTCTTGACTACCTTATCCACCTGCGTTGCCACTTTCAGTGACCTGTGGACTTGTACGCCCAGATCTCTCTGCCTGTCAATACTCCTAAGGGTTCTGCCATTCACTGTATACTTCCCACCTGCATTAGATCTTGCAAAATGCATGACCACACATTTGTCCGGATTAAACTTCATCTGCCATTTCTCCGCCCAAGTCTCCAACCGATCTATATCCTGCTGTATCCTCTGACAATCCTCATCACTGCCTGCAACTCCACCAACCTTTGTGTCGTCCGCAAACTTACTAATCAGACCAGCTACATTTTCCTCCAAATCATTTATATATACTACAAACAGCAAAGGTCCCAGCACTGATCCCTGCGGAACACCACTAGTCAAAGCCCTCCATTCAGAAAAGCAGCCTTCCACTGCTACCCTCTGTCTTCTATGACAGGGCCAGTTCTGTATCCATCTTGCCAGCTCACCTCTGATTGCGTGTGACTTCACCTTTTGTACCAGTCTGCCATGAGGGATCTTGTCAAAGGCCTTACTGAAGTCCATATAGACAACATCCACTGCCCTTCCTTCATCAATCATCTTCGTCACTTCCTCAAAGCATAATTACTACCAATTTCAACAAAATTCAAGATTTTTTTTTTTTATTCATTCATGGGATGTGGGCGACGCTGGCCAGCCCAGCATTTATTGCCCATCCCTAATTGCCCTTATGGTGGTGGTGAGCTGCCTTCTTGAACTGCTGCAGTCCATTTGGGGTAGGTATACTCACAGTGCTGTTAGGAAGGGAGTTCCAGGATTTTGACCCAGCGACAGTGAAGGAACGGTGATGTAGTTCCAAGTCAGGATAGTGTGTGACTTGGAGGAGAACTTGCAGGTGGTGGTGTTCCCATGTATTTGCTGCCCTTGTCCTTCTAGTTGGTAGAGGTCACGGGTTTGGAAGGTGCTGTCTAAGGAGCCTTGGTGCATTGCTGCAGTGCATCTTGTAGATGGTACACACTGCTGCCACTGTGCGTCGATGGTAGAGGGAGTGAATGTTTGTGGATGGGGTGCCAATCAAGCGGGCTGCTTTGTCCTGGATGGTGTTGAGCTTCTTAAGTGTTGTTGGAGCGGCACCCATCCAGGCAAGTGGAGAGTATTCCATCACACTCCTGACTTGTGCCTTGTAGATGGAGGACAGGCTTTGGGGAGTCAGGAGGTGAGTTACTCGCCTCAGGATTCCTAACCTCTGACCTGCTCTTATAGCCACGGTATTTATATGGCTACTCCAGTTCAGTTTCTTGTCAATGGCAGCCCCTAGGATGTTGATATTGGGGGATTCAGCAATGGTAATGCTGTTGAATGTCAAGGGGAGATGGTTAGATTCTCTCTTGTTGGAGATGGTCATTGCCTGGCACTTGTGTGGCGCGAATGTCACTTGCCACTTATCAGCCCAAGCCTGGATATTGTCCAGGTCTTGCTGTATTTCTACACAGACTGCTTCTGTATCTGAGGAGTCACGAATTTTGAATTTGTTTAAATTTTAATAAAAAGATACAGAACTTTGGGTTACGAGTGTCACAAATCACCAAGACATCACATTCAGAGGTGCCTATGAACACTTAACTGAACTTGCTGGCTTCCTGAATAAGCCACATGGCAAGCGCACTTTAGTGATAGCGCTTGCCTTCGGACCATATATTGCAAATGCCTTCTGAGACTCCATGATAGATTACATGAAATAGTCATGAATTAGTGGAGATCTCCACTGCAACCATAAAGTGACATTACTTTCTAATACTGAAGGTAGAGGTGAAAGAGGATGGAACAGAAATCATATTTCTTGGCGAAATAAAACTGGGGTGCAACCTAGGGTTTCCAACCCTCCTCGTTAGAGCTGGAATCTCCCAAAATCAGTGGCTCCTCCCCAGAGTGCTGCAACTGTACATTGGTGCTATAGTCTGTCCCTGTGAAGGGATAATGAACTCTGGGACACTGCTCTACCTCCCCTTCAGTTGATTTTGAGGTGCCAGTTACAATGGACTCCATTGTACAGTGTAATTTTCTGCCTCCAGCCCAGTGGCATCACCTCTGCTAAAGACAGCCAGGTCAAACAGGTACTGTGAACACTCGAGGATCAGAAGTCTGGGTGAGGCTTCGGGATCAGTAATTGGGGCAGCCTCAAGAGTCAGGATTTGAGGAGAAATGGAGACTGGAGAACGGAGGCTTGAGGACCAAGATGCAGACTGGGCAATGGGATCAACATTTTCTGCAGAGCTGGGAGCAGCAGAAGAAACCTGGTAACTAGGAACAGCACCAAGAGAGGAGCAGTCAGTAATGGGGAGTGATTTCTGGCTATGGTTTCACGTTAAGTAAACAGAAGGTTATAGGATTACGACTAGTTACAGATAGTAATAGATGTAATGCCCGATGTCCTATCAGTCACATATAGACCATGAGTTATTGCATCAGAAGTTAACATATGCAATACTACTATTCAAGAAAGGCAGGAGTGAGAAAACAGGGAAATGCAGGCCAATTAGCCAGACAACGGTCGTTGAGAAAATGCCAGAATTTATTAAGGAGGTCTTCATGCACTTATAGAAAATCATAGTATGATCAGACATTAACACCTAGTAATACCTAGGGAAAGGGTGTTTAATACATTTATTAGAGTGTTTTGAAGATGTAACTAGTAGTGTAGGGAGCCAGTCCAGGTAATTTGCTTGGATTTCCAAAAGATATTCAATAATGTGCCACACAAAAGGTTAAAATAAGATAAGGGCTTATGAAGTTGGGGGTCACATATTAGCAAGGATGAAGGATTGTTTAACAGACAGGAAGCAGAGAGTAGGGATAAATGGGACATTTTCAAGTTGGCAAGCTGTAACTGGTGGACTGCCACAACAATCAGTGCTGGGGCCTCATTTATTTACAATCTGTATTAATGACAGACAAAAAGAGACAGTTCTATACCCAAGTTTGCTGGCAATATAATGCTAGGTGGGAATGTAATCTGTAAGGACACAGAGTCTGCAAAGAGATATAGACAGGTTAAGTGAGTGGGCAACAAGGTGGCAGATGGAGCATAATATGGTGAAGTGTGAGGTTATTCACTTTGGTAAAAGAAAAATAAAATATTTTAAAACGCATGAAATATTTAAATGTTGATGTTCAGAGAGACTTAGATGTACTCATACAAGGAACAAAGTTAGTCTGGAGGCACAACAAGCAATTAGAAAGGCAAATAGCACGTTGGCTTTTATTGCCAGCAGACTGGAATAAAAGAACAAGGAAATCTTGCTACAATTGTATAGGGTTGTCGGAGACAACACCTGGAGCACTGTGCACAGTTTTGGTTTCCACGTCTAAGGAAGGATAGATGTGCCTTTGAGGCAGTACAGCAAAGGCTCACCACATTGGTCCCCAGAATGAGAGAGTTGCACTATGATGAGAGGCTGAGTAAATTGGGCGTATACTCTCAGGACATAGGAAGAATGTGGGAGTTTGACAGGGTACACGTTGAGGTCGATCCCCTAACTTTGGGAACTGGGCTGACCGATCCTTTGTCCCCTTCACCGTCAGGTCAGATTACCTGAAGGTGCTGGGGATATGGTTCGGAAGGGCCGGGGCGTGCACCAAAACATGGGAGGAGCGAGTAGCCAAGGTACGACAAAAGTTGGGTATGTGGGGGCAGCAATCTCTCTCCATTGTGGGTAAGAACCTGGTCATCAGGTGCGAGGCGCTCACGTTGTTGCTGTACGTGGCGCAGGTCTGGCCCATACCCCACTCCTGCGCTGTGGCAGTCACCCGAGCCATTTTCCGCTTCGTCTGGGGATCTAAAATGGACCGGGTCCGGAGGGACACGATGTTCAAATCTCTGGACAACGGCAGGAAAAATGTACCCAACGTGGCCCTCATCCTGATGACCACCTTCGTGTGCGGCTGCATCAAGCTGTGTGTAGACCTCCAGTACGCAAACACCAAGTGTCACTACGTGCTGAGGTTCTATCTGTCCCCGGTGTTGCGAAGGATGGGCCTGGGCACATTGCCGCGGAACGCTCCATGCAGTTGGGCCGTGCCGTACCACCTATCCTTCGTGGAGCAGTTTCTGCGGGAAAACACCTTTGACCACCGGCCCATCAGGCAGTGGTCTGCACGGAATGTCCTCAAGGCCCTACGGGAAAAGGAGACGGTGGATCCTGTCGGATGGTTCCCCGAGCAGACCGTCAAAGTCATTTGGCGGAATGCCTCATCACCAGAACTTTCAAACAAGCACCAAGGCGTAGCTTGGCTGGTGGTGAGAAGGGCCCTCCCCCGTCAGATCCTTCATGCACATCCGAAGTCTCGCCCCCTCCGCACAATGCCCCCGCGTTGGCTGTGGTGGGGAAGAGATGGTCGCCCACCTCCTCCTGGAATGTGTCTTTGCAAAGCAGGTGTGGAAAGAGATGCAGTGGTTTTTGTCGCGGTTCATCCCAAGCAGCTCTGTAACACGGGAGTCTGTGCTCTACAGGCTGTTCCCAGGGACACACACCGAGACAAACATCAACTGCTGCTGGAGGACTATCAATTCGGTGAAAGACGCCCTTTGGTCCGCCCGAAACATGCTGGTCTTCCAGCGCAAAGAGTTGTCCACCACCGAATGTTGCAGACTGGCACATTCCAAGGTCCAGGACTACGTGCTGAGGGACGCACTAAAGCTTGGGGCAGCCGCAGCAAAGGTTCAATGGGGAAAGACCACAGTGTAAGGTCCCCCCACCAAGCTGAACTGAGGGGCTGGATCCATGGGAAACCCCTCGAACTGTATAGTTAATATTTCCTTTGCTGTAAATGTAAAACTGTAATTGGCACGACAATTGTGAAATGGAAGGGTTGTGAAGAAACTCATGATAGTATTGAAGGAAACTGATCTCCCTTGCAATGTTTGTATTTTTTGGTGCTGTTTGAAACTGTTTGGCAATGTAATTTTTGCAGATTTTTATGAATAAAGTATATTTTGGAAATAAAAAAAAAAAAAATCCCCTAACTGGGGAATCAACAACACAGGGACAAAGCCTCAGGATAAAGGGTCGATCATTAGGAGTGAGACAAAGAGAAATTTCTTCACTCAAGAGTTGTGAATTTTTGGAATTCTTTATCCCAGGGGGCTCTGGATGCTCTATCATCGAATTTATTCAAGGCTGAGATTGACAGATTTTTGATCACTCAGGAAATCAAGAGATCTAATTCTAATCTGTGGATTGGCGGGGAAGGAGTCGAGACAGGAGATCAGCCCCGATCATATCAAATAGCAGAGCAGGCTTAAGGAGCCATACAGTCTACTCCTGCTTCTATTTTGTTATGTATCACTGTCAGTTATAAGGAAAATGGAGCGATACCAGTATTACTAGGTGTTATCAGTACAATTTCAGTGAGTTACCATAGTTAGTGAGATCAAAGTTTCTCCCACCTACGATTTGTATTTATTTATTTTATTTAGAGATACAGCACTGAAACAGGGCTTTCGGCCCACCGAGTCTGTGCCGACCAACAACCACCCATTTATACTAACCCTACATTAATCGCATATTCTCGACCACATCCCCACCATTCTCCTACCACCTACCTGCACGAGGGGCAATTTTATAATGGCCAATTTACCTATCAACTTGCAAGTCTTTGGCTGTGGGAGGAAACCGGAGCACCCAGCGGAAACCCACGCAGTCACAGGGAGAACTTGCAAACTCCACACAGGCAGTACCCAGAATTGAACCCGGGTCGCTGGAGCTGTGAGGCTGCGGTGCTAACCACTGCGCTGCCCGTGATTCTTTCCTGTGAATCACTCCCCAGCCTTAGTTGCCCTTCTTCCCCTGCTTCCAGGTGGCCTCCTCATTGTTGGAACTTCTTGCATAGCAGCTGCCGGCATAAAACCAAGCTTTAGACAGCAAATGCAGTGAGGTTTGTAGGTGGCATGTGACCATGTGACCAACAGGGTTGTAGTGGTGGATGATTTTAACTTCCCCTATATTGACTGGGACTCACTTAGTGCTGGGGGCTTGGATGGGGCAGAAGTTGAAAGCAGCATCCAGGAGGGCTTCATGAAACAATATGCAGATAGTCCAACTAGGGATGGGGCCTGGTATTGGGGAATGAGCCCGGCCAGGTGGTCGAAGTTTCAGTAGGGGAGCATTTCGGGAACAGTGACCAGAATTCCATAAGTTTTAAGGTACTTGTGGATAAGGATAAGAGTAGTCCTTGGGTGAAGGTGCTAAATTGGGGGAAGGCTAATTATAACAATATTAGGCAGGAACTGAAGAATTTAGATTGGGGGCGGCTGTTTGAGGGTAAGTCAACATCTGACATGTGGGAGTCTTTCAAACGTCAGTTGATTAGAATCCAGGACCAGCATGTTCCTGTGAAGGAGGATGATAAGTTTGGCAAGTTTCGGGAACCTTCGTTAACATGGGATATTGTGAGCCGAGTCAAAAAGAAAAAGGAAGCATTCGTAAGGGCTGGAAGGCTGGGAACAGATGAAGCCCTTGAGGAATATAAAAACAGTAGGAAGGAACTTAAGCAAGGAGTCAGGAGGGCTAAAAGGCGTCATGAAAAGTCATTGGCAAACAGGATTAAGGAAAATCCCAAGGCTTTTTATATGTTCTTTCTTTTGGGCCTCCTTATCTCGAGAGACAATGGATACACGCCTGGAGGTGGTCAGTGGTTTGTGAAGCAGCGCCTGGAGTGGCTATAAAGGCCAATTCTAGAGTGACAGGCTCTTCCACAGGTGCTGCAGAGAAATTTGTTTGTCGGGGCTGTTGCACAGTTGGCTCTCCCCTTGCGCCTCTGTCTTTTTTCCTGCCAACTACTAAGTCTCTTCCACTCGCCACATTTTAGCCCCGTCAAAGAGCAAGAGGGTAACCAGGGAAAGGGTTTGCCCACTCAAGGACAGAGATGGGAATCTATGTCTGGAGCCAGAGGAAATGGGCGAGGTACTAAATGAGTACTTTGCATCAGTATTCACCAAAGAGAAGGACTTGGTGGATGATGAGTCTCGGGAAGGGTGTAGATAGTCTGGGTCATGTCGTTATCAAAAAAGGAGGTGGTGTTGGGCAAAATATTAAAGGTAGATAAGTCCCCAGGGCCTGATGGGATCTACCCTAGAATACTGAGGGAGGCAAGGGAAGAAATTGTTGGGGCCTTGATAGAAATCTTTGTATCCTCATTGGCTACAGGTGAGGTCCCACAGGACTGGAGAATAGCCAATGTTGTTCCTTTGTTTAAGAAGGGTAACAAGGATAACCCAGGAAGTTATAGGCCGGTGAGCCTTACGTCAGTGGTAGGGAAATTATTAGAGAGGATTCTTCGGGACTTACTCCCATTTGGAAACAAATGAACTTATTAGCGAGAGGCAGCAAGGTTTTGTGAAGGGGAGGTCGTGTTGCATTAACTTGATTGAGATTTTGAGGAAGTGACAAAGATGATTGATGAAGGAAGGGCAGTGGATGTTGTCTATATGGACTTCAGTAAAGCCTTTGACAAGGTCCCTCATGGCAGACTGGTACAAAAGGTGAAGTCACATGGGATCAGAGGTGAGCTGGCAAGATGGATACAGAACTGGCTTGGTCATAGAAGACAGAGGGTCGCAGTGGAAGGGTGCTTTTCTGAATGGAGGGATGTGACTAGTGGTGTTCCACAGGAATCAGTGTTGGGACCTTTGCTGTTTGACATACATACATACATACATACATACATAAATGATTTGGAGGAAAATGTAGCTGGTCTGATTAGTAAGTTTGCGGACGACGCAAAGGTTGGTGGAGTTGCGGAAAGTGATGAGGATCGTCAGAGGATACAGCAGGATATAGATCGGTTGGAGACTTGGGCGGAGAAATAGCAGATGGAGTTTAATCTGGACAAATGTGAGGTAATGCATTTTGGAAGGTCTAATGCAGATGGGAAGTATACAGTAAATGGCAGAACCCTTCGGAGTATTGACAGGCAGAGAGATCTGGGCGTACAGGTCCACAGGTCACTGAAAGTGGCAACGCAGGTGGATAAGGTAGTCAAGAAGGCATACGGCATGTTTGCCTTCATCGGTCGGGGCATAGAGTATAAAAATTGGCAAGTCACGCTGCAGCTGTACAGAACTTTAGTTAGGCCACACTTGGAATATTGCGTGCAATTCTGGTCGCCACACTACCAGAAGGACATGGAGGCATTGGAGAGGGCACAGAGGAGGTTTACCAGGATGTTGCCTGGTCTGGAGGGCATTAACTTTGAGAGGTTGGATAAACTCGGATTGTTCCCACTGGAACGACGGAGGTGGAGGGGTGACATGATCGAGGTTTACAAAGTTATGAGTGGCATGGACAGAGTGGATAGTCAGAAGCTTTTTCCCCAAGGTGGAAGAGTCAGTTACTAGGGGACATAAGTTTAAGGTGTGAGGGGCAAAGTTTAGAGGGGATGTGCGAGGCAAGTTCTTTATACAGAGGGTGGTGAGTGCCTGGAACTTGCTGCCGGGGGAGGTGGTGGAAGCAGGTACGAAAGCGACGTTTAAGAGGCATCTTGACAAATACATGAATAGGATGGGAATAGAGGGATACGGTCCCCGGAAGTGCAGAAGGTTTTAGTTTAGGCAGGCATCAAGATTGGCGCAGGCCTGGAGGGCCGAATGGCCTGTTCCTGTGCTGTACTGTTCTTTGTCATGCAATCAAACCTTCAGGAATGCCTCCAACTAGAGTTGGCAACACCTTTAGCAGGAAACCCAGTATTTTTTTTTTTTAAGTAATGCACACAGTGCCAAACTTTGACCCTACAGGTGAAATCAGAGTAGCAACAGAATGACCTTCCATGCTAAATATTTGATCCAAGGAGGTCGAAATGGAGGCACATTTATGCAATGCCAGATTAAATATCCCATTTTGTTACCAGACCTCCTCTATCTATATTCAGTTTCCAGAGCACCCTCAAGTGGAGGCTGTTCTAACAAATTTTAAGCAAAAGGATCATAAAGTCCTCCGACAGTAGCTATATGAACACAGTGGATCTAGACTACACCTGCAGGTCAAGAATAAATTTAAACCAAAAGAGCACCACTACAAATATTTTTCTCATTTGAAAAATCAAAATTAGTGGATAATTTCATTAAGACCTAAATCATTCCCACCCAAACAGCCATTGGATGCAGAATTGCACGAGTTGTATGATCCCAACGCTGCCCATGATTTCCAGTAGCAGAAGGGTCAGTCAGCAGAGGACACAGATTTAAGGTAATTGGCAAAAGAACCGGAAGAAAATTTCTTAGTTAAATCTTTGGTGTGTGGAGTGCCTGTGCATGAGCCATTAATTACACCATTTATTTATTTAGAGATACAGCACTGAAACAGGCCCTTCGGCCAACCAAGTCTGTGCCAACCATCAACCACCCATTTATACTAATCCTACATTAATCCCAATCCTACATTAATCCCATTACCCTCACATCCCCACCTACCGACCTATATACTAGGGGCAATTTATAATGGCCAATTTACTTATCAACCTGCAAGTCTTTTGGCTTGTGGGAGGAAACCGGAGCACCCGGAGGAAACCCACGCAGACACAGGGAGAACTTGCAAACTCCGCACAGGCAGTACCCAGAATTGAACCCGGGTCGCTGGAGCTGTGAGGCTGCGGTGCTAACCACTGCGTATCATTAAAACAATACTCCTGGGAGATCAGATCTTTATCAACTGTGTAAGACCTTTAAAGGTTATTACGGGGATGCCCCAAATATTGAGCGCTTAAAAACGTCTTAAAGGAAAGTCTTTCCTTCATAAGATTTTTCTCAGACTACTGGAGTCTTGTGCGGAGGATACAATTTACAGAAGAATATGTATTTTTTGTAAATTTTAATATCCATGTATGCCTTCAGTTCGTGCTTAACCATTCATTTTTGCAAAATGGGAATATCTTCCTGAAAAAAGTCTCTTAACTAAGCATAACATCCAAGGAGCTTTTTAAAATGCTACTTCCAATTTGCCCATAGGGTCAGCCTTGGCTCAGCCGTAGTACTCGTCTAGAATCTACAGACTCAGGCACATAACCTAGGCCGACGCTTCAGTGCAGTCCTCAGAGTGCTGCATTGCCCGAGGTTTCAAATAAAGAGGATCTGTGTGCTCACCCAACAGCCATAAAAGATACCATGACATTATTCAAAGAAGAATAGGGGCGTTCTCCCAGTGTCCTGACCAGCATTTATTCTTCAACCAAACCAGTAGAACAGATGATCTGGTCATTTAGCTCACTGCTAATTCTAGAACCTTGCTGTGTATCAATTGGCTAACATGGTTCATTACAATTAAAACAGTGACTACACTTCAAAAGTATTCAGTTGACTTTGAGGCATCTGGTGGCTGTGAATGCAAGTTCCTTCTTTCCATCAACTGATGGCTTTCAAACCATGACGAAGGATTTGCTAAGTTTAAAACAAGCAGCTCTATTAGCAGTCTAATGCTGAGGTGACACGAAGGACAATTGCTGTGCTTGGTAAACTTGACGAAACCCGGGTGGTCCGCAGGAGTTTGGCAACATAGGGGGATTCTTTGATCTGGCATCACTGACTTGGAGGCCAAGTGAGCATTTCTGCTCCTTTGAGAATTTTAAATTGGTGCGGAAATAGCAAAAGATGTGCATAGATTCAAAAAATCATCAATAAACACATTAATAGGTTAAAAGGCAACACCAAAAAGCATCAGAACCCCAATGCTCCATATTGGTACAAACTTACCACTTTCTTAAAGTCTTCCTCTGCTTCATCCAACTTTCCTTGTTTTAGTAGCAAGTTTCCTCTCTGTAACCTAGCCTAAACAAAATCATTTATAAATCTATTTATCAAAAATGAATATGGCAGTACAATTTTTCATATAAAAAGGATACTTATAACCATCAGCAAAATTCTATGCTTGCTTTTCAACCAAAAAATGCTCTTTAATAAAAATTCAATACATTAATAGAATATTACTTACAGATGTGAAGTCTGGTTTCAGCTCAATGACCTTACTTAGGTCTGGAAGAGCAGATTTTGATTTACCCATAGCCAGATAGACCGTGGCTCGTCTATAATAGGCAATATAGTTATCTGGGTCTCCATCTGTTAACACAAATCATGGCTGAATTAAGGATTTTTTTTTTTTTTTTTTTTTGAACAGCAAGACTCCGAAGTTCTTAATAAAAAGACAAGTTATGCCTGATGAAATAGATTTATATGTAGCAACAATGCTCAAAGACTATTTTAGTACTACCACTGAGCCAAGGCTGACACTATGGGAAATTAGAGAGGATTCTGCGGGACAGGATTTACTCCCATTTGGAAACAAATGGACTTATTAGCGAGAGGCAGCATGGTTTTGTGAAGGGGAGGTCATGTCTCACTAACTTGATCGAGTTTTTTGAGGAAGTGACGAAGATGATTGATGGAGGAAGGGCAGTGGATGTTGTCTACATGGACTTCAGTAAAGCCTTTGACAAGGTCCCTCATGGCAGACTGGTACAAAAGGTGAAGTCACACGGGATCAGAGGTGAGCTGGCAAGATGGATACAGAACTGGCTCGGTCATAGAAGACAGAGGGTAGCAGTGGAAGGGTGCTTTTCTGAATGGAGGGTTGTGACCAATGGTGTTCCGCAGGGATCAGTGCTGGGACCTTCGCTGTTTGTAGTATATATATATATAAATGATTTGGAGGAAAATGTAGCTGGTCTGATTAGTAAGTTTGCGGACGACACAAAGGTTGGTGGAGTTGTGGAAAGTGATGAGGATCGTCAGAGGTTACAGATCGGTTGGAGACTTGGGCGGAGAAATGGCAGATGGAGTTTAATCCGGACAAATGTGAGGTAATGCATTTTGGAAGGTCTAATGCAGGTGGGAAGTATACAGTAAATGGCAGAACCCTTAGGAGTATTGACAGGCAAAGAGATCTGGGCGTACAGGTCACTGAAAGTGGCAACGCAGGTGGATAAGGTAGTCAAGAAGACATACGGCATGCTTGCCTTCATCAGTCGGGGCATAGAGTATAAAAATTGGCAAGTTATGCTGCAGCTATACAGAACCTTAGTTAGGCCACACTTGGAATATTGCGTGCAATTCTGGTCGCCACACTACCAGAAGAATGTGGAGGCTTTGGAGATGGTACAGAAGAAGTTTACCAGGTTGTTGCCTGGTCTGGAGGGCGTTAGCTATGAGGAGAGGTTGGATAAACTCGGATTGTTTTCACTGGAACGACGGAGGTGCAGGGGTGACATGATAGAGGTTTACAAAGTTATGAGTGGCATGGACAGAGTGGATAGTCAGAAGCTTTTTCCCAGGGTGGAAGAGTCAGTTACTAGGGGACATAGGTTTTAAGGTGAGAGGGGCAAAGTTTAGAGGGGATGTGCGAGGCAAGTTCTTTACACAGAGGGTGGTGAGTGCCTGGAACCTGCTGCCGGGGGAAGTGGTGGAAGCAGGTAAGATAGCGACATTTAAGAGGCATCTTGACAAATACATGAATAGGATGAAAATAGAGGGATACGGACCCCGGAAGTGCAGAAGGTTTTAGTTTAGACAGGCATCAAGATCGGCGCAGGCTTGGAGGGCCGAATGGCCTGTTCCTGTGCTGTTCTGTTCTTTGTTCTTATTTGCATTTTACTCAAAAGTTTAATTTGGTCAATAACAAAACTTCTAAGAAGTATAAACACCTCTGGTAGTTCAACATCTGAATGGTGTGAAACTGAACAAATTGAAGTAAATGGAGCAGGTTAGGTTGATGAGGGTAGTGAAGTTAATGTTCTGTATATATATTTCCAAAAGGCATGTGACAAAGTACCACATAATGAAGTGGTTAGTAAAACTAAAGCCCATGGAAAACAAAAGTGGCTAAGGCAGAAAGCAAGAGCAGTGGCGAACGGTTGTTTTGTCAGACTGGAAGGAGGTATACAATAGTGTTTCTCAGGGGTCAGCAACAGGGTCACTGCTCTTTTTGGTATATATTAATGACGCGTACTTGGGTACACAGAATAATAATTTCAAAATTCACAGATGACAAAACTTGAAAATGTAATAAACAATGAGGAGGATAGGAATAGATTTCAAGGGTATATAGAAGGCCTGGTAAAATGGACAGACAAATGGTAAATGCAATGAAGCAATACATTTTGGTGGGAAGTACGAGGAAAGAGGCACTATAAAACTAAATGGTACAATTTTGAGAGTCTCAGTATCATGTATGGCAGAGAGGAAGGAGACCATTTGCATGTACTGGAAGCTACATATATTAATACACATTGCCCTGTTCTTTGCAGACAGAAAGAACATGCATGCACATTGAGCCTGTTTCAGCTAAACAAAAGAAGTGACAACCATTCGCTGGTTCATTCCTCAGGGTAATGCCTTGACCAGGGTCAAGTTGCCTGGTTTAAATTTCAGATAAAGCTTGGCAGTTAATTGTCAGTCACCATAAACTGGTGCATTCTCCATGACAATGCCTCTACCAAAGAGTCCACTTGCCAAACAATCAGCACTCTCTTCTCATGCAGTATAAATTTGTTGCTTTCTTTTACATTGATATTTTTGCAAATTGTCCCGATGACAAAAAGCTTCAAAATAATCTCTATTTTCAGCTATAAACAAGGAAATGTTAAACTTTATATGAAACACTGGTTAGGTTTCAGCTGAAGTATTATGCTCAATTCTAGGTACTACATTATAGGAAGGATATCAAAGTCTTGGAGTTGGTGCAGAAGATGTTTACTAGAATGGTATCAGGGATGAGGGACTTCAGGTTTGATTAGATTAGATTAGAGATACAGCACTGAAACAGGCCCTTCGGCCCACCGAGTCTGTGCCGACCATCAACCACCCATTTATACTAATCCTACACTAATCCCATATTCCTACCAAACATCCCCACCTCTCCCTATATTTCCCTACCACCTACCTATACTAGTGACA
Organism: Heterodontus francisci; assembly: GCF_036365525.1. Lineage (NCBI taxonomy): Eukaryota > Metazoa > Chordata > Chondrichthyes > Heterodontiformes > Heterodontidae > Heterodontus > Heterodontus francisci. Next base: position 156,477,195 of record NC_090376.1, read on the forward strand.
ATTTATAATGGCCAATTTACCTACCAACCTGCAAGTCTTTTGGCTTGTGGGAGGAAACCGGAGCACCCGGAGAAAACCCACGCAGACACAGGGAGAACTTGCAAACTCCACACAGGCAGTACCCAGAATCGAACTCGGGTCCCTGGAGCTGTGAGGCTGCAGTGCTAACCACTGCGCCACTGTAGAGACTGGAGTAACTGGGGCAATTCTCCTTTGAGCGAAGATTTAGAGAAGATTTACTAGAGGTGTTCACAATGATAAATGGTTTCGATGGAGTAAATAAGAGCAAAACTGTTCCCTATGGCAGAAGAGTCAGTAACCAAAGAACACATCTGGGTTCTGATGAAAAGTCACAGACCTGAAACATTAACTCTGCTTCTCCCTCCACAGATTCTGCCTGACCTGCTGGGTATTTCCAGCACTGTTTTTATTCCACATTTAAAGTGATTGGCAAAAAGAACCAGAGGTGACTCAAAGATACTTTTTTTAAAAATGCACAATGAGTTGCCATGATATAGAATGCACTGCCTAAAAAAAAAAAAGTGGCGGAAGCAGGTTAAGTAGTAAAATTCAAACAGAACTAAAAAAAAAAAACTTGAAAAGGAAAACACTTAATAGTGCTATGGAGAAAGACCAGGGAGTGGGACTAATTCAACAGCTCTCCCAAAGACTTACAGGCATGATAACTGATACTCTATACCACCGGGCCTATGATTCTATGACTTAATTGTTCTTGGGTTGGTACAGGAGGGAAATAAAACGAATACAACTCAAATTCCTACTCAGGATCACAGGAATATGTGTCACTATTGTGGGGGTGGGGGGGGGGGGGGAAAGAGATACAGAAATCAGTCTCTGCTGTGAAGCCTACCCCAGTTAACAGTCATGTGCCAAGGTAACAGGCAGATGTCATTATCTGTGGAGCCATAATCCAGAGTGTAAAGAGAATGATACAAAATGTAGGCACATACTTTGGGGCAAGTTGTGTTTAAACCCAAATATGTGGTTTTTATCTCTTTTCAGCTTCTACAGTAGGAAGTACTAACTCTATTTAAAGCACTAGTCGCAGACAGATTTGGATCTATTTTCCAACCATTTTAAAATAAAGCAAATTTATGTGACTTATTAGCAATTCTCTGTCTTAAAAAATACTTTGCATGCAATACGTTATGCAGGCACACTGGCATTTTACACACAGTAAGCAATTAATCAGATCTGACAAAAGATAATAGATGTGAAATGGTAACTGTTTCTCTCTCTCCCCTTGGATACTGCATGACCTGTTTATTTTTAGAAAAACATGCTGAAAACAAAGAAAATCAGACATATACCTTTGGTCAAAAGCAAAATACCACACAATTAATTGGCTTTTGATAGTGTTAGCTGTCAGACAAAGCTCAGTCAGGACAGCAACAGTGCCAAGAGAAACAGAAACTGGTCATAATTCCACCTCTTTTAAAGGATGCCTGAAAAACCATCCAACACCATATTGGCCCCTTGCATGATACCTATTTCAGGACCCTTTTGAGAAACTGGGCTGCTTGGTGTCTACCTTAGGTTTGCACAGCATGGAGGTCTACAAAACAGGTGCCACCAAAAAAGTGAGCTTTTACAAAACATAGGAAGCCTTTCAATTAGAGATTGCGACAGATCTGTACTTTAATACCATCCACCTGCCTTGGTGCCATAACCCTCAATATCCCAGCAACAGTGCTTCTCCCAGCTCCAGAGCACTCCTATCTGGCCACACTCCCAGCATTTACTTGTATAGGACAAAGTACCTGTGAAGGCACAACAGATGCCAGATTAGTTACATAAAGCCTAAAAGGACCAATATTAGATCGGCCTCAGGCCTCTGGGGTTGGGAGCACCTAACTACGTCATTGCCTTCACAAACTAACCAGGCACTGACATTTCTACCTGAAGATCTTTAATGTCCACCTCAACCAAAGAAAAAGCAACAGAACCTTGGTTCCACATTTCAAAATGACAACCCTTCTCCCAATGCAGTAACCGCTCAGTGTATTTCTGTTAAGTGTCAACCCTTGGGAGTAGACCGATGAATCTCAGCAAACAATCAAGTTTGATACTAAGACAGTGAAACACTTCCTCAGTTCTGCACTGAGGTGCTATCCTTTTGATGGCATCAAACTTATCTGCCTGCTTTACTGGCCATTAGAAAAGTGCCATACCATTAACAGCATGGAGTTTCTCCCATGTCCTCAGACACTTCTCAATCAATGTTCTATCACCAAAAACTCTTCACTGCTTATGGGAACTTCCGAACATAAAATAGCTGTCCTATATATTTACTACTCTACACAAGTTATGTAGATTCTTTTTTCTAATGCCAAAGGACAATTTGCATTTGACTCAGACTACAAATAGCATACCTCCAGCATCGGGGTTACTCAAGACCCAGTTGGTTGGCTGGCATCCTTCCATCTACAGAAGATGGACATGCAGCAAACAATCCATTTTGGGTGGGGGGAGTCTTCTCTTGGTGCACCTTTGCTTATGACTGTGAAGGCCAACCCGAGAGGCAGATTATGCCACAAGAGCCGTACCTGAAGCTGCCAAATGACGATGCGAGTTGTTTTTGATGTTGGTACCTGTTGCCAAGCTGCTGTAGCGGTAGTGCATACCAGTCCACAGGATGTGTCGCCATTTCCTTCTTTTGCCAGCTCGTGACTCCCAAGTGAGATAGTGGACATTTAGGGCCTTCATGTCACACTTGGAAGCATCCTTGAAGCAGAGCTTTGGGCACCCCACCGTTAGTCTAGCCTCGATACCTCACCATTCAGATGGCCCTTGGGTATGCGACAGTCTTCTATCCTGCAGAAGTGACCTATCTACCAAAACCACCTCGGTTTGATTAGTGCCAACGCGCTTGGGAGCTCTGCCTTTGAAAGGACTGCCACATTTGTGATTTTTGCCCTGCCAGGATATACTCAATGCGCCACAGACAGTGAAGATGGAAATTAGAGCTTCTTTTCTTGGTCGCTGCAAGTTGCCCAGGTTTCACTGCCATACAGCAAGGTGCTGCAAACACAGACCCTTTAAACCATTAGCTTGATCCTAATGCTTGGAGAACAAGTTACAGGCATGGGAAAGACAGTCCATGTGACTTTGCAGCAGAATTTCCGTGTGAACAACGAGCACAGCATCATGAGCATAGAGGAGTTCTCTGATCAGGATGTGATGTATTTTTGTCTTCGCTTTCAGCCTTGAAAGATTGGAGAGCTTGCCATCTGACCTAGCGTGCAAGTAGACTCCTTCCCTATCTGCAGGGAAGGCGAAGGTCAGGAGCATGGAGATGATGCAAAACTGGGGGCTAGGACAAACCCCGTTTCCCACCATACAGTGCCGTGCATGTTATCATGGAAGGAGCGGATGATAGAGGAGCTGCGGTGGGCTCGTTTCCCAAAATCTTGTACAGCCCTGTTCTGCTGAGGGCGTCAAATGTCTTTGTGAGGTCTACGAAAGGTAAAGGGGTAGATTTTATTCCCTACACTGCTCCTGTAGCTGGTGTATAGAGAAGATATGCTGGCATGGAAACCACACTGCTTCCAGGTACACGCTGCAAGTAAATGGAGTCTTTTAAGAATGACCCTAGCAAAGGCCTTTTCTATGACACCAAGTCATGAGATTTTTTTTTATTTCCAAAATATACTTGGATAGAAATCTGTAAAAAATTACACGATGAGTTTCAAACAGCACCAAGTCAAAAAATACAAACAGTGCAAAGGAGGCCCGTTTGCTTCATTATGATCATGAGTTGCATTTGTTACGCCAATTACATTTTTACATTTTACAGCAAATGAAAATTTTCCCGATACAGTTCGAGGGGTTTCCCATGGATCCAGCCCCTCAATTCAGCTTGGTGGGGGGGGGACCTTACACTGTGGTTTTTCCCCATTGAGCCTTTGCTGCGGCTGCCTCAGCCCGTAGTCCTGGACCTTGGAATGTGCCAGTCTGCAACATTCGGTGGTGGACAACTCTTTGCGCTGGAAGACCAGCAAGGTTCGGGCAGACCAAAGGGCATCTTTCACCGAATTGATAGTCCTCCAGCAGCAGTTGATGTTTGTCTCGGTGTGTGTCCCTGGGAACAGCCCGTAGAGCACAGACTCCTGTGTTACAGAGCTGCTTGGGATGAACCTCGACAAAACCACTGCATCTCTTTCCACACCTGCTTTGCAAAGACACATTCCAGGAGTAGGTGGGCAACCGTCTCTTCCCCACCATAGCCACCGCGGGGGCATTGTGCGGAAGGGGCGAGACTTCGGGCATGCAGGAAGGAGCTGATGGGGAGGGCTCTTCTCACCAGCCAAGCTACATCTTGGTGCTGGTTTGAAAATTCTGGTGATGAGGCATTCCTCTAAATGACTTTGGCAGTCTGCTCGGGGAACCATCCGACAGGATCCACAGTCTCCTTTTCCCGTAAGGCCTTGAGGCCATTCCGTGCAGACCACTGCCTGATGGATCGGTGGTCAAAAGGTGTTTTCCCGCAGAAACTGCTCCACGAAGGATAGGTGGCACAGCACAGTCCAACTGCATGGAGCGTTCTGCGGCAATGTGACCAGGCCCATCCTTCGCAACACCGGGGACAGATAGAACCTCAGCACGTAGTGACACTTGGTGTTTGCGTACTGGAGGCCTGCACACAGCTTGATGGAGCCGCACACGAAGGTGGTCATCAGGATGAGGGCCACGTTGGGTACATTTTTCCCGCCCTTATCCAGAGGTTTGAACATCACGTCCCTCCAGATCCGGTCCATTTTGGATCCCCAGATGAAGCGGAAAATGGCTCGGGTGACTGCCACAGCGCAGGAGTGGGGTATGGGCCAGACCTACGCCACGTACAGCAACAATGTGAGCGCCTCGCACCTGATGACCAGGTTCTTAAACACAATGGAGAGAGATCGCTGCCCCCACATTCTCAACTTGTGTTGTACTGTGGCTACTCGCTCCTCCCAGGTTTTGGTGCACGCCCCGGCCCTTCCGAACCATATTCCCAGCACCTTCAGGTAGTCTGACCTGACGGTGAAGGGGACAAAGGATCGGTTAGCCCAGTTCCCAAAGAACATGGCCTTGCTCTTGCCGTGGTTAACTTTGGCTCCCGAGGCCAGTTTGAACTGGTCACAGATGCTCATCAGTCTGCGCACGGACAGCGGATCAGAGCAGAAGATGGCGACGTCATCCATGTAGAGAGAAGTTTTTACCCGAGTGCCTCCACTGCCTGGGATTGTCACCCCTCTTATGCTCGCATCCTTCCTAATAAACTCAGCAAAGGATTCAATACAGCAAACAAACAAGACCGGGGAGAGAGGACAGCCCTGTCCGACTCCAGATTGGATCGGGAAACTTTCCGATTCCCACCCATTGATTGAGACTGCGCTACTGATGTTTGTGTAGAGCAGTTGGATCCAATTGCAGATTCCCTCCCCAAACCCCATTTTGGAAAGCACGCCCATCATGTAGGTGTGCGATATCCTGTCAAAAGCCTTCACCTGGTCCAGGCTGATGAGGCAGGTGTCCACCCTCCTGTCCCGCACATAGGCGATCGTATCCCTGAGTAGCGCTAGACTATCAGAGATCTTCCTGCCGGGTACAGTGCAGGTCTGCTCAGGGTAAATCACCAACTCCAGAGCAGACTTGACTCGACTGGCTATGACTTTGGACAGAATCTAGTCAACATTAAGCAGTGAGATGGGCCGCAAATTTCTGATCTCTCACCCTTCCGCTTGTAGATGAGGGTGATGATATCTTTCCTCATGGATTCTGACATGTTGCCGGCCGGGAGCATATTCACGTATACTTCCAGCAGGTCCGGGCCGACCCAGTCCCACAGGGCCGAATACAACTCGACCGGTAAGCCGTCGCTTCCGGGAGTTTTACTCTTCTTGAAGGACTCGACGGCCTTTGTCAGCTCGTCCAGAGATAGCGGCTTAGCCAGTCTCCTCCTCGTGCTGTCATCTAAGACCTCTGTGATATATGACAGGAAGGACAGGGAGGCTCTGCTGTCTGTGGGCTTCGCGTCATACAGCCCAGCATAAAAGGATTTGCTGATCCTTAGTATGTCGGACTGCGAAGAAGTCACCGAGCCATCCTCTTCCTTCAGGCTACTGATAACAGAGCTCTCTGTGTACCTTTTGGAAGTAGTAACGAGAGCACGTCTCATCCTGCTCGATGGAGCGGACTCTGGACCGGAAGATGATCTTGGAGGCCTCCGTGGCAAAGAGCGAGGCCTGCTGGCTCTTCACCTCGTGGAGGTCCTCCTTGACCTCGACCCCCATCGACTGCAACCGGAGCAGATTTTGCATACTTTGCTGGAGTCGGGACATTTCCCTCCGTCTCTCTCCCGCCCTCTGAACACCTTTGTGGATGAAGAACCTCTTGATGTTCTCCTTGATTGAGTCTCCAGTTCACTAGTAGGAAGCGAAGAGCGGTTTCACTGTCCTCCAACCTTTGTAACCCCTTTTGAGTTCCTCAACGTTCTCTGGGGTCAGTAGTGTAGCATTGAGCTTCCACGTCCCTCTGCCAACCCGCTGGTCGTCCTGTAAGTGACAGCCAGTAAGAGGCAGTGGTCGGAGAAGAACACCGGCTTGACGTCAGTGGATCCGACCGTGACAGCGGGGGACACAAACAGGAAGTCAATCCTGGAACGGACAGACCCGTCCGATCTTGACCATGTGTACTAAGTCATGAGATACCCCTGTAGATGTTGCCGTCTCCTCTTGTTGCCTTCGTTGTTGTATTAGATGATTTTGGCTTCACGCATCTCTACCAACACACTGACCACTAGGAATTGTTTTTAAATAAATAAACGCAGAAGCTGGTATCAATTTAAATGAGAAAAATATGCTCAAGAATGTACTGTTTTCAAATACTTTGGTTCAGCATTCAAACCTGCAAGTACTATGTTAGCACCAACTTCAGAATCTGTTGTGATCCAAAGAACTACCAAACTGGTTTACCAAGTTCCAAAAAAAAAGAGAACCACAGAACAACTTTAAACCAAATATCCAAAAGGCTCATTGGAGAAGATGCAGGGCAAGATTATTCATCTCCAACTCACCAAGTTTTGGGAATTTAAACTTAATTTTGGATGAGCACAACAGCAAAACTTAAGGGGAAAAACAAGAAGCTGAAGCAAAGCACAGTTTTTGGCAGGGGAAAAAAATGAAGTGGAGAGGGTGTGGTAAAGGCATGAAGGAAAGGACAGGGCATGGCAGCAACTAACAGCGCACATATTTCAGAAAAACTACTCCATGTATTAATTTCAAGAGCTAACCTCGATGCTTTATGCAATGGCTTAAGTTTGTTGCAAGGAGCTTATGCTTAGATTACAAGGTATTGCTCGGTGGTTGGTGGTGGTGGATGGTTGGGGAGAAGAAAAGGACAGGACTAAACAGGAGAACAAGGTACTTCAGCATCAAGTCTTTAGAGCACAACATGGGTGGAAGGCCTCAAAAGCAATGTCAGCTTACAAGCGCTTCGAGGGCCTCAGATGACTAGAGCATGGACAAGCTATGGAGCATATGGAACCACAGAAGTAATAAAGTTGGGGGGTGGGAAAGGAGAGGGAGAGGGAGAGGGAGAAAAAGAGAAAGAGCAGGGAGAAACGGGGAGAGGATCTTTTTGAAACTGCCATAGGAAGGGGGAAAAACTGGGAGGGAGAAAGCGATCAGGTTGGTGGCTTGGATAGATTTACTTATTTGATCTTCTGCTGGTTATGTATTTCTGTGCTTTTCTTTTAAATGACTTTTGATTTCTTAACAGCCAATTGGATACATTGACTCAGCCAATTAGTTTTTGTATTCTACTAACACATGACACTTTAGAAATATTGTTCAAGGAAAATTTTTCAGATGCAACTTTAGAATTATAGAGTAGCAGATTTCATGTGGCACACATAAACAAGATAAACATTTTTTTTTTAAAAAAGGGGCAATATATTCCTTTGGGTGTGAGACTGGCATAGTGCTTTGAATGCCAATATTACACACACAAAAGTATATACTTGTAAAATGCCTTGCTACGACCCGGTGAGAAAGAGGTCTAGGGTCCCCTTTCAGCCTTCACCTGGTCTTACAATAACAGGGTTTAATTTTAAACACACCATGTTTCTCAGCTCCTGCTTGGTGAATCCTTGTTCACGGTTTTCCAATTATAAGGCCAAAAAACCAGCATGAACAAGTTTTCTTAGGTTTAAGAAAAGTTGAAATTTATTCAACTTGAACTCTAATTCGGTTAACGCCTACTGATACACGACGTACACACGCAAGTATGCATACGCGATACACACGTGCAAATAGAAACAAAAGAGAAAAAAATAAAGTGGAAAAATTGAGGCAATATCTGAAAAGCTTTTGTTATGGTTCTTCAAGCTCACTGTAGAGTTCTTGATTGTAGGTAGTACTTGCTTTTCATTAGGGGCCAGTATTTGTCTTAAACCTTGTTCGCTGCAGAAGACTTTTCTCTCTTGGGGTTCATGTGCCTTTCTCAGCTTAAACGATCCTGTAACAGTCATGTGACCAGCTGGTCTAACCAGTCCTGGATTGCATCACCTTAGCAGTCTCTTGAATGCTCCTCTTACACAATACCAGGTGATCAAGGTTCATAAGTTGAATGTGTCAGGGAATGGTCCTTTGTCCTTCCAAGCACTGTCCGTCAATATGCAAATATATTTTCCAGCCACAGCTCATCTGTTTAACAAGTCATTTCCTCACTCCAGCAACAGTTTAAAATCAATGTTCATGACAAAATTAATGTGCCTCAATCTTGCACAACTCCACAACCAGTGGAATGCAAGCCAATTTTTAAAGAGAGCATTTCATTAAAAAGGGTCGAGAGAAAATATAAGATACGGGGAAAACACGCGTCTCTCTCTCATTCATTCATAAACCCTAAAACTGATTAAAACTGTCTCTTCCCCCCCACCCCACCCTTTTAACATCCCAGTAAACATGCGTTTCTTTTGGGCGGGGGTATTTTTCTTCAGTTTGCCCATTTCCATGGCTGCCTAGGGTCGTGGAGATGGTTAGGTTTAATTAGCCCCAACTTGGAATTTTTTTTTCCTCGAGAGTCTGTTGCGGACAGGTGTATCCTGAACTCTTTCAGTGCTTTTCTGGGTCATGCAAAGGCTTTTGACTGTGGGGTATGGGTGCTTCTCTTTGGTTCTGACAGCAGGGGAGGATTCTTTGATAATGTCCCCTTTGTCTGATGGGACACTCCTACCTGCAGGTATTTCTGCAGACTCTATTGCATTCCCCTGTGGCAATTTGGCTAGGCGAGGCATCACCCTCACTGTTTCGCTGCCCCCTAGAGGTCTTTCTTAGCATTTGCAGGAACCTGCAGAGACTATTAGCAACTCTGGAGGGGTGCTTCTAGTGTCTGCATTTACATTAGAGGATGTGGGGTCTAACTTTTCATATTTTTCAGGGTTGGCTGACCAGACAGTAGGGGTAATCATCCAGGATTCCTCCCAGACTTCCTTTAACTTGCCCTCTTGGTCACTTTTTCCCCTTCCTTTTCTAAACTCTTGCAGCCTTGTGCCTGCCTGTCCCCTTTTGTTCTCGGTGGGGGCCCCTTACAGTTCACTAGCTCTCCACTGGAGGGTCCCAACACCAGTACAGGATTTGGGGGTGCAGGTTTTACTGTAGGTTGGGGTTTCCACTCAACCTGACACACATGCCAACTCCTACAGAATTCCACTACATCTTGGTGGAGTTTTGGCCAAACAGCTATCTTATGCGGGCTTTGGTCTTTCCTATACCGGCATATACAGCCACTGTAGTCTTGTGCGCCCTTCTAAATTTCTCTCTGGTATCTCTGCAACACCACTAACTGGTGAACTAGCATCTACACCTTGCTCTCAGGTCTGTGAGGAGAACTCCATCTCATCAGTACCTCAATTCTTGAAATAGCGGCAGTCAGAGACTCCCTCTGCTTCACTTGCAGACTGCGCAGCTTGTGCTAACTCTCAACACTGGGTTGGCTCACTGAGCCTCACCTAGGGAAAATCCATTTAATTCATTCCCTGGGTCTTCTAATTTTCCAAAGAAGTCTCAGACAGACAGAGTCATCTGCCTGCAGTGCTGATCCAGTCTCCTCTGGGAGAGCTCGTTTGATCATGCCCTGATTCACTACACATTCAGGAAAACTGCAGGGTTCTGTCGCCTGCCACTGCCCTATCTCTGACCTCCTGTGATCTTTCTTTCACTACCGGGGGGGGGGGGGGGGGGGAAGTGGGGGGAAAAACTACCTTCATCCCCACCAGATTATCTAGGAGCAGGTCAATCCCATCCACAGACAAACTCAGGTCAATCTCTATGGGGACCAGTCCCAAAACTAGGTTGTACTCCAGGTACAGGCATACCCTGCCCTCCAATACCATTCACCACCATTCTGGTGTTCACTGCACTCTAGGGAGCAAAGGACAGGCCTTTTCCCAGTAAAAATGATCTAGTCACCCGTGTCGCTGAGCATTACCATGGGCTTGCGTGCCCCACTCGAGGGGTATAGGGTGACTTTCCTTTCAAACACAAAACCCTGATAACCTTCAGCAATCCTATTAACTTTTCCTGCACTTGCAGTAGTAAGCTTCCAGAGTTGCACTCTTACTGCAGTTAAAGCCAGCTTGCTCTGTTGGGCTCTCCTCCAGCATTCCTTCTTCAGAGTGGGTGTGCCCTGATTAACCACACAGGTTTTCGCTTTAGTTTCCAGCAGTCAGCCTTTAAATGCCCTGCTTTATTACAAAGGAAGCACACAGGTACTCAGGTCTCACTCCAGGTCACAGCACCTTTCTTTCTGGCTAGAGGGCAGCCCCCTGTGTCTCTTGCTTTTCTTTCCCTTCTAGGACTGCTTGGGCTCCTATCACATACAAATTAGGAGCAGGAGCAGGCCACTCAACCCCTTGAACCTGCTCTGCTATTCAATACGTTCATGGCTGAACTGATTACTCCACATTACCACCTACCCCCAATAACCTTCCACCCCCTTGCTCATCAAGAATCTATCTACTTCTGCCTTAATAATATTCAAATACTGCCTTTTAGAGGAAGAGAATCCCAAAGACTCAACCCTCAAAAAAAAAAAATCTCATCTCAGTGACCTAGTTCAAGGTTCTCTGACTGGGGGAACATCCTGTCCACATCTACCTTGTCAAGACCCCTCAGGATCTTATCTGTTTCAATCAAGTCACCTCTTGCTCTTCTAAATTCCAGCAGATACATGCCTAGCTGTCCAATCTTTCCTCATAAGACAGCTCACCCATTCCAGCTATTAATCTAGTTTAGTTTAGAGATACAGCACTGAAACAGGCCCTTCGGCCCACCGAGTCTGTGCCGACCATCAACCACCCATTTATACTAATCCTACACTAATCCCATATTCCCACTACATCCTCACCTGTCCCTATATTTCCCTACCGCCTACCTATACTAGGGGCAATTTATAATGGCCAAATTTACCCATCAACCTGCAAGTCTTTGGCATGTGGGAGGAAACCTGAGCACCTGGAGGAAACCCACGCAGACACAGGGAGAACTTGCAAACTCCACACAGGCAGTAGCCAGAATTGAACCCGGGTCGCTGGAGCTGTGAGGCTGTTGTGCTAACCACTGCACCGCCCAAATCTAGTAAATCTTCTCTACTGCCTCCAACGCATTTACATCCTTCCTTAAATAAGACCAGTACTGTACACAGTACTCCAGATGTGGTCTCACCAATGCCTTGTGTAGCTGAAGCATAACCTCCCTACTTTTGTATTCAGTTCCCCTTGCGATAAACAATAACATTCTATTAGCTTTCCCCAATTACACGCTGTACCTGCATACTAACCTTTCGCTATTCATGCACTGAGACACGCAGATCCCTCTGCATCTCCGAGCTCTAAGCTATCAGTTAGATAATAAGCTTTTTTATTCTCCCTGCCAAAGTGGACAATTTCCCACATTATACTCTATTTGCCAGGTCTTTGCCTACTCACTTAACCTATTTATATCCCTTTGTAGCCCCCTATGTCTTCTTCACAAGTTACTTTCCTACCTATCTTTGTGTCATAAGTAAATTTAGCAACCATACCTTCAGTCCCTTCATCCAAGTCATTTATATAAATTGTAAAGAGTTGAGGCTGCAACACAGATGCCTGTGGCACACCACTCATTACATCTTACCAACCAGAAAATGACCCACTTATGCCTACGGTTTCCTGTTAGCTAACCAATCTTCTATCCATGCCAATGTTACCCCCTACACTATTAGCTTTTATTTTCTGCAATGACCTTTGATGTGGCACCTTATCAAATGCCTTCTGGAAATCTAAGTACAATACAGCCATTGGTTCCCCTTTATGCACAGCGCATGTAACTCCCTCAGATTGGTTGAACAGGAATTCTAAATGCCATGCTATACCATCTTTACTAGCAGCTAATATTTTCCCCAAGACAGATGTTAAGCTAACTGGCCTGTAGTTTCCTGCTTTCCACTCTGTCTTTTCCGGATTGGTGAGGGACTAGACAAAGTTCTCCTCTGGGAAACCAACTTATAAATTAAAACAAACTCATTGGGCAGAACAGTCGCTTGCTGGGCTCTCTGGACCTGCTGCTCCTCTACATGTGTCATGGAGAATGGGAGAGTGTTTTTAAATTCCTCAAACAGGATTACCTCAGATTCTCATAGTGGAGCTGTATTTTAAGAGCCCTCTGCCACTGGTCAAAAGCCAGTTGCTTACTTCTTTCAAACGCCAGAAAAGATTGATTAGCTTGCTCCTTGAGGGTTCTAAACTTTTGGCAATAAGCTTCAGGTACTAATTCATATGCCCCGCAGATAGCACTTTTTAATCAGTTCATAATCTGATGAACTGTCATCTGGCAACAGGGAATAAACTTTGTGCTTTCCAGGGTAGCTTGCTTTGTAATAAAAAAAAAAGAGGCCAGGTCTCAGCTAGCCATTTTAGCTACCTTGCCAGTTTCTCAAAAGGACACAAAAAAATCTTCTACATCCTCCTCATTGACTTTTGGAATTAGTTGAACTAGTTTTAAAAATTCTGTCCCCAGTCCGGAATTACCCTCCTCCATATTGGCTATGCTTTTTCTAGGATTACTCTGTCACTGCCTAATTAACTCAAGGAACGTCAGCTCTTTCTATGCATTCTTTCCAGAAGGTTCTTTCTCTCTCCTGCCCTTTACTCCACATTCTTTTTGGAAGGCTTTCTTTGTCTCCCCTGGAACACAAATTTCCTGTGTTCCAATTGTATCTGCTAACAATAGTCTGTCTGGGTCTACTTCTAACACTGCTTCTGCTTCCTCCAAAGCAAGGAAGAAAAAATGGTGGGCCACTAGCCTTCATAGTTCAGACTTCCTAGCCTTGCCACGTAGAGTGATCGCACACTGCTCAATCATTTTCCTCAAGTCCCCTATAGAGAGTGCGTGTCATTTATCCGAGGGCAGGTCACCCCGGCCGGGGGAGCTACTCGCTGCAGTCGCAGACAGGTTAGCACACACGCACAAAGAAAACCTGTATTGAAATAGTGCGCTTTGATTGGAAGTGGGTAGCCAAATTGTTCCCAATTTCACTCGTTTGTCCGTGGATAAAATCAGAACGGTAGCCCGCAAACTTCTGTTACAACCCAGTGAGAAAGAGGTCTAGGTTCCGTTTCAGCCTTCACTTAGTCTGAACAACAGGGCTTAATTTTAAACACACCATGTTTTTAGCTCCCCTTTGGGTGAATCCTTGTTCACCGCTTTCCAATTATTAGGCAAAGAAACCAGCACCAAATAGATTTTTTTTAGGTTTAAAGAAAAGTTTAAATTTATTTAACTTGAACTCTAATTCGGTTGACTCCTATGGATGCGTGACATGCCCACACCAGCATGCAAAAGCAAGAAACATATGCAAAGCAACAGAAAAAAATTATAAAGTGGAAATGTTTGAGGCAATATCTGAAGAGATATGGTTCTTCAAGCTCAATGTAGAGTCCTTGATTGTAGGTAGTTCTTATTTTCTTGGGGCCCAGTATTCTTCTTAAACCTTGTTCGCTGTAGGAGACTTTTCTCTTGGGGTACATGCGTCTTCAGTGGATTCAGAGGCTTGAGAAAAAGATGGGAGCAGACAGGAGATCTTCAGTCCAGGAAGATGTCTCAGTTCAGAATGCCCTGCAACAGCCAGTTAGTCATGTGATCAGTTGGTCTAACTAGTCCTGGATTGCATCACCTTAGCTGTCTCTTGAATGCTTTTCTTGCACATAATATCTGGTGACCAATGTCCATTGTAGGCTGACTGTCAGGGAATGGTTCTGTCCTTCCAAACACTGCCTGTTAAGATGCAAATGTCTTTTCTAGCCACAGCTGATCTGTTTAACAAGTCATTTCTTCGCTCCAGCAACATTTTAAAATCAATTTTTATGACGAAATGAATGTGCCTCTTTCTTGGCAGGTGGGGGTCTGGCATAACACCCATCAACATAAAAAATTCTAATGAGCACGATGGATAAGTCCTTGATATTCAACAGTACTGGGGTGGGTTACCCCTCAGGATTTTCTTTAATAAACACAGGCAGGCCTTGGAGGGGAAAAAAAAAAAAAGTGTCTTGGTTTGGCAGAATTCAGAAGGGATGCCCATTGTTGAGGAGCCAGAGATTCATAAAACAGATCAAATATAGAGTTTGACTCACTGATGGATTCGCAGGTCTGACAGCAGCAGTATGGGCTGGGGGTTGGAAAAAAAAGATATCTGCAAGCAGTGGTTTGTAAATGAGATTTCTGCTAATACTGAAATGAAATTTTCAGACTCATTCTTTCAGATGAATCTCCTTTTTACATTTACATTTTCTGATTAATGCAGATGAAAAGCAAAGTTTGTGTGCCTGAATAGCATTCAGCTTATTTAAGAATGCAAACCTCTTGTTCCTCTCAATAGCTTTTATTGTAAAGTTTAGTTGTAACATACTATACATCCAGTTTGTATGCAAATAATTCAGAAACAAATTATTCACTTACAAGATGAGTAAAATACAGACCGTTTAAAATTCTAAACAAAAGCTGCAACATGTATTTAAATTATTAGTCATGTGAAATGGTTGTTCAGACAACACCTGCCTCCTTTAATTTAAAAAGCATTTAACATACATTTTACCTGAATAAAGCTTTCAAAATACGTCCCCTAACTTTTCTTCAAATAATTTGGAAAAGATAACCAAACAAGTATTTAGATACTGAAAAGCAGCATTTCCATCGGTTGGGCTGGCATAAATGCTATTGACGCATCCTGGGAAGTTATTATGCTGCCCATGCCTCCGATTGCAGGTTTGGCCTTCAGTTAAGAGTTGGTAAAATTAATAAATCCAGGCTTTGAACGAGGCTGATATCTTCAAGTAAAAACACAAAAAAGACAATTCGATAGTTTTAAGTTACTTTAAGACATTACGAATTTTAATAACCAAGAAAACTGGCAAACAAGAATATTCTAAAAATTTTGAATGATGGATTGGTTTATCCTCTTATTGGTAGGTGGCCATTTGTAGATAGTTTTCTTCCATAAATGCATAGTAATACTTCAAACACTTTTCCTACTTTTGATTTCCACATTCTCCACCTTTTCAACTCAAGTTTGCTACCATTTTACTGTATGCCAAACAATGCGATGCTACAGGAAATGCATGTGATATATAAATTACATAAACTGCTATATCAGCTATGGAGCACCTCCCACTGAAGTGGCAAGAAAGTGGAGGAAGAATGTGAACTATGGAAGCAGTTTTTGGTTTGAAGCACACGAACGTACAGTGCGCAGAAAAAAAAAAAAGAGGCTGACAAAAATGTGAAAGGATGAACATGTTAATCTTTAGAATAGTTATCTATTCCAAACTCAGATCCATTTATTCTTGGCTCAGTAAGAAATTCAGTGAATCCTTTTACTGTAGTACCCATATTAACTTTTAATGTAATTATTACTGCTCAAATAGAGAAATCAAAAAAAAATTGGCCTTCAATGTTGGACGAAAATGGTACTATAAAATAGTACATTTCTAACAAATACATACCTACAGCAGCATGAAAATGAGACAGTGCATCTGCTAATTGTCCTGCAGCCAGTAGTTTCTTCCCCATTTCAAGGTGTTTTTCAACTTCAGCATTTATGCCACCTTCTATTCCTGTAAAAGAATCACAATGTTACCTTTAAAAATTAGAATATCAAACACTGCAGAATCTCAATATAGGCACTTGGAACTGGACCCATATCACACCTTTTTATCAGTTTGACCACCTAGAAAATGTTTGAGTAAAGGGCATGAGCAAAAAAAAAAAAGACAGCACACAGTACAAGCATTTTTTGTTTAATACTATCAAATTGGACCCTGAAATATAAATTTAGTCATTTAAAAAAAAAAAATCCTTATGCTAAAATTCAACATACATTTTACACTAATTCTGGAGGTATTTTCTGAATGTGATTATCAGTTTTGAAATTTGGGTAGAGGTAAATTACATGCAATGGTTTGTTAACAAGGAACATTAGCTAATTAGTGTCCATTTGAAAAAGGCAAGACATTTATTTACATATTAATTGAGGGGCATGAACACAATACCCTGACATTTGGGCACATAGGATGTCCATTTGCAATCATGCCCACATAAAATGAGCAACTAGAATTTTGATGTAACTAGGCAAAATGTTTAAGTAATGTTAAGCTAAGACAGTTCTGTATTTAAAAAAAAAAGATATTGAAAAATCTGACTCAGGTCAGGCTGCATCTGTGGAGGGGGTGGGGCAACAGAACTCAACATTTCAGGTTAATTACTCATCAGACAAGTTTAACTTTTTTTTTTACACTAAAAGTGAAAGGGGGTGGGGGGGGGGGGGGGGGGGAAGGGGAAGACAAAGAAAGGAAAATAAACTGCACAGAAGGTACTCTTTTACCTGCTATCACTTGAACACTTACACCTGCAGAGGAGAATACACTTTGTTTTGGCAGACTAGCCAGATTTCCACTTCCAATAGGAGCCAAGACAGATAAGAGAATTGCTGACTAAAAATCAATATTGGGTACTTCCAAAGACCTAATAACATCTCTTGCTTTCAATTAGTGTTGCATAGAAGGTGGTATGCCAGGTTAATACTCCATAAGCACCCACAATGCCACTATACATACCTGTAGACCCAGACACAAGAGCTTTGCACATCCAAAAAGCTTGTAAAAGGTACTATATAAATTCAAGTCTTGTTCTTTCAACTCTCAGGAAACAGGATCCAAGTAATCAGATCGAAAATGAAGAGCTAGGTCATCAGCTATAAAAGACACTGGTGAATTTTGTGTTTTTGTTTTGGCATCCTTCCATCTGTGAAAAGGACATGCAACAAGCATGTCTGCTCTTGGTGCCCCTTTGCTGACGGCTGTGAAGGCCAATGCTTGAGGCAGGTTCTGCCACAGTGCTGTTCTTGTTCCTGTTTAACATTCGCAGCTGTTAACAAGCTGTAGCAACTTAGTAGTGGTGGACAGTAGTCCAAAAGGATGGGTTGCCATTCCCCCCCACTTTCACCATCTGCTGACTCCCAGGTATGACAAACATTTAGGGCCTTCATGTCACGTTTGCAAGCATCCCTGAAGCAGAGATTTTGGTGTCCCACTTACTCTGGCCCTGGCTACCTCACCGTACAGGAGATCCTAGGGTCTGTGAGTCTTCCATCCTGTGGATGTGTCCAATCCCACCAGTCACCTCTGTTTGAAGAGTGCCAACACTTCAGAGCTCTGCCTTTAAGAGAACTGCTGCATTTGAGATTTTGTCCTGCTAGAATATACCTATAAGGGCACAGTTGACAGAAGATGGAAACGGAGCTCCTTTCCTGGTAATGAAGTTTCACAGCCATACAGCAAGGTGCAGAGAACATGGACCTTACAAACCATCAGCTTGATCCCATGCATCACCTTGGCATTGTCCCTTGCACATTTCATGAGTCAACCAAAGGTGTTGGCTGCTTTCCCTGCATCAAGGAACAGACTGTCACCTTGGACCCAAGGTAGCAGAATTTGCTAACCATTCCCAGTGGGGTCAAGGGTAGATCTGCAACATCTTGTCCCATGACCAGAGTTTTCTTGATCTTTATAGTCCAGGGGAACATGTTAGACATGAGTCCATGAGTCTTTACAGCAGAGTTTGCGTGAGCGACTTAGCACAGCATCAGCACGCGGTGTTTTAGGCTTCACTTCCAGCCTTGATAGACTGTACAGCTTGCTGTCTGACCTAGTATGCAAGTAGACTCAGGTCAAGAGCACAGAGATGATACCAGAGTGGGGGCTAGGACACCACTTTCACTCCATTCTGGACTCTGAAATGGCTGGACGTGGAACCAAACTATGCAGTGCAGTGGTCAGGCAAGTCCCCCACCTGCCAAGACTGAGACACAGATGATTTTGCCACATGAACATTAAAACTTAAAATTGCAAGCCCCTGACGAGAAAGACATTTGAATAGTAACAGTGTTGGAACAATGGGGATCGAGTCGTTGCTTCCCCAATACACAGAAGTGGTCAGACCAGATTTGGTCAGATGACTGACTGTTGGAGTTTTCGAATTTGAACTTGAACATGGAATTTGTGCACAAAGCTCCTGGCTCACAGTTGAAATAGAACTTCCTCTTTAGTATTGCCTGTCTCGATCTTTCCCATGGAATGGAATCTTGTGAAAACATGTGAACTTCAGAAAAGTCTCCTACCTGAACAAGGTTCAAGAACATTAGGCCCCGAACAGCAAGACTACCTACAATCAAGTGAGCTTGAAGCACAGTAAAAAAGAAACTGATATTGCCTCAAGTCCCTCGACTACATTTTCCTCTCCTCTTTCCTGCCCTATCTGCATGTGCATATCACATGTGAAAGCTAGCATGGGCACGTAGGAATTTTTAGGGTTTAAGTTCAAGTTTTAAATAAATTTCAATTTCTTCTTTAAAAAAGGAGAAAACCCAGTGTGTTGGTTTAGTTTAGTGATACAGCACTGAAACAGGCCCTTCAGCCCACCGAGTCTCTGCCGACCATCAACCACCCATTTATACTAATCCTACAATACTTCCATATTCTTACCACGTCCCCACCTGTCCCTATATTTCCCTACCACCTATCTACACTAGTGGCAATTTATAATGGCCAATTAACCTATCAACCAGCAAGTCTTTGGCATGTGGGAGGAAACCGGAGAACCCAGAGGAAACCCACGCAGACACAGGGAGAACTTGCAAACTCCACACAGGCGGTACCCAGAATTGAACCCGGGTCGCTGGAGCTGTGAGGCTGCGGTGCTAACCACTGCACCACTGTGCCGCCCCAATTCTTTGCTTTATAATTGGAAAGCTGTGAATGAGGATTCACAAAGGGGGAGCTCAAAACAGTTTCAAAAAAAAAAAGTTAAACTTTGTTATAACAAGACCAGGTGAAGATAGTAACAGACCCCCAGACACCTTTCGCACCTGGTTGTGAAAAGTGTATGTTGTCATGGAAGGAGAGGAGACTGGAGGAGCTTCGGTGGACAGCCAATTTTCCCCCAAAAATTTTGTAGAGCCCGGCTGATTATGTTGAATGCCTTAGCAAGATCTACAAAAGTAAGGCAAAGGGGTAAACCCTGTTCCTTACACTTCTCTTGCAGCTGGGGTATGAAGATCATGCCCACAGTAGATCTGCTGGCACAGAAACTGCACTGTGCTTCTGGGTATGTTCAGTCTGCAAGTAAATGAGGTCTTAAGTATAAGACTAGCAAAGGCCTTGCCGGTGATGCAAAGGCACCTGCAGTTGTTGCAGTCTCCAGTCACTTTTTTTTTAAAAAAAAAAGGTTTTGGCATCACACACCTTCTGTGGAACAGAGCCAACTTTTGAGTGGAGAAGGTGGTGGTCAAAAGTGTGCATTAGATAGAGATTTCCATGCTTGAGCAGGTCAGCTGGGATTTCCAGCTGTGCCAGGTGCCCTTCTGCTCACTAGGCAGCCTTAGAGCTCCAGTGACTAGGGTTCTTCATCTAATTCATCCATGACAGGATTTTACAGCAGAGAAAGCATCAAGTGCACACTGGGAAGTGCCAGACTCACAGGAGTTCAGCTCACAGTAGTATTCACCCCAGTGAGACATCTGTTTACTTCTGTCAGGGAATAATTCAGGGGAGCAATTTTGGTGATGGCAGGACCAAGCACCCTATTAATCCCATTGTATATAGCTTGTAGATTTCCTTTGTCACATGCAGTTTGGATTTCTTGATGTAAACGGATCCAGTGTTTGTATGTACAGTACTCTCCTCTGCATGGCTGTCTTGGCTACTTTCAGGTCATACAGTTCCTTAGCTGTTGTTAGGTTTATGTCATGCTTCATGTAGATTTTTTTTTTGCAATGGCAAATCGCAGCTAAGTAGGTCTCAAACCAGCCCTTGTTGCAGGTTCTGCCCATACCAAAATGATGCTTCCATTGCTTCAGAGATGGTTGAAACTTTCAAGTCACCAAGCTCTTCAATGCCAGCATCGATGCTTCCTGTTAAGGCTTTGGTGCATAGCAAGAATTCTAATGACAGTGCAAAGTCCTGGTATTTGGCTTTATTATTATGCAATAATTATGAAAGGGATGTTGATGTGTGGCTGGCCAATCTTTGGAGCTGTGAACATACAAATTAGGAGCAGCAGTAGGCCACTCAGCCCTTCAAGCCTGCTCTGCCATTCAATAAGTTCATGGCTGAACTGATTACTCCAGATTTCCACCCGATAACCTTCCATCTCCTTA
Source organism: Heterodontus francisci (assembly GCF_036365525.1). Taxonomy (NCBI): domain Eukaryota; kingdom Metazoa; phylum Chordata; class Chondrichthyes; order Heterodontiformes; family Heterodontidae; genus Heterodontus; species Heterodontus francisci. The sequence goes on from NC_090376.1 coordinate 156,497,949, forward strand.
TCAAGAAGAACAAAGAACAGTACAGCACAGAAACAGGTCATGCGGCCCTCCAAGCCTGCGCCAATCTTGATGCCTGCCTAAACTAACACCTTCTGCACTTCCGGGGACCGTACCCCTCTATTCCCTTCCTATTCAAGCATTTGTCAAGATGCCTCTTAAACATCGCTATCGTACCTGCTTCCACCACCTCCCCCAGCAGCAAGTACCAGCCACTCACCACCCTCTGTGGAAAGAACTTGCCTCACACATCCCCTCTAAACTTTGCCCCTCGCACCTTAAACCTATGTCCCCTAGTAACTGACTCTTCCACCCGGGGAAAAAGCTTGACTATCCAAGCTGTCCATACTGCTCAAATTTAAAAACCTCCATCATGCCACCCCTCCACCTCCGTCATTCCAGTGAAAACAATCAGTTTATCCAACCTCTCATAGCCAATACCCTCCAGACCAGGCAACATCCTCGTAAACCTCTTCTGTACCCTCTCCAAAGCCTCCACACCCTTCTGGTAGTGTGGCCACCAGAATTGCACGCAATATTCCAAGTGTGGCCTAACTAAGGTTCTGTACAGCTGCAGCATGACTTGCCAATTTTTATACTCTGTGCCCCGACCGAAGAAAAGCATGCCGTATGCCTTCTTGACTAACTTTTCCACCCATGTTGCCACCTTGTGACCTGTATGCCCAGATCTCTCTGCCTGTCGATACTCCCGAGGGTTCTGCCATTTACTGCATACTTCCCACCTGTATTAGATCTTCCAAAATGCATTACCTCACATTTTTCTGGATTAAACTCAGTCTGCCATTTCTCCGCCCAAGTCTCTAACCGATCTATATCCTGCTGTATCCGACAATCACTATGCGCAACTCCACCAACCTTTGTGTCGTCCGCAAACTTAATCAGACCAGCTACATTTTCCTCCAAATCATTTATATATGCTGCAAACAGCAAATGTCCCAGCACTGATCCCTGTGGACCACCACTAATCACAGCCCTCCATTCAGAAAAGCACCCTTCCACTGCTACCCTCTGTCTGACAGAACTGACAGAGCCAGTTCTGTATCCATCTTGCCAGCTCACCTCTGATCCCATGTGACATCACCTTTTATACCAGTCTGCCATGAGGGATTTTGTCAAAGGCTTTACTGAAGTCCATATAGACAACATCCACTGCCCTTCCTTCATCAATCATCTTCGTCACTTCCTCAAAAAAACTCAAGTTAGTGAGACACTACCTCCCCTTCATAAAACCATGCTGCCTCTTGCTAATAAGTTAATTTGTTTCCAAATGAGTAAATCCTGTCCCAAGAATCTACTTGTCTTAAAAGATATTCAAAGACACTGCTTCCACTACCTTTTGAAGAACAGAATTCCAAAGACACTCAACCCTCAAAAAATTTCTCAGTTTTAAAAATAACAGGTCACCCATTTAAAACAGCAATCCCTTGATCCAGATTCTCCCACAATGGAAAACATCCTTTCCACATGACCCAGTCAAGACCCCTCAGGATCTGATACGCTAATGTGTTTCAATCAAGTCACCTCTCGCTCTAAATTCCAGATAAAAGCCTAGCCTGTCCAATCTTTCTGCCTCCAATGCATTTACATCCTTCCTTAAATAAGGAGACCAGTACTGTACACAATACTCCAGATATGGTCTCACCAATGCCCTCTATAGCTGAAGCATAACCTCCCCACTTTTGTATTCAATTCCCCTCAAATAATAACATTCTATTAGCTTTCCTAATTAAGTGCTGTACCTGCAATATAACCTTTTCCGATTCATGCACGAGGACACCGCGATCCCTCTGCATCTCAGATAGGAATCTTGCAAATTGCAAGGGAGGGCTGTTACATGGCTCCTGATGAAATGCTGTACTTTATAAAACTCCATGTCAACTTTACATAGCATGCTTCCAACTTGATCATGGTGTCATGTGGTGAGATTCACAATTTTGTTTATGACTCTGGTTTCAGACAACTCTTACTCCAGATGTTTTTCAAAGCTTTTGCTTGCCTATCCAAATATTTTTTAAAAAATTGTCAATTAAAAACTAGTTGCTTGAACTTGAATTATTTTAACTGTATTGAGACAGTCAAACAGTCCCCATCTTTTCAAATTTAACTGAATTTCTGTTGCAGCACTGGGTATTTCTGTACACATCTAAAATCAGCACTTGGGCTGATATGATCAGGCGAGAAAAGTGTCTATGGGTCATTTACTGTCTTCACCCAGTCTTACTGTAACAAGGTTTAATTCTAAATACACTGCTTTAAACCCCCCTTGTGAATCCTTGTTCACAGCTTTCCAATTATAAGGCAAAGAAATGAGCACATCAGGTTTTCTTTAGGTGTAAAGTGACATTCATTTCAGTCAGTCAGTCATGTGACCAGACTGGCCTGACCACATCAGTTTGTGTATTTGGCCATCTTTGTATTTTACCAGACATTGAACCTGAATTCCAGGTTCAATCAAAAGTCCACTGTGGATTACATTGAAGCAGGGAATAGCTCCTTTATTTATTTTAATTTTTTGTATTTGGAGATACAGCACTGAAACAGGCCCTTCGGCCCACCGAGTCTGTGCCGACTAACAACCACCCATTTCTACTAACCCTACAGTAATCTCATATTCCCCATCATCTCCCTACACTAGGGGCAATTTACAACAGCCAATTTACCCATCACCTGCAAGTCTTTTGGATGTGGGAGGAAACCGGAGCACCCGGCGAAAACCCATGCAGACACGGAGAACTTGCAAACTCTGCACAGGCAGTACTCCGCACAGGCAGTACCCAGAATCGAACCTGGGTCCCTGGAGCTGTGAGGCTGTGGTGCTAACCACTGCGCCACTTTGTCCTTTAAAGTACTTGTCTGTTGATATGCTAATGTCTCTCTCCAGACAAAGTTTCCAGTTAAAAAAAAAAGTTCTTTCTTCATAAGCAGTTTAAAATCAATGTACATGTGGCGAAATGAATTCTCCTTATTCTCGGCAGCTGGGGGTTTGCCTGACAGTATGCAGACATGTCAGTAAATGGATTTCAGAAAATGGGATTTGAGGGCTTGGAGTATTCTCTGCATTCACACCCAGATACAAACTTAATCTGGCCACAAACAAATTACATGACTTAAAAGCATAGAATTCGGGATATACTGCAAGTCTCAATCTATCGAACCTGCCATTTGAACTGCCCCAACTTAAGCGAGTAAGTGTCCAATTGAACTGGTTTGTGGGTGGTCTGAATATTGAGCAGATTTTTCAGGCTGAGCAGGAAATAAAGTTATATTTTGGTCTTTTAATTCAGGTTTGTTGAGCATTTTGACTAAAAACATCAGCACAGAGATCTGTATTTTCCATTTCTTTTAATGCATTTTATTGCATACATTTAGGTCACATTTAAAAAAAAAGAGAAACATCCTTGAGTGCAGATAGTCAAACATGCTGTGCCCGAGTTAACAGTTACGACCAGGTGAGAAAGGTGTCTAGGGGTCTTTTGCAGCCTTCACCTGGTCTTATTACAAGAGAATTTAATTTAAGCACATTGCTTTGAGTTCCCCCTTGGATTTCAGAAAATGGGATTTGAGGGCTTGGAGTATTCTCTGCATTCACACCCAGATACAAACTTAATCTGGCCACAAACAAATTACATGACTTAAAAGCATGTTCATCACTTGCCCGTTGTAAGGCAAAAGAAATGAGCAAAAACAGGCTCCGGTTTAAAGCAGAAAAGTGAAATTTATTAAAACAAACTAACTTTGTTAATGCCCATGGATACATGCCATGTCCCACACTAGCATGCAGACGTGATATACACATGCAAATAGATAGGAAAAAAAAAGGAAGTTTGAGGCAACATCAGAAGAGTTTTTACTATGCTTTGCTCACTATAGCCCTTGCTTTTCATTGGGGTCCAGTATTCTTCTTAAACCTTGTTCACTGTAGGAGACTTGCCTCTCTCGGGGTTCACGTGTCTTCAATTCCTTGAGAAAGAAACAGGAGCAGACAGGACAGTGATGTTCTCAGTCCAGGAGGCAAGAGCTTTCCTCTTCCAATTCTCTGCAGCAAATTCAAATTCAAAAAACTCCAACAGCCAGTTAAAACTGGTCCGACCATATCGGTTTGTGTATTCGACCATCTTAGTTAACTTGGAATGCTAGCCTCCCCACCATCTGGCAATCAAAAGCCCATTGTGGATTAAGTTGGAGCAGGGAGCGGCCCCTTTGTCCTTTCCAAATACCATCTTACTATGCAAATATCTCTCCAGTTAAGGGTCTTTTTCTTTAAAGTTCTCTTTACTCCAGTAACAGTTAAAAAAAAAAATCAATGTTCATGTGGCGAAATTAGTGTCTCATTCTTGGCAGGTGGGGGCCTAGATGACAAATTTTATTTGTGTTTTAAAGTATGAACAATTTATTCATTCACAGGATATGGGCATCACTGGCAAGGCTTGTATTTATTACCCATTCCCAGTTGCCCTTGTGAAAGTGTTAAACTGCCTTACACCACTGCAGCCCACATGAAAGTACTCCCACAGTGCTGCTAGATAGGGAGTTCCAGAATTTTGACCTAGTGACAATGAAGGAACAGCAATACATTTCCAAATTAGGATGGAGGAGAGATTTGAGGGCAACTTGGAAGTGTTCCCACTACACTGCCCTTGTAGGCAGCAGAGGTCCTTGCAAAGAAGCCTTGGCAAGTTGTTGCAGTGCATCTTGTTGATGGCACACACTGCTGCCACTTTAAAAGGTGGTCAATGGGATGCAAGTCAAAAGGACTGCTTTGCCCTGGATGTGTCCAGCTTAAAGTGTTGTTGGAACTGCATTTGCCCAATCAAGTAAAGAGTTTTCCATCACTCCTGACTTGTGCCTTTTAAATGATTGGAAAGGATTTGGGAAGTCAGGAGGAGTTACTTGCCAGAAAATATCCAGCCTGACCTGCTCTTCTCGTAGCCTCAGTATTTGTGGCTGGTCCTGTAAAGTTAAAATAAAATACTTAAGACATGGCTATGCTCGACACCAAAGAAGTTGTAGAACAGGAAGAGTTATCTGAGGGTACATTAAATTCATTTAATGTTGAGGAGCTAAAAGTTTTAGCTCATCAGGTGGGAGTAACTTTAAGGCAAAAGCAAGAAAGCCAGAGATCAAAACTCTAGTCATTTTGATATTAGCTCAACCAGAAGAAACATGCAAAGAACCAGAGACTGAAAGCAGCCTTAGCTAGAATTCAAATGGAAGTGTGGAGAATGGAATTAGAGTCTGAAATGCAAAGAGGCTAAGGCAGTTTGAGTTAAACAGGTAAAGACTGAAACTGCAAAGTGAAGGTGCCACTAACAGTTCAAGCACTGTCCCCAATTTTGAGCAAAGCTTGGATTTTATGAGACACTCAATTAGTGCCAAGATTTAATGAGAAGGAGGTCAAACCATTTGAAAGAAAATTGCTCAGGTTAAAGTGGCAAAAAAAAAAAAAGAGTTTGGCCCCTCCTTTTACAAGGTGAATTAATGGTAAGAGCCCAAAGTTTACTCCATGTTGTCAGAGGAAAACTGTCAGGTGAGTCAACCAAAACTGCCATTTTAAATGCCTCCGAGTCGGTCCCTAAAGCATGCTAACAAAAAACCCCCTCAAAGGTCTGCTCAAATCTTTAGAACTTGAGCGAGTTAAACACATTGCTCTCAATCACTGGATGAGATTCCTGAAGTAAAAATTCTCAAGAGGATTTGAGATGCAATCCAATCAGGGGAATTTAAAAATAGCATCCCAATAAAGACTTCGGAGGAACAAAGGGCCAAAAAGGTAAGGAATGCTGCTGCAGTGGCAGACGATTATGAACTCATACATAAACCCTTGTCTAATAATCTAGACGTTTGGGAAGGATAGAAAATGGGATAGTGACAGTCAATAGGGTGGTACTAAAAGGGAGAATAGGAGTGAGAACACAGGGGGCCCCTCCACAAGTCAGGAAGGAAAGTGCAGAGGGTAGAAAATGATTCCCAAGGGCCTATGTGTTTCCACTGTAATAAAGCAAGACACATTAAAGCCAACGAATGGAAATTAAAAGGGCAAGTCAGTAGGTTTTGTTGGGGTTCACAAGGCCAGTCCAAGAAAGGGTGCCCTAACAGATGGCATAGTGGACAAGTCTGTTGCCCTAACCACAGTGATGAACCCCTCTAGGAATACAGCCCTGGGTGTGGTAAAAACTGAAAATCCCCAAGGGTTACCAGGATTTTGTCTTCAAGGGAAATGCATCAATGTACCTCTTCAATGATATGAGCTGGACAATTGACTTGCTCAGGGACATTGGGGCCAATCATTAATGTTGGGTGAAGGCATGCATGACCTTCCCAGAAAGCTCAGTGAATGCCAAGGCTCTGGTAAAAGGCACTGAAGGTGGGGACAGTGCTACCTCGTCTCTGGGCTAGTTACTGTAGGAACTGTCCCTAGTCGGCCTATGGCTGGAATAGATTTGCTGTTGGGCAATGATTTGACTGAGAGTAGAGCAATGGCCTCCCCGGTAATCTAAAGACAAAATGAGGCCAGGGAGATTAAACAGTTGCAGGGGAAAGCCCCTAGAATATTCCTGGACTATGTAGTGACCAGACCAAGTGAGCTCTGCTAGAGAGCTAAGCTAGTAATGCAGACAGATGACCTAGAGCTCTGCTTCCTAAATCTCCCGGAGAGGTTTTGGCAGAGGTAGCAGCGTTCAGACCATACTTTGGAGACACAGCAGGCAAACTCCAACTTAAAAATAGCACAGACTACCTTTTTGGAGACAGAGGCAAAAGGGGTTCCTGAAGGCTGTTACTTAAAGAAAGCGTAGTGATGAAAAAGTGGAGGCCTCCTCAGTGACCTGAAGAGGAGCAGACAGTGGTCCACCAAATTTTAGTTCCCCCAAATATAGCGAAATCTTGAATTGCTCAGACTCCCAAACAGCTGGGCATCTGAAAGACAGACCTGGATAAGCCAGCACTTTTGGTGGCCTCACCTCCACAAAAAGAGGTAGTTAAAATTTTGTAGGACTTACCAAGCTGTTTGGAAACCACAATCTGCAATCAAGCCTGCTCCACTAATACCCATACCTGCTTCCGAAGAACCCGTCAAAGTTCTGGTTGACTGTGTGGAACCTTTACTTAGAACTAGGACAGGTTTTCAAATATCTCAATCATTGATATGGCCACCTGATTTCCAGAGGCCACAAACTCAATAAAAAAAACTACTGGTCAAGGTGCTAACCCAATTTTTTTCCACCTGCCTAAAAGAGATCCAATCAAATCAAGGATCCAATTTTATGTTCTGGGTATTCCAGGATGTTATCTGTCACCTCAGCTAGGAACAGCAAAAATCCTCAGTGGCACAGTGGTTAGCACTGCAGCCTCACAGCTCCAGCAACCCAGGTTCCTTTCTGGGTACTGTGGAGTTTGCAAGTTCTCCCTGTGACTGTGTGGGTTTCCCTCCACAGCCAAAGACTTGCAGGTTGCTTGGTAAATTGCCCATAGTGTGGAAATGTGGCAAGGAATATGGGATTAATGTAGGATTAGTATAAATGGGTGGTTGGTCAGCACAGACTCAGTGGGCTGAAGGGCCTGTTTCAGTGCTGTATCTCTCTATACCAGAGTCACAAGGAGCTCTGGAACAGTATTACCAAACCCTGAAAACTATGATCAGAGCCTGCTGCTGTGAGGACCCCCACAATTGGGACAAGGAGTTAACTTATCTGCTGTTCACCACTAGAGATTCAGCCAACAAATCCACAGGCTTCAGTCCATTTCAACTGGTCTAAGGGAATGAGGCAAGAAGCCCTCTTAAGCTGATCAAATAAAAAAATTCTAGATCAAGGGGAGGAAACCTCCAAGTTATGCAGACTTTTGAGCGTCTTTTTAAAGCATGTGCTGTGACTAAGGAATGCCTTAAAGCCCCCCAGAGCATGAACAGGCAGGTAGACAGACATGCTACGATTCAGATATGTAAACTAGTGGATCAGATCCTGGTGCTGTTGCCATTACAGGGCAAAACTGAAAGCGAGGTTTAGCAGCTTTCGGTGCAAGGGGCAACATTTTGACATGTTGGCTAACCAACAGGAAACAGTAGGCATAAATGGATTATTTTCTGGTTGGCAAGGTACTGAAGGCAATAGTACTGAAGACCTGTGCTCCAGAACTTGCCGCTCCCCTAGCCAAGTTGTTCCAGTACCGTTACAACACTGGCATTTACCCTGCAATGTGGAAAATTGCCCCGGTATGTCCTGCTTTGTGTGTACAGGACTAGTCCAACCGGGCCAATTACCACCCCATCAGCCTACTATCAATCAGTAAAGTGATGGAAGGCATCAACAGTGCCATCAAGCGGCACTTGCTTAGCAATAACCTGCGCAGTGACTCAGTTTGGGTTCCGCTAGGGCCAGACCTCATTACAGCCTTGGTTCAAACATGGACAAAAGAGCTGAACTCAAGAGGTGAGGAGAGAGTGACTGCCCTTGACATCAAGGCAGCATTTGACTGAGTATGGCATCAAGGAGCCCAAAGCAAAACAGAGGTCAATGGGAATCAGGGAGAAACCCTCCACTGGCTGGAGTCATACCTAGTGCAAAGGAAGAGGGTTGTGGTTGTTGGAGGTCAATCATCTGAGCTCCAGTACACCAATGCAGGAGTTCCTCAGGGTAGTGTCCTCGGCCCCACCATCTTCAGCTGCTTCATCAATGACCTTCCTTCAATCATAAGGTCAGAAGTGGGGATGTTCGCTGATGACTGCACAATGTTCAGCACCATTAATGGCTCCTCAGATACTGAAGCAGTCAGTCAGTGTAGAAATGCAGCAAGACCTGGACAATATCCAGGCTTGGGATAAGTGGCAAATAACATTCACGCCACACAAGTGCCAGGCAATGACCATCTCCAACATAGAGAGAATCTAACCATCTCCCTTGATATTCAATGGCATTACCATTGCTGAATCCCCACTAAATCAACATCCTAGGGGGTTACCATTGACCAGAAACTGAACTAGGAGTAGCCACATAAATACAGTGGCTAGAAAAGCAAGTCAGAGGCTAGGAATCCTGAGGCAAGTAACTCACCTCCTAACTCACCAAACCTTGTCCACCATCGACAAGGCACAAGTCAGGAGTGTGATGGAATACTCTCCACTTGCCTGGATGGGTGCCGCTCCAACAACACTCAAGAAGCTTGACACCATCCAGGATAATGCAGCCCACTTGATTGGCACCCCATCTACAAACATTCACTCCTTCCACCACCGACACACAGTGGCAGCAGTGTGTACCATCTACAAGATGCACTGCAGCAATGCACCAAGGCTCCTTAGAGAGCACCTTCCAAACTTGTGACCTCTATCAACTAGAAGGACAAAGGCAGCAAATGCAAGGGAACACCAACACCTGCAAGTTCCCCTCCAAGTCACACACCACCCCGACTTTGAACTATATTGCCATTCCTTCACTGCCACTGGGTCAAAATCCTGGAACTTCCTTCTTAACAGCACTGTGGGTGTACCTCAGTACCTTGCTCTATGGCAGCGAGGCCTGGACAACATATGCCAGCCAAGAGCGACGTCTCAATTCATTCCATCTTCGCTGCCTCCGGAGAATACTTGGCATCAGGTGGCAGGACTATATCTCCAACACAGAAGTCCTTGAAGCGGCCAATACCCCCAGCTTATACACACTACTGAGTCAGCAGCGCTTGAGATGGCTTGGCCATGTGAGCCGCATGGAAGATGGCAGGATCCCCAAAGACATTGTACAGCGAGCTCGCCACTGGTATCAGACCCACCGGCCGTCCATGTCTCCGCTTTAAAGACGTCTGCAAACGCGACATGAAATCGTGTGACATTGATCACAAGTCGTGAGAGTCAGTTGCCAGCGTTCGCCAGAGCTGGCGGGCAGCCATAAAGAGAGGGCTAAATTGTGGCGAGTCGAAGAGACTTAGTAGTTGGCAGGAAAAAAGACAGAGGCGCAAGGGGAGAGCCAACTGTGCAACAGCCCCGACAAACAAATTTCTCTGCAGCACCTGTGGAAGAGCCTGTCACTCCAGAATTGGCCTTTATAGCCACTCCAGGCGCTGCTTCACAAACCACTAACCACCTACAGGCGCGTATCCATTGTCTCTCGAGATAAGGAGGCCCAAAAGGATGTACCTACCCCACATGGACTGCAGCGGTTCAAGAAATCAGCTCACCACCTTCGCAAGGGCAATAAATGCTGGCCTAGCCAGCGACACCCAGAACCCAGGAATGAATAAAAAAGGTGTAACAAGCGGTGTGCTGCAGAGATCAGTGCTGGGGCGTCAACTTTTCACAATTTATATAAATGACTTGGATGAAGGGACTGAAGGTATGGTTGCTAAATTTGCTGACGACACAAAGATAGGTAGAACATAGAACATTATAGCGTAGTACAGGCCTTTCAGCCCTCGATGTTGCGCCGACCTGTGAAACCATCTGACCTACACTATTCCATTTTCATCCATATGTCTATCCAATGACCACTTAAATGCCCTTAAAGTTGGCGAGTCTACTACTGTTGCAGGCAGGGTGTTCCACGCCCCTACTACTCTGAGTAAAGAAACTACCTCTGACATCTGTCCTATATCTATCACCCCTCAACTTGAAGCTATGTCCCCTCGTGTTTGCCATCACCATCCGAGGAAAAAGGCTCTCACTATCCACCCTGTCCAACCCTCTGATTATCTTATATGTCTCTATTAAGTCACCTCTTCTCCTCCTTCTCTCTAACAAAAACAACCTCAAGTCCCTCAGCCTTTCCTCGCAAGACCTTCCCTCCATACCAGGCAACATCCTAGTAAATCTCATCTGCACCTTTTCCAAAGCTTCCACATCCTTCCTATAATGCGGTGACCAGAACTGCACGCAATACTTCAGGTGCGGCCGCACCAGAGTTCTGTACAGCTGCAGCATGACCTCATGGCTCCTAAACTCGATCCCCCTACTAATAAAAGCTAACACACCATATGCCTTCTTAACAGCTCTATTAACCTGGGTGGCAACTTTCAGGGATTTATGTACCTGGACACCTTAGACAGCACCTTCCAAACCCACAACCTCTACCAACTAGAAGGACAAGGTAGGAAAGCAAGTTGGACAATAGGGATATAGATAGGTTAAGTGAATGGCCAAAACTCTGGCAAATGGACTATGTGGGGAAATGTGAAATTGTCCATTTGGGCAGGAAGAATTTAAAAAAAAAATCTAATTGGAGACACTGCAGAGCTCGGAGAATCAGAGGAATTTGGGTATCCCGGTGCATGAATCACAAAAGGTTAGTATGCAAGTACAGCAAGTAACTAGGAAAGCCAATAGAAAGTTATCGTTTATCACGAGGGGAATTGAATAGAAGAGTAGGGAGGTTATGCTTCAGCTATACAGGGCATTGGTGAGACCACATCTGGAGTACTGTGTACAGTACTGGTCTCCTTATTTAAAAGGAAGGATGTAAAATGCATTGGAAGCACTTCAGCGAAGGTTTACTAGACCAAGACCTGGAATGGGTGGGTTGTCTCATGAGGAAAGTTTGGACTGACTCAGCTTGTACCTGCTGGAATTAAGAGGAGCAAGAGGCAACTTGATTTAAACACAAGATCTTGAGGGGTCTTGACAGGGTGGATGTGGAAAGGATGTTTCCTCTTTCGGGAGAATATAGAACTAGGGATCACTGTATAAGGGGTCACCCATTTAAAACAGATGGAGAAATTTGAGGGTAGCAAGTCTTTGCTTCCATTTTGAGGAAGAGTTCCAGAGTCTTTGAATATTTTTTTTTTGAAGGCAGAGGTAGATTAATTCTTGATAAAGAGGGTGAAAAGTTATTGGGGTAGGTGGGAATGTAGAGTTGAGGTTACAATTAAGTCAGCTATAATCTTGAATGGTGCTGCAGGCTTGAGGGGCCAAGCAGTCTACTCCTGCTCCTAATTTCATGTGCGTATGTAACTGGCCCAGTTCAGTTTCTGGTCAATGGTGACTCTTCTCCCCACCCCCCCACAATGTTGATAGTGGAGGATTCAATGATGCCATTGAACATCAAGAGGCGATGGTTCGATTCTCTCTTGTTTGAGATGGTCATTGCCTGGCACTGGTGTGGCATGAATGTTACTTGCCACTTATCAGCCGAAGGCTGGATGTTGTCTGTGTTGGACTAATCTAATCCTATTTTCCAATACATGGCCCGTAGCCTTCTATGCTATGGCGTTCCAAGTGCCCATCTAAATACTGCTTAAATGCAGCGAGGATTCCTGCCTCTACCACCCCTTCAGGCAGTACGTTCCAGATTCCAACCACCCTCTGGGTGAACATTTTTTTTCCTCAAATACCCACAAACTCCTGCACCTTACCGTAAATCTATGCCCCCTGGTTATTGACCCCTCCGCTAAGGGAAAAAGTTTCATCCTATCTAACCCATCAAAGCCCCTCAATTTTGCATACCTCAATCATGTCCCCCCTTCAGCCTTCTCTGCTCCAAGGAAAACAACCCTAGCCTTGTCAGTCTCTCTTCATAGCTGGAATGATCCAGCCCAGGCAACATCCTGGTGAATCTCCTCTGCACCCTCTCCAGTGCAATCACATCCTTCCTATAGTGTGGTGACCAAAACTGTACACAGTACTCCAGTTGTGGCTTAACTAGCATTTTATATAGCTCCACTCAGGATAGGAAAGGGCTGCCTTCGGAGAATACTTGGCATCAGGTGGCAGGACTATATCTCCAACACAGAAGTCCTTGAAGCGGCCAACATCCCCAGCTTATACACACTACTGAGTCAGCGGCGCTTGAGATGGCTTGGCCATGTGAGCCGCATGGAAGATGGCAGGATCCCCAAAGACACATTGTACAGCGAGCTCGCCACTGGTATCAGACCCACCGGCCGTCCATGTCTCCATTATAAAGACGTCTGCAAACGCGACATGAAATCGTGTGACATTGATCACAAGTCGTGGGAGTCAGTTGCCAGCATTCGCCAGAGCTGGCGGGCAGCCATAAAGACAGGGCTAAATTGTGGCGAGTCGAAGAGACTTAGTAGTTGGCAGGAAAAAAGACAGAGGCGCAAGGGGAGAGCCAACTGTGCAACAGCCCCAACAAACAAATTTCTCTGCGGCACCTGTGGAAGAGCCTGTCACTCCAGAATTGGCCTTTATAGCCACTCCAGGCGCTGCTTCACAAACCACTGACCACCTCCAGGCGCGTATCCATTGTCTCTCGAGATAAGGAGGCCCAAAAGAAAGAATATAGCTCCATCATAACCTCCCTGCTCTTACATTCAATGCCTCAGCCAATAAAGACAAGTATCCCAGTGATCCATGGACAATTACACCAAGGTCCCACTGATCATCTGTACTTCCTTGGGTCCTACCATCCATTGTATACTCCCTTGCCTTGTTAGTCCTCCCAAAATGCATCACCTCACACTTCTCAGGATTAAATTCCATTTGCCATTGCTCCGCCCATCTTACCAGCCCATCTATGCCGTCCTGTAATGCAAGGCTTTCCTCAATATTTACACTAATTTTTGCATCATCTGCAAACTTAATCATCCCTCCTATATGCACATCTAAATCATTAACGTACACTACAAACAGCAAGGGGCCCAGCACCAATCCCCGCGGTGCACCACTGGTCACAGGCTTCCAATCGCAAAATTAACCCTCAGCTATTATTGTCTGCCACGAAGCCAATTTGCCCTAGATCCCATGGACTCCCACCTTCTTAACCAATTTCCCATGCGGGGCTTTATCAAAAGCCTTATTGAAGTCTATGCAAACTACATCAACTGCTTTACCCTCATCTACACATCTAGGTCACCGCCTCGAAAAAGTCAATCAAGTTAGACATGATCTCGCCCTGACAAAGCCATGCCGACTATCCCGGATTAATCCCTACCTCTCCAAGTGGAGATTAATCCTGTCCCTCAGCACTTTTTCCAATAATTTCCCTACCACTGGTCTGTAATTACCTGGTTTATCCCTGCTACCCTTCTTGAATAATGGTACCACATTCACGTGCCTCCAATCCTCTGGTATCTCTCCTGTGGCCAGAGAGGATTTGAAAATTTGTGCCAGAGCCCCTGCTATCTCTTCTCTTGCCTCATAACAGACTGGGATACATCTCATCTGGGCCTGGGGATTTATCCACTTTTAAGCCTGCTAAAACTACAAATACCTCCTCCCTTTCAATACTAATATATTCAAGTATATCACAATCCCCCTTCGTGATCTCTACACTTACATCATCCTTCTCCATAGTGAACACAGATGAAAAGTAATCATTTAAAACCTCACCCATGTCCTCTGGCTCCAGACAGATTGCCACTTTGGTCCCTACTCTTTCCCTGCTTATCCTCTTAGTGGCACAGTGGTTAGCACCACAGCCTCACAGCTCCAGCGACCCAGGTTCAATTCTGGGTACTGCCTGTGTGGAGTTTGCAAGTTCTCCCTGTGTCTGCGTGGGTTTCCTCCCACAGACAAAAGACTTGCAGGTTGATAGGTAAAGTGGCTATTATAAATTGCCCCTAGTATAGGTAGGTGGTAGGGGAATATGGGATTAGTGCAGGATTAGTATAAATGGGTGGTCAATGGTTGGCACACTCGGTGGGCCGAAGGGCCTGTTTCAGTGCTGTATCTCTAAATCTAAATAAAAATCTAAAAATCTTAACATACTTATAAAATGCTTTGGGATTTTCCTTTATCTTGCCCAGTGTTTTTTCATGCCCCCTCTTTGCTCTAATTACTTTTAGTACCCCCTACGCTTTTGAAATTCCTAGTGCCCCTGCGGTTTTCAGCTCTCCGAATCTGCCACAAGTCTCTTTTTTCCCCCCCTGATGTAATCCTCATATCTCTCGACAGAGGGTTCCCTGGACTTGTTGGTCCTACCCTTAGCCAACATGTACCCATTAAGGTGCTGAACTCTATTTCCTCTTTGAATGACTCCCACTGATCTGATGTTGACTTACCTGCAAGTTGCTGCTCCCTGTCCACTTTGGCCAGATCCTGTTTTATCATACTGAAATTGGCCTTCCCCCCAATTCAGTACCTTTATTTCCAGCCCATCTGTCCTTTTCCATAACTATGTCAGAGTTATGGACACTATCTCCGAAATGCTCCCCCACTGACTTCTACCACTTGTCCAGCTTCATTCTCTAGAATTAGGTCCAGTACTGCCCCTTCTCTAGTAGGACTTTCTACATACTGGCTCAAAAAGCTCTCCTGTTTGCATTTAAGAATTCCACCCACTTTAAGCCTTTTAAACCAAGACTATCCCAGCTGATATTAAGCAAGTGGAAATCCCCAATTGTTTTAACACCTGAGATTTGCCTACATATCTGCTCCTCTATCTCTCCCTGACTGTTTGGAGGCCTGTAGTACACTCCCAGCCAAGTGATTTCTACCCATATGGCCTCATTTGAGGAACCTTCCAAGATATCATCCCTCCTTACTGCAGTAATTATCTCCTTGATCAACAGTGCAATGCCACCTCCTCTTATGTTTGAAGATTCTATACCCTGGAATATTGAGCTGCCAGTCCTGCCCTCCCTCAACCATGTCTGATATAAATATCATTTTCCCATGTGCTAATCAACACCCCCAATTCATCTGTCTTACCAGCAAGACTCCTTGCATTAAAAAGGAGACACATTCCAGCCTTGTAATGTTCACTTGTGCCTTAACAGGTCGATATTTGCTCTGCCTTCCAGACTGACTTAGTTTCTCTTCTATATTTGACAGTGCATCGCCCCCTACTGTGCCTCCACTTGGTACCCCATTCCCCAGCCAAATTAGTTTAAACAACCCCCCCCACCCAACAGCACGAGCAAGCCTCCCAGCCAGGATGTTGGTCCTGTTCAGGTACAACCCACCCAAATTGTACAGGTCCCACCTTTGCCAGAAACAGACCCAGTGATCCAGGAAACTGAAGCCCTCCCTCCTGCACCATCTCTTCAGCCACACATTCATCTGCTCATCCTCCTGTTCCTATACTCACTAGGACATGGCACCAGGAGTAATCCAGAGATTATGACCTTTGAGGTCTTGCTTTTTAATCTGCTACCTCGCTCCCTAAATTCTTGTTGCAGAACCTCATCCCTCTTTTCACTTATGTCGTTGGTACCAACGTGTACCACGACCTCTAATTGCTAACCCTCCCCCTTCAGAATGTCCTGCAGCCGCTTAGTGATATCCTTGACCTTGGTACCAGGGAGGAAACATACCAACCTGGAGTGATGTTTGCAGCTTTCTGAAACGCCTATCTGTACCCCTTACAATTGAATCCCCCATCACTATAGCTCTTCCACTCCTTTTTCTCCCCCTGCTGTGCAGCAGAGCCATCTGTGTCGCCACAAGCTTGGCTGTTACTGCTTTCCCCTGGGAGGCCATTCCCTCCCCACAGTATCCAAAGCATTATATTTGTTTGAGAGGGATGGCCACAGTGGACTCCTACACTATCTGCTTGTACCTACTACTCCACCTGGTGGTCACCCATTCCTTTTCTGCCTGTGTCGCCATTACCTGCAGTGTAACCACCTCTCAAAACGTGCTATCCACGACGTCCTCAGCATCGTGGATGCTCCGCAGTGAATCCACCTGCAGCTCCAGTGCCATAATGCAGGTAGCCAGTTGCTGCAGCTGGACAATTCCTGCACACATGGTAGTCAGGGACACTGGAAGCATCCCTGATTTCCCACACAGTGCAGGAGCTTATCACGGGTGTGAGCTCTCCTGCCACGACTTGCCTTTAGATTACTTAGTTACTCCCTCAAATTTTAAAAAAATGCTAATTACACAAGGGGCCTTGCTCCACTCCAAACACTACCCATTACAATGTAAATTACGCACATTTTAAAAAGAACTTTAGAACTCACTATCACTAGTTTTTTTTAAAAACTAGTTAAAAGCTGTTTAAATTGACTAACAGCTATTACTTACCCAACCAACCACCTTGCAGATTTCCCATGATGTCACCAAGTCTTTTTTTCCTTTCAAGTCTCAGCACACGCTGGTACAGGGAGCGACGCAGAGCCTGCTGCCACTCCGGATCAGCTTCCTTGCAGGTCTGCCAGTCGCCACTCCCAAGTAAGGGCCTCAAGCCCCACTATTTATTTATTTATAGGCGCCGCGCCAGATCAGCTTCCTTCTCGGTCCTTGCAGTGATGTCCTGGGACTGGGATGATTGACCTCCCACAACCAAAACCATCTTCCTTTGTGCTCTATGTCTCCAACCAGAGTCTCCTGCCCAGCTCCTAAGCAGCAATGCTGAACAATCACCTACCTGCTTCTGTGATGTCACAGCAATTTCTCTTTTCGAACACAGGCTCTGAACCTACAGACTGGTTAAGCTAGCTCTTTATGCCCATTCAGCACTCACTCCTTCCTGAATCATCTAGTCTGAACTATTTAAGACACTCTGGTATGAATTTCAGTGTCCAAAACATCTGTACACAAGGTATTCAGAAAAATAATTATTGCAACAGCAACTAGTTTGGTTATGACTAGATCTACCAATTACAAGATTGTACAATGCATCTCATCTAAAAATAATGAATCTTAATAGGAAATTCAAATTTTATTCTAAGCAGAACATTTTTGCTTTATAATCCAGTTTTTGTTTAAGTGGATGGCAGATGTAATATGGACATGTGCATAGGCAGCAGACATTGAATATTAATTAGGAACAAGAACCTTAGCTGACATTTTCACCACCCACACCACCTCCTTAATCCAGGAGCTCAGATAAATTGAAGTACCCTACTGCTGTCCAGCTCAGGAGTTATAGGGAGTGAATTGGTACTTTTGTGGGCTGCATTGCTCAATTATTCATTAGAAAATTTATTCAGTCAGCACAGAACTTACTAAAATTAATTTGCAGTAATTCATTTGGATTGAAGCATTTACCTCAGTGATTGGATAACACTCATTCATGGGCCCTCAGATTTCCTTCAAAGAAATTGAGATTTTTACTCTGTAGTCCATACTATGTGTAACCTAGGGGTAAGTAGCTTCAGACAAGAATAATTTTCGAAGACCACACAAGGAATGTGGTGGGTATGTACCATAATTTTCTCGATCCTTGACCATTTGCCATCATCCCCTATCCCTTCTTCCTGAATCTCTTCTTGCACGGTTTAAGTTCCCCAGGCTCAAATAGCAGGTGCACTTTAGCCCCAACGACAGTTTAACGAGCAGTTAAACAGTCACTGCCCACCCCCTAAACATGCCCACTCTCAGCTTTTCTCACTGAACACCATCTTCTCTCAAATGGGACTTCCCTGGACACAAGGACATGCCAAATGACTCAACTGCTGCTCAGTTGCTTAAATTTTAAAATACCTTGGATCAGCTCACAGCCCTTCCCTGACTACTGCTGTTATCTGCTGATTTTTCAGCTACTGTCTAATCCCTGGCAACACAGGAACAAGAGAAGGCCATTTAGCCCCTCAAACTAGTCAATCATTCAATGATGTCAGATCCAATATTCAACTTCACATTCCTGCATTTGTCCCATATTCCTTGAAGATTTGTTACCCAAAAGTACATAGATTTCATATGTAAAATTAACAATTCTGTTGTTCGAAGAGTACAAAACTTCTACTGTTGAGGCATTTCCAACTTCACTTCTTGAAAAAATGTCAAGACCTAATTTTTTAAGATTCCCCAACTGGAATTAGTTTCTCTTCATCTACCCTATCTGTTCCCGAGTATCTTGAAAACTTGGATCAAAAATCACTCACTCATTAACCTTTTAAACTCAAGAGAATAAAACCCTAGTTTGTGTAATCAATCCCTGTAATTTAACCCTTTGAGTCCAGGTATTATTCTGATAAGTCTATGCTGCATTCCCTCCAAGGCCAACACATCCTTCCTAAGGTATGATGCCCATAATTGCTTGCAATACTCGTGTAATCTACACAGGACTTTGTATTGTTGAAGCACATCTCATACATTTTTGTATTCTAGCTTTTACATATAAAGGCCAGCATTCCCCTAGACTGATAGATGTCACAAACATGTACAGAAAACAAAGTAGCTGGACAGCCCCCCCCCCCCCCCCCCACCCACCCCAAAGACTCCTCAACCCTCACTGTTTCTAGATTCACCATTTACAAAGTATCCTGTTGTATTCTTTTTGGGCCCCAAAATAGATTACCTCACATTTTGCCTACCAACTCCTGAGCTGAAATAAATTTCTCTGCCACTTTTGGTTGTCCAACTTCACCACCGTTTTTATTCTGCCCACCTCCTGAATCTTCCTTCCCACCGAAGACCTCGAGTAGTGCACCTTCAGATAGTCTACCTTTCAAATAGCTCCTGGACGATCACATCAGCCTCCAAACAGAATTTGTCAATGCTCCATGCTGACTTCACCCTATCTATGTCAACTTTATCCCAAAGGACCTCTGACTAACTTTGGACTCTGTCTCCCCTTTATTCCTCATTTACTACCAGGATATATGTATCCAAATGGTTACATAACCTGAGTTTTCCCCATGTCAATTTGCATGTGCTCTAGTCTGAGTGGCAGCCAATCACTTCTATTTACAATTTTACCGCTTTTAAAAAAAACTTGCACCACCTCTCCTTGGGCCCCCTGTCATTATCCCTCCTGAGATGAGGAAAAACCATCTCACCCAGATGGTGGTGAGGGTCTGGAACTCACTGCCTGAAAAGGGTATTTGAGGCAGAAACCCTCAACTCATTCAAAAGGAGTTTGGATATGCACCTTAAGTGCTGTAATCTGCAGGGTTATGGACCAAATGCTTAAAAAGGTACGATTAGAATGGATGGATTTTTTTTTAGCCAGCACAGACACGATGGGCCAAGAGGCCTCTTTCTGTGCCTTAAACTTTCTACGATTCATTTCTTCCCCCTTAGGTACTTGGCCTCCCAAACTCCTACCCCAACTCTGCCAACACCCCAGGCTCAACTACATCTTGGATAAGCCTACAGCTTCCTTGTGCCTTTCCAAAAGGCCCCATCAAGGCACTCATCACAGCTTCCTTTTAAGCAGAAACCTCCAACTGCCCTACCCTACTCTCAATGTTCCTACCCAGCGCACTTGTGGGCTAATCATTCAAATAGCCTTCCAGTCCAATTCATCCTTCCCTGCTCTGACCCTGTAGACTATGCCAATGGATCATCTGTCACCACCCTCTCCACCATTTCCCTTCAAACTGTCCATTCTCTTGTGAACAAAACCATTGCTATCCTCATGCTCATCATGGATGATGGTGTTAAATACCATGGCCTTGATGGAAATCTGGCTGGGTGATGACGACATCTTCCCCCTAAATGAAGCCTCCCTGTGTGGCTGTAGCTTCCATCACTTGGCCCCCATCCCCACAGACAGGGGTAGTGGTGGTGTGGCTTTTTCCACCAAAAAAAAAAAAACACACTTTAGTATGTCCCCCTACTCCTCTGGCATTTGCCCTCCATTGAAGGTCTCTGCTTATTACACCCCTCTCCCTTAATCCTCATTCACCATCACCTACCCAAGTAGCATATTAAAAAAAAAAATCATTGTATATCTTCACCACTTTCCTTCTTCAGATTTCAAGCCAAAGTCTCATCCTCTGATTTTAACCTCCATCTCAAATAGTTTCCTCCCACAAGCCAAAAGACTTGCAGGTTGGTAGGTAAATTGGCCATTATAAATTGTCACTAGTGTAGGTAGGTGGTAGGGAAATATAGGGACAGATGGGGATGTTTGGTAGGAATGTAGGATTAGTATAAATGGGTGGTTGATGGTCGGCACAGACTCGGTGGGCCGAAGGGCCTGTTTCAGTGCTGTATCTCTAATCTAATCTAATCTAATCATGATGCTCTTTCATCAGAGTTCACTGGCCATCTATTCTTCACTAGTCTCTTCCTCCAGATAAGAACATCCCAACCCATATTCACAGCCACCTCCTTGACCTTGCCACTCTGATCAAGTCAGAGATAAAGCCATCTCAGATCCCTTGCATGCATTTCTCTCCGCCCATATCCTACTAACCCCTCCACCTCACATTTCCTTCCATGTCAGCCCCTGGAAAATACTCTCCCCAATTCACTTCCAAAATCCCAGCTGTCAAGCCTTCAGCACTCTATCCACCAGATATTTCTGCAGCTAATCAATCTGCTCAGCCACATCATCTCCACTGAAGTACTAGTCCCCATTAAAATCAATGCCTCCTTCTCACCCAGGTAGTTGCCCCACTACTGCTCCCTTAAATCCAAGGGACACAGTCTAGAACAAATATAGCAGACAACTGGCTTAGCCATTCACCACCAGGTCTGGCTGGATCAGAAGAAGCACTATCCTGTTCTTGTCTGTCAAAACTGTTTGCATTCCAGGATGATCCTGGAATAGTGATCATTTTTTTTTTAAATCTCACTGGGAAGTCTTCTTAAACCCATCTCCCTCATCTCCAACAAGCACAAGGCACTCATGGACTCTGGTCACCAAGATTGAGATCAGCTGCATCTGCCACTTCCCTCCCTTCCCCAGCCTACTGGGTCAAACTTCCTCCAATGTTTTCCCCTACCCTAGCCCTGATCTCATCTTTCTCTAGTTTCCCTCCTAACTCTCAAGTCCCCTTACAGATCATCTTGTCAATAAGATCTACCAAACACCCAGCTTCTTCTCAGCAATATTTCCACTAAACTGCTGACCACCCAGCTTCCCTTCCTCAGTCCCTTGTTAGCTGATTGTTAATGGTTCACCCTCAGGTACTTGACCTGTCTCCTTCAAATTCACTATCACTCTTTAAAAAAAAAACACCTTGAACACTGCACCCCCCCCCCCCAACAAAACACACTGCCCCATCTCCCTCCCTTTCTTCAAAGTCCTTGAATGACCTGCCACCTCCCAAATCTGTGTCATCTTTCGAGAACTCCATATGTGAAACTCTCCAATCATTGTACTGTCCCTACCACAGTAATGAAGCAGCTCTTACAGAATGTCACCAACTTGAAGCATCTGTGACAAAGGTAGATGATCCCTCCTTGTCAACATTTCAACAACCCTTGACACAGCTGGCCACATCATTCTCCGACACCATTCCACTGTTATCCAGAGGGTGGGACAGCACTCAGCTGGTTCCATTCTCATCTATCCAGTCATAACGGGAGATTCATGTGCAATGGCTTCGCTTCCCACTCCGTTACCTCTGGTATCCCCCAAGTTAGATCCTTGGCCTCCTATTTCTCATCAACATGCTGCTACTGGATGATACTGTCCAAAAACCTGTCAGTTTCCATATGAATGCTGATGAAACCCTTTACTTCACCTCCCAATCCCTCCATTGTCTCTCAATTGCCAGATTGCTTGCCCAACATCCAGTACCAGAAATTACCTCCAAATAAATGGAGGAAAACAAAAGCCATTTTCTTCAGTCCCAGCCAGTGACGCCATCCCTCTCCCTGGCAACTGAGTCTGAACCAGACTTTTCACCTGGGTGTCAATTGACCCAGAGATGAGCTTCTGGCAACATATCCATACCATGACCACCTATTTCCACTTCAACAACAGCACCTGACTGCCCCTATCTCAGCTCACCTACTAAAACTCATCCATGAGTTTGTTACATCTACACTTGACTGCTCGACTGAAACCTTGGCCAGCTTCCAACATTCTTCCCTCCATAAACCTGAGCTCAAAACACTTCTGTCCTTGCCTTAAATTGCAAAGTTCCACTCACTTGTGCTTCCAGTTTGGCAAAGCTTTTTTTAAATTCTCATCCTTGATTTCTAACCCCTTCATTATCTCATATCTCCATATATCTCTAATGTCCTCCAGCCCTACAAATCTGCATTCTAGTCCTTGCCTAAAACAGAATCACAGAATTGTTACATCACAGGAGGCCACTCAGTTCAGTGTCTGCAGCAGCTCTCCAAAAGAGCAATTCACCTAGTGCCATTCCCCCACCTTCTCCCCATAACCCTGCATTCTCCTTTTTCAGAAAACAGTCCAATTCCCTTGTGAATGCTTTAATTGAACATGCCTCCACCATTCTTAGGCAGCACATTCCAGACCTTAACCACTTGCTGGGTGAAAACATTTTTCCTCGTATCACTTTTGCTTCTCGGCCATTACTTTAGGCTGCGCACTCTCGTTTTCAATCATTTCACAAGCGGGAACAGTTTCTTCCCATCTCCTCTGTGCAGACCGCTCATGATTTTGAATACCTATCAAAACATCAGTCTTTAAAGGAAAACAAGAAGTCCTAAACTTCGTCAATCTATTTTCATAACTGAAGTTCCTCATCGCCACAACCATTCTCAGCTTTTCTGTGCTTTCTCCAATGCCCGCACATCTTTCCTGAAGTGCGGCACCTAGTACTGGACATTACTCCAGCTGAGGCCGAACTAGTATCTTATACAAGTTCAACATAACTTGCTTGCTCTTGTACTCTATGCCCCTATTTAATAAAGCCCAGGATACTGTATGCTTTATTCACCACTCAATCTGTCCTGTCACCTTCAATAACTTATGCAGCATCACAAATTTAGATCACTTTACTACTGGTAGTGGTACTAAACCCCAAGCTCTGGAATTTCCTGCTTAAACCTCTTTCAACCTTCATAACACTGCTTCAAACCTATCTCTTCAGCCAAGCTTTTGGTCTTCTGCTTGAATATCTCATGTGGCTGAGTGTCTAATTGCTTTCACACAAATTGCCTTGGGACATTTTACTGCACTAAAAAGGTGCTACATAAATGCTCTTTGGTAGAGTTCTTAATTCATCCCACTTTCCTGCTGTCATAACAGCCCTGTAAATGCTTTCCCTTCAATTATTTATACAAATGGAATATAAATTTCTCTATCAATTGTCTTGATATTCAGCAGTGTTTTACTCAACTGCATTTTGAAACTTTGCTGAAATTTTTAGGGAAATAAATTGTCTATGGGAAGTTTCATTTATTTTGTACTACATTTCATAACACATACAATCATGTTCACTAAATACTTCAGATTCTACTAGCGTTTCACCTCCCAGTATCCAACTTAATGCACACCCATAACTAATTCAAATTACACAAATGGCAAAAGTCATGTGTCAAAAAGCAAACAGCATGGAGACCTGAAGCGCCCTTCTGAAACCTCCCAAGACAAAAAGTAGGTTATAACATTCAACAAAATAACCACGATCCTCTCAGTTCCAGTTATCAATTATTTGAAAATAATGGAGACGCTGGAAGTCATGGGCAGCGGTGGCATTGCACTTTCCCCCCCCCCCCCCCCGAGATAGCAGGTACCAAACTGACACGATCATAGCGATTTGTATATTGCTACCCCTGCGAGTTCATAGTGATAAATAACCATCGAAAAAGTCAATTTATTGTACTAAAAAGACAAAATGTACAACAGCCTTTCCATCAAGTTACGTCGGGCCCAGTCATTGTAACACTCCTGCTGTCTGCTCGCCTCTGGATCATCCGTGATGACCGGCCACAAAACGCACTGGACAGGGCTTCGGGAGCGGGAGCGGGAGGGGGAAAGAGAAGCGGGAGCTGCATAGGAATTTTTAATAAAAAAAAAAGTGAGCAAGTGACAAATTACTTCGATCACTAATAAGTACAAAAAGCACCATCACTGCCACGGCTGCCTTATCTCCCTTACCTTCATACTGAAGATCAATAAGAACCAGCAGGAAGGGGAAATACGAGAACACTTTAGTCAGACACGCTCGTGGCGCCACCATTTCGGGCAGGGTAACGGCCGAGAGCTCGTTCAAAATCCTCTGACCGAGCGGCAGAGCTCGAGAGTCTCCCTCCACCACCCCGCGAGCCGCCGCCGCCGCTGCTCCCGGAAAGCCTGCGCCCGAGTCGATCGCGCAAAAGCTTCCCCTCCCGTGGTTCCAGCGCAGGTCCACGCTAACTCGGCCACAGGCTGACAGTGGTAATGCCGCGCATGTACACCCAATTGTCTGTCGAAAGTTGCCCAGTGTCTCCAAAAGCTCCGTCCAACTTGTTTGTTTTCCCCGTCCTCCAAAAACGCGAATAGCGGCTGTTGAGGCCCCACTTAAACCAACACGGATCAATCGTGGTCTGCTCTGATTGGATAACATGGAAGGGAGTCACACCCACTTACCTCCGTTTTGATTTGACAGTGACCAGCCAGAGCCCCACCCACAACTTCCAAGTTCCACTACGTGGAGCTCAGGCGCAAGTTGACCGACCAAGGCTTGTGTCAGACGTCTCATAATTTTAAAGGCATCGCAAGGTATAGATGGTTCACAATTCTCTTTATCAGTCTGGCTAGGTTTTGTCTTTTCGCTGAAGAACACAAATATCTCCCACGTGTTGTAATGAATCAATTGCTTGATTTTGTAAAGTATAATGCAAATGAATCTGGAATGACCAATTGTGCTACATGATTTTGGTTAAGGCTTTATTGCAATAAAAAGTAAATTATAGAGCTGTCAAATGTAGAAAGTTTATTTATAATTTGAAAACTTGACTTACAGTATGTGTGAATCAATTTAGTTCTGTGTTAATATTTTGGACTGACATATATTTAGCCAATTGGCAGACGTCCCATAATGTTGCGCACAAGGGGTTGGGTAAAAAGGGCGTGATACCATGGAATACAAAATGTATTAAACCAAACAAGCAATTAATCCCAAACCTTAAATATGATTCACAAAACATTTCAAACTAAAACTGTGACCATTTATGGCGCAGGAGGGACCTTTACAAACCGGAAAGATTTCACCTGAACAGGACTAGGACCAATGTTCTTGCTGGGAGTTTAACCAGTGCTGTGGTGGAGAATTTAAACTAATTTGGTAGGGGGAGGGAACCAGGATGTCGCAGTCGAGAGGAGTGACAAGATACATAGAAAATTAGGAAAAAGTGTAAAACGTTCAGGAATTAGATGAAGGAAAAAAGCAAAGCAGATTAGTGTGGAGTTGGAAATGCATATGTGTTAGTGTGAGGAGTTTCACAAAAAGGGTCGATGAGGCAGAAGTTGCCACAAGGGGTTATGATGTATTGACTATAATGGCTTAAACATGAGCAGGAATGGGAACTAAACATTCCTGGCTACAGGAGGGATAGGAAATGAAAAAAAGACAGAATGGGGTATAGCAGTATTGATTAAAGATAATATTGCAATTTCACAAAGGGGTGATATAATAGAGGGTTAAAAGACTGAATCTATTTGATTCGAGTTTAAAGAATAGCAAAGGAGCTGTTACATTGCTGCATGTTTATTATAGACCACCAAATAATGAGATAGTGGAACAAATCTGTCGGAAAATTTAGAGAAATGTGAAATTGATAGAGCAATAATAGTAAGGAACTTCTGTTGTCCTAATATACAAAAGGAAATATACAAGGAAAGTGAATAACTTTTAAAACGTGTATAGGAAAATGTTCTTAATCAGTATGTTTCTAGCCCAACGAGGAAAGAAGCAGTGCCAGATTTGGTTCTAAGGAATGAAGTAGGACATGTGGAGTGTGTTTCAGTAGAATATCTGAGTAATAGTGATTGTAATATAATTAGGTTTAAAGTAGTTACAGAAAGAGACAAAGAAAAATCTATGGTGAAAATATCCAACTGGAAGATAGCCAGTTTCAGTGATTTGAGAAACGACCAACACAGGCGGACTGGAAACAAAGTTTGGCCAAGAAAACAGTAAATGAGCGCTGGCAGGCCTTCACATTTGAGACACTACAGGTATAAACCAAGTGCATTTCTATGGGGAGAAAAGATAGGACATTCAAAGTTTGATCTCCCTGGATAACAAAGAAAACAGAGATTAAAATGAAAAAGAGAAGTTTATGACAAATGTCCAATATAGAATAAATGGAACATCAGGCAGAATACAGAAACTGCAGGGGAAATCACAAAGAAGAGCAAAGAGAGAATATGAAAAAAAGCAGATAGCATAAAAGGGAACCCAAACATCTTTTATAAACATATACAAAGTAAAAGGATACTTAAAGGAATTGTCGGGCCAATTAGGGACAAAAAGGAACAAAAATCTGATTGTAGAGGCAGAGGCCATGACAGAGGCATTGAATGAATACTTTGCATTTGTCTTCACTAAAGAGGATGAAGTTTAGTTGCAGTAGAGGAGGACGGAGCAGAAATATTTGATAGGATAAAAATAGATATAAAGGAGACATTAAATAGGTTGGTATCACTCAAAGTTAACAAGTCACCCAGTCCAGATGGGGATCCATATTGTGGGAAGATAGCAGAAGCTCTGATGACAATCTTCTAGTCCTCTTTGGATATGGGAGTGGTGCTGGGGACTGGAGGATTGTAAATGTTACACCACTGTTCATAATAGGGGAGAGGGAAAAACCTGGTAACAACAGGCCAGTCAGTCTAACATTAATGGTGGAAAAGCTATTGGAGACCATTGTCAAGGACAACATTAATTCTTAGTTGGAACCAGCATGTTCATGGGTACGTAATTAATTAAATAGGAAGCAGAAAGAAGTGAACAGATGTCTTTCTGACTGAAGAGAAGTATGCAGTAAGGTCCCCTAGGGGTCGGCATTGCCTCATCAATTTGGACCAGGAGAAGGCATTTGAGAGGATATTGCACACCTACATGATGGATGTGCTGTCCCAAATGGAGTTTGGGGAGGGAATCCGCAATTGGATCCAACTGCTCTACACAAAATCAATAGTGCAGCCTCAATACATGGGTGGGAATCAGAAAGCTTCCTAATCAAAACTGGAGCCAGACAGGCTGTCCTCTGTCCCCTGTCTTGTTCGTTTGCTGTATCAAACCTTTTTCTGAGTCCATTAGGAAGGATGCGGGCATAAGAGGGGTGACAGTCCCAAGCAGCAGAGGCACTCAGGTTAAAGCCTGCCTGTGCATTGACGACGTTGCTGTCTTTTTATTTATTTTTTTTATTTAGAGATACAGCACTGAAACAGGCCCTTTGGCCCACCAAGTCTGTGCCAACCATCAACCACCCATTTATACTAATCCTACATTAATCCCATATTCCTACCACATCCCCTCAATTCCCCTACCACCTACCTACACTAGGGGTAATTTACTGATCAACCTGCAAGTCTTTGGCTGTGGGAAGAAATCGGAGCACCCAGCAGAAACCCATGCGGTCTCAGGGAGAAATTGCAAACTCTGCACAGGCAGTACCCAGAATCGAACCCGGTCGCTGGAGCTGTGAGGCTGCGGTGCTAACCACTGTGCCACTGTGCCATCTTCTGCTCGGATCTGCTGTCCGTTTACAGGCTGATGAGCATCTGTGACCAGTTCGAACTGGCCTCGGGAGCCAAACTAAATAGTGACAAGAGCGAGGCCATGTTCTTTGGGAACTGGGCTGAACGATCCTTTGTCCCCTTCACTGTCAAGTCAGACTACCTGAAGGTGCTGGGGATATGGTTTCGAGGGGCTGGGGCATGCGGAAGGGGTGAGTAGCCATGGTAAAACATAAACTGGGCATGTGGGAGCAGCGTTCTCTCTCTCCTTTGCGGGTTAGAACCTGGTCATCAGGTGCAAGGTGTTCATGTTACTGTATGTGGCACAGGTCTGGCCCATACCCCACAGTCGTGCCATGGCGGTTACCCAAGCCACCTTCCGCTTTATCTGGACGTCGAAAATGGACTGGGGCCACGGGGACCCGATGTTCAAACCTCTGGATAAAGGGGGAAAAATCGTACCCAACATCGCCCTCATCCTGATAGAACTCCAGTATGCAAACGTTCAGTGTCACTACCTGCTGAGGTTCTGTCTGTCCCCGGTGTTGTGAAGGATGGTCACATTGCCGTGGAATGCTCCATTCGGTTGGACCATGCCATACCACCTATCCTTTGTGGAAAAGTTTGTGCGAATAAACATCTTTGACCATAAGTTCATCAGGCAGTGGTGTGCACAGAATGTCCTCAAGGCCCTATGGGAAAAGGAGATGGTGGATCCTGTCGGATGGTTCCCTGAGCAGACTGCCAAAGTCATTTGGCAGAATGCCTCATCGCCAGAATGTTCAAACAAGCACCAAGGCGTAGCTTGGCTGGTGGTGAGAAGGGCTCTGCCCGTCAGATCCTTTTGGCACGCCCGGAGTCTCTCTGCCTCTGCATGCTGCCTCGAGGTGGCTGTGCTGGGGAAGAGACTATTGCCCACCTCCTTCTAGAATGTGACTTTGCAAAGCAGTTCTGGAAAGAGATGCAGTGGTTTTTGTCGAGGTTCATCCCAAGCAGCTCTGTAACACAGGACTCTGTGCTCCCAGAGACGCACAGTGAGATAAACATCAACTGTTGCTGGAGGACCATCAACTTGGTGAAAGACACTCTTTGGTCTGCCAGAAACTTGCTGGTCTTCCAGTGCAGATTTGTCCACGACCGAGTGTTGTAGACTGGCACATTCCAAGGTCAAGGACTACGTGCTGAGGGACGCACTAAAGCTTGGGGCAGTTGCCATAAAGGCTCAATGGGGAAAGGTCACTGTGTAAGGCCTTCCCGCCATAGTATGCTGAGGGGCTGGAACCTATGTAAAACCCCTTGGGCTGAACGCACCAAATATGTTTTTGCTGTGTAATGCAAATGTACATTGCATATAAAATGGAATGGAAAGAGTTGTGAGTCAACTCATGTTCTGTATTGAAGGAATCTGATTATATAAAAACAGAAGAAATGGGGCAGGAGTAGGCCATTCAGCCCCTCAAGCCTGCCCTGCCATTCAGTAACATCATGGCTGATCTGTCCCAGGCCTCAACTCCTCTTTCAGGCCTGCTCCACATAACCCTCGACTCCCCGAGATTTCAAAAATCTATCTACGTCCTCCTTAAATACATTTAGTGATCTAGCCTCCACAACTCTCTGAGGTAGAGAATTCCAGAGATTCAACACCTTCTGAGAGAAGAAATTCCTTTGCATCTCATTTTTAAATGTGTGACCCCTTATTCTGTAACTATGTCCCCTAGTTCGAGATTCCAGTGGAAAAATATTCTCAACATCGACCCTGTCAAGGCCCCTTAGAATCTTCTCTGTTTCAATAAGATCACCTCTCATTCTTCGAAACTCCAATGAATAAAGGCCTAACCTGTTTAGCCATTCTTGATAAGACAATCCCTTCATCCCAGGAATTAGCTGAGTGAACCGTTTCTGAACTGCTGCCAGAGCTAGTATATCCTTCCTTAAATACGGGGACCAAAACTGTACGCAGTACTCCAGGTGTGGCCTCACCAACACTCTGTGCAGTTGGAACAATACTATTTTTAAACTCTAATCTCCAAGCAATAAAGGCCAAAATTACATTTTCCTTCCTAATTACTTGCTGCACCTGCATGCTACCATTTTGTGTTTCATGTACAAGAACACCCAGATCCCTCTGAACTGCACTATTTTGTAGTCTTTCTCCATCTAACTAATAATCTGTCTTTTTATTCTTCCTGCCAAAGTGGATGACCTCACACTTTCCCACATTTAACACCATCTGCCAAGTTTTTGCCCACTCACTTAACCTATCTATATTCCTTTGCAGATTCTTTGAGTGTCCTCATCACAACATGCCTTCCCACCTATTTTTGTGTCGTCAGCAAATTTGGATACACTACACTCTGTCCCTTCCTCCAAATCATTAATATAGATAATAAGTAGTTGAGGCTCTAGGACCGATCATTGTGGCATCCCACTAGTTATGGCTTGCGAACCTGAAAAAGACCCATTAATCCCGACTCTCTGCCTTCTGTGTGTTAGCCAATCTTCAGTCCATGCCAACACATTACCCCCATACCCTGACCTTTTATTTTGTACAATAACCTTTTATGTGGCACCTTATCGAATGCCTTTTGAAAATCCAAATGCACCACATCCACTGGTTCCCCTT
This sequence comes from Heterodontus francisci, assembly GCF_036365525.1. NCBI lineage: Eukaryota > Metazoa > Chordata > Chondrichthyes > Heterodontiformes > Heterodontidae > Heterodontus > Heterodontus francisci. Next base: position 156,528,741 of record NC_090376.1, read on the forward strand.
TATCTACCCTGTTATAACCTCAAAGAACTCTAACAAATTTGTCAAACTTGATTGCTATTGTACTTTCTGAAATGTCAAATTTGAACTGCTTTGAACTGTTCTGTAATGTATTTTTTTTACAAATTTTTATGATTAAAGTATATTTTGGGAAAAATTTGGGACTATTGCTCTTCTGTTATATACAAATGACCTGCACCTGGTATAGAGAGTACAATGTTTAAGTTTGCGGATGATTTAAAAAAAAAACTTGGCAATATAGTAGATCGTGAGGAGGGTGGTAATAGGCTTCAGGGGGACATTGATGAAATAGACAAACACATGGCAGATACAATTTAATGTGGATAAGTGTGAAGTGGCGCACTTTGGAAGGAAGAACATGGAGAGGCAGTGTAATCTAAATGATACTATTTTGAATTGATGCAATAGTAGAGACATCTAGAAGTGCATATTCACATATCTTTGAAGGTGGCAAGGCACGTTGAAAAGGCAGTTAAAATATATGGGATATTTGGCTTTTTAAGTTGGGGCATTTAATGCAAAATAAGGAAGTTATGCAAAGCCTTCACAAGTCACTAGTTAGGCCTCAGCTGTACAATGCTGGGCATCACATTTTAGGAAGGATATCAAGGCATTGGAGAAAATACCGATGAGTTTTACTAGGATGATACGAGGGATGAGAGATTTCAGTTATGTGGAGAGGTTGGAAAAACTGAGATTGTTCTCCTTAGAGCAGAAAAGGTTCTATGGTTCTAGGTTAAGGGAAGACTTAATAGATGCGTTCAAAGTTTTGAAGGGTTTTGATAAAGCAAGTAGTGTGAAACTATTTCTTCTGTCAAGTGGATCAATGACCATAGATTTAAAATAGTTGGACCTCACTACATGAAGGGGTAGCAGAAGCAAATTCCTCAGGAACTTTCAGAAGACAATTTGACATGCACTTGAAGAGGCCTAATTTCCAGGGTTATTGGGAAGGAGCTGTGGTTTGGGACGAAATTGAACAGCTCTTCCAAAGAGGCCATACTGTATGATTCTATGATTCTCTGAAAATAACAAAGCACTTTAAAGACAGTCTTTAAAGTGAAATTTGGGAAGTGGCGTTTGAGCAAGGGAAGATTTTGAGATAATGAGTAGCGGGAGTATTAATGAATTCAGATGACTGTTTAACCTGAGTGTAGAGTAGAAACCTTTAAAGAAAGAAGATAACTTAGATTGATATAGCATCTTCCACATCATATGTCTCAAAATGCTTCATATTTAATGAATTACTTTAGAAGTGTAGTCACTTTTGCTTTGCAGACAGAAGTGGCAACCAATTAGTGCAACACAAAGTCAGGCGAATACGAGATGAAAGACCAGGTAACTTGATTCTGGTGGTGTGGATTCAGAGATACATGTTGGACAGAACACCAGGAAAACTCCATAGCTCTTCTTTAAAGGTGCCATGGAATCGTTTACATCCATCTGAACCCCCAGTACTGCCTTTCCCACCTGGCTGTGAGGGAGTGTGGTGGATTTCCAAGACTTCTTTCTCGAAACTGGAGATGCACAAATATCCTGGCTGCGAGGTTTGCTAGCATCACTCGGGAGGGTTTAAACTAGTGTGGCAGGGGAGTGGGAACCAGAGCAGTAGGACAGCAAGTGAAATAAATGAGGGGGAACTAGTAAATAAGGCCAGTAAGACTAAGAGGAAGAGCAGGCAGGGAGATGTTGCGGAGCACAGCGGGACAGGTGGTCTGAAGTACATTTGTTTCAATGTGAGAAGTATAACAGGTAAGGCAGATGAACTTAGAGCTTGGATTACTACTTGGAATTATGATGTTGTTGCTACTACAGAGACTTGGTTGAAGGAAGGACAGGATTGGCAGCGAAATGTTCCAGGATTTAGAAGCTTCAGGTGGGATAGAGGGGGATGTAAAAAGGGTGGGGGAGTTGCATTACTTGTTAAGGAGAATATCACAGCCGTACTGCGGGAGGACACCTCGGAGGGGTCGTGCAGCGAGGCAATATGGGTGGAGCTCAGGAATAGGAAGGGTGCAGTCACGATGTTGGGGGTTTTCTACAGGCCTTCCAACAGCCAGCGGGAGGTAGAGGAGCAGATATGTTGACAGTCTTTGGAAAGATGTAAAGGTAACGGTTGTAATGGTGGGTGATTTTAACTTCCCCTATATTGACTGGGACTCACTTAGTGCTAGGGGCTTGGATGGGGCAGAATTTGTAAGGAGCATCCAGGAGGGCTTCTTGAAACAATATGTAGATAGTCCAACTAGGGATGGGGCCGAACTGGACCTGGTATTGGGGAATGAGCCCGGCCAGGTGGTCGAAGTTTCAGTAGGGGAGCATTTCGGGAACAGTGATCAGAATTCCATAAGTTTTAAGGTATTGTTGATAAGGATAAGAGTAGTCCTCGGGTGAAGGTGCTAAATTGGGGGAAGGCTAATTATAACAATATTAGGCAGGAACTGAAGAATTTAGATTGGGGGTGGCTGTTTGAGGGTAAATCAACATCTGACATGTGGGAGTCTTTCAAAAGTCAGTTGATTAGAATCCAGGACCAGCATGTTCCTGTGAGGAAGAACGATAAGTTTGGCAAGTTTCGGGAACTGTGGATAACGTGGGATATTGTGAACCTAGTCAAAAAGAAAAAGGAAGCATTCGTAAGGGCTGGAAGGCTAGGAACAGACGAAGCCCTTGAGGAATATAAAGACAGTAGGAAGGAACTTAAACAAGGAGTCAGGAAGGCTAAAAGGGGTCATGAAAAGTCATTGGCAAACAGGATTAAGGAATATCCCAAGGCTTTCTATACATATATAAAGAGCAAGAGGGTAACTAGGGAAAGGGTTGGCCCACTCAAGGACAGAGAAGGGAATCTATGTGTGGAGCCAGAGGAAATGGGCGAGGTACTAAATGAGTACTTTGCATCAGTATTCACCAAAGAGAAGGACTTGGTGGATGATGAGTCCAGGGAAGGGAGTGTAGATAGTCTCAGTCGTCTCATTATCAAAAAGGAGGAGGTGTTGGGTGTCTTGCAAAGCATTAAGGTAGATAAGTCCCCAGGGCCTGACGGGATCTACCCCAGAATACTGAGGGAGGCAAGGGAAGCAATTGCTGGGGCCTTGACAGAAATCTTTGCATCCTCATTGGCTACAGGTGAGGTCCCAGAAGACTGGAGAATAGCCAATGTTGTTCCTTTGTTTAAGAAGGGTAGCAAGGATAATCCAGGAAATTATAGGCCGGTGAGCCTTACGTCAGTGGCAGGGAAATTATTAGAGAGGATTCTTCGGGACAGGATTTACTCCCATTTGGAAACAAATGAACTTATTAGTGAGAGGCAGCATGGTTTTGTGAAGGGGAGGTCGTGTCTCACTAACTTGATTGAGTTTTTTGAGGAAGTGACGAAGATGATTGATGAAGGAAGGGCAGTGGATGTTATCAATATGGACTTCAGTAAAGCCTTTGACAAGGTCTCTCATGGCCGACTGGTACAAAAGGTGAAGTCACATGGGATCAGAGGTGAGCTGGCAAGATGGATACAGAACTGGCTCAGTCATAGAAATCAGAGGGTAGCAGTGGAAGGGTGCTTTTCTGAATGGAGGGATGTGACTAGTGGTGTTCCGCAGGGATCTGTGCTGGGACCTTTGCTCTTTGTAGTAGATATAAATGATTTGGAGGAAAATGTAGCTGGTCTGATTAGTAAGTTTGCGGACGACACAAAGGTTGGTGGAGTTGCGGATAGTGATGAGGATTGTCAGAGAATACAGCAGGATATAGATCGGTTGGAGACTTGGGCGGAGAAATGGCAGATGGAGTTTAATCCGGAGAAATGTGAAGTAATGCATTTTGGAAGATCTAATGCAGGTGGGAAGTGTACAGTAAATGGCAGAACCCTTAGGTGTATTGACAGGCAGAGAGATCTGGGCGTACAGGTCCACAGATCACTGAAAGTGGCAACGCAGGTGGATAGGGTAGTCAAGAAGACATACGGCATGCTTGCCTTCATCAGTCGGGGCATAGAGTATAAAAATTGGCAAGTCATGCTGCAGCTGTACAGAACTTTAGTTAGGCCACACTTGAAATATTGCGTGCAATTCTGGTTGCCACACTACCAGAATGATGTGGAGGCTTTGGAGAGGGTACAGAAGAGGTTTACCAGGATGTTGCCTGGTCTGGAGGGCATTAGCTATGAGGAGAGGTTGGATAAACTCTGATTGTTTTCACTGGAACGACAGAGGTAGAGGGGCGACATGATAGAGATTTACAAAGTTATGATTGGCATGGACAGAGTGGATAGTCAGAAGCTTTTTCCCAGGGTGGAAGAGTCAGTTACTAGGGGACTTAGGTTTAAGGTGCGAGGGGCAAAGTTTAGAGGGGATGTGCGAGGCAAGTTCTTTACACAGAGGGTGGTGAGTGGCTGGAACCTGCTGCCGGGGGAGGTGGTGGAAGCCGGTACGATTGTGACGTTTAAGAGGCATCTTGACAAATACATGAATAGGATGGGAATAGAGAGATACGGTCCCCGGAAGTGCAGAAGGTTTTAGTTTAGACAGGCATCAAGTTTGGCGCAGGCTTGGAGGGCCGAATGGCCTGTTCCTGTGCTGTACTCTTCTTTGTTCTTTTGTTGTTCCTACCTCCCATTTTTCTTGTCTAACACCCTACATAGAAATATTTTTATGTCTTTCTGCTTGCCTTCATCATCTTCCTAAGTTCTGAACAGCAAAGAAATATATGCCTGTATTATGCAGTCAGCGGTGGTGACGGGGCTCACCACTGACCTTGAGGAAAACTGCCCAGGAAGATCTAGCTATCTCTGGCATGGATTTCACCTTTCCCGGCATTAATTTGAATCTGACATCAAGTCAAGGGGATCTCCAAGCATCCAGCAACAATGATATCATCAAGTAGAGTAAGCAGTCAATCACATTGAACTATTCTTACAGACAGTGAACCAGGATGTAAAATGCACTGATTATTTTTCTGTCTTTGGAATTTATAAATGTATAAAGATTGGTTTATACACATTAGAAGCTGAAATATAAACTTGAAAAAAATTATATTAAATTATGAAGTTTCTATCATATTGGGAAAAAAAATGACAGTACACAACGGGCGGCACAGTGGCGCAGTGGTTGGCACCGCAGCCTCACAGCTCCAGTGACCCGGGTTCAATTCTGGGTACTGCCTGTGCGGAGTTTGCAAGTTCTCCCTGTGACCCTGTGGGTTTTTGCCGGGTGCTCCGGTTTCCTCCCACAGCCAAAGACTTTCAGGTTGATAGGTTAATTGGCCATTATAAATTGCCCCTAGTATAGGTAGGTGATAGGGAAGGTGGGGATGTGGTAGGAATATAAGATTAGTATAAATGGGTGGTTGATGGTCGGCACAGACTCAGTGTGCTGAAGGGCCTGTTTCAGTGCTGTATCTCTAAATAAATAAATATAAGATTAGTTTTCCAGGGCTGGCGAAGTTCTTTAGCAGTAAGTATGATTTGCATCTCATTAACAAGGCACAACTTTTTCAGGGCCTTTTTACAGCGTAAAATAGGAAGTTCTTGTCTGTTCAGTAATTTCAAATGGTTTCAGCCTCCGGGGCCTTCAACAGCACACCCTATGGCGAAATATAGAATCACTGACAGCAGGGTCTGGATTTCTGCATTTAACTGCACACGTGCAGACTCCAAATTTCTGTCAGTTTCAGAGGAGTAAATGATAGTAAATGTTGACAGTCTCACCATCATTACTACTACAAAATCAGGGCCATAGCCTGTTAATGTGTTCCTTCACTTCAACAATAGTTCTCTCTATCTTCTTGGCACCGGTGTAATCGAATCTGACAGAATGTTCTGATAGTTGCTCCTGCTGTCCGCTCATCATCTTAAAGGGTTATCCCTGTACTCTTTGAGGAAGATGTTTCTGATGCCATCAGAATCAGCCTCACAGCTCCAGTAACCCAGGTTCAGTTCTGGGTACTGCCTGTGTGGAGTTTGCAAGTTCTCCCTGTGACCATGTGGGTTTCTGCCGGGTGCTCTGGTTTCCTCCCACAGCCAAAGACTTGCAGGTGATTGGTAAATTGGCCATTGTAAATTGCCCCTAGTGTAGGTAGGAGAATTGAGGGAAGATGGGGATGTGGTGGGGAATATGGGATCAATGTAGGATTAGTATAAATGGGTGGTTGATGGTCGGCACAGACTTGGTGGGCCGAAGGGCCTGTTTCAGTCCTGTATCTCTCTATGACTAATCTATGACTAATAAATGGGAAGACCACATGCCAGCACTTTCTGTTCTCACCTATAAACTTTCTCAGCTTAGTTCGAACATGCCTATTTGCTTGTTCTACCTTTTGCAGATTATTGAGGGTAATAGGTTAAATGATACTTGTGCTGAACTCCAAGTATCTGCATTGTCTCTTTCATTAACCTGATTGTGAACTGACTCCTTAGTCTGAATCTATGACCAATGGCAATCCTCACCTACTGAAAATATGTTTAACTAGATTACTAGTTACTGTTGCATTATTGTTTTTATGCCTGAAAAGGTAGTCAAAGCAGATTCAACAATAACTTTCTAAAGAGAATTGAATATAGTTTTGAAAATGAAACATTTTCAGGGCTGCAGGGAAAAGTGGGACTAATTACATTGCTGTTCCAAAGAGCCAGCATAGGCATGATGGTCTGACCTGCCTCCAGTGCTGTAAGAGTCTATGATTATTCATTTCAGATCTGTAACTACAAGAATAAACTGATTTCCTCCCTTTGGGGGTAGTTTTAACTGAACTCGTGATGAGAAACCAATGAGATCTGTTGAAATGCTTGTCTTATAACTTGCCCAATATTACTCTCCACTGACTTCAATTGACAGCAAAATTGGATAGCATATCAAACAAACAATATAACAGATCCCAGCAGTTTCCTGACGGGCGGGTTTGCTTAAATTTGCACCCTTTTTGTTCAGCGGGCTCACATAATCAATCTGCACTAGATGCATGAACCTTCAGTCGCTATCTTATGTGTGTTGTAATCAGGAGCATTCTGTGCACACACCAGACAGTTGTGACAATAACATTTGGGGCCAGATTTTGAAATGCTGGTGGGGTTGGGACTGGGTGCAGATACGATTTGAACCTGGAGCCTCCAGGACAGTCTGCAATTTTTAATGTGATAGCAGGGGATGGGAGGGAACAGGGAACCCACTCACCTCCATTTAAGGGCCAGTTAAGCTCCTGGAGGAGCACATTCAGGGGACTGTGGGGTCGGCACAGTAATTGTCAATTAGGATTCCAGTGAGTCTGACCAGTCCGGTACACATCAGTGCACAGCTGTTGGGCTCACATGCAGGCAGAGGGCTAACTTTATGGCTGGAAATTGAAATGTTTTGGGCCCATGGGGATCTTGCGTTGGGTCAAGTTCAGGACTTATTTATATTTTTTGGAAGTGCGGCTTGACTTCTTTATTCTACATCCCAGAGTACTTAAGGAAGTGGCCCATCTTCCAAGATTCTATCGACTCTGGAACAGTTCCTACAGATTGGAGGGTAGCTAATGTAACCCCACTATTTAAAAAGGAGGTAGAGAGAAAACAGGGAATTATCGACCAGTCAGCCTGACGTCGGTAGTGGGGAAAATTCTGGAGTCCATTATCAAAGATGTTATAGCAGAGCACTTGGAGAACAGTGGTAGAATCGGACAGAGCCAGCATGGATTTACGAAAGGGAAATCATGCTTGACAAACCTATGCGAATTCTTCGAGGATGTAACTAATAGAGTTGATGAGGGAGAACCAGTGGATGTGGTTTATTTGGACTTTCAGAAGGCTTTCGACAAAGTCCCACATAAGAGATTAGCATGTAAAATTAAAGCGCATGGGATTAGGGATAGTGTATTGCGATGGGTAGAAAATTGGTTGGCAGACAGGAAACAGAGTAGGAATAAACGAGTCTTTTTTCCGAATGGCAGGCAGTGACTAGTGGGGTACCGCAGGGATCGGTGCTAGGACCGCAGTTATTCACAATATATATTAATAATTTAGATGAGGGAACTAAATGTTATATCTTCAAATTTGCAGATGACACAAAACTGGGTGGGAGGGTGAGTGGTGAGGAGGACGCAGAGAGGCTTCAGGGTGATTTGAACAAGTTGGGTGAGTGGGTTAATGCATGGCAGATGCAGTATAATGTGGATAAATGTGAGGTTATCCACTTTGGTAGCAAAAACAGGAAGGCAGATTATTATCTCAATGGCTATAACCTGAGAGAGGGGAATGTGTAACGAGACCTGGGTGTTCTCATACACCAGTCGCTGAAGGTAAGCATTCAGGTACAACAGGCGGTAAAGAAAGGCAAATGGTATGTTGGCCTTCATAGCGAGAGGATTCGAGTACAGAAGCAGGGATATCTTGCTGCAATTATACAGGGCCTTGGTGAGGCCACATCTGGAATATTGTGTGCAGTTTTGGTCTCTTTATCTGAGGAAGGATGGTCTTGCTATAGAGGGAGTGCAGCAAAGGTTTACCAGACTGATTCCTGGAATGGCGGGACTGACGAATGAGGAGAGATTGAGTCGGTTAGGATTATATTCGCTGGAGTTCAGAAGAGTGAGGGGGGACCTCATAGAAACTTATAAAATTCTAACAGGACTTGACAAGGTCGACGCAGGAAGGATGTTCCCGATGGTGGGGGAGTCGAGAACTAGGGGTCATGGTCTAAGGATATGGGGTAAACCTTTCAGGACTGAGATGAGGAGAAATTTCTTCACCCAGAGAGTGGTGAGCCTGTATAATTCGCTACCACAGAAAGCAGTTGAGGCCAAAACATTGTATGTTTTCAAGAAGGAGTTCGATATAGCTCTCGGGGTGAAAGGGATCAAAGGATATAGGGAGAAAGCGGGAACAGGTTACTGAGTTGGATGATCAGCCATGATCATAATGAATGGCGGGGTAGGCTCGAAGGGCCGAATGGCCTACTCCTGCTCCTATTTTCTATGTTTCTATTCTGCTGGCCTTTCATTGTCCTCTGGGATTTGAAAATTGCCACTTTATTATTTCTGAAGGGTGGGAGAGATAAACTAGGAAATTTTAGGCCTGTTATTCTAATGTCTGTTACTGGAAGCTGTTATTAGGAATGACGACTTGCATTTATATAGTGCCTTCAATGTAGTAAGCCATCCAAAGGCATTTCACAGGAACGATAATCAAACAAGACTTGATACCAAGCCACAGAAGGCGATTGTTAGCGTAGGTGACCAAAAGCTTGATCAAAGAGGTTTTTAAGGAGGACAGAGTGGTAGGAGAGGTGGAGAGGTTTGGAGACCAACTCCAGAGCTATAGGTTCACAGAGCTGGAGACACGGCTGCCAATAATGGAGTGAGGAAAATCAAGGATGAGCAGGAGGTTAGAATTGAAGAAGTCAGACATCTCAGAGGGCTGTATGGCTGGAGGTGGTTACAAAGATTGGGAGCGGCAAGGTCATGGAAAAATTTGAAGCATGACAGTTTTAAAAATTGAGCTGTTGCCAGACCAGGAGCCAATGTAGGTCAGCGAGCACAGGTGTGATGGGTGAATTCAACTTGTTGCAAGTTAGGAAGGAGGCAGGAGAGTTTGGATGAGCTCAAATTTAGGAAGGATGCAAGGTGGGAGGCTGGTCAGGAAACATTGGAATAGTTGAATCTAGAGGTACAAAGGCATTGATGAGGGTTTCAGCAGCCAGAGAATTGGTACAGGGAGGAGACAGGTAATCTTACAGAGTTGGAAGTAGGCAGTCATGGAGGGACTGCGCACTTGAATCAATATGAACTGATCAGAGAGAGACAAAATGGATTTGTAAAAGAAAAGCAAAATACTGCAGATGCTGGAAATCTGAAATAAAAACAAGTGTTGGAAATACTCAGCAGGTCTGGCGGCATCTGTGGAGAGAGAAACAGAGTTAACATTTCAGATCTGTGAACTTTCATCATTGTAAAAGGTTCACAAAAACTAGCTGATTTTTAAAAATGGATCTAACAAAGTGTTATAAGGGCATGTTATTTATGTGGACTTCCAGAAGGCATTCAATAAGGTTCCACAAAAAGAAACTGTTAACAAAAATGAAAGCATATGAACATAAGAACATAGGAGCAGGAGTGGGCCATTCAACCCATCGAACCTGCCCCGCCATTCAATATGGGTGGCACAGTGGCGCAGTGGTTAGCACCGCAGCCTCACAGCTCCAGTGACCCGGGTTCGGTTCTGGGTACTGCCTGTGCAGAGTTTTCAAGTTCTCCCTGTGACCGCGTGGGTTTCCTCCAGGTGCTCCGGTTTCCTCCCACATGCCAAAGACTTGCAGGTTAATAGATAAATTGGCCATTGTAAAAATTGCCCCTAGTGTAGGTAGGTGGTAGGAGAATTGAGGGAAGACGGAGATGTGAGAGGGGAAAAATGGGATTAATGTAGGATTAGTATAAAATGGGTGGTTGACGGTCAGTGCGGACTCAGTGGGCCGAAGGGCCTGTTTCGGTGCTGTATCTCTCTATGATCATGGCTGATCATCCACTTCAATGCCTTTTTCCCACAGTATCCTCATATCCCTTATGTATGGAATTGGAAATAACCTATTAACATGGGTAGGAAGTAGGAAACAGAAAGTAAGAATAATGGATATGTACTCAAATTGGTAGAATGTGAGTAGTCGTGTCTAATGGATCTGTACTGGGGCCACAGTTCTTCACCAAGTTTATAAATGACATAGACAAAGGAATGAAGAGCTATATATCCAAGTTTGCTGATGATACTAGTCAGGTGGCACAGTAAGTAATGTAGATAAGAGCAGAAAGTTGCAAGTGGATTTTGAAAGATGAAATGAGTAAGTAAAACTGTGGCAGATGGAGTTTAATACAAAGAACAAAGAAAATTACAGCACAGGAACAGGCCCTTCGGCCCTCCAAGCCTGCGCCGATCCAGATCCTCTATCTAAACATGTCGCCTATTTTCTAAGGGTCTGTATCTCTTTGCTTCCTGCCCATTCATGTATCTGTCTAGATACATCTTAAAAGACGCTATCGTGCCCGCGTCTACCACCTCCGCTGGCAACGCGTTCCAGGCACCCAACACCCTCTGCGTAAAGAACGTGTGAAGAAGTGTGAAGTCATCCACCTTGATCCTAAGAAAGATAAATCGGAGTATTTTCTAAATGATGAAAAGCTAGGAAATTTAAATGATCCATGTAGAGAAATCGCGAAAAGGTTGTGGATAGGTACAAAAAAATTATAATGCTTTGATCTCAAGAGGGCTGGAATATAAAGTGGTGAACAAAACATAAGAAATAGGACCAGTAGCAGGCCATTCAGCCTTTCATGCCTGCTCTGTCATTCAATGAGATTGATGATTTTAATATGTAGAAATCTATTGATCTCTGTCTTGAACATACTCAACGACTGAACCTCCACAGCCCTCTGGGGCAGAGAATTCCAAAGATTTGTCACCCTCTGAGTGAAGAAATTCCTCCTCTTCTCAGTGCTAAATGGCCTGCGCCTTATTCTGAGACTGCGTCCCCTGGTTCTGGACTTCTCCAACCAGGAGAAACATCCTTCCTGCATCAACTCTGTTGAGCCCTGTAAAAATTTTGTACTTTTGAATGAGATCACCTATCATTCTTCTAAATTCCAGAGAACAAAGGCCCAGTCTATTTAATCTTTCCTCATAGGACAATCCATCCATCCCAGGAATTAGTTTGGTGAACCTTCATTGCATTCCCGCGATGGCAAGTGTTATGACCAGGTGAGAAAGGTGTCTAGGGGTCTTTTGCTGTCTTCACCTGGTCTGATTGTAACAGGGTTTACTTTTAAACACACTGTGTTTTGAGCTCCCCCTTGGTGAATCCTTGTTTCCCACCTTCCAAATGTAAGGCAAAGAAATGAGCATAAAGGAAGAGGGGTTTTTACTGTGCTTCGAGCTCACTATAATCCTTGATTGTAGGTAGTCTTGCTTTACGTTGGGGCCCAGTATTTTTCTGAAACCTTGTTCACTGTAGGAAACTTTTCTTTCTTAGTGTTCATATGTCTTCAATGGTTTCTGATGCTGGTGTGAGCAAGATGAGAACAGACAGAAGAGAGATGTTCTCAGTCCAGGAGAAAGCAGCCTTCTGATTTCTTTCCCTGTTGGAAGTTCAAATTCAAAAAACTTTATCAGTCAGTCATGTGACTAAAAATGGTCTGACCACTTCTTCTGTGTATTGGGGAAGCAATAATTGGCCCTTGTTCCAACACTGTCTGTTACGATGCAAATGTATTTCCAGTGAGGGGCTTGCAATTTTAAATTTTGATGTTCATGTAGTGAAATAATGTGTGCCTCAGTCTGGGCAGATGGGGGTTTGCCTAACATCTCCACACCCAGGGGAATGAAATGTGATTTGAAGAAAAATTGTGCATTTCATTACAGGATTTGAGAGAACTATCAGATGCAGAAAGATAAGCCATCCATATCTCGCATTCATTTCCATTCATTCATCAATCTTAAAGCTTATTAAAATGGTCTTTTCCAGGTGCCAGGGCTGTTTTAATTTCCCCCTTTTTTTTCTCAGGTGAAGTGGTAGTGGGCAGGTCTATCCTGAACTCTGAGTCATGCAAAAACTTCTGACTTCAGGGGACAGGTGGTTCCCTTTTCCTCTGAATGTGGGGGAGGAGTCTTTGTTGCTCTCCCCTTTGTTCTCTAGGACACTCCTACCTGTAGGTATTTGTACTGACATGGCTGCATGCTCCAGTGGCACTTCGACTAGGTGAGGCATCACCCTTGCGGTTTCTGTGCCTCCTAGAGGTCTCCCTTTGTCTCTGCAGCTTCCTGCAAATGCTGTTAGCAACTCTGGTGGGGTGCTTCTAGAGTCTGCATTTACATAGGAGGATGTAGGTCTAACTTTTCATATTTTTTAGGGTTGGTTGAACAGAGAGTAGGGGTTTTTGTCTGGGATACTTCCCGGATTTCCTTTAACCTGCCCTCTTGGTCACTTTTTACCCTTCTCTTTCGAAACTTTTGCCAGCCGTGTGCTTGCCTGTCCCCTTTTGTTCTCGGCTGGGGTCCCTCACAGTTCACCAGCCCTCTGCTGGAGGGACCTCCTAACACCGGTACAGGACTTAAGGGTGCAGGTTTCACTGTAGGTTGGGGTTTCCCTTCAACCTGGCACACAGTGGCGCAGTGGTTAGTACCACAGCCTCACAGCTCCAGGGACCCAGGTTCGATTCTGGGTACTGCCTGTGTGGAGTTTGCAAGTTCTCCCTGTGACCATATGGGTTTTCGCCGGGTGCTTTGGTTTCCTCCCACAGCCAAAGAATTGCAGGTTGATAGGTAAATTGGCCATTGTAAATTGCCCCTAGTGTAGGTAGGTGGTAGGGAATATGGGATTACTGTAGGTTTAGTATAAATGGGTGGTTGTTGGTTGGCACAGACTCGGTGGGCCGAAGGGCCTGTTTCAGTGCTGTATCTCTAAATACATAAATGGGACAATTCCTGCAGTACTCCACCACATCTTGGTGGAGTTTTGGCCAGTCAAACCACTGTCTTATACAAGATTTGGTCTTTCATGTACTGGCATGTACAGCCACTGTAGTCTCGTGGGCCCTGCTTAATACTTCTCCCCGGTACCTCTGTGGCACCACTAACTGGTGAACTACTGTCCACTTCTTGCCCTCAGGTCTGTGAGGAGAACTCCACTTCCTCATCAGTACCTCATTCTTTAAATAGTAGCAATCAGGGACTCCGTCTGCTTCACTTTCAGACTGGGCAGCATGTGCTAACTCTCACAATACTGGGTTGGCTCGCTGAGCCTCAGCTAGGGAAAATCATTGAATTCATTCCCTGCTTCTCCTAATTTTCCAAAGAAAGTATCAGACAGGAAGACTTCATGGTCATCTGCCTGCAGTGGCAATGCAATCTCCTCTGGGGGAGCTGGTTTGATAGTGGCCTGATCCACTACACACGCAGGGACTCAGCAGGGGACCGTCTCCTGCCACTGCCCTGTCTCTCTGACCTGCGATCTTTCTTTCACTACTGGGGGGCTATCACTGTACTGCCTGAGTGGAGTTTGCAAGTTCTCCCTGTGTCTGCGTGGGTTTCCTCCGGGTTCTCCGGTTTCCTCCCACAAGCCAAAAGACTTGCAGGTTGGTAGGTAAATTGGCCATTATAAATTGCCCCTGGTATAGGTAGGTGGTAGGGAAATATAGGGTCAGGTGGGGATGTGGTAGGAATATGGGATTAGTGTAGGATTAGTATAAATGGGTGGTTGATGGTCGGCACAGACTCGGTGGGCCGAAGGGCCTGTTTCAGTGCTGTATCTCTAAACTAAACTAAACCTTCACCCCTGCCAGATCATTACCTAGGAGCAGGTCAATCCTGTCCACAGGCAAACTAGGGACAATCCTTACAGTCACCAGTCCTGAAACTAGGCCGTACTCCAGCTGCACCCTGTGTACAGGTACAGGCATACACTGCCCTCCAATACTTTTCTTGCACTGGCCATAGTAAGCTCCCTGGGTTGCTCTCTTACTGCAGTTAAAGCCACAGCTTATTCTGTGTTTTGCATCAGGCCCTCGTCTTCACTGAGCGAGTCTTTCTTTGGCCTCCATGTCTCAAGAGACAATGGGTAAGCACCTAGAGGTGGTCAGTGGTTTGTGGAGCAGCGCCTAGAGTGGCTATAAAGGCCAATTCTAGAGTGGCAGACTCTTCCACAGGCGCTGCAGATAAAATTGGTTGTCGGGGCTGTTACACAGTTGACTCCATGCACTTCTGTCTTTTTTCCTGCCAACTGCTAAGTCTCTTCGACTCGCCACTCTTTAGCCCCGCCTTTATGGCTGTCCGCCAGGTCTGGCGATCGCTGACAACTGACTCCCACGACTTGTGGTCAATATCACAGGACTTCATGTCACGTTTGCAGACGTCTTTAAAGCAGAGGCATGGACGGACGGTGGGTCTGATACCAGTGACGAGCTCGCTGTACAATGTGTCCTTGGGGATCCTGCCATCTTCCATGCGGCTCACATGGCCAAGCCATCTCAAGCGTCGCTGGCTCAGTAGGGTGTATATGCTGGGGATGTTGGCCGCCTCGAGGACTTCTGCGTTGGAGATACGGTCCTGCCACCTGATGCCAAGGATTCTCCGGAGGCAGCAAAGATGGAATGAGTTGAGACGTCGCTCTTGGCTGACATACGTTGTCCAGGCCTCGCTGCCGTAGAGCAAGGTACTGAGGACACAGGCTTGAAACAGTCAGACTTTTGTGTTCCGTGTCAGTGCGCCATTTTCCCACACCCTCGTGGCCAGTCTGGACATCGCAGTAGAAGCCTTTCCCATGCGCTTGTTGATTTCTGCATTGAGAGACAGGTTACTGGTGATAGTTGAGCCTAGGTAGGTGAACTCTTGAACCACTTCCAGAGCCAATAGTGAGTGAGTGTGCCCTGATTAACCCTACTTGTTTCCCCTTCAGTTTCCAGCAGTCAGTTTTTAAATGCCCTGCCTTATTACAATGGAAGCACACAGGTCTCTGGGTCTCACTCTTGCTCACAGCACCTTCCTTTTCGGCTGGAGGAGACCCCCTCCCCCCTAGTCAGTTACTAGGGGACATAGGTTTAAGGTGTGAAGGGCAAAGTTTAGAGGGGATGTGCGAGGCAAGTTCTTTACACAGAGGGTGGTGAGTGCCTGGAACTTGCTGCCGGGGGAGGTGGTGGAAGCAGGTACGATAGCGACGTTTAAGAGACATCTTGACAAATACATGAATAGGATGGGAATAGAGGGATACGGACCCCGGATGTGCAGAAGGTTTTAGTTTAGACAGGCATCAAGATCGGCGCAGGCTTGGAGGGCCAAATGGCGTGTTCCTGTGCTGGACTGTTCTTTGTTCTTTGTCTTTGTTCAAAGAGGGTCTGAAAAGAGGAAAGACAGGTGGAGAAACTAAGAGGTTTAGGGAGGCAATGCTCGAGCACTGAGTCTTGATGGCTGAAGACACAGCTGTCAACAGTGGCTGAAGAAGTGGGGAATAGGGCTAGAGAAGGTTATGGACAAAGGGAAGGATTTGAACACCAGACTGAGAATTTTAAAAATTGAAGCGTTCAGGGTCGATGTTGGTCAGCAAACAAAGTTGCGCATAGAGGACGATGGAGTTGATGGCTAGGGAATAGTGTTTGTAATGAGGGCTGAAGACAATGGATTTGCTCTTCTCAATGTTTAATTGGAGGAAGTTTTGGCTTATCCAGGACTGGATGTCAGTCAAGTAGTCTGACAACAGGAAGGCAGAGAGGGGGTCGAGAGAGGTGATGGTGAACTGCAGCTGGGTGTCGTCAGCATATATATGGAACCTGAAATTGCGCTTTCAGATGATTGTTGCTGGAGGGGCAACATGTAAATGAGAAATAGGAAGGTGCCAAAGGCTTTCAAAAGGCATTTGAAAGTATCATACAGTAGACTGGTTAGCAAAATTGAAGTCCATGTGTAGGCCTGAGGCCTGCAGCCACTATATTTTGTACTTTTTATGTTTTTGCACTTTACTTCTGCCTTGCTTTTGCTTTGCTTTTGACTTTTTTGAAATAAACTGTATTAAACCTGTCGTGAATGTTTAAAGGTTACTTTGTAGACATTGATTTAAAACCAAGTGTGATTGTGCTCTGATTAAGTCATTACCATCAGCATTACCATCGCTGAATCTCCCACTATCAACAACCTAGTGGCTACCATTGACCAGAAACTGAACTGGAGTAACCATATAAATACCGTGGCTACAAGAGCAGGTCACAGGCTAGGAATCCTGCGGCGAGAAACTCAGCTCCTGACTCCCCAAAGCCTGTCCACCATCAGGAGTGTGATGGAATATTCTCCACTTGCCTGGATGGGTGCAGCTCCAACAACACTCAAGAAGCTCGACACCATCCAGGACAAAGCAGCTCGCTTGAATGGCACCCCATCTACAAACATTCACTCCCTCCACCACCAACGCACAGTGGCAGCAGTGTGTACCATCTACAAGATGCATTGCAGCAATGCACCAAGGCCCCATAGACAGCAACTTCCAAACCCGCGACCTCTACCAACTAGAAGGACCAGGGCAGCAAATGCATGGGAACACCACCTCTTGCAAGTTCCCCTCCGAGTCACACAGCATCCTGACTTGGAACTATATCGCCATTCCTTCACTGTCGCTGGGTCAAAATCTTGGAACACCCTTCCTAACAGCACTGTGGGTGTACCTACCCCACATGGACTGCAGCAGTTCAAGTAGGCGGCTCACCACCACCTTCTCAAGGGCAATTAGGGATGGGCAATAAATGCTGGCCTGGCCAGCGACACCCACATCCCACAAAAAAAAACCAAATTAATCAATTATGTAATCAAAGGTATTTTATTTATTATTCATTTGTGGGATGTAGGCATCTCTGGCTAGGCCACCATTTATTGCCCATCCATAATTGCCGATGAGAAGGTAGTGGTGAGCTGCCTTCTTGAACCATTGCAATCCTTGGGGTGTAGGACACCCACGGTGCTGTTTGGAAGGGAGTTCCAGGATTTTGACGCATATATGGTTGATATAGTTCCAAGTCAGGATGGTGTGGGGCTTGGAGGGGAACTTGCAGGTGGTGGTGTTCCCATGCTCCTGCTGCCCTTGTCCCTCTAGGTGGTAGAGGTCGAGTGTTTGGAAGATGCTGTCGAAGGAGCCTTGGTGAGTTGCTGAAGTGCATATTGTGGATGGTACACACTGCTGCCACAGTGCGTCGGTGGTGGAGGGAGTGAATGTTGAGGGTGGTGGATAGAATGCCAATCAAGCAGGCTGATTTGTCCTGGATGGTGTCGAGGTTCTTGAGTGTTGTTGGAGCTGCACCCATCCAGGCAAGAATGTTACTTGCCACTTATCAGCCCAAGCCTGGATGCAGTTCAGGTCTTGCTGCATATGGACATGGGCTGCTTCGGTATCTGAGGAGTCGCGAATGGTGCCGAGCATCGGGCAATTATCAGCAAACATCCCCACTTCTGACCTTGTGATGGAGGGAAGGTCATTGATGAAGCAGCTGAAGATTGTTGGGCCTAAGACACAACCCTGAGGAATTCCTGCAGTGATATCCAGGGACTGTGCTGATTGACCTCCAACAACTACAGCCATCTTCTGTTGTGCTAGGTATGACTCCAACGAGAGAAGAGTTTTCCCCCTGATTCCCATTGACTCCAGTTTTGCTAGGGCTCCTTGATGCCTTAGTCAAATGCCAGCTTGATGTCAAGGGAAGTCACTCTCACCTCACCTCTGGAGTTCAGCTCTTTTGTCCATGTTTGAACTAAGGCTGTAATGAGGTCAGGAACTGAGTGGCCCTGGCAGAATCCAAACTAAGCATCAGTGAGCAGGATATTGCTGAGCAAGTGCTGCTTGATAACACTGTCGATGGCCCCTTCTGTCACTTTGCTGATGATGAAGAGCAGACTGATAGGGCGGTAATTGGCCAGGTTGGATTTGTCCTGCTTTTTCTGTACAGAACATACCTTGGCAATTTTCCACATTGCTGGTAGCAAGGGCACAAAATGTACTCTGTGGGGTACTTCAATGTCCATCACCAAGAGTGGCTCGGTAGCATCACTACCAACTGAGCTTGCCAAATCCTAAAGGACACAGCTGCTAGACCGGGTGAGGGAATCAACAAGAGGGAAAAACCAACTCGATCTCATCCTCATCAATCTACATGTCACAGATGCATCTGTCCATGACAATATTGGTAGGAGTGACCACCACACAATTCTTGTGGAGACTAAGTCCCATTTTCACATTGAAGATACTCATCATTGTGTTGTGTGCGCCACCACCGTGCCAAATGGGATAGATTTCAAACAGATCTAGCAACTCAAAACTGATCATCCATGAGGCACTGTGGGCCATCAGCAGCAGCAGAATTGTATTCAACCACAATATGTAATCTCATGGTTCAGCATAGCCCCCACTCTGCCATTATCATCAAGCCGGGGACCATCCCTGGCTAATGAAGAGTGTAGGAGGGCATGCCAGGAACAGCACCAGACATACTTAAAAATGAAGTGTCAACGTGGTGAAGCTATAGTACAGGACTACTTGCATGCTAAACAGCAGAAGCAGCATGCAATAGACAGGGCTAAGCGAACTCACAACCAACGGATCAGATCAAAGCTCTGCAGTCTTACCACATCCAGTCGTGAATGTTTGTTTTTTTGATTAATTTCTGGGATGTGGGTGTCACTGGCTAGGCCAGCATTTATTGCCCATCCCTAATTGCCCGTGAGAAGATGGTGGTAAGCTACCTTCTTGAACCGCTGCAGTCCTTGGGGAGTAGGTACACCAAAAGTGTTGTTAGGAAGGGAGTTCCAAGATTTTAACCCAGCGGCAGTGAAGGAACGGCGATATAGTTCCAAGTCAGAATGGTGTGTGGCTTGGAGGGGAACCTGCAGGTGATGATGCTCCCATGCTTCTGTTGCCCTTGTCCTTCTAGGTGGTAGCGGTCGCGGGTTTGGAAGGATTCTAAGGGGAGGACCCACCATCTGTGGTTAACTAAAGAAGTTAAGGAAAGCATCAAACTTAAGGAAAAGGCATATAATTGCACAAAGATGAGTGACAGTTCTGATGATTGGTTAAAATATAAAGAGCGGCAGAGAATGACTAAAAGGTTAATCAGGAAAAAGAAATGAGAATATGAGAGAAAGCTAGCTAGAAGTGTAAAAATGGATAGCAAGAGTTTCTACAAGTATTTAAGAAGGAAAAGAGTAAGTAAAGTGAGTGTTGGTCCTCTAGAGAGTGAGAATGGGGAGCTAATAGCAGATAATAAGGAAATGGTTGATTCAATAAACAAATATTTTGCTTCTGTATTCACTATGGAGGATACAAAAAACATTCCAATAATAACTGTAAATCAGGAGGTGGACGGAAGAGAGGAACTTGGTAAAATTACAATCATCAGGGAAGCGGTATTTACCAAACTGATGCAGCTGCGCGCTGACAAGTCCCCGGGTCCTGATGGACTTCATCCTAGGGTCTTAAACGAGGCGGCTAATGAAGTAGTAGATGTGTTGGTGTTAATTTTTCAAAATTCGCTCGATTCTGGAAAGGTTCCAACAGACTGGAAAATAGCAAATATAACCCCTCT
The DNA here is from genome assembly GCF_036365525.1 of Heterodontus francisci. NCBI lineage: Eukaryota > Metazoa > Chordata > Chondrichthyes > Heterodontiformes > Heterodontidae > Heterodontus > Heterodontus francisci. Next base: position 156,548,823 of record NC_090376.1, read on the forward strand.
ATTCAAGAAGTGGGAGGGGGGGAGGCAGAAAACAGGCAAGTATAGGCCAGTTAGCTTGACATCTGTTGTGGGGAAGGTGTTCGAATTGATCATTAAGGAGGCTATAGCTGGGCACTTCGAAAAACTCAAGGTAATCGGGAAGAGTCAGCATGGTTTTGTGAAAGGGAAATCATGTTTAACCAATTTGTTGGAGTTCTTTGAAGGTATGACATGTGCTGTAGATAAAGGGGAGCCCGTTGACGTACTGTACTTGGATTTCCAGAAGGCATTTGACAAGGTGCCACATAAAAGGTTATTGTGCAAAGTAGGAGCTCATGATGTAGGGAGTAACATATTAGCATGGATAGAAGATTGGCTGGCTGGCAGAAAACAGAGAGTATGCATAAATGGGTCCTTTTCCGATTGGCAGGGTGATGAGTGGAGTCCCACTGGGGTCTGTGCTGGGGCCGCAACGTTTTACAATTTATATCAATGGCTTAGATGAGGGGAGCGATGGCATGGTAGCTAAATTTGCAGATGACACAAAGATAGGTCGGAAAGTATGTTGTGAAAAGGACATCATGAGGTTGCAGACTGATATAGATAGGTTGAGTGAGTGGGCAAAAATCTGGCAGATGGAGTATAATGTGGGAAAATGTGAAGTTGTTTGCTTTGGCAGGAAGAATAAAAAAGCAGAGTTTTACTGAAAGGGAGAACAACTGCAGAATTCCGAGGTGCATAGGGATCTAGGTGTTGTAGTGCGTGAGTCACAAAAGATTATATGCAGGTACAGCAAATAATAAAGAAGACTAATGGAATGCTATCCTTTATTCCGAGAGGAATTGAAAATAAAGGGAAGGATGTTATGCTTCAGTTATACAGGGCATTGGTGAGACCACATCTCGAATACTGTGTGCAGTTTTGGTCTCCTTATTTATGGAATGATGTAAATACGTTGGAGACAGTTCAGAGAAGGTTTACTAGATTGATTCGTGGAATGAATGGATTGTCTTATGAGGAAAGGTTGGATAGAATGGTCTTGTTTTCACTGGAGTTTAGAAGATTGAAGGGAGACTTGATTGAAGTTTGTAAGATCCTGAACGGTTTTGACAGGGTGGACGTGGAAAGGATGTTTCTTCTTGTGGGTGAGTCCAGAACTAGGGGGCACTGTTTTAAAATTAGGGGTTGCTGTTTTAGGACAAAGATGAGAATTTTTTTTCTCAGGGTTGTGCGACTTTGGAACTCTCTGCCTCAGAGGGTGGTGGAGGCAGGGTCATTGAATATTTTAAGGCGGAGGTCGATAAATACTTGTTAGGCAAGGGAATCAAAGGTTGTCTGAGATAGATGGGAGCGTGGAATTCGAGACACAAGCGCATCAGCCATGATCTTATTGAATGGCAGAGCAGGCTCAAGGGGCCGAATGGCCTACTTTTGCTACTAACTCATATGTTCATATTTTTTTTAATTCATTCACGGGATGTGGGCGTCGCTGGCCAGGCCAGCATTTAATGCCCATCCCTAATTGCCCTTGAGAAGGTGGTGGTGAGCTGCCTTCTTGAACCGCTGCACTCCATTTGGGGTAGGGAGACCCACAGTGCTTTTAGGAAGGGAGTTCCAGGATTTTGACCCAGCGACAGTGAAGGAACAGTGATATAATTCCAGGTCAGGATGTTGTGTGACCTGGAGGAAAACTTGCAGGTGGTGGTGTTCCCATGTATTTGCTGCCCTTGTCCTTCTAGTTGGTAGAGGTCGCGGGTTTGGAAGGTGCTGTTTAGGAGCCTTGGTGCATCGCTGCTGTGCATCTTGTAGATGGTACACACTGCTGCCACTGTGCGTCGGTGGTGGAGGGAGTGAATGTTTGTAGACGGGGTGCCAATCAAGCGAGCTGCTTTATCCTGGATGGTGTCGAGCTTCTTGAGTGTTGTTGGAGCTGCACCCATCCTGGCAAGTGGAGAATATTCCATCACACTCCTGACTTGTGCCTTGTACATGGTGGACAGGCTTTGGGGAGTCAGGAGGTGAGTTACTTGCCGCAGGATTCCTAGCCTGTGACCTGCTCTTAGAGCCACGGTATTTATATGGCTACGGTATTTATAAGGAAGAGATGCTTCAGGTACAGGCTAAATACATTCTGGCAAGGGCGAAAAGTGGGGGAACCAACAACAGGGTTCATTGGATGCTGAGGGAGATGGAGGTTATGATGAAACAATAAAAAAGTGTTAATGACGCATATCAGGTGAATTCTTCAAGTGAGGACACACCAAATACAATGTATTGAAAGAGGAGGTAAAGAGGAAAATAATGAGAATAGAATGGCAATCACCATAAAAGGAAGCCCTAAAATCTTGTACTGGCGTGTAAATAGTAAGCAGGTAATAAGAGGTGGAGTGGGGTGTATAAAGGATAAAGAGGGTAATATATGCTTCGAGGCGCAGGGAAGGCTAGAATGCTTAATGAGTACTTTGTATCGGTGTTTCCTAAGGACGAGGAATCTGACAAGATATCAGTCAGTGGCAGCGATCCCTCGATTCAAGGATGACGTCTAGTCGAGGTCACTAGTTTCTGCCGTAAGTCTTCAGGTGACTGAACAGGCCAATTCACGATCTTTGGGTACATGGGGCAGGACGTCCCATGAGGTAATAGGATCCGGAGTGCAGGATTTGCTTCCTTTTCTTTCCTTCTCTGCCGCCACTCTGCCTCATCATTAAGGCATTTGGACTCAAAGCATGATGCGGTTTGATGGACACGTTGTCGCCATTTTGAACGATTGGTAGCAAGCTCCTCCCAGTCATCAATGTCAATGCTGCCACGCATCAAAGAGAGCTTCAGAGTGTCTTTGAAGCGTGTTCTTCGTCCTCCCCTGGAAAGCTGGCCATTTGAGAGTTGAGAAAACAGGACCTGGCAGGGGAGACAGTTTTCTGTCAAATGGACACAGTGTCCAGTCCATTGAAGTTGGTTCAGCAGGAGTTTTGCCTGAACGCTTGTGGAGCTGGCTTCAAGCACTAATGTTTGTTCGACAGTCCTCCCATTGAATCTGGAAGCATTGGTGATGGAATTTCTCTAGCGCTTTTATGTGTCATTGATGCACAGTCCAGGTCTCACTGCAGTACAGGTGACAACAACTGCTCTGTACACTAGGACTTTTGTTGTCTTGCGGAGGTCTTTGTTGTCAAACACATAGAGGGAGTGCAGCAAAGGTTTACCAGACTGATTCCTGGGATTCCTGGCAGTTCCGAAGAAGGGTCACTGACCCGAAACGTTAACTCTGCTTCTCTTTCCACAGATGCTGCCAGACCTGCTGAGTGAATCCAGCATTTCTTGTTTTTGTTCCTGGGATGGTGGGACTGACATATGAGGAGAGATTGAGTCAATTAGGATTATATTCACTGGAGTTCAGATGAGTGAAGGGGGATCTCATAGAAACCTGTAAAATTCTAACAGGATTTGACAGTGTCGATGCAGGAAGCATGTTCCCGATGGTGGGCGAGTCCAGAACCAGGGGTCATAGTCTAAGGATACGGGGTAAACCTTTCAGGACTGAGATGAGGAGAAATTTCTTCACCCAGAGAGTGGTGAGTCTGTGGAATTCGCTACTACAGAGAGCAGTTGAGGCCAAAACATTGAATGTTTTCAAGAAGGAGCTCGATATAGCTCTTGGGTCTAAAGGGATCAAAGGGTATGGGGCAAAAGCGGGAACAGGCTATTGAGTTGGATGATCAGCCATGATCATAATGAATGGCGGAGCAGGCTCGAAGGGCCAAATGGCCTACTCCTGCTCCTATTTTCTATGTTTCTATGTTAAAGAGTTTTCCGTCTATGTGAGTATTTAATACTCACACCAGAGGGTAGCTGATCTTTCATGAGGTGAATCGCCACTGTCAGGTAGATTGTAAATACTATGGGGACTATCATACAGCCTTTCTTGACCCTGGTCCGGATTTTGAAGGCATCTGTTTCAGATCTCCCACTCAAGACAGTTGCAGTCATATCATCAAGGAACAATTGCAGGGTTTCTTGGACATCCAAATCTTCGGAGCACAATCCACAGAGCCCCGCGATTTACTGAGTCAAATGCTTTAGTCAGGTCAATGAATGCAATGAAGAGTGCCTGGTGTTGTTCTGGACATTTTTTCTGCATTTGTCAGAGGTTCCTCTGGAAGGTCTAAAGCCACACTGTGTCTCTGGGAGAATTTCCACAGCCACAGGAAGTAGGCGATTCAGGATAATGCATGTTCGGATTTTCCCTGTGATGGACAAGAGGGAAATACCTCAGTAGTTTCCACAGCATGATTCATCTCCCTTTTTGAAGATAGTTACAATTGTCGCAAGGGTCAGGGCACAAGCGCTATTGATGGTGGCATATTGATTATGGTTGAGCTGTAGGTGAAGAGTCATGAGTCTTTTATGTAGTTGGGCAGTTCTGGCAGTGCATCCAAGATCCTATTCCGGAGATAATATCAGTGGAAGCGGAGTTAATAGTGGCAATGGATAGGGTAAAAATTGAGAGGGAGGAGATACTGGAAAGGCTGGCTATGCTTAGGGTAGATAAGTCACTTGGTCTGAATGGCTTACATCCCAGGTTGCTACAGGAAGTGGGAGTGGAGATAGTAGAAGGGCTTGCCATGATCTTCCAATCTTCCTTGGATATGGGGGAGGTTCCAGAGGATTACAGAGTGGCAAATGGGACACCCTTATTCAAGAAAGGGTGTAAGGATAGTCCTATAGGCTAGTTAGTTTAACATCAGTGGTAGGTAAGGTTTTAAAAACAATAATCGGAAAAAATTGACAGGCACTTGCAGACGTTTGAGTTAATAAAGGAGAGCCAACACAGATTTGTAAAAGGCGGATGATGCTTGACTAATCTAATTGAATTTTTTGATGATGTAACAGAGAAGATAATGCGGTGGATGTTGGATTTTAAGCAAGTGTTTTATAAAGTACCACCTAACAGGTTGATTAACAAAATTGAGGCTCATGGAAAAGGAGGGTCAGTGTTCAGTGGATAAAACGTTGCTTAAGGACAGAAAACAGTGAATGGTGGTAAATGGTTATTTTTCAGTCTAGAGGATGTTGTTCGTCCTTCGAGGAGAAGATGACCATTTCCATCATCGAGGTGTTTGGTTGGGTTCAGGTGGGTATGTAGGTAACTGCTAAGGCCGATCTGTGCCCCAAAAGTTCTGCTACAAATAGGGCAGTATACCACAAACAATTGAATTTTGGACGAGCTGCTGGCTTGGGATGTTCTCTCCATGCGTTTTTGCTCTCCTCTGTTATGCATTTGCTTTCGATGGAGGCTGCAGCCGTTTTTGGTTACACCAGGTGCAGTGATCCTGGGCGAGCTTCTCTCCGGACTTGCGGTCGATATCAAAACTCCTAAACGAAGCCTTCAGAGCTCCTTGTGGTGCTTTCTTTGACCACCATGAGAGCGCACCCCAGACTCGAGCTCTCCATAGAAGATTCGCTTTGGTAAGCGAGTGTCAGGAATTCTGGCTACATGACTAGCCGAACTCTCTTATGACTGTCTCAATACAATGTGGATGCTTGACATTCCAGGTCAGGTGAGCACCTCAGTGTCTGGTATTTTTCCAGCCATCTGATCTTTAGAAGCTTCTGAAGGCAGGTCAAGTGAAAACGGTGAGCTTCTTGGCATGACGCTGGTATACAGTCCAAGTCTCGCAGAGTGGGCAGGACTATTACTCTATAGACTTTCAGTTTGGTAGGCAGACTTACTTCTCTTCATTCCCAGACTGATGGTCGCAGTCTGCTGAAGGCTACACTTGCTTTGGCATTTCTTGCATGTGTCTCATCATCGATATAGACAGCATGAAAGAGTGTGCTGCTGAGGTAAGTGAACTTATCTGCTGCTGATAGGTTCTGGTCATGGACTGAAATCCTGTACTCAAGATAGGGCTTTCCTGGAGCAGGCTGGTACATTACTTCAGTTTTCTTTGTGGAGATCGTAAGGCTGAAGTTGTGCATGGCGGAGAAAAACATGCTGAAGAGAGTTGGTGCTAACAAGCAGCCCTGCTTAACTCTATTAGTAACTGGGAATGCGTCAAAAGACTCACCATCATCCAGGACACGTGCAAGCATGCCGTCATGGAACTGTTGAACCATTGTTATAAATTTCTCAGGGCAGCCGAATTTCTCCATTACCTTCCAAAGGCCCTCACAACTGACTGTGTTGAAGGCCTTGGTGAGGTCAACAAACGTTGTGTAGAGCTTCATGTTCTGTTTTTGGCAATTCTCCTGGAGCTGTTTAACTGCAAACACCATATCAGCGGTTCCTTGACCTGTTCTGCAACCGTACTGACTCTCTGACAGCTGATCCTGGTTAAGATGTTGCACTAAACGGTTCAGAAGGATTCTGGCGAAGATTTTGCTGGTGATGGAGAGGAGTAAAATTCTTCTGTAATTGATGAGTTCCTTTCTGCTTGTACAGGTGAACAGTGGAGGTATCTTTGCATTAACTGATGGTACAAGGATTAGGTGTCCCCTAGTTTTGGGCAAAGAGATGCAGGGGAATGTTGGGAAGAACTTTTTTACGCAGTGAGTGTTAATGACCTGTAACTTGCTGCCCACAAGGGTGGTGGAAACAGAAACAATCAATGATTTGAAAAGGAAATTGTGTAGGCACTTGAAGGAAATAAACTGACAGGGCTATGGGGATTGAGTGGAGGAGTGGGACTGACTGGATTGCTCCGCGTAGAGCCGGCATGGACTCGATGGGCCGAATTCCCTCCTTCTGTGCCATAAGTGACTCTAGGACTCTCGGAATGGAGTACAAAAGCAAGAAGGCTATGCTGAACCTTTATAAATTACTTGTTAGGCCCCAGCTGGAATATTGCTGCCAATGCTGGGCAGCACATTTTAGAAAGGATGTCAGTGCCTTGGAGAGACAATGCAGAAGAGATTTACGAGAGCGGTACCAGGAATCCAGATCTTCAGTTACGTGGAGAGATTAGAGAAACTAGGATTATTCTCCTTAGAGCAGAGAAGGTTGAGGGGAGATTTAATAGGGGTATTCAAAATCAAGAGGGATTTTGACAATGTAATTAAGAAGAAACTATTTCCAGTGGCAGCAGGCTCAGAAACCAGAGGGCAAAAATTTAAAAACTTAAGAAATAGAGCTGGAATATGCCATCTTTCCCTTCAAGCCTGTTCTGCCATTCATTATACGCTTGGCTGATCTTTTTTTTTAGAATTAGAACATTACAGCGCAGTACAGGCCCTTCGGCCCTCGATGTTGCGCCGACCTGTGAAACCATCTGACCTACGCTATTCCATTTTCATCCATATGTCTATCCAATGACCACTTAAATGCCCTTAAAGTTGGCGAATCTACTACTGCTGCAGGCAGGGCGTTCCACGCCCTTACTACTCTCTGAGTAAAGAAACTACCTCTCACATCTGTCCTATATCTATCACCCCTCAACTTGAAGCTATGTCCCCTCGTGTTTGCCGTCACCATCCGAGGAAAAAGACTCTCACTATCCACCCTATCTAACCCTCTGATTATCTTCTACTTTAGCTCCACCTTCCCACACTATCCCCATATCCCTTAATTCCCTTAGTATCCAATCTCGATCTTGAATATACATTACCAGATGTACTGAGGAGGCTTAAGTGTGTGGTCAAACTTGCCTGAACTTACCCCCATTCAGGCAGAATTTCCTATTGAGTGAGGCCCCAAAACCTCCCTCAGGAATCTCTGCCTCATAACTTGAGCTGTCTCTTGGAATTGTCTCCATGCTATTCCACTCTGCACAGAAGGGTTAGAGCAAATAAGTAGATTAATCCAAATTATATAGGTTAGGATGCCAGACATAAATCAGCCTTTTGCTTTTATTATTGTCAGAAAGTACAAGCAAGGTATATCTCTAATACTTTGCAGACCCTGAAATATTCTATTAACCAACCCAGGTGAATTCTCAGCATGGAATACCAAAGAATTACTAACAGTGAGCATATTTGTAGAGCTAGATGGGGAATGTCGGGTGACTTGCTTTAAATCTATCAATTTTGAGATTATTGTAGTATGATTTGTGTCATGTGCTAATACATCAGTAGATGGCAATGTTACACTTAATTTTCACTGGAATGTAGGCTTTATGTCGATAAGGCAATGGTGTGTGGTTATAAATATCACACCTTAACATAATGTTAATAGCTGAAATGCAGACATATTGGCTTCAAACTAGCTATAATTCTTACACCAATCCTTTTGTTGCTTTGAAAATTACATTTGTGTCTCATCTCCTGCAGAATCATAATGACCTAATCAAATCTGTTAACTTGTATCACACAAAATACATTCTCATAATGTAAAGGTATTAATACAGACTTCTGTAAAACACATCTCTTGCCCATTCCAAACAAACTCAACTCTCCCCTTCTGCTGTTCACGTCAATACCTCTTCTCACATATTAGCACAACAATATTGTGCTTGATAAAGTTATGCATCTCTATAATTGGATAACAGATGAGTCTAAATAGTCCAGTCTCTTCAATGTGTTGAATCAGACCCTTAGATTGCAGGTCTAGGGTGTCATCTGTTTTCTTTCTACTTAAATCATTTCTTTCTTTTGTATACCATTGTGTGCATCTTTGTGTGCTTGTATTTAAACTAATTTGGCAGGAGGGTGAGAATCATGAGGAAACATTAGAGAGGAAAAAAAGGTGCACAGAGAGACAAATAGCACTAAAATAAATAGTTCAGAAATAGGAGGGAATATACACAGGGAAAATGCAAGGCAGTCTAAATGGAAGCAAAATACTGCGGATGCTGGAAATCTGAAACAAGAACAAGAAATGCTGGATTCACTCAGCAGGTCTGGCAGCATCTGTGGAAAGAGAAGCAGAGTTAACGTTTCGGGTCAACTAAATGGGGTGGGAGTGTATGTACGTAAATGCACGGAGCATGGTAAATAAGGTTGGTGAGCTGCAAGCAAAACTTGTCAAATGGGACTATGATAAAGTGGCAATAACTGAAAACTGGTTGAAAGCAGAGTATTGGGAACTTAATATTTCTGGCTATAGATATTCAGGAATAAAAAGAGGAGGGTGACAGTATTGATCAAAGATCCTATTGTAGTGCTGGAGAGGGATGAAGTAGTTCAGGGATCAAAGACAGAAACTTTGGTTAGATTTAAGGAACAATAGAGCGGCAATATTATACTACTAAGTGTATGATAAAACACATTTGGTGGCAAATTACAGAAGGATGCAAGAACTATAGAGTTAAGTTAATAGGAGACTTCAGTTATCTGAATAAAGACAAGGATAGTAACAGTGTAAAAGGAAAAGAAGGGGAAGATTTCCTGAAATGTACACAAGAGAGCTTTCTTGATCAACGAGGAAGGAAGCAGTGCTGGGTCTAGTTGTGGGAAATGGAGTATGTTTTAGTGGGTGTGCATTTTGGAAACATTGATTATATCAGACTTAGAATAGTTATGGAAAAGGACAAGAAAGAATCAAGTGTAAAAATACTTAATTGGAGGAGGGCTAATTTCAGTGAGTTGAAAAGGGATCTGGCCCAAGTGGATTAAAATCAAAAAGCGAGAGACAAAATAGTAATTGAACAAAGGGTGACCTTCAAGTAGAAGATAGTTTGGATACAGAATAGATATATTTCTATGAGGGTGAAATGGAGGGCATCCAAAGCTAGAGCTCCCTGAATGTCTAAAGATATAGAAGTTAAAATGAGATAGAGACAGGAGGCTTATGGGAAATGTAAGGTTAATTATATGGTAGAGACCAAGCTGAATACAGAGATCTTTTTAAAAAAAAAAGTGTATGAGTGACGGAGAGAGAGAGAGAGAATAAGAATAAATAAGCAGCCAACATAAAAGGGAACCTAAAAATGTCTTTTATAAACATAGAAGTAGTATAAGGGTTGTCAAAGGAAAGGTGGGCTGATTAGGGACCAAAAAAAGACCTTCTTGTGGAGGGCATGGTTGCAGTACAAAGGGCTGAATTTAGTGAGGCCATTTGGAGCAGGAATGGAGGTGTGGTGGGTGGGGGTGGGAGGGGAAGCCAGAGAATGGCATCGAATGCATCCACCCAGAAATCTGATATCTTGACATTGGTTCCGGATTTAGTCGACGACAGGAAAATGCAAAAGTGGCGTCGCTGACCAGACACAACAAAAACACAGTTTAAATTGCGGGACAGATACTTATTATACATTTGCATACAATTGAAAGCAATTCAATGGGGGGGGGGGGGGGGGGCTTGGAATTAAGTTGACGACGGGTAGTCCTCATGTGAATTTGGATTCCTGGCCATTGAAAGCTGGCAGCACACAGAGGCGAGACCTCAGTACTGCAATGGGAAGGTGGCTATGACCAGCACTGGATAGGGGAAAGAGGGAGTGGAGGCCATTGATGGCCTGCAGTGCTGTACACTCTGCACAGGTGGGCACGTTACCGGCTTGCATTACTGGGTGGGTGTGCTGTCAGGTGGCATTACTGGGTGGATATGTTGCTGGGTAACCTGCTTGGGTGGCTATACTATCGGGTGAGAGGGTTGACTCTTAGCAAGGGTGGGCACTGAAGGCCATAAAGCGAGACAGCCAAGAGGAGTAGCAAAGGCAAAGCTGTCAAGAAAATCTCTGCAAGAACAGCCAGGAGCCTACTAATCACCTGGGATGGGTCTTATACACACTGTCATTTTGGACCCCAGTGGCTTGATTCAGCGCCTCCAGCGGAGGGAGGGGCAGGAGGCAACTGCACCTGCCCGCGAACCTCCACGACGAGAGCAGCAGCAGCTGACCATGCCAAGAGTGTGTACTGGACTCAGATTACCTACCTCCAAATGTCCGATTGGCATTGTCAGCAAAGACTATGGCTGTCCAGGGAGGCTGTCACCGACTTGCACACCATGCTGCAGAACAAGTTGTGACCTATGGGATTCGGTGATCACCCTATGCCCGTGGCCCTGAAGATCACCGTGGTACTTAACTTTTACACATCGGGATCATTCCAAGGATCCACTGGCAACATGTGTGGTGTCTCCCAGGCAGCAGCACGCTGCTGCATCAAGGAAATGACCAATGCCCTGTTCAACAGGGCTAGCGACTATGTGCGCTACCGGCCGACCCTGACAGTCAGGCCGAAATTGGATTTGGGGCCGTTGCGAGATTCCCCCAGGTGCAAGATGCGATAGATTGCACGCATGTGGCCATCAAGGCTCCATCGGACCAGCTAGCTGTCTTCATCAACAGGCAGGGCTTTCATTCCATCAACGTTCAATTGGTCTGTGATCACCGAAAGCGTTTCCTGCAGGTGCGTACAGTCCCAGGTTCCACAACTTTTTAGGCCTCCCACTCCCTCCAGGGATGGATTGTCAGGGACAAGGGATACCCATTGAAGACATGGCTATTGATGCCTGTGAGGAACCCTCACACTGCAGCAGTGGTGAGGTACAACACTTGAAGGCAGCATCTCACAATTAAGTCGTCGAAGAATACGCATTTTTCAACAATGAATGTGAACTGTCATAATGGTGGAACTTTATACCACAATACAAATGGCAAATGTCAAACATCCGTGAATCCCCAAGTGTGTCTAGGTGCTTTTCTTAATATGTTTGTGAGTGGCTTCTATGAAGTGTGACTCCTGCAATAGCAGCTGGACTGGAGGCAGGCTGCTAATCAGGCTGCCCCTTGGCGTGGGATGATTTCGGCAGCCATCCTTTGTCTGCCTCAGGCCTGGAGGGCCTTGACTGCCTGAAATTTCCTGCTAGGTGCAGGACTGTCCTCAGGTGTTCCGGCTACTGTAGCTGGGTTCACTGGTGGAGGGATTGAGGAGCTGCTGTCTACACTCAGTGACCTGAGGGGAGCCCCCAGCTGTGGAGGTGGGCCTCTCCTCCTCCCTTTCAAGGCTCATTTGAACCTCTTTGCTGACCAGAGAAAGACACAGACCTGGAGAAGACTCTAGGCATCTCGTCCTTCTCTTGCCTTGCCACTGCTGCGTTGAGCTCATAGCCAAGGCAATGATGTGCAGGTCGGTGCACATTTGTGGGATCTGGCTCTCCATGAAGGTCACTGACCTCTCGACAGAGGAAGCCTGCGACATGGCAGCACTCGTGGCATGGATGGACTCCATCGTCCACTCATTGCTGCACATGACCTCTGGCATCGCCAACAGATATTGCCTTACTTCTCCAGCCTGGGGCTCTGCATGGGCCTGGCCACCCACAGTCTTCTGACTGTCCGAGGCCTTGGCTGTCTCAGCCTCAGGCAGCTGCTCGGGCACATGTGCCTGCTCTCACCAGTTTATGACCCTGATTCTAAAGCCGAGTGGAAACCCACCAAGGTGAAAGTATTTGCGCTGATGAAAAGGTCCAGGAGGGTTATCTAATGTTGCATCCTCTTACTGCTCCTCTTCAGAGGTTAAATGTTGTCCTCCTTCTGATGGAGCCTCTTGTAGACCCCGACCTGCATGATAGAACACAAACATCTGTGGTTTAGGCTGTGCAGATCTTATCATAATATCCATGCGTGTTGTGGATCTCCAGAAGTGTGTTGGATGTCGATTGAAGACTATCTTCACTCTCTTGTGCGGAGACTCCCGTCTCACCATCCGCTGTTGAGTGGCCTCCTGGGTCCCCGCTAACTCGAGTGCTTGCTCCTCAGTTGTCGAGAAAGGCTGTATATCTGGAATTCCTCCGCCAGTCCTTGAGGTTTCCCTGGTATTAAGGGCCTGCTTGTCCTGCAAGTGGAAAGAGGGAGATAGTAATAAATAAAAGCAAAATATTGCAGATGTTGGAAATCTAAAATTAAAACAAAGTTCTGGAAATACTCAGCAGGTCAGGCAGCATCTGTGGAGAGAGAAGCAGAGTTAATGTTTCAGGCCTGTGACCTTTAATCAGAAAGTAGTACTTCACTGAAAGAGCAACAGGACAATTTAGGTGGGAAGGCGGTGGTGTAGTGGTATTGTCACTGGACTAGTAACCCAGCGACCCAGGGTATTGCTCTGGGGACATGGGTTCAAATCCCACCACAGCAGAAGGTGGAATTTGAATTCAATTAATAAATCTGGAATTAAAAAGCTAGTCCAATGATGGCCATGAAACCATTGTCGATTGTTGTAAAAACCCATCTGGTTCACTAATGTCCTTTAGGGAAGGAAATCTGCTGTCCTTACCTGGTCTGGCCCACAGCAATGTGGTTGACTCTTACATGCCCTCGAAATTGCCGAGCAAGTCACTCAGTTGCATCTAACTGCTACGAAGTCCAAAAGGACTGCAGCAGTTCAAGGGAAATTACGGATGGGCAATAAATGCTGGCCCAGCCAGTGACGCCCAAATCCCATAAATGAATTTAAAAAAAAATTCTGCTGGAGGTAGTGTTACGACCAAGGTGGGACGAGTGCACAGTTAATTCAGTCCCACTTCTCTGTAGGTCATAACATATTCTTTAAAGTTTTCCTACTGTTGAAACAATCAGATACACCATTTTCCCCACAGAAAACACTAAACCAGGTTTCTTTACTGAACAACAAAATTAACAGTTTATTATAAAACAAGTCTTAACCAGTAATGAACATAGAACATACAACAGTACAGCACAATACAGGCCCTTCGGCCCACGATGTTGTGCTGAACCTTTAACCTACTCGAGGATCAAACTACCTACATACCCTTCATTCTACTATCATCCATGTACCTATCCAAGAGTCGCTTAAATGTCCCTAATGTATCTGCTTCTACAACCACCGCTGGCAGCGCATTCCACACACCCACCACTCTCTGTGTAAAGAACCGACCTCTGACATCTCCCCGAAACCTTCCTCCAATCACTTTAATATTATGCCCCCTGGTGATAGCCCTTTCCACCCTGGGAAAAAATCTCTGGCTATCCACTCTATCTATTCCTCTCATCATCTTGTACCCCTCTATCAAGTCACCTCTCATCCTTCTTCGCTCCAATGAGAAAAGCCCTAGCTCCCTCAACCTTTCTTCATAAGACATGCCCTCCAGTCCAGGCAGCATCCTGGTAAATCTCCTCTGCACCCTCTCTAAAGCTTCCACATCCTTCCTATAATGAGGCGACCAGAACTGAACACGATATTCCAAGTGTGGTCTAGCCAGGGCCTTATAGAGCTACAACATAACCTCGCGGCTCTTAAACTCAATCCCCCTGTTAATGAAAGCCAACACACCGTACGCTTTCTTAACAACCCTATCAACTTGGGTGGAAACTTTGAGCGATCTATGGACATGGACCCCAAGATCCCTCTGTTCCTCCACACTACCAAGAATCCTGTCTTTAAGATTGTATTCTGCATTCAAATTCGACCTTCCAAAATGAATCACTTCACACTTTTCCCGGTTGAACTCCATCTGCCACTTCTCAGCCCAGCTCTGCATCCTGTCAATCTCCCGTTGCAACCTACAACAGCCTTCCACACTATCCACAACTCCAGCAACCTACGTGTCATCGGCAAACTTGCTAACCCAGCCTTCCACTTCCTCATCCAAGTCATTTATAAAAATCACAAAGAGCAGAGGTCCCAGAACAGATCCCTGCGGAACACCACTGGTCACCGAGCTCCATGCTGAATACTTTCCATCGACTACCACCCTCTGTCTTCTATGGGCCAGCCAATTTTGTATCCAGACAGCCAACTTTCCCTGTATCCCATGCCTCCTCACTTTCTGAATGAGTCTACCATGGGGAACCTTATCAAACACCTTGCTAAAATCCATATACACCACGGGCGGCACAGTGGCGCAGTGGTTAGCACCGCAGCCTCACAGCTCCAGGGACCCGGGTTCGATTCCGGGTACTGCCTGTGTGGAGTTTGCAAGTTCTCCCTGTGTCTGCGTGGGTTTTCTCCGGGTGCTCCGGTTTCCTCCCACAAGCCATAGACTTGCAGGTTGGTAGGTAAATTGGCCATTATAAATTGTCACTAGTATAGGTAGGTGGTAGGGAAATACAGGGGCAGGTGGGGATGTTTGGTAGGAATATGGGATTAGTGTAGGATTAGTATAAATGGGTGGTTGATGGTCGGCACAGACTCGGTGGGCCGAAGGGCCTGTTTCAGTGCTGTATCTCGAATCTAATCCACTGCTCTTCCTTCATCAATGTGTTTTGTCACATCTTCAAAGAATTCAATAAGGCTTGTGAGGCATGACCTGCCCCTCACAAAGCCATGCTGACTGTCTCTAATCAAACCATGCTTTTCCAAATAATCATAAATCCTGTCTCTCAGAATCCTCTCCAATAATTTGCCCACTACCGACGTAAGACTGACTGGTCTATAATTCCCAGGGTTATCCCTATTCCCTTTCTTGAACAAGGGAATAACATTTGCCGCCCTCCAATCACCTGGTACTACTCCAGTGGACAGTGAGGATGCGAAGATCATGGCCAAAGGCGCGGCAATCTCTTCCCTCGCTTCCCGTAATATCCTTGGGTATATCCCGTCTGGCCCCGGGGACTTATCTGTCCTCATGTCTTTCAAAATTTCCAGCACATCCTCCCTCTTAACATCACCCTGTTCGAGCATATCAGCCTGTTCCACGCTGTCCTCACAAACGACCAGGTCCCTGTCACTAGTGAATACTGAAGCAAAGTATTCATTTAGGACCTCCCCTACCTCCTCCGACTCCAGGCACTAGTTCCCTCCACTATCCCTGATAGGCCCTACCCTCACTCTGGCCATCCTCTTGTTCCTCACATAAGTGTAGAACGCCTTGGGATTTTCCTTAATCCTACCCGCCAAGACTTTTTCATGTCCCCTTCTAGCTCTCCTATGTCCATTCTTCAGTTCCTTCCTGGCTACCTTGTAACCCTCTAGAGCCCTGTCTGATCCTTGCTTCCTCATCCTTAAGTAAGCTTCCTTCTTCCTCTTGACTAGCTGTTCCACATCTCTTGTCATACAAGGTTCCTTCACCCTACCATCCCTTCCTTGCCTCATCGGGACAAACCTATCCAGCAGTCGCAGCAAGTGCTCCCTAAACAACCTCCACATTTCTGTCGTGCATTTCCCTGAGAACATCTGTTCCCAATTTATGCTCCCCAGTTCCTGCCTAATAGCATTGTAATTTCCCCTCCCCCAATTAAATATTTTCCCATCCCGTCTGCTCCTGTCCCTCTCCATGACTATAGTAAAGGTCAGGGAGTTGTGATCACTATCACCGAAATGCTCTCCCACCGAGAGATCTGCCACCTGGCCTGGTTCGTTGCCAAGCACCAAGTCCAACATAGCCTCCCCTCTAGTCGGCCTATCTACATATTGAGTCAGGAAACCTTCCTGGACACACCTTACAAAAACTGCTCCATCCAAACTATTTGCTCTAAGGAGGTTCCAATCAATATTAGGGAAGTTGAAGTCACCCATGACAACAACCCTGTTACTTCTGCACCTTTCTAAAATCTGCCTCCCAATCTGTTCCCCCGTGTCTCTGTTGCTATTGGGGGGTCTATAGAAAACTCCCAACAAAGTGACTGCTCCTTTCCTGTTTCTGACTTCCACCCATAATGACTCAGTAGACAAACCCTCCTTGACTACTTCCCTTTCTGCAGCTGTGATACTATCCCTGATTAGCAATGCCACTCCCCCACCTCTTTTACCTCCCTCCCTATTCCTTTTGAAACATCTAAACCCCGGAACATCCAACATCCATTCCTGCGCTTGTGATATCCACGTCTCCGTAATGGCCACTACATCGTAGCTCCAAGTACTGATCCATGCTCTAAGTTCATCACCCTTATTCCTGACACTTCTTGCGTTAAAATAGACACACTTCAACCCATCATACTGGCTGCAACTTTGCCCTGTCAACTGTCTAACCTTCCTCACAGACTCTCTGCACTCGGTATCTGCCTGTTCAACAGCTACCCCATCCACTGATCCGTAGCTCCGGTTCCCATCCCCCTGCCAAACTAGTTTAAACCCTCCCGAAGAGCTCTAGCAAACCTCCCGCCCAGGATATTGGTGCCCCTCCAGTTCAGATGCATCCGTCCCTCTTGTACAGGTCCCACCTTCCCCAGAAGGTATCCCAATGATCCACATATCTGAAGCCCTCCCTCCTACATCAGCTATGTAGCCACGTGTTCAGCTGCACTTGCTCTCTGTTTCTTGCCTCACTAGCACATGGCACCGGTAACAATCCTGAGATTACTATACTGCTCGTCCTGCCTTTCAGCTTCCAACCGAACGCCCTATATTCACTTTTCAGGTCCTCATCCCTTTTCATCGCTATGTCATTGGTACCGATGTGTACCACGACTTCTGGCTGCTCCCCCTCCCCCTTAAGAATCCCGTAGACTCAATCCGAGACATCCCTGACCCTGGCACCCGGGAGGCAACATGCCATCCGGGAGTCTCGTTCGCGACCACAGAATCTCTTGTCTGTTCCTCTAACCATTGAATCTCCTATCACTATCGCTCTCCTATTCTCCCCCCTTCCCTTCTGAGCCACAGAGCCAGGCTCAGTGCCAGAGACCTGGCCGCTGTGGCTTTCCCCTGGTAGGTTCCCCCCCCCCCGCCCCCCAAACCGTATCCAAAACGGTATACTTATTATTGAGGGGAACGGCCACAGGGGATCCCTGCACTGTACGCCTATTCCCTTTCCCTCCCCTGACGGTCACCCAGCTACCATTATCCTGTAACTGAAGTGTCACTACTTCCCTATAACTGCTCTCTATCACCCCCCCAGCATCCTGAATGATCCGAAGTTCATCCAGCTCCAGCTCCAGTTCCCTAACGCGGTCTGTGAGGAGCTGGAGTTGGATGCACTTCTCACAGGCGAAGTCAGCAGGGACACAAGTGGTGACCCTCACCTCCCACATCCTGCAAGAGGAGCATGCAACTGCCCTAGCTTCCATCCCCTCCGCACTAAATCGACAACAGAGATTTAAAAAAAAAAGGAAAACCTTACCTTACCAAACCCTCCACACAAGAGTCCTTTTTTTTTGGTTAGAGGAGGAGGATGGGTGGGAGACACTACACGTGTAGTGTTTCGGTTTAGCCACTGCCAGAATATATAAGTTCACTTACCCGGCAGTCCCCGTGTCTGCGTCCGCCGAAACACGAGGTAAGTACTTTATAGTGAAACTTACCTTCCCAGCTGCCCCCTGGCTCGCACTCTCACTGCTCCCGCTGTTCAAAATGAAGTAAAACAATAGCACATAAATCAAATTTTTAAATATCCAACATTAATTTTTAAAAAGTCCTTTTTTCGACCTTAACCAATTTTTTACAGTCTCTTTTTAAACCTTATTCCCTTCACACTCGGACTCACACGCACACGTGTATATATATATTCCTATACCTAAATCAGTTAACCGGAAAAAGTATAAAAAGGATTTTTATATCAGAGCTGTGTGACAGACAAAAACATAAGTAGATCACTTACTCATTTTTTGAAGTAAACAGTAGTTGATGAGACACACTACCAAACTAGCACACAGTCTAACTTCTGAGCACCTGTAGTCAGGATCTTTGCTCTCTTCAGGCGGCATTGAAAAGCAATTTAGCAGGCCTTCTTGAATGCAGGAACAAGACAAAATGACACACTGAAATTCACCGAGTCTTTTCGGGAATTGCAAAAAAACAAGATGGGTTATAATCTTCTGTTCTATGGATTTCTTTCCTTTTTCTGTCCCTCTTTGGCACTTTAGCAGCACTTGATTTTATCTCCTTCTAGACCTGTTGCACGCACTCTCTGACTAACTGCTGAACAGCTTGGCAGTTTTCCACCCAGATGTTCTGTGCCTGCCACTGGGTTTGTTCAACCAAAGAAGAGTTGTCAATTTTTCTGCTCCTGTTGCCATGGTTTGTGCCTTAAGCTTAGCCCGAACCGGGTGACAAACAGTAACACTGTTGCGAATCAGCCCCCCCCCCCTCCCCCCGTCCCCGTCCCCTTGGTTTAACATTTATTTTAGTTTAAAAAAATATTTCTTTCATAGAACAGAGTCATTTTTGTAACACCTGCACCCTCTGAGGAAGGAAACACCATTTAAAAAAAAGTGTTTCCTTACAAAGTATGGAAAAAAATGAAAACATATTTTCACACTCATACTCATTCACTCTTTTCATTCGAATAACTTAAACGTTAAATTCTCTATAGAGCATCCACAGTAACATTATTTTTACCTGTAATGTGGGTAATCTTTAAATGATAAGGTTGTAACAGTAAACTCCATTGGAATAGTCTGGCATTTGATTTTTTAATTTTTCAACAAATGTTAGGGGGTTATGATCAGTATCTCTGACCAGTGTGTCTCTGTAGTCATGGCGGACATGGACTTCAAAATGTTTAAGAGCCATTAACAGACCTAAGGCTTCTTTTTCCACTGTGGGATATCTTTTCTGATGTCGATTTAGCTTTTTGGAAAAATATCCCACTGGCCTTTCTTTGTCAGTTTCATCATCTTGCAACAGCACTGCACCAAGCATCAACTGCTGCCTTGAAGGGCATAGTGAAATTTGGAGCAGCCAACACTGGTTCATTAATCAAAATGGCTTTCAGCCTTTCAAAGGATGCTTGGCAGTTCCCTGACCGTACTACCTTAGTTTTCTTTTTTACTGTAGTAAATCTGTCAGTGGAGAAGCTATGGTACTAAAAGTTAGTACAAATTTTCGGTAGAAACCACACATCCCCAAAAACCTCATGGTTTCTCGCTTAGTCTTAGGGGTAGGGAACTCCACCAATGCTTGCACTTTTGCAGTTCTCAATAACACTTGTCTTTGCCCTACTACATGCTGGAGGTAGGTCACTCTTGCAAATTCGCTTTGACAAGGTTTATTACTAGTTAGCCGATTATAAATTTGTGAACAGCCTTTAGTTTAGTTTAGTTTAGAGATACAGCACTGAAACAGGTCCTTCGGCCCACCATGTCTGTGCCGACCATCAACCACCCACCCATTTACACTACACTAATTCCATATTCCTACCACATCCCCACCTGTCCCTATATTTCCCTACCACCTACCTATACTAGGGGCAATTGCTAATGGCCAATTTACCTATCAATCTGCAAGTCTTTGGCATGTGGGAGGAAACCGGAGCACCCGGAGGAAACCCACGCAGACACAGGGAGAACTTACAATCTCCACACAGGCAGTACCCAGAATTGAACCCGGGTCGCTGGAGCTGTGAGGCTTCGGTGCTAACCACTGCGCCACTGTGCCGCACATCCTTTCCACGTCCACCCTGTCAAAACTGTTCAGGATCTTATAAACTTCAATCAAGTCTCCCTTCAATCTTCTAATTGTTCCAAGTGGTCTTTCCAAGTGTCACTATAGATCAGCACATCATCAAGGTAAACTACACAGTTAGGTACACTGGCTGCCACTTGGTTCATGAGTCTCTGAAAGGTTGCTGGGCATTTTTTAGTCCAAAAGGCATCACTCCGCATTGGAAAAGACCATCCTGTGTGACAAAAGTCGATAATTCTTTAACTCGGGGTGTTAAAGGAATTTGCCAGTATCCCTTTAACAAATCTATTTTCGTAAGAAACTTGACACTGCCCACTCTGTCAGTACAGTCTTCCAAGTGTCATGCAGACCCCCCACCTGCCACCAATGAGGAATATTAATTTTGTCAGATGAACATTGATTTTAAACTTTTGCTGGAGTGAGAAAGGACTTGTTAAAAAGAACACCAGACACTTGGCTGGAAAAACATTTGCATACTAAAAGACAGTGCTTGGAGAGACAGAGGACTATTCCCTGGTCCACTTAACCCAAAATGGGCTGAGATCACCAGATATTAAAGGTGAGGACACTCATATTCCAGGATGACTGCTAAGATGGCAGAATCCACAAACAAAAGTGGTCAAACCAGTCACATGACTAACCTGCTGGGCACCCTGGGTTATTTTGAATTGTGCCACAGAGAAAGAGGTAGAGGGCTGTTTGAACTGGAACCTGCAATAAGAAAAAAGAACAAAGAACAGTACAACACAGGAACAGGCCATTTGGCTCTCCAAGCCTGCGCCGATCTTGATGCCTGCCTAAACTAAAAGCTTCTGCACTTACGGGGACTGTATCCCTCTATTCCCATCCTATTCAAGTATTTGTCAAGATGCCTCTTAAACGTCGCTATCGTACCCGCTTCCACCACCTCCCTCGGCAGCAAGTTCCAGGCACTCACCACCCTCTGTGTGAAGAACTTGCCTCGCACATCCCCTCTAAACTTTGCCCCTCTCATCTTAAACCCATATCCCCTAGTAACTGACTCTTCCACCCTGGGGAAAAAGCTTCTGACTATCCACTCTGTCCATGCTGAATAAAAAAGAGAGAGAGGAAGCCTCTCTCTCTGTCGCTTGCTTTCTCCCAAGCCACTGGACAGATGGAAGGCATGTAAACCTCGAGTGAAAAGACTCCGACCTCGAAACAAGTTGAAACGTGCACTGGGCCCCTACGAATTGCAAGTCTGACCAGCAACCAAAGAGTCCACATTGAACTCAAAGGACAGTAAAATAGAAACCCATCTATTGCCTCAAACTTTTCCCCTTTATTCTTTGCTACATTCTGTCTCTGTCTGCGTGTGTGTTTATCACGTATGCATGCTAGCGTAGTCGTGTCACATATTTGTAGTCAGTAACCAGATTAGAGTTTAAGATTAATAAACTTTTACGTTTCTGGTTTAAAATCTAAGAAAACCTGTTGGAATTGATTTCTTCACTTGACAATTGGAAATCGGTGAACAAGGATTCACTAAGGGGGAGCTAAAACGCAGTGTTTTTTTAAAAATTGAACCTTGTTACGGTTAAACCAAGCAAAGGCTGAGGAGGAACCCCTAGACCCCTCTCACCTGGTCATAACACAAGTGAGGGATTGGGTAGGAGTCTGCCTTTGTTATTGCACTGACTTTTCTGCAGTCTATGCAAAGGCTGTTTGAATCGTCAGGTTTAGGCACTAATACTACTGGTGAACTCCAGCTGCTTTGACTGGGTTCTATTAGGTGGTTCTCCAGCATGTATTGGATTACTGCTTTTATTTGGGCCCATTTCACTGGACGTAAGTGATAAGGATGTTGTTTTATCGGAATGGATTCCCTTGCATCCAGTTCTTGTGTAGGTAAGGTTGTGCATCGTGGCTTATCCTGACATATTCTTTTAAATGCCGTGAGTAACCTAGTTAAGTCTTCTTGTTGGTTTGCATCTAAATATGAAAGCAATCTCCCTAGCAATTCAGTATTAGCTAACTGGATAGTAGGAGGTTCAATTTGAGAGTTGTTGAGGCCTCCTTCTGCCTCATCCTCACGATTCCTTTCATCCTTCACTGTCCCTACTACCTGACATGCCTGTGCTTGCTTATCCTCCTCCCGGTGATAATATTGTTTTAACATATTGATAAATAATTGAATAAAATAATTAAGTAGTGAATTAAAACACATTAAGGATGGCAGAACAGGTGATATGTCATGGTTGCAGCATGTGGGAACTCCTGGATGCCAGTGTGATCCAGGGGAAACACGTCTGCAGTAAGTGTTTGCGGCTTGAAGAGTTTCAGTTCAGAATCATTGAACTGGAGTCCGAGCTGCAGACACTGCGACACGTCAGGGAGGGGGGGACGTTACCTGGACATTTTGTACCAAGAGGCGGTCACACCCCTTAGGATAGGGTCTTATGATTTGGTCAGTGGTCAGGGACAGGTGAGCGTGGCTGTGGCTGAGGCAGGTAAGGGGACTCAAAGGGCAGGAGTTCAGGAGCCTCAGCCTTTGCGATTGTCCAACAGTTTTGAGGTTCTTTCAGCTTGTTTTGGATGAGAGTGGAGGCAGCAGGGCGGATGAGCAACCGGATTATGGCACCATGGTACAGGACGCCATTCAAGTGGAGGGAGAAAAAAGGAATGTAGTGGTAGTAGGGGATAGTATAGTGTGATTGACACTGTTCTGTGCAGCAAAGAGCAAGTGTTGCCTGTCCAGTGCCAGGCTTTGGGACATCTGCTCAGGGCTGGAGAGGAATTTACAGTGGGAGGGGGAGGATCCAGTCGTCATGGTCATGTAGGTACCAACGACATAAGCAGGACAAGGAAAGAGCTTCTGCACAGTCAGTATGAGGAACTAGGCACCGAATTTAAGAAGCAGAACCTCAAAGGTAATAATCACTGGATTATTATGTGAGCCACGTGCAAATTGGCAAAGGGCAAGTAAGATTAGAGAAATGAATGCGTGGCTTAAAGACTGGTTTGGTAGAAGTGGGTCTGTGGGGCACTGGCACCAGTACTGGGGAAACATGCTGGGGCCGGTGTTCTAGCGAGCCACATAACTAGGGAAGTAGAGAGGGTTTTAAACTGAATCGTGGGGGCAAGGGATCAAATTTGGAAAGATATAGTAAATCAAGGAAGGATGTTGGAGGCAGTACGGAGAAGGTTTACTAGACTAATAGCTGGAATGGGCGGGCTGTCTTACGAGGAAATATTGGGCAGATTAGACTTGTATCCACTGGAATTTAGAAGATTAAGAGGCAACTTGATTGAAACATATAAGATCCTGAGGGGTCTTGACAGGGTGGATGTGGAAAGGATGTTTCCCCTTGTGGGAGAATCTAGAACTAGGGGTCACTGTTTAAAAATAAGGGGTCACCCGTTTAAGACAGAGATGGGGAGAATTTTTTTCTCTGAGGGTCTTGAGTCTTGGGAATTCTCTTGATTTATCCATAACTACTTTGCTCTGGCCAAATCATTCCCCAGAAGTAGGTCAACTCCATCTACTGGCAAGCTCTGGACAGCTCCTGCAGTTACCGTTCCAGACATTAGGTCACACTCTCGGTACACTTGATACCAAAGGTACGGATATATACTCACCACCAATATCATTCACTAAAATTTTAGCGTTCAGTACGCTCCCTGGTGGAAATGTTATGCATTTCCTCAGCAAAAGAGTTTGGGTGGTTCCTGTATCCCTAAATATAACTATCCACAAGAACGCAAGAAATAGGAGCACAAGTAGACTATATGGCCCATCGAGCCTGCTCTACCATTTAATACGATCATGGGCTTCAATTCCACTTACGTGCCCACTCCCCATATCCCTTGATTCTCTGCGATACCAACAATCTATCTATCTGAGCCTTAAATGTATTCAACGATGGAGCATCCACAAACCTCTGGGGTAGAGAATTCCAAAGATTCACAACCCTTTAAGTGTAGTAATTTCTCCTCATCTCAGTCCTGAATGATTGACCCCTTGTCCTGAGACTGTGTCCCCGTGTTCTAGCTTCCCTGACCAGTGGGAACAATCTCTCAGCTTCTACCCTATCAAGCCCTTTCAGAATCTTGTATGTCTCAATTAGATCACCTCTCATTCTTCTAAACTCCAGAGAATATGGGCCCAATTTACTCAGCCTCTTATCATAGGACAACCCCCTTATTCCAGGGACCAATTTAGTAAATCTTCACTGCACTGCCTCCAGTACAAATATATCCTTTCTTAAATGTGGAGACCAAAACTACACATCGTATTTCAGGTGCAGTCTCACCAAAGCCCTGTACAATTTTAGTAAGACTTCTTTATTCCTGTACTCCAGTCCCCTTGCAATAAAGGCCAACATGCCATTTGCCTTCCTAATCGCCTGCTGCACCTGCATGTTAACTTTGTCTGTTCCTTGTACGAGTACCCCCAAGTCTCTCTGAACATCAACACTTACCAGTTTTACACCTTTTAAAAAATATTCTGCTTTTCTATTTTTATGACCAAAGTGAACAACTTCACACTTCTCTACATTATACTCCATTTGACATCTTGTAGCTCACTCGCTTAACCTGTTTATGTCTCTTTGCAGCCTCTCTATGTCCTCCCGGCAGCTTACCATTCCACTGAGCTTTGTATCATCAGAAAACTTAAATACATTACTCTCTGTTTCTTCATCCAAGTCATTAATATGTAGTGTAAATAGCTGAGGCCCCAGCACTGATCCTTGTGGCACCCCACTATTCACTGCCTGCCAACTTTAAAATGCTCCATTTCTACCCACTCTCTGCTTCCTGTCTATTTACCAATCCTCTATCCACACTAATTTATTACTGCCAACACCATGAGCCCTTAACTTGCCTAGTAACCTTTTATGTGGCACCTTAACTCATGCCTTTTGAAAATACAGGTATACTATATCTAATATCTAATGGTTCCTCTTTATCTACTGTCCTGGTTACATCTTCAAAAAACTAATAAATTTGTCAAACAGGATCTCCCTTTATTAAGATCATACTATGCTTTTCCAAGTGCAATGTTAAGACTTCCTTAATAATAGTTAACTATAGGTTTGCCTGCCTCACTTTCGATAAGAATTCCCTATAACTTTCAGGTATCTTATTCTTAACACCTACACTGACATTGGTTTTTGTATCTGGTTTTACAGCTGCCATCAAAGCTACAGCCTTATTTGCTGACCCTCAGTCAGAGCCCCTTTCTCAACTTTCGCAACTTCCAGCATTTTGAAAGAAGTTGTCCCACCTTGTGACAATGGTAACACTTCGACCTGTGCACCTCACTTCCACCCTCAGCACCTTCCTTTCTGGCCTGAGGAGGGGATCCTTGGGCATTCCCAGCTGTCTCTTCTTGCTACTTGCCTTTCTTTCACTCTCCCAGCTTCTATCCTTTTTGAGTTTTTGGGGGTGATGGACAAAGGGTTTGGGCTTCTACACAAGCTCATAATTATCAGCAATTTCATTGCTTGTCTGGCACTTGAAACCTTTTGGTTCTCTACATGAGTTCTCACTACTGGAGGGAGTGAATTTTTAAATTCTTCCAGGAGAATCAGTTCTCTAAGATTCTCTAAGTGGCCTTCATCTTTCATGCTTATATCCAACGATCAAAACTAATTTACTTTACCCTCTCAAATTCTACACAAGTCTGCCCAGCCAATCTCTGGATGTTCTGAAACTTTTGTCAGTAAACTTCAGGGATTAACTCATATGCAGCGAAAATACCCTTTTTTGCCATCTCATAATCTGCAGAAGCCTCTTCAGAAAGTATGGCATAAAACTTCATGAGCTGTTCCCATTAACCTGCTTTGCATAAGCAGTATCCAGCTTTCTGTTGGCCATTTCATTTGTTTGCCTATTTTTTCAAAAGAAATGAAAAATGCCTCTGCGTCCCTTTCCTCAAACTTAGAGAGGGCTTGTATAAATTTAAACAGCTTTTTGCTGGGTCCTGGGCTGGATTCAGAATCATCGTGACCAGAATTTTCCTTGGAGTCAAGACTACCCTTTTGTCTTAGTTCTATCTCTCTTATTTTGAATTCCCTTTCTTCTCTTTCACTTTCTCTCTGAAATGCTCTCACTAGCTCCCTATCCTCTTTTTCCAATTCAGGTTTCTTATTGATGTTGCTTTTTCTTTTGCCTGTTGAATTCCAGTTGCCTCAACTATAACTGAATTTTAACAAATTCCACTGCATCACTCTCTTTCTTACTTTCTTCTTCATCTTCCTCCAATTTCAAATGTTTGGCTATTATGTCAATTATCTCTGCTTTTTTTTAGCACCTGTTTTCAATTCTAATCCCAATTGTGCTGCCAAATCTTTTAGTTTACTCTTAGTTAAAGATTTCAAGTCACTGAGGGACACATTCTCTTTCCCAGAAAACTTGCAGACTTTATCCTATTACACAAGAAACCTGGTTCCTTTATTTTTCCTTTTCCAATTTATATTACCCCACTTACAATTGAATGTCATCACCGTTGGGTTTATCCCAGAAAAAGCGATTCTCCAATTAAATATGTTATGACCAAAGTGGGAGGAGTTAATTCAGTCCCACTTCTCCACAGGTCATAACATATTCTTTGACTCTTTCAACATTAGTAAAACTTTAATCAGATACACTAATTTTCCCCCAGAATAGAACGCACTAAACCAGGTTTCTTTACTGAACAACAAAATTAACAGTTTATTATAAAACAAGTCTTAACTAGTAATGAAGTAAAATAGTAGCATATAGATCAATTTTTAAAAATATCCACATTAATTTTTTAAAAGTCCTCTTTTATACCTTAGTCCCTTCACACTTGCACTCACACTCACATACGCAGTCCAGGAGTCACTCCAACTCTGGTTTCAACAGAGAACAGGAAACAGCAAATGACTGAAAAGTAACAATGAAAGCAGGCTGGCAGGACTTTAAATATGATGCCAGAACCTGCTCCAGAGTCATCTGACCCCGCGAAGCCCGGCCCAGCACGTGATTGGATGGGCCAAGCACCTGCATTATGATAACTTGCCACCTGCCCACTTTGTGATTGCGGTGGGACAACCACACATGACTAGTGACAACGGTGCCCACTTCTGGGTCCGCTGCCAGAAAATGCAACGGGAACACTAAGTCCGACCCTAAATATGGATCTTTCTTCACTGGAGAAAAGGATTTTGCCAATGTAGCAGCAAAGGCAGAGGCAGTAATGATATAGGATAGGATGAAAATAGATGAAGAGGTACTTCAAAGATTGACAGTTCTTAAAGTAGAAAAGTAACCCAGTTTGGATGGTATGCATCTTAGATTGCTGAGGGAAGCAAGGATGCAAATTGCAGAGGCTCTGCCCACGATCTTCCAACCTTCCTTAGATATGGAAGTGGTGCCAGAGAATTGGAGTACTGCAAAAAAAAGTAAAGGGGAGAGGGATATTCCCAACAATTTCAGGCCAGTCAGCCTAATATCAGTGGTGGGGAAACTTGGAGATAAAAATTCAGGACCAGGGAGCGGGGCTGACTACATAGCTCCAAGGAGAGCCGGCATGGTCTCGATGAGCTGAATGGCCTCCTTCTGTGCCATAAATGACTATGACAAAATTAATTGACATTTGGAAATGTATGGGTTAATACATGAAAGATAGCATGGATTTGTTAAAGGCAAAATCATGTTTGACGAACTTGATCGATTTCTTTGTTTAAGTAACAGAGAAGGTTGAACAAGGTAGTTCAGATGATGTGTATCTTGACTTTCAAAACACATTTGATATAGCACTACTAAAATGTCTTGTTCGCAAAATTAAAGCCCATGCAAATAAAGGGGCAGTGGCAGCATGAATACAAAATTGTCTAAGGGACAGAAAGTAGAGAGTACTGCTGTTGTGTTTCAGACTGGAGGGAAACCCATGTATTAGGACCACTGCACCTTTTGATATATATTAAATGATGAACTTAGATTCATAGTGTATGCTTTCAAAGTTTCAAATGAGAAAACTTGAAGGAGGGTAGTAACAGACTTCAGGAGGACATAAACAGACTGGCGAAATGTGAAGTGATACATTTTGGTACAAAGAATGAGAAGAGGCAAGATAAACTAAATGGTGCAATTTTAAACGAAGTGCAGAGAGATCTGGTGGCGTCAGCACACAAATGTTTGAAGGTGGTAGGAGAAGGTGGGAAGGCAGTTTAAAAAGCATATGGCATCCTTGGCTTTATTAGAGGACAGAGTATAAAAGCAAGGAAATTATGCTAAACTTTTATAAAACGTTGTTTAGACCTCAGGTGGAGTGTCACGATCAATTCTGAGCACTGTTTCCAGTAGCAAAAGGGTCAGTGACTAGATTTAAGGTCAAAAAACGGACAACATTCGGAAACTTTTTTTTCTATGGATGCAGCATGTTATGATGATTTGGAATGTGTTGCCTAAAAGGCTGGTGGAAGCAGCTTCAGTAGTAACTTCCAAGAGGGAACTGGATAACTGAAGGGAAAGCATTTAAAAGCTAGGTAACTGGACTAATTTAGTTCTACCAAACAGCTGACACAGGCACGAGGGGCTGAAGAGCTTCCCTTTGTGCTATATCATTCTATCATTCTATGATTAACCACCAATTGCTCCCACTTTGTCTTCACATCCACATCGGCTTCCTTTTTACATTCACACCTCCTCATCCTCATTCCATCTTGCTGATCTATACCTTTTATCACATTCACAATGTACACAAGCCCCACACATCTCCACTCACCATCTCAACACATTCCACTCGCTAACTTTCACCCTCTCTTCCTGTAGGACAGGACTAGATAATGCCAGGCTGAGGAATAAGATGAGTGGAAGAGTTCCCAACATCACTGCTCTCATCAGCATCTTATCATCAAAGCATTGGCCCAGGCAAGGTGATGAACATCAAGGAAGGAGCAGCCTGGCTGCAAAATACTGCTATTTATTTATTTAACTCAGTACAGGTGCCCGCAAACTTAGCAAGTTCAGCTTGCATTCTCAAGACTATTACCTGCTCATATATATATGCTTATACATGTTTCATACAAACTTATATTTTTCTTGCCTCTAGGTCCTTCTCAAATTCAAGGAACAGCTGCGGAAATACACCTCTTGGAGAAAGTGAGGTGAGAGTGACTGCCCTTAATATCAAGGCAGCATTTGACAGAGTATGGCATCAAGGACACCTAGCAAAACTGGAGTCAATGGGAATCGGGGGAAAACTCTCCGCTGGTTGAAGTCATACCTAGCACAAAGAAACATGGTTGTGGTTGTTGGAGGTCAATCATCTCAATCCCAGGACATCACTGCAGGAGTTCCTCAGGGTAGTGTCCTAGGCCCAACCATCTTCAGCTGCTTCATCAATCACCTTCCCTCCATCATAAGGTCAGAAGTGGAGATGTTCGCTGATGATTGTACAATGTTCAGCACCATTCATGACTCCTCAGCCCTTTTCCATATGCTGCAAGGCCTGGATAACATCCAGGCTTGGGCTGATAAGTGGCAAGTAACCTTTGCGTCACGCAAGTGCCAGGCAATGACCATCTCAAAAAAGAGAGAATCTAACCATCTCCCCTTGACATTCAATGGCATTACCATCGCTGAATCCCCCACTAGCAACATTCTGGGGGTTACCATTGACCAGAAACTGAACTGAAGCTGTGGCTACAAGAACAGGTCAGAGGCAGGGAATTCTGTGGCGAGTATCTCACCTCCTGTCTTCCCAGTGTCTGTACACCATCTACAAGGCACAAGTCAAGAGTGTGATGGAATACTCTCCACTTGCCTGGGTGGTTGCAACTGCAACAACACTCAAGAAGCTCGACACCATCCAGGACAAAGCAGCCCGCTTGATTGACACCCCATCCACCACCTTCAAAATACACTCCCTCCACCTCCGACGCAGAGTGGCAGTCGTGTGTACCATCAACAAGATGCACTGCAGCAACTCACCAAGGCTACTTTGACAGCACCTTCCAAACCTTCAACTCTACCACCACAAAGGACTAGGGCAGCAGATGCATGGGAACACCAGCACCTGCAAGTTCCCCTCCAAGCCACACACCATCCTGACTTGTAACTATATCGCTGTTCCTTCACTGTCGCTGGGTGAAAATACTGGAACTCTCTTCTTAACAGCACTGTGGTTGTACCAACACCCCAAGGACAAGCTGTTCAAGAAGGCAGCTCACCACCACCCTCTCAAGGGCAATTATGGATGGGCAATAAATGTTGGCCTAGCTAGCGGTGCCCACATCCCCGAACGAATTAAAAAAACAATCCCTCCATTGATGCGATATGAGGCACTTCTCCCCTCGTGTGCACGAGCTTGGATATTGGCATTGCACAGAGGCTAGATAGTGAGTTAGTGGGATCTACACATCATGAAAAACATATTTCAAATAGGCAGAAAAAGCTACAACAGCTTTGTAGAGGACAACAGTGGATGAGGATTCATGGCCAGCTAAACAAGTGAGAGGCAGGAACAGTGGAGGGAAGGTGAAAGGAGATCTCTAATACAATTTTAACACCACACCCACCCATATGATTTCGCTGGGCAGGTTGGATTAAAATCAACCCCTGGCTTTTAACTTCCACGTGCTGTTTCATCTTTTCCCTTCACTGGCTTTTCACAACACTCCAATTCACCCTGAAGTATATGAGAATCTTACTTCCTTTTCAGTTATTTCTTCTGGCTAGGGCAGCATTTGATCATTGCCACAGGGGCAGGCGGCAAGACGTCAATGGCGTAGTTAGCAGAGAGGAACGCAGATGCTGGTGACCTTCATGGAGAGACAGATCCCACAGAAGCAAGCAGACCTGAACACCGTCGCCTTGGCTATGAGCTCAATGCAGCAGTGGCAAGGCAAGAGAAGGACGAGACACCTCGAGTCTTCTCCAGATCCTCATCCTTGTCTGGACAGTAGGGAGGTTCAAGTGAGCTTTGAAAGGGAGGAGGGAGGCTGACCTCCACAGCTGGGGGTTCCCCTCAGGGCACTCAGAGTGTGGACACTGTCAGTGAGCCCAGCTCCAGTAGCCGCATGCCTGAGGAGAGTCCTACACATTTGCAGGAAACCCCCAGACAGCCAAAGGACGGCCGCCAAAGTCATCACAAGCCAAGGGGCAGCCTCATCAGCAGCCCACCTCTAACCCATCATCTAGCACAGAGGTCACACCTTGTTGAAGCACTCAAAAACATATAAAGAAAACCACTTAGATGCACATGGGATTTCACAGGTGTTTGACATTTGCGATTTGTTTTGTGTTATAAAGTTATATCGTTATTGAAGTTAACCATTCATTGTGGAAAATGCTTCTTCCTTCATGCCTTAATTATGAGATGCTGACTTCACCCTTCTCTCTTAGTGGCTGCCAGTATAGGCACAGCCCTCATGTCTCATAATGCATTGAGATGAGAATTTGATTTCATTGTGGCTGGAAGTGGGTAAGTAAGGGACTGTCTCTTGTCTCTTTGGCTGTTGCTCAAAGTGCCTGGCCTCCAATGCAAGAGGTTCAAAATCCTGTGCTGCCTGCTCATTAGCCTCCTCCACGTCCTCCTTGTTGCTTTAGGACTGGCAATCAATCATGTCCTCTTCATGCAAGGCCTCCCCCCTCTGCAGTGCTAGATTGTGCAGAGCACAGCAGACCACCAAGATATGAGAGACCCTCGCTGGGGGAAACTGCAAGGCTCCACCCTGCTCCCCCCTCCCTGCTCTCATGCTCACATCTCTGTCCTGGGATTGCTGCAGTGTTCCAGTGAACATCAACGCAAGCTCGAGGAACAGCATCTCATCTACCGATTAGGCACACTACAGCCTGCCGGACTGAACATTGAGTTCAATAATTTCAGAGCATGACAGCCCCCCATTTTACTTTCATTTTGAGTTATTTTTTCTTCCTTTTTTTTTACATTCTTTTTTACATTTTTTACAATTTTTTTTTTTCCATTTATTTTATTTCATTTTAGTTTGTTCAGTTTGCTTACCCACTTTTTTTTTCAGGTTTGCACTTGCTGCTGTTCAATATTCAGTGTATTAACACCTAATCTGTACTAATGCTTTGTCTTTCAACACACCATTAACATATTGTTTGCCTTTGCTCCGTGACCTTTTGGTCAGCTATGTGGCCTGGTCCAATCTAGATCTCCTTTGTTATCTCTTGCCCCACCCCCACCTCACGTGCTTATAACCTGTGACTTTTCTAATATTTGGCAGTTCCGATGAAGGGTCACTGACCCGAAATGTTAACTCTGCTTCTCTTTCCACAGATGCTGCCAGACCTGCTGAGTGATTCCAGCGTTTCTTGGTTTTATTTCAGATTTCCAGCATCCGCAGTATTTTGCTTTTATTTTATTACAGTTGTATGGCCACCTGACCCTTTCATCCATTAGCATGGCCACCCGACCGTCTCACCCATTAGTATGGTCACCCGACTCTCTCACCCATAAGTATAGCCACCTGGTACTGCCACCCAAGAGAAAGCCCACCTAGTACTGCCACCTGAGATCAAGCCCACCCAGTACTGCCACCTGAGACCAAGCCCACCCATACAGAGTGCACAGCACTGCAGGCCAACAATGGTCTCCGCTCTCCCCTCTTTCCCTATCCAGAGCTCATCATCGTTGCCTTCCCTTTGCTGCACTGCAGCCTTGTGTCGCCATCTTTCAAGGGCCGCGGATCCAAAGGCACGTGAGGCTCGCCCACTATTCGCTTAATTCCAAGCTCCCCCCATTAAATCCCGATCAGTTACATGCTACTGTATTACGACCTGCTCAGCAATTCAAATGGCAGTCCCATCGCTTTCCCGCCACTGATTAAATCAGGAACTGACGTCACAACATAGGATTTCCGGGCAGACGCATTTGTCACTGGCCTTCAGCCCTCCACACATCCGTTCCCACTCCAAAAGGCCTCACAAAATTTTGCCCATCTGTTTTTCCTTTATTAAAACAAGTGGAAACCGTGCTTCAAAACTCACAGTCACCCCTCGTGAAATTGAACTTCAATAGGAATCGGGGAAACTTTCCACGGGCTAGAGTCATGCTTAGCACAAAGGAAGATGGTAATGGTTGCTGGAGGTCAATCAACTCAGCCCCAGGATATCACTGCAGGAGCTTCTCAGGGCAGTGTCTTACGCCCAACAATCTTGAGCTGCTTCATCGACAGCCTTCCCTCCATTATAAGGTCAGAAGTGGGAAAGTTCGCTGATGATTGCACAATGCTAAATCCCATTTATAACTCAACATTGTGCAATAATCAAGATAATGAAGATGTAGTCTGTGCCTGCGTGCAGCAAGACCTGAATGACATTCAAACTTGGCTAACTGCTGGGCAATGGCCATCTCCAAAAAGAGATTGTAACCAAATTAAAAGCAAAATACTGCTGATGCTCGAAATCTGAAATAAAGACAAAATGCTGGAAATACTCAGCAGGTCTGGCAGCATCTGTGGAGAGAGAAGCAGAGTTATGTTTCAGGCCTGTGCCTTTCATCAGAACTGGCAAAGGTTAGAAATGTAATGGGGTTTAAACAAGTGAAGTAGGGTGGAGTGGGGTGGAAAGAGAACAAATGGGAAGGTGTGTCAAAGGGCAGAGGGAAGGAGAGATTAACTGAGAAGGAGGTCATGGGGCAAAGACAAAGCATTAGTGCAGTGAGAGTGTCAATGACAAAATAATGAACAGCTCTGTCCAAAAGCATGAACATGATAAACCAAGATGAAGTTATGGTAAAAACATGATAAAACAAAATAAAATAAAATAATTTTAAAAAGGCCAGTCATGCTCTGAAATTATTGAACTCAATGTTCAGTCCGGAAGGCTGTAGAGTGCCAAATCGAAAAATGAGGTGCTGATCCTCAAACTAGCGTTGATGTTCACTGGAACGCCGCAGCAGGCCAAGGACTGAAATGTGGGCGTGGGCGCGGGAGCAGGGCGATGAATTGATATGGCAAGCAATCAGAGGCTTGAGTTCATGCTTGCGGACTGAGTGGAGGTGTTCCGCAAAGAAGTCACCCAATCTGCGTTTGGTCTCCCCAGTCTAGTGGAGACTGCATTGTGAGCAGCGAATACAGTATGCTAAATTGGATTTCTATGCATAGTTGCTATGGGTACCCACAAGGGTCCTAGTTCTGTCTGTCTCTTTCTGGTGTATGTAAAACATTCCTTGTTCCAGTCCTAGTCAGGCCCTCTCCCCTAACTCTTTTTCCGGTACATTGATGACTGTATCAGTGCCATTTCCTGCTCTTGCCCTGAACTGGAAAACTTCTTTAACTTTGCTTCCAATTTCCACCCTTCTCTCAGCTTTGCACAGTTCATCTCCGACACTTGCCTTCCCTTCCTCGACTTCTTTCACCATCTCTGGGGATAAACTGTTCACTAATATTCATTATAAGCCCACTAACTCCCACAGCTACCTCAACTACACTTTCTCAAACCCTGCTTTCTGTAAGGACTCCATTCCATTCTACCAGTTTCTACGTCTCCGACACATCTGTTCTGATGATGCAACCTTCCATAACAGCGCTTCTGATATGTCTTCCTTTTTCCTCAACTGAGGATTCCCATTCCCCACAACTGTGGTTGTCAGGGCCCTCGACCATTTCCCACACTTCTGTCCTCACCCCTTCCCCTCCCTCCTAGAACTGCGACAGGGTTCCTCTTGTCCTCACTTGCCACCCCACCAGCCTGCTCATCCAAAGGATCATCTTCCACCATTTCTGCCACCTCCAGCGTGATGCCACCACCAAATTCATCTTTCCCTCCCCTGTCAGTGTTTCACAGGGATTATTCCATCCGCAACACCCTGGTCCACTCCTCCATTACCCCCGACACCTCATCCCCTTCCCATGAAATCGCAGGAGGTGTAATACCTGCCCTTTTACATCCTCTCTCCTCACCATCCAAGGACCCAAATGCTCCTTTCAGGTGAAGCAGCGATTTACCCATTGTCTCAGCCTGTTCCTGCCCCGCTGAACTTATTTCTTGCTATCATGACCCTATCTTTTCTGTCCTGGTCCAGTCTCTTCCCACCTACATCTGTGACTTTTCTGACACCGTATGTCATTTTGACAATTTCCAGTTTCCTGGCCCCAACCGCCTCCTCTTCACTGTGGACGTCCAATCTCTCTATACCTCCATCCCCCACCAGCACAGTTTGAGGGCTCTCTGCTTCTTTCTTGAACAGAGGCCCAACCAGTCCCCATCCACCATCACCCTCCTCCACTTGGCTGAACTTGTTCTCAGATTGAACAACTTCTCCTTCAACTCCACTCACTTCCTTTCAAGTAAAAGGGGTTGCTATGGGTACCTGCATGGGTCCTAGTTATGCCTGTCTTTTTGTGGGATATGTCAAACATTCCTTGTTCCAGTCCTACTCAGGCCCACTCCCCCAACTCTTTTTCCGGTACATTGATGACTGTATTGGTGCCGTTTCCTGCTCCCACCCCGAACTGGAAAACTTTATCAACTTTGCTTCCAATTTCCACCCTTCACTCACCTTTACTTGGACCATCTCCGACACTTCCCTTCCCTTCCTTGACTTCTCTGTCTCCATCTCTGGGGATAGGCTTTCTACTAATGTTCATTATAAGCCCACCGACTCCCACAGCTACCTCGAATACACTTCTTCACACCCTGCCTCCTGTAAGGACTCCATTCTATTCTCCCAGTTTTTCCATCTCCAATGCATCTGCTCTGATGATGCAATCTTCCAGACAGCGCTTCTGATATGTCTGCCTTTTTCCTCAACCGAGGATTACCTCCAACTGTGGTTGACAGGGCCCTCAACCGTGTCCGGCCCATTTCCTGCACCTCTACCCTCACCCCTTCCCCTCCCTCCCAGAACCCCGACAGGATTCCCCTTGTCCTCAATTTCCACCCCACCAGCCTCCACATCCAAAGGATCATCCTCCGCCACTTCCGCCACATCCAGCGTGATGCTACAACTAAACACATCTTCCCCTCCCTTCCCTGTCAACATTCCGAAGGGATCGTTCCCTCCATGACGCCCTGGTCCATTCCTCCATTACCCCCAACATCTCATCCCCTTCCCACGGTACCTTCCCATGCAATCTCAGGAGGTGTAATACCTGCACTTTTATCTCCTCTCTCTCCTCACTATCCAAGGCCCCAAACACTCCTTTCAGGTGAAGCAGTGATTTACTTGTACTTCTTTCAATTTAGTATATTGTATTCGCTGCTCACAATGTTGTCTGCTGTACATTGGGGAGACCAAACACAGATTGGGTGACCGCTTTGCGGAACACCTCCGCTCAGTCCAAAAGCAAGACCCCAAGCTTCTGGTTGTTTGCCATTTCAACACACACCCCTGCTCTCATACCCACATATCTGTCCTGGGCTTGTTGCACTGTTCCAGTGAACATCAACAAAAGCTCGAGGAACTGCATCTCATTTACCGATTATGCACGCTACAGCCTACTGGACTGAACATTGAGTTCAATAATTTCAGAGCATGACTCCCTTTTTTATTTTCAGTGTTTTTTTCTTTTTTCTTTTTCTTTTGGTTTAGTTTGTTTCACCATTCATTTTTTTTTACCATATGCCTGCCCACTGTTTTTTTCATGTTTGTGCTCTGGGCCAGGGCTGTTCATTTTTCTGTCCATTAACACCCGCTCTATGCTAAAGCTCTGTCTTTCAACACACTATTAACATACTGTTTGCCTTTGCTCCATGACCTTCTGGTCAGTGATTCTTTGTGACCCTGTCCCATCAACACCTTGCCTTTTGTTATCTCTTCCCTCACCCCCACTTTATTTGCTTAAAACCGATTACATTTCTAACCTTTGCCAGTTCTGATGAAAGGCCTGAAACGTTAACTCTGTTTCTCTCTCCACAGATGCTGCCTGACTTACTGAGTATTTCCAGCACTTTCTGTTTTTATTATAAGAAATTCTAACCATCTAACCTTGATATTCTATGACAGTATCATTGCTGAATCCCCCACAATCCTGTGAGTCACTATTGAGCAGTAGAATCATTGAAGGTTTAAGGCACAGAGAGAGGACACTTGGCGTGTCGTGTGTGTGCCAGTCGAAAATCAATCCACTTATTCTAATCCCACTTTCCAGCATTTGGTCCATAGCACTGCAGATTACAGCACTTGAGTTGCATATCCAGACTCCTTTTGAATGAGTTAGAGTCATGGAGCTATACAGCACAGAAACAGGCCCTTCAGCCCACCGTGTCCGTGCCGGCTATCAAGTCTATTTATTCTAATCCCATTTTCCAGCACTTGGCCCGTAGTCTTGTATGCTATGGCATTTCAGGCGCTCATCTAAATACTTCTTAAATGTTGTGAGGGTTCCTGCATCTACCACCCCTTCAGGCAGTATGTTGCAGATTCCAACCACCCTCTGGATGAAAATATTTTTGCTCAAATCCCCTCTAAACCTCCTACCCCTTACCTTAAATCTATACCCCTTGATTATTGACACCCCCGCTAAGGGAAAAAGTTTCTTCCTATCTAGCCTATCTATGTCCCTCCTAATTATGTATACCTCAATCAGGTTCTCGTCAGCCTTCTCTGCTCTAAGGAAAACAACCCTAACCTAACCAGTCTCTCTTCATAGCTGAAATTCTCCAGCCCAGGCAACATCCTGGTGAATCTCTTCTGCACCCTCTCCAGTGCAGTCACATCCTTCCTATAGTGTGGTGACCAGAACTGCACAGAGTACTCCAGCTGTGGCCTAACTATATATACAGCTCCATCATAATCTCCCTGCTGTTATATTCTTTGCCTTGGCTAATAAAGGCAAGTATCCCATATGCCTTCCTAACCACCTTTTCTGCTGCCTTCAGTGATCCATGGACAAGTACACAAAGGTCCCTCTGACCCTCTGTACTTCCTATTGTCCGACCATCCATTGTATATTTACTTGTTTTGTTAGTCCTCCCAAAATACATGACCTCACACTTCTCAGGATTAAATTCCATTTGCCACTGCTCTGCCCATCTTACCACCCATCTATACCGTCCTGTAATCTAAGGCTTTCGTCCTCACTATTTACGACACCACCAATTTTCATGTCATCTGCAAACTTACTGATCATAACTCCTATATTCACATCTAAATCATGAATGTACACTACAAACAGCAAGGGCCCCAGCACTGATCCCTGTGGTACACCATTGGTCACAGGCTTCCACTCGCAAAAACAACCCTTGACCATCATCCTCTGCCTCCTGCCACTAAGCCAATTTTGGATCCAATTTGCCAAATTGCCCTGGATCCCAGAGGCTTTTTACCTTCTTAGCCAATCTCCCATGTGGGACCTTATCAAAAGCTTTACTGAAGTCCATGTCGACTACATCAACTGCTTTACCCTCATCTACACCTAGTCAGGGTTTCTGCCTCAACTACCCTTTCAGACAGTGAGTTCCAAGACCACCACCACCCTCTGGATGAAAAAGTCATTCCTCATCTCCCCTCTAATTTTTCTACCAATCACTTTAAATCTATGCCCCCTCATCACTGACCCCTGTGCTAAGGTAAATAGACCCTTCACCTCCACTCTATCCAGGCCCCTCAAAATTTTGTACATTCAGTCTTCTCAGTTCCAAAGAAAACAACCCCAGGCTATCCAATCTTTCCTCATTGCTGCATTTTTCCAGTCCTGGCAACATCCTCGTAAATCTCCTCTGTACGCTTTCTAGTGCAATTGCATCCTTTCTGTAATGAGGTGACCAGAACCGCACACAGTACTCAAGTTGTAGCCTTCACTCCAAGGTCCCTTACTTCCTCCACACTTCTCAGTATTTTCCTATTCATTGTGTATTCCTTGCCTTGTTTCACTTCCCAAATGCATCACCTCACACTTCCGGTTGAATAGGTGGATAAGGTAGTCAAGAAGGCATACGGCATGCTTGCCTTCATTGGTCGGGGCATAGTGTATAAGAATTGGCAAGTCATGCTGCAGCTGTACAGAACCCTAGTTAGGCCACACTTGGAATATTGCGTGCAATTCTGGTCGCCACACTACCAGAAGGATGTGGAGGCTTTGGAGAGGGTACAGAAGAAGTTTACCAGGATGTTGCCTGGTCTGGAGGGCATTATCTATGAGGAGAGGTTGGATAAACTCGGATTGTTTTCACTGGAATGACGGAGGTGGAGGGGCGACATGATAGAGGTTTACAAAGTTATGAGTGGCATAGACAGAGTGGATAGTCAGAAGCTTTTTCCCAGGGTGGAAGAGTCAGTTACTAGGGGACTTAGGTTTAAGGTGCGAAGGGCAAAGTTTAGAGGGGATGTGCGTGGCAAGTTTTTTACACAGAGGGTGGTGAATGCCTGGAACTTGCTGCCGGGGGAGGTGGTGGAAGCAGGTACGATAGCGACGTTTAAGAGGCATCTTGACAAATACATGAATAGGATGGGAATAGAGGGATACGGTCCCCGGAAGTGCAGAAGGTTTTAGTTGAGACAGGCATCAAGATCGGCACAGGCTTGGAGGGCCGAATGGCCTGTTCTTGTGCTGTACTGTTCTTTGTTCTTTGTTCAAACCGATTCTACATCCTGATCTCCTCAACCAAGGTCATCTCTAACTATTTCACTAATGTAATCCTTGATTAACGGTGCTACCCCTCCACCTTTACCCAGCTTCCTATTCTTCTGGAATGTCATATACCCCTTAATATTCAGGACCCAATCCTTGTCATCCTGCAGCAACATCTCCGTAATGGCTATCAAACCACATTTATATACTTCAGTGTGCACTATCAGTTCGTCTACTTTGTTATGAATTCTTTGTGGATTCAGATACAGAGCCTTTAGTTTTGTCTTTTTGTTATCTTTGTAACATCAGGTCTTGACTGTTGGTGTGTTCTTCAGTTTTTTCTCTCTGTCCCTTCCTGCCACTCTCAGACCGTCAAAGAACGAAGAACAGTACAACACAGGAACAGGCCATTCGGCCCTCCAAGCCTGTGCCGATCTTGATGTCTGTCTGAACTAAAACCTTCTGCACTTCCGGGGACCGTATCCCTCTATTCCCATCCTATTCATGTATTTGTCAAGATGCCTCTTAAACGTCGCTATCGTACCTGCTTCCACCACCTCCCCCGGCAGCAAGTTCCAGGCACTCACCACCCTCTGTGTAAAGAACTTGCCTCGCACATCCCCTAGTAACTGACCCTTCCACCCTGGGAAAAATCTTCTGACTATCCACTCTGTCCATGCCACTCATAACTTTGTAAACCTCTATTGTGTCGCCCCTCCACCTAGATGTTAAAAGAAAAAAGGTTCAGGACAAATGTCAGGTGCAGAATACAGGAGAAAACTATGCAGAATGTAGAAAGTGCAGGGGAAGATGGATAAAGGATACAAGGGCAAAGAAAGAGTATGAGAAAAGACTAGCGGGATAATGTAAAGAGAACACAAATATCTTTTATAAACATATAAAAGGTAAAACAATGGTTAAAGGAAAGGTGGGGCTGATTAGGGGCAACAAAGGAGAGCTTCTCATGGAGGCAGATGGCATGACTGAGGCACCAAACAAGAACTTTGTATCTGTCTTCATAAAAGAAGGGGATAAAGTGGTAACTGTTTCTGGTTAGGGTGGACTTCAAGAAATCTGATCGCCGAGATGAGTTGGAGAAGAATGTCCCAGATTCTTCCTCCTCAAATTGGCCTGTGTCTTCAATCTGGGGTTTTTTGACTTCCCCCAGGAGATCACATAGCTTTGGGTGGGGTGAGGAGTGTATATACTGCACTACATAAGGTATTACAATTGTGTGAGACAAGCTGGATGGACCAGAGGGTCTTCACTTATCTAACATTGTTTGTATGTTTGTCAGTTTATGTTGCAGTAGAAGAGAGGGAAACAGAAATGTTGGATAGGATAAAAATAGAACAATTGGGAATCACTCGAAATGAACAAGTCACCCAGTCAGGATGCGATGCAATCCTGCTTAGGTATGGAAGTGGGGGCACAGAACTGGAAGACTGCAAACATCCTTGTTCTAAAAAGGGGAGAGGGGATAAACCCAGCAACTATAGGTCAGTCAGCCTAACGTCAGTGTTGGGAAGACTACTAGAGACCATTGGTAAGGTCAGAACTAATTCTGACTTGGATTTGTTAAAGGCAAATCATATCTGATTAACCTCATTGATTTATTTGATAAACTAGCAGAGAGGGTTGATGAAGGCAGTTTTTTCTTCTTTGGCCTCCTTGGCTCGGGAGACAATGGGTAAGCGCCTGGAGGTGGTCAGTGGTGTGTGGAGCAGTGCCTGGAGTGGCTATAAAGGCCAATTCTAGAGTGACAGACACAGGTGCTGCAGAAAAATTGGTTTGTTGGGGCTGTTACACAGTTGGCTCTCCCCTTGCGCTTTTGTCTTTTTTCCTGCCAACTGCTAAGTCTCTTCGACTCGCCACACTTTAGCCCCGCCTTTATGGCTGCCCGCCAGCTCTGGCGAACGCTGGCAACTGACTCCCACGATTTGTGATCAATATCACAGGATTTCATGTCGCATTTGCAGACGTCTTTAAAGCGGAGACATGGACGGCCGGTGGGTCTGATACCAGTGACGAGCTCGCTGTACAATGTGTTCTTGGGGATCCTGCCATCTTCCATGCGGCTCACATGGCCAAGCCATCTCAAGCGCTGCTGACTCAGTAGTGTGTATAAGCTGGGGATGTTGGCCGCCGCGTGGACTTCTATGTTGGTGATACGGTCCTGCCACCTGATGCCAAGTATTCTCCGGAGGCAGCGAAGATGGAATGAATTGAGACGTCGCTCTTGGCTGACATACGTTGTCCAGGCCTCGCTGCCATAGAGCAAGGTACTGAAGGCAGTGCAGTAGATGTATATATGGACTTGCAAAATCCATTTGATAAAGAACCACAAAACAGACATATTTGGAAAATAGAAGCACATGGTGTAAAAAGGATGGTGAAAACTTGGATACGTAATTGGTTAAAGGATAGAAGGAAGAATATTAGTGAACATCGGTCCTTCAGACTGAGGTAAGCAGTAGGGTTCCCCCAAGGTTCATTATGAAGCCTATTGTTTTCTCGTTATATATAAATGGCCTGGCGTTTGCAATCAGAAATGCAATTTTGAAGTGGGCAGATGAGTCAAAACTTGGCGATGTTGTAAATAGTGAGCAGGATAATAGCAGACTTCAGAAAGACACAGACTGGTGAAAAGACAGACACAAAGCATAGACAATTTAATGGGGAGATGTGACAACGGATGCACTTTGGGAGGAACATGGAGAGGCAGTAGCATCTAAATGGTACCATTTTGAAGGAGGTGCAAGAACAGAGGGACTTGGAGTGCTTATTCACAAATCTGTGACAATGTTAAACAAGTCAATAAGGCAGTTAAAAAACAAAGTGTATGTGACACTGGCTTTCCAAACAGGAGAACTGGATACAAAAACTGAACCTTTACAAATCAGTGGCTAGGCCTCAGCTGGAGAAGTGTACAATTTTGGGCACCACACCTTAGGAAGCATGTCAAGGCCTCGGAAAGGGTACAGAGGAAGATTACCAGGATGGTACCAGGGAAGAGGAGCTTCGGTTATGAGGAGAGATTGGAGAAGCTGGGGGAGAAGGTTAAGGGGAAACCTAATAGAGGTATGCAAAATTATGAGGGGTTTTGAAAGAGCAAGTCAGGAGAAACTGTTTCCTCTGGAAAGTGCGTCAGTAACCAGAAGTCATAGACTTAAAATAATTGGCAAAAGAATGAGAGGTGAAATTATTTCACACAGATGGTTGTTAAGACCTGGAACGCACTACCTGAAAGGGTGGTGGAATCAGATTCATGAGCAACTTTGAAAAGGCAATTGGACATGCACTTGGACAGAACTAATTTGCAGGGTTAAGGGGAAAAAAACTGAGGTATGGGACTAAATTGGACAGCTCTTTCAGAGAGCCAGCACAGACATATTGTGCTGAATGGCCTCTTTTTGTACTATGAAATTCTATCCTATCTAATTTCTCTAATACCTCCTCCTTTACTGGGACATTGGCAGCATCCTCTTCTTTAGTGAAGGCAAATGTACTCATTTAGTACCTCAGTCATGCCGTCTGCCTCCACAAGATCATCTCCAGTTTGGTCTTGAATCAGCAGCAAACTCCCTCTCTTATTCTTACTATTTATGTCTCTGAAATACTTTTGGGTTCCCTTTTATGTTACCCTTTAATCCACTCTCATACTCTCTCTTTTCCCCTCATATGTTTTCCCAGTTCTCGTTTGTACTTTTTCTGTTCAGCTTGATATTCTACTGAATTATGAACCCAACATTTATCTTTAGCTCCTTTTATCAGTTTCATTTTAATCTCTACATTTTTTGTCCTCCAGGGAATTCTAGCTTTGAATGCTGTTCTTTGCCACCCTGTGCGAATGTGTCTAGTCCACACCCAAGCCATCTCCTCCCCGAAGGCCACCCACTGCCCTACCTGTTGATCCCTGATTCCAATCTACCTGGGCCAGACAC
The DNA here is from genome assembly GCF_036365525.1 of Heterodontus francisci. NCBI lineage: Eukaryota > Metazoa > Chordata > Chondrichthyes > Heterodontiformes > Heterodontidae > Heterodontus > Heterodontus francisci. The sequence goes on from NC_090376.1 coordinate 156,592,393, forward strand.
CCCCTCAACTCACCGAAATTATTCCTCCTCCTGTTGAGCACTTTCAGAATTGACTCCGCCTTGTCTCTTTCCACAACCACTCCAAACCCGACCGTATCATGATCACCGTTCCCCAACTGCTCTCCCACTGAAACATGCACCACCTGTCCCAATTCATTCCACAGGATAGGTCCAGTACTGCTTCCTTCCTCATTGGGCTGGAAACACTGAGAAAAAGAGTTCATGTGAATTTCTTCTCTTTGCCCTTGACACTGTTACTACCCCAGTCTACATTAGGATATTCTGGGTACTGCCTGTGTGAAGTTTGCAAGTTCTCACTGTGTATGCGTGGGTTTTCCCCGGGTGCTCCGGTTTCCTCCCACAGCCAAAAGACTTGCAGGTGATAGGTAAATTGGTCGTTGTAAATTGCTCCTAGTGTAGGTAGGTGATGGGGAATATGGGATTACTGTCGGGTTAGTATAAATGGGTGGTTGTTGGTCGGCACAGACTCGGTGGGTCGAACGGCCTGTTTCAGTGCTGTATCTCTAAATAAATAAATAAAAACTGAAGTCGTCCACATCACAACTCTCAAGTTCTTGCATCCTTCTGAAATTTGCCTACCAATTTGTTTCTCTATCCCCTTCTATTTGGTGGCCGATAGTATACAATGAGCAGCAGAATAGTTCCTTTGTTGCTCCTTAATTCTAACTAAATAGATACTGTCTGAACCCTTTCTAGTGCCTATAACAGTATCTTTGATCAAAACTGCCACACACCAACCACCACCCCATGCCCTCCCCCCATTATTCCATTTCCTATCTTTCTTGAATACATCGTAGTTAAGTGCTCAGTCATCCCTTTGTTTGAGTTGGGTCTCTTATTAACACTATATTACAATCCAATGGGGCTATCTGTGCCTGCAGCTCACCAACCTTATTTACCATGGTCCGTGCATTTAAGCAAGTACATTCCAAGCCCCTTGCATTTCACATCCTGCCCCCTCCCCCGCCCCCCCCCCCGCCCCTCTCCCCCACCAGGTCTGATCCCTCCTATTTTCACCATAAGCTACTCTCGATACTGGTGCTGTTTGTCTCTCCAAGTTCTCTGTGCACTGTGTATTTCTTCTCTAGCATTCTGTCCAGGGAGGTGCCCCTCTCACTGCTAAATTAGTTTAAACACTCCTCTTAATCATTTAAGGAAAAGTCTCCCCCTCCCCACACCACCCCCTCCAACAGTACAGGTGCTGACTCTTGGTGGATCACCAGCAATTGTCCATATCCCAAAGTGGTCGTTCTTCCTGTGTGTCGGTAGAGAATGTCACAGGCTCTTTCACCAGGAACTGTTTAACAGTAAAGCCAGATTCTATTCTTACCAATAGCTTCCCTCTCCCATGTCGCTCTCCAACCTACCTACATAATTTCTCTGGCTAATCATTCCCTTCAGTCCAACGCAACTCAAGCTAACTATCCCAGGTCATCGAATGCTTTGACTTCTCTTTGATTCACAATGAGTTTTATCAGATTTTTTTTTAACAAAGCCATTGCACCAATTCCAACCAATATTCCATACACCAGTTGGAACAGGTGGGTTTAGACCCAGTGCAAGCTTCAGCATTTCAGCGGATGATCGAATCTGGGAGCTCATGTTGCACAGTTCAGCAGCACACTGGGCAGTGCAGCTACCAACCGAGATCTGCTTTGTTTTGATTTGTCCTTGCCAAATTTATTTTTCCTCCCCACTGCAATACTTTCTCCAGAAGTACAATGTGCTCCCACAGACCAAGAGTAAACTTGGGAAGTGTGGTAAAAATAAATGAAACTTACTACTCCTGTCCTTTTCCATGTAAAGCACACCTAAAAATGGTCCTTAGGTCCACAGGGCAATGCACCATAAGAAAGTATTTCTTCAGGGGAGTGGTATGTCCTTTTCTACTCAAAATGAAAGTATCCTGTCCTTTTAATCTCAATTTAAAATAAATGAATCTCGAGTTCTGAATGTCAGAACAAACCATATCTGAGCCGAAAAAACAGCATTTAAAAACAGAGGTCTACCCAAGTAGAGAATTCCGGCAGTTCCCGTAACTCCCAAGTTCCCGGATGAAAAATTAAGTGGCTATCAAGAGGGGGTGTTACGAGCAGGTGAGAGGGGTTAACCGTAACAGGGTTTAATTTTAAAAACACTGTTTTTAGCTCCCCCTTAGTGAATCCTTGTTCACTGCTCCAATGGTAAGGCAAATAAATCAAACAGGTTTCCTTAGGTTTAAACAAGAAAGGTAGAAGTTTATTAATCTTAAACTCTAATCCGGTTAATGACTACAAATATGCGACACAACCACACTAGCATGCATACACAATGAACACACATGCAGATAGAGATTAAATAAAATTACTATTCTGCTCTCCTGCCTTGACTTTATCTCTTGGTTTGCTACATCTACCCAAACTTGATCCCTCATCCCCCTTTGTTTAGCTTAAAGCCCTCTCTACTTCCCTAGTTATACGGTTTGCTGGAACACTGGTCCCAGCACAGTTCAGGTGTGGATGGTCCCAACGGTACAGCCCCACTTTCTGCAGTACCGGTGCCAGTGCCCCACGAACTGAAACCCACTTCTCCTACACCAGTCTTTGAGCCGCGTATTCATTTTACTAATCTTATGTGCCCTCTGCCGGTTGGCACATGGCTCAGGTAATAATCCAGAGATTATTACCTTTGAGGTTCTACTCGTCAGTTTGGTGCCTAGATCCTCAGACTGTCCAAGCAGAACCTCTTTCCTAGTCCTACCAATGATTGGTACCTACATGAACCATGACAACTGGATCCTCCCCCTCCCACACCAAGTTCCTGTCCAGCCCTGAGCAGATGTCCCAAATCTTGGCACCGGGTAGGCAACACAGCCTTCTGGACTCTCACTCTCTGCTGCACATAACAGTGTCAACTCCCCTCTCTATACTATCCCCTACTACCCTACATTACTTTTTGCTTCCCCCACTTGAATGGCTTCTTGTACCACAGTGCCATGGCCAGTCTGCTCATCCACCTTACAGACCTCACTTTCAGTGCTCTCAACCTCAAACCTGTTTGACAATTACAAATTCTGAGACTCCACCACTACTGTCTGCTAGGTCCCTTTACCTGCCTCACTCACGGTCACCTCCTCCTGGATCGCCTTGGCATCCAAAAGCTCCCACATACCACAGCTGCAGCATAACACCTGTCCTGCCGTTGTTACTTATGCTATTAGTTAATTTACTTAAATTACTTTCTTAATTACCTCTCTCACTGTTTCCCAATCTACAAAGCTTAACTATATTAGTAAAAAAACTTTACAATTCGTAAAATTACCCGAGTTTTGAAAGATAAATGATAAAAAAACTCACCAACTAATCACTTACCTTGGAGCCAAGGGAAGACCCATCAGCTGCTGGAGACTAAAAAAACATGGGAAAAGGAGTCCCTCTTTCCTCCTCTGTGCCGAATTCACACCTGCACCAAATTTCCAGCTTCACTCAGGCAATGTCTCATTCAGACAGATGTCTCTTCTCTCTCTGTCCCCTCACTGCATTCGGTGAAGACCTGGTTTGCTTTATATAGAGACTCTGATGACTCACGAGCTCAGCTTTTCTGCTACAATAATTAGCACCTACTGCAGTTGGGGCTGGAGATCGGCGTGCACTGGGTTTGAAGAAAGAGTCAAAAAAATCTAACAGTAACATCACAGGAAAGTTGTAAACTGATTGGTGGTGAGTAACTGCTGTTAGAGAGTGCCTGTAAATATCTGAAAAATCAGGAAAAAATAGTTTTTTTTAACCCTCAAATAGCTACCTTATAAGTGGTAAGGTTCGTATTATTAAGGTTTTAGTTGGTGTAATAAATTAATAAATTCTAATTACTAATTAGGAAGTGCTGCTTGAACAGAGTCTGAAGCTGCGAGTTTGGTGTGTAAGGGAGTTCAGTGACAAGGGGAAGGAGGTGCTCCTTTGTCTATTTTCTCTTGCTGCCTTTTCAGCCTCCACTATTTGGTTCTTACTTTGGTACAGGGGAGGAAGCTGATTGGTGAGTGGTAAGTTATTCTTCTTATTACACGAACAGTAATTAGTTTGTGAAGCTAAGGTATGGCAGGGCAGCTCGGCTGAGTGGAATGTGCCTCCTGTGGTATGTGGGAAGTTGTGGACACACAATGTGTCCTTGATAAACACATCTGCAGGAAGTGTCACCAGCTGTAGAAGCTTGAGCTCCGGATTTCGGAACTCGAGTGGCAGCTGGAGTCACTGGTGCATCTGCGAGGCAGAAAACTATGTGAATAGCACGTTTAGGGAGGTAGTCACACCGCAGGCAGAGAGGGAATGGGTGATCACCAGGCAGTCTAAGAGAATCAGGCAGGTAGTGCAGGAGTCCCCTGAGATGATCTCTCTAACCGGTTTTCTATTTTGGATACTGGTGAGGGCGATGGTTACTCAGACGAGTGCAGCAAGAGTTAAGTCCGTGGCACCAAGGGTGGCTCAGCTGCACAGGAGGAGAGGAAGATGAGTGGAAGGGCAATAGTGATAGGGGATTCATTAGTTAGAGGAACAGAAAGGCATTTCTGCGGCCACAGATGTGACATCAGGATGGTATGCTGCTCCCCTGGTGCCAGGGTCAAGGATGTCACAGAGTGGCTGCAGGCCATTCTACTGGGGGAGGATGAACAGCCAGAGGTCATGTTCCATATTAGTACCAACAACATAGGTAAGAAGAGGGATGAAGTCCTGAAAGCAGAGTTTAAGGAGTTAGGAAAGAAATTAAAAAGTTGGACCTCAAAAGCGGTTTTGCAGCTTGTCATCAATATTCCCAAGGAGAGGTATTATAGTTTGCAATCAATATTCCAAGGAGAGGTGTTACAGGTTTTAATTAATATTCACGAGGAGAGGTGTTACAGTTTGTAATTAATCTCAGGATTACTCCCAGTGCCACATGCTAGTGAGCATAGGTATATGAGGATTAAGCGATTTAACACGTAACTGGAGAATTGGTGCAGGAGGGAGGGCATCAGATTTCTGAGGCATTGGTATCTGTTCTAGGGTAGGTGGGACCTGTACAAGATGGACAGGTTGTACCTTAGCAGGACCGGGACTAACATCCTCAAAGGGAGATTTGCTAGTGCTATTGGGGAGGGCTTAAACTCAAGTGTCGGGGGGGGTTGGGAACTTAAGAGGGAGCTCAGATTGGAAGGAAGCAAAACTGGTAACAGGAAGTAGAAAAGTAGTAAGTGAAATTGGAGGGCAGACGAGAAGAAAGGAAACATCAAATAGGATCGGAATGAGGAATAATGTTAAGACTAAGTTAAGGGCACTCTATCTGAATGCACGCAGCATTTGCAATAAGGTAGATGATTTGTAGGCACAAATAATAATGGGTATGATTTAATTGTCATTACTGAGACATGGTTACAGGGTGACCAGGACTGTGAACTGAATATTCGTCATTTAAGAGGGATCAGCGGAGGAGAACAAGAGATGCGGCAGCGCTGTTAATAAGGGAGGCGATCAGTACATTAGTGAGAAAGGATCTTAGATCGATGGAGCAAGATGTAGACTCAGTATGGGTGGAGCTAAGAAACAGCAAAGGGCAGCAAACATTGGTGGGAGTTGTTTATAGGCCACCAAACTGTAGTGGTAATGTTGGGCACAGTATAAATCAGGAAATTAGAGCTGTATGTAGCAAAGGTAATACAGTAATAATGGATGACTTCAGTTTACGTATACATTGGGCTAACCTAATTAGCACTAATGCTGTGGTGGATGAATTGCTGGAGTGTGTACGAGATGGGTTTCTGGAGCAGTATGTTGAAGAACCAACTAGGGATCGGGCTATTTTAGATTTAGCATTAGGTCAAAGGAAGTGCTTATAATGTCACCAGAAAAAGTTGTAAGCCCAAGTCCAACATCAGAGGACCACGAAACTGAAAAAGAAAGGGAAAAGAGATTATGAATGCAAGCTAGCTAGAAACATAAAGGTGAACTGTAAAAGCTTCTTTGGGCATGTGAAAAGGAAATGATTAGTAAGGATGAATGCGGGTCCATTGCAGGCAGAGACAGGAGAGTTTGTGGTGGAGAATGAGGAAATGGTGGAGAGAGTAAACGATTACTTTGTGTCTGTCTTCATGGAGGAAGACACAGAAAATCTCCCAGAAGTACTAGGGAACCAAGGAACTTGTAAAAATGAGGAACTGAAAGTAATTAGTCTCAATAAAGAGGTAGTATCTGAAAAATTAATTGGATTGGAAGTTGATAAATCCCCTGGATCAGATGAGCTACATCACAGAGTATTGAAGGAGGTGACTATAGAGATAGTGGATACATTGGTGGTTATCTTTCAAAATACTATAGATTCTGGAAGGGGTCCTGACTGGAAAGTAGCGAATATAACCGCACTATTTAAGAAGGGAGCAAGAGAGCAAACGGAGAACTACTGACCTGTTAGTTTGACTTCAGTAATAGCGAAAATGTTAGAATATATTATAAAGGATGAAATAACTGGACAGGTGGAAAATAATGATATGATTGGGCAGAGTCAGCAAGGATTTGTGAAAGGGAAATCATGTATGACAAATCTGTTGGAGTTTTTTGAGGATGTTACTTATAGCATAGATAAAGAAGAACCAGTGGATGTGGTGTATGTGGATTTTCAGAAGGCTTTTGATAAGGTCCCACACAGGAGGTTGGTAAACAGAATTAGAGTACATGGGATGGGTGGGCAGGGCAGGGGGGTGGGGTGTAATATACTGCAATGGATTGAGAATTGGCTAACAGACAGGAAGCAGACAGTAGGAATAAATGGGTCGTTCTCATGCTGGCAGGCTGTTACTAGTGGGGTACTGCAAGGATCAGTGCTGGGGCCACAGCTGTTCACAATCTATTATGACCGAGCCGGGAGGAGTGCACTGTCTTTTCTAGTTCCACTTCTCCACAGGTCACAACATCTATTTAAATGTTTACCCTGTTACCGATACAGCCAATCATATACTCTATTTTTTTTATCCCAGAAAATAATACACCAACCAGGTTTCTTGAATAAACAACAAAATTGTCAGTTTATTATAAAACAAGACTTAACCAGTAACAAAGTAAAGCATTAACACACCGATTAAAATAACTAAGTTCCCTTTTGAAAATCACACACATACACACACACTGGAAAAAATACAGAAATTCACTCTGCAAAGGTCTGTTACAAAAAAAAAAGACAAAAAAAACTACTTTGGCCAAATACTTGCTAATTCTAACGAAAACAGAAAGAAGGAAGTCGGTTGTCCCTCTTTTGGTCTGGCATCCGGGAATATGGAGACGGGTCAGTGGGTTGATTTCAGAAGCTGTCCATTCTGGCGATGTCGAGAATTATCCTAGTAGGCTTTCTAGGAGAAATGTGGCATCAAGGTTTTTTTGCCAGCACAAACTTGAATCACAGAAGTTTTTTCCAGCTCCTCAGGAGCTATATGGCACCTGATTTTCCCACACTGGATCCTGGCAGGATTTCTTCAGAAAGGTGGAGAAGGAGGTGAGCCGGGTGATTTCTTTTTCTGCTTTGGCAGGAAAACACCAACTGTCTTCAAACAGTTCATACCACAACTGAAACTGAAAACAATGTTCAAACCCCAAACAGTGAGAGTCAACCTCCTGACCACCATAAACCTTGACATGTGGCTTCCAAGTCACCAAGGGTTCTGCTGTTTTTGAGCCCAAATCACAGGTGGCCTCCAGCACAGGTGGCTTCCAAACAACATCTTGTCCTGTTGGTGAACTTGGTAAAAATAAAACGCATCCATGGAATCTTTTCAGTTTTAACACAAGTTCTGAAAAAATAAAAATATTAAAAATAATGGAAGCACTTTCGTAACACTACATAAATGATTTGGATGTGGGGACCAATTGTAATATTTACACATTTGCTGATGACACAAAACTTGGAGGGAATGTCAATTGTGAGGAGGATGCAAGGAGACTTCAAGGGGATTTGGACAGACTTAGTGAATGGGCAAGAACATGGCAGATGGAATATAATGTGAATAAATGTGAAGTGATCCACTTTGGTGGAAAAAAACAGAAAGGCAGAGTATTTCTTTAATGGTGAGAGGTTGGGAAGTGTTGATGTCTAAAGAGACCTGAGTGTCCTTGTTCATGAGTCATTAAAAGCTAGTGTGTAAGTGCAGCAAGCAATTAAGAATGCAAATGGTATGTTGGCCTTCATTGCAAGGGGATTTGAGTGCAGGAGTAAAGATATATTGCTGCAATTGTTTAACAAAGTGATTGATGACAACGCTATGTCATCAGGCTGCGCCGTGGTGCGCACATGCGCACACGGTCTCAGGCCCTCTGCGCATGCGCTGCGGTCCGGCTTGTCAGGACCAGTTTGCGCATGCGCAGATGACGTCATCGCGTGACGTCATCTTCCTCGGGGAACACGCCAGGTTGGCCTCTGCGCATGCGCAAACTGGTCTTGGCACTCCGGACCGCAGCGCATGCGCAGAGGGCCTGAGACCGCGTGCGCATGTGCGTCAATCTTCCGAAAGCTTCGGCGCGAGTTTTTGAAAGTGGAAGGAGGAGAGGTTTCATCGGGCATTTTATCTCAATTATTTAGTCATTTTGGACATTTGCTTCATTTTTATTAGACAGAGGAGATTGTTCCAAGGTAAGTTGCTCTGAAAATATTTACATTGTCTGGGGCACTGCATGTGCTCCAGTCCCTGTTGTTAAGTTGGTCTGAAAACATTTCAAGGGAGGGAGGGAGGAGGGAAAGGAGGGAGGGAAGAAGGGAAGGGAGGGAGGGAAGAAGGGAAGGGAGGGAGGGAAGAAGGGAAGGGAGGGAGGGAAGAAGGGAAGGAAGGGAGGGAGGGAAGAAGGGAAGGAAGGGAGGAAGGGAAGGGAGGGACGGGGGGGAGCAGCGGAGCGGAAGAGGAGTGCCTTTTTCTGTGCATGCGCCATAAACACAAGGACTGGCTGATGAGATGGAGCCAATTAATTTGCCCAACAATTGCCAGGAAGCACCTTCGGATGGAGGTGGCCATGCGCTGGACATCAGTCGCGTGCCACAATCCATGGATCCTGAGCGTTTCACCCCCTGGCCTAATGATTTGATGGACCATACATACGCCTGCCTGTTCAAAGCTCCACTTCCCCCACCTGCGGTACCCTCTCCTTGCTGTTCAGTTACACAGTCACCTGTTCCTGCACCCATCCAAGCAGTGCACATGGACACACAGCCACCTGTTCCTGCACCCAACCGAGCAGTGCACGTGGACACACAGCCACATGTTTCCCCATCCGCCCTTGAAACAACCATGCAGAGCCTTGTGAGACTCCGCAATTGCCAGCTGCTGCCTGTCAAGCACTTGGGGAACATTCAGCAAGAAGAGATTGAGCACTAAAAGAAACAAGCATGCCGTGTCCAGTGGTAGCACAAATGTGAATGCTCTTGCTGCGTACACAACTGGTGAGGTGGGAGTGCAGCCACACCATTCTCCATCCTCAGTGTTGCTTTAAGGTAGATAAGAGTGAAAGAAATGGAAGATGATGCTGATAGTAGTAGGCAGGATTAAATGGGAATGGATGGGAAGACGCACGAGTAGCATAACCACTAGCAGGGAACAGCTGGGCTAAATGGCCTGCTTTATGTTCATAGTCCAAAAGAAATGTGCTTCTTTTTCCAGCACCCTCACATCATTCATGTTTTCCCTGAGAGCAGCATTGAACCATCACGAGATAGGGGCAGTTACATCATCCTGACTCCTACAGCTGAGGTGGGTACTAAGTGATTCATTTGCCTATACTGCAGAGCATAAAACATGCGCAACAGTAATTTCATTGGAGGGAGGGAAGCTCTGACACTGATGTTCTTTCATTATTTCCTTCCATGTAAAATGTGCCCTTGAGAAAACAATCCTTGACACTTAAGGACGGCATTCCAGCAAAGGAGGCAGTGCAGGAGATGACGCAAGGATGTGATGATTCCTGCATCTGAGGTGGGTAATAAGTGCTTCATTGGTGACGTTATCAATTGGTGCCTTCACTGCAGAACTTAAAAAGGTGTGCGCAACAGTAATTTCATTGGAGGGAGGGAAGCTCTGACTCTGATTTGCTTTTTTTCTTTTCATGTAAAACATGCCGTCGAGAAAACAATCCTCGAGACTTACGGTAAGCATTCAAGCAACGAAGGCAACTGGATCATGCTGCGGAGCTCATCACAATGTGGAAAGGAACATTGCATTTATGGATGAATTGGGAATGCACATTGGGATGCGCTTGGGGAACATTCACCAAGAATAGACTGAGCTCAGACTCTTGTGACTTTGCCTTCTTCACATGGACAATACAGTAGTGGAATAGAGAGCCAAGCGTTCATTCACCACAAGGCTCTCCAGGAACAATCTCTTTAGCTGTGCATAGCAGAGACTCGGCCTGTCTGTCTAACGGGAATGCTGGACACAACATTCATGTATCCATGCACAGCAGTTCCGCGGATACTTAATGAACTTAATAAAACTTTTCAATAATTAAACCCAGAATTGTTGAGGTTTTGTTTTGCATGCTATTTCTCCGACTTTGCAACTGCACTTCAGATATTCAACTATGGTGGGGGGGGTAGAGGGAGGGGTGGGTGAAGAGGGGGATAGAGGGGTGGGGAGGGAGGGGTGGGGAGAGGGAGCATGCAAAATGCAGGGACCAGACAGTTGCAATGCCTGAAATACTGTGGAGAAGTAGGGGAGAAAGCAACTGGGTAGGGGATAAAGCAACTGGATTAGGCATCCGCAGCAGGAGGGAATGGCTGAATGGAGAGGGCCGGAAGCGAGAGGCCGTAGAGAGCCGCGGGGAGCGAGCGTGCGAAGACCTTGGTGTCACCGGGTCCAGGAACTGGCCAGCAAGTCTTTTGCTGTTGTGTTTATGGCGCATGCACAGAAAAAGGCCCTCCTCTTCCGTTCCGCTGCTCCGCCCCCCCAACTCTCTCCCCTTCCTCCCTCTCCCTCCCCTCCTCCCTCTCCCCCTCCACCCACTCTCTCCCCCACTTCTCCCAGCTCTCCCCCTCCCCCCTTCTTTACCCCTCCCTCCTTGCCCCCTCCCTCCTTCCCCCTTCTCCCTCCTTCCCACTTCTCCCCTCCCTCTTTCTCCCCCCTCCCTCTTTCCCCCCTCCCTCTCCCTCTTTCCCCTGTCCCTCTTTCCCCCCCTCCCTCTTTCCCCCCCCTCCCTCTCCCCCCCCCCCCCCATCACCCTCTTCCCCCCCCCGTCACCCTCGTCCCCCACCCCCGTCACCCTCTTCCCCCCCCGTCACCCTCTTCCCCCCCCCGTCACCCTCTTACCCCCCCGTCACCTTCTCCCCCCCGTCACCCTCTTCCCCCCCCCCATCACCCTCTTCCCCCCCCCCCCTCCCGTCACCCTCTTCTCCCCCCCCCCTCCCCGTCACCGCTACCGCTGCTCTCCCCGCGCTGCTCTCCCCGGCCCCCGCGCTGCTCTCCCCGGCCCGCTCCACTCTCTCACTCCGGCCATTGTATTCTGCCACGTGTTTGTCAGGTTTCATCTCTGTGATTGTTTGAGCAACGCCATCTTTAGTCCTGGCAGCTGCTACAGTCGCAATCTGTGACGTTTTCGTGGCACATGCTGTATTTGCGCATGTGCCAAAACAGCGCCACCTACCGATCACGTTGTCAACAATTGCGGTCATTGTTTAAAGCCTTGGTGAGACCACACATGGAGGATTGTGTACAGTTTTGGTCTAAGGAAGGATGTACTTGCCACAGAGGGAGTGCAAGAGAGCTTCATCAGACTAATCCCTGGGATGGTGGGATTGACTTAATGAGGAGAGATTGCAGAAACTGTGCCAGTATTCTCTAGAGTTTTGAAGAATGAGAGGTAATCTTGTTGAAAATTTAAAATTTTTTACAGGGCGTGACGGGTAGATGTGGATAGGATGTTTCCCCTGGTTGGTGAGCGAGAACAAGGAGACACAGTCTCAGAATAATTTCATCATCTCATTTAAGACTGAGATGAGGAGGAACTTATTTACTCAGAGGGTGGGGAATCTGTGGAATTCTCTACCCCAGAGGGCCGTGGAAACTCAATCATCGATCAGGTTCAAGACAGAAATCGATACATTTCTGGATACTGTTGGCATCAACGGATATGGGGACAATGGGGAAAAATGGCATAGAGGTAGATGATCAGCCATGATCTGTTTGAATGGCGGAGCAGGCTCAATGAGCTGAATGGCCTACTCCTGCTCCTATTTCCTGTAATCCTATGGCCTGCCCCTTAACTCCTCTCTACACACCAGCCAAGGCCTCAAACACTTCTTCCAGGTGAAGCAGTGATTTACTTGTACTTACTTCAATTTAGTATACTGTATTCGCTGTTCACAATGCAGTCTCCTCTCAATTGGGGAGACCAAACGCTGATTAGTTGACCGCTTTGTGGAAAACCTCCACTCAGTTCACAAGCATGACCATGAACTTCTGTTTGCTTGCCATTTTAATTCACATCCTGCTCTCACTCCTACATTTCTGTCCTCAGCCTGCTGCAGTGTTCCAGTAAAGTTCAACGCAAGCTCGAGGAACAGCACCTCATCTTTTGATTAGGCACTCTACAGCCTTCTAGACTCAACATTGAGTTCAACAACTTTAGACCACGATTGCAGTTTTGATTTGTTTTTTTTTACCATGTTCCAGTCTTAAACTTGTTTTTCATGCTTTTCCTTTCAGAAAGAGCTGTTAAACACTCTCTCTGCCCAAATAATTTGCCTTTTACTATGGCTATGATTACTCCCTTTGCCTTATGTTCTATGACATCTTTGACTTTTAAGCTCTCCTTCCCCCTGCCCTATCACAGACCTTTGCTTTGGTTCTTCTTGCCCCTCCCCCTTTCACTTGCGCAAAGCCTATTACATTTCTAAGTTCTCCCAGTTCTGATGAAAGGTCACGGACCTAAAATGTTAACTCTGTTTCTCTCTCCACGATGTTGCCAGACCTGCTGTGTATTTCCAGCGCTTTATTTTTTTATTAGTTGAATGGAGGGGACTGGTTTCTGGGGAGAACAGAGAGGAAGGGGGGAAGAGGAGGGAAGAAAAGAAGGAGGTCAACAAGACTATATGGAGGAGAGCAGGAAAAAGGGGTAGAGGAGAGGGAGAATAAGGCATGTGGAGGGAACAAGAAAAAACGGAAGATGGGAGGGGAGAAAATAGAGAGCAAAAGGACAAGGGGGAAGGTAGGAACAAAGGGAAGAGGGGTGGAGAGAAGAAAGGCTCGGAGGAAAATAGAGGTGGACAGGAGGCTGAAAATTAAATATCGAGAAAAACAGAAAGCTCATAGTTTTAAAATGAACGTGGAGTAGATATTACTCAGGAAGCTAATAAATGTTAAACACAGAAGGGACTCTGTTAAGTGTAAATTCATCATTAGTCCTCAGAGTCTGACAACCTTGATAAGTAAACTCATTGGTGATGCGAGAAGAGTTACTATCTTTAATGTTACTCTGAATAATATTTTGAATATGTATCTTGATAGATAAAGCCAAAAACATTTCAGACAAGCTCGCCCAAAGACTTAGCTCAACCATACAGATCAGAAGGACCCAGGTTCAATCCCCAGTCTATGCTGTTAGTTCATGTCAGCCAAGGCAGCAGTAACGCACTTTGGTTAGGAAAGAAAAAATCACTCAGGGCTCCTACATCATTGCAGTCTAGCAACTGCTGGTGAGATGTGAATTTCAGTTAAGAATTGGCTTTTGCAGCAATGCCAATGTCACTTGATTAGCTTACCACATCCACTTGTATTGCTCTCCACCCGTACCCCAATGGGGACAAATGGATTCTGTAGGGGGACAGGTAGAGACTTAGAGTTGGGTGCTCTATGGGGTCATAGGGAGAGGAATAGGATTCGGCAGTAATATTCAGTTTGATTTCAAAGGGGTCAACGGACAGAGTGAACATTTCAGTGGTCACACAAGTAGAAACAGTGGGGAGGAATGGCACGAATAAATTGATTGCAACACTACACGGTAATGGGGGGAGGTCCAATGGTAATGGAGGGAAGGGTTAAGGTTACATTGGGTCGGTCAAGTGTGATGGGTTTCAGGTTGGAAGGTGGCAGGAGCAGGTTGGGAGGTGGGGAGACTAGCCATAAATTGCACATGCATCATTTTCGAACAATAATGAAAACCACATGGTCTTTGAAGGATAGCAGGGTGAATGGGAGGAGACAAATGATTGTGGGTAGATACTCAACCTGGCTGCAATTGTAAGGCACAGAAGACTGCACATTGCCTGGACAGTTCCATTGACTGGCCACAGAAGGCTGAATTGGAACTTTCTGCTTGTTTCATTATTTGAAAAGCTGCAGTGACTTGGGTGTCATACCCCCAACTTTTTAAATACCGCGGGAAGAGGAGCACAGGGAGAGACCAAGGATGGATCTTTTCCCTCAACGCATGATGGCTGAACACCAGCAACAGGCAGAACAGGAAGGAAAGGATACTGCGACTGACAACATGCAAGAATGGTATTTTAAAAGATGGGCTCTGGCATGTCATTGCATCCTCAGAACAAGGACAAATCACCTTCAAATGCCAGAGAGGCAATACCAGAGAGACCTAAGGATTTTCGTGAAATGGTCACAGAAAATGCGACGATCCTGCAGCATCACCTGCAACTGCTTGAGTTTTGTGGGAAACACATACCACTTGCCCTCAAGGTGACTGCTGGACTCAATATTTTTGCCTACCTGCATCCTCCAGGGATCAGCATATCCGGCATATTGCAGTCTGCGAACCATGGGAGTACCAAAGAGGTGACCAATGCCCTATTTCAACGTGCCAATGAGTTCTTCTACTTACCTATAGATGAGGACAGCCATGCAGCAAGGTCTATGTCCTTCACCATCATCGCTGGGTTCCCTAGAGTGCAAGGGGTGATCGACTGCACTCATGTGGCCATTAGAGCTCCCAAGGAGCAGCCTGCTGCAATGGCTTCCGATCTTTGAATATACAACTGTACAACTGGTTTGTGACAACAGGACAAAAATAATGCAGGCTTGCACAAGATTCCCAGGGAGCTGTCACAACTCATACATTTTAAGGAAATCACAGCTGCCAGAGGTTTTTGAAGAACAAGCCAAAGTAGACGGCTGGATCCTTGGTGACACATGGTTGATGACACCAATGCATCATCACCAAAGTGCAGCTGAAGATAGATGCCAAGTTGATCACGCATCCACCAGCGCTATCATTGATAACACCAATGGTATTTTTAAAATGCGCTTACACTGGCTTGACCAGTCTGAGGGGGTTTAACGTGACATGACAGAGAGGGTCTCATGAGTCATTATTGCTGTGCATTACACAACCTGGCACTTAGACACAGCAAATTTTCTGCAGGTGGAGCAACAGGAGAAAAACCAGTCCTCTGCAGATGAGGATAACAATGAAAAGGGTGAGGAGGAGGACAACAATGCAAACGATGCCATTATAAATATAAGGACCATGGAGAAAACTGCAAGGGACATCAGGGAACACCTCATATTTGCATGTTTTAGTCAACAATAACTCAATTTAAAAAGTTACGTTGGGAGGAGGAAACATACATTCTCCAAATATATTCACATACTGCTTGAGGTCTTCATCATTACGTCAATCAAAAAGGACTCCTCTGACATCAACGCGTGAACCTGCAGTGGAGATGTGGCAAACAGCCTTTATGCTGTCCACTTCATTGAAAGCAACATCTGTCTCCATTGGAAATATGACAATGCATCAAGGCATTAACCTGCACACATAGGAAGTTACAACGTTGCACCACTTTGATGTGACCAGCAGATCCAAAGTTCTCGAGGCGACAATGCAATGGGGAACACAACGATGCTAGGAAAGTAAAGTTGTGACTGGAGATCCATGACTGGAAGGCATATTTGTAGTTTTAGCACTGAAAAATATGCAGGTGTGATACAGCCATCATTGAGGACTGAAGGCTAACATCAAACTGAAAAACGAATACTGGACATTTTCTGAAAGACATTGCAAGCAACAATGTATTCCTGCCATATACCTCCAGTAACCAGTTTCCTTTTCAAAGGAAACCAAGCAAATGACTTACGGCACTGCATTAAATATTAAGCTAAATAAAGATGTATTGAAAATGAAGCAAAATGTGAACAATATTGACAACACCCGTGCCACCTTTGTGCTCATAGCTTTTTCATCTTATGTTTCCTACCACTATGTGTAGGTGCAGCCCTGACATTAGCAGCTGAGGTGGAGGCAGTCTGCTCAATGCACTGCCTAATTGCTATGGATGACCGTGGCGGGCATCCTTTGGAGGCAGCATGGTGTCTTGGTGGTTCCAGCCTACTGGGAGTCTGCACCAAGGGTGTTTGAGTATCCCCTGTGTGCTCACCTGCTGGAGGTAAGCGGGGGAGGCGGAGACGCTGCTTGCCCGGTTGGTGGGGGGGGGGGGGGGGGGGGCGTATCCTGAGAGGAAGGCCCCGGGACAGCTGGCATGCACTCCTCCTTCATCTATGTGCACGATGGCACCTGCCTGCCTCCCTGAGGGGAAGGAGCACCTGTAGGGAGGTCCAGATTCTTTGTCCTCCTCTCGCTTAGACTCTGCTGCATGGAGCCCACGGCAACAGCAATGGAGTGCAGGACAGAGCAGATATGGCTCGAGTGCTCAACCAGACTCGCCATGGAGCTCGCCAAACTCTCAACTGAGGAAGCCATTTGCTCATATGCCTGGGACAAAGCAGATGTCATGGCTTGCATGGACTCCTTCACGGCACACATTAAGCCACTCATGACCTCAGGCATCTCCGACATATTTTCCACATGGCTTTGCTGCACATCCAGCAGACTTCTCATTGCAACAAAGAGGGTATCGTCATGAGGATGGGGCTGAGCGGGTGCCTGGTTCCCAGCAGTCCTCCGATTTTCAGGGGACTCAGCTGCTGGGATCTTCCTGTGTCATGCACACCAGTTTGTGACCCAGATTCTAATTTTAAACCTCCCGTAGACTGTGTGGATGTATCTGCGCTGGCAGAGGTGGAAGAAGAGGCAAGTGACGGTGCACCCTTTGGGGTTTTGGCTTCATCTTCCTCCCCAGAGGAGAATTCTTGGGCCTCAGGGTGTTCCAAGACTTGAGGGTGGGCACCTGCGGTGAAGACACAAACAGGTACTTTAAGCATCTGATGCACATGAGTTCACACACTTTCCTTTGGTGTGCACATATTGCTTCAATAGTGGAGATGACACTTCATCCATCTGCCTTGTGGATCCCGCCTCGCCATCTGTGATCGCCCTGCCTCTCTCCTCTCTTGCAATTTCTGATGCCTGCTCCTCAGCTGGGGTCAGCATGTTGATGTCAGGGACACCTCCTCTCGTTTTAGCATGCTTGCACTGGCTGTGGGTGCATTTATCTTGTAGGTGACAGTGCAGATTTAAAGGACATGTCAAAAGATGCAACACAACTTCTACATACATGCATCAACATCACTCAGCCTGTAGTGGATTTTGCACGACACATACACGCATATAAACATAAAGTCATCTTGGCGCACAATCATTTGGTGTATGGCAGCAAGGCTGCTCACGCATTCTGCTGCATGTCTTGTGTACCCTCTGTCTTAAAGACACAGAGCCAGGGAGAAAACCAATGGAGCAGCTTCACCAAAACTACATATCCTCACTGATCTGAGCAAGTCATTGTTCCGTTTGTGACACTGAACTCAGGTTCTGCGCGTCACCCTACAGATCAAGACCTCCTCTGCTACATCCATGCAGACCGCCTTGGTCAGGCCGAAGGATCTTCAGACCCCATCTGCGGGGAAGAGGACCTCCCTCCTTCCCCTGAGGGCCTCAAGGAGAACCTGCAGGCAGGCATCACTGAACTGTGGGGCAGAAGGCTGCCTTCTGGCTGACATCTGCTTTGCTTTCGCTGCAGGGGAAATAAATAGTGTGCAGTTACGAAGGTACAAATTAGGAGCAGGAGTAGGCCACTCGGCCCTTCGAGCCTGCTCCGCCATTCAATAAGATCATGGCTGAACTGATTACTCCACATTTCCACCTCCCCCTCATAACCTTCCACTTCCTTGCTTATCAAGAATTTATCTACCTGTCTTAAAAATATTCAAAGACTCTGCTTCCACCATCTTTTGAGGAAGAGAATTCCAAAGACTCACGACCCTCTGAGAGAAAAAAATTCTCCTCATCTCCGTCTTAAATGGGCGACCCCTTATTTTTAAACAGTAACCCCTAGTTCTAGATTCTCCCACAAGGGGAAACATCCTTTCCACATCCACCCTATCAAGACCCCTCAGGATCTTATATGTTTCAATCAAGTCGCCTCTTCCTCTTCTAAATTCCAGCAGATACAAGCCTCACCTGTCTAATTTTTCCTCATAAGACAGCCAGCCCATTCCAGCTATTGGTCTAGTAAACCTTCTCTGTACTGCCTCCAATGCATTTACATCCTTCCTTAAATAAGGAGACCAGTACTGTACACAGTACTCCAGATATGGTCTCACCAATGCCCTGTATAGCTGAAGCATAACCTCCCTACTTCTGTATTTGGGAAAGATGTAAAGGTAACAGGGTTGTAGTGGTGGGTGATTTTAACTTCCCCAATATTGACTGGGACTCACTTAGTGCTAGGGGCTTGGATGGGGCAGAATTTGTGAGGACATCCAGGAGGGCTTCTTGAAACAGTATGTAGATAGTTCAACTAGGGATGGGGCCATTCTGGACCTGGTATTGGGGAATGAGCCCGGCCAGGTAGTCGAAGTTTCAGTGGGGGAGCATTTCGGGAGCAGTGACCATAATTCCATAAGTTTTAAGGTACTTGTGGATAAGGATAACAGTAGTCCTCGGGTGAAGATGCTAAATTGGGGGAAGGCGAATTATAACAATATTAGGCAGGAACTGAAGAATTTAGATTGGGGGCGGCTGTTTGAGAGTAAATCAACATCTGACATGTGGGAATCTTTCAAACGTCAGCTGATTAGAATCCAGGACCAGCATGTTCCTGTGAGGAAGAAAGACAAGTTTTGCAAGTTTCAGGAACCTTGGATAACGAGGGATATTGTGAGCCGAGTCAAAAAGAAAAAGGAAGCATTTGTAAGGGCTGGAAGGCTAGGAACAGATGAAGCACTTGAGGAATATAAAGACAGTAGGAAAGAACTTAAGCAAGGAATTAGGAGGGCTAAAAGGGGTCATGAAAAGTCATTGGCAAACAGGATTAAGGAAAATCCCAAGGCTTTTTATACGTATATAAAGAGCAAGAGGGTAACCAGGGAAAGGGTTGGCCCACTCAAGGACAGAGATGGGAATCTATGTGTGGAGCCAGAGGAAATGGGCGAGGTGCTAAATGAGTACTTTGCATCAGTATTCACCAAAAAGAAGGACTTGGTGGATGATGAGCCGAGGGAAGGGAGTGCAGATAGTCTCAGTCACCTCTATCAAAAAGGAGGAGGTGTTGGGTGTCTTGCAAAGCATTAAGGTAGATAAGTCCCCAGGGCCTGATGGGATCTACCCTAGAATACTGAGGGAGGCAAGGGAAGCAATTGCTGGGGCCTTGACAGAAATCTTTGCATCCTCATTGGCTACAGGTGAGGTCCCACAGGACTGGAGAATAGCCAATGTTGTTCCTTTGTTTAAGAAGGCTGGCAAGGATAATCTAGGAAATTATAGGCTGGTGAGCCTTACGTCAGTGGTAGGGAAACTATTAGAGAGGATTATTCGGGATGGGATTTACTCCCATTTGGAAACAAACGAACTTATTAGCGAGAGACAACATGGTTTTGTGAAGGGAAGGTGGTGTCTTACTAATTTGATTGAGTATTTTGAGGAAGTGACGAAGATGATTGATGAAGGAAGGGCAGTGGATGTTATCTATATGGACTTTAGTAAAGCCTTTGACAAGGTCCCGCATGGCAGACTGGTACAAAAGGTGAAGTCACATGGGATCAGAGGTGAGCTGGCAAGATGGATACAGAACTGGCTCGGTGATAGAAGACAGAGGGTAGCAGTGGATGGGTGTTTTTCTGAATGGAGGGCTGTGACTAGTGGTGTTCTGCAGGGGTCAGTGCTGGGACCTTTGCTGTTTGTAGTATATATAAATGATTTGGAGGAAAATGTAGCTGGTCTGATTAGTAAGTTTGTGGACGACACAAAGGTTGGTGGAGTTGCGGATAATGATGAGGATTGTCAGAGAATACAGCAGGATATAGATTGGTTGGAGACTTGGGCGGAGAAATGGCAGATGGAGTTTAATCCGGACACATGTGAGGTAATGCATTTTGGAAGGTCTAATGCAGGTGGGAGGTATACAGTAAATGGCAGAACCCTTAGGAGTATTGACAGGCAGAGAGGTCTGGGCATACAGGTCCACAGGTCACTGAAAGTGGCAACGCAGGTGGATAAGGTAGTCAAGAAGGCATACGGCATGCTTGCCTTCATCGGTTGGGGCATAGAGTAAAAAAATTGGCAAGTCATGTTGCAGCTGTACAGAACCTCAGTTAGGCCACACTTAGAATATTGCATGCAATTCTGGTCGCCACACTACCAGAAGGACGTGGAGCCTTTGGAGAGGGTACAGAGGACGTTTACCAGGATGTTGCCTGGTCTGGAGGGCATTAGCTATGAGGAGAGGTTGGAAAAACCCGGATTGTTTTCACTGGAACGACGAAGGTGGAGGGGCGACATGATAGAGATTTACAAAGTTATGAGCGGCATGGACAGAGTGGATAGACAGAAGCTTTTTCCCAGGGTGGAAGAGTCAGTTACTAGGGGACATAGATTTAAGGTGAGAGGGGCAAAGTTTAGAGAGGATGTGCGAGGCAAGTTCTTTACACAGAGGGTGGTGAGTGCCTGGAACTTGCTGCCAGGGGAGGTGGTGGAAGCAGATACGATAGCGACGTTTAAGAGACATCTTGACAAATATATGAATAGGAAGGAATAGAGGGATATGGGCCCCGGAAGTGCAGAAGGTGTTAGTTTAGGCAGGCATCAAGATCGGCGCAGGCTTGGAGGGCTGAATGGCGTGTTCCTGTGCTGTCCTGTTCTTTGTTTGTATTCAATTCCCCTCGCGATAAACAATAACATTCTATTAGAGTTCCTAATCATGTGCTGTACCTGCATATTAACATTTTTGGCCGAAGGGCCTGTTTTTATGCTGTACGACTCTATGACTCTATTAACCTTTTTTCGGTTCATGCACTAGGACACCCAGATCCCTCTGCATCCCAGAGCTCTGCAATCTCTCACCATTTCGATAATATGCTTTTTTTATTCTTCCTGCCAAAATGGACAATTTCACACTTTCCCACATTATACTCCATTTCCGAAGTCTTTGCCCACTCACTTTGCCTATCTCTATCCCTTTGTAGCCCCCTTATGTCCTCTTCACAAGTTACTTTCCGACCTATCTCTTTATCATCAGCAAATTTAGTAACCATACCTTCGCTCCCTTCATCCAAGTCATTTATATAAATTGTAAAAGGTTGAGGCCCCAGCATAGATCCCTGTGACACACCACTCGTTACATCTTGTCAACCAGAAAATGACCCATTTTTCTTTCTTGTTGAAATGTATCTATTCCGTGTATTCTGAAAAAGTTGGTGCTGGTTTCACAAATTAAGGGAGGCAAAAGCATTTGAATTAAATAAAAGATGTAATTTAGGTATCTCTGAAGAGACTTACATGACAGGAAGGCTGCTGATTCTTGAGGCTGCAAACACAGAACGCTTTATATCTGTGGCGATCATGGTGCTTGGCACAGTGACGACAGGTTTCACCAATGAAAGGCTGTCCCTGCCGCATTATCCCATGTGTCTCCCATATCCATCCATTTAAATATTGAATCGCGTGGGATACAGGAAAAATGGTGGAAGTGGAAGTTCCGCCAACTTCTGGTCCTGCCATTGGGAATGCTGCAGGTCTCATAAAATCCAAGCCAAGGTTGATGAAGGGAATGCAGTGTATGGTGTCTATATGAATTTTAAGAAAGTGTTTGACAAAGAACCATATAAAAGACTGGTTAACAAAATTGAGGCTCATGGAATAGGAGGGCCAGTGTCAGCTTGGATAAAAAATTGGCTTAAGGACAGAAAAAAGCGAGTAGTGGTAAATGTTTGTTTTTCAGACTGGAGGATAGGGGACAGTGGTTTCGCCGAAGGTTCAGTGCTGGAACCACTGTTTATCCTGATATACATAAATGACTTGGATATTGGAATACAGAGTAAAATATCACAATTTTCCGATGACACCAAACTTGGAGATGTGGCAAACAGTGAAGATGATACCAATCGACTGCGACAGAACACAGATAGGCTCGCAGAATGTGTTGGACAAGTGGGAGATGGAATTTAATACAGAGTAGTTTGAGGTGTTGCATTTTGGCAGATGGAATAGGGAGAGACTTAATCGACTTAATGGCACAGTTCTAAAGCATAGATCAGAGAACAGTACAGCACAGGACAGGCCCTTCGGCCCACGATGTTGTGCCGAACCTTTAACCTACTCTAAAATCAAACTAACTACATACCCTTCATTCTACTATCATCCATGTACCTATCCAAGAGTCGCTTAAATGTCCCTAATGTATCTGCTTCTCATGCCTCTCATCATCTTGTACCTCTCTATCAAGTCACCTCTCATCCTTCTTCGCTCCAATGAGAAAAGCCCCAGCTCCCTCAATCTTTCTTCGTAGGACATGCCGTCCGGTCCAGGCAGCATCCTGGTAAATCTCCTCTGCACCCTCTCTAAAGCTTCCACATCCTTCCTATAATGAGGAGACCAGAACTGAACACAATATTCCAAGTGTGGTCGAACCAGGGCCTAAAAGAGCTGCAGCATAACCTCGCGGCTTTTAAACTCAATCCCCCTGTTAATGAAAGCCAACACACCATAAGCCTTCTTAACAACCCGATCAACTTGGGTGGCGACTTTGAGCGATCTATGGACATGGACCCCAAGATCCCTCTGTTCCTCCACACTACCAAGAATCCTGTCTTTAAGCCTGTATTCTGCATTCAAATTCGACCTTCCAAAATGAATCACTTCACACATTTCCAGGTTTAACTCCATCTGCCACTTCTCAGCCCAGCTCAGCATCCTGTCAATGTCCCGTTGCAACCTACAACAGCCAGTCTTACGTCGGTAGTGGGCAAATTATTGGAGAGGATTCTGAGAGACAGGATTTATGATTATTTGGAAAAGCATGGTTTGATTAGAGACAGTCAGCCTGGCTTTGTAAGGGGCAGATCATGGCTCACAAGCCTTATTGAATTCTTTGAAGATGTGACAAAACACATTGATGAAGGAAGAGCAGTGGATGTGGTGTATATGGATTTTAGCAAGGTCTTTGATAAGGTTCCCCATGGTAGACTCATTCAGAAAGTAAGGAGGTATGGGATTCAGGGAAAGTTGGCTGTCTGGATACAAAATTGGCTGGCCCATAGAAGTCAGAGGGTGGTAGTAGATGGAAAGTATTCAGCATGGAGCTCGGTGACCAGTGGTGTTCCACAAGGATCTGTTCTGGGACCTCTGCTCTTTGTGATTTTTATAAATGACTTGGATGAGGAAGTGGAAGGCTGGGTTAGCAAGTTTGCCGATGACACGAAGGTTGCTGGAGTTGTGGATAGTGTGGAAGGCTGTTGTCGGTTGCAACGGGAGATTAACAGGATGCAGAGCTGGGCTGAGAAGTGGCAGATGGAGTTCAACCTGGAAAAGTGTGAAATGATTCATTTTGGAAGGTCGAATTTGAATGCAGAATACAGGCTTAAAGACAGGATTCTTAGTAATGTGGAGGAACAGAGGGATCTTGGGGTCCATGTCCATAGATCGCTCAAAGTTGCCACCCAAATTGATAGGGTTGTTAAGAAGGCGTGTGGTGTGTTGGCTTTCATTAACAGGGGGATTGAGTTTAAGAGCCGCGAGGTTATGCTGCAGCTCAATAAGGCCCTGGTTCGACCACATTTGGAATATTACGTTCAGTTCTGGTCTCCTCATTATAGGAAGGATGTGGAAGCTTTAGAGAGGGTGCAGAGGAGATTTACCAGGATGCTGTCTGGACTGGAGGGCATGTCCTACGAAGAAAGATTGAGGGAGCTGGGGCTTTTCTCATTGGAGCGAAGAAGGATGAGAGGTGACTTGATAGAGGGGTACAAGATGATGAGAGGCATAGATAATGTGGATAGCCAGAGACTTTTTCCTGGGTGGAAAGGGCTATCACCAGGGGGCATAATTTTAAGGTGATTGGAGGGCGGTTTCGGGGAGATGTCAGAGGTAGGTTCTTTACACAGAGAGTGGTGGGTGCGTGGAATGCCCTGCCAGCGGTGGTAGTAGAAGCAGATACATTAGGGGCATTTAAGCTACTCTTGGATAGGTACATGGATGATAGTAGAATGAAGGGTAGGTAGTTAGTTTGATCTTAGAGTCGGTTAAAGGTTCGGAACAACATCATGGGCCAAAGGGCCTGTACTGTGCTGTACTGTTCTATGTTCTATGTTCAATGTGTTTTGTCACATCTTCAAAGAACTCAATAAGGCTTGTGAGGCATGACCTGCCCCTCACAAAGCCATGCTGACTGTCTCTAATCAAACCATGCTTTTCCAAATAATCATAAATCCTGTCTCTCAGAATCCTCTCCAATAATTTGCCCACTACCGACGTAAGACTGACTGGTCTATAATTCCCAAGGTTATCCCTATTCCCTTTCTTGAATAAGGGAACAACATTTGCCACCCTCCAATCATCCGGTACTACTCCAGTGGACAGAGAAGACGCAAAGATCATCGCCAAAGACGCAGCAATCTCTTCCCTCGCTTCCTGTAATATCCTTGGGTATATCCCGTCTGGCCCCGGGGACTTATCTGTCCTCATATCATTCAATATTTCCAGCACATCCTCCCTCTTAACCTCAAGCTGTTCGAGCATATCAGCCTGTTCCACGCTGTCCTCACAAACGACCAGGTCCCTCTCACCAGTGAATACTGAAGCAAAGTATTCATTTAGGACCTCCCCTACGACCTCCGACTCCAGGCACAAGTTCCCTCCACTATCCCTGATCGGCCCTACCCTCACTCTGGCCATCCTCTTGTTCCTCACATAAGTGTAGAACGCCTTGGGACTTCCCTTAATCCTACCCGCCAAGACATTTTCATGTCCCCCTTCTAGCTCTCCTAAGTCCATTCTTCAGTTCCTTCCTGGCTACCTTGTAACCCTCTAGAGCCCTGTCTGATCCTTGCTTCCTCAACCTTAAGTAAGCTTCCTTCTTCCTCTTGACTAACTGTTCTACATCTCTTGTCATCCAAGGTTCCTTCACCCTACCATCCATTCCCTGCCTCATCGGGACAAACCTATCCAGCAGTTGCAGCAAGTGCTCCTTAAACAACCTCCACATTTCTGTCGTGCATTTCCCTGAGAACATCTGTTCCCAATTTATGCTCCCCAGTTCCTGCCCAATTGCATTGTAATTCCCAGGGACAGAGGAACCTGTGAGTTGATCTTTGAAGTGGGCAGGAGATACTGGCCGGGACTATCCAGACCCTTTGAGGACAGGGTCGGAGGTGGGAAGGCTGGCAAGATAGCATGGCAAGGTGTTGGGCGGTGTGTCTGCATTCTTGCCGCTAGTCCATTTTGCCATGGCAGAAAGGTGGCATTCGTCCTGCACGGAGTCCAATTGAGCCACTTAAGTGGCCAATTGACAGTTTCTTCCTACCTCAGCTGGCATTTTACCAGTGGTGCGGGGAATGGGGTGCTCTGCAATGTGGGGAGATTGCTCGATAACGCTGGCGGCCTCGCAGTGGCCTCCGGGGAGGGGGCCTACCTTTTGGGCACCCTTTGGCCCACGAATGAGCCCCTGGCGGCACTGGCCACCTCTGTGGCATCGGTGCCACGTGCCCTCAGTGACTGATCCTACCCTTGCCGGGGCCTGCCTGACTGGCTCCAGCTTCCTCCAGACCCCACTCTCTTGGTTGCGAAGGCATACATCCATCGCTGCACCCTCTTGCTCCAGGTGCAGCCCCAGCAGTGGCCACCGCTGCTGGTGGTGCTGGTGAGGCTGCAGAACTGCTGGTCCTCTGATTGGGCTGGTAGCTCTTGTGGGTGGGCCACCATCCTTAATTGGATTGCAGGCCCGGTGACAGCCACTCAATTGGCTAACGGCTGTAAAATGCAGCCCTGGGTCCTGCCGCCTGCCGAAGTGAGGTTGCTTCACCACCCCTCAACAATTGCCACCTCGAGCCTCTGGCCACGGCGGCAGTACCCCTGCCGCCTCAGAAAAATCCCGGCCAATGAGTGAGTAGTTAGCAAAGTATATTTTGGACTTCATAAATACTTTGAGTACAGAAGCAGGGAAGTTATCGATATTGGAGGAAGGGGCAGAGTGTAATATATCCAAATTTGCTGACGATACAAAAATAGGTGGGAGGGCATGTTGTGATGAGGATTAAGGAATCTACAAGGGGATATAGATAGATTGAGTGAGTGGGCAAAAACTTGGCAGATGGAGTTTAATGTAGGAAAGTGTGAGGTCAAGCACTTTGGTAGGAAGAATCAAAAGGCAGACTATTATTTAAATGGAAAGAAATTCCAAAAAAGTGCAGCACAGAGGGATCTGGGTGTTCTTGTGCATGAAACACAAAAAGTTAGCATGCAGGTGCAGCAAGTAATTAAGAAGGAAAATGGAATTTTGGCCTTTAGTGCTAGGGGGTTGGAGTTTAAAAATAGGGAAGTCTTGTTACAACTGTAAAGGGTGTTGGTGAGGCTGCACCTGGATTCTGTGTTCAGTTTTGGTCCCTGTATTTAAGAAAGGATATACTGGCATTGGAGGCAGTTCAAAAGAGATTCACTAGGCTGATTCCTGGGATGAAGGGGTTGACTTATCAAGAATAGCTAAACAGGTTACGCCTTTTTTCATTAGAGCGTAGAAAAATGAGGGGCGATCTTATTGAAAGGTACAAGATTCTGAGGGGGCTTGACAGGGTAGATGTTGAGAAGATGTTCCTACTAGTGGGGGAATCTGGAACTAGGGGACATAGTTACAGAATAAGGGGACACTCATTTAAGACTGAGATGCGAAGGAATTTCTTCTCTGAGGGTAGTGAATGTCTGGAACTCTCTACACCAGAGCGTTGTGGAAGCCAGATCACTGAAAGTATTTAAAGAGGAGGTGGATATATTTTTGAAATATCAGGGAGGTAAGAGCTATGAGGAGCTGGCAAGAAAGAGGAGTTGAGGTCTGGGGCAGATCAGCCATGATCTTATTGAATGGTGGGGCAGGCTTGAGGGCCGAAAGGCCTACTCCTGCTCCTATTTCTTTTGTTCTTATGAACCTGATATGTATAATCCTGTATGCCACGGATTATCTGTGTTTCTCTTAAATTATAGTTTGAAGATGTGACTCATCTCAATTGAGGATTTTTCAGTAAGGATAAGGGTGGCACAGTGGCGCAGTGGTTAGCACCGCAGCCTCACAGCTCCAGCGACCCGGGTCAATTCTGGGTACTGCCTGTGCGGAGTTTGCAAGTTCTCCCTGTGTCTGCGTGGGTTTCCTCCGGGTGCTCCGGTTTCCTCCCACACGCCAAAGACTTGCAGGTTGATAGGTTAATTGGCCATTACAAATTGCCCCTAGTATAGGTAGGTGGTAGGGAAATATATAGGGACAGGTGGGGATGTGGTAGGAATATGGGATCAGTGTAGGATTAGTATAAATGGGTGGTTGATGGTCGGCACAGACTCGGTGGGCCGAAGGGCCTGTTTCAGTGCTGTATCTCTAAACTAAACTAAACTAACACAGGAATTGGCACACAAGTATTTCAGTAGCTGGTGTATGGAGCTAGGATTCTCTGTTCCAATCCCCAGGTCATGCTAACATTTAACTAGGTATTGGATAATAAAAGGTGCACTCCTCACTGTCAGGCTGATTTATGGGAGTGACTGGTGACACTGAACATGAATGATCATCTGGTGCATAAATCCAAAAAAGTGTGTCAACCAAAACTCTGCACCAGTAATTAAATAATATGTTTGAATAACATTTAAAGTCAAGTCTTTTATGCAGAAATTCAAACTTGAATGATAGTGCAGACCTTTCAGAATTCCTTCCACTAATGTTGATCTTTTTACTGACGCTTTTCTTGTTTTCTCCATAAGGAGAAGAAATGCAACTGGATCAACCACACAGGATATATTTCTAAATAAACATTAAACAATTGAAAGTTTGAAGTGCATAGTTTCACGTGCTTTACTTAGTTTTGTCAAGTCACTCCTGGCATCCTCTTGATGATTGAGACAAAGAACAAAGAATAGTACAGCACAGGAACAGGCCATTCGGCCCTCCAAGCCTGCGCCGATCTTGATGCCTGTCCAAACTAAAACCTTCTGCACTTCCGGGGACCGTATCCCTCTATTCCCATCCTATTCATGTATTTGTCAAAATGCCTCTTAAACGTCGCTATCGTACCTGCTTCCACCACCTCCCCCGGCAGCAAGTTCCAGGCACTCACCACCCACTGTGTAAAGAACTTGCCTCGCACATCCCCTCTAAACTTTGCCCCTCTCACCTTAAACCTATGTCCCCTAGTAACTGACTCTTCCACCCTGGGAAAAAGCTTCTGACTATCCACTCTGTCCATGCCACTCATAACTTTGTAAACCTCTATCATGTCGCCCCTCCACCTCCGTCGTTTCACCGAGTTTATCCAATCCGAGTTTATCCAATCTCTCCTCATAGCTCATGCCCTCCAGACCAGGCAACATCCTAGTAAACCTCTTCTGTACCCTCTCCAAAGCCTCCATGTCCTTCTGGTAGTGCGGCAACCAGAATTGCAGGCAATATTCTAAGTGTGGCCGAACTAAGGTTCTGTACAGCTGCAGCATGACTTGCCAATTTTTATACTCTATGCTCCGACCGATGAAGGCAAGCATGCCGTATGCCTTCTTGACTACCTTATCCACATATGTTGCCACTTTCAGTGACCTGTGGACCAGTACGCCCAGATCTCTCTGCCTGTCAATACTCCTAAGGGTTCTGCCATTTACTGCACACTTCCCACCTGCATTAGATCTTCCAAGATACATAAACTCATATTTGTCCGGATTAAACTCCATCTGCCATTTCTCCGCCCAAGTCTCCAACCGATCTATATCCTGCTGTGTCCTCTGGCAATCCTCATCACTATCCGCAACTCCACCAAACTTTGTGTCGTCCGCAAACTTACTAATCAGACCAGCTACATTTTCCTCCAAATCATTTATATCTACTACAAACAGCAAAGGTCCCAGCACTGATCCCTGCGGAACACCACTAGTCACATCCCTCCATTCAGAAAAGCACCCTTCCACTGCCACCCTCTGTCTTTTATGACTGAGCCAGTTCTGTATCCATCTTGCCAGCTCACCTCTGATCCCGTGTGAGGGACCTTGTCAAAGGCTTTACTGAAGTCCATGTAGACAACATCCACTGCCCTTCCTTCATCAATCATCTTCGTCACTTCCTCAAAAAACTCAATCAAGTTAATTAAACACGACCTCCCCTTCACAAAACCATGCTGCCTCTCGCTAATAAGTTCATTTATTTCCAAATGGGAGTAAATCCTGTCCCGAAGAATCCTCTCTAACAATTTCCCTACCACTGACGTAAGGCTCACCAGCATATAATTTCCTGGATTATCCTTGCTACCCTTCTTAAACAAAGGAACAACATTGGCTATTCTCCAGTCCTCTGGGACCTCACCTGTAGCCAATGAGGATGCAAAGATTTCTGTCAAGGCCCCAGCAATTTCTTCCCTTGCCTCCCTCAGTATTCTGGGGTAGATCCCATCAGGCCCTGGGGACTTATCTACCTTAATGCTTGGCAAGATGCCCAACACCTCCTCCCTTTTGATAACGACATGACCCAGACTATCTACACTCCCTTCCTTCGACTCATCATTTACCAAATCCTTCTCTTTGGTGAATACTGATGCAAAGTATTCATTTAGTACCTCGCCCATTTCCTCTGGCTCCACACATAAATTCCCATCTCTGTCATTGAGTGGGCAAACTCTTTCTCTAGTTACCCTCTTTCTCTTCATATGTGTATAAAAAGCCTTGGGATTCTCCTTAATCCTGTTTGTCAATGACTTTTCAACACCCCTTTTAGCCCTCCTGACTCCTTGCTTAAGTTCCTTCCTACTTTCTTTATATTCCTCAAGGGCTTCGTCTGTTCCCAACCTTCTAGCCCTTACGAATGCTTCTTTTTTCTTTTTGACTAGGCTCACAATATTCCTCGTTATCCAAGGTTCCTGAAACTTGCAAAACTTATCCTTCTTCCTCAGAGGAACATGCCGGTCCTGGATTCTAATTAACTGACGTTTGAAAGACTCCCACATGTCAGATGTTGATTTACCCTCAAACAGCCGCCCCCAATTTAAATTCTTCAGTTCCTGCCTAATATTGTTATAATTACCCTTCCCCCAATTTAGCACCTTCACCCGAGGACTACTCTTATCCTTATCTACAGCACAGAAACAGGCCATTCAGCCCTCCAAGTCTGCACCGATCTTGATGCCTGTCTAAACTAAAACCTTCTGCACTTCCCTCTATTCCCATCCTATTCATGTATTTGTCTCCCTCCTCCTGTCTCTCTCTGATAGCCTTTCTCTATCACTGTCTCTCTCCCTCAGTCTCTCTCTCTTCCAGAGTCTCACTGTCTGTCTCTGTATCACTCTAACTCTCTCTGTCTCTCTCCTCCCTCCCTTGTTCTCTGTCTGTCTGTCTCTCTGCCTCCGTCCCTCGGCCTCTTTCTCCCAGACTCTCGCTCTGTCTTCCTCTGTCTTTCTTTATGTGTGTCTCTCTTTCTGTCTCTCTCTCTATCACTGGCTGTCACTGTCTCTCAGCCTCTGTTTCCCTCTCCCACTCTCTCCATGTCTCTCTTTATTTCTCTCTCTCGTTTCTTTTTTTCTTTTTTAGAGATACAGCACTGAAACAGGCCCTTCGGCCCACCGAGTCTGTGCCGACCAACAACCA
This sequence comes from Heterodontus francisci, assembly GCF_036365525.1. NCBI lineage: Eukaryota > Metazoa > Chordata > Chondrichthyes > Heterodontiformes > Heterodontidae > Heterodontus > Heterodontus francisci. The sequence continues at coordinate 156,623,382 of NC_090376.1, forward strand.
CCCATTTATACTAACCCAACAGTCATCCCATATTCCCTATCACCTCCCTACACTGGGGGCAATTTACAACAGCCAATTTACATATCACCTGCAAGTCTTTTTTTTTTGGATGTGGGAGGAAACCGGAGCACCCGGAGAAAACCCACACAGACACAGGGAGAACTTGCAAACTCCGCACAGACAGTACCCAGAATTGAACCCGGGTCCCTGGAGCTGTGAGGCTGCAGTGCTAACCACTGCGCCACTGTGCCGCGGTTCTTGCTCTCGCGATCTGTCTCTGTCTCACTCTTTCCGTCACTCTCTCTATCTTTCCGTCTCTCTCTCTCTCTCCATCTCTGTCTCTCCCTCTCTCTCTCACTCTATCGCTGTCACTGTCTCTCACTTTTTAGGACCCGCCCCATTCAGTAAATTAGTGTAATTATTAAACCCGCCCCCAGACAGTCAAAGAATGTCAGTGTTATCCCCGCCCCTAGTCAGTTAATGAATGTCAGTACGGGCCCCGCCCCCAGTCAGTCAATGAATGGCAGTATTATCCCCGCCCCCAGTCAGTCAATAAGTGTCAGCACTGGCCCCGCCCCCAGTCAGTCAATGAATGGCAGTATTGGCCCCGCCCCCAGTGAGTCAATGAGTGTCATTAGTGGCGCCCGCCCCAGTCACTCAAAGAGTGTCAGAACTTGCCCCGCCCCCAGTCAGTCAATGAGTGCCAGGATTGGCCCCGCAGCCTGTCAGTCAATGAGTGTTGTATTATCCCCGCCCCCAGTCAGTCAATGAGTGCCAGGATTGGCCCCGCAGCCTGTCAGTCAATGAGTGTTGTATTATCCCCGTCCCCAGTCAGTCAATGAGTGTCAGTTTTGGCCCCGCACTCAATTAATCAATGAGTGACAGTATTGGCCGCGCCCCCAGTCAGTCAATGAGTGTCTGCATTCACCCCGCCCCTCGTCAGTCAATGAGAATGAGTATTGGCCCTGCCCCCAGTCAGTCAATGCGTTTAAAGTATTGACCCCGCCCACAGTCAGTCAATGAGTGTCAGTACTGGATGCGCCGCCAGTCAGTCAATGAGGGTCTTTAGTGACCCCCGCCCCAGTCAATCAATGAGTGTCAGCACTGGTCCCGCCCCCAGTCAGTCAATGAGTGTGACAACGGGCGCCGCACCCAGTCAATCAATGAGAGTCAGAAATAGCCCCGCCGCCAGGCAGTCAAGGAGTGTCAGTATTGGCCTCGCCCCATTCAATCTGTTCCAGTCAGTATTATCTCCACCCCCAATCAATGAGTGTCTGTCTTGCTGTCTCTCTCTCTGTCTCCTCCCTCTCTGTCTCTCTCTCCCCCTCTCCCTCTCTCTGTGTCCTCTCTCTGTCTTTCTTTCTCTAACTGAGTCTCTCTTTCTGTCTCTCTGTATTTCTCTCTCTCTCTCCATCTCAGTTTCTCCCTGCCTCCCTCCCTGTCTCTCTCACTCTGTTTCCCTCTCCCACTCTCTCTGTCCCCCTCTCTGTCTGTCTCTCGCTCGCTCAGTCTCCCTCTCTCTCTCTGTCTCTCTGCCCCCTCTCTCTCCCTCTCTCTCACTCAGCCTCTCGATCTCTCTCTCTATCTGTCTCTCTCTCTGTCCTCTCTCTGACTTGCAATGTCTCCCTTTGTCTTTCTTTCTCTATCTGTGTCTCTCTTTCTGTCTCTCTGTATTTCTCTCTCTGCCTCTGTCTCTCTCTCTTGTCTCTCTCTCTCTGTCTCTCTCTATCTGTCTTCCTCTCTCCGTGTCACTCTCTCTGTCTTTCCGTCTCTCTCTCCATCTCTCTCTCTCTCCATCTGTCTTTCGCCGCCCGTCTCCCTGTCTCTCTCACTCTATCGCTGTCACAGACTCACTGTTTAGGCCCCGCCCCATTCAGTAAATTAGTGTAATTATTAACCCAGCCCCCAGTCAGTCAATGAGTGTCAGTAATGGCCCCGCCCCAGTCTGTCAAAAATGGTGTCAGTTTTTTTTTCCAAGTCCAACATTTTTATTATTTCAAATCAACTTATATGATCTGCTAATGTTTACAGAGGCTTGGGAGGAGGTCCATGTGGGATGTTGGAGCCTGGCTTCTCGTGAACGATTTCTTACCACTTTGCTGTGGATGGCACAGCTGAAACAGTAATGCAATTTCACGTACAGCTTGGGCAGCACGTACGCAGGGGGATGGGAACCGGAGCTACGGATCAGTGGATGGGGTAGCTGTTGAACAGGCAGATACCGAGTGCAGAGAGTCTGTGAGGAAGGTTAGACAATTGACACGACAAAGTTGCAGCCAGTATGATGAATTGAAGTGTGTCTATTTTAACGCAAGAAGTGTCAGGAATAAGGGTGATGAACTTAGAGCATGGATCAGTACTTGGAGCTATGATGTTGTGGCCATTACGGAGACGTGGATATCACAGGGGCAGGAATGGATGTTGGATGTTCCGGGGTTTAGATGTTTCAAAAGGAATAGGGAGGGAGGTAAAAGAGGTGGGGGAGTGGCATTACTAATCAGGGATAGTATCACAGCTGCAGAAAGGGAGGTCAGCGAGGAGGGTTTGTCTACTGAGTCATTATGGGTGGAAGTCAGAAACAGGAAAGGAGCAGTCACTTTGTTGGGAGTTTTCTATAGACCCCCCAATAGCAACAGAGACACGGAGGAACAGATTGGGAGGCAGATTTTGGAAAGGTGCAGAAGTAACAGGGTTATTGTCATGGGTGACTTCAACTTCCCTAATATTGATTGGAACCTCCTTAGAGCAAATAGTTTGATGGAGCAGTTTTTGTCAGGTGTGTCCAGGAAGGTTTCCTGACTCAATATGTAGATAGGCCGAGGAGAGGGGGGGCTATGTTGGATTTGGTGCTTGGCAACGAACCAGGCCAGGTGGCAGATCTCTCGGTGGGAGAGCATTTCGGTGATAGTGATCACAACTCCCTGACCTTTACTATAGTCATGGAGAGGGACAGGAGCAGATGGGATGGGAAAATATTTAATTGGGGGAGGGGGAATTACAATGCTATTAGGCAGGAACTGGGGAGCATAAATTGGGAACAGATGTTCTCAGGGAAATGCACGACAGAGATGTGGAGGTTGTTTAAGGAGCACTTGCTGCGACTGCTGGATAGGTTTGTCCCGATGAGGCAAGGAAGGGATGGTAGGGTGAAGGAACCTTGGATGACAAGAGATGTGGAACAGTTAGTCAAGAGGAAGAAGGAAGCTTACTTAAGGTTGAGGAAGCAAGGATCAGACAGGGCTCTAGAGGGTTACAAGGTAGCCAGGAAGGAACTGAAGAATGGACTTAGGAGAGCTAGAAGGGGGACATGAAAATGTCTTGGCGGGTAGGATTAAGGGAAGTCCCAAGGCGTTCTACACTTATGTGAGGAACAAGAGGATGGCCAGAGTGAGGGTAGGGCCGATCAGGGATAGTGGAGGGAACTTGTGCCTGGAGTCGGAGGTGGTAGGGGAGGTCCTAAATGAATACTTTGCTTCAGTATTCACTGGTGAGAGGGACCTGGTCGTTTGTGAGGACAGTGTGGAACAGGCTGATATGCTAGAACAGGTTGAGGTTAAGAGGGAGGATGTGCTGGAAATATTGAATGATATGAGGACAGTTAAGTCCCCGGGGCCAGACGGGATATACCCAAGGATATTACGGGAAGCGAGGGAAGAGATTGCTGCGTCTTTGGCGATGATCTTTGCGTCTTCTCTGTCCACTGGAGTAGTACCGTATGATTGGAGGGTGGCAAATGTTGTTCCCTTGTTCAAGAAAGGGAATAGGGATAACCCTGGGAATTATAGACCAGTCAGTGTTACGTTGGCAGTGGGCAAATTATTGGAGAGGATTCTGAGAGACAGGATTTATGATGATTTGGAAAAGCATGGTTTGATTAGAGACAGTCAGCATGGCTTTGTGAGGGGCAGGTTATGCCTCACCAGCCTTATTGAATTTTTTGAAGATGTGACAAAACACATTGATGAAGGAAGAGCAGTGGATGTGGTGTATATGGATTTTAGCAAGGCGTTTGATAAGGTTCCCCATGGTAGGCTCATTCAGAAAGTGAGGAGGCATGCGATACAGGTAAAGCTGGCTGTCTGGATACAGAATTGGTTGGCCCATAGAAGTCAGAGGGTGGTAGTCGATGGAAAGTATTCAGCATGGAGCTCGGTGACCAGTGGTGTTCCGCAGGGATCTGTTCTGGGACCTCTGCTCTTTGTGATTTTTATAAATGACTTGGATGAGGGAGTGGAAGGCTGGGTTAGCAAGTTTGCCGATGACACGAAGGTTGCTGGAGTTGTGGATAGTGTGGAAGGCTGTTGTAGGTTGCAACGGGAGATTGACAGGATGCAGAGCTGGGCTGAGAAGTGGCAGATGGAGTTAAACCTGGAAATGTGTGAAGTGATTCATTTTGGAAGGTCGAATTTGAATGCAGAATGCAGGCTTAAAGACAGGATTCTTAGTAGTGTGGAGGAACAGAGAGATCTTGGGGTCCATGTCCATCGATCGCTCAAAGTTGCCACCCAAGTTGATAAGGTTGTTAAGAAGGCGTATGGTGTGTTGGCTTTCATTAACAGGGGGATTCAGTTTAAGAGCCGTGAGGTTATGCTGCAGCTCTATAAGGCCCTGGTTCGACCACACTTGGAATATCGTGTTCAGTTCTGGTCGCCTCATTATAGGAAGGATGTGGAAGCTTTAGAGAGGGTGCAGAGGAGATTTACCAGGATGCTGCCTGGACTGGAGGGCATGTCTTATGAAGAAAGATTGAGGGAGCTGGGGCTTTTCTCATTGGAGCGAAGAAGGATGAGAGGTGACTTGATAGAGGGGTACAAGATGATGAGAGGCATAGATAGAGTGGATAGTCAGAGACTTTTTCCCGGGGTGGAAAGGGCTATCACCAGGGTACATAATTTTAACTTGATTGGAGGAAGGTTTGGGGGAGATGTCAGAGGTAGTTTCTTTACACAGAGAGTGGTGGGTGCGTGGAATGCGCTGCCAGCGGTGGTAGTAGAAGCAGATACATTAGGGACATTTAAGCGACTCTTGAATAGGTACATGGATGATAGTAGAATGAAGGGTAGGTAGTTAGTTTGATCTTAGAGTAGGTTAAAGGTTCGGCACAACATCGTGGGCCGAAGGGCCTGTACTGTGCTGTACTGTTCTATGTTCTATGTATGAAAGACACTGGCCTCCGAAATATCACGAACTGCAGCAGCCTCCACAATGTTACGGATGACAAACTTCTTAATGGCTTTGTCTTTGGGGACGCAGCGCCCCGCCCGCTGTCAGTCAATGAGCGTTAGCATTCTATCCGCCCCCAGTCAATGAGTGTCTGGGGGCAGGGCCAAATCTGTCAGTCAATGAGTTTAAAGTTTTGGCCCCGACCACAGTCAGTCAATGAGTGCCAGTATTGGCCGCGCCGCCATTCAGTCAACGAGGGTCATTAGTGGCCCCCGCCCCAGTCAGTCAATGAGTGTCAGTATTATCTCCACCCCCAATCAATGAGTGTCTGTCTTGCTGTCCTTCTCTCTGACTCCCTTTGTCTCCTCCCTCTCTGTCTCTCTCTCTCCCCTTTCTCTCTCTGTCTCTCTCCCTCTCTCTATCTGTCTCTCTGTATTTCTCTCGCTCTCTCTGTCTCTCTTTTTCTTTTTCTGTCTCTATCTCTCTGTCTCCCTCTCTCCATCTCTATCGTTGTCTCTGTCTCTCCCACTGTCTCTCTCTCTGTTTCCCTCTCCCCCTCTCTGTCTTTCTGTCTCTCTGCCCCCCCCCTCTCTCTCTCTCTCACTCTGCCTCTCTCTCTGTCTTGCAATGTCTCCCTTTGTCTTTCTTTCTCTTTGTGTCTCTTTCTGTCTCTCTGTATTTCTCTGCCTCTGTCTCTCTCTCTATCTGTCTTCCTCTTTCCGTTTCACTCTCTCTCCATCTCTGTCTCTCCCTGCCTCTCACTCTATCGCTGTCACTGTTTCACTGTTAAGGCCCCGCCCCATTCAGTAAATTAGTGTAATTGTTAACCCCGCCCCAGTCAGTCATTGAGTATCAGTATTGGCCCCGCCCTGCAGTCATTCAATGAGTGTCAGATTTAGCCCCGCCCCAGTCAGTCATTGAGTATCAGTATTGGCCCCGCCCTGCAGTCATTCAATGAGTGTCAGATTTAGCCCCGCCCCCAGTCAGTCAAGGGGTATCATGCAATGGCCCCGCCCCAGACTGTCAAAGAGTGTCAGTGGTGGACCCGCCCGCAGTCAGTCAATGAGGGAGAGCATTGTATCCGCCCCCAGTCAGTCAATGAGTGTTTGGGGGCAGGGCCAATTCTGTAAATCAATGAGTTTAAAGTTTTGGCCCCGCCCACAGTCAGTCAGAGTGTCAGAAATAGCCCCGCCGCCAGTCAATGAGTTTAAAGTATTGGCCCCGCCCACAGGCAGTCAATGAGTGTCAGTATTGGACCCGCCCCCAGTCAGTCAATGAGTGTCAGTATTGGACCCGCCCCCAGTCTGTCAATGAGTGTCAGTATTGGCGCTGCCCACAGTCAGTCATGAGTTTAAAGTATTGGACCCGCCCCCAGTCAGACAATGAGTGTCAGTATTGGACCCGCCCCCAGTCAGTCAATGAGTGTCAATATTAGACGCGCCCCCTGTCAGTCAAAGAGTGTCAGTATTGGCCCCGCCCCCAGTCAGTCATGAGTTTAAAGTATTGGCCCCGCCCCCAGTCCATCAATGAGTTCAAAGTATTGGCCCCGCTTCCAGTCAGTCAATGAGTGTCAGTGTTGGACCAGCCCTCAGTCAGTCAATGAGTGTCAGTATTGGACCCGCCCACAGTCAGTCAATGAGTGTCAGTATTGGACCCGCCCCCAGTCAGTCAATGAGTGTCAATATTGGACCCGCCCCCAGTCAGTCAATGAGTGTCAGTATTGGACTCGCCCACAGTCAGTCAATGAGTGTCAGTATTGGACCCGCCCCCAGTCAGTCAATGAGTGTCAGTATTGAACCCGCCCCCAGTCAGTCAATGATTGTTAGTATTGGCTCTGGCCGCAGTCAGTCAATGAGTGTCAATATTGGACCCGCCCTCACTCAGTCAATGAGTGTTAGTATTGGACCCGCCCCAAGTCAGTCAATGACTGTCAGTATTGGACCCGCCCCCAGTCAGTCAATGACTGTCAGTATTGGACCCGCCCCCAGTCAGTCAATGAGTGTCAGTATTGGCTCTGGCCGCAGTCAGTCAATGAGTGTCAATATTGGACCCGCCCCCACTCAGTCAATGAGTGTCAGTATTGGACCCGCCCCCATTCAGTCAATGAGTGTCAGTATTGGACCCGTCCCAAGTCAGTCAATGAGTGTCAATATTGGACCCGCCCCCACTCAGTCAATGAGTGTCAGTATTGGACCCGCCCCCAGTCAGTCAATGAGTGTCAGTATTGGCTCTGGCCACAGTCAGTCAATGAGTGTCATTAGTGGCGCACGCCCCAGTCAGTCAATGACTGTCAGCATTGGCCCCGCACCATCAGTCAATGAGTGTCAATATTATCTCCGCCCTTGGTCAGTGAAAGAGTGTCTGAATTGGCCACGCCCCACTAGTCAATTAGTGTCAGTATTATCCCCGCCCCGAGTCAGTCAATGAAAGTGAGTATTGGCTCGGCCCCCAGTCAGGCAATGAGTGTCTGTTTAGGCCTCGCCCCATTCAGTCAATTCGTGTCATTATTATCCCTGTCCCCAGTCATTCAAGGAGTGTCAGTAGTGGTCCCGCCCCCGTCTGTCAAAGAGTATCAGTCGTGGCCCCACACCTAGTCAATCAATGAGTGTCAGAATTAGCCCCGCCGCCAGTCAGTCAAGGCGTGTCATTTGTGGCACCGCCCCAGTCAGTGAATGAGAGTCAGTATTGGCCCCGCACCCAGTCAGTCAATGAGTGTCATCACTGTCCCCGCCCGCAGTCAGTCAATGAGTGTCATCACTGTCCCCGCCCGCAGTCAGTCAATGAGTGTCAGTATTGGCCCTGCCCCCAGTCAGTCAATGAGTGTCATCACTGTCCCCGCCCGCAGTCAATGAGTGTCAGTATTGGCCCCGCCCCCAGTCAGTCAATGAGTGTCATCACTGTCCCCGCCCGCAGTCAGTCAATGAGTGTCAGTATTGGCCCCGCCCCCAGTCAGTCAATGAGTGTCAGTATTGGCCCCGCACCCAGTCAGTCAATGAGTGTCATCACTGTCCCCGCCCGCAGTCAGTCAATGAGTGTCAGTATTGGCCCCGCACCCAGTCAGTCAATGAGTGTCATCACTGTCCCCGCCCGCAGTCAGTCAATGAGTGTCAGTATTGGCCCCGCCCCCAGTCAGTCAATGAGTGTCATCGCTGTCCCCGCCCGCAGTCAGTCAATGAGTGTCAGTATTGGCCCCGCCCCCAGTCAGTCAATGAGTGTCATCACTGTCCCCGCCCGCAGTCAATGAGTGTCAGTATTGGCCCCGCCCCCAGTCAGTCAATGAGTGTCATCACTGTCCCCGCCCGCAGTCAGTCAATGAGTGTCATCACTGTCCCCGCCCGCAGTCAGTCAATGAGTGTCATCACTGTCCCCGCCCGCAGTCAGTCAATGAGTGTCATCACTGTCCCCGCCCGCAGTCAGTCAATGAGTGTCAGTATTGGCTCTGGCCACAGTAAACCAATGAGTGTCATTAGTGGCCCCCGCCCTAGTCACTCAATCAGTGTTAGCACTGGCCCCGCCCCCAATCAGTCAATGAGTGTCAGTATTATATAAAAACAAGAAATGTTGGAACCACTCAGCAGGTCTGGCAGCATCCCTGGAAAGAGAAGCAGAGTTAACGTTTCAGGTCAGTGACCCTTCTTTGGAACTGACAAATATTAGAAAAGTTACAGGTTATAAGCAAGTGAGGTGGGGGGTATGAAAATCCTGTTGGAGAGAAGAGCAGAACTTCAAGGTAGGCATTCCTGGAAGATGGGTCTGTCCTTGTCTTTGTCATGGACTGTTGATGGAGATCTGTCCAGGCCCACTGTTTCTTTATCACTGACCACTTGGGGAATGCATATTGGTCTCACCATGTCTTTATCACAATTTCCTGGGTGATAGCTGAACAACTCCACCCTGTTTGTACCATGGACATGGGAGTCTGGAGACCAACATGGGTGGCACAGTGGCGCAGTGCTGAGCACTGCAGCCTCACAGCTCCAGCAACCTGGGTTTGATTCTGGGTACTGCCTGTGTGGAGTTTGCAAGTTCTCCCTGTGTCTGTGTGGGTTTCCTCTGGGTGCTCTGGTTTCCTCCCACATGCCAAAGACTTGCAGGTTGAGAGGTAAATTGGCTATTAGCAATTGCCCCTAGTATAGGTAGGTGGTAGGGAAATATAGGGACAGGTGGGGATGTGGTAGGAATATGGAATTAGTGTAGGATTAGTATAATATGGGTGGTTGATGGTTGGCAGAGACTCGGTGGGCTGAAGGGCCTGTTTCAGTGCTGTATCTCGAATAACAATATGTAATTCCCTGAGATTACAAACAATAAAATGATGGATTTCCTTCTGCTCTCCATCTCTGGGTCTTTGGGATTCTCCCCACTGCTGTGACCCCGAAGTCTCCTGAGAATCCTGTTTGCCACTAAAATGTGTCTGACAGTTAAAGCATCGAGCAGCAGGATCATAAGATCATAAGAACTAGGAGCAGGAGTAGGCCGTCTGGCTCCTTGAGCCTTCTCCGCCATTCAATAAGATCATGGCTGATCTTTTTGTGGACTCAGATCCACTTACCTGTGTTCTCACCGTATCCCTTAATTCCTTTATTGTTCAAAAAGATATCTACCTTGCCTTTAAAAACATTTACTGAAGAAGCGTCAACTACTTCACTGGGCAAGGAATTCCATAGATTAACAACCCTCTGGGTGAAGAAGTTCCTCCTTAATTCAGTCCTAAATCTGCTCCCTCTAATCTTGAGGCTATGCCCTCTTGTCCTAGCTTCATCTGCCAGTGGAAACATCCTCTCTACTTGTATCTTATCTATTCCCTTCATAATTTTATATGTTTCCATAAGATCCCCCCCCTCATTCTTCTGAATTCCAATGAATATAATCCCAATCTACTCGGTCTCTCCTCATAAGCCAACCCCCTCAACTCTGGAATCAACCTAGTGAACCTCCTCTGCACCCTCTCCAGTGCCAGTACATCCTTTCTCAAGTAAGGAGACCAAAACTGCACACAGTACTCCAGGTGCGGCCTCACCAGTACCTTATACAGCTGCAACATAACCTCTCTGCTTTTAAACTCAATCCCTTTAGCAATGAAGGACAAAATTCCATTTGCCTTCCTAATTACTTGCTGTACCTGCAGACCAACCTTCTGCGATTCATGCACAAGGACACCCAGGTCCCTCTGCATAGCAGCATGCTGCAACTTTTTACCATTCAAGTAATAATCCTTTTTACTGTTACTCCGACCGAAATGAATGACTTCACATTTATTAACATTGTATTCCATCTGCCAGACCTTTGCCCACTCACTCAATGTATCTATGTTCCTCTGCAAAGTTTCACAGTCATCTGCACACTTTGCTCTGCCACTCATCTTAGTGTCATCTGCAAACTTTGACACCCTACACGTGGTCCCCAACTCCAAATCATCTATATAAATTGTAAATAATTGCGGTCCCAACACCGATCCCTGAGGCACACCACTAGTGACTCATTTACACAGTGCTACACAGAGTAGCACTCATTTATCCCCACTCTCTGCTTCCTGTTAGTCAACCAATCCTCTATCCATGCTAATACTTTACCCCTAACGCCATGCATCCTTATCTTATGCAGCAGCCTCTTGTGCGGCACCTTGTCGAAGGCCTTTTGGAAATCTAGGTACACCACATCCACTGGGTCCCCATTGTCCACCTTGCTCGTAATGTCATCATAGAATTCCAAAAGATTTGTCAAGCATGACCTGCCCTTCATGAACCCATGCTGCGTCTGCCCAACGGGACAATTTCTATCGAGATGCCCTGCTATTTCTTCCTTGATAATAGACTCAAGCATCTTCCCCACTACAGAGGTTAAGCTAACCGGTCTATAATTCCCCATCTTTTGTCTACCTCCTTTTTTAAACAGTGGCGTCACATCTGCTGTTTTCCAATCTGCTGGGACTACCCCAGAGTCCAGCGAATTTTGGAAAATTACCGCCAGTGCACCTGCTATCTCTCCCGCCATCTCTTTTAGTACCCTGGGATGCATTCCATCAGGGCCAGGAGACTTATCAATCCTTAGCTCCATTAGCTTGCCCAACACTACCTCTTCCGTAATAATGATTGTTTCCAGGTCCTCACCTACGTTCGTCTCTTTGTCAATTACTGGCATGTTATTAATGTCCTCCACTGTGAAGACCGATACAAAATACCTGTTCAATGCCTCGGCCATTTCATCATATCCCATAACTAAATTCCCCTTCTCATCCTCTAAAGGACCAACGTTTACTTTCGCCACTCTTTTTCGTTCTATATATTCATAGAAACTTTTGCTATCTGTCTTTATATTCTGTGCTAGTTTTTTTTCTCATGTTCTATCTTACTTTTCTTTATCGCTCTTTTTGTGGCTTTCTGTTGACCTTTAAAGTTTTCCCAATCTTCTAGTTTCATGCTGTTTTTGGCCACTTTGCCTTTTTTAATTTGATAGCCTCCCTTATTTCCTTAGACACCCATGGCAGATTACCCCTTTTCTTCCAGTCCTTCCTTTTCACTGGAATATACTTTTGCTGAGCACTTTGAAAAATTGCTTTGAAAGTCCTCCACTGCTCGTCAACTGTCCCACCATAAAATCTTTGTTTCCAGTCTACTTTAGCCACGTCCTCCCTCATTCTATTGTAGTCCCCCTTGTTCAAGCGCAGGACCCTGGTATTGGATTTTATCTTCACACTCTCCATCTGTATTCTAAATTCAACCATACTGTGATCATTCCTTCCAAGAGGATCCCTAACTATGAGGTCATTAATTATTCCTGTCTCATTACACAGGACTAGATCTAGGATAGCTTGCTCCCTCGTCGGTTCCATTACATACTGTTCAAGAAAACTATCACGGATACACTCAACGAACTCCTCCTCAAGGCTACCCTGACTGAGCTGCTTCGACCAATCTACATGTAGATTAAAATCCCCCATGATAATTGCCATACCATTTTTACAGGCATTAGTTATTTCTTTGTTTATTGCCCGCCCCAATGTGATGTTATTATTTGGTGGCCTATAGACTACGCCTATCAATGACTTTTTCTTCTTAGAGTTTCTAATTTCCACCCAAATGGATTCAACCTCATTCTCCATAGAACCTATATCATCTCTCAGCACTGCCCTGATGTCGTCCTTGAATATCAGAGCTACACCACCTCCCTTACCTTCCTGTCTGTCCTTCCGAATAGTCTGGTACCCCTGGATATTTAACTCCCAGTCGTGACCAACCTGTAAACATGTCTCCGTAATGTTACCAAATCATATTCATTCGTGATGATTTGTGCCGTTAACTCATCAACCTTGTTACGAATGCCACGGGCATTCAGGTAAAGTGCCTTTATGCTAGCTTTCTTACCCACATGATTTCCAACATCTCTAATAACTCCTGAGTTATCCTTCCTTTCTGCTTCTTTCATAGTCTGCCTTGAACTTAAACCCTCCTGCACACATGTTAACCTGCTGCTTACCTTTTTATTTACCATCATACTCCCTGTCGTTTTCCCTTTCCGTTCCCCCCGAGTCACTAGTTTAAAGTCCTAGAGACCACCCTATTTATCCGTTTCGCTAGAACACTGGTTCCCCATCAGTTCAGGTGGAGACCATCCCATCGGTACAGATCCCCCCCCCCCCGCCCCCCCCCCCCCCCCCCCCGGTTTCCAAAACTGATGCCAATGCCCCATGAAATGGAACCCCTCTTTCCCACTCCACTCCCTTAGCCATGTGTTTACTTCCCTAATATTCTTATCCCTAAGCCAATTTGCATGTGGATCAGGCATTAATCTGGAGATTATGACCCTCGAGGACCTGTTCCTTAATTTCATTCCTAGTGCTTTATAATCCCCAAACAGGTCCTCATCCTAGCCTTGCCTATGTTGTTAGTCCCAACGTGGACCACAACAACTGGATCTCCCCCCCCGCTCCAATATCCTTTCAAGCCGGTCAGAGATGTCCTGCACCCTGGCCACCGGGCAGGCAACACACCATGCGGGACTCCCGATCCGGCTTGCAAAGGATACTATCTATCCCCCTAATTATAGAATCCCCTATAACTACCACTTGTCTTTTTGCTCCCCCCTCTTGAATGGTCTTCTGCACCATGGTGCTATGGTCAGTTGGCTCATCCTCCCCGCAGCCCTTTTCCTCATCCACACAGGGAGCAAGTATCTCGTACAAATGGGACTCCTGGGGTGAGAATATAATGTAAGAGTTCGATGTCTCCCCATACCTTTGATAGACTAACAATGAGTTTTAGAGCACAAAACCAGGGCAGATTGTCAAGCTGATACAATTCCAACAGCATGAAATACCAGGTTATGTCCATTAAACAGTTCAGCACAGTCACTGATCTCAGAACCACAGCCGCTGTTTTCTCGGTGCAATATTTAGTTTTCAGCTTTCGGGAACAAATGGCCACAAATTGATTGAAAGTGACAGAGAACCAGACAGAACAGTCTGTGGCTGTGAAAAGCAGGACTGCGTGAATATTGCACACAGAGATTGACTGCACGAAATAAAAACTTCCCGATAAACAATCGGAATCTGCCTCAGTATCAGATCGATGATAATGACTAGTAGATCTGTCACTGCCATAAACAGCAGATAACAGGACACACATCTGGAGAGACCGCACTTTCCCCGGGATAGGATCACAATGGTCAGTAAGTTAACTGTGAGGAAAGAAAATAAACAGGGAAATTAGACATCAGACTGGAAGCAAATTTTTAATGGAATTTTGAGTGAAATAGGGAACTCATTACCCATATTTCATGATCTAAGCTTTACCTAATGCTATAAACATTACCCATGGTGTAGAATACAGTTTTTATTTTGTGAGAATAAGTAATACCTTATGGAATGCATAATTGAAAGGAAATAAATACAGGAAAGTAACAGATGTTTGATCAATTAGACAGTAACTGACAGCTCTACCTTTGGACGAGCAGATTAAAAAACTGCCTGAGGTAACAAAGACACAAAGAACCAGAATCTCCCAAGAAGACTGAGTCCCCTGTTCATTTTACTTCTCTGCTCCTGTGGTCTGGAGCAGGAATTCCTTCATGGATTCCTGCTCCTGGTTAGATTATCCATTATATTTAGGATGGAAAATGTATGCTACAGGGAAATGCAGAAAATGCAACCCTGACACGTGATAGTTACTAAAATGCTCTAATATGGTATGTATATGTCAAGACAGTAAATAAAAGGACTCAGCAGTTACAAAGGTAACTCAGCTGCAAGAAATGCTTTGAAAATTCTGCATTTTTGTTGAAATACATAAATTGTAACACATTGAAAGGAAGATTTTCCAAATAACGTACAAATCACCCCATCAAGAATGAAATCTGACTTAAAATCATGTTAATATCATTTTCCCTGTCATGTCCGACTAAATGTATTTATTAGCATCAAAATCAGACGACTTATCCAACAGAAAAAGTGCTGCCAAATCTTTTTCTGAGGTATCTGAGAACAAATGAAAAGATTATTCTTCTTTGTCACCTCTCAACTTGTGTCGAGAATATTAGACAAGAAAATATCGAAGGATTTCCTTCCCCCGAGTACTTCAATTAGAATCAGCTGGGATTGTTTATCCTAAAGTAAAGGAGGAGGCAATAGAGAGTCACTCTTGGTCTCACTGAGACTTACTGAAAAGTTCAAGAAGGACATGGGATCCAATTGTAAATACAGAACAAAGAAGATGGGAAATTTTATTGAAATATGAATGAGGACAGTTTTGAGTGCAAAGTCTCCTTGTAATGCTATTCTAACTGTAAGAAGCACTTACAGTAATGTAGGACTGGAAATGGTAGGAAAAACACATTGACTGGAACTGGATGATTCGTGGATAGTTCAAAGTTTTAAAGATGTGTATGTGATCTGGCTGGATTTGTTCCTGTGACT
Organism: Heterodontus francisci; assembly: GCF_036365525.1. Classification (NCBI taxonomy): domain Eukaryota; kingdom Metazoa; phylum Chordata; class Chondrichthyes; order Heterodontiformes; family Heterodontidae; genus Heterodontus; species Heterodontus francisci. The sequence continues at coordinate 156,638,455 of NC_090376.1, forward strand.
GTGGGGAAAAAATATACCAAGCAGCAGGTAAAAACAGAAGCAGAAATACTGCAGATTCTGTAGATCTGAAATAAAAACTGGGAGGATATAAATGAGTGGAAAGCATCCAGTGGAGACCTTATGGGTGGAATTGAGGAACAGAAAAGGATCTGAAACTGTAATGGGTGTTGTGTATAGACCTCATGGTAGCAGTTCTCAGGTGTTAGATTGTGTAAATGCACAAATTAGGCAAGTGTGTAACAAAGGAAGAGTAGTATTAATGGGGGGTTTTAACTTGCAGATAGATTGGGAGAGGCAGACTAGCACCTGTCAGAAAGGTAGTGAATTTCTGGAATGTGTCCAGGATAATTTCCAACAGCAATATGCCCTAGATGTAACAAGGGGACAGGCAATATTAGATTTAGTTATGAGTAATGAGCCAAATTTAATTTATAGCCTAATTGTGCGTGAGCATTTATGAAATAGTGATCACAACATGAACGAATTCAAGGTAGCATTTGAAAGTGAAAAGCACGAATCAGCTACAAGAATTTTAGACTGGGGTAAGGCTGACTTTACCGGGATGAGACAGACTGTCCACGGTAAACTGGGTCGATCTGTTAATGGGTCAAACGACTGAAGAACAGTGGAGAATATTTAAAGAAACATTTAATGAAATACAGAGCGAGTATATACCCCTGAGAGGAAAAAGCTCCACTTCACAGAAAAAACAGCCATGAGCAACTAGAGATTAGGGATAGCATAAAACTAAAAGAAAGGGCTTACAAAAATGCAAAACGCAGCACAGATCCGGCCGAATGGGATCGATACAAAGAGCAAAGGGTAACAAAGCAGCTTATAAGAGCTACTAAAACTGATTATGAAAGGAAACTTGCAAGGGATATCAAAATCAATAAGAAGAAATTTTATAGTTACATAAAGGGAAAATGGGTGGTCAAGAGCAATGTAGGCCCACTAAAAGCTGAAACTGGAGATATTGTCATTGATAATGAGGAAATGGCAGACATGTTGAACAATTACTTTGCCTCCGTATTTACAGCTGAAAAGGAGGATAACTTGCCGGAAGTCCCGAAAAAATTAATAGCCGATAGGGGACAGGGACTTAATACAATTAACGCAGGTAAAACATCAGTAACAAGGAAATTAATGGAACTGAAGAGTGAGAAATCCCCAGGACCTGACGGTTTCCATCCAAGGGTGTTAAAGGAAGTAGTGATGCCTTAACTATAGTCTTTCAGAGATCCCTCAATTTAGGAGTGGATCCTCTGGATTGGAAAGTTACACTCTTCACTCTAGAAGGGTGAAAGGGGGAACCAAGGAAATTACAGACCAGTTAGCCTGACATCTGTGATGGGCAAGTTGCTGGAGTCTATAGGGTGACTGAACACCTAGAAAGTTTTCAGTTAATCAGGGACAGCCAGCATGGATTCATGACTGGAAGGTCATGCCTGACAAATCTCATTGAATGTATTGAAGAGGTGACTAAGGTAGTGGACAGGGGAGTGTCTATGGATGTTATTTATATGAATTTCCAGAAGGCATTTGATAAAGTCTCACATAAGAGACTGTTAACTAAGTTAGAAGTCCATGGAGATGAGGATAAATTATTGACATGGTTGAGTGGTAGGCGACAGAGTGGGGATAATGGGTAAGTACTCCGATTGGCAGGATGCAACTAGTGGTGTCCCGCAGGGACCTGTGTTGGGGCCTCAATTATTCACATTATTCATTAATGACTTGGATGATGGCATAGTAAGTCATATATCCAAATTTGCTGATGATACAAAGTTAGGCTGCATTGTAGACAGTCTAGATGATAGTCTGTCAATATCTCTTTGCAATTTTATGCTAAGTGAGTGGGCAAAACTGTGGCAGATGGATTTCAATGCGGGCAAGTGAAGTTATCTATTTTGGACCAAAAAAGGATAGAGCAGGGTACTTTCTAAATGGGAAGAGGTTAAGTACAGTGGATGTCCAAAGAGACTTGGGGGTTCAGGTGCATAGATCTTTAAAATGCCATGAGCAATTGCAGAAAATAATCAAAAAGGCTAATGGAATGCTAGCCTTTATATCCAGAGGATTGGAGTATAAAAATACAGAGGTTATGCTGCAGCTGTACAAAACCCTGGTTAGACCCCACTTGGAGTACTGTGAGCAGTTCTGGGCACCACACCTTAGGAAGGATATATTGGCCTTGGAGGGAGTGCAACGTAGGTTTACTAGAATGATAGCTGGACTACAGGGGTTAAGTTACGAGGAGAGATTACACAAATTAGGCCTGTTTTCGCTAGAATTTAGAAGGTTAAGGTGATCTGATTTGAGTATTCAAGATATTAACAGGAAAAGACAGGCTAGATAAAGATAAACTATTTCCACTGGTTGGAGATTCTAAAACTAGGGGGCATAGTCTAAAAATTAGGACCAGACCGTTCAGGAGAGATGTTGGGAAGCACTTCCTCATGCAAAGGGTGGTAGAGGTTTGGAACTCACTCCCACAAACAGCAGTTGAAGCTAGAACAGTTGTTAATTTTAAATCTGAGATAGATAGATTTTTTTTTTTAAGCAAAGATATTAATGGATATGGGCCTAAGGCCCATGGAGTTAGGCCACGGATCAGGTAGGAGAATAGTGGGGATGTGGTAGGGAATATGGGATTAAAGTAGGATTGGTGTAAATGGGTGGATGTTGGCCAGCATGGACTCGGTGGGCCGAAGGGCCTCTTTCAGTGCTGTATCGCTCTCTAAATAAATAAGCCATGATCTGATTGGGACAGGCTCGAGGGGCTGAATGGCCTACTCCTGTTCTTATCTTCCTGTGTTCCTATGTTATCACGTAAAGCCGACAACAGCATGGATGGGATAGAGAATGACAATTTTCCATTGTTTATAGCATTAATAGCAGGATATGGAGACTTCCCAGGAATACCAACCACAGCAAGGATGGGATAGTAAATCTGTTCTATGTCCTGAAAAATTCTTTCAATCCGCAAATCTTCATGCAAGTTTTGAATTAAAATTGTCAAATCCATGATTTCACTTCGGTGAGAGTTGCTGATGGTACTTGTGCTAGAGGCAACATGCTCTGAGGTGACACAACAAAGGGGGCTCCTTATTTAAAGCATAGTGAAATACCTGTGACTTCATCAGCCTTCACGGTAACTGACATTACCTACAGTCATTGAACAAACAGACTATTGAATTATTATCACCACAGCACTTTACTACAACAGAATCTGCTTTAATTTAAAACTGTGCAATAAGTTAATAGTGGGTCTGGAGGGAGTTTTGCACCCAATGATTTTTGCCTCACTGTCCCACACTAAGTCCATGACCCTAGAATTATGGTGAATATGTATCCAAGCAAAACTAGGAACTATTCAACACACTGACTGTGGTTAACTCATAGTAGTATTCACTCAACATTAATTCAAAACTTAGCTACTCATAAATTAGCCTCATGAGTCCCTGTTGCTAGCTAGCTTTCCTTCCATATTACTAGAGTGTATACTTACAACCACTCCCAGGTAGTCAATCTGTCAGCGATGTCGGTCTGAACTGGCTGACTAGGTTCCATTTGCTTCCTGTCTGCAGATCTTCAGCCCCAAACCCAAAGCTAAGCTAATATTTATACTGTCTTTGTCACATACACATCCACACCAGCTTTGATAGCACTTTCTTGATCTTATTGGTGACTTAATGACTTTAGCACTGCCAGGGAGGTTTGATCAACACAGATCAATACAATTTGCAGGCACGCAATCCTCTTTAGATAGAGGGGTAATGCTAGAGGACTAGAGAATTGCAAATGTTACACCCTTGTTGAGAAAAGGGTCTAAGGACAAGCCTGTGGCGGGGAAGTTTTTAGAATGATAATTCAGCACAAAATCAACAGTCAGTTGGACAAATGTGGATTAATTAAGGAAAGCCAACATAGATTTGTTAAAGTCCAATCATGATTAACTAACTTGAGTTTTTTGATGAGGTAACAGAAAGGGTTGATGAGGGCAATGCAGTTTATCTGGTGTACATGAACTTCCAAAAGGCATCTGATAAAGTGCCACATATCAGGCTTGTCAGCAAAGGTAGAACTCGGGGAATTAAGGGACAGTAGCAGCTTGGATACAGATTTAGCTGAGTGACAGGATACACAGTGTAATGATGATTGGTTGTTATTCAGACGACAGGAATGTATATAGTGGGGTATCCCAGGGGTCAGTACTAGGACCCCTGTTTATTCTGATATATATTAATAACTTAGACTTGGGTGTGCAGGGCACAATTTCAAAATTTGTCAATGACACAAAACTTGAAAGTATTGTGAACTGAGGTGGATAACGATAAACTTCAAGAAGATATAGATAGTGGTGGAATAGGTGGACAAGTGGTAGACGAAATTTAATGCAGAGAAGTATGAAGTGATTCATTTTGGTAGGAACAATGCAGAGAGGCGATATAAATTAAAGGGTACAATTCTAAAGGGGGTGCAGGAGCAGAGGGACCAAGGAGTACTTGTGCAGAAATCATTGAATGTTGCAGGGCAGGTTAAGAAAGCATACAGTATTATGGGATGTATAAATAGATGCATAGACTACAAGAGTAATGAAAATATGATAAATCTGTATAAAAACTGGTTCAACCACAGCTGGAGTAACGTGTCCAGTTCTGGAACCACACTTTAGGAAGGATGTTAAGACATTGGAAAGGGTGCAGAAAAGATTCATGAGTATAGTTCTAGAGATGAAAGATTTCAGTTTCATGGATAGGTTCGAGAATATAGCCCTGTTCTCCTTGGAGAGTAGATTAAGGGAAGATTTGGGGGTAGTGTTCAAAATCATGAGGGATCTGGACAGGGTAGATAGGGAGAAGCAGTTCCCATTGGCTGAAGGATCCAGAACTAGAGGATAATGATTGAAGGCGATTGTCAAAAGAGCTGGAATGGACATGTGGAAAAGCTTCATTACCCAGTGAGTGGTTAGGATCTGGAATGCTGTGTCTGAGAGTTTGGTGGAGGCAGGTTCAATCGAGGCCTTCAAATGAGAATTGGACAATTATCTGAAGAGAAAAACATTGCAGGGCGACAGGGAAAAGGCTGCGGACTTGCATCGGTGAGTTGCTGTTGCAGAGAGCCAGCACAGAAACACCTCACTGGCCTCCTTCTGTGCTGGAGACATTCTATGATTCAACATGATTTGTTTCAATGACATGACAGTGTCACCCACTTTGTATTCAAATGGTCTAACCTTGTTTATCAAAATACTTTTCCATCTGATTTTTTACTTTTCAATCAGTTGGACCACATGCTAATTAGTGACTCGGACATGGTCAATCATGTTAGTCAACTATGGGTCTCCACCTGCTCCCTGCCTATGATCATCATTACATGGGCAGCATGATTGAGGATGATGATGAGATACATTAATACCCATTGCTTCCAGTTATGCTGCAAAAAAGTGAATCCTTATCACTATGTACTTGCAGTTGCAATCCCGCTTTCTTGTTCTAATGAACCCTGTTAAACACTGCAGCACTTATGCATCAATTGTAAAAAAAAAAAAATCAGAATCAGATTCATATTGAGATATCACACTTCACCATTCTAGTAGGAGAACACCGGTCTTTCCGAAGCTTACATTACACAATCCACAATCCAGTATGAGGACAGAATCTAGCTGGTCACTCAAATCATAGGAACTCTCCCTTTGATCTCTATATTCTGTGGCTACCATCACCACATTATAGAAGAAAGATACATGATATTAGTGACACATCAACTTTAAGTACTCCCAGCCATTCTAAAACTTCCTCTTGAACAAATTATAGCCCATACAGTGTCCTGATTACCATCTCTTTCACCATGAGTTAGGCAGCATCTTCCTTGGTAAAAACAGATGCAAAGTATTCATTTAGTATCTCAACCCCACCCTCTGCCTCCATGTATAAATCCTGTTCTTAGTCCGCAATCATCACCATTCCTCTGTTTTCAATACTTTTTACGATTAATATTCTGATTCAAGACTTTTGGATTTTCCTTTCTTTTAGATGACAGTCTCTTCTCATACTCTCTCTTTGTTTCTCTAATTTTTTTCACTTTCCTTCTGAAATGTCTCTAATCAGCCTAGCTTGCTCTTGTATTATCAACCTGACAAGAGTAAACACTCTTTGCTTCATCAACCAGGAGCCCTGGTTTTGTTCATCCTATTTTTGCCCCTCATGGGATCATACCTCGATTGTACCCAAACCACCTGCACTTTGAAGGCAGCCATTGTTACATTACAATTTTGTCTGCCAGTCTTTGATTCCAGTTTACCTGGGCTAGATACTTTCCAAACTTGCGAGGCAAGTTTTTTTACACAGAGGGTGGTGAGTGCCTGGAACTTGCTGCCAGGGGAGGTGGTGGAAGCAGATACAAAGAACAAAGACATTTACAGCACAGGAACAGGCCCTTCAGCCCTCCAAGCCTGTGCCGATCCAGATCCTCTATCTAAACATGATGCCTATTTTCTAAGGGTCTGTATCTCTTTACTTCCTGCCCATTCATGTATCTCTCTAGATACATCTTAAAAGACACTATCGTGCCCGCGTCTACCACCTCCGCTGGCAACGCATTCCAGGCACCCACCACCCTCTGCGTAAAGAACTTTCCATGCATATTCCCCCCCCCCTAAACTTTTCCCCTTTCACTTTGAACTCGTGACCCCTAGTAATTGAATCCCCCACTCTGGGGGATACGATAGCGACGTTTAAGAGACATCTTGACAAATATATGAATAGGAAGGGAATAGAGGGATATGGGCCCCAGTAGTGCAGAAGATGTTTGTTTCGGCATGCATCAAGATCAGCGCAGGCTTGGAGGGCTGAATGGCCTGTTCCTGTGCTGTATTGTTCTTTGTTCTTTGACCCCACTGAATTTGAGCCTCCCCAATTAATTATTTTACTCTGGATTGTTCCTGTCATTCTTCTTCTTCTTCTTCTTCTTTGGCCTCCTTGTCTCGAAGACAATGGGTAAGTGCCTAGAGGTGGTCAGTGGTTTGTGCAGCAGCGCCTGGAGTGGCTATAAAGGCCAATTCTAGAGTGACAGACTCTTCCACAGGTGCCGCAGATAAAATTGGTTGTCGGGGCTGTTACACAGTTGGCTCTCCTTGCGCTGCTGTCTTTTTTCCTGCCAACTGCTAAGTCTCTTTGACTCCCACACATTAGCCCCGCCTTTATGGCTGTCCGTCAGCTCTGGCGATCACTGGCAACTGACTCCCACGACTTGTGATCAATGTCGCAGGACTTCATGTCGCGTTTGCAGACGTCTTTAAAACCGAGACATGGACAGCCAATGGGTCTGATACCTGTGACTAGCTTGCTGTACAATGCGTCTTTGGGAATCCTGCCAACTTCCATGCGGCTCACATGGCCAAGTCATCTCAAGCGCCGCTGGCTCTGAAGGGTGTATATGCTGGTGGTGTTGGCCGCCTCGAAGACTTCTGTGTTGGAGATACGGTCCTGCCACCTGATGCCAAGGATTCTCTGGATGCAGCGAAGATGGAATGACTTGAAGCGTCGCTCTCGGCTGACATACGTTGCTCTATGGCAGTGAGACTTGGACAAGATACTGAGGACACTGGCTTGATACACTCAGACTTTTGTGTTCCGTGTCAGTGCGCCATTTTCCCACACCCTCTTGGACAGTCTGGACATTGCAGCGGACGCCTTTCCCTTACACTTGTTGATTTCTGCATCGAGAGACAGGTTACTGATAATAGTTGAGCCTAGGTAGGTGAACTCTTGAACCACTTCCAGAGCGTGGTCACGGATATTGATGGATGGAGCATTTCTGACATCTTGTCCCATGATGTTCATTTTCTTGAGGCTGATGGTTAGGCCAAATTCATTGCAGGCAGCCACAATCCTGTCAGTGAGTCTCTGCAGACACTCTTCTGTGTAAGATGTTAATGCAGCATCGTCAGCAAAGAGGAGTTTGCTAACATAAACCTTGAGATTATGATCACTGTTCCCTCAATGTTCCCAAACTGACACTTGACCCACCTCATTCCCCAGAACCAGATCCAGCAATGCCTCTTTCCTTGTTGGACCAGAAATATACTGATCTAGAAAATTCTCCCATTAGACTTCAGAAATTCTTTCCCCCTCTATATTAGAATAATTAGAGTCCCCATTATAAATAGATTTCACAACTCTCTGCAATTTCCCTGACAATCTGGTCCTCTATATCGCTCCTAGTAGTTGCTGGTTGATAGAATACATCAAGTAGTGTGGTGGTTCCTCAATTTTTGTTTCTTTGCTTCAACTAAATAGATTCTGTCCTTGACCCTTCTAGGATTTCCACTCTCTCTCCAGCATTGATATGCTCCTGAATCAATACTTTCACCCTTCCTCAATTCTTTCCTTCTCTACATTTCCTGATTAACTTGTATCCAGGACTATTTAATACCCAGTCCTGTCTTTTTTGACCCACGTCACTGTTATCGCCACATCATATTCCCACTTGGCTATCTGTGCCTGTGACTCACCAGCCTTATCCACACTCCATCTTTCACATACCTGCACTGTCAACCTCATTTAGATCCTATTGCATTCTGTCTTACTAATTTGGCCAGCTAATGTCTTGCTATTTCTCACTCGAGTACTATCTGTCTCTCAATTCTTTGTGCATCTTGTTTTTCTTCTGTAATGTTAAACTTTGTTCCCATCCTCTGCAAACTGAGTTTAACCCTGTCCTTTAAACTGCAGTCCATTAATATAAAGTGCTTCCTCATAAATCCGCCAAGGAATTCAGCAGAACATGCTTTACTCAAGACAGAGTTGAATATGTGGAACTCACTGCCAAATAGTGTAATTGAGGCAAATGACAGATGTTTTCGATCAAAAATAGAAGCATAGATGAGGGAGAAAGGAACAAAATGGTATGTTGATAGGATTAGACGATGTAGGTCAAGTGGTAGGATTCACATGAGTAATCACACAGATATAGAACTGATGAATCGAAGGGCTTGCTTCTGTGTTTTAAACTGCATGTGAATAAGAGGAAACTATTTCCACTGGCAAATAGCTTGGACATCAAAGGGTGCAATTTTAATCTCAGTGAAAAAGGAACATAAAGTTATTCAGGGACTGCATTCCCTGAAATGATGGTGGAAACTAATTCAATAGCAATTTATGACCAAGAATTGAATATAAGCTTCTCAAGAAAAAATACAGGTCGAAGGAGGAAGAGCAGGACAGTTGGACTAATTATCTGGATCTAGTAAAGAATGTGCAAATGCACGATAGGTGACAAGTACTGCATTACCATGGTCTATTCTTTGTTACCTGTTAAGACCTAGGCGGGAGGAGTTCACTGTTTTTCTGACTCCAGTTCTCCAAGGGTCACAACATGTGTTTAGATTTTTCCCAGTTGCCAGTATGGTTAATCTTGGACACTATTATTGTCCCAGAGTGGAATACATAAGGCGGGTTTCTTTAGTGTACAACAAAATTGTCAATTTGTTGTGGAACGGGTCTTGACCAGTGGTGAAGCGAGGAATGGACACTCAGATTGAAGTATGAGTGCTCCCTTTTTGCCTTGACCTCACATGCACGCACACACAAACACCCACACACAGACACATTCATGCACGCACACGTACGCACACAACTACACGCGCACGCACACGCACACATGTTGGCTGAGAAAATAGAGAATTACTCTTTGTAGCTCTATTGCAAAAAAAAAAGACAGAAGGAATACTTGGCCCGATACTTGTTAGTTCGTTGGACAGGTTTTCCAGGAAAAATGCAGTGACAGTTTCAGTCTGTTTCTTCCACTCGCTTCTCAGAGATGGAAAGGTTGGCAGATTTTTCAGGGAGATGGAACAGACTGAGTTGGGTTTTGCTCCCTTGACAGGTTTTCTCCAACTGTCTTATTAACACTGTCAACAACATACTGCCACTCACTGATCAAGGCGATGCCAGGGATGGTGTCAAGCCTCCTGACCCCTGTGGACCTTGACCTGTAACTTCTTTGTGAACATTTTCCCGAGGTTGGGTGAACCCCTGCTGGGTGATTGTCTGGGGACAGGTGACTTCCAGAAAGGTTATGTTTTTGGCACTCCTTGACTCTTCCAGTAACTGTTATTTACAAGCTCAGTCCAAGAGATGTTCTGATAACCTCTTTGTCTTTATTTAAAAAAAAGACACAAATTACCAGCATTGATGGAATCAGTTTAAAATCCCAAATCCTCAAAATATTGAAGAAAAATGGAAGCACTTGTAACACTGCTCAAATAAATCTCATACTTGGAAGGTGCGAGTCCAGATGTGGTAGAGGAACAAAGGGATCTCGGAGTATAAATGCACCAATCACTAAAAGTAGCCATAAAATAACAAAGTAAAGGAAGGTGTCGTCGACAGTGCTATCAAGCAGTACACACGCATCCATGACCTGCTTATCAATGTTCAGTTTTAGTCTGCTCGGCCAACTCTGCTTCAGACCTCATTGCAAACTTGACCCAAGCACAGACAAAAGAGATTATTTTTTTTTTAGCTGGTTCATTCCTCTGGTCAATGCATTGACCAATCAGAGTCAAGCTGCATGGTTTAAATTTTAAGCAAAGTTGGAAGTTGACTGTCAGTGGGCGGCACAGTGGCGCAGTGGTTAGCACCGCAGCCTCACAGCTCCAGCGACCTGGGTTCAGTTCTGGGTACTGCCTGTGTGGAGTTTGCAAGTTCTCTGTCTGCGTGGGTTTCTTCCAGGCACTCTGGTTTCCTCCCACATGCTAAAGACTTGCTGGTTGATAGGTAAATTGGCCATTATAAATTGCCCCCAGTATAGGTAGGTGGTAGGGAAATATAGGGACGGGGGGGGGATGAGGTAGGAATATGGAATTAGTATAAATGGGTGGTTGATGGTCGGCACAGACTCGGTGGGCTGAAGGGCCTGTTTCAGTGCTGTATATCTAAACTAAACTATAAACTGGTGCATTCTCCATGGCAACGTCTCTGGTTGGCCAGTGAACTGTAATTGGCAATCAACACTCTCTTCTCATGCAGTATAAGTTGATGTTTTCCCTTACATTGGTTATTCTTGCGATTGTCCTGATGAGTGCAAGGTTCAACAACATGTATCTATTTTCAGCAATACTCAAGTTCTGTCCTACTAATCAACGATTTTCTTAATTCTTTTATGGGATAGGGGCATCGCTGGCAAGGCCAGCATGTGTTGCCCATCGCTAATTGCCCTTGACAACTGAATGGCTTGCAAGGCCACTTCAGAGGGCAGTTAAGAGTCAACCACATTGCTGTGAGTCTGGTGTCAATTGCAGGCCAGACCACGTAAAGGTGGCATTTTTTTTCCTTTCAAAGGCATTAGTGACCCTGATTTTTTTTTTTATGACAATCAATGATAGTTCCATGGCACCATTACTGAGACCAGCTTTGAGTTCCAGATTTGTTTTAATTAATTGAATTTAAATTCCACCAGCTGCTGTGGAGGAATTTGAACCTGTGGGTCCAGGGCTTTAGCCTGGGCAATAAGTCTTCATTACTCGTTCAGTGACATTATCACTGTGCCACCATCTCCCCAAATACAAGAGGTGAGGTGAGAGTGACTGCACTTGACATCACGGCAGCATTTGACTAAGTGTGGCATTAAGGATCCCTAGCAAAATTGAAGTCAGCAGGAATTGTGGAAAACTCTCCACTGATTGGAGTCATACTTAGAGCAATGGAACTGAGAGTTGCTCTTTCAGACAGCCGCTGCAGACATGATGGGCCGAATGGCCTCCTACTGTGCTGTAACCATTCTCTGATTAGCAGAAAGGAAGATGGTTGTGGATGTTGGAGGGAAAACATCTAAGCCTCACGACATTGCTGCAGGAGTTCCTCAGGGTAGTGGTCTCAGCCCAGTTCATCTTCAACTCCTGCATCAATGGCTTTCCCTTTAACATAAGGTCAGGAGTGGGGATACTCACTGATTACACAGTATTCAGTACCATCACAATTCCTCAGTTACTGAAGCAGTCTGTGTCCACATGCAGCAATAACTGGATGACAGCCAGGCTTGGGCTGGTAAGTGGCAAGTAACATTTGCACCACAAGTGCCAGGCAATGACCATCTCAAACAAGAAATAATTTAACCATCGCTGAATCTCGCACCATCAGTATCCTGTGATTGATCATTAAACAGAAACAAAACTGGACAAACCAGAAAAAAAAACTAACCTGAGGATTGGGAGCAGTTTAGAATTAAGCAAAGGAGGACCAAGGGATTGATTACGAAGGGGAAGATAGAGTACGAGAGTAAGCTTGCATGAAACATAAGAAACTGACTGTAAAAGTTTCTGTAGGTATGTGAAGAGAAAGCGATTGGTGAAGACAGTCATTAAACAGGGGAAATTATTATGGGGAACAAAGCAATGGCTGACCAACTAAATGTATACTTTGGTTCTGTCTTCACAAAGGAGGATACAAATATCATACCAGAAATGTTGGGGAACACAGGGTTTAGTGAGAGGGAGGAACTGAAGGAAATCAGTATTAGTAGAGAAAGTGTTGGGGAATTTGATGGGATTGAAGGCTGATAAGTCCCCAAGGCCTGATAATCTACATCTCAGAGGATTTAAGGAAGTGGCTCCAGAAATAGTGGATGCATTGGTGGTCATCTTCCAAGATTCTGTAGACTCTGGGATAGTTCCTACAGATTGGAGGGTAGTTAATGTAACCCCACTATTTAAAAAGGGAGGGAGAGAGAAAACAGAATTATAGACCAGTCAGCCTGACGTTGATTGTACGGAAAATTCCAGAGTCTACAATCAAAACTTTTATAGCAGAGCACTTGGAGAACAGTGGTAGAATCGGGCAGAGTCAGCATGGATTTACGAAAGGGAAATCATGCTTGACAAATCTACTAGAATTGTTCAAGGATGTAACTAGTAGAGCTGATGAGGGGGAGCCAGTGGATGTGGTTCATTTGGACTTTCAGAAGGCTTTCGGCAAAGTCTCACGTAACAGATTAGCGTATAAAGTTAAAGCGAATGGAATTGGGTTTGGTGTATTGCGATGGATAGAAAATTAATTGGCAGACAGGAAACAGAGTAGGAATAAATGTCTTTCTCCAAATGGCAGGCAGTGACTAATGTCGTACCGCAGGGATTGGTGCTAGGACCCCAGCTATTCACAATATACATTAATGATTTAGAGGGAACTAAATGTAATATCTCCAAATTTGCAGATGAGACAAAACTGGGTGGGAGGATGAATTGTGAGGAGAATGCAGAGGCTTCAGGGTGATTTTGGACAAGTTGAGTGCATGGAAAAATGCATGGCAGATGCAGTATAATGTGGATAAATGTGAGATTATCCACTTTGGTAGCAAAAACAGGAAGGAAGATTATTATTTTAATGGCTATAAACTGAGAGGGGGGAATTTGCAACGAGACCTGGGTGTTCTCGAGCACCAATCACTGAAGCTAAGCATGTAGGTGCAACAGGCAGTAAAAAAGGCAAATGGTATGTTGGCCTTCATAGCGAGAGGATTTGAGTACAGGAGCAGGGATGTCTTGCAACAATTATCAAGGGCCTTGGTGAGGCCAGACCTGGAATATTGTGTGCAGTTTTGGTCTTCTTACCTGAGGAAAGATGTTCTTGCTATAGAGGGAGTGCAGCCAAGATGGCAGGAATTCCAAAGTTACGAAGAGCTCAGCAGTACACACTTCACAAATAAACTCGGAATCTTCGCCATTGGCTACAATACCAGAAGCTATAAGAGTTCATTACATTACAACAATAAGTTTAGCAGACTGATTCGTGGGATGGTGGGACTGACGTATAAGGAGAGATTGAGTCGGTTAGGATTACATTTGCTTGAGTTCAGAATAGTGAGGGGGATTTCATGGAAACCTATAAAATTCTAACAGGACTTGACAGGGTAGATGCAGGAAGGTTGTTCCCGATGGTGGGGGTAGTCCAGACCAGGGGACATCGTCTAAGGATATGGGGTAAACCTTTCTCCACATCTCAGCCCTGAAATGACTTTACCCAGAGAGTGGTGAGCCTGTGGAATTCGCTACCACAGAAAGCATTTGAGGCCAAAACATTGTATCTTTTCATGAAGGAGCAAGATAAGTCTCTTGGGGAGAAAGGGATCAATGGATATGGGGGGAATGCGGGAACAGATTTGAGTTGGATGATCAGCCATGATAATGAATGGTGGAGCAGTCTTGAAGGGCTGAATGGCCTACTCCTGCTCCTATTTTCTATTTTTCTATAAAAACTCTGGCTATAAGGGTAGGTAAGAGGCTGGGAATTCAGCAGTGAGTAACCCACTTCCTGACTCCCCAATGCCTGTCCACCATCTGAAAGGCACAAGTCAGTAGTGTGATAGAATACTCTCCACTTCCCTGGATAAGTGCAGCTCCAACAACACTGAAGAAGCTCAACACCTATCAAGCAGCCTGCTTGAGTGGTACCCATCCACTATCTTCAACATTCATTCCCTCCACCAGCGGTGCACAGTGACAGCAGTGTGTACCATTTACAAGATGCACTGCAGCAACTCACTAAGCCTCCTTTGACAGCACCTTGCAAACCTGTGACCTTTATCACCTGGAAGAACTGGGACAGTAGATGTGTGGGAACACCACCACCTGCAGGTTCCCCATCTGGATAACACACCATCCTATTTCAGAACTGTATCACCTCTCCTTCAGTGTTGCTGGGTCAGAGACCTGGGGCTCCCTCAAGATCAGCAAGTGTAGAGGCTGTTTTTTTCGATCATCTCTGATTCTGAGTAATTGTGCTTTCAACAGTCTCTTAGGAGACATAAGTTGGAAAGGCCACATGAACCAAAGCTGACCATGGAAATTGTGAGTGTATAGATCACTTTCCACCCGACCAGCCTCCACATTCAAAGGATCATTCTCCGCCACCTCCAGTGTGTTGTCACCACCAAATACATCATCTGCTCCCCTCCCCTCCCCTGTCAGCATTCCAACGTGAACGCTCCCTCTGTGACACCCTGGTCCACTCATCCATCAACCTGACACCTCGCCCCCTTCCCATGTAATCTCAGAAGGTGTAATACCTGCCATCTTACCTCCTCTCGCTTCACTATCTAAGGCCCCAAGCACTCCTAGGTGAAGCGATTTACTTGTATTTCTTTCAACTTAGTATACTGTATTCACTGCTCACAGTGCGGTCGCCTCTGCACTGGGGAGACCAAACACAGTTTGAGTGCCCACTTTGCAGAACATCTCTGCTCGGTCCGTAAGCATGATCCCGAGCTTCTGGTTCTTTGCCATTTTAATTCACCACCTTGTTTCCATGCTCACATTTCTGTCCTCGGCCTGCTGCAGTTTCCAGTGAACATAAACGCCAGCTCGAGGAACAACACATTTTCCAATTAGGCACTCTGCAGTCTTCTGGACTCAGTATTTTTTTTGTACATGGGATGTGGGCATCGCTGGTTAGGACAGCATTTGTTACCCATCCTTAATTGCCCTTGAATTCAATAATTTCAGACCATCAGCCACATTATTCTTTGTTTATTAATTATTTTTATTTTATTTATATATATTATATATACATATTCTTTATGTATTTATTTCTTCAGCATGAGTTTGTCTTAAACTTGATTTTTAAGATTTTGTTTTCATACAGAGCTGTTCATTATTCTGTAATTAACACTCTCACTGGACTCGTGCATTGTCTTTCACTATCACTATTTAGCACTTCATTTGCATTCTGTTGCATGACATTTGCAATTTAACCTCTCCCCCCTTTCACTTGCTCAAAGACTGTTACATTTCTAACTTTTGCCAGTTCTGATGAAGGGTCACAGACGTGAAACGTCTCTTTGCACAGACACATAAAATGTTCCTGACCTGCAAATCCAAACCGAATGGTAATCACAGGAATGAGTACAATGGAAAGCATTATACGACTTCAATGGTTAGGAGAGCCAACACATCTTGGTGAAGTGTTATTTGAATATAAAATCCAACCAACAACACTCTCTGGATCCATCTTTTGTGAAACGAGACACGATGACCTCTACGTATCATGTTGCTTATGTGACAGTTCAAAGTTTGGAAGTATTCAGCCCATTGGAGCACAAATTACAGTTCAGCAAAACATTGGAAGACTGTAGAATGACTGCTTTGAAATGGAAGTGCACCCGAGGGGAGAGAACCATTAACAATGTCAGCTCGTAAGGGGAACGAAGGGAAACTGGGATGTGTGAATTGCTGTGTGAGAAAAGACCAGAGAGCAGAAGTTGGGTCCCACATACATGAGGACACAGGAGATAATGTGAAGGGAAGGAGAGATGGATGTTAGGTCAGAACTCTAGTAGGACTAGGGGAGAAGGCTGGAATTTATTTTTTATTTATTTAGAGATACAGCACTGAAACAGGCCCTTCGGCCCACCGAGTCTGTGCCGACCAACAACCACCCATTTTACTAATCCTACGTTGATCCCATATCCCCTACCACACACCCATCTTCCCTCATTTCTCCTACCACCTACCTACACGAGGGGCAATTTATAATGGCCAATTTGTCCATCAACCTGCATGTCTTTGGCTGTGGGAGGAAACCAGAGAACCCAGCGGAAACCCAGACACTGGGAGAACTTACAAACTCCAAACTGAACTCGGGTCGCTGGAGCTGCGAGGCTGCGCTGCAGTGCTAACCACTGCGCCACCGTGCCACCCTAATTAGGTTTTGTTTCCTGGACAAGGAGAATGTGCAAGTGCCAGAGGCTCATGAGATGATAGCCTGATCAACCTGGAGTTGATGATGTGAAACTAGAAACTGCAACTAAATAATGGGCAAGCACATTAAAGTTCAAAATGAAACAACAAGGGACGGGGATAAGATGATTAAACAGAATATAAGGTTACTTGTCACAAGAACATAACAAGTAGGAGTAGGAGTAAGACATACAACCCCACAAGTCCACTTTGACATTGAAGAGAATCATGGCTTATCTTTGAAATCAACTCCACATTACATCTGATCTCCATATCCCTGGATTCCTAAAGAGTCCAAATATCTATCAAATTCATCCTTTGACTAAACTCAACAACTGAGCATCCTTAACGCTCTGGGGTAGAGAATTCCAAAGATTCACAAAGATTTGATTCCAGAAATGACATACTTTAATCACAGTGATAAGCCCTCCCACTGTTTTTTGTCATTTCAAAATATCAACTACCTTGGAATATTTAGTTCCCAACCATGGTCACCATGTAACCACATCTCTGTAATGACAAATAGATTGAATCGATTTATCACTATTTGTGCCATTAATTTGCCCAGCTGGTTACCAGTACTTCATGCACTCACAAAAAAGCCTTTAATTTTTAACATTTTACCATGTTGCGTGAGTTGACCTTATTTGCTGATGCACCAGTCCTGTTAAACTCTCTGTCTCTTCCTGTCACACTCTGCATACCATTACTCCCATTGCAACTCTGCTCTATGTCCTTGACTTTTCTCGTACAATTTAAAATTTTACCCTCACCTAAACCTTCACTTGAACTCGACGTTTGCTCTTCAGTGTGGAGCTTGTGTCTATTGTGCTATTCTCACAAATGTGGCTAGAGTAACTACACAAACACAGTACCATATCAATACATGTCTGTGAGCTGCAATACATTTGCTCAAACTTGAAGCATACT
The DNA here is from genome assembly GCF_036365525.1 of Heterodontus francisci. Taxonomy (NCBI): domain Eukaryota; kingdom Metazoa; phylum Chordata; class Chondrichthyes; order Heterodontiformes; family Heterodontidae; genus Heterodontus; species Heterodontus francisci. The sequence goes on from NC_090376.1 coordinate 156,656,120, forward strand.
TTACTGAACAATAGAAAAATCTGTTTACATAGTGTCCTTCACCTCAAGACATCCCAAAACACTCATCCAAAAAGGCATTGTTCTTCACTACTGCATTAGAGAGCCAGCCTGGATAATTGTGCTCAAACTGGACTTCTAATCTGGCATGGAAATGGGGGAGGTGCCAGAGGATTGGAGAGTGGTAAATGTGACACATTTATTCAGGAAGGGAGAATATAGACTTAATGGTGCAGTTACAAAGAGTGTGCAGGAACATTGGGCCATGGGGGTACATGTGCATCCATGTTTGAAGGTGGTGGGGTATTTTAAGAGAGTGGTGAGAAAAGCATTTGGAAACATGGGCTTCAGAAATAGAGGCAAAGAGTACAAATACAGGAAGTTATGTTGAACCTTTATAAAGCTTTGTTTATTCCCCAACGAGAGTACTACATCCAGTTCCAGTCAGCACACTTCAGGAAGGATGTGAGGGTCCTTCAGAGTCTACAGAGGCGATTTACCAGAATGGTTCCAGGGACTGGGGATTTAAGTTACAAGGTTAGGTTGGAGAAGCTGGGGTTATTCTCCCTGGAGCATATACTTTCAGCACTGTACGAACTGCTTTGCCTGTGCTGGGATGAGGAAGCAGTATCACAGGACATGCACGATGCCAATAACATCACCCTCTATAAGAACAAGGGTGACCCTGGTGACTGCAACAACTACAGTGGAATCTCCCTGCTTAGCATAGTGGGGAAAGTCTTCACTCGAGTCGCTTTAAACAGGCTCCAGAAGCTGGCCGAGTGTGTCTACCCTGAGGCACAGTGTGGCTTTCGAGCAGAGAGATCGACCATTGACATGCTGTTCATTCTTCGCCAGCTACAGGAGAAATGCCGTGAACAACAGATGACTTTCTACATTGCCTTCATTGATCTCACCAAAGCCTTTGACCTTGTCAGCAGACACGGTGTCGGTCTCTTCAGACTACTAGAAAAGATCGGATGTCCACCAAAGCTACTAAGTATCATCACCTAATTCCATGACAATATGAAAGGCACAATTCAGCATAGCGGCGCCTCATCAGACCCCTTTCCTATCCTGAATGGTGTGAAACAGGGCTGTGTTTGCGCACCTACACTGTTTGGGATCATCATCTCCCTGCTACTCTCACATGCGTTCAAGTCTTCAGAAGAAGGAATTTTCCTGCACACAAGATCAGATGGCAGGTTGTTCAACCTTGCCCATCTTAGAGCGAAGACCAAACTACTGAAAGTCCACATCAGGGAACTCCTCTTTGCTGATGATGCTGCATTAACATCTCACACTGAAGAGTGTCTGCAGAGACTCATCAACAGGTTTGTGGCTGCCTGCAATGAATTTGGCCTAACCATCAGCCTCAAGAAAACGAACATCATGGGACAGGACATCAGAAATGCTCCATCCATCAATATCGGCAACCACGCTCTGGAAGTGGTTCAAGAGTTCACCTACCTAGGCTCAACTATCACCAATAACCTGTTTCTCGATGCAGAAATCAACAAGCACATGGGAAAGGCTTCCACTGCTATGTCCAGACTGGCCAAGAGAGTGTGGGAAAATGGCGCATTGACATGGAACACAGAGGTCTGAGTGTATCAAGCCTGTGTCCTCAGTACCTTGCTCCACGCCAGTGAGGCCTGGACAACGTATGTCAGCCAAGAGCGATGTCTCAATTCATTCCATCTTCGCTGCCTCCGGAGAACCATTGGCATCAGGTGGCAGGACCGTATCTCCAACACACAAGTCCTCGAGGCGGCCAACATCCCCAGCAAATGCACCCTATTGAGCCAGCGGCGCTTGAGATGGCTTGGCCATGTGAGCCGCATGGAAGATGGCAGGATTCCCAAGGACACTTTGTACAGCGAGCTCGTCACTGGTATCGGACCCACCGGCAGTCCATGTCTCCGTTTTAAAGATGTCTGCAAACGCGACATGAAGTCTTGTGACATTGATCACAAGTCACGGGAGTCAGTTGCCAGCAATCACCAGAGCAGGCGGGCAACCATAAAGGCAGGGCTAAAGTATGGTGAGTCGAAGCGACTTAGCAGTTGGCAGGAAAAAAGACAGAAGCGCAAGGGGAGAGCCAACTGTGTAACAGCCCTGACAAACAAATTTTATCTGCAGCATCTGTGGAAAAGTCTGTCACTCTAGAATTGGCCTTTATAGCCACTCCAGGCATTGCTTCACAAACCACTGACCACCTCCAGGCGTGTATCCATTGTCTCTCGAGACAAGGAGGCCAAAGAAGAAGAATGAATGAAAACAAAATCACGAAAAACAAGTTTAAGACAAGCTCGTGCTGAAGAAATAAATAGATAAATAAAGAATATATATAATATATAAATAAAATAAAAATAATTAATAAACAAAGAATAATGTGGCTGATGGCCTGAAATTATTGAATTCAAGGGCAATTAAGGATGGGCAATAAATGCTGTCCTAACCAGCGATGCCCACATCCCATGAACAAATAAAAAAAAAAAAATCAATATTGATTCCAGAAGACTGCAGAGTGCCTCATTGGAAGATGAGGTATTGTTCCTCGAGCTGGTGTTGATGTTCACTGGAATACTGCAGCAGACCAAGGACAAAGAACAAAAAAATTACAGCACAGGAACAGGCCCTTCGGCCCTCCAAGCCTGCGCCGATCCAGATCCTCTATCTAAACACGTCGCCTATTTTCTAAGGGTCTGTATCTCTTTGCTTCCTGCCCATTCATGTATCTGTCTAGATACATCTTAAAAGACGCTATCGTGCCCGCGTCTACCACCTCCGCTGGCAACGTGTTCCAGGCACCCACCACCCTCTGCCTAAAGAACGTTCCACGCATATCCCCCCTAAACTTTTCCCCTCTCACTTTGAACTAGTGACCCCTAGTAATCGAATCCCCCACTCTGGGGGAAAAAGCTTCTTGCTATCCACCCTGTCTATACCTCTCATGATTTTGTACACAGAAATGTACATGGAAACACATGAAACACATGGAAACAAGGTGGTGAATTAAAATGGCAAAGAACCAGAAGCTCGGGATCATGCTTATGGACCGAGCAGAGGTGTGTTCTACAAAGTGGTCACTCAAACTGTGTTTGGTCTCCCCAGTGTAGAGGCAACTGCACTGTGAGCAGTGAATACATTATACTAAGTTGAAAGAAGTACAAGTAAATCGCTTCACCTGGAAGGAGTGCTTGGTGCCTTGGATGGTGAGGAGAGAGGAGGTAAGAGGGCAGGTATTACACCTCCTGAGATTACATGGGAAGGTGCCATGGGAAGGGGACGAGGTGTCAGGTTGATGGAGGAGTCGACCAGGGTATCACAGAGGGAGCATTCACTTTGGAATGCTGACAGGGGAGGGGATGATGTATTTTGTGGTGACATCACGCTCGAGGTGACAGATGATGGAGGATGATCCTTTGAATGTGGAGGCTGGTCAGGTGGAAAGTGATCTATACACTCACAATTTCCATTGTCAGCTTTATTTCATGTGGCCTCTCCAGTTCATGCCGCCTAAGAGACACAATTACTCAGAATCAGAGGTGATCGAAAAAAACACGCTCTACACTTGCTGATCTTGAAAATTACTGCCTCTTTTCCAAATTCCTTCAATGTGTTGTTATCACAAAAACTGTGTCCTTCTTTCCACTCACTCCAGGTTTGAATTTGTTGAATTATCTTTCCTTCCTTGTCACAACACCAAAGTCATATCCGAAGTCACGAATGACATCCTGTGTGTCTGTGACCATGGTGCACGGTTCCTCTTTATTTTCTTAAATCAGCTGCACACTTTGACACTGTTAACAACGAGCTCCAGCACTGAGATCATTAAATGACTGGGCTAAAAACCATCTGCTCCAAGCAGCTGAAGAGACCTGAAGGATGTGGACTGGATACAACTGTCAGTGATTAGAAGCAACTTGCAGCTCAGAAGACAATCAGAGTAATAGAATCTTACAGCACAGAAGGAGGCCATTGACCCTTCACGTCTGTGCTAGCTCTCCCAAGGAGCAATTTACCTTGTGCCACTACCCCGCCTTCTCCTGTAGCTCTGCACATTCTTCCTTTTCATAGAATATTCCAATTCCCTCTTGAATGGCTCGATTGAACTTGCCTCCACTACACTCTCAGGCAGTACATTCTAGATCCTAACCACTCGCCGGGTGAAAATGTTTTTCCTCATGTCACGATTGCTTCTTTTGCCAATTACCTTAAATCTGTGCCCTCTGGTTTCTGATCCTTCCACCAATGGGAACAGTTTTGCCCTATCTAATCTGTCCAGACCTCTCATGATTTTGAACACCTTTATCAATTCTCCTCTCTGAGCGAAGCATTCCCAACTTCTCCAATCTATCCTCGTCACTGAAATTCCTCATCCCTGGGGCCACTCTCATAAATTTATTCCACACTTTCTCTCTTCACGTCTTTCCTAATGTGTGGCACCCAGTACTGGACACACTACTCCAGTTGAGGCAGAACCAGTTTTCTATACAAGTTCAATATAATTTCTTTGTTTCTCTACGATATGCCCCTATTAATTATGAATAGCTGTTTTCATTCTTTCATGAGATTTGAGCATTGTTGGCAAGGTCAGCATTCCTTGTCTATCCCTAATTGCCCTGAGGTGGTAGTGAGCCTCTGCCCCCAAGTGGAGTCCACGTGGCAGACCGCTATGGAGGGAGCCCCAGTTCTCCGACCCAGCAACACTGAAGGAGAGGTGATACAGTTCTGAATCAGGATGGTGTGTTATCCAGATGGGGAACCTGCAGGTGGTGGTGTTCCCACACATCTACTGTCCCAGTTCTTCCAGGTGATAAAGGTCACAGGTTTGCAAGGTGCTGTCAAAGGTAGCTTAGTGAGTTGCTGCAGTGCATCTTGTAAATGGTACACACTGCTGTCACTGTGCACCGCTGGTGGAGGGAATGAATGTTGAAGATAGTGGATGGGTACCACTCAAGCAGGCTGCTTGATAGGTGTTGAGCTTCTTCAGTGTTGTTGGAGCTGCACTTATCCAGGGAAGTGGAGAGTATTCTATCACACTACTGACTTGTGCCTTCCAGATGGTGGACAGGCATTGGGGAGTCAGGAAGTGGGTTACTCGCTGCCGAATTCCCAGCCTCTTACCTACCCTTATAGCCAGAGTTTTTATAGAAACATAGAAAAATAGAAAATAGGAGCAGGAGTAGGCCATTCGGCCCTTCAAGACTGCTCCACCATTCATTATAATCATGGCTGATCATCCAACTCAGAAATCTGTTCTCTCATTCCCCCCCATATCCATTGATCCTTTTCTCCCTAAGAGATATATCTTGCTCCTTCTTGAAAAGATACAATGTTTTGGCCTAAAATGCTTTCTGTGGTAGCGAATTCCACAGGCTCACCACTCTCTGGGTGAAGTCATTTCTCCATATCTCCGTCCTGAAATGTTTACCCCGTATCCTTCGCCTATGACCCCTGGTTCTGGACTTCTCCACCATCGGGAACATCCTTCCTGCATCTACCCTGTCAACTCCTGTTAGAATTTTATAGGTCTGGCCTCACCGAGGCACTGTTAATTGCAGCAAGACATCCCTGCTCCTGTACTCAAATCCTCTTGCTATGAAGGCCAACATACCATTTGCCTTTTTTACTGCCTGTTGCACCTGCATGCTTACCTTCAGCAACTGGTGCTCGAGAACACCCAGGTCTCGTTGCATATTCCCCTCTCTCAGTTTAAAGCCATTAAAATAATCTACCTTCCTGTTTTTGCTACCAAAGTGGATAACCTCACATTTATCCACATTACACTGCATCTGCCATGCATTTTCCCACTCACTCAACTTGTCCAAATCACCCTGAAGCCTCTCTGCATCCTCCTCACAACTCACCCTCCCACCCAGTTTTGTCTCATCTGCAAATTTGGAGATATAACATTTAGTTCCCTCATCTAAATCATTAATGTATATTGTGAATAGCTGGGGTCCGAGCACCGATCCCTGCGGTATGACATTAGTCACTGCCTGCCATTCGGAAAAAGACACATTTATTCCTACTCTTTGTTTCCTGTCTGCCAATTAATTTTCTACCCATCGCATTACACTACCCCCAATCCCATGCGCTTTAATTTTACACGTTAATCTCTTTTGTGGGACTTTGTCGAAAGCCTTCTGAAAGTCCAAATAAACCACATCCACTGGCTCCCCCTCATCAACTCTACTAGTTACATCCTCGAACAATTCTATCAGATTTGTCAAGCATCATTTCCCTTTCATAAGTACATGCTGACTCTGCCCAATTCTACCACTATTCTCCAAGTGCTCTGCTATAAAAGTTTTGATTATAGACTCTAGAATTTTCCGTACAATCAACGTCATGCTGACTGGTCTATAATTCTATTTTCTCTTTCCCTCCCTTTTTAAATAGTGGGGTTACATTAACTACCCTCCAATCTGTAGGAACTGTTCCAGAGTCTACAGAATCTTGGAAGATGACCACCAATGCATCCACTATTGGATCCACTATAAGATGTCTCTGAACGGACAGGGGGCATTCTGAAGGGGGAGGGTGAACAGCCAGAGGTTGTGGTACACATCGGTACCAATGACATAGGCAGGAAGAGTGATGAGGTCCTGCAGGGGGAGTTTGGGGAGTTAGGTAGTAAGTTAAAAAAACAGGACCTCGAGGGTTGTAATCTCTGGATTACTCCCTGTGCCACGTGCCAGTGAGGCTAGAAATAGGAAGATAGTGCAGCCAACCACGTGGCTGAGCATCTGGTGTAGAAGGGAGGGTTTCAGATATCTGGACCTTTGGGCTCTCTTCAGTTACAGATGGGACCTGTACAAGAAGGACAGGTTGCATCTAAACTGGAGGGGCACTAAAATCCTGGCTGCAAGGTTTGCTAGCATCATTCGGAAGGGTATCAACGAGTGTGGCAGGGGGATGGGAACCAGAGCAGTAGGACAGCAAGTGAAATAAATGAGGAGGAACTAGTAAATAGGCCAGTAGGACTAAGAGGAAGAGCAGGCAGGGAGATGTTGCTGAGCACAGCAGGACTGGTGGTCTGAAGTGCATTTGTTTCAATGCGAGAAGTATAACAGGTAAGGCAGATGAACTTAGAGCTTGGATTAGTACTTGGAAATATGATGTTGTTGTTACGGAGACTTGGTTGAGGGAAGGGCAGGATTGACAGCTAAATGTTCCAGGCTTCAGAAGCTTCAAGCGGGATAGAGGGGGATGTAAAAAGGGGTGGGAGTGTTGAATTACTGGTTAAGGAGAATATCACAGCCGTACTGCGGGAGGACACCTCTGTGGGGTCATGCAGCGAGGCACTATGTGTGGAGCTCAGGAATAGGAAGGGTTCAGTCACGATGTTGGGGGTTTACTACAGGCCTCCCAACAGCCAGCAGGACGTAGAGGAGAAGATATGTAGACAGATTTTGGAAAGATGTAAAGGTAACAGGGTTGTAGTGGTGGGTGATTTTAACTTCCCCGATATGGACTGGGACTCACTTAGTGCTAGGGGCTTGGATGGGGCAGAATTTGTGAGGAGCATCCAGGAGGGCTGCTTGAAACAGTATGTAGATAGTTCAACTAGGGATGGGGCCATACTGCACCTAGTATTCAGTGTGTGGGGATGGGTTTCAGTGTGTGGGGAAGGGGTTTTAGAGTGTGTGGAAGAGGTTTCAGTGAGTGGTAATGGGTTTCAGTGTGTGGGGAAGGGGTTCAGTGTGTGGGGAAGGGGTTTCAGTGTGTGGGGATGGATTTCAGTGTGTGGGGATGGGTTTCAGTGTGTGGGGAAGGGGTTTCAGTGTGTGTCTGAGAGGTTTCAGTGTGTGGGGATGGGGTTCAGTGTGTGGTGATGGGTTTCAGTGTGTGGGGAAGGGGTTTCAGTGTGTGGGGAAGGGGTTTCAGTGTATGGGGATGGAATTCAGCGTGTGGGGATGGGTTTCAGTGTGTGGGGAAGGGGTTTCAGTGTGTGTCTGAGAGGTTTCAGTGTGTGGGGATTGTTTCAGTGTGTGGGGAAGGGTTTCAGTGTGTGGGGAAGGGTTTCAGTGTGTGGTGATGGGTTTCAGTGCGTGGGGAAGGGGTTTCAGTGTGTGGGGATGGGTTTCAGTGTGTGGTGATGGGTTCCAGTGTGTGGGGAATGGTTCCAGTGTGTGGGGAAGGGGTTTCAGTGTGTGGGGAAGGGGTTTCAGTGTGTGGGGAAGGGGTTTCAGTGTGTGGGGAAGGGGTTTCAGTAGGTGGGGAAGGGTTTCAGTGTGTGGGGAAGGCGTTTTAGTGTGTGGGGAAAGTTTTCAGTGTGTGGGGATTGGTTTCAGTGCGTGGTGATGGGTGTCAGTGTGTCCGGAAGGGTTTCAGTATGTGGGGAATCGGTTTCAGTGTGTGGGGACGGGGTTTCAGTGTGTGGGGATGGGTTTCAGTGTGTGGTGATGGCTTTCAGTGTGTGGTGATGGGTTTCAGTGTGTGGGGAAGGGTTTCAGTGTGTGGGTAAGGGGTTTCAGTGTGTGGGTAAGGGGTTTCAGTGTGTTGCAAGGGGTTTCAGTGTGTGGTCATGCGTTTCAGTGTGTGCTGATGGGTTTCCGTGTGTGGGGAAGGGTTTCGGCATGTGGGGAAGGGTTGTCAGTGTGTGAGAAAGGGGTTTCAGTGTGTGGTGATGGGTTTCAGTGTGTGGGGAAGGGTTTCAGTGTGTGGGGAAGGGTTTCAGTGTGTGGGGAAGGGGTTTCAGTGTGTGGGGAAGGGGTTTCAGTGTGTGGGGAAGGGGTTTAAGTGTGTGGTGATGGGTTTCAGTTGGTGGGAAAGGGGTTTCAGTGTGTGGGGAAGGGGTTTCAGTGTGTGTGGAAGAGGTTTCAGTGTGTGGGGATGGGTTTCAGTGTGTGGGGAAGGTGTTTCAGTGTGCGGGGAAGGGGTTTCAGTGTGTGGGGATGGGGCAGTCCGTCGGGATGGGTTTCAGTGTGTGGTGATGAGTTTCAGTGTGTGGGGAAGGGTTTCAGTGTGTGGGGAAGGGGTTTCAGTGTGTGGGGATGGGTTTCAGTGGGCGGGTAAGGGTTTCAGTGTGTGGGGAAGGGGTTTCAGTGTGTGTGGAAGAGGTTGCAGTGTGTGGGGAAGGTTTTCAAGGAGTGGTGAAGGGGTTTCAGTGTGTGGGGAAGGGGTTCAAGTGTGTGGTGATGGGTTTCAGTTGGTGGGAAAGGGGTTTCAGTGTGTGTGGAAGAGGTTTCAGTGTGTGGGGATGGGTTTCAGTGTGTGGTGATGGGTTTCAGTGTGTGGGGAAGGATTTTCAGTGTGTGGCGATGGGTTTCTGTGTGCGTGGAAGGGGTTTCAGTCTGTGGTGTTGGGTTTCAGTGTCTGGGGAAGGGTTTCAGTGTGTGGGGAAGGGGTTTCAGTGTGTGGTGATGGTTTTCATTGTGTGGGGAAGGGTTTCAGTGTTTGGGGAAGGGGTTTCAGTGTGTGGGGAAGTGGTTTCAGTGTGTGGTGATGGGTTTCAGTGTGTGGGGAAGGGTTTCAGTGTGTGGGGAAGGGGTTTAAGTGTGTGGGGAAGGGGTTTCAGTGTGTGGGGAAGGGGTTTCAGTGTGTGTGGAAGAGGTTTCTGTGTGTGGGGAAGGTGTTTCAGTGTGTGGGGAAGGTGTTTCAGTGTGTGGGGAAGGGGTTTCAGTGTGTGGGGAAGTGGTTTCAGTGTGTGGGGAAGGGTTTCAGCCTGTAGGGAAAGGTGTCATTGTGTGTGGAAGAGGTTTCAGTGTGTGTGGAAGAGGTTTCAGTGTGTGGGGATGGGTTTCACAGCGTGGGGAAGGTGTTTCAGTGTGTGGGGAAGGGTTTCAGTGTGTGGGGAAGGGTTTCAGTGTGTGGGGAAGGGGTTTCAGTGTGTGGGGAAGGGGTTTCAGTGTGTGTGGAAGAGGTTTCTGTGTGTGGGGATGGGTTTCCTTGTGTGGGGAAGGTGTTTCAGTATGTGGGGAAGGGGTTTCAGTGTGTGGGGAAGTGGTTTCAGTGTCTGGGGAAGGGTTTCAGCCTGTAGGGAAAGGTGTCATTGTGTGTGGAAGAGGTTTCAGTGTGTGTGGAAGAGGTTTCAGTGTGTGGGGATGGGTTTCACTGCGTGGGGAAGGTGTTTCAGTGTGTGGGGAAGGGTTACAGTGTGTGGGGAAGGTGTTTCAGTGTGTGGGGAAGGGGCTTCAGTGTGTGGTGATGGGTTTCAGTGTGTGATGATGGGTTTCCGTGTGTGGGGAAGGGTTTCACCGTTTGGGGAAGGGGTTTCCGTGTGTGGGGAAGGGGTTTCAGTGTGTGGGGAAGGGGTTTCAGTGTGTGGGGAAGTGTTTCAGTGTGTGGGGAAGGGGTTTCAGTGTGTGGGGAAGGGGTTTAAGTGTGTGGTGATGGGTTTCAGTTGGTGGGAAAGGGGTTTCAGTGTGTGGGGAAGGGGTTTCAGTGTGTGTGGAAGAGGTTTCAGTGTGTGGGGAAGGGTTTCAGTGTGTGGGGAAGGTGTTTCAGTGTGCGGGGAAGGGGTTTCAGTGTGTGGGGATGGGGCAGTGCGTCGGGATGGTTTTCAGTGTGTGGTGATGGGTTTCAGTGTGTGGGGAAGGGTTTCAGTGTGTGGGGAAGGGTTTCAGTGTGTGGGGAAGGGGTTTCAGTGTGTGGGGATGGGATTCAGTGTGTGGGGATGGGTTTCAGTGAGTGGTGATGGGTGTCAGTGTGTGGTGATGGGTTTCCGTGTGTGGGGAAGGGTTTCGGCATGTGGGGAAGGGGTGTCAGTGTGTGGGAAAGGGGTTTCAGTGTGTGGTGATGGGTTTCAGTGTGTGGGGAAGGGTTTCAGTGTGTGGGGAAGGGGTTTCAGTGTGTGGTAATGGGTTTCAGTGTGTGGGGAAGGGTTTCAGTGTGTGGGAAAGGGCTTTCAGTGTGATGGGAAGGGGTTTCAGTGTGTGTGGAAGAGGTTGCAGTGTGTGGGGAAGGTGTTTCAGTGTGTGGGGAAGGGGTTTCAGTGAGTGGGGAAGGGGTTTCAGTGTGTGGGGATGGGATAGTGCGTCGGGATGGGTTTCAGTGTGTGGTGATGGGTTTCAGTGTGTGGGGAAGGGGTTTCAGTGTGTGGTGATGCGTTTCAGTGTGTGGGGAAGGGTTTCAGTGTATGGGGAAGGGGTTTCAGTGTGTGGGGAAGTGTTTTATCATGTAGGGAAGGGGTTTCAGTGTGTGGGGAAGAGGTTTCAGTGTGTGGTGATGCGTTTCAGTGTGTGGGGAAGGGTTTCAGTGTATGGGGAAGGGGTTTCAGTGTGTGGGCAAGGGGTTTCAGTGTTTGGTGATGGGTTTCAGTGTGTGGGGATGGGACAGTGCGTCGGGATGGGTTTCAGTGTGTGGTGATGGATTTCAGTGTGTTGGGAAGGGTTTCAGTGTGTGGGGAAGGGGTGTCACTATGTGGGGATGGGTTTCAGTGTGTGGGGATGGGTTTCAGTGTGTGGGGATGGGTTTCAGTGTGTGGGGAAGGTGTTTCAGTGTGTATGGAAGAGGTTTCAGTGTGTGGTGATGGGGTTCAGTGTGTGGGGAAGGGTTTCAGTGTGTGGGCAAGGGGTTTCAGTGAGTGGTGATGGGTTTCAGTGTGTGGTGATGGGTTTCAGTGTGTGGGGAAGGGTTTCAGTGTGTGGGGATGGGTTTCAGTGTGTGGGGAAGGGGTTTCCGTGTGTATGGAAGAGGTTTCAGTGTGTGGTGATGGGGTTCAGTGTGTGGGGAAGGGTTTCAGTGTGTGAGGAAGGGGTTTCAGTGTGTGGGGATGGATTTGCGTGTGTGGGGATGGGTTTCAGTGAGTGGGGAAGGGGCTTCAGTGTGTGTTGAAGATGTTTCAGTGTGTGGGGATGGGTTTCAGTGAAAGGGGAAGGGGCTTCAGTGTGTGTTGAAGATGTTTCAGTGTGTGGTGATGGGTTTCAGTGTGTGGTGATGGGTTTCAGTGTGTGAGGAAGGATTTTCAGTGTGTGGCGATGTGTTTCAGTGTGCGGGGAAGGGGTTTCAGTCTGTGGTGATGGGCTTCAGTGTGTGGGGAAGGGTTTCAGTGTGTGGGGATGGGTTTCAGTGTGTGGGGATGGGTTTCAGTGTGTGGTGATGGGTTTCAGTGTGTGGGGAAGGGTTTCAGTGTCTGGGGAAGGGGGTTTCAGTGTGTGGGGATGGGTGTCAGTGTGTGGGGATGGGTTTCAGTGAGTGGGGAAGGGGTTTCAGTGTGTGGGGAAGGGGTTTCAGTGGGTGGGGAAGGGGTTTCAGTGGGTGGGGAAGGGGATCAGTGTGTGGGGAAGGCGTTTTAGTGTGTGGGGAAGGCGTTTTAGTGTGTGGGGAAGGGTTTCAGTGTGTGGGGATGGGTTTCAGTGTGTGGTGATCGGTTTCAGTGTGTGGGGAAAGGTTGCAGTGTGTGGGGATGGGTTTCAGTGTGTGGTGATGGTTTTCAGTGTGTGGTGATGGGTTTCAGTGTGTGGTGATGGGTTTCAGTGTGTGGGGAAGGGTTTCAGTGTGTGGGTCAGGGGTTTCAGTGTGTGAGGAAGGGGTTTCAGTGTGTGGTGATGGGTTTCAGTGTGTGGGGATGGGTTTCAGTGTGTGGTGATGGGTTTCAGTGTGTGGGGAAGTGTTTCAGTGTGTGGGGAAGGGGTTTCAGTGTGTGGGGAAGGGGTTTCAGTGTGTGGTGATGGGTTTCAGTGTGTGGAGATGGGTTTCAGCGTGTGGGGAAGGGGTGTCAGTGTGTGGGAAAGGGGTTTCAGTGTGTGGTGATGGGTTTCAGTGTGTGGGGAAGGGTTTCAGTGTGTGGGGAAGGCGTTTCAGTGTGTGGGGAAGGCGTTTCAGTGTGTGGTGTTGGGTTTCAGTGTGTGGGGAAGTGTTTCAGTGTGTGGGAAAGGGGTTTCAGTGTGTGGGGAACGGGTTTCAGTGTTTGTGGAAGAGGTTTCAGTGTGTGGGGATGGGTTTCAGTGTGTGGGGAAGGTGTTTCAGTGTGTGGGGAATGGGCTTCAGTGTGTGGGGAAGGGGTTTCAGTGTGTGGGGATGGGACAGTGCGTCGGGATGAGTTTCAGTGTGTGGGGAAGGGTTTCAGTGTGTGGGGATGGGGTTCAGTGTGTGGGGATGGGTTTCAGTGTGTGGGGAAGGGGTTTTAGTGTGTGTGGAAGAGGTTTCAGTGAGTGGTAATGGGTTTCAGTGTGTGGGGAAGGGTTTCAGTGTGTGGGGAAGGGGTTTCAGTGTGTGGGGATGGATTGCAGTGTGTGGGGATGGGTTTCAGTGTGTGGGGAAGGGGTTTCAGTGTGTGTCTGAGAGGTTTCAGTGTGTGGGGATGGGGTTCAGTGTGTGGTGATGGGTTTCAGTGTGTGGGGAATGGGTTTTAGTGTGTGGGGAATGGGTTTTAGTGTGTGTGGAAGAGGTTTCAGTGAGTGGTGATGGGTTTCAGTGTGTGGGGAAGGGTTTCAGTGTGTGGGGAAGGGTTTCAGTGTGTGGGGATGGTTTTCAGTGTGTGGGGAAGGGTTTCAGTGTGTGGGGAAGGGGTTTCAGTGTGTGGGGAAGGGGTTTCAGTGTATGGGGATGGAATTCAGCGTGTGGGGATGGGTTTCAGTGTGTGGGGAAGGGGTTTCAGTGTGTGTCTGAGAGGTTTCAGTGTGTGGGGATTGTTTCAGTGTGTGGGGAAGGGTTTCAGTGTGTGGGGAAGGGTTTCAGTGTGTGGTGATGGGTTTCAGTGCGTGGGGAAGGGGTTTCAGTGTGTGGGGATGGGTTTCAGTGTGTGGTGATGGGTTCCAGTGTGTGGGGAATGGTTCCAGTGTGTGGGGAAGGGGTTTCAGTGTGTGGGGAAGGGGTTTCAGTGTGTGGGGAAGGGGTTTCAGTGTGTGGGGAAGGGGTTTCAGTAGGTGGGGAAGGGTTTCAGTGTGTGGGGAAGGCGTTTTAGTGTGTGGGGAAAGTTTTCAGTGTGTGGGGATTGGTTTCAGTGCGTGGTGATGGGTGTCAGTGTGTCCGGAAGGGTTTCAGTATGTGGGGAATCGGTTTCAGTGTGTGGGGACGGGGTTTCAGTGTGTGGGGATGGGTTTCAGTGTGTGGTGATGGCTTTCAGTGTGTGGTGATGGGTTTCAGTGTGTGGGGAAGGGTTTCAGTGTGTGGGTAAGGGGTTTCAGTGTGTGGGTAAGGGGTTTCAGTGTGTTGCAAGGGGTTTCAGTGTGTGGTCATGCGTTTCAGTGTGTGCTGATGGGTTTCCGTGTGTGGGGAAGGGTTTCGGCATGTGGGGAAGGGTTGTCAGTGTGTGAGAAAGGGGTTTCAGTGTGTGGTGATGGGTTTCAGTGTGTGGGGAAGGGTTTCAGTGTGTGGGGAAGGGTTTCAGTGTGTGGGGAAGGGGTTTCAGTGTGTGGGGAAGGGGTTTCAGTGTGTGGGGAAGGGGTTTAAGTGTGTGGTGATGGGTTTCAGTTGGTGGGAAAGGGGTTTCAGTGTGTGGGGAAGGGGTTTCAGTGTGTGTGGAAGAGGTTTCAGTGTGTGGGGATGGGTTTCAGTGTGTGGGGAAGGTGTTTCAGTGTGCGGGGAAGGGGTTTCAGTGTGTGGGGATGGGGCAGTCCGTCGGGATGGGTTTCAGTGTGTGGTGATGAGTTTCAGTGTGTGGGGAAGGGTTTCAGTGTGTGGGGAAGGGGTTTCAGTGTGTGGGGATGGGTTTCAGTGGGCGGGTAAGGGTTTCAGTGTGTGGGGAAGGGGTTTCAGTGTGTGTGGAAGAGGTTGCAGTGTGTGGGGAAGGTTTTCAAGGAGTGGTGAAGGGGTTTCAGTGTGTGGGGAAGGGGTTCAAGTGTGTGGTGATGGGTTTCAGTTGGTGGGAAAGGGGTTTCAGTGTGTGTGGAAGAGGTTTCAGTGTGTGGGGATGGGTTTCAGTGTGTGGTGATGGGTTTCAGTGTGTGGGGAAGGATTTTCAGTGTGTGGCGATGGGTTTCTGTGTGCGTGGAAGGGGTTTCAGTCTGTGGTGTTGGGTTTCAGTGTCTGGGGAAGGGTTTCAGTGTGTGGGGAAGGGGTTTCAGTGTGTGGTGATGGTTTTCATTGTGTGGGGAAGGGTTTCAGTGTTTGGGGAAGGGGTTTCAGTGTGTGGGGAAGTGGTTTCAGTGTGTGGTGATGGGTTTCAGTGTGTGGGGAAGGGTTTCAGTGTGTGGGGAAGGGGTTTAAGTGTGTGGGGAAGGGGTTTCAGTGTGTGGGGAAGGGGTTTCAGTGTGTGTGGAAGAGGTTTCTGTGTGTGGGGAAGGTGTTTCAGTGTGTGGGGAAGGTGTTTCAGTGTGTGGGGAAGGGGTTTCAGTGTGTGGGGAAGTGGTTTCAGTGTGTGGGGAAGGGTTTCAGCCTGTAGGGAAAGGTGTCATTGTGTGTGGAAGAGGTTTCAGTGTGTGTGGAAGAGGTTTCAGTGTGTGGGGATGGGTTTCACAGCGTGGGGAAGGTGTTTCAGTGTGTGGGGAAGGGTTTCAGTGTGTGGGGAAGGGTTTCAGTGTGTGGGGAAGGGGTTTCAGTGTGTGGGGAAGGGGTTTCAGTGTGTGTGGAAGAGGTTTCTGTGTGTGGGGATGGGTTTCCTTGTGTGGGGAAGGTGTTTCAGTATGTGGGGAAGGGGTTTCAGTGTGTGGGGAAGTGGTTTCAGTGTCTGGGGAAGGGTTTCAGCCTGTAGGGAAAGGTGTCATTGTGTGTGGAAGAGGTTTCAGTGTGTGTGGAAGAGGTTTCAGTGTGTGGGGATGGGTTTCACTGCGTGGGGAAGGTGTTTCAGTGTGTGGGGAAGGGTTACAGTGTGTGGGGAAGGTGTTTCAGTGTGTGGGGAAGGGGCTTCAGTGTGTGGTGATGGGTTTCAGTGTGTGATGATGGGTTTCCGTGTGTGGGGAAGGGTTTCACCGTTTGGGGAAGGGGTTTCCGTGTGTGGGGAAGGGGTTTCAGTGTGTGGGGAAGGGGTTTCAGTGTGTGGGGAAGTGTTTCAGTGTGTGGGGAAGGGGTTTCAGTGTGTGGGGAAGGGGTTTAAGTGTGTGGTGATGGGTTTCAGTTGGTGGGAAAGGGGTTTCAGTGTGTGGGGAAGGGGTTTCAGTGTGTGTGGAAGAGGTTTCAGTGTGTGGGGAAGGGTTTCAGTGTGTGGGGAAGGTGTTTCAGTGTGCGGGGAAGGGGTTTCAGTGTGTGGGGATGGGGCAGTGCGTCGGGATGGTTTTCAGTGTGTGGTGATGGGTTTCAGTGTGTGGGGAAGGGTTTCAGTGTGTGGGGAAGGGTTTCAGTGTGTGGGGAAGGGGTTTCAGTGTGTGGGGATGGGATTCAGTGTGTGGGGATGGGTTTCAGTGAGTGGTGATGGGTGTCAGTGTGTGGTGATGGGTTTCCGTGTGTGGGGAAGGGTTTCGGCATGTGGGGAAGGGGTGTCAGTGTGTGGGAAAGGGGTTTCAGTGTGTGGTGATGGGTTTCAGTGTGTGGGGAAGGGTTTCAGTGTGTGGGGAAGGGGTTTCAGTGTGTGGTAATGGGTTTCAGTGTGTGGGGAAGGGTTTCAGTGTGTGGGAAAGGGCTTTCAGTGTGATGGGAAGGGGTTTCAGTGTGTGTGGAAGAGGTTGCAGTGTGTGGGGAAGGTGTTTCAGTGTGTGGGGAAGGGGTTTCAGTGAGTGGGGAAGGGGTTTCAGTGTGTGGGGATGGGATAGTGCGTCGGGATGGGTTTCAGTGTGTGGTGATGGGTTTCAGTGTGTGGGGAAGGGGTTTCAGTGTGTGGTGATGCGTTTCAGTGTGTGGGGAAGGGTTTCAGTGTATGGGGAAGGGGTTTCAGTGTGTGGGGAAGTGTTTTATCATGTAGGGAAGGGGTTTCAGTGTGTGGGGAAGAGGTTTCAGTGTGTGGTGATGCGTTTCAGTGTGTGGGGAAGGGTTTCAGTGTATGGGGAAGGGGTTTCAGTGTGTGGGCAAGGGGTTTCAGTGTTTGGTGATGGGTTTCAGTGTGTGGGGATGGGACAGTGCGTCGGGATGGGTTTCAGTGTGTGGTGATGGATTTCAGTGTGTTGGGAAGGGTTTCAGTGTGTGGGGAAGGGGTGTCACTATGTGGGGATGGGTTTCAGTGTGTGGGGATGGGTTTCAGTGTGTGGGGATGGGTTTCAGTGTGTGGGGAAGGTGTTTCAGTGTGTATGGAAGAGGTTTCAGTGTGTGGTGATGGGGTTCAGTGTGTGGGGAAGGGTTTCAGTGTGTGGGCAAGGGGTTTCAGTGAGTGGTGATGGGTTTCAGTGTGTGGTGATGGGTTTCAGTGTGTGGGGAAGGGTTTCAGTGTGTGGGGATGGGTTTCAGTGTGTGGGGAAGGGGTTTCCGTGTGTATGGAAGAGGTTTCAGTGTGTGGTGATGGGGTTCAGTGTGTGGGGAAGGGTTTCAGTGTGTGAGGAAGGGGTTTCAGTGTGTGGGGATGGATTTGCGTGTGTGGGGATGGGTTTCAGTGAGTGGGGAAGGGGCTTCAGTGTGTGTTGAAGATGTTTCAGTGTGTGGGGATGGGTTTCAGTGAAAGGGGAAGGGGCTTCAGTGTGTGTTGAAGATGTTTCAGTGTGTGGTGATGGGTTTCAGTGTGTGGTGATGGGTTTCAGTGTGTGAGGAAGGATTTTCAGTGTGTGGCGATGTGTTTCAGTGTGCGGGGAAGGGGTTTCAGTCTGTGGTGATGGGCTTCAGTGTGTGGGGAAGGGTTTCAGTGTGTGGGGATGGGTTTCAGTGTGTGGGGATGGGTTTCAGTGTGTGGTGATGGGTTTCAGTGTGTGGGGAAGGGTTTCAGTGTCTGGGGAAGGGGGTTTCAGTGTGTGGGGATGGGTGTCAGTGTGTGGGGATGGGTTTCAGTGAGTGGGGAAGGGGTTTCAGTGTGTGGGGAAGGGGTTTCAGTGGGTGGGGAAGGGGTTTCAGTGGGTGGGGAAGGGGATCAGTGTGTGGGGAAGGCGTTTTAGTGTGTGGGGAAGGCGTTTTAGTGTGTGGGGAAGGGTTTCAGTGTGTGGGGATGGGTTTCAGTGTGTGGTGATCGGTTTCAGTGTGTGGGGAAAGGTTGCAGTGTGTGGGGATGGGTTTCAGTGTGTGGTGATGGTTTTCAGTGTGTGGTGATGGGTTTCAGTGTGTGGTGATGGGTTTCAGTGTGTGGGGAAGGGTTTCAGTGTGTGGGTCAGGGGTTTCAGTGTGTGAGGAAGGGGTTTCAGTGTGTGGTGATGGGTTTCAGTGTGTGGGGATGGGTTTCAGTGTGTGGTGATGGGTTTCAGTGTGTGGGGAAGTGTTTCAGTGTGTGGGGAAGGGGTTTCAGTGTGTGGGGAAGGGGTTTCAGTGTGTGGTGATGGGTTTCAGTGTGTGGAGATGGGTTTCAGCGTGTGGGGAAGGGGTGTCAGTGTGTGGGAAAGGGGTTTCAGTGTGTGGTGATGGGTTTCAGTGTGTGGGGAAGGGTTTCAGTGTGTGGGGAAGGCGTTTCAGTGTGTGGGGAAGGCGTTTCAGTGTGTGGTGTTGGGTTTCAGTGTGTGGGGAAGTGTTTCAGTGTGTGGGAAAGGGGTTTCAGTGTGTGGGGAACGGGTTTCAGTGTTTGTGGAAGAGGTTTCAGTGTGTGGGGATGGGTTTCAGTGTGTGGGGAAGGTGTTTCAGTGTGTGGGGAATGGGCTTCAGTGTGTGGGGAAGGGGTTTCAGTGTGTGGGGATGGGACAGTGCGTCGGGATGAGTTTCAGTGTGTGGGGAAGGGTTTCAGTGTGTGGGGATGGGGTTCAGTGTGTGGGGATGGGTTTCAGTGTGTGGGGAAGGGGTTTTAGTGTGTGTGGAAGAGGTTTCAGTGAGTGGTAATGGGTTTCAGTGTGTGGGGAAGGGTTTCAGTGTGTGGGGAAGGGGTTTCAGTGTGTGGGGATGGATTGCAGTGTGTGGGGATGGGTTTCAGTGTGTGGGGAAGGGGTTTCAGTGTGTGTCTGAGAGGTTTCAGTGTGTGGGGATGGGGTTCAGTGTGTGGTGATGGGTTTCAGTGTGTGGGGAATGGGTTTTAGTGTGTGGGGAATGGGTTTTAGTGTGTGTGGAAGAGGTTTCAGTGAGTGGTGATGGGTTTCAGTGTGTGGGGAAGGGTTTCAGTGTGTGGGGAAGGGTTTCAGTGTGTGGGGATGGTTTTCAGTGTGTGGGGAAGGGTTTCAGTGTGTGGGGAAGGGGTTTCAGTGTGTGGGGATGGGTTTCTGTGTGTGGCGATGTGTTTCAGTGTGCGGGGAAGGGTTTCAGTGTGTGGGGAAGGGGTTGCGGTATGTGGGGAAGGGGTTGCAGTGTGTGGGGAAGGCGTTGCAGTGTGTGGGGAAGGGGTTGCCGTGGGTGTGTATGGGTTTCAGTGCGTGTGGAAGGATTTTAGTGTGTGGGGAAGGGGTTTCAGTGTTTGGGGAATGGGTGTCAGTGTGTTGGGATGGGTTTCAGTGTGTGGTGATGGGTTTCAGTGTGTGGGGAAGGGTTTCAGTGTGTGGTGATGGGTTTCAGTGTGTGGAGAAGGGGTTTCAGTGTGTGGGGATGGGTTTCAGTGTGTGAGGAGGGGTTTCAGTGTATGGTGATGGGTGTCAGTGCGTGGGGAAGGGGTTTCAGTGTGTGGGGATGGGTTTCAGTGTGTGGGGAAGGGGTTTCAGTGGGTGGGGAAGGTTTTCAGTGTGTGGGGAAGGCGTTTTAGTGTGTGGGGAAGGGGTTTCAGTGGGTGGGGAAGGCTTTCAGTGTGTGGGGAAGGGGTTGCAGTGTGTGGGGAAGGGGTTTCAGTGTGTGGGGAAGGGGTTTCAGTGTGTGGGGAAGGTTTTCAGAGTGTGCGGATGGGTTTCAGTGTGTGGGGAATGGGTTTCAGTGTGTGGGGACGGGGTTTCAGTGTGTGGGGACGGGGTTTCAGTGTGTGGGGATGGGTTTCAGTGTGTGGTGATGGGTTACAGTGTGTGGGGAAGGGTTTCAGTGTGTGGGTACGGGGTTTCAGTGTGTTGCGAAGGGGTTTCAGTGTGTGGTCATGCGTTTCAATGTGTGGTGATGGGTTTCAGTGTGTGGGGAAGGGTTCTAGTGTGTGGGGAAGGGTTCTAGTGTGTGGGGAAGGGGTTTCAGTGTGTGGGGAAGGGGTTTCATGGTGTGGTGATGGGTTTTAATGTGTGGTGATGGGTTTTAGTGTGTGGTGATGGGTTTCAGTGTGTGGGGAAGGGTTTCAGTGTGTGGGGAAGGGGTTTCAGTGTGTGGGGAAGGGGTTTCAGTGTGTGGGGAAGTGGTTTCAGTGTGTGGGGAAGTGGTTTCAGTGTGTGGGGAAGGGTTTCAGTGTGTGGGGAAGGGTTTCAGTGTGTGGGGAAGGGTTTCAGTGTGTGGGGAAGGGGTTTCAGTGTGTGTGGAAGAGGTTTCTGTGTGTGGGGATCGGTTTCCTTGTGTCGGGAAGGTGTTTCAGTGTGTGGGGAAGGGGTTTCAGTGTGTGGGGAGGGGTTTCAGTGTGTGGGGAAGTGGTTTCAGTGTGTGGGGAAGTGTTTCAGCCTGTAGGGAAAGGTGTCATTGTGTGTGGAAGAGGTTTCAGTGTGTGTGGAAGAGGTTTCAGTGTGTGGGGATGGGTATCACTGTGTGGGGAAGGTGTTTCAGTGTGTGGGGAAGGGGTTTCAGTGTGTGGGGAAGGGGTTTCAGTGTGTGGGGAAGGGGTTTCAATGTGTGGTGATGGGTTTCCGTGTGTGGGGAAGGGTTTCACTGTGTGCGGAAGGGGTTTCAGTGTGTGGGGAAGGGGTTTCAGTGTGTGGTGATGGGTTTCAGTTGGTGGGAAAGGGGTTTCAGTGTGTGGGGAAGGGGTTTCAGTGTGTGTGGAAGAGGTTTCAGTGTGTGGGGATGTGTTTCAGTGTGTGGGGAATGTGTTTCAGTGTGCGGGGAAGGGGTTTCAGTGTGTGGGGATGGGGCAGTGCGTCGGGATGGGTTTCAATGTGTCGTGATGGGTTTCAGTGTGTGGGGAAGGGTTTCAGTGTGTGGTGAAGGGGTTTCAGTGTGTGGGGATGGGTTTCAGTGTGTGGGGATGGGTTTCAGTGTGTGGGGAAGGGGTTTCAGTGTGTGTGGAAGAGGTTTCAGTGTGTGGGGAAGGGTTTCAGGGAGTGGTGAAGGGGTTTCAGTGTGTGGGGATGGATTTCAGTGTGTGGGGATGGGTTTCAGTGAGTGGGGAAGGGGTTTCAGTGTGTGTGGAATAGGTTTCAGTGTGTGGGGATGGGTTTCAGTGTGTGGTGATGGGTTTCAGTGTGTGGGGAAGGATTTTCAGTGTGTGGGGATGGGTTTCAGTGTGTGGGGATGGGGTTCAGTGTGCGGTGATGGGTTTCAGTGTGTGGGGAAGGGTTTCAGTGTCTGGGGAAGGGTTTCAGTGTGTGGGGATGGGTGTCAGTGTGTGGGGAAGGGGTTTCAGTGTGTGGTGATGGGTTTCAGTGTGTGGGGAAGGGTTACAGTGTGTGGAAAAGGGGTTTCAGTTTGTGGGGAAAGGTTTCAGTGTGTGGGGAAGGTGTTTCAGTGTGTGGGGAAGGGGTTTCAATGTGTGGGGATGGCTTTCAGTGTGTGGGGATGGCTTTCAGTGTGTGGTGATGGGTTTCAGTGTGTGGGGATGGGTTTCAGTGTGTGCGTAAGGGGTTTCAGTGTGTGTGTAAGGGGTTTCAGTGTGTGGGGAAGGGGTTTCAGTGTGTGGTGATGGGTTTCAGTGTGTGGGGAAGGGGTTTCAGTGTGTGGGGAAGGGGTTTCAGTGTGTGAGGAAGGGGTTTCAGTGTGTGTGGAATAGGTTTCAGTGTGTGGGGATGGGTTTCAGTGTGTGGTGATGGGTTTCAGTGTGTGGGGAAGGATTTTCAGTGTGTGGGGATGGGTTTCAGTGTGTGGGGATGGGGTTCAGTGTGCGGTGATGGGTTTCAGTGTGTGGGGAAGGGTTTCAGTGTCTGGGGAAGGGTTTCAGTGTGTGGGGATGGGTGTCAGTGTGTGGGGAAGGGGTTTCAGTGTGTGGTGATGGGTTTCAGTGTGTGGGGAAGGGTTACAGTGTGTGGAAAAGGGGTTTCAGTTTGTGGGGAAAGGTTTCAGTGTGTGGGGAAGGTGTTTCAGTGTGTGGGGAAGGGGTTTCAATGTGTGGGGATGGCTTTCAGTGTGTGGGGATGGCTTTCAGTGTGTGGTGATGGGTTTCAGTGTGTGGGGATGGGTTTCAGTGTGTGCGTAAGGGGTTTCAGTGTGTGTGTAAGGGGTTTCAGTGTGTGGGGAAGGGGCTTCAGTGTGTGGTGATGGGTTTCAGTGTGTGGGGAAGGGGTTTCAGTGTGTGGGGAAGGGGTTTCAGTGTGTGAGGAAGGGGTTTCAGTGTGTGGTGATAGGTGTCAGTGTGTGGTGATGGGTTTCCGTGTGTGGGGAATGGTTTCAGCATGTGGGGAAGGGGTGTCAGTGTGTGGGAAAGGGGTTTCAGTGTGTGGTGATGGGTTTCAGTGTGTGGGGAAGGGGTTTCAGTGTGTGGGGAAGGGGTTTCAGTGTGTGGTGATGGGTTTCAGTGTGTGGGGAAGGGTTTCTGTGTGTGGGAAAGGGCTTTCAGTGTGTGGGGAAGGGGTTTCAGTGTGTGTGGAAGAGGTTTCAGTGTGTGGGGATGGGTTTCAGTGTGTGGGGAAGGGGTTTCAATGTGTGGGGATGGCTTTCAGTGTGTGGGGATGGCTTTCAGTGTGTGGTGATGGGTTTCAGTGTGTGGGGAAGGGGTTTCAGTGTGTGGGGAAGGGGTTTCAGTGTGTGGGGAAGGGGTTTCAGTGTGTGGTGATGGGTTTCAGTGTGTGGGGAAGGGTTACAGTGTGTGGAAAAGGGGTTTCAGTTTGTGGGGAAAGGTTTCAGTGTGTGGGGAAGGTGTTTCAGTGTGTGGGGAAGGGGTTTCAATGTGTGGGGATGGCTTTCAGTGTGTGGGGATGGCTTTCAGTGTGTGGTGATGGGTTTCAGTGTGTGGGGATGTGTTTCAGTGTGTGCGTAAGGGGTTTCAGTGTGTGTGTAAGGGGTTTCAGTGTGTGGGGAAGGGGTTTCAGTGTGTGGTGATGGGTTTCAGTGTGTGGGGAAGGGGTTTCAGTGTGTGGGGAAGGGGTTTCAGTGTGTGAGGAAGGGGTTTCAGTGTGTGGTGATAGGTGTCAGTGTGTGGTGATGGGTTTCCGTGTGTGGGGAATGGTTTCAGCATGTGGGGAAGGGGTGTCAGTGTGTGGGAAAGGGGTTTCAGTGTGTGGTGATGGGTTTCAGTGTGTGGGGAAGGGGTTTCAGTGTGTAGGGAAGGGGTTTCAGTGTGTGGTGATGGGTTTCAGTGTGTGGGGAAGGGTTTCTGTGTGTGGGAAAGGGCTTTCAGTGTGTGGGGAAGGGGTTTCAGTGTGTGTGGAAGAGGTTTCAGTGTGTGGGGATGGGTTTCAGTGTGTGGCGAAGGTGTTTCAGTGTGTCGGGAAGGGGTTTCAGTGTGTGGGGAAGGGGTTTCAGTGTGTGGGGAAGGGGTTTCAGTGTGTGGGGATGGGTTTCAGTGCGTGGTGATGGGTTTCAGTGCGTGGTGATGGGTTTCAGTGTGTGGGGAAGGGTTTCAGTGTGTGGGGAAGGGGTTTCAGTGGGTGGGGATGGGGTTCAGTGTGTGGGGATGGGTTTCAGTGTGTGGGGAAGGGGTTTTAGTGTTTGTGGAAGAGGTTTCAGTGAGTGGTGATGGGTTTAAGTGTGTGGTGATGGGTTTCAGTGTGTGGGGAAGGGTTTCAGTGTGTGGGGAAGGGGTTTCAGTGTGTGGGGATGGGTTTCAGTGTGTGGGGATGGGTTTCAGTGTGTGGGGAAGGGGTTTCAGTGTGTGTGGAAGAGGTTTCAGTGTGTGGGGAAGGGTTTCAGGGAGTGGTGAAGGGGTTTCAGTGTGTGGGGATGGATTTCAATGTGTGGAGATGGGTTTCAGTGAGTGGGGAAGGGGTTTCAGTGTGTGTGGAAGAGGTTTCAGTGTGTGGGGATGGGTGTCAGTGTGTGGTGATGGGTTTCAGTGTGTGGGGAAGGATTTTCAGTGTGTGGCGATGGGTTTCAGTGTGCGTGGAAGGGGTTTCAGTCTGTGGTGTTGGTTTTCAGTGTTTGGGGAAGGGTTTCAGTGTGTGGGGATGTGTTTCAGTGTGTGGGGAAGGGTTTCAGTGTCTGGGGAAGGGTTTCAGTGTGTGGGGATGGGTGTCAGTGTGTGGGGAAGGGGTTTCAGTGTGTGGTGATGGGTTTCAGTGTGTGGGGAAGGGTTACAGTGTGTGGAAAAGGGGTTTCAGTGTGTGGGAAAAGGTTTCAGTGTGTGGGGAAGTGGTTTCAATGTGTGGGGATGGCTTTCAGTGTGTAGTGATGGCTTTCAGTGTGTGGTGATGGGTTTCAGTGTGTGGGGAAGGGGTTTCAGTGTGTGCGTAAGGGGTTTCAGTGTGTGTGTAAGGGGTTTCAGTGTGTGGGGAAGGGGTTTCAGTGTGTGGTGATGGGTTTCAGTGTGTGGGGAAGGGGTTTCAGTGTGTGGGGAAGGGGTTTCAGTGTGTGGGGAAGGTGTTTCAGTTTGTGGGGAAGGGTTTCAGTGTGTGAGGAAGGGGTTTCAGTGTGTGGTGATTGGTGTCAGTGTGTGGTGATGGGTTTCCGTGTGTGGGGAATGGTTTCAGCATGTGGGGAAGGGGTGTCAGTGTGTGGGAAAGGGGTTTCAGTGTGTGGTGATGGGTTTCAGTGTGTGGGGAAAGGGTTTCAGTGTGTGGGGAAGGGGTTTCAGTGTGTGGGGAAGGGGTTTCAGTGTGTGGTGATGGGTTTCAGTGTGTGGGGAAGGGTTTCTGTGTGTGGGAAAGGGCTTTCAGTGTGTGGGGAAGGGGTTTCAGTGTGTGGCGAAGGTGTTTCAGTGTGTGGGGAAGGGGTTTCAGTGTGTGGGGAAGGTGTTTCAGTGTGTGGGGAAGGGGTTTCAGTGTGTGGGGAAGGGGTTTCAGTGTGTGGGGAAGGGGTTTCAGTGTGTGGGGATGGGTTTCAGTGCGTGGTGATGGGTTTCAGTGTGTGGGGAAGGGTTTCAGTGTGTGGGGAAGGGATTTCAGTGGGTGGGGATGGGGTTCAGTGTGTGGGGATGGTTTTCAGTGTGTGGGGAAGGGGTTTTAGTGTTTGTGGAAGAGGTTTCAGTGAGTGGTGATGGGTTTCAGTGTGTGGGGAAGGGGTTTCAGTGTGTGGGGAAGGGGTTTCAGTGTGTGGGGATGGATTTCAGTGTGTGGGGATGGGTTTCAGTGTGTGGGGAAGGGGTTTCGGTGTGTGTCTGAGAGGTTTCAGTGTGTGGGGATGGGTTTCAGTGTGTGGTGATGGGTTTCAGTGTGTGGGGATGGTTTTCAGTGTGTGGGGAAGGGTTTCAGTGTGTGGGGGAGGGGTTTCAGTGTGTGGGGATGGGTTTCTGTGTGTGGTGATGTGTTTCAGTGTGTGGGGAAGGGGTTTCAGTGTGTGGGGAAGGGGTTTCAGTGTGTGGGGTTGGTTTTCAGTGCGTGGGGAAGGGATTTAGTGCGTGGGGAAGGGGTTTCAGTGTGTGGGGCAGGGGTTTCAGTATGTTGGGAAGGGTTTCAGTGTGCGGGGAAGGGTTTCAGTGTGTGGGGAAGGGGTTTCAGTGTGTGGGGATGGGTTTCAGTGTGTGGGGAAGGGGTTTTAGTGTTTGTGGAAGAGGTTTCAGTGAGTGGTGATGGGTTTCAGTGTGTGGGGAAGGGGTTTCAGTGTGTGGGGAAGGGGTTTCAGTGTGTGGGGATGGATTTCAGTGTGTGGGGATGGGTTTCAGTGTGTGGGGAAGGGGTTTCAGTGTGTGTCTGAGAGGTTTCAGTGTGTGGGGATGGGTTTCAGTGTGTGGTGATGGGTTTCAGTGTGTGGGGAAGGGTTTCAGTGTGTGGGGATGGTTTTCAGTGTGTGGGGAAGGGTTTCAGTGTGTGGGGAAGGGGTTTCAGTGTGTGGGGATGGGTTTCTGTGTGTGGTGATGTGTTTCAGTGTGTGGGGGAGGGGTTTCAGTGTGTGGGGTAGTGGTTTCAGTGTGTGGGGATGGTTTTCAGTGCGTGGGGAAGGGATTTAGTGCGTGGGGAAGGGGTTTCAGTGTGTGGGGCAGGGGTTTCAGTGTGTTGGGAAGGGTTTCAGTGTGTGGTGATGGGTTTCAGTGTGTGGAGAAGGGGTTTCAGTGTGTGGGGAAGGGGTTTCAGTGTTTGGGGAAGGGGTTTCAGTGTGTGGGGATGGGTTTCAGTGCGTGGGGAATGGTTTTAGTGCGTGGGGAAGGGCTTTCACTGTGTGGGGAAGGGGTTTCAGTGTGTTGGGATGGGTTTCAGTGTCTGGTGATGGGTTTCAGTGTGTGGGGAAGGGTTTCAGTATGTGGTGATGGGTTTCAGTGTGTGGAGAAGTGGTTTTAGTGTGTGAGGAGGGGTTTCAGTGTATGGTGATGGGTTTCAGTGTGTGGTGATGGGTTTCAGTGTGTGTGGAAGAGGTTTCAGTGTGTGTGGAAGAGGTTTCAGTGTGTGGGGATGGGTTTCAGTGTGTGGGGAAGGTGTTTCAGTGAGCGGGGAAGGGGTTTCAGTGTGTGGGGATGGGCAGTGCGTCGGGATGGCTTTCAGTGTGTGGTGATGGCTTTCAGTGTGTGGTGATGGGTTTCAGTGTGTGGGGAAGGGGTTTCAGTGTGTGCGTAAGGGGTTTCAGTGTGTGTGTAAGGGGTTTCAGTGTGTGGGGAAGGGGTTTCAGTGTGTGGTGATGGGTTTCAGTGTGTGGGGAAGGGGTTTCAGTGTGTGGGGAAGGGGTTTCAGTGTGTGGGGAAGGGGTTTCAGTGTGTGGGGAAGGGTTTCAGTGTGTGAGGAAGGGGTTTCAGTGTGTGGTGATTGGTGTCAGTGTGTGGTGATGGGTTTCCGTGTGTGGGGAATGGTTTCAGCATGTGGGGAAGGGGTGTCAGTGTGTGGGAAAGGGGTTTCAGTGTGTGGTGATGGGTTTCAGTGTGTGGGGAAAGGGCTTCAGTGTGTGGGGAAGGGGTTTCAGTGTGTGGGGAAGGGGTTTCAGTGTGTGGTGATGGGTTTCAGTGTGTGGGGAAGGGTTTCTGTGTGTGGGAAAGGGCTTTCAGTGTGTGGGGAAGGGGTTTCAGTGTGTGGCGAAGGTGTTTCAGTGTGTGGGGAAGGGGTTTCAGTGTGTGGGGAAGGGGTTTCAGTGTGTGGGGAAGGTGTTTCAGTGTGTGGGGAAGGGGTTTCAGTGTGTGGGGAAGGGGTTTCAGTGTGTGGGGAAGGGGTTTCAGTGTGTGGGGATGGGTTTCAGTGCGTGGTGATGGGTTTCAGTGCGTGGTGATGGGTTTCAGTGTGTGGGGAAGGGTTTCAGTGTGTGGGGAAGGGATTTCAGTGGGTGGGGATGGGGTTCAGTGTGTGGGGATGGGTTTCAGTGTGTGGGGAAGGGGTTTTAGTGTTTGTGGAAGAGGTTTCAGTGAGTGGTGATGGGTTTCAGTGTGTGGGGAAGGGGTTTCAGTGTGTGGGGAAGGGGTTTCAGTGTGTGGGGATGGATTTCAGTGTGTGGGGATGGGTTTCAGTGTGTGGGGAAGGGGTTTCGGTGTGTGTCTGAGAGGTTTCAGTGTGTGCGGATGGGTTTCAGTGTGTGGTGATGGGTTTCAGTGTGTGGGGATGGTTTTCAGTGTGTGGGGAAGGGTTTCAGTGTGTGGGGGAGGGGTTTCAGTGTGTGGGGATGGGTTTCTGTGTGTGGTGATGTGTTTCAGTGTGTGGGGAAGGGGTTTCAGTGTGTGGGGAAGGGGTTTCAGAATGTGGGGTTGGTTTTCAGTGCGTGGGGAAGGGATTTAGTGCGTGGGGAAGGGGTTTCAGTGTGTGGGGCAGGGGTTTCAGTATGTTGGGAAGGGTTTCAGTGTGTGGGGAAGGGTTTCAGTGTGTGGGGAAGGGGTTTCAGTGTGTGGGGATGGGTTTCAGTGTATGGGGAAGGGGTTTTAGTGTTTGTGGAAGAGGTTTCAGTGAGTGGTGATGGGTTTCAGTGTGTGGGGAAGGGGTTTCAGTGTGTGGGGAAGGGGTTTCAGTGTGTGGGGATGGATTTCAGTGTGTGGGGATGGGTTTCAGTGTGTGGGGAAGGGGTTTCAGTGTGTGTCTGAGAGGTTTCAGTGTGTGGGGATGGGTTTCAGTGTGTGGTGATGGGTTTCAGTGTGTGGGGAAGGGTTTCAGTGTGTGGGGATGGTTTTCAGTGTGTGGGGAAGGGTTTCAGTGTGTGGGGAAGGGGTTTCAGTGTGTGGGGATGGGTTTCTGTGTGTGGTGATGTGTTTCAGTGTGTGGGGGAGGGGTTTCAGTGTGTGGGGAAGTGGTTTCAGTGTGTGGGGATGGTTTTCAGTGCGTGGGGAAGGGATTTAGTGCGTGGGGAAGGGGTTTCAGTGTGTGGGGCAGGGGTTTCAGTGTGTTGGGAAGGGTTTCAGTGTGTGGTGATGGGTTTCAGTGTGTGGAGAAGGGGTTTCAGTGTGTGGGGAAGGGGTTTCAGTGTTTGGGGAAGGGGTTTCAGTGTGTGGGGATGGGTTTCAGTGCGTGGGGAATGGTTTTAGTGCGTGGGGAAGGGCTTTCACTGTGTGGGGAAGGGGTTTCAGTGTGTTGGGATGGGTTTCAGGGTCTGGTGATGGGTTTCAGTGTGTGGGGAAGGGTTTCAGTATGTGGTGATGGGTTTCAGTGTGTGGAGAAGTGGTTTTAGTGTGTGAGGAGGGGTTTCAGTGTATGGTGATGGGTTTCAGTGTGTGGTGATGGGTTTCAGTGTGTGTGGAAGAGGTTTCAGTGTGTGTGGAAGAGGTTTCAGTGTGTGGGGATGGGTTTCAGTGTGTGGGGAAGGTGTTTCAGTGAGCGGGGAAGGGGTTTCAGTGTGTGGGGATGGGCAGTGCGTCGGGATGGGTTTCAGTGTGTGGTGATGGGTTTCAGTGTGTGGGGAAGGGTTTCAGTATGTGGGGAAGCGGTTTCACTGTGTGTTGAAGGTGTTTCAACATGTGGGGAAGGGGTTTCAGTGCGTGTGGAAGAAGTTTCCGTGTGTGTGGAAGGGGTTTCAGTGTTTGTGGAAGGGGTTTCAGCGTGTGGGGAAGGGGTTTCAGCGTGTGGGGAAGGGGTTTCAGTGTGTGTGGAAGAGGTTTCAGTGTGTGGGGAAGGGTTTCAGGGAGTGGTGAAGGGGTTTCAGTGTGTGGGGATGGATTTCAGTGTGTGGGGATGGGTTTCAGTGAGTGGGGAAGGGGTTTCAGTGTGTGTGGAAGAGGTTTCAGTGTGTGGGGATGGGTTTCAGTGTGTGGTGATGGGTTTCAGTGTGTGGGGAAGGATTTTCAGTGTGTGGCGATGGGTTTCAGTGTGCGTGGAAGGGGTTTCAGTCTGTGGTGTTGGGTTTCAGTGTGTGGGGAAGGGTTTCAGTGTGTGGGGATGGGTTTCAGTGTGTGGGGATGGGGTTCAGTGTGTGGTGATGGGTTTCAGTGTGTGGGGAAGGGTTTCAGTGTCTGAGGAAGGGTTTCAGTGTGTGGGGATGGGTGTCAGTGTGTGGGGAAGGGGTTTCAGTGTGTGGTGATGGGTTTCAGTGTGTGGGGAAGGGTTACAGTGTGTGGAAAAGGGGTTTCAGTGTGTGGGGAAAGGTTTCAGTGTGTGGGGAAGGTGTTTCAGTGTGTGGGGAAGGGGTTTCAATGTGTGGGGATGGCTTTCAGTGTGGGGTGATGGCTTTCAGTGTGTGGTGATGGGTTTCAGTGTGTGCGGATGGGTTTCAGTGTGTGCTTAAGGGGTTTCAGTGTGTGTGTAAGGGGTTTCAGTGTGTGGGGAAGGGGTTTCAGTGTGTGGTGATGGGTTTCAGTGTGTGGGGAAGGGGTTTCAGTGTGTGGGGAAGGGGTTTCAGTGTGTGAGGAAGGGGTTTCAGTGTGTGGTGATTGGTGTCAGTGTGTGGTGATGGGTTTCCGTGTGTGGGGAATGGTTTCAGCATGTGGGGAAGGGGTTTCAGTGTGTGGGGAAGGGGTTTCAGTGTGTGGGGAAGGGGTTTCAGTGTGTGGTGATGGGTTTCAGTGTGTGGGGAAGGGTTTCTGTGTGTGGGAAAGGGCTTTCAGTGTGTGGGGAATGGGTTTCAGTATGTGTGGAAGAGGTTTCAGTGTGTGGGGATGGGTTTCAGTGTGTGGCGAAGGTGTTTCAGTGTGTGGGGAAGGGGTTTCAGTGTGTGGGGAAGGGGTTTCAGTGTGTGGGGAAGGGGTTTCAGTGTGTGGGGATGGGTTTCAGTGCGTGGTGATGGGTTTCAGTGCGTGGTGATGGGTTTCAGTGTGTGGGGAAGGGTTTCAGTGTGTGGGGAAGGGGTTTCAGTGGGTGGGGATGGGGTTCAGTGTGTGGGGATGGGTTTCAGTGTGTGGGGAAGGGGTTTTAGTGTTTGTGGAAGAGGTTTCAGTGAGTGGTGATGGGTTTCAGTGTGTGGGGAAGGGGTTTCAGTGTGTGGGGAAGGGGTTTCAGTGTGTGGGGATGGATTTCAGTGTGTGGGGATGGGTTTCAGTGTGTGGGGAAGGGGTTTCAGTGTGTGTCTGAGAGGTTTCAGTGTGTGGGGATGGGTTTCAGTTTGTGGTGATGGGTTTCAGTGTGTGGGGATGGTTTTCAGTGTGTGGGGAAGGGTTTCAGTGTCTGGGGAAGGGGTTTCAGTGTGTGGTGATGGGTTTCTGTGTGTGGTGATGTGTTTCAGTGTGTGGGGAAGGGGTTTCAGTGTGTGGGGAAGGGGTTTCAGTGTGTGGGGATGGTTTTCAGTGCGTGGGGAAGGGATTTAGCGCGTGGGGAAGGGGTTTCAGTGTGTGGGGCAGGGGTTTCAGTGTGTTGGGAAGGGTTTCAGTGTGTGGGGAAGGGTTTCAGTGTGTGGGGAAGGGGTTTCAGTGTGTGGGGATGGATTTCAGTGTGTGGGGATGGGTTTCAGTGTGTGGGGAAGGGGTTTCAGTGTGTGTCTGAGAGGTTTCAGTGTGTGGGGATGGGTTTCAGTGTGTGGTGATGGGTTTCAGTGTGTGGGGAAGGGTTTCAGTGTGTGGGGATGGTTTTCAGTGTGTGGGGAAGGGGTTTCAGTGTGTGGGGATGGGTTTCTGTGTGTGGTGATGTGTTTCAGTGTGTGGGAGAGGGGTGTCAGTGTGTGGGGAAGGGGTTTCAGTGTGTGGGGATGGTTTTCAGTGCGTGGGGAAGGGATTTAGTGCGTGGGGAAGGGGTTTCAGTGTGTGGGGCAGGGGTTTCAGTGTGTTGGAAGGGTTTCAGTGTGTGGTGATGGGTTTCAGTGTGTGGAGAATGGGTTTCAGTGTGTGGGGAAGGGGTTTCAGTGTTTGGGGAAGGGGTTTCAGTGTGGGGATGGTTTTCAGTGCGTGGGGAATGGTTTTAGTGCGTGGGGAAGGGCTTTCACTGTGTGGGGAAGGGGTTTCAGTGTGTTGGGATGGGTTTCAGTGTCTGGTGATGGGTTTCAGTGTGTGGGGAAGGGTTTCAGTGTGTGGTGATGGGTTTCAGTGTGTGGAGAAGTGGTTCTAGTGTGTGAGGAGGGGTTTCAGTGTATGGTGATGGGTTTCAGTGTGTGGTGATGGGTTTCAGTGTGTGTGGAAGAGGTTTCAGTGTGTGTGGAAGAGGTTTGAGTGTGTGGGGATGGGTTTCAGTGTGTGGGGAAGGTGTTTCAGTGAGCGGGGAAGGGGTTTCAGTGTGTGGGGATGGGCAGTGCGTCGGGATGGGTTTCAGTGTGTGGTGATGGGTTTCAGTGTGTGGGGAAGGGTTTCAGTGTGTGGGGAAGGGGTTTCAGTGTGTGGGGAAGGGGTTTCAGTGTGTGGGGATGGGTTTCAGTGTGTGGGGATGGGTTTCAGTGTGTGGGGAAGGGGTTTCAGTGTGTGTGGAAGAGGTTTCAGTGTGTGGTAATGGGGTTTCAGTGTGTGGTGATGGGTTTCAGTGTGTGGGGAAGGATTTTCAGTGTGTGGCGATGGGTTTCAGTGTGCGTGGAAGGGGTTTCAGTCTGTGGTGTTGGGTTTCAGTGTGTGGGGAAGGGTTTCAGTGTGTGGGGATGGGTTTCAGTGTGTGGGGAAGGGTTTCAGTGTGTGGGGAAGGGGTTTCAGTGTGTGGGGAAGGGGTTTCAGTGTGTGGGGATGGGTTTCAGTGTGTGGGGATGGGTTTCAGTGTGTGGGGAAGGGGTTTCAGTGTGTGTGGAAGAGGTTTCAGTGTGTGGTAATGGGGTTTCAGTGTGTGGTGATGGGTTTCAGTGTGTGGGGAAGGATTTTCAGTGTGTGGCGATGGGTTTCAGTGTGCGTGGAAGGGGTTTCAGTCTGTGGTGTTGGGTTTCAGTGTGTGGGGAAGGGTTTCAGTGTGTGGGGATGGGTTTCAGTGTGTGGGGATGGGTTTCAGTGTGTGTGGAAGAGGTTTCAGTGTGTGATAATGGGGTTTCAGTGTGTGGTGATGGGTTTCAGTGTGTGGGGAAGGATTTTCAGTGTGTGGCGATGGGTTTCAGTGTGCGTGGAAGGGGTTTCAGTCTGTGGTGTTGGGTTGCAGTGTGTGGGGAAGGGTTTCAGTGTGTGGTGATGGGTTTCAGTGTGTGGGGAAGGGTTTCAGTGTGTGGGGAAGGGGTTTCAGTGTGTGGGGAAGGGGTTTCAGTGTGTGGGGATGGGTTTCAGTGTGTGGGGATGGGTTTCAGTGTGTGGGGAAGGGGTTTCAGTGTGTGTGGAAGAGGTTTCAGTGTGTGGTAATGGGGTTTCAGTGTGTGGTGATGGGTTTCAGTGTGTGGGGAAGGATTTTCAGTGTGTGGCGATGGGTTTCAGTGTGCGTGGAAGGGGTTTCAGTCTGTGGTGTTGGGTTTCAGTGTGTGGGGAAGGGTTTCAGTGTGTGGGGATGGGTTTCAGTGTGTGGGGATGGGTTTCAGTGTGTGTGGAAGAGGTTTCAGTGTGTGGTAATGGGGTTTCAGTGTGTGGTGATGGGTTTCAGTGTGTGGGGAAGGATTTTCAGTGTGTGGCGATGGGTTTCAGTGTGCGTGGAAGGGGTTTCAGTCTGTGGTGTTGGGTTGCAGTGTGTGGGGAAGGGTTTCAGTGTGTGGGGATGGGTTTCAGTGTGTGGGGATGGGGTTCAGTGTGTGGTGATGGGTTTCAGTGTGTGTGGAAGGGTTTCAGTGTCTGGGGAAGGGTTTCAGTGTGTGGGGATTGGTGTCAGTGTGTGGGGAAGGGGTTTCAGTGTGTGGGGAAGGGGTTTCAGTGTGTGGTGATGGGTTTCAGTGTGTTTGGAAGGGTTACAGTGTGTTGAGAAGGGGTTTCAGTGTGTGGGGAAGTGGTTTCAGTGGGTGGGGAAGGGTTTCAGTGTGTGGCGGAGGCGTTTTATTGCGTGGGGAAGGGGTTTCAGTGTGTGGGGAAGGGTTTCAGTGTGTGGGGATGGGTTTCAGTGTGTGATGATCGGTTTCAGTGTGTGGGGAAAGGTTTCAGTGTGTGGGGAAGGTGTTTCAGTGCGTGGGGATGGGTTTCAGTGTGTGGTGATGGCTTTCAGTGTGTGGTGATGGGTTTCAGTGTGTGGGGATGGGTTTCAGTGTGTGGGGAAGGGGTTTCAGTGAGTGGGGAAGGGGTTTCAGTGTGTGGTGATGGGTTTCAGTGTGTGGGGAAGGGGTTTCAGTGTGTGGGGAAGGGGTTTCAGTGTGTGGGGAAGGGTTTCAGTGTTTGAGGAAGGGGTTTCAGTGTGTGGGGAAGGGTTTCAGAGTGTGGGGAAGGGTTTCAGTCTGTGGGGAAGGGGTTTCAATCTGTGGGGAAGTGGTTTCAGTGTGTGGGGAAGTGGTTTCAGTGTGTGGGGAAGGGTTTCAGTGTCTGTGGAAGAGGTTTCAGCGTGTGTGGAAGGGGTTTAAGCCTGTGGGGAAGGGGTTTCAGCGTGTGCGGAAGAGGTTTCAGTGTGTGGGGAAGAGGTTTCAGTGTGTGGGGAAGAGGTTTCAGTATGTGGGGAAGAGGTTTCTGTGTGTGGAGAAGAGCTTTCAGTGTGTTGAGAAGGTTTTCAGTGTGTGGGGAAGGGTTTCAGTATGTGGGGAAGCGGTTTCACTGTGTGTTGAAGGTGTTTCAACATGTGAGGAAGGGGTTTCAGTGCGTGTGGAAGAAGTTTCCGTGTGTGTGGAAGGGGTTTCAGTGTTTGTGGAAGGGGTTTCAGCGTGTGGGGAAGGGGTCTCAGCGTGTGGGGAAGCTTTTCAGTGTGTGGGGAAGAGGTTTCAGTGTGTGGGGAAGAGGTTTCAGTGTGCGGGGAAGAGGTTTCAGTGTGCGGGGAAGAGGTTTCAGTGTGTGGGGAAGGGTTTCAGTATGTGGGGAAGGGGTTTCAGTTTGTGTGGAAGGGATTGCGCGTGTGGGGAAGGGGTTTCAGTGTGTGTGGAAGATGTTTCAGTGTGTGTGCAAGGGGTTTCAGTGTGTGGGGAAGGGGATTCAGTGTGTGGGGATGGGACAGTGCATCGGGATGGGTTTCAGTGCGTGGTGATGGGTTTCAGTGCGTGGTGATGGGTTTCAGTGTGTGGGGAAGGGTTTCAGTGTGTGGGGAAGGGGCTTCAGTGTGTGGGGATGGGGTTCAGTGTGTGGGGATGGGTTTCAGTGTGTGGGGAAGGGGTTTTAGTGTTTGTGGAAGAGGTTTCAGTGAGTGGTGATGGGTTTCAGTGTGTGGGGAAGGGGTTTCAGTGTGTGGGGAAGGGGTTTCAGTGTGTGGGGAAGGGGTTTCAGTGTGTGGGGATGGATTTCAGTGTGTGGGGATGGGTTTCAGTGTGTGGGGAAGGGGTTTCAGTGTGTGTCTGAGAGGTTTCAATGTGTGGGGATGGGTTTCAGTGTGTGGTGATGGGTTTCAGTGTGTGGGGAAGGGTTTCAGTGTGTGGGGATGGTTTTCAGTGTGTGGGGAAGGGTTTCAGTGTGTGGGGAAGGGGTTTCAGTGTGTGTGGATGGGTTTCTGTGTGTGGTGATGTGTTTCAGTGTGTGGGGAAGGGGTTTCAGTGTGTGGGGAAGGGGTTTCAGTGTGTGGGGATGGTTTTCAGTGCGTGGTGATGGGTTTCAGTGTGTGGGGATGGGTTTCAGTGCGTGGGGAATGGTTTTAGTGCGTGGGGAAGGGCTTTCAGTGTGTGGGGAAGGGGTTTCAGTGTGTTGGGATTTGTTTCAGTGTGTGGTGATGGGTTTCAGTGTGTGGGGAAGGGTTTCAGTGTGTGGGGAAGGGGCTTCAGTGTGTGGGGATGGGGTTCAGTGTGTGGGGATGGGTTTCAGTGTGTGGGGAAGGGGTTTTAGTGTTTGTGGAAGAGGTTTCAGTGAGTGGTGATGGGTTTCAGTGTGTGGGGAAGGGGTTTCAGTGCGTGGGGAAGGGGTTTCAGTGTGTGGGGAAGGGGTTTCAGTGTGTGGGGATGGATTTCAGTGTGTGGGGATGGGTTTCAGTGTGTGGGGAAGGGGTTTCAGTGTGTGTCTGAGAGGTTTCAATGTGTGGGGATGGGTTTCAGTGTGTGGTGATGGGTTTCAGTGTGTGGGGAAGGGTTTCAGTGTGTGGGGATGGTTTTCAGTGTGTGGGGAAGGGTTTCAGTGTGTGGGGAAGGGGTTTCAGTGTGTGGGGATGGGTTTCTGTGTGTGGTGATGTGTTTCAGTGTGTGGGGAAGGGGTTTCAGTGTGTGGGGAAGGGGTTTCAGTGTGTGGGGAAGGGGTTTCAGTGTTTGGGGAAGGGGTTTCAGTGTGTGGGGATGGGTTTCAGTGCGTGGGGAATGGTTTTAGTGCGTGGGGAAGGGCTTTCAGTGTGTGGGGAAGGGGTTTCAGTGTGTTGGGATTTGTTTCAGTGTGTGGTGATGGGTTTCAGTGTGTGGGGAAGGGTTTCAGTGTGTGGGGAAGGGTTTCAGTGTGTGGTGATGGGTTTCAGTGTGTGGAGAAGTGGTTTTAGTGTATGGGGATGAGTTTCAGTGTGTGAGGAGGGGTTTCAGTGTATGGTGATGGGTTTCAGTGTGTGGGGAAGAGGTTTCAGTGTGTGTGGAAGAGGGTTCAGTGTGTGGGGATGGGTTTCAGTGTGTGGGGAAGGTGTTTCAGTGTGCGGGGAAGGGTTTTCAGTGTGTGGGGATGGGGCAGTGCGTCGGGATGGGTTTCAGTGTGTGGTGATGGGTTTCAGTGTGTGGGGAAGGGTTTCAGAGTGTGGGGAGGGGGTTTCAGTGTGTGGGGAAGGGGTTTCAGTGTGTGGGGAAGGGGTTTCAGTGTGTGGGGATGGGTTTCAGTGTGTGGGGATGGGTTTCAGTATGTGGGGAAGGGGTTTCAGTGTGTGTGGAAGAGGTTTCAGTGTGTGGTAATGGGGTTCAGTGTGTGGGGAAGGGTTTCAGGGAGTGGTGAAGGGGTTTCAGTGTGTGGGGATGGATTTCAGTGTGTGGGGATGGGTTTCAGTGAGTGGGGAAGGGGTTTCAGTGTGTGTGGAAGAGGTTTCAGTGTGTGGGGATGGGTTTCAGTGTGTGCTGATGGGTTTCAGTGTGTGGGGAAGGATTTCCAGTGTGTGGCGATGGGTTTCAGTGTGCGTGGAAGGGGTTTCAGTCTGTGGTGTTGGGTTTCAGTGTGTGGGGAAGGGTTTCAGTGTGTGGGGAAGGGTTTCAGTGTGTGGGGATGGGTTTCAGTGTGTGGTGAAGGGTTTCAGTGTGTGGGGAAGGGTTTCAGTGTCTGGGGAAGTGTTTCAGTGTGTGGGGATGGGTGTCAGTGTGTGGGGAAGGGGTTTCAGTGTGTGGTGATGGGTTTCAGTGTGTGGGGAAGGGTTACAGTGTGTGGAGAAGGGGTTTCAGTGTGTGGGGAAGTGGTTTCAGTGGGTGGGGAAGTGTTTCAGTGTGTGGGGGAGGCGTTTAATTGCGTGGGGAAGGGGTTTCAGTGTGTGGGGAAGGGTTTCAGTGTGTGGGGATGGGTTTCAGTGTGTGGGGAAGGTGTTTCAGTGTGTGGGGAAGGTGTTTCAGTGTGTGGGGATGGGTTTCAGTGTGTGGGGAAGGTGTTTCAGTGTGTGGGGAAGGTGTTTCAGTGTGTGGTGATCGGTTTCAGTCTGTGGGGAAAGGTTTCAGTGTGTGGGGAAGGTGTTTCAGTGTGTGGGGATGGGTTTCAGTGTGTGGTGATGGCTTTCAGTGTGTGGTGATGGGTTTCAGTGTGTGGGGATGGGTTTCAGTGTGTGGGGAAGGGGTTTCAGTGTGTGGGGAAGGGGTGTCAGTGTGTGGGGAAGGGGTTTCAGTGTGTGGTGATGGGTTCCAGTGTGTGGGGAAGGGGTTTCAGTGTGTGGGGAAGGGGTTTCAGTGTGTGGGGAAGGGGTTTCAGTGTGTGAGGAAGGGGTTTCAGTGTGTGAGGAAGGGGTTTCAGTGTGTGGTGATGGGTGTCAGTGTGTGGTGATGGGTTTCCGTGTGTGGGGAATGGTTTCAGCATGTGGGGAAGGGGTGTCAGTGTGTGAGAAAGGGGTTTCAGTGTGTGGTGATGGGTTTCAGTGTGTGGGGAAGGGGTTTCAGTGTGTGGGGAAGGGGTTTCAGTGTGTGGTGATGGGTTTCATTGTGTGGGGAAGGGTTTCAGTGTGTGGGAAAGGGCTTTCAGTGTGTGGGGAAGGGGTTTCAGTGTGTGTGGAAGAGGTTTCAGTCTGTGGGGATGGGTTTCAGTGTGTGGGGAAGGTGTTTCAGTGTGTGGGGAAGGGGCTTCAGTGTGTGGGGAAGGGGTTTCAGTGTGTGGGGATGGGACAGTGCGTCGGGATGGGTTTCAGTGCGTGGTGATGGGTTTCAGTTTGTGGGGAAGGGTTTCAGTGTGTGGGGAAGGGGTTTCAGTGTGTGGGGATGGGTTCCAGTGTGTGGCGATGGGGTTCAGTGTGTGGGGAAGGGGTTTCAGTGTGTGTCTGAGAGGTTTCAGTGTGTGGGGATGGGTTTCAGTGTGTGGTGATGGGTTTCAGTGTGTGGGGAAGGGTTTCAGTGTGTGGGGATGGTTTTCTGTGTGTGGGGAAGGGTTTCAGTGTGTGGGGAAGGGGTTTCAGTGTGTGGGGATGGGTTTCTGTGTGTGGTGATGGCTTTCAGTGTATGGTGATGAGTTTCAGTGTGTGGGGAAGGGTTTCAGTGTGCGGGTAAGGGTTTCAGTGTGTGGGGAAGTGGTTTCAGTGTGTGGGGAAGGGGTTTCAGTGTGTGGGGATGTTTTTCAGTGCGTGGGGATGGGATTTAGTGCGTGGGGAAGGGGTTTCAGTGTGTGGGGCAGGGGTTTCAGTGTGTTGGGAAGGGTTTCAGTGTGTGGTGATGGGTTTCAGTGTGTGGAGAAGGGGTTTCAGTGTGTGGGGATGGGGTTTCAGTGTTTGGGGAAGGGGTTTCAGTGTGTGGGGATGGGTTTCAGTGGGTGGGGAATGGTTTTAGTGCGTGGGGAAGGGCTTTCAGTGTGTGGGGAAGGGGTTTCCGTTTGTGGTGATGGGTTTCAGTGTGTGGGGAAGGGTTTCAGTGTGTGGTGATGGGTTTCAGTGTGTGGAGAAGTGGTTTTAGAGTGTGGGGATGAGTTTCAGTGTGTGAGGTGGGGTTTCAGTGTATGGTGATGGGTTTCAGTGTGTGGGGAAGAGGTTTCAGTGTGTGGGGAAGGGTTTCAGTGTGTGGGGATGGGGTTTCAGTGTTTGGGGAAGGGGTTTCAGTGGGTGGGGAAGGGTTTCAGTGTGTGGGGAAGGCGTTTTAGTGTGTGGGGAAGGGTTTTCAGTGTGTGGGGAAGGTTTTCAGTGTGTGGGGATGTGTTTCAGTGTGTGGTGATGGGTGTCAGTGTGTGCGGAAGGGTTTCAGTATGTGGGGAATGGGTTTCAGTGTGTGGGGACGGGGTTTCAGTGTGTGGGGATGGGTTTCAGTGTGTGGTGATGGCTTTCAGTGTATGGTGATGAGTTTCAGTGTGTGGGGAAGGGTTTCAGTGTGTGGGTAAGGGGTTTCAGTGTGTGGGTGAGGGGTTTCAGTGTGTTGCGAAGGGGTTTCAGTGTGTGGTCATGAGTTTCAGTGTGTGGTGATGGGTTTCAGTGTGTGGTGATGGGTTTCAGTGTGTGGGGAAGGGGTTTCAGTGTGTGGTGATGGGTTTCAGTGTGTGGTGATGGGTTTCAGTGTGTGGGGAAGGGGTTTCAGTGTGTGGTGATGGGTTTCAGTGTGTGGTGATGGGTTTCAGTGTGTGGGGAAGGGTTTCAGTGTGTGGGGAAGGGGTTTCAGTGTGTGGGGAATGGGTTTCAGTGTGTGGTGATGGTTTTCAGTGTGTGGGGAAGTGTTTCAGTGTGTGGGGAAGTGGTTTCAGTGTGTGGTGATGGGTTTCAGTGTGTGGGTAAGGGTTTCAGTGTGTGGGGAATGGTTTTCAGTGTTTGGGGAAGGGGTTTCAGTGTGTGTGGAAGAGGTTTCAGTGTGTGCGGATGGGTTTCATTGTTTGGGGAAGGTGTTTCAGTGTGTGGGGAAGGGGTTTCAGTGTGTGGGGAAGTGGTTTCAGTGTGTGTGGAAGGGTTTCAGCCTGTAGGGAAAGGTTTCAGTGTGTGTGGAAGAGGTTTCAGTGTGTGTGGAAGAGGTTTCAATGTGTGGGGATGTGTTTCACTGTGTGCGGAAGGTGTTTCAGTGTGTGGGGAAGGGATTTCTGTGTGTGTGGAAGGGGTTTCAGTGTGTGGGGATGGGTTTCAGTGTGTGGGGAAGGGTTTCAGTGTGTGGGGAAGGGTTTCAGTGTGTGGGGAAGGGGTTTCAGTGTGTGGGGAAGGGTTACAGTCTGCGGCGAAGGGGTTTCAGTGTGTGGGGAAGGTGTTTCAGTGTGTGGTGATGGGTTTCCGTGTGTGGGGAAGGGTTTCAGCATGTGGGGAAGGCGTGTCAGTGTGTGGGAAAGGGGTGTCAGTGTGTGGTGATGGGTTTCAGTGTGTGTGGAAGGGGTTTCAGTGTGTGGCGATGGGTTTCAGTGTGCGTGGAAGAGGTTTCAGTCTGTGGTGTTGGGTGTCAGTGTGTGGGGAAGGTTTTCAGTGTGTGGGGATGGGTTTCAGTGTGTGGGGATGGGGTTCAGTGTGTGGTGATGGGTTTCAGTGTGTGTGGAAGGGTTTCAGTGTCTGGGGAAGGGTTTCAGTGTGTGGGGATGGGTGTCAGTTTGTGGGGAAGGGGTTTCAGTGTGTGGGGAAGGGGTTTCAGTGTGTGGTGATGGGTTTCAGTGTGTGGGGAAGGGTTACAGTGTGTGGAGAAGGGGTTTCACTGTTTGGGGAAGTGGTTTCAGTGGGTGGGGAAGGGTTTCAGTGTGTGGGGGAGGCGTTTTATTGAGTGGGGAAGGGGTTTCAGTGTGTGGGGAAGGGTTTCATTGTGTGGGGATGGGTTTCAGGGTGTGGTGATCGGTTTCAGTGTGTGGGGAAAGGTTTCAGTGTGTGGGGAAGATGTTTCAGTGCGTGGGAATGGGTTTCAGTGTGTGGTGATGGCTTTCAGTGTGTGGTGATGGGTTTTAGTGTGTGGGGATGGGTTTCAGTGTGTGGGGAAGGGGTTTCAGTGAGTGGGGAAGGGGTTTCAGTGAGTGGGGAAGGGGTTTCAGTGTGTGGTGATGGGTTTCAGTGTGTGGGGAAGGGGTTTCAGTGTGTGGGGAAGGGGTTTCAGTGTGTGGGGAAGGGTTTCAGTGTGTGAGGAAGGGGTTTCAGTGTGTGGGGAAGGGTTTCAGAGTGTGGGGAAGGGGTTTCAGTCTGTGGGGAAGGGGTTTCAGTCTGTGGGGAGGTGGTTTCAGTGTGTGGGGAAGAGGTTTCAGTGTGTGGGGAAGGGTTTCAGTGTCTGTGGAAGAGGTTTCAGCGTGTGTGGAAGGGGTTTAAGCGTGTGGGGAAGGTGTTTCAGTGTGTGCGGAAGAGGTTTCAGTGTGTGGGGAAGAGGTTTCAGTGTGTGGGGAAGAGGTTTCAGTATGTGGGGAAGAGGTTTCTGTGTGTGGAGAAGAGCTTTCAGTTTGTTGAGAAGGTTTTCAGTGTGTGGGGAAGGGTTTCAGTATGTGGGGAAGGGGTTTCACTGTGTGTTGAAGGTGTTTCAACATGTGGGGAAGGGGTTTCAGTGCGTGTGGAAGAAGATTCCGTGTGTGTGGAAGGGGTTTCAGTGTTTGTGGAAGGGGTTTCAGCGTGTGGGGAAGGGGTTTCAGCGTGTGGGGAAGCTTTTCAGTGTGTGGGGAAGAGGTTTCAGTGCGTGGGGAAGAGGTTTCAGTGTGCGGGGAAGAGGTTTCAGTGTGCGGGGAAGAGGTTTCATTGTGCGGGGAAGAGGTTTCAGTGTGTGGGGAAGTGTTTCAGTATGTGGGGAAGGGGTTTCAGTGTGTGTGGAAGGGTTAGCGCGTGTGGGGAAGGGGTTTCAATGTGTGTGGAAGATGTTTCAGTGTGTGTTCAAGGGGTTTCAGTGTGTGGGGAAGGGGTTTCAGTGTGTGGGGATGGGACAGTGCGTCGGGATGGGTTTCAGTGCGTGGTGATGGGTTTCAGTGCGTGGTGATGGGTTTCAGTGTGTGGGGAAGGGTTTCAGTGTGTGGGGAAGGGGTTTCAGTGTGTGGGGATGGGGTTCAGTGTGTGGGGATGGGTTTCAGAGTGTGGGAAAGGGGTTTTAGTGTTTGTGGAAGAGGTTTCAGTGAGTGGTGATGGGTTTCAGTGTGTGGGGAAGGGGTTTCAGTGT
Source organism: Heterodontus francisci (assembly GCF_036365525.1). Lineage (NCBI taxonomy): Eukaryota > Metazoa > Chordata > Chondrichthyes > Heterodontiformes > Heterodontidae > Heterodontus > Heterodontus francisci. The sequence goes on from NC_090376.1 coordinate 156,697,490, forward strand.
GTGGGGAAGGGGTTTCAGTGTGTGGGGATGGATTTCAGTGTGTGGGGATGGGTTTCAGTGTGTGGGGAAGGGGTTTCAGTGTGTGTCTGAGAGGTTTCAGTGTGTGGGGATGGGTTTCAGTGTGTGGTGATGGGTTTCAGTGTGTGGGGAAGGGTTTCAGTGTGTGGGGATGGTTTTCAGTGTGTGGGGAAGGGTTTCAGTGTGTGGGGAAGGGGTTTCAGTGTGTGGGGATGGGTTTCTGTGTGTGGTGATGTGTTTCAGTGTGTAGGGAAGGTGTTTCAGTGTGTGGGGAAGGGGTTTCAGTGTGTGGGGATGGTTTTCAGTGCGTGGGGAAGGGATTTAGTGCGTGGGGAAGGGGTTTCAGTGTGTGGGGCAGGGGTTTCAGTGTGTGGGGAAGGGGTTTCAGTGTGTGGTGATGGGTTTCAGTGTGTGGGGAAGGGTTACAGTGTGTGGAGAAGGGGTTTCAGTGTGTGGGGAAGTGGTTTCAGTGGGTGGTGAAGGGTTTCAGTGTGTGGGGGAGGCGTTTTATTGTGTGGGGAAGGGGTTTCAGTGTGTGGGGAAGGGTTTCATTGTGTGGGGATGGGTTTCAGTGTGTGGTGATCGGTTTCAGTGTGTGGGGAATGGTTTCAGTGTGTGGGGAAGATGTTTCAGTGCGTGGGAATGGGTTTCAGTGTGTGGTGATGGCTTTCAGTGTGTGGGGATGGGTTTCAGTGTGTGGGGAAGGGGTTTCAGTGAGTGGGGAAGGGGTTTCAGTGTGTGGTGATGGGTTTCAGTGTGTGGGGAAGGGGTTTCAGTGTGTGGGGAAGGGGTTTCAGTGTGTGGGGAAGGGTTTCAGTGTGTGAGGAAGGGGTTTCAGTGTGTGGGGAAGGGTTTCAGAGTGTGGGGAAGGGGTTTCAGTCTGTGGGGAAGGGGTTTCAGTCTGTGGGGAGGTGGTTTCAGTGTGTGGGGAAGAGGTTTCAGTGTGTGGGGAAGGGTTTCAGTGTCTGTGGAAGAGGTTTCAGCGTGTGTGGAAGGGGTTTAAGCGTGTGGGGAAGGTGTTTCAGTGTGTGCGGAAGAGGTTTCAGTGTGTGGGGAAGAGGTTTCAGTGTGTGGGGAAGAGGTTTCAGTATGTGGGGAAGAGGTTTCAGTATGTGGGGAAGAGGTTTCTGTGTGTGGAGAAGAGCTTTCAGTGTGTTGAGAAGGTTTTCAGTGTGTGGGGAAGGGTTTCAGTATGTGAGGAAGGGGTTTCACTGTGTGTTGAAGGTGTTTCAACATGTGGGGAAGGGGTTTCAGTGCGTGTGGAAGAAGTTTCCGTGTGTGTGGAAGGGGTTTCAGTGTTTGTGGAAGGGGTTTCAGCGTGTGGGGAAGGGGTTTCAGCGTGTGGGGAAGCTTTTCAGTGTGTGGGGAAGAGGTTTCAGTGCGTGGGGAAGAGGTTTCAGTGTGCGGGGAAGAGGTTTCAGTGTGCGGGGAAGAGGTTTCAGTGTGCGGGGAAGAGGTTTCAGTGTGTGGGGAAGGGTTTCAGTATGTGGGGAAGGGGTTCCAGTGTGTGTGGAAGGGTTTGCGCGTGTGGGGAAGGGGTTTCAATGTGTGTGGAAGATGTTTCAGTGTGTGTGCAAGGGGTTTCAGTGTGTGGGGAAGGGGTTTCAGTGTGTGGGGATGGGACAGTGCGTCGGGATGGGTTTCAGTGCGTGGTGATGGGTTTCAGTGCGTGGTGATGGGTTTCAGTGTGTGGGGAAGGGTTTCAGTGTGTGGGGAAGGGGTTTCAGTGTGTGGGGATGGGGTTCAGTGTGTGGGGATGGGTTTCCGTCTGTGGGGAAGGGGTTTTAGTGTTTGTGGAAGAGGTTTCAGTGAGTGGTGATGGGTTTCAGTGTGTGGGGAAGGGGTTTCAATGTGTGGGGAAGGGGTTTCAGTGTGTGGGGATGGATTTCAGTGTGTGGGGATGGGTTTCAGTGTGTGGGGAAGGGGTTTCAGTGTGTGTCTGAGAGGTTTCAGTGTGTGGGGATGGGTTTCAGTGTGTGGTGATGGGTTTCAGTGTGTGGGGAAGGGTTTCAGTGTGTGGGGATGGTTTTCAGTGTGTGGGGAAGGGTTTCAGTGTGTGGGGAAGGGGTTTCAGTGTGCGGGGATGGGTTTCTGTGTGTGGTGATGTGTTTCAGTGTGTAGGGAAGGGGTTTCAGTGTGTGGGGAAGGGGTTTCAGTGTGTGGGGATGGTTTTCAGTGCGTGGGGAAGGGATTTAGTGCGTGGGGAAGGGGTTTCAGTGTGTGGGGCAGGGGTTTCAGTGTGTTGGGAAGGGTTTCAGTGTGTGGTGATGGGTTTCAGTGTGTGGAGAAGGGGTTTCAGTGTGTGGAGAAGGGGTTTCAGTGTGTGGGGAAGGGGTTTCAGTGTGTGGGGAAGGGGTGTCAGTGTGTGGGGATGGTTGTCAGTGCGTGGGGAAGGGATTTAGTGCGTGGGGAAGGGGTTTCAGTGTGTGGGGCAGGGGTTTCAGTGTGTGGGGAAGGGTTTCAGTGTGTGGTGATGGGTTTCAGTGTGTGGAGAAGGGGTTTCAGTGTGTGGAGAAGGGGTTTCAGTGTTTGGGGAAGGGGTTTCAGTGTGTGGGGATGGGTTTCAGTGCGTGGGGAATGGTTTTAGTGCGTGGGGAAGGGCTTTCAGTGTGTGGGGAAGGGGTTTCAGTGTGTTGGGATGGGTTTCAGTGTGTGGTGATGGGTTTCAGTGTGTGGGGAAGGGTTTCACTGTGTGGGGAAGGGTTTCAGTGTGTGGTGATGGGTTTCAGTGTGTGGAGAAGTGGTTTTAGTGTGTGAGGATGAGTTTCAGTGTGTGAGGAGGGGTTTCAGTGTATGGTGATGGGTTTCAGTGCGTGGGGAAGGGGTCAGTGTGTGGGGATGGGTTTCAGTGTGTGGAGATGGGTTTCAGTGTGTGGGGAAGAGGTTTCAGTGTGTGTGGAAGAGGTTTCAGTGTGTGGGGATGGGTTTCAGTGTGTGGGGAAGGTGTTTCAGTGTGCGGGGAAGGGGTTTCAGTGTGTGGGGATGGGGCAGTGCGTCGGGATGGGTTTCAGTGTGTGGTGATGGGTTTCAGTGTGTGGGGAAGGGTTTCAGTGTGTGGGGAGGGGGTTTCAGTGTGTGGGGAAGGGGTTTCAGTGTGTGGGGAAGGGGTTTCAGTGTGTGGGGATGGTTTTCAGTGTGTGGGGATGGGTTTCAGTGTGTGGGGAAGGGGTTTCAGTGTGTGTGGAAGAGGTTTCAGTGTGTGGTAATGGGGTTCAGTGTGTGGGGAAGGGTTTCAGGGAGTGGTGAAGGGTTTTCAGTGTGTGGGGATGGATTTCAGTGTGTGGGGACGGGTTTCAGTGAGTGGGGAAGGGGTTTCAGTGTGTGTGGAAGAGGTTTCAGTGTGTGGTGATGGGTTTCAGTGTGTGGTGATGGGTTTCAGTGTGTGGGGAAGGATTTTCAGTGTGTGGCGATGGGTTTCAGTGTGCGTGGAAGGGGTTTCAGTCTGTGGTGTTGGGTTTCAGTGTGTGGGGAAGGGTTTCAGTGAGTGGGGAAGGGTTTCAGTGTGTGGGGATGGGTTTCAGTGTGTGGTGATGGGTTTCAGTGTGTGGGGAAGGGTTTCAGTGTCTGGGGAAGGGTTTCAGTGTGTGGGGATGGGTGTCAGTGTGTGGGGAAGGGGTTTCAGTGTGTGGTGATGGGTTTCAGTGTGTGGGGAAGGGTTACAGAGTGTGGAGAAGGGGTTTCAGTGTGTGGGGAAGCGGTTTCAGTGGGTGGGGAAGTGTTTCAGTGTGTGGGGGAGGCGTTTTATTGCGTGGGGAAGGGGTTTCAGTGTGTGGGGAAGGGTTTCAGTGTGTGGGGATGGGTTTCAGTGTGTGGTGATCGGTTTCAGTGTGTGGGGAAAGGTTGCAGTGTGTGGGGAAGGTGTTTCAGTGTGTGGGGATGGGTTTCAGTGTGTGGTGATGGCTTTCAGTGTGTGGTGATGGGTTTCAGTGTGTGGGGATGGGTTTCAGTGTTTGGGGAAGGGGTTTCAGTGTGTGGGGAAGGGGTGTCAGTGTGTGGGGAAGGGGTTTCAGTGTGTGGTGATGGGTTTCAGTGTGTGGGGAAGGGGTTTCAGTGTGTGGGGAAGTGGTTTCAGTGTGTGAAGAAGGGGTTTCAGTGTGTGAGGAAGGGGTTTCAGTGTGTGAGGAAGGGGTTTCAGTGTGTGGTGATGGGTGTCAGTGTGTGGTGATGGGTTTCCGTGTGTGGGGAATGGTTTCAGCATGTGGGGAAGGGGTGTCAGTGTGTGGGAAAGGGGTTTCAGTGTGTGGTGATGGGTTTCAGTGTGTGGGGAAGGGGTTTCAGTGTGTGGGGAAGGGGTTTCAGTGTGTGGTGATGGGTTTCAGTGTGTGGGGAAGGGTTTCAGTGTGTGGGAAAGGGCTTTCAGTGTGTGGGGAAGGGGTTTCAGTGTGTGTGGAAGGGGTTTCAGTGTGTGGGGATGGGTTTCAGTGTGTGGGGAAGGTGTTTCAGTGTGTGGGGAAGGGGTTTCAGTGTGTGGGGAAGGGGTTTCAGTGTGTGGGGAAGGGGTTTCAGTGTGTGGGGATGGGACAGTGCGTCGGGATGGGTTTCAGTGCGTGGTGATGGGTTTCAGTGTGTGGGGAAGGGTTTCAGTGTGTGGGGAAGGGTTTCAGTGTGTGGGGAAGGGGTTTCAGTGTGTGGGGATGGGTTTCAGTGTGTGGGGATGGGGTTCAGTGTGTGGGGAAGGGGTTTTAGTGTTTGTGGAAGAGGTTTCAGTGAGTGGTGATGGGTTTCAGTGTGTGGGGAAGGGGTTTCAGTGTGTGGGGAAGGGGTTTCAGTGTGTGGGGATGGATTTCAGAGTGTGGGGATGGGTTTCAGTGTGTGGGAAGGGGTTTCAGTGTGTGTCTGAGAGGTTTCAGTGTGTGGGGATGGGTTTCAGTGTGTGGTGATGGGTTTCAGTGTGTGGGGAAGGGTTTCAGTGTGTGGGGATGGTTTTCAGTGTGTGGGGAACGGGTTTCAGTGTGTGGGTAAGGGGTTTCAGTGTGTGGGTAAGGGGTTTCAGTGTGTTGCGAAGGGGTTTCAGTGTGTGGTGATGGGTTTCAGTGTGTGGTGATGGGTTTCAGTGTGTGGGGAAGGGTTTCAGTGTGTGGGGAAGGGGTTTCAGTGTGTGGTGATGGTTTTCAGTGTGTGGGGAAGTGTTTCAGTGTTTGGGGAAGGGGTTTCAGTGTGTGGGGAAGTGGTTTCAGTGTGTGGTGATGGGTTTCAGTGTGTGGGTAAGGGTTTCAGTGTGTGGGGAATGGATTTCAGTGTTTGGGGAAGGGGTTTCAGTGTGTGTGGAAGAGGTTTCTGTGTGTGCGGATGGGTTTCATTGTTTGGGGAAGGTGTTTCAGTGTGTGGGGAAGGGGTTTCAGTGTGTGGGGAAGTGGTTTCAGTGTGTGGGGAAGGGTTTCAGCCTGTAGGGAAATGTTTCAGTGTGTGTGGAAGAGGTTTCAGTGTGTGTGGAAGAGGTTTCAGTGTGTGGGGATGGGTTTCACTGTGTGCGGAAGGTGTTTCAGTGTGTGGGGAAGGGATTTCTGTGTGTGTGGAAGAGGGTTCAGTGTGTGGGGATGGGTTTCAGTGTGTGGGGAAGGGTTTCAGTGTGTGGGGAAGGGGTTTCAGTGTGTGGGGAAGGGGTTTCAGTGTGTGGGGAAGGGTTACAGTCTGCGGCGAAGGGGTTTCAGTGTGTGGGGAAGGTGTTTCAGTGTGTGGTGATGGGTTTCCGTGTGTGGGGAAGGGTTTCAGCATGTGGGGAAGGAGTGTCAGTGCGTGGGAAAGGGGTTTCAGTGTGTGGTGATGGGTTTCAGTGTGCGGGGAAGGGGTTTCAGTGTGTGGCGATGGGTTTCAGTGTGCGTGGAAGGGGTTTCAGTCTGTGGTGTTGGGTTTCAGTGTGTGGGGATGGGTTTCAGTGTGTGGGGATGGGGTTCAGTGTGTGGTGATGGGTTTCAGTGTGTGTGGAAGGGTTTCAGTGTCTGGGGAAGGGTTTCAGTGTGTGGGGATGTGTGTCTGTGTGTGGGGAAGGGGTTTCAGTGTGTGGGGAAGGGGTTTCAGTGTGTGGTGATGGGTTTCAGTGTGTGGGGAAGGGTTACAGTGTGTGGAGAATGGGTTTCAGTGTGTGGGGAAGTGGTTTCAGTGGGTGGGGAAGGGTTTCAGTGTGTGGGGGAGGCGTTTTATTGTGTGGGGAAGGGGTTTCAGTGTGTGGGGAAGGGTTTCAGTGTGTGGGGATGGGTTTCAGTGTGTGGTGATCGGTTTCAGTGCGTGGGGAAAGGTTTCAGTGTGTGGGGAAGGTGTTTCAGTGCGTGGGGATGGGTTTCAGTGTGTGGTGATGGCTTTCAGTGTGTGGTGATGGGTTTTAGTGTGTGGGGATGGGTTTCAGTGTGTGGGGAAGGGGTTTCAGTGAGTGGGGAATGGGTTTCAGTGTGTGGTGATGGGTTTCAGTGTGTGGGGAAGGGGTTTCAGTGTGTGGGGAAGGGGTTTCAGTGTGTGGGGAAGGGTTTCAGTGTTTGAGGAAGGGGTTTCAGTGTGTGGGGAAGGGTTTCAGAGTGTGGGGAAGGGGTTTCAGTCTGTGGGGAAGGGGTTTCAGTCTGTGGGGAGGTGGTTTCAATGTGTGGGGAAGAGGTTTCAGTGTGTGGGGAAGGGTTTCAGTGTCTGTGGAAGAGGTTTCAGCGTATGTGGAAGGGGTTTAAGCGTGTGGGGAAGGGGTTTCAGTGTGTGGGGAAGAGGTTTCAGTGTGTGGGGAAGAGGTTTCAGTCTGTGGGGAAGAGGTTTCTGTGTGTGGAGAAGAGCTTTCAGTGTGTTGAGAAGGTTTTCAGTGTGTGGGGAAGGGTTTCAGTATGTGGGGAAGGGGTTTCACTGTGTGTTGAAGGTGTTTCAACATGTGGGGAAGGGGTTTCAGTGCGTGTGGAAGAAGTTTCCGTGTGTGTGGAAGGGGTTTCAGTGTTTGTGGAAGGGGTTTCAGCGTGTGGGGAAGGGGTTTCAGCGTGTGGGGAAGCTTTTTAGTGTGTGGGGAAGAGGTTTCAGTGTGTGGGGAAGAGGTTTCAGTGTGTGGGGAAGAGGTTTCAGTGTGCGGGGAAGAGGTTTCAGTGTGCGGGGAAGAGGTTTCAGTGTGTGGGGAAGGGTTTCAGTATGTGGGGAAGGGGTTTCAGTGTGTGTGGAAGGGTTTGCGCGTGTGGGGAAGGGGTTTCAGTGTGTGTGGAAGATGTTTCAGTGTGTGTGCAAGGGGTTTCAGTGTGTGCGAAGGGGTTTCAGTGTGTGGGGATGGGACAGAGCGTCGGGATGGGTTTCAGTGCGTGCTGATGGGTTTCAGTGCGTGGTGATGGGTTTCAGTGTGTGGGGAAGGGTTTCAGTGTGTGGGGAAGGGGTTTCAGTGTGTGGGGATGGGGTTCAGTGTGTGGGGATGGGTTTCAGTGTGTGGGGAAGGGGTTTTAGTGTTTGTGGAAGAGGTTTCAGTGAGTGGTGATGGGTTTCAGTGTGTGGGGAAGGGGTTTCAGTGTGTGGGGAAGGGGTTTCAGTGTGTGGGGATGGATTTCAGTGTGTGGGGATGGGTTTCAGTGTGTGGGGAAGGGGTTTCAGTGTGTGTCTGAGAGGTTTCAGTGTGTGGGGATGGGTTTCAGTGTGTGGTGATGGGTTTCAGTGTGTGGGGAAGGGTTTCAGTGTGTGGGGATGGTTTTCAGTGTGTGGGGAAGGGTTTCAGTGTGTGGGGAAGGGGTTTCAGTGTGTGGGGATGGGTTTCTGTGTGTGGTGATGTGTTTCAGAGTGTGGGGAAGGGGTTTCAGTGTGTGGGGAAGGGGTTTCAGTGTGTGGGGATGATTTTCAGTGCGTGGGGAAGGGATTTAGTGCGTGGGGAAGGGGTTTCAGTGCGTGGGGCAGGGGTTTCAGTGTGTTGGGAAGGGTTTCAGTGTGTGGTGATGGGTTTCAGTGTGTGGAAAAGGGGTTTCAGTGTGTGGAGAAGGGATTTCAGTGTGTGGGGAAGGGGTTTCAGTGTTTGGGGAAGGGGTTTCAGTGTGTGGGGATGGGTTTCAGTGCGTGGGGAATGGTTTTAGTGCGTGGGGAAGGGCTTTCAGTGTGTGGGGAAGGGGTTTCAGTGTGTTGGGATGGGTTTCAGTGTGTGGTGATGGGTTTCAGAGTGTGGGGAAGGGGTTTCAGTGTGTGGGGAAGGGGTTTCAGTGTGTGGGGATGATTTTCAGTGCGTGGGGAAGGGATTTAGTGCGTGGAGAAGGGGTTTCAGTGCGTGGGGCAGGGGTTTCAGTGTGTTGGGAAGGGTTTCAGTGTGTGGTGATGGGTTTCAGTGTGTGGAAAAGGGGTTTCAGTGTGTGGAGAAGGGATTTCAGTGTGTGGGGAAGGGGTTTCAGTGTTTGGGGAAGGGGTTTCAGTGTGTGGGGATGGGTTTCAGTGCGTGGGGAATGGTTTTAGTGCGTGGGGAAGGGCTTTCAGTGTGTGGGGAAGGGGTTTCAGTGTGTTGGGATGGGTTTCAGTGTGTGGTGATGGGTTTCAGTGTGTGGGGAAGGGTTTCAGTGTGTGGGGAATGGTTTCAGTGTGTGGTGATGGGTTTCAGTGTGTGGAGAAGTGGTTTTAGTGTGTGGGGATGAGTTTCAGTGTGTGAGGAGGGGTTTCAGTGTATGATGATGGGTTTCAGTGTGTGGGGAAGGGGTCAGTGTGTGGGGATGGGTTTCAGTGTGTGGAGATGGGTTTCAGTGTGTGGGGAAGAGGTTTCAGTGTGTGTGGAAGAGGTTTCAGGGTGTGGGGATGGGTTTTAGTGTGTGGGGAAGGTGTTTCAGTGTGCGGGGAAGGGGTTTCAGTGTGTGGGGATGGGGCAGTGCGTCGGGATGGGTTTCAGTTTGTGGTGATGGGTTTCAGTGTGTGGGGAAGGGTTTCAGTGTGTGGGGAGGGGGTTTCAGTGTGTGGGGAAGGGGTTTCAGTGTGTGGGGAAGGGGTTTCAGTGTGTGGGGATGGGTTTCAGTGTGTGGGGATGGGTTTCAGTGTGTGGGGAAGGGGTTTCAGTTTGTGTGGAAGAGGTTTCAGTGTGTGGTAATGGGGTTCAGTGTGTGGGGAAGGGTTTCAGGGAGTGGTGAAGGGGTTTCAGTGTGTGGGGATGGATTTCAGTGTGTGGGGATGGGTTTCAGTGAGTGGGGAAGGGGTTTCAGTGTGTGTGGAAGAGGTTTCAGTGTGTGGGGATGGGTTTCAGTGTGTGGTGATGGGTTTCAGTGTGTGGGGAAGGATGTTCAGTGTGTGGCGATGGGTTTCAGTGTGCGTGGAAGGGGTTTCAGTCTGTGGTGTTGGGTTTCAGTGTGTGGGGAAGGGTTTCAGTGTGTGGGGAAGGGTTTCAGTGTGTGGGGATGGGTTTCAGTGTGTGGTGATGGGTTTCAGTGTGTGGGGAAGGGTTTCAGTGTCTGGGGAAGGGTTTCAGTGTGTGGGGATGGGTGTCAGTGTGTGGGGAAGGGGTTTCAGTGTGTGGTGATGGGTTTCAGTGTGTGGGGAAGGGTTACAGTGTGTGGAGAAGGGGTTTCAGTGTGTGGGGAAGTGGTTTCAGTGGGTGGGGAAGTGTTTCAGTGTGTGGGGGAGGCGTTGTATTGCGTGGGGAAGGGATTTCAGTGTGTGGGGATGGGTTTCAGTGTGTGGGGATGGGTTTCAGTGTGTGGTGATCGGTTTCAGTGTGTGGGGAAAGGTTTTCAGTGTGTGGCGATGGGTTTCAGTGTGCGTGGAAGGGGTTTCAGTCTGTGGTGTTGGGTTTCAGTGTGTGGGGAAAGGTTTCAGTGTGTGGGGAAGGTGTTTCAGTGTGTGGGGATGGGTTTCAGTGTGTGGTGATGGCTTTCAGTGTGTGGTGATGGGTTTCAGTGTGTGGGGATGGGTTTCAGTGTGTGGGGAAGGGGTTTCAGTGTGTGGGGAAGGGGTGTCAGTGTGTGGGGAAGGGGTTTCAGTGTGTGGTGATGGGTTTCAGTGTGTGGGGAAGGGGTTTCAGTGTGTGGGGAAGGGGTTTCTGTGTGTGAGGAAGGGGTTTCAGTGTGTGAGGAAGGGGTTTCAGTGTGTGGTGATGGGTGTCAGTGTGTGGTGATGGGTTTCCGTGTGTGGGGAGTGGTTTCAGCATGTGGGGAAGGGGTGTCAGTGTGTGGGAAAGGGGTTTCAGTGTGTGGTGATGGGTTTCAGTGTGTGGGGAAGGGGTTTCAGTGTGTGGGGAAGGGGTTTCAGTGTGTGGTGATGGGTTTCAGTGTGTGGGGAAGGGTTTCAGTGTGTGGGAAAGGGCTTTCAGTGTGTGGGGAAGGGGTTTCAGTGTGTGTGGAAGAGGTTTCAGTGTGTGGGGATGGGTTTCAGTGTGTGGGGAAGGTGTTTCAGTGTGTGGGGAAGGGGTTTCAGTGTGTGGGGAAGGGGTTTCAGTGTGTGGGGATGGGACAGTGCGTCGGGATGGGTTTCAGTGCGTGGTGATGGGTTTCAGTGTGTGGGGAAGGGTTTCAGTGTGTGGGGAAGGGTTTCATTGTGTGGGGAAGGGGTTTCAGTGTGTGGGGATGGGTTTCAGTGTGTGGGGATGGGGTTCAGTGTGTGGGGAAGGGGTTTTAGTGTTTGTGGAAGAGGTTTCAGTGAGTGGTGATGGGTTTCAGTGTGTGGGGAAGGGGTTTCAGTGTGTGGGGAAGGGGTTTCAGTGTGTGGGGATGGATTTCCGTTTGTGGGGATGGGTTTCAGTGTGCGTGGAAGGGGTTTCAGTCTGTGGTGTTGGGTTTCAGTGTGTGGGGAAGGGTTTCAGTGTGTGGGAAGGGTTTCAGTGTGTGGGGATGGGTTTCAGTGTGTGGTGATGGGTTTCAGTGTGTGGGGAAGGGTTTCAGTGTCTGGGGAAGGGTTTCAGTGTGTGGGGATGGGTGTCAGTGTGTGGGGAAGGGGTTTCAGTGTGTGGTGATGGGTTTCAGTGTGTGGGGAAGGGTTACAGTGTGTGGAGAAGGGGATTCAGTGTGTGGGGAAGTGGTTTCAGTGGGTGGGGAAGTGTTTCAGTGTGTGGGGGAGGCGTTGTATTGCGTGGGGAAGGGGTTTCAGTGTGTGGGGATGGGTTTCAGTGTGTGGGGATGGGTTTCAGTGTGTGGTGATCGGTTTCAGTGTGTGGGGAAAGGTTTCAGTGTGTGGGGAAGGTGTTTCAGTGTGTGGGGATGGGTTTCAGTGTGTGGTGATGGGTTTCAGTGTGTGGGGAAGGGGTTTCATGTGTGTGGGGAAGGGGTTTCAGTGTGTGGGGAAGGGTTTCAGTGTGTGAGGAAGGGGTTTCAGTGTGTGGGGAAGGGTTTCAGAGTGTGGGGAAGGGGTTTCAGTCTGTGGGGAAGGGGTTTCAGTCTGTGGGGAGGTGGTTTCAATGTGTGGGGAAGAGGTTTCAGTGTGTGGGGAAGGGTTTCAGTGTCTGTGGAAGAGGTTTCAGCGTATGTGGAAGGGGTTTAAGCGTGTGGGGAAGGGGTTTCAGTGTGTGGGGAAGAGGTTTCAGTGTGTGGGGAAGAGGTTTCAGTCTGTGGGGAAGAGGTTTCTGTGTGTGGAGAAGAGCTTTCAGTGTGTTGAGAAGGTTTTCAGTGTGTGGGGAAGGGTTTCAGTATGTGGGGAAGGGGTTTCACTGTGTGTTGAAGGTGTTTCAACATGTGGGGAAGGGGTTTCAGTGCGTGTGGAAGAAGTTTCCGTGTGTGTGGAAGGGGTTTCAGTGTTTGTGGAAGGGGTTTCAGCGTGTGGGGAAGGGGTTTCAGCGTGTGGGGAAGCTTTTTAGTGTGTGGGGAAGAGGTTTCAGTGTGTGGGGAAGAGGTTTCAGTGTGCGGGGAAGAGGTTTCAGTGTGCGGGGAAGAGGTTTCAGTGTGCGGGGAAGAGGTTTCAGTGTGTGGGGAAGGGTTTCAGTATGTGGGGAAGGGGTTTCAGTGTGTGTGGAAGGGTTTGCGCGTGTGGGGAAGGGGTTTCAGTGTGTGTGGAAGATGTTTCAGTGTGTGTGCAAGGGGTTTCAGTGTGTGCGAAGGGGTTTCAGTGTGTGGGGATGGGACAGGGCGTCGGGATGGGTTTCAGTGCGTGCTGATGGGTTTCAGTGCGTGGTGATGGGTTTCAGTGTGTGGGGAAGGGTTTCAGTGTGTGGGGAAGGGGTTTCAGTGTGTGGGGATGGGGTTCAGTGTGTGGGGATGGGTTTCAGTGTGTGGGGAAGGGGTTTTAGTGTTTGTGGAAGAGGTTTCACTGAGTGGTGATGGGTTTCAGTGTGTGGGGAAGGGGTTTCAGTGTGTGGGGAAGGGGTTTCAGTGTGTGGGGATGGATTTCAGTGTGTGGGGATGGGTTTCAGTGTGTGGGGAAGGGGTTTCAGTGTGTGTCTGAGAGGTTTCAGTGTGTGGGGATGGGTTTCAGTGTGTGGTGATGGGTTTCAGTGTGTGGGGAAGGGTTTCAGTGTGTGGGGATGGTTTTCAGTGTGTGGGGAAGGGTTTCAGTGTGTGGGGAAGGGGTTTCAGTGTGTGGGGATGGGTTTCTGTGTGTGGTGATGTGTTTCAGAGTGTGGGGAAGGGGTTTCAGTGTGTGGGGAAGGGGTTTCAGTGTGTGGGGATGATTTTCAGTGCGTGGGGAAGGGATTTAGTGCGCGGGGAAGGGGTTTCAGTGCGTGGGGCAGGGGTTTCAGTGTGTTGGGAAGGGTTTCAGTGTGTGGTGATGGGTTTCAGTGTGTGGAAAAGGGGTTTCAGTGTGTGGAGAAGGGATTTCAGTGTGTGGGGAAGGGGTTTCAGTGTTTGGGGAAGGGGTTTCAGTGTGTGGGGATGGGTTTCAGTGCGTGGGGAATGGTTTTAGTGCGTGGGGAAGGGCTTTCAGTGTGTGGGGAAGGGGTTTCAGTGTGTTGGGATGGGTTTCAGTGTGTGGTGATGTGTTTCAGAGTGTGGGGAAGGGGTTTCAGTGTGTGGGGAAGGGGTTTCAGTGTGTGGGGATGATTTTCAGTGCGTGGGGAAGGGATTTAGTGCGTGGGGAAGGGGTTTCAGTGCGTGGGGCAGGGGTTTCAGTGTGTTGGGAAGGGTTTCAGTGTGTGGTGATGGGTTTCAGTGTGTGGAAAAGGGGTTTCAGTGTGTGGAGAAGGGATTTCAGTGTGTGGGGAAGGGGTTTCAGTGTTTGGGGAAGGGGTTTCAGTGTGTGGGGATGGGTTTCAGTGCGTGGGGAATGGTTTTAGTGCGTGGGGAAGGGCTTTCAGTGTGTGGGGAAGGGGTTTCAGTGTGTTGGGATGGGTTTCAGTGTGTGGTGATGGGTTTCAGTGTGTGGGGAAGGGTTTCAGTGTGTGGGGAATGGTTTCAGTGTGTGGTGATGGGTTTCAGTGTGTGGAGAAGTGGTTTTAGTGTGTGGGGATGAGTTTCAGTGTGTGAGGAGGGGTTTCAGTGTATGATGATGGGTTTCAGTGTGTGGGGAAGGGGTCAGTGTGTGGGGATGGGTTTCAGTGTGTGGAGATGGGTTTCAGTGTGTGGGGAAGAGGTTTCAGTGTGTGTGGAAGAGGTTTCAGTGTGTGGGGATGGGTTTTAGTGTGTGGGGAAGGTGTTTCAGTGTGCGGGGAAGGGGTTTCAGTGTGTGGGGATGGGGCAGTGCGTCGGGATGGGTTTCAGTTTGTGGTGATGGGTTTCAGTGTGTGGGGAAGGGTTTCAGTGTGTGGGGAGGGGGTTTCAGTGTGTGGGGAAGGGGTTTCAGTGTGTGGGGAAGGGGTTTCAGTGTGTGGGGATGGGTTTCAGTGTGTGGGGATGGGTTTCAGTTTGTGGGGAAGGGGTTTCAGTTTGTGTGGAAGAGGTTTCAGTGTGTGGTAATGGGGTTCAGTGTGTGGGGAAGGGTTTCAGGGAGTGGTGAAGGGGTTTCAGTGTGTGGGGATGGATTTCAGTGTGTGGGGATGGGTTTCAGTGAGTGGGGAAGGGGTTTCAGTGTGTGTGGAAGAGGTTTCAGTGTGTGGGGATGGGTTTCAGTGTGTGGTGATGGGTTTCAGTGTGTGGGGAAGGATTTTCAGTGTGTGGCGATGGGTTTCAGTGTGCGTGGAAGGGGTTTCAGTCTGTGGTGTTGGGTTTCAGTGTGTGGGGAAGGGTTTCAGTGTGTGGGGAAGGGTTTCAGTGTGTGGGGATGGGTTTCAGTGTGTGGTGATGGGTTTCAGTGTGTGGGGAAGGGTTTCAGTGTCTGGGGAAGGGTTTCAGTGTGTGGGGATGGGTGTCAGTGTGTGGGGAAGGGGTTTCAGTGTGTGGTGATGGGTTTCAGTGTGTGGGGAAGGGTTACAGTGTGTGGAGAAGGGGTTTCAGTGTGTGGGGAAGTGGTTTCAGTGGGTGGGGAAGTGTTTCAGTGTGTGGGGGAGGCGTTGTATTGCGTGGGGAAGGGATTTCAGTGTGTGGGGATGGGTTTCAGTGTGTGGGGATGGGTTTCAGTGTGTGGTGATCGGTTTCAGTGTGTGGGGAAAGGTTTTCAGTGTGTGGCGATGGGTTTCAGTGTGCGTGGAAGGGGTTTCAGTCTGTGGTGTTGGGTTTCAGTGTGTGGGGAAAGGTTTCAGTGTGTGGGGAAGGTGTTTCAGTGTGTGGGGATGGGTTTCAGTGTGTGGTGATGGCTTTCAGTGTGTGGTGATGGGTTTCAGTGTGTGGGGATGGGTTTCAGTGTGTGGGGAAGGGGTTTCAGTGTGTGGGGAAGGGGTGTCAGTGTGTGGGGAAGGGGTTTCAGTGTGTGGTGATGGGTTTCAGTGTGTGGGGAAGGGGTTTCAGTGTGTGGGGAAGGGGTTTCAGTGTGTGAGGAAGAGGTTTCAGTGTGTGAGGAAGGGGTTTCAGTGTGTGGTGATGGGTGTCAGTGTGTGGTGATGGGTTTCCGTGTGTGGGGAGTGGTTTCAGCATGTGGGGAAGGGGTGTCAGTGTGTGGGAAAGGGGTTTCAGTGTGTGGTGATGGGTTTCAGTGTGTGGGGAAGGGGTTTCAGTGTGTGGGGAAGGGGTTTCAGTGTGTGGTGATGGGTTTCAGTGTGTGGGGAAGGGTTTCAGTGTGTGGGAAAGGGCTTTCAGTGTGTGGGGAAGGGGTTTCAGTGTGTGTGGAAGAGGTTTCAGTGTGTGGGGATGGGTTTCAGTGTGTGGGGAAGGTGTTTCAGTGTGTGGGGAAGGGGTTTCAGTGTGTGGGGAAGGGGTTTCAGTGTGTGGGGATGGGACAGTGCATCGGGATGGGTTTCAGTGCGTGGCGATGGGTTTCAGTGTGTGGGGAAGGGTTTCAGTGTGTGGGGAAGGGTTTCAGTGTGTGGGGAAGGGGTTTCAGTGTGTGGGGATGGGTTTCAGTGTGTGGGGATGGGGTTCAGTGTGTGGGGAAGGGGTTTTAGTGTTTGTGGAAGAGGTTTCAGTGAGTGGTGATGGGTTTCAGTGTGTGGGGAAGGGGTTTCAGTGTGTGGGGAAGGGGTTTCAGTGTGTGGGGATGGATTTCCGTTTGTGGGGATGGGTTTCAGTGTGCGTGGAAGGGGTTTCAGTCTGTGGTGTTGGGTTTCAGTGTGTGGGGAAGGGTTTCAGTGTGTGGGGAAGGGTTTCAGTGTGTGGGGATGGGTTTCAGTGTGTGGTGATGGGTTTCAGTGTGTGGGGAAGGGTTTCAGTGTCTGGGGAAGGGTTTCAGTGTGTGGGGATGGGTGTCAGTGTGTGGGGAAGGGGTTTCAGTGTGTGGTGATGGGTTTCAGTGTGTGGGGAAGGGTTACAGTGTGTGGAGAAGGGGATTCAGTATGTGGGGAAGTGGTTTCAGTGGGTGGGGAAGTGTTTCAGTGTGTGGGGGAGGCGTTGTATTGCGTGGGGAAGGGGTTTCAGTGTGTGGGGATGGGTTTCAGTGTGTGGTGATCGGTTTCAGTGTGTGGGGAAAGGTTTCAGTGTGTGGGGAAGGTGTTTCAGTGTGTGGGGATGGGTTTCAGTGTGTGGTGATGGCTTTCAGTGTGTGGTGATGGGTTTCAGTGTGTGGGGATGGGTTTCAGTGTGTGGGGAAGGGGTTTCAGTGTGTGGGGAAGGGGTGTCAGTGTGTGGGGAAGGGGTTTCAGTGTGTGGTGATGGGTTTCAGTGTGTGGGGAAGGGGTTTCAGTGTGTGGGGAAGGGGTTTCAGTGTGTGGGGAAGGGGTTTCAGTGTGTGAGGAAGGGGTTTCAGTGTGTGAGGAAGGGGTTTCAGTGTGTGGTGATGGGTGTCAGTGTGTGGTGATGGGTTTCCGTGTGTGGGGAATGGTTTCAGCATGTGGGGAAGGGGTGTCAGTGTGTGGGAAAGGGGTTTCAGTGTGTGGTGATGGGTTTCAGTGTGTGGGGAAGGGGTTTCAGTGTGTGGGGAAGGGGTTTCAGTGTGTGGTGATGGGTTTCAGTGTGTGGGGAAGGGTTTCAGTGTGTGGGAAAGGGCTTTCAGTGTGTGGGGAAGGAGTTTCAGTGTGTGTGGAAGAGGTTTCAGTGTGTGGGGATGGGTTTCAGTGTGTGGGGAAGGTGTTTCAGTGTGTGGGGAAGGGGTTTCAGTGTGTGGGGAAGGGGTTTCAGTGTGTGGGGATGGGACAGTGCGTCGGGATGGGTTTCAGTGCGTGGTGATGGGTTTCAGTGTGTGGGGAAGGGGTTTCAGTGTGTGGGGAAGGGTTTCAGTGTGTGGGGAAGGGGTTTCAGTGTGTGGGGATGGGTTTCAGTGTGTGGGGATGGGGTTCAGTGTGTGGGGAAGGGGTTTTAGTGTTTGTGGAAGAGGTTTCAGTGAGTGGTGATGGGTTTCAGTGTGTGGGGAAGGGGTTTCAGTGTGTGGGGAAGGGGTTTCAGTGTGTGGGGATGGATTTCAGTTTGTGGGGATGGGTTTCAGTGTGTGGGGAAGGGGTTTCAGTGTGTGTCTGAGAGGTTTCAGTGTGTGGGGATGGGTTTCAGTGTGTGGTGATGGGTTTCAGTGTGTGGGGAATGGTTTCAGTGTGTGGGGATGGTTTTCAGTGTGTGGGGAAGGGTTTCAGTGTGTGCGGAAGGGGTTTCAGTGTGTGGGGATGGGTTTCTGTGTGTGGTGATGTGTTTCAGTGTGCGGGTAAGGGTTTCAGTGTGTGGGGAAGTGGTTCCAGTGTGTGGGGAAGGGGTTTCAGTGTGTGGGGATGGTTTTCAGTGCGTGGGGAAGGGATTTAGTGCGTGGGGAAGGGGTTTCAGTATGTGGGGCAGGTGTTTCAGTGTGTTGGGAAGGGTTTCAGTGTGTGGGGAAGGGGTTTCAGTGTGTGGGGATGGGTTTCTGTGTGTGGTGATGTGTTTCAGAGTGTGGGGAAGGGGTTTCAGTGTGTGGGGAAGGGGTTTCAGTGTGTGGGGATGATTTTCAGTGCGTGGGGAAGGGATTTAGTGCGTGGGGAAGGGGTTTCAGTGCGTGGGGCAGGGGTTTCAGTGTGTTGGGAAGGGTTTCAGTGTGTGGTGATGGGTTTCAGTGTGTGGAAAAGGGGTTTCAGTGTGTGGAGAAGGGGTTTCAGTGTGTGGGGAAGGGGTTTCAGTGTTTGGGGAAGGGGTTTCAGTGTGTGGGGATGGGTTTCAGTGCGTGGGGAATGGTTTTAGTGCGTGGGGAAGGGCTTTCAGTGTGTGGGGAAGGGGTTTCAGTGTGTTGGGATGGGTTTCAGTGTGTGGTGATGGGTTTCAGTGTGTGGGGAAGCGTTTCAGTGTGTGGGGAAGGGTTTCAGTGTGTGGTGATGTGTTTCAGTGTGTGGAGAAGTGGTTTTAGTGTGTGGGGATGAGTTTCAGTGTGTGAGGAGGGGTTTCAGTGTATGATGATGGGTTTCAGTGTGTGGGGAAGGGGTCAGTGTGTGGGGATGGGTTTCCGTGTGTGGAGATGGGTTTCAGTGTGTGGGGAAGAGGTTTCAGTGTGTGTGGAAGAGGTTTCAGTGTGTGGGGATGGGTTTTAGTGTGTGGGGAAGGTGTTTCAGTGTGCGGGGAAGGGGTTTCAGTGTGTGGGGATGGGGCAGTGCGTCGGGATGGGTTTCAGTTTGTGGTGATGGGTTTCAGTGTGTGGGGAAGGGTTTCAGTGTGTGGGGAGGGGGTTTCAGTGTGTGGGGAAGGGGTTTCAGTGTGTGGGGAAGGGGTTTCAGTGTGTGGGGATGGGTATCAGTGTGTGGGGATGGGTTTCAGTGTGTGGGGAAGGGGTTTCAGTGTGTGTGGAAGAGGTTTCAGTGTGTGGTAATGGGGTTCAGTGTGTGGGGAAGGGTTTCAGGGAGTGGTGAAGGGGTTTCAGTGTGTGGGGATGGATTTCAGTGTGTGGGGATGGGTTTCAGTGAGTGGGGAAGGGGTTTCAGTGTGTGTGGAAGAGGTTTCAGTGTGTGGGGATGGGTTTCAGTGTGTGGTGATGGGTTTCAGTGTGTGGGGAAGGATTTTCAGTGTGTGGCGATGGGTTTCAGTGTGCGTGGAAGGGGTTTCAGTCTGTGGTGTTGGGTTTCAGTGTGTGGGGAAGGGTTTCAGTGTGTGGGGAAGGGTTTCAGTGTGTGGGGATGGGTTGCAGTGTGTGGTGATGGGTTTCAGTGTGTGGGGAAGGGTTTCAGTGTCTGGGGAAGGGTTTCAGTGTGTGGGGATGGGTGTCAGTGTGTGGGGAAGGGGTTTCAGTGTGTGGTGATGGGTTTCAGTGTGTGGGGAAGGGTTACAGTGTGTGGAGAAGGGGTTTCAGTGTGTGGGGAAGTGGTTTCAGTGGGTGGGGAAGTGTTTCAGTGTGTGGGGGAGGCGTTGTATTGCGTGGGGAAGGGGTTTCAGTGTGTGGGGATGGGTTTCAGTGTGTGGTGATCGTTTTCAGTGTGTGGGGAAAGGTTTCAGTGTGTGGGGAAGGTGTTTCAGTGTGTGGGGATGGGTTTCAGTGTGTGGTGATGGCTTTCAGTGTGTGGTGATGGGTTTCAGTGTGTGGGGATGGGTTTCAGTGTGTGGGGAAGGTGTTTCAGTGTGTGGGGAAGGGGTGTCAGTGTGTGGGGAAGGGGTTTCAGTGTGTGGTGATGGGTTTCAGTGTGTGGGGAAGGGGTTTCAGTGTGTGTGGAAGGGGTTTCAGTGTGTGGGGAAGGGGTTTCAGTGTGTGAGGAAGGGGTTTCAGTGTGTGAGGAAGGGGTTTCAGTGTGTGGTGATGGGTGTCAGTGTGTGGTGATGGGTTTCCGTGTGTGGGGAATGGTTTCAGCATGTGGGGAAGGGGTGTCAGTGTGTGGGAAAGGGGTTTCAGTGTGTGGTGATGGGTTTCAGTGTGTGGGGAAGGGGTTTCAGTGTGTGGGGAAGGGGTTTCAGTGTGTGGTGATGGGTTTCAGTGTGTGGGGAAGGGTTTCAGTGTGTGGGAAAGGGCTTTCAGTGTGTGGGGAAGGGGTTTCAGTGTGTGTGGAAGAGGTTTCAGTGTGTGGGGATGGGTTTCAGTGTGTGGGGAAGGTGTTTCAGTGTGTGGGGAAGGGGTTTCAGTGTGTGGGGAAGGGGTTTCAGTGTGTGGGGATGGGACAGTGCGTCGGGATGGGTTTCAGTGCGTGGTGATGGGTTTCAGTGTGTGGGGAAGGGTTTCAGTGTGTGGGGAAGGGTTTCAGTGTGTGGGGAAGGGGTTTCAGTGTGTGGGGATGGGTTTCAGTGTGTGGGGATGGGGTTCAGTGTGTGGGGAAGGGGTTTTAGTGTTTGTGGAAGAGGTTTCAGTGAGTGGTGATGGGTTTCAGTGTGTGGGGAAGGGGTTTCAGTGTGTGGTGAGGGGTTTCAGTGTGTGGGGATGGATTTCAGTTTGTGGGGATGGGTTTCAGTGTGCGTGGAAGGGGTTTCAGTCTGTGGTGTTGGGTTTCAGTGTGTGGGGATGGGTTTCAGTGTGTGGGGAAGGGTTTCAGTGTGTGGGGATGGGTTTCAGTGTGTGGTGATGGGTTTCAGTGTGTGGGGAAGGGTTTCAGTGTCTGGGGAAGGGTTTCAGTGTGTGGGGATGGGTGTCAGTGTGTGGGGAAGGGGTTTCAGTGTGTGGTGATGGGTTTCAGTGTGTGGGGAAGGGTTACAGTTTGTGGAGAAGGGGTTTCAGTGTGTGGGGAAGTGGTTTCAGTGGGTGGGGAAGTGTTTCAGTGTGTGGGGGAGCCGTTGTATTGCGTGGGGAAGGGGTTTCAGTGTGTGGGGATGGGTTTCAGTATGTGGGGATGGGTTTCAGTGTGTGGTGATCGGTTTCAGTGTGTGGGGAAAGGTTTCAGTGTGTGGGGAAGGTGTTTCAGTGTGTGGGGATGGGTTTCAGTGTGTGGTGATGGCTTTCAGTGTGTGGTGATGGGTTTCAGTGTGTGGGGATTGGTTTCAGTGTGTGGGGAAGGGGTTTCAGTGTGTGGGGAAGGGGTGTCAGTGTGTGGGGAAGGGGTTTCAGTGTGTGGTGATGGGTTTCAGTGTGTGGGGAAGGGGTTTCAGTATGTGGGGAAGGGGTTTCAGTGTGTGGGGAAGGGGTTTCAGTGTGTGAGGAAGGGGTTTCAGTGTGTGAGGAAGGGGTTTCAGTGTGTGGTGATGGGTGTCAGTGTGTGGTGATGGGTTTCCGTGTGTGGGGAATGGTTTCAGCATGTGGGGAAGGGGTGTCAGTGTGTGGGAAAGGGGTTTCAGTGTGTGGTGATGGGTTTCAGTGTGTGGGGAAGGGGTTTCAGTGTGTGGGGAAGGGGTTTCAGTGTGTGGTGATGGGTTTCAGTGTGTGGGGAAGGGTTTCAGTGTGTGGGAAAGGGCTTTCAGTGTGTGGGGAAGGGGTTTCAGTGTGTGGGGATGGGTTTCAGTGTGTGGGGATGGGGTTCAGTGTGTGGGGAAGGGGTTTTAGTGTTTGTGGAAGAGGTTTCAGTGAGTGGTGATGGGTTTCAATGTGTGGGGAAGGGGTTTCAGTGTGTGGGGAAGGGGTTTCAGTGTGTGGGGATGGATTTCAGTTTGTGGGGATGGGTTTCAGTGTGTGGGGAAGGGGTTTCAGTTTGTGTCTGAGAGGTTTCAGTGTGTGGGGATGGGTTTCAGTGTGTGGTGATGGGTTTCAGTGTGTGGGGAAGGGTTTCAGTGTGTGGGGATGGTTTTCAGTGTGTGGGGAAGGGTTTCAGTGTGTGGGGAAGGGGTTTCAGTGTGTGGGGATGGGTTTCAGTGTGTGGTGATGTGTTTCAGTGTGTGGGGAAGGGTTTCAGTGTGTGGGAAAGGGCTTTCAGTGTGTGGGGAAGGGGTTTCAGTGTGTGTGGAAGAGGTTTCAGTGTGTGGGGATGGGTTTCAGTGTGTGGGGAAGGTGTTTCAGTGTGTGGGGAAGGGGTTTCAGTGTGTGGGGAAGGGGTTTCAGTGTGTGGGGATGGGACAGTGCGTCGGGATGGGTTTCAGTGCTTGGTGATGGGTTTCAGTGTGTAGGGAAGGGTTTCAGTGTGTGGGGAAGGGTTTCAGTGTGTGGGGAAGGGGTTTCAGTGTGTGGGGATGGGTTTCAGTGTGTGGGGATGGGGTTCAGTGTGTGGGGAAGGGGTTTTAGTGTTTGTGGAAGAGGTTTCAGTGAGTGGTGATGGGTTTCAGTGTGTGGGGAAGGGGTTTCAGTGTGTGGGGAAGGGGTTTCAGTGTGTGGGGATGGATTTCAGTTTGTGGGGATGGGTTTCAGTGTGTGGGGAAGGGGTTTCAGTGTGTGTCTGAGAGGTTTCAGTGTGTGGGGATGGGTTTCAGTGTGTGGTGATGGATTTCAGTGTGTGGGGAAGGGTTTCAGTGTGTGGGGATGGTTTTCAGTGTGTGGGGAAGGGTTTCAGTGTGTGGGGAAGGGGTTTCAGTGTGTGGGGATGGGTTTCTGTGTGTGGTGATGTGTTTCAGTGTGCGGGTAAGGGTTTCAGTGTGTGGGGAAGTGGTTCCAGTGTGTGGGGAAGGGGTTTCAGTGTGTGGGGATGGTTTTCAGTGCGTGGGGAAGGGATTTAGTGCGTGGGGAAGGGGTTTCAGTATGTGGGGCAGGGGTTTCAGTGTGTTGGGAAGGGTTTCAGTGTGTGGTGATGGGTTTCAGTGTGTGGAGAAGGGGTTTCAGTGTGTGGGGAAGGGGTTTCAGTGTTTGGGGAAGGGGTTTCAGTGTGTGGGGATGGGTTTCAGTGGGTGGGGAATGGTTTTAGTGCGTGGGGAAGGGCTTTCAGTGTGTGGGGAAGAAGTTTCCGTGTGTGGTGATGGGGTTCAGTGTGTGGGGAAGGGTTTCAGTGTGTGGTGATGGGTTTCAGTGTGTGGAGAAGTGGTTTTAGTGTGTGGGGATGAGTTTCAGTGTGTGAGGAGGGGTTTCAGTGTATGGTGATCGGTTTCAGTGTGTGGGGAAGAGGTTTCAGTGTGTGGGGAAGGGTTTCAGTGTGTGGGGAAGGGGTTTCAGTGTGTGGGGAAGGGGTTTCAGTGGGTGGGGAACGGTTTCAGTGTGTGGGGAAGGCGTTTTAGTGTGTGGGGAAGGGTTTCAGTGTGTGGGGAAGGTTTTCAGTGTGTGGTGATGGGTTTCAGTGTGTGGGGAAGGGTTTCAGTGTGTGGGTAAGGGGTTTCAGTGTGTGGGTAAGGGGTTTCAGTGTGTTGCGAAGGGGTTTCAGTGTGTATTCATGGGTTTCAGTGTGTGGTGATGGGTTCAGTGTGTGGTGATGGGTTTCAGAGTGTGGGGAAGGGGTTTCAGTGTGTGGTGATGGGTTTCAGTGTGTGGTGATGGGTTTCAGTGTGTGGGGAAGGGTTTCAGTGTGTGAGGAAGGGGTTTCAGTGTGTGGGGAAGGGGTTTCAGTGTGTGGTGATGGTTTTCAGTGTGTGGGGAAGTGTTTCAGTGTTTGGGGAAGGGGTTTCAGTGTGTGGGGAAGTGGTTTCAGTGTGTGGTGATGGGTTTCAGTGTGTGGGTAAGGGTTTCAGTGTGTGGGGAATGGTTCTCAGTGTTTGGGGAAGGCGTTTCAGTGTGTGTGGAAGAGGTTTCAGTGTGTGCGGATGGGTTTCATTGTTTGGGGAAGGTGTTTCATTGTGTGGGGAAGGGGTTTCTGTGTGTGTGGAAGAGGGTTCAGTGTGTGGGGAAGGGTTTCAGTGTGTGGGGAAGGGTTTCAGTGTGTGGGGAAGGGGTTTCAGTGTGTGGGGATGGGACAGTGCGTCGGGATGTGTTTCAGTGTGTGGTGACGGGTTTCAGTGTGTGGGGATGGGTTTCAGTGTGTGGGGAAGGGTTTCAGTGTGTGGGAAAGGGTTTCAGTGTGTGGGGAAGGGGTTTCAGTGTGTGGGGAAGGGTTACAGTCTGCGGCGAAGGGGTTTCAGTGTGTGGGGAAGGTGTTTCAGTGTGTGGTGATGGGTTTCCGTGTGTGGGGAAGGGTTTCAGCATGTGGGGAAGGGGTGTCAGTGTGTGGGAAAGGGGTTTCAGTGTGTGGTGATGGGTTTCAGAGTGTGGGGAAGGGTTTCAGTGTGTGGGGAATGGGTTTCAGTGTGTGGGGAAGGGTTTCAGTGTGTGGGAAAGGGTTTCAGTGTGTGGGAAAGGGCTTTCAGTGTGTGGGAAAGGGCTTTCAGTGTGTGGGGAAGGGGTTTCAGTGTGTGTGGAAGAGGTTTCAGTGTGTGGGGAAGGTGTTTCAGTGTGTGGGGAAGGTGTTTCAGTGTGTGGGGAAGGAGTTTCAGTGTGTGGGGAAGGGGTTTCAGTGTGTGGGGATGGGACAGTGCGTCGGGATGGGTTTCAGTGTGTGGTGATGGGTTTCAGTGTGTGGGGAAGGGTTTCAGTGTGTGGGGAAGGGGTTTCAGTGTGTGGGGATGGGGTTCAGTGTGTGGGGATGGGTTTCAGTGTGTGGGGAAGGGGTTTTAGGGAGTGTGGAAGAGGTTTCAGTGAGTGGTGATGGGTTTCAGTGTGTGGGGAAGGGTTTCAGTGTGTGGGGAAGGGGATTCAGTCTGTGGGGATGGGACAGTGCGTCGGGATGGGTTTCAGTGTGTGGTGATGGGTTTCAGTGTGTGGGGAAGGGTTTCAGTGTGTGGGGAAGAGGTTTCAGTGTGTGGGGATGGGTTTCACTGTGTGGGGAAGTGTTTCAGTGTGTGGGGAAGGGTTTCAGTGTGTGGGGAAGGGGTTTCAGTGTGTGGGGAAGGGGTTTCAGTGTGTGGCGAAGGGGCTTCAGTGTGTGGTGATGGGTTTCAGTGTGTGGTGATGGGTTTCCGTGTGTGGGGAAGTGGTTTCACCTTGTGGGGAAGGGGTTTCAGTGTGTGGGGAAGGGGTTTCAGTGTGTGTGGAAGAGGTTTCAGTGTGTGGGGATGGGTTTCAGTGTGTGGGGAAGGTGTTTCAGTGTGCGGGGAATGGGTTTCAGTGTGTGGGGATGGGGCAGTGCGTCGGGATGGGTTTCAGTGTGTGGTGATGGGTTTCAGTGTGTGGGGAAGGGTTTCAGTGTGTGGGGAAGGGGTTTCAGTGTGTGGGGATGGCTTTCAGTGTGTGGGGATGGGTTTCAGTGTGTGGGGAAGGGGTTTCAGTGTGTGTGGAAGAGGTTTCAGTGTGTGGTAATGGGGTTCAGTGTGTGGGGAAGGGTTTCAGGGAGTGGTGAAGGGGTTTCAGTGTGTGGGGATGGATTTCAGTGTGTGGGGATGGGGTTCAGTGAGTGGGGAAGGGGTTTCAGTGTGTGTGGAAGAGGTTTCAGTGTGTGGGGATGGGTTTCAGTGTGTGGTGATGGGTTTCAGTGTGTGGGGAAGGATTTTCAGTCTGTGGCGATGGGTTTCAGTGTGCGCGGAACGGATTTCAGTCCGTGGTGTTGGGTTTCAGTGTGTGGGGAAAGGTTTCAGTGTGTGGGGATGGGTTTCAGTGTGTGGGGATGGGGTTCAGTGTGTGGTGATGGGTTTCAGTGTGTGGGGAAGGGTTTCAGTGTCTGGGGAAGGGTTTCAGTGTGTGGGGATGGGTGTCAGTGTGTGGGGAAGGGGTTTCAGTGTGTGGTGATGGGTTTCAGTGTGTGGGGAAGGGGTACAGTCTGCCGCGAAGGGGTTTCAGTGTGTGGGGAAGGTGTTTCAGTGTGTGGTGATGGGTTTCCGTGTGTGGGGAAGGGTTTCAGCATGTGGGGAAGGGGTGTCAGTGCGTGGGAAAGGGGTTTTAGTGTGTGGTAATGGGTTTCAGAGTGTGGGGAAGGGTTTCAGTTTGTGGAGAAGGGGTTTCAGTGTGTGGGGAAGGGGTTTCAGTGTGTGGGGATGAGTTTCAGTGTGTGAGGAGGGGTTTCAGTGTATGGTGATCGGTTTCAGCGTGTGGGGAAGAGGTTTCAGTGTGTGGGGAAGGGTTTCAGTGTGTGGGGAAGGGGTTTCAGTGTGTGGGGAAGGGGTTTCAGTGGGTGGGGAACGGTTTCAGTGTGTGGGGAAGGCGTTTTAGTGTGTGGGGAAGGGTTTCAGTGTGTGGGGAAGGTTTTCAGTGTGTGGGGATGTGTTTCAGTGTGTGGTGATGGGTGTCAGTGTGTGCGGAAGGGTTTCAGTATGTGGGGAATGGGTTTCAGTGTGTGGGGACGGGGTTTCAGTGTGTGGGGATGTGTTTCAGTGTGTGGTGATGGCTTTCAGTGTGTGGTGATGGGTTTCAGTGTGTGGGGAAGGGTTTCAGTGTGTGGGTAAGGGGTTTCAGTGTGTGGGTAAGGGGTTTCAGTGTGTTGCGAAGGGGTTTCAGTGTGTATTCATGGGTTTCAGTGTGTGGTGATGGGTTCAGTGTGTGGTGATGGGTTTCAGAGTGTGGGGAAGGGGTTTCAGTGTGTGGTGATGGGTTTCAGTGTGTGGTGATGGGTTTCAGTGTGTGGGGAAGGGTTTCAGTGTGTGAGGAAGGGGTTTCAGTGTGTGGGGAAGGGGTTTCAGTGTGTGGTGATGGTTTTCAGTGTGTGGGGAAGTGTTTCAGTGTTTGGGGAAGGGGTTTCAGTGTGTGGGGAAGTGGTTTCAGTGTGTGGTGATGGGTTTCAGTGTGTGGGTAAGGGTTTCAGTGTGTGGGGAATGGTTCTCAGTGTTTGGGGAAGGCGTTTCAGTGTGTGTGGAAGAGGTTTCAGTGTGTGCGGATGGGTTTCATTGTTTGGGGAAGGTGTTTCATTGTGTGGGGAAGGGGTTTCTGTGTGTGTGGAAGAGTGTTCAGTGTGTGGGGAAGGGTTTCAGTGTGTGGGGAAGGGTTTCAGTGTGTGGGGATGGGGTTTCAGTGTGTGGGGATGGGACAGTGCGTCGGGATGTGTTTCAGTGTGTGGTGACGGGTTTCAGTGTGTGGGGATGGGTTTCAGTGTGTGGGGAAGGGTTTCAGTGTGTGGGGAAGGGTTTCAGTGTGTGGGGAAGGGGTTTCAGTGTGTGGGGAAGGGTTACAGTCTGCGGCGAAGGGGTTTCAGTGTGTGGGGAAGGTGTTTCAGTGTGTGGTGATGGGTTTCCGTGTGTGGGGAAGGGTTTCAGCATGTGGGGAAGGGGTGTCAGTGTGTGGGAAAGGGGTTTCAGTGTGTGGTGATGGGTTTCAGAGTGTGGGGAAGGGTTTCAGTGTGTGTGGAATGGGTTTCAGTGTGTGGGGAAGGGTTTCAGTGTGTGGGAAAGGGTTTCAGTGTGTGGGAAAGGGCTTTCAGTGTGTGGGAAAGGGCTTTCAGTGTGTGGGGAAGGGGTTTCAGTGTGTGTGGAAGAGGTTTCAGTGTGTGGGGAAGGTGTTTCAGTGTGTGGGGAAGGTGTTTCAGTGTGTGGGGAAGGAGTTTCAGTGTGTGGGGAAGGGGTTTCAGTGTGTGGGGATGGGACAGTGCGTCGGGATGGGTTTCAGTGTGTGGTGATGGGTTTCAGTGTGTGGTGATGGGTTTCAGTGTGTGGGGAAGGGGTTTCAGTGTGTGGGGATGGGGTTCAGTGTGTGGGGATGGGTTTCAGTGTGTGGGGAAGGGGTTTTAGGGTGTGTGGAAGAGGTTTCAGTGAGTGGTGATGGGTTTCAGTGTGTGGGGAAGGTGTTTCAGTGTGCGGGGAATGGGTTTCAGTGTGTGGGGATGGGGCAGTGCGTCGGGATGGGTTTCAGTGTGTGGTGATGGGTTTCAGTGTGTGGGGAAGGGTTTCAGTGTGTGGGGAAGGGGTTTCAGTGTGTGGGGATGGCTTTCAGTGTGTGGGGATGGGTTTCAGTGTGTGGGGAAGGGGTTTCAGTGTGTGTGGAAGAGGTTTCAGTGTGTGGTAATGGGGTTCAGTGTGTGGGGAAGGGTTTCAGGGAGTGGTGAAGGGGTTTCAGTGTGTGGGGATGGATTTCAGTGTGTGGGGATGGGGTTCAGTGAGTGGGGAAGGGGTTTCAGTGTGTGTGGAAGAGGTTTCAGTGTGTGGGGATGGGTTTCAGTGTGTGGTGATGGGTTTCAGTGTGTGGGGAAGGATTTTCAGTCTGTGGCGATGGGTTTCAGTGTGCGCGGAACGGATTTCAGTCTGTGGTGTTGGGTTTCAGTGTGTGGGGAAAGGTTTCAGTGTGTGGGGATGGGTTTCAGTGTGTGGGGATGGGGTTCAGTGTGTGGTGATGGGTTTCAGTGTGTGGGGAAGGGTTTCAGTGTCTGGGGAAGGGTTTCAGTGTGTGGGGATGGGTGTCAGTGTGTGGGGAAGGGGTTTCAGTGTGAGGTGATGGGTTTCAGTGTGTGGGGAAGGGGTACAGTCTGCGGCGAAGGGGTTTCAGTGTGTGGGGAAGGTGTTTCAGTGTGTGGTGATGGGTTTCCGTGTGTGGGGAAGGGTTTCAGCATGTGGGGAAGGGGTGTCAGTGCGTGGGAAAGGGGTTTCAGTGTGTGGTAATGGGTTTCAGAGTGTGGGGAAGGGTTTCAGTTTGTGGAGAAGGGGTTTCAGTGTGTGGGGAAGGGGTTTCAGTGTGTGGGGATGAGTTTCAGTGTGTGAGGAGGGGTTTCAGTGTATGGTGATCGGTTTCAGCGTGTGGGGAAGAGGTTTCAGTGTGTGGGGAAGGGTTTCAGTGTGTGGGGAAGGGGTTTCAGTGTGTGGGGAAGGGGTTTCAGTGGGTGGGGAACGGTTTCAGTGTGTGGGGAAGGCGTTTTAGTGTGTGGGGAAGGGTTTCAGTGTGTGGGGAAGGTTTTCAGTGTGTGGGGATGTGTTTCAGTGTGTGGTGATGGGTGTCAGTGTGTGCGGAAGGGTTTCAGTATGTGGGGAATGGGTTTCAGTGTGTTGCGAAGGGGTTTCAGTGTGTATTCATGGGTTTCAGTGTGTGGTGATGGGTTCAGTGTGTGGTGATGGGTTTCAGAGTGTGGGGAAGGGGTTTCAGTGTGTGGTGATGGGTTTCAGTGTGTGGTGATGGGTTTCAGTGTGTGGGGAAGGGTTTCAATGTGTGAGGAAGGGGTTTCAGTGTGTGGGGAAGGGGTTTCAGTGTGTGGTGATGGTTTTCAGTGTGTGGGGAAGTGCTTCAGTGTTTGGGGAAGGGGTTTCAGTGTGTGGGGAAGTGGTTTCAGTGTGTGGTGATGGGTTTCAGTGTGTGGGTAAGGGTTTCAGTGTGTGGGGAATGGTTCTCAGTGTTTGGGGAAGGCGTTTCAGTGTGTGTGGAAGAGGTTTCAGTGTGTGCGGATGGGTTTCATTGTTTGGGGAAGGTGTTTCATTGTGTGGGGAAGGGGTTTCTGTGTGTGTGGAAGAGGGTTCAGTGTGTGGGGAAGGGTTTCAGTGTGTGGGGAAGGGTTTCAGTGGTTGGGGAAGGGGTTTCAGTGTGTGGGGATGGGACAGTGCGTCGGGATGTGTTTCAGTGTGTGGTGACGGGTTTCAGTGTGTGGGGATGGGTTTCAGTGTGTGGGGAAGGGTTTCAGTGTGTGGGGAAGGGTTTCAGTGTGTGGGGAAGGGGTTTCAGTGTGTGGGGAAGGGTTACAGTCTGCGGCGAAGGGGTTTCAGTGTGTGGGGAAGGTGTTTCAGTGTGTGGTGATGGGTTTCCGTGTGTGGGGAAGGGTTTCAGCATGTGGGGAAGGGGTGTCAGTGTGTGGGAAAGGGGTTTCAGTGTGTGGTGATGGGTTTCAGAGTGTGGGGAAGGGTTTCAGTGTGTGGGGAATGGGTTTCAGTGTGTGGGGAAGGGTTTCAGTGTGTGGGAAAGGGTTTCAGTGTGTGGGAAAGGGCTTTCAGTGTGTGGGAAAGGGCTTTCAGTGTGTGGGGAAGGGGTTTCAGTGTGTGTGGAAGAGGTTTCAGTGTGTGGGGAAGGTGTTTCAGTGTGTGGGGAAGGTGTTTCAGTGTGTGGGGAAGGAGTTTCAGTGTGTGGGGAAGGGGTTTCAGTGTGTGGGGATGGGACAGTGCGTCGGGATGGGTTTCAGTGTGTGGTGATGGGTTTCAGTGTGTGGGGAAGGGTTTCAGTGTGTGGGGAAGGGGTTTCAGTGTGTGGGGATGGGGTTCAGTGTGTGGGGAAGGCGTTTTAGTGTGTGGGGAAGGGTTTCAGTGTGTGGGGAAGGTTTTCAGTGTGTGGGGATGTGTTTCAGTGTGTGGTGATGGGTGTCAGTGTGTGCGGAAGGGTTTCAGTATGTGGGGAATGGGTTTCAGTGTGTGGGGACGGGGTTTCAGTGTGTGGGGATGGGTTTCAGTGTGTGGTGATGGCTTTCAGTGTGTGGTGATGGGTTTCAGTGTGTGGGGAAGGGTTTCAGTGTGTGGGTAAGGGGTTTCAGTGTGTGGGTAAGGTGTTTCAGTGTGTTGCGAAGGGGTTTCAGTGTGTATTCATGGGTTTCAGTGTGTGGTGATGGGTTCAGTGTGTGGTGATGGGTTTCAGAGTGTGGGGAAGGGGTTTCAGTGTGTGGTGATGGGTTTCAGTGTGTGGTGATGGGTTTCAGTGTGTGGGGAAGGGTTTCAGTGTGTGAGGAAGGGGTTTCAGTGTGTGGGGAAGGGGTTTCAGTGTGTGGTGATGGTTTTCAGTGTGTGGGGAAGTGTTTCAGTGTTTGGGGAAGGGGTTTCAGTGTGTGGGGAAGTGGTTTCAGTGTGTGGTGATGGGTTTCAGTGTGTGGGTAAGGGTTTCAGTGTGTGGGGAATGGTTCTCAGTGTTTGGGGAAGGCGTTTCAGTGTGTGTGGAAGAGGTTTCAGTGTGTGCGGATGGGTTTCATTGTTTGGGGAAGGTGTTTCATTGTGTGGGGAAGGGGTTTCTGTGTGTGTGGAAGAGGGTTCAGTGTGTGGGGAAGGGTTTCAGTGTGTGGGGAAGGGTTTCAGTGGTTGGGGAAGGGGTTTCAGTGTGTGGGGATGGGACAGTGCGTCGGGATGTGTTTCAGTGTGTGGTGACGGGTTTCAGTGTGTGGGGATGGGTTTCAGTGTGTGGGGAAGGGTTTCAGTGTGTGGGGAAGGGTTTCAGTGTGTGGGGAAGGGGTTTCAGTGTGTGGGGAAGGGTTACAGTCTGCGGCGAAGGGGTTTCAGTGTGTGGGGAAGGTGTTTCAGTGTGTGGTGATGGGTTTCCGTGTGTGGGGAAGGGTTTCAGCATGTGGGGAAGGGGTGTCAGTGTGTGGGAAAGGGGTTTCAGTGTGTGGTGATGGGTTTCAGAGTGTGGGGAAGGGTTTCAGTGTGTGGGGAATGGGTTTCAGTGTGTGGGGAAGGGTTTCAGTGTGTGGGAAAGGGTTTCAGTGTGTGGGAAAGGGCTTTCAGTGTGTGGGAAAGGGCTTTCAGTGTGTGGGGAAGGTGTTTCAGTGTGTGTGGAAGAGGTTTCAGTGTGTGGGGAAGGTGTTTCAGTGTGTGGGGAAGGTGTTTCAGTGTGTGGGGAAGGAGTTTCAGTGTGTGGGGAAGGGGTTTCAGTGTGTGGGGATGGGACAGTGCGTCGGGATGGGTTTCAGTGTGTGGTGATGGGTTTCAGTGTGTGGGGAAGGGTTTCAGTGTGTGGGGAAGGGGTTTCAGTGTGTGGGGATGGGGTTCAGTGTGTGGGGATGGCTTTCAGTGTGTGGGGAAGGGGTTTTAGGGTGTGTGGAAGAGGTTTCAGTGAGTGGTGATGGGTTTCAGTGTGTGGGGAAGGGTTTCAGTGTGTGGGGAAGGGGATTCAGTCTGTGGGGATGGGACAGTGCGTCGGGATGGGTTTCAGTGTGTGGTGATGGGTTTCAGTGTGTGGGGAAGGGTTTCAGTGTGTGGGGAAGAGGTTTCAGTGTGTGGGGATGGGTTTCACTGTGTGGGGAAGTGTTTCAGTGTGTGGGGAAGGGTTTCAGTGTGTGGGGAAGGGGTTTCAGTGTGTGGGGAAGGGGTTTCAGTGTGTGGCGAAGGGGCATCAGTGTGTGGTGATGGGTTTCAGTGTGTGGTGATGGGTTTCCGTGTGTGGGGAAGTGGTTTCACCTTGTGGGGAAGGGGTTTCAGTGTGTGGGGAAGGGGTTTCAGTGTGTGTGGAAGAGGTTTCAGTGTGTGGGGATGGGTTTCAGTGTGTGGGGAAGGTGTTTCAGTGTGCGGGGAATGGGTTTCAGTGTGTGGGGATGGGGCAGTGCGTCGGGATGGGTTTCAGTGTGTGGTGATGGGTTTCAGTGTGTGGGGAAGGGTTTCAGTGTGTGGGGAAGGGGTTTCAGTGTGTGGGGATGGCTTTCAGTGTGTGGGGATGGGTTTCAGTGTGTGGGGAAGGGGTTTCAGTGTGTGTGGAAGAGGTTTCAGTGTGTGGTAATGGGGTTCAGTGTGTGGGGAAGGGTTTCAGGGAGTGGTGAAGGGGTTTCAGTGTGTGGGGATGGATTTCAGTGTGTGGGGATGGGGTTCAGTGAGTGGGGAAGGGGTTTCAGTGTGTGTGGAAGAGGTTTCAGTGTGTGGGGATGGGTTTCAGTGTGTGGTGATGGGTTTCAGTGTGTGGGGAAGGATTTTCAGTCTGTGGCGATGGGTTTCAGTGTGCGCGGAACGGATTTCAGTCTGTGGTGTTGGGTTTCAGTGTGTGGGGAAAGGTTTCAGTGTGTGGGGATGGGTTTCAGTGTGTGGGGATGGGGTTCAGTGTGTGGTGATGGGTTTCAGTGTGTGGGGAAGGGTTTCAGTGTCTGGGGAAGGGTTTCAGTGTGTGGGGATGGGTGTCAGTGTGTGGGGAAGGGGTTTCAGTGTGTGGTGATGGGTTTCAGTGTGTGGGGAAGGGGTACAGTCTGCGGCGAAGGGGTTTCAGTGTGTGGGGAAGGTGTTTCAGTGTGTGGTGATGGGTTTCCGTGTGTGGGGAAGGGTTTCAGCATGTGGGGAAGGGGTGTCAGTGCGTGGGAAAGGGGTTTCAGTGTGTGGTAATGGGTTTCAGAGTGTGGGGAAGGGTTTCAGTTTGTGGAGAAGGGGTTTCAGTGTGTGGGGAAGGGGTTTCAGTGTGTGGTGATGGGTTTCAGTGTGTGGGGAAGGGTTTCAGTGTGTGGGGAAGGGTTTCAGTGTGTGGGAAAGGGCTTTCAGTGTGTGGGAAAGGGCTTTCAGTGTGTGGGGAAGATGTTTCAGTGTCTGGGGAAGGTGTTTCAGTGTGTGGGGAAGGTGTTTCAGTGCGTGGGGAAGGGGTTTCAGTGTGTGGGGAAGGGGTTTCAGTGTGTGGGGATGGGACAGTGCGTGGGGATGGGTTTCAGTGTGTGGTGATGGGTTTCAGTGTGTGGGGAAGGGTTTCAGTGTGTGGGGAAGGGGTTTCAGTGTGTGGGGAAGGATTTCAGTGTGTGGGGAAGGGGTTTCAGTGTGTGGGGTCGGGGTTTCAGTGCGTGGCGAAGGGGCTTCAGTGTGTTGTGATGGGTTTCAGTGTGTGCGGATGGGGTTCAGTGTGTGGTGATGGGTTTCAGTGTGTGGGGAAGGGTTTCAGTGTCAGGGGAAGGGTTTCAGTGTGTGGGGATGGGTGTCAGTGTGTGGGGAAGGGGTTTCAGTGTGTGGTGATGGGTTTCAGTGTGTGGGGAAGGGTTACAGTCTGCGGCGAAGGGGTTTCAGTGTGTGGGGAAGGGTTTCAGTGTCAGGGGAAGGGTTTCAGTGTGTGGGGATGGGTGTCAGAGTGTGGGGAAGGGGTTTCAGTGTGTGGTGATGGGTTTCCGTGTGTGGGGAAGGGTTTCAGCCTGTGGGGAAGGGGTGTCAGTGTGTGGGAAAGGGGTTTCAGTGTGTGGTAATGGGTTTCAGAGTGTGGGGAAGGGTTTCAGTGTGTGGAGAAGGGGTTTCAGTGTGTGGGGAAGGGGTTTCAGTGTGTGGTGATGGGTTTCAGTGTGTGGGGAAGGGTTTCAGTGTGTGGGGAAGGGTTTCAGTGTGTGGGAAAGGGCTTTCAGTGTGTGGGAAAGGGCTTTCAGTGTGTGGGGAAGATGTTTCAGTGTGTGGGGAAGGTGTTTCAGTGTGTGGGGAAGGTGTTTCAGTGTGTGGGGTATGGGTTTCAGTGTGTGGGGAAGGGCTTTCAGTGTGTAGGGATGGGACAGTGCGTCGGGATGGGTTTCAGTGTGTGGTGATGGGTTTCAGTGTGTGGGGAAGGGTTTCAGTGTGTGGGGAAGGGGTATCAGTGTGTGGGGATGGGGTTCAGTGTGTGGGGATGGGTTTCAGTGTGTGGGGAAGGGGTTTTAGGGTGTGTGGAAGAGGTTTCAGTGAGTGGTGATGGGTTTCAGTGTGTGGGGAATGGTTTCAGTGTGTGGGGAAGGGGTTTCAGTGTGTGGGGATGGGTTTCACTGTGTGGGGAAGTGTTTCAGTGTGTGGCGATGGGTTTCAGTGTGCGCGGAAGGGGTTTCAGTGTGTGGGGTAGGGGTTTCAGTGCGTGGCGAAGGGGCTTCAGTGTGTTGTGATGGGTTTCAGTGTGTGCGGATGGGGTTCAGTGTGTGGTGATGGGTTTCAGTGTGTGGGGAAGGGTTTCAGTGTCAGGGGAAGGCTTTCAGTGTGTGGGGATGGGTGTCAGTGCGTGGGGAAGGGGTTTCAGTGTGTGGTGATGGGTTTCAGTGTGTGGGGAAGGGTTACAGTCTGCGGCGAAGGGGTTTCAGTGTGTGGGGAAGGTGTTTCAGTGTGTGGTGATGGGTTTCCGTGTGTGGGGAAGGGTTTCAGCCTGTGGGGAAGGGGTGTCAGTGTGTGGGAAAGGGGTTTCAGTGTGTGGTAATGGGTTTCAGAGTGTGGGGAAGGGTTTCAGTGTGTGGGGAAGGGGTTTCAGTGTGTGGGAAAGGGCTTTCAGTGTGTGGGGAAGGGGTTTCAGTGTGTGTGGAAGAGGTTTCAGTGTGTGGGGAAGGTGTTTCAGTGTGTGGGGAAGGTGTTTCAGTGTGTGGGGAAGGGGTTTCAGTGTGTGGGGAAGGGGTTTCAGTGTGTGGGGATGGGACAGTGCGTCGGGATGGGTTTCAGTGTGTGGTGATGGGTTTCAGTGTGTGGGGAAGGGTTTCAGTGTGTGGGGAAGGGGTTTCAGTGTGTGGGGATGGTGTTCAGTGTGTGGGGATGGGATTCAGTGTGTGGGGAAGGGGTTTTAGGGTGTGTGGAAGAGGTTTCAGTGAGTGGTGATGGGTTTCAGTGTGTGGGGAAGGGTTTCAGAGTGTGCGGAAGGGGTTTCAGTGTGTGGGGATGGGTTTCACTGTGTGGGGAAGTGTTTCAGTGTGTGTGGAAGGGTTTCAGTGTGTGGGGAAGGGGTTTCAGTGTGTGGGGTAGGGGTTTCAGTAGTGGTGAAGGGGCTTCAGTGTGTGGTGATGGGTTTCAGTGTGTGGTGATGGGTTTCCGTGTGTGGGGAAGAGGTTTCACCTTGTGGGGAAGGGGTTTCAGTGTGTGGGGAAGGGGTTTCAGTGTGTGCTGATTGGTTTCAGTGTGTGGGGAAGGGGTTTCAGTGTGTGGGGAAGGGGTTTCAGTGTGTGGGGAAGGGGTTTAAGTGTGTGGTGATGGGTTTCAGTTGGTGGGAAAGGGGTTTCAGTGTGTGGGGAAGGGGTTTCAGTGTGTGTGGAAGAGGTATCAGTGTGTGGGGATGGGTTTCAGTGTGTGAGGAAGGTGTTTCAGTGTGCGGGGAAGGTGCTTCAGTGTGTGGGGATGGGGCATTGCGTCGGGATGGGTTTCAGTGTGTGGTGATGGGTTTCAGTGTGTGGGGAAGGGTTTCAGTGTGTGGGGAAGGGGTTTCAGTGTGTGGGGATGGGTTTCAGTGTGTGGGGATGGGTTTCAGTGTGTGGGGAAGGGGTTTCAGTGTGTGTGGAAGAGGTTTCAGTGTGTGGTAATGGGGTTCAGTGTGTGGGGAAGGGTTTCAGGGAGTGGTGAAGGGGTTTCAGTGTGTGGGGATGTATTTCAGTGTGTGGGGATGGGTTTCAGTGAGTGGGGAAGGGGTTTCAGTGTGTGTGGAAGAGGTTTCAGTGTGTGGGGATGGGTTTCAGTGTGTGGTGATGGGTTTCAGTGTGTGGGGAAGGATTTTCAGTGTGTGGCGATGGGTTTCAGTGTGCGCGGAAGGGGTTTCAGTCTGTGGTGTTGGGTTTCAGTGTGTGGGGAAAGGTTTCAGTGTGTGGGGATGGGTTTCAGTGTGTGGGGATGGGGTTCAGTGTGTGGGGAATGGTTTCAGTGTGTGGGGAAGGGGTTTCAGTGTGTGGGGATGGGTTTCACTGTGTGGGGAAGTGTTTCAGTGTGTGGGGAAGGATTTCAGTGTGTGGGGAAGGGGTTTCAGTGTGTGGGGTAGGGGTTTCAGTGCGTGGCGAAGGGGCTTCAGTGTGTTGTGATGGGTTTCAGTGTGTGCGGATGGGGTTCAGTGTGTGGTGATGGGTTTCAGTGTGTGGGGAAGGGTTTCAGTGTCAGGGGAAGGGTTTCAGTGTGTGGGGATGGGTGTCAGTGCGTGGGGAAGGGGTTTCAGTGTGTGGTGATGGGTGTCAGTGTGTGGGGAAGGGGTTTCAGTGTGTGGTGATGGGTTTCAGTGTCTGGGGAAGGGTTTCAGTGTGTGGGGATGGGTGTCAGTGTGTGGGGAAGGGGTTTCAGTGTGTGGTGATGGGTTTCAGTGTGTGGGGAAGGGTTACAGTCTCGGCGAAGGGGTTTCAGTGAGTGGGGAAGGTGTTTCAGTGTGTGGTGATGGGTTTCTGTGTGTGTGGAAGGGTTTCAGCATGTGGGGAAGGGGTGTCAGTGTGTGGGAAAGGGGTTTCAGTGTGTGGTAATGGGTTTCAGAGTGTGGGGAAGGGTTTCAGTGTGTGGGGAAGGGGTTTCAGTGTGTGGGGAAGAGGTTTCAGTGTGTGGTGATGGGTTTCAGTGTGTGGGGAAGGGTTTCAGTGTGTGGGGAAGGGTTTCAGTGTGTGGGAAAGGGCTTTCAGTGTGTGGGAAAGGGCTTTCAGTGTGTGGGGAAGGGGTTTCAGTGTGTGTGGAAGAGGTTTCAGTGTGTGGGGAAGTTGTTTCAGTGTGTGGGGAAGGTGTTTCAGTGTGTGGG
The DNA here is from genome assembly GCF_036365525.1 of Heterodontus francisci. NCBI lineage: Eukaryota > Metazoa > Chordata > Chondrichthyes > Heterodontiformes > Heterodontidae > Heterodontus > Heterodontus francisci. The sequence continues at coordinate 156,733,436 of NC_090376.1, forward strand.
GAAGGTGTTTCAGTGTGTGGGGAAGGGGTTTCAGTGTGTGGGGAAGGGGTTTCAGTGTGTGGGGATGGGACAGTGCGTCGGGTTGGGTTTCAGTGTGTGGTGATGGGTTTCAGTGTGTGGGGAAGGGTTTCAGTGTGTGGGGAAGGGGTTTCAGTGTGTGAGAATGGGGTTCAGTGTGTGGGGATGGGTTTCAGTGTGTGGGGAAGGGGTTTTAGGGTGTGTGGAAGAGGTTTCAGTGAGTGGTGATGGGTTTCAGTGAGTGGGGAAGGGTTTCAGTGTGTGGGGAAGGGGTTTCAGTGTGTGGGGATGGTTTTCACTGTGTGGGGGAAGTGTTGCAGTGTGTGGGGAAGGGTTTCAGTGTGTGGGGAAGGGGTTTCAGTGTGTGGTGATGGGTTTCAGTGTGTGGGGAAGGGTTACAGTCTGCGGCGAAGGGGTTTCAGTGTGTGGGGAAGGGTTTCAGTGTCAGGGGAAGGGTTTCAGTGTGTGGGGATGGGTGTCAGTGTGTGGGGAAGGGGTTTCAGTGTGTGGTGATGGGTTTCCGTGTGTGGGGAAGGGTTTCAGCCTGTGGGGAAGGGGTGTCAGTGTGTGGGAAAGGGGTTTCAGTGTGTGGTAATGGGTTTCAGAGTGTGGGGAAGGGTTTCAGTGTGTGGAGAAGGGGTTTCAGTGTGTGGGGAAGGGGTTTCAGTGTGTGGTGATGGGTTTCAGAGTGTGGGGAAGGGTTTCAGTGTGTGGGGAAGGGTTTCAGTGTGTGGGAAAGGGCTTTCAGTGTGTGGGAAAGGGCTTTCAGTGTGTGGGGAAGATGTTTCAGTGTGTGGGGAAGGTGTTTCAGTGTGTGGGGAAGGTGTTTCAGTGTGTGGGGTAGGGGTTTCAGTGTGTGGGGAAGGGCTTTCAGTGTGTGGGGATGGGACAGTGCGTCGGGATGGGTTTCAGTGTGTGGTGATGGGTTTCAGTGTGTGGGGAAGGGTTTCAGTGTGTGGGGAAGGGGTATCAGTGTGTGGGGATGGGGTTCAGTGTGTGGGGATGGGTTTCAGTGTGTGGGGAAGGGGTTTTAGGGTGTGTGGAAGAGGTTTCAGTGAGTGGTGATGGGTTTCAGTGTGTGTGGAATGGTTTCAGTGTGTGGGGAAGGGGTTTCAGTGTGTGGGGATGGGTTTCACTGTGTGGGGAAGTGTTTCAGTGTGTGGGGAAGGATTTCAGTGTGTGGGGAAGGGGTTTCAGTGTGTGGGGTAGGGGTTTCAGTGCGTGGCGAAGGGGCTTCAGTGTGTTGTGACGGGTTTCAGTGTGTGCGGATGGGGTTCAGTGTGTGGTGATGGGTTTCAGTGTGTGGGGAAGGGTTTCAGTGTCAGGGGAAGGGTTTCAGTGTGTGGGGATGGGTGTCAGTGCGTGGGGAAGTGGTTTCAGTGTGTGGTGATGGGTTTCAGTGTGTGGGGAAGGGTTACAGTCTGCGGCGAAGGGGTTTCAGTGTGTGGGGAAGGTGTTTCAGTGTGTGGTGATGGGTTTCCGTGTGTGGGGAAGGGTTTCAGCCTGTGGGGAAGGGGTGTCAGTGTGTGGGAAAGGGGTTTCAGTGTGTGGTAATGGGTTTCAGAGTGTGGGGAAGGGTTTCAGTGTGTGGGGAAGGGGTTTCAGTGTGTGGGGAAGGGGTTTCAGTGTGTGGTGATGGGTTTCAGTGTGTGGGGAAGGGTTTCAGTGTGTGGGGAAGGGTTTCAGTGTGTGGGAAAGGGCTTTCAGTGTGTGGGAAAGGGCTTTCAGTGTGTGGGGAAGGGGTTTCAGTGTGTGTGGAAGAGGTTTCAGTGTGTGGGGAAGGTGTTTCAGTGTGTGGGGAAGGTGTTTCAGTGTGTGGGGAAGGGGTTTCAGTGTGTGGGGAAGGGGTTTCAGTGTGTGGGGATGGGACAGTGCGTCGGGATGGGTTTCAGTGTGTGGTGATGGGTTTCAGTGTGTGGGGAAGGGTTTCAGTGTGTGGGGAAGGGGTTTCACTGTGTGGGGATGGTGTTCAGTGTGTGGGGATGGGATTCAGTGTGTGGGGAAGGGGTTTTAGGGTGTGTGGAAGAGGTTTCAGTGAGTGGTGATGGGTTTCAGTGTGTGGGGAAGGGTTTCAGAGTGTGCGGAAGGGGTTTCAGTGTGTGGGGATGGGTTTCACTGTGTGGGGAAGGGTTTCAGTGTGTGTGGAAGGGTTTCAGTGTGTGGGGAAGGGGTTTCAGTGTGTGGGGTAGGGGTTTCAGTAGTGGTGAAGGGGCTTCAGTGTGTGGTGATGGGTTTCAGTGTGTGGTGATGGGTTTCCGTGTGTGGGGAAGAGGTTTCACCTTGTGGGGAAGGGGTTTCAGTGTGTGGGGAAGGGGTTTCAGTGTGTGCTGATTGGTTTCAGTGTGTGGGGAAGGGGTTTCAGTGTGTGGGGAAGGGGTTTCAGTGTGTGGGGAAGGGGTTTAAGTGTGTGGTGATGGGTTTCAGTTGGTGGGAAAGGGGTTTCAGTGTGTGGGGAAGGGGTTTCAGTGTGTGTGGAAGAGGTATCAGTGTGTGGGGATGGGTTTCAGTGTGTGGGGAAGGTGTTTCAGTGTGCGGGGAAGGTGTTTCAGTGTGTGGGGATGGGGCATTGCGTCGGGATGGGTTTCAGTGTGTGGTGATGGGTTTCAGTGTGTGGGGAAGGGTTTCAGTGTGTGGGGAAGGGGTTTCAGTGTGTGGGGATGGGTTTCAGTGTGTGGGGATGGGTTTCAGTGTGTGGGGAAGGGGTTTCAGTGTGTGTGGAAGAGGTTTCAGTGGGTGGTAATGGGGTTCAGAGTGTGGGGAAGGGTTTCAGGGAGTGGTGAAGGGGTTTCAGTGTGTGGGGATGGATTTCAGTGTGTGGGGATGGGTTTCAGTGAGTGGGGAAGGGGTTTCAGTGTGTGTGGAAGAGGTTTCAGTGTGTGGGGATGGGTTTCAGTGTGTGGTGATGGGTTTCAGTGTGTGGGGAAGGATTTTCAGTGTGTGGCGATGGGTTTCAGTGTGCGCGGAAGGGGTTTCAGTCTGTGGTGTTGGGTTTCAGTGTGTGGGGAAAGGTTTCAGTGTGTGGGGATGGGTTTCAGTGTGTGGGGATGGGGTTCAGTGTGTGGTGATGGGTTTCAGTGTGTGGGGAAGGTTTTCAGTGTCTGGGGAAGGGTTTCAGTGTGTGGGGATGGGTGTCAGTGTGTGGGGAAGGGGTTTCAGTGTGTGGTGATGGGTTTCAGTGTGTGGGGAAGGGTTACAGTCTGCGGCGAAGGGGTTTCAGTGTGTGGGGAAGGTGTTTCAGTGTGTGGTGATGGGTTTCCGTGTGTGTGGAAGGGTTTCAGCATGTGGGGAAGGGGTGTCAGTGTGTGGGAAAGGGGTTTCAGTGTGTGGTAATGGGTTTCAGAGTGTGGGGAAGGGTTTCAGTGTGTGGGGAAGGGGTTTCAGTGTGTGGGGAAGAGGTTTCAGTGTGTGGTGATGGGTTTCAGTGTGTGGGGAAGGGTTTCAGTGTGTGGGGAAGGGTTTCAGTGTGTGGGAAAGGGCTTTCAGTGTGTGGGAAAGGGCTTTCAGTGTGTGGGGAAGGGGTTTCAGTGTGTGTGGAAGAGGTTTCAGTGTGTGGGGAAGGTGTTTCAGTGTGTGGGGAAGGTGTTTCAGTGTGTGGGGAAGGTGTTTCAGTGTGTGGGGAAGGGGTTTCAGTGTGTGGGGAAGGGGTTTCAGTGTGTGGGGATGGGACAGTGCGTCGGGTTGGGTTTCAGTGTGTGGTGATGGGTTTCAGTGTGTGGGGAAGGGTTTCAGTGTGTGGGGAAGGGGTTTCAGTGTGTGGGGATGGGGTTCAGTGTGTGGGGATGGGTTTCAGTGTGTGGGGAAGGGGTTTTAGGGTGTGTGGAAGAGGTTTCAGTGAGTGGTGATGGGTTTCAGTGAGTGGGGAAGGGTTTCAGTGTGTGGGGAAGGGTTTCAGTGTGTGGGGAAGGGGTTTCAGTGTGTGGGGTAGGGGTTTCAGTGTGTGGCGAAGGGGCTTCAGTGTGTGGTGATGGGTTTCAGTGTGTGGGGATGGGGTTCAGTGTGTGGTGATGGGTTTCAGTGTGTGGGGAAGGGTTTCAGTGTGTGAGGAAGGGGTTTCAGTGTGTGGGGATGGCTTTCAGTGTGTGGGGATGGGTTTCAGTGTGTGGGGAAGGGGTTTCAGTGTGTGTGGAAGAGGTTTCAGTGTGTGGTAATGGGGTTCAGTGTGTGGGGAAGGGTTTCAGGGAGTGGTGAAGGGGTTTCAGTGTGTGGGGATGGATTTCAGTGTGTGGGGATGGGTTTCAGTGAGTGGGGAAGGGGTTTCAGTGTGTGTGGAAGAGGTTTCAGTGTGTGGGGATGGGTTTCAGTGTGTGGTGATGGGTTTCAGTGTGTGGGGAAGGATTTTCAGTCTGTGGCGATGGGTTTCAGTGTGCACGGAACGGATTTCAGTCTGTGGTGTTGGGTTTCAGTGTGTGGGGAAAGGTTTCAGTGTGTGGGGATGGGTTTCAGTGTGTGGGGATGGGGTTCAGTGTGTGGTGATGGGTTTCAGTGTGTGGGGAAGGGTTTCAGTGTCTGGGGAATGGTTTCAGTGTGTGGGGATGGGTGTCAGTGTGTGGGGAAGGTGTTTCAGTGTGTGGTGATGGGTTTCAGTGTGTGGGGAAGGGGTACAGTCTGCGGCGAAGGGGTTTCAGTGTGTGGGGAAGGTGTTTCAGTGTGTGGTGATGGGTTTCAGTGTGTGGGGAAGGGTTTCAGCATGTGGGGAAGGGGTGTCAGTGCGTGGGAAAGGGGTTCAGTGTGTGGTAATGGGTTTCAGAGTGTTGGAAGGGTTTCAGTTTGTGGAGAAGGGGTTTCAGTGTGTGGGGAAGGGGTTTCAGTGTGTGGTGATGGGTTTCAGTGTGTGGGGAAGGGTTTCAGTGTGTGGGGAAGGGTTTCAGTGTGTGGGAAAGGGCTTTCAGTGTGTGGGAAAGGGCTTTCAGTGTGTGGGGAAGATGTTTCAGTGTCTGGGGAAGGTGTTTCAGTGTGTGGGGAAGGTGTTTCAGTGTGTGGGGAAGGGGTTTCAGTGTGTGGGGAAGGGGTTTCCGTGTGTGGGGATGGGACAGTGCGTCGGGATGGGTTTCAGTGTGTGGTGATGGGTTTCAGTGTGTGGGGAAGGGTTTCAGTGTGTGGGGAAGGGGTTTCAGTGTGTGGGGAAGGATTTCAGTGTGTGGGGAAGGGGTTTCAGTGTGTGGGGTAGGGGTTTCAGTGCGTGGCGAAGGGGCTTCAGTGTGTTGTGATGGGTTTCAGTGTGTGCGGATGGGGTTCAGTGTGTGGTGATGGGTTTCAGTGTGTGGGGAAGGGTTTCAGTGTCAGGGGAAGGGTTTCAGTGTGTGGGGATGGGACAGTGCGTCGGGTTGGGTTTCAGTGTGTGGTGATGGGTTTCAGTGTGTGGGGAAGGGTTTCAGTGTGTGGGGAAGGGGTTTCAGTGTGTGGGGATGGGGTTCAGTGTGTGGGGATGGGTTTCAGTGTGTGGGGAAGGGGTTTTAGGGTGTGTGGAAGAGGTTTCAGTGAGTGGTGATGGGTTTCAGTGAGTGGGGAAGGGTTTCAGTGTGTGGGGAAGGGGTTTCAGTGTGTGGGGATGGTTTTCACTGTGTGGGGAAGTGTTTCAGTGTGTGGGGAAGGGTTTCAGTGTGTGGGGAAGGGGTTTCAGTGCGTGGGGTAGGGGTTTCAGTGTGTGGCGAAGGGGCTTCAGTGTGTGGTGATGGGTTTCAGTGTGTGGGGATGGGGTTCAGTGTGTGGTGATGGGTTTCAGTGTGTGGGGAAGGGTTTCAGTGTGTGAGGAAGGGGTTTCAGTGTGTGGGGATGGCTTTCAGTGTGTGGGGATGGGTTTCAGTGTGTGGGGAAGGGGTTTCAGTGTGTGTGGAAGAGGTTTCAGTGTGTGGTAATGGGGTTCAGTGTGTGGGGAAGGGTTTCAGGGAGTGGTGAAGGGGTTTCAGTGTGTGGGGATGGATTTCAGTGTGTGGGGATGGGTTTCAGTGAGTGGGGAAGGGGTTTCAGTGTGTGTGGAAGAGGTTTCAGTGTGTGGGGATGGGTTTCAGTGTGTGGTGATGGGTTTCAGTGTGTGGGGAAGGATTTTCAGTCTGTGGCGATGGGTTTCAGTGTGCACGGAACGGATTTCAGTCTGTGGTGTTGGGTTTCAGTGTGTGGGGAAAGGTTTCAGTGTGTGGGGATGGGTTTCAGTGTGTGGGGATGGGGTTCAGTGTGTGGTGATGGGTTTCAGTGTGTGGGGAAGGGTTTCAGTGTCTGGGGAATGGTTTCAGTGTGTGGGGATGGGTGTCAGTGTGTGGGGAAGGGGTTTCAGTGTGTGGTGATGGGTTTCAGTGTGTGGGGAAGGGGTACAGTCTGCGGCGAAGGGGTTTCAGTGTGTGGGGAAGGTGTTTCAGTGTGTGGTGATGGGTTTCCGTGTGTGGGGAAGGGTTTCAGCATGTGGGGAAGGGGTGTCAGTGCGTGGGAAAGGGGTTCAGTGTGTGGTAATGGGTTTCAGAGTGTTGGAAGGGTTTCAGTTTGTGGAGAAGGGGTTTCAGTGTGTGGGGAAGGGGTTTCAGTGTGTGGTGATGGGTTTCAGTGTGTGGGGAAGGGTTTCAGTGTGTGGGGAAGGGTTTCAGTGTGTGGGAAAGGGCTTTCAGTGTGTGGGAAAGGGCTTTCAGTGTGTGGGGAAGATGTTTCAGTGTCTGGGGAAGGTGTTTCAGTGTGTGGGGAAGGTGTTTCAGTGTGTGGGGAAGGGGTTTCAGTGTGTGGGGAAGGGGTTTCCGTGTGTGGGGATGGGACAGTGCGTCGGGATGGGTTTCAGTGTGTGGTGATGGGTTTCAGTGTGTGGGGAAGGGTTTCAGTGTGTGGGGAAGGGGTTTCAGTGTGTGGGGAAGGATTTCAGTGTGTGGGGAAGGGGTTTCAGTGTGTGGTGATGGGTTTCAGTGCGTGGCGAAGGGGCTTCAGTGTGTTGTGATGGGTTTCAGTGTGTGCGGATGGGGTTCAGTGTGTGGTGATGGGTTTCAGTGTGTGGGGAAGGGTTTCAGTGTCAGGGGAAGGGTTTAAGTGTGTGGGGATGGGTGTCAGTGTGTAGGGAAGGGGTTTCAGTGTGTGGTGATGGGTTTCAGTGTGTGGGGAAGGGTTACAGTCTGCGGCGAAGGGGTTTCAGTGTGTGGGGAAGGGTTTCAGTGTCAGGGGAAGGGTTTCAGTGTGTGGGGATGGTTGTCAGTGTGTGGGGAAGGGGTTTCAGTGTGTGGTGATGGGTTTCCGTGTGTGGGGAAGGGTTTCAGCCTGTGGGGAAGGGGTGTCAGTGTGTGGGAAAGGGGTTTCAGTGTGTGGTAATGGGTTTCAGAGTGTGGGGAAGGGTTTCAGTGTGTGGAGAAGGGGTTACAGTGTGTGGGGAAGGGGTTTCAGTGTGTGGGGAAGGGTTTCAGTGTGTGGGGAAGGGTTTCAGTGTGTGGGAAAGGGCTTTCAGTGTGTGGGAAAGGGCTTTCAGTGTGTGGGGAAGATGTTTCAGTGTGTGGGGAAGGTGTTTCAGTGTGTGGGGAAGGTGTTTCAGTGTGTGGGGTAGGGGTTTCAGTGTGTGGGGAAGGGGTTTCAGTGTGTGGGGATGGGACAGTGCGTCGGGATGGGTTTCAGTGTGTGGTGATGGGTTTCAGTGTGTGGGGAAGGGTTTCAGTGTGTGGGGAAGGGGTATCAGTGTGTGGGGATGGGGTTCAGTGTGTGGGGATGGGTTTCAGTGTGTGGGGAAGGGGTTTTAGGGTGTGTGGAAGAGGTTTCAGTGAGTGGTGATGGGTTTCAGTGTGTGGGGAATGGTTTCAGTGTGTGGGGAAGGGGTTTCAGTGTGTGGGGATGGGTTTCACTGTGTGGGGAAGTGTTTCAGTGTGTGGGGAAGGATTTCAGTGTGTGGGGAAGGGGTTTCATTGTGTGGGGTAGGGGTTTCAGTGCGTGGCGAAGGGGCTTCAGTGTGTTGTGATGGGTTTCAGTGTGTGCGGATGGGGTTCAGTGTGTGGTGATGGGTTTCAGTGTGTGGGGAAGGGTTTCAGTGTCAGGGGAAGGGTTTCAGTGTGTGGGGATGGGTGTCAGTGCGTGGGGAAGGGGTTTCAGTGTGTGGTGATGGGTTTCAGTGTGTGGGGAAGGGTTACAGTCTGCGGCGAAGGGGTTTCAGTGTGTGGGGAAGGTGTTTCAGTGTGTGGTGATGGGTTTCCGTGTGTGGGGAAGGGTTTCAGCCTGTGGGGAAGGGGTGTCAGTGTGTGGGAAAGGGGTTTCAGTGTGTGGTAATGGGTTTCAGAGTGTGGGGAAGGGTTACAGTGTGTGGGGAAGGGGTTTCAGTGTTTGGGGAAGGGGTTTCAGTGTGTGGTGATGGGTTTCAGTGTGTGGGGAAGGGTTTCAGTGTGTGGGGAAGGGTTTCAGTGTGTGGGAAAGGGCTTTCAGTGTGTGGGAAAGGGCTTTCAGTGTGTGGGGAAGGGGTTTCAGTGTGTGTGGAAGAGGTTTCAGTGTGTGGGGAAGGTGTTTCAGTGTGTGGGGAAGGTGTTTCAGTGTGTGGGGAAGGGGTTTCAGTGTGTGGGGAAGGGGTTTCAGTGTGTGGGGATGGGACAGTGCGTCGGGATGGGTTTCAGTGTGTGGTGATGGGTTTCAGTGTGTGGGGAAGGGTTTCAGTGTATGGGGAAGGGGTTTCAGTGTGTGGGGATGGTGTTCAGTGTGTGGGGATGGGATTCAGTGTGTGGGGAAGGGGTTTTAGGGTGTGTGGAAGAGGTTTCAGTGAGTGGTGATGGGTTTCAGTGTGTGGGGAAGGGTTTCAGAGTGTGCGGAAGGGGTTTCAGTGTGTGGGGATGGGTTTCACTGTGTGGGGAAGTGTTTCAGTGTGTGTGGAAGGGTTTCAGTGTGTGGGGAAGGGGTTTCAGTGTGTGGGGTAGGGGTTTCAGTAGTGGTGAAGGGGCTTCAGTGTGTGGTGATGGGTTTCAGTGTGTGGTGATGGGTTTCCGTGTGTGGGGAAGAGGTTTCACCTTGTGGGGAAGGGGTTTCAGTGTGTGGGGAAGGGGTTTCAGTGTGTGCTGATTGGTTTCAGTGTGTGGGGAAGGGGTTTCAGTGTGTGGGGAAGGGGTTTCAGTGTGTGGGGAAGGGGTTTAAGTGTGTGGTGATGGGTTTCAGTTGGTGGGAAAGGGGTTTCAGTGTGTGGGGAAGGGGTTTCAGTGTGTGTGGAAGAGGTATCAGTGTGTGGGGATGGGTTTCAGTGTGTGGGGAAGGTGTTTCAGTGTGCGGGGAAGGTGTTTCAGTGTGTGGGGATGGGGCATTGCGTCGGGATGGGTTTCAGTGTGTGGTGATGGGTTTCAGTGTGTGGGGAAGGGTTTCAGTGTGTGGGGAAGGGGTTTCAGTGTGTGGGGATGGGTTTCAGTGTGTGGGGATGGGTTTCAGTGTGTGGGGAAGGGGTTTCAGTGTGTGTGGAAGAGGTTTCAGTGTGTGGTAATGGGGTTCAGAGTGTGGGGAAGGGTTTCAGGGAGTGGTGAAGGGGTTTCAGTGTGTGGGGATGGATTTCAGTGTGTGGGGATGGGTTTCAGTGAGTGGGGAAGGGGTTTCAGTGTGTGTGGAAGAGGTTTCAGTGTGTGGGGATGGGTTTCAGTGTGTGGTGATGGGTTTCAGTGTGTGGGGAAGGATTTTCAGTGTGTGGCGATGGGTTTCAGTGTGCGCGGAAGGGGTTTCAGTCTGTGGTGTTGGGTTTCAGTGTGTGGGGAAAGGTTTCAGTGTGTGGGGATGGGTTTCAGTGTGTGGGGATGGGGTTCAGTGTGTGGTGATGGGTTTCAGTGTGTGGGGAAGGTTTTCAGTGTCTGGGGAAGGGTTTCAGTGTGTGGGGATGGGTGTCAGTGTGTGGGGAAGGGGTTTCAGTGTGTGGTGATGGGTTTCAGTGTGTGGGGAAGGGTTACAGTCTGCGGCGAAGGGGTTTCAGTGTGTGGGGAAGGTGTTTCAGTGTGTGGTGATGGGTTTCCGTGTGTGTGGAAGGGTTTCAGCATGTGGGGAAGGGGTGTCAGTGTGTGGGAAAGGGGTTTCAGTGTGTGGTAATGGGTTTCAGAGTGTGGGGAAGGGTTTCAGTGTGTGGGGAAGGGGTTTCAGTGTGTGGGGAAGAGGTTTCAGTGTGTGGTGATGGGTTTCAGTGTGTGGGGAAGGGTTTCAGTGTGTGGGGAAGGGTTTCAGTGTGTGGGAAAGGGCTTTCAGTGTGTGGGAAAGGGCTTTCAGTGTGTGGGGAAGGGGTTTCAGTGTGTGTGGAAGAGGTTTCAGTGTGTGGGGAAGGTGTTTCAGTGTGTGGGGAAGGTGTTTCAGTGTGTGGGGAAGGGGTTTCAGTGTGTGGGGAAGGGGTTTCAGTGTGTGGGGATGGGACAGTGCGTCGGGTTGGGTTTCAGTGTGTGGTGATGGGTTTCAGTGTGTGGGGAAGGGTTTCAGTGTGTGGGGAAGGGGTTTCAGTGTGTGGGGATGGGGTTCAGTGTGTGGGGATGGGTTTCAGTGTGTGGGGAAGGGGTTTTAGGGTGTGTGGAAGAGGTTTCAGTGAGTGGTGATGGGTTTCAGTGAGTGGGGAAGGGTTTCAGTGTGTGGGGAAGGGGTTTCAGTGTGTGGGGATGGTTTTCACTGTGTGGGGAAGTGTTTCAGTTTGTGGGGAAGGGTTTCAGTGTGTGGGGAAGGGGTTTCAGTGTGTGGGGTAGGGATTTCAGTGTGTGGCGAAGGGGCTTCAGTGTGTGGTGATGGGTTTCAGTGTGTGGGGATGGGGTTCAGTGTGTGGTGATGGGTTTCAGTGTGTGGGGAAGGGTTTCAGTGTCTGGGGAAGGGTTTCAGTGTGTGGGGATGGGTGTCAGTGTGTGGGGAACGGGTTTCAGTGTGTGCTGATGGGTTTCAGTGTGTGGGGCGAAGGGTTACAGTCTGCGCGAAGGGGTTTCAGTGTGTGGGGAAGGTGTTTCAGTGTGTGGTGATGGGTTTCCGTGTGTGGGGAAGGGTTTCAGCATGTGGGGAAGGGGTGTCAGTGTGTGGGAAAGGGGTTTCAGTGTGTGGTAATGGGTTTCAGAGTGTGGGGAAGGGTTTCAGTGTGTGGGGAAGGGGTTTCAGTGTGTGGGGAAGGGGTTTCAGTGTGTGGTGATGGGTTTCAGTGTGTGGGGAAGGGTTTCAGTGTGTGGGGAAGGGTTTCAGTGTGTGGGAAAGGGCTTTCAGTGTGTGGGGAAGGGGTTTCAGTGTGTGTGGAAGAGGTTTCAGTGTGTGGGGAAGGTGTTTCAGTGTGTGGGGAAGGTGTTTCAGTGTGTGGGGAAGGTGTTTCAGTGTGTGGGGAAGGGGTTTCAGTGTGTGGGGAAGGCGTATCAGTGTGTGGGGATGGGACAGTGCGTCGGGATGGGTTTCAGTGTGTGGTGATGGGTTTCAGTGTGTGGGGAAGGGGTTTCAGTGTGTGGGGATGGGGTTCAGTGTGTGAGGATGGGTTTCAGTGTGTGGGGAAGGGGTTTTAGGGTGTGTGGAAGAGGTTTCAGTGAGTGGTGATGGGTTTCAGTGTGTGGGGAAGGGTTTCAGTGTGTGGGGAAGGGGTTTCAGTGTGTGGGGATGGGTTTCAGTGTGTGGGGAAGGGTTTCAGTGTGTGGGGAAGTGTTTCAGTGTGTGGGAAAGGGCTTTCAGTGTGTGGGGAAGGGGTTTCAGTGTGTGTGGAAGAGGTTTCAGTGTGTGGGGAAGGTGTTTCAGTGTGTGGGGAAGGTGTTTCAGTGTGTGGGGAAGGTGTTTCAGTGTGTGGGGAAGGGGTTTCAGTTTGTGGGGAAGGGGTTTCAGTGTGTGGGGATGGGACAGTGCGTCGGGATGGGTTTCAGTGTGTGGTGATGGGTTTCAGTGTGTGGGGAAGGGGTTTCAGTGTGTGGGGATGGGGTTCAGTGTGTGGGGATGGGTTTCAGTGTGTGGGGAAGGGGTTTTAGGGTGTGTGGAAGAGGTTTCAGTGAGTGGTGATGGGTTTCAGTGTGTGGGGAAGGGTTTCAGTGTGTGGGGAAGGGGTTTCAGTGTGTGGGGATGGGTTTCACTGTGTGGGGAAGTGTTTCAGTGTGTGGGGAAGGGTTTCAGTGTTTGGGGAAGGGGTTTCAGTGTGTGGGGTAGGGGTTTCAGTAGTGGCGAAGGGGCTTCAGTGTGTGGTGATGGGTTTCAGTGTGTGGTGATGGGTTTCCGTGTGTGGGGTAGAGGTTTCACCTTGTGGGGAAGGGGTTTCAGTGTGTGGGGAAGGGGTTTCAGTGTGTGCTGATTGGTTTCAGTGTGTGGGGAAGGGGTTTCAGTGTGTGGGGAAGGGGTTTCAGTGTGTGGGGAAGGGGTTTAAGTGTGTGGTGATGGGTTTCAGTTGGTGGGAAAGGGGTTTCAGTGTGTGGGGAAGGGGTTTCAGTGTGTGTGGAAGAGGTTTCAGTGTGTGGGGATGGGTTTCAGTGTGTGGGGAAGGTGTTTCAGTGTGCGGGGAAGGGGTTTCAGTGTGTGGGGATGGGGCATTGCGTCGGGATGGGTTTCAGTGTGTGGTGATGGGTTTCAGTGTGTGGGGAAGGGTTTCAGTGTGTGGGGAAGGGGTTTCAGTGTGTGGGGATGGGTTTCAGTGTGTGGGGATGGGTTTCAGTGTGTGGGGATGGGTTTCAGTGTGTGTGGAAGGTGTTTCAGTGTGTGGTAATGGGGTTCAGTGTGTGGGGAAGGGTTTCAGTGTGTGGGGAAGGGGTTTCAGTGTGTGGGGATGGGTTTCACTGTGTGGGGAAGTGTTTCAGTGTGTGGGGAAGGATTTCAGTGAGTGGGGAAGGGGTTTCAGTGAGTGGTGATGGGTTTCAGTGTGTGGGGAATGGTTTCAGTGTGTGGGGAAGGGGTTTCAGTGTGTGGGGATGGGTTTCACTGTGTGGGGAAGTGTTTCAGTGTGTGGGGAAGGATTTCAGTGTGTGGGGAAGGGGTTTCAGTGTGTGGGGTAGGGGTTTCAGTGCGTGGCGAAGGGGCTTCAGTGTGTTGTGATGGGTTTCAGTGTGTGCGGATGGGGTTCAGTGTGTGGTGATGGGTTTCAGTGTGTGGGGAATGGTTTCAGTGTCAGGGGAAGGGTTTCAGTGTGTGGGGATGGGTGTCAGTGCGTGGGGAAGGGGTTTCAGTGTGTGGTGATGGGTTTCAGTGTGTGGGGAAGGGTTTCAGCCTGTGCGGAAGGGGTGTCAGTGTGTGGGAAAGGGGTTTCAGTGTGTGGTAATGGGTTTCAGAGTGTGGGGAAGGGTTTCAGTGTGTGGGGAAGGGTTTCAGTGTGTGGGAAAGGGCTTTCAGTGTGTGGGAAAGGGCTTTCAGTGTGTGGGGAAGGGGTTTCAGTGTGTGTGGAAGAGGTTTCAGTGTGTGGGGAAGGTGTTTCAGTGTGTGGGGAAGGTGTTTCAGTGTGTGGGGAAGGTGTTTCAGTGTGTGGGGAAGGGGTTTCAGTGTGTGGGGAAGGGGTTTCAGTGTGTGGGGATGGGACAGTGCGTCGGGTTGGGTTTCAGTGTGTGGTGATGGGTTTCAGTGTGTGGGGAAGGGTTTCAGTGTGTGGGGAAGGGGTTTCAGTGTGTGGGGATGGGGTTCAGTGTGTGGGGATGGGTTTCAGTGTGTGGGGAAGGGGTTTTAGGGTGTGTGGAAGAGGTTTCAGTGAGTGGTGATGGGTTTCAGTGAGTGGGGAAGGGTTTCAGTGTGTGGGGAAGGGGTTTCAGTGTGTGGGGATGGTTTTCACTGTGTGGGGAAGTGTTTCAGTTTGTGGGGAAGGGTTTCAGTGTGTGGGGAAGGGGTTTCAGTGTGTGGGGTAGGGATTTCAGTGTGTGGCGAAGGGGCTTCAGTGTGTGGTGATGGGTTTCAGTGTGTGGGGATGGGGTTCAGTGTGTGGTGATGGGTTTCAGTGTGTGGGGAAGGGTTTCAGTGTCTGGGGAAGGGTTTCAGTGTGTGGGGATGGGTGTCAGTGTGTGGGGAACGGGTTTCAGTGTGTGCTGATGGGTTTCAGTGTGTGGGGCGAAGGGTTACAGTCTGCGCGAAGGGGTTTCAGTGTGTGGGGAAGGTGTTTCAGTGTGTGGTGATGGGTTTCCGTGTGTGGGGAAGGGTTTCAGCATGTGGGGAAGGGGTGTCAGTGTGTGGGAAAGGGGTTTCAGTGTGTGGTAATGGGTTTCAGAGTGTGGGGAAGGGTTTCAGTGTGTGGGGAAGGGGTTTCAGTGTGTGGGGAAGGGGTTTCAGTGTGTGGTGATGGGTTTCAGTGTGTGGGGAAGGGTTTCAGTGTGTGGGGAAGGGTTTCAGTGTGTGGGAAAGGGCTTTCAGTGTGTGGGGAAGGGGTTTCAGTGTGTGTGGAAGAGGTTTCAGTGTGTGGGGAAGGTGTTTCAGTGTGTGGGGAAGGTGTTTCAGTGTGTGGGGAAGGTGTTTCAGTGTGTGGGGAAGGGGTTTCAGTGTGTGGGGAAGGCGTATCAGTGTGTGGGGATGGGACAGTGCGTCGGGATGGGTTTCAGTGTGTGGTGATGGGTTTCAGTGTGTGGGGAAGGGGTTTCAGTGTGTGGGGATGGGGTTCAGTGTGTGAGGATGGGTTTCAGTGTGTGGGGAAGGGGTTTTAGGGTGTGTGGAAGAGGTTTCAGTGAGTGGTGATGGGTTTCAGTGTGTGGGGAAGGGTTTCAGTGTGTGGGGAAGGGGTTTCAGTGTGTGGGGATGGGTTTCAGTGTGTGGGGAAGGGTTTCAGTGTGTGGGGAAGTGTTTCAGTGTGTGGGAAAGGGCTTTCAGTGTGTGGGGAAGGGGTTTCAGTGTGTGTGGAAGAGGTTTCAGTGTGTGGGGAAGGTGTTTCAGTGTGTGGGGAAGGTGTTTCAGTGTGTGGGGAAGGTGTTTCAGTGTGTGGGGAAGGGGTTTCAGTTTGTGGGGAAGGGGTTTCAGTGTGTGGGGATGGGACAGTGCGTCGGGATGGGTTTCAGTGTGTGGTGATGGGTTTCAGTGTGTGGGGAAGGGGTTTCAGTGTGTGGGGATGGGGTTCAGTGTGTGGGGATGGGTTTCAGTGTGTGGGGAAGGGGTCTTAGGGTGTGTGGAAGAGGTTTCAGTGAGTGGTGATGGGTTTCAGTGTGTGGGGAAGGGTTTCAGTGTGTGGGGAAGGGGTTTCAGTGTGTGGGGATGGGTTTCACTGTGTGGGGAAGTGTTTCAGTGTGTGGGGAAGGGTTTCAGTGTTTGGGGAAGGGGTTTCAGTGTGTGGGGTAGGGGTTTCAGTAGTGGCGAAGGGGCTTCAGTGTGTGGTGATGGGTTTCAGTGTGTGGTGATGGGTTTCCGTGTGTGGGGTAGAGGTTTCACCTTGTGGGGAAGGGGTTTCAGTGTGTGGGGAAGGGGTTTCAGTGTGTGCTGATTGGTTTCAGTGTGTGGGGAAGGGGTTTCAGTGTGTGGGGAAGGGGTTTCAGTGTGTGGGGAAGGGGTTTAAGTGTGTGGTGATGGGTTTCAGTTGGTGGGAAAGGGGTTTCAGTGTGTGGGGAAGGGGTTTCAGTGTGTGTGGAAGAGGTTTCAGTGTGTGGGGATGGGTTTCAGTGTGTGGGGAAGGTGTTTCAGTGTGCGGGGAAGGGGTTTCAGTGTGTGGGGATGGGGCATTGCGTCGGGATGGGTTTCAGTGTGTGGTGATGGGTTTCAGTGTGTGGGGAAGGGTTTCAGTGTGTGGGGAAGGGGTTTCAGTGTGTGGGGATGGGTTTCAGTGTGTGGGGATGGGTTTCAGTGTGTGGGGATGGGTTTCAGTGTGTGTGGAAGGTGTTTCAGTGTGTGGTAATGGGGTTCAGTGTGTGGGGAAGGGTTTCAGTGTGTGGGGAAGGGGTTTCAGTGTGTGGGGATGGGTTTCACTGTGTGGGGAAGTGTTTCAGTGTGTGGGGAAGGATTTCAGTGAGTGGGGAAGGGGTTTCAGTGAGTGGTGATGGGTTTCAGTGTGTGGGGAATGGTTTCAGTGTGTGGGGAAGGGGTTTCAGTGTGTGGGGATGGGTTTCACTGTGTGGGGAAGTGTTTCAGTGTGTGGGGAAGGATTTCAGTGTGTGGGGAAGGGGTTTCAGTGTGTGGGGTAGGGGTTTCAGTGCGTGGCGAAGGGGCTTCAGTGTGTTGTGATGGGTTTCAGTGTGTGCGGATGGGGTTCAGTGTGTGGTGATGGGTTTCAGTGTGTGGGGAATGGTTTCAGTGTCAGGGGAAGGGTTTCAGTGTGTGGGGATGGGTGTCAGTGCGTGGGGAAGGGGTTTCAGTGTGTGGTGATGGGTTTCAGTGTGTGGGGAAGGGTTTCAGCCTGTGCGGAAGGGGTGTCAGTGTGTGGGAAAGGGGTTTCAGTGTGTGGTAATGGGTTTCAGAGTGTGGGGAAGGGTTTCAGTGTGTGGGGAAGGGTTTCAGTGTGTGGGAAAGGGCTTTCAGTGTGTGGGAAAGGGCTTTCAGTGTGTGGGGAAGGGGTTTCAGTGTGTGTGGAAGAGGTTTCAGTGTGTGGGGAAGGTGTTTCAGTGTGTGGGGAAGGTGTTTCAGTGTGTGGGGAAGGGGTTTCAGTGTGTGGGGAAGGGGTTTCAGTGTGTGGGGATGGGACAGTGCGTCGGGATGGGTTTCAGTGTGTGGTGATGGGTTTCAGTGTGTGGGGAAGGGTTTCAGTGTGTGGGGAAGGGGTTTCAGTGTGTGGGGATGGTGTTCAGTGTGTGGGGAAGGGATTCAGTGTGTGGGGAAGGGGTTTTAGGGTGTGTGGAAGAGGTTTCAGTGAGTGGTGATGGGTTTCAGTGTGTGGGGAAGGGTTTCAGTGTGTGCGGAAGGGGTTTCAGTGTGTGGGGATGGGTTTCACTGTGTGGGGAAGTGTTTCAGTGTGTGTGGAAGGGTTTCAGTGTGTGGGGAAGGGGTTTCAGTGTGTGGGGTAGGGGTTTCAGTAGTGGTGAAGGGGCTTCAGTGTGTGGTGATGGGTTTCAGTGTGTGGTGATGGGTTTCCGTGTGTGGGGAAGAGGTTTCACCTTGTGGGGAAGGGGTTTCAGTGTGTGGGGAAGGGGTTTCAGTGTGTGGGGAAGGGGTTTCAGTGTGTGGGGAAGGGGTTTAAGTGTGTGGTGATGGGTTTCAGTTGGTGGGAAAGGGGTTTCAGTGTGTGGGGAAGGGGTTTCAGTGTGTGTGGAAGAGGTATCAGTGTGTGGGGATGGGTTTCAGTGTGTGGGGAAGGTGTTTCAGTGTGCGGGGAAGGTGTTTCAGTGTGTGGGGATGGGGCATTGCGTCGGGATGGGTTTCATTGTGTGGTGATGGGTTTCAGTGTGTGGGGAAGGGTTTCAGTGTGTGGGGAAGGGGTTTCAGTGTGTGGGGATGGGTTTCAGTGTGTGGGGATGGGTTTCAGTGTGTGGGGAAGGGGTTTCAGTGTGTGTGGAAGAGGTTTCAGTGTGTGGTAATGGGGTTCAGTGTGTGGGGAAGGGTTTCAGGGAGTGCTGAAGGGGTTTCAGTGTGTGGGGATGGATTTCAGTGTGTGGGGATGGGTTTCAGTGAGTGGGGAAGGGGTTTCAGTGTGTGTGGAAGAGGTTTCAGTGTGTGGGGATGGGTTTCAGTGTGTGGTGATGGGTTTCAGTGTGTGGGGAAGGATTTTCAGTGTGTGGCGATGGGTTTCAGTGTGCGCGGAAGGGGTTTCAGTCTGTGGTGTTGGGTTTCAGTGTGTGGGGAAAGGTTTCAGTGTGTGGGGAAGGGTTTCAGTGTGTGGGGATGGGGTTCAGTGTGTGGTGATGGGTTTCAGTGTGTGGGGAAGGGTTTCAGTGTCTGGGGAAGGGTTTCAGTGTGTGGGGATGGGTGTCAGTGTGTGGGGAAGGGGTTTCAGTGTGTGGTGATGGGTTTCAGTGTGTGGGGAAGGGTTACAGTCTGCGGCGAAGGGGTTTCAGTGTGTGGGGAAGGTGTTTCAGTGTGTGGTGATGGGTTTCCGTGTGTGTGGAAGGGTTTCAGCATGTGGGGAAGGGGTGTCAGTGTGTGGGAAAGGGGTTTCAGTGTGTGGTAATGGGTTTCAGAGTGTGGGGAAGGGTTTCAGTGTGTGGGGAAGGGGTTTCAGTGTGTGGGGAAGAGGTTTCAGTGTGTGGTGATGGGTTTCAGTGTGTGGGGAAGGGTTTCAGTGTGTGGGGAAGGGTTTCAGTGTGTGGGAAAGGGCTTTCAGTGTGTGGGAAAGGGCTTTCAGTGTGTGGGGAAGGGGTTTCAGTGTGTGTGGAAGAGGTTTCAGTGTGTGGGGAAGGTGTTTCAGTGTGTGGGGAAGGTGTTTCAGTGTGTGGGGAAGGGGTTTCAGTGTGTGGGGAAGTGGTTTCAGTGTGTGGGGATGGGACAGTGCGTCGGGTTGGGTTTCAGTGTGTGGTGATGGGTTTCAGTGTGTGGGGAAGGGTTTCAGTGTGTGGGGAAGGGGTTTCAGTGTGTGGGGATGGGGTTCAGTGTGTGGGGATGGGTTTCAGTGTGTGGGGAAGGGGTTTTAGGGTGTGTGGAAGAGGTTTCAGTGAGTGGTGATGGGTTTCAGTGAGTGGGGAAGGGTTTCAGTGTGTGGGGAAGGGGTTTCAGTGTGTGGGGATGGCTTTCACTGTGTGGGGAAGTGTTTCAGTGTGTGGGGAAGGGTTTCAGTGTGTGGGGAAGGGGTTTCAGTGTGTGGGGTAGGGGTTTCAGTGTGTGGCGAAGGGGCTTCAGTGTGTGGTGATGGGTTTCAGTGTGTGGGGATGGGCTTCAGTGTGTGGTGATGGGTTTCAGTGTGTGGGGAAGGGTTTCAGTGTCTGGGGAAGGGTTTCAGTGTGTGGGGATGGGTGTCAGTGTGTGGGGAACGGGTTTCAGTGTGTGGTGATGGGTTGCAGTGTGTGGGGCGAAGGGTTACAGTCTGCGCGAAGGGGTTTCAGTGTGTGGGGAAGGTGTTTCAGTGTGTGGTGATGGGTTTCCGTGTGTGGGGAAGGGTTTCAGCATGTGGGGAAGGGGTGTCAGTATGTGGGAAAGGGGTTTCAGTGTGTGGTAATGGGTTTCAGAGTGTGGGGAAGGGTTTCAGTGTGTGGGGAAGGGGTTTCAGTGTGTGGGGAAGGGGTTTCAGTGTGCGGTGATGGGTTTCAGTGTGTGGGGAAGGGTTTCAGTGTGTGGGGAAGGGTTTCAGTGTGTGGGGAAGGGGTTTCAGTGTGTGTGGAAGAGGTTTCAGTGTGTGGGGAAGGTGTTTCAGTGTGTGGGGAAGGTGTTTCAGTGTGTGGGGAAGGTGTTTCAGTGTGTGGGGAAGGGGTTTCAGTGTGTGGGGAAGGGGTATCAGTGTGTGGGGATGGGACAGTGCGTCGGGATGGGTTTCAGTGTGTGGTGATGGGTTTCAGTGTGTGGGGAAGGGGTTTCAGTGTGTGGGGATGGGGTTCAGTGTGTGGGGATGGGTTTCAGTGTGTGGGGAAGGGGTTTTAGGGTGTGTGGAAGAGGTTTCAGTGAGTGGTGATGGGTTTCAGTGTGTGGGGAAGGGTTTCAGTGTGTGGGGAAGGGGTTTCAGTGTGTGGGGATGGGTTTCAGTGTGTGGGGAAGGGTTTCAGTGTGTGGGGAAGGGTTTCAGTGTGTGGGAAAGGGCTTTCAGTGTGTGGGGAAGGGGTTTCAGTGTGTGTGGAAGAGGTTTCAGTGTGTGGGGAAGGTGTTTCAGTGTGTGGGGAAGGTGTTTCAGTGTGTGGGGAAGGTGTTTCAGTGTGTGGGGAAGGGGTTTCAGTGTGTGGGGAAGGGGTTTCAGTGTGTGGGGATGGGACAGTGCGTCGGGATGGGTTTCAGTGTGTGGTGATGGGTTTCAGTGTGTGGGGAAGGGGTTTCAGTGTGTGGGGATGGGGTTCAGTGTGTGGGGATGGGTTTCAGTGTGTGGGGAAGGGGTTTTAGGGTGTGTGGAAGAGGTTTCAGTGAGTGGTGATGGGTTTCAGTGTGTGGGGAAGGGTTTCAGTGTGTGGGGAAGGGGTTTCAGTGTGTGGGGATGGGTTTCACTGTGTGGGGAAGTGTTTCAGTGTGTGGGGAAGGGTTTCAGTGTGTGGGGAAGGGGCTTCAGTGTGTGGTGATGGGTTTCAGTGTGTGGTGATGGGTTTCCGTGTGTGGGGAAGAGGTTTCACCTTGTGGGGAAGGGGTTTCAGTGTGTGGGGAAGGGGTTTCAGTGTGTGCTGATTGGTTTCAGTGTGTGGGGAAGGGGTTTCAGTGTGTGGGGAAGGGGTTTAAGTGTGTGGTGATGGGTTTCATTTGGTGGGAAAGGGGTTTCAGTGTGTGGGGAAGGGGTTTCAGTGTGTGTGGAAGAGGTTTCAGTGTGTGGGGATGGGTTTCAGTGTGTGGGGAAGGTGTTTAAGTGTGCGGGGAAGGGGTTTCAGTGTGTGGGGATGGGGCATTGCGTCGGGATGGGTTTCAGTGTGTGGTGATGGGTTTCAGTGTGTGGGGAAGGGTTTCAGTGTGTGGGGAAGGGGTTTCAGTGTGTGGGGATGGGTTTCAGTGTGTGGGGATGGGTTTCAGTGTGTGGGGATGGGTTTCAGTGTGTGTGGAAGGTGTTTCAGTGTGTGGTAATGGGGCTCAGTGTGTGGGGAAGGGTTTCAGTGTGTGGGGAAGGGGTTTCAGTGTGTGGGGATGGGTTTCACTGTGTGGGGAAGTGTTTCAGTGTGTGGGGAAGGATTTCAGTGTGTGGGGAAGGGGTTTCAGTGAGTGGTGATGGGTTTCAGTGTGTGGGGAATGGTTTCAGTGTGTGGGGAAGGGGTTTCAGTGTGTGGGGATGGGTTTCACTGTGTGGGGAAGTGTTTCAGTGTGTGGGGAAGGATTTCAGTGTGTGGGGAAGTGGTTTCAGTGTGTGGGGTAGGGGTTTCAGTGCGTGGCGAAGGGGCTTCAGTGTGTTGTGATGGGTTTCAGTGTGTGCGGATGGGGTTCAGTGTGTGGTGATGGGTTTCAGTGTGTGGGGAATGGTTTCAGTGTCAGGGGAAGGGTTTCAGTGTGTGGGGATGGGTGTCAGTGCGTGGGGAAGGGGTTTCAGTGTGTGGTGATGGGTTTCAGTGTGTGGGGAAGGGTTACAGTCTGCGGCGAAGGGGTTTCAGTGTGTGGGGAAGGTGTTTCAGTGTGTGGTGATGGGTTTCCGTGTGTGGGGAAGGGTTTCAGCCTGTGGGGAAGGGGTGTCAGTGTGTGGGAAAGGGGTTTCAGTGTGTGGTAATGGGTTTCAGAGTGTGGGGAAGGGTTTCAGTGTGTGGGGAAGGGGTTTCAGTGTGTGGGGAAGGGGTTTCAGTGTGTGGTGATGGGTTTCAGTGTGTGGGGAAGGGTTTCAGTGTGTGGGGAAGGGTTCCAGTGTGTGGGAAAGGGCTTTCAGTGTGTGGGAAAGGGCTTTCAGTGTGTGGGGAAGGGGTTTCAGTGTGTGTGGAAGAGGTTTCAGTGTGTGGGGAAGGTGTTTCAGTGTGTGGGGAAGGTGTTTCAGTGTGTGGGGAAGGATTTCAGTGTGTGGGGAAGTGGTTTCAGTGTGTGGGGTAGGGGTTTCATTGCGTGGCGAAGGGGCTTCAGTGTGTTGTGATGGGTTTCAGTGTGTGCGGATGGGGTTCAGTGTGTGGTGATGGGTTTCAGTGTGTGGGGAATGGTTTCAGTGTCAGGGGAAGGGTTTCAGTGTGTGGGGATGGGTGTCAGTGCGTGGGGAAGGGGTTTCAGTGTGTGGTGATGGGTTTCAGTGTGTGGGGAAGGGTTACAGTCTGCGGCGAAGGGGTTTCAGTGTGTGGGGAAGGTGTTTCAGTGTGTGGTGATGGGTTTCCGTGTGTGGGGAAGGGTTTCAGCCTGTGGGGAAGGGGTGTCAGTGTGTGGGAAAGGGGTTTCAGTGTGTGGTAATGGGTTTCAGAGTGTGGGGAAGGGTTTCAGTGTGTGGGGAAGGGGTTTCAGTGTGTGGGGAAGGGGTTTCAGTGTGTGGTGATGGGTTTCAGTGTGTGGGGAAGGGTTTCAGTGTGTGGGGAAGGGTTCCAGTGTGTGGGAAAGGGCTTTCAGTGTGTGGGAAAGGGCTTTCAGTGTGTGGGGAAGGGGTTTCAGTGTGTGTGGAAGAGGTTTCAGTGTGTGGGGAAGGTGTTTCAGTGTGTGGGGAAGGTGTTTCAGTGTGTGGGGAAGGGGTTTCAGTGTGTGGGGAAGGGGTTTCAGTGTGTGGGGATGGGACAGTGCGTCGGGATGGGTTTCAGTGTGTGGTGATGGGTTTCAGTGTGTGGGGAAGGGTTTCAGTGTGCGGGGAAGGGGTTTCAGTGTGTGGGGATGGTGTTCAGTGTGTGGGGATGGGATTCAGTGTGTGGGGAAGGGGTTTTAGGGTGTGTGGAAGAGGTTTCAGTGAGTGGTGATGGGTTTCAGTGTGTGGGGAAGGGTTTCAGTGTGTGCGGAAGGGGTTTCAGTGTGTGGGGATGGGTTTCACTGTGTGGGGAAGTGTTTCAGTGTGTGTGGAAGGGTTTCAGTGTGTGGGGAAGGGGTTTCAGTGTGTGGGGAAGGGGTTTCAGTGTGTGGGGAAGGGGTTTAAGTGTGTGGTGATGGGTTTCAGTTGGTGGGAAAGGGGTTTCAGTGTGTGGGGAAGGGGTTTCAGTGTGTGTGGAAGAGGTATCAGTGTGTGGGGATGGGTTTCAGTGTGTGGGGAAGGTGTTTCAGTGTGCGGGGAAGGTGTTTCAGTGTGTGGGGATGGGGCATTGCGTCGGGATGGGTTTCAGTGTGTGGTGATGGGTTTCAGTGTGTGGGGAAGGGTTTCAGTGTGTGGGGAAGGGGTTTCAGTGTGTGGGGATGGGTTTCAGTGTGTGGGGATGGGTTTCAGTGTGTGGGGAAGGGGTTTCGGTGTGTGTGGAAGAGGTTTCAGTGGGTGGTAATGGGGTTCAGTGTGTGGGGAAGGGTTTCAGGGAGTGGTGAAGGGGTTTCAGTGTGTGGGGATGGATTTCAGTGTGTGGGGATGGGTTTCAGTGAGTGGGGAAGGGGTTTCAGTGTGTGTGGAAGAGGTTTCAGTGTGTGGGGATGGGTTTCAGTGTGTGGTGATGGGTTTCAGTGTGTGGGGAAGGATTTTCAGTGTGTGGCGATGGGTTTCAGTGTGCGCGGAAGGGGTTTCAGTCTGTGGTGTTGGGTTTCAGTGTGTGGGGAAATGTTTCAGTGTGTGGGGATGGGTTTCAGTGTGTGGGGATGGGGTTCAGTGTGTGGTGATGGGTTTCAGTGTGTGGAGAAGGGTTTCAGTGTCTGGGGAAGGGTTTCAGTGTGTGGGGATGGGTGTCAGTGTGTGGGGAAGGGGTTTCAGTGTGCGGTGATGGGTTTCAGTTTGTGGGGAAGGGTTACAGTCTGCGGCGAAGGGGTTTCAGTGTGTGGGGAAGGTGTTTCAGTGTGTGGTGATGGGTTTCCGTGTGTGTGGAAGGGTTTCAGCATGTGGGGAATGGGTATCAGTGTGTGGGAAAGGGGTTTCAGTGTGTGGTAATGGGTTTCAGAGTGTGGGGAAGGGTTTCAGTGTGTGGGGAAGGGGTTTCAGTGTGTGGGGAAGAGGTTTCAGTGTGTGGTGATGGGTTTCAGTGTGTGGGGAAGGGTTTCAGTGTGTGGGGAAGGGTTTCAGTGTGTGGGAAATGGCTTTCAGTGTGTGGGAAAGGGCTTTCAGTGTGTGGGGAAGGTGTTTCAGTGTGTGTGGAAGAGGTTTCAGTGTGTGGGGAAGGTGTTTCAGTGTGTGGGGAAGGTGTTTCAGTGTGTGGGGAAGGGGTTTCAGTGTGTGGGGAAGGGGTTTCAGTGTGTGGGGATGGGACAGTGCGTCGGGTTGGGTTTCAGTGTGTGGTGATGGGTTTCAGTGTGTGGGGAAGGGTTTCAGTGTGTGGGGAAGGGGTTTCAGTGTGTGGGGATGGGGTTCAGTGTGTGGGGATGGGTTTCAGTGTGTGGGGAAGGGGTTTTAGGGTGTGTGGAAGAGGTTTCAGTGAGTGGTGATGGGTTTCAGTGAGTGGGGAAGGGTTTCAGTGTGTGGGGAAGGGGTTTCAGTGTGTGGGGATGGTTTTTACTGTGTGGGGAAGTGTTTCAGTGTGTGGGGAAGGGTTTCAGTGTGTGGGGAAGGGGTTTCAGTGTGTGGGGTAGGGGTTTCAGTGTGTGGCGAAGGGGCTTCAGTGTGTGGTGATGGGTTTCAGTGTGTGGGGATGGGGTTCAGTGTGTGGTGATGGGTTTCAGTGTGTGGGGAAGGGTTTCAGTGTCTGGGGAAGGGTTTCAGTGTGTGGGGATGGGTGTCAGTGTGTGGGGAACGGGTTTCAGTGTGTGGTGATGGGTTTCAGTGTGTGGGGCGAAGGGTTACAGTCTGCGCGAAGGGGTTTCAGTGTGTGGGGAAGGTGTTTCAGTGTGTGGTGATGGGTTTCCGTGTGTGGGGAAGGGTTTCAGCATGTGGGGAAGGGGTGTCAGTGTGTGGGAAAGGGGTTTCAGTGTGTGGTAATGGGTTTCAGAGTGTGGGGAAGGGTTTCAGTGTGTGGGGAAGGGGTTTCAGTGTGTGGGGAAGGGGTTTCAGTGTGCGGTGATGGGTTTCAGTGTGTGGGGAAGGGTTTCAGTGTGTGGGGAAGGGTTTCAGTGTGTGGGAAAGGGCTTTCAGTGTGTGGGGAAGGGGTTTCAGTGTGTGTGGAAGAGGTTTCAGTGTGTGGGGAAGGTGTTTCAGTGTGTGGGGAAGGTGTTTCAGTGTGTGGGGAAGGTGTTTCAGTGTGTGGGGAAGGGGTTTCAGTGTGTGGGGAAGGGGTATCAGTGTGTGGGGATGGGACAGTGCGTCGGGATGGGTTTCAGTGTGTGGTGATGGGTTTCAGTGTGTGGGGAAGGGGTTTCAGTGTGTGGGGATGGGGTTCAGTGTGTGGGGATGGGTTTCAGTGTGTGGGGAAGGGGTTTTAGGGTGTGTGGAAGAGGTTTCAGTGAGTGGTGATGGGTTTCAGTGTGTGGGGAAGGGTTTCAGTGTGTGGGGAAGGGGTTTCAGTGTGTGGGGATGGGTTTCAGTGTGTGGGGAAGGGTTTCAGTGTGTGGGGAAGGGTTTCAGTGTGTGGGAAAGGGCTTTCAGTGTGTGGGGAAGGGGTTTCAGTGTGTGTGGAAGAGGTTTCAGTGTGTGGGGAAGGTGTTTCAGTGTGTGGGGAAGGTGTTTCAGTGTGTGGGGAAGGTGTTTCAGTGTGTGGGGAAGGGGTTTCAGTGTGTGGGGAAGGGGTTTCAGTGTGTGGGGATGGGACAGTGCGTCGGGATGGGTTGCAGTGTGTGGTGATGGGTTTCAGTGTGTGGGGAAGGGGTTTCAGTGTGTGGGGATGGGGTTCAGTGTGTGGGGATGGGTTTCAGTGTGTGGGGAAGGGGTTTTAGGGTGTGTGGAAGAGGTTTCAGTGAGTGGTGATGGGTTTCAGTGTGTGGGGAAGGGTTTCAGTGTGTGGGGAAGGGGTTTCAGTGTGTGGGGATGGGTTTCACTGTGTGGGGAAGTGTTTCAGTGTGTGGGGAAGGGTTTCAGTGTGTGGGGAAGGGGCTTCAGTGTGTGGTGATGGGTTTCAGTGTGTGGTGATGGGTTTCCGTGTGTGGGGAAGAGGTTTCACCTTGTGGGGAAGGGGTTTCAGTGTGTGGGGAAGGGGTTTCAGTGTGTGCTGATTGGTTTCAGTGTGTGGGGAAGGGGTTTCAGCGTGTGGGGAAGGGGTTTCAGTGTGTGGGGAAGGGGTTTAAGTGTGTGGTGATGGGTTTCATTTGGTGGGAAAGGGGTTTCAGTGTGTGGGGAAGGGGTTTCAGTGTGTGTGGAAGAGGTTTCAGTGTGTGGGGATGGGTTTCAGTGTGTGGGGAAGGTGTTTAAGTGTGCGGGGAAGGGGTTTCAGTGTGTGGGGATGGGGCATTCCGTCGGGATGGGTTTCAGTGTGTGGTGATGGGTTTCAGTGTGTGGGGAAGGGTTTCAGTGTGTGGGGAAGGGGTTTCAGTGTGTGGGGATGGGTTTCAGTGTGTGGGGATGGGTTTCAGTGTGTGGGGATGGGTTTCAGTGTGTGTGGAAGGTGTTTCAGTGTGTGGTAATGGGGCTCAGTGTGTGGGGAAGGGTTTCAGTGTGTGGGGAAGGGGTTTCAGTGTGTGGGGATGGGTTTCACTGTGTGGGGAAGTGTTTCAGTGTGTGGGGAAGTATTTCAGTGTGTGGGGAAGGGGTTTCAGTGAGTGGTGATGGGTTTCAGTGTGTGGGGAATGGTTTCAGTGTGTGGGGAAGGGGTTTCAGTGTGTGGGGATGGGTTTCACTGTGTGGGGAAGTGTTTCAGTGTGTGGGGAAGGATTTCAGTGTGTGGGGAAGGGGTTTCAGTGTGTGGGGTAGGGGTTTCAGTGCGTGGCGAAGGGGCTTCAGTGTGTTGTGATGGGTTTCAGTGTGTGCGGATGGGGTTCAGTGTGTGGTGATGGGTTTCAGTGTGTGGGGAAGGGTTTCAGTGTCAGGGGAAGGGTTTCAGTGTGTGGGGATGGGTGTCAGTGCGTGGGGAAGGGGTTTCAGTGTGTGGTGATGGGTTTCAGTGTGTGGGGAAGGGTTACAGTCTGCGGCGAAGGGGTTTCAGTGTGTGGGGAAGGTGTTTCAGTGTGTGGTGATGGGTTTCCGTGTGTGGGGAAGGGTTTCAGCCTGTGGGGAAGGGGTGTCAGTGTGTGGGAAAGGGGTTTCAGTGTGTGGTAATGGGTTTCAGAGTGTGGGGAAGGGTTTCAGTGTGTGGGGAAGGGGTTTCAGTGTGTGGGGAAGGGGTTTCAGTGTGTGGTGATGGGTTTCAGTGTGTGGGGAAGGGTTTCAGTGTGTGGGGAAGGGTTTCAGTGTGTGGGAAAGGGCTTTCAGTGTGTGGGAAAGGGCTTTCAGTGTGTGGGGAAGGGGTTTCAGTGTGTGTGGAAGAGGTTTCAGTGTGTGGGGAAGGTGTTTCAGTGTGTGGGGAAGGTGTTTCAGTGTGTGGGGAAGGTGTTTCAGTGTGTGGGGAAGAGGTTTCAGTGTGTGGGGAAGGTGTTTCAGTGTGTGGGGAAGGTGTTTCAGTGTGTGGTGATGGGTTTCAGTGTGTGGGGAAGGGTTTCAGTGTGTGGGGAAGGGGTTTCAGTGTGTGGGGATGGTGTTCAGTGTGTGGGGATGGGATTCAGTGTGTGGGGAAGGGGTTTTAGGGTGTGTGGAAGAGGTTTCAGTGAGTGGTGATGGGTTTCAGTGTGTGGGGAAGGGTTTCAGTGTGTGCGGAAGGGGTTTCAGTGTGTGGGGATGGGTTTCACTGTGTGGGGAAGTGTTTCAGTGTGTGTGGAAGGGTTTCAGTGTGTGGGGAAGGGGTTTCAGTGTGTGGGGTAGGGGTTTCAGTAGTGGTGAAGGGGCTTCAGTGTGTGGTGATGGGTTTCCGTGTGTGGGGAAGAGGTTTCACCTTGTGGGGATGGGTTTCAGTGTGTGGGGAAGGGGTTTCAGTGTGTGCTGATTGGTTTCAGTGTGTGGGGAAGGGGTTTCAGTGTGTGGGGAAGGGGTTTAAGTGTGTGGTGATGGGTTTCAGTTGGTGGGAAAGGGGTTTCAGTGTGTGGGGAAGGTGTTTCAGTGTGTGTGGAAGAGGTATCAGTGTGTGGGGATGGGTTTCAGTGTGTGGGGAAGGTGTTTCAGTGTGCGGGGAAGGTGTTTCAGTGTGTGGGGATGGGGCATTGCGTCGGGATGGGTTTCAGTGTGTGGTGATGGGTTTCAGTGTGTGGGGAAGGGTTTCAGTGTGTGGGGAAGGGGTTTCAGTGTGTGGGGATGGGTTTCAGTGTGTGGGGATGGGTTTCAGTGTGTGGGGAAGGGGTTTCGGTGTGTGTGGAAGAGGTTTCAGTGGGTGATAATGGGGTTCAGTGTGTGGGGAAGGGTTTCAGGGAGTGGTGAAGGGGTTTCAGTGTGTGGGGATGGATTTCAGTGTGTGGGGATGGGTTTCAGTGAGTGGGGAAGGGGTTTCAGTGTGTGTGGAAGAGGTTTCAGTGTGTGGGGATGGGTTTCAGTGTGTGGTGATGGGTTTCAGTGTGTGGGGAAGGATTTTCAGTGTGTGGCGATGGGTTTCAGTGTGCGCGGAAGGGGTTTCAGTCTGTGGTGTTGGGTTTCAGTGTGTGGGGAAAGGTTTTAGTGTGTGGGGATGGGTTTCAGTGTGTGGGGATGGGGTTCAGTGTGTGGTGATGGGTTTCAGTGTGTGGGGAAGGGTTTCAGTGACTGGGGAAGGGTTTCAGTGTGTGGGGATGGGTGTCAGTGTGTGGGGAAGGGGTTTCAGTGTGCGGTGATGGGTTTCAGTGTGTGGGGAAGGGTTACAGTCTGCGGCGAAGGGGTTTCAGTGTGTGGGGAAGGTGTTTCAGTGTGTGGTGATGGGTTTCCGTGTGTGTGGAAGGGTTTCAGCATGTGGGGAAGGGGTGTCAGTGTGTGGGAAAGGGGTTTCAGTGTGTGGTAATGGGTTTCAGAGTGTGGGGAAGGGTTTCAGTGTGTGGGGAAGGGTTTCAGTGTGTGGGAAAGGGCTTTCAGTGTGTGGGAAAGGGCTTTCAGTGTGTGGGGAAGGGGTTTCAGTGTGTGTGGAAGAGGTTTCAGTGTGTGGGGAAGGTGTTTCAGTGTGTGGGGAAGGTGTTTCAGTGTGTGGGGAAGGTGTTTCAGTGTGTGGGGAAGAGGTTTCAGTGTGTGGGGAAGGTGTTTCAGTGTGTGGGGAAGGTGTTTCAGTGTGTGGTGATGGGTTTCAGTGTGTGGGGAAGGGTTTCAGTGTGTGGGGAAGGGGTTTCAGTGTGTGGGGATGGTGTTCAGTGTGTGGGGATGGGATTCAGTGTGTGGGGAAGGGGTTTTAGGGTGTGTGGAAGAGGTTTCAGTGAGTGGTGATGGGTTTCAGTGTGTGGGGAAGGGTTTCAGTGTGTGCGGAAGGGGTTTCAGTGTGTGGGGATGGGTTTCACTGTGTGGGGAAGTGTTTCAGTGTGTGTGGAAGGGTTTCAGTGTGTGGGGAAGGGGTTTCAGTGTGTGGGGTAGGGGTTTCAGTAGTGGTGAAGGGGCTTCAGTGTGTGGTGATGGGTTTCAGTGTGTGGTGATGGGTTTCCGTGTGTGGGGAAGAGGTTTCACCTTGTGGGGAAGGGGTTTCAGTGTGTGGGGAAGGGGTTTCAGTGTGTGCTGATTGGTTTCAGTGTGTGGGGAAGGGGTTTCAGTGTGTGGGGAAGGGGTTTCAGTGTGTGGGGAAGGGGTTTAAGTGTGTGGTGATGGGTTTCAGTTGGTGGGAAAGGGGTTTCAGTGTGTGGGGAAGGGGTTTCAGTGTGTGTGGAAGAGGTATCAGTGTGTGGGGATGGGTTTCAGTGTGTGGGGAAGGTGTTTCAGTGTGCGGGGAAGGTGTTTCAGTGTGTGGGGATGGGGCATTGCGTCGGGATGGGTTTCAGTGTGTGGTGATGGGTTTCAGTGTGTGGGGAAGGGTTTCAGTGTGTGGGGAAGGGGTTTCAGTGTGTGGGGATGGGTTTCAGTGTGTGGGGATGGGTTTCAGTGTGTGGGGAAGGGGTTTCGGTGTGTGTGGAAGAGGTTTCAGTGGGTGGTAATGGGGTTCAGTGTGTGGGGAAGGGTTTCAGGGAGTGGTGAAGGGGTTTCAGTGTGTGGGGATGGATTTCAGTGTGTGGGGATGGGTTTCAGTGAGTGGGGAAGGGGTTTCAGTGTGTGTGGAAGAGGTTTCAGTGTGTGGGGATGGGGTTCAGTGTGTGGTGATGGGTTTCAGTGTGTGGGGAAGGATTTTCAGTGTGTGGCGATGGGTTTCAGTGTGCGCGGAAGGGGTTTCAGTCTGTGGTGTTGGGTTTCAGTGTGTGGGGAAAGGTTTTAGTGTGTGGGGATGGGTTTCAGTGTGTGGGGATGGGGTTCAGTGTGTGGTGATGGGTTTCAGTGTGTGGGGAAGGGTTTCAGTGTCTGGGGAAGGGTTTCAGTGTGTGGGGATGGGTGTCAGTGTGTGGGGAAGGGGTTTCAGTGTGCGGTGATGGGTTTCAGTGTGTGGGGAAGGGTTACAGTCTGCGGCGAAGGGGTTTCAGTGTGTGGGGAAGGTGTTTCAGTGTGTGGTGATGGGTTTCCGTGTGTGTGGAAGGGTTTCAGCATGTGGGGAAGGGGTGTCAGTGTGTGGGAAAGGGGTTTCAGTGTGTGGTAATGGGTTTCAGAGTGTGGGGAAGGGTTTCAGTGTGTGGGGAAGGGGTTTCAGTGTGTGGGGAAGATGTTTCAGTGTGTGGTGATGGGTTTCAGTGTGTGGGGAAGGGTTTCAGTGTGTGGGGAAGGGTTTCAGTGTGTGGGAAAGGGCTTTCAGTGTGTGGGAAAGGGCTTTCAGTGTGTGGGGAAGGGGTTTCAGTGTGTGTGGAAGAGGTTTCAGTGTGTCGGGAAGGTGTTTCAGTGTGTGGGGAAGGTGTTTCAGTGTGTGGGGAAGGGGTTTCAGTGTGTGGGGAAGGGGTTTCAGTGTGTGGGGAAGGGGTTCAGTGTGTGGGGATGGGTTTCAGTGTGTGGGGAAGGGGTTTTAGGGTGTGTGGAAGAGGTTTCAGTGAGTGGTGATGGGTTTCAGTGAGTGGGGAAGGGTTTCAGTGTGTGGGGAAGGGGTTTCAGTGTGTGGGGATGGTTTTCACTGTGTGGGGAAGTGTTTCAGTGTGTGGGGAAGGGTTTCAGTGTGTGGGGAAGGGGTTTCAGTGTGTGGGGTAGGGGTTTCAGTGTGTGGCGAAGGGGCTTCAGTGTGTGGTGATGGGTTTCAGTGTGTGGGGATGGGGTTCAGTGTGTGGTGATGGGTTTCAGTGTGTGGGGAAGGGTTTCAGTGTCTGGGGAAGGGTTTCAGTGTGTGGGGATGGGTGTCAGTGTGTGGGGAACGGGTTTCAGTGTGTGGTGATGGGTTTCAGTGTGTGGGGCGAAGGGTTACAGTCTGCGCGAAGGGGTTTCAGTGTGTGGGGAAGGTGTTTTAGTGTGTGGTGATGGGATTCCGTGTGTGGGGAAGGGTTTCAGCATGTGGGGAAGGGGTGTCAGTGTGTGGGAAAGGGGTTTCAGTGTGTGGTAATGGGTTTCAGAGTGTGGGGAAGGGTTTCAGTGTGTGGGGAAGGAGTTTCAGTGTGTGGGGAAGGGGTTTCAGTGTGTGCTGATGGGTTTCAGTGTGTGGGGAAGGGTTTCAGTGTGTGGGGAAGGGTTTCAGTGTGTGGGAAAGGGCTTTCAGTGTGTGGGGAAGGGGTTTCAGTGTGTGTGGAAGAGGTTTCAGTGTGTGGGGAAGGTGTTTCAGTGTGTGGGGAAGGTGTTTCAGTGTGTGGGGAAGGTGTTTCAGTGTGTGGGGAAGGGGTTTCAGTGTGTGGGGAAGGGGTATCAGTGTGTGGGGATGGGACAGTGCGTCGGGATGGGTTTCAGTGTGTGGTGATGGGTTTCAGTGTGTGGGGAAGGGGTTTCAGTGTGTGGGGATGGGGTTCAGTGTGTGGGGATGGGTTTCAGTGTGTGGGGAAGGGGTTTTAGGGTGTGTGGAAGAGGTTTCAGTGTGTGGGGATGGGTTTCAGTGTGTGGGGAAGGGTTTCAGTGTGTGGGGAAGTGGTTTCAGTGTGTGGGGATGGGTTTCAGTGTGTGGGGAAGGGTTTCAGTGTGTGGGGAAGGGTTTCAGTGTGTGGGAAAGGGCTTTCAGTGTGTGGGGAAGGGGTTTCAGTGTGTGTGGAAGAGGTTTCAGTGTGTGGGGAAGGTGTTTCAGTGTGTGGGGAAGGTGTTTCAGTGTGTGGGGAAGGTGTTTCAGTGTGTGGGGAAGGGGTTTCAGTGTGTGGGGAAGGGGTTTCAGTGTGTGGGGATGGGACAGTGCGTCGGGATGGGTTTCAGTGTGTGGTGATGGGTTTCAGTGTGTGGGGAAGGGGTTTCAGTGTGTGGGTATGGGGTTCAGTGTGTGGGGATGGGTTTCAGTGTGTGGGGAAGGGGTTTTAGGGTGTGTGGAAGAGGTTTCAGTGAGTGGTGATGGGTTTCAGTGTGTGGGGAAGGGTTTCAGTGTGTGGGGAAGGGGTTTCAGTGTGTGGGGATGGGTTTCACTGTGTGGGGAAGTGTTTCAGTGTGTGGGGAAGGGTTTCAGTGTGTGGGGAAGGGGTTTCAGTGTGTGTGGTAGGGGTTTCAGTAGTGGCGAAGGGGCTTCAGTGTTTGGTGATGGGTTTCAGTGTGTGGTGATGGGTTTCCGTGTGTGGGGAAGAGGTTTCACCTTGTGGGGAAGGGGTTTCAGTGTGTGGGGAAGGGGTTTCAGTGTGTGCTGATTGGTTTCAGTGTGTGGGGAAGGGGTTTCAGTGTGTGGGGAAGGGGTTTCAGTGTGTGGGGAAGGGGTTTAAGTGTGTGGTGATGGGTTTCAGTTGGTGGGAAAGGGGTTTCAGTGTGTGGGGAAGGGGTTTCAGTGTGTGTGGAAGAGGTTTCAGTGTGTGGGGATGGGTTTCAGTGTGTGGGGAAGGTGTTTCAGTGTGCGGGGAAGGGGTTTCAGTGTGTGGGGATGGGGCATTGCGTCGGGATGGGTTTCAGTGTGTGGTGATGGGTTTCAGTGTGTGGGGAAGGGTTTCAGTGTGTGGGGAAGGGGTTTCAGTGTGTGGGGATGGGTTTCAGTGTGTGGGGATGGGTTTCAGTGTGTGGGGATGGGTTTCAGTGTGTGTGGAAGGTGTTTCAGTGTGTGGTAATGGGGTTCAGTGTGTGGGGAAGGGTTTCAGGGAGTGGTGAAGGGGTTTCAGTGTGTGGGGATGGATTTCAGTGTGTGGGGATGGGTTTCAGTGAGTGGGGAAGGGGTTTCAGTGTGTGTGGAAGAGGTTTCAGTGTGTGGGGATGGGTTTCAGTGTGTGGTGATGGGTTTCAGTGTGCGTGGAAGGGGTTTCAGTCTGTGGTGTTGTGTTTCAGTGTATGGGGAATGGTTTCAGTGTGTGGGGAAGGGTTTCAGTGTGTGGGGATGGGTTTCAGTGTGTGGTGATGGGTTTCAGTGTGTGTGGAAGGGTTTCAGTGTGTGGGGAAGGGTTTCAGTGTGTGGGGATGGGTTTCATTGTGTGGTGATGGGTTTCAGTGTGTGGGGAAGGGTTTCAGTGTCTGGGGAAGGGTTTCAGTGTGTGGGGGAGGCGTTTCATTGCGTGGGGAAGGGGTTTCAGTGTGTGGGGAAGGGTTTCAGTGTGTGGGGATGGGTTTCAGTGTGTGGTGATCGGTTTCAGTGTGTGGGGAAAGGTTTCAGTGTGTGGGGAAGGTGTTTCAGTGTGTGGGGATGGGTTTCAGTGTGTGGTGATGGCTTTCAGTGTGTGGTGATGGGTTTCAGTGTGTGGGGATGGGTTTCAGTGTGTGGGGAAGGGGATTCAGTGTGTGTGGAATGGGTGTCAGTGTGTGGGGAAGGGGTTTCAGTGTGTGGTGATGGTTTTCAGTGTGTGCGGAAGGGGTTTCAGTGTGTGGGGAAGGGGTTTCAGTGGGTGGGGAAGGGGTTTCAGTGTGTGAGGAAGGGGTTTCAGTGTGTGGTGATGGGTGTCAGTGTGTGGTGATGGGTTTCCGTGTGTGGGGAATGGTTTCAGCATGTGGGGAAGGGGTGTCAGTGTGTGGGAAAGGGGTTTCAGTGTGTGGTGATGGGTTTCAGTGTGTGGGGAAGGGGTTTCAGTGTGTGGGGAAGGGGTTTCAGTGTGTGGTGATGGGCTTCAGTGTGTAGGGAAGGGTTTCAGTGTGTGGGAAAGGGCTTTCAGTGTGTGGGGAAGGGGTTTCAGTGTGTGTGGAAGAGGTTTCAGTGTGTGGGGATGGGTTTCAGTGTTTGGGGAAGGTGTTTCAGTGTGTGGGGAAGGGGTTTCAGTGTGTGGGGAAGGGGTTTCAGTGTGTGGGGAAGGGGTTTCAGTGTGTGGGGAAGGGCTTTCAGTGTGTGGGGAGGGGTTTCAGTGTGTGTGGAAGAGGTTTCAGTGTGTGGGGATGGGTTTCAGTGTTTGGGGAAGGTGTTTCAGTGTGTGGGGAAGGGGTTTCCGTGTGTGGGGATTGGTTTCAGCATGTGGGGAAGGGGTGTCAGTGTGTGGGCAAGGGGTTTCAGTGTGTGGTGATGGGTTTCAGTGTGTGGGGAAGAGGTTTCAGTGTGTGGGGATGGGTTTCAGTGTTTGGGGAAGGTGTTTCAGTGTGTGGGGAAGGGGTTTCAGTGTGTGGGGAAGGGGTTTCAGTGTGTGGGGAAGGGCTTTCAGTGTGTGGGGAAGGGGTTTCAGTGTGTGTGGAAGAGGTTTCAGTGTGTGGGGATGGGTTTCAGTGTTTGGGGAAGGTGTTTCAGTGTGTGGGGAAGGTGTTTCCGTGTGTGGGGAATGGTTTCAGCATGTGGGGAAGGGGTGTCAGTGTGTGGGCAAGGGGTTTCAGTGTGTGGTGATGGGTTTCAGTGTGTGGGGAAGGGGTTTCAGTGTGTGGGGAAGGGGTTTCAGTGTGTGTTGATGGGTTTCAGTGTGTGGGGAAGGGTCTCAGTGTGTGGGAAAGGGCTTTCAGTGTGTGGGGAAGGGGTTTCAGTGTGTGTGGAAGAGGTTTCAGTGTGTGGGGATGGGTTTCAGTGTTTGGGGAAGGTGTTTCAGTGTGTGGGGAAGGGGTTTCAGTGTGTGGGGAAGGGGTTTCAGTGTGTGGTGATGGGTTTCAGTGTGTGGGGAAGGGTTACAGTCTGCGGCGAAGGGGTTTCAGTGTGTGGGGAAGGTGTTTCAGTGTGTGGTGATGGGTTTCTGTGTGTGGGGAAGGGTTTCAGCTTGTGGGGAAGGGGTGTCAGTGTGTGGGAAAGGGGTTTCAGTGTGTGGTAATGGGTTTCAGAGTGTGGGGAAGGGTTTCAGTGTGTGGGGAAGGGGTTTCAGTGTGTGGGGAAGGGGTTTCAGTGTGTGGTGATGGGTTTCAGTGTGTGGGGAAGGGTTTCAGAGTGTGGGAAAGGGCTTTCAGTGTGTGGGAAAGGGCTTTCAGTGTGTGGGGAAGGGGTTTCAGTGTGTGTGGAACAGGTTTCAGTGTGTGGGGAAGGTGTTTCAGTGTGTGGGGAAGGTGTTTCAGTGTGTGGGGAAGGTGTTTCAGTGTGTGGGGAAGGGGTTTCAGTGTGTGGGGAAGGGGTTTCAGTGTGTGGGGATGGGACAGTGCGTTGGGATGGGTTTCAGTGTGTGGTGATGGGTTTCAGTGTGTGGGGAAGGGTTTCAGTGTGTGGGGAAGGGGTTTCAGTGTGTGGGGATGGTGTTCAGTGTGTGGGGATTGGATTCAGTGTGTGGGGAAGGGGTTTTAGGGTGTGTGGAAGAGGTTTCAGTGAGTGGTGATGGGTTTCAGTGTGTGGGGAAGGGTTTCAGTGTGTGGGGAAGGGGTTTCAGTGTGTGGGGATGGGTTTCACTGTGTGAGGATGTGTTTCAGTGTATGTGGAAGGGTTTCAGTGTGTGGGGAAGGGGTTTCAGTGTGTGGGGTAGGGGTTTCAGTGGTGGTGAAGGGGCTTCAGTGTGTGGTGATGGGTTTCAGTGTGTGGTGATGGGTTTCCGTGTGTGGGGAAGAGGTGTCACCTTGTGGGGAAGGGGTTTCAGTGTGTGGGGAAGGGGTTTCAGTGTGTGCTGATTGGTTTCAGTGTGTGGGGAAGGGGTTTCAGTGTGTGGGGAAGGGGTTTCAGTGTGTGGGGAAGGGGTTTAAGTGTGTGGTGATGGGTTTCAGTTGGTGGGAAAGGGGTTTCAGTGTGTGGGGAAGGGGTTTCAGTGTGTGTGGAAGAGGTATCAGTGTGTGGGGATGGGTTTCAGTGTGTGGGGAAGGTGTTTCAGTGTGCGGGGAAGGGGTTTCAGTGTGTGGGGATGGGGCATTGCGTCGGGATGGGTTTCAGTGTGTGGTGATGGGTTTCAGTGTGTGGGGAAGGGTTTCAGTGTGTGGGGAAGGGGTTTCAGAGTGTGGGGATGGGTTTCAGTGTGTGGGGATGGGTTTCAGTGTCTGGGGAAGGGGATTCAGTGTGTGTGGAAGAGGTTTCCGTGTGTGGTAATGGGGTTCAGTGTGTGGGGATGGGTTTCAGGGAGTAGTGAAGGGGTTTCAGTGTGTGGAGATGGATTTCAGTGTGTGGGGATGGGTTTCAGTGAGTGGGGAAGGGGTTTCAGTGTGTGTGGAAGAGGTTTCAGTGTGTGGGGATGGGTTTCAGTGTGTGGTGATGGGTTTCAGTGTGTGGGGAAGGATTGTCAGTGTGTGGCGATGGGTTTCAGTGTGCGCGGAAGGGGTTTCAGTCTGTGGTGTTGGGTTTCAGTGTGTGGGGAAAGGTTTCAGTGTGTGGGGATGGGTTTCAGTGTGTGGGGATGGGGTTCAGTGTGTGGTGATGGGTTTAAGTGTGTGGGGAAGGGTTTCAGTGTCTGGGGAAGGGTTTCAGTGTGTGGGGATGGGTGTCAGTGTGTGGGGAAGGGGTTTCAGTGTGTGGTGATGGGTTTCAGAGTGTGGGGAAGGGTTACAGTCTGCGGCCAAGGGGTTTCAGTGTGTGGGGAAGGTGTTTCAGTGTGTGGTGATTGGTTTCCGTGTGTGTGGAAGGGTTTCAGCATGTGGGGAAGGGGTGTCAGTGTGTGGGAAAGGGGTTTCAGTGTGTGGTAATGGGTTTCAGAGTGTGGGGAAGGGTTTCAGTGTGTGGGGAAGGGGTTTCAGTGTGTGGGGAAGGGGTTTCAGTGTGTGGTGATGGGTTTCAGTGTGTGGGGAAGGGTTTCAGTGTGTGGGAAAGGGCTTTCAGTGTGTGGGAAAGGGCTTTCAGTGTGTGGGGAAGGGGTTTCAGTGTGTGTGGAAGAGGTTTCAGTGTGTGGGGAAGGTGTTTCAGTGTGTGGGGAAGGGGTTTCAGTGTCTGGGGAAGGGTTTCAGTGAGTGGGGATGGGTTTCAGTGTGTGGGGATGGGTTTCAGTGTGTGGTGATGGGTTTCAGTGTGTGGGGAAGGGTTTCCGTGTCTGGGGAAGGGTTTCAGTGGGTGGGGGAGGAGTTTCATTGCGTGGGGAAGGGGTTTCAGTGTGTGGGGAAGGGTTTCAGTGTGTGGGGATGGGTTTCAGTGTGTGGGGAAAGGTTTCAGTGTGTGGGGAAGGTGTTTCAGTGCGTGGGGATGTGTTTCAGTGTGTGGTGATGGCTTTCAGTGTGTGGTGATGGGTTTCAGTGTGTGGGGATGGGTTTCAGTGTGTGGGGATGGGTTTCAGTGTGTGGTGATCGGTTTCAGTGTGTGGGGAAAGGTTTCAGTGTGTGGGGAAGGTGTTTCAGTGTGTGGGGATGGGTTTCAGTGTGTGGTGATGGCTTTCAGTGTGTGGTGATGGGTTTCAGTGTGTGGGGATGGGTTTCAGTGTGTGGGGAAGGGGATTCAGTGTGTGTGGAATGGGTGTCAGTGTGTGGGGAAGGGGTTTCAGTGTGTGGTGATGGTTTTCAGTGTGTGCGGAAGGGGTTTCAGTGTGTGGGGAAGGGGTTTCAGTGGGTGGGGTAGGGGTTTCAGTGTGTGAGGAAGGGGTTTCAGTGTGTGGTGATGGGTATCAGTGTGTGGTGATGGGTTTCCGTGTGTGGGGAATGGTTTCAGCATGTGGGGAAGGGGTGTCAGTGTGTGGGAAAGGGGTTTCAGTGTGTGGTGATGGGTTTCAGTGTGTGGGGAAGGGGTTTCAGTGTGTGGGGATGGGTTTCAGTGTGTGGTGATCGGTTTCAGTGTGTGGGGAAAGGTTTCAGTGTGTGGGGAAGGTGTTTCAGTGTGTGGGGATGGGTTTCAGTGTGTGGTGATGGCTTTCAGTGTGTGGTGATGGGTTTCAGTGTGTGGGGATGGGTTTCAGTGTGTGGGGAAGGGGATTCAGTGTGTGTGGAATGGGTGTCAGTGTGTGGGGAAGGGGTTTCAGTGTGTGGTGATGGTTTTCAGTGTGTGCGGAAGGGGTTTCAGTGTGTGGGGAAGGGGTTTCAGTGGGTGGGGTAGGGGTTTCAGTGTGTGAGGAAGGGGTTTCAGTGTGTGGTGATGGGTATCAGTGTGTGGTGATGGGTTTCCGTGTGTGGGGAATGGTTTCAGCATGTGGGGAAGGGGTGTCAGTGTGTGGGAAAGGGGTTTCAGTGTGTGGTGATGGGTTTCAGTGTGTGGGGAAGGGGTTTCAGTGTGTGGGGAAGGGGTTTCAGTGTGTGGTGATGGGTTTCAGTGTGTAGGGAAGGGTTTCAGTGTGTGGGAAAGGGCTTTCAGTGTGTGGGGAAGGGGTTTCAGTGTGTGTGGAAGAGGTTTCAGTGTGTGGGGATGGGTTTCAGTGTTTGGGGAAGGTGTTTCAGTGTGTGGGGAAGGGGTTTCAGTGTGTGGGGAAGGGGTTTCAGTGTGTGGGGAAGGGGGTTCAGTGTGTGGGGAAGGGGTTTCAGTGTGTGGGGAAGGGCTTTCAGTGTGTGGGGAAGGGGTTTCAGTGTATGTGGAAGAGGTTTCAGTGTGTGGGGATGGGTTTCAGTGTTTGGGGAAGGTGTTTCAGTGTGTGGGGAAGGGGTTTCCGTGTGTGGGGAATGGTTTCAGCATGTGGGGAAGGGGTGTCAGTGTGTGGGCAAGGGGTTTCAGTGTGTGGTGATGGGTTTCAGTGTGTGGGGAAGAGGTTTCAGTGTGTGGGGATGGGTTTCAGTGTTTGGGGAATGTGTTTCAGTGTGTGGGGAAGGGGTTTCAGTGTGTGGGGAAGGGGTTTCAGTGTGTGGGGAAGGGCTTTCAGTGTGTGGGGAAGGGGTTTCAGTGTGTGTGGAAGAGGTTTCAGTGTGTGGGGATGGGTTTCAGTGTTTGGGGAAGGTGTTTCAGTGTGTGGGGAAGGGGTTTCCGTGTGTGGGGAATGGTTTCAGCATGTGGGGAAGGGGTGTCAGTGTGTGGGCAAGGGGTTTCAGTGTGTGGTGATGGGTTTCAGTGTGTGGGGAAGGGGTTTCAGTGTGTGGGGAAGGGGTTTCAGTGTGTGGTGATGGGTTTCAGTGTGTGGGGAAGGGTCTCAGTGTGTGGGAAAGGGCTTTCAGTGTGTGGGGAAGGGGTTTCAGTGTGTGTGGAAGAGGTTTCAGTGTGTGGGGATGGGTTTCAGTGTTTGGGGAAGGTGTTTCAGTGTGTGGGGAAGGGGTTTCAGTGTGTGGGGAAGGGGTTTCAGTGTGTGGGGAAGGGGTTTCAGTGTGTGGGGATGGGACAGTGCGTCGGCATGGGTTTCAGTGCGTGGTGATGGGTTTCAGTGTGTCGGGAAGGGTTTCACCGTGTGGGGAAGGGGTTTCAGTGTGTGGGGAAGGGGTTTCAGTGTGTGGGGATGGGTTTCAGTGTGTGGGGAAGGGGTTTTAGTGCTTGTGGAAGAGGTTTCAGTGAGTGGTGATGGGTTTCAGTGTGTGGGGAAGGGGTTTCAGTGTGTGGGGAAGGGGTTTCAGTGTGTGGGGATGGATTTCAGTGTGTGGGGATGGGTTTCAGTGTGTGGGGAAGGGGTTTCAGTGTGTGTCTGAGAGGTTTCAGTGTGTGGGGATGGGTTTCAGTGTGTGGTGATGGGTTTCAGTGTGTGGGGAAGTGTTTCAGTGTGTGGGGAAGGATTTCAGTGTGTGGGGAAGGGGTTTCAGTGTGTGGGGTAGGGGTTTCAGTGTGTGGGGAAGGGGTTTCAGTGTGTGGGGATGGGACAGTGCGTCGGCATGGGTTTCGGTGCGTGGTGATGTGTTTCAGTGTGTGGGGAAGGGTTTCACCGTGTGGGGAAGGGGTTTCAGTGTGTGGGGAAGGGGTTTCAGTGTGTGGGGATGGGTTTCAGTGTGTGGGGAAGGGGTTTCAGTGTTTGTGGAAGAGGTTTCAGAGAGTGGTGATGGGTTTCAGTGTGTGGGGAAGGGGTTTCAGTGTGTGGGGAAGGGGTTTCAGTGTGTGGGGATGGATTTCAGTGTGTGGGGATGGGTTTCAGTGTGTGGGGAAGGGGTTTCAGTGTGTGTCTGAGAGGTTTCAGTGTGTGGGGATGGGTTTCAGTGTGTGGTGATGGGTTTCAGTGTGTGGGGAAGTGTTTCAGTGTGTGGGGAATGATTTCAGTGTGTGGGGAAGGGGTTTCAGTTTGTGGGGTAGGGGTTTCAGTGTGTGGCGAAGGGGCTTCAGTGTGTGGTGATGGGTTTCAGTGTGTGGGGATGGGGTTCAGTGTGTGGGGAAGGGTTTCAGTGTGTGGTGATGGGTTTCAGTGTGTGGGGAAGGGTTTCAGCTTGTGGGGAAGGGGTGTCAGTGTGTGGGAAAGGGGTTTCAGTGTGTGGTAATGGTTTTCAGAGTGTGGGGAAGGGTTTCAGTGTGTGGGGAAGGGGTTTCAGTGTGTGGGGAAGGGGTTTCAGTGTGTGGTGATGGGTTTCAGTGTGTGGGGAAGGGTTTCAGTGTGTGGGAAAGGGCTTTCAGTGTGTGGGAAAGGGCTTTCAGTGTGTGGGGAAGGGGTTTCAGTGTGTGTGGAAGAGGTTTCAGTGTGTGGGGAAGGTGTTTCAGTGTGTGGGGAAGGTGTTTCAGTGTGTGGGGAAGGTGTTTCAGTGTGTGGGGAAGGGGTTTCAGTGTGTGGGGAAGGGGTTTCAGTGTGTGGGGATGGGACAGTGCGTCGGGATGGGTTTCAGTGTGTGGTGATGGGTTTCAGTGTGTGGGGAAGGGTTTCAGTGTGTGGGGAAGGGGTTTCAGTGTGTGGGGATGGTGTTCAGTGTGTGGGGATGGGATTCAGTGTGTGGGGAAGGGGTTTTAGGGTGTGTGGAAGAGGTTTCAGTGAGTGGTGATGGGTTTCAGTGTGTGGGGAAGGGTTTCAGTGTGTGGGGAAGGGGTTTCAGTGTGTGGGGATGGGTTTCACTGTGTGGGGAAGTGTTTCAGTGTGTGTGGAAGGGTTTCAGTGTGTGGGGAAGGGGTTTCAGTGTGTGGGGTAGGGGTTTCAGTAGTGGTGAAGGGGCTTCAGTGTGTGGTGATGGGTTTCAGTGTGTGGTGATGGGTTTCCGTGTGTGGGGAAGAGGTGTCACCTTGTGGGGAAGGGGTTTCAGTGTGTGGGGAAGGGGTTTCAGTGTGTGCTGATTGGTTTCAGTGTGTGGGGAAGGGGTTTCAGTGTGTGGGGAAGGGGTTTCAGTGTGTGGGGAAGGGGTTTAAGTGTGTGGTGATGGGTTTCAGTTGGTGGGAAAGGGGTTTCAGTGTGTGGGGAAGGGGTTTCAGTGTGTGTGGAAGAGGTATCAGTGTGTGGGGATGGGTTTCAGTGTGTGGGGAAGGTGTTTCAGTGTGCGGGGAAGGGGTTTCAGTGTGTGGGGATGGGGCATTGCGTCGGGATGGGTTTCAGTGTGTGGTGATGGGTTTCAGTGTGTGGGGAAGGGTTTCAGTGTGTGGGGAAGGGGTTTCAGAGTGTGGGGATGGGTTTCAGTGTGTGGGGATGGGTTTCAGTATGTGGGGAAGGGGTTTCAGTGTGTGTGGAAGAGGTTTCCGTGTGTGGTAATGGGGTTCAGTGTGTGGGGAAGGGTTTCAGGGAGTAGTGAAG
Source organism: Heterodontus francisci (assembly GCF_036365525.1). Lineage (NCBI taxonomy): Eukaryota > Metazoa > Chordata > Chondrichthyes > Heterodontiformes > Heterodontidae > Heterodontus > Heterodontus francisci. The sequence goes on from NC_090376.1 coordinate 156,774,548, forward strand.
GGGTTTCAGTGTGTGGGGATGGATTTCAGTGTGTGGGGATGGGTTTCAGTGAGTGGGGAAGGGGTTTCAGTGTGTGTGGAAGAGGTTTCAGTGTGTGGGGATGGGTTTCAGTGTGTGGTGATGGGTTTCAGTGTGCGCGGAAGGGGTTTCAGTCTGTGGTGTTGGGTTTCAGTGTGTGGGGAAAGGTTTCAGTGTGTGGGGATGGGTTTCAGTGTGTGGGGATGGGGTTCAGTGTGTGGTGATGGGTTTAAGTGTGTGGGGAAGGGTTTCAGTGTCTGGGGAAGGGTTTCAGTGTGTGGGGATGGGTGTCAGTGTGTGGGGAAGGGGTTTCAGTGTGTGGTGATGGGTTTCAGAGTGTGGGGAAGGGTTACAGTCTGCGGCGAAGGGGTTTCAGTGTGTGGGGAAGGTGTTTCAGTGTGTGGTGATTGGTTTCCGTGTGTGTGGAAGGGTTTCAGCAAGTGGGGAAGGGGTGTCAGTGTGTGGGAAAGGGGTTTCAGTGTGTGGTAATGGGTTTCAGAGTGTGGGGAAGGGTTTCAGTGTGTGGGGAAGGGGTTTCAGTGTGTGGGGAAGGGGTTTCAGTGTGTGGTGATGGGTTTCAGTGTGTGGGGAAGGGTTTCAGTGTGTGGGGAAGGGTTTCAGTGTGTGGGAAAGGGCTTTCAGTGTGTGTGAAATGGCTTTCAGTGTGTGGGGAAGGGGTTTCAGTGTGTGTGGAAGAGGTTTCAGTGTGTGGGGAAGGTGTTTCAGTGTGTGGGGAAGGTGTTTCAGTGTGTGGGGAAGGGGTTTCAGTGTGTGGGGAAGGGGTTTCAGTGTGTGGGGAAGGGGTTTCAGTGTGTGGGGATGGGACAGTGCGTCGGGATGGGTTTCAGTGTGTGGTGATGGGTTTCAGTGTGTGGGGAAGGGTTTCAGTGTGTGGGGAAGGGGTTACAGTGTGTGGGGATGGGGTTCAGTGTGTGGGGATGGGTTTCAGTGTGTGGGGAAGGGGTTTTAGGGTGTGTGGAAGAGGTTTCAGTGAGTGGTGATGGGTTTCAGTGTGTGGGGAAGGGTTTCAGTGTGTGGGGAAGGGGTTTCAGTGTGTGGGGAAGGGTTTCACTGTGTGGGGAAGTGTTTCAGTGTGTGGGGAAGGGTTTCAGTGTGTGGGGAAGGGGTTTCAGTGTGTGGGGTAGGGGTTTCAGTAGTGGCGAAGGGGCTTCAGTTTGTGGTGATGGGTTTCAGTGTGTGGTGATGGGTTTCCGTGTGTGGGGAAGAGGTTTCACCTAGTGGGGAAGGGGTTTCAGTGTGTGGGGAAGGTGTTTCAGTGTGTGCTGATTGATTTCAGTGGGTGGGGAAGGGGTTTCAGAGTGTGGGGAAGGGGTTTCAGTGTGTGGGGAAGGGGTTTAAGTGTGTGGTGATGGGTTTCAGTTGGTGGGAAAGGGGTTTCAGTGTGCGGGGAAGGGGTTTCAGTGTGTGTGGAAGAGGTTTCAGTGTGTGGGGATGGGTTTCAGTGTGTGGGGAAGGTCTTTCAGTGTGCGGGGAAGGGGTTTCAGTGTGTGGGGATGGGGCATTGCGTCGGGATGGGTTTCAGTGTGTGGTGATGGGTTTCAGTGTGTGGGGAAGGGTTTCAGTGTGTGGGGAAGGGGTTTCAGTGTGTGGGGATGGGTTTCAGTGTGTGGGGATGGGTTTCAGTGTGTGGGGAAGGGGTTTCAGTGTGTGTGGAAGAGGTTTCAGTGTGTGGTAATGGGGTTCAGTGTGTGGGGAAGGGTTTCAGGGAGTGGTGAATGGGTTTCAGTGTGTGGGGATGGATTTCAGTGTGTGGGGATGGGTTTCAGTGAGTGGGGAAGGGGTTTCAGTGTGTGTGGAAGAGGTTTCAGTGTGTGGGGATGGGTTTCAGTGTGTGGTGATGGGTTTCAGTGTGTGGGGAAGGATTTTCAGTGTGTGGCGAGGGGTTTCAGTGTGCGTGGAAGGGGTTTCAGTCTGTGGTGTTGGGTTTCAGTGTGTGGGGAAGGGTTTCAGTGTGTGGGGAAGGGTTTCAGTGTGTGGGGATGGGTTTCAGTGTGTGGTGATGGGTTTCAGTGTGTGGGGAAGGGTTTCAGTGTCTGGGGAAGGGTTTCAGTGTGTGGGGGAGGCGTTTCATTGCGTGGGGAAGGGGTTTCAGTGTGTGGGGAAGGGTTTCATTGTGTGGGGATGGGTTTCAGTGTGTGGGGAAAGGTTTCAGTGTGTGGGGAAGGTGTTTCAGTGCGTGGGGATGTGTTTCAGTGTGTGGTGATGGCTTTCAGTCTGTGGTGATGGGTTTCAGTGTGTGGGGATGGGTTTCAGTGTGTGGGGAAGGGGATTCAGTGTGTGTGGAAGGTGTGTCAGTGTGTGGGGAAGGGGTTTCAGTGTGTGGTGATGGGTTTCAGTGTGTGGGGAAGGGGTTTCAGTGTGTGGGGAAGGGGTTTCAGTGTGTGAGGAAGGGGTTTCAGTGTGTGGGGAATGGTTTCAGCATGTGGGGAAGGGGTGTCAGTGTGTGGGAAAGGGGTTTCAGTGTGTGGTGATGGGTTTCAGTGTGTGGGGAAGGGGTTTCAGTGTGTGGGGAAGGGGTTTCAGTGTGTGGTGATGGGTTTCAGTGTGTGGGGAATGGTTTCAGCATGTGGGGAAGGGGTGTCAGAGTGTGGGAAAGGGGTTTCAGTGTGTGGTGATGGGTTTCAGTGTGTGGGGAAGGGGTTTCAGTGTGTGGGGAAGGGGTTTCAGTGTGTGGTGATGGGTTTCAGTGTGTGGGGAAGGGTTTCAGTGTGTGGGAAAGGGCTTTCAGTGTGTGGGGAAGGGGTTTCAGTGTGTGTGGAAGAGGTTTCAGTGTGTGGGGATGTGTTTCAGTGTTTGGGGAAGGGGTTTCAGTGTGTGGGGAAGGGGTTTCAGTGTGTGGGGAAGGGGTTTCAGTGTGTGGGGAAGGGGTTTCAGTGTGTGAGGAAGGGGTTTCAGTGTGTGGTGATGGGTGTCAGTGTGTGGTGATGGGTTTCCGTGAGTGGGGAATGGTTTCAGCATGTGGGGAAGGGGTGTCAGTGTGTGGGAAAGGGGTTTCAGTGTGTGGTGATGGGTTTCAGTGTGTGTGGAAGGGGTTTCAGTGTGTGGGGAAGGGGTTTCAGTGTGTGGTGATGGGTTTCAGTGTGTGGGGAAGTGTTTCAGTGTGTGGGAAAGGGCTTTCAGTGTGTGGGGAATGGGTTTCAGTGTGTGAGGAAGAGGTTTCAGTGTGTGGGCATGTGTTTCAGTGTTTGGGGAAGGTGTTTCAGTGTGTGGGGAAGGGGTTTCAGTGTGTGGGGAAGGGGTTTCATTGTGTGGGGAAGGGGTTTCAGTATGTGGGGATGGGACAGTGCGTCGGCATGGGTTTAAGTGCGTGGTGATGGGTTTCAGTGTGTGGGGAAGGGTTTCAGTGTGTGGGGAAGGGGTTTCAGTGTGTGGGGAAGGGGTTTCAGTGTGTGGGGATGGGTTTCAGTGTGTGGGGATGGGGTTCAGTGTGTGGGGAAGGGGTTTTAGTGTTTGTGGAAGAGGTTTCAGTGAGTGGTGATGGGTTTCAGTGTGCGGGAAGGGGTTTCAGTGTGTGGGGATGGATTTCAGTGTGTGGGGATGGGTTTCAGTGTGTGGGGAAGGGGGTTCAGTGTGTGTCTGAGAGGTTTCAGTGTGTGGGGATGGGTTTCAGTGTGTGGTGATGGGTTTCAGTGTGTGGGGAAGGGTTTCAGTGTGTGGGGATGGTTGTCAGTGTGTGGGGAAGGGTTTCAGTGTGTGGGGAAGGGGTTTCAGTGTGTGGGGATGGGTTTCTGTGTGTGGGGAAGGGTTTCAGTGTGTGGGAAAGGGCTTTCAGTGTGTGGGAAAGGGCTTTCAGTGTGTGGGGAAGGGGTTTCAGTGTGTGTGGAAGAGGTTTCAGTGTGTGGGGAATGTGTTTCAGTGTGTGGGGAAGGTGTTTCAGTGTGTGGGGAAGGTGTTTCAGTGTGTGGGGAAGGGGTTTCAGTGTGTGGGGAAGGGGTTTCTGTGTGTGGGGATGGGACAGTGCGTCGGGATGGGTTTCAGTGTGTGGTGATGGGTTTCAGTGTGTGGGGAAGGGTTGCAGTCTGTGGGGAAGGGGTTTCAGTGTGTGGGGATGGGGTTCAGTGTGTGGCGATGGGTTTCAATGTGTGGGGAAGGGGTTTTAGGGTGTGTGGAAGAGGTTTCAGTGAGTGGTGATGGGTTTCAGTGTGTGGGGAAGGGTTTCAGTGTGTGGGGAAGGGGTTTCAGTGTGTGGGGATGGGTTTCACTGTGTGGGGAAGTGTTTCAGTGTGTGGGGAAGGGTTTCAGTGTGTGGGGAAGGGGTTTCAGTGTGTGGGGTAGGGGTTTCAGTAGTGGCGAAGGGGCTTCAGTGTGTGGTGATGGGTTTCCGTGTGTGGTGATGGGTTTCCGTGTGTGGGGAAGAGGTTTCACCTTGTGGGGAAGGGGTTTCAGTGTGTGGGGAAGGGGTTTCAATGTGTGCTGATTGGTTTCAGTGTGTGAGGAAGGGGTTTCAGTGTGTGGGGAAGGGGTTTCAGTGTGTGGGGAAGGGGTTTAAGTGTGTGGTGATGGGTTTCAGTTGGTGGGAAAGGGGTTTCAGTGTGTGGGGAATGGTTTCATCATGTGGGGAAGGGGTGTCAGTGTGTGGGAAAGGGGTTTCAGTGTGTGGTGATGGGTTTCAGTGTGTGGGGAAAGGGTTTCAGTGTGTGGTGATGGGTGTCAGTGTGTGGTGATGGGTTTCCGTATGTGGGGAATGGTTTCAGCATGTGGGAAGGGGTGTCAGTGTGTGGGAAAGGGGTTTCAGTGTGTGGTGATGGGTTTCAGTGTGTGGGGAAAGGGTTTCAGTGCGTGGGGAAGGGGTTTCAGTGTGTGGTGATGGGTTTCAGTGTGTGGGGAAGGGTTTCAGTGTGTGGGAAAGGGCTTTCAGTGTGTGGGGAAGGGGTTTCAGTGTGTGTGGAAGAGGTTTCAGTGTGTGGGATGGGTTTCAGTGTTTGGGGAAGGTGTTTCAGTGTGTGGGGAAGGGGTTTCAGTGTGTGGGGAAGGGGTTTCAGTGTGTGGGGAAGGTGTTTCAGTGTGTGGGGATGGGACAGTGCGTCGGCATGGGTTTCAGTGCGTGGTGATGGGTTTCAGTGTGTGGGGAAGGGTTTCAGTGTGTGGGGAAGGGGTTTCAGTGTGTGGGGAAGGGGTTTCAGTGTGTGGGGATGGGTTTCAGTGTGTGGGGATGGGGTTCAGTGTGTGGGGAAGGGGTTTTAGTGTTTGTGGAAGAGGTTTCAGTGAGTGGTGATGGGTTTCAGTGTGTGGGGAAGGGGTTTCAGTGTGTGGGGAAGGGGTTTCAGTGTGTGGGGAAGGGGTTTAAGTGTGTGGTGATGGGTTTCAGTTGGTGGGAAAGGGGTTTCAGTGTGTGGGGAATGTTTTCAGCATGTGGGGAAGGGGTGTCAGTGTGTGGGAAAGGGGTTTCAGTGTGTGGTGATGGGTTTCAGTGTGTGGGGAAAGGGTTTCAGTGTGTGGTGATGGGTGTCAGTGTGTGGTGATGGGTTTCCGTATGTGGGGAATGGTTTCAGCATGTGGGAAGGGGTGTCAGATTGTGGGAAAGGGGTTTCAGTGTGTGGTGATGGGTTTCAGTGTGTGGGGAAAGTGTTTCAGTGCGTGGGGAAGGGGTTTCAGTGTGTGGTGATGGGTTTCAGTGTGTGGGGAAGGGTTTCAGTGTGTGGGAAAGGGCTTTCAGTGTGTGGGGAAGGGGTTTCAGTGTGTGTGGAAGAGGTTTCAGTGTGTGGGGATGGGTTTCAGTGTTTGGGGAAGGTGTTTCAGTGTGTGGGGAAGGGGTTTCAGTGTGTGGGGAAGGGGTTTCAGTGTGTGGGGAAGGTGTTTCAGTGTGTGGGGATGGGACAGTGCGTCGGCATGGGTTTCAGTGCGTGGTGATGGGTTTCAGTGTGTGGGGAAGGGTTTCAGTGTGTGGGGAAGGGGTTTCAGTGTGTGGGGAAGGGGTTTCAGTGTGTGGGGATGGGTTTCAGTGTGTGGGGATGGGGTTCAGTGTGTGGGGAAGGGGTTTTAGTGTTTGTGGAAGAGGTTTCAGTGAGTGGTGATGGGTTTCAGTGTGTGGGGAAGGGGTTTCAGTGTGTGGGGATGGATTTCAGTGTGTGGGGATGGGTTTCAGTGTGTGGGGAAGGGGTTTCAGTGTGTGTCTGAGAGGTTTCAGTGTGTGGGGATGGGTTTCAGTGTGTGGTGATGGGTTTCAGTGTGTGGGGAAGGGTTTCAGTGTGTGGGGATGGTTGTCAGTGTGTGGGGAAGGGTTTCAGTGTGTGGGGAAGGGGTTTCATTGTGTGGGGATGGGTTTCTGTGTGTGGTGATGTGTTTCAGTGTGCGGGTACGGGTTTCAGTGTGTGGGGAAGTGGTTTCAGTGTGTGGGAAAGGGGTTTCAGTGTGTGGGGATGGTTTTCAGTGCGTGGGGAAGGGATTTAGTGCGTGGGGAAGGGGTTTCAGTATGTGGGGCAGGGGTTTCAGTGTGTTGGGAAGGGTTTCAGTGTGTGGTGATGGGTTTCAGTGTGTGGAGAAGGGGTTTCAGTGTGTGGGGAAGGGGTTTCAGTGTTTGCGGAAGGGGTTTCAGTGTGTGGGGATGGGTTTCAGTGGGTGGGGAATGGTTTTAGTGCGTGGGGAAGGGCTTTCAGTGTGTGTGGAAGGGGTTTCCGTGTGTGGTGATGGGTTTCAGTGTGTGGGGAAGGGTTTCAGTGTGTGGTGATGGATTTCAGTGTGTGGAGAAGTGGTTTTAGTGTGTGGGGATGAGTTTCAGTGTGTGAGGAGGGGTTTATTTGTATGATGATGGGTTTCAGTGCGTGGGGAAGGGGTCAGTGTGTGGGGATGGGTTTCAGTGTGTGGTGATGGGTTTCAGTGTGTGGGGAAGAGGTTTCAGTGTGTGGGGAAGGGTTTCAGTGTGTGCGGAAGGGGTTTCAGGGTGTGGGGAAGGGGTTTCAGTGGGTGGGGAATGGTTTCAGTGTGTGGGGAAGGCGTTTTAGTGTGTGGGGAATGGGTTTCAGTGTGTGGGGATGGGACAGTGCGTCGGGATGGGTTTCAGTGTGTGGTGATGGGTTTCAGTGTGTGGAGAAGGGTTTCAGTGTGTGGGGAAGGGGTTTCAGTGTGTGGGGATGGGGTTCAGTGTGTGGGGATGGGTTTCAGTGTGTGGGGAAGGGGTTTTAGGGTGTGTGGAAGAGGTTTCAGTGAGTGGTGATGGGTTTCAGTGTGTGGGGAAGGGTTTCAGTGTGTGGGGAAGGGGTTTCAGTGTGTGGGGATGGGTTTCACTGTGTGGGGAAGTGTTTCAGTGTGTGGGGAAGGGTTTCAGTGTGTGGGGAAGGGGTTTCAGTGTGTGGGGTAGGGGTTTCAGTGTGTGTGGAAGGGGTTTCAGTGTGTGGGGATGGGTTTCACTGTGTGGGGAAGTGTTTCAGTGTGTGGGGAAGGGTTTCAGTGTGTGGGGAAGGGGTTTCAGTGTGTGGGGTAGGGGTTTCAGTGTGTGGCGAAGGGGCTTCAGTGTGTGGTGATGGGTTTCAGTGTGTGGTGATGGGTTTCCGTGTGTGGGGAAGAGGTTTCACCTTGTGGGGAAGGGGTTTCAGTGTGTGGGGAAGGTGTTTCAGTGTGTGCTGATTGGTTTCAGTGGGTGGGGAAGGGGTTTCAGAGTGTGGGGAAGGGGTTTCAGTGTGTGGGGAAGGGGTTTAAGCGTGTGGTGATGGGTTTCAGTTGGTGGGAAAGGGGTTTCAGTGTGCGGGGAAGGGGTTTCAGTGTGTGTGGAAGAGGTTTCAGTGTGTGGGGATGGGTTTCAGTGTGTGGGGAAGGTCTTTCAGTGTGCGGGGAAGGGGTTTCAGTGTGTGGGGATGGGGCATTGCGTCGGGATGGGTTTCAGTGTGTGGTGATGGGTTTCAGTGTGTGGGGAAGGGTTTCAGTGTGTGGGGAAGGGGTTTCAGTGTGTGGGGATGGGTTTCAGTGTGTGGGGATGGGTTTCAGTGTGTGGGGAAGGGGTTTCAGTGTGTGTGGAAGAGGTTTCAGTGTGTGGTAATGGGGTTCAGTGTGTGGGGAAGGGTTTCAGGGAGTGGTGAAGGGGTTTCAGTGTGTGGGGATGGATTTCAGTGTGTGGGGATGGGTTTCAGTGAGTGGGGAAGGGGTTTCAGTGTGTGTGGAAGAGGTTTCAGTGTGTGGGGATGGGTTTCAGTGTGTGGTGATGGGTTTCAGTGTGTGGGGAAGGATTTTCAGTGTGTGGCGATGGGTTTCAGTGTGCGTGGAAGGGGTTTCAGTCTGTGGTGTTGGGTTTCAGTGTGTGGGGAAGGGTTTCAGTGTGTGGGGAAGGGTTTCAGTGTGTGGGGATGGGTTTCAGTGTGTGGTGATGGGTTTCAGTGTGTGGGGATGGGGTTTCAGTGTGTGGGGAAGGGGTTTCAGTGTGTGAGGAAGGGGTTTCAGTGTGTGGTGATGGGTGTCAGTGTGTGGTGATGGGTTTCCGTGAGTGGGGAATGGTTTCAGCATGTGGGGAATGGGTTTCAGTGTGTGGGAAAGGGGTTTCAGTGTGTGGTGATGGGTTTCAGTGTGTGGGGAAGGGGTTTCAGTGTGTGGGGAAGGGGTTTCAGTGTGTGGTGATGGGTTTCAGTGTGTGGGGAAGGGTTTCAGTGTGTGGGAAAGGGCTTTCAGTGTGTGGGGAAGGGGTTTCAGTGTGTGTGGAAGAGTTTTCAGTGTGTGGGGATGGGTTTCAGTGTTTGGGGAAGGTGTTTCAGTGTGTGGGGAAGGGGTTTCAGTGTGTGGGGAAGGGGTTTCATTGTGTGGGGAAGGGGTTTCAGTGTGTGGGGATGGGACAGTGCGTCGGCATGGGTTTAAGTGCGTGGTGATGGGTTTCAGTGTGTGGGGAAGGGTTTCAGTGTGTGGGAAAGGGCTTTCAGTGTGTGGGGAAGAGGTTTCAGTGTGTGTGGAAGAGTTTTCAGTGTGTGGGGAAGGTGTTTCAGTGTGTGGGGAAGGTGTTTCAGTGTGTGGGGAAGGGGTTTCAGTGTGTGGGGAAGGGGTTTCTGTGTGTGGGGATGGGACAGTGCGTCGGGATGGGTTTCAGTGTGTGGTGATGGGTTTCAGTGTGTGGGGAAGGGTTTCAGTGTGTGGGGAAGGGGTTTCAGTGAGTGGGGATGGGGTTCAGTGTGTGGGGATGGGTTTCAATGTGTGGGGAAGGGGTTTTAGGGTGTCTGGAAGAGGTTTCAGTGAGTGGTGATGGGTTTCAGTGTGTGGGGAAGGATTTCAGTGTGTGGGGAAGGGGTTTCAGTGTGTGGGGATGGGTTTCACTGTGTGGGGAAGTGTTTCAGTGTGTGGGGAAGGGTTTCAGTGTGTGGGGAAGGGGTTTCAGTGTGTGGGGTAGCGGTTTCAGTAGTGGCGAAGGGGCTTCAGTGTGTGGTGATGGGTTTCCGTGTGTGGTGATGGGTTTCCGTGTGTGGGGAAGAGGTTTCACCTTGTGGGGAAGGGGTTTCAGTGTGTGGGGAAGGGGTTTCAATGTGTGCTGATTGGTTTCAGTGTGTGGGGAAGGGGTTTCAGTGTGTGGGGAAGGGGTTTCAGTGTGTGGGGAAGGGGTTTAAGTGTGTGGTGATGGGTTTCAGTTGGCGGGAAAGGTGTTTCAGTGTGTGGGGAATGGTTTCAGCATGTGGGGAAGGGGTGTCAGTGTGTGGGAAAGGGGTTTCAGTGTGTGGTGATGGGTTTCAGTGTGTGGGGAAAGGGTTTCAGTGCGTGGGGAAGGGGTTTCAGTGTGTGGTGATGGGTTTCAGTGTGTGGGGAAGGGTTTCAGTGTGTGGGAAAGGGCTTTCAGTGTGTGGGGAAGGGGTTTCAGTGTGTGTGGAAGAGGTTTCAGTGTGTGGGGATGGGTTTCAGTGTTTGGGGAAGGGGTTTCAGTGTGTGGGGAAGGGGTTTCAGTGTGTGGGGAAGGGGTTTCAGTGTGTGGGGATGGGACAGTGCGTCGGCATGGGTTTCAGTGCGTGGTGATGGGTTTCAGTGTGTGGGGAAGGGTTTCAGTGTGTGGGGAAGGGGTTTCAGTGTGTGGGGAAGGGGTTTCAGTGTGTGGGGATGGGTTTCAGTGTGTGGGGATGGGTTTCAGTGTGTGGGGAAGGGGGTTCAGTGTGTGTCTGAGAGGTTTCAGTGTGTGGGGATGGGTTTCAGTGTGTGGTGATGGGTTTCAGTGTGTGGGGAAGGGTTTCAGTGTGTGGGGATGGTTGTCAGTGTGTGGGGAAGGGTTTCAGTGTGTGGGAAAGGGGTTTCAGTGTGTGGGGATGGGTTTCTGTGTGTGGGGAAGGGTTTCAGTGTGTGGGAAAGGGCTTTCAGTGTGTGGGAAAGGGCTTTCAGTGTGTGGGGAAGGGGTTTCAATGTGTGTGGAAGAGGTTTCAGTGTGTGGGGAAGGTGTTTCAGTGTGTGGGGAAGGTGTTTCAGTGTGTGGGGAAGGGGTTTCAGTGTGTGGGGAAGGGGTTTCTGTGTGTGGGGATGGGACAGTGCGTCGGGATGGGTTTCAGTGTGTGGTGATGGGTTTCAGTGTGTGGGGAAGGGTTTCAGTGTGTGGGGAAGGGGTTTCAGTGTGTGGGGATGGGGTTCAGTGTGTGGGGATGGGTTTCAATGTGTGGGGAAGGGGTTTTAGGGTGTCTGGAAGAGGTTTCAGTGAGTGGTGATGGGTTTCAGTGTGTGGGGAAGGGTTTCAGTGTGTGGGGAAGGGGTTTCAGTGTGTGGGGATGGGTTTCACTGTGTGGGGAAGTGTTTCAGTGTGTGGGGAAGGGTTTCAGTGTGTGGGGAAGGGGTTTCAGTGTGTGGGGTAGGGGTTTCAGTAGTGGCGAAGGGGCTTCAGTGTGTGGTGATGGGTTTCCGTGTGTGGTGATGGGTTTCCGTGTGTGGGGAAGAGGTTTCACCTTGTGGGGAAGGGGTTTCAGTGTCTGGGGAAGGGGTTTCAATGTGTGCTGATTGGTTTCAGTGTGTGGGGAAGGGGTTTCAGTGTGTGGGGAAGGGGTTTCAGTGTGTGGGGAAGGGGTTTAAGTGTGTGGTGATGGGTTTCAGTTGGCGGGAAAGGTGTTTCAGTGTGTGGGGAATGGTTTCAGCATGTGGGGAAGGGGTGTCAGTGTGTGGGAAAGGGGTTTCAGTGTGTGGTGATGGGTTTCAGTGTGTGGGGAAAGGGTTTCAGTGCGTGGGGAAGGGGTTTCAGTGTGTGGTGATGGGTTTCAGTGTGTGGGGAAGGGTTTCAGTGTGTGGGAAAGGGCTTTCAGTGTGTGGGGAAGGGGTTTCAGTGTGTGTGGAAGAGGTTTCAGTGTGTGGGGATGGGTTTCAGTGTTTGGGGAAGGTGTTTCAGTGTGTGGGGAAGGGGTTTCAGTGTGTGGGGAAGGGGTTTCAGTGTGTGGGGAAGGGGTTTCAGTGTGTGGGGATGGGACAGTGCGTCGGCATGGGTTTCAGTGCGTGGTGATGGGTTTCAGTGTGTGGGGAAGGTTTTCAGTGTGTGGGGAAGGGGTTTCAGTGAGTGGGGAAGGGGTTTCAGTGTGTGGGGATGGGTTTCAGTGTGTGGGGATGGGTTTCAGTGTGTGGGGAAGGGGGTTCAGTGTGTGTCTGAGAGGTTTCAGTGTGTGGGGATGGGTTTCAGTGTGTGGTGATGGGTTTCAGTGTGTGGGGAAGGGTTTCAGTGTGTGGGGATGGTTGTCAGTGTGTGGGGAAGGGTTTCAGTGTGTGGGAAAGGGGTTTCAGTGTGTGGGGATGGGTTTCTGTGTGTGGGGAAGGGTTTCAGTGTGTGGGAAAGGGCTTTCAGTGTGTGGGAAAGGGCTTTCAGTGTGTGGGGAAGGGGTTTCAATGTGTGTGGAAGAGGTTTCAGTGTGTGGGGAAGGTGTTTCAGTGTGTGGGGAAGGTGTTTCAGTGTGTGGGGAAGGGGTTTCAGTGTGTGGGGAAGGGGTTTCTGTGTGTGGGGATGGGACAGTGCGTCGGGATGGGTTTCAGTGTGTGGTGATGGGTTTCAGTGTGTGGGGAAGGGTTTCAGTGTGTGGGGAAGGGGTTTCAGTGTGTGGGGATGGGGTTCAGTGTGTGGGGATGGGTTTCAATGTGTGGGGAAGGGGTTTTAGGGTGTCTGGAAGAGGTTTCAGTGAGTGGTGATGGGTTTCAGTGTGTGGGGAAGGGTTTCAGTGTGTGGGGAAGGGGTTTCAGTGTGTGGGGATGGGTTTCACTGTGTGGGGAAGTGTTTCAGTGTGTGGGGAAGGGTTTCAGTGTGTGGGGAAGGGGTTTCAGTGTGTGGGGTAGGGGTTTCAGTAGTGGCGAAGGGGCTTCAGTGTGTGGTGATGGGTTTCCGTGTGTGGTGATGGGTTTCCGTGTGTGGGGAAGAGGTTTCACCTTGTGGGGAAGGGGTTTCAGTGTCTGGGGAAGGGGTTTCAATGTGTGCTGATTGGTTTCAGTGTGTGGGGAAGGGGTTTCAGTGTGTGGGGAAGGGGTTTCAGTGTGTGGGGAAGGGGTTTAAGTGTGTGGTGATGGGTTTCAGTTGGTGGGAAAGGTGTTTCAGTGTGTGGGGAATGGTTTCAGCATGTGGGGAAGGGGTGTCAGTGTGTGGGAAAGGGGTTTCAGTGTGTGGTGATGGGTTTCAGTGTGTGGGGAAAGGGTTTCAGTGTGTGGTGATGGGTGTCAGTGTGTGGTGATGGGTTTCCGTATGTGGGGAATGGTTTCAGCATGTGGGAAGGGGTGTCAGTGTGTGGGAAAGGGGTTTCAGTGTGTGGTGATGGGTTTCAGTGTGTGGGGAAAGGGTTTCAGTGCGTGGGGAAGGGGTTTCAGTGTGTGGTGATGGGTTTCAGTGTGTGGGGAAGGGTTTCAGTGTGTGGGAAAGGGCTTTCAGTGTGTGGGGAAGGGGTTTCAGTGTGTGTGGAAGAGGTTTCAGTGTGTGGGGATGGGTTTCAGTGTTTGGGGAAGGTTTTTCAGTGTGTGGGGAAGGGGTTTCAGTGTGTGGGGAAGGGGTTTCAGTGTGTGGGGAAGGGGTTTCAGTGTGTGGGGATGGGACAGTGCGTCGGCATGGGTTTCAGTGCGTGGTGATGGGTTTCAGTGTGTGGGGAAGGGTTTCAGTGTGTGGGGAAGGGGTTTCAGTGTGTGGGGAAGGGGTTTCAGTGTGTGGGGATGGGTTTCAGTGTGTGGGGATGGGGTTCAGTGTGTGGGGAAGGGGTTTTAGTGTTTGTGGAAGAGGTTTCAGTGAGTGGTGATGGGTTTCAGTGTGTGGGGAAGGGGTTTCAGTGTGTGGGGAAGGGGTTTCAGTGTGTGGGGATGGATTTCAGTGTGTGGGGATGGGTTTCAGTGTGTGGGGAAGGGGTTTCAGTGTGTGTCTGAGAGGTTTCAGAGTGTGGGGATGGGTTTCAGTGTGTGGTGATGGGTTTCAGTGTGTGGGGAAGGGTTTCAGTGTGTGGGGATGGTTGTCAGTGTGTGGGGAAGGGTTTCAGTGTGTGGGGAAGGGGTTTCAGTGTGTGGGGATGGGTTTCTGTGTGTGGTGATGTGTTTCAGTGTGCGGGTACGGGTTTCAGTGTGTGGGGAAGTGGTTTCAGTGTGTGGGGAAGGGGTTTCAGTGTGTGGGGATGGTTTTCAGTGCGTGGGGAAGGGATTTAGTGCGTGGGGAAGGGGTTTCAGTATGTGGGGCAGGGGTTTCAGTGTGTTGGGAAGGGTTTCAGTGTGTGGTGATGGGTTTCAGTGTGTGGAGAATGGGTTTCAGTGTGTGGGGAAGGGGTTTCAGTGTTTGCGGAAGGGGTTTCAGTGTGTGGGGATGGGTTTCAGTGGGTGGGGAATGGTTTTAGTGCGTGGGGAAGGGCTTTCAGTGTGTGGGGAAGGGGCTTCCGTTTGTGGTGATGGGTTTCAGTGTGTGGGGAAGGGTTTCAGTGTGTGGTGATGGATTTCAGTGTGTGGAGAAGTGGTTTTAGTGTGTGGGGATGAGTTTCAGTGTGTGAGGAGGGGTTTATTTGTATGATGATGGGTTTCAGTGCGTGGGGAAGGGGTCAGTGTGTGGGGATGGGTTTCAGTGTGTGGTGATGGGTTTCAGTGTGTGGGGAAGAGGTTTCAGTGTGTGGGGAAGGGTTTCAGTGTGTGCGGAAGGGGTTTCAGGGTGTGGGGAAGGGGTTTCAGTGGGTGGGGAATGGTTTCAGTGTGTGGGGAAGGCGTTTTAGTGTGTGGGGAAGGGGTTTCAGTGTGTGGGGATGGGAAAGTGCGTCGGGATGGGTTTCAGTGTGTGGGGAAGGGTTTCAGTGTGTGGGGAAGGGGTTTCAGTGTGTTGGGTAGGGGTTTCAGTAGTGGCGAAGGGGCTTCAGTGTGTGGTGATGGGTTTCAGTGTGTGGTGATGGGTTTCCGTGTGTGGGGAAGAGGTTTCACCTTGTGGGGAAGGGGTTTCAGTGTGTGGGGAAGGTGTTTCAGTGTGTGCTGATTGGTTTCAGTGGGTGGGGAAGGGGTTTCAGAGTGTGGGGAAGGGATTTCAGTGTGTGGGGAAGGGGTTTAAGTGTGTGGTGATGGGTTTCAGTTGGTGGGAAAGGGGTTTCAGTGTGCGGGGAAGGGGTTTCAGTGTGTGTGGAAGAGGTTTCAGTGTGTGGGGATGGGTTTCAGTGTGTGGGGAAGGTCTTTCAGTGTGCGGGGAAGGGGTTTCAGTGTGTGGGGATGGGGCATTGCGTCGGGATGGGTTTCAGTGTGTGGTGATGGGTTTCAGTGTGTGGGGAAGGGTTTCAGTGTGTGGGGAAGGGGTTTCAGTGTGTGGGGATGGGTTTCAGTGTGTGGGGATGGGTTTCAGTGTGTGGGGAAGGGGTTTCAGTGTGTGTGGAAGAGGTTTCAGTGTGTGGTAATGGGGTTCAGTGTGTGGGGAAGGGTTTCAGGGAGTGGTGAAGGGGTTTCAGTGTGTGGGGATGGATTTCAGTGTGTGGGGATGGGTTTCAGTGAGTGGGGAAGGGGTTTCAGTGTGTGTGGAAGAGGTTTCAGTGTGTGGGGATGGGTTTCAGTGTGTGGTGATGGGTTTCAGTGTGTGGGGAAGGATTTTCAGTGTGTGGCGATGGGTTTCAGTGTGCGTGGAAGGGGTTTCAGTCTGTGGTGTTGGGTTTCAGTGTGTGGGGAAGGGTTTCAGTGTGTGGGGAAGGGTTTCAGTGTGTGGGGATGGGTTTCAGTGTGTGGTGATGGGTTTCAGTGTGTGGGGAAGGGTTTTAGTGTCTGGGGAAGGGTTTCAGTGTGTGGGGGAGGCGTTTCATTGCGTGGGGAAGGGGTTTCAGTGTGTGGGGAAGGGTTTCAGTGTGTGGGGATGGGTTTCAGTGTGTGGTGATCGGTTTCAGTGTGTGGGGAAAGGTTTCAGTGTGTGGGGAAGGTGTTTCAGTGCGTGGGGATGGGTTTCAGTGTGTGGTGATGGCTTTCAGTGTGTGGTGATGGGTTTCAGTGTGTGGGGATGGGTTTCAGTGTGTGGGGAAGGGGTGTCAGTGTGTGGGGAAGGGGTTTCAGTGTGTGGTGATGGGTTTCAGTGTGTGGGGAAGGGGTTTCAGTGTGTGGGGAAGGGGTTTCAGTGTGTGAGGAAGGGGTTTCAGTGTGTGGGGAATGGTTTCAGCATGTGGGGAAGGGGTGTCAGTGTGTGGGAAAGGGGTTTCAGTGTGTGGTGATGGGTTTCAGTGTGTGGGGAAGGGGTTTCAGTGTGTGGGGAAGGGGTTTCAGTGTGTGGTGATGGGTTTCAGTCTGTGGGGAATGGTTTCAGCATGTGGGGAAGGGGTGTCAGTGTGTGGGAAAGGGGTTTCAGTGTGTGGTGATGGGTTTCAGTGTGTGGGGAAGGGGTTTCAGTGTGTGGGGAAGGGGTTTCAGTGTGTGGTGATGGGTTTCAGTGTGTGGGGAAGGGTTTCAGTGTGTGGGAAAGGGCTTTCAGTGTGTGGGGAAGGGGTTTCAGTGTGTGTGGAAGAGGTTTCAGTGTGTGGGGATGGGTTTCAGTGTTTGGGGAAGGGGTTTCAGTGTGTGGGGAAGGGGTTTCAGTGTGTGGGGAAGGGGTTTCAGTGTGTGAGGAAGGGGTTTCAGTGTGTGGTGATGGGTGTCAGTGTGTGGTGATGGGTTTCCGTGAGTGGGGAATGGTTTCAGCATGTGGGGAAGGGGTGTCAGTGTGTGGGAAAGGGGTTTCAGTGTGTGGTGATGGGTTTCAGTGTGTGGGGAAGGGGTTTCAGTGTGTGGTGATGGGTTTCAGTGTGTGGGGAAGGGTTTCAGTGTGTGGGAAAGGGCTTTCAGTGTGTGGGGAAGGGGTTTCAGTGTGTGTGGAAGAGGTTTCAGTGTGTGGGGATGGGTTTCAGTGTTTGGGGAAGGTGTTTCAGTGTGTGGGGAAGGGGTTTCAGTGTGTGGGGAAGGGGTTTCATTGTGTGGGGAAGGGGTTTCAGTGTGTGGGGATGGGACAGTGCGTCGGCATGGGTTTAAGTGCGTGGTGATGGGTTTCAGTGTGTGGGGAAGGGTTTCAGTGTGTGGGGAAGGGGTTTCAGTGTGTGGGGAAGGGGTTTCAGTGTGTGGGGATGGGTTTCAGTGTGTGGGGATGGGGTTCAGTGTGTGGGGAAGGGGTTTTAGTGTTTGTGGAAGAGGTTTCAGTGAGTGGTGATGGGTTTCAGTGTGTGGGGAAGGGGTTTCAGTGTGTGGGGAAGGGGTTTCAGTGTGTGGGGATGGATTTCAGTGTGTGGGGATGGGTTTCAGTGAGTGGGGAAGGGGGTTCAGTGTGTGTCTGAGAGGTTTCAGTGTGTGGGGATGGGTTTCAGTGTGTGGTGATGGGTTTCAGTGTGTGGGGAAGGGTTTCAGTGTGTGGGGATGGTTGTCAGTGTGTGGGGAAGGGTTTCAGTGTGTGGGGAAGGGGTTTCAGTGTGTGGGGATGGGTTTCTGTGTGTGGGGAAGGGTTTCAGTGTGTGGGAAAGGGCTTTCAGTGTGTGGGAAAGGGCTTTCAGTGTGTGGGGAAGGGGTTTCAGTGTGTGTGGAAGAGGTTTCAGTGTGTGGGGATGGTGTTTCAGTGTGTGGGGAAGGGGTTTCAGTGTGTGGGGAAGGGGTTTCTGTGTGTGGGGATGGGACAGTGCGTCGGGATGGGTTTCAGTGTGTGGTGATGGGTTTCAGTGTGTGGGGAAGGGTTTCAGTGTGTGGGGAAGGGGTTTTAGTGTGTGGGGATGGGGTTCAGTGTGTGGGGATGGGTTTCAATGTGTGGGGAAGGGGTTTTAGGGTGTGTGGAAGAGGTTTCAGTGAGTGGTGATGGGTTTCAGTGTGTGGGGAAGGGTTTCAGTGTGTGGGGAAGGGGTTTCAGTGTGTGGGGATGGGTTTCACTGTGTGGGGAAGTGTTTCAGTGTGTGGGGAAGGGTTTCAGTGTGTGGGGAAGGGGTTTCAGTGTGTGGGGTACAGGTTTCAGTAGTGGCGAAGGGGCTTCAGTGTGTGGTGATGGGTTTCCGTGTGTGGTGATGGGTTTCCGTGTGTGGGGAGGAGGTTTCACCTTGTGGGGAAGGGGTTTCAGTGTGTGGGGAAGGGGTTTCAATGTGTGCTGATTGGTTTCAGTGTGTGGTGATGGCTTTCAGTGTGTGGTGATGGGTTTCAGTGTGTGGGGATGGGTTTCAGTGTGTGGGGAAGGGGTGTCAGTGTGTGGGGAAGGGGTTTCAGTGTGTGGTGATGGGTTTCAGTGTGTGGGGAAGGGGTTTCAGAGTGTGGGGAAGGGGTTTCAGTGTGTGAGGAAGGGGTTTCAGTGTGTGGGGAATGGTTTCAGCATGTGGGGAAGGGGTGTCAGTGTGTGGGAAAGGGGTTTCAGTGTGTGGTGATGGGTTTCAGTGTGTGGGGAAGGGGTTTCAGTGTGTGGGGAAGGGGTTTCAGTGTGTGGTGATGGGTTTCAGTGTGTGGGGAATGGTTTCAGCATGTGGGGAAGGGGTGTCAGTGTGTGGGAAAGGGGTTTCAGTGTGTGGTGATGGGTTTCAGTGTGTGGGGAAGGGGTTTCAGTGTGTGGGGAAGGGGTTTCAGTGTGTGGTGATGGGTTTCAGTGTGTGGGGAAGGGTTTCAGTGTGTGGGAAAGGGCTTTCAGTGTGTGGGGAAGGGGTTTCAGTGTGTGTGGAAGAGGTTTCAGTGTGTGGGGATGGGTTTCAGTGTTTGGGGAAGGGGTTTCAGTGTGTGGGGAAGGGGTTTCAGTGTGTGGGGAAGGGGTTTCAGTGTGTGAGGAAGGGGTTTCAGTGTGTGGTGATGGGTGTCAGTGTGTGGTGATGGGTTTCCGTGAGTGGGGAATGGTTTCAGCATGTGGGGAAGGGGTGTCAGTGTGTGGGAAAGGGGTTTCAGTGTGTGGTGATGGGTTTCAGTGTGTGGGGAAGGGGTTTCAGTGTGTGGGGAAGGGGTTTCAGTGTGTGGTGATGGGTTTCAGTGTGTGGGGAAGGGTTTCAGTGTGTGGGAAAGGGCTTTCAGTGTGTGGGGAAGGGGTTTCAGTGTGTGTGGAAGAGGTTTCAGTGTGTGGGGATGGGTTTCAGTGTTTGGGGAAGGTGTTTCAGTGTGTGGGGAAGGGGTTTCAGTTTGTGGGGAAGGGGTTTCATTGTTGTGGGGAAGGGGTTTCAGTGTGTGGGGATGGGACAGTGCGTCGGCATGGGTTTAAGTGCGTGGTGATGGGTTTCAGTGTGTGGGGAAGGGTTTCAGTGTGTGGGGAAGGGGTTTCAGTGTGTGGGGAAGGGGTTTCAGTGTGTGGGGATGGGTTTCAGTGTGTGGGGATGGGGTTCAGTGTGTGGGGAAGGGGTTTTAGTGTTTGTGGAAGAGGTTTCAGTGAGTGGTGATGGGTTTCAGTGTGTGGGGAAGGGGTTTCAGTGTGTGGGGAAGGGGTTTCAGTGTGTGGGGATGGATTTCAGTGTGTGGGGATGGGTTTCAGTGAGTGGGGAAGGGGGTTCAGTGTGTGTCTGAGAGGTTTCAGTGTGTGGGGATGGGTTTCAGTGTGTGGTGATGGGTTTCAGTGTGTGGGGAAGGGTTTCAGTGTGTGGGGATGGTTGTCAGTGTGTGGGGAAGGGTTTCAGTGTGTGGGGAAGGGGTTTTAGTGTGTGGGGATGGGTTTCTGTGTGTGGGGAAGGGTTTCAGTGTGTGGGAAAGGGCTTTCAGTGTGTGGGAAAGGGCTTTCAGTGTGTGGGGAAGGGGTTTCAGTGTGTGTGGAAGAGGTTTCAGTGTGTGGGGAAGGTGTTTCAGTGTGTGGGGATGGTGTTTCAGTGTGTGGGGAAGGGGTTTCAGTGTGTGGGGAAGGGGTTTCTGTGTGTGGGGATGGGACAGTGCGTCGGGATGGGTTTCAGTGTGTGGTGATGGGTTTCAGTGTGTGGGGAAGGGTTTCAGTGTGTGGGGAAGGGGTTTCAGTGTGTGGGGATGGGGTTCAGTGTGTGGGGATGGGTTTCAATGTGTGGGGAAGGGGTTTTAGGGTGTGTGGAAGAGGTTTCAGTGAGTGGTGATGGGTTTCAGTGTGTGGGGAAGGGTTTCAGTGTGTGGGGAAGGGGTTTCAGTGTGTGGGGATGGGTTTCACTGTGTGGGGAAGTGTTTCAGTGTGGGGGGAAGGGTTTCAGTGTGTGGGGAAGGGGTTTCAGTGTGTGGGGTAGGGGTTTCAGTAGTGGCGAAGGGGCTTCAGTGTGTGGTGATGGGTTTCCGTGTGTGGTGATGGGTTTCCGTGTGTGGGGAAGAGGTTTCACCTTGTGGGGAAGGGGTTTCAGTGTGTGGGGAAGGGGTTTCAATGTGTGCTGATTGGTTTCAGTGTGTGGGGAAGGGGTTTCAGTGTGTGGGGAAGGGGTTTCAGTGTGTGGGGAAGGGGTTTAAGTGTGTGGTGATGGGTTTGAGTTGGTGGGAAAGGGGTTTCAGTGTGTGGGGAATGGTTTCAGCATGTGGGGAAGGGGTGTCAGTGTGTGGGAAAGGGGTTTCAGTGTGTGGTGATGGGTTTCAGTGTGTGGGGAAAGGGTTTCAGTGTGTGGTGATGGGTGTCAGTGTGTGGTGATGGGTTTCCGTATGTGGGGAATGGTTTCAGCATGTGGGAAGGGGTGTCAGTGTGTGGGAAAGGGGTTTCAATGTGTGGTGATGGGTTTCAGTGTGTGGGGAAAGGGTTTCAGTGCGTGGGGAAGGGGTTTCAGTGTGTGGTGATGGGTTTCAGTGTGTGGGGAAGGGTTTCAGTGGGTGGGAAAGGGCTTTCAGTGTGTGGGGAAGTGGTTTCAGTGTGTGTGGAAGAGGTTTCAGTGTGTGGGGATGGGTTTCAGTGTTTGGGGAAGGTGTTTCAGTGTGTGGGGAAGGGGTTTCAGTGTGTGGGGAAGGGGTTTCAGTGTGTGGGGATGGGACAGTGCGTCGGCATGGGTTTCAGTGCGTGGTGATGGGTTTCAGTGTGTGGGGAAGGGTTTCAGTGTGTGGGGAAGGGGTTTCAGTGTGTGGGGAAGGGGTTTCAGTGTGTGGGGATGGGTTTCAGTGTGTGGGGATGGGGTTCAGTGTGTGGGGAAGGGGTTTTAGTGTTTGTGGAAGAGGTTTCAGTGAGTGGTGATGGGTTTCAGTGTGTGGGGATGGGGTTTCAGTGTGTGGGGAAGGGGTTTCAGTGTGTGGGGATGGATTTCAGTGTGTGGGGATGGGTTTCAGTGTGTGGGGAAGGGGTTTCAGTGTGTGTCTGAGAGGTTTCAGTGTGTGGGGATGGGTTTCAGTGTGTGGTGATGGGTTTCAGTGTGTGGGGAAGGGTTTCAGTGTGTGGGGATGGTTGTCAGTGTGTGGGGAAGGGTTTCAGTCTGCGGGGAAGGGGTTTCAGTGTGTGGGAATGGGTTTCTGTGTGTGGTGATGTGTTTCAGTGTGCGGGTACGGGTTTCAGTGTGTGGGGAAGTGGTTTCAGTGTGTGGGGAAGGGGTTTCAGTGTGTGGGGATGGTTTTCAGTGCGTGGGGAAGGGATTTAGTGCGTGGGGAAGGGGTTTCAGTATGTGGGGCAGGGGTTTCAGTGTGTTGGGAAGGGTTTCAGTGTGTGGTGATGGGTTTCAGTGTGTGGAGAAGGGGTTTCAGTGTGTGGGGAAGGGGTTTCAGTGTTTGCGGAAGGGGTTTCAGTGTGTGGGGATGGGTTTCAGTGGGTGGGGAATGGTTTTAGTGCGTGGGGAAGGGCTTTCAGTGTGTGGGGAAGGGGTTTCCGTGTGTGGTGATGGGTTTCAGTGTGTGGGGAAGGGTTTCAGTGTGTGGTGATGGATTTCAGTGTGTGGAGAAGTGGTTTTAGTGTGTGTGGAAGAGGTTTCAGTGTGTGGGGATGGGTTTCAGTGTTTGGGGAAGGTGTTTCAGTGTGTGGGGAAGGGGTTGCAGTGTGTGGGGAAGGGGTTTCAGTGTGTGGGGATGGGACAGTGCGTCGGCATGGGTTTCAGTGCGTGGTGATGGGTTTCAGTGGGTGGGAAAGGGCTTTCAGTGTGTGGGGAAGTGGTTTCAGTGTGTGTGGAAGAGGTTTCAGTGTGTGGGGATGGGTTTCAGTGTTTGGGGAAGGTGTTTCAGTGTGTGGGGAAGGGGTTTCAGTGTGTGGGGAAGGGGTTTCAGTGTGTGGGGATGGGACAGTGCGTCGGCATGGGTTTCAGTGCGTGGTGATGGGTTTCAGTGTGTGGGGAAGGGTTTCAGTGTGTGGGGAAGGGGTTTCAGTGTGTGGGGAAGGGGTTTCAGTGTGTGGGGATGGGTTTCAGTGTGTGGGGATGGGGTTCAGTGTGTGGGGAAGGGGTTTTAGTGTTTGTGGAAGAGGTTTCAGTGAGTGGTGATGGGTTTCAGTGTGTGGGGAAGGGGTTTCAGTGTGTGGGGAAGGAGTTTCAGTGTGTGGGGATGGATTTCAGTGTGTGGGGATGGGTTTCAGTGTGTGGGGAAGGGGTTTCAGTGTGTGTCTGAGAGGTTTCAGTGTGTGGGGATGGGTTTCAGTGTGTGGTGATGGGTTTCAGTGTGTGGGGAAGGGTTTCAGTGTGTGGGGATGGTTGTCAGTGTGTGGGGAAGGGTTTCAGTCTGTGGGGAAGGGGTTTCAGTGTGTGGGAATGGGTTTCTGTGTGTGGTGATGTGTTTCAGTGTGCGGGTACGGGTTTCAGTGTGTGGGGAAGTGGTTTCAGTGTGTGGGGAAGGGGTTTCAGTGTGTGGGGATGGTTTTCAGTGCGTGGGGAAGGGATTTAGTGCGTGGGGAAGGGGTTTCAGTATGTGGGGCAGGGGTTTCAGTGTGTTGGGAAGGGTTTCAGTGTGTGGTGATGGGTTTCAGTGTGTGGAGAAGGGGTTTCAGTGTGTGGGGAAGGGGTTTCAGTGTTTGCGGAAGGGGTTTCAGTGTGTGGGGATGGGTTTCAGTGGGTGGGGAATGGTTTTAGTGCGTGGGGAAGGGCTTTCAGTGTGTGGGGAAGGGGTTTCCGTGTGTGGTGATGGGTTTCAGTGTGTGGGGAAGGGTTTCAGTGTGTGGTGATGGATTTCAGTGTGTGGAGAAGTGGTTTTAGTGTGTGGGGATGAGTTTCAGTGTGTGAGGAGGGGTTTATTTGTATGATGATGGGTTTCAGTGCGTGGGGAAGGGGTCAGTGTGTGGGTATGGGTTTCAGTGTGTGGTGATGGGTTTCAGTGTGTGGGGAAGAGGTTTCAGTGTGTGGGGAAGGGTTTCAGAGTGTGCGGAAGGGGTTTCAGGGTGTGGGGAAGGGGTTTCAGTGGGTGGGGAATGGTTTAAGTGTGTGGGGAAGGCGTTTTAGTGTGTGGGGAAGGGGTTTCAGTGTGTGGGGAAGGGGTTTCAGTGTGTGGGGATGTGTTTCAGTGTGTGGTGATGGGTGTCAGTGTGTGCGGAAGGGTTTCAGTATGTGGGGAATGGGTTTCAGTGTGTGGGGACGGGGTTTCAGTGTGTGGGGAAGGGTTTTAGTGTGTGGTGATGGCTTTCAGTGTGTGGTGATGGGTTTCAGTGTGTGGGGAAGGGTTTCGGTGTGTGGGTAAGGGGTTTCAGTGTGTGGGTAAGGGGTTTCAGTGTGTTGCGAAGGGGTTTCAGTGTGTGGTCATGGGTTTCAGTGATTGGTGATGGGTTTCAGTGTGTGGTGATGGGTTTCAGTGTGTGGTGATGGGTTTCAGTGTGTGGGGAAGGGTTTCAGTGTGTGGGGAAGGGGTTTCAGTGCGTGGGGAAGGGGTTTCAGTGTGTGGTGATGGTTTTCAGTGTGTGGGGAAGTGTTTCAGTGTTTGTGGAAGGGGTTTCATTGTGTGGGGAAGTGGTTTCAGTGTGTGGTGATGGGTTTCAGTGTGTGGGTAAGGGTTTCAGTGTGTGGGGAATGGTTTTCAGTGTTTGGGGAAGGGGTTTCAGTGTGTGTGGAAGAGGTTTCAGTGTGTGTGGTTGGGTTTCATTGTTTGGGGAAGGTGTTTCACTGTGTGGGGAAGGGGTTTCAGTGTGTGGGGAAGTGGTTTCAGTGTGTGGGGAAGGGTTTCAGCCTGTAGGGAAAGGTTTCAGTGTGTGTGGAAGAGGTTTCAGTGTGTGTGGAAGAGGTTTCAGTGTGTGGGGATGGGTTTCACTGTGTGCGGAAGGTGTTTCAGTGTGTGGGGAAGGGATTTCTGTTTGTGTGGAAGAGGGTTCAGTGTGTGGGGATGGGTTTCAGTGTGTGGGGAAGGGTTTCAGTGTGTGGGGAAGGGTTTCAGTGTGTGGGGAAGGGGTTTCAGTGTGTGGGGAAGGGTTACAGTCTGCGATGAAGGGGTTTCAGTGTGTGGGGAAGGTGTTTCAGTGTGTGGTGATGGGTTTCCGTGTGTGGGGAAGGGTTTCAGCATGTGGGGAAGGGGTGTCAGTGTGTGGGAAAGGGGTTTCAGTGTGTGGTGATGGGTTTCAGAGTGTGGGGAAGGGTTTCAGTGTGTGGGGAAGGGGTTTCAGTGTGTGGGAAAGGGGTTTCAGTGTGTGGTGATGGGTTTCAGTGTGTGGGGAAGGGTTTCAGTGTGTGGGAAAGGGCTTTCAGTGTGTGGGAAAGGGCTTTCAGTGTGTGGGGAAGGGGTTTCAGTGTGTGTGGAAGAGGTTTCAGTGTGTGGGGAAGGTGTTTCAGTGTGTGGGGAAGGTGTTTCAGTGTGTGGGGAAGGGGTTTCAGTGTGCGGGGAAGGGGTTTCAGTGTGTGGGGATGGGACAGTGCGTCGAGATGGGTTTCAGTGTGTGGGGATGGGTTTCAGTGTGTGGGGAAGGGTTTCAGTGTGTGGGGAAGGGGTTTCAGTGTGTGGGGATGGGGTTCAGTGTGTGGGGATGGGTTTCAGTGTGTGGGGAAGGGGTTTTAGGGTGTGTGGAAGAGGTTTCAGTGAGTGGTGATGGGTTTCAGTGTGTGGGGAAGGGTTTCAGTGTGTGGGGAAGGGGTTTCAGTCTGTGGGGATGGGACAGTGCGTCGGGATGGGTTTCAGTGTGTGGTGATGGGTTTCAGTGTGTGGGGAAGGGTTTCAGTGTGTGGGGAAGAGGTTTCAGTGTGTGGGGATGGGTTTCACTGTGTGGGGAAGTGTTTCAGTGTGTGGGGAAGGGTTTCAGTGTGTGGGGAAGGGGTTTCAGTGTGTGGGGAAGGGGTTTCAGTGCGTGGCGAAGGGGCTTCAGTATGTGGTGATGGGTTTCAGTGTGTGGTGATGGGTTTCCGTGTGTGGGGAAGAGGTTTCACCTTGTGGGGAAGGGGTTTCAGTGTGTGGGGAAGGAATTTCAGTGTGTGCTGATTGGTTTCAGTGTGTGGGGAAGGGGTTTCAGTGTGTGGGGAAGGGGTTTCAGTGTGTGGGGAAGGGGTTTAAGTGTGTGGTGATGGGTTTCAGTTGGTGGGAAAGGGGTTTCAGTGTGTGGGGAAGGGGTTTCAGTGTGTGTGGAAGAGGTTTCAGTGTGTGGGGATGGGTTTCAGTGTGTGGGGAAGGGGTTTCAGTGTGCGGGGAAGCGGTTTCAGTGTGTGGGGATGGGGCAGTGCGTCGGGATGGGTTTCAGTGTGTGGTGATGGGTTTCAGTGTGTGGGGAAGGGTTTCAGTGTGTGGGGAAGGGGTTTCAGTGTGTGGGGATGGGTTTCAGTGTCTGGGGATGTGTTTCAGTGTGTGGGGAAGGGGTTTCAGTGTGTGTGGAAGAGGTTTCAGTGTGTGGTAATGGGGTTCAGTGTGTGGGGAAGGGTTTTAGGGAGCGGTGAAGGGGTTTCAGTGTGTGGGGATGGATTTCAGTGTGTGGGGATGGGTTTCATTGAGTGGGGAAGGGGTTTCAGTGTGTGTGGAAGAGGTTTCAGTGTGTGGGGATGGGTTTCAGTGTGTGGTGATGGGTTTCAGTGTGTGGGGAAGGATTTTCAGTGTGTGGCGATGGGTTTCAGTGTGCGCGGAAGGGGTTTCAGTCTGTGGTGTTGGGTGTCAGTGTGTGGGGAAAGGATTCAGTGTGTGGGGATCGGTTGCAGTGTGTGGGGATGGGGTTCAGTGTGTGGGGATGGGTGTCAGTGTGTGGGGAAGGGGTTTCAGTGTGTGGTGATGGGTTTCAGTGTGTCGGGAAGGGTTACAGTCTGCGGCGAAGGGGTTTCAGTGTGTGGGGAAGGTGTTTCAGTGTGTGGTGATGGGTTTCCGTGTGTGGGGAAGGGTTTCAGCATGTGGGGAAGGGGTGACAGTGTGTGGGAAAGGGGTTTCAGTGTGTGGTAATGGGTTTCAGAGTGTGGGGAAGGGTTTCAGTGTGTGGGGAAGGGGTTTCAGTGTGTGGGGAAGGGGTTTCAGTGTGTGGTGATGGGTTTCAGTGTGTGGGGAAGGGTTTCAGTGTGTGGGGAAGGGTTTCAGTGTGTGGGAAAGGGCTTTCAGTGTGTGGGAAAGTGGTTTCAGTGTGTGTGGAAGAGGTTTCAGTGTGTGGGGAAGGTGTTTCAGTGTGTGGGGAAGGTGTTTCAGTGTGTGGGGAAGGTGTTTCAGTGTGTGGGGAAGGGGTTTCAGTGTGCGGGGAAGGGGTTTCAGTGTGTGGGGATGGGACAGTGCGTCGGGATGGGTTTCAGTGTGTGGTGATGGGTTTCAGTGTGTGGGGAAGGGTTTCAGTGTGTGGGGAAGGGGTTTCAGTGTGTGGGGATGGGGTTCAGTGTGTGGGGATGGGTTTCAGTGTGTGGGGAAGGGGTTTTAGGGTGTGTGGAAGAGGTTTCAGTGAGTGGTGATGGGTTTCAGTGTGTGGGGAAGGGGTTTCAGTGTGTGGGGAAGGGGTTTCAGTCTGTGGGGATGGGACAGTGCGTCGGGATGGGTTTCAGTGTGTGGTGATGGGTTTCAGTGTGTGGGGAAGGGTTTCAGTGTGTGGGGAAGAGGTTTCAGTGTGTGGGGATGGGTTTCACTGTGTGGGGAAGTGTTTCAGTGTGTGGGGAAGGGTTTCAGTGTGTGGGGAAGGGGTTTCAGTGTGTGGGGTAGGGGTTTCAGTGAGTGGCGAAGGGGCTTCAGTGTGTGGTGATGGGTTTCAGTGTGTGGTGATGGGTTTCCGTGTGTGGGGAAGAGGTTTCACCTTGTGGGGAAGGGGTTTCAGTGTGTGGGGAAGGGGTTTCAGTGTGTGCTGATTGGTTTCAGTGTGTGGGGAAGGGGTTTCAGTGTGTGGGGAAGGGGTTTCAATGTGTGGGGAAGGGGTTTCAGTGTGTGGTGATGGGTTTCAGTTGGTGGGAAAGGGGTTTCAGTGTGTGGGGAAGGGGTTTCAGTGTGTGTGGAAGAGGTTTCAGTGTGTGGGGATGGGTTTCAGTGTGTGGTGAAGGTGTTACAGTGTGCGGGGAAGGGGTTTCAGTGTGTGGGGATGGGGCATTGCGTCGGGATGGGTTTCAGTGTGTGGTGATGGGTTTCAGTGTGTGGTGATGGGTTTCAGTGTGTGGGGAAGGGGTTTCAGTGTGTGTGGAAGAGGTTTCAGTGTGTGGTGATGGGTTTCAGTGTGTGGGGAAGGGGTTTCAGTGTGTGGGGATGGGTTTCAGTGTGTGGGGATGGGTTTCAGTGTGTGGGGAAGGGGTTTCAGTGTGTGTGGAAGAGGTTTCAGTGTGTGGTAATGGGGTTCAGTCTGTGGGGAAGGGTTTCAGGGAGTGGTGAAGGGGTTTCAGTGTGTGGGGATGGATTTCAGTGTGTGTGGAAGAGGTTTCAGTGGGTGGTAATGGGGTTCAGTCTGTGGGGAAGGGTTTCAGGGAGTGGTGAAGGGGTTTCAGTGTGTGGGGATGGATTTCAGTGTGTGGGGAAGGGGTTTCAGTGTGTGGTGATGGGTTTCAGTGTGTGGGGAAGGGGTTTCAGTGTGTGGGGATGGGTTTCAGTGTGTGGGGATGGGTTTCAGTGTGTGGGGAAGGGGTTTCAGTGTGTGTGGAAGAGTTTCAGTGTGTGGTAATGGGGTTCAGTCTGTGGGGAAGGGTTTCAGGGAGTGGTGAAGGGGTTTCAGTGTGTGGGGATGGATTTCAGTGTGTGTGGAAGAGGTTTCAGTGTGTGCGGATGGGTTTCAGTGTGTGGTGATGGGTTTCAGTGTGTGGGGAAGGATTTTCAGTGTGTGGCGATGGGTTTCAGTGTGCGCGGAAGGGGTTTCAGTCTGTGGTGTTGGGTTTCAGTGTGTGGGGAAAGGTTTCAGTGTGTGGGGATGGGTTTCAGTGAGTGGGGATGGGGTTCAGTGTGTGGTGATAGGTTTCAGTGTGTGGGGAAGGATTTTCAGTGTGTGGCGATGGGTTTCAGTGTGCGCGGAAGGGGTTTCAGTCTGTGGTGTTGGGTTTCAGTGTGTGGGGAAAGGTTTCAGTGTGTGGGGATGGGTTTCAGTGAGTGGGGATGGGGTTCAGTGTGTCGTGATGGGTTTCAGTGTGTGGGGAAGGGTTTCAGTGTCTGGGGAAGGGTTTCAGTGTGTGGGGATGGGTGTCAGTGTAATGGGGAAGGGATTTCAGTGTGTGGTGATGGGTTTCAGTGTGTGGGGAAGGGTTACAGTGTGTGGAGAAGGGGTTTCAGCGTGTGGGGGAGGCGTTTTCGTGTGTGCGGAAGGGGTTTCAGTGTGTGGGGAAGGGGTTTCAGTGTGTGGGGAAGGGTTTCAGTGTGTGGGGATGGGTTTCAGTGTGTGGTGATGTCTTTCAGTGTGTTCTGATGGGTTTCAGTGTGTGGGGATGGGTTTCAGTGTGTGGGTTAGGGGTTTCAGTGTGTGGGGAAGGGGTTTCAGTGTGTGGTGATGGGGTTCAGTGTGTGGTGATGGGTTTCAGTGTGTGGGGAAGGGGTTTCAGTGTGTGGCGAAGGGGTTTCAGTGTGTGAGGAAGGGGTTTCAGTGTGTGATGATGGGTGTCAGTGTGTGGTGATGGGTTTCAGTGTGTGGGGAAGGGTTTCAGTGTGTGGGGAAGGGGTTTCAGTGTGTGGGGATGGGGTTCAGTGTGTGGGGATGGGTTTCAGTGTGTGGGGAAGGGGTTTTAGGGTGTGTGGAAGAGGTTTCAGTGAGTGGTGATGGGTTTCAGTGTGTGGGGAAGGGGTTTCAGTGTGTGGGGAAGGGGTTTCAGTCTGTGGGGATGGGACAGTGCGTCGGGATGGGTTTCAGTGTGTGGTGATGGGTTTCAGTGTGTGGGGAAGGGTTTCAGTGTGTGGGGAAGAGGTTTCAGTGTGTGGGGATGGGTTTCACTGTGTGGGGAAGTGTTTCAGTGTGTGGGGAAGGGTTTCAGTGTGTGGGGAAGGGGTTTCAGTGTGTGGGGTAGGGGTTTCAGTGAGTGGCGAAGGGGCTTCAGTGTGTGGTGATGGGTTTCAGTGTGTGGTGATGGGTTTCCGTGTGTGGGGAAGAGGTTTCACCTTGTGGGGAAGGGGTTTCAGTGTGTGGGGAAGGGGTTTCAGTGTGTGCTGATTGGTTTCAGTGTGTGGGGAAGGGGTTTCAGTGTGTGGGGAAGGGGTTTCAATGTGTGGGGAAGGGGTTTCAGTGTGTGGTGATGGGTTTCAGTTGGTGGGAAAGGGGTTTCAGTGTGTGGGGAAGGGGTTTCAGTGTGTGTGGAAGAGGTTTCAGTGTGTGGGGATGGGTTTCAGTGTGTGGTGAAGGTGTTACAGTGTGCGGGGAAGGGGTTTCAGTGTGTGGGGATGGGTTTCAGTGAGTGGGGATGGGGTTCAGTGTGTCGTGATGGGTTTCAGTGTGTGGGGAAGGGTTTCAGTGTCTGGGGAAGGGTTTCAGTGTGTGGGGATGGGTGTCAGTGTAATGGGGAAGGGATTTCAGTGTGTGGTGATGGGTTTCAGTGTGTGGGGAAGGGTTACAGTGTGTGGAGAAGGGGTTTCAGCGTGTGGGGGAGGCGTTTTCGTGTGTGCGGAAGGGGTTTCAGTGTGTGGGGAAGGGGTTTCAGTGTGTGGGGAAGGGTTTCAGTGTGTGGGGATGGGTTTCAGTGTGTGGTGATGTCTTTCAGTGTGTTCTGATGGGTTTCAGTGTGTGGGGATGGGTTTCAGTGTGTGGGTTAGGGGTTTCAGTGTGTGGGGAAGGGGTTTCAGTGTGTGGTGATGGGGTTCAGTGTGTGGTGATGGGTTTCAGTGTGTGGGGAAGGGGTTTCAGTGTGTGGGGAAGGGGTTTCAGTGTGTGAGGAAGGGGTTTCAGTGTGTGATGATGGGTGTCAGTGTGTGGTGATGGGTTTCAGTGTGTGGGGAAGGGTTTCAGTGTGTGGGGAAGGGGTTTCAGTGTGTGGGGATGGGGTTCAGTGTGTGGGGATGGGTTTCAGTGTGTGGGGAAGGGGTTTTAGGGTGTGTGGAAGAGGTTTCAGTGAGTGGTGATGGGTTTCAGTGTGTGGGGAAGGGGTTTCAGTGTGTGGGGAAGGGGTTTCAGTCTGTGGGGATGGGACAGTGCGTCGGGATGGGTTTCAGTGTGTGGTGATGGGTTTCAGTGTGTGGGGAAGGGTTTCAGTGTGTGGGGAAGAGGTTTCAGTGTGTGGGGATGGGTTTCACTGTGTGGGGAAGTGTTTCAGTGTGTGGGGAAGGGTTTCAGTGTGTGGGGAAGGGGTTTCAGTGTGTGGGGTAGGGGTTTCAGTGAGTGGCGAAGGGGCTTCAGTGTGTGGTGATGGGTTTCAGTGTGTGGTGATGGGTTTCCGTGTGTGGGGAAGAGGTTTCACCTTGTGGGGAAGGGGTTTCAGTGTGTGGGGAAGGGGTTTCAGTGTGTGCTGATTGGTTTCAGTGTGTGGGGAAGGGGTTTCAGTGTGTGGGGAAGGGGTTTCAATGTGTGGGGAAGGGGTTTCAGTGTGTGGTGATGGGTTTCAGTTGGTGGGAAAGGGGTTTCAGTGTGTGGGGAAGGGGTTTCAGTGTGTGTGGAAGAGGTTTCAGTGTGTGGGGATGGGTTTCAGTGTGTGGTGAAGGTGTTACAGTGTGCGGGGAAGGGGTTTCAGTGTGTGGGGATGGGGCATTGCGTCGGGATGGGTTTCAGTGTGTGGTGATGGGTTTCAGTGTGTGGTGATGGGTTTCAGTGTGTGGGGAAGGGGTTTCAGTGTGTGTGGAAGAGGTTTCAGTGTGTGGTGATGGGTTTCAGTGTGTGGGGAAGGGGTTTCAGTGTGTGGGGATGGGTTTCAGTGTGTGGGGATGGGTTTCAGTGTGTGGGGAAGGGGTTTCAGTGTGTGTGGAAGAGGTTTCAGTGTGTGGTAATGGGGTTCAGTCTGTGGGGAAGGGTTTCAGGGAGTGGTGAAGGGGTTTCAGTGTGTGGGGATGGATTTCAGTGTGTGTGGAAGAGGTTTCAGTGTGTGGTAATGGGGTTCAGTCTGTGGGGAAGGGTTTCAGGGAGTGGTGAAGGGGTTTCAGTGTGTGGGGATGGATTTCAGTGTGTGGGGAAGGGGTTTCAGTGTGTGGTGATGGGTTTCAGTGTGTGGGGAAGTGGTTTCAGTGTGTGGGGATGGGTTTCAGTGTGTGGGGATGGTTTTCAGTGTGTGGGGAAGGGGTTTCAGTGTGTGTGGAAGAGGTTTCAGTGTGTGGTAATGGGGTTCAGTCTGTGGGGAAGGGTTTCAGGGAGTGGTGAAGGGGTTTCAGTGTGTGGGGATGGATTTCAGTGTGTGTGGAAGAGGTTTCAGTGTGTGCGGATGGGTTTCAGTGTGTGGTGATGGGTTTCGGTGTGTGGGGAAGGATTTTCAGTGTGTGGCGATGGGTTTCAGTGTGCGCGGAAGGGGTTTCAGTCTGTGGTGTTGGGTTTCAGTGTGTGGGGAAAGGTTTCAGTGTGTGGGGATGGGTTTCAGTGAGTGGGGATGGGGTTCAGTGTGTGGTGATAGGTTTCAGTGTGTGGGGAAGGATTTTCAGTGTGTGGCGATGGGTTTCAGTGTGCGCGGAAGGGGTTTCAGTCTGTGGTGTTGGGTTTCAGTGTGTGGGGAAAGGTTTCAGTGTGTGGGGATGGGTTTCAGTGAGTGGGGATGGGGTTCAGTGTGTCGTGATGGGTTTCAGTGTGTGGGGAAGGGTTTCAGTGTCTGGGGAAGGGTTTCAGTGTGTGGGGATGGGTGTCAGTGTAATGGGGAAGGGATTTCAGTGTGTGGTGATGGGTTTCAGTGTGTGGGGAAGGGTTACAGTGTGTGGAGAAGGGGTTTCAGCGTGTGGGGGAGGCGTTTTCGTGTGTGCGGAAGGGGTTTCAGTGTGTGGGGAAGGGGTTTCAGTGTGTGGGGAAGGGTTTCAGTGTGTGGGGATGGGTTTCAGTGTGTGGTGATGTCTTTCAGTGTGTTCTGATGGGTTTCAGTGTGTGGGGATGGGTTTCAGTGTGTGGGTTAGGGGTTTCAGTGTGTGGGGAAGGGGTTTCAGTGTGTGGTGATGGGGTTCAGTGTGTGGTGATGGGTTTCAGTGTGTGGGGAAGGGGTTTCAGTGTGTGGCGAAGGGGTTTCAGTGTGTGAGGAAGGGGTTTCAGTGTGTGATGATGGGTGTCAGTGTGTGGTGATGGGTTTCAGTGTGTGGGGAAGGGTTTCAGTGCGTGGGGAAGGGGTTTCAGTGTGTGGGGAAAGGGTTTCAGTGTGTGGGGATGGGTTTCAATGTGTGGGGATGGGTTTCAGTGTGTGGGGAAGGGTTTCAGTGTGTGGGAAAGGGCTTTCAGTGTGTGGGGAAGGGGTTTCAGTCTGTGTGGAAGAGGTTTCAGTGTGTGGGGAAGGGGTTTCAGTGTGTGGGGATGGGACAGTGCGTCGGGATGGGTTTCAGTGTGTGGTGATGGGTTTCAGTGTGTGGGGAAGGGTTTCAGTGTGTGGTGAAGGGGTTTCAGTGTGTGGGGATGGGGTTCAGTGTGTGGGGATGGGTGTCAGTGTGTGGGGAAGGGGTTTTAGGGTGTGTGGAAGAGGTTTCAGTGAGTGGTGATGGGTTTCAGTGTGTGGGGAAGGGGTTTCAGTCTGTGGGGATGGGACAGTGCGTCGGGATGGGTTTCAGTGTGTGGTGATGGGTTTCAGTGTGTGGGGAAGGGTTTCAGTGTGTGGGGAAGAGGTTTCACTGTGTGGGGAAGTGTTTCAGTGTGTGGGGAAGGGTTTCAGTGTGTGGGGAAGGGGTTTCAGTGTGTGGGGTAGGGGTTTCAGTGAGTGGCGAAGGGGCTTCAGTGTGTGGGGATGGGTTTCAGTGTGTGGTGATGGGTTTCCGTGTGTGGGGAAGAGGTTTCACCTTGTGGGGAAGGGGTTTCAGTGTGTGGGGGAGGGTTTCAGTGTGTGGGGAAGGGGTTTTAGGGTGTCTGGAAGAGGTTTCAGTGAGTGGTGATGGGTTTCAGTGTGTGGGGAAGGGTTTCAGTGTGTGGGGAAGGGGTTTCAGTGTGTGGGGATGGGGTTCAGTGTGTGGGGATGGGTTTCAATGTGTGGGGAAGGGGTTTTAGGGTGTCTGGAAGAGGTTTCAGTGAGTGGTGATGGGTTTCAGTGTGCGGGGAAGGGTTTCAGTGTGTGGGGAAGGGGTTTCAGTGTGTGGGGATGGGTTTCACTGTGTGGGGAAGTGTTTCAGTGTGTGGGGAAGGGTTTCAGTGTGTGGGGAAGGGGTTTCAGTGTGTGGGGTAGGGGTTTCAGTAGTGGCGAAGGGGCTTCAGTGTGTGGTGATGGGTTTCAGTGTGTGGGGATGGGTTTCACTGTGTGGGGAAGTGTTTCAGTGTGTGGGGAAGTGTTTCAGTGTGTGGGGAAGGGGTTTCAGTGTGTGGGGTAGGGGTTTCAGTGAGTGGCGAAGGGGCTTCAGTGTGTGGTGATGGGTTTCAGTGTGTGGTGATGGGTTTCCGTGTGTGGGGAAGAGGTTTCACCTTGTGGGGAAGGGGTTTCAGTGTGTGGGGAAGGGGTTTCAGTGTGTGCTGATTGGTTTCAGTGTGTGGGGAAGGGGTTTCAGTGTGTGGGGAAGGGGTTTCAATGAGTGGGGAAGGGGTTTCAGTGTGTGGTGATGGGTTTCAGTTGGTGGGAAAGGGGTTTCAGTGTGTGGGGAAGGGGTTTCAGTGTGTGTGGAAGAGGTTTCAGTGTGTGGGGATGGGTTTCAGTGTGTGGTGAAGGTGTTACAGTGTGCGGGGAAGGGGTTTCAGTGTGTGGGGATGGGGCATTGCGTCGGGATGGGTTTCAGTGTGTGGTGATGGGTTTCAGTGTGTGGTGATGGGTTTCAGTGTGTGGGGAAGGGGTTTCAGTGTGTGTGGAAGAGGTTTCAGTGTGTGGTGATGGGTTTCAGTGTGTGGGGAAGGGGTTTCAGTGTGTGGGGATGGGTTTCAGTGTGTGGGGATGGGTTTCAGTGTGTGAGGAAGGGGTTTCAGTGTGTGTGGAAGAGGTTTCAGTGTGTGGTAATGGGGTTCAGTCTGTGGGGAAGGGTTTCAGGGAGTGGTGAAGGGGTTTCAGTGTGTGGTAATGGGGTTCAGTCTGTGGGGAAGGGTTTCAGGGAGTGGTGAAGGGGTTTCAGTGTGTGGGGATGGATTTCAGTGTGTGGGGAAGGGGTTTCAGTGTGTGGTGATGGGTTTCAGTGTGTGGGGAAGGGGTTTCAGTGTGTGGGGATGGGTTTCAGTGTGTGGGGATGGGTTTCAGTGTGTGGGGAAGGGGTTTCAGTGTGTGTGGAAGAGGTTTCAGTGTGTGGTAATGGGGTTCAGTCTGTGGGGAAGGGTTTCAGGGAGTGGTGAAGGGGTTTCAGTGTGTGGGGATGGATTTCAGTGTGTGTGGAAGAGGTTTCAGTGTGTGCGGATGGGTTTCAGTGTGTGGTGATGGGTTTCAGTGTGTGGGGAAGGATTTTCAGTGTGTGGCGATGGGTTTCAGTGAGCGCGGAAGGGGTTTCAGTCTGTGGTGTTGGGTTTCAGTGTGTGGGGAAAGGTTTCAGTGTGTGTGGATGGGTTTCAGTGAGTGGGGATGGGGTTCAGTGTGTGGTGATAGGTTTCAGTGTGTGGGGAAGGATTTTCAGTGTGTGGCGATGGGTTTCAGTGTGCGCGGAAGGGGTTTCAGTCTGTGGTGTTGGGTTTCAGTGTGTGGGGAAAGGTTTCAGTGTGTGGGGATGGGTTTCAGTGAGTGGGGATGGGGTTCAGTGTGTCGTGATGGGTTTCAGTGTGTGGGGAAGGGTTTCAGTGTCTGGGGAAGGGTTTCAGTGTGTGGGGATGGGTGTCAGTGTAATGGGGAAGGGATTTCAGTGTGTGGTGATGGGTTTCAGTGTGTGGGGAAGGGTTACAGTGTGTGGAGAAGGGGTTTCAGCGTGTGGGGGAGGCGTTTTCGTGTGTGCGGAAGGGGTTTCAGTGTGTGGGGAAGGGGTTTCAGTGTGTGGGGAAGGGTTTCAGTGTGTGGGGATGGGTTTCAGTGTGTGGTGATGTCTTTCAGTGTGTTCTGATGGGTTTCAGTGTGTGGGGATGGGTTTCAGTGTGTGGGTTAGGGGTTTCAGTGTGTGGGGAAGGGGTTTCAGTGTGTGGTGATGGGGTTCAGTGTGTGGTGATGGGTTTCAGTGTGTGGGGAAGGGGTTTCAGTGTGTGGCGAAGGGGTTTCAGTGTGTGAGGAAGGGGTTTCAGTGTGTGATGATGGGTGTCAGTGTGTGGTGATGGGTTTCAGTGTGTGGGGAAGGGTTTCAGTGCGTGGGGAAGGGGTTTCAGTGTGTGGGGAAAGGGTTTCAGTGTGTGGGGATGGGTTTCAGTGTGTGGGGATGGGTTTCAGTGTGTGGGGAAGGGTTTCAGTGTGTGGGAAAGGGCTTTCAGTGTGTGGGGAAGGGGTTTCAGTCTGTGTGGAAGAGGTTTCAGTGTGTGGGGAAGGGGTTTCAGTGTGTGGGGATGGGACAGTGCGTCGGGATGGGTTTCAGTGTGTGGTGATGGGTTTCAGTGTGTGGGGAAGGGTTTCAGTGTGTGGTGAAGGGGTTTCAGTGTGTGGGGATGGGGTTCAGTGTGTGGGGATGGGTGTCAGTGTGTGGGGAAGGGGTTTTAGGGTGTGTGGAAGAGGTTTCAGTGAGTGGTGATGGGTTTCAGTGTGTGGGGAAGGGGTTTCAGTCTGTGGGGATGGGACAGTGCGTCGGGATGGGTTTCAGTGTGTGGTGATGGGTTTCAGTGTGTGGGGAAGGGTTTCAGTGTGTGGGGAAGAGGTTTCACTGTGTGGGGAAGTGTTTCAGTGTGTGGGGAAGGGTTTCAGTGTGTGGGGTAGGGGTTTCAGTGTGTGGGGTAGGGGTTTCAGTGAGGGGCGAAGGGGCTTCAGTGTGTGGTGATGGGTTTCAGTGTGTGGTGATGGGTTTCCGTGTGTGGGGAAGAGGTTTCACCTTGTGGGGAAGGGGTTTCAGTGTGTGGGGGAGGGTTTCAGTGTGTGGGGAAGGGGTTTTAGGGTGTCTGGAAGAGGTTTCAGTGAGTGGTGATGGGTTTCAGTGTGTGGGGAAGGGTTTCAGTGTGTGGGGAAGGGGTTTCAGTGTGTGGGGATGGGGTTCAGTGTGTGGGGATGGGTTTCAATGTGTGGGGAAGGGGTTTTAGGGTGTCTGGAAGATGTTTCAGTGAGTGGTGATGGGTTTCAGTGTGTGGGGAAGGGTTTCAGTGTGTGGGGAAGGGGTTTCAGTGTGTGGGGATGGGTTTCACTGTGTGGGGAAGTGTTTCAGTGTGTGGGGAAGGGTTTCAGTGTGTGGGGTAGGGGTTTCAGTAGTGGCGAAGGGGCTTCAGTGTGTGGTGATGGGTTTCCGTGTGTGGTGATGGGTTTCCGTGTGTGGGGAAGAGGTTTCACCTTGTGGGGAAGGGGTTTCAGTGTGTGGGGAAGGGGTTTCAATGTGTGCTGATTGGTTTCAGTGTGTGGGGAAGGGGTTTCAGTGTGTGGGGAAGGGGTTTCAGTGTGTGGTGATGGGTTTCAGTTGGTGGGAAAGGGGTTTCAGTGTGTGGGGAAGGGGTTTCAGTGTGTGTGGAAGAGGTTTCAGTGTGTGGGGATGGGTTTCAGTGTGTGGGGAAGGTGTTTCAGTGTGCGGGGAAGGGGTTTCAGTGTGTGGGGATGGGGCATTGCGTCGGGATGGGTTTCAGTGTGTGGTGATGGGTTTCAGTGTGTGGGGAAGGGTTTCAGTGTGTGGGGAAGGGGTTTCAGTGTGTGGGGATGGGTTTCAGTGTGTGGGGATGGGTTTCAGTGTGTGGGGAAGGGGTTTCAGTGTGTGTGGAAGAGGTTTCAGTGTGTGGTAATGGGGTTCAGTGTGTGGGGAAGGGTTTCAGGGAGTGGTAAAGGGGTTTCAGTGTGTGGGGATGGATTTCAGTGTGTGGGGATGGGTTTCAGTGAGTGGGGAAGGGATTTCAGTGTGTGTGGAAGAGGTTTCAGTGTGTGGGGATGGGTTTCAGTGTGTGGTGATGGGTTCCAGTGTGTGGGGCAGGATTCTCAGTGTGTGGCGATGGGTTTCAGTGTGCGCGGAAGGGGTTTCAGTCTGTGGTGTTGGGTTTCAGTGTGTGGGGAAAGGTTTCAGAGTGTGGGGATGGGTTTCAGTGTGTGGGGATGGGGTTCAGTGTGTGGTGATGGGTTTCAGTGTGTGGGGAAGGATTCTCAGTGTGTGGCGATGGGTTTCAGTGTGCGCGGAAGGGGTATCAATCTGTGGTGTTGGGTTTCAGTGTGTGGGGAAAGGTTTCAGTGTGTGGGGATGGGTTTCAGTGTGTGGGGATCGGGTTCAGTGTGTGGTGATGTGTTTCAGTGTGTGGGGAAGGGTTTCAGTGTGTGGGAAAGGGCTTTCAGTGTGTGGGGAAGGGGTTTCAGTCTGTGTGGAAGAGGTTTCAGTGTGTGGGGAAGGGGTTTCAGTGTGTGGGGATGGGACAGTGCGTCGGGATGGGTTTCAGTGTGTGGTGATGGGTTTCAGTGTGTGGGGAAGGGTTTCAGTGTGTGGTGAAGGGGTTTCAGTGTGTGGGGATGGGGTTCAGTGTGTGGGGATGGGTGTCAGTGTGTGGGGAAGGGGTTTTAGGGTGTGTGGAAGAGGTTTCAGTGAGTGGTGATGGGTTTCAGTGTGTGGGGAAGGGGTTTCAGTCTGTGGGGATGGGACAGTGCGTCGGGATGGGTTTCAGTGTGTGGTGATGGGTTTCAGTGTGTGGGGAAGGGTTTCAGTGTGTGGGGAAGAGGTTTCACTGTGTGGGGAAGTGTTTCAGTGTGTGGGGAAGGGTTTCAGTGTGTGGGGAAGGGGTTTCAGTGTGTGGGGTAGGGGTTTCAGTGAGTGGCGAAGGGGCTTCAGTGTGTGGGGATGGGTTTCAGTGTGTGGTGATGGGTTTCCGTGTGTGGGGAAGAGGTTTCACCTTGTGGGGAAGGGGTTTCAGTGTGTGGGGGAGGGTTTCAGTGTGTGGGGAAGGGGTTTTAGGGTGTCTGGAAGAGGTTTCAGTGAGTGGTGATGGGTTTCAGTGTGTGGGGAAGGGTTTCAGTGTGTGGGGAAGGGGTTTCAGTGTGTGGGGATGGGGTTCAGTGTGTGGGGATGGGTTTCAATGTGTGGGGAAGGGGTTTTAGGGTGTCTGGAAGAGGTTTCAGTGAGTGGTGATGGGTTTCAGTGTGCGGGGAAGGGTTTCAGTGTGTGGGGAAGGGGTTTCAGTGTGTGGGGATGGGTTTCACTGTGTGGGGAAGTGTTTCAGTGTGTGGGGAAGGGTTTCAGTGTGTGGGGAAGGGGTTTCAGTGTGTGGGGTAGGGGTTTCAGTAGTGGCGAAGGGGCTTCAGTGTGTGGTGATGGGTTTCAGTGTGTGGGGATGGGTTTCACTGTGTGGGGAAGTGTTTCAGTGTGTGGGGAAGTGTTTCAGTGTGTGGGGAAGGGGTTTCAGTGTGTGGGGTAGGGGTTTCAGTGAGTGGCGAAGGGGCTTCAGTGTGTGGTGATGGGTTTCAGTGTGTGGTGATGGGTTTCCGTGTGTGGGGAAGAGGTTTCACCTTGTGGGGAAGGGGTTTCAGTGTGTGGGGAAGGGGTTTCAGTGTGTGCTGATTGGTTTCAGTGTGTGGGGAAGGGGTTTCAGTGTGTGGGGAAGGGGTTTCAATGAGTGGGGAAGGGGTTTCAGTGTGTGGTGATGGGTTTCAGTTGGTGGGAAAGGGGTTTCAGTGTGTGGGGAAGGGGTTTCAGTGTGTGTGGAAGAGGTTTCAGTGTGTGGGGATGGGTTTCAGTGTGTGGTGAAGGTGTTACAGTGTGCGGGGAAGGGGTTTCAGTGTGTGGGGATGGGGCATTGCGTCGGGATGGGTTTCAGTGTGTGGTGATGGGTTTCAGTGTGTGGTGATGGGTTTCAGTGTGTGGGGAAGGGGTTTCAGTGTGTGTGGAAGAGGTTTCAGTGTGTGGTGATGGGTTTCAGTGTGTGGGGAAGGGGTTTCAGTGTGTGGGGATGGGTTTCAGTGTGTGG
Organism: Heterodontus francisci; assembly: GCF_036365525.1. Classification (NCBI taxonomy): domain Eukaryota; kingdom Metazoa; phylum Chordata; class Chondrichthyes; order Heterodontiformes; family Heterodontidae; genus Heterodontus; species Heterodontus francisci. The sequence continues at coordinate 156,813,015 of NC_090376.1, forward strand.
GGATGGGTTTCAGTGTGTGAGGAAGGGGTTTCAGTGTGTGTGGAAGAGGTTTCAGTGTGTGGTAATGGGGTTCAGTCTGTGGGGAAGGGTTTCAGGGAGTGGTGAAGGGGTTTCAGTGTGTGGTAATGGGGTTCAGTCTGTGGGGAAGGGTTTCAGGGAGTGGTGAAGGGGTTTCAGTGTGTGGGGATGGATTTCAGTGTGTGGGGAAGGGGTTTCAGTGTGTGGTGATGGGTTTCAGTGTGTGGGGAAGGGGTTTCAGTGTGTGGGGATGGGTTTCAGTGTGTGGGGATGGGTTTCAGTGTGTGGGGAAGGGGTTTCAGTGTGTGTGGAAGAGGTTTCAGTGTGTGGTAATGGGGTTCAGTCTGTGGGGAAGGGTTTCAGGGAGTGGTGAAGGGGTTTCAGTGTGTGGGGATGGATTTCAGTGTGTGTGGAAGAGGTTTCAGTGTGTGCGGATGGGTTTCAGTGTGTGGTGATGGGTTTCAGTGTGTGGGGAAGGATTTTCAGTGTGTGGCGATGGGTTTCAGTGAGCGCGGAAGGGGTTTCAGTCTGTGGTGTTGGGTTTCAGTGTGTGGGGAAAGGTTTCAGTGTGTGGGGATGGGTTTCAGTGAGTGGGGATGGGGTTCAGTGTGTGGTGATAGGTTTCAGTGTGTGGGGAAGGATTTTCAGTGTGTGGCGATGGGTTTCAGTGTGCGCGGAAGGGGTTTCAGTCTGTGGTGTTGGGTTTCAGTGTGTGGGGAAAGGTTTCAGTGTGTGGGGATGGGTTTCAGTGAGTGGGGATGGGGTTCAGTGTGTCGTGATGGGTTTCAGTGTGTGGGGAAGGGTTTCAGTGTCTGGGGAAGGGTTTCAGTGTGTGGGGATGGGTGTCAGTGTAATGGGGAAGGGATTTCAGTGTGTGGTGATGGGTTTCAGTGTGTGGGGAAGGGTTACAGTGTGTGGAGAAGGGGTTTCAGCGTGTGGGGGAGGCGTTTTCGTGTGTGCGGAAGGGGTTTCAGTGTGTGGGGAAGGGGTTTCAGTGTGTGGGGAAGGGTTTCAGTGTGTGGGGATGGGTTTCAGTGTGTGGTGATGTCTTTCAGTGTGTTCTGATGGGTTTCAGTGTGTGGGGAAGGGGTTTCAGTGTGTGGTGATGGGGTTCAGTGTGTGGTGATGGGTTTCAGTGTGTGGGGAAGGGGTTTCAGTGTGTGGCGAAGGGGTTTCAGTGTGTGAGGAAGGGGTTTCAGTGTGTGATGATGGGTGTCAGTGTGTGGTGATGGGTTTCAGTGTGTGGGGAAGGGTTTCAGTGCGTGGGGAAGGGGTTTCAGTGTGTGGGGAAAGGGTTTCAGTGTGTGGGGATGGGTTTCAGTGTGTGGGGATGGGTTTCAGTGTGTGGGGAAGGGTTTCAGTGTGTGGGAAAGGGCTTTCAGTGTGTGGGGAAGGGGTTTCAGTCTGTGTGGAAGAGGTTTCAGTGTGTGGGGAAGGGGTTTCAGTGTGTGGGGATGGGACAGTGCGTCGGGATGGGTTTCAGTGTGTGGTGATGGGTTTCAGTGTGTGGGGAAGGGTTTCAGTGTGTGGTGAAGGGGTTTCAGTGTGTGGGGATGGGGTTCAGTGTGTGGGGATGGGTGTCAGTGTGTGGGGAAGGGGTTTTAGGGTGTGTGGAAGAGGTTTCAGTGAGTGGTGATGGGTTTCAGTGTGTGGGGAAGGGGTTTCAGTCTGTGGGGATGGGACAGTGCGTCGGGATGGGTTTCAGTGTGTGGTGATGGGTTTCAGTGTGTGGGGAAGGGTTTCAGTGTGTGGGGAAGAGGTTTCACTGTGTGGGGAAGTGTTTCAGTGTGTGGGGAAGGGTTTCAGTGTGTGGGGTAGGGGTTTCAGTGTGTGGGGTAGGGGTTTCAGTGAGGGGCGAAGGGGCTTCAGTGTGTGGTGATGGGTTTCAGTGTGTGGTGATGGGTTTCCGTGTGTGGGGAAGAGGTTTCACCTTGTGGGGAAGGGGTTTCAGTGTGTGGGGGAGGGTTTCAGTGTGTGGGGAAGGGGTTTTAGGGTGTCTGGAAGAGGTTTCAGTGAGTGGTGATGGGTTTCAGTGTGTGGGGAAGGGTTTCAGTGTGTGGGGAAGGGGTTTCAGTGTGTGGGGATGGGGTTCAGTGTGTGGGGATGGGTTTCAATGTGTGGGGAAGGGGTTTTAGGGTGTCTGGAAGAGGTTTCAGTGAGTGGTGATGGGTTTCAGTGTGTGGGGAAGGGTTTCAGTGTGTGGGGAAGGGGTTTCAGTGTGTGGGGATGGGTTTCACTGTGTGGGGAAGTGTTTCAGTGTGTGGGGAAGGGTTTCAGTGTGTGGGGAAGGGGTTTCAGTGTGTGGGGTAGGGGTTTCAGTAGTGGCGAAGGGGCTTCAGTGTGTGGTGATGGGTTTCCGTGTGTGGTGATGGGTTTCCGTGTGTGGGGAAGAGGTTTCACCTTGTGGGGAAGGGGTTTCAGTGTGTGGGGAAGGGGTTTCAATGTGTGCTGATTGGTTTCAGTGTGTGGGGAAGGGGTTTCAGTGTGTGGGGAAGGGGTTTCAGTGTGTGGTGATGGGTTTCAGTTGGTGGGAAAGGGGTTTCAGTGTGTGGGGAAGGGGTTTCAGTGTGTGTGGAAGAGGTTTCAGTGTGTGGGGATGGGTTTCAGTGTGTGGGGAAGGTGTTTCAGTGTGCGGGGAAGGGGTTTCAGTGTGTGAGGATGGGGCATTGCGTCGGGATGGGTTTCAGTGTGTGGTGATGGGTTTCAGTGTGTGGGGAAGGGTTTCAGTGTGTGGGGAAGGGGTTTCAGTGTGTGGGGATGGGTTTCAGTGTGTGGGGATGGGTTTCAGTGTGTGGGGAAGGGGTTTCAGTGTGTGTGGAAGAGGTTTCAGTGTGTGGTAATGGGGTTCAGTGTGTGGGGAAGGGTTTCAGGGAGTGGTAAAGGGGTTTCAGTGTGTGGGGATGGATTTCAGTGTGTGGGGATGGGTTTCAGTGAGTGGGGAAGGGATTTCAGTGTGTGTGGAAGAGGTTTCAGTGTGTGGGGATGGGTTTCAGTGTGTGGTGATGGGTTCCAGTGTGTGGGGCAGGATTCTCAGTGTGTGGCGATGGGTTTCAGTGTGCGCGGAAGGGGTTTCAGTCTGTGGTGTTGGGTTTCAGTGTGTGGGGAAAGGTTTCAGAGTGTGGGGATGGGTTTCAGTGTGTGGGGATGGGGTTCAGTGTGTGGTGATGGGTTTCAGTGTGTGGGGAAGGATTCTCAGTGTGTGGCGATGGGTTTCAGTGTGCGCGGAAGGGGTATCAATCTGTGGTGTTGGGTTTCAGTGTGTGGGGAAAGGTTTCAGTGTGTGGGGATGGGTTTCAGTGTGTGGGGATCGGGTTCAGTGTGTGGTGATGTGTTTCAGTGTGTGGGGAAGGGTTTCAGTGTCTGGGGAAGGGTTTCAGTGTGTGGTGATGGGTTTCAGTGTGTGGGGAAGGGGTTTCAGTGTGTGGGGAAGGGGTTTCAGTGTGTGGTGATGGGTTTCAGTGTGTGGGGAAGGGTTTCAGTGTGTGGGAAATGGCTTTCAGTGTGTGGGGAAGGGGTTTCAGTGTGTGTGGAAGAGGTTTCAGTGTGTGGGGATGGGTTTCAGTGTTTGGGGAAGGTGTTTCAGTGTGTGGGGAAGGGGTTTCAGTGTGTGGGGAAGGGGTTTCAGTGTGTGAGGAAGGGGTTTCAGTGTGTGGTGATGGGTTTCAGTGTGTGGTGATGGGTTTCCGTGTGTGGGGAATGGTTTCAGCATGTGGGGAAGGGGTGTCAGTGTGTGGGAAAGGGGTTTCAGTGTGTGGTGATGGGTTTCAGTGTGTGGGGAAAGGGTTTCAGTGTGTGGGGAAGGGGTTTCAGTGTGTGGTGATGGGTTTCAGTGTGTGGGGAAGGGTTTCAGTGTGTGGGAAAGGGCTTTCAGTGTGTGGGGAAGGGGTTTCAGTGTGTGTGGAAGAGGTTTCAGTGTGTGGGGATGGGTTTCAGTGTTTGGGGAAGGTGTTTCAGTGTGTGGGGAAGGGGTTTCAGTGTGTGGGGAAGGGGTTTCAGTGTGTGGGGAAGGGGTTGCAGTGTGTGGGGATGGGACAGTGCGTCGGCATGGGTTTCAGTGCGTGGTGATGGGTTTCAGTGTGTGGGGAAGGGTTTCACTGTGTGGGGAAGGGGTTTCAGTGTGTGGGGAAGGGGTTTCAGTGTGTGGGGATGTGTTTCAGTGTGTGGGGATGGGGTTCAGTGTGTGGGGAAGGGGTTTTAGTGTTTGTGGAAGAGGTTTCAGTGAGTGGTGATGGGTTTCAGTGTGTGGGGAAGGGGTTTCAGTGTGTGGGGAAGGGATTTCAGTGTGTGGGGATGGATTTCAGTGTGTGGGGATGGGTTTCAGTTTGTGGGGAAGGGGTTTCAGTGTGTGTCTGAGAGGTTTCAGTGTGTGGGGATGGGTTTCAGTGTGTGGTGATGGGTTTCAGTGTGTGGGGAAGGGTTTCAGTGTGTGGGGATGGTTGTCAGTGTGTGGGGAAGGGTTTCAGTGTGTGGGGAAGGGGTTTCAGTGTGTGGGGATGGGTTTCTGTGTGTGGTGATGTGTTTCAGTGTGCGGGTAAGGGTTTCAGTGTGTGGGGAAGTGGTTTCAGTGTGTGGGGAAGGGGTTTCAGTGTGTGGGGATGGTTTTCAGTGCGTGGGGAAGGGATTTAGTGCGTGGGGAAGGGGTTTCAGTGTGTGGGGCAGGGGTTTCAGTGTGTTGGGAAGGGTTTCAGTGTGTGGTGATGGGTTTCAGTGTGTGGAGAAGGGGTTTCAGTGTGTGGGGAAGGGGTTTCAGTGTTTGGGGAAGGGGTTTCAGTGTGTGGGGATGGGTTTCAGTGGGTGGGGAATGGTTTTAGTGCGTGGGGAAGGGCTTTCACTGTGTGGGGAAGGGGATTCCGTGTGTGGTGATGGGTTTCAGTGTGTGGGGAAGGGTTTCAGTGTGTGATGATGGATTTCAGTGTGTGGAGAAGTGGTTTTAGTGTGTGGGGATGAGTTTCAGTGTGTGAGGAGGGGTTTATTTGTATGATGATGGGTTTCAGTGCGTGGGGAAGGGGTCAGTGTGTGGGGATGGGTTTCAGTGTGTGGTGATGGGTTTCAGTGTGTGGGGAAGAGGTTTCAGTGTGTGGGGAAGGGTTTCAGAGTGCGGGGAAGGGGTTTCAGTGTGTGGTGATGGGTTTCAGTGTGTGGGGAAGGGTTTCAGTGTGTGGGAAATGGCTTTCAGTGTGTGGGGAAGGGGTTTCAGTGTGTGTGGAAGAGGTTTCAGTGTGTGGGGATGGGTTTCAGTGTTTGGGGAAGGTGTTTCAGTGTGTGGGGAAGGGGTTTCAGTGTGTGGGGAAGGGGTTTCAGTGTGTGAGGAAGGGGTTTCAGTGTGTGGTGATGGGTTTCAGTGTGTGGTGATGGGTTTCCGTGTGTGGGGAATGGTTTCAGCATGTGGGGAAGGGGTGTCAGTGTGTGGGAAAGGGGTTTCAGTGTGTGGTGATGGGTTTCAGTGTGTGGGGAAAGGGTTTCAGTGTGTGGGGAAGGGGTTTCAGTGTGTGGTGATGGGTTTCAGTGTGTGGGGAAGGGTTTCAGTGTGTGGGAAAGGGCTTTCAGTGTGTGGGGAAGGGGTTTCAGTGTGTGTGGAAGAGGTTTCAGTGTGTGGGGATGGGTTTCAGTGTTTGGGGAAGGTGTTTCAGTGTGTGGGGAAGGGGTTTCAGTGTGTGGGGAAGGGGTTTCAGTGTGTGGGGAAGGGGTTGCAGTGTGTGGGGATGGGACAGTGCGTCGGCATGGGTTTCAGTGCGTGGTGATGGGTTTCAGTGTGTGGGGAAGGGTTTCACTGTGTGGGGAAGGGGTTTCAGTGTGTGGGGAAGGGGTTTCAGTGTGTGGGGATGTGTTTCAGTGTGTGGGGATGGGGTTCAGTGTGTGGGGAAGGGGTTTTAGTGTTTGTGGAAGAGGTTTCAGTGAGTGGTGATGGGTTTCAGTGTGTGGGGAAGGGGTTTCAGTGTGTGGGGAAGGGATTTCAGTGTGTGGGGATGGATTTCAGTGTGTGGGGATGGGTTTCAGTTTGTGGGGAAGGGGTTTCAGTGTGTGTCTGAGAGGTTTCAGTGTGTGGGGATGGGTTTCAGTGTGTGGTGATGGGTTTCAGTGTGTGGGGAAGGGTTTCAGTGTGTGGGGATGGTTGTCAGTGTGTGGGGAAGGGTTTCAGTGTGTGGGGAAGGGGTTTCAGTGTGTGGGGATGGGTTTCTGTGTGTGGTGATGTGTTTCAGTGTGCGGGTAAGGGTTTCAGTGTGTGGGGAAGTGGTTTCAGTGTGTGGGGAAGGGGTTTCAGTGTGTGGGGATGGTTTTCAGTGCGTGGGGAAGGGATTTAGTGCGTGGGGAAGGGGTTTCAGTGTGTGGGGCAGGGGTTTCAGTGTGTTGGGAAGGGTTTCAGTGTGTGGTGATGGGTTTCAGTGTGTGGAGAAGGGGTTTCAGTGTGTGGGGAAGGGGTTTCAGTGTTTGGGGAAGGGGTTTCAGTGTGTGGGGATGGGTTTCAGTGGGTGGGGAATGGTTTTAGTGCGTGGGGAAGGGCTTTCACTGTGTGGGGAAGGGGATTCCGTGTGTGGTGATGGGTTTCAGTGTGTGGGGAAGGGTTTCAGTGTGTGATGATGGATTTCAGTGTGTGGAGAAGTGGTTTTAGTGTGTGGGGATGAGTTTCAGTGTGTGAGGAGGGGTTTATTTGTATGATGATGGGTTTCAGTGCGTGGGGAAGGGGTCAGTGTGTGGGGATGGGTTTCAGTGTGTGGTGATGGGTTTCAGTGTGTGGGGAAGAGGTTTCAGTGTGTGGGGAAGGGTTTCAGAGTGCGGGGAAGGGGTTTCAGGGTGTGGGGAAGGGGTTTCAGTGGGTGGGGAATGGTTTCAGTGTGTGGGGAAGGCGTTTTAGTGTGTGCGGAAGGGGTTTCAGTGTGTGGGGAAGGTTTTCAGTGTGTGGGGAATGGGTTTCAGTGTGTGGGGACGGGGTTTCAGTGTGTGGGGAAGGGTTTCAGTGTGTGGTGATGTCTTTCAGTGTGTGGTGATGGGTTTCAGGGTGTGGGGAAGGGTTTCAGTGTGGGGGTAAGGGGTTTCAGTGTGCGGGGACGGGGTTTCAGTGTGTGGGGAAGGGTTTCAGTGTGTGGTGATGGCTTTCAGTGTGTGGTGATGGGTTTCAGTGTGTGGGGAAGGGTTTCAGTGTGTGGGTAAGGGGTTTCAGTGTGTGGGTAAGGGGTTTCAGTGTGTTGCGAAGGGGTTTCAGTGTGTGGTCATGGGTTTCAGTGTGTGGTGATGGGTTTCAGTGTGTGGTGATGGGTTTCAGTGTGTGGGGAAGGGGTTTCAGTGTGTGGTGATGGGTTTCAGTGTGTGGTGACGGGTTTCAGTGTGTGGGGAAGGGTTTCAGTGTGTGGGGAAGGGGTTTCAGTGCGTGGGGAAGGGGTTTCAGTGTGTGGTGATGGTTTTCAGTGTGTGGGGAAGTGTTTCAGTGTTTGGGGAAGGAGTTTCAGTGTGTGGGGAAGTGGTTTCAGTGTGTGGTGATGGGTTTCAGTGTGTGGGTAAGGGTTTCAGTGTGTGGGGAATGGATTTCAGTGTTTGGGGAAGGGGTTTCAGTGTGTGTGGAAGAGGTTTCAGTGTGTGTGGATGGGTTTCATTGTTTGGGGAAGGTGTTTCAGTGTGTGGGGAAGGGGTTTCAGTGTGTGGGGAAGTGGTTTCAGTGTGTGGGGAAGGGTTTCAGCCTGTAGGGAAAGGTTTCAGTGTGTGTGGAAGAGGTTTCAGTGTGTGTGGAAGAGGTTTCAGTGTGTGGGGATGGGTTTCACTGGGTGCGGAAGGTGTTTCAGTGTGTGGGGAAGGGATTTCTGTGTGTGTGGAAGAGGGTTCAGTGTGTGGGGATGGGTTTCAGTGTGTGGGGAAGGGTTTCAGTGTGTGGGGAAGGGTTTCAGTGTGTGGGGAAGGGGTTTCAGTGTGTGGGGAAGGGTTACAGTCTGCGGCGAAGGGGTTTCAGTGTGTGGGGAAGGTGTTTCAGTGTGTGGTGATGGGTTTCCGTGTGTGGGGAAGGGTTTCAGCATGTGGGGAAGGGGTGTCAGTGTGTGGGAAAGGGGTTTCAGTGTGTGGTGATGGGTTTCAGAGTGTGCGGAAGGGTTTCAGTGTGTGGGGAAGGGGTTTCAGTGTGTGGGGAAGGGGTTTCAGTGTGTGGTGATGGGTTTCAGTGTGTGGGGAAGGGTTTCAGTGTGTGGGAAAGGGCTTTCAGTGTGTGGGAAAGGGCTTTCAGTGTGTGGGGAAGGGGTTTCAGTGTGTGTGGAAGAGGTTTCAGTGTGTGGGGAAGGTGTTTCAGTGTGTGGGGAAGGTGTTTCAGTGTGTGGGGAAGGGGTTTCAGTGTGCGGGGAAGGGGTTTCAGTGTGTGGGGATGGGACAGTGCGTCGGGATGGGTTTCAGTGTGTGGTGATGGGTTTCAGTGTGTGGGGTAGGGTTTCAGTGTGTGGGGAAGGGGTTTCAGTGTGTGGGGATGGGGTTCAGTGTGTGGGGATGGGTTTCAGTGTGTGGGGAAGGGGTTTTAGGGTGTGTGGAAGAGGTTTCAGTGAGTGGTGATGGGTTTCAGTGTGTGGGGAAGGGTTTCAGTGTGTGGGGAAGGGGTTTCAGTCTGTGGGGATGGGACAGTGCGTCGGGATGGGTTTCAGTGTGTGGTGATGGGTTTCAGTGTGTGGGGAAGGGTTTCAGTGTGTGGGGAAGAGGTTTCAGTGTGTGGGGATGGGTTTCACTGTGTGGGGAAGTGTTTCAGTGTGTGGGGAAGGGTTTCAGTGTGTGGGGAAGGGGTTTCAGTGTGTGGGGAAGGGGTTTCAGTCTGTGGCGAAGGGGCCTCAGTGTGTGGTGATGGGTTTCAGTGTGTGGTGATGGGTTTCCGTGTGTGGGGAAGAGGTTTCAGTGTGTGGGGATGGGTTTCACTGTGTGCGGAAGGTGTTTCAGTGTGTGGGGAAGGGATTTCTGTGTATGGGGAAGTGGTTTCAGTGTGTGGGGAAGTGTTTCAGCCTGTAGGGAAAGGTTTCAGTGTGTGTGGACGAGGTTTCAGTGTGTGTGGAAGAGGTTGCAGTGTGTGGGGATGGGTTTCACTGTGTGCGGAAGGTGTTTCAGTGTGTGGGGAAGGGATTTCTGTGTGTGTGGAAGATGTTTCAGTGTGTGGGGATGGGTTTCAGTGTGTGGGGAAGGGTTTCAGTGTGTGGGGAAGGGTTTCAGTGTGTGGGGAAGTGGTTTCAGTGTGTGGGGAAGGTTTACAGTCTGCGGCAAAGGGGTTTCAGTGTGTGGGGAAGGTGTTTCAGTGTGTGGTGATGGGTTTCCGTGTGTGGGGAAGGGTTTCAGCATGTGGGGAAGGGGTGTCAGTGTGTGGGAAAGGGGTTTCAGTGTGTGGTGATGGGTTTCAGAGTGTGGGGAAGGGTTTCAGTGTGTGGGGAAGGGGTTTCAGTGTGTGGGGAAGGGGTTTCAGTGTGTGGTGATGGGTTTCAGTGTGTGGGGAAGGGTTTCAGTGTGTGGGAAAGGGCTTTCAGTGTGTGGGAAAGGGCTTTCAGTGTGTGGGGAAGGGGTTTCAGTGTGTGTGGAAGAGGTTTCAGTGTGTGGGGAAGGTGTTTCAGTGTGTGGGGAAGGTGTTTCTGTGTGTGGGGAAGGGGTTTCAGTGTGCGGGGAAGGGGTTTCAGTGTGTGGGGATGGGACAGTGCGTCGGGATGGGTTTCAGTGTGTGGTGATGGGTTTCAGTGTGTGGGGAAGGGTTTCAGTGTGTGGGGAAGGGGTTTCAGTGTGTGGGGATGGGGTTCAGTGTGTGGGGATGGGTTTCAGTGTGTGGGGAAGGGGTTTTAGGGTGTGTGGAAGAGGTTTCAGTGAGTGGTGATGGGTTTCAGTGTGTGGGGAAGGGTTTCAGTGTGTGGGGAAGGGGTTTCAGTCTGTGGGGATGGGACAGTGCGTCGGGATGGGTTTCAGTGTGTGGTGATGGGTTTCAGTGTGTGGGGAAGGGTTTCAGTGTGTGGGGAAGAGGTTTCAGTGTGTGGGGATGGGTTTCATTGTGTGGGGAAGTGTTTCAGTGTGTGGGGAAGGGTTTCAGTCTGTGGGGAAGGGGTTTCAGTGTGTGGGGAAGGGGTTTCAGTGTGTGGCGAAGGGGCATCAGTGTGTGGTGATGGGTTTCAGTGTGTGGTGATGGGTTTCCGTGTGTGGGGAAGAGGTTTCACCTTGTGGGGAAGGGGTTTCAGTGTGTGGGGAAGGAGTTTCAGTGTGTGCTGATTGGTTTCAGTGTGTGGGGAAGGGGTTTCAGTGTGTGGGGAAGGGGTTTAAGTGTGTGGGGAAGGTGTTTCAGTGTGTGGGGAAGGTGTTTCTGTGTGTGGGGAAGGGGTTTCAGTGTGTGGGGAAGGGGTTTCAGTGTGTGGGGAAGGGTTTCAGTGTGTGGGGATGGGTTTCAGTGTGTGGTGATGTCTTTCAGTGTGTTCTGATGGGTTTCAGTGTGTGGGGATGGGTTTCAGTGTGTGGGTTAGGGGTTTCAGTGTGTGGGGAAGGGGTTTCAGTGTGTGGTGATGGGGTTCAGTGTGTGGTGATGGGTTTCAGTGTGTGGGGAAGGGGTTTCAGTGTGTGGCGAAGGGGTTTCAGTGTGTGAGGAAGGGGTTTCAGTGTGTGATGATGGGTGTCAGTGTGTGGTGATGGGTTTCAGTGTGTGGGGAAGGGTTTCAGTGCGTGGGGAAGGGGTTTCAGTGTGTGGGGAAAGGGTTTCAGTGTGTGGGGATGGGTTTCAGTGTGTGGGGATGGGTTTCAGTGTGTGGGGAAGGGTTTCAGTGTGTGGGAAAGGGCTTTCAGTGTGTGGGGAAGGGGTTTCAGTCTGTGTGGAAGAGGTTTCAGTGTGTGGGGAAGGGGTTTCAGTGTGTGGGGATGGGACAGTGCGTCGGGATGGGTTTCAGTGTGTGGTGATGGGTTTCAGTGTGTGGGGAAGGGTTTCAGTGTGTGGTGAAGGGGTTTCAGTGTGTGGGGATGGGGTTCAGTGTGTGGGGATGGGTGTCAGTGTGTGGGGAAGGGGTTTTAGGGTGTGTGGAAGAGGTTTCAGTGAGTGGTGATGGGTTTCAGTGTGTGGGGAAGGGGTTTCAGTCTGTGGGGATGGGACAGTGCGTCGGGATGGGTTTCAGTGTGTGGTGATGGGTTTCAGTGTGTGGGGAAGGGTTTCAGTGTGTGGGGAAGAGGTTTCACTGTGTGGGGAAGTGTTTCAGTGTGTGGGGAAGGGTTTCAGTGTGTGGGGTAGGGGTTTCAGTGTGTGGGGTAGGGGTTTCAGTGAGGGGCGAAGGGGCTTCAGTGTGTGGTGATGGGTTTCAGTGTGTGGTGATGGGTTTCCGTGTGTGGGGAAGAGGTTTCACCTTGTGGGGAAGGGGTTTCAGTGTGTGGGGGAGGGTTTCAGTGTGTGGGGAAGGGGTTTTAGGGTGTCTGGAAGAGGTTTCAGTGAGTGGTGATGGGTTTCAGTGTGTGGGGAAGGGTTTCAGTGTGTGGGGAAGGGGTTTCAGTGTGTGGGGATGGGGTTCAGTGTGTGGGGATGGGTTTCAATGTGTGGGGAAGGGGTTTTAGGGTGTCTGGAAGAGGTTTCAGTGAGTGGTGATGGGTTGCAGTGTGTGGGGAAGGGTTTCAGTGTGTGGGGAAGGGGTTTCAGTGTGTGGGGATGGGTTTCACTGTGTGGGGAAGTGTTTCAGTGTGTGGGGAAGGGTTTCAGTGTGTGGGGAAGGGGTTTCAGTGTGTGGGGTAGGGGTTTCAGTAGTGGCGAAGGGGCTTCAGTGTGTGGTGATGGGTTTCCGTGTGTGGTGATGGGTTTCCGTGTGTGGGGAAGAGGTTTCACCTTGTGGGGAAGGGGTTTCAGTGTGTGGGGAAGGGGTTTCAATGTGTGCTGATTGGTTTCAGTGTGTGGGGAAGGGGTTTCAGTGTGTGGGGAAGGGGTTTCAGTGTGTGGTGATGGGTTTCAGTTGGTGGGAAAGGGGTTTCAGTGTGTGGGGAAGGGGTTTCAGTGTGTGTGGAAGAGGTTTCAGTGTGTGGGGATGGGTTTCAGTGTGTGGGGAAGGTGTTTCAGTGTGCGGGGAAGGGGTTTCAGTGTGTGGGGATGGGGCATTGCGTCGGGATGGGTTTCAGTGTGTGGTGATGGGTTTCAGTGTGTGGGGAAGGGTTTCAGTGTGTGGGGAAGGGGTTTCAGTGTGTGGGGATGGGTTTCAGTGTGTGGGGATGGGTTTCAGTGTGTGGGCAAGGGGTTTCAGTGTGTGTGGAAGAGGTTTCAGTGTGTGGTAATGGGGTTCAGTGTGTGGGGAAGGGTTTCAGGGAGTGGTAAAGGGGTTTCAGTGTGTGGGGATGGATTTCAGTGTGTGGGGATGGGTTTCAGTGAGTGGGGAAGGGATTTCAGTGTGTGTGGAAGAGGTTTCAGTGTGTGGGGATGGGTTTCAGTGTGTGGTGATGGGTTCCAGTGTGTGGGGCAGGATTCTCAGTGTGTGGCGATGGGTTTCAGTGTGCGCGGAAGGGGTTTCAGTCTGTGGTGTTGGGTTTCAGTGTGTGGGGAAAGGTTTCAGAGTGTGGGGATGGGTTTCAGTGTGTGGGGATGGGTTTCAGTGTGTGGGGAAGGGGTTTCAGTGTGTGGGGAAGGATTCTCAGTGTGTGGCGATGGGTTTCAGTGTGCGCGGAAGGGGTATCAATCTGTGGTGTTGGGTTTCAGTGTGTGGGGAAAGGTTTCAGTGTGTGGGGATGGGTTTCAGTGTGTGGGGATCGGGTTCAGTGTGTGGTGATGTGTTTCAGTGTGTGGGGAAGGGTTTCAGTGTGTGGGAAAGGGCTTTCAGTGTGTGGGGAAGGGGTTTCAGTCTGTGTGGAAGAGGTTTCAGTGTGTGGGGAAGGGGTTTCAGTGTGTGGGGATGGGACAGTGCGTCAGGATGGGTTTCAGTGTGTGGTGATGGGTTTCAGTGTGTGGGGAAGGGTTTCAGTGTGTGGTGAAGGGGTTTCAGTGTGTGGGGATGGGGTTCAGTGTGTGGGGATGGGTGTCAGTGTGTGGGGAAGGGGTTTTAGGGTGTGTGGAAGAGGTTTCAGTGAGTGGTGATGGGTTTCAGTGTGTGGGGAAGGGGTTTCAGTCTGTGGGGATGGGACAGTGCGTCGGGATGGGTTTCAGTGTGTGGTGATGGGTTTCAGTGTGTGGGGAAGGGTTTCAGTGTGTGGGGAAGAGGTTTCACTGTGTGGGGAAGTGTTTCAGTGTGTGGGGAAGGGTTTCAGTGTGTGGGGAAGGGGTTTCAGTGTGTGGGGTAGGGGTTTCAGTGAGTGGCGAAGGGGCTTCAGTGTGTGGGGATGGGTTTCAGTGTGTGGTGATGGGTTTCCGTGTGTGGGGAAGAGGTTTCACCTTGTGGGGAAGGGGTTTCAGTGTGTGGGGGAGGGTTTCAGTGTGTGGGGAAGGGGTTTTAGGGTGTCTGGAAGAGGTTTCAGTGAGTGGTGATGGGTTTCAGTGTGTGGGGAAGGGTTTCAGTGTGTGGGGAAGGGGTTTCAGTGTGTGGGGATGGGGTTCAGTGTGTGGGGATGGGTTTCAATGTGTGGGGAAGGGGTTTTAGGGTGTCTGGAAGAGGTTTCAGTGAGTGGTGATGGGTTTCAGTGTGCGGGGAAGGGTTTCAGTGTGTGGGGAAGGGGTTTCAGTGTGTGGGGATGGGTTTCACTGTGTGGGGAAGTGTTTCAGTGTGTGGGGAAGGGTTTCAGTGTGTGGGGAAGGGGTTTCAGTGTGTGGGGTAGGGGTTTCAGTAGTGGCGAAGGGGCTTCAGTGTGTGGTGATGGGTTTCAGTGTGTGGGGATGGGTTTCACTGTGTGGGGAAGTGTTTCAGTGTGTGGGGAAGTGTTTCAGTGTGTGGGGAAGGGGTTTCAGTGTGTGGGGTAGGGGTTTCAGTGAGTGGCGAAGGGGCTTCAGTGTGTGGTGATGGGTTTCAGTGTGTGGTGATGGGTTTCCGTGTGTGGGGAAGAGGTTTCACCTTGTGGGGAAGGGGTTTCAGTGTGTGGGGAAGGGGTTTCAGTGTGTGCTGATTGGTTTCAGTGTGTGGGGAAGGGGTTTCAGTGTGTGGGGAAGGGGTTTCAATGAGTGGGGAAGGGGTTTCAGTGTGTGGTGATGGGTTTCAGTTGGTGGGAAAGGGGTTTCAGTGTGTGGGGAAGGGGTTTCAGTGTGTGTGGAAGAGGTTTCAGTGTGTGGGGATGGGTTTCAGTGTGTGGTGAAGGTGTTACAGTGTGCGGGGAAGGGGTTTCAGTGTGTGGGGATGGGGCATTGCGTCGGGATGGGTTTCAGTGTGTGGTGATGGGTTTCAGTGTGTGGTGATGGGTTTCAGTGTGTGGGGAAGGGGTTTCAGTGTGTGTGGAAGAGGTTTCAGTGTGTGGTGATGGGTTTCAGTGTGTGGGGAAGGGGTTTCAGTGTGTGGGGATGGGTTCCAGTGTGTGGGGATGGGTTTCAGTGTGTGAGGAAGGGGTTTCAGTGTGTGTGGAAGAGGTTTCAGTGTGTGGTAATGGGGTTCAGTCTGTGGGGAAGGGTTTCAGGGAGTGGTGAAGGGGTTTCAGTGTGTGGTAATGGGGTTCAGTCTGTGGGGAAGGGTTTCAGGGAGTGGTGAAGGGGTTTCAGTGTGTGGGGATGGATTTCAGTGTGTGGGGAAGGGGTTTCAGTGTGTGGTGATGGGTTTCAGTGTGTGGGGAAGGGGTTTCAGTGTGTGGGGATGGGTTTCAGTGTGTGGGGATGGGTTTCAGTGTGTGGGGAAGGGGTTTCAGTGTGTGTGGAAGAGGTTTCAGTGTGTGGTAATGGGGTTCAGTCTGTGGGGAAGGGTTTCAGGGAGTGGTGAAGGGGTTTCAGTGTGTGGGGATGGATTTCAGTGTGTGTGGAAGAGGTTTCAGTGTGTGCGGATGGGTTTCAGTGTGTGGTGATGGGTTTCAGTGTGTGGGGAAGGATTTTCAGTGTGTGGCGATGGGTTTCAGTGAGCGCGGAAGGGGTTTCAGTCTGTGGTGTTGGGTTTCAGTGTGTGGGGAAAGGTTTCAGTGTGTGGGGATGGGTTTCAGTGAGTGGGGATGGGGTTCAGTGTGTGGTGATAGGTTTCAGTGTGTGGGGAAGGATTTTCAGTGTGTGGCGATGGGTTTCAGTGTGCGCGGAAGGGGTTTCAGTCTGTGGTGTTGGGTTTCAGTGTGTGGGGAAAGGTTTCAGTGTGTGGGGATGGGTTTCAGTGAGTGGGGATGGGGTTCAGTGTGTCGTGATGGGTTTCAGTGTGTGGGGAAGGGTTTCAGTGTCTGGGGAAGGGTTTCAGTGTGTGGGGATGGGTGTCAGTGTAATGGGGAAGGGATTTCAGTGTGTGGTGATGGGTTTCAGTGTGTGGGGAAGGGTTACAGTGTGTGGAGAAGGGGTTTCAGCGTGTGGGGGAGGCGTTTTCGTGTGTGCGGAAGGGGTTTCAGTGTGTGGGGAAGGGGTTTCAGTGTGTGGGGAAGGGTTTCAGTGTGTGGGGATGGGTTTCAGTGTGTGGTGATGTCTTTCAGTGTGTTCTGATGGGTTTCAGTGTGTGGGGATGGGTTTCAGTGTGTGGGTTAGGGGTTTCAGTGTGTGGGGAAGGGGTTTCAGTGTGTGGTGATGGGGTTCAGTGTGTGGTGATGGGTTTCAGTGTGTGGGGAAGGGGTTTCAGTGTGTGGCGAAGGGGTTTCAGTGTGTGAGGAAGGGGTTTCAGTGTGTGATGATGGGTGTCAGTGTGTGGTGATGGGTTTCAGTGTGTGGGGAAGGGTTTCAGTGCGTGGGGAAGGGGTTTCAGTGTGTGGGGAAAGGGTTTCAGTGTGTGGGGATGGGTTTCAGTGTGTGGGGATGGGTTTCAGTGTGTGGGGAAGGGTTTCAGTGTGTGGGAAAGGGCTTTCAGTGTGTGGGGAAGGGGTTTCAGTCTGTGTGGAAGAGGGTTCAGTGTGTGGGGAAGGGGTTTCAGTGTGTGGGGATGGGACAGTGCGTCGGGATGGGTTTCAGTGTGTGGTGATGGGTTTCAGTGTGTGGGGAAGGGTTTCAGTGTGTGGTGAAGGGGTTTCAGTGTGTGGGGATGGGGTTCAGTGTGTGGGGATGGGTGTCAGTGTGTGGGGAAGGGGTTTTAGGGTGTGTGGAAGAGGTTTCAGTGAGTGGTGATGGGTTTCAGTGTGTGGGGAAGGGGTTTCAGTCTGTGGGGATGGGACAGTGCGTCGGGATGGGTTTCAGTGTGTGGTGATGGGTTTCAGTGTGTGGGGAAGGGTTTCAGTGTGTGGGGAAGAGGTTTCACTGTGTGGGGAAGTGTTTCAGTGTGTGGGGAAGGGTTTCAGTGTGTGGGGTAGGGGTTTCAGTGTGTGGGGTAGGGGTTTCAGTGAGGGGCGAAGGGGCTTCAGTGTGTGGTGATGGGTTTCAGTGTGTGGTGATGGGTTTCCGTGTGTGGGGAAGAGGTTTCACCTTGTGGGGAAGGGGTTTCAGTGTGTGGGGGAGGGTTTCAGTGTGTGGGGAAGGGGTTTTAGGGTGTCTGGAAGAGGTTTCAGTGAGTGGTGATGGGTTTCAGTGTGTGGGGAAGGGTTTCAGTGTGTGGGGAAGGGGTTTCAGTGTGTGGGGATGGGGTTCAGTGTGTGGGGATGGGTTTCAATGTGTGGGGAAGGGGTTTTAGGGTGTCTGGAAGAGGTTTCAGTGAGTGGTGATGGGTTTCAGTGTGTGGGGAAGGGTTTCAGTGTGTGGGGAAGGGGTTTCAGTGTGTGGGGATGGGTTTCACTGTGTGGGGAAGTGTTTCAGTGTGTGGGGAAGGGTTTCAGTGTGTGGGGAAGGGGTTTCAGTGTGTGGGGTAGGGGTTTCAGTAGTGGCGAAGGGGCTTCAGTGTGTGGTGATGGGTTTCCGTGTGTGGTGATGGGTTTCCGTGTGTGGGGAAGAGGTTTCACCTTGTGGGGAAGGGGTTTCAGTGTGTGGGGAAGGGGTTTCAATGTGTGCTGATTGGTTTCAGTGTGTGGGGAAGGGGTTTCAGTGTGTGGGGAAGGGGTTTCAGTGTGTGGTGATGGGTTTCAGTTGGTGGGAAAGGGGTTTCAGTGTGTGGGGAAGGGGTTTCAGTGTGTGTGGAAGAGGTTTCAGTGTGTGGGGATGGGTTTCAGTGTGTGGGGAAGGTGTTTCAGTGTGCGGGGAAGGGGTTTCAGTGTGTGGGGATGGGGCATTGCGTCGGGATGGGTTTCAGTGTGTGGTGATGGGTTTCAGTGTGTGGGGAAGGGTTTCAGTGTGTGGGGAAGGGGTTTCAGTGTGTGGGGATGGGTTTCAGTGTGTGGGGATGGGTTTCAGTGTGTGGGGAAGGGGTTTCAGTGTGTGTGGAAGAGGTTTCAGTGTGTGGTAATGGGGTTCAGTGTGTGGGGAAGGGTTTCAGGGAGTGGTAAAGGGGTTTCAGTGTGTGGGGATGGATTTCAGTGTGTGGGGATGGGTTTCAGTGAGTGGGGAAGGGATTTCAGTGTGTGTGGAAGAGGTTTCAGTGTGTGGGGATGGGTTTCAGTGTGTGGTGATGGGTTCCAGTGTGTGGGGCAGGATTCTCAGTGTGTGGCGATGGGTTTCAGTGTGCGCGGAAGGGGTTTCAGTCTGTGGTGTTGGGTTTCAGTGTGTGGGGAAAGGTTTCAGAGTGTGGGGATGGGTTTCAGTGTGTGGGGATGGGGTTCAGTGTGTGGTGATGGGTTTCAGTGTGTGGGGAAGGATTCTCAGTGTGTGGCGATGGGTTTCAGTGTGCGCGGAAGGGGTATCAATCTGTGGTGTTGGGTTTCAGTGTGTGGGGAAAGGTTTCAGTGTGTGGGGATGGGTTTCAGTGTGTGGGGATCGGGTTCAGTGTGTGGTGATGTGTTTCAGTGTGTGGGGAAGGGTTTCAGTGTCTGGGGAAGGGTTTCAGTGTGTGGTGATGGGTTTCAGTGTGTGGGGAAGGGGTTTCAGTGTGTGGGGAAGGGGTTTCAGTGTGTGGTGATGGGTTTCAGTGTGTGGGGAAGGGTTTCAGTGTGTGGGAAATGGCTTTCAGTGTGTGGGGAAGGGGTTTCAGTGTGTGTGGAAGAGGTTTCAGTGTGTGGGGATGGGTTTCAGTGTTTGGGGAAGGTGTTTCAGTGTGTGGGGAAGGGGTTTCAGTGTGTGGGGAAGGGGTTTCAGTGTGTGAGGAAGGGGTTTCAGTGTGTGGTGATGGGTTTCAGTGTGTGGTGATGGGTTTCCGTGTGTGGGGAATGGTTTCAGCATGTGGGGAAGGGGTGTCAGTGTGTGGGAAAGGGGTTTCAGTGTGTGGTGATGGGTTTCAGTGTGTGGGGAAAGGGTTTCAGTGTGTGGGGAAGGGGTTTCAGTGTGTGGTGATGGGTTTCAGTGTGTGGGGAAGGGTTTCAGTGTGTGGGAAAGGGCTTTCAGTGTGTGGGGAAGGGGTTTCAGTGTGTGTGGAAGAGGTTTCAGTGTGTGGGGATGGGTTTCAGTGTTTGGGGAAGGTGTTTCAGTGTGTGGGGAAGGGGTTTCAGTGTGTGGGGAAGGGGTTTCAGTGTGTGGGGAAGGGGTTGCAGTGTGTGGGGATGGGACAGTGCGTCGGCATGGGTTTCAGTGCGTGGTGATGGGTTTCAGTGTGTGGGGAAGGGTTTCACTGTGTGGGGAAGGGGTTTCAGTGTGTGGGGAAGGGGTTTCAGTGTGTGGGGATGTGTTTCAGTGTGTGGGGATGGGGTTCAGTGTGTGGGGAAGGGGTTTTAGTGTTTGTGGAAGAGGTTTCAGTGAGTGGTGATGGGTTTCAGTGTGTGGGGAAGGGGTTTCAGTGTGTGGGGAAGGGATTTCAGTGTGTGGGGATGGATTTCAGTGTGTGGGGATGGGTTTCAGTTTGTGGGGAAGGGGTTTCAGTGTGTGTCTGAGAGGTTTCAGTGTGTGGGGATGGGTTTCAGTGTGTGGTGATGGGTTTCAGTGTGTGGGGAAGGGTTTCAGTGTGTGGGGATGGTTGTCAGTGTGTGGGGAAGGGTTTCAGTGTGTGGGGAAGGGGTTTCAGTGTGTGGGGATGGGTTTCTGTGTGTGGTGATGTGTTTCAGTGTGCGGGTAAGGGTTTCAGTGTGTGGGGAAGTGGTTTCAGTGTGTGGGGAAGGGGTTTCAGTGTGTGGGGATGGTTTTCAGTGCGTGGGGAAGGGATTTAGTGCGTGGGGAAGGGGTTTCAGTGTGTGGGGCAGGGGTTTCAGTGTGTTGGGAAGGGTTTCAGTGTGTGGTGATGGGTTTCAGTGTGTGGAGAAGGGGTTTCAGTGTGTGGGGAAGGGGTTTCAGTGTTTGGGGAAGGGGTTTCAGTGTGTGGGGATGGGTTTCAGTGGGTGGGGAATGGTTTTAGTGCGTGGGGAAGGGCTTTCAGTGTGTGGGGAAGGGGTTTCCGTGTGTGGTGATGGGTTTCAGTGTGTGGGGAAGGGTTTCAGTGTGTGATGATGGATTTCAGTGTGTGGAGAAGTGGTTTTAGTGTGTGGGGATGAGTTTCAGTGTGTGAGGAGGGGTTTATTTGTATGATGATGGGTTTCAGTGCGTGGGGAAGGGGTCAGTGTGTGGGGATGGGTTTCAGTGTGTGGTGATGGGTTTCAGTGTGTGGGGAAGAGGTTTCAGTGTGTGGGGAAGGGTTTCAGAGTGCGGGGAAGGGGTTTCAGGGTGTGGGGAAGGGGTTTCAGTGGGTGGGGAATGGTTTCAGTGTGTGGGGAAGGCGTTTTAGTGTGTGCGGAAGGGGTTTCAGTGTGTGGGGAAGGTTTTCAGTGTGTGGGGAATGGGTTTCAGTGTGTGGGGACGGGGTTTCAGTGTGTGGGGAAGGGTTTCAGTGTGTGGTGATGGCTTTCAGTGTGTGGTGATGGGTTTCAGGGTGTGGGGAAGGGTTTCAGTGTGGGGGTAAGGGGTTTCAGTGTGCGGGGACGGGGTTTCAGTGTGTGGGGAAGGGTTTCAGTGTGTGGTGATGGCTTTCAGTGTGTGGTGATGGGTTTCAGTGTGTGGGGAAGGGTTTCAGTGTGTGGGTAAGGGGTTTCAGTGTGTGGGTAAGGGGTTTCAGTGTGTTGCGAAGGGGTTTCAGTGTGTGGTCATGGGTTTCAGTGTGTGGTGATGGGTTTCAGTGTGTGGTGATGGGTTTCAGTGTGTGGGGAAGGGGTTTCAGTGTGTGGTGATGGGTTTCAGTGTGTGGTGACGGGTTTCAGTGTGTGGGGAAGGGTTTCAGTGTGTGGGGAAGGGGTTTCAGTGCGTGGGGAAGGGGTTTCAGTGTGTGGTGATGGTTTTCAGTGTGTGGGGAAGTGTTTCAGTGTTTGGGGAAGGAGTTTCAGTGTGTGGGGAAGTGGTTTCAGTGTGTGGTGATGGGTTTCAGTGTGTGGGTAAGGGTTTCAGTGTGTGGGGAATGGATTTCAGTGTTTGGGGAAGGGGTTTCAGTGTGTGTGGAAGAGGTTTCAGTGTGTGTGGATGGGTTTCATTGTTTGGGGAAGGTGTTTCAGTGTGTGTGGAAGGGGTTTCAGTGTGTGGGGAAGTGGTTTCAGTGTGTGGGGAAGGGTTTCAGCCTGTAGGGAAAGGTTTCAGTGTGTGTGGAAGAGGTTTCAGTGTGTGTGGAAGAGGTTTCAGTGTGTGGGGATGGGTTTCACTGGGTGCGGAAGGTGTTTCAGTGTGTGGGGAAGGGATTTCTGTGTGTGTGGAAGAGGGTTCAGTGTGTGGGGATGGGTTTCAGTGTGTGGGGAAGGGTTTCAGTGTGTGGGGAAGGGTTTCAGTGTGTGGGGAAGGGGTTTCAGTGTGTGGGGAAGGGTTACAGTCTGCGGCGAAGGGGTTTCAGTGTGTGGGGAAGGTGTTTCAGTGTGTGGTGATGGGTTTCCGTGTGTGGGGAAGGGTTTCAGCATGTGGGGAAGGGGTGTCAGTGTGTGGGAAAGGGGTTTCAGTGTGTGGTGATGGGTTTCAGAGTGTGCGGAAGGGTTTCAGTGTGTGGGGAAGGGGTTTCAGTGTGTGGGGAAGGGGTTTCAGTGTGTGGTGATGGGTTTCAGTGTGTGGGGAAGGGTTTCAGTGTGTGGGAAAGGGCTTTCAGTGTGTGGGAAAGGGCTTTCAGTGTGTGGGGAAGGGGTTTCAGTGTGTGTGGAAGAGGTTTCAGTGTGTGGGGAAGGTGTTTCAGTGTGTGGGGAAGGTGTTTCAGTGTGTGGGGAAGGGGTTTCAGTGTGCGGGGAAGGGGTTTCAGTGTGTGGGGATGGGACAGTGCGTCGGGATGGGTTTCAGTGTGTGGTGATGGGTTTCAGTGTGTGGGGTAGGGTTTCAGTGTGTGGGGAAGGGGTTTCAGTGTGTGGGGATGGGGTTCAGTGTGTGGGGATGGGTTTCAGTGTGTGGGGAAGGGGTTTTAGGGTGTGTGGAAGAGGTTTCAGTGAGTGGTGATGGGTTTCAGTGTGTGGGGAAGGGTTTCAGTGTGTGGGGAAGGGGTTTCAGTCTGTGGGGATGGGACAGTGCGTCGGGATGGGTTTCAGTGTGTGGTGATGGGTTTCAGTGTGTGGGGAAGGGTTTCAGTGTGTGGGGAAGAGGTTTCAGTGTGTGGGGATGGGTTTCACTGTGTGGGGAAGTGTTTCAGTGTGTGGGGAAGGGTTTCAGTGTGTGGGGAAGGGGTTTCAGTGTGTGGGGAAGGGGTTTCAGTCTGTGGCGAAGGGGCCTCAGTGTGTGGTGATGGGTTTCAGTGTGTGGTGATGGGTTTCCGTGTGTGGGGAAGAGGTTTCAGTGTGTGGGGATGGGTTTCACTGTGTGCGGAAGGTGTTTCAGTGTGTGGGGAAGGGATTTCTGTGTATGGGGAAGTGGTTTCAGTGTGTGGGGAAGTGTTTCAGCCTGTAGGGAAAGGTTTCAGTGTGTGTGGACGAGGTTTCAGTGTGTGTGGAAGAGGTTGCAGTGTGTGGGGATGGGTTTCACTGTGTGCGGAAGGTGTTTCAGTGTGTGGGGAAGGGATTTCTGTGTGTGTGGAAGATGTTTCAGTGTGTGGGGATGGGTTTCAGTGTGTGGGGAAGGGTTTCAGTGTGTGGGGAAGGGTTTCAGTGTGTGGGGAAGTGGTTTCAGTGTGTGGGGAAGGTTTACAGTCTGCGGCAAAGGGGTTTCAGTGTGTGGGGAAGGTGTTTCAGTGTGTGGTGATGGGTTTCCGTGTGTGGGGAAGGGTTTCAGCATGTGGGGAAGGGGTGTCAGTGTGTGGGAAAGGGGTTTCAGTGTGTGGTGATGGGTTTCAGAGTGTGGGGAAGGGTTTCAGTGTGTGGGGAAGGGGTTTCAGTGTGTGGGGAAGGGGTTTCAGTGTGTGGTGATGGGTTTCAGTGTGTGGGGAAGGGTTTCAGTGTGTGGGAAAGGGCTTTCAGTGTGTGGGAAAGGGCTTTCAGTGTGTGGGGAAGGGGTTTCAGTGTGTGTGGAAGAGGTTTCAGTGTGTGGGGAAGGTGTTTCAGTGTGTGGGGAAGGTGTTTCTGTGTGTGGGGAAGGGGTTTCAGTGTGCGGGGAAGGGGTTTCAGTGTGTGGGGATGGGACAGTGCGTCGGGATGGGTTTCAGTGTGTGGTGATGGGTTTCAGTGTGTGGGGAAGGGTTTCAGTGTGTGGGGAAGGGGTTTCAGTGTGTGGGGATGGGGTTCAGTGTGTGGGGATGGGTTTCAGTGTGTGGGGAAGGGGTTTTAGGGTGTGTGGAAGAGGTTTCAGTGAGTGGTGATGGGTTTCAGTGTGTGGGGAAGGGTTTCAGTGTGTGGGGAAGGGGTTTCAGTCTGTGGGGATGGGACAGTGCGTCGGGATGGGTTTCAGTGTGTGGTGATGGGTTTCAGTGTGTGGGGAAGGGTTTCAGTGTGTGGGGAAGAGGTTTCAGTGTGTGGGGATGGGTTTCATTGTGTGGGGAAGTGTTTCAGTGTGTGGGGAAGGGTTTCAGTCTGTGGGGAAGGGGTTTCAGTGTGTGGGGAAGGGGTTTCAGTGTGTGGCGAAGGGGCATCAGTGTGTGGTGATGGGTTTCAGTGTGTGGTGATGGGTTTCCGTGTGTGGGGAAGAGGTTTCACCTTGTGGGGAAGGGGTTTCAGTGTGTGGGGAAGGAGTTTCAGTGTGTGCTGATTGGTTTCAGTGTGTGGGGAAGGGGTTTCAGTGTGTGGGGAAGGGGTTTAAGTGTGTGCTGATGGGTTTCAGTTGGTGGCAAAGGGGTTTCAGTGTGTGGGGAAGGGGTTTCAGTGTGTGTGGAAGAGGTTTCAGTGTGTGGGGATGGGTTTCAGTGTGTGGGGAAGGTTTTCAGTGTGTGGGGATGTGTTTCAGTGTGTGGTGATGGGTGTCAGTGTGTGCGGAAGGGTTTCAGTATGTGGGGAATGGGTTTCAGTGTGTGGGGACGGGGTTTCAGTGTGTGGGGAAGGGTTTCAGTGTGTGGTGATGGCTTTCAGTGTGTGGTGATTGGTTTCAGTGTGTGGGGAAGGGTTTCAGTGTGTGGGTAAGGGGTTTCAGTGTGTGGGTAAGGGGTTTCAGTGTGTTGCGAAGGGGTTTCAGTGTGTGGTCATGGGTTTCAGTGTGTGGTGATGGGTTTCAGTGTGTGGTGATGGGTTTCAGTGTGTGGGGAAGGGGTTTCAGTGTGTGGTGATGGGTTTCAGTGTGTGGTGATGGGTTTCAGTGTGTGGGGAAGGGTTTCAGTGTGTGGGGAAGGGGTTTCAGTGCGTGGGGAAGGGGTTTCAGTGAGTGGTGATGGTTTTCAGTGTGTGGGGAAGTGTTTCAGTGTTTGGGGAAGGGGTTTCAGTGTGTGGGGAAGTGGTTTCAGTGTGTGGTGATGGGTTTCAGTGTGTGGGTAAGGGTTTCAGTGTGTGGGGAATGGTTTTCAGTGTTTGGGGAAGGGGTTTCAGTGTGTGTGGAAGAGGTTTCAGTGTGTGTGGATGGGTTTCATTGTTTGGGGAACGTGTTTCAGTGTGTGGGGAAGGGGTTTCAGTGTGTGGGGAAGTGGTTTCAGTGTGTGGGGAAGGGTTTCAGCCTGTAGGGAAAGGTTTCAGTGTGTGTGGAAGAGGTTTCAGTGTGTGTGGAAGAGGTTTCAGTGTGTGGGGATGGGTTTCACTGTGTGCGGAAGGTGTTTCAGTGTGTGGGGAAGGGATTTCTGTGTGTGTGGAAGAGGGTTCAGTGTGTGGGGATGGGTTTCAGTGTGTGGGGAAGGGTTTCAGTGTGTGGGGAAGGGTTTCAGTGTGTGGGGAAGGGGTTTCAGTGTGTGGGGAAGGGTTACAGTCTGCGGCGAAGGGGTTTCAGTGTGTGGGGAAGGTGTTTCAGTGTGTGGTGATGGGTTTCCGTGTGTGGGGAAGGGTTTCAGTGTGTGGGGAAGGGGTGTCAGTGTGTGGGAAAGGGGTTTCAGTGTGTGGTGATGGGTTTCAGAGTGTGGGGAAGGGTTTCAGTGTGTGGGGAAGGGGTTTCAGTGTGTGGGGAAGGGGTTTCAGTGTGTGGTGATGGGTTTCAGTGTGTGGGGAAGTGTTTCAGTGTGTGGGAAAGGCCTTTCAGTGTGTGGGAAAGGGCTTTCAGTATGTGGGGAAGGGGTTTCAAGGTGTGTGGAAGAGGTTTCAGTGTGTGGGGAAGGTGTTTCAGTGTGTGTCGAAGGTGTTTCAGTGTGTGGGGAAGGGGTTTCAGTGTGTGGGGAAGGGGTTTCAGTGTGTGGCGACGGGGCTTCAGTGTGTGGTGATGGGTTTCAGTGTGTGGTGATGGGTTTCCGTGTGTGGGGAAGAGGTTTCACCTTGTGGGGAAGGGGTTTCAGTGTGTGGGGAAGGAGTTTCAGTGTGTGCTGATTGGTTTCAGTGTGTGGGGAAGGGTTTCAGTGTGTGGGGAAGGGGTTTCAGTGTGTGGGGAAGGGGTTTAAGTGTGTGGTGATGGGTTTCAGTTGGTGGGAAAGGGGTTTCAGGGTGTGGGGAAGGAGTTTCAGTGTGTGCTGATTGGTTTCAGTGTGTGGGGAAGGGTTTCAGTGTGTGGGGAAGGGGTTTCAGTGTGTGGGGAAGGTGTTTAAGTGTGTGGTGATGGGTTTCAGTTGGTGGGAAAGGGGTTTCAGTGTGTGGGGAAGGGGTTTCAGTGTGTGTGGAAGAGGTTTCAGTGTGTGGGGATGGGTTTCAGTGTGTGGGGAAGGTTTGCAGTGTGTGGGGATGTGTTTCAGTGTGAGGTGATGGGTGTCAGTGTGTCCGGAAGGGTTTCAGTATGTGGGGAATGGGTTTCAGTGTGTGGGGACGGGGTTTCAGTGTGTGGGGAAGGGTTTCAGTGTGTGGTGATGGCTTTCAGTGTGTGGTGATGGGTTTCAGTGTGTGGGGAAGTGTTTCAGTGTGTGGGTAAGGGGTTTCAGTGTGTGGGTAAGGGGTTTCAGTGTGTTGCGAAGGGGTTTCAGTGTGTGGTCATGGGTTTCAGTGTGTGGTGATGGGTTTCAGTGTGTGGTGATGGGTTTCAGTGTGTGGGGAAGGGGTTTCAGTGTGTGGTGATGGGTTTCAGTGTGTGGTGATGGGTTTCAGTGTGTGGGGAAGGGTTTCAGTGTGTGGGGAAGGGGTTTCAGTGCGTGGGGAAGGGGTTTCAGTGTGTGGTGATGGTTTTCAGTGTGTGGGGAAGTGTTTCAGTGTTTGGGGAATGGGTTTCAGTGTGTGGGGAAGTGGTTTCAGTGTGTGGTGATGGGTTTCAGTGTGTGGGTAAGGGTTTCAGTGTGTGGGGAATGGATTTCAGTGTTTGGGGAAGGGGTTTCAGTGTGTGTGGAAGAGGTTTCAGTGTGTGTGGATGGGTTTCATTGTTTGGGGAAGGTGTTTCAGTGTGTGGGGAAGTGGTTTCAGTGTGTGGGGAAGTGGTTTCAGTGTGTGGGGAAGGGTTTCAGCCTGTAGGGAAAGGTTTCAGTGTGTGTGGAAGAGGTTTCAGTGTGTGTGGAAGAGGTTTCAGTGTGTGGGGATGGGTTTCACTGTGTGCGGAAGGTGTTTCAGTGTGTGGGGAAGGGATTTCTGTGTGTGTGGAAGAGGGTTCAGTGTGTGGGGATGGGTTTCAGTGTGTGGGGAAGGGTTTCAGTGTGTGGGGAAGGGTTTCAGTGTGTGGGGAAGGGGTTTCAGTGTGTGGGGAAGGGTTACAGTCTGCGGCGAAGGGGTTTCAGTGTGTGGGGAAGGTGTTTCAGTGTGTGGTGATGGGTTTCCGTGTGTGGGGAAGGGTTTCAGTGTGTGGGGAAGGGGTGTCAGTGTGTGGGAAAGGGGTTTCAGTGTGTGGTGATGGGTTTCAGAGTGTGGGGAAGGGTTTCAGTGTGTGGGGAAGGGGTTTCAGTGTGTGTGGAAGGGGTTTCAGTGTGTGGTGATGGGTTTCAGTGTGTGGGGAAGGGTTTCAGTGTGTGGGAAAGGGCTTTCAGTGTGTGGGAAAGGGCTTTCAGTGTGTTGGGAAGGGGTTTCAGTGTGTGTGGAAGAGGTTTCAGTGTGTGGGGAAGGTGCTTCAGTGTGTGGGGAAGGTGTTTCAGTGTGCGGGGAAGGTGTTTCAGTGTGTGGGGATGGGACAGTGCGTCGGGATGGGTTTCAGTGTGTGGTGATGGGTTTCAGTGTGTGGGGAAGGGTTTCAGTGTGTGGGGAAGGGGTTTCAGTGTGTGGGGATGGGGTTCAGTGTGTGGGGATGGGTTTCAGTGTGTGGGGAAGGGGTTTCAGGGTGTGTGGAAGAGGTTTCAGTGAGTGGTGATGGGTTTCAGTGTGTGGGGAAGGGTTTCAGTGTGTGGGGAAGGGGTTTCAGTCTGTGGGGATGGGACAGTGCGTCGGGATGGGTTTCAGTGTGTGGTGATGGGTTTCAGTGTGTGGGGAAGGGTTTCAGTGTGTGGGGAAGAGGTTTCAGTGTGTGGGGAAGGGGTTTCAGTGTGTGGCGAAGGGGCTTCAGTGTGTGGTGATGGGTTTCAGTGTGTGGTGATGGGTTTCCGTGTGTGGGGAAGAGGTTTCACCTTGTGGGGAAGTGGTTTCAGTGTGTGGGGAAGGAGTTTCAGTGTGTGCTGATTGGTTTCAGTGTGTGGGGAAGGGGTTCAGTGTGTGGGGAAGGGGTTTCAGTGTGTGGGGAAGGGGTTTAAGTGTGTGGTGATGGGTTTCAGTTGGTGGGAAAGGGGTTTCAGTGTGTGGGGAAGGGGTTTCAGTGTGTGTGGAAGAGGTTTCAGTGTGTGGGGATGGGCTTCAGTGTTTGGGGAAGGTGTTTCAGTGTGCGGGGAAGCGGTTTCAGTGTGTGGGGATGGGGCAGTGCGTCGGGATGGGTTTCAGTGTGTGGTGATGGGTTTCAGTCTGTGGGGAAGGGTTTCAGTGTGTGGGGAAGGGGTTTCAGTGTGTGGGGATGGGTTTCAGTGTGTGGGGATGTGTTTCAATGTGTGGGGAAGGGGTTTCAGTGTGTGTGGAAGAGGTTTCAGTGTGTGGTAATGGGGTTCAGTGTGTGGGGAAGGGTTTCAGGGAGTGGTGAAGGGGTTTCAGTGTGTGGGGATGGATTTCAGTGTGTGGGGATGGGTTTCAGTGAGTGGGGAAGGGGTTTCAGTGTGTGTGGAAGAGGTTTCAGTGTGTGGGGATGGGTTTCAGTGTGTGGTGATGGGTTTCAGTGTGTGGGGATGGGTTTCAGTGTGTGGTGATGGGTTTCAGTGTGTGGGGAAGGATTTTCAGTGTGTGGCGATGGGTTTCAGTGTGCGCGGACGGGGTTTCAGTCTGTGGTGTTGGGTTTCAGTGTGTGGGGAAAGGATTCAGTGTGTGGGGATGGGTTTCAGTGTGTGGGGATGGGGTTCAGTGTGTGGTGATGGGTTTCAGTGTGTGGGGAAGGGTTTCAGTGTCTGGGGAAGGGTTTCAGAGTGTGGGGATGGGTGTCAGTGTGTGGGGAAGGGGTTTCAGTGTGTGGTGATGGGTTTCAGTGTGTGGTGATGGGTTTCAGTGTGTGGGGAAGGGTTTCAGTGTGTGGGGAAGGGGTTTAAGTGTGTGGTGATGGGTTTCAGTTGGTGGGAAAGGGGTTTCAGTGTGTGGGGAAGGAGTTTCAGTGTGTGTGGAAGAGGTTTCAGTGTGTGGGGATGGGTTTCAGTGTGTGGGGAAGGTTTTCAGTGTGTGGGGATGTGTTTCAGTGTGTGGTGATGGGTGTCAGTGTGTGCGGAAGGGTTTCAGTATGTGGGGAATGGGTTTCAGTGTGTGGGGACGGGGTTTCAGTATGTGGGGAAGGGTTTCAGTGTGTGGTGATGGCTTTCAGTGTGTGGTGATGGGTTTCAGTGTGTGGGGAAGGGTTTCAGTGTGTGGGTAAGGGGTTTCAGTGTGTGGGTAAGGGGTTTCAGTGTGTTGCGAAGGGGTTTCAGTGTGTGGTCATGGGTTTCAGTGTGTGGTGATGGGTTTCAGTGTGTGGTGATGGGTTTCAGTGTGTGGGGAAGGGGTTTCAGTGTGTGGTGATGGGTTTCAGTGTGTGGTGATGGGTTTCAGTGTGTGGGGAAGGGTTTCAGTGTGTGGGGAAGGGGTTTCAGTGCGTGGGGAAGGGGTTTCAGTGTGTGGTGATGGTTTTCAGTGTGTGGGGAAGTGTTTCAGTGTTTGGGGAAGGGGTTTCAGTGTGTGGGGAAGTGGTTTCAGTGTGTGGTGATGGGTTTCAGTGTGTGGGTAAGGGTTTCAGTGTGTGGGGAATGGTTTTCAGTGTTTGGGGAAGGGGTTTCAGTGTGTGTGGAAGAGGTTTCAGTGTGTGTGGATGGGTTTCATTGTTTGGGGAAGGTGTTTCAGTGTGTGGGGAAGGGGTTTCAGTGTGTGGGGAAGTGGTTTCAGTGTGTGGGGAAGGGTTTCAGCCTGTAGGGAAAGGTTTCAGTGTGTGTGGAAGAGGTTTCAGTGTGTGTGGAAGAGGTTTCAGTGTGTGGGGATGGGTTTCACTGTGTGCGGAAGGTGTTTCAGTGTGTGGGGAAGGGATTTCTGTGTGTGTGGAAGAGGTTTCAGTGTGTGGGGATGGGTTTCAGTGTGTGGGGAAGGGTTTCAGTGTGTGGGGAAGGGTTTCAGTGTGTGGGGAAGGGGTTTCAGTGTGTGGGGAAGGGTTACAGTCTGCGGCAAAGGGGTTTCAGTGTGTGGGGAAGGTGTTTCAGTGTGTGGTGATGGGTTTCCGTGTGTGGGGAAGGGTTTCAGCATGTGGGGAAGGGGTGTCAGTGTGTGGGAAAGGGGTTTCAGTGTGTGTTGATGGGTTTCAGAGTGTGGGGAAGGGTTTCAGTGTGTGGGGAAGGGGTTTCAGTGTGTGGGGAAGGGGTTTCAGTGTGTGGTGATGGGTTTCAGTGTGTGGGGAAGGGTTTCAGTGTGTGGGAAAGGGCTTTCAGTGTGTGGGAAAGGGCTTTCAGTGTGTGGGGAAGGGGTTTCAGTGTGTGTGGAAGAGGTTTCAGTGTGTGGGGAAGGTGTTTCAGTGTGTGGGGAAGGTGTTTCAGTGTGTGGGGAAGGGGTTTCAGTGGGCGGGGAAGTGGTTTCAGTGTGTGGGGATGGGACAGTGCGTCGGGATGGGTTTCAGTGTGTGGTGATGGGTTTCAGTGTGTGGGGAAGGGTTTCAGTGTGTGGGAAAGGGGTTTCAGTGTGTGGGGATGGGGTTCAGTGTGTGGGGATGGGTTTCAGTGTGTGGGGAAGGGGTTTTAGGGTGTGTGGAAGAGGTTTCAGTGAGTGGTGATGGGTTTCAGTGTGTGGGGAAGGGTTTCAGTGTGTGGGGAAGGGGTTTCAGTCTGTGGGGATGGGACAGTGTGTCGGGATGGGTTTCAGTGTGTGGTGATGGGTTTCAGTGTGTGGGGAAGGGTTTCAGTGTGTGGGGAAGAGGTTTCAGTGTGTGGGGATGGGTTTCACTGTGTGGGGAAGTGTTTCAGTGTGTGGGGAAGGGTTTCAGTCTGTGGCGAAGGGGCTTCAGTGTGTGGTGATGGGTTTCAGTGTGTGGTGATGGGTTTCCGTGTGTGGGGAAGAGGTTTCACCTTGTGGGGAAGGGGTTTCAGTGTGTGGGGAAGGAGTTTCAGTGTGTGCTGATTGGTTTCAGTGTGTGGGGAAGGGTTTCAGTGTGTGGTGTTGGGTTTCAGTGTGTGGTGATGGGTTTCCGTGTGTGGGGAAGAGGTTTCACCTTGTGGGGAAGGGGTTTCAGTGTGTGGGGAAGGAGTTTCAGTGTGTGCTGATTGGTTTCAGTGTGTGGGGAAGGGGTTCAGTGTGTGGGGAAGGGGTGTCAGTGTGTGGGGAAGGGGTTTAAGTGTGTGGTGATGGGTTTCAGTTGGTGGGAAAGGGGTTTCAGTGTGTGGGGAAGGGGTTTCAGTGTGTGTGGAAGAGGTTTCAGTGTGTGGGGATGGGTTTCAGTGTTTGGGGAAGGTGTTTCAGTGTGCGGGGAAGCGGTTTCAGTGTGTGGGGATGGGGCAGTGCGTCGGGATGGGTTTCAGTGTGTGGTGATGGGTTTCAGTGTGTGGGGAAGGGTTTCAGTGTGTGGGGAAGGGGTTTCAGTGTGTGGGGATGGGTTTCAGTGTGTGGGGATGTGTCTCAATGTGTGGGGAAGGGGTTTCAGTGTGTGTGGTAGACGTTTCAGTGTGTGGTAATGGGGTTCAGTGTGTGGGGAAGGGTTTCAGGGAGTGGTGAAGGGGTTTCAGTGTGTGGGGATGGATTTCAGTGTGTGGGGATGGGTTTCAGTGAGTGGGGAAGGGGTTTCAGTGTGTGTGGAAGAGGTTTCAGTGTGTGGGGATGGGTTTCAGTGTGTGGTGATGGGTTTCAGTGTGTGGGGAAGGATTTTCAGTGTGTGGCGATGGGTTTCAGTGTGCGCGGACGGGGTTTCAGTCTGTGGTGTTGGGTTTCAGTGTGTGGGGATGGGTTTCAGTGTGTGGGGATGGGGTTCAGTGTGTGGTGATGGGTTTCAGTGTGTGGGGAAGGGTTTCAGTGTCTGGGGAAGGGTTTCAGTGTGTGGGGATGGGTGTCAGTGTGTGGGGAAGCGGTTTCAGTGTGTGGTGATGGGTTTCAGTGTGAGGTGATGGGTTTCAGTGTGTGGGGAAGGGTTTCAGTGTGTGGGGAAGGGGTTTCAGTGTGTGGGGAAGGGGTTGAAGTGTGTGGTGATGGGTTTCAGTTGGTGGGAAAGGGGTTTCAGTGTGTGGGGAAGGGATTTCAGTGTGTGTGGAAGAGGTTTCAGTGTGTGGGGATGGGTTTCAGTGTGTGGGGAAGGTTTTCAGTGTGTGGGGATGTGTTTCAGTGTGTGGTGATGGGTGTCAGTGTGTGCGGAAGGGTTTCAGTATGTGGGGAATGGGTTTCAGTGTGTGGGGACGGGGTTTCAGTGTGTGGGGAAGGGTCTCAGTGTGTGGTGATGGCTTTCAGTGTGTGGTGATGGGTTTCAGTGTGTGGGGAAGGGGTTTCAGTGTGTTGCGAAGGGGTTTCAGTGTGTGGTCATGGGTTTCAGTGTGTGGTGATGGGTTTCAGTGTGTGGTGATGGGTTTCAGTGTGTGGGGAAGGGGTTTCAGTGTGTGGTGATGGGTTTCAGTGTGTGGTGATGGGTTTCAGTGTGTGGGGAAGGGTTTCAGTGTGTGGGGAAGGGGTTTCAGTGCGTGGGGAAGGGGTTTCAGTGTGTGGTGATGGTTTTCAGTGTGTGGGGAAGTGTTTCAGTGTTTGGGGAAGGGGTTTCAGTGTGTGGGGAAGTGGTTTCAGTGTGTGGTGATGGGTTTCAGTGTGTGGGTAAGGGTTTCAGTGTGTGGGGAATGGTTTTCAGTGTTTGGGGAAGGGGTTTCAGTGTATGTGGAAGAGGTTTCAGTGTGTGTGGATGGGTTTCATTGTTTGGGGAAGGTGTTTCAGTGTGTGGGGAAGGGGTTTCAGTGTGTGGGGAAGTGATTTCAGTGTGTGGGGAAGGGTTTCAGCCTGTAGGGAAAGGTTTCAGTGTGTGTGGAAGAGGTTTCAGTGTGTGTGGAAGAGGTTTCAGTGTGTGGGGATGGGTTTCACTGTGTGCGGAAGGTGTTTCAGTGTGTGGGGAAGGGATTTCTGTGTGTGTGGAAGAGGGTTCAGTGTGTGGGGATGGGTTTCAGTGTGTGGGGAAGGGTTTCAGTGTGTGGGGAAGGGTTTCAGTGTGTGGGGAAGGGGTTTCAGTGTGTGGGGAAGGGTTACAGTCTGCAGCGAAGGGTTTTCAGTGTGTGGGGAAGGTGTTTCAGTGTGTGGTGATGGGTTTCCGTGTGTGGGGAAGGGTTTCAGCATGTGGGGAAGGGGTGTCAGTGTGTGGGAAAGGGGTTTCAGTGTGTGTTGATGTGTTTCAGAGTGTGGGGAAGGTTCTCAGTGTGTGGGGATGTGTTTCAGTGTGTGGTGATGGGTGTCAGTGTGTGCGGAAGGGTTTCAGTATGTGGGGAATGGGTTTCAGTGTGTGGGGACGGGGTTTCAGTGTGTGGGGAAGGGTTTCA
Organism: Heterodontus francisci; assembly: GCF_036365525.1. Taxonomy (NCBI): domain Eukaryota; kingdom Metazoa; phylum Chordata; class Chondrichthyes; order Heterodontiformes; family Heterodontidae; genus Heterodontus; species Heterodontus francisci. The sequence continues at coordinate 156,845,222 of NC_090376.1, forward strand.
GTGTGTGGTGATGGCTTTCAGTGTGTGGTGATGGGTTTCAGTGTGTGGGGAAGGGGTTTCAGTGTGTTGCGAAGGGGTTTCAGTGTGTGGTCATGGGTTTCAGTGTGTGGTGATGGGTTTCAGTGTGTGGGGATGGGTTTCAGTGTGTGGGGAAGGGGTTTCAGTGTGTGGTGATGGGTTTCAGTGTGTGGTGATGGGTTTCAGTGTGTGGGGAAGGGTTTCAGTGTGTGGGGAAGGGGTTTCAGTGCGTGGGGAAGGGGTTTCAGTGTGTGGTGATGGTTTTCAGTGTGTGGGGAAGTGTTTCAGTGTTTGGGGAAGGGGTTTCAGTGTGTGGGGAAGTGGTTTCAGTGTGTGGTGATGGGTTTCAGTGTGTGGGTAAGGGTTTCAGTGTGTGGGGAATGGATTTCAGTGTTTGGGGAAGGGGTTTCAGTGTGTGTGGAAGAGGTTTCAGTGTGTGTGGATGGGTTTCATTGTTTGGGGAAGGTGTTTCAGTGTGTGGGGAAGGGGTTTCAGTGTGTGGGGAAGTGGTTTCAGTGTGTGGGGAAGGGTTTCAGCCTGTAGGGAAAGGTTTCAGTGTGTGTGGAAGAGGTTTCAGTGTGTGTGGAAGAGGTTTCAGTGTGTGGGGATGGGTTTCACTGTGTGTGGAAGGTGTTTCAGTGTGTGGGGAAGGGATTTCTGTGTGTGTGGAAGAGGGTTCATTGTGTGGGGATGGGTTTCAGTGTGTGGGAAGGGTTTCAGTGTGTGGGGAAGGGTTTCAGTGTGTGGGGAAGGTGTTTCAGTGTGTGGGGAAGGGTTACAGTCTGCAGCGAAGGGTTTTCAGTGTGTGGGGAAGGTGTTTCAGTGTGTGGTGATGGGTTTCCGTGTGTGGGGAAGGGTTTCAGCATGTGGGGAAGGGGTGTCAGTGTGTGGGAAAGGGGTTTCAGTGTGTGTTGATGGGTTTCAGAGTGTGGGGAAGGGTTTCAGTGTGTGGGGAAGGGGTTTCAGTGTGTGGGGAAGGGGTTTCAGTGTGTGGTGATGGGTTTCAGTGTGTGGGGAAGGGTTTCAGTGTGTGGGAAATGGCTTTCAGTGTGTGGGAAAGGGCTTTCAGTGTGTGGGGAAGGGGTTTCAGTGTGTGTGGAAGAGGTTTCAGTGTGTGGGGAAGGTGTTTCAGTGTGTGTGGAAGAGGTTTCAGTGAGTGGTGATGGGTTTCAGTGTGTGGGGAAGGGTTTCAGTGTTGGGGGAAGGGGTTTCAGTCTGTGGGGATGGGACAGTGCGTCGGGATGGGTTTCAGTGTGTGGTGATGGGTTTCAGTGTGTGGGGAAGGGGTTCAGTGTGTGGGGAAGAGGTTTCAGTGTGTGGGGATGGGTTTCACTGTGTGGGGAAGTGTTTCAGTGTGTGGGGAAGGGTTTCAGTGTGTGGGGAAGGGGTTTCAGTGTGTGGGGAAGGGGTTTCAGTGTGTGGCGAAGGGGCTTCAGTGTGTGGTGATGGGTTTCAGTGTGTGGTGATGGGTTTCCGTGTGTGGGGAAGAGGTTTCACCTTGTGGGGAAGGGGTTTCAGTGTGTGGGGAAGGAGTTTCAGTGTGTGCTGATTGGTTTCAGTGTGTGGGGAAGGGTTTCAGTGTGTGGGGAAGGGGTTTCAGTGTGTGGGGAAGGTGTTTCAGTGTGTGGTGATGGGTTTCAGTTGGTGGGAAAGGGGTTTCAGTGTGTGGGGAAGGGGTTTCAGTGTGTGTGGAAGAGGTTTCAGTGTGTGGGGATGGGTTTCAGTGTGTGGGGAAGGTGTTTCAGTGTGCGGGGAAGCGGTTTCAGTGTGTGGGGATGGGGCAGTGCGTCGGGATGGGTTTCAGTGTGTGGTGATGGGTTTCAGTGTGTGGGGAAGGGTTTCAGTGTGTGGGGAAGGGGTTTCAGTGTGTGGGGAAGGGGTTGAAGTGTGTGGTGATGGGTTTCAGTTGGTGGGAAAGGGGTTTCAGTGTGTGGGGAAGGGATTTCAGTGTGTGTGGAAGAGGTTTCAGTGTGTGGGGATGGGTTTCAGTGTGTGGGGATGGTTTTCAGTGTGTGGGGATGTGTTTCAGTGTGTGGTGATGGGTGTCAGTGTGTGCGGAAGGGTTTCAGTATGTGGGGAATGGGTTTCAGTGTGTGGGGACGGGGTTTCAGTGTGTGGGGAAGGGTCTCAGTGTGTGGTGATGGCTTTCAGTGTGTGGTGATGGGTTTCAGTGTGTGGGGAAGGGGTTTCAGTGTGTTGCGAAGGGGTTTCAGTGTGTGGTCATGGGTTTCAGTGTGTGGTGATGGGTTTCAGTGTGTGGTGATGGGTTTCAGTGTGTGGGGAAGGGGTTTCAGTGTGTGGTGATGGGTTTCAGTGTGTGGTGATGGGTTTCAGTGTGTGGGGAAGGGTTTCAGTGTGTGGGGAAGGGGTTTCAGTGCGTGGGGAAGGGGTTTCAGTGTGTGGTGATGGTTTTCAGTGTGTGGGGAAGTGTTTCAGTGTTTGGGGAAGGGGTTTCAGTGTGTGGGGAAGTGGTTTCAGTGTGTGGTGATGGGTTTCAGTGTGTGGGTAAGGGTTTCAGTGTGTGGGGAATGGGTTTCAGTGTGTGGGGACGGGGTTTCAGTGTGTGGGGAAGGGTCTCAGTGTGTGGTGATGGCTTTCAGTGTGTGGTGATGGGTTTCAGTGTGTGGGGAAGGGGTTTCAGTGTGTTGCGAAGGGGTTTCAGTGTGTGGTCATGGGTTTCAGTGTGTGGTGATGGGTTTCAGTGTGTGGGGATGGGTTTCAGTGTGTGGGGAAGGGGTTTCAGTGTGTGGTGATGGGTTTCAGTGTGTGGTGATGGGTTTCAGTGTGTGGGGAAGGGTTTCAGTGTGTGGGGAAGGGGTTTCAGTGCGTGGGGAAGGGGTTTCAGTGTGTGGTGATGGTTTTCAGTGTGTGGGGAAGTGTTTCAGTGTTTGGGGAAGGGGTTTCAGTGTGTGGGGAAGTGGTTTCAGTGTGTGGTGATGGGTTTCAGTGTGTGGGTAAGGGTTTCAGTGTGTGGGGAATGGTTTTCAGTGTTTGGGGAAGGGGTTTCAGTGTATGTGGAAGAGGTTTCAGTGTGTGTGGATGGGTTTCATTGTTTGGGGAAGGTGTTTCAGTGTGTGGGGAAGGGGTTTCAGTGTGTGGGGAAGTGATTTCAGTGTGTGGGGAAGGGTTTCAGCCTGTAGGGAAAGGTTTCAGTGTGTGTGGAAGAGGTTTCAGTGTGTGTGGAAGAGGTTTCAGTGTGTGGGGATGGGTTTCACTGTGTGCGGAAGGTGTTTCAGTGTGTGGGGAAGGGATTTCTGTGTGTGTGGAAGAGGGTTCAGTGTGTGGGGATGGGTTTCAGTGTGTGGGGAAGGGTTTCAGTGTGTGGGGAAGGGTTTCAGTGTGTGGGGAAGGGGTTTCAGTGTGTGGGGAAGGGTTACAGTCTGCAGCGAAGGGTTTTCAGTGTGTGGGGAAGGTGTTTCAGTGTGTGGTGATGGGTTTCCGTGTGTGGGGAAGGGTTTCAGCATGTGGGGAAGGGGTGTCAGTGTGTGGGAAAGGGGTTTCAGTGTGTGTTGATGTGTTTCAGAGTGTGGGGAAGGTTCTCAGTGTGTGGGGATGTGTTTCAGTGTGTGGTGATGGGTGTCAGTGTGTGCGGAAGGGTTTCAGTATGTGGGGAATGGGTTTCAGTGTGTGGGGACGGGGTTTCAGTGTGTGGGGAAGTGTTTCAGTGTGTGGTGATGGCTTTCAGTGTGTGGTGATGGGTTTCAGTGTGTGGGGAAGGGGTTTCAGTGTGTTGCGAAGGGGTTTCAGTGTGTGGTCATGGGTTTCAGTGTGTGGTGATGGGTTTCAGTGTGTGGGGATGGGTTTCAGTGTGTGGGGAAGGGGTTTCAGTGTGTGGTGATGGGTTTCAGTGTGTGGTGATGGGTTTCAGTGTGTGGGGAAGGGTTTCAGTGTGTGGGGAAGGGGTTTCAGTGCGTGGGGAAGGGGTTTCAGTGTGTGGTGATGGTTTTCAGTGTGTGGGGAAGTGTTTCAGTGTTTGGGGAAGGGGTTTCAGTGTGTGGGGAAGTGGTTTCAGTGTGTGGTGATGGGTTTCAGTGTGTGGGTAAGGGTTTCAGTGTGTGGGGAATGGATTTCAGTGTTTGGGGAAGGGGTTTCAGTGTGTGTGGAAGAGGTTTCAGTGTGTGTGGATGGGTTTCATTGTTTGGGGAAGGTGTTTCAGTGTGTGGGGAAGGGGTTTCAGTGTGTGGGGAAGTGGTTTCAGTGTGTGGGGAAGGGTTTCAGCCTGTAGGGAAAGGTTTCAGTGTGTGTGGAAGAGGTTTCAGTGTGTGTGGAAGAGGTTTCAGTGTGTGGGGATGGGTTTAACTGTGTGCGGAAGGTGTTTCAGTGTGTGGGGAAGGGATTTCTGTGTGTGTGGAAGAGGGTTCATTGTGTGGGGATGGGTTTCAGTGTGTGGGGAAGGGTTTCAGTGTGTGGGGAAGGGTTTCAGTGTGTGGGGAAGGTGTTTCAGTGTGTGGGGAAGGGTTACAGTCTGCAGCGAAGGGTTTTCAGTGTGTGGGGAAGGTGTTTCAGTGTGTGGTGATGGGTTTCCGTGTGTGGGGAAGGGTTTCAGCATGTGGGGAAGGGGTGTCAGTGTGTGGGAAAGGGGTTTCAGTGTGTGTTGATGGGTTTCAGAGTGTGGGGAAGGGTTTCAGTGTGTGGGGAAGGGGTTTCAGTGTGTGGGGAAGGGGTTTCAGTGTGTGGTGATGGGTTTCAGTGTGTGGGGAAGGGTTTCAGTGTGTGGGAAATGGCTTTCAGTGTGTGGGAAAGGGCTTTCAGTGTGTGGGGAAGGGGTTTCAGTGTGTGTGGAAGAGGTTTCAGTGTGTGGGGAAGGTGTTTCAGTGTGTGTGGAAGAGGTTTCAGTGAGTGGTGATGGGTTTCAGTGTGTGGGGAAGGGTTTCAGTGTTGGGGGAAGGGGTTTCAGTCTGTGGGGATGGGACAGTGCGTCGGGATGGGTTTCAGTGTGTGGTGATGGGTTTCAGTGTGTGGGGAAGGGGTTCAGTGTGTGGGGAAGAGGTTTCAGTGTGTGGGGATGGATTTCACTGTGTGGGGAAGTGTTTCAGTGTGTGGGGAAGGGTTTCAGTGTGTGGGGAAGGGGTTTCAGTGTGTGGGGAAGGGGTTTCAGTGTGTGGCGAAGGGGCTTCAGTGTGTGGTGATGGGTTTCAGTGTGTGGTGATGGGTTTCCGTGTGTGGGGAAGAGGTTTCACCTTGTGGGGAAGGGGTTTCAGTGTGTGGGGAAGGAGTTTCAGTGTGTGCTGATTGGTTTCAGTGTGTGGGGAAGGGTTTCAGTGTGTGGGGAAGGGGTTTCAGTGTGTGGGGAAGGTGTTTCAGTGTGTGGTGATGGGTTTCAGTTGGTGGGAAAGGGGTTTCAGTGTGTGGGGAAGGGGTTTCAGTGTGTGTGGAAGAGGTTTCAGTGTGTGGGGATGGGTTTCAGTGTGTGGGGAAGGTGTTTCAGTGTGCGGGGAAGCGGTTTCAGTGTGTGGGGATGGGGCAGTGCGTCGGGATGGGTTTCAGTGTGTGGTGATGGGTTTCAGTGTGTGGGGAAGGGTTTCAGTGTGTGGGGAAGGGGTTTCAGTGTGTGGGGATGGGTTTCAGTGTGTGGGGATGTGTTTCAATGTGTGGGGAAGGGGTTTCAGTGTGTGTGGAAGAGGTTTCAGTGTGTGGTAATGGGGTTCAGTGTGTGGGGAAGGGTTTCAGGGAGTGGTGAAGGGGTTTCAGTGTGTGGGGATGGATTTCAGTGTGTGGGGATGGGTTTCAGTGAGTGGGGAAGGGGTTTCAGTGTGTGTGGAAGAGGTTTCAGTGTGTGGGGATGGGTTTCAGTGTGTGGTGATGGGTTTCAGTGTGTGGGGAAGGATTTTTAGTGTGTGGCGATGGGTTTCAGTGTGCGCGGACGGGGTTTCAGTCTGTGGTGTTGTGTTTCAGTGTGTGGGGAAAGGATTCAGTGTGTGGGGATGGGTTTCAGTGTGTGGGGATGGGGTTCAGTGTGTGGTGATGGGTTTCAGTGTGTGGGGAAGGGTTTCAGTGTCTGGGGAAGGGTTTCAGTGTGTGGGGATGGGTGTCAGTGTGTGGGGAAGGGGTTTCAGTGTGTGGTGATGGGTTTCAGTGTGTGGGGAAGGGTTACAGTCTGCGGCGAAGGGGTTTCAGTGTGTGGGGAAGGTGTTTCAGTGTGTGGTGATGGGTTTCCGTGTGTGGGGAAGGGTTTCAGCATGTGGGGAAGGGGTGTCAGTGTGTGGGAAAGGGGTTTCAGTGTGTGGTAATGGGTTTCAGAGTGTGGGGAAGGGTTTCAGTGTGTGGGGAAGGGGTTTCAGTGTGTGGGGAAGGGGTTTCAGTGTGTGGTGATGGGTTTCAGTGTGTGGGGAAGGGTTTCAGTGTGTGGGGAAGGGTTTCAGTGTGTGGGAAAGGGCTTTCAGTGTGTGGGAAAGGGGTTTCAGTGTGTGTGGAAGAGGTTTCAGTGTGCGGGGAAGGTGTTTCAGTGTGTGGGGAAGGTGTTTCAGTGTGTGGGGAAGGGGTTTCAGTGTGTGGGGAAGGGGTTTCAGTGTGTGGGGATGGGAAAGTGCGTCGGGATGGGTTTCAGTGTGTGGTGATGGGTTTCAGTGTGTGGGGAAGGGTTTCAGTGTGTGGGAAAGGGGTTTCAGTGTGTGGGGATGGGGTTCAGTGTGTGGGGATGGGTTTCAATGTGTGGGGAAGGGGTTTTAGGGTGTGTGGAAGAGGTTTCAGTGAGTGGTGATGGGTTTCAGTGTGTGGGGAAGGGGTTTCAGTGTGTGGGGAAGGGGTTTCAGTCTGTGGGGATGGGACAGTGCGTCGGGATGGGTTTCAGTGTGTGGTGATGGGTTTCAGTGTGTGGGGAAGGGTTTCAGTGTGTGGGGAAGAGGTTTCAGTGTGTGGGGATGGGTTTCACTGTGTGGGGAAATGTTTCAGTGTGTGGGGAAGGGTTTCAGTGTGTGGGGAAGGGGTTTCAGTGTGTGGGGTAGGGGTTTCAGTGAGTGGCGAAGGGGCTTCAGTGTGTGGTGATGGGTTTCAGTGTGTGGTGATGGGTTTCCGTGTGTGGGGAAGAGGTTTCACCTTGTGGGGAAGGGGTTTCAGTGTGTGGGGAAGGGGTTTCAGTGTGTGCTGATTGGTTTCAGTGTGTGGGGAAGGGGTTTGAGTGTGTGGGGAAGGGGTTTCTGTGTGTGGGGAAGGGGTTTCAGTGTGTGGTGATGGGTTTCAGTTGGTGGGAAAGGGGTTTCAGTGTGTGGGGAAGGGGTTTCAGTGTGTGTGGAAGAGGTTTCAGTGTGTGGGGATGGGTTTCAGTGTGTGGGGAAGGTGTTTCAGTGTGCGGGGAAGGGGTTTCAGTGTGTGGGGATGGGGCATTGCGTTGGGATGGGTTTCAGTGTGTGGTGATGGGTTTCAGTGTGTGGGGAAGGGTTTCAGTGTGTGGGGAAGGGGTTTCAGTGTGTGGGGATGGGTTTCAGTGAGTGGGGATGGGTTTCAGTGTGTGGGGAAGGGGTTTCAGTGTGTGTGGAAGAGGTTTCAGTGTGTGGTAATGGGGTTCAGTGTGTGGGGAAGGGTTTCAGGGAGTGGTGAAGGGGTTTCACTGTTTGGGGATGGATTTCAGTGTGTGTGGAAGAGTTTTCAGTGTGTGGGGATGGGTTTCAGTGTGTGGTGATGGGTTTCAGTGTGTGGGGAAGGATTTTCAGTGTGTGGCGATGGGTTTCAGTGTGCGCGGAAGGGGTTTCAGTCTGTGGTGTTGGTTTTCAGTGTGTGGGGAAAGGTTTCAGTGTGTGGGGATGGGTTTCAGTGTGTGGGGATGGGGTTCAGTGTGTGGTGATGGGTTTCAGTGTGTGGGGAAGGATTTTCAGTGTGTGGCGATGGGTTTCAGTGTGCGCGGAAGGGGTTTCAGTCTGTGGTGTTGGGTTTCAGTGTGTGGGGAAAGGTTTCAGTGTGTGGGGATGGGTTTCAGTGAGTGGGGATGGGGTTCAGTGTGTCGTGATGGGTTTCAGTGTGTGGGGAAGGGTTTCAGTGTCTGGGGAAGGGTTTCAGTGTGTGGGGATGGGTGTCAGTGTAATGGGGAAGGGGTTTCAGTGTGTGGGGATGGGGTTCAGTGTGTGGGGATGGGTTACAGTGTGTGGAGAAGGGGTTTCAGCGTGTGGGGGAGGCGTTTTAGTGTGTGGGGAAGGGGTTTCAGTGTGTGGGGAAGGGGTTTCAGTGTGTGGGGAAGGGTTTCAGTGTGTGGGGATGGGTTTCAGTGTGTGGTGATGGCTTTCAGTGTGTTGTGATGGGTTTCAGTGTGTGGGGATGGGTTTCAGTGTGTGGGTTAGGGGTTTCAGTGTGTGGGGAAGGGGTTTCAGTGTGTGGTGATGGGGTTCAGTGTGTGGTGATGGGTTTCAGTGTGTGGGGAAGGGGTTTCAGTGTGTGGGGAAGGGGTTTCAGTGTGTGAGGAAGGGGTTTCAGTGTGTGATGATGGGTGTCAGTGTGTGGTGATGGGTTTCAGTGTGTGGGGAAGGGTTTCAGTGCGTGGGGAAGGGGTTTCAGTGTGTGGGGAAAGGGTTTCAGTGTGTGGGGATGGGTTTCAGTGTGTGGGGATGGGTTTCAGTGTGTGGGGTAGGGTTTAAGTGTGTGGGAAAGGGCTTTCAGTGTGTGGGGAAGGGGTTTCAGTGTGTGGGGATGGGACAGTGCGTCGGGATGGGTTTCAGTGTGTGGTGATGGGTTTCAGTGTGTGGGGAAGGGGTTTCAGTGTGTGGGGATGGGACAGTGCGTCGGGATGGGTTTCAGTGTGTGCTGATGGGTTTCAGTGTGTGGGGAAGGGTTTCAGTGTGTGGTGAAGGGGTTTCAGTGTGTGGGGATGGGGTTCAGTGTGTGGGGATGGGTTTCAGTGTGTGGGGAAGGGGTTCTAGGGTGTGTGGAAGAGGTTTCAGTGAGTGGTGATGGGTTTCAGTGTGTGGGGAAGGGGTTTCAGTCTGTGGGGATGGGACAGTGCGTCGGGATGGGTTTCAGTGTGTGGTGATGGGTTTCAGTGTGTGGGGAAGGGGTTTCAGTGTGTGGGGATGGGGTTCAGTGTGTGGGGATGGGTTTCAGTGTGTGGGGAAGGGGTTTTAGGGTGTATGGATGAGGTTTCAGTGAGTGGTGATGGGTTTCAGTGTGTGGGGAAGGAGTTTCAGTGTGTGGGGAAGGGGTTTCAGTCTGTGGGGATGGGACAGTGCGTCGGGATGGGTTTCAGTGTGTGGGGAAGGGTTTCAGTGTGTGGGGAAGAGGTTTCAGTGTGAGGGGATGGGTTTCAGTGTGTGGGGAAGGGTTTCAGTGTGTGGGGAAGAGGTTTCAGTGTGTGGGGATGGGTTTCACTGTGTGGGGAAGTGTTTCAGTGTGTGGGGAAGGGTTTCAGTGTGTGGGGAAGGGGTTTCAGTGTGTGGGGTAGGGGTTTCAGTGAGTGGCGAAGGGGCTTCAGTGTGTGGTGATGGGTTTCAGTGTGTGGTGATGGGTTTCCGTGTGTGGGGAAGAGGTTTCACCTTGTGGGGAAGGGGTTTCAGTGTGTGGGGAAGGGGTTTCAGTGTGTGCTGATTGGTTTCAGTGTGTGGGGAAGGGGTTTCAGTGTGTGGGGAAGGGGTTTCAGTGTGTGGGGAAGGGGTTTCAGTGTGTGGTGATGGGTTTCAGTGTGTGGGGAAGGGTTTCAGTGTGTGGGAAAGGGGTTTCAGTGTGTGGGGATGGGGTTCAGTGTGTGGGGATGGGTTTCAGTGTGTGGGGAAGGGGTTTTAGGGTTTGTGGAAGAGGTTTCAGTGAGTGGTGATGGGTTTCAGTGTGTGGGGATGGGTTTCAGTGTGTGGTGATGGGTTTCAGTGTGTGGGGAAGGGTTTCAGTGTGTGGGAAAGGGGTTTCAGTGTGTGGGGATGGGGTTCAGTGTGTGGGGATGGGTTTCAGTGTGTGGGGAAGGGGTTTTAGGGTTTGTGGAAGAGGTTTCAGTGAGTGGTGATGGGTTTCAGTGTGTGGGGAAGGGGTTTCAGTGTGTGGGGAAGGGGTTTCAGTCTGTGGGGATGGGACAGTGCGTCGGGATGGGTTTCAGTGTGTGGTGATGGGTTTCAGTGTGTGGGGAAGGGTTTCAGTGTGTGGGGAAGAGGTTTCAGTGTGTGGGGATGGGTTTCACTGTGTGGGGAAGTGTTTCAGTGTGTGGGGAAGGGTTTCAGTGTGTGGGGAAGGGGTTTCAGTGTGTGGGGTAGGGGTTTCAGTGAGTGGCGAAGGGGCTTCAGTGTGTGGTGATGGGTTTCAGTGTGTGGTGATGGGTTTCCGTGTGTGGGGAAGAGGTTTCACCTTGTGGGGAAGGGGTTTCAGTGTGTGGGGAAGGGGTTTCAGTGTGTGCTGATTGGTTTCAGTGTGTGGGGAAGGGGTTTGAGTGTGTGGGGAAGGGGTTTCTGTGTGTGGGGAAGGGGTTTCAGTGTGTGGTGATGGGTTTCAGTTGGTGGGAAAGGGGTTTCAGTGTGTGGGGAAGGGGTTTCAGTGTGTGTGGAAGAGGTTTCAGTGTGTGGGGATGGGTTTCAGTGTGTGGGGAAGGTGTTTCAGTGTGCGGGGAAGGGGTTTCAGTGTGTGGGGATGGGGCATTGCGTTGGGATGGGTTTCAGTGTGTGGTGATGGGTTTCAGTGTGTGGGGAAGGGTTTCAGTGTGTGGGGAAGGGGTTTCAGTGTGTGGGGATGGGTTTCAGTGAGTGGGGATGGGTTTCAGTGTGTGGGGAAGGGGTTTCAGTGTGTGTGGAAGAGGTTTCAGTGTGTGGTAATGGGGTTCAGTGTGTGGGGAAGGGTTTCAGGGAGTGGTGAAGGGGTTTCACTGTTTGGGGATGGATTTCAGTGTGTGTGGAAGAGTTTTCAGTGTGTGGGGATGGGTTTCAGTGTGTGGTGATGGGTTTCAGTGTGTGGGGAAGGATTTTCAGTGTGTGGCGATGGGTTTCAGTGTGCGCGGAAGGGGTTTCAGTCTGTGGTGTTGGTTTTCAGTGTGTGGGGAAAGGTTTCAGTGTGTGGGGATGGGTTTCAGTGTGTGGGGATGGGGTTCAGTGTGTGGTGATGGGTTTCAGTGTGTGGGGAAGGATTTTCAGTGTGTGGCGATGGGTTTCAGTGTGCGCGGAAGGGGTTTCAGTCTGTGGTGTTGGGTTTCAGTGTGTGGGGAAAGGTTTCAGTGTGTGGGGATGGGTTTCAGTGAGTGGGGATGGGGTTCAGTGTGTCGTGATGGGTTTCAGTGTGTGGGGAAGGGTTTCAGTGTCTGGGGAAGGGTTTCAGTGTGTGGGGATGGGTGTCAGTGTAATGGGGAAGGGGTTTCAGTGTGTGGGGATGGGGTTCAGTGTGTGGGGATGGGTTACGTGTGGGGGAGGCGTTTTAGTGTGTGGGGAAGGGGTTTCAGTGTGTGGGGAAGGGGTTTCAGTGTGTGGGGAAGGGTTTCAGTGTGTGGGGATGGGTTTCAGTGTGTGGTGATGGCTTTCAGTGTGTTGTGATGGGTTTCAGTGTGTGGGGATGGGTTTCAGTGTGTGGGTTAGGGGTTTCAGTGTGTGGGGAAGGGGTTTCAGTGTGTGGTGATGGGGTTCAGTGTGTGGTGATGGGTTTCAGTGTGTGGGGAAGGGGTTTCAGTGTGTGGGGAAGGGGTTTCAGTGTGTGAGGAAGGGGTTTCAGTGTGTGATGATGGGTGTCAGTGTGTGGTGATGGGTTTCAGTGTGTGGGGAAGGGTTTCAGTGCGTGGGGAAGGGGTTTCAGTGTGTGGGGAAAGGGTTTCAGTGTGTGGGGATGGGTTTCAGTGTGTGGGGATGGGTTTCAGTGTGTGGGGTAGGGTTTAAGTGTGTGGGAAAGGGCTTTCAGTGTGTGGGGAAGGGGTTTCAGTGTGTGGGGATGGGACAGTGCGTCGGGATGGGTTTCAGTGTGTGGTGATGGGTTTCAGTGTGTGGGGAAGGGGTTTCAGTGTGTGGGGATGGGACAGTGCGTCGGGATGGGTTTCAGTGTGTGCTGATGGGTTTCAGTGTGTGGGGAAGGGTTTCAGTGTGTGGTGAAGGGGTTTCAGTGTGTGGGGATGGGGTTCAGTGTGTGGGGATGGGATTCAGTGTGTGGGGAAGGGGTTCTAGGGTGTGTGGAAGAGGTTTCAGTGAGTGGTGATGGGTTTCAGTGTGTGGGGAAGGGGTTTCAGTCTGTGGGGATGGGACAGTGCGTCGGGATGGGTTTCAGTGTGTGGTGATGGGTTTCAGTGTGTGGGGAAGGGGTTTCAGTGTGTGGGGATGGGGTTCAGTGTGTGGGGATGGGTTTCAGTGTGTGGGGAAGGGGTTTTAGGGTGTATGGATGAGGTTTCAGTGAGTGGTGATGGGTTTCAGTGTGTGGGGAAGGGGTTTCAGTGTGTGGGGAAGGGGTTTCAGTCTGTGGGGATGGGACAGTGCGTCGGGATGGGTTTCAGTGTGTGGGGAAGGGTTTCAGTGTGTGGGGAAGAGGTTTCAGTGTGAGGGGATGGGTTTCAGTGTGTGGGGAAGGGTTTCAGTGTGTGGGGAAGAGGTTTCAGTGTGTGGGGATGGGTTTCACTGTGTGGGGAAGTGTTTCAGTGTGTGGGGAAGGGTTTCAGTGTGTGGGGAAGGGGTTTCAGTGTGTGGGGTAGGGGTTTCAGTGAGTGGCGAAGGGGCTTCAGTGTGTGGTGATGGGTTTCAGTGTGTGGTGATGGGTTTCCGTGTGTGGGGAAGAGGTTTCACCTTGTGGGGAAGGGGTTTCAGTGTGTGGGGAAGGGGTTTCAGTGTGTGCTGATTGGTTTCAGTGTGTGGGGAAGGGGTTTCAGTGTGTGGGGAAGGGGTTTCAGTGTGTGGGGAAGGGGTTTCAGTGTGTGGTGATGGGTTTCAGTTGGTGGGAAAGGGGTTTCAGTGTGTGGGGAAGGGGTTTCAGTGTGTGTGGAAGAGGTTTCAGTGTGTGGGGATGGGTTTCAGTGTGTGGGGAAGGTGTTTCAGTGTGCGGGGAAGGGGTTTCAGTGTGTGGGGTAGGCGCATTGCGTCGGGATGGGTTTCAGTGTGTGGTGATGGGTTTCAGAGTGTGGGGAAGGGTTTCAGTGTGTGGGGAAGGGGTTTCAGTGTGTGGGGATGGGTTTCAGTGTGTGGGGATGGGTTTCAGTGTGTGGGGAAGGGGTTTCAGTGTGTGTGGAAGAGGTTTCAGTGTGTGGTAATGGGGTTCAGTGTGTGGGGAAGGGTTTCAGGGAGTGGTGAAGGGGTTTCAGTGTGTGGGGATGGGTTTCAGTGTGTGGGGAAGGGGTTTCAGTGTGTGGGGATGGGTTTCAGTGTGTGGGGATGTGTTTCAATGTGTGGGGAAGGGGTTTCAGTGTGTGTGGAAGAGGTTTCAGTGTGTGGTAATGGGGTTCAGTGTGTCGGGAAGGGTTTCAGGGAGTGGTGAAGGGGTTTCAGTGTGTGGGGATGGATTTCAGTGTGTGGGGATGGGTTTCAGTGAGTGGGGAAGGGGTTTCAGTGTGTGTGGAAGAGGTTTCAGTGTGTGGGGATGGGTTTCAGTGTGTGGTGATGGGTTCCAGTGTGTGGGGAAGGATTTTCAGTGTGTGGGGATGGGTTTCAGTGTGTGGGGATGGGGTTCAGTGTGTGGTGATGGGTTTCAGTGTGTGGGGAAGGGTTTCAGTGTCTGGGGAAGGGTTTCAGTGTGTGGGGATGGGTGTCAGTGTGTGGGGAAGGGGTTTCAGTGTGTGGTGATGGGTTTCAGTGTGTGGGGAAGGGTTACAGTCTGCGGCGAAGGGGTTTCAGTGTGTGGGGAAGGTGTTTCAGTGTGTGGTGATGGGTTTCCGTGTGTGGGGAAGGGTTTCAGCATGTGGGGAAGGGGTGTCAGTGTGTGGGAAAGGGGTTTCAGTGTGTGGTAATGGGTTTCAGAGTGTGGGGAAGGGTTTCAGTGTGTGGGGAAGGGGTTTCAGTGTGTGGGGAAGGGGTTTCAGTGTGTGGTGATGGGTTTCAGTGTGTGGGGAAGGGTTTCAGTGTGTGGGGAAGGGTTTCAGTGTGTGGGAAAGGGGTTTCAGTGTGTGTGGAAGAGGTTTCAGTGTGTGGGGAAGGTGTTTCAGTGTGTGGGGAAGGTGTTTCAGTGTGTGGGGAAGGTGTTTCAGTGTGTGGGGAAGGGGTTTCAGTGTGAGGGGAAGGGGTTTCAGTGTGTGGGGATGGGAAAGTGCGTCGGGATGGGTTTCAGTGTGTGGTGATGGGTTTCAGTGTGTGGGGAAGGGTTTCAGTGTGTGGGAAAGGGGTTTCAGTGTGTGGGGATGGGGTTCAGTGTGTGGGGATGGGTTTCAGTGTGTGGGGAAGGGGTTTTAGGGTGTGTGGAAGAGGTTTCAGTGAGTGGTGATGGGTTTCAGTGTGTGGGGAAGGGGTTTCAGTGTGTGGGGAAGGGGTTTCAGTCTGTGGGGATGGGACAGTGCGTCGGGATGGGTTTCAGTGTGTGGTGATGGGTTTCAGTGTGTGGGGAAGGGTTTCAGTGTGTGGGGAAGAGGTTTCAGTGTGTGGGATGGGTTTCACTGTGTGGGGAAGTGTTTCAGTGTGTGGGGAAGGGTGTCAGTGTGTGGGGAAGGGTTTCAGTGTGTGGGGTAGGGGTTTCAGTGAGTGGCGAAGGGGCTTCAGTGTGTGGTGATGGGTTTCAGTGTGTGGTGATGGGTTTCCGTTGTGTGAGGAAGAGGTTTCACCTTGTGGGGAAGGGGTTTCAGTGTGTGGGGAAGGGGTTCAGTGTGTGCTGATTGGTTTCAGTGTGTGGGGAAGGGGTTTGAGTGTGTGGGGAAGGGGTTTCTGTGTGTGGGGAAGGGGTTTCAGTGTGTGGTGATGGGTATCAGTTGGTGGGAAAGGGGTTTCAGTGTGTGGGGAAGGGGTTTCAGTGTGTGTGGAAGAGGTTTCAGTGTGTGGGGATGGGTTTCAGTGTGTGGGGAAGGTGTTTCAGTGTGCGGGGAAGGGGTTTCAGTGTGTGGGGATGGGGCATTGCGTTGGGATGGGTTTCAGTGTGTGGTGATGGGTTTCAGTGTGTGGGGAAGGGTTTCAGTGTGTGGGGAAGGGGTTTCAGTGTGTGGGGATGGGTTTCAGTGTGTGGGGATGGGTTTCAGTGTGTGGGGAAGGGGTTTCAGTGTGTGTGGAAGAGGTGTGAGTGTGTGGTAATGGGGTTCAGTGTGTGGGGAAGGGTTTCAGGGAGTGGTGAAGGGGTTTCAGTGTTTGGGGATGGATTTCAGTGTGTGTGGAAGAGGTTTCAGTGTGTGGGGATGGGTTTCAGTGTGTGGTGATGGGTTTCAGTGTGTGGGAAGGATTTGCAGTGTGTGGCGATGGGTTTCAGTGTGCGCGGAAGGGGTTTCAGTCTGTGGTGTTGGTTTTCAGTGTGTGGGGAAAGGTTTCAGTGTGTGGGGATGGGTTTCAGTGAGTGGGGATGGGGTTCAGTGTGTCGTGATGGGTTTCAGTGTGTGGGGAAGGATTTTCAGTGTGTGGCGATGGATTTCAGTGTGCGCGGAAGGGGTTTCAGTCTGTGGTGTTGGGTTTCAGTGTGTGGGGAATGGTTTCAGTGTGTGGGATGGGTTTCAGTGAGTGGGGATGGGGTTCAGTGTGTCGTGATGGGTTTCAGTGTGTGGGGAAGGGATTCAGTGTCAGGGGAAGGGTTTCAGTGTGTGGGGATGGGTGTCAGTGTAATGGGGAAGGGGTTTCAGTGTGTGGTGATGGGTTTCAGTGTGTGGGGAAGGGTTACAGTGTGTGGAGAAGGGGTTTCAGCGTGTGGGGGAGGCGTTTTAGTGTGTGGGGAAGGGGTTTCAGTGTGTGGGAAGGGGTTTCAGTGTGTGGGGAAGGGTTTCAGTGTGTGGGGATGGGTTTCAGTGTGTGGTGATGGCTTTCAGTGTGTTGTGATGGTTTCAGTGTGTGGGGATGGGTTTCAGTGAGTGGTTAGGGGTTTCAGTGTGTGGGGAAGGGGTTTCAGTGTGTGGTGATGGGGTTCAGTGTGTGGTGATGGGTTTCAGTGTGTGGGGAAGGGGTTTCAGTGTGTGGGGAAGGGGTTTCAGTGTGTGAGGAAGGGGTTTCAGTGTGTGATGATGGGTGTCAGTGTGTGGTGATGGGTTTCAGTGTGTGGGGAAGGGTTTCAGTGCGTGGGGAAGGGTTTCAGTGTGTGGGGAAAGGGTTTCAGTGTGTGGGAATGGGTTTCAGTGTGTGGGGATGGGTTTCGTGTGTGGGGTAGGGTTTCAGTGTGTGGGAAAGGGCTTTCAGTGTGTGGGGAAGGGGTTTCAGTCTGTGTGGAAGAGGTTTCAGTGTGTGGGGAAGGGGTTTCAGTGTGTGGGGATGGGACAGTGCGTCGGGATGGGTTTCAGTGTGTGGTGATGGGTTTCAGTGTGTGGGGAAGGGGTTTCAGTGTGTGGGGATGGGACAGTGCGTCGGGATGGGTTTCAGTGTGTGGTGATGGGTTTCAGTGTGTGGGGAAGGGTTTCAGTGTGTGGTGAAGGGGTTTCAGTGTGTGGGGATGGGGTTCAGTGTGTGGGGATGGGTTTCAGTGTGTGGGGAAGGGGTTTTAGGGTGTGTGGAAGAGGTTTCAGTGAGTGGTGATGGGTTTCAGTGTGTGGGGAAGGGGTTTCAGTCTGTGGGGATGGGACAGTGCGTCGGGATGGGTTTCAGTGTGTGGTGATGTGTTTCAGTGTGTGGGAAGGGGTTTCAGTGTGTGGGGATGGGGTTCAGTGTGTGGGGATGGGTTTCAGTGTGTGGGGAAGGGGTTTTAGGGTGTGTGGAAGAGGTTTCAGTGAGTGGTGATGGGTTTCAGTGTGTGGGGAAGGGGTTTCAGTGTGTGGGGAAGGGGTTTCAGTCTGTGGGGATGGGACAGTGCGTCGGGATGGGTTTCAGTGTGTGGTGATGGGTTTCAGTGTGTGGGGAAGGGTTTCAGTGTGTGGGGAAGAGGTTTCAGTGTGTGGGGATGGGTTTCACTGTGTGGGGAAGTGTTTCAGTGTGTGGGGAAGGGTTTCAGTGTGTGGGGAAGGGGTTTCAGTGTGTGGGGTAGGGGTTTCAGTGAGTGGCGAAGGGGCTTCAGTGTGTGGTGATGGGTTTCAGTGTGTGGTGATGGGTTTCCGTGTGTGGGGAAGAGGTTTCACCTTGTGGGGAAGGGGTTTCAGTGTGTGGGGAAGGGGTTTCAGTGTGTGCTGATTGGTTTCAGTGTGTGGGGAAGGGGTTTCAGTGTGTGGGGAAGGGGTTTCAGTGTGTGGTGATGGGTTTCAGTTGGTGGGAAAGGGGTTTCAGTGTGTGGGAAGGGGTTTCAGTGTGTGTGGAAGTGGTTTCAGGGTGTGGGGATGGGTTTCAGTGTGTGGGGAAGGTGTTTCAGTGTGCGGGGAAGGGGTTTCAGTGTGTGGGGTAGGGGCATTGCGTCGGGATGGGTTTCAGTGTGTGGTGATGGGTTTCAGTGTGTGGGGAAGGGTTTCAGTGTGTGGGGAAGGGGTTTCAGTGTGTGGGATGGGTTTCAGTGTGTGGGGATGGGTTTCAGTGTGTGGGGAAGGGGTTTCAGTGTGTGTGGAAGAGTTTCAGTGCGTGGTAATGGGGTTCAGTGTGTGGGGAAGGGTTTCAGGGAGTGGTGAAGGGGTTTCAGTGTGTGGGGATGGATTTCAGTGTGTGTGGAAGAGGTTTCAGTGTGTGGGGATGTGTTTCAGTGTGTGGTGATGGGTTTCAGTGTGTGGAGAAGGATTTTCAGTGTGTGGCGATGGATTTCAGTGTGCGCGGACGGGGTTTCAGTCTGTGGTGTTGGGTTTCAGTGTGTGGGGAAAGGATTCAGTGTGTGGGGATGGGTTTCAGTGTGTGGGGATGGGGTTCAGTGTGTGGTGATGGGTTTCAGTGTGTGGGGAAGGGTTTCAGTGTCTGGGGAAGGGTTTCAGTGTGTGGGGATGGGTGTCAGTGTGTGGGGAAGGGGTTTCAGTGTGTGGTGATGGGTTTCAGTGTGTGGGGAAGGTTACAGTCTGCGGCGAAGGGGTTTCAGTGTGTGGGGAAGGTGTTTCAGTGTGTGGTGATGGGTTTCCGTGTGTGGGGAAGGGTTTCAGCATGTGGGGAAGGGGTGTCAGTGTGTGGGAAAGGGGTATCAGTGTGTGGTAATGGGTTTCAGAGTGTGGGGAAGGGTTTCAGTGTGTGGGGAAGGGGTTTCAGTGTGTGGGGAAGGGGTTTCAGTGTGTGGTGATGGGATTCAGTGTGTGGGGAAGGGTTTCAGTGTGTGGGGAAGGGTTTCAGTGTGTGGGAAAGGGCTTTAAGTGTGTGGGAAAGGTGTTTCAGTGTGTGTGGAAGAGGTTTCAGTGTGTGGGGAAGGTGTTTCAGTGTGTGGGGAAGGTGTTTCAGTGTGTGGGGAAGGTGTTTCAGTGTGTGGGGAAGGGGTTTCAGTGTGTGGGGAAGGGGTTTCAGTGTGTGGGGATGGGAAAGTGCGTCGGGATGGGTTTCAGTGTGTGGTGATGGGTTTCAGTGTGTGGGGAAGGGTTTCAGTGTGTGGGAAAGGGGTTTCAGTGTGTGGGGATGGGGTTCAGTGTGTGGGATTGGGTTTCAGTGTGTGGGGAAGGGGTTTTAGGGTGTGTGGAAGAGGTTTCAGTGAGTGGTGATGGGTTTCAGTGTGTGGGGAAGGGGTTTCAGTGTGTGGGGAAGGGGTTTCAGTCTGTGGGGAAGGTGTTTCAGTGTGTGGTGATTGGTTTCCGTGTGTGTGGAAGGGTTTCAGCATGTGGGGAAGGGGTGTCAGTGTGTGGGAAAGGGGTTTCAGTGTGTGGTAATGGGTTTCAGAGTGTGGGGAAGGGTTTCAGTGTGTGGGGAAGGGGTTTCAGTGTGTGGGGAAGGGGTTTCAGTGTGTGGTGATGGGTTTCAGTGTGTGGGGATGGGTTTCAGTGAGTGGGTTAGGGGTTTCAGTGTGTGGGGAAGGGGTTTCAGTGTGTTGTGATGGGTTTCAGTGTGTGGGGATGGGTTTCAGTGAGTGGGTTAGGGGTTTCAGTGTGTGGGGAAGGGGTTTCAGTGTGTGGTGATGGGGTTCAGTGTGTGGTGATGGGTTTCAGTGTGTGGGGAAGGGGTTTCAGTGTGTGGGGAAGGGGTTTCAGTGTGTGAGGAAGGGGTTTCAGTGTGTGATGATGGGTGTCAGTGTGTGGTGATGGGTTTCAGTGTGTGGGGAAGGGTTTCAGTGCGTGGGGAAGGGGTTTCAGTGTGTGGGGAAAGGGTTTCAGTGTGTGGGAATGGGTTTCAGTGTGTGGGGATGGGTTTCAGTGTGTGGGGTAGGGTTTCAGTGTGTGGGAAATGGCTTTCAGTGTGTGGGGAAGGGGTTTCAGTCTGTGTGGAAGAGGTTTCAGTGTGTGGGGAAGGGGTTTCAGTGTGTGGGGATGGGACAGTGCGTCGGGATGGGTTTCAGTGTGTGGTGATTGGTTTAAGTGTGTGGGGTAGGGGTTTCAGTGTGTGGGGATGGGACAGTGCGTCGGGATGGGTTTCAGTGTGTGGTGATGGGTTTCAGTGTGTGGGGAAGGGTTTCAGTGTGTGGTGAAGGGGTTTCAGTGTGTGGGGATGGGGTTCAGTGTGTGGGGATGGGTTTCAGTGTGTGGGGAAGGGGTTTTAGGGTGTGTGGAAGAGGTTTCAGTGAGTGGTGATGGGTTTCAGTGTGTGGGGAAGGGGTTTCAGTCTGTGGGGATGGGACAGTGCGTCGGGATGGGTTTCAGTGTGTGGTGATGTGTTTCAGTGTGTGGGGAAGGGGTTTCAGTGTGTGGGGATGGGGTTCAGTGTGTGGGGATGGGTTTCAGTGTGTGGGGAAGGGGTTTTAGGGTGTGTGGAAGAGGTTTCAGTGAGTGGTGATGGGTTTCAGTGTGTGGGGAAGGGGTTTCAGTGTGTGGGGAAGGGGTTTCAGTCTGTGGGGATGGGACAGTGCGTCGGGATGGGTTTCAGTGTGTGGTGATGGGTTTCAGTGTGTGGGGAAGGGTTTCAGTGTGTGGGGAAGAGGTTTCAGTGTGTGGGGATGGGTTTCACTGTGTGGGGAAGTGTTTCAGTGTGTGGGGAAGGGTTTCAGTGTGTGGGGAAGGGGTTTCAGTGTGTGGGGTAGGGGTTTCAGTGAGTGGCGAAGGGGCTTCAGTGTGTGGTGATGGGTTTCAGTGTGTGGTGATGGGTTTCCGTGTGTGGGGAAGAGGTTTCACCTTGTGGGGAAGGGGTTTCAGTGTGTGGGGAAGGGGTTTCAGTGTGTGCTGATTGGTTTCAGTGTGTGGGGAAGGGGTTTCAGTGTGTGGGGAAGGGGTTTCAGTGTGTGGTGATGGGTTTCAGTTGGTGGGAAAGGGGTTTCAGTGTGTGGGGAAGGGGTTTCAGTGTGTGTGGAAGTGGTTTCAGGGTGTGGGGATGGGTTTCAGTGTGTGGGGAAGGTGTTTCAGTGTGCGGGGAAGGGGTTTCAGTGTGTGGGGTAGGGGCATTGCGTCGGGATGGGTTTCAGTGTGTGGTGATGGGTTTCAGTGTGTGGGGAAGGGTTTCAGTGTGTGGGGAAGGGGTTTCAGTGTGTGGGGATGGGTTTCAGTGTGTGGGGATGGGTTTCAGTGTGTGGGGAAGGGGTTTCAGTGTGTGTGGAAGAGGTTTCAGTGCGTGGTAATGGGGTTCAGTGTGTGGGGAAGGGTTTCAGGGAGTGGTGAAGGGGTTTCAGTGTGTGGGGATGGATTTCAGTGTGTGTGGAAGAGGTTTCAGTGTGTGGGGATGTGTTTCAGTGTGTGGTGATGGGTTTCAGTGTGTGGAGAAGGATTTTCAGTGTGTGGCGATGGATTTCAGTGTGCGCGGACGGGGTTTCAGTCTGTGGTGTTGGGTTTCAGTGTGTGGGGAAAGGATTCAGTGTGTGGGGATGGGTTTCAGTGTGTGGGGATGGGGTTCAGTGTGTGGTGATGGGTTTCAGTGTGTGGGGAAGGGTTTCAGTGTCTGGGGAAGGGTTTCAGTGTGTGGGGATGGGTGTCAGTGTGTGGGGAAGGGGTTTCAGTGTGTGGTGATGGGTTTCAGTGTGTGGGGAAGGGTTACAGTCTGCGGCGAAGGGGTTTCAGTGTGTGGGGAAGGTGTTTCAGTGTGTGGTGATGGGTTTCCGTGTGTGGGGAAGGGTTTCAGCATGTGGGGAAGGGGTGTCAGTGTGTGGGAAAGGGGTATCAGTGTGTGGTAATGGGTTTCAGAGTGTGGGGAAGGGTTTCAGTGTGTGGGGAAGGGGTTTCAGTGTGTGGGGAAGGGGTTTCAGTGTGTGGTGATGGGATTCAGTGTGTGGGGAAGGGTTTCAGTGTGTGGGGAAGGGTTTCAGTGTGTGGGAAAGGGCTTTAAGTGTGTGGGAAAGGTGTTTCAGTGTGTGTGGAAGAGGTTTCAGTGTGTGGGGAAGGTGTTTCAGTGTGTGGGGAAGGTGTTTCAGTGTGTGGGGAAGGTGTTTCAGTGTGTGGGGAAGGGGTTTCAGTGTGTGGGGAAGGGGTTTCAGTGTGTGGGGATGGGAAAGTGCGTCGGGATGGGTTTCAGTGTGTGGTGATGGGTTTCAGTGTGTGGGGAAGGGTTTCAGTGTGTGGGAAAGGGGTTTCAGTGTGTGGGGATGGGGTTCAGTGTGTGGGATTGGGTTTCAGTGTGTGGGGAAGGGGTTTTAGGGTGTGTGGAAGAGGTTTCAGTGAGTGGTGATGGGTTTCAGTGTGTGGGGAAGGGGTTTCAGTGTGTGGGGAAGGGGTTTCAGTCTGTGGGGATGGGACAGTGCGTCGGGATGGGTTTCAGTGTGTGGTGATGGGTTTCAGTGTGTGGGGAAGGGTTTCAGTGTGTGGGGAAGAGGTTTCAGTGTGTGGGGATGGGTTTCACTGTGTGGGGAAGTGTTTCAGTGTGTGGGGAAGGGTTTCAGTGTGTGGGGAAGGGGTTTCAGTGTGTGGGGTAGGGGTTTCAGTGAGTGGCGAAGGGGCTTCAGTGTGTGGTGATGGGTTTCAGTGTGTGGTGATGGGTTTCCGTGTGTGGGTAAGGGGTTTCACCTTGTGGGGAAGGGGTTTCAGTGTGTGGGGAAGGGGTTTCAGTGTGTGCTGATTGGTTTCAGTGTGTGGGGAAGGGGTTTGAGTGTGTGGGGAAGGGGTTTCTGTGTGTGGGGAAGGGGTTTCAGTGTGTGGTGATGGGTTTCAGTTGGTGGGAAAGGGGTTTCAGTGTGTGGGGAAGGGGTTTCAGTGTGTGTGGAAGAGGTTTCAGTGTGTGGGGATGGGTTTCAGTGTGTGGGGAAGGTGTTTCAGTGTGCGGGGAAGGGGTTTCAGTGTGTGGGGTAGGGGCATTGCGTTGGGATGGGTTTCAGTGTGTGGTGATGGGTTTCAGTGTGTGGGGAAGGGTTTCAGTGTGTGGGGAAGGGGTATCAGTGTGTGGGGATGGGTTTCAGTGTGTGGGGATGGGTTTCAGTGTGTGGGGAAGGGGTTTCAGTGTGTGTGGAAGAGGTTTCAGTGAGTGGTAATGGGGTTCAGTGTGTGGGGAAGGGTTTCAGGGAGTGGTGAAGTGGTTTCAGTGTTTGGGGATGGATTTCAGTGTGTGTGGAAGAGGTTTCAGTGTGTGGGGATGGGTTTCAGTGTGTGGTGATGGGTTTCAGTGTGTGGGGAAGGATTTTCAGTGTGTGGCGATGGGTTTCAGTGTGCGCGGAAGGGGTTTCAGTCTGTGGTGTTGGTTTTCAGTGTGTGTGGAAAGGTTTCAGTGTGTGGGGATGGGTTTCAGTGATTGGGGATGGGGTTCAGTGTGTCGTGATGGGTTTCAGTGTGTGGGGAAGGATTTTCAGTGTGTGGCGATGGGTTTCAGTGTGCGCGGAAGGGGTTTCAGTCTGTGGTGTTGGGTTTCAGTGTGTGGGGAAAGGTTTCAGTGTGTGGGGATGGGTTTCAGTGAGTGGGGATGGGGTTCAGTGTGTCGTGATGGGTTTCAGTGTGTGGGGAAGGGTTTCAGTGTCTGGGGAAGGGTTTCAGTGTGTGGGGATGGGTGTCAGTGTAATGGGGAAGGGGTTTCAGTGTGTGGTGATGGGTTTCAGTGTGTGGGGAAGGGTTACAGTGTGTGGAGAAGGGGTTTCAGCGTGTGGGGGAGGCGTTTTAGTGTGTGGGGAAGGGGTTTCAGTGTGTGGGGAAGGGGTTTCAGTGTGTGGGGAAGGGTTTCAGTGTGTGGGGATGGGTTTCAGTGTGTGAGTTAGGGGTTTCAGTGTGTGGGGAAGGGGTTTCAGTGTGTGGTGATGGGGTTCAGTGTGTGGTGATGGGTTTCAGTGTGTGGGGAAGGGGTTTCAGTGTGTGGGGAAGGGGTTTCAGGGTGTGAGGAAGGGGTTTCAGTGTGTGATGATGGGTGTCAGTGTGTGGTGATGGGTTTCAGTGTGTGGGGAAGGGTTTCAGTGCGTGGGGAAGGGGTTTCAGTGTGTGGGGAAAGGGTTTCAGTGTGTGGGGAAGGGGTTTCAGTGTGTGGGGATGGGTTTCAGTGTGTGGGGTAGGGTTTCAGTGTGTGGGAAAGGGCTTTCAGTGTGTGGGGAAGGGGTTTCAGTCTGTGTGGAAGAGGTTTCAGTGTGTGGGGAAGGGGTTTCAGTGTGTGGGGATGGGACAGTGCGTCGGGATGGGTTTCAGTGTGTGGTGATGGGTTTCAGTGTGTGGGGAAGGGGTTTCAGTGTGTGGGGATGGGACAGTGCGTCGGGATGTGTTTCAGTGTGTGGTGATGGGTTTCAGTGTGTGGGGAAGGGTTTCAGTGTGTGGTGAAGGGGTTTCAGTGTGTGGGGATGGGCTTCAGTGTGTGGGGATGGGTTTCAGTGTGTGGGGAAGGGGTTTTAGGGTGTGTGGAAGAGGTTTCAGTGAGTGGTGATGGGTTTCAGTGTGTGGGGAAGGGGTTTCAGTCTGTGGGGATGGGACAGTGCGTCGGGATGGGTTTCAGTGTGTGGTGATGGGTTTCAGTGTGTGGGGAAGGGGTTTCAGTGTGTGGGGATGGGGTTCAGTGTGTGGGGATGGGTTTCAGTGTGTGGGGAAGGGGTTTTAGGGTGTGTGGAAGAGGTTTCAGTGAGTGGTGATGGGTTTCAGTGTGTGGGGAAGGGGTTTCAGTGTGTGGGGAAGGGGTTTCAGTCTGTGGGGATGGGACAGTGCGTCGGGATGGGTTTCAGTGTGTGGTGATGGGTTTCAGTGTGTGGGGAAGGATTTCAGTGTGTGGGGAAGAGGTTTCAGTGTGTGGGGATGGGTTTCACTGTGTGGTGATGGGTTTCCGTGTGTGGGGAAGGGTTTCAGCATGTGGGGAAGGGGTGTCAGTGTGTGGGAAAGGGGTATCAGTGTGTGGTAATGGGTTTCAGAGTGTGGGGAAGGGTTTCAGTGTGTGGGGAAGGGGTTTCAGTGTGTGGGGAAGGGGTTTCAGTGTGTGGTGATGGGTTTCAGTGTGTGGGGAAGGGTTTCAGTGTGTGGGGAAGGGTTTCAGTGTGTGGGAAAGGGCTTTAAGTGTGTGGGAAAGGTGTTTCAGTGTGTGTGGAAGAGGTTTCAGTGTGTGGGGAAGGTGTTCCAGTGTGTGGGGAAGGTGTTTCAGTGTGTGGGGAAGGTGTTTCAGTGTGTGGGGAAGGGGTTTCAGTGTGTGGGGAAGGGGTTTCAGTGTGTGGGGATGGGAAAGTGCGTCGGGATGGGTTTCAGTGTGTGTTGATGTGTTTCAGTGTGTGGGGAAGGGTTTCAGTGTGTGGGAAAGGGGTTTCAGTGTGTGGGGATGGGGTTCAGTGTGTGGGATTGGGTTTCAGTGTGTGGGGAAGGGGCTTTAGGGTGTGTGGAAGAGGTTTCAGTGAGTGGTGATGGGTTTCAGTGTGTGGGGAAGGGGTTTCAGTGTGTGGGGAAGGGGTTTCAGTCTGTGGGGATGGGACAGTGCGTCGGGATGGGTTTCAGTGTGTGGTGATGGGTTTCAGTGTGTGGGGAAGGGTTTCAGTGTGTGGGGAAGAGGTTTCAGTGTGTGGGGATGGGTTTCACTGTGTGGGGAAGTGTTTCAGTGTGTGGGGAAGGGTTTCAGTGTGTGGGGAAGGGGTTTCAGTGTGTGGGGTAGGGGTTTCAGTGAGTGGCGAAGGGGCTTCAGTGTGTGGTGATGGGTTTCAGTGTGTGGTGATGGGTTTCCGTGTGTGGGTAAGGGGTTTCACCTTGTGGGGAAGGGGTTTCAGTGTGTGGGGAAGGGGTTTCAGTGTGTGCTGATTGGTTTCAGTGTGTGGGGAAGGGGTTTGAGTGTGTGGGGAAGGGGTTTCTGTGTGTGGGGAAGGGGTTTCAGTGTGTGGTGATGGGTTTCAGTTGGTGGGAAAGGGGTTTCAGTGTGTGGGGAAGGGGTTTCAGTGTGTGTGGAAGAGGTTTCAGTGTGTGGGGATGGGTTTCAGTGTGTGGGGAAGGTGTTTCAGTGTGCGGGGAAGGGGTTTCAGTGTGTGGGGATGGGGCATTGCGTTGGGATGGGTTTCAGTGTGTGGTGATGGGTTTCAGTGTGTGGGGAAGGGTTTCAGTGTGTGGGGAAGGGGTATCAGTGTGTGGGGATGGGTTTCAGTGTGTGGGGATGGGTTTCAGTGTGTGGGGAAGGGGTTTCAGTGTGTGTGGAAGAGGTTTCAGTGTGTGGTAATGGGGTTCGGTGTGTGGGGAAGGGTTTCAGGGAGTGGTGAAGTGGTTTCAGTGTTTGGGGATGGATTTCAGTGTGTGTGGAAGAGGTTTCAGTGTGTGGGGATGGGTTTCAGTGTGTGGTGATGGGTTTCAGTGTGTGGGGAAGGATTTTCAGTGTGTGGCGATGGGTTTCAGTGTGCGCGGAAGGGGTTTCAGTCTGTGGTGTTGGTTTTCAGTGTGTGTGGAAAGGTTTCAGTGTGTGGGGATGGGTTTCAGTGAGTGGGGATGGGGTTCAGTGTGTCGTGATGGGTTTCAGTGTGTGGGGAAGGATTTTCAGTGTGTGGCGATGGGTTTCAGTGTGCGCGGAAGGGGTTTCAGTCTGTGGTGTTGGGTTTCAGTGTGTGGGGAAAGGTTTCAGTGTGTGGGGATGGGTTTCAGTGAGTGGGGATGGGGTTCAGTGTGTCGTGATGGGTTTCAGTGTGTGGGGAAGGGTTTCAGTGTCTGGGGAAGGGTTTCAGTGTGTGGGGATGGGTGTCAGTGTAATGGGGAAGGGGTTTCAGTGTGTGGTGATGGGTTTCAGTGTGTGGGGAAGGGTTACAGTGTGTGGAGAAGGGGTTTCAGCGTGTGGGGGAGGCGTTTTAGTGTGTGGAGAAGGGGTTTCAGTGTGTGGGGAAGGGGTTTCAGTGTGTGGGGAAGGGTTTCAGTGTGTGGGGATGGGTTTCAGTGTGTGGTGATGGCTTTCAGTGTGTTGTGATGGGTTTCAGTGTGTGGGGATGGGTTTCAGTGTGTGGGTTAGGGGTTTCAGTGTGTGGGGAAGGGGTTTCAGTGTGTGGTGATGGGGTTCAGTGTGTGGTGATGGGTTTCAGTGTGTGGGGAAGGGGTTTCAGTGTGTGGGGAAGGGGTTTCAGTGTGTGAGGAAGGGGTTTCAGTGTGTGATGATGGGTGTCAGTGTGTGGTGATGGGTTTCAGTGTGTGGGGAAGGGTTTCAGTGCGTGGGGAAGGGGTTTCAGTGTGTGGGGAAAGGGTTTCAGTGTGTGGGGATGGGTTTCAGTGTGTGGGGATGGGTTTCAGTGTGTGGGGTAGGGTTTCAGTGTGTGGGAAAGGGCTTTCAGTGTGTGGGGAAGGGGTTTCAGTCTGTGTGGAAGAGGTTTCAGTGTGTGGGGAAGGGGTTTCAGTGTGTGGGGATGGGACAGTGCGTCGGGATGGGTTTCAGTGTGTGGTGATGGGTTTCAGTGTGTGGGGAAGGGGTTTCAGTGTGTGGGGATGGGACAGTGCGTCGGGATGTGTTTCAGTGTGTGGTGATGGGTTTCAGTGTGTGGGGAAGGGTTTCAGTGTGTGGTGAAGGGGTTTCAGTGTGTGGGGATGGGGTTCAGTGTGTGGGGATGGGTTTCAGTGTGTGGGGAAGGAGTTTTAGGGTGTGTGGAAGAGGTTTCAGTGAGTGGTGATGGGTTTCAGTGTGTGGGGAAGGGGTTTCAGTCTGTGGGGATGGGACAGTGCGTCGGGATGGGTTTCAGTGTGTGGTGATGGGTTTCAGTGTGTGGGGAAGGGGTTTCAGTGTGTGGGGATGGGGTTCAGTGTGTGGGGATGGGTTTCAGTGTGTGGGGAAGGGGTTTTAGGGTGTGTGGAAGAGGTTTCAGTGAGTGGTGATGGGTTTCAGTGTGTGGGGAAGGGGTTTCAGTGTGTGGGGAAGGGGTTTCAGTCTGTGGTGATGGGACAGTGCGTCGGGATGGGTTTCAGTGTGTGGTGATGGGTTTCAGTGTGTGGGGAAGGGTTTCAGTGTGTGGGGAAGAGGTTTCAGTGTGTGGGGATGGGTTTCACTGTGTGGGGAAGTGTTTCAGTGTGTGGGGAAGGGTTTCAGTGTGTGGGGAAGGGGTTTCAGTGTGTGGGGTAGGGGTTTCAGTGAGTGGCGAAGGGGCTTCAGTGTGTGGTGATGGGTTTCAGTGTGTGGTGATGGGTTTCCGTGTGTGTGGAAGAGGTTTCACCTTGTGGGGAAGGGGTTTCAGTGTGTGGGGAAGGGGTTTCAGTGTGTGCTGATTGGTTTCAGTGTGTGGGGAAGGGGTTTCAGTGTGTGGGGAAGGGGTTTCAGTGTGTGGGGAAGGGGTTTCAGTGTGTGGTGATGGGTTTCAGTTGGTGGGAAAGGGGTTTCAGTGTGTGGGGAAGGGGTTTCAGTGTGTGTGGAAGAGGTTTCAGTGTGTGGGGATGGGTTTCAGTGTGTGTGGAAGAGGTTTCAGTGTGTGGGGATGGGTTTCAGTGTGTGGTGATGGGTTTCAGTGTGTGGGGAAGGATTTTCAGTGTGTGGCGATGGGTTTCAGTGTGCGCGGAAGGGGTTTCAGTCTGTGGTGTTGGTTTTCAGTGTGTGTGGAAAGGTTTCAGTGTGTGGGGATGGGTTTCAGTGAGTGGGGATGGGGTTCAGTGTGTCGTGATGGGTTTCAGTGTGTGGGGAAGGATTTTCAGTGTGTGGCGATGGGTTTCAGTGTGCGCGGAAGGGGTTTCAGTCTGTGGTGTTGGGTTTCAGTGTGTGGGGAAAGGTTTCAGTGTGTGGGGATGGGTTTCAGTGAGTGGGGATGGGGTTCAGTGTGTCGTGATGGGTTTCAGTGTGTGGGGAAGGGTTTCAGTGTCTGGGGAAGGGTTTCAGTGTGTGGGGATGGGTGTCAGTGTAATGGGGAAGGGGTTTCAGTGTGTGGTGATGGGTTTCAGTGTGTGGGGAAGGGTTACAGTGTGTGGAGAAGGGGTTTCAGCGTGTGGGGGAGGCGTTTTAGTGTGTGGGGAAGGGGTTTCAGTGTGTGGGGAAGGGGTTTCAGTGTGTGGGGAAGGGTTTCAGTGTGTGGGGATGGGTTTCAGTGTGTGGTGATGGCTTTCAGTGTGTTGTGATGGGTTTCAGTGTGTGGGGATGGGTTTCAGTGTGTGGGTTAGGGGTTTCAGTGTGTGGGGAAGGGGTTTCAGTGTGTGGTGATGGGGTTCAGTGTGTGGTGATGGGTTTCAGTGTGTGGGGAAGGGGTTTCAGTGTGTGGGGAAGGGGTTTCAGTGTGTGAGGAAGGGGTTTCAGTGTGTGATGATGGGTGTCAGTGTGTGGTGATGGGTTTCAGTGTGTGGGGAAGGGTTTCAGTGCGTGGGGAAGGGGTTTCAGTGTGTGGGGAAAGGGTTTCAGTGTGTGGGGATGGGTTTCAGTGTGTGGGGATGGGTTTCAGTGTGTGGGGTAGGGTTTCAGTGTGTGGGAAAGGGCTTTCAGTGTGTGGGGAAGGGGTTTCAGTCTGTGTGGAAGAGGTTTCAGTGTGTGGGGAAGGGGTTTCAGTGTGTGGGGATGGGACAGTGCGTCGGGATGGGTTTCAGTGTGTGGTGATGGGTTTCAGTGTGTGGGGAAGGGGTTTCAGTGTGTGGGGATGGGACAGTGCGTCGGGATGTGTTTCAGTGTGTGGTGATGGGTTTCAGTGTGTGGGGAAGGGTTTCAGTGTGTGGTGAAGGGGTTTCAGTGTGTGGGGATGGGGTTCAGTGTGTGGGGATGGGTTTCAGTGTGTGGGGAAGGGGTTTTAGGGTGTGTGGAAGAGGTTTCAGTGAGTGGTGATGGGTTTCAGTGTGTGGGGAAGGGGTTTCAGTCTGTGGTGTTGGGTTTCAGTGTGTGGGGAAAGGTTTCAGTGTGTGGGGATGGGTTTCAGTGAGTGGGGATGGGGTTCAGTGTGTCGTGATGGGTTTCAGTGTGTGGGGAAGGGTTTCAGTGTCTGGGGAAGGGTTTCAGTGTGTGGGGATGGGTGTCACTGTAATGGGGAAGGGGTTTCAGTGTGTGGTGATGGGTTTCAGTGTGTGGGGAAGGGTTACAGTGTGTGGAGAAGGGGTTTCAGCGTGTGGGGGAGGCGTTTTAGTGTGTGGAGAAGGGGTTTCAGTGTGTGGGGAAGGGGTTTCAGTGTGTGGGGAAGGGTTTCAGTGTGTGGGGATGGGTTTCAGTGTGTGGTGATGGCTTTCAGTGTGTTGTGATGGGTTTCAGTGTGTGGGGATGGGTTTCAGTGTGTAGTTTAGGGGTTTCAGTGTGTGGGGAAGGGGTTTCAGTGTGTGGTGATGGGGTTCAGTGTGTGGTGATGGGTTTCAGTGTGTGGGGAAGGGGTTTCAGTGTGTGGGGAAGGGGTTTCAGTGTGTGAGGAAGGGGTTTCTGTGTGTGATGATGGGTGTCAGTGTGTGGTGATGGGTTTCAGTGTGTGGGGAAGGGTTTCAGTGCGTGGGGAAGGGGTTTCAGTGTGTGGGGAAAGGGTTTCAGTGTGTGGGGATGGGTTTCAGTGTGTGGGGATGGGTTTCAGTGTGTGGGGTAGGGTTTCAGTGTGTGGGAAAGGGCTTTCAGTGTGTGGGGAAGGGGTTTCAGTCTGTGTGGAAGAGGTTTCAGTGTGTGGGGAAGGGGTTTCAGTGTGTGGGGATGGGACAGTGCGTCGGGATGGGTTTCAGTGTGTGGTGATGGGTTTCAGTGTGTGGGGAAGGGGTTTCAGTGTGTGGGGATGGGACAGTGCGTCGGGATGTGTTCCAGTGTGTGGTGATGGGTTTCAGTGTGTGGGGAAGGGTTTCAGTGTGTGGTGAAGGGGTTTCAGTGTGTGGGGATGGGGTTCAGTGTGTGGGGATGGGTTTCAGTGTGTGGGGAAGGAGTTTTAGGGTGTGTGGAAGAGGTTTCAGTGAGTGGTGATGGGTTTCAGTGTGTGGGGAAGGGGTTTCAGTCTGTGGGGATGGGACAGTGCGTCGGGATGGGTTTCAGTGTGTGGTGATGGGTTTCAGTGTGTGGGGAAGGGGTTTCAGTGTGTGGGGATGGGGTTCAGTGTGTGGGGATGGGTTTCAGTGTGTGGGGAAGGTGTTTTAGGGTGTGTGGAAGAGGTTTCAGTGAGTGGTGATGGGTTTCAGTGTGTGGGGAAGGGGTTTCAGTGTGTGGGGAAGGGGTTTCAGTCTGTGGTGATGGGACAGTGCGTCGGGATGGGTTTCAGTGTGTGGTGATGGGTTTCAGTGTGTGGGGAAGGGTTTCAGTGTGTGGGGAAGAGGTTTCAGTGTGTGGGGATGGGTTTCACTGTGTGGGGAAGTGTTTCAGTGTGTGGGGAAGGGTTTCAGTGTGTGGGGAAGGGGTTTCAGTGTGTGGGGTAGGGGTTTCAGTGAGTGGCGAAGGGGCTTCAGTGTGTGGTGATGGGTTTCAGTGTGTGGTGATGGGTTTCCGTGTGTGTGGAAGAGGTTTCACCTTGTGGGGAAGGGGTTTCAGTGTGTGGGGAAGGGGTTTCAGTGTGTGCTGATTGGTTTCAGTGTGTGGGGAAGGGGTTTCAGTGTGTGGGGAAGGGGTTTCAGTGTGTGGGGAAGGGGTTTCAGTGTGTGGTGATGGGTTTCAGTTGGTGGGAAAGGGGTTTCAGTGTGTGGGGAAGGGGTTTCAGTGTGTGTGGAAGAGGTTTCAGTGTGTGGGGATGGGTTTCAGTGTGTGTGGAAGAGGTTTCAGTGTGTGGGGATGGGTTTCAGTGTGTGGTGATGGGTTTCAGTGTGTGGGGAAGGATTTTCAGTGTGTGGCGATGGGTTTCAGTGTGCGCGGAAGGGGTTTCAGTCTGTGGTGTTGGTTTTCAGTGTGTGTGGAAAGGTTTCAGTGTGTGGGGATGGGTTTCAGTGAGTGGGGATGGGGTTCAGTGTGTCGTGATGGGTTTCAGTGTGTGGGGAAGGATTTTCAGTGTGTGGCGATGGGTTTCAGTGTGCGCGGAAGGGGTTTCAGTCTCTGGTGTTGGGTTTCAGTGTGTGGGGAAAGGTTTCAGTGTGTGGGGATGGGTTTCAGTGAGTGGGGATGGGGTTCAGTGTGTCGTGATGGGTTTCAGTGTGTGGGGAAGGGTTTCAGTGTCTGGGGAAGGGTTTCAGTGTGTGGGGATGGGTGTCAGTGTAATGGGGAAGGGGTTTCAGTGTGTGGTGATGGGTTTCAGTGTGTGGGGAAGGGTTACAGTGTGTGGAGAAGGGGTTTCAGCGTGTGGGGGAGGCGTTTTAGTGTGTGGGGAAGGGGTTTCAGTGTGTGGGGAAGGGGTTTCAGTGTGTGGGGAAGGGTTTCAGTGTGTGGGGATGGGTTTCAGTGTGTGGTGATGGCTTTCAGTGTGTTGTGATGGGTTTCAGTGTGTGGGGATGGGTTTCAGTGTGTGGGTTAGGGGTTTCAGTGTGTGGGGAAGGGGTTTCAGTGTGTGGTGATGGGGTTCAGTGTGTGGTGATGGGTTTCAGTGTGTGGGGAAGGGGTTTCAGTGTGTGGGGAAGGGGTTTCAGTGTGTGAGGAAGGGGTTTCAGTGTGTGATGATGGGTGTCAGTGTGTGGTGATGGGTTTCAGTGTGTGGGGAAGGGTTTCAGTGCGTGGGGAAGGGGTTTCAGTGTGTGGGGAAAGGGTTTCAGTGTGTGGGGATGGGTTTCAGTGTGTGGGGATGGGTTTCAGTGTGTGGGGTAGGGTTTCAGTGTGTGGGAAAGGGCTTTCAGTGTGTGGGGAAGGGGTTTCAGTCTGTGTGGAAGAGGTTTCAGTGTGTGGGGAAGGGGTTTCAGTGTGTGGGGATGGGACAGTGCGTCGGGATGTGTTTCAGTGTGTGGTGATGGGTTTCAGTGTGTGGGGAAGGGTTTCAGTGTGTGGTGAAGGGGTTTCAGTGTGTGGGGATGGGGTTCAGTGTGTGGGGATGGGTTTCAGTGTGTGGGGAAGGAGTTTTAGGGTGTGTGGAAGAGGTTTCAGTGAGTGGTGATGGGTTTCAGTGTGTGGGGAAGGGGTTTCAGTCTGTGGGGATGGGACAGTGCGTCGGGATGGGTTTCAGTGTGTGGTGATGGGTTTCAGTGTGTGGGGAAGGGGTTTCAGTGTGTGGGGATGGGGTTCAGTGTGTGGGGATGGGTTTCAGTGTGTGGGGAAGGGGTTTTAGGGTGTGTGGAAGAGGTTTCAGTGAGTGGTGATGGGTTTCAGTGTGTGGGGAAGGGGTTTCAGTGTGTGGGGAAGGGGTTTCAGTCTGTGGTGATGGGACAGTGCGTCGGGATGGGTTTCAGTGTGTGGTGATGGGTTTCAGTGTGTGGGGAAGGGTTTCAGTGTGTGGGGAAGAGGTTTCAGTGTGTGGGGATGGGTTTCACTGTGTGGGGAAGTGTTTCAGTGTGTGGGGAAGGGTTTCAGTGTGTGGGGAAGGGGTTTCAGTGTGTGGGGTAGGGGTTTCAGTGAGTGGCGAAGGGGCTTCAGTGTGTGGTGATGGGTTTCAGTGTGTGGTGATGGGTTTCCGTGTGTGTGGAAGAGGTTTCACCTTGTGGGGAAGGGGTTTCAGTGTGTGGGGAAGGGGTTTCAGTGTGTGCTGATTGGTTTCAGTGTGTGGGGAAGGGGTTTCAGTGTGTGGGGAAGGGGTTTCAGTGTGTGGGGAAGGGGTTTCAGTGTGTGGTGATGGGTTTCAGTTGGTGGGAAAGGGGTTTCAGTGTGTGGGGAAGGGGTTTCAGTGTGTGTGGAAGAGGTTTCAGTGTGTGGGGATGGGTTTCAGTGTGTGTGGAAGAGGTTTCAGTGTGTGGGGATGGGTTTCAGTGTGTGGTGATGGGTTTCAGTGTGTGGGGAAGGATTTTCAGTGTGTGGCGATGGGTTTCAGTGTGCGCGGAAGGGGTTTCAGTCTGTGGTGTTGGTTTTCAGTGTGTGTGGAAAGGTTTCAGTGTGTGGGGATGGGTTTCAGTGAGTGGGGATGGGGTTCAGTGTGTCGTGATGGGTTTCAGTGTGTGGGGAAGGATTTTCAGTGTGTGGCGATGGGTTTCAGTGTGCGCGGAAGGGGTTTCAGTCTCTGGTGTTGGGTTTCAGTGTGTGGGGAAAGGTTTCAGTGTGTGGGGATGGGTTTCAGTGAGTGGGGATGGGGTTCAGTGTGTCGTGATGGGTTTCAGTGTGTGGGGAAGGGTTTCAGTGTCTGGGGAAGGGTTTCAGTGTGTGGGGATGGGTGTCAGTGTAATGGGGAAGGGGTTTCAGTGTGTGGTGATGGGTTTCAGTGTGTGGGGAAGGGTTACAGTGTGTGGAGAAGGGGTTTCAGCGTGTGGGGGAGGCGTTTTAGTGTGTGGGGAAGGGGTTTCAGTGTGTGGGGAAGGGGTTTCAGTGTGTGGGGAAGGGTTTCAGTGTGTGGGGATGGGTTTCAGTGTGTGGTGATGGCTTTCAGTGTGTTGTGATGGGTTTCAGTGTGTGGGGATGGGTTTCAGTGTGTGGGTTAGGGGTTTCAGTGTGTGGGGAAGGGGTTTCAGTGTGTGGTGATGGGGTTCAGTGTGTGGTGATGGGTTTCAGTGTGTGGGGAAGGGGTTTCAGTGTGTGGGGAAGGGGTTTCAGTGTGTGAGGAAGGGGTTTCAGTGTGTGATGATGGGTGTCAGTGTGTGGTGATGGGTTTCAGTGTGTGGGGAAGGGTTTCAGTGCGTGGGGAAGGGGTTTCAGTGTGTGGGGAAAGGGTTTCAGTGTGTGGGGATGGGTTTCAGTGTGTGGGGATGGGTTTCAGTGTGTGGGGTAGGGTTTCAGTGTGTGGGAAAGGGCTTTCAGTGTGTGGGGAAGGGGTTTCAGTCTGTGTGGAAGAGGTTTCAGTGTGTGGGGAAGGGGTTTCAGTGTGTGGGGATGGGACAGTGCGTCGGGATGGGTTTCAGTGTGTGGTGATGGGTTTCAGTGTGTGGGGAAGGGGTTTCAGTGTGTGGGGATGGGACAGTGCGTCGGGATGTGTTTCAGTGTGTGGTGATGGGTTTCAGTGTGTGGGGAAGGGTTTCAGTGTGTGGTGAAGGGGTTTCAGTGTGTGGGGATGGGGTTCAGTGTGTGGGGATGGGTTTCAGTGTGTGGGGAAGGGGTTTTAGGGTGTGTGGAAGAGGTTTCAGTGAGTGGTGATGGGTTTCAGTGTGTGGGGAAGGGGTTTCAGTCTGTGGGGATGGGACAGTGCGTCGGGATGGGTTTCAGTGTGTGGTGATGGGTTTCAGTGTGTGGGGAAGGGGTTTCAGTGTGTGGGGATGGGGTTCAGTGTGTGGGGATGGGTTTCAGTGTGTGGGGAAGGGGTTTTAGGGTGTGTGGAAGAGGTTTCAGTGAGTGGTGATGGGTTTCAGTGTGTGGGGAAGGGGTTTCAGTGTGTGGGGAAGGGGTTTCAGTCTGTGGGGATGGGACAGTGCGTCGGGATGGGTTTCAGTGTGTGGTGATGGGTTTCAGTGTGTGGGGAAGGTTTTCAGTGTGTGGGGAAGAGGTTTCAGTGTGTGGGGATGGGTTTCACTGTGTGGGGAAGTGTTTCAGTGTGTGGGGAAGGGTTTCAGTGTGTGGGGAAGGGGTTTCAGTGTGTGGGGTAGGGGTTTCAGTGAGTGGCGAAGGGGCTTCAGTGTGTGGTGATGGGTTTCAGTGTGTGGTGATGGGTTTCCGTGTGTGGGGAAGAGGTTTCACCTTGTGGGGAAGGGGTTTCAGTGTGTGGGGAAGGGGTTTCAGTGTGTGCTGATTGGTTTCAGTGTGTGGGGAAGGGGTTTCAGTGTGTGGGGAAGGGGTTTCAGTGTGTGGGGAAGGGGTTTCAGTGTGTGGTGATGGGTTTCAGTTGGTGGGAAAGGGGTTTCAGTGTGTGGGGAAGGGGTTTCAGTGTGTGTGGAAGAGGTTTCAGTGTGTGGGGATGGGTTTCAGTGTGTGGGGAAGGTGTTTCAGTGTGCGGGGAAGGGGTTTCAGTGTGTGGGGTCGGGGC
The DNA here is from genome assembly GCF_036365525.1 of Heterodontus francisci. NCBI lineage: Eukaryota > Metazoa > Chordata > Chondrichthyes > Heterodontiformes > Heterodontidae > Heterodontus > Heterodontus francisci. The sequence continues at coordinate 156,880,298 of NC_090376.1, forward strand.
ATTGCGTCGGGATGGGTTTCAGTGTGTGGTGATGGGTTTCAGTGTGTGGGGAAGGGTTTCAGTGTGTGGGGAAGGGGTTTCAGTGTGTGGGGATGGGTTTCAGTGTGTGGGGATGGGTTTCAGTGTGTGGGGAAGGGGTTTCAGTGTGTGTGGAAGAGGTTTCAGTGTGTGGTAATGGGGTTCAGTGTGTGGGGAAGGGTTTCAGGGAGTGGTGAAGGGGTTTCAGTGTGTGGGGATGGATTTCAGTGTGTGTGGAAGAGGTTTCAGTGTGTGGGGATGGGTTTCAGTGTGTGGTGATGGGTTTCAGTGTGTGGGGAAGGATTTTCAGTGTGTGGCGATGGGTTTCAGTGTGCGCGGAAGGGGTTTCAGTCTGTGGTGTTGGGTTTCAGTGTGTTGGGAAAGGTTTCAGTGTGTGGGGATGGGTTTCAGTGTGTGGGGATGGGGTTCAGTGTGTGGTGATGGGTTTCAGTGTGTGGGGAAGGATTTTCAGTGTGTGGCGATGGGTTTCAGTGTGCGCGGAAGGGGTTTCAGTCTGTGGTGTTGGGTTTCAGTCTGTGGGGAAAGGTTTCAGTGTGTGGGGATGGGTTTCAGTGAGTGGGGATGGGGTTCAGTGTGTCGTGATGGGTTTCAGTGTGTGGGGAAGGGTTTCAGTGTCTGGGGAAGGGTTTCAGTGTGTGGGGATGGGTGTCAGTGTAATGGGGAAGGGGTTTCAGTGTGTGGTGATTGGTTTCAGTGTGTGGGGAAGGGTTACAGTGTGTGGAGAAGGGGTTTCAGCGTGTGGGGAGGCGTTTTAGTGTGTGGGGAAGGGGTTTCAGTGTGTGGGGAAGGGGTTTCAGTGTGTGGGGAAGGGTTTCAGTGTGTGGGGATGGGTTTCAGTGTGTGGTGATGGCTTTCAGTGTGTTGTGATGGGTTTCAGTGTGTGGGGATGGGTTTCAGTGTGTGAGTTAGGGGTTTCAGTGTGTGGGGAAGGGGTTTCAGTGTGTGGTGATGGGGTTCAGTGTGTGGTGATGGGTTTCAGTGTGTGGGGAAGGGGTTTCAGTGTGTGGGGAAGGGGTTTCAGTGTGTGAGGAAGGGGTTTCAGTGTGTGATGATGGGTTTCAGTGTGTGGGGAAGGGGTTTCAGTGTGTGTGGAAGAGGTTTCAGTGTGTGGGGATGGGTTTCAGTGTGTGGGGAAGGTGTTTCAGTGTGCGGGGAAGGGGTTTCAGTGTGTGGGGATGGGGCATTGCGTTGGGATGGGTTTCAGTGTGTGGTGAAGGGTTTCAGTGTGTGGGGAAGGGGTATCAGTGTGTGGGGATGGGTTTCAGTGTGTGGGGATGGGTTTCAGTGTGTGGGGAAGGGGTTTCAGTGTGTTTGGAAGAGGTTTCAGTATGTGGTAATGGGGTTCAGTGTGTGGGGAAGGGTTTCAGGGAGTGGTGAAGGGGTTTCAGTGTTTGGGGATGGATTTCAGTGTGTGTGGAAGAGGTTTCAGTGTGTGGGGAAGGGGTTTCAGTGTGTGGTGATGGGTTTCAGTGTGTGGGGAAGGGTTACAGTGTGTGGAGAAGGGGTTTCAGCGTGTGGGGGAGGCGTTTTAGTGTGTGGGGAAGGGGTTTCAGTGTGTGGGGAAGGGGTTTCAGTGTGTGGGGAAGGGTTTCAGTGTGTGGGGATGGGTTTCAGTGTGTGGTGATGGCTTTCAGTGTGTTGTGATGGGTTTCAGTGTGTGGGGATGGGTTTCAGTGTGTGGGTTAGGGGTTTCAGTGTGTCGGGAAGGGGTTTCAGTGTGTGGTGATGGGGTTCAGTGTGTGCTGATGGGTTTCAGTGTGTGGGGAAGGGGTTTCAGTGTGTGGGGAAGGGGTTTCAGTGTGTGAGGAAGGGGTTTCAGTGTGTGATGATGGGTGTCAGTGTGTGGTGATGGGTTTCAGTGTGTGGGGAAGGGTTTCAGTGCGTGGGGAAGGGGTTTCAGTGTGTGGGGAAAGGGTTTCAGTGTGTGGGGATGGGTTTCAGTGTGTGGGGATGGGTTTCAGTGTGTGGGGTAGGGTTTCAGTGTGTGTGAAAGGGCTTTCAGTGTGTGGGGAAGGGGCTTCAGTCTGTGTGGAAGAGGTTTCAGTGTGTGGGGAAGGGGTTTCAGTGTGTGGGGATGGGACAGTGCGTCGGGATGGTTTTCAGTGTGTGGTGATGGGTTTCAGTGTGTGGGGAAGGGGTTTCAGTGTGTGGGGATGGGACAGTGCGTCGGGATGGGTTTCAGTGTGTGGTGATGGGTTTCAGTGTGTGGGGAAGGGTTTCAGTGTGTGGTGAAGGGGTTTCAGTGTGTGGGGATGGGGTTCAGTGTGTGGGGATGGGTTTCAGTGTGTGGGGAAGGGGTTTCAGTCTGTGGGGATGGGACAGTGCGTCGGGATGGGTTTCAGTGTGTGGGGAAGGGGTTTCAGTGTGTGGGGAAGGGGTTTCAGTGTGTGGGGATGGGGTTCATTGTGTGGGGATGGGTTTCAGTGTGTGGGGAAGGGGTTTTAGGGTGTGTGGAAGAGGTTTCAGTGAGTGGTGATGGGTTTCAGTGTGTGGGGAAGGGGTTTCAGTCTGTGGGGATGGGACAGTGCGTCGGGATGGGTTTCAGTGTGTGGTGATGGGTTTCAGTGTGTGGGGAAGGGTTTCAGTGTGTGGGGAAGAGGTTTCAGTGTGTGGGGATGGGTTTCACTGTGTGGGGAAGTGTTTCAGTGTGTGGGGAAGGGTTTCAGTGTGTGGGGAAGGGGTTTCAGTGTGTGGGGTAGGGGTTTCAGTGAGTGGCGAAGGGGCTTCAGTGTGTGGTGATGGGTTTCAGTGTGTGGTGATGGGTTTCCGTGTGTGGGGAAGAGGTTTCACCTTGTGGGGAAGGGGTTTCACTGTGTGGGGAAGGGGTTTCAGTGTGTGCTGATTGGTTTCAGTGTGTGGGGAAGGGGTTTCAGTGTGTGGGGAAGGGGTTTCAGTGTGTGGGGAAGGGGTTTCAGTGTGTGGTGATGGGTTTCAGTTGGTGGGAAAGGGGTTTCAGTGTGTGGGGAAGGGGTTTCAGTGTGTGTGGAAGAGGTTTCAGTGTGTGGGGATGGGTTTCAGTGTGTGGTGATGGGTTTCAGTGTGTGGGGAAGGGGCTTCAGTGTGTGGGGATGGGACAGTGCGTCGGGATGTGTTTCAGTGTGTGGTGATGGGTTTCAGTGTGTGGGGAAGGGTTTCAGTGTGTGGTGAAGGGGTTTCAGTGTGTGGGGATGGGGTTCAGTGTGTGGGGATGGGTTTCAGTGTGTGGGGAAGGGGTTTTAGGGTGTGTGGAAGAGGTTTCAGTGAGTGGTGATGGGTTTCAGTGTGTGGGGAAGGGGTTTCAGTCTGTGGGGATGGGACAGTGCGTCGGGATGGGTTTCAGTGTGTGGTGATGGGTTTCAGTGTGTGGGGAAGGGGTTTCAGTGTGTGGGGATGGGGTTCAGTGTGTGGGGATGGGTTTCAGTGTGTGGGGAAGGGGTTTTAGGGTGTGTGGAAGAGGTTTCAGTGAGTGGTGATGGGTTTCAGTGTGTGGGGAAGGGGTTTCAGTGTGTGGGGAAGGGGTTTCAGTCTGTGGGGATGGGACAGTGCGTCGGGATGGGTTTCAGTGTGTGGTGATGGGTTTCAGTGTGTGGGGAAGGTTTTCAGTGTGTGGGGAAGAGGTTTCAGTGTGTGGGGATGGGTTTCACTGTGTGGGGAAGTGTTTCAGTGTGTGGGGAAGGGTTTCAGTGTGTGGGGAAGGGGTTTCAGTGTGTGGGGTAGGGGTTTCAGTGAGTGGCGAAGGGGCTTCAGTGTGTGGTGATGGGTTTCAGTGTGTGGTGATGGGTTTCCGTGTGTGGGGAAGAGGTTTCACCTTGTGGGGAAGGGGTTTCAGTGTGTGGGGAAGGGGTTTCAGTGTGTGCTGATTGGTTTCAGTGTGTGGGGAAGGGGTTTCAGTGTGTGGGGAAGGGGTTTCAGTGTGTGGGGAAGGGGTTTCAGTGTGTGGTGATGGGTTTCAGTTGGTGGGAAAGGGGTTTCAGTGTGTGGGGAAGGGGTTTCAGTGTGTGTGGAAGAGGTTTCAGTGTGTGGGGATGGGTTTCAGTGTGTGGGGAAGGTGTTTCAGTGTGCGGGGAAGGGGTTTCAGTGTGTGGGGTAGGGGCATTGCGTCGGGATGGGTTTCAGTGTGTGGTGATGGGTTTCAGTGTGTGGGGAAGGGTTTCAGTGTGTGGGGAAGGGGTTTCAGTGTGTGGGGATGGGTTTCAGTGTGTGGGGATGGGTTTCAGTGTGTGGGGAAGGGGTTTCAGTGTGTGTGGAAGAGGTTTCAGTGTGTGGTAATGGGGTTCAGTGTGTGGGGAAGGGTTTCAGGGAGTGGTGAAGGGGTTTCAGTGTGTAGGGATGGATTTCAGTGTGTGTGGAAGAGGTTTCAGTGTGTGGGGATGGGTTTCAGTGTGTGGTGATGGGTTTCAGTGTGTGGGGAAGGATTTTCAGTGTGTGGCGATGGGTTTCAGTGTGCGCGGAAGGGGTTTCAGTCTGTGGTGTTGGGTTTCAGTGTGTTGGGAAAGGTTTCAGTGTGTGGGGATGGGTTTCAGTGTGTGGGGATGGGGTTCAGTGTGTGGTGATGGGTTTCAGTGTGTGGGGAAGGATTTTCAGTGTGTGGCGATGGGTTTCAGTGTGCGCGGAAGGGGTTTCAGTCTGTGGTGTTGGGTTTCAGTCTGTGGGGAAAGGTTTCAGTGTGTGGGGATGGGTTTCAGTGAGTGGGGATGGGGTTCAGTGTGTCGTGATGGGTTTCAGTGTGTGGGGAAGGGTTTCAGTGTCTGGGGAAGGGTTTCAGTGTGTGGGGATGGGTGTCAGTGTAATGGGGAAGGGGTTTCAGTGTGTGGTGATTGGTTTCAGTGTGTGGGGAAGGGTTACAGTGTGTGGAGAAGGGGTTTCAGCGTGTGGGGAGGCGTTTTAGTGTGTGGGGAAGGGGTTTCAGTGTGTGGGGAAGGGGTTTCAGTGTGTGGGGAAGGGTTTCAGTGTGTGGGGATGGGTTTCAGTGTGTGGTGATGGCTTTCAGTGTGTTGTGATGGGTTTCAGTGTGTGGGGATGGGTTTCAGTGTGTGAGTTAGGGGTTTCAGTGTGTGGGGAAGGGGTTTCAGTGTGTGGTGATGGGGTTCAGTGTGTGGTGATGGGTTTCAGTGTGTGGGGAAGGGGTTTCAGTGTGTGGGGAAGGGGTTTCAGTGTGTGAGGAAGGGGTTTCAGTGTGTGATGATGGGTTTCAGTGTGTGGGGAAGGGGTTTCAGTGTGTGTGGAAGAGGTTTCAGTGTGTGGGGATGGGTTTCAGTGTGTGGGGAAGGTGTTTCAGTGTGCGGGGAAGGGGTTTCAGTGTGTGGGGATGGGGCATTGCGTTGGGATGGGTTTCAGTGTGTGTTGAAGGGTTTCAGTGTGTGGGGAAGGGGTATCAGTGTGTGGGGATGGGTTTCAGTGTGTGGGGATGGGTTTCAGTGTGTGGGGAAGGGGTTTCAGTGTGTTTGGAAGAGGTTTCAGTATGTGGTAATGGGGTTCAGTGTGTGGGGAAGGGTTTCAGGGAGTGGTGAAGGGGTTTCAGTGTTTGGGGATGGATTTCAGTGTGTGTGGAAGAGGTTTCAGTGTGTGGGGAAGGGGTTTCAGTGTGTGGTGATGGGTTTCAGTGTGTGGGGAAGGGTTACAGTGTGTGTAGAAGGGGTTTTAGCGTGTGGGGGAGGCGTTTTAGTGTGTGGGGAAGGGGTTTCAGTGTGTGGGGAAGGGGTTTCAGTGTGTGGGGAAGGGTTTCAGTGTGTGGGGATGGGTTTCAGTGTGTGGTGATGGCTTTCAGTGTGTTGTGATGGGTTTCAGTGTGTGGGGATGGGTTTCAGTGTGTGGGTTAGGGGTTTCAGTGTGTGGGGAAGGGGTTTCAGTGTGTGGTGATGGGGTTCAGTGTGTGGTGATGGGTTTCAGTGTGTGGGGAAGGGGTTTCAGTGTGTGGGGAAGGGGTTTCAGTGTGTGAGGAAGGGGTTTCAGTGTGTGATGATGGGTGTCAGTGTGTGGTGATGGGTTTCAGTGTGTGGGGAAGGGTTTCAGTGCGTGGGGAAGGGGTTTCAGTGTGTGGGGAAAGGGTTTCAGTGTGTGGGGATGGGTTTCAGTGTGTGGGGATGGGTTTCAGTGTGTGGGGTAGGGTTTCAGTGTGTGTGAAAGGGCTTTCAGTGTGTGGGGAAGGGGCTTCAGTCTGTGTGGAAGAGGTTTCAGTGTGTGGGGAAGGGGTTTCAGTGTGTGGGGATGGGACAGTGCGTCGGGATGGTTTTCAGTGTGTGGTGATGGGTTTCAGTGTGTGGGGAAGGGGTTTCAGTGTGTGGGGATGGGACAGTGCGTCGGGATGGGTTTCAGTGTGTGGTGATGGGTTTCAGTGTGTGGGGAAGGGTTTCAGTGTGTGGTGAAGGGGTTTCAGTGTGTGGGGATGGGGTTCAGTGTGTGGGGATGGGTTTCAGTGTGTGGGGAAGGGGTTTCAGTCTGTGGGGATGGGACAGTGCGTCGGGATGGGTTTCAGTGTGTGGGGAAGGGGTTTCAGTGTGTGGGGAAGGGGTTTCAGTGTGTGGGGATGGGGTTCATTGTGTGGGGATGGGTTTCAGTGTGTGGGGAAGGGGTTTTAGGGTGTGTGGAAGAGGTTTCAGTGAGTGGTGATGGGTTTCAGTGTGTGGGGAAGGGGTTTCAGTCTGTGGGGATGGGACAGTGCGTCGGGATGGGTTTCAGTGTGTGGTGATGGGTTTCAGTGTGTGGGGAAGGGTTTCAGTGTGTGGGGAAGAGGTTTCAGTGTGTGGGGATGGGTTTCACTGTGTGGGGAAGTGTTTCAGTGTGTGGGGAAGGGTTTCAGTGTGTGGGGAAGGTGTTTCAGTGTGTGGGGTAGGGGTTTCAGTGAGTGGCGAAGGGGCTTCAGTGTGTGGTGATGGGTTTCAGTGTGTGGTGATGGGTTTCCGTGTGTGGGGAAGAGGTTTCACCTTGTGGGGAAGGGGTTTCACTGTGTGGGGAAGGGGTTTCAGTGTGTGCTGATTGGTTTCAGTGTGTGGGGAAGGGGTTTCAGTGTGTGGGGAAGGGGTTTCAGTGTGTGGGGAAGGGGTTTCAGTGTGTGGTGATGGGTTTCAGTTGGTGGGAAAGGGGTTTCAGTGTGTGGGGAAGGGGTTTCAGTGTGTGTGGAAGAGGTTTCAGTGTGTGGGGATGGGTTTCAGTGTGTGGGGAAGGTGTTTCAGTGTGCGGGGAAGGGGTTTCAGTGTGTGGGGTAGGGGCATTGCGTCGGGATGGGTTTCAGTGTGTGGTGATGGGTTTCAGTGTGTGGGGAAGGGTTTCAGTGTGTGGGGAAGGGGTTTCAGTGTGTGGGGATGGGTTTCAGTGTGTGGGGATGGGTTTCAGTGTGTGGGGAAGGGGTTTCAGTGTGTGTGGAAGAGGTTTCAGTGTGTGGTAATGGGGTTCAGTGTGTGGGGAAGGGTTTCAGGGAGTGGTGAAGGGGTTTCAGTGTGTGGGGATGGATTTCAGTGTGTGTGGAAGAGGTTTCAGTGTGTGGGGATGGGTTTCAGTGTGTGGTGATGGGTTTCAGTGTGTGGGGAAGGATTTTCAGTGTGTGGCGATGGGTTTCAGTGTGCGCGGAAGGGGTTTCAGTCTGTGGTGTTGGGTTTCAGTGTGTGGGGAAAGGTTTCAGTGTGTGGGGATGGGTTTCAGTGTGTGGGGATGGGGTTCAGTGTGTGGTGATGGGTTTCAGTGTGTGGGGAAGGATTTTCAGTGTGTGGCGATGGGTTTCAGTGTGCGCGGAAGGGGTTTCAGTCTGTGGTGTTGGGTTTCAGTGTGTGGGGAAAGGTTTCAGTGTGTGGGGATGGGTTTCAGTGAGTGGGGATGGGGTTCAGTGTGTCGTGATGGGTTTCAGTGTGTGGGGAAGGGTTTCAGTGTCTGGGGAAGGGTTTCAGTGTGTGGGGATGGGTGTCAGTGTAATGGGGAAGGGGTTTCAGTGTGTGGTGATTGGTTTCAGTGTGTGGGGAAGGGTTACAGTGTGTGGAGAAGGGGTTTCAGCGTGTGGGGGAGGCGTTTTAGTGTGTGGGGAAGGGGTTTCAGTGTGTGGGGAAGGGGTTTCAGTGTGTGGGGAAGGGTTTCAGTGTGTGGGGATGGGTTTCAGTGTGTGGTGATGGCTTTCAGTGTGTTGTGATGGGTTTCAGTGTGTGGGGATGGGTTTCAGTGTGTGGGTTAGGGGTTTCAGTGTGTGGGGAAGGGGTTTCAGTGTGTGGTGATGGGGTTCAGTGTGTGGTGATGGGTTTCAGTGTGTGGGGAAGGGGTTTCAGTGTGTGGGGAAGGGGTTTCAGTGTGTGAGGAAGGGGTTTCAGTGTGTGATGTTGGGTGTCAGTGTGTGCTGATGGGTTTCAGTGTGTGGGGAAGGGTTTCTGTGCGTGGGGAAGGGGTTTCAGTGTGTGGGGAAAGGGTTTAAGTGTGTGGGGATGGGTTTCAGTGTGTGGGGATGGGTTTCAGTGTGTGGGGATGGGTTTCAGTGTGTGGGGAAGGGTTTCAGTGTGTGGGAAAGGGCTTTCAGTGTGTGGGGAAGGGGTTTCAGTCTGTGTGGAAGACGTTTCAGTGTGTGGGGAAGGGGTTTCAGTGTGTGGGGATGGGACAGTGCGTCGGGATGGGTTTCAGTGTGTGGTGATGGGTTTCAGTGTGTGGGGAAGGGGTTTCAGTGTGTGGGGAAGGGGTTTCAGTGTGTGGGGATGGGACAGTGCGTCGGGATGGATTTCAGTGTGTGGTGATGGGTTTCAGTGTGTGGGGAAGGGTTTCAGTGTGTGGTGAAGGGGTTTCAGTGTGTGGGGATGGGGTTTAGTGTGTGGGGATGGGTTTCAGTGTGTGGGGAAGGGGTTTTAGGGTGTGTGGAAGAGGTTTCAGTGAGTGGTGATGGGTTTCAGTGTGTGGGGAAGGGGTTTCAGTCTGTGGGGATGGGACAGTGCGTCGGGATGGGTTTCAGTGTGTGGTGATGGGTTTCAGTGTGTGGGGAAGGGTTTCAGTGTGTGGGGAAGAGGTTTCACTGTGTGGGGAAGTGTTTCAGTGTGTGGGGAAGGGTTTCAGTGTGTGGGGAAGGGGTTTCAGTGTGTGGGGTAGGGGTTTCAGTGAGTGGCGAAGGGGCTTCAGTGTGTGGTGATGGGTTTCAGTGTGTGGTGATGGGTTTCCGTGTGTGGGGAAGAGGTTTCACCTTGTGGGGAAGGGGTTTCAGTGTGTGGGGAAGGGGTTTCAGTGTGTGCTGATTGGTTTCAGTGTGTGGGGAAGGGGTTTCAGTGTGTGGGGAAGGGGTTTCAGTGTGTGGGGAAGGGGTTTCAGTGTGTGGTGATGGGTTTCATTTGGTGGGAAAGGGGTTTCAGTGTGTGGGGAAGGGGTTTCAGTGTGTGTGGAAGAGGTTTCAGTGTGCGGGGATGGGTTTCAGTGTGTGGGGAAGGTGTTTCAGTGTGCGGGGAAGGGGCTTCAGTGTGTGGGGATGGGGCATTGCGTCGGGATGGGTTTCAGTGTGTGGTGATGGGTTTCAGTGTGTGGGGAAGGGTTTCAGTGTGTGGGGAAGGGGTTTCAGTGTGTGGAGATGGGTTTCTGTGTGTGGGGATGGGTTTCAGTGTGTGGGGAAGGGGTTTCAGTGTGTGTGGAAGAGGTTTCAGTGTGTGGTAATGGGGTTCAGTGTGTGGGGAAGGGTTTCAGGGAGTGGTGCAGGGGTTTCAGTGTGTGGGGATGGATTTCAGTGTGTGGGGATGGGTTTCAGTGAGTGGGGAATGGGTTTCAGTGTGTGTGGAAGAGGTTTCAGTGTGTGGGGATGGGTTTCAGTGTGTGGTGATGGGTTTCAGTGTGTGGGGAAGGATTTTCAGTGTGTGGCGATGGGTTTCAGTGTGCGCGGAAGGGGTTTCAGTCTGTGGTATTGGGTTTCAGTGTGTGGGGAAAGGTTTCAGAGTGTGGGGATGGGTTTCAGTGTGTGGGGATGGGGTTCAGTGTGTGGTGATGGGTTTCAGTGTGTGGGGAAGGATTTTCAGTGTGTGGCGATGGGTTTCAGTGTGCGCGGAAGGGGTTTCAGTCTGTGGTGTTGGGTTTCAGTGTGTGGGGAAAGGTTTCAGTGTGTGGGGATGGGTTTCAGTGTGTGGGGATGGGGTTCAGTGTGTGGTGATGGGTTTCAGTGTGTGGGGAAGGGTTTCAGTGTCTGGGGAAGGGTTTCAGTGTGTGGGGATGTGTGTCAGTGTGTGGGGAAGGGGTTTCAGTGTGTGGTGATGGGTTTCAGTGTGTGGGGAAGGGTTACAGTGTGTGGAGAAGGGGTTTCAGTGTGTGGGGGAGGCGTTTTCGTGTGTGGGGAAGGGGTTTCAGTGTGTGGGGAAGGGGTTTCAGTGTGTGGGGAAGGGTTTCAGTGTGTGGGGATGGGTTTCAGTGTGTGGTGATGGCTTTCAGTGTGTTGTGATGGGTTTCAGTGTGTGGGGATGGGTTTCAGTGTGTGGGTTAGGGGTTTCAGTGTGTGGGGAAGGGGTTTCAGTGTGTGTTGATGGGGTTCAGTGTGTGGTGATGGGTTTCAGTGTGTGGGGAAGGGGTTTCAGTGTGTGGGGAAGGGGTTTCAGTGTGTGAGGAAGGGGTTTCAGTGTGTGATGATGGGTGTCAGTGTGTGGTGATGGGTTTCAGTGTGTGGGGAAGGGTTTCAGTGCGTCGGGAAGGGGTTTCAGTGTGTGGGGAAAGGTGTTCAGTGTGTGGGGATGGGTTTCAGTGTGTGGGGATGGGTTTCAGTGTGTGGGGATGGGTTTCAGTATGTGGGGAAGTGTTTCAGTGTGTGGGAAAGAGCTTTCAGTGTGTGGGGAATGGGTTTCAGTCTGTGTGGAAGAGGTTTCAGTGTGTGGGGATGGGTTTCAGTGTGTGGCGAAGGTGTTTCAGTGTGTGGGGAAGGGGTTTCCGTGTGTGGGGTAGGGGTTTCAGTGTGTGGGGATGGGACAGTGCGTCGGGATGGGTTTCAGTGTGTGGTGATGGGTTTCAGTGTGTGGGGAAGGGTTTCAGTGTGTGGGGAAGTGGTTTCAGTGTGTGGGGATGGGGTTCAGTGTGTGGGGATGGGTTTCAGTGTGTGGGGAAGGGGTTTTAGTGTGTGTGGAAGAGGTTTCAGTGAGTGGTGATGTATTTCAGTGTGTGGGGAAGGGTTTCAGTGTGTGGGGAAGGGGTTTCAGTGTGTGGGGATGGAGTTCAGTGTGTGGGGATGGTTTTCAGTGTGTGGGGAAGGGGTTTCAGTGTGTGTCTGAGAGGTTTCAGTGTGTGGGGATGGGTTTCAGTGTGTGGGGAAGGGTTTCAGTGTGTGGGGAAGGGTTTCAGTGTGTGGGGATGGTTTTCAGTGTGTGGGGAAGGGTTTCAGTGTGAGGTGATGGGTTTCAGTGTGTGGGGATGGGTTTCAGTGTGTGGGGAAGTTGTTTCAGTGTGTGGGGAAGGGGTTTCAGTTTGTGGGGCTGGGTTTCAGTGCGTGGGGAAGGGTGTCAGTGTGTGGGGAAGGGGTTTCAGTGTGTGGTGATGGGTTTCAGTGTGTGGGGAATGGTTACAGTGTGTGGAGAAGGGGTTTCAGTGTGTGGGGGAGGCGTTTTAGTGTGTGGGGATGGGGTTTCAGTGTGTGGGGAAGGGGTTTCAGTGTGTGGGGAAGGGTTTCAGTGTGTGGGGATGGGTTTCAGTGTGTGGTGATGGCTTTCAGTGTGTGGTGATGGGTTTCAGTGTGTGGGAATGGGTTTCAGTGTGTGGGGAAGGGTTTCAGTGTGTGGGGAAGGGGTTTCAGTGTGTGAGGATGGGGTTCAGTGTGTGGGGATGGGTTTCAGTGTGTGGGGAAGGGGTTTTAGTGTGTGTGGAAGAGGTTTCAGTGAGTGGTGATGTGTTTCAGTGTGTGGGGAAGGGTTTCAGTGTGTGGGGAAGGGGTTTCAGTGTGTGGGGATGGATTTCAGTGTGTGGGGATGGGTTTCAGTGTGTGGGGAAGGGGTTTCAGTGTGTGTCTGAGAGGTTTCAGTGTGTGGGGATGGGTTTCAGTGTCTGGGGATGGTTTCCAGTGTGTGGGGAAGGGTTTCTGTGTGTGGGGATGGGTTTCAGTGTGTGGGGATGTGTTTCATTGTGCGGCGATGGGTTTCAGCGTGTGGGGAAGGTGTTTCAGTGTGCGGCGATGTGTTGCAGTGTGTGGGGACGGCGTTTCAGTGTGTGGGGAAGGTGTTTCAGTGTGTGGGGAAGGGGTTTCAGTGTGTGGGGAAGGGTTTCCAGTGTCTGGGAAAGGAGTTTCAGTGTGTGGGGAAGTGTTTCAGTGTGTGGGGAAGGTGTTTCAGTGTGTGGGGAAGGGTTTCGTTGTGTGGGGAAGGGGTTTCAGTGCATGTGGAAGGGGTTTCAGTGTGTGGGGAAGGTGTTTCAGTGTATGGTGAAGGTGTTTCAGTGTGTGGGGAAGGGGTTTCAGTGTGTGGGGAAGGTGTTTCAGTATGTGGGGAAGATGTTTCAGTGTGTGGGGAAGGTGTTTCAGTGTGTGGGGAAGGGTTTCGGTGTGTGGGGAAGGTGTTTCAGAGTGTGCGGAAGGTGTTTCAGTGCGTGGGGAAGGTGTTTCAGTGTATGGGGAAGATGTTACAGTTTGTGGGGAAGGGGTTTCAGTGTGTAGGGAAGTTGTTTCAGTGTGTGGGGAAGGTGTTTCAGTGTGTGGGGAAGGGGTTTCCGTGTGTGGGGAAGCTGTTTCAGTGTGTGGGGTAGGGGTTTCAGTGTTTGGGGAAGTTGTTTCAGTGTGTGGGGTAGGGTTCCAGTGTGTGGGGAAAGGGTTTCAGTGTGTGGGATAGATGTTCCAGTTTGTGGTGATGGTATTTCATGGTGTGGGGAAGGTGTTTCAGTATGTGTGGAAGGTGTTTAAGTGTCTGGGGATGGGGTTTCTGTGTGTGGGAAAGGTGTTTCAGTGTGTGGGGATGGTATTTCAGTGCATGGCGAAGGTGTTTCAGTGTGTGGGGAAGGTGTTTTAGTGTGTGAGGAAGGGGTTTCAGTATGTGGGGAAGGTGTTTCATTGTGTGGGGATGTGTTTCAGTGTGTGGAGATGTGTTTCAGTGTGTGGGGAAGGGTTTCAGTGTGTGGGGAAGGTGTTTCAGTGTGTGTGGACAGGTTTCAGTGTGTGGCGATGGGTTTCAGTGTGTGGGGATGAGTTGCATTGTTTGCGGAAGGGGTTTCAGTGTGTGGGGAAGGTGTTTCAGTGTGTGGGGAAGGCGTTTCAGTGTGTGGGGAAGTGGTTTCATTGTGTGGGAATTGTGATTCTGTGTGTTTGGAAGGGTTTCAGTGTGTGGGGAATGTGTTTCAGTGTGTGGTGAATGGGTTTCAGTGTTTGGGGAAGGGTTTCAGTGTGTGGGGAAGGGGTTTCAGTGTGTGGGGAAGGTGTTTTAGTGTGTGGGGATGTGTTGCAGTTTATGTGGATGGGGTTTCAGTGTGTGGGGAAGGTGTTTCAGAGAGTGGGGAAGGGGTTTCAGTGTGTGGGGAAGGGTTTCCAGTGTCCGGGCAAGGAGTTTCAGTGTGTGGGGAGTGTTTCAGTGTGTGGGGAAGGTGTTTCAGTGTGTGGGGAAGGGTTTCGGTGTGTGGGGAAGGTGTTTCAGAGTGTGCGGAAGGTGTTTCAGTGTGTGGGGAAGGTGTTTCAGTGTGTGGGGAAGGGTTTCAGTGTGTGGGGAAGGTGTTTCAGTGTGTGCGGAAAGGGCCTCAGTGTGTGGGGAAGGTGTTTCAGTGTGTGGGGAAGGTGTTTCAGTGTGTGGGGGAGGTGTTTCAGTGTGTGGGGAAGGGGTATCAGTGTGTGGGGAAGCTGTTTCAGTGTGTGGTGTAGGGGTTTCAGTGTTTGGGGATGGTGTTTCAGTGTGTGGGGTAGGGTTCAAGTGTGTGGGGAAGGGGTTTCAGTGTGTGGGATAGGTGTTCCAGTGTGTGGAGATGGTATTTCATGGTGTGGGGATGGTGTTTCAGGATGCGTGGAAGGTGTTTAAGTGTCTGGGGATGGGGTTTCTTTGTATGGGGAAGGGGTTTCAGTGTGTGGGAAAGGTCTTTCAGTGAGTGCAGAAGGGGGTTCAGTGTGTGGGGAAGGGATTTCAGTGTGTGGGGAATGTGTTTCAGTGTGTTTGGAAGGGTTTCAGTGTGTGGGGAATGTGTTTCAGTGTGTGGTGAATGGGTTTCAGTGTTTGGGGAAGGGTTTCAGTTTATGCGGATGGGGTTTCAGTGTGTGGGGAAGGTGTTTCAGAGAGTGGGGAAGGGGTTTCAGTGTGTGGGGAAGGGTTTCCAGTGTCCGGGGAAGGAGTTTCAGTGTGTGGGGAGTGTTTCAGTGTGTGGGGAAGGTGTTTCAGTGTGTGGGGAAGGGTTTCGGTGTGTGGGGAAGGTGTTTCAGAGTGTGCGGAAGGTGTTTCAGTGTGTGGGGAAGGTGTTTCAGTGTGTGGGGAAGGGTTTCAGTGTGTGGGGAAGGTGTTTCAGTGTGTGCGGAAAGGGCTTCAGTGTGTGGGGAAGGTGATTCAGTGTGTGGGGAAGGTGTTTCAGTGTGTGGGGGAGGTGTTTCAGTGTGTGGGGAAGGGGTATCAGTGTGTGGGGAAGCTGTTTCAGTGTGTGGGGTAGGGGTTTCAGTGTTTGGGGATGGTGTTTCAGTGTGTGGGGTAGGGTTCCAGTGTGTGGGGAAGGGGTTTCAGTGTCTGGGATAGGTGTTCCAGTGTGTGGAGATGGTATTTCATGGTGTGGGGATTGTGTTTCAGTATGCGTGGAAGGTGTTTAAGTGTCTGGGGATGGGGTTTCTTTGTATGGGGAAGGGGTTTCAGTGTGTGGGAAAGGTCTTTCAGTGAGTGCAGAAGGGGGTTCAGTGTGTGGGGAAGGGATTTCAGTGTGTGGGAATGTGTTTCAGTGTGTTTGGAAGGGTTTCAGTGTGTGGGGAATGTGTTTCAGTGTGTGGTGAATGTGTATCAGTGTTTGGGGAAGGGTTACAGTGTTTAGGGAAGGGGTTTCAGCGTGTGGGGAAGGTGTTTCAGTGTGCAGCGATGTGTTGCAGTGTGTGGGGATGGCGTTTCAGTGTGTGGGGAAGGTGTTTCAGTGTGTGGGGAAGGGGTTTCAGTGTGTGGGGAAGGGTTTCCAGTGTCTGGGAAAGGAGTTTCAGTGTGTGGGGAAGTGTTTCAGT
Source organism: Heterodontus francisci (assembly GCF_036365525.1). NCBI lineage: Eukaryota > Metazoa > Chordata > Chondrichthyes > Heterodontiformes > Heterodontidae > Heterodontus > Heterodontus francisci. The sequence continues at coordinate 156,895,386 of NC_090376.1, forward strand.
GTGTGGGGAAGGTGTTTCAGTGTGTGGGGAAGGGTTTCGTTGTGTGGGGAAGGTGTTTCAGTGCATGTGGAAGGGGTTTCAGTGTGTGGGGAAGGGGTTTCAGTGTATGGGGAAGGTGTTTCAGTGTGTGGGGAAGGGGTTTCAGTGTGTGGGGAAGATGTTTCAGTGTGTGGGGAAGGTGTTTCAGTGTGTGGGGAAGGGTTTCGGTGTGTGGGGAAGGTGTTTCAGAGTGTGCGGAAGGTGTTTCAGTGTGTGGGGAAGGTGTTTCAGTGTATGGGGAAGGTGTTACAGTTTGTGGGGAAGGGGTTTCAGTGTGTGGGGAAGTTGTTTCACTGTGTGGGGAAGGTGTTTCAGTGTGTGGGGAAGGGGTTTCCGTGTGTGGGGAAGCTGTTTCAGTGTGTGGGGTAGGGGTTTCAGTGTTTGGGGAAGTTGTTTCAGTGTGTGGGGTAGGGTTCCAGTGTGTGGGGAAAGGGTTACAGTGTGTGCGATAGATGTTCCAGTTTGTGGTGATGGTATTTCATGGTGTGGGGAAGGTGTTTCAGTATGTGTGGAAGGTGTTTAAGTGTCTGGGGATGGGGTTTCTGTGTGTGGGAAAGGTGTTTCAGTGTGTGGGGATGGTATTTCAGTGCATGGCGAAGGTGTTTCAGTGTGTGGGGAAGGTGTTTTAGTGTGTGAGGAAGGGGTTTCAGTATGTGGGGAAGGTGTTTCATTGTGTGGGGATGTGTTTCAGTGTGTGGAGATGTGTTTCAGTGTGTGGGGAAGGGTTTCAGTGTGTGGGGAAGGTGTTTCAGTGTGTGTGGACAGGTTTCAGTGTGTGGCGATGAGTTTCAGTGTGTGGGGATGAGTTGCATTGTTTGCGGAAGGGGTTTCAGTGTGTGGGGAAGGTGTTTCAGTGTGTGGGGAAGGCGTTTCAGTGTGTGGGGAAGTGGTTTCATTGTGTGGGAATTGTGATTCTGTGTGTTTGGAAGGGTTTCAGTGTGTGGGGAATGTGTTTCAGTGTGTGGTGAATGGGTTTCAGTGTTTGGGGAAGGGTTTCAGTGTGTGGGGAAGGGGTTTCAGTGTGTGGGGAAGGTGTTTTAGTGTGTGGGGATGTGTTGCAGTTTATGGGGATGGGGTTTCAGTGTGTGGGGAAGGTGGTTCAGAGAGTGGGGAAGGGGTTTCAGTGTGTGGGGAAGGGTTTCCAGTGTCCGGGGAAGGAGTTTCAGTGTGTGGGGAAGTGTTTCAGTGTGTGGGGAAGGTGTTTCAGTGTGTGGGGAAGGGTTTCGGTGTGTGGGGAAGGTGTTTCAGAGTGTGCGGAAGGTGTTTCAGTGTGTGGGGAAGGTGTTTCAGTGTGTGGGGAAGGTGTTACAGCTTGTGGGGAAGGGGTTACAGCGTGTGGGTAAGTAGTTTCAGTGTGTGGGGAAGGTGTTTCAGTGTGTGGGGAAGGGGTTTCCGTGTGTGGGGAAGGGTTTCAGTGTGTGGGGAAGGTGTTTCAGTGTGTGGGGAAGGGTTTCAGTGTGTGGGGAAGATGTTTCAGTGTGTGCGGAAGGGGTTTCAGTGTGTGGGGAAGGTGTTTCAGTGTGTGGGGAATGTGTTTCAATGTTTGGGGAAGGTGTTTCAGTGGGTGGGGAAGGTGTTTCAGTGTGAGGGGATGTGTTTCAGTGTGTGGGTAAGGGGTTTCAGTGTGTGGAGAAGGGTTTCACTGTGTGTGGAAGGGGTTTCAGTGTGTGGGGAAGGCGTTTCAGTGTGTGGGGAAGGTGTTTAAGTGTGTGGGGAAGGGGTTTCCGTGTGTGGGGAAGGGTTTCAGTGTGTGGGGAAGGTGTTTCAGTGTGTGGGGAAGGGTTTCAGTGTGTGGGGAAGATGTTTCAGTGTGTGCGGAAGGGGTTTCAGTGTGTGGGGAAGGTGTTTCAGTGTGTGGGGAATGTGTTTCAATGTGTGGGGAAGGTGTTTCAGTGGGTGGGGAAGGTGTTTCAGTGTGTGGGGATGTGTTTCAGTGTGTGGGTAAGGGGTTTCAGTGTGTGGAGAAGGGTTTCACTGTGTTTGGAAGGGGTTTCAGTGTGTGGGGAAGGAGTTTCAGTGTGTGGGGAAGGTGTTTAAGTGTCTGGGGATGGGGTTTCTGTGTGTGGGAAAGGTGTTCCAGTTTGTGGTGATGGTATTTCATGGTGTGGGGAAGGTGTTTCAGTATGTGTGGAAGGTGTTTTAGTGTGTGAGGAAGGGGTTTCAGTATGTGGGGAAGGTGTTTCATTGTGTGGGGATGTGTTTCAGTGTGTGGAGATGTGTTTCAGTGTGTGGGGAAGGGGTTCAGTGTGTGGGGAAGGTGTTTCAGTGTGTGTGGACAGGTTTCAGTGTGTGGCGATGGGTTTCAGTGTGTGGGGATGAGTTGCATTGTTTGCGGAAGGGGTTTCAGTGTGTGGGGAAGGTGTTTCAGTGTGTGGGGAAGGCGTTTCAGTGTGTGGGGAAGTGGTTTCATTGTGTGGGAATTGTGATTCTGTGTGTTTGGAAGGGTTTCAGTGTGTGGGGAATGTGTTTCAGTGTGTGGTGAATGGGTTTCAGTGTTTGGGGAAGGGTTTCAGTGTGTGGGGAAGGGGTTTCAGTGTGTGGGGAAGGTGTTTTAGTGTGTGGGGATGTGTTGCAGTTTATGGGGATGGGGTTTCAGTGTGTGGGGAAGGTGTTTCAGAGAGTGGGGAAGGGGTTTCAGTGTGTGGGGATGGGTTTCCAGTGTCCGGGGAAGGAGTTTCAGTGTGTGGGGAAGTGTTTCAGTGTGTGGGGAAGGTGTTTCAGTGTGTGGGGAAGGGTTTCGGTGTGTGGGGAAGGTGTTTCAGAGTGTGCGGAAGGTGTTTCAGTGTGTGGGGAAGGTGTTTCAGTGTGTGGGGAAGGTGTTACAGTTTGTGGGGAAGGGGTTACAGTGTGTGGGGAAGTAGTTTCAGTGTGTGGGGAAGGTGTTTCAGTGTGTGGGGAAGGGGTTTCCGTGTGTGGGGAAGGGTTTCAGTGTGTGGGGAAGGTGTTTCAGTGTGTGGCCAAGGGTTTCAGTGTGTGGGGAAGATGTTTCAGTGTGTGCGGAAGGGGTTTCAGTGTGTGGGGAAGGTGTTTCAGTGTGTGGGGAATGTGTTTCAATGTTTGGGGATGTGTTTCAGTGTGTGGGTAAGGGGTTTCAGTGTGTGGAGAAGGGTTTCACTGTGTGTGGAAGGGGTTTCAGTGTGTGGGGAAGGAGTTTCAGTGTGTGGGGAAGGTGTTTCAGTGTGTGTGGGGAAGGGATTTCAGTGTGTGGGGAAGGGGTTTCAGTGTGTGGGGATGTGTTTCAGTGTGTGGGGAAGGTGTTTCAGTGCGTGGGGAAGGTTTTAACTGTGTGTGGAAGGGGTTTCAGTGTGTGGGGAAGGGGTTTCAGTGTGTGGGGAAGATTTTTCAGTATGTGCGGTAGGGGTTTCAGTGTGTGGGGAAGGGGTTTCAGTGCGTGGGGAAGGTCTTTCAGTGAGTGCAGAAGGGGTGTCAGTGTGTGGGGAAGGGGTTTCAGTGTGTGGAGAAAGTGTTTCAGTGTGTTTGGAAGGGCTCCAGTGTGTGGGGAATGTGTTTCAGTGTGTGGTGAATGTGTATCAGTGTTTGGGGAAGGGTTACAGTGTTTGGGGAAGGGGTTTCAGCGTGTGGGGAAGGTGTTTCAGTGTGTGGCGATGTGTTGCAGTGTGTGCGGATGGCGTTTCAGTGTGTGGGGAAGGTGTTTCAGTGTGTGGGGAAGGGGTTTCAGTGTGTGGGGAAGGGTTTCCAGTGTCTGGGAAAGGAGTTTCAGTGTGTGGGGAAGTGTTTCAGTGTGTGGGGAAGGTGTTTCAGTGTGTGGGGAAGGGTTTTGTTGTGTGGGGAAGGTGTTTCAGTGCATGCGGAAGGGGTTTCATTGTGTGGGGAAGGTGTTTCAGTGTATGGGGAAGGTGTTCCAGTGTGTGGGGAAGGTGTTTCAGTGTGTGGGGAAGGGTTTCGTTGTGTGGGGAAGGTGTTTCAGTGCATGTGGAAGGGGTTTCAGTGTGTGGGGAAGGTGTTTCAGTGTATGGGGAAGGTGTTCCAGTGTGTGGGGAAGGTGTTTCAGTGTGTGGGGAAGATGTTTCAGTGTGTGGGGAAGGTGTTTCAGTGTGTGGGGAAGGGTTTCGGTGTGTGGGGAAGGTGTTTCAGAGTGTGCGGAAGGTGTTTCAGTGTGTGGGGAAGGTGTTTCAGTGTATGGGGAAGGTGTTACAGTTTGTGGGGAAGGGGTTTCATTGTGTGGGAAGTTGTTTCAGTGTGTGGGGAAGGTGTTTCAGTTTGTGGGGAAGGGGTTTCCGTGTGTGGGGAAGCTGTTTCAGTGTGTGCGGTAGGGTTTTCAGTGTTTGGGGAAGTTGTTTCAGTGTGTGGGGTAGGGTTCCAGTGTGTGGGGAAAGGGTTTCAGTGTGTGGGATAGATGTTCCAGTTTGTGGTGATGGTATTTCATGGTGTGGGGAAGGTGTTTCAGTATGTGTGGAAGGTGTTTAAGTGTCTGGGGATGGGGTTTCTGTGTGTGGGAAAGGTGTTTCAGTGTGTGGGGATGGTATTTCAGTGCATGGCGAAGGTGTTTCAGTGTGTGGGGAAGGTGTTTTAGTGTGTGAGGAAGGGGTTTCAGTATGTGGGGAAGGTGTTTCATTGTGTGGGGATGTGTTTCAGTGTGTGGAGATGTGTTTCAGTGTGTGGGGAAGGGTTTCAGTGTGTGGGGAAGGTGTTTCAGTGTGTGTGGACAGGTTTCAGTGTGTGGCGATGGGTTTCAGTGTGTGGGGATGAGTTGCATTGTTTGCGGAAGGGGTTTCAGTGTGTGGGGAAGGTGTTTCAGTGTGTGGGGAAGGCGTTTCAGTGTGTGGGGAAGTGGTTTCATTGTGTGGGAATTGTGATTCTGTGTGTTTGGAAGGGTTTCAGTGTGTGGGGAATGTGTTTCAGTGTGTGGGGATGTGTTTCTGTGTGTGTCGATGGGGTTTCAGTGTGTGGGGATGGGTTTCAGAGTGTGCGGAAGGGCTTTCAGTGTGTGGGGAAGGTGTTTCAGTGTGTGGGGAAGGGGTTTCTGTTTGTGGGGAAGGTGTTTCAGTGTGTGCGGAAGGGGTTTCAGTGTGTGGGGAAGGGGTTTCAGAGTGTGGGGAAGGGTTACAGTGTGTGGGGAAGGTATTTCAGTGTGTGGGGAAGGGGATTCAGTATGCGGGGAAGGGTTTCAGTGCGTGCGGAAGGGGTTTCAGTGTGTGAGGAAGGGGTTTCCGTTTGTAGGGAAGAGGTTACAGTGTGTGGGGAAGTGTTTCGTGTGTGGGTAAGGTGTTTCAGTGTTTGGGGATGTGTTTCAGTGTGTGGGGATGTGTTTCAGTGTGTGGGGAAGGGGTTTCAGTATGTGGGGAAGGTGTTTCAGTGTATGGGGATGGGTTTCAGTGTGTGGGGATGTGTTTTAATGTGTGGGGAACGGTTTCAGTGTGTGGGGAAGGGGTTTCAGTGTGTGGGGATGGGTTTCAGTGTGTGGGGATGGGTTTCAGTGTGTGCGCAAGGGGTTTCAGTGGTTGGGGAAGGTGTTTCAGTGAGTGGGGTTGTGTTTCAGGGTGTGGAGAAGGGGTTTCAGTGTGTGGGGAAGGGGTTTCAGTGTGTGGGGATGGGTTTCAGTGTGTGGGGATGGGTTTCAGTGAGTGGGAAGGAGTTTCAGTTTGTGGGGAAGGTGTTTCAGTGTGTGGGGAAGGTGTTTCAGTGTGTGGGGAAGGTGTTTTAGTTTGTGGGGAAGGGGTTTCAGAGTGTGGGGATGGGTTTCAGAGTGTGGGGAAGGTGTTTAAGTGTGTGGGGAAGGGGTTTCAGTGTGTGGGGAATGGTTTCAGTGTGTGGGGAAGGGGTTTCAGTTTGTGGGGAAGGGGTTTCAGTGTGTGGGGAATTGTTTCAGTGTGTGGGGAGGGGTTACAGTGTGTGGGGAAGGTGTTTCAGTTTGTGGGGAAGGGGTTTCAGTCTGTGGGGAAGGTGTTTCAGCGTGTGGGTAAGATATTTCAGTGTGTGGGGAAGGTGTTGCTGAGTGTGGGGAAGGTGGTTCAGTGTGTGAGGAAGGGGTTTCAGTGTGTGGGGTTGTGTTTCAGTGTGTGGGGAAGGGTTTCTGTGTGTGGGGATGTGTTTCAGTGTGTGGGGAACGGTTTCAGTGTTTGGGGAAGGTGTTTCAGTGTGTGGGGATGGGTTTAAGTTTGTGGGGATGGGTTTCAGTGTGTGCGTAAGGGGTTTCAGTGTGTGGGGAAGGTGTTTCAGTATGTGGGGATGTGTTTCAGGGTGTGGGGAAGGTGTTTCAGTGTTTGGGGAAGGGGTTTCAGTGTGTGGGGATGGGTTTCAGTGTGTGGGGATGGGTTTCAGTGAGTGGGAAGGGGTTTCAGGGTGTGGGGAAGGAGTATCAGTGTGCGGGGAAGGTGTTTCAGTGTGTGGGGATGTGTTTCAGTGTGTGGGGAAGGGGTTTCAGTATGTGGGGAAGGTGTTTCAGTGTATGGGGATGGGTTTCAGTGTGTGGGGATGTGTTTCAATGTGTGGGGTACGGTTTCAGCGTCTGGGGAAGGGGTTTCTGTGTGTGCGGATGGGGTTTCAGTGTGTGGGGATGGGTTTCAGTATGTGCGGAAGGGCTTTCAGTGTGTGGGGAAGGTGTTTCAGTGTGTAGGGAAGGGGTTTCAGTTTGTGGGGAAGGTGTTTCAGTGTGTGCGGATGGGGTTTCAGTGTGTGGGGAAGGGGTTTCAGAGTGTGGGGAAGGGGTTTCAGAGTGTCGGGAAAGGGTTTCAGTGTGTGGGGAAGTTGCTTCAGTGTGTGGGGAAGGTGTTTCAGTGTGTGGGGAAGGGATTTCAGTGTGTTGGGAAGGTGTTTCTGTGTGTGGGGAAGGTTTTTCAATGTGTGGGAAAGGTGTTTCAGAGTGTGTGGAAGGTGTTTCCGTGTGTGGGGAAGGGTTTCAGTGTGTGGGGAAGGTGTTTCAGTGTGTGGGGAAGGGTTTCAGTGTGTGGGGAAGTAGTTTCAGTGTGTGGGGAAGGTGTTTCAGTGTGTGGGGAAGGGGTTTCCGTGTGTGGGGAAGGGTTTCAGTGTGTGGGGAAGGTGTTTCAGTGTGTGGGGAAGGGTTTCAGTGTGTGGGGAAGATGTTTCAGTGTGTGCGGAAGGGGTTTCAGTGTGTGGGGAAGGTGTTTCAGTGTGTGGGGAATGTGTTTCAATGTGTGGGGAAGGTGTTTCAGTGGGTGGGGAAGGTGTTTCAGTGTGTGGGGATGTGTTTCAGTATGTGGGTAAGGGGTTTCAGTGTGTGGAGAAGGGTTTCACTGTGTTTGGAAGGGGTTTCAGTGTGTGGGGAAGGAGTTTCAGTGTGTGGGGAAGGTGTTTAAGTGTCTGGGGATGGGGTTTCTGTGTGTGGGAAAGGTGTTCCAGTTTGTGGTGATGGTATTTCATGGTGTGGGGAAGGTGTTTCAGTATGTGTGGAAGGTGTTTTAGTGTGTGAGGAAGGGGTTTCAGTATGTGGGGAAGGTGTTTCATTGTGTGGGGATGTGTTTCAGTGTGTGGAGATGTGTTTCAGTGTGTGGGGAAGGGGTTCAGTGTGTGGGGAAGGTGTTTCAGTGTGTGTGGACAGGTTTCAGTGTGTGGCGATGGGTTTCAGTGTGTGGGGATGAGTTGCATTGTTTGCGGAAGGGGTTTCAGTGTGTGGGGAAGGTGTTTCAGTGTGTGGGGAAGGCGTTTCAGTGTGTGGGGAAGTGGTTTCATTGTGTGGGAATTGTGATTCTGTGTGTTTGGAAGGGTTTCAGTGTGTGGGGAATGTGTTTCAGTGTGTGGTGAATGGGTTTCAGTGTTTGGGGAAGGGTTTCAGTGTGTGGGGAAGGGGTTTCAGTGTGTGGGGAAGGTGTTTTAGTGTGTGGGGATGTGTTGCAGTTTATGGGGATGGGGTTTCAGTGTGTGGGGAAGGTGTTTCAGAGAGTGGGGAAGGGGTTTCAGTGTGTGGGGAAGGGTTTCCAGTGTCCGGGGAAGGAGTTTCAGTGTGTGGGGAAGTGTTTCAGTGTGTGGGGAAGGTGTTTCAGTGTGTGGGGAAGGGTTTCGGTGTGTGGGGAAGGTGTTTCAGAGTGTGCAGAAGGTGTTTCAGTGTGTGGGGAAGGTGTTTCAGTGTGTGGGGAAGGTGTTACAGTTTGTGGGGAAGGGGTTACAGTGTGTGGGGAAGTAGTTTCAGTGTGTGGGGAAGGTGTTTCAGTGTGTGGGGAAGGGGTTTCCGTGTGTGGGGAAGGGTTTCAGTGTGTGGGGAAGGTGTTTCAGTGTGTGGCCAAGGGTTTCAGTGTGTGGGGAAGATGTTTCAGTGTGTGCGGAAGGGGTTTCAGTGTGTGGGGAAGGTGTTTCAGTGTGTGGGGAATGTGTTTCAATGTTTGGGGAAGGTGTTTCAGTGGGTGGGGAAGGTGTTTCAGTGTGTGGGGATGTGTTTCAGTGTGTGGGTAAGGGGTTTCAGTGTGTGGAGAAGGGTTTCACTGTGTGTGGAAGGGGTTTCAGTGTGTGGGGAAGGAGTTTCAGTGTGTGGGGAAGGTGTTTCAGTGTGTGTGGGGAAGGGATTTCAGTGTGTGGGGAAGGGGTTTCAGTGTGTGGGGATGTGTTTCAGTGTGTGGGGAAGGTGTTTCAGTGCGTGGGGAAGGTTTTAACTGTGTGTGGAAGGGGTTTCAGTGTGTGGGGAAGGGGTTTCAGTGTGTGGGGAAGATTTTTCAGTATGTGCGGTAGGGGTTTCAGTGTGTGGGGAAGGGGTTTCAGTGCGTGGGGAAGGTCTTTCAGTGAGTGCAGAAGGGGTGTCAGTGTGTGGGGAAGGGGTTTCAGTGTGTGGAGAAAGTGTTTCAGTGTGTTTGGAAGGGCTCCAGTGTGTGGGGAATGTGTTTCAGTGTGTGGTGAATGTGTATCAGTGTTTGGGGAAGGGTTACAGTGTTTGGGGAAGGGGTTTCAGCGTGTGGGGAAGGTGTTTCAGTGTGTGGCGATGTGTTGCAGTGTGTGTGGATGGCGTTTCAGTGTGTGGGGAAGGTGTTTCAGTGTGTGGGGAAGGGGTTTCAGTGTGTGGGGAAGGGTTTCCAGTGTCTGGGAAAGGAGTTTCAGTGTGTGGGGAAGTGTTTCAGTGTGTGGGGAAGGTGTTTCAGTGTGTGGGGAAGGGTTTCGTTGTGTGGGGAAGGTGTTTCAGTGCATGCGGAAGGGGTTTCATTGTGTGGGGAAGGTGTTTCAGTGTATGGGGAAGGTGTTCCAGTGTGTGGGGAAGGTGTTTCAGTGTGTGGGGAAGGGTTTCGTTGTGTGGGGAAGGTGTTTCAGTGCATGTGGAAGGGGTTTCAGTGTGTGGGGAAGGTGTTTCAGTGTATGGGGAAGGTGTTCCAGTGTGTGGGGAAGGTGTTTCAGTGTGTGGGGAAGATGTTTCAGTGTGTGGGGAAGGTGTTTCAGTGTGTGGGGAAGGGTTTCGGTGTGTGGGGAAGGTGTTTCAGAGTGTGCGGAAGGTGTTTCAGTGTGTGGGGAAGGTGTTTCAGTGTATGGGGAAGGTGTTACAGTTTGTGGGGAAGGGGTTTCATTGTGTGGGGAAGTTGTTTCAGTGTGTGGGGAAGGTGTTTCAGTGTGTGGGGAAGGGGTTTCCGTGTGTGGGGAAGCTGTTTCAGTGTGTGCGGTAGGGTTTTCATTGTTTGGGGAAGTTGTTTCAGTGTGTGGGGTAGGGTTCCAGTGTGTGGGGAAAGGGTTTCAGTGTGTGGGATAGATGTTCCAGTTTGTGGTGATGGTATTTCATGGTGTGGGGAAGGTGTTTCAGTATGTGTGGAAGGTGTTTAAGTGTCTGGGGATGGGGTTTCTGTGTGTGGGAAAGGTGTTTCAGTGTGTGGGGATGGTATTTCAGTGCATGGCGAAGGTGTTTCAGTGTGTGGGGAAGGTGTTTTAGTGTGTGAGGAAGGGGTTTCAGTATGTGGGGAAGGTGTTTCATTGTGTGGGGATGTGTTTCAGTGTGTGGAGATGTGTTTCAGTGTGTGGGGAAGGGTTTCAGTGTGTGGGGAAGGTGTTTCAGTGTGTGTGGACAGGTTTCAGTGTGTGGCGATGGGTTTCAGTGTGTGGGGATGAGTTGCATTGTTTGCGGAAGGGGTTTCAGTGTGTGGGGAAGGTGTTTCAGTGTGTGGGGAAGGCGTTTCAGTGTGTGGGGAAGTGGTTTCATTGTGTGGGAATTGTGATTCTGTGTGTTTGGAAGGGTTTCAGTGTGTGGGGAATGTGTTTCAGTGTGGTGGGGATGTGTTTCTGTGTGTGGCGATGGGGTTTCAGTGTGTGGGGATGGGTTTCAGAGTGTGCGGAAGGGCTTTCAGTGTGTGGGGAAGGTGTTTCAGTGTGTGGGGAAGGGGTTTCCGTTTGTGGGTAAGATATTTCAGTGTGTGGGGAAGGTGTTGCTGAGTGTGGGGAAGGTGGTTCAGTGTGTGAGGAAGGGGTTTCAGTGTGTGGGGTTGTGTTTCAGTGTGTGGGGAAGGGTTTCTGTGTGTGGGGATGTGTTTCAGTGTGTGGGGAACGGTTTCAGTGTTTGGGGAAGGTGTTTCAGTGTGTGGGGATGGGTTTAAGATTGTGGGGATGGGTTTCAGTGTGTGCGTAAGGGGTTTCAGTGTGTGGGGAAGGTGTTTCAGTATGTGAGGATGTGTTTCAGGGTGTGGGGAATGTGTTTCAGTGTTTGGGGAAGGGGTTTCAGTGTGTGGGGATGGGTTTCAGTGTGTGGGGATGGGTTTCAGTGAGTGGGAAGGGGTTTCAGGGTGTGGGGAAGGAGTATCAGTGTGCGGGGAAGGTGTTTCAGTGTGTGGGGATGTGTTTCAGTGTGTGGGGAAGGGGTTTCAGTATGTGGGGAAGGTGTTTCAGTGTATGGGGATGGGTTTCAGTGTGTGGGGATGTGTTTCAATGTGTGGGGAACGGTTTCAGCGTCTGGGGAAGGGGTTTCTGTGTGTGCGGATGGGGTTTCAGTGTGTGGGGATGGGTTTCAGTGTGTGCGGAAGGGCTTTCAGTGTGTGGGGAAGGTGTTTCAGTGTGTAGGGAAGGGGTTTCAGTTTGTGGGGAAGGTGTTTCAGTGTGTGCGGATGGGGTTTCAGTGTGTGGGGAAGGGGTTTCAGAGTGTGGGGAAGGGGTTTCAGAGTGTCGGGAAAGGGTTTCAGTGTGTGGGGAAGTTGCTTCAGTGTGTGGGGAAGGTGTTTCAGTGTGTGGGGAAGGGATTTCAGTGTGTTGGGAAGGTGTTTCTGTGTGTGGGGAAGGTTTTTCAATGTGTGGGAAAGGTGTTTCAGAGTGTGTGGAAGGTGTTTCAGTGCGTGGGGAACGTTTTTCAGTGTGTGTGGAAGGGGTTTCAGTTTGTGGGGAAGGGGTTTCAGTTTGTGGGGATGTGTTTCAATGTGTGGGGAACGGTTTCAGCGTCTGGGGAAGGGGTTTCTGTGTGTGCGGATGGGGTTTCAGTGTGTGGGGATGGGTTTCAGTGTGTGCGGAAGGGCTTTCAGTGTGTGGGGAAGGTGTTTCAGTGTGTAGGGAAGGGGTTTCAGTTTGTGGGGAAGGTGTTTCAGTGTGTGCGGATGGGGTTTCAGTGTGTGGGGAAGGGGTTTCAGAGTGTGGGGAAGGGGTTTCAGAGTGTCGGGAAGGGGTTTCAGTGTGTGGGGAAGTTGCTTCAGTGTGTGGGGAAGGTGTTTCAGTGTGTGGGGAAGGGATTTCAGTGTGTTGGGAAGGTGTTTCTGTGTGTGGGGAAGGTTTTTCAATGTGTGGGAAAGGTGTTTCAGAGTGTGTGGAAGGTGTTTCAGTGCGTGGGGAACGTTTTTCAGTGTGTGTGGAAGGGGTTTCAGTTTGTGGTGAAAGGGGTTTCAGTTTGTGGGGAAGGGGTTTCAGTGTGTGGGGAATGTTTTCAGTGTGTGGGGAAGTTGTTTCAGTGTGTGGGGAAGGTGTTTCAGTGTGTGGGGAAGGGGTTTCAGTGTGTGGGGAAGGTGTTTCAGTGTGTGGGGAAGGTATTCCAGTGTGTGGGGAAGGTGATTCAGTGTGTGGGGAAGGAGTTTCAGTGTGTGGGGAAGGGGTTTCAGTGTGTGGGGAAGGTGTTTCAGTGTGTGGGGATGTGTTTCAGTGAGTCGGGATGTGTTTCAGTGTGTGGGGAATGTGTTTCAGCGTGTGGGGAAGCTGTTTCAGTGTGTGGGGATGGGTTTCATTGTGTGGGGATGGGTTTCAGTGCTTGCGGAATGTGTTTCAGTGTGTGGGGAATGTGTTTCAGTGTGTGGGGATGTGTTTCAGTGTGTGGCGAAGGGGTTTCAGTGAGTGGGGAAGGTGTTTCAGTGTGTGGGGATGTGTTTCATTGTGTGGGGAAGGGTTTTCAGTTTGTGGGGATGTGTTTCAGCGTGTGGGGAAGGGGTTTCAGTGTGTGGGGAAGTGTTTCACTGTGTGCGGAAGGGGATTCAGTGTGTGGGGAAGTGGTTTCAGTGTGTGGGGAAGGAGCTTCAGTGTGGTCTGAAGGGGTTTCAGTGTGTGAGGAAGGGGTTTCAGTGTGTGTTGAAGGGGTTTCAGTGTGTTGGGAAGGTGTTTCAGTGTTTGCGGAAGGGGTTTCAGTTTGTGGGGAAGGGGATTCAGTGTGTGGGGAAGGTGTTTCATTTTGTGGGGAAGGTGTTTCATTTTGTGCGGAAGGGGATTCAGTGTGTAGGGAAGGAGTTTCAGTGTGTGGGGAAGGTGTTTTTGAGTGTGGGGAATTGTTTAACGGTGTGCGGATGGGGTTTCAGTGTGTGGGGAAGGGTTTCAGAGTGTGGGGAAGGTTTTCAGTTTGTGGGGAAAGGGTTTCAGTCTGTGGGGAAGTGTTTCAGTGTGAGCGGACGAGGTTTCTGTGTGTGGGGAATGGGTTTCAGTTTGTGGGGAAGGGGTTTCAGTGTGTGGGGAAGTGTTTCAGTGTGTGGGGAAGGGTTACAGTGTGTGGGGAAGGGGTTTCAGTGTGTTGGGAAGGTGTTTCAGTGTGTGGGGAAGGGCTTTCAGTGTGTTGGGAAGGTGTTTCACTGTGTGGGGAAGGTATTTCAATGCTTGGGGGGAGGTGTTTCAGAGTGTGTGGTAGGAGTTTCTGTGTGTGGGGACTGTTTTTCAGAGTGTTTGGGAAGGGGTTTCAGTGTGTGGGGAAGTGTTTCAGTGTGTGGGGAATGGTTACAGTGTGTGGGGACGGGGTTTCAGTGTGTGGGGAAGTTGTTTCAGTGTGTGGGGAAGGTGTTTCAGTGTGAGGGGAAGGGGTTTCAGTGTGTGGGGAAGGTGTTTCAGTGTGTGGGGAAGGTATTCCAGTGGGTGTGGAAGGTGATTCAGTGTGTGGGGAAGGAGTTTAAGTGTGTGGGGAAGGTGTTTCAGTTGTTGGGGAAGGTGTTTCAGTGTGTGGGGATGGGTTTCATTGTGTGGGGATGGGTTTCAGTGCGTGCGGAAGCGGTTTCAGGGTGTGGGGAAGGTGTTTCAGTGTGTGGGGATGTGTTTCTGTGTGTGGCGATGGGGTTTCAGTGTGTGGGGATGGGTTTCAGAGTTTGCGGAAGGGCTTTCACTGTGTGGGGAAGGTGTTTCAGTGTGTGAGGAAGGGGTTTTAGTTTGTGGGGAAGGTGTTTCAGTGTGTGCGGAAGGGGTTTCAGTGTGTGGGGAAGGGGTTTCAGAGTGTGGGGAAGGGTTACAGTGTGTGGGGAAGGTATTTCAGTGTGTGGGGAAGGGGATTCAGTATGCGGGGAAGGGTTTCAGTGCGTGCGGAAGGGGTTTCAGTGTGTGGGGAAGGGGTTTCCGTTTGTAGGGAAGGGGTTACAGTGTGTGGGGAAGTGTTTCAGTGTGTGGGTAAGGTGATTCAGTGTGTGGGGATGTGTTTCAGTGTGTGGGGATGTGTTTCAGTGTGTGGGGAAGGGGTTTCAGTATGTGGGGAAGGGGTTTCAGTGTGTGCGGAAGGGGTTTCAGTGGGTGGGGAAGGTATTTCAGTGAGTGGGAATGTGTTTCAGGGTGTGGAGAAGGGGTTTCAGTCTGTGGGGAAGGGGTTTCAGTGTGTGGGGATGGGTTTCAGTGTGTGGGGATGGGTTTCAGTGAGTGGGAAGTAGTTTCAGTGTGTGGGGAAGGAGTTTCATTGTGTGGGGAAGGTTTTTCAGTGTGTGGGGAAGGTGTTTTAGTGAGTGGGGAAGGGGTTTCAGAGTGTGGGGATGGGTTTCAGAGTGTGGGGAAGGTGTTTCAGTGTGTGGGGAAGGGGTTTCAGTGTGTGGGGAGGGGTTTCAGTGTGCGGGGAAGGTTTTCAGTTTGTGGGGAAGAGGTTTCAGTGTGTGTGGAAGGGGTTTCAGTGTGTGGGGAAGGGGTTTCAGTTTGTTGGGAAGGGGTTTCAGTGTGTGGGGAATTGTTTCAGTGTGTGGGGAAGGGTTACAGTGTGTGGGGACGGGGTTTCAGTGTGTGTGGAATGGGTTTCAGTGTCTGGGGAAGTTGTGTCAGTGTGTGGGGAAGGTGTTTCAGTTTGTGGGGAAGGGGTTTCAGTCTGTGGGGAAGGTGTTTCAGTGTGTGGGTAAGATATTTCAGTGTGTGGGGAAGGTGTTGCTGAGTGTGGGGAAGGTGGTTCAGTGTGTGAGGAAGGGGTTTCAGTGTGTGGGGATGTGTTTCAGTGTGTGGGGAAGGGTTTCTGTGTGTGGGGATGTGTTTCAGTGTGTGGGACACGGTTTCAGTGTTTGGGGAAGGTGTTTCAGTGTGTGGGGATGGGTTTAAGATTGTGGGGATTGGTTTCAGTGTGTGCGTAAGGGGTTTCAGTGTGTGGGGAAGGTGTTTCAGTATGTGGGGATGTGTTTCAGGGTGTGGGGAAGGTGTTTCAGTGTGTGGGGAAGTGGTTTCAGTGTGTGGGGATGGGTTTCAATGTGTGGGGATGGGTTTCAGTGAGTGGGAAGGGGTTTCAGGGTGTGGGGAAGGGGTTTCAGTATGTGGGGAAGGTGTTTCAGTGTATGGGGATGGATTTCAGTGTGTGGGGATGTATTTCAATGTGTGGGGAACGTTTTCAGTGTGTGGGGAAGGGGTTTCTGTGTGTGCGGATGGGGTTTCAGTGTGTGGGGATTGGTTTCAGTGTGTGCGGAAGGGCTTTCAGTGTGTGGGGAAGGTGTTTCAGTGTGGAGGGAAGGGGTTTCAGTTTGTGGGGAAGGTGTTTCAGTGTGTGCGGATGGGGTTTCAGTGTGTGGGGAAGGGGTTTCAGAGTGTGTGGAAGGTGTTTCAGTGCGTGGGGAACGTTTTTCAGTGTGTGTGGAAGGGGTTTCAGTTTGTGGGGAAGGGGTTTCAGTTTGTGGGGATGTGTTTCAATGTGTGGGGAACGGTTTCAGCGTCTGGGGAAGGGGTTTCTGTGTGTGCGGATGGGGTTTCAGTGTGTGGGGATGGGTTTCAGTGTGTGCGGAAGGGCTTTCAGTGTGTGGGGAAGGTGTTTCAGTGTGTAGGGAAGGGGTTTCAGTTTGTGGGGAAGGTGTTTCAGTGTGTGCGGATGGGGTTTCAGTGTGTGGGGAAGGGGTTTCAGAGTGTGGGGAAGGGGTTTCAGAGTGTCGGGAAGGGGTTTCAGTGTGTGGGGAAGTTGCTTCAGTGTGTGGGGAAGGTGTTTCAGTGTGTGGGGAAGGGATTTCAGTGTGTTGGGAAGGTGTTTCTGTGTGTGGGGAAGGTTTTTCAATGTGTGGGAAAGGTGTTTCAGAGTGTGTGGAAGGTGTTTCAGTGCGTGGGGAACGTTTTTCAGTGTGTGTGGAAGGGGTTTCAGTTTGTGGTGAAAGGGGTTTCAGTTTGTGGGGAAGGGGTTTCAGTGTGTGGGGAATGTTTTCAGTGTGTGGGGAAGTTGTTTCAGTGTGTGGGGAAGGTGTTTCAGTGTGTGGGGAAGGGGTTTCAGTGTGTGGGGAAGGTGTTTCAGTGTGTGGGGAAGGTATTCCAGTGTGTGGGGAAGGTGATTCAGTGTGTGGGGAAGGAGTTTCAGTGTGTGGGGAAGGGGTTTCAGTGTGTGGGGAAGGTGTTTCAGTGTGTGGGGATGTGTTTCAGTGAGTCGGGATGTGTTTCAGTGTGTGGGGAATGTGTTTCAGCGTGTGGGGAAGCTGTTTCAGTGTGTGGGGATGGGTTTCATTGTGTGGGGATGGGTTTCAGTGCTTGCGGAATGTGTTTCAGTGTGTGGGGAATGTGTTTCAGTGTGTGGGGATGTGTTTCAGTGTGTGGCGAAGGGGTTTCAGTGAGTGGGGAAGGTGTTTCAGTGTGTGGGGATGTGTTTCATTGTGTGGGGAAGGGTTTTCAGTTTGTGGGGATGTGTTTCAGCGTGTGGGGAAGGGGTTTCAGTGTGTGGGGAAGTGTTTCACTGTGTGCGGAAGGGGATTCAGTGTGTGGGGAAGTGGTTTCAGTGTGTGGGGAAGGAGCTTCAGTGTGGTCTGAAGGGGTTTCAGTGTGTGAGGAAGGGGTTTCAGTGTGTGTTGAAGGGGTTTCAGTGTGTTGGGAAGGTGTTTCAGTGTTTGCGGAAGGGGTTTCAGTTTGTGGGGAAGGGGATTCAGTGTGTGGGGAAGGTGTTTCATTTTGTGGGGAAGGTGTTTCATTTTGTGCGGAAGGGGATTCAGTGTGTAGGGAAGGAGTTTCAGTGTGTGGGGAAGGTGTTTTTGAGTGTGGGGAATTGTTTAACGGTGTGCGGATGGGGTTTCAGTGTGTGGGGAAGGGTTTCAGAGTGTGGGGAAGGTTTTCAGTTTGTGGGGAAAGGGTTTCAGTCTGTGGGGAAGTGTTTCAGTGTGAGCGGACGAGGTTTCTGTGTGTGGGGAATGGGTTTCAGTTTGTGGGGAAGGGGTTTCAGTGTGTGGGGAAGTGTTTCAGTGTGTGGGGAAGGGTTACAGTGTGTGGGGAAGGGGTTTCAGTGTGTTGGGAAGGTGTTTCAGTGTGTGGGGAAGGGCTTTCAGTGTGTTGGGAAGGTGTTTCACTGTGTGGGGAAGGTATTTCAATGCTTGGGGGGAGGTGTTTCAGAGTGTGTGGTAGGAGTTTCTGTGTGTGGGGACTGTTTTTCAGAGTGTTTGGGAAGGGGTTTCAGTGTGTGGGGAAGTGTTTCAGTGTGTGGGGAATGGTTACAGTGTGTGGGGACGGGGTTTCAGTGTGTGGGGAAGTTGTTTCAGTGTGTGGGGAAGGTGTTTCAGTGTGAGGGGAAGGGGTTTCAGTGTGTGGGGAAGGTGTTTCAGTGTGTGGGGAAGGTATTCCAGTGGGTGTGGAAGGTGATTCAGTGTGTGGGGAAGGAGTTTAAGTGTGTGGGGAAGGTGTTTCAGTTGTTGGGGAAGGTGTTTCAGTGTGTGGGGATGGGTTTCATTGTGTGGGGATGGGTTTCAGTGCGTGCGGAAGCGGTTTCAGGGTGTGGGGAAGGTGTTTCAGTGTGTGGGGATGTGTTTCTGTGTGTGGCGATGGGGTTTCAGTGTGTGGGGATGGGTTTCAGAGTTTGCGGAAGGGCTTTCACTGTGTGGGGAAGGTGTTTCAGTGTGTGAGGAAGGGGTTTTAGTTTGTGGGGAAGGTGTTTCAGTGTGTGCGGAAGGGGTTTCAGTGTGTGGGGAAGGGGTTTCAGAGTGTGGGGAAGGGTTACAGTGTGTGGGGAAGGTATTTCAGTGTGTGGGGAAGGGGATTCAGTATGCGG
Source organism: Heterodontus francisci (assembly GCF_036365525.1). Taxonomy (NCBI): domain Eukaryota; kingdom Metazoa; phylum Chordata; class Chondrichthyes; order Heterodontiformes; family Heterodontidae; genus Heterodontus; species Heterodontus francisci. The sequence continues at coordinate 156,912,925 of NC_090376.1, forward strand.
GGAAGGGTTTCAGTGCGTGCGGAAGGGGTTTCAGTGTGTGGGGAAGGGGTTTCCGTTTGTAGGGAAGGGGTTACAGTGTGTGGGGAAGTGTTTCAGTGTGTGGGTAAGGTGATTCAGTGTGTGGGGATGTGTTTCAGTGTGTGGGGATGTGTTTCAGTGTGTGGGGAAGGGGTTTCAGTATGTGGGGAAGGGGTTTCAGTGTGTGCGGAAGGGGTTTCAGTGGGTGGGGAAGGTATTTCAGTGAGTGGGAATGTGTTTCAGGGTGTGGAGAAGGGGTTTCAGTCTGTGGGGAAGGGGTTTCAGTGTGTGGGGATGGGTTTCAGTGTGTGGGGATGGGTTTCAGTGAGTGGGAAGTAGTTTCAGTGTGTGGGGAAGGAGTTTCATTGTGTGGGGAAGGTTTTTCAGTGTGTGGGGAAGGTGTTTTAGTGAGTGGGGAAGGGGTTTCAGAGTGTGGGGATGGGTTTCAGAGTGTGGGGAAGGTGTTTCAGTGTGTGGGGAAGGGGTTTCAGTGTGTGGGGAGGGGTTTCAGTGTGCGGGGAAGGTTTTCAGTTTGTGGGGAAGAGGTTTCAGTGTGTGTGGAAGGGGTTTCAGTGTGTGGGGAAGGGGTTTCAGTTTGTTGGGAAGGGGTTTCAGTGTGTGGGGAATTGTTTCAGTGTGTGGGGAAGGGTTACAGTGTGTGGGGACGGGGTTTCAGTGTGTGTGGAATGGGTTTCAGTGTCTGGGGAAGTTGTGTCAGTGTGTGGGGAAGGTGTTTCAGTTTGTGGGGAAGGGGTTTCAGTCTGTGGGGAAGGTGTTTCAGTGTGTGGGTAAGATATTTCAGTGTGTGGGGAAGGTGTTGCTGAGTGTGGGGAAGGTGGTTCAGTGTGTGAGGAAGGGGTTTCAGTGTGTGGGGATGTGTTTCAGTGTGTGGGGAAGGGTTTCTGTGTGTGGGGATGTGTTTCAGTGTGTGGGACACGGTTTCAGTGTTTGGGGAAGGTGTTTCAGTGTGTGGGGATGGGTTTAAGATTGTGGGGATTGGTTTCAGTGTGTGCGTAAGGGGTTTCAGTGTGTGGGGAAGGTGTTTCAGTATGTGGGGATGTGTTTCAGGGTGTGGGGAAGGTGTTTCAGTGTGTGGGGAAGTGGTTTCAGTGTGTGGGGATGGGTTTCAATGTGTGGGGATGGGTTTCAGTGAGTGGGAAGGGGTTTCAGGGTGTGGGGAAGGGGTTTCAGTATGTGGGGAAGGTGTTTCAGTGTATGGGGATGGATTTCAGTGTGTGGGGATGTATTTCAATGTGTGGGGAACGTTTTCAGTGTGTGGGGAAGGGGTTTCTGTGTGTGCGGATGGGGTTTCAGTGTGTGGGGATTGGTTTCAGTGTGTGCGGAAGGGCTTTCAGTGTGTGGGGAAGGTGTTTCAGTGTGGAGGGAAGGGGTTTCAGTTTGTGGGGAAGGTGTTTCAGTGTGTGCGGATGGGGTTTCAGTGTGTGGGGAAGGGGTTTCAGAGTGTGTTGAAGGGGTTTCAGAGTGCGGGGAAGGGGTTTCAGTGTGTGGGGAAGTTGCTTCAGTGTGTGGGGAAGGTGTTTCAGTGTGTGGGGAAGGGAGTTCAGTGTGTTGGGAAGGTGTTTCAGTGTGTGGGGAAGGTTTTTTCAATGTGTGGGAAAGGTGTTTCAGAGTCTGTGGAAGGTGTTTCAGTGTGTGGGGAACGTTTTTCAGTGTGTGTTGAAGGGGTTTCAGTGTGTGGGGAAGGGGTTTCAGTTTGTGGGGAAGGGGTTTCAGTGTGTGGGGAAGTGTTTCAGTGTGTGGGGAAGGATAACAGTGTGTGGGGAATGTTTTCAGTGTGTGGGGAAGTTGTTTCAGTTTGTGGGGAAGGAGTTTCAGTGTGTGGGGAAGGGGTTTCAGTGTGTGGGGAGTTGTTTCAGTGTGTGGGGAAGGTATTCCAGTGTGTGGGGAAGGTGATTCAGTGTGTGGGGAAGGAGTTTCAGTGTGTGGGGAAGGTGTTTCAGTGTGTGGGGAAGTTGTTTCAGTGTGTGGGGATGTGTTTCAGTGAGTCGGGATGTGCTTCAGTGTGTGGGGAATGTGTTTCAGCGTGTGGGGATGGGTTTCATTGTGTGGGGATGGGTTTCAGTGCTTGCGGAAGGTGTTTCAGTGTGTGGGGAATGTGTTTCAGTGTGTGGGGATGTGTTTCAGTGTGTGGCGAAGGGGTTTCAGTTTGTGGGGAAGGTGTTTCAGTGTTTGGGGATGTGTTTCAGTGTGTGGGGAAGGGTTTTCAGTTTGTGGGGATGTGGTTCAGCGTGTGGGGAAGGGGTTTCAGTGTGTGGGGAAGTGTTTCACTGTGTGCGGAAGGGGTTTCAGAGTGCGGGGAAGTGGTTTCAGTGTGTGGGGAAGGAGCTTCAGTGTGGTCTGAAGGGGTTTCAGTGTGTGAGGAAGGGGTTTCAGTGTGTGTTGAAGGGGTTTCAGTGTGTTGGGAAGGTGTTTCAGTGTTTGCGGAAGGGGTTTCAGTTTGTGGGGAAGAGGATTCAGTGCGTGGGGAAGGTGTTTCATTTTGTGGGGAAGGTGTTTCATTTTGTGTGGAAGGGGATTCAGTTTGTAGGGAAGGGGTTTCAGTGTGTGGGGAAGGTGTTTTTGAGTGTGGTGAATTTTTTAACGGTGTGCGGATGGGGTTTCAGTGTGTGGGGAAGAGTTTCAGACTGTGGGGAAGGTTTTCAGTTTGTGGGGAAGGGGTTTCAGTATGTGGGGAAGTGTTTCAGTGTGAGCGGACGAGGTTTCTGTGTGTGGGGAAGGGGTTTCAGTTTGTGGGGAAGGGGTTTCAGTGTGTGGGGAAGTGTTTCAGTGTGTGGGGAAGGGTTACAGTGTGTGGTGAAGGGCTTTCAGTGTGTTGGGAAGGTGTTTCACTGTGTGGAGAAGGTATTTCAATGTTTGGGGGGAGGTGTTTCAGAGTGTGTGGAAGGAGTTTCTGTGTGTGGGGAATGTTTTTCAGTGTGTTTGGGAAGGGGTTTCAGTGGGTGGGGAAGTGTTTCAGTGTGTGGGGAAGGGTTACAGTGTGTGGGGACAGGGTTTCAGTGTGTGGGGAAGTTGTTTCAGTGTGTGGGGAAGGTGTTTCAGTGTGAGGGGAAGGGGTTTCAGTGTGTGGGGAAGGTGTTTCAGTGTGTGGGGAAGGTATTCCAGTGGGTGGGGAAGGTGATTCAGTGTGTGGGGAAGGAGTTTCAGTGTGTGGGGAAGGTGTTTCAGTGTGTGGGGAAGGTGTTTCAGTGTGTGGGGATGGGTTTCATTGTGTGGGGATGGGTTTCAGTGCGTGCGGAAGCGGTTTCAGGGTGTGGGGAAGGTGCTTCAGTGTGTGGGGATGTGTTTATGTGTGTGACGATGGGGTTTCAGTGTGTGGGGATGGGTTTCAGAGTGTGCGGAAGGGCTTTCAGTGTGTGGGGAATGTGTTTCAGTGTGTGGGGAAGGGGTTTCAGTTTGTGGGGAAGGTGTTTCAGTGTGTGCGGAAGGGGTTTTAGTGTGTGGGGAAGGGGTTTCAGAGTGTGGGGAAGGGTTACAGTGTGTGGGGAAGGTATTTCAGTGTGTGGGGAAGGGGATTCAGTATGCGGGGAAGGGATTCAGTGCGTGCGGAAGGGGTTTCAGTGTGTGGGGAAGGGGTTTCCGTTTGTAGGGAAGGGGCTACAGTGTGTGGGGAAGTGTTTCAGTGTGTGGGTAAGGTGATTCAGTGTGTGGGTATGTGTTTCAGTGTGTGGGGATGTGTTTCAGTGTGTGGGGAAGGGGTTTCAGTATGTGGGGAAGGTGTTTCAGTGTATGTGGATGGGTTTCAGTGTGTGGGGATGTGTTTCAATGTGTGGGGAAAAGTTTCAGTGTGTGGGGAAGGAGTTTCAGTGTGTGGGGATGGGTTTCAGTGTGTGGGGATGGGTTTCAGTGTGTGCGGAATGGGTTTCAGTGGGTGGGAAAGGTGTTTCAGTGAGTGGGGATGTGTTTCAGGGTGTGGAGAAGGGGTTTCAGTGAGTGGGAAGTAGTTTCAGTGTGTGGAGAAGGAGTTTCAGTGTGTGGGGAAGGTGTTTCAGTGTGTGGGGAAGGTGTTTTAGTGAGTGGGGAAGGGGTTTCAGAGTGTGGGGATGGGTTTCAGAGTGTGTGGAAGGTGTTTCAGTGTGTGGGGAAGGGGTTTCAGTGTGTGGGGAAGGATTTCAGTGTGTGGGGAAGGTTTTCAGTTTGTGGGGAAGAGGTTTCAGTGTGTGTGGAAGGTGTTTCAGTGTGTGGGGAAGGGGTTTCAGTTTGTGGGGAAGGGGTTTCAGTGTGTGGGGAATTGTTTCAATGTGTGGGGAAGGGTTACAGTGTGTGGGGACGGGGTTTCAGTGTGTGCGGAATGGGTTTCAGTGTCTGGGGAAGTTGTTTAAGTGTGTGGTGAAGGTGTTTCAGTTTGTGGGGAAGGAGTTTCAGTCTGTGGGGAAGGTGTTGCTGAGTGTGGGGAAGGTGGTTCAGTGTGTGAGGAAGGGGTTTCAGTGTGTGGGGATATGTTTCAGTGTGTGGGGAAGGGTTTCTGTGTGTGGGGAATGTGTTTCAGTGTGTGGGGATGGGTTTCAGTGTGTGGGGATGTGTTTCAGTGTGTGGGGAACGGTTTCAGTGTTTGGGGAAGGTTTTTCAGTGTGTGGGGATGGGTTTCAGATTGTGGGGATGGGTTTCAGTGTGTGCGTAAGGGGTTTCAGTGTGTGGGGAAGGTGTTTCAGTGTGTGGGGATGTGTTTCAGGGTGTGGGGAAGGTGTTTCAGTGTGTGTGGACGGGGTTTCAGTGTGTGGGGATGGGTTTCAGTGTGTGGGGATGGGTTTCAGTGAGTGGGAAGGGGTTTCAGATTGTGGGGAAAGAGTATCAGTGTGCGGTGAAGGTGTTTCAGTGTGTGGGGAAGTTGTTTCAGTGTGTAGGGAAGGGGTTTCAGTGTGTAGGGAAGGGGTTTCAGCGTGCGGGGAAGGGGTTTCAGAGTGTGGGGAAGTGTTTCAGTGTGGGGGCAAGTGCTCTCAGTGTGGGGGGAATGGGTTTCAGTGTGTGGCGATGTTTTTCAGTGTTTGCGGAAGGGGTTTCAGTGTGTGGGGAATGGGTTTCAGTGTGTGGGGAAGGGTTTCACTGTGTGACGAAGTGGTTTCTGTTTGTAGGGAAGGGGTTTCAGTGTGTGGGGAAGGTGTTTCAGTTTGTTGGTAAGGCATTTCAGTGTGTGCGGAAGGGGTTTCTGTTTATGCGGAAGGGGTGTCAGTGTGTGGGGAAGGGGTTTCAGTGTGTGGGGAAGGTGTTTCAGTGTGTACGGTAGGTGTTTCAGTGTTTGCAGAAGGGGTTTCAGTGTGTGGGGAAGGGGTTTCAGTGAGTGGGGAAGGTGTTTCAGTATGTGCGGAAAGGGTTTCAGTGTGTGGGGAAGGCGTTTCTGTGTGTGGGGATGTGTTTCAGTGTGTGGGGAAGGGGTTTCAGTGTGTGGGGAAGGGTATCACGGTATGCAGAAGGGGTTTCAGTTTGTGGGGAAGATGTTTCAGTGTGTGGGGATGTGTTTCAGTGTGTGGGGAATGGGTTTCAGTGTGTGGGGATCTGTTTCAGTGTGTGGGGAAGGAGTTTCAGTGTGTGGGGAAGTGTTTCAGTGTGTGGGGAAGGGGTTTCAGTGTGTGGGGATCTGTTTCAGTGTGTGGGGAAGGAGTTTCAGTGTGTGGGGAAGTGTTTCAGTGTGTGGGGAAGTGGTTTCAGTGTGTGGGGAAGGTGCTTCAGTGTGTGCGGAAGGGGTTTCAGTGTGTGAGGAAGGGGTTTCAGTGTGTGTTGAAGGGGTTTCAGTATGTTGGGAAGGTGTTTCAGTGTTTGCGGAAGGGGTTTCAGTATGTGCGGAAGTTGTTTCAGTGTGTGGGGAAGGGGTTTCAGTGTTTGGGGAAGGTGTTTCATTGTGTGCGGAAGTGGTTTCAGTTTGTGGGGAAAGGGATTCAGTGTGTGGGGAAGGTGTTTCATTGTGTGCGGGAGGGGATTCAGTGTGTAGGGAAGGGGTTTCAGTGTGTGGGGATCGGGTTTCAGTGTGTGGGGAATTGTTTAACGGTGTGCGGATGGGGTTTCAGTGTGTGGGGAAGGGTTTCAGTGTGTGGGGAAGGTTTTCAGTTTGTGGGGAAGGGGTTTCAGTGTGTATGGAAGGGTTTTCAATATGTGGGGAAGGGTTTCTGGGTATGGGGAAGGGGTTTCAATGTGTGGGGAAGGGGTTTCAGTTGGTGGGGAAGGGGTTTCAGTGTGTGGGGAAGTGTTTCAGTGTGTGGGGAAGGGGTTACAGTGTTTGGTTTAGTTGTTTCAGTGTGTGGAGAGGGTGTTTCAGTGTGTGGGGAAGGGGTTTCAGAGTGTTGGGAAGGTGTTCCAGTGTGTGGGGAAGGTATTTCAATGTGTGGGGAAGGTGTTTCAGAGTGTGTGGAAGGTGTTTCAGTGTGTGGGGTCGGGTTTCAGTGCGTGGGGAAGGTGTTTCAGTGTGGGGATGTGTTTAAGTGTATGGGGATGTGTTTCAGTGTGTGGGGAAGGGTTTCAGTGTGTGGGGAAGGTGTTTCAGTGTGTGGGGATGGGTTTCAAAGTGTGGGGAAGGGGTTTCAGAGTGCTGGTAAGGTGTTTCAGTGTGTGGGGAATGTATTTCAATGTGTGGGGAAGGTGTTTCAGAGTGTGGGGAAGTGTTTCAGTGGGGGGGGAAGTGCTCTCAGTGTGGGGGGAATGGGTTTCAGTGTGTGGCGATGTTTTTCAGTGTTTGCGGAAGGGGTTTCAGTGTGTGGGGAATGGGTTTCAGTGTGTGGGGAAGGGTTTCACTGTGTGACGAAGTGGTTTCTGTTTGTAGGGAAGGGGTTTCAGTGTGTGGGGAAGGTGTTTCAGTTTGTTGGTAAGGCATTTCAGTGTGTGCGGAAGGGGTTTCTGTTTATGCGGAAGGGGTGTCAGTGTGTGGGGAAGGGGTTTCAGTGTGTGGGGAAGGTGTTTCAGTGTGTACGGTAGGTGTTTCAGTGTTTGCAGAAGGGGTTTCAGTGTGTGGGGAAGGGGTTTCAGTGAGTGGGGAAGGTGTTTCAGTATGTGCGGAAAGGGTTTCAGTGTGTGGGGAAGGCGTTTCTGTGTGTGGGGATGTGTTTCAGTGTGTGGGGAAGGGGTTTCAGTGTGTGAGGAAGGGTATCACGGTATGCAGAAGGGGTTTCAGTTTGTGGGGAAGATGTTTCAGTGTGTGGGGATGTGTTTCAGTGTGTGGGGAATGGGTTTCAGTGTGTGGGGATCTGTTTCAGTGTGTGGGGAAGGAGTTTCAGTGTGTGGGGAAGTGTTTCAGTGTGTGGGGAAGGGGTTTCAGTGTGTGGGGAAGTCTTTCAATGTGTGCGGAAGGGGTTTCAGTGTGTGGGGAAGTGGTTTCAGTGTGTGGGGAAGGTGCTTCAGTGTGTGCGGAAGGGGTTTCAGTGTGTGAGGAAGGGGTTTCAGTGTGTGTTGAAGGGGTTTCAGTATGTTGGGAAGGTGTTTCAGTGTTTGCGGAAGGGGTTTCAGTATGTGCGGAAGTTGTTTCAGTGTGTGGGGAAGGGGTTTCAGTGTTTGGGGAAGGTGTTTCATTGTGTGCGGAAGTGGTTTCAGTTTGTGGGGAAAGGGATTCAGTGTGTGGGGAAGGTGTTTCATTGTGTGCGGGAGGGGATTCAGTGTGTAGGGAAGGGGTTTCAGTGTGTGGGGATCGGGTTTCAGTGTGTGGGGAATTGTTTAACGGTGTGCGGATGGGGTTTCAGTGTGTGGGGAAGGGTTTCAGTGTGTGGGGAAGGTTTTCAGTTTGTGGGGAAGGGGTTTCAGTGTGTATGGAAGGGTTTTCAATATGTGGGGAAGGGTTTCTGCGTATGGGGAAGGGGTTTCAATGTGTGGGGAAGGGGTTTCAGTTGGTGGGGAAGGGGTTTCAGTGTGTGGGGAAGTGTTTCAGTGTGTGGGGAAGGGGTTACAGTGTTTGGTTTAGTTGTTTCAGTGTGTGGAGAGGGTGTTTCAGTGTGTGGGGAAGGGGTTTCAGAGTGTTGGGAAGGTGTTCCAGTGTGTGGGGAAGGTATTTCAATGTGTGGGGAAGGTGTTTCAGAGTGTGTGGAAGGTGTTTCAGTGTGTGGGGTCGGGTTTCAGTGCGTGGGGAAGGTGTTTCAGTGTGGGGATGTGTTTAAGTGTATGGGGATGTGTTTCAGTGTGTGGGGAAGGGTTTCAGTGTGTGGGGAAGGTGTTTCAGTGTGTGGGGATGGGTTTCAAAGTGTGGGGAAGGGGTTTCAGAGTGTTGGTAAGGTGTTTCAGTGTGTGGGGAATGTATTTCAATGTGTGGGGAAGGTGTTTCAGAGTTTGTGGAAGGTGTTTCAGTGTGTGGGGCAGGGGTTTCAGTGCGTGGGGAAGGTGTTTCAGTGTGTGGGGATGTGTTTCAGTGTGTGGGGATGTGTTTGAGAGTGTGGGGAACGGTTTCAGTGTGTGGGGAAGGTGTTTCAGTGCGTGGGGATAGGTTTCAGAGTGTGGGGAAGGGGTTTCAGTGTGTGGGAGAGGGGTTTCAGAGTGTGGGGAAGGGTTACAGTGTGTGGGGAAGGTATTTCAGTGTGTGGGGAAGGGGATTCAGTATGCGGGGAAGGGTTTCAGTGCGTGCGGAAGGGGTTTCAGTGTGTGGGGAAGTGGTTTCCGTTTGTAGGGAAGGGGTTACAGTGTGTGGGGAAGTGTTTCAGTGTGTGGGTAAGGTGATTCAGTGTGTGGGTATGTGTTTCAGTGTGTGGGGATGTGTTTCAGTGTGTGGGGAAGGGGTTTCAGTATGTGGGGAAGGTGTTTCAGTGTATGGGGATGGGTTTCAGTGTGTGGGGATGTGTTTCAATGTGTGGGGAACGGTTTCAGTGTGTGGGGAAGGAGTTTTAGTGTGTGGGGATGGGTTTCAGTGTGTGGGGATGGGATTCAGTGTGTGCGGAAGGGGTTCCAGTGGGTGGGGAAGGTGTTTCAGTGAGTGGGGATGTGTTTCAGGGTGTGGAGAAGGGGTTTCAGTGTGTGGGGAGGGGGTTTCAGTGTGTGGGGATGGGTTTCAGTGTGTGGGGATGGGTTTCAGTGAGTGGGAAGTAGTTTCAGTGTGTGGGGAAGGAGTTTCAGTGTGTGGGGAAGGTGTTTCAGTGTGTGGGGAAGGTGTTTTAGTGTGTGGGGAAGGGGTTTCAGAGTGTGGGGATGGGTTTCAGAGTGTGGGAAAGGTGTTTCAGTGTGTGGGGAAGGGGTTTCAGTGTGTGGGGAAGGGTTTCAGTGTGTGGGGAAGGGGTTTCAGTTTGTGGGGAAGGGGTTTCAGTGTTTGGGGAAGGTGTTTCATTGTGGGCGGAAGTGGTTTCAGTTTGTGGGCAAAGGGATTCAGTGTGTGGGGAAGGTATTTCTTTGTGTGCGGGAGGGGATTCAGTGTGTAGGGAAGGGATTTCAGTGTGTGGGGAAGGGGTTTCAGTGTGTGGGGAATTGTTTAACGGTGTGCGGATGGGGTTTCAGTGTGTGGGGAAGGGTTTCAGTGTGTGGGGAAGGTTTTCAGTTTGTGGGGAAGGGGTTTCAGTGTGTATGGAAGGGTTTTCAATATGTGGGGAAGGGTTTCTGTGTATGGGGAAGGGGTTTCAATGTGTGGGGAAGGGGTTTCAGTTTGTGGGGAAGGGGTTTCAGTGTGTGGGGAAGTGTTTCAGTGTGTGGGGAAGGGGTTACAGTGTTTGGTTTAGTTGTTTCAGTGTGTGGAGAGGGTGTTTCAGTGTGTGGGGAAGGGGTTTCAGAGTGTTGGGAAGGTGTTCCAGTGTGTGGGGAAGGTATTTCAATGTGTGGGGAAGGTGTTTCAGAGTATGTGGAAGGTGTTTCAGTGTGTGGGGTCGGGTTTCAGTGCGTGGGGAAGGTGTTTCAGTGTGTGGGGATGTGTTTAAGTGTATGGGGATGTGTTTCAGTGTGTGGGGAAGGGTTTCAGTGTGTGGGGAAGGTGTTTCAGTGTGTGGGGATGGGTTTGAAAGTGTGGGGAAGGGGTTTCAGAGTGTTGGTAAGGTGTTTCAGTGTGTGGGCAATGTATTTCAATGTGTGGGGAAGGAGTTTCAGAGTTTGTGGAAGGTGTTTCAGTGTGTGGGGCAGGGGTTTCAGTGCGTGGGGAAGGTGTTTCAGTGTGTGGGGATGTGTTTCAGTGTGTGGGGATGTGTTTGAGTGTGTGGGGAACGGTTTCACTGTGTGGGGAAGGTGTTTCAGTGCGTGGGGAAAGGTTTCAGTGTGTGGGGAAGGGGTTTCAGTGTGTGGGGAAGGGGTTTCAGAGTGTGGGGAAGGGTTACAGTGTGTGGGGAAGGTATTTCAGTGTGTGGGGAAGGGGATTCAGTATGCGGGGAAGGGTTTCAGTGCGTGCGGAAGGGGTTTCAGTGTGTGGGGAAGGGGTTTCCGTTTGTAGGGAAGGGGTTACAGTGTGTGGGGAAGTGTTTCAGTGTGTGGGTAAGGTGATTCAGTGTGTGGGTATGTGTTTCAGTGTGTGGGGATGTGTTTCAGTGTGTGGGGAAGGGGTTTCAGTATGTGGGGAAGGTGTTTCAGTGTATGGGGATGTGTTTCAGTGTGTGGGGATGTGTTTCAATGTGTGGGGAACGGTTTCAGTGTGTGGGGAAGGAGTTTCAGTGTGTGGGGATTGGTTTCAGTGTGTGGGGATGGGTTTCAGTGTGTGCAGAAGGGGTTTCAGTGGGTGGGGAAAGTGTTTCAGTGAGTGGGGATGTGTTTCAGGGTGTGGAGAAGGGGTTTCAGTGTGTGGGTAAGGGGTTTCTGTGTGTGGGGATGTGTTTCAGTGTGTGGGGATGGGTTTCAGTGAGTGCCAAGTAGTTTCAGTGTGTGGGGAAGGAGTTTCAGTGTGTGGGGAAGGTGTTTCAGTGTGTGGGGAAGGTGTTTTAGTGTGTGGGGAAGGGGTTTCAGAGTGTGGGGATGTGTTTCAGAGTGTGGGAAAGGTGTTTCAGTGTGTGGGGAAGGGGTTTCAGTGTGTGGGGAAGGGGTTTCAGTGTGTGGGGAAGGTTTTCAGTTTGTGGGGAAGAGGTTTCAGTGTGTGTGGAAGGGGTTTCAGTGTGTGGGGAAGGGGTTTCAGTTTGTGGGGAAGGGGTTTCAGTGTGTGGGGAAGGGTTACAGTGAGTGGGGAAGGTGTTTCAGTTTGTGGGGAAGGGGTTTCAGTCTGTGGGGAAGGTGTTTCAGTGTGTGGGGAAGGTGTTGCTGAGTGTGGGGAAGGTGGTTCAGTGTGTGAGGAAGGGGTTTCAGTGTGTGGGGATATGTTTCAGTGTGTGGGGAAGGGTTTCTGTGTGTGGGGAATGTGTTTCAGTGTGTGGGGATGGGTTTCAGTGTGTGGGGATGTGTTTCAGTGTGTGGGGAACGGTTTCAGTGTTTGGGGAAGGTGTTTCAGTGTGTGGGGATGGGTTTAAGATTGTGGGGATGGGTTTCAGTGTGTGCGTAAGGGGTTTCAGTGTGTGGGGAAGGTGTTTCAGTCTGTGGGGATGTGTTTCAGGGTGTGGGGAAGGTATTTCAGTGTGTGGGGACGGGGTTTCAGTGTGTGGGGATGGGTTTCAGTGTGTGGGGATGGGTTTCAGTGAGTGGGAAGGGGTTTCAGGGTGTGGGGAAGGAGTATCAGTGTGCGGGGAAGGTGTTTCAGTGTGTGGGGAAGGTGTTTCAGTGTGTGGGGAAGGGGTTTCAGAGTGTGGGGATGGGTTTCAGTGTGTGGGGAAGGGGTTTCAGCCTGCGGGGAAGGGGTTTCAGAGTGTGGGGAAGTGTTTCAGTGTGGGGGGAAGTGCTCTCAGTGTGGGGGGAATGGGATTCAGTGTGTGGCGATGTTTTTCAGTGTTTGCGGAAGGGGTTTCAGTGTGTGGGGAATGGGCTTCAGTGTATGGGAAGGGTTTCACTGTATGCCGAAGTGGTTTCTGTTTGTGGGGAAGGGGTTTCAGTGTGTGGGGAAGGTGTTTCAGTTTGTTGGGAAGGCGTTTCAGTGTGTGCGGAAGGGGTTTCTGTTTGTGGGGAAGGGGTGTCAGTGTGTGGGGAAGGGGTTTCAGTGTGTGGGGAAGGTGTTTCAGTGTGTACGGTAGGGGTTTCAGTGTTTGCAGAAGGGGTTTCAGTGTGTGGGGAAGGGGTTTCAGTGTGTGGGGAATGTGTTTCAGTATGTGCGGAAGGGGTTTCAGTGTGTGGGGAAGGCGTTTCTGTGTGTGGGGATGTGTTTCAGTGTGTGGGGAAGGGGTTTCAGTGTGTGGGGAAGGGTATCACGGTATGCAGAAGGGGTTTCAGTTTGTGGGGAAGATGTTTCAGTGTGTGGGGATGTGTTTCAGTGTGTGGGGAATGGGTTTCAGTGTGTGGGGATCTGTTTCAGTGTGTGGGGAAGGAGTTTCAGTGTGTGGGGAAGTGTTTCAGTGTGTGGGGAAGGGGTTTCAGTGTGTGGGGAAGTGTTTCACTGTGTGCGGAAGGGGTTTCAGTGTGTGGGGAAGTGGTTTCAGTGTGTGGGGAAGGTGCTTCAGTGTGTGCGGAAGGGTTTCAGTGTGTGAGGAAGGGGTTTCAGTGTGTGTTGAAGGGGTTTCAGTATGTTGGGAAGGTGTTTCAGTGTTTGCGGAAGGGGTTTCAGTGTGTGCGGAAGTTGTTTCAGTGTGTGGGGAAGGGGTTTCAGTGTTTGGGGAAGGTGTTTCATTGTGTGCGGAAGTGGTTTCAGTTTGTGGGGAAAGGGATTCAGTGTGTGGGGAAGGTGTTTCATTGTGTGCGGGAGGGGATTCAGTGTGTAGGGAAGGGGTTTCAGTGTGTGGGGAAGGGGTTTCAGTGTGTGGGGAATTGTTTAACGGTTTGCGGATGGGGTTTCAGTGTGAGGGGAAGGGTTTCAGTGTGTGGGGAAGGTTTTCAGTTTGTGGGGAAGGGGTTTCAGTGTGTATGGAAGGGTTTTCAATATGAGGGGAAGGGTTTCTGTGTATGGGGAAGGGGTTTCAATGTGTGGGGAAGGGGTTTCAGTTTGTGGGGAAGGGGTTTCAGTGTGTGGGGAAGTGTTTCAGTGTGTGGGGAAGGGGTTACAGTGTTTGGTTTAGTTGTTTCAGTGTGTGGAGAAGGTGTTTCAGTGTGTGGGGAAGGTGCTTCAGTGTGTGCGGAAGGGGTTTCAGTGTGTGTTGAAGGGGTTTCAGTATGTTGGGAAGGTGTTTCAGTGTTTGCGGAAGGGTTTTCAGTGTGTGCGGAAGTTGTTTCAGTGTGTGGGGAAGGGGTTTCAGTGTTTGGGGAAGGTGTTTCATTGTGTGCGGAAGTGGTTTCAGTTTGTGGGGAAAGGGATTCAGTGTGTGGGGAAGGTGCTTCATTGTGTGGGGAATGTATTTCAATGTGTGGGGAAGGTGTTTCAGAGTTTGTGGAAGGTGTTTCAGTGTGTGGGGCAGGGGATTCAGTGCGTGGGGAAGGTGTTTCAGTGTGTGGGGATGTGTTTGAGTGTGTGGGGAACGGTTTCAGTGTGTGGGGAAGGTGTTTCAGTGCGTGGGGATATGTTTCAGTGTGTGGGGAAGGGGTTTCAGTATGTGGGGAAGGGGTTTCAGAGGGTGGGGAAGGGTTACAGTGTGTGGGGAAGGTATTTCAGTGTGTGGGGAAGGGGATTCAGTATGCGGGGAAGGGTTTCAGTGCGTGCGGAAGGGGTTTCAGTGTGTGGGGAAGGGGTTTCCGTTTGTAGGGAAGGGGTTACAGTGTGTGGGGAAGTGTTTCAGTGTGTGGGTAAGGTGATTCAGTGTGTGGGTATGTGTTTCAGTGTGTGGGGATGTGTTTCAGTGTGTGGGGAAGGGGTTTCAGTATGTGGGGATGTGTTTCAGCGTGTGGAGAAGGGGTTTCAGTGTGTGGGGAAGGGGTTTCTGTGTGTGGGGATGGGTTTCAGTGTGTGGGGATGGGTTTCAGTGAGTGGGAAGTAGTTTCAGTGTGTGGGGAAGGAGTTTCAGTGTGTGGGGAAGGTGTTTCAGTGAGTGGGGAAGGTGTTTTAGTTTGTAGGGAAGGGGTTTCAGAGTGTGGGGATGGGTTTCAGAGTGTGGGAAAGGTGTTTCAGTGTGTGGGGAAGGGGTTTCAGTGTGTGGGGAAGGGATTTCAGTGTGTGGGGAAGGTTTTCAGTTTGTGGGGAAGAGGTTTCAGTGTGTGTGGAAGGGGTTTCAGTGTGTGGGGAAGGGGTTTCAGTTTGTGGGGAAGGGGTTTCAGTGCGTGGGGAATTGTTTCAGTGTGTGGGGAAGGGTTACAGTGTGTGGGGACGGGGTTTCAGTGTGTGCGGAATGGGTTTCAGTGTGTGGGGAAGTTGTTTCAGTGTGTGGGGATGGGTTTCAGTGTGTGGGGATGGGTTTCAGTGTGTGCGGAAGGGGTTTCAGTGGGTGGGGAAGGTGCTTCAGTGTGTGCGTAAGATATTTCAGTGTGTGGGGAAGGTGTTGCTGAGTGTGGGGAAGGTGGTTCAGTGTGTGAGGAAGGGGTTTCAGTGTGTGGGGATATGTTTCAGTGTGTGGGGAAGGGTTTCTGTGTGTGGGGAATGTGTTTCAGTGTGTGGGGATGGGTTTCAGTGTGTGGGGATGTGTTTCAGTGTGTGGGGAACGGTTTCAGTGTTTGGGGAAGGTGTTTCAGTGTGTGGGGAAGGTGTTTCAGAGTGTTGGGAAGGTGTTCCAGTGTGTGGGGAAGGTATTTCAATGTGTGGGGTAGGTGTTTCAGAGTGTGTGGAAGGTGTTTCAGTGTGTGGGGGTCGGGTTTCCGTGCGTGGGGAAGGTGTTTCAGTGTGTGGGGATGTGTTTAAGTGTATGGGGATGTGTTTCAGTGTGTGGGGAAGGGTTTCAGTGAGTGGGGAAGGTGTTTCAGTATTTGGGGATGGGTTTCAAAGTGTGGGGAAGGGGTTTCAGAGTGTTGGTAAGGTGTTTCAGTGTGTGGGGAATGTATTTCAATATGTGGGGAAGGTGTTTCATAGTTTGTGGAAGGTATATCAGTGTTTGGGGCAGGGGTTTCAGTGCGTGGGGAAGGTGTTTCAGTGTGTGGGGATGTGTTTCAGTGTGTGGGCATGTGTTTGAGTGTGTGGGGAACGGTTTCAGTGGGTGGGGATGGTGTTTCAGTGCGTGGGGATAGGTTTCAGTGTGTGGGGAAAGTGTTTCAGTGTGTGGGGATGGGTTTCAGTGTGTGCGGAAGGGGTTTCAGTATGTGGGAAAGGTGTTTCAGTGTGTGGGGATGTGTTTCAGGGTGTGGGGAAGGAGTTTCAGTGTGTGGGGATGTTTTTCAGTGTGTGAGGAAGGGGTTTCAGTGTGTGGGGAAGGGGTTTCAGTGTGTGTGGAGGGGTTTAACTGTGTGCGGAAGGGGTTTCAGTGTGTGGGGAAGAGATTTCAGTATGTGGGGAATTTGTTTCAGTTTGTGTGGAAGGTGTTTCAGTGTGTGAGGAAGGGGTTTCACTTTGTGGTGAAGGGGTTTCAGAGTGTGGGGAAGGGGTGTCAGTGTGTGGGGAAGGTGTTTCAGTGTGTGCGGAAGGGGTTTCAGTGAGTGGGGATGGGGTTTCAGTGTGTGGGGATGGTGTTTCAGTGTGTGCAGAAGGGGTTTCAGTGTGTGGGGAAGGGGGTTTCTGTTTGTAGGGATGTGTTTCAGTGTGTGGGGAAGGGGTTTCAGTGTGTGGGGATGTGTTTCACGGTATGCGGAAGGGGTTTCATTTTATGGGGAAGGTGTTTCAGTGTGTGAGGATGTGTTTCAGTGTGTGGGGAAGGGGATTCAGTGTGTGGGGAAGGGGTTTCAGTGTGTGGGGATGTGCATCATTGTGTGGGGAAGGGATTTCAGTGTGTGGGGATGTGTTTCAGTGAGTGGGGAAGGGTTTCACTGTGTGCGGAATGGGTTTCAGTGTGTGGGGAAGTGGTTTCAGTGTGTGGGGAAGGTGTTTCAGTGTGTGCGGAAGGGGTTTCAGTTTGTGAGGAAGAGGTTTCAGTATGTGGTGAAGGGGTTTCAGTGTGTTGGGAAGGTGTTTCAGTGTTTGCGGAAGGGGTTTCAGTGTGTGCGGAAGGTGTTTCAGTGTGTGGGGAAGGTGTTTCAGTGTTTGGGGAAGGTGTTTCATGGTGTGCGGAAGGACTATCAGTGTGTGGGGAAGGGGATCCTGTGTGTGGGGAAGGTGCTTCATTATGTGGGGAAGGTGTTTGATTGTGTGCAGAAGGGGATTCAGTGTGTAGGGAAGAGGTTTCAGTGTGTGGGGAAGGGGATTCAGTGTGTGGGGAATTGTTTAACTGTGTGCGGATGGCGTTTCAGTGTGTGGGGAAGGGGTTTCAGTATGTGGTGAAGGGGTATCAGTGTGTGGGGAAGGGTTTCAGTGTGTGGGGAAGGTTTTCAGTTTGTGGGGAAGGGGTTTCAGTGTGTGTGGAAGGGGTTTCAGTCTGTGGGGAAGGGTTTCATTGTGTGGGGAAGGGGTTTCAGTGTGTGGGGAAGGGGTTTCAGTTTGTGGGGAAGGGGTTTCAGTGTGTGGCGAAGTGTTTCAGTGTGTGGGGAAGGGTTACAGTGTGTGGGGACGTGGTTTCAGTGTGTGGGGAAGGGTTTTTAGTGCGTGGGGATGGGGTTTCAGTGTGTGGGATGGTGTTTCAGTGTGTGCGGAAGGGGTTTCTGTGTGTGGGGAAGGGGTTTCTGTTTGTAGGGATGTGTTTCAGTGTGTGGGGAAGGTGTTTCAGTGTGTGGCGATGTGTATCATTGTGTGGGGAATGGATTTCAGAGTGTTGGGAAGGTGTTTCATTGTGGGCGGAAGGAGTATCAGTGTGTGGGGAAGGGGTTTCATTGTGTGGGGAAGGTGTTTCAGTGTGTGGGTATGGGGATTCAGTGTGTGGGGAATGGGATTCAGTGTGTGGGGAAGGGGTTTCAGTGTGTGGCGATGTGTATCATATGTGTGGGGAAGGGATTTCAGAGTGTGGGGAAGTTGTTTCATTGTGGGCGGAAGGAGTATCAGTGTGTGGGGAAGGGAGTTCATAGTGTGGGGAAGGTGTTTCAGTGTGTGGGGATGTGTTTCAATGTGTGGCTATGTGTTTCAGTGTGTGGGGAAGGCTTTCAGTGTGTGGGGAAGCTGTTTCAGTGTGTGGGGATGGTTTTCTGTGTGTGGGGAAGGGATTTCAGTGTGTGCGAAGGTTTTTCATTGTGTGGGGAAGGGGTTTCAGTGTTTGGGGAAGGTGTTCCATTGTGGGCGGAAGGAGTATCAGTGTGTGGGGAAGAGGATTCTGTGTGCGGGGAAGGTGTTTCAGTGTGTGGGGAATGGGTTTCTGTGTGTGGGGAAGGGGTTTCAGTGTGTGGGGATGTGTATCATTGTGTGGGGAAGGGGTTTCAGTGTTTGGGGAAGGTGTTTCATTGTGGGCGGAAGGAGTATCAGTGTGTGGGGAAGGGGATTCTGTGTGTGGGGAAGGTGTTGCAGTGTGTGGGGAAGGGGTTTCAGAGTGTGGGGAAGGTGTTTCAGTGTGTGGGGAAGGTATTTCAGTGTGTGGTGAAGCTGTTTCAGTGTGTGGGGAAGGTGTTTCAGTGTGTGGGGAAGGGGTTTCAGTGCATGCGGAATGTGTTTCAGGGTGTGGGGATGGGTTTCAGTGTGCGGGGATGAGTTTCAGTGTGTGGGGAACGGTTTCAGTGTGTGGGGAAGGTGTTTCAGTGTGGTGGGATGGGTTTCAGTGTGTGGGGATGGGTTTCAGTGCATGCGGAAGGGGTTTCAGTGTGTGGGGAAGGTGTTTCAGCGTGTGGGGATGTGTTTCAGTGTGCTGCGAAGGGGTTTCACTGTGTGGGGAAGGGGTTTCAGTGTGTGCGATGGGGTTTCAGTGTGTGGGGATGGGTTTCAGTCTGTGCGGAAGGGCTTTCAGTGTGTGGGGAAGGTATTTCAGTGCGTGGGGAAGGGGTTTCAATTTGTGGGGAAGGGGTTTCAGTGTGTGTGGAAGGGGTTTCAGTGAGTGGGGAAGGGGTTTCAGAGTGTGGGGAAGGGTTTCAGTGTGTGGGGAGGGCATTTCAGTTTGTGGGGAAGGTTTTTCAGTGTGTGGGGAAGGTGTTTGAGTGTGTGGGGAAGGGGTTTCAGTGTGTGGGGAAGGTGTATCAGTGTATGGGAATGTGTTTCAATGTGTGGCTATGTGGTTCAGTGTGTGGGTAAGCGTTTCAGTGTGTGGGGAAGGTGTTTCAGTTTGTGGGGATGGATTTCTGTGTGTGGGGAAGGGATTTCAGTGTGTGGGGAAGGTTTTTCAGTGAGTGAGGAAGGGGTTTCATTGTGTGGGGAAGGAGTTTCAGTTTGTGGGGAAGGGGTTTCAGTGTGTGGGGAAGTGTTTCAGTGTGTGGGGAAGGGTTACAGTGTGTGGGGAAGGTGTTTCAGTGCGTGGGGATAGGTTTCAGTGTGTGGGGAAAGTGTTTCAGTGTGTGGGGATGGGTTTCAGTGTGTGCGGAAGGGGTTTCAGTGAGTGGGGAAGGTGTTTCAGTGTGTGGGGATGTGTTTCAGTGTGTGGGGAAGGGGTTTCAGTGTGTGGGGAAGGGGTTTCAGTGTGTGGGGAATGGGTTTCAGTGTGTGGGGATGGGTTTCAGTGTGTGGGAAGGGGTTTCAGTGTGTGGGGAAGGAGATTCAGTGTGTGGGGAAGGGGTTTCACTGTGTGGGGAAGGTGTTTTAGTGTGTGGGGAAGGGGTTTCAGAGTGTGGGGATGGGTTTCAGTGTGTGGGGAAGGTGTTTCAGTGTGTGGGGAAGGGGTTTGAGAGAGTGGGGAACTGTTTCGGAGTGGGGTGAAGGGCTTTCAGTGTGGGGGGAAGGAGTTTCAGTGTGTGGGGATGTTTTTCAGTGTGTGGGGAAGAGGTTTCAGTGTGTGGGGAATGGGTTTCAGTGTGTGTGGAAGGGTTTAACTGTGTGCGGAAGGGGTTTCAGTGTGTGGGGAAGAGATTTCAGTGTGTGGGGAATGTTATTCAGTTTGTGGGGAAGGTGTTTCAGTGTGTGAGGAAGGGGTTTCACTTTGTGGGGAAGGGGTTTCAGAGTGTGGGGAAGGGGTGTCAGTGTGTGGGGAAGGTGTTTCAGTGTGTGCGGAAGGGGTTTCAGTGAGTGGGGATGAGGTTTCAGTGTGTGGATGGTGTTTCAGTGTGTGCAGAAGGGGTTTCAGTGTGTGGGGAAGGGGTTTCTGTTTGCAGGGATGTGTTTCAGTGTGTGGGGAAGGGGTTTCAGTGTGTGGGGAAGTGTTTCACGGTATGCGGAAGGGGTTTCATTTTATGGGGAAGGTGTTTCAGTGTGTGAGGATGTGTTTCAGTGTGTGGGGAAGGGGATTCAGTGTGTTGGGAGGGGGTTTCAGTGTGTGGGGATGTGTATCATTGTGTGGGGAAGGGATTTCAGTGTGTGGGGATGTGTTTCAATGAGTGGGGAAGGGTTTCACTGTGTGCGGAATGGGTTTCAGTGTGTGGGGAAGTGGTTTCAGTGTGTGGGGAAGGTGTTTCAGTGTGTGCAGAAGGGGTTTCAGTTTGTGAGGAAGAGGTTTCAGTATGTGTTGAAGGGGTTTCAATGTGTTGTGAAGTTGTTTCAGTGTTTGCGGAAGTGGTTTCAGTGTGTGCGGAAGGTGTTTCAGTGTGTGGGGAAGGTGTTTCAATGTTTGGGGAAGGTGTTTCATGGTGTGCGGAAGGAGTATCAGTGTGTGGGGAAGGGGATCCTGTGTGTGGGGAAGGTGTTTCATTGTGTGGGGAAGGTGTTTCATTGTGTGCGGAAGGGGATTCAGTGTGTAGGGAAGGGGTTTCAGTGTGTGGGGAAGGGGTTTCAGTGTGTGGGGAATTGTTTAACTGTGTGCGGATGGCGTTTCAGTGTGTGGGGAAGGGGTTTCAGTATGTGGTGAAGGGGTATCAGTGTGTGGGGAAGGGTTTCAGTGTGTGGGGAAGGTTTTCAGTTTGTCGGGAAGGGGTTTCAGTGTGTGTGGAAGGGGTTTCAGTCTGTGGGGAAGGGTTTCATTGTGTGGGGAAGGGGTTTCAGTGTGTGGGGAAGGGGTTTCAGTTCGTGGGGAAGGGGTTTCAGTGTGTGGCGAAGTGTTTCAGTGTGTGGGGAAGGGTTTCAGTGTGTGAGGACAGGGTTTCAGTGTGTGGGGAAGGGGTTTCAGTGTGTGCGGAAGGGGTTTCAGTGTGTGCGGAAGGGGTTTCAGTGTGTGGGGATGGGGTTTCAGTGTGTGGGAATGGTGTTTCAGTGTGTGCGGAAGGGGTTTCAGTGTGTAAGGAAGTGGTTTCTGTTTGTAGGGATGAGTTTCAGTGTGTGGGGATGGGGTTTCAGTGTGTGGGGAAGTGTTTCACGGTATGCGGAAGGGGTTTCATTTTTTGGGGAAGGTGTTTCAGTGTGTGGCGATGTGTATCATTGTGTGGGGAAGGGATTTCAGAGTGTGGGGAAGGTGTTTCATTGTGGGCGGAAGGAGTATCAGTGTGTGGGGAAGGGGTTTCATTGTGTGGGGAAGGTGTTTCAGTGTGTGGGGATGGGTATTCTGTGTGTGGGGAAGGGGATTCAGTGTGTGGGGAAGGGGTTTCAGTGTGTGGCGATGTGTATCATTGTGTGGGGAAGGGATTTCAGAGTGTGGGGAAGGTGTTTCATTGTGGGCGGAAGGAGTATCAGTGTTTGGGGAAGGGATTACATTGTGTGGGGAAGGTGTTTCAGTGTGTGGGGATGTGTTTCAATGTGTGGCTGTGTGTTTCATTGTGTGGGGAAGGTGTTTCAGTGTGTGGGGATGGGTCTCTGTGTGTGGGGAAGGGATTTCAGTGTGTGCGAACGTTTTTCATTGTGTGGGGAAGGGGTTTCAGTGTTTGGGGAAGGTGTTCCATTGTGGGCGGAAGGAGTATCAGTGTGTGGGGAAGGGGATTCTGTGTGTGGGGAAGGTGTTTCAGTGTGTGGGGAATGGGTTTCTGTGTGTGGGGAAGGGGTTTCAGTGTGTGGTGATGTGTATCATTGTGTGGGGAAGGGGTTTCAGTGTTTGGGGAAGGTGTTTCATTGTGGGCGGAAGGAGTATCAGTGTGTGGGGAAGGGGAGTCTGTGTGTGGGGAATGTGTTTCATTGTGTGAGGAAGGTGTTGCAGTGTGTAGCGAAGGGGTTTAAGTGCGTGGGGATGGGGTTTCTGTATGTGGGGATGGGGTTTCAGTGTGTGGGGATGGGTTTCAGTGTGTGCGGAAGGGCTTTCAGTGTGTGGGGAAGGTGTTTCAACGTGTGGGGAAGGGGTTTCAGTTTGTGGAGGAGGTGTTTCAGTGTGTGCGGAATGGGTTTCAGTGTTTGGGGAAGGGGTTTCAGAGTGTGGGGATGCTTTTAAGTGTGTGGGGAGGGCATTTCAGATTGTGGGGAAGTTTTTTCAGTGTGTGGGGAAGGTGTTTGAGTGTGTGGGGAAGGGGTTTCAGTGTGTGGGGAAGGTGTATCAGTGTATGGGAATGTGTTTCAATGTGTGGCTATGTGGTTCAGTGTGTGGGTAAGCGTTTCAAGGTGTGGGGAAGGTGTTTCAGTGTGTGGGGATGGGTTTCTGTGTGTGGGGAAGGGATTTCAGTGTGTGGGGAAGGTTTTTCAGTGAGTGAGGAAGGGGTTTCATTGTGTGGGGAAGGGGTTTCAGTTTGTGGGGAAGGGGTTTCAGTGTGTGGGGAAGTGTTTCAGTGTGTGGTGATGTGTATCATTGTGTGGGGAAGGGGTTTCAGTGTTTGGGGAAGGTGTTTCATTGTGGGCGGAAGGAGTATCATTGTGTGGGGAAGGGGTTTCAGTTTGTGGGGAAGGGGTTTCAGTGTGTGGGGAAGTGTTTCAGTGTGTGGGGAAGGGTTACAGTGTGTGGGGACGTGGTTTCAGTGTGTGGGGAAGTTGTTTCAGTGTGTGGGGAAGGTGTTTCAGTGTGTGGGGAAGGGTTTTCAGTGTGTGGAGAAGGTGTTTCAGTGTGTGGGGAAGGTATTCCAGTGTGTGGGGAAGGTGATTCATTGTGTGGGGAAGGGTTTCAGTGTGTGAGGACAGGGTTTCAGTGTGTGGGGAAGGGGTTTCAGTGTGTGCGGAAGGGGTTTCAGTGTGTGCGGAAGGGGTTTCAGTGTGTGGGGATGGGGTTTCAGTGTGTGGGAATGGTGTTTCAGTGTGTGCGGAAGGGGTTTCAGTGTGTAAGGAAGTGGTTTCTGTTTGTAGGGATGAGTTTCAGTGTGTGGGGATGGGGTTTCAGTGTGTGGGGAAGTGTTTCACGGTATGCGGAAGGGGTTTCATTTTTTGGGGAAGGTGTTTCAGTGTGTGGCGATGTGTATCATTGTGTGGGGAAGGGATTTCAGAGTGTGGGGAAGGTGTTTCATTGTGGGCGGAAGGAGTATCAGTGTGTGGGGAAGGGGTTTCATTGTGTGGGGAAGGTGTTTCAGTGTGTGGGGATGGGTATTCTGTGTGTGGGGAAGGGGATTCAGTGTGTGGGGAAGGGGTTTCAGTGTGTGGCGATGTGTATCATTGTGTGGGGAAGGGATTTCAGAGTGTGGGGAAGGTGTTTCATTGTGGGCGGAAGGAGTATCAGTGTTTGGGGAAGGGATTACATTGTGTGGGGAAGGTGTTTCAGTGTGTGGGGATGTGTTTCAATGTGTGGCTGTGTGTTTCATTGTGTGGGGAAGGTGTTTCAGTGTGTGGGGATGGGTCTCTGTGTGTGGGGAAGGGATTTCAGTGTGTGCGAACGTTTTTCATTGTGTGGGGAAGGGGTTTCA
The DNA here is from genome assembly GCF_036365525.1 of Heterodontus francisci. Classification (NCBI taxonomy): domain Eukaryota; kingdom Metazoa; phylum Chordata; class Chondrichthyes; order Heterodontiformes; family Heterodontidae; genus Heterodontus; species Heterodontus francisci. The sequence continues at coordinate 156,935,467 of NC_090376.1, forward strand.
GTGTTTGGGGAAGGTGTTCCATTGTGGGCGGAAGGAGTATCAGTGTGTGGGGAAGGGGATTCTGTGTGTGGGGAAGGTGTTTCAGTGTGTGGGGAATGGGTTTCTGTGTGTGGGCAAGGGGTTTCAGTGTGTGGTGATGTGTATCATTGTGTGGGGAAGGGGTTTCAGTGTTTGGGGAAGGTGTTTCATTGTGGGCGGAAGGAGTATCAGTGTGTGGGGAAGGGGAGTCTGTGTGTGGGGAATGTGTTTCATTGTGTGAGGAAGGTGTTGCAGTGTGTAGCGAAGGGGTTTAAGTGCGTGGGGATGGGGTTTCTGTATGTGGGGATGGGGTTTCAGTGTGTCGGGATGTGTTTCAGTGTGTGGGGAAGGGGTTTCAGTGTGTGGGGATGTGTTTCACGGTATGCGGAAGGGGTTTCATTTTATGGGGAAGGTGTTTCAGTGTGTGAGGATGTGTTTCAGTGTGTGGGGAAGGGGATTCAGTGTGTGGGGAAGGGGTTTCAGTGTGTGGGGATGTGCATCATTGTGTGGGGAAGGGATTTCAGTGTGTGGGGATGTGTTTCAGTGAGTGGGGAAGGGTTTCACTGTGTGCGGAATGGGTTTCAGTGTGTGGGGAAGTGGTTTCAGTGTGTGGGGAAGGTGTTTCAGTGTGTGCGGAAGGGGTTTCAGTTTGTGAGGAAGAGGTTTCAGTATGTGGTGAAGGGGTTTCAGTGTGTTGGGAAGGTGTTTCAGTGTTTGCGGAAGGGGTTTCAGTGTGTGCGGAAGGTGTTTCAGTGTGTGGGGAAGGTGTTTCAGTGTTTGGGGAAGGTGTTTCATGGTGTGCGGAAGGACTATCAGTGTGTGGGGAAGGGGATCCTGTGTGTGGGGAAGGTGCTTCATTATGTGGGGAAGGTGTTTGATTGTGTGCAGAAGGGGATTCAGTGTGTAGGGAAGAGGTTTCAGTGTGTGGGGAAGGGGATTCAGTGTGTGGGGAATTGTTTAACTGTGTGCGGATGGCGTTTCAGTGTGTGGGGAAGGGGTTTCAGTATGTGGTGAAGGGGTATCAGTGTGTGGGGAAGGGTTTCAGTGTGTGGGGAAGGTTTTCAGTTTGTGGGGAAGGGGTTTCAGTGTGTGTGGAAGGGGTTTCAGTCTGTGGGGAAGGGTTTCATTGTGTGGGGAAGGGGTTTCAGTGTGTGGGGAAGGGGTTTCAGTTTGTGGGGAAGGGGTTTCAGTGTGTGGCGAAGTGTTTCAGTGTGTGGGGAAGGGTTACAGTGTGTGGGGACGTGGTTTCAGTGTGTGGGGAAGGGTTTTTAGTGCGTGGGGATGGGGTTTCAGTGTGTGGGATGGTGTTTCAGTGTGTGCGGAAGGGGTTTCTGTGTGTGGGGAAGGGGTTTCTGTTTGTAGGGATGTGTTTCAGTGTGTGGGGAAGGTGTTTCAGTGTGTGGCGATGTGTATCATTGTGTGGGGAATGGATTTCAGAGTGTTGGGAAGGTGTTTCATTGTGGGCGGAAGGAGTATCAGTGTGTGGGGAAGGGGTTTCATTGTGTGGGGAAGGTGTTTCAGTGTGTGGGTATGGGGATTCAGTGTGTGGGGAATGGGATTCAGTGTGTGGGGAAGGGGTTTCAGTGTGTGGCGATGTGTATCATATGTGTGGGGAAGGGATTTCAGAGTGTGGGGAAGTTGTTTCATTGTGGGCGGAAGGAGTATCAGTGTTTGGGGAAGGGAGTTCATAGTGTGGGGAAGGTGTTTCAGTGTGTGGGGATGTGTTTCAATGTGTGGCTATGTGTTTCAGTGTGTGGGGAAGGCTTTCAGTGTGTGCGAAGGTTTTTCATTGTGTGGGGAAGGGGTTTCAGTGTTTGGGGAAGGTGTTCCATTGTGGGCGGAAGGAGTATCAGTGTGTGGGGAAGAGGATTCTGTGTGCGGGGAAGGTGTTTCAGTGTGTGGGGAATGGGTTTCTGTGTGTGGGGAAGGGGTTTCAGTGTGTGGGGATGTGTATCATTGTGTGGGGAAGGGGTTTCAGTGTTTGGGGAAGGTGTTTCATTGTGGGCGGAAGGAGTATCAGTGTGTGGGGAAGGGGATTCTGTGTGTGGGGAAGGTGTTGCAGTGTGTGGGGAAGGGGTTTCAGAGTGTGGGGAAGGTGTTTCAGTGTGTGGGGAAGGTATTTCAGTGTGTGGTGAAGCTGTTTCAGTGTGTGGGGAAGGTGTTTCAGTGTGTGGGGAAGGGGTTTCAGTGCATGCGGAATGTGTTTCAGGGTGTGGGGATGGGTTTCAGTGTGCGGGGATGAGTTTCAGTGTGTGGGGAACGGTTTCAGTGTGTGGGGAAGGTGTTTCAGTGTGTGGGGATGGGTTTCAGTGTGTGGGGATGGGTTTCAGTGCATGCGGAAGGGGTTTCAGTGTGTGGGGAAGGTGTTTCAGCGTGTGGGGATGTGTTTCAGTGTGCTGCGAAGGGGTTCACTGTGTGGGGAAGGGGTTTCAGTGTGTGCGATGGGGTTTCAGTGTGTGGGGATGGGTTTCAGTCTGTGCGGAAGGGCTTTCAGTGTGTGGGGAAGGTATTTCAGTGCGTGGGGAAGGGGTTTCAATTTGTGGGGAAGGGGTTTCAGTGTGTGTGGAAGGGGTTTCAGTGAGTGGGGAAGGGGTTTCAGAGTGTGGGGAAGGGTTTCAGTGTGTGGGGAGGGCATTTCAGTTTGTGGGGAAGGTTTTTCAGTGTGTGGGGAAGGTGTTTGAGTGTGTGGGGAAGGGGTTTCAGTGTGTGGGGAAGGTGTATCAGTGTATGGGAATGTGTTTCAATGTGTGGCTATGTGGTTCAGTGTGTGGGTAAGCGTTTCAGTGTGTGGGGAAGGTGTTTCAGTTTGTGGGGATGGATTTCTGTGTGTGGGGAAGGGATTTCAGTGTGTGGGGAAGGTTTTTCAGTGAGTGAGGAAGGGGTTTCATTGTGTGGGGAAGGAGTTTCAGTTTGTGGGGAAGGGGTTTCAGTGTGTGGGGAAGTGTTTCAGTGTGTGGGGAAGGGTTACAGTGTGTGGGGAAGGTGTTTCAGTGCGTGGGGATAGGTTTCAGTGTGTGGGGAAAGTGTTTCAGTGTGTGGGGATGGGTTTCAGTGTGTGCGGAAGGGGTTTCAGTGAGTGGGGAAGGTGTTTCAGTGTGTGGGGATGTGTTTCAGTGTGTGGGGAAGGGGTTTCAGTGTGTGGGGAAGGGGTTTCAGTGTGTGGGGAATGGGTTTCAGTGTGTGGGGATGGGTTTCAGTGTGTGGGAAGGGGTTTCAGTGTGTGGGGAAGGAGATTCAGTGTGTGGGGAAGGGGTTTCACTGTGTGGGGAAGGTGTTTTAGTGTGTGGGGAAGGGGTTTCAGAGTGTGGGGATGGGTTTCAGTGTGTGGGGAAGGTGTTTCAGTGTGTGGGGAAGGGGTTTGAGAGAGTGGGGAACTGTTTCGGAGTGGGGTGAAGGGCTTTCAGTGTGGGGGGAAGGAGTTTCAGTGTGTGGGGATGTTTTTCAGTGTGTGGGGAAGAGGTTTCAGTGTGTGGGGAATGGGTTTCAGTGTGTGTGGAAGGGTTTAACTGTGTGCGGAAGGGGTTTCAGTGTGTGGGGAAGAGATTTCAGTGTGTGGGGAATGTTATTCAGTTTGTGGGGAAGGTGTTTCAGTGTGTGAGGAAGGGGTTTCACTTTGTGGGGAAGGGGTTTCAGAGTGTGGGGAAGGGGTGTCAGTGTGTGGGGAAGGTGTTTCAGTGTGTGCGGAAGGGGTTTCAGTGAGTGGGGATGAGGTTTCAGTGTGTGGATGGTGTTTCAGTGTGTGCAGAAGGGGTTTCAGTGTGTGGGGAAGGGGTTTCTGTTTGCAGGGATGTGTTTCAGTGTGTGGGGAAGGGGTTTCAGTGTGTGGGGAAGTGTTTCACGGTATGCGGAAGGGGTTTCATTTTATGGGGAAGGTGTTTCAGTGTGTGAGGATGTGTTTCAGTGTGTGGGGAAGGGGATTCAGTGTGTTGGGAGGGGGTTTCAGTGTGTGGGGATGTGTATCATTGTGTGGGGAAGGGATTTCAGTGTGTGGGGATGTGTTTCAATGAGTGGGGAAGGGTTTCACTGTGTGCGGAATGGGTTTCAGTGTGTGGGGAAGTGGTTTCAGTGTGTGGGGAAGGTGTTTCAGTGTGTGCAGAAGGGGTTTCAGTTTGTGAGGAAGAGGTTTCAGTATATGTTGAAGGGGTTTCAATGTGTTGTGAAGTTGTTTCAGTGTTTGCGGAAGTGGTTTCAGTGTGTGCGGAAGGTGTTTCAGTGTGTGGGGAAGGTGTTTCAATGTTTGGGGAAGGTGTTTCATGGTGTGCGGAAGGAGTATCAGTGTGTGGGGAAGGGGATCCTGTGTGTGGGGAAGGTGTTTCATTGTGTGGGGAAGGTGTTTCATTGTGTGCGGAAGGGGATTCAGTGTGTAGGGAAGGGGTTTCAGTGTGTGGGGAAGGGGTTTCAGTGTGTGGGGAATTGTTTAACTGTGTGCGGATGGCGTTTCAGTGTGTGGGGAAGGGGTTTCAGTATGTGGTGAAGGGGTATCAGTGTGTGGGGAAGGGTTTCAGTGTGTGGGGAAGGTTTTCAGTTTGTCGGGAAGGGGTTTCAGTGTGTGTGGAAGGGGTTTCAGTCTGTGGGGAAGGGTTTCATTGTGTGGGGAAGGGGTTTCAGTGTGTGGGGAAGGGGTTTCAGTTCGTGGGGAAGGGGTTTCAGTGTGTGGCGAAGTGTTTCAGTGTGTGGGGAAGGGTTTCAGTGTGTGAGGACAGGGTTTCAGTGTGTGGGGAAGGGGTTTCAGTGTGTGCGGAAGGGGTTTCAGTGTGTGCGGAAGGGGTTTCAGTGTGTGGGGATGGGGTTTCAGTGTGTGGGAATGGTGTTTCAGTGTGTGCGGAAGGGGTTTCAGTGTGTAAGGAAGTGGTTTCTGTTTGTAGGGATGAGTTTCAGTGTGTGGGGATGGGGTTTCAGTGTGTGGGGAAGTGTTTCACGGTATGCGGAAGGGGTTTCATTTTTTGGGGAAGGTGTTTCAGTGTGTGGCGATGTGTATCATTGTGTGGGGAAGGGATTTCAGAGTGTGGGGAAGGTGTTTCATTGTGGGCGGAAGGAGTATCAGTGTGTGGGGAAGGGGTTTCATTGTGTGGGGAAGGTGTTTCAGTGTGTGGGGATGGGTATTCTGTGTGTGGGGAAGGGGATTCAGTGTGTGGGGAAGGGGTTTCAGTGTGTGGCGATGTGTATCATTGTGTGGGGAAGGGATTTCAGAGTGTGGGGAAGGTGTTTCATTGTGGGCGGAAGGAGTATCAGTGTTTGGGGAAGGGATTACATTGTGTGGGGAAGGTGTTTCAGTGTGTGGGGATGTGTTTCAATGTGTGGCTGTGTGTTTCATTGTGTGGGGAAGGTGTTTCAGTGTGTGGGGATGGGTCTCTGTGTGTGGGGAAGGGATTTCAGTGTGTGCGAACGTTTTTCATTGTGTGGGGAAGGGGTTTCAGTGTTTGGGGAAGGTGTTCCATTGTGGGCGGAAGGAGTATCAGTGTGTGGGGAAGGGGATTCTGTGTGTGGGGAAGGTGTTTCAGTGTGTGGGGAATGGGTTTCTGTGTGTGGGGAAGGGGTTTCAGTGTGTGGTGATGTGTATCATTGTGTGGGGAAGGGGTTTCAGTGTTTGGGGAAGGTGTTTCATTGTGGGCGGAAGGAGTATCAGTGTGTGGGGAAGGGGAGTCTGTGTGTGGGGAATGTGTTTCATTGTGTGAGGAAGGTGTTGCAGTGTGTAGCGAAGGGGTTTAAGTGCGTGGGGATGGGGTTTCTGTATGTGGCGATGGGGTTTCAGTGTGTGGGGATGGGTTTCAGTGTGTGCGGAAGGGCTTTCAGTGTGTGGGGAAGGTGTTTCAACGTGTGGGGAAGGGGTTTCAGTTTGTGGAGGAGGTGTTTCAGTGTGTGCGGAATGGGTTTCAGTGTTTGGGGAAGGGGTTTCAGAGTGTGGGGATGCTTTTAAGTGTGTGGGGAGGGCATTTCAGATTGTGGGGAAGTTTTTTCAGTGTGTGGGGAAGGTGTTTGAGTGTGTGGGGAAGGGGTTTCAGTGTGTGGGGAAGGTGTATCAGTGTATGGGAATGTGTTTCAATGTGTGGCTATGTGGTTCAGTGTGTGGGTAAGCGTTTCAAGGTGTGGGGAAGGTGTTTCAGTGTGTGGGGATGGGTTTCTGTGTGTGGGGAAGGGATTTCAGTGTGTGGGGAAGGTTTTTCAGTGAGTGAGGAAGGGGTTTCATTGTGTGGGGAAGGGGTTTCAGTTTGTGGGGAAGGGGTTTCAGTGTGTGGGGAAGTGTTTCAGTGTGTGGTGATGTGTATCATTGTGTGGGGAAGGGGTTTCAGTGTTTGGGGAAGGTGTTTCATTGTGGGCGGAAGGAGTATCATTGTGTGGGGAAGGGGTTTCAGTTTGTGGGGAAGGGGTTTCAGTGTGTGGGGAAGTGTTTCAGTGTGTGGGGAAGGGTTACAGTGTGTGGGGACGTGGTTTCAGTGTGTGGGGAAGTTGTTTCAGTGTGTGGGGAAGGTGTTTCAGTGTGTGGGGAAGGGTTTTCAGTGTGTGGAGAAGGTGTTTCAGTGTGTGGGGAAGGTATTCCAGTGTGTGGGGAAGGTGATTCATTGTGTGGGGAAGGGTTTCAGTGTGTGAGGACAGGGTTTCAGTGTGTGGGGAAGGGGTTTCAGTGTGTGCGGAAGGGGTTTCAGTGTGTGCGGAAGGGGTTTCAGTGTGTGGGGATGGGGTTTCAGTGTGTGGGAATGGTGTTTCAGTGTGTGCGGAAGGGGTTTCAGTGTGTAAGGAAGTGGTTTCTGTTTGTAGGGATGAGTTTCAGTGTGTGGGGATGGGGTTTCAGTGTGTGGGGAAGTGTTTCACGGTATGCGGAAGGGGTTTCATTTTTTGGGGAAGGTGTTTCAGTGTGTGGCGATGTGTATCATTGTGTGGGGAAGGGATTTCAGAGTGTGGGGAAGGTGTTTCATTGTGGGCGGAAGGAGTATCAGTGTGTGGGGAAGGGGTTTCATTGTGTGGGGAAGGTGTTTCAGTGTGTGGGGATGGGTATTCTGTGTGTGGGGAAGGGGATTCAGTGTGTGGGGAAGGGGTTTCAGTGTGTGGCGATGTGTATCATTGTGTGGGGAAGGGATTTCAGAGTGTGGGGAAGGTGTTTCATTGTGGGCGGAAGGAGTATCAGTGTTTGGGGAAGGGATTACATTGTGTGGGGAAGGTGTTTCAGTGTGTGGGGATGTGTTTCAATGTGTGGCTGTGTGTTTCATTGTGTGGGGAAGGTGTTTCAGTGTGTGGGGATGGGTCTCTGTGTGTGGGGAAGGGATTTCAGTGTGTGCGAACGTTTTTCATTGTGTGGGGAAGGGGTTTCAGTGTTTGGGGAAGGTGTTCCATTGTGGGCAGAAGGAGTATCAGTGTGTGGGGAAGGGGATTCTGTGTGTGGGGAAGGTGTTTCAGTGTGTGGGGAATGGGTTTCTGTGTGTGGGGAAGGGGTTTCAGTGTGTGGTGATGTGTATCATTGTGTGGGGAAGGGGTTTCAGTGTTTGGGGAAGGTGTTTCATTGTGGGCGGAAGGAGTATCAGTGTGTGGGGAAGGGGAGTCTGTGTGTGGGGAATGTGTTTCATTGTGTGAGGAAGGTGTTGCAGTGTGTAGCGAAGGGGTTTAAGTGCGTGGGGATGGGGTTTCTGTATGTGGGGATGGGGTTTCAGTGTGTCGGGATGTGTTTCAGTGTGTGGGGAATGTGTTTCAGTGTGTGGGGAAGGTGTTTCAGTGTGTGGGGATTGGTTCCATTGTGTGGGGATGGGTTTCAGTGCGTGCGGAAGGGGTTTCAGTGTATGTGGAAGGTGTTTCAGTGTGTGGGGATGTGTTTCAGTGTGTGGGGATGGGGTTTCAGTGTGTGGGGATGGGATTCAATGTGTGCGGAAGGGCTTTCAGTGTGTGGGGAAGGTGTTTCAGTGTGTGGGGAAGGGGTTTCAGTTTGTGGGGAAGGGGTTTCAGTGTGTGTGGAAGGGGTTTCAGTGTGTGGGAAAGGGATTTCAGTGTGTGGGGAAGGCTTTTCAGTGTGTGGGGAAGGTGTTTCAGTGTGTGGGGAAGGGGTTTCATTGTGTGGGGGAGGTGTTTCAGTGTGTGGGGATGTGTTTGAATGTGTGGCTATGTGTTTCAGTGTGTGGGGAAGGGTTTCAGTGTGTGGGGAAGGTCTTTCAGTGTGTGGGGATGGGTTTCTGTGTGTGGGGAAGGGATTTCAGTGTGTGGGGAAGGTTTTTCAGTGTGTGGGGAAGGGGTTTCATTGTGTGGGAAAGGGGTTTCAGTATGTGGGGAAGTGTTTCAGTGTGTTGGGAAGGGTTAAAGTGTGTGGGGAAGGGGTTTCAGTGAGTGGGGAAGTTGTTTCACTGTGTGGGGAAGGGGTTTCTGTGTGTGGGGAAGGGGTTTCAGTGAGTGGAGAAGGTGTTTCAGTGTGTGGGGAAGGGTTACAGTGTGTGGGGACGTGGTTTCAGTGTGTGGGGAAGTTGTTTCAGTGTGTGGGGAAGGTGTTTCAGTGTGTGGGGAAGGGTTTTCAGTGTGTGGAGAAGGTGTTTCAGTGTGTGGGGAAGGTATTCCAGTGTGTGGGGAAGGTGATTCATTGTGTGGGGAAGGGTTTCAGTGTGTGAGGACAGGGTTTCAGTGTGTGGGGAAGGGGTTTCAGTGTGTGCGGAAGGGGTTTCAGTGTGTGCGGAAGGGGTTTCAGTGTGTGGGGATGGGGTTTCAGTGTGTGGGAATGGTGTTTCAGTGTGTGCGGAAGGGGTTTCAGTGTGTAAGGAAGTGGTTTCTGTTTGTAGGGATGAGTTTCAGTGTGTGGGGATGGGGTTTCAGTGTGTGGGGAAGTGTTTCACGGTATGCGGAAGGGGTTTCATTTTTTGGGGAAGGTGTTTCAGTGTGTGGCGATGTGTATCATTGTGTGGGGAAGGGATTTCAGAGTGTGGGGAAGGTGTTTCATTGTGGGCGGAAGGAGTATCAGTGTGTGGGGAAGGGGTTTCATTGTGTGGGGAAGGTGTTTCAGTGTGTGGGGATGGGTATTCTGTGTGTGGGGAAGGGGATTCAGTGTGTGGGGAAGGGGTTTCAGTGTGTGGCGATGTGTATCATTGTGTGGGGAAGGGATTTCAGAGTGTGGGGAAGGTGTTTCATTGTGGGCGGAAGGAGTATCAGTGTTTGGGGAAGGGATTACATTGTGTGGGGAAGGTGTTTCAGTGTGTGGGGATGTGTTTCAATGTGTGGCTGTGTGTTTCATTGTGTGGGGAAGGTGTTTCAGTGTGTGGGGATGGGTCTCTGTGTGTGGGGAAGGGATTTCAGTGTGTGCGAACGTTTTTCATTGTGTGGGGAAGGGGTTTCAGTGTTTGGGGAAGGTGTTCCATTGTGGGCAGAAGGAGTATCAGTGTGTGGGGAAGGGGATTCTGTGTGTGGGGAAGGTGTTTCAGTGTGTGGGGAATGGGTTTCTGTGTGTGGGGAAGGGGTTTCAGTGTGTGGTGATGTGTATCATTGTGTGGGGAAGGGGTTTCAGTGTTTGGGGAAGGTGTTTCATTGTGGGCGGAAGGAGTATCAGTGTGTGGGGAAGGGGAGTCTGTGTGTGGGGAATGTGTTTCATTGTGTGAGGAAGGTGTTGCAGTGTGTAGCGAAGGGGTTTAAGTGCGTGGGGATGGGGTTTCTGTATGTGGGGATGGGGTTTCAGTGTGTCGGGATGTGTTTCAGTGTGTGGGGAATGTGTTTCAGTGTGTGGGGAAGGTGTTTCAGTGTGTGGGGATTGGTTCCATTGTGTGGGGATGGGTTTCAGTGCGTGCGGAAGGGGTTTCAGTGTATGTGGAAGGTGTTTCAGTGTGTGGGGATGTGTTTCAGTGTGTGGGGATGGGGTTTCAGTGTGTGGGGATGGGATTCAATGTGTGCGGAAGGGCTTTCAGTGTGTGGGGAAGGTGTTTCAGTGTGTGGGGAAGGGGTTTCAGTTTGTGGGGAAGGGGTTTCAGTGTGTGTGGAAGGGGTTTCAGTGTGTGGGAAAGGGATTTCAGTGTGTGGGGAAGGCTTTTCAGTGTGTGGGGAAGGTGTTTCAGTGTGTGGGGAAGGGGTTTCATTGTGTGGGGGAGGTGTTTCAGTGTGTGGGGATGTGTTTGAATGTGTGGCTATGTGTTTCAGTGTGTGGGGAAGGGTTTCAGTGTGTGGGGAAGGTCTTTCAGTGTGTGGGGATGGGTTTCTGTGTGTGGGGAAGGGATTTCAGTGTGTGGGGAAGGTTTTTCAGTGTGTGGGGAAGGGGTTTCATTGTGTGGGAAAGGGGTTTCAGTATGTGGGGAAGTGTTTCAGTGTGTTGGGAAGGGTTAAAGTGTGTGGGGAAGGGGTTTCAGTGAGTGGGGAAGTTGTTTCACTGTGTGGGGAAGGGGTTTCTGTGTGTGGGGAAGGGGTTTCAGTGAGTGGAGAAGGTGTTTCAGTGTGTGGGGAAGGTATTCCAGTGAGTGGGGAAGGTGATTCAGTGTGTGGGGAAGGAGTTTCAGTGTGTGGGGAAGGGGTTTCAGTGTGTGGGGAAGTTGTTTCAGTGTGTGGGGATGTGTTTCAGTGTGTCGGGATGTGTTTCAGTGTGTGGGGAATGTGTTTCAGTGTGTGGGGAAGGTGTTTCAGTGTGTGGGGATTGGTTCCATTGTGTGGGGATGGGTTTCAGTGCGTGCGGAAGGGGTTTCAGTGTATGTGGAATGTGTTTCAGTGTGTGGGGATGTGTTTCAGTGAGTGAGGATGGGGTTTCAGTGTGTGGGGATGGGATTCAATGTGTGCGGAAGGGCTTTCAGAGTGTGGGGAAGGTGTTTCAGTGTGTGGGGAAGGGGTTTCAGTTTGTGGGGAAGGGGTTTCAGTGTGTGTGGAAGGGGTTTCAGTGTGTGGGAAAGGGATTTCAGTGTGTGGGGAAGGCTTTTCAGTGTGTGGGGAAGGTGTTTCAGTGTGTGGGGAAGGGGTTTCATTGTGTGGGGGAGGTGTTTCAGTGTGTGGGGATGTGTTTGAATGTGTGGCTATGTGTTTCAGTGTGTGGGGAAGGGTTTCAGTGTGTGGGGAAGGTCTTTCAGTGTGTGGGGATGGGTTTCTGTGTGTGGGGAAGGGATTTCAGTGTGTGGGGAAGGTTTTTCAGTGTGTGGGGAAGGGGTTTCATTGTGTGGGAAAGGGGTTTCAGTGTGTGGGGAAGTGTTTCAGTGTGTTGGGAAGGGTTAAAGTGTGTGGGGAAGGGGTTTCAGTGAGTGGGGAAGTTGTTTCACTGTGTGGGGAAGGGGTTTCTGTGTGTGGGGAAGGGGTTTCAGTGAGTGGGGAAGGTGTTTCAGTGTGTGGGGAAGGTATTCCAGTGTGTGGGGAAGGTGATTCAGTGTGTGGGGAAGGAGTTTCAGTGTGTGGGGAAGGGGTTTCAGTGTGTGGGGAAGATGTTTCAGTGTGTGGGGATGTGTTTCAGTGTTTGGGGAATGTGTTTCAGTGTGTGCGGAAGGTGTTTCAGTGTGTGGGGATGGGTTTCATTGTGTGGGGATGGGTTTCACTGCGTGCAGAAGGGGTTTCAGTGTGTGGGGAAGGTGTTTCAGTGTGTGGGGATGTGTTTCAGTGTGTGGCGAAGTAAATTCAGTGTGTGGGGAAGGGGTTGCTGTATGTGGGGATGGGGTTTCATTGTGTGGGGATGGGTTTCTGTGTATGCGGAAGGGCTTTCAGTGTGTAGGGAAGGTGTTTCAGTCTGTGGGGAAGGGGTTTCAGTTTGTGGGGAAGGTGTTTCAGTTTGTGCGGAAGTGGTATCAGTGTGTGGGGAAGGGGTATCAGAGTGTGGGGAAGGGTTTCAGTGTGTGGGGAAGGGATTTCAGGGTGTGGGGAAGGGGTTTCAGTATGTGGGGAAGGGTTTCAGTGTTTGCGGAAGGGGTTTCAGTGTGTGGAGAAGGGGTTTCAGTTTGTAGGGAATGGGTTTCAGTGAGTGGGGATGTGTTTCAGTGTGTGGGGAAGGTGTTTCAGTGTGTGGGGATGTGTTTCAGTGTGTGGGGATGTGTTTCAGTGTGTGGGGATGGGGTTTCAGTGTGTGGGGATGGGATTCAATGTGTGCGGAAGGGCTTTCAGTGTGTGGGGAAGGTGTTTCAGTGTGTGGGGAAGGGGTTTCAGTTTGTGGGGAAGGGGTTTCAGTGTGTGTGGAAGGGGTTTCAGTGTGTGGGAAAGGGATTTCAGTGTGTGGGGAAGGCTTTTCAGTGTGTGGGGAAGGTGTTTCAGTGTGTGGGGAAGGGGTTTCATTGTGTGGGGGAGGTGTATCAGTGTGTGGGGATGTGTTGGAATGTGTGGCTATGTGTTTCAGTGTGTGGGGAAGGGTTTCAGTGTGTGGGGAAGTTCTTTCATTGTGTGGGGATGGGTTTCTGTGTGTGGGGAAGGGATTTCAGTGTGTGGGGAAGGTTTTTCAGTATGTGGGGAAGGGGTTTCATTGTGTGGGAAAGGGGTTTCAGTTTGTGGGGAAGGGGTATCAGTGTGTGGGGAAGTGTTTCGGTGTGTTGGGAAGGGTTACAGTGTGTGGGGAAGGGGTTTCAGTGAGTGGGGAAGTTGTTTCACTGTGTGGGGAAGGGGTTTCTGTGTGTGGGGAAGGGGTTTCAGTGAGTGGGGAAGGTGTTTCAGTGTGTGGGGAAGGTATTCCAGTGTGTGGGGAAGGTGATTCAGTGTGTGGGGAAGGAGTTTCAGTGTGTGGGGAAGGGGTTTCAGTGTGTGGGGAAGTTGTTTCAGTGTGTGGGGATGTGTTTTAGTGTGTCGGGATGTGTTTCAGTGTTTGGGGAATGTGTTTCAGTGTGTGCGGAAGGTGTTTCAGTGTGTGGGGATGGGTTTCATTGTGTGGGGATGGGTTTCACTGCGTGCAGAAGGGGTTTCAGTGTGTGGGGAAGGTGTTTCAGTGTGTGGGGATGTGTTTCAGTGTGTGGCGAAGCAAATTCAGTGTGTGGGGAAGGGGTTGCTGTATGTGGGGATGGGGTTTCATTGTGTGGGGATGGGTTTCTGTGTGTGCGGAAGGGCTTTCAGTTTGTAGGGAAGGGGTTTCAGTGTGTGGGGAAGGAGTTTCATTGTGTTGGGAAGGGGCTTCAGTATGTGGGGAAGATGTTTTAGTGTGTGAGGAAGGGGTTTCACAGTGTGGGGTAGGGTTTCAGTGTGTGGGGAAGGTGTTTCAGTGTGTGGGGAATGGGTTTCAGAGTGTGGGGAAGTGTTTCAGTGTGGGGGGAAGGGCTTTCAGTGTGGGGGGAAGGGGTTTCAGTGTGTGGGGATGTTTTTCACTGTGTGGGGAAGGGGTTTCAGTGTGTGGGGAAGGGGTTTCAGTGTGTGAGGAAGGGTTTCACTGTGTGTGGAAGGGTTTTCAGTGTGTGGGGAAGAGGTTTCAGTGTGTGCGGAATGTGTTTCAGTTTGTGGGGAAGGTGTTTCAGTGTGTGAGGAAGGGGTTTCAGTTTGTGGGGAAGGGGATTCAGAGTGTGGGGAAGGGGTTTCAGTGTGTGGGGAAGGTGTTTCAGTGTTTACGGAAGGGGTTTCAGTGCGTGCGGATGGGGTTTCAGTGTGTGGGGATGGGGTTTCAGTGTGTGGGGAAGCTGTTTCAGTGTGCGCGGAAGGGGTTTCAGAATGTGCGGAAGGGGTTTCTGTTTGTGGGGATGGGTTTCAATGTGTGGGGAAGGGGTTTCAGTGTGTGGGGAAGTGTTTCACGGTATGCAGAATGGGTTTCAGTTTGTGGGGAAGGTGTTTCAGTGTGTGGGGATGTGTTTCAGTGTGTGCGGAAGGGGTTTCACTGTGTGGGGATGTGTATCATTTTGTGGGGATGGGGTTTCAGTGTGTGGGGATGTGTTTCAGTGTGTGAGGAAGGGGTTTCAGTGTGTGGGTAAGGGTTTTACTGTGTGCGGAAGGGGTTTCAGTGTGTGGGGATGTTATTTCAGTGTGTGGGGAAGGTGTTTCATTGTGTGCGGAAGGGGTTTCAGTGTGTGAGGAAGGGGTTTCAGTGTGTGTTGAAGGTGTTTCAGTGTGTTGGGAAGGTGTTACAGTGTTTGCGGAAGGTGTTTCATTGTGTGCGGAAGGTGTATCAGTGTGTGGGGAAGGTGATTCAGTGTGTGGGGAAGGTGTCTCATTGTGTGGGGAAGGTGTTTCATTGTGTGCGGAAGCAGATTCAGTGTGTCGGGAAGGGGTTTCAGTGTGTGGGGAAGGTGTTTCAGTGTGTGGGGAATTGTTTAACTGTTTGCGGATGGCGTTTCAGTGTGTGGTGAAGGTGTTTCAGCGTGTGGGGAAGGGGTGTCAGTATGTGGTTATGGGGTATCAGTGTGTGGGGAAGGGTTTCTGTGTGTGGGGAATGTTTTCAGTTTTGGGGAAGGGGTTTCAGTTTGTGGGGAAGGGGTTTCAGTGTGTGGCGAAGTGTTTCAGTGTGTGGGGAAGGGTTACAGTGTGTGGGGACGGGGTTTCAGTGTGTGGGGAAGGGGTTTCAGTGTGTGGGGAAGTTGTTTCAGTGTGTGGGGAAGGTGTTTCAGTGTGTGGGGAAGGGGTTTCAGTGTGTAGGGAAGGTGTTTCAGTGTGTGGGGAAGCTGTTTCAGTGTGTGGGGAAGGTGGTTCAGTGTGTGGGGAAGGGGTTTCAGTGTATGGGGAAGGTGTTTCGATGTGTGGGGATGTGTTTCAGTGTGTGGGGATGAGTTTCAGTGTGTGGGGATGGGTTTCAGTGTGTGGGAAAGGTGTTTCAGTATGTGGGGATGGGTTTCAGTGGGTGGGGAACGTGTTTCAGTGTGTGGGGATGGGTTTCAGTGTGTGGGGATGGGTTTCAGTGTGAGGGGAAGTGTTTCAGTGAGTGGGGAAGGGTTGCAGAGTGTGGGGACGGGGTTTCAGAATGTGGGGAAGGGGTTTCAATGTGAGGGGAAGTTGTTTCAGTGTGTGGGGAAGGTGTTTCAGTGTGTGGGGAAGGGGTTTCAGTGTGTGGGGAAGGTGTTTCAGTGTGTGGCGAAGGTATATCAGTGTGTGGGGAAGGTATTTCAGTGTTTGGGAAAGGGTTTCAGTGTGTGGGGAACGTTTATCAGTGTGTGGGGATGTGTTTCAGTGTGTCGGCATGTGTTTCAGTGTGCGAGGAATGTGTTTCAGTGTGTGGGGAAGGTGTTTCAGTGTGTGGGGATGGGTTTCGTTGTGTGAGGATGGGTTTCAGTGCGTGCGGAAGGGGTTTCAGTGTGTGGGGAAGGTGTTTCAATGTGTGGGGATGTGCTTCAGTGTGTAGCGAAGGGGTTTCAGTGTGTGGGGATGGGGTTTCTGTATGTGGGGATGGGGTTTCAGTGTGTGGGGATGTGTTTCAGTGTGTGCGGAAGGGCTTTCAGTGTGTGGGGAAGGTGTTTCAACGTGTGGGGAAGGGGTTTCAGATTGTGCAGAAGGTGTTTCAGTGTGTGCGGAATGGGTTTCAGTGTTTGGGGAAGGGGTTTCAGAGTGTGGGGAAGCTTTTAAGTGTGTGGGGAAGGGATTTCAGTGTGTGGGGAAGGTTTTTCAGTGTGTGGGGAAGGTGTTTCAGTGTGTGGGGAAGGGGTTTCAGTGTGTGGGGAAGGTGTTTCAGTGTGTCGGGATGTGATTCAATGTGTGGGGATGTGTTTCAGTGTGTGGGGAAGGGGTTGAGTGTGTGGGGAAGGTGTTTCAGTGTGTGGTGATGGGTTTCAGTGTGTGGGGATGGGTTTCAGTGTGTGGGGATGGGTTTCAGTGTGTGCGGAAGGAGTTTCAGTGTGTGGGGAAGGTGTTTCAGTGTGTGGGGATGTGTTTCACTGTGTGGGGAAGGGGTTTCAGTGTGTGGGGAAGGGGTTTCAGAGTGTGGGGAAGTGTTTCAGTGTGGGGGGAAGGACTTTCAGTGTGTGGGGAAGTGTTTCAGTGAGTGGGGAAGGGTTACAGTGTGTGGGGACGGGGTTTCAGAATGTGGGTAAGGGGTTTCAGTGTGAGGGGAAGTTGTTTCAGTGTGTGGGGAAGGTGTTTCTGTGTGTGGGGAAGGGGTTTCAGTGTGTGGGGAAGGTGTTTCAGTGTGTGGGGAAGGTATATCAGTGTGTGGGGAAGGTGTTTCAGTGATTGAGAAGGGGATTCAGTGTGTGGGGAAGGTGTTTCACTGTGTGGGTATGTGTTTCAGTGTGTCGGCATGTGTTTCAGTGTGTGAGGAATGTGTTTCACTGTGTGGGGAAGGTGTTTCAGTGTGTGGGGATGGGTTACATTGTTTGGGGATGGGTTTCATTGCGTGCGGAAGGGGTTTCAGTGTGTGGGGAAGGTGTTTCATTTTGTGGGGATGTGCTTCAGTGTGTGGCGAAGGGGTTTCAGTGAGTGGCGAAGTGGTTTCTGTGCGTGGGGATGGGTTTTCAGTGTGTGGGGATGGGTTTCAGTGTTTGCTGAAGGGCTTTCAGTGTGTGGGGAAGGTGTTTCAGTGTGTGGGGAAGGGGTTTCAGTTTGTGGAGAAGGTGTTTCAGTGTGTGCGGAAGGGCTTTCACTGTGTGGGGAAGCGGTTTCAGAGTGTGGGGAAGCGTTTAAGTGTGTGGGGAAGGGATTTCAGTGTGTTGGGAAGGTTTTTCAGTGATTGGGGAAGGTGTTTCAGTGTGTGGGGAAGGGGTTTCAGTGTGTGGGGAAGGTGTTTCAGTGTGTCGGGATGTGATTCAATGTGTGGGGATGTGTTTCAGTGTGTGGGGAAGGGGTTCAGTGTGTGGGGATGGTGTTTCAGTGTGTGGGGATGGGTTTCAGTGTGTGGGGATGTGTTTCAGTGTGTGGGGATGGGTTTCAGTGTGTGCGGAAGGAGTTTCAGTGTGTGGGGAAGGTGTTTCATTGTGTGGGGATGTCTTTCACTGTGTGGGGAAGGGGTTTCAGTGTGTGGGGAAGGGGTTTCAGAGTGTGGGGAAGTGTTTCAGTGTGGGGGGAAGGGCTTTCAGTGTGGGGGGAAGGGGTTTCAGTGTGTGGGGATGTTTTACAGTGTGTGGGGAAGAGGTTTCAGTGTGAGGGGAAGAGGTTTCAGTGTGTGTGGAAGGGTTTCACTGTATGTGGAAGGGGTTTCAGTGTGTGGGGAAGAGGTTTCAGTGTGTGCGGAATGTGTTTCACATTGTGGGAAAGGGGTTTCAGTGTGTGGGGAAGGTGTTTCAGTGTGTGCGGAAGGGGTTTCAGTGTGTGGGGAAGGGGTTTCTGTTTGTGGGGATGTGTTTCAGTGTGTGGGGAACGGGTTTCAGTGTGTGGGGAAGTGTTTCACGGTATGCGGAAATGGTTTCAGTTTGCGGGGAAGGTGTTTCATTGTGTGGGGATGTGTTTCAGTGGGTGGGGAAGGGGTTTCAGTGTGTGGGGATGAGTATCATTGTGTGGGGAAGGGGTTTCAGTGAGTGGGGAAGGGTTTCAGTGTGTGGGGAATGGGTTTCAGTGTGTGGGGAAGGGTTTCACTGTGTGCGGAAGGGGTTTAAGTGTGTGGGGATGTGGTTTCAGTGTGTGGGGAAGGTGTTTCAGTGTGTGCGGAAGGGGTTTCAGTGTGTGTTGAAGTGGTTTCAGTGTGTTGGGAAGGTGTTTCAGTGTTTTTGGAAGGGGTTTCAGTGTGTGCGGAAGGTGTTTCAGTGTGTGGGGAAGGGGTTTCAGTGTTTGGGGAAGGTGTTTCATTGTGTGCGGAAGGGGTATCAGTGAGTGGGGAAGGGGATTCAGTGTGTTTGGAAACTGTTTTATTGTGTGGGGAAGGTGTTTCATTGTGTGCAGAAGGGGATTCAGTGTGTAGGGAAGGGGTTACAATGTGTGGGGAAGGGGTTTCAGTGTGTGGGGAAGGGTTTCAGTGTGTGGGGTAGGTTTTCAGTTTTGGGGATGGGGTGTCAGTGTGTGGGGAAGGGGTTTCAGTATGTGGGGAAGGGTTTCAGTGTTTGGGGAAGGAGTTTCAGTGTGTGGAGAAGGGGTTTCAGTTTGTGTGGAAGGGGTTTCAGTGTGTGGTGAAGTGTTTCAGTGTGTGGGGAAAGTCTACAATGTGTGGGGATGGGTTTCAGTATGTGGGGATGGGTTTCATGGTTTGCGGAAGGGGTTTCAGTGTGCGGGGTAGGTGTTTCAGTGTGTGGGGAAGGGGTTTAATTGTGTGGGGAAGGTGTTTCAGTGTGTGGGGAAGTTGTTTCAGTGTGTGCGGAAGGTGTTTCAGGGAGTGCGGAAGGGGTTTCGGAGTGTGGGGAAGGGTTTTGGTGGGGGGGGAAGGGGTTTCAGTGTGTGGAGAAGGGGATTCAGTGTGTGGGGAAGGCGTTCCAGTGTGTGGGGATGTGTTTCAGTACGTGGGGAAGGGGTTTCAGTGTGTGGGGAAGGGGTTTCAGTGTGTGGGGAAGGGATTCACTGTGTGCGGAAGGTCTTTCAGTGTGTGGGGAAGGGGTTTCAGGGTGTGGGGAAGGGGTTTCAGTGTGCGTAGAAGGGGTTTCAGTGTGTGGGGAAGGTGAAGCAGTGTGTGGGGAAGGGGTTTCAGTGTGTGGGGAAGGTGTTTCAGTCTGTGCGGAGGGGGTTACAGTGTGTGCGGATGGGGTTTCAGTCTGTGGGGAAGGGGTTTCAGTGTGTGGGGAAGGATTTCACTGAATGCAGAAGGGGTTTCAGTGTTTGGGGAAGGGGTTTCAGTGTGTGGGGAAGGTGTTTCAGTGTGTGGGGATGTTTTTCAGTGTGTGGGGAAGGCGTTTCAGTGTGGGGGGATGTGTTTCAGTGTGTGGCGAAGGGGTTTCAGTGTGTGGGGATGCGTTTCCGTGTGTGGGGAAGGGGTTGCAGTGTGTGGGGAAGGTATTTCAGTGTGTGTGGAAGGCGTTTCAGTGTGTGGGGAAGGCGTTTCAGTGTGTGGGGATGTGTTTCAGTGTGTGGGGAAGGGGTTTCAGTGTGTGGGGATGTGTTTCAGTGTGTGGGGAAGGGGTTTCAGTGTGTGGGGAAGGTATTTCAGTGTGTGTGGATGGCGTTTCACTGTGTGGGGAAGGTGTTTCAGTGCGTGGGGAAGTGAATTCAGTGTGTGGGGAAGGTGTTTCAGTGTGTGCGGAAGGAGTTTCAGTTTGTGCGGAAGGTGTTTCAGTGTGTGGGGAAGGGGTTTCAGTGTGTGGGGAAGGTGTTTCATTGTGTGCAGAAGGCGTTTCAGTGTGTGGGGAAGGGGATTCTGTGTTTGCGGAATGTGTTTCATTGTGTGGGGAAGGTGTTTCATTGTGTGTGGAAGGGTATTCAGTGTGTGGGGAAGGGGTTTCAATGGGTGGGGAGGGGGTTTCAGTGTGTGGGGAAGGGTTTAACTGTGTGCGGAATGTGTTTCGGTGGGTGGGGAAGGTGTTTCAGTGTGTGGGGAAGGGGTTTCAGTATGTGAGGTAGGGGTTTCAGTGTGTGGGGAAGGGTATCAGTGTGTGGGGCAGGGTTTCAGTGTGTGGGGAAGGTATTTCAGTGTGTGTGGACGGGGTTTCAGTGTGTGGGGAAGGGTTTCAGTGTGTGGGGAAGGGTTACAGTGTGTGGGGACGGGGTTTCAGTGTGTGGGGAAGGGGTTTCAAAATGTGGGGAAGGGTTTCAGTGTGTGCGGAAGGGGTATCTGTGTGTGAGGAAGGGTTTCAGTGTGTGGGGAATGTGTTTCAGTGTGTGGGGAAGGTGTTTCAGTTTGTGTGGAAAGGGTTTCAGTGTGTGGGGAAGAGGTTTCAGTGTGTGGGGTAGGGTTTCACTGTGTGGTGAAGGGGTATCAGTGTGTGGGGAAGGTGTTTCAGTGTCTGGGGAAGGTATTTCAGTGTGTGGGGAAGGGATTTCACTTTGTGGGGAAGGGGTTTCAGTGTGTGGGGGAAGTGTTTCAGTGTGTGGGGAAGGGGTTTCAGTGTTTGGGGAAGATGTTTCAGGGTGTGGGGATGTGTTACAGTGTGTGGGGAAGGGGTTCAGTGTGTGGGGAAGGTGTTTCAGTGTGTGGGGTTGGGTTTCAGTGTGTGGGGATGGGTTACAGTGTGTGGGGATGGGGTTCAGTGTGTGTGGAAGGGGTTTCAGTGTGTGCGGAAGGTGTTTCAGTGTGTGGGGAAGGGGTGTCAGTGTTTGGGGAAGGTGTTTCGTTGTGTGCGGAAGGGGTATCAGTGTGTGGGTAAGGGGATTCAGTGTGTGGGGAAGGTGTTTCATTGTGTGGGGAAGGTGTTTCATTGTGTGCGGAGGGAATTCAGTGTGGAGGGAAGGGGTTTCAGTGTGTGGGGAAGGGGTTTCAGTGTGTGGGGAATTGTTTTGTTTAACTGTGTGCGGATGGCGTTGCAGTGTGTGGGGAAGGTATTTCAGTGTGTGGGGATGGGGTTTCAGTATGTGGGGAAGGGCTTCAGTTTGTGGGGAAGGTTTTCAGTTATGGGGAAGGTTTTTCAGTGTGTGCGCAAGTGGTTTCAGTATGTGGGGAAGGGTTTCAGTTTGTGGGGAAGGGGTTTCAGTGTGTGGCGAAGTGTTTCTGTGTGTGGGGAAGGGTTACAGTGTGTGGGGACGCGGTTTCAGTGTGTGGGGATGGGGTTTCAGTGTGTGGGGAAGTTGTTTCAGTGTGTGGGGAATGTGTTTCGGTGTGTGGGGAATGTGTTCCAGTGTGTGGGGAAGGGGTTTCTGTGTGTGAGGCAGGTGTTTCAGTGTATGTGGAAGGTATTTCAGAGTGTGGGCAAGCTGTTTCAGTGTGTGGGGAAGGTGTTTCAGTGTGTGGGGAAGGGGTTTCAGTGTGTGGGGAAGGTGTTTCAGTGTGTGGGGATGTGTTTCAGTGTGTGGGGATGAGTTTCAGTGTGTGGGGAAGGTGTTTCAGTGTGTGGGGAAGGTGTTTCAGTGTGTGGGAAGGTTTTCAGTTTTGGTGAAGGGGTTTCAGTGCGTGCGGAAGGGGCTTCAGTATGTGGGGAAGGGTTTCAGTGTGTGGGGAAGGGGTTTCAGTGTGTGGGGAAGGGGTTTCAGTTTGTGGGGAAGGGGTTTCAAAGTGTGGCGAAGTGTTTCAGTGTGTGGGGAAGGGATACAGTGTGTGTGGACGGGGTTTCCGTGTGTGGGAAAGGGGTTTCAGTGTGTGGGGAAGTTGTTTCAGTGTGTGGGGAAGGTGTTTCAGTCAGTGGGGAAGGGGTTTCAGTGTGTGGGGCAGATGTTTCAGTTTGTGGGGAAGGTATTTCAGTGTGCGGGGAATCTGTTTCAGCGTGTGGGGAAGGTGTTTCAGTGTGTGGGGAAGGGGTTTCAATGTGTGGGGAAGGTGTTTCAGTGTGTGGGGATGTGTTTCAGAGTTTGGGGATGAGTTTCAGTGTGTGGGGAAGGGTTTCAGTGTATTGGGAAGGTGTGTTAGTGTGTGGGGATGGGTTTCAGTTTGTGCGGAAGGAGTTTCAGTGTGTGGGGAAGGTGTTTCAGTGTGTGGGGATGTGTTTCACTGTGTGGGGAAGGGGTTTCAGTGTGGTGGGAAGGGGTTTCAGTGTGTGGGGAAGGGGTTTCAGTGTGTGGGGAAGCTGTTTCATTGTGTGCGGAAGGGGTTTCAGTTTGTGGGGAAGGGGATTCAGTGTGTGGGGAAGTTGTTTCAGTGTGTGGGGAAAGTGTTTTATTGTGTGCAGAAGGGTATTCAGTGTGTGGGGAACGGGTTTCAGTTTGTGGGGAGGGGGTTGCAGTATGTGGGGAAGGGGTTTCAGTGTGTGGGGAAGGGTATCAGTGTGTGGGGAAGGGGTTCAGTGTGTGGGGAAGTGCTTCAGTGTGTGGGGAAGGATTACAGTGTCTGGGGACGGGGTTTCAGTGTGTGGGAAAGGGGTTTCAGTGTGTGGGGAAGTGCTTCAGTGTGTGCGGAAGGGGTTTCTGTGTGTGGGGAAGGTGTTTCAGTGTGTGGGGAAGGAGTTTCAGTGTGTGGGGATGTGTTTCAGTGTGTGGGGAAGGGGTTTCAGTGTGTGGGGAAGGTATTTCAGTGTGTGTGGAAGGCGTTTCAGTGTGTGGGGAAGGTGTTTCAGTATGTGGGGAAGGGGATTCAGTGTGTGGGGAAGGTGTTTCTGTGTGTGCGGATGGGGTTTCAGTGTGTGGTGAAGGGGTTTCAGAGAGTGGGGATGTGTTTCAGTGTATGGGGATGGGGTTTCAGTGTGTCGGGATGGGTTTCAGTGTGTGCGGAAGTTGTTTCAGTGTGTGGGGAAGGGGTTTTAGTGTGTGGGGAAGGGGTTTCAGTGTGTGGGGAAGGTGTTCCAGTGTGTGGGGAAGGGGTTGCAGAGTGTGCGGAAGGGTTTCAGTGGTGGGGATGGTGTTTCAGTGTGTGGGGAAGGGATTTCAGTGAGTGGGGAAGGTGTTTCCTTGTGTGCGGAAGGGGTTTCAGTGTGTGGGGATGTGGTTTCAGTGTGTCGGGAAGGTGTTTCATTGTGTGGGGAAGGTGTTTCATTGTGTGCGGTAGGTGATTCAGTGTGTAGTGAAGTGGTTTCAGTGTGTGGGGAAGTGGTTTCAGTTTGTGGGGATGGGTTTCATTGTGTGGGGAAGGGGTTTCAGTGTGTAGGAATGTGTTTCAGTGTTTGGGGAATGTGTTTCCGTGTGTGGGGAATGGTTTCACTGTGTGCGGAAAGGGATTCTGTGTGTGGGGAAGTGGTTTCAGTGTGTGGGGAAGGTGTTTCAGTGTGTGTGGAAGGGGTTTAAGAGTGTGGGGAAGGGGTTTCAGTGTGTGGGGAAGGGTTTCAGTGTGTGGGGAAGGTGTTTAAGTGTGTGCGGAAGGGGTTTCAGTGTGTGCGGAAGGTGTTTCAGTGTGTGGGGAATGGATTTCAGTGTGTGCGGAAGCTGTTTCATTGTGTGGGGAAGGGAAGGTGTTTCCGTGTTTGGGGAAGGGGTTGCAGTGTGTGCGGAAGGGTTTCAGTGTGTGGGGAAGGTGTTTCAGTGTGTGGGGAAGGGGTCTCAGTGAGTGGGGAAGGTGTTTCCTTGTGTGCGGAAGGGGTTTCAGTGTGTGGGGATGTGGTTTCAGTGTGTGGGGAAGGTGTTTCATTGTGTGGGGAAGGTGTTTCATTGTGTGCGGAAGGGGATTCAGTGTGTAGGGAAGTGGTTTGAGTGTGTGGGGAAGTGGTTTCAGTTTGTGGGGATGGGTTTCATTGTGTGGGGAAGGGGTTTTAGTGTGTAGGGATGTGTTTCAGTGTTTGGGGATTGTGTTTCAGTGTGTGGCGAAGGGTTTCACTGTGTGCGGAAAGGCTTTCTGTGTGTGGGGAAGGGGTTTCAGTGTGTGGGGAAGGTGTTTGTGTGTGTGGAAGGGTTTTAAGAGTGTGGGAAGGGGTTTCAGTGTGTGGGGAAGGTGTTTCAGTGTGTGGGGAAGGTGTTTCAGTGTGTGCGGAAGGGGTTTCAGTGTGTGTGGAAGGTGTTTCAGTGTGTGGGGAAGGGGTTTCAGTTTGTGGGGAAGCTGTTCCATTGTTTGCGGAAGGGGTTTCAGTTTGTGGGGAAGGGGATTCAGTGTGTGGGGAAGTTGTTTCAGTGTGTGGGGAAGGTGTTTCATTGTGTGCAGAAGGGTATTCAGTGTGTGGGGAAGGGGTTTCAGTTTGTGGGGAAGGGGTTGCAGTATGTGGGGAAGGGGTTTCAGTGTTTGGGGAAGGGTTTCAGTGTGTGGGGAAGGGGTTCAGTGTGTGGGGAAGTGTTTCAGTGTGTGGGGAAGGATTACAGTGTCTGGGGACGGGGTTTCAGTGTGTGGGGAAGGGGTTTCAGTGTGTGGGGAAGGGTTTCAGAGTGTGCGGAAGGGGTTTCTGTGTGTGGGGAAGGTGTTTCAGTGTGTGGGGAAGGAGTTTCAGTGTGTGGGGAAGGGGTTTCAGTGTGTGGGGAAGGATTTTACTGAGTGCAGAAGGGGTTTCAGTGTTTGGGGAAGGGGTTTCAGTGTGTGGGGATGGTGATTCAGTGTGTGTGGAAGTGTATCAGTGTGTGGGGAAGACGTGTCAGTGTGTGGGGATGTGTTTCAATGTGTGGGGAAGGGGTTGCAGTGTGTGGGGATGTGTTTCAGTGTGTGGGGAAGGGGTTTCAGTGTTTGGGGAAGGTATTTCAGTGTGTGTGTAAGGCGTTTCAGTGTGTGGGGAACGTGTTTCAGTATGTGGGGAAGGGGATTCAGTGTGTGGGGAAGGTGTTTCAGTGTGTGCGGATGGGGTTTCAGTGTGTGGGGAAGGGGTTTCAGAGAGTGGGGATGTGTTTCAGAGTATGGGGATGGGGTTTCAGTGTGTCGGGATGGATTTCAGTGTGTGCGGATGTGGTTTCAGTGTGTGGGGAAGGTGTTTCAGTGTGTGGGGAAGGGGTTTCAGTGTGTGGGGAAGGGGTTTCAGTGTGCGGGGAAGGTGTTTCAGTGTGTGGGGAAGGGGTTGCAGAGTGTGCGGATGGGTTTCAGTGTGTGGGGAAGTTGTTTCAGTGTGTGGGTAAAGTGTTTCATTGTGTGCGGAAGGATATTCAGTGTGTGGGGAAGGGGTTTCAGTTTGTGGGGAAGGGGTTGCAGTATGTGGGGAAGGGGTTTCAGTGTGTGGGAAATGGTTTCAGTGTGTGGGGAAGTTGTTTCAGTGTGTGGGGAAGGGGTTTCAGTGTGTGGGGAAGGTGTTCCAGTGTGTGGGGAAGGGGTTGCAGAGTGTGCGGAAGGGTTTCAGTGGTGGGGATGGTGTTTCAGTGTGTGGGGAAGG
This sequence comes from Heterodontus francisci, assembly GCF_036365525.1. Taxonomy (NCBI): domain Eukaryota; kingdom Metazoa; phylum Chordata; class Chondrichthyes; order Heterodontiformes; family Heterodontidae; genus Heterodontus; species Heterodontus francisci. The sequence goes on from NC_090376.1 coordinate 156,959,940, forward strand.
GATTTCAGTGAGTGGGGAAGGTGTTTCCTTGTGTGCGGAAGGGGTTTCAGTGTGTGGGGATGTGGTTTCAGTGTGTCGGGAAGGTGTTTCATTGTGTGGGGAAGGTGTTTCATTGTGTGCGGTAGGTGATTCAGTGTGTAGTGAAGTGGTTTCAGTGTGTGGGGAAGTGGTTTCAGTTTGTGGGGATGGGTTTCATTGTGTGGGAAAGGGGTTTCAGTGTGTAGGGATGTGTTTCAGTGTTTGGGGAATGTGTTTCCGTGTGTGGGGAATGGTTTCACTGTGTGCGGAAAGGGATTCTGTGTGTGGGGAAGTGGTTTCAGTGTGTGGGGAAGGTGTTTCAGTGTGTGTGGAAGGGGTTTAAGAGTGTGGGGAAGGGGTTTCAGTGTGTGGGGAAGGGTTTCAGTGTGTGGGGAAGGTGTTTAAGTGTGTGCGGAAGGGGTTTCAGTGTGTGCGGAAGGTGTTTCAGTGTGTGGGGAATGGATTTCAGTGTGTGCGGAAGCTGTTTCATTGTGTGGGGAAGGGAAGGTGTTTCCGTGTTTGGGGAAGGGGTTGCAGTGTGTGCGGAAGGGTTTCAGTGTGTGGGGAAGGTGTTTCAGTGTGTGGGGAAGGGGTCTCAGTGAGTGGGGAAGGTGTTTCCTTGTGTGCGGAAGGGGTTTCAGTGTGTGGGGATGTGGTTTCAGTGTGTGGGGAAGGTGTTTCATTGTGTGGGGAAGGTGTTTCATTGTGTGCGGAAGGGGATTCAGTGTGTAGGGAAGTGGTTTGAGTGTGTGGGGAAGTGGTTTCAGTTTGTGGGGATGGGTTTCATTGTGTGGGGAAGGGGTTTTAGTGTGTAGGGATGTGTTTCAGTGTTTGGGGATTGTGTTTCAGTGTGTGGGGAAGGGTTTCAATGTGTGCGGAAAGGCTTTCTGTGTGTGGGGAAGGGGTTTCAGTGTGTGGGGAAGGTGTTTGTGTGTGTGGAAGGGTTTTAAGAGTGTGGGAAGGGGTTTCAGTGTGTGGGGAAGGTGTTTCAGTGTGTGGGGAAGGTGTTTCAGTGTGTGCGGAAGGGGTTTCAGTGTGTGTGGAAGGTGTTTCAGTGTGTGGGGAAGGGGTTTCAGTTTGTGGGGAAGCTGTTCCATTGTTTGCGGAAGGGGTTTCAGTTTGTGGGGAAGGGGATTCAGTGTGTGGGGAAGTTGTTTCAGTGTGTGGGGAAGGTGTTTCATTGTGTGCAGAAGGGTATTCAGTGTGTGGGGAAGGGGTTTCAGTTTGTGGGGAAGGGGTTGCAGTATGTGGGGAAGGGGTTTCAGTGTTTGGGGAAGGGTTTCAGTGTGTGGGGAAGGGGTTCAGTGTGTGGGGAAGTGTTTCAGTGTGTGGGGAAGGATTACAGTGTCTGGGGACGGGGTTTCAGTGTGTGGGGAAGGGGTTTCAGTGTGTGGGGAAGGGTTTCAGAGTGTGCGGAAGGGGTTTCTGTGTGTGGGGAAGGTGTTTCAGTGTGTGGGGAAGGAGTTTCAGTGTGTGGGGAAGGGGTTTCAGTGTGTGGGGAAGGATTTTACTGAGTGCAGAAGGGGTTTCAGTGTTTGGGGAAGGGGTTTCAGTGTGTGGGGATGGTGATTCAGTGTGTGTGGAAGTGTATCAGTGTGTGGGGAAGACGTGTCAGTGTGTGGGGATGTGTTTCAATGTGTGGGGAAGGGGTTGCAGTGTGTGGGGATGTGTTTCAGTGTGTGGGGAAGGGGTTTCAGTGTTTGGGGAAGGTATTTCAGTGTGTGTGTAAGGCGTTTCAGTGTGTGGGGAACGTGTTTCAGTATGTGGGGAAGGGGATTCAGTGTGTGGGGAAGGTGTTTCAGTGTGTGCGGATGGGGTTTCAGTGTGTGGGGAAGGGGTTTCAGAGAGTGGGGATGTGTTTCAGAGTATGGGGATGGGGTTTCAGTGTGTCGGGATGGATTTCAGTGTGTGCGGATGTGGTTTCAGTGTGTGGGGAAGGTGTTTCAGTGTGTGGGGAAGGGGTTTCAGTGTGTGGGGAAGGGGTTTCAGTGTGCGGGGAAGGTGTTTCAGTGTGTGGGGAAGGGGTTGCAGAGTGTGCGGATGGGTTTCAGTGTGTGGGGAAGTTGTTTCAGTGTGTGGGTAAAGTGTTTCATTGTGTGCGGAAGGATATTCAGTGTGTGGGGAAGGGGTTTCAGTTTGTGGGGAAGGGGTTGCAGTATGTGGGGAAGGGGTTTCAGTGTGTGGGAAATGGTTTCAGTGTGTGGGGAAGTTGTTTCAGTGTGTGGGGAAGGGGTTTCAGTGTGTGGGGAAGGTGTTTCAGTGTGTACGGAAGGGGTTTCAGTGTGTGCGGAAGGTGTTTCAGTGTGTGGGGAATGGATTTCAGTGTGTGGGGAAGCTGTTTCATTGTGTGGGGAAGGGAAGGTGTTTCATTGTTTGGGGAAGGGGTTGCAGTGTGTGCGGAAGGGTTTCAGTGTGTGGGGAAGGTGTTTCAGTGTGTGGGAAAGGGGTCTCAGTGAGTGGGGAAGGTGTTTCCTTGTGTGCGGAAGGGGTTTCAGTGTGTGGGGATGTGGTTTCTGTGTGTGGGGAAAGGGTTTCATTGTGTGGGGAAGGTGTTTCAGTGTGTGTGGAAGGGGTTTAAGAGTGTGGGGAAGGGGTTTCAGTGTGTGGGGAAGGTGTTTCAGTGTGTGCGGAAGGTGTTTCAGTGTGTGCGGAAGGTGTTTCAGTGTGTGGGGAAGGGGTTTCAGTGTGTGGGGAAGCTGTTTCATTGTGTGCGGAAGGGGTTTCAGTTTGTGGGGAAGGGGATTCAGTGTGTGGGGAAGTTGTTTCAGTGTGTGGGGAAGGTGTTTCAGTTTGTGTGCAGAAGGGTATTCAGTGTGTGGGGAAGGCGTTTCAGTTTGTGGGGAAGGGGTTGCAGTATGTGGGGAAGGGGTTTCAGTGTTTGGGGAAGGGTTTCAGTGTGTGGGGAAGGGGTTCAGTGTGTGGGGAAGTGTTTCAGTGTGTGGGGAAGGATTACAGTGTCTGGGGACAGGGTTTCAGTGTGTGCGGAAGGGGTTTCAGTGTGTGGGGAAGGGTTTCAGTGTGTGCGGAAAGGGTTTCTGTGTGTGGGAAAGGTGTTTCAGTGTGTGGGGAAGGAGTTTCAGTGTGTGGGGATGGGGTTTCAGTGTGTGGGGAAGGATTTTACTGAGTGCAGAAGGGGTTTCAGTGTTTAGGGAAGGGGTTTCAGTGTGTGGGGATGGTGTTTCAGTGTGTGGGGAAGTGTTTCAGTGTGTGAGGAAGGGGTTTCAGTGTGTGGGGATGTGTTTCAGTGTGTGGGGATGTGTTTCAGTGTTTGGGGAATGTGTTTCCGTGTGTGGGGAATGGTTTCACTGTGTGCGGAAAGGGATTCTGTGTGTGGGGAAGTGGTTTCAGTGTGTGGGGAAGGTGTTTCAGTGTGTGTGGAAGGGGTTTAAGAGTGTGGGGAAGGGGTTTCAGTGTGTGGGGAAGGGTTTCAGTGTGTGGGGAAGGTGTTTAAGTGTGTGCGGAAGGGGTTTCAGTGTGTGCGGAAGGTGTTTCAGTGTGTGGGGAATGGATTTCAGTGTGTGCGGAAGCTGTTTCATTGTGTGGGGAAGGGAAGGTGTTTCCGTGTTTGGGGAAGGGGTTGCAGTGTGTGCGGAAGGGTTTCAGTGTGTGGGGAAGGTGTTTCAGTGTGTGGGGAAGGGGTCTCAGTGAGTGGGGAAGGTGTTTCCTTGTGTGCGGAAGGGGTTTCAGTGTGTGGGGATGTGGTTTCAGTGTGTGGGGAAGGTGTTTCATTGTGTGGGGAAGGTGTTTCATTGTGTGCGGAAGGGGATTCAGTGTGTAGGGAAGTGGTTTGAGTGTGTGGGGAAGTGGTTTCAGTTTGTGGGGATGGGTTTCATTGTGTGGGGAAGGGGTTTTAGTGTGTAGGGATGTGTTTCAGTGTTTGGGGATTGTGTTTCAGTGTGTGGGGAAGGGTTTCAATGTGTGCGGAAAGGCTTTCTGTGTGTGGGGAAGGGGTTTCAGTGTGTGGGGAAGGTGTTTGTGTGTGTGGAAGGGTTTTAAGAGTGTGGGAAGGGGTTTCAGTGTGTGGGGAAGGTGTTTCAGTGTGTGGGGAAGGTGTTTCAGTGTGTGCGGAAGGGGTTTCAGTGTGTGTGGAAGGTGTTTCAGTGTGTGGGGAAGGGGTTTCAGTTTGTGGGGAAGCTGTTCCATTGTTTGCGGAAGGGGTTTCAGTTTGTGGGGAAGGGGATTCAGTGTGTGGGGAAGTTGTTTCAGTGTGTGGGGAAGGTGTTTCATTGTGTGCAGAAGGGTATTCAGTGTGTGGGGAAGGGGTTTCAGTTTGTGGGGAAGGGGTTGCAGTATGTGGGGAAGGGGTTTCAGTGTTTGGGGAAGGGTTTCAGTGTGTGGGGAAGGGGTTCAGTGTGTGGGGAAGTGTTTCAGTGTGTGGGGAAGGATTACAGTGTCTGGGGACGGGGTTTCAGTGTGTGGGGAAGGGGTTTCAGTGTGTGGGGAAGGGTTTCAGAGTGTGCGGAAGGGGTTTCTGTGTGTGGGGAAGGTGTTTCAGTGTGTGGGGAAGGAGTTTCAGTGTGTGGGGAAGGGGTTTCAGTGTGTGGGGAAGGATTTTACTGAGTGCAGAAGGGGTTTCAGTGTTTGGGGAAGGGGTTTCAGTGTGTGGGGATGGTGATTCAGTGTGTGTGGAAGTGTATCAGTGTGTGGGGAAGACGTTTCAGTGTGTGGGGATGTGTTTCAATGAGTGGGGAAGGGGTTGCAGTGTGTGGGGATGTGTTTCAGTGTGTGGGGAAGGGGTTTCAGTGTTTGGGGAAGGTATTTCAGTGTGTGTGTAAGGCGTTTCAGTGTGTGGGGAACGTGTTTCAGTATGTGGGGAAGGGGATTCAGTGTGTGGGGAAGGTGTTTCAGTGTGTGCGGATGGGGTTTCAGTGTGTGGGGAAGGGGTTTCAGAGAGTGGGGATGTGTTTCAGAGTATGGGGATGGGGTTTCAGTGTGTCGGGATGGATTTCAGTGTGTGCAGATGTGGTTTCAGTGTGTGGGGAAGGTGTTTCTGTGTGTGGGGAAGGGGTTTCAGTGTGTGGGGAAGGGGTTTCAGTGTGCGGGGAAGGTGTTTCAGTGTGTGGGGAAGGGGTTGCAGAGTGTGCGGATGGGTTTCAGTGTGTGGGGAAGTTGTTTCCGTGTGTGGGGAAGGGATTTCAGTGAGTGGGGAAGGTGTTTCCTTGTGTGCGGAAGGGGTTTCAGTGTGTGGGGATGTGGTTTCAGTGTGTAGGGAAGGTGTTTCCTTGTGTGGGGAAGGTGTTTCATTGTGTGCGGAAGGTGATTCAGTGTGTAGTGAAGTGGTTTCAGTGTGTGTGGAAGTGGTTTCAGTTTGTGGGGATGGGTTTCACTGTGTGCGGAAAGGGTTTCTGTGTGTGGGGAAGTGGTTTCAGTGTGTGGGGAAGCTGTTTCAGTGTGTGTGGAAGGGGTTTAAGAGTGTGGGGACGGGGTTTCAGTGTGTAGGGGAGGGGTTTCAGTGTGTGGGGAAGGTGTTTCAGTGTGTGCGGAAGGGGTTTCAGTGTGTGCGGAAGGTGTTTCAGTGTGTGGGGAAGGGGTTTCAGTGTGTGGGGAAGCTGTATCATTGTGTGCGGAAGGGGTTTCAGTTTGTGGGGAAGGGGATTCAGTGTGTGGGGAAGTTGTTTCAGTGTGTGGGTAAAGTGTTTCATTGTGTGCGGAAGGATATTCAGTGTGTGGGGAAGGGGTTTCAGTTTGTGGGGAAGGGGTTGCAGTATGTGGGGAAGGGGTTTCAGTGTGTGGGGAATGGTTTCAGTGTGTGGGGAAGTTGTTTCAGTGTGTGCGGAAGGGGTTTCAGTGTGTGCGGAAGGTGTTTCTGTGTGTGGGGAATGGATTTCAGTGTGTGGGGAAGCTGTTTCATTGTGTGGGGAAGGGAAGGTGTTTCAGTGTTTGGGGAAGGGGTTGCAGTGTGTGCGGAAGGGCTTCAGTGTGTGGGGAAGGTGTTTCAGTGTGTGGGAAAGGGGTCTCAGTGAGTGGGGAAGGTGTTTCCTTGTGTGCGGAAGGGGTTTCAGTGTGTGGGGATGTGGTTTCTGTGTGAGGGGAAGGGTTTTCATTGTGTGGGGAAGGTGTTTCAGTGTGTGTGGAAGGGGTTTAAGAGTGTGGGGAAGGGGTTTCAGTGTGTGGGGAAAGGGTTTAAGTGTGTGGGGAAGGTGTTTCAGTGTGTGCGGAAGGTGTTTCAGTGTGTCTGGAAGGTGTTTCAGTGTGTGGGGAAGGGGTTTCAGTGTGTGGGGAAGCTGTTTCATTGTGTGCGGAAGGGGTTTCAGTTTGTGGGGAAGGGGATTCAGTGTGTGGGGAAGTTGTTTCAGTGTGTGGGGAAGGTGTTTCAGTTTGTGTGCAGAAGGGTATTCAGTGTGTGGGGAAGGGGTTTCAGTTTGTGGGGAAGGGGTTGCAGTATGTGGGGAAGAGGTTTCAGTGTTTGGGGAAGGGTTTCAGTGTGTGGGGATGGGGTTCAGTGTGTGGGGAAGTGTTTCAGTGTGTGGGGAAGGATTACAGTGTCTGGGGACAGGGTTTCAGTGTGTGCGGAAGGGGTTTCAGTGTGTGGGGAAGGGTTTCAGTGTGTGCGGAAAGGGTTTCTGTGTGTGGGGAAGGTGTTTCAGAGTGTGGGGAAGGAGTTTCAGTGTGTGGGGATGGGGTTTCAGTGTGTGGGGAAGGATTTTACTGAGTGCAGAAGGGGTTTCAGTGTTTGGGGAAGGGGTTTCAGTGTGTGGGGATGGTGTTTCAGTGTGTGGGGAAGTGTTTCAGTGTGTGGGGAAGGGGTTTCAGTGTGTGGGGATGTGTTTCAGTGTGTGGGGAAGGGGTTTCAGTGTGTGGGGAAGTGTTTCAGTGTGTGGGGAATACGTTTCAGTGTGTGGGGATGTGTTTCAGTGTGTGGGGAAGGGGTTTCAGTGTGTGGGGATGTGTTTCAGTGTGTGGGGAAGGGGTTTCAGTGTGTGGGGAAGGTATTTCAGTGTGTGTGGAAGGCGTTTCAGTGTGTGGGGAAGGTGTTTCAGTATGTGGGGAAGGGGATTCAGTGTGTGGGGAAGGTGTTTCAGTGTGTGCGGATGGGGTATCAGTGTGTGGGGAAGGGGTTTCAGTGTGTGGGGATGTGTTTCAGTGTGTGGGGAAGGGGTTTCAGTGTGTGGGGAAGTGTTTCAGTGTGTGGGGAATACGTTTCAGTGTGTGGGGATGTGTTTCAGTGTGTGGGGAAGGGGTTTCAGTGTGTGGGGATGTGTTTCAGTGTGTGGGGAAGGGGTTTCAGTGTGTGGGGAAGGTATTTCAGTGTGTGTGGAAGGCGTTTCAGTGTGTGGGGAAGGTGTTTCAGTATGTGGGGAAGGGGATTCAGTGTGTGGGGAAGGTGTTTCAGTGTGTGCGGATGGGGTATCAGTGTGTGGGGAAGGGGTTTCAGAGAGTGGGGATTTGTTTCAGAGTATGGGGATGGGGTTTCAGTGTGTCGGGATGGATTTCAGTGCGTGCGGAAGTGGTTTCAGTGTGTGGGGAAGGTGTTTCAGTGAGTGGGGAAGGGGTTTCAGTGTGTGGGGAAGGGGTTTCAGTGTGCGGGGAAGGTGTTTCAGTGTGTGGGGAAGGGGTTGCAGAGTGTGCGGAAGGGTTTCAGTGTGTGGGGAAGGTGTTTCAGTGTGCGGGGAAGGGATTTCAGTGAGTGGGGAAGGTGTTTCCTTGTGTGCGGAAGGGGTTTCAGTGTGTGGGGATGTGGTTTCAGTGTGTAGGGAAGGTGTTTCATTGTGTGGGGAAGGTGTTTCATGGTGTGCGGAAGGTGATTCAGTGTGTAGTGAAGTGGTTTCAGTGTGCGGGGAAGTGGTTTCAGTTTGTGGGGATGGGTTTCATTGTGTGGGGATGGGTTTCAGTGTGTGAGGAAGGTGTTTCAGTGTGTGTGGAAGGGGTTTTAGAGTGTGGGGAAGGGGTTTCAGTGTGTGAGGAAGGGGTTTCAGTGCGTGGGGAAGGGGTTTCAGTGTGTGCGGAAGGTGTTTCAGTGTGTGGGGAAGGGGTTTCAGTGTGTGGGGAAGCTGTTTCATTGTGTGCAGAAGGGGTTTCAGTTTGTGGGGAAGGGGATTCAGTGTGTGGGGAAATTGTTTCATTGTGTGGGTAAGGTGTTTCATTGTGTGCGGAAGGATATTGAGTGTGTGGGGAAGGGGTTTCAATTTGTGGGGAAGGGGTTGCAGTATGAGGGGAAGGGATTTCAGTGAGTGGGGAAGGTGTTTCCTTGTGTGCGGAAGGGGTTTCAGTGTGTGGGGATGTGGTTTCAGTGTGTAGGGAAGGTGTTTCCTTGTGTGGGGAAGGTGTTTCATTGTGTGCGGAAGGTGATTCAGTGTGTAGTGAAGTGGTTTCAGTGTGTGTGGAAGTGGTTTCAGTTTGTGGGGATGGGTTTCACTGTGTGCGGAAAGGGTTTCTGTGTGTGGGGAAGTGGTTTCAGTGTGTGGGGAAGCTGTTTCAGTGTGTGTGGAAGGGGTTTAAGAGTGTGGGGACGGGGTTTCAGTGTGTAGGGGAGGGGTTTCAGTGTGTGGGGAAGGTGTTTCAGTGTGTGCGGAAGGGGTTTCAGTGTGTGCGGAAGCTGTATCATTGTGTGCGGAAGGGGTTTCAGTTTGTGGGGAAGGGGATTCAGTGTGTGGGGAAGTTGTTTCAGTGTGTGGGTAAAGTGTTTCATTGTGTGCGGAAGGATATTCAGTGTGTGGGGAAGGGGTTTCAGTTTGTGGGGAAGGGGTTGCAGTATGTGGGGAAGGGGTTTCAGTGTGTGGGGAATGGTTTCAGTGTGTGGGGAAGTTGTTTCAGTGTGTGCGGAAGGGGTTTCAGTGTGTGCGGAAGGTGTTTCTGTGTGTGGGGAATGGATTTCAGTGTGTGGGGAAGCTGTTTCATTGTGTGGGGAAGGGAAGGTGTTTCAGTGTTTGGGGAAGGGGTTGCAGTGTGTGCGGAAGGGCTTCAGTGTGTGGGGAAGGTGTTTCAGTGTGTGGGAAAGGGGTCTCAGTGAGTGGGGAAGGTGTTTCCTTGTGTGCGGAAGGGGTTTCAGTGTGTGGGGATGTGGTTTCTGTGTGAGGGGAAGGGTTTTCATTGTGTGGGGAAGGTGTTTCAGTGTGTGTGGAAGGGGTTTAAGAGTGTGGGGAAGGGGTTTCAGTGTGTGGGGAAAGGGTTTAAGTGTGTGGGGAAGGTGTTTCAGTGTGTGCGGAAGGTGTTTCAGTGTGTCTGGAAGGTGTTTCAGTGTGTGGGGAAGGGGTTTCAGTGTGTGGGGAAGCTGTTTCATTGTGTGCGGAAGGGGTTTCAGTTTGTGGGGAAGGGGATTCAGTGTGTGGGGAAGTTGTTTCAGTGTGTGGGGAAGGTGTTTCAGTTTGTGTGCAGAAGGGTATTCAGTGTGTGGGGAAGGGGTTTCAGTTTGTGGGGAAGGGGTTGCAGTATGTGGGGAAGAGGTTTCAGTGTTTGGGGAAGGGTTTCAGTGTGTGGGGATGGGGTTCAGTGTGTGGGGAAGTGTTTCAGTGTGTGGGGAAGGATTACAGTGTCTGGGGACAGGGTTTCAGTGTGTGCGGAAGGGGTTTCAGTGTGTGGGGAAGGGTTTCAGTGTGTGCGGAAAGGGTTTCTGTGTGTGGGGAAGGTGTTTCAGAGTGTGGGGAAGGAGTTTCAGTGTGTGGGGATGGGGTTTCAGTGTGTGGGGAAGGATTTTACTGAGTGCAGAAGGGGTTTCAGTGTTTGGGGAAGGGGTTTCAGTGTGTGGGGATGGTGTTTCAGTGTGTGGGGAAGTGTTTCAGTGTGTGGGGAAGGGGTTTCAGTGTGTGGGGATGTGTTTCAGTGTGTGGGGAAGGGGTTTCAGTGTGTGGGGAAGTGTTTCAGTGTGTGGGGAATACGTTTCAGTGTGTGGGGATGTGTTTCAGTGTGTGGGGAAGGGGTTTCAGTGTGTGGGGATGTGTTTCAGTGTGTGGGGAAGGGGTTTCAGTGTGTGGGGAAGGTATTTCAGTGTGTGTGGAAGGCGTTTCAGTGTGTGGGGAAGGTGTTTCAGTATGTGGGGAAGGGGATTCAGTGTGTGGGGAAGGTGTTTCAGTGTGTGCGGATGGGGTATCAGTGTGTGGGGAAGGGGTTTCAGAGAGTGGGGATTTGTTTCAGAGTATGGGGATGGGGTTTCAGTGTGTCGGGATGGATTTCAGTGCGTGCGGAAGTGGTTTCAGTGTGTGGGGAAGGTGTTTCAGTGAGTGGGGAAGGGGTTTCAGTGTGTGGGGAAGGGGTTTCAGTGTGCGGGGAAGGTGTTTCAGTGTGTGGGGAAGGGGTTGCAGAGTGTGCGGAAGGGTTTCAGTGTGTGGGGAAGGTGTTTCAGTGTGCGGGGAAGGGATTTCAGTGAGTGGGGAAGGTGTTTCCTTGTGTGCGGAAGGGGTTTCAGTGTGTGGGGATGTGGTTTCAGTGTGTAGGGAAGGTGTTTCATTGTGTGGGGAAGGTGTTTCATGGTGTGCGGAAGGTGATTCAGTGTGTAGTGAAGTGGTTTCAGTGTGCGGGGAAGTGGTTTCAGTTTGTGGGGATGGGTTTCATTGTGTGGGGATGGGTTTCAGTGTGTGAGGAAGGTGTTTCAGTGTGTGTGGAAGGGGTTTTAGAGTGTGGGGAAGGGGTTTCAGTGTGTGAGGAAGGGGTTTCAGTGCGTGGGGAAGGGGTTTCAGTGTGTGCGGAAGGTGTTTCAGTGTGTGGGGAAGGGGTTTCAGTGTGTGGGGAAGCTGTTTCATTGTGTGCAGAAGGGGTTTCAGTTTGTGGGGAAGGGGATTCAGTGTGTGGGGAAATTGTTTCATTGTGTGGGTAAGGTGTTTCATTGTGTGCGGAAGGATATTGAGTGTGTGGGGAAGGGGTTTCAATTTGTGGGGAAGGGGTTGCAGTATGAGGGGAAGGGATTTCAGTGAGTGGGGAAGGTGTTTCCTTGTGTGCGGAAGGGGTTTCAGTGTGTGGGGATGTGGTTTCAGTGTGTAGGGAAGGTGTTTCCTTGTGTGGGGAAGGTGTTTCATTGTGTGCGGAAGGTGATTCAGTGTGTAGTGAAGTGGTTTCAGTGTGTGTGGAAGTGGTTTCAGTTTGTGGGGATGGGTTTCACTGTGTGCGGAAAGGGTTTCTGTGTGTGGGGAAGTGGTTTCAGTGTGTGGGGAAGCTGTTTCAGTGTGTGTGGAAGGGGTTTAAGAGTGTGGGGACGGGGTTTCAGTGTGTAGGGGAGGGGTTTCAGTGTGTGGGGAAGGTGTTTCAGTGTGTGCGGAAGGGGTTTCAGTGTGTGCGGAAGCTGTATCATTGTGTGCGGAAGGGGTTTCAGTTTGTGGGGAAGGGGATTCAGTGTGTGGGGAAGTTGTTTCAGTGTGTGGGTAAAGTGTTTCATTGTGTGCGGAAGGATATTCAGTGTGTGGGGAAGGGGTTTCAGTTTGTGGGGAAGGGGTTGCAGTATGTGGGGAAGGGGTTTCAGTGTGTGGGGAATGGTTTCAGTGTGTGGGGAAGTTGTTTCAGTGTGTGCGGAAGGGGTTTCAGTGTGTGCGGAAGGTGTTTCTGTGTGTGGGGAATGGATTTCAGTGTGTGGGGAAGCTGTTTCATTGTGTGGGGAAGGGAAGGTGTTTCAGTGTTTGGGGAAGGGGTTGCAGTGTGTGCGGAAGGGCTTCAGTGTGTGGGGAAGGTGTTTCAGTGTGTGGGAAAGGGGTCTCAGTGAGTGGGGAAGGTGTTTCCTTGTGTGCGGAAGGGGTTTCAGTGTGTGGGGATGTGGTTTCTGTGTGTGGGGAAGGGGTTTCATTGTGTGGGGAAGGTGTTTCAGTGTGTGTGGAAGGGGTTTAAGAGTGTGGGGAAGGGGTTTCAGTGTGTGGGGAAAGGGTTTAAGTGTGTGGGGAAGGTGTTTCAGTGTGTGCGGAAGGTGTTTCAGTGTGTCCGGAAGGTGTTTCAGTGTGTGGGGAAGGGGTTTCAGTGTGTGGGGAAGCTGTTTCATTGTGTGCGGAAGGGGTTTCAGTTTGTGGGGAAGGGGATTCAGTGTGTGGGGAAGTTGTTTCAGTGTGTGGGGAAGGTGTTTCAGTTTGTGTGCAGAAGGGTATTCAGTGAGTGGGGAAGGGGTTTCAGTTTGTGGGAAAGGGCTTGCAGTATGTGGGGAAGAGGTTTCAGTGTTTGGGGAAGGGTTTCAGTGTGTGGGGAAGGGGTTCAGTGTGTGGGGAAGTGTTTCAGTGTGTGGGGAAGGATTACAGTGTCTGGGGACAGGGTTTCAGTGTGTGCGGAAGGGGTTTCAGTGTGTGGGGAAGGGTTTCAGTGTGTGCGGAAAGGGTTTCTGTGTGTGGGGAAGGTGTTTCAGAGTGTGGGGAAGGAGTTTCAGTGTGTGGGGATGGGGTTTCAGTGTGTGGGGAAGGATTTTACTGAGTGCAGAAGGGGTTTCAGTGTTTGGGGAAGGGGTTTCAGTGTGTGGGGATGGTGTTTCAGTGTGTGGGGAAGTGTTTCAGTGTGTGGGGAAGGGGTTTCAGTGTGTGGGGATGTGTTTCAGTGTGTGGGGAAGGGGTTTCAGTGTGTGGGGAAGTGTTTCAGTGTGTGGGGAATACGTTTCAGTGTGTGGGGATGTGTTTCACTGTGTGGGGAAGGGGTTTCAGTGTGTGGGGATGTGTTTCAGTGTGTGGGGAAGGGGTTTCAGTGTGTGGGGAAGGTATTTCAGTGTGTGTGGAAGGCGTTTCAGTGTGTGGGGAAGGTGTTTCAGTATGTGGGGAAGGGGATTCAGTGTGTGGGGAAGGTGTTTCAGTGTGTGCGGATGGGGTATCAGTGTGTGGGGAAGGGGTTTCAGAGAGTGGGGATTTGTTTCAGAGTATGGGGATGGGGTTTCAGTGTGTCGGGATGGATTTCAGTGCGTGCGGAAGTGGTTTCAGTGTGTGGGGAAGGTGTTTCAGTGAGTGGGGAAGGGGTTTCAGTGTGTGGGGAAGGGGTTTCAGTGTGCGGGGAAGGTGTTTCAGTGTGTGGGGAAGGGGTTGCAGAGTGTGCGGAAGGGTTTCAGTGTGTGGGGAAGGTGTTTCAGTGTGCGGGGAAGGGATTTCAGTGAGTGGGGAAGGTGTTTCCTTGTGTGCGGAAGGGGTTTCAGTGTGAGGGGATGTGGTTTCAGTGTGTAGGGAAGGTGTTTCATTGTGTGGGGAAGGTGTTTCATTGTGTGCGGAAGGTGATTCAGTGTGTAGTGAAGTGGTTTCAGTGTGCGGGGAAGTGGTTTCAGTTTGTGGGGATGGGTTTCATTGTGTGGGGATGGGTTTCAGTGTGTGAGGAAGGTGTTTCAGTGTGTGTGGAAGGGGTTTTAGAGTGTGGGGAAGGGGTTTCAGTGTGTGAGGAAGGGGTTTCAGTGCGTGGGGAAGGGGTTTCAGTGTGTGCGGAAGGTGTTTCAGTGTGTGGGGAAGGGGTTTCAGTGTGTGGGGAAGCTGTTTCATTGTGTGCAGAAGGGGTTTCAGTTTGTGGGGAAGGGGATTCAGTGTGTGGGGAAATTGTTTCATTGTGTGGGTAAGGTGTTTCATTGTGTGCGGAAGGATATTGAGTGTGTGGGGAAGGGGTTTCAATTTGTGGGGAAGGGGTTGCAGTATGAGGGGAAGGGGTTTCAGTGTGTGGGGAAGGGTTTCAGTGTGTGGGGAAGGGGTTCAGTGTGTGAGGAAGGGGTTTCAGTGAGTGGGGAAGGGGTTTCAGTGTGTGGGGAAGTGTTTCAGTGTGTGGGGAAGGATTACAGTGTCTGGGGACGGGGTTTCAGTGTGTGGGAAAGGGGTTTCAGTGTGTGGGGATGGGTTTCAGTGTGGGCGGAAGGGGTTTCTGTGTGTGGGGAAGGTGTTTCAGTGTGTGGGGAAGGAGTTTCAGTGTGTGGGGATGGGGTTTCAGTGTGTGGGGAAGGGGTTTCAGTGTGCACGGAAGGTGTTTCAGTGTGTGGGGAAGGGGTTTCAGTGTGTGGGGAACCTGTTTCATTGTCTGTGGAAGGGGTTTCAGTTTGTGGGGAAGGGGATTCAGTGTGTGGGGAAGTTGTTTCAGTGTGTGGGGAAGGTGTTTCATTGTGTGCGGATGGGTATTCAGTGTGTGGCGAAGGGGTTTCAGTTTGTGGGGAAGGGGTTGCAGTATGTGGGGAATGTGTTTCAGTGTGTGGGGAAGGGGTTTCAGTGTGTGGGGAAGGTGTTTCAGTGTGTGGGGAAGGGGTTTCAATGTGTGGGGAGGGGGTTTCAGTGTGTGGGGAAGGGTTTAACAGTGTGCGGAATGGGTTTCGGTGTGTGGGGAAGGTGTTTCAGTGTGTGGGCAAGGGGTTTCAGTGTGTGGGGAAGTGTTTCAGTGTGTGGGAAGGATTACAGTGTCTGGGGACGGGGTTTCAGTGTGTGGGAAAGGGATTTCAGTGTGTGGGGAAGGGTTTCAGTGTGTGCGGAAGGGGTTTCTGTGTGTGGGGGAGGTGTTTCAGTGTGTGGGGATGGAGTTTCAGTGAGTGGGGAAGGGGTTTCATTGTGTGGGGAAGGATTTCACTGAGTGCAGAAGGGGTTACAGTGTTTGGGGAAGGGGTTTCAGTGTGTGGGGATGTTGTTTCAGTGTGTGGGGAAGTGTTTCAGTGTGTGGGGAAGGCGTTTCAGTGTGTGGGGATGTGTTTCAGTGTGTGGGGAAGGGGTTTCGGTGTGTGGGGATGTGTTTCAGTGTGTAGGGAAGGGGTTTCAGTGTGTGGGGAAGGTATTTCAGTGTGTGTGGAAGGCGTTTCAGTGTGTGGGGAAGGTGTTTCAGTATGTGGGGAAGGGGATTCAGTGTGTGGGGAAGGTGTTTCAGTGTGTGCGGATGGGGTTTCAGTTTGTGCGGAAGGTGTTTCAGTGTGTGGGGAAGGGGTTTCAGTGTGTGGGGAAGGTGTTTCATTGTGTGCAGATGGCGTTTAAGTGTGTGGGGAAGGGGATTCAGTGTGTGGGGAAGGGGTTTCAATGTGTGGGGAGGGGGTTTCAGTGTGTGGGGAAGGGTTTAACAGTGTGCGGAATGGGTTTCGGTGTGTGGGGAAGGTGTTTCAGCGTGTGGGGAAGGGGTTTCAGTATGTGGGGTAGGGGTTTCAGTGTGTGGGGAAGGGTGTCAGTCTGTGGGGCAGGGTTTCAGTGTGTGGGGGAGGTATTTCAGTGGGTGTGGAAGGGGTCTCAGTGTGTGGGGAAGGGTTTTAGTTTGTGGGGAAGGGGTTTCAGTGTGTGGGGCTGTGTTTCAGTGTGTGCGGAAGGTATTTCAGTGTGTGTGGAAGGCGTTTCAGTGTGTGGGGAAGGTCTTTCAGTATGTGGGGAAGGGGATTCAGTGTGTGGGGAAGGTGTTTCAGTGCGTGCGGATGGGGTTTCAGTTTGTGCGGAAGGTGTGTCAGTGTGTGGGGAAGTTGTTTCAGTGTGTGGGGAAGGTGTTTCATTGTGTGCGGAAGGCGTTTCAGTGTGTGGGGAAGGGGATTCTGTGTGTGCGGAAGGGGTTTCATTGTGTGGGGAAGGTGTTTCATTGTGTGTGGAAGGGAATTCAGTGTGTGGGGAAGTGGTTTCAATGTGTGGGGAAAGGTTTCGTTGTGTGGGGAAGGTGTTTCAGTATGTGGGGTAGGGGTTTCAGTGTGTGGGGAAGGGTTTCAGTGTGTGGGGAAGGGTTTCAGTGTGTGCGGAAGGGGTATCTGTGTGTGAGGAAGGGTTTCAGTGTGTGGGGAATGTGTTACAGTGTGTGCGGAAGGGGTTTCGGTGTGTGGGGGAGGTGTTTCAGTGTGTGGGGAAGGTGTTTCAGTTTGTGTGGAAGGGGTTTCAGTGCGTGGGGAAGAGGTTTCCGTGTGTGGGTTAGGGTTTCACTGTGTGGTGAAGGTGTATCAGTGTGTGGGGAAGGTGTTTCAGTGTCTGGGGAAGGTATTGCAGTGTGTGGGGAAGGGATTTCAGTTTTTGGGGAAGATGTTTCCGTGTGTGGGGGAGATGTTTCAGTGAGTGGGGAAGTGGTTTCAGTGTGTGGGGAAGATGTTTCAGTGTGTGGGGATGTGTTACAGTGTGTGGGGAAGGGGTTCAGTGTGTGGGGAAGGTGTTTCAGTGTGTGGGGTTGCGTTTCAGTGTGTGGGGATGGGTTTCAGTGTGTGGGGATGGGTTTCAGTGTGTGCGGAAGGGGTTTCAGTGTGTGGGGAAGGTGTTTCTGTGTGTGGGGATGTGTTTCAGTGTGTGGGGAAGGGGTTTCAGTGTGTGGGGAAGGGGTTTCAGTGTGTGGGGATGGGTTTCAGTGTGTGGGGATGGGTTTCAGTGTGTGCGCAAGGGGTTTCAGTTTGTTGGGAAGGTGTTTCAGTGTGTGGGGAAGGGTTTCAGTGTATGCGGAAGGGGTATCTGTGTGTGAGGAAGGGCTTCAGTGTGTGGGGAATGTGTTACAGTGTGTGCGGAAGGGGTTTCGGTGTGTGGGGGAGGTGTTTCAGTGTGTGGGGAAGGTGTTTCAGTTTGTGTGGAAGGGGTTTCAGTGCGTGGGGAAGAGATTTCAGTGTGTGGGGTAGGGTATCACTGTGTGGTGAAGGGGTATCAGTGTGTGGGGAAGGTGTTTCAGTGTCTGGGGAAGGTATTTCAGTGTGTGGGGAAGGGATTTCAGTTTGTGGGGAAGGTGTTTCAGTGTGTGGGGGAGGTGTTTCAGTGAGTGGGGAAGTGATTTCAGTTTGTGGGGAAGATGTTTCAGTGTGTGGGGATGTGTTACAGTGTGTGGGGAAGGGGTTCAGTGTGTGGGGAAGGTGTTTCAGTGCGTGTGGTTGCGTTTCAGTGTGTGGGGATGGGTTTCAGTGTGTGGGAATGGGTTTCAGTGTGTGCGGAATGGGTTTCAGTGTGTGGGGAAGGTGTTTCTGTGTGTGGGAATGTGTTTCAGTGTGTGGGGAAGGGGTTTCAGTGTGTGATGAAGGGGTTTCAGTCTGTGGGGATGGGTTTCAGTGTGTGTGGAAGGGGTTTCAGTGTGTGCGGAAGGTGTTTCAGTGTGTGGGGAAGGGGTTTCAGTTTGTGGGGAAGCTGTTTCATTGTGTGTGGAAGGGGTTTCAGTTTGTGGGGAAGGGGATTCAGTGTGTAGGGAAGTGGTTTCAGTGTGTGGGGAAGTGGTTTCAGTTTGTGGGGATGGGTTTCATTGTGTGGGGAAGGGGTTTCAGTGTGTAGGGTTGTGTTTCAGTGTTTGGGGAATGTGTTTCAGTGTGAGGGGAAGGGTTTCACTGTGTGCGGAAAGGGTTTCTGTGTGTGGGGAAGTGGTTTCAGTGTGTGGGGAAGGTGTTTCAGTGTGTGTGGAAGGTGTTTCATTGTGTGGGGAAGGGGTTTCAGTGTGTGTGGAAGTGTTTCAGTGTGTGCGGAAGGGGTTTCAGTGTGTGCTGAAGGTGTTTCAGTTTGTGGGGAAGGGGATTCAGTGTGTGGGGAAGTTGTTTCAGCGTGTGGGAAAGGTGTTTCATTGTGTGCGGAAGGGTATTCAGTTTGTGGGGAAGGGGTTTCAGTTTGTGGGGAAGGGGTTGCAGTATGTGGGAAAGGGATTTCAGTGTGTGGGGAAGGGTTTCAGTGTGTGGGGAAGGGGTTCAGTGTGTGGGGAAGGGGTTTCAGTGTGTGGGGAAGGGGTTTCAGTGTGTGGGGATGTGTTTCAGTGTGTGGGGAAGGATTACAGTGCCTGGGGACGGGGTTTCAGTGTGTGGGAAAGGGGTTTCAGTGTGTGGGGAAGGGTTTCAGTGTGTGCGGAAGAGGTTTCTGTGTGTGGGGAAGGTGTTTCAGTGTGTGGGGAAGGAGTTTCAGTGTGTGGGGAAGTTGTTTCAGCGTGTGGGAAAGGTGTTTCATTGTGTGCGGAAGGGTATTCAGTTTGTGGGGAAGGGGTTTCAGTTTGTGGGGAAGGGGTTGCAGTATGTGGGAAAGGGATTTCAGTGTGTGGGGAAGGGTTTCAGTGTGTGGGGAAGGGGTTCAGTGTGTGGGGAAGGGGTTTCAGTGTGTGGGGAAGGGGTTTCAGTGTGTGGGGATGTGTTTCAGTGTGTGGGGAAGGATTACAGTGCCTGGGGACGGGGTTTCAGTGTGTGGGAAAGGGGTTTCAGTGTGTGGGGAAGGGTTTCAGTGTGTGCGGAAGAGGTTTCTGTGTGTGGGGAAGGTGTTTCAGTGTGTGGGGAAGGAGTTTCAGTGTGTGGGGAAGGGGTTTCAGTGTGTGGGGAAGGATTTCACTGAGTGCAGAAGGGGTTTCAGTATTTGGGGAAGGGGTTTCAGTGAGTGGGGATGCTGTTTCAGTGTGTGGGGAAGTGTTTCAGTGTGTGGGGAAGGGGTTTCAGTGTGTGGGGATGTGTTTCAGTGTGTGGGGTAGGGGTTTCAGTGTGTGCGGAAGAGGTTTCTGTGTGTGGGGAAGGTGTTTCAGTGTGTGGGGAAGGAGTTTCAGTGTGTGGGGAAGTTGTTTCAGCGTGTGGGAAAGGTGTTTCATTGTGTGCGGAAGGGTATTCAGTTTGTGGGGAAGGGGTTTCAGTTTGTGGGGAAGGGGTTGCAGTATGTGGGAAAGGGATTTCAGTGTGTGGGGAAGGGTTTCAGTGTGTGGGGAAGGGGTTCAGTGTGTGGGGAAGGGGTTTCAGTGTGTGGGGAAGGGGTTTCAGTGTGTGGGGATGTGTTTCAGTGTGTGGGGAAGGATTACAGTGCCTGGGGACGGGGTTTCAGTGTGTGGGAAAGGGGTTTCAGTGTGTGGGGAAGGGTTTCAGTGTGTGCGGAAGAGGTTTCTGTGTGTGGGGAAGGTGTTTCAGTGTGTGGGGAAGGAGTTTCAGTGTGTGGGGAAGGGGTTTCAGTGTGTGGGGAAGGATTTCACTGAGTGCAGAAGGGGTTTCAGTATTTGGGGAAGGGGTTTCAGTGAGTGGGGATGCTGTTTCAGTGTGTGGGGAAGTGTTTCAGTGTGTGGGGAAGGGGTTTCAGTGTGTGGGGATGTGTTTCAGTGTGTGGGGTAGGGGTTTCAGTGTGTGGGGAAGGTATTTCATTGTGTGTGGAAGGCGTTTCAGTGTGTGGGGAAGGTGTTTCAGTATGTGGGGAAGGGGATTCAGTGTGTGGGGAAGGTGTTTCAGTGTGTGCGGATGGGGTTTCAGTTTGTGCGGAAGGTGTTTCAGTGTGTGGGGAAGGGGTTAAAGTGTGTGTCAAAGGTGTTTCATTGTGTGCAGATGGCGTTTAAGTGTGTGGGGAAGGGGATTCTGTGTGTGCGGTAGGTGTTTCATTGTGTGGGGAAGGTGTTTCATTGCGTGTGGAAGGGTATTCAGTGTGTGGGGAAGGGGTTTCAATGTGTGGGGAGGGGGTTTCAGTGTGTGGGGAAGGGTTTAACAGTGTGCAGAATGGGTTTCGGTGTGTGGGGAAGGTGTTTCAGTGCGTGGGGAAGGGGTTTCAGTATGTGGGGTAGGGGTTTCAGTGTGTGGGGAAGGGTGTCAGTCTGTGGGGCAGGGTTTCAGAGTGTGGGGGAGGTATTTCAGTGTGTGTGGAAGGGGTCTCAGTGTGTGGGGAAGGGTTTTAGTTTGTGGGGAAGGGGTTTCAGTGTGTGGGGATGTGTTTCAGTGTGTGGGGAAGGGGTTTCAGTGTGTGCGGAAGGTATTTCAGTGTGTGTGGAAGGCGTTTCAGTGTGTGGGGAACGTGTTTCAGTATGTGGGGAAGGGGATTCAGTGTGTGGGGAAGGTGTTTCAGTGCGTGCGGATGGGGTTTCAGTTTGTGCGGAAGGTGTGTCAGTGTGTGGGGAAGGGGTTTCAGTGTGTGGGGAAGGTGTTTCATTGTGTGCGGAAGGCCTTTCAGTGTGTGGGGAAGTGGATTCAGTGTGTGCGGAAGGTGTTTAATTGTGTGGGGAAGGTGTTTCATTGTGTGTGGAAGGGAATTCAGTGTGTGGGGAATGGGTTTCAATGTGTGGGGAATTGGTTTCAGTGTGTGGGGAAGGTGCTTCAGTATGTGGGGCAGGGTTTCCGTGTGTGGGGAAGGGTTTCAGTTTGTGCGGAAGGGTTTCAGTTTGTGCGGAAGGGGTATCTGTGTGTGAGGAATGGGTTTCAGTGTGAGGGGAAAGTATTACAGTGTGTGCGGAAGGGGTTTCGGTGTGTGGGGGAGGTGTTTCAGTGTGTGGGGAAGGTGTTTCAGTTTGTGTGGAAGGGGTTTCAGTGCGTGGGGAAGAGGTTTCAGTGTTTGGGGTAGGGTTTCATTGTGTGGTGAAGGGGTATCAGTGTGTGGGGAAGGTGTTTCAGTGTCTGGGGAAGGTATTACAGTGAGTGGGGAAGGGATTTCAGTTTGTGGGGAAGGTGTTTCCGTGTGTGGGGGAGATGTTTCAGTGAGTGGGGAAGTGGTTTCAGTGTGTGGGGAAGATGTTTCAGTGTGTGGGGATGTGTTGCAGTGTGTGGGGAAGGGGTTCAGCGTGTGGGGAAGGTGTTTCAGTGTGTGGGGTTGCGTTTCAGTGTGTGGGGATGGGTTTCAGTGTGTGGGGATGGGTTTCAGTGTGTGCGGAAGGGGTTTCAGTGTGTGGGGAAGGTGTTTCTGTGTGTGGGGATGTGTTTCAGAGTGTGGGGAAGGGGTTTCAGTGTGTGGGGAAGGGGTTTCAGTGTGTGGGGATGGGTTTCAGTGTGTGGGGATGGGTTTCAGTGTGTGCGGAAGGGGTTTCATTGTGTTGGGAAGGTGTTTCTGTGTGTGGGGAAGGGTTTCAGTGTATGCGGAAGGGGTTTCTGTGTGTGAGGAAGGGTTTCAGTGTGTGGGGAATGTGTTACAGTGTGTGCGGAAGGGATTTCGGTGTGTGGGGGAGGTGTTTCAGTGTGTGGGGTAGGGGTTTCAGTGTGTGGGGAAGGGTTTCAGTGTGTGCGGAAGGTGTATCTGTGTGTGAGGAAGGGTTTCAGTGTGTGGGCATTGTGTTACAGTGTGTGCGGAAGGGGTTTCTGTGTGTGGGGGAGGTGTTTCAGTGTGTGGGGAAGGTGTTTCAGTTTGTGTGGAAGGGGTTTCAGTGCGTGGGGAAGAGGTTTCAGTGTTTGGGGTAGGGTTTCACTGTGTTGTGAAGGGGTATCAGTGTGTGGGGAAGGTGTTTCAGTGTCTGGGGAAGGTATTGCTGTGTGTGGGGAAGGGATTTCAGTTTGTGGGGAAGGTGTTTCCGTGTGTAGGGGAGATGTTTCAGTGAGTGGGGAAGTGGTTTCAGTGTGTGGGGAAGATGTTTCAGTGTGTGGGGATGTGTTACAGTGTGTGGGGAAGGGGTTCAGTGTGTGGGGAAGGTGTTTCAGTGTGTGGGGTTGCGTTTCAGTGTGTGGGGATGGGTTTCAGTGGTGGGGATGGGTTTCAGTGTGTGCGGAAGGGGTTTCAGTGTGTGGGGAAGGTGTTTCTGTGTGTGGGGATGTGTTTCAGTGTGTGGGGAAGGGGTTTCAGTGTGTGGGGAAGGGGTTTCAGTGTGTGGGGATGGGTTTCAGTGTGTGCGGAAGGGGTTTCAGTGTGTTGGGAAGGTGTTTCAGTGTGCGGGGAAGGGTTTCAGTGTATGCGGAAGGGGTATCTGTGTGTGAGGAAGGGCTTCAGTGTTTGGGGAATGTGTTACAGTGTGTGTGGAAGGGGTTTCGGTGTGTGGGGGAGGTGTTTCAGTGTGTGGGGAAGGTGTTTCAGTTTGTGTGGAAGTGGTTTCAGTGCGTGGGGAAGAGGTTTCAGTGTGTGGGGTAGGGATTCACTGTGTGGTGAAGGGGTATCATTGTGTGGGGAAGGTGTTTCAGTGTCTGGGGAAGGTATTGCAGTGTGTGGGGAAGGGATTTCAGTTTGTGGGGAAGGTGTTTCAGTGTGTGGGGGAGGTGTTTCAGTGAGTGGGGAAGTGATTTCAGTGTGTGTGGAAGATGTTTCAGTGTGTGGGGATGTGTTACAGTGTGTGGGGAAGGGGTTCAGTGTGTGGGGAAGGTGTTTCAGTGCGTGAGGTTGCGTTTCAGTGTGTGGGGATGGGTTTCATTGTGTGGGCATGGGTTTCAGTGTGTGCGGAATGGGTTTCAGTGTGTGCGGAAGGTGTTTCTGTGTGTGGGGATGTTTTTCAGTGTGTGGGGAAGGGGTTTCAGTGTGTGATGAAGGGGTTTCAGTCTGTGGGGATGGGTTTCAGTGTGTGCGGAAGGGGTTTCAGTGTGTGCGGAAGGTGTTTCAGTGTGTGGGGAAGGGGTTTCATTTTTTGGCGAAGCTGTTTCATTGTGTGTGGAAGGGGTTTCAGTTTGTGGGGAAGGGGATTCAGTGTGTGGGGAAGTTGTTTCAGTGTGTGGGGAAAGGTTTCACTGTGTGCGGAAAGGGTTTCTGTGTGTGGGGAAGTGGTTTCAGTGTGTGGGGAAGGTGTTTCAGTGTGTGTGGAAGGGGTTTAAGAGTGTAGGGAAGGGGTTTCAGTGTGTGGGGAAGGGGTTTCAGTGTGTGGGGAAGGTGTTTCAGTGTGTGCGGAAGGGGTTTCAGTGTGTGCGGAAGGTGTTTAAGTGTGTGGTGAAGGGGTTTCAGTGTGTGGGGAAGCTGTTTCATTGTGTGCAGAAGGGGTTTCAGTTTGTGGGGAAGGGGATTCAGTGTGTGGGGAAGTTGTTTCAGCGTGTGGGGAAGGTGTTTCATTGTGTGCGGAAGTGTTTTCAGTGTGTGGGGCAGGGGTTTCAGTTTGTGGGGAAGGGGTTGCAGTATGTGGGGAAGGGATTTCAGTGTGTGGGGAAGGGTTTCAGTGTGTGCGGAAGGGGTTCAGTCTGTGGGGAAGGGGTTTCAGTGTGTGGGGAAGGGGTTTCAGTGTGTGGGGAAGTGTTTCAGTGTGTGGGGAAGGATTACAGTGTCTGGGGACGGGGTTTCAGTGTGTGGGAAAGGGGTTTCAGTGTGTGGGGAAGGGTTTCAGTGTGTGCGGAAGGGGTTTCTGTGTATGGGGAAGGTGTTTCAGTGTGTGAGGAAGGAGTTTCAGTGTGTGGGGAAGGGGTTTCAGTGTGTGGGGAAGGATTTCACTGAGTGCAGAAGGGGTTTCAGTGTTTGGGGAAGGTGTTTCAGTGTGTCGGGATGGTGTTTCAGTGTGTGGGGAAGTGTTTCAGTGTGTGGGGAAGGCGTTTCAGTGTGTGGGGCTGTGTTTCATTGTGTGGGGAAGGGGTTTCAGTGTGTGGGGATGTGTTTCAGTGTGTGGCGAAGGGGTTTCAGTGTGTGGGGAAGGTATTTCAGTGTGTGTGGAAGGCGTTTCAGTGTGTGGGGAAGGTGTTTCAGTATGTGGGGAAGGGGATTCAGTGTGTGGGGAAGGTGTTTCAGTGTGTGCGGATGGGGTTTCAGTTTGTGCGGAAGGTGTTTCAGTGTGTGGGGAAGGGGTTTCAGTGTGTGGGGAAGGTGTTTCATTGTGTGCAGATGGCGTTTAAGTGTGTGGGGAAGGGGATTCTGTGTGTGCGGAAGGTGCTTCATTGTGTGGGGAAGGTGTTTCATTGTGTGTGGAAGGGTATTCAGTGTGTGGGGAAGGGGTTTGAATGTGTGGGGAGGGGGTTTCAGTGTTTGGGGAAGGGTTTAACAGTGTGCGGAATGGGTTTTGGTGTGTAGGGAAGGTGTTTCAGTGTGTGGGGAAGGGGTTTCAGTATGTGTGGTAGGGGTTTCAGTGTGTGGGGAAGGGTGTCAGTGTGTGGGACAGGGTTTCAGTGTGTGGGGAAGGTATTTCAGTGTGTGTGGAAGGGGTCTCAGTGTGTGGGGAAGGGTTTCAGTTTGTGACGAAGGGGTTTCAGTGTGTGGGGATGTGTTTCAGTGTGTGGGGAAGGGGTTTCAGTGTGTGGGGAAGGTATTTCAGTGTGTGTGGAAGGCGTTTCAGTGTGTGGGGAAGGTGTTTCAGTATGTGGGGAAGGGGATTCAGTGAGTGGGGAAGGTGTTTCAATGCGTGCGGATGGGGTTTCAGATTGTGCGGAAGGTGTTTCAGTGTGTGGGGAAGCGGTTTCAGTGTGTGGGGAAGGTGTTGCATTGTGTGCAGAAGGCGTCTCAGTGTGTGGGGAAGGGGATTCTGTGTGTGCGGAAGGTGTTTCATTGTGTGGGGAAGGTGTTTCATTGTGTGTGGAAGGGAATTCAGTGTGTGGGGAATGGGTTTCAATGTGTGGGGAATGGGTTTCGGTGAGTGGGGAAGGTGTTTCAGTGTGTGTGGAAGGGGTTTCAGTAAGTGGGGAAGAGGTTTCAGTGTGTGGGATAGGGTTTCACTGTGTGATGAAGGGGTATCAGTGTGTGGGGAAGGTGTTCCAGTGTCTGGGGAAGGTATTTCAGTGTGTGGGGAAGGGAATTCAGTTTGTGGGGAAGGTGTTTCATTCTGTGGGGGAGGTGTTTCAGTGAGTGGGGAAGTGGTTTCAGTGTGTGGGGAAGATGTTTCAGTGTGTGGGGATGTGTTACAGTGTGTGGGGAAGGGGTTCAGTGTGTGGGGAAGGTGTTTCAGTGTGTGGGGTTGCGTTTCAGTGTGTGGGGATGGGTTTCAGTGTGTGGGGATGGGTTTCAGTGTGTGCGGAATGGGTTTCAGTTTGTGGGGAAGTTGTTTCTGTGTGTGGGGATGTGTTTCAGTGTGTGGGGAAGGGGTTTCAGTGTGTGGGGAAGGGGTTTCAGTGTGTGGGGATGGGTTTCAGTGTGTGCAGAAGGGGTTTCAGTGTGTGCGGAAGGTGTTTCAGTGTGTGGGGAAGGGGTTTCAGTGTGTGGGGAAGCTGTTGCATTGTGTGGGGAAGGCGTTTCAGTGTGTGGGGATGTGTTTCATTGTGTGGGGAAGAGGTTTCTGTGTGTGGGGAAGGTGTTTCAGTGTGTGAGGAAGGAGTTTCAGTGTGTGGGGAAGGGGTTTCAGTGTGTGGGGAAGGATTTCACTGAGTGCAGAAGGGGTTTCAATGTTTGGGGAAGGTGTTTCAGTGTGTCTGGATGGTGTTTCAGTGTGTGGGGAAGTGTTTCAGTGTGTGGGGAAGGCGTTTCAGTGTGTGGAGATGTGTTTCATTGTGTGGGGAAGGGGTTTCAGTGTGTGGGGATGTGTTTCAGTGTGTGGGGAAGGGGTTTCAGTGTGTGGGGAAGGTATTTCAGTGTGTGTGGAAGGCGTTTCAGTGTGTGGGGAAGGTGTTTCAGTATGTGGGGAAGGGGATTCAGTGTGTGGGGAAGGTGTTTCAGTGTGTGCGGATGGGGTTTCAGTTTGTGCGGAAGGTGTTTCAGTGTGTGGGGAAGGGGTTTCAGTGTGTGGGGAAGGTGTTTCATTGTGTGCAGATGGCGTTTAAGTGTGTGGGGAAGGGGATTCTGTGTGTGCGGAAGGTGCTTCATTGTGTGGGGAAGGTATTTCATTGTGTGTGGAAGGGTATTCAGTGTGTGGGGAAGGGGTTTGAATGTGTGGGGAGGGGGTTTCAGTGTGTGGGGAAGGGTTTAACAGTGTGCGGAATGGGTTTCGGTGTGTAGGGAAGGTGTTTTATTGTGTGGGGAAGGGGTTTCAGTATGTGGGGTAGGGGTTTCAGTGTGTGGGGAAGGGTGTCAGTGTGTGGGACAGGGTTTCAGTGTGTGGGGAAGGTATTTCAGTGTGTGTGGAAGGGGTCTCAGTGTGTGGGGAAGGGTTTCAGTGTGTGGGGAAGGGGTTTCAGTGTGTGGGGATGTGTTTCAGTGTGTGGGGAAGGGGTTTCAGTGTGTGGGGAAGGTATTTCAGTGTGTGTGGAAGGCGTTTCAGTGTGTGGGGAAGGTGTTTCAGTATGTGGGGAAGGGGATTCAGTGTGTGGGGAAGGTGTTTCAGTGCGTGCGGATGGGGTTTCAGATTGTGCGGAAGGTGTTTCAGTGTGTGGGGAAGCGGTTTCAGTGTGTGGGGAAGGTGTTGCATTGTGTGCAGAAGGCGTCTCAGTGTGTGGGGAAGGGGATTCTGTGTGTGCGGAAGGTGTTTCATTGTGTGGGGAAGGTGTTTCATTGTGTGTGGAAGGGAATTCAGTGTGTGGGGAAGTGGTTTCAGTGTGTGCGGAAGGGGTTTCTGTGTATGGGGATGGTGTTTCAGTGTGTGAGGAAGGAGTTTCAGTGTGTGGGGAAGGGGTTTCAGTGTGTGGGGAAGGATTTCACTGAGTGCAGAAGGGGATTCAGTGTTTGGGGAAGGTGTTTCAGTGTGTCGGGATGGTGTTTCAGTGTGTGGGGAAGTGTTTCAGTGTGTGGGGAAGGCGTTTCAGTGTGTGGGGATGTGTTTCATTGTGTGGGGAAGGGGTTTCAGTGTGTGGGGATGTGTTTCAGTGTGTGGGGAAGGGGTTTCAGTGTGTGGGGAAGGTATTTCAATGTGTGTGGAAGGCGTTTCAGTGTGTGGTGAAGGTGTTTCAGTATGTGGGGAAGGGGATTCAGTGTGTGGGGAAGGTGTTTCAGTGTGTGCGGATGGGGTTTCAGTTTGTGCGGAAGGTGTTTCAGTGTGTGGGGAAGGGGTTTCAGTGTGTGGGGAAGGTGTTTCATTGTGTGCAGATGGCGTTTAAGTGTGTGGGGAAGGGGATTCTGTGTGTGCGGAAGGTGCTTCATTGTGTGGGGAAGGTGTTTCATTGTGTGTGGAAGGGTATTCAGTGTGTGGGGAAGGGGTTTGAATGTGTGGGGAGGGGGTTTCAGTGTGTGGGGAAGGGTTTAACAGTGTGCGGAATGGGTTTTGGTGTGTAGGGAAGGTGTTTCAGTGTGTGGGGAAGGGGTTTCAGTATGTGGGGTAGGGGTTTCAGTGTGTGGGGAAGGGTGTCAGTGTGTGGGACAGGGTTTCAGTGTGTGGGGAAGGTATTTCAGTGTGTGTGGAAGGGGTCTCAGTGTGTGGGGAAGGGTTTCAGTGTGTGGGGAAGGGGTTTCAGTGTGTGGGGATGTGTTTCAGTGTGTGGGGAAGGGGTTTCAGTGTGTGGGGAAGGTATTTCAGTGTGTGTGGAAGGCGTTTCAGTGTGTGGGGAAGGTGTTTCAGTATGTGGGGAAGGGGATTCAGTGTGTGGGGAAGGTGTTTCAGTGCGTGCGGATGGGGTTTCAGATTGTGCGGAAGGTGTTTCAGTGTGTGGGGAAGCGGTTTCAGTGTGTGGGGAAGGTGTTGCATTGTGTGCAGAAGGCGTCTCAGTGTGTGGGGAAGGGGATTCTGTGTGTGCGGAAGGTGTTTCATTGTGTGGGGAAGGTGTTTCATTGTGTGTGGAAGGGAATTCAGTGTGTGGGGAATGGGTTTCAATGTGTGGGGAATGGGTTTCGGTGAGTGGGGAAGGTGTTTCAGTGTGTGTGGAAGGGGTTTCAGTAAGTGGGGAAGAGGTTTCAGTGTGTGGGGTAGGGTTTCACTGTGTGATGAAGGGGTATCAGTGTGTGGGGAAGGTGTTCCAGTGTCTGGGGAAGGTATTTCAGTGTGTGGGGAAGGGAATTCAGTTTGTGGGGAAGGTGTTTCATTCTGTGGGGGAGGTGTTTCAGTGAGTGGGGAAGTGGTTTCAGTGTGTGGGGAAGATGTTTCAGTGTGTGGGGATGTGTTACAGTGTGTGGGGAAGGGGTTCAGTGTGTGGGGAAGGTGTTACAGTGTGTGGGGTTGCGTTTCAGTGTGTGGGGATGGGTTTCAGTGTGTGGGGATGGGTTTCAGTGTGTGCGGAATGGGTTTCAGTTTGTGGGGAAGTTGTTTCTGTGTGTGGGGATGTGTTTCAGTGTGTGGGGAAGGGGTTTCAGTGTGTGGGGATGGGGTTTCAGTGTGTGGGGATGGGTTTCAGTGTGTGCAGAAGGGGTTTCAGTGTGTGCAGAAGGTGTTTCAGTGTGTGGGGAAGGGGTTTCAGTGTGTGGGGAAGCTGTTGCATTGTGTGGGGAAGGCGTTTCAGTGTGTGGGGATGTGTTTCATTGTGTGGGGAAGGGGTTTCTGTGTGTGGGGAAGGTGTTTCAGTGTGTGAGGAAGGAGTTTCAGTGTGTGGGGAAGGGGTTTCAGTGTGTGGGGAAGGATTTCACTGAGTGCAGAAGGGGTTTCAATGTTTGGGGAAGGTGTTTCAGTGTGTCTGGATGGTGTTTCAGTGTGTGGGGAAGTGTTTCAGTGTGTGGGGAAGGCGTTTCAGTGTGTGGAGATGTGTTTCATTGTGTGGGGAAGGGGTTTCAGTGTGTGGGGATGTGTTTCAGTGTGTGGGGAAGGGGTTTCAGTGTGTGGGGAAGGTATTTCAGTGTGTGTGGAAGGCGTTTCAGTGTGTGGGGAAGGTGTTTCAGTATGTGGGGAAGGGGATTCAGTGTGTGGGGAAGGTGTTTCAGTGTGTGCGGATGGGGTTTCAGTTTGTGCGGAAGGTGTTTCAGTGTGTGGGGAAGGGGTTTCAGTGTGTGGGGAAGGTGTTTCATTGTGTGCAGATGGCGTTTAAGTGTGTGGGGAAGGGGATTCTGTGTGTGCGGAAGGTGCTTCATTGTGTGGGGAAGGTATTTCATTGTGTGTGGAAGGGTATTCAGTGTGTGGGGAAGGGGTTTGAATGTGTGGGGAGGGGGTTTCAGTGTGTGGGGAAGGGTTTAACAGTGTGCGGAATGGGTTTCGGTGTGTAGGGAAGGTGTTTTAGTGTGTGGGGAAGGGGTTTCAGTATGTGGGGTAGGGGTTTCAGTGTGTGGGGAAGGGTGTCAGTGTGTGGGACAGGGTTTCAGTGTGTGGGGAAGGTATTTCAGTGTGTGTGGAAGGGGTCTCAGTGTGTGGGGAAGGGTTTCAGTGTGTGGGGAAGGGGTTTCAGTGTGTGGGGATGTGTTTCAGTGTGTGGGGAAGGGGTTTCAGTGTGTGGGGAAGGTATTTCAGTGTGTGTGGAAGGCGTTTCAGTGTGTGGGGAAGGTGTTTCAGTATGTGGGGAAGGGGATTCAGTGTGTGGGGAAGGTGTTTCAGTGCGTGCGGATGGGGTTTCAGATTGTGCGGAAGGTGTTTCAGTGTGTGGGGAAGCGGTTTCAGTGTGTGGGGAAGGTGTTGCATTGTGTGCAGAAGGCGTCTCAGTGTGTGGGGAAGGGGATTCTGTGTGTGCGGAAGGTGTTTCATTGTGTGGGGAAGGTGTTTCATTGTGTGTGGAAGGGAATTCAGTGTGTGGGGAATGGGTTTCAATGTATGGGGAATGGGTTTCGGTGAGTGGGGAAGGTGTTTCAGTGTGTGTGGAAGGGGTTTCAGTATGTGGGGAAGAGGTTTCAGTGTGTGGGGTAGGGTTTCACTGTGTGGTGAAGGGGTATCAGTGTGTGGGGAAGGTGTTCCAGTGTCTGGGGAAGGTATTTCAGTGTGTGGGGAAGGGAATTCAGTTTGTGGGGAAGGTATTTCATTCTTTGGGGGAGGTGTTTCAGTGAGTGGGGAAGTGGTTTCAGTGTGTGGGGAAGATGTTTCAGTGTGTGGGGATGTGTTACAGTGTGTGGGGAAGGGGTTCAGTGTGTGGGGAAGGTGTTTCAGTGTGTGGGGTTGCGTTTCAGTGTGTGGGGATGGGTTTCAGTGTGTGGGGATGGGTTTCAGTGTGTGCGGAATGGGTTTCAGTGTGTGGGGAAGGTGTTTCTGTGTGTGGGGCTGTGTTTCAGTGTGTGGGGAAGGGGTTTCAGTGTGTGGGGAAGGGGTTTCAGTGTGTGGGGATGGGTTTCAGTGTGTGCAGAAGGGGTTTCAGTGTGTGCGGAAGGTGTTTCAGTGTGTGGGGAAGGGGTTTCAGTGTGTGGGGAAGCTGTTTCATTGTGTGCGGAAGGGGTTTCAGTTTGTGGGGAAGGGGATTCAGTGTGTTGGGAAGTTGTTTCAGTGTGTGGGGAAGGTGTTTCATTGTGTTCGGAAGGGTATTCAGTGTGTGGGGAAGGGGTTTCAGTTTGTGGGGAAGGGGTTGCAGTATGTGGGGAGGGGGTTTCATTGTGCGGGGAAGGGTTTCAGTGTGTGCGGAAGGGGTTCAGTGTGTGGGGAAGGGGTTTCAGTGTGTGCGGAAGGTGTTGCAGTGTGTGGGGAAGTGTTTCAGTGTGTGGGGAAGGATTACAGTGTCTGGGGACGGGGTTTCAGTGTGTGGGAAAGGGGTTTCAGTGTGTGGGGAAGTGTTTCAGTGTGTGCGGAATGGGTTTCTGTGTGTGGGGAAGGTGTTTCAGTGTGTGGGGAAGGAGTTTCTGTGTGTGGGGAAGGTGTTAAAGTGTGTGGGGAAGGGGTTTCAGTGTGTGGGGAAGGGGTTTCAGTGTGTGGGGAAGGTGTTTCAGTGTGTGGGGAAGGGGTTGCAGAGTGTGCCGAAGGGTTTCAGTGTGTGGGGAAGGTGTTTCAGTGTGTGGGGAAGGGATTTCAGTGAGTGGGGAAGGTGTTTCCTTGTGTGCGGAAGGGGTTTCAGTGTGTGGGGATGTGGTTTCAGTGTGTAGGGAAGGTGTTTCACTGTGTGGGGAAGGTGTTTCATTGTGTGCGGAAGGGGATTCAGTGTGTAGGGAAGTGGTTTCAGTGTGTGGGGAAGTGGTTTCAGTTTGTGGGGTTGGGTTTCATTGTGTGGGGAAGGGGTTTCAGTGTGAAGGGATGTGTTTCAGTGTTTGGGGAATGTGTTTCAGTGTGTGGGGAAGGGTTTCACTCTGAGCGGAAAGGGTTTCTGTGTGTGGGGAAGTGGTTTCAGTGTGTGGGGAAGGTGTTTCAGTGTGTGTGGAAGGGGTTTCAGTGTGTGGGGAAGGTGTTTCAGTGTGTGCGGAAGGGGTTTCAGTGTGTGCGGAAGGTGTTTCAGTGTGTGGGGAAGAGGTTTCAGTGTGTGGGGAAGCTGTTTCATTGTGTGAGGAAGGGGTTTCAGTTGGTGGGGAAGGGGATACAGTGTGTGGGGAAGTTGTTTCAGCGTGTGGGGAAGGTGTTTCATTGTGTGCGGAAGGGTATTCAGTGTGTGGGGAAGGGGTTACAGTTTGTGGGGAAGGGGTTGCAGTATGTGGGGAAGGGATTTCAGTGTGTGGGGAAGGGTTTCAGTGTGTGGGGAAGGGATTCAGTATGTGGGGAAGGGGTTTCAGTGTGTGGGGAAGGGGTTTCAGTGTGTGGGGAAGTGTTTCAGTGTGTGGGGAAGGATAACAGTGTCTGGGGACGGGGTTTCAGTGTGTGGGAAAGGGGTTTCAGTGTGTGGGGATGTGTTTCATTGTGTGGGGAAGGGGTTTCTGTGTGTGGGGAAGGTGTTTCAGTGTGTGAGGAAGGAGTTTCAGTGTGTGGGGAAGGGGTTTCAGTGTGTGGGGAAGGATTTCACTGAGTGCAGAAGGGGTTTCAATGTTTGGGGAAGGTGTTTCAGTGTGTCTGGATGGTGTTTCAGTGTGTGGGGAAGTGTTTCAGTGTGTGGGGAAGGCGTTTCAGTGTGTGGAGATGTGTTTCATTGTGTGGGGAAGGGGTTTCAGTGTGTGGGGATGTGTTTCAGTGTGTGGGGAAGGGGTTTCAGTGTGTGGGGAAGGTATTTCAGTGTGTGTGGAAGGCGTTTCAGTGTGTGGGGAAGGTGTTTCAGTATGTGGGGAAGGGGATTCAGTGTGTGGGGAAGGTGTTTCAGTGTGTGCGGATGGGGTTTCAGTTTGTGCGGAAGGTGTTTCAGTGTGTGGGGAAGGGGTTTCAGTGTGTGGGGAAGGTGTTTCATTGTGTGCAGATGGCGTTTAAGTGTGTGGGGAAGGGGATTCTGTGTGTGCGGAAGGTGCTTCATTGTGTGGGGAAGGTATTTCATTGTGTGTGGAAGGGTATTCAGTGTGTGGGGAAGGGGTTTGAATGTGTGGGGAGGGGGTTTCAGTGTGTGGGGAAGGGTTTAACAGTGTGCGGAATGGGTTTCGGTGTGTAGGGAAGGTGTTTTAGTGTGTGGGGAAGGGGTTTCAGTATGTGGGGTAGGGGTTTCAGTGTGTGAGGAAGGGTGTCAGT
Source organism: Heterodontus francisci (assembly GCF_036365525.1). Classification (NCBI taxonomy): domain Eukaryota; kingdom Metazoa; phylum Chordata; class Chondrichthyes; order Heterodontiformes; family Heterodontidae; genus Heterodontus; species Heterodontus francisci. The sequence continues at coordinate 156,991,512 of NC_090376.1, forward strand.
GTGTGGGACAGGGTTTCAGTGTGTGGGGAAGGTATTTCAGTGTGTGTGGAAGGGGTCTCAGTGTGTGGGGAAGGGTTTCAGTGTGTGGGGAAGGGGTTTCAGTGTGTGGGGATGTGTTTCAGTGTGTGGGGAAGGGGTTTCAGTGTGTGGGGAAGGTATTTCAGTGTGTGTGGAAGGCGTTTCAGTGTGTGGGGAAGGTGTTTCAGTATGTGGGGAAGGGGATTCAGTGTGTGGGGAAGGTGTTTCAGTGCGTGCGGATGGGGTTTCAGATTGTGCGGAAGGTGTTTCAGTGTGTGGGGAAGCGGTTTCAGTGTGTGGGGAAGGTGTTGCATTGTGTGCAGAAGGCGTCTCAGTGTGTGGGGAAGGGGATTCTGTGTGTGCGGAAGGTGTTTCATTGTGTGGGGAAGGTGTTTCATTGTGTGTGGAAGGGAATTCAGTGTGTGGGGAAGTGGTTTCAGTGTGTGCGGAAGGGGTTTCTGTGTATGGGGATGGTGTTTCAGTGTGTGAGGAAGGAGTTTCAGTGTGTGGGGAAGGGGTTTCAGTGTGTGGGGAAGGATTTCACTGAGTGCAGAAGGGGATTCAGTGTTTGGGGAAGGTGTTTCAGTGTGTCGGGATGGTGTTTCAGTGTGTGGGGAAGTGTTTCAGTGTGTGGGGAAGGCGTTTCAGTGTGTGGGGATGTGTTTCATTGTGTGGGGAAGGGGTTTCAGTGTGTGGGGATGTGTTTCAGTGTGTGGGGAAGGGGTTTCAGTGTGTGGGGAAGGTATTTCAATGTGTGTGGAAGGCGTTTCAGTGTGTGGTGAAGGTGTTTCAGTATGTGGGGAAGGGGATTCAGTGTGTGGGGAAGGTGTTTCAGTGTGTGCGGATGGGGTTTCAGTTTGTGCGGAAGGTGTTTCAGTGTGTGGGGAAGGGGTTTCAGTGTGTGGGGAAGGTGTTTCATTGTGTGCAGATGGCGTTTAAGTGTGTGGGGAAGGGGATTCTGTGTGTGCGGAAGGTGCTTCATTGTGTGGGGAAGGTGTTTCATTGTGTGTGGAAGGGTATTCAGTGTGTGGGGAAGGGGTTTGAATGTGTGGGGAGGGGGTTTCAGTGTGTGGGGAAGGGTTTAACAGTGTGCGGAATGGGTTTTGGTGTGTAGGGAAGGTGTTTCAGTGTGTGGGGAAGGGGTTTCAGTATGTGGGGTAGGGGTTTCAGTGTGTGGGGAAGGGTGTCAGTGTGTGGGACAGGGTTTCAGTGTGTGGGGAAGGTATTTCAGTGTGTGTGGAAGGGGTCTCAGTGTGTGGGGAAGGGTTTCAGTGTGTGGGGAAGGGGTTTCAGTGTGTGGGGATGTGTTTCAGTGTGTGGGGAAGGGGTTTCAGTGTGTGGGGAAGGTATTTCAGTGTGTGTGGAAGGCGTTTCAGTGTGTGGGGAAGGTGTTTCAGTATGTGGGGAAGGGGATTCAGTGTGTGGGGAAGGTGTTTCAGTGCGTGCGGATGGGGTTTCAGATTGTGCGGAAGGTGTTTCAGTGTGTGGGGAAGCGGTTTCAGTGTGTGGGGAAGGTGTTGCATTGTGTGCAGAAGGCGTCTCAGTGTGTGGGGAAGGGGATTCTGTGTGTGCGGAAGGTGTTTCATTGTGTGGGGAAGGTGTTTCATTGTGTGTGGAAGGGAATTCAGTGTGTGGGGAATGGGTTTCAATGTGTGGGGAATGGGTTTCGGTGAGTGGGGAAGGTGTTTCAGTGTGTGTGGAAGGGGTTTCAGTAAGTGGGGAAGAGGTTTCAGTGTGTGGGGTAGGGTTTCACTGTGTGATGAAGGGGTATCAGTGTGTGGGGAAGGTGTTCCAGTGTCTGGGGAAGGTATTTCAGTGTGTGGGGAAGGGAATTCAGTTTGTGGGGAAGGTGTTTCATTCTGTGGGGGAGGTGTTTCAGTGAGTGGGGAAGTGGTTTCAGTGTGTGGGGAAGATGTTTCAGTGTGTGGGGATGTGTTACAGTGTGTGGGGAAGGGGTTCAGTGTGTGGGGAAGGTGTTACAGTGTGTGGGGTTGCGTTTCAGTGTGTGGGGATGGGTTTCAGTGTGTGGGGATGGGTTTCAGTGTGTGCGGAATGGGTTTCAGTTTGTGGGGAAGTTGTTTCTGTGTGTGGGGATGTGTTTCAGTGTGTGGGGAAGGGGTTTCAGTGTGTGGGGATGGGGTTTCAGTGTGTGGGGATGGGTTTCAGTGTGTGCAGAAGGGGTTTCAGTGTGTGCAGAAGGTGTTTCAGTGTGTGGGGAAGGGGTTTCAGTGTGTGGGGAAGCTGTTGCATTGTGTGGGGAAGGCGTTTCAGTGTGTGGGGATGTGTTTCATTGTGTGGGGAAGGGGTTTCTGTGTGTGGGGAAGGTGTTTCAGTGTGTGAGGAAGGAGTTTCAGTGTGTGGGGAAGGGGTTTCAGTGTGTGGGGAAGGATTTCACTGAGTGCAGAAGGGGTTTCAATGTTTGGGGAAGGTGTTTCAGTGTGTCTGGATGGTGTTTCAGTGTGTGGGGAAGTGTTTCAGTGTGTGGGGAAGGCGTTTCAGTGTGTGGAGATGTGTTTCATTGTGTGGGGAAGGGGTTTCAGTGTGTGGGGATGTGTTTCAGTGTGTGGGGAAGGGGTTTCAGTGTGTGGGGAAGGTATTTCAGTGTGTGTGGAAGGCGTTTCAGTGTGTGGGGAAGGTGTTTCAGTATGTGGGGAAGGGGATTCAGTGTGTGGGGAAGGTGTTTCAGTGTGTGCGGATGGGGTTTCAGTTTGTGCGGAAGGTGTTTCAGTGTGTGGGGAAGGGGTTTCAGTGTGTGGGGAAGGTGTTTCATTGTGTGCAGATGGCGTTTAAGTGTGTGGGGAAGGGGATTCTGTGTGTGCGGAAGGTGCTTCATTGTGTGGGGAAGGTATTTCATTGTGTGTGGAAGGGTATTCAGTGTGTGGGGAAGGGGTTTGAATGTGTGGGGAGGGGGTTTCAGTGTGTGGGGAAGGGTTTAACAGTGTGCGGAATGGGTTTCGGTGTGTAGGGAAGGTGTTTTAGTGTGTGGGGAAGGGGTTTCAGTATGTGGGGTAGGGGTTTCAGTGTGTGGGGAAGGGTGTCAGTGTGTGGGACAGGGTTTCAGTGTGTGGGGAAGGTATTTCAGTGTGTGTGGAAGGGGTCTCAGTGTGTGGGGAAGGGTTTCAGTGTGTGGGGAAGGGGTTTCAGTGTGTGGGGATGTGTTTCAGTGTGTGGGGAAGGGGTTTCAGTGTGTGGGGAAGGTATTTCAGTGTGTGTGGAAGGCGTTTCAGTGTGTGGGGAAGGTGTTTCAGTATGTGGGGAAGGGGATTCAGTGTGTGGGGAAGGTGTTTCAGTGCGTGCGGATGGGGTTTCAGATTGTGCGGAAGGTGTTTCAGTGTGTGGGGAAGCGGTTTCAGTGTGTGGGGAAGGTGTTGCATTGTGTGCAGAAGGCGTCTCAGTGTGTGGGGAAGGGGATTCTGTGTGTGCGGAAGGTGTTTCATTGTGTGGGGAAGGTGTTTCATTGTGTGTGGAAGGGAATTCAGTGTGTGGGGAATGGGTTTCAATGTATGGGGAATGGGTTTCGGTGAGTGGGGAAGGTGTTTCAGTGTGTGTGGAAGGGGTTTCAGTATGTGGGGAAGAGGTTTCAGTGTGTGGGGTAGGGTTTCACTGTGTGGTGAAGGGGTATCAGTGTGTGGGGAAGGTGTTCCAGTGTCTGGGGAAGGTATTTCAGTGTGTGGGGAAGGGAATTCAGTTTGTGGGGAAGGTATTTCATTCTTTGGGGGAGGTGTTTCAGTGAGTGGGGAAGTGGTTTCAGTGTGTGGGGAAGATGTTTCAGTGTGTGGGGATGTGTTACAGTGTGTGGGGAAGGGGTTCAGTGTGTGGGGAAGGTGTTTCAGTGTGTGGGGTTGCGTTTCAGTGTGTGGGGATGGGTTTCAGTGTGTGGGGATGGGTTTCAGTGTGTGCGGAATGGGTTTCAGTGTGTGGGGAAGGTGTTTCTGTGTGTGGGGCTGTGTTTCAGTGTGTGGGGAAGGGGTTTCAGTGTGTGGGGAAGGGGTTTCAGTGTGTGGGGATGGGTTTCAGTGTGTGCAGAAGGGGTTTCAGTGTGTGCGGAAGGTGTTTCAGTGTGTGGGGAAGGGGTTTCAGTGTGTGGGGAAGCTGTTTCATTGTGTGCGGAAGGGGTTTCAGTTTGTGGGGAAGGGGATTCAGTGTGTTGGGAAGTTGTTTCAGTGTGTGGGGAAGGTGTTTCATTGTGTTCGGAAGGGTATTCAGTGTGTGGGGAAGGGGTTTCAGTTTGTGGGGAAGGGGTTGCAGTATGTGGGGAGGGGGTTTCATTGTGCGGGGAAGGGTTTCAGTGTGTGCGGAAGGGGTTCAGTGTGTGGGGAAGGGGTTTCAGTGTGTGCGGAAGGTGTTGCAGTGTGTGGGGAAGTGTTTCAGTGTGTGGGGAAGGATTACAGTGTCTGGGGACGGGGTTTCAGTGTGTGGGAAAGGGGTTTCAGTGTGTGGGGAAGTGTTTCAGTGTGTGCGGAATGGGTTTCTGTGTGTGGGGAAGGTGTTTCAGTGTGTGGGGAAGGAGTTTCTGTGTGTGGGGAAGGTGTTAAAGTGTGTGGGGAAGGGGTTTCAGTGTGTGGGGAAGGGGTTTCAGTGTGTGGGGAAGGTGTTTCAGTGTGTGGGGAAGGGGTTGCAGAGTGTGCCGAAGGGTTTCAGTGTGTGGGGAAGGTGTTTCAGTGTGTGGGGAAGGGATTTCAGTGAGTGGGGAAGGTGTTTCCTTGTGTGCGGAAGGGGTTTCAGTGTGTGGGGATGTGGTTTCAGTGTGTAGGGAAGGTGTTTCACTGTGTGGGGAAGGTGTTTCATTGTGTGCGGAAGGGGATTCAGTGTGTAGGGAAGTGGTTTCAGTGTGTGGGGAAGTGGTTTCAGTTTGTGGGGTTGGGTTTCATTGTGTGGGGAAGGGGTTTCAGTGTGAAGGGATGTGTTTCAGTGTTTGGGGAATGTGTTTCAGTGTGTGGGGAAGGGTTTCACTCTGAGCGGAAAGGGTTTCTGTGTGTGGGGAAGTGGTTTCAGTGTGTGGGGAAGGTGTTTCAGTGTGTGTGGAAGGGGTTTCAGTGTGTGGGGAAGGTGTTTCAGTGTGTGCGGAAGGGGTTTCAGTGTGTGCGGAAGGTGTTTCAGTGTGTGGGGAAGAGGTTTCAGTGTGTGGGGAAGCTGTTTCATTGTGTGAGGAAGGGGTTTCAGTTGGTGGGGAAGGGGATACAGTGTGTGGGGAAGTTGTTTCAGCGTGTGGGGAAGGTGTTTCATTGTGTGCGGAAGGGTATTCAGTGTGTGGGGAAGGGGTTACAGTTTGTGGGGAAGGGGTTGCAGTATGTGGGGAAGGGATTTCAGTGTGTGGGGAAGGGTTTCAGTGTGTGGGGAAGGGATTCAGTATGTGGGGAAGGGGTTTCAGTGTGTGGGGAAGGGGTTTCAGTGTGTGGGGAAGTGTTTCAGTGTGTGGGGAAGGATAACAGTGTCTGGGGACGGGGTTTCAGTGTGTGGGAAAGGGGTTTCAGTGTGTGGAAGGGTTTCAGTGTGTGCAGAAGGGGTTTCTGTGTGTGGGGAAGGTGTTTCAGTGTGTGGGGAAGGAGTTTCAGTGTGTGGGGAAGGGGTATCAGTGTGTGGGGAAGGATTTCACTGAGTGCAGAAGGGGTTTCAGTGTTTGGGGAAGGGGTTTCAGTGTGTGGGGGGTTGTTTCAGTGTGTGGGGAAGTGTTTCAGTGTGTGGGGAAGGCGTTTCAGTGTGTGGGGATGTGTTTCTGTGTGTGGCAAAGGCGTTTCAGTATGTGGGGATGTGTTTCAGTGTGTGGGGAAGGGGTTTCAGTGTGTGGGGAAGGTATTTCAGTGTGTGTGGAAGGCGTTTCCGTGTGTGGGGAAGGTGTTTCAGTATGTGGGGAATGGGATTCAGTGTGTGGGGAAGGTGTTTCAGTGTGTGGGGAAGGGGTTTCAGTTTGTGTGGAAGGTGTTTCAGTGTGTGGGGAAGGTGTTTCAGTGTGTGCGGATGGGGTTTCAGTTTGTGCGGAAGGTGTTTCAGCGTGTGGGGAAGGGGTTTCAGTGTGTGGGAAGGTGTTTCATTGTGTGCAGATGGCGTTTAAGTGTGTGGGGAAGGGGATTCAGTGTGTGCGGAAGGTGTTTCATTGTGTGGGGAAGGTGTTTCATTGTGTGTGGAAGGGTATTCAGTGTGTGGGGAAGGGGTTTCAATGTGTGGGGAGGGGGTTTCAGTGTGTGGGGAAGGGTTTAACAGTGTGCGGAACGGGTTGCGGTGTGTGGGGAAGGTGTTTCAGTGTCTGTGGAAGGGGTTTAAGAGTGTGGGGAAGGGGTTTCAGTGTGTGGGGAAGGGGTTTCAGTGTGTGGGGAAGGTGTTTCTGTTTGTGCGGAAGGGGTTTCAGTGTGTGCGGAAGGTGTTTCAGTGTGTGGTGCAGGGTTTTCAGTGTGTGGGGAAGCTGGTTCATTGTGTGCGGAAGGGGTTTCAGTATGTGGGGAAGGGGATTCAGTGTTTGGGGAAGTTGTTTCAGCGTGTGGGGAAGGTGTTTCATTGTATGCAGAAGGGTATTCAGTGTGTGGGGAAGTGGTTTCAGCTTGTGGGGAAGGGGTTGCAGTATGTGTGGAAGGGATTTCAGTGTGTGGGGAAGGATTTCAGTGTGTGGGGAAGGGGTTCAGTGTGTGGGGAAGGGGTTTCAGTGTGTGGGGAAGGGGTTTCAGTGTGTGGGGAAGTGTTTCAGTGTGTGTCGAGGATTACAGTGTCTGGGGACGGGGTTTCAGTGTGTGGGAAAGGAGTTTCAGTGTGTGGGGAAGGGTTTCAGTGTGTGCGGAAGGGGTTTCTGTGTGTGGGGAAGGTGTTTCAGTGTGTGGGGAAGGAGTTTCAGTGTGTGGGGAAGGGGTTTCAGTGTGTGGGGAAGGATTTCACTGAGTGCAAAAGGGGTTTCAGTGTTTGGGGAAGGGGTTTCAGTGTGTCGGGATGGTGTTTCAGTGTGTGGGGTAGTGTTTCAGTGTGTGGGGAAGGCGTTTCAGTGTGTGGGGATGTGTTTCAGTGTGTGAGGAAGGGGTTTCAGTGCTTGGGGATGTGTTTCAGTGTGTGGGGAAGGGGTTTCAGTGTGTGGGGAAGGTAGTTCAATGTGTGTGGAAGGTGTTTCAGTGTGTGGGGAAGGTGTTTCAGTATGTGGGGAAGGGGATTCAGTGTGTGGGAAAGGTGTTTCAGTGTGTGCGGATGGGGTTTCAGTTTGTGCGGAAGGTGTTTCAGTGTGTGGGGAAGGGGTTTCAGTGTGTGGGGAAGGTGTTTCATTGTGTGCAGATGGCGTTTAAGTGTGTGGGGAAGGGGATTCTGTGTGTGCGGAAGGTGTTTCATTGTGTGGGGAAGGTGTTTCATTGTGTGTGGAAGGGTATTCAGTGTGTGGGGAAGGGGTTTCAATGTGTGGGGAGGGGGTTTCAGTGTGTGGGGAAGGGTTTAACAGTGGGCGGAATGGGTTTCAGTTTGTGGGGAAGGTGTTTCAGTGTGTGGGGAAGGGGTTTCAGTATGTGGGGTAGGGGTTTCAGTGTGTGGGGAAGGTGTTTTAGTTTGTGGGGAAGGGGTTTCAGAGTGTGGGGAAGGTGTTTCATTGTGTGCAGATGGCGTTTAAGTGTGTGGGGAAGGGGATTCTGTGTGTGCGGAAGGTGTTTCATTGTGTGGGGAAGGTGTTTCATTGTGTGTGGAAGGGTATTCAGTGTGTGGGGAAGGGGTTTCAATGTGTGGGGAGGGGGTTTCAGTGTGTGGGGAAGGGTTTAACAGTGTGCGGAACGGGTTGCGGTGTGTGGGGAAGGTGTTTCAGTGTCTGTGGAAGGGGTTTAAGAGTGTGGGGAAGGGGTTTCAGTGTGTGTGGAAGGGGTTTCAGTGTGTGGGGAAGGTGTTTCTGTTTGTGCGGAAGGGGTTTCAGTGTGTGCGGAAGGTGTTTCAGTGTGTGGTGCAGGGTTTTCAGTGTGTGGGGAAGCTGGTTCATTGTGTGCGGAAGGGGTTTCAGTATGTGGGGAAGGGGATTCAGTGTTTGGGGAAGTTGTTTCAGCGTGTGGGGAAGGTGTTTCATTGTATGCAGAAGGGTATTCAGTGTGTGGGGAAGTGGTTTCAGCTTGTGGGGAAGGGGTTGCAGTATGTGTGGAAGGGATTTCAGTGTGTGGGGAAGGATTTCAGTGTGTGGGGAAGGGGTTCAGTGTGTGGGGAAGGGGTTTCAGTGTGTGGGGAAGGGGTTTCAGTGTGTGGGGAAGTGTTTCAGTGTGTGTCGAGGATTACAGTGTCTGGGGACGGGGTTTCAGTGTGTGGGAAAGGAGTTTCAGTGTGTGGGGAAGGGTTTCAGTGTGTGCGGAAGGGGTTTCTGTGTGTGGGGAAGGTGTTTCAGTGTGTGGGGAAGGAGTTTCAGTGTGTGGGGAAGGGGTTTCAGTGTGTGGGGAAGGATTTCACTGAGTGCAGAAGGGGTTTCAGTGTTTGGGGAAGGGGTTTCAGTGTGTCGGGATGGTGTTTCAGTGTGTGGGGTAGTGTTTCAGTGTGTGGGGAAGGCGTTTCAGTGTGTGGGGATGTGTTTCAGTGTGTGAGGAAGGGGTTTCAGTGCTTGGGGATGTGTTTCAGTGTGTGGGGAAGTGGTTTCAGTGTGTGGGGAAGGTAGTTCAATGTGTGTGGAAGGTGTTTCAGTGTGTGGGGAAGGTGTTTCAGTATGTGGGGAAGGGGATTCAGTGTGTGGGAAAGGTGTTTCAGTGTGTGCGGATGGGGTTTCAGTTTGTGCGGAAGGTGTTTCAGTGTGTGGGGAAGGGGTTTCAGTGTGTGGGGAAGGTGTTTCATTGTGTGCAGATGGCGTTTAAGTGTGTGGGGAAGGGGATTCTGTGTGTGCGGAAGGTGTTTCATTGTGTGGGAAAGGTGTTTCATTGTGTGTGGAAGGGTATTCAGTGTGTGGGGAAGGGGTTTCAATGTGTGGGGAGGGGGTTTCAGTGTGTGGGGAAGGGTTTAACAGTGGGCGGAATGGGTTTCAGTTTGTGGGGAAGGTGTTTCAGTGTGTGGGGAAGGGGTTTCAGTATGTGGGGTAGGGGTTTCAGTGTGTGGGGAAGGGTGTCAGTGTGTGGGGCAGGGTTTCAGTGTGTGGGGAAGGTATTTCAGTGTGTGTGGAAGGTGTCTCAGTGTATGGGGAAGATGTTTCAGTGCGTGCGGATGGGGTTTCAGTTTGTGCGGAAGGTGTTTCAGTGTGTGGGGAAGGGGTTTCAGTGTGTGGGGAATGTGTTTCATTGTGTGCGGAAGGCGTTTCAGTGTGTGGGGAAGGTGTTTCATTGTGTGTGGAAGGGAATTCAGTGTGTGGGGAATGGGTTTCAATGTGTGGGGAATGGGTTTCGGTGTGTGGGGAAGGTGCTTCAGTGTGTGTGGAAGGGGTTTCAGTATGTGGGGTAGGGGTTTCAGTGTGTGGGGAAGGGTTTCAGTGTGTGGGGAAGGGTTTCAGTGTGTGCGGAAGTGGTATCTGTGTGTGAGGAAGGGTTTCAGTGTGTGGGGAATGTGTTACAGTGTTTGCGGAAGGGGTTTCAGTTTGAGTTGAAGGGGGTTCAGTGCGTGGGGAAGAGGTTTCAGTGTGTGGGGTAGGGTTTCACTGTGTGGTGAAGGGGTATCAGTGTGTGGGGAAGGTGTTTCAGTGTCAGGGGAAGGTATTTCAGTGTGTGGGGAAGGGATTTCAGTTTGTGGGGAAGGTGTTTCAGTGTGTGGGGGAGGTGTTTCAGTGAGTGGGGAAGTGGTTTCAGTGTGTGGGGAAGATGTTTCAGTGTGTGGGGATGTGTTACAGTGTGTGGGGAAGGGGTTCAGTGTGTGGGGAAGGTGTTTCAGTGTGTGGGGTTGCGTTTCAGTGTGTGGGGATGGGTTTCAGTGTGTGGGGAAGGTGTTTCAATGTGTGCAGAAGGCGTTTCAGTGTGTGGGGAAGGGAACTATGTGTGTGCGGAAGGTGTTTCATTGTGTGGGGAAGATGTTTCATTGTGTGTGGAAGGGAATTCAGTGTGTGGGGAATGGGTTTCAATGTGTGGGGAATGGGTTTCGGTGTGTGCGGAAGGTGTTTCAGTGTGTGTGGAAGGGGTTTCAGTATGTGGGGTAGGGGTTTCAGTGTGTGGGGAAGGGTTTCAGTGTGTGGGGAAGGTTTTCAGTGTGTGCGGAAGGGGTATCAGCATGTGAGGAAGGGTTTCAGTGTGTGGGGAATGTGTTACAGTGTGTGCAGAAGTGGTTTCGGTGTGTGGCGGAGGTGTTTCAGTGTGTGGGGAAGGTGTTTCAGTTTGTGTGGAAGGGGTTTCAGTGCGTGGCGAAGAGGTTTCAGTGTGTGGGGTAGGGTTTCACTGTGTGATGAAGGGGTATCAGTGTGTGGGGAAGGTGTTTCAGTGTCTGGGGAAGGTATTTCAGTGTGTGGGGAAGGGATTTCAGTTTGTGGGGAAGGTGTTTCAGTGTGTGGGGGAGGTGTTTCAGTGAGTGGGGAAGTGGTTTCAGTGTGTGGGGAAGATGTTTCAGTGTGTGGGGATGTGTTACAGTGTGTGGGGAAGGGGTTCAGTGTGTGGGGATGGGTTTCAGTGTGTGGGGATGGGTTTCAGTGTGTGTGGAAGGGGTTTCAGTGTGTGGGGAAGGTGTTTCTGTGTGTGGGGATGTGTTTCAGTGTGTGGGGAAGGGGGTTCAGAGTGTGGGGAAGGGGTTTCAGTGTGTGGGGATGGGTTTCAGTGTGTGGGGATGGGTTTCAGTGTGTGCGGAAGGGGTTTCAGTGTGTGAGGAAGGTGTTTCAGTGTGTGGGGAAGGGTTTCAGTGTGTGGGGAAGGGGTTTCAATGTTTGGAGAAGGTGTTTCATTGTGTGGGGAAGGGGTTTCAGAGTGTGGGTAATGGTTTTAGTGTGTGGGAAAGGGGATTCAGGGAGTGGGGAAGGGGTTTCAGAGTGTGGGGAAGGGTTTCAGAGTGTGGGGAAGGGGTTTCAGTGTGTGGGGAAGGGGTTTCAGTGTGTGGGGATGTGATTCAGTGTGTGGAGAAGGGGTTTCAGTGTGTGGGGAAGGGGTTTCAGTGTGTGGGGAAGGGTTTCACTGTGTGCGGAAGGGGTTTCAGTGTGTGGGGAAGGGGGTTCAGAGTGTGGGGAAGGGGTTTCAGTGTGTGGGGATGGGTTTCAGTGTGTGGGGATGGGTTTCAGTGTGTGCGGAAGGGGTTTCAGTGTGTGAGGAAGGTGTTTCAGTGTGTGGGGAAGGGTATCAGTGTGTGGGGAAGGGGTTTCAGCGTGTGGGGAAGGGGTTTCAATGTGTGGGGAAGGTGTTTCAGTGTGTGTGGTAGAGGTTTCAGTGTTTGGGGAAGGGGTTTCAGTTTGTGGGGAAGGTGTTTCAGTGTGTGCGGAAGGGGTTTCAGTCTGTGGGGATGGGGTTTCAGTGTGTGGGGATGTGTTTCAGTGTGTGGGGAAGGGGTTTCAGTGTGTGGGGAGGGGTTTCACTGGGTGCGGAAGGGGTTTCAGTGTGTGGGGAAGGTGTTTCAGTGTGTGGGGAAGGTGTTTCAGTGTGTGGGAAGGGGTTTCAGTGTGTGGGTATGTGTTTTAGTGTGTGGGGAAGGGGTTTCAGTGTGTGGGGATGTGTTTCAGTGTGTGGAGAAGGTATTTCAGTGTGTGGGGAAGGGTTTCACTGTGTGGGGATGGTGTTTCAGTGTGTGCAGAAGGGGTTTCAGTGTGTGCGGAAGGCATTTCAGTGTGTGGGGAATGGGTTTCAGTATGTGGGGAATGGGTGTCAGTGTGTGGGGAATGTGTTTCGGTGTGTGGTGTAGGGGTATCAGTGTGTGGGGAAGGTGTTTCAGTGTGTGGGGATGTGTTTCAGTGTTTGGGGAAGGGGTTTCAGTGCTTGGGGAAGGGTTTCACTGTGTGCGGAAGGGGTTTCAGTGGGTGGGGAGGGGGTTTCAGTGTGTGGGGAAGGTGTTTCAATGTGTGTGGAAGGGGTTTCAGTGTTTGGGGAAGGGGTTTCAGTGTCTGCGGAAGGGGATTCAGTGTGTGCGGAAGGTGTTTCAGTGTGTGGGGAAGGGGTTCAGTGTGTTGGGAAGGTGTTTCATTGTGTGCGGAAGGAGTTTCAGTTTGTGGGGAAGGGGATTCAGTGTGTGGGGAAGGTGTTTCATTGTGTGGGCAAGGTGTTTCATTGTGTGCGGAAGGGTATTCAGTTTATGGGGAAGGTGTTTCAGTGTGTGGGGGAGGTGTTTCAGTGAGTGGGGAAGTGGTTTCAGTGTGTGGGGAAGATGTTTCAGTGTGTGGGGATGTGTTACAGTGTGTGGGGAAGGGGTTCGGTCTGTGGGGAAGGTGTTTCAGTGTGTGGGGTTTCGTTTCAGTGTGTGGGGATGGGTTTCAGTGTGTGGGGATGGGTTTCAGTGTGTGCGGAAGGGGTTTCAGTGTGTGTGGAAGGTGATTCTGTGTGTGGGGATGTGTTTCAGTGTGTGGTGAAGGGGTTTCAGTGTGTGGGGATGCGTTTCAGTGTGTGGGGATGGGTTTCAGTGTGTGCCTAAGGGGTTTCAGTGTGTGGGGAAGGTGTTTCAGTGTGTGGGGAAGGGTTTCAGTGTGTGGGGAAGGGGTTTCAGTGTTTGGGGAAGGTGTTTCATTGTGTGGGGAAGGGGTTTCAGAGTGTGGGTAATGGTTTCAGTGTGTGGGAAAGGGGTTTCAGTGTGTGGGGAGGGGGTTTCAGTGTGTGGGGAAGGTGTTTCAGTGTGTGTGGAAGGGGTTTCAGTGTTTGGGGAAGGGGTTTCAGTGTCTGCAGAAGGGGTTTCAGTGTGTGCGGAAGGTGTTTCAGTGTGTGGGGAAGGGGTTCAGTGTGTTGGGAAGGTGTTTCATTGTGTGCGGAAGGAGTTTCAGTTTGTGGGGAAGGGGATTCAGTGTGTGGGGAAGGTGTTCCATTGTGTGGGCAAGGTGTTTCATTGTGTGCGGATGGGTATTCAGTTTATGGGGAAGGTGTTTCAGTGTGTGGGGAAGGGGTTCGGTGTGTGGGGAAGGTGTTTCAGTGTGTGGGGTTTCGTTTCAGTGTGTGGGGATGGGTTTCAGTGTGTGGGGATGGGTTTCAGTGTGTGCGGAAGGGGTTTCAGTGTGTGTGGAAGGTGTTTCTGTGTGTGGGGATGTGTTTCAGTGTGTGGGGAAGGGGTTTCAGTGTGTGTGGATGCGTTTCAGTGTGTGGGGATGGGTTTCAGTGTGTGCCTAAGGGGTTTCAGTGTGTGGGGAAGGTGTTTCAGTGTGTGGGGAAGGGTTTCAGTGTGTGGGGAAGGGGTTTCAGTGTTTGGGGAAGGTGTTTCATTGTGTGGGGAAGGGGTTTCAGAGTGTGGGTAATGGTTTCAGTGTGTGGGAAAGGTGTTTCAGGGAGGGGGAAGGTGTTTCAGTGTGTGGGGAAGGGTTTCAGTGGGTGGGGAACGGGTTTCAGTGTGTGGGGAAGGGGTTTCAGTGTGTGGGGATGTGATTCAGTGTGTGGAGAAGGGGTTTCAGTGTGTGGGGAAGGGGTTTCCGTGTGTGGGGAAGGGTTTCACTGTGTGCGGAAGGGGTTTCAGTGTGTGGGGAAGGGGTTTCAGTGTGTGGGGAAGGTGTTTCAGTGTGTGCGGAAGGGGTTTCAGTGTGTGGGGAAGGGGTTTCAGTGTGTGGGGAAGGTGTTTCAGTGTGTGTGGAAGGGGTTTCAGTGTGTGCGGTAGAGGTTTCAGTGTGTGGGGAAGGGGTTTCAGTTTGTGGGCAAGGTTTTTCAGTGTTTGCGGAAGGGGTTTCAGTGTGTGGGGATGCGGTTTCAGTGTGTGGGGAAGGGGTTTCAGTGTGTGGGGAAGGGGTTTCAGTGTGTGGGGATGGGTTTCACTGTGTGCGGAAGGGGTTTCAGTGTGTGGGGAAGGTGTTTCAGTGTGTGGGGAAGGCGTTTCAGTGTGTGGGAAGGGGTTTCAGTGTGTGGGTATGTGTTTTAGTTTGTGGGGAAGGGGTTTCAGTGTGTGGGGATGCGTTTCAGTGTGTGGGGAAGGTATTTCAGTGTGTGGGGAAGGGTTTCACTGTGTGGGGATGGTGTTTCAGTGTGTGCAGAAGGGGTTTCAGTGTGTGCGGAAGGCATTTCAGTGTGTGGGGAATGGGTTTCAGTATGTGGGGAAGGGGTTTCAGTGTGTGGGGAATGTGTTTCAGTGTGTGGTGAAGGGGTATCAGTGTGTGGGGAAGGTGTTTCAGTGTGTGGGGAAGCGTTTCACTGTGTGCGGAAGGGGTTTCAGTGTGTGGGGAGGGGATTTCAGTGTGTGGGGAAGATGTTTCAGTGTGTGTGGAAGGGTTTTCAGTGTGTGGGGAAGGGGTTTCAGTGTCTGCGGAAGGTGTTTCAGTGTGTGCCGAAGGTGTTTCATTGTGTGCGGAAGGGTATTCTGTGAGTGGGGAAGGGGTTTCAGTGTGTGGGGATGGGTTTCAGTGTGTGGGGATGGGTTTCAGTGTGTGCCTAAGGGGTTTCAGTGTGTGGGGAAGGCGTTTCAGTGTGTGGGGAAGGGTTTCAGTGTGTGGGGAAGGGGTTTCACTGTTTGGGGAAGGTGTTTCATTGTGTGGGGAAGGGGTTTCAGTGTGTGGGTAATGGTTTCAGTGTGTGGGAAAGGGGTTTCAGGGAGGGGGAAGGGGTTTCAGAGTGTGGGGAAGGGTTTCAGTGTGTGGGGAATGGGTTTCAGTGTGTGCGAAGGGGTTTCAGTTTGTGGGGATGTGATTCAGTGTGTGGAGAAGGGGTTTCAGTGTGTGGGGAAGGGTTTTCCGTGTGTGGGGAAGGGTTTCACTGTGTGCGGAAGGGGTTTCAGTGTGTGGGGAAGGGGTTTCAGTGTGTGGGGAAGGTGTTTCAGTGTTTGCGGAAGGGGTTTCAGTGTGTGGGGAAGGGGTTTCAGTGTGTGGGGAAGGTGTTTTAATGTGTGTGGAAGGGGTTTCAGTGTGTGCGGTAGAGGTTTCAGTGTGTGGGGAAGGGGTTTCAGTTTGTGGGGAAGGTGTTTCAGTGTGTGCGGAAGGGGTTTCAGTGTGTGGGGATGCGGTTTCAGTGTGTGGGGAAGGGGTTTCAGTGTGTGGGGAAGGGGTTTCAGTGTGTGCGGATGGGTTTCACTGTGTGCGGAAGGGGTTTCAGTGTGTGGGGAAGGTGTTTCAGTCTGTGGGGAAGGTGTTTCAGTGTGTGGGAAGGGGTTTCAGCGTGTGGGTATGTGTTTTAGTGTGTGGGGAAGGGGTTTCAGTGTGTGGGGATGTGTTTCAGTGTGTGGGGAAGGTATTTCTGTGTTTGGGGAATGGTTTCACTATGTGGGGATGGTGTTTCAGTGTGTGCAGAAAGGCTTTCAGTGTATGCGGAAGGCATTTCAGTGTGTGGGGAATGGGTTTCAGTATGTGGGGAAGGGGTTTCAGTGTGTGGGGAATGTGTTTCAGTGTGTGGTGAAGGGGTATCAGTGTGTGGGGAAGGTGTTTCAGTGTGTGGGGATGGGTTTAACTGTGCGCGGAAGGTGTTTCAGTGTGTGGGGAAGTTGTTTCAGTGTGTGGGGAAGGGGTTTCAGTATGTGGGGAAGGGGTTTCAGTATGTGGGGAAGGGTTTCAGTGAGTGGGGAAGGGGGTCAGTGTGTGGGGAAGGGGTTTCAGTGTGTGGGGAAGGGGTTTCAGTATGTGGGGAAGGGGTTTCAGTGTGTGGGGAAGTGTTTCAGTGTGTGGGGAAGGATTACAGTGTCTGGGGACGGGGTTTCAGTGTGTGGGAAAGGGGTTTCCGTGTGTGGGGAAGGGTTTCAGTGTGTGCGGAAGGGGTTTCAGTGTGTGGGGAAGGGTTTCAGTGTGTGGGGAAGGTGTTTCAGTGTGTGGGGAAGGGGTTTCATTATGTGGGGAAGGGTTTCACTGAGTGCACAGGGGTTTCTGTGTTTGGGGAAGGGGTTTCAGTCTGTGGTGAAGGTGTTTCAGTGTGTGGGGATGTGTTTCAGTGTGTGGGGAAGGCGTTTCAGTGTGTGGGGACGTGTTTCAGTTTGTGGGGAAGGGGTTTCAGTGTGTGGGGATGTGTTTCAGTGTGTGGGGAAGGGGTTGCAGTGTGTGGGGAAGGTGTTTCATTGTGTGGGGAAGGGGTTTCAGAGTGTGGGGAAGGGGTTTCAGTGTCTGCGGAAGGTGTTTCAGTGTGTGCCGAAGGTGTTTCATTGTGTGCGGAAGGGTATTCTGTGAGTGGGGAAGGGGTTTCAGTGTGTGGGGATGGGTTTCAGTGTGTGGGGATGGGTTTCAGTGTGTGCCTAAGGGGTTTCAGTGTGTGGGGAAGGCGTTTCAGTGTGTGGGGAAGGGTTTCAGTGTGTGGGGAAGGGGTTTCACTATTTGGGGAAGGTGTTTCATTGTGTGGGGAAGGGGTTTCAGTGTGTGGGTAATGGTTTCAGTGTGTGGGAAAGGGGTTTCAGGGAGGGGGAAGGGGTTTCAGAGTGTGGGGAAGGGTTTCAGTGTGTGGGGAATGGGTTTCAGTGTGTGCGAAGGGGTTTCAGTTTGTGGGGATGTGATTCAGTGTGTGGAGAAGGGGTTTCAGTGTGTGGGGAAGGGTTTTCCGTGTGTGGGGAAGGGTTTCACTGTGTGCGGAAGGGGTTTCAGTGTGTGGGGAAGGGGTTTCAGTGTGTGGGGAAGGTGTTTCAGTGTTTGCGGAAGGGGTTTCAGTGTGTGGGGAAGGGGTTTCAGTGTGTGGGGAAGGTGTTTTAATGTGTGTGGAAGGGGTTTCAGTGTGTGCGGTAGAGGTTTCAGTGTGTGGGGAAGGGGTTTCAGTTTGTGGGGAAGGTGTTTCAGTGTGTGCGGAAGGGGTTTCAGTGTGTGGGGATGCGGTTTCAGTGTGTGGGGAAGGGGTTTCAGTGTGTGGGGAAGGGGTTTCAGTGTGTGCGGATGGGTTTCACTGTGTGCGGAAGGGGTTTCAGTGTGTGGGGAAGGTGTTTCAGTCTGTGGGGAAGGTGTTTCAGTGTGTGGGAAGGGGTTTCAGCGTGTGGGTATGTGTTTTAGTGTGTGGGGAAGGGGTTTCAGTGTGTGGGGATGTGTTTCAGTGTGTGGGGAAGGTATTTCTGTGTTTGGGGAATGGTTTCACTATGTGGGGATGGTGTTTCAGTGTGTGCAGAAAGGCTTTCAGTGTATGCGGAAGGCATTTCAGTGTGTGGGGAATGGGTTTCAGTATGTGGGGAAGGGGTTTCAGTGTGTGGGGAATGTGTTCAGTGTGTGATGAAGGGGTATCAGTGTGTGGGGAAGGTGTTTCAGTGTGTGGGGATGGGTTTAACTGTGCGCGGAAGGGGTTTCAGTGTGTGGGGAAGTTGTTTCAGTGTGTGGGGAAGGGGTTTCAGTATGTGGGGAAGGGGTTTCAGTATGTGGGGAAGGGTTTCAGTGAGTGGGGAAGGGGTCAGTGTGTGGGGAAGGGGTTTCAGTGTGTGGGGAAGGGGTTTCAGTATGTGGGGAAGGGGTTTCAGTGTGTGGGGAAGTGTTTCAGTGTGTGGGGAAGGATTACAGTGTCTGGGGACGGGGTTTCAGTGTGTGGGAAAGGGGTTTCCGTGTGTGGGGAAGGGTTTCAGTGTGTGCGGAAGGGGTTTCAGTGTGTGGGGAAGGGTTTCAGTGTGTGGGGAAGGTGTTTCAGTGTGTGGGGAAGGGGTTTCATTATGTGGGGAAGGGTTTCACTGAGTGCACAAGGGGTTTCAGTGTTTGGGGAAGGGGTTTCAGTCTGTGGTGAAGGTGTTTCAGTGTGTGGGGATGTGTTTCAGTGTGTGGGGAAGGCGTTTCAGTGTGTGGGGACGTGTTTCAGTTTGTGGGGAAGGGGTTTCAGTGTGTGGGGATGTGTTTCAGTGTGTGGGGAAGGGGTTGCAGTGTGTGGGGAAGGTGTTTCAGTGTGTGTTGAAGGGGTTTCAGAGTGTGGGGTGGCGTTTCAGTGTGTGGGGAATTGGTTTCAGTGTGTGGGGAAGGGGTTTCAGTGTGTGGGGATGTGATTCAGTGTGTGGAGAAGGGGTTTCAGTGTGTGGGGAAGGGGTTTCCGTGTGTGGCGAAGGGTTTCACTGTGTGCGGAAGGGGTTTCAGTGTGTGGGGAAGGGGTTTCAGTGTGTGGGGACGGTGTTTCAGTGTGTGCGGAAGGGGTTTCAGTGTGTGGGGAAGGGGTTTCTGTGTGTGGGGAAGGGGTTTCAGTGTGTGGGGAAGCGTTTCACTGTGTGCGGAAGGGGTTTCAGTGTGTGGGGAGGGGGTTTCAGTGTGTGGGGAAGGTGTTTCAGTGTGTGTAGAAGGGGTTTCAGTGTGTGGGGAAGGGGTTTCAGTGTCTGCGGAAAGTGTTTCGGTGTGTGCCGAAGGTGTTTCATTGTGTGCGGACGGGTATTCAGTGTGTGCGGAAGGGGTTTCAGTGTGTGGGGAGGGGGTTTCAGTGTGTGCGGATGGGTTTAACTGTGCGCGGAAGGTGTTTCAGTGTGTGGGGAAGTTGTTTCAGTGTGTGGGGAAGGGGTTTCAGTATGTGGGGAAGGGGTTTCAGTGTGTGGGGAAGGGTTTCAGTGAGTGGGGAAGGGGGTCAGTGTGTGGGGAAGGGGTTTCAGTGTGTGGGGAAGGGGGTTTCAGTGTGTGGGGAAGTGTTTCAGTGTGTGGCGAAGGATTACAGTGTCTGGGGACGGGGTTTCAGTGTGTGGGAAAGGGGTTTCCGTGTGTGGGGAAATGTTTCAGTGTGTGCGGAAGGGGTTTCAGTGTGTGGGGAAGGGTTTCAGTGTGTGGGGAAGGTGTTTCAGTGTGTGGGGAAGGGGTTTCAGTGTGTGGGGAAGGGTTTCACTGAGTGCACAAGGGGTTTCAGTGTTTGGGGAAGGGGTTTCAGTGTGTGGGGATGTGTTTCAGTGTGTGGGGAAGGGGTTGCAGTGTGTGGGGAAGGTGTTTCAGTGTGTGTTGAAGGGGTTTCAGTGTGTGGGGAGGCGTTTCAGTGTATGGGGAAGGGGTTTCAGTGTGTGGGGAAGGGGTTTCAGTGTGTGGGGATGTGATTCAGTGTGTGGAGAAGGGGTTTCAGTGTGTGGGGAAGGGGTTTCCGTGTGTGGCAAAGGGGTTTCAGTGTCTGCAGAAGGGGTTTCAGTGTGTGTGGAATGTGTTTCAGTGTGTGGGGAAGGGGTTTCAGTGTGTGGGGAAGGTGTTTCATTGTGTGCGGAAGTGGTTTCAGTTTGTGGGGAAGGGGATTCAGTGTGTGGGGAAGGTGTTTCATTGTGTGGGGAAGGTGTTTCATTGTGTGCGGAAGGGTATTCAGTGTGTGGGGAAGGGGTTTCAGTGTGTGGGGAGGGGGTTTCAGTTTGTGTGGATGGGTTTAACTGTGTGCGGAAGGGGTTTCAGTGTGTGGGGAAGTTGTTTCAGTGTGTGGGGAAGGGGTTTCAGTATGTGGGGAAGGGGTTTCCGTGTGTGGGGAAGGGTTTCAGTGTGGGCGGAAGGGGTTTTAGTGTGTGGGGAAGGGTTTCAGTGTGTGGGGATGGGTTTAACTGTGCGCGGATGGGGTTTCAGTGTGTGGGGAAGTTGTTTCAGTGTGTGGGGAAGGGGTTTCAGTATGTGGGGAAGGTGTTTCAGTGTGTGGGGAAGGGTTTCAGTGAGTGGGGAAGTGGGTCAGTGTGTGGGGAAGGGGTTTCAGTGTGTGGGGAAGGGGTTTCAGTATGTGGGGAAGGGGTTTCAGTGTGTGCGGAAGGGGTTTCAGTGTGTGCGGAAGGGGTTTCAGTGTGTGGGGAAGGGTTTCAGTGTGTGGGGAAGGTGTTTCAGTGTGTGGGGAAGGGGTTTCATTATGTGGGGAAGGGTTTCACTGAGTGCACAAGGGGTTTCAGTGTTTGGGGAAGGGGTTTCAGTCTGTGGTGAAGGTGTTTCAGTGTGTGGGGATGTGTTTCAGTGTGTGGGGAAGGCGTTTCAGTGTGTGGGGATGTGTTTCAGTTTGTGGGGAAGGGGTTTCAGTGTGTGGGGATGTGTTTCAGTGTATGGGGAAGGGGTTGCAGTGTGTGGGGAACGTGTTTCAGTGTGTGTTGAAGGGGTTTCAGTGTGTGGGGAGGCGTTTCAGTGTGTGGGGAAGGGGTTTCAGTGTGTGGGGAAGGGGTTTCAGTGTGTGGGGATGTGATTCAGTGTGTGGAGAAGGGGTTTCAGTGTGTGGGGAAGGGGTTTCCGTGTGTGGCAAAGGGGTTTCAGTGTCTGCAGAAGGGGTTTCAGTGTGTGTGGAATGTGTTTCAGTGTGTGGGGAAGGGGTTTCAGTGTGTGGGGAAGGTGTTTCATTGTGTGCGGAAGTGGTTTCAGTTTGTGGGGAAGGGGATTCAGTGTGTGGGGAACGTTTTTCATTGTGTGGGGAAGGTGTTTCATTGTGTGCGGAAGGGTATTCAGTGTGTGGGGAAGGGGTTTCAGTGTGTGGGGAGGGGGTTTCAGTTTGTGTGGATGGGTTTAACTGTGCGCGGAAGGGGTTTCAGTGTGTGGGGAAGTTGTTTCAGTGTGTGGGGAAGGGGTTTCAGTATGTGGGGAAGGGGTTTCCGTGTGTGGGGTAGGGTTTCAGTGTGGGCGGAAGGGGTTTTAGTGTGTGGGGAAGGGTTTCAGTGTGTGGGGATGGGTTTAACTGTGCGTGGATGGGGTTTCAGTGTGTGGGGAAGTTGTTTCAGTGTGTGGGGAAGGGGTTTCAGTATGTGGGGAAGGTGTTTCAGTGTGTGGGGAAGGGTTTCAGTGAGTGGGGAAGTGGGTCAGTGTGTGGGGAAGGGGTTTCAGTGTGTGGGGAAGGGGTTTCAGTATGTGGGGAAGGGGTTTCAGTGTGTGGGGAAGTGTTTCAGTGTGTGGGGAAGGATTACAGTGTCTGGGGACGGGGTTTCAGTGTGTGAGAAAGGGGTTTCCGTGTGTGGGGAAGGGTTTCAGTGTGTGCGGAAGGGGTTTCAGTGTGTGGGGAAGGGCTTCAGTGTGTGGGGAAGGTGTTTCAGTGTGTGGGGAAGGGGTTTCATTATGTGGGGAAGGGTTTCACTGAGTGCACAAGGGGTTTCAGTGTTTGGGGAAGGGGTTTCAGTCTGTGGTGAAGGTGTTTCAGTGTGTGGGGATGTGTTTCAGTGTGTGGGGAAGGCGTTTCAGTGTGTGGGGACGTGTTTCAGTTTGTGGGGAAGGGGTTTCAGTGTGTGGGGATGTGTTTCAGTGTGTGGGGAAGGGGTTGCAGTGTGTGGGGAAGGTGTTTCAGTGTGTGTTGAAGGGGTTTCAGAGTGTGGGGTGGCGTTTCAGTGTGTGGGGAAGGGGTTTCAGTGTGTGGGGAAGGGGTTTCAGTGTGTGGGGATGTGATTCAGTGTGTGGAGAAGGGGTTTCAGTGTGTGGGGAAGGGGTTTCCGTGTGTGCCGAAGGGTTTCACTGTGTGCGGAAGGGGTTTCAGTGTGTGGGGAAGGGGTTTCAGTGTGTGGGGACGGTGTTTCAGTGTGTGCGGAAGGGGTTTCAGTGTGTGGGGAAGGGGTTTCAGTGTGTGGGGAAGGGGTTTCAGTGTGTGGGGAAGCGTTTCACTGTGTGCGGAAGGGGTTTCAGTATGTGGGGATGGTGTTTCAGTGTGTGGGGAAGGTGTTTCAGTGTGTGTGGAAGGGGTTTCAGTGCGTGCGGAAGGGGTTTCAGTGTCTGCGGAAAGTGTTTCAGTGTGTGCCGAAGGTGTTTCATTGTGTGCGGATGGGTATTCAGTGTGTGCGGAAGGGGTTTCAGTGTGTGGGGAGGGGATTTCAGTGTGTGGGGATGGGTTTAACTGTGCGCAGAAGGGGTTTCAGTGTGTGGGGAAGTTGTTTCAGTGTGTGGGGAAGGGGTTTCAGTATGTGGGGAAGGGGTTTCAGTGTGTGGGGAAGGGTTTCAGTGAGTGGGGAAGGGGGTCAGTGTGTGGGGAAGGGGTTTCAGTGTGTGGGGAAGGGGTTTCAGTGTGTGGGGAAGGGGTTTCAGTGTGTGGGGAAGTGTTTCAGTGTGTGGGGAAGGATTACAGTGTCTGGGGACGGGGTTTCAGTGTGTGGGAAAGGGGTTTCCGTGTGTGGGGAAGGGTTTCAGTGTGCGGAAGGGGTTTCAGTGTGTGGGGAAGGGTTTCGGTGTGTGGGGAAGCTGTTTCAGTGTGTGGGGAAGGGGTTTCAGTATGTGGGGAAGGGTTTCACTGAGTGCACAAGGGGTTTCAGTGTTTGGGGAAGGGGTTTCAGTCTGTGGTGAAGGTGTTTCAGTGTGTGGGGATGTGTTTCAGTGTGTGGGGAAGGCGTTTCAGTGTGTGGGGATGTGTTTCAGTTTGTGGGGAAGGGGTTTCAGTGTGTGGGGATGTGTTTCAGTGTGTGGGGAAGGGGTTGCAGTGTGTGGGGAAGGTGTTTCAATGTGTGTTGAAGGGGTTTCAGTGTGTGGGGAGGCGTTTCAGTGTGTGGGGAAGGGGTTTCAGTGTGTGGAGAAGGGGTTTCAGTGTGTGGGGATGTGATTCAGTGTGTGGAGAAGGGGTTTCAGTGTGTGGGGAAGGGGTTTCCGTGTGTGGCGAAGGGGTTTCAGTGTCTGCAGAAGGGGTTTCAGTGTGTGTGGAATGTGTTTCAGTGTGTGGGGAAGGGGTTTCAGTGTGTGGGGAAGGTGTTTCATTGTGTGCGGAAGTGGTTTCAGTTTGTGGGGAAGGGGATTCAGTGTGTGGGGAAGGTGTTTCATTGTGTGGGGAAGGTGTTTCATTGTGTGCGGAAGGGTATTCAGTGTGTGGGGAAGGGGTTTCAGTGTGTGGGGAGGGGGTTTCAGTTTGTGTGGATGGGTTTAACTGTGCGCGGAAGGGGTTTCAGTGTGTGGGGAAGTTGTTTCAGTGTGTGGGGAAGGGGTTTCAGTATGTGGGGAAGGGGTTTCCGTGTGTGGGGAAGGGTTTCAGTGTGGGCGGAAGGGGTTTCAGTGTGTGGGGAAGGGTTTCAGTGTGTGGGGAAGGTGTTTCAGTGTGTGGGGATGTGTTTCAGTGTGTGGGGAAGGCGTTTCAGTGTGTGGGGATGTGTTTCAGTTTGTGGGGAAGGGGTTTCAGTATGTGGGGATGTGTTTCAGTGTGTGGGGAAGGGTTTGCAGTGTGTGGGGAAGGTGTTTCAGTGTGTGTTGAAGGGGTCTCAGTGTGTGGGGAGGCGTTTCAATGTGTGGGGATGTGTTTCAGTGCGTGGGGAAAGTGTTTCAGTTTGTGCAGAAGAAGTTTCAGTTTCTGCGGAAGGTGTTTCAGTGTGTGGGGAAGGGGTTTCAGAGTGTGGGTAATGGTTTCAGTGTGTGGGAAAGGGGTTTCAGGGAGGGGGAAGGGGTTTCAGAGTGTGGGGAAGGGTTTCATTGTGTGGGGAAGGGGTTTCAGTGTGTGGGGAAGGGGTTTCAGATTGTGGGGATGTGATTCAGTGTGTGGAGAAGGGGTTTCAGTGTGTGGGGAAGGGGTTTCCGTGTGTGGGGAAGGGTTTCACGGTGTGCGGAAGGGGTTTCAGTGTTTGGGGAAGGGGTTTCAGTGTGTGGGGAAGGTGTTTCAGTGTTTGCGGAAGGGGTTTCAGTGTGTGGGGAAGGGGTTTCAGTGTGTGGGGAAGGTGTTTTAATGTGTGTGGAAGGGGTTTCAGTGTGTGCGGTAGAGGTTTCAGTGTGTGGGGAAGGGGTTTCAGTTTGTGGGGAAGGTGTTTCAGTGTGTGGGGAAGGGGTTTCAGTTTGTGGGGAAGGTGTTTCAGTGTGTGCGGAAGGCGTTTCAGTGTGTGGGGATGCGGTTTCAGTGTGTGGGGAAGGGGTTTCAGTGTGTGGGGAAGGGGTTTCAGTGTGTGGGGATGTGTTTCACTGTGTGCGGAAGGGGTTTCAGTGTGTGGGGAAGGTGTTTCAGTCTGTGGGGAAGGTGTTTCAGTGTGTGGGAAGGGGTTTCAGTGTGTGGGTATGTGTTTTAGTGTGTGGGGAAGGGGTTTCAGTGTGTGGGGATGTGTTTCAGTGTGTGGGGAAGGTATTTCTGTGTTTGGGGAATGGTTTCACTGTGTGGGGATGGTGTTTCAGTGTGTGCAGAAGGGGTTTCAGTGTGTGCGGAAGGCATTTCAGTGTGTGGGGAATGGGTTTCAGTATGTGGGGAAGGGGTTTCAGTGTGTGGGGAATGTGTTTCAGTGTGTGGTGAAGGGGTATCAGTGTGTGGGGAAGGTGTTTCAGTGTGTGGGGAAGCGTTTCACTGTGTGAGGAAGGGGTTTCAGTGTGTGGGGAGGGGGTTTCAGTGTGTGGGGAAGGTGTTTCAGTGTGTGTGGAAGGGGTTTCAGTGTGTGGGGAAGGGGTTTCAGTGTCTGCGGAAGGTGTTTCAGTGTGTGCCGAAGGTGTTTCATTGTGTGCGGAAGGGTATTCAGTGTGTGGGGAAGGGGTTTCAGTGTGTGGGGAAGGGGTTTCAGTATGTGGGGAAGGGGTTTCAGTGTGTGGGGAAGGGGTTTCAGTGTGTGGGGAAGGGGTTTCAGTGTGTGGGGATGTGATTCAGTGTGTGGAGAAGGGGTTTCAGTGTGTGGGGAAGGGGTTTCCGTGTGTGGCAAAGGGGTTTCAGTGTCTGCAGAAGGGGTTTCAGTGTGTGTGGAATGTGTTTCAGTGTGTGGGGAAGGGGTTTCAGTGTGTTGGGAAGGTGTTTCATTGTGTGCGGAAGTGGTTTCAGTTTGTGGGGAAGGGGATTCAGTGTGTGGGGAAGGTGTTTCATTGTGTGGGGAAGGTGTTTCATTGTGTGCGGAAGGGTATTCAGTGTGTGGGGAAGGGGTTTCAGTGTGTGGGGAGGGGGTTTCAGTTTGTGTGGATGGGTTTAACTGTGCGCGGAAGGGGTTTCAGTGTGTGGGGAAGTTGTTTCAGTGTGTGGGGAAGGGGTTTCAGTATGTGGGGAAGGGGTTTCCGTGTGTGGGGAAGGGTTTCAGTGTGGGCGGAAGGGGTTTTAGTGTGTGGGGAAGGGTTTCAGTGTGTGGGGATGGGTTTAACTGTGCGCGGATGGCGTTTCAGTGTGTGGGGAAGTTGTTTCAGTGTGTGGGGAAGGGGTTTCAGTATGTGGGGAAGGTGTTTCAGTGTGTGGGGAAGGGTTTCAGTGAGTGGGGAAGTGGGTCAGTGTGTGGGGAAGGGGTTTCAGTGTGTGGGGAAGGGGTTTCAGTATGTGGGGAAGGGGTTTCAGTGGGTGGGGAAGTGTTTCAGTGTGTGGGGAAGGATTACAGTGTCTGGGGACGGGGTTTCAGTGTGTGGGAAAGGGGTTTCCGTGTGTGGGGAAGGGTTTCAGTGTGTGCGGAAGGGGTTTCAGTGTGTGGGGAAGGGTTTCAGTGTGTGGGGAAGGTGTTTCAGTGTGTGGGGAAGGGGTTTCATTATGTGGGGAAGGGTTTCACTGAGTGCACAAGGGGTTTCAGTGTTTGGGGAAGGGGTTTCAGTCTGTGGTGAAGGTGTTTCAGTGTGTGGGGATGTGTTTCAGTGTGTGGGGAAGGCGTTTCAGTGTGTGGGGACGTGTTTCAGTTTGTGGGGAAGGGGTTTCAGTGTGTGGGGATGTGTTTCAGTGTGTGGGGAAGGGGTTGCAGTGTGTGGGGAAGGTGTTTCAGTGTGTGTTGAAGGGGTTTCAGAGTGTGGGGTGGCGTTTCAGTGTGTGGGGAAGGGGTTTCAGTGTGTGGGGAAGGGGTTTCAATGTGTGGGGATGTGATTCAGTGTGTGCAGAAGGGGTTTCAGTGTGTGGGGAAGGGGTTTCCGTGTGTGGCGAAGGGTTTCACTGTGTGCGGAAGGGGTTTCAGTGTGTGGGGAAGGGGTTTCAGTGTGTGGGGATGGTGTTTCAGTGTGTGCGGAAGGGGTTTCAGTGTGTGGGGAAGGGGTTTCAGTGTGTGGGGAAGGGGTTTCAGTGTGTGGGGAAGCGTTTCACTGTGTGCGGAAGGGGTTTCAGTGTGTGGGGATGGTGTTTCAGTGTGTGGGGAAGGTGTTTCAGTGTGTGTGGAAGGGGTTTCAGTGTGTGGGGAAGGGGTTTCAGTGTCTGCGGAAAGTGTTTCAGTGTGTGCCGAAGGTGTTTCATTGTGTGCGGACGGGTATTCAGTGTGTGCGGAAGGGGTTTCAGTGTGTGGGGAGGGGATTTCAGTGTGTGGGGATGGGTTTAACTGTGCGCAGAAGGGGTTTCAGTGTGTGGGGAAGTTGTTTCAGTGTGTGGGGTAGGGGTTTCCGTATGTGGGGAAGGGGTTTCAGTGTGTGGGGAAGGGTTTCAGTGAGTGGGGAAGGGGGTCAGTGTGTGGGGAAGGGGTTTCAGTGTGTGGGGAAGGGGTTTCAGTGTGTGGGGAAGGGGTTTCAGTGTGTGGGGAAGTGTTTCAGTGTGTGGGGAAGGATTACAGTGTCTGGGGACGGGGTTTCAGTGTGTGGGAAAGGGGTTTCCGTGTGTGGGGAAGGGTTTCAGTGTGTGCGGAAGGGGTTTCAGTGTGTGGGGAAGGGTTTCAGTGTGTGGGGAAGGTGTTTCAGTGTGTGGGGAAGGGGTTTCAGTATGTGGGGAAGGGTTTCACTGAGTGCACAAGGGGTTTCAGTGTTTGGGGAAGGGGTTTCAGTCTGTGGTGAAGGTGTTTCAGTGTGTGGGGATGTGTTTCAGTGTGTGGGGAAGGCGTTTCAGTGTGTGGGGATGTGTTTCAGTTTGTGGGGAAGGGGTATCAGTGTGTGGGGATGTGTTTCAGTGTGTGGGGAAGGGGTTGCAGTGTGTGGGGAAGGTGTTTCAATGTGTGTTGAAGGGGTTTCAGTGTGTGGGGAGGCGTTTCAGTGTTTGGAGAAGGGGTTTCAGTGTGTGGGGAAGGGGTTTCAGTGTGTGGGGATGTGATTCAGTGTGTGGAGAAGGGGTTTCAGTGTGTGGGGAAGGGGTTTTCCGTGTGTGGCGAAGGGGTTTCAGTGTCTGCAGAAGGGGTTTCAGTGTGTGTGGAATGTGTTTCAGTGTGTGGGGAAGGGGTTTCAGTGTGTGGGGAAGGTGTTTCATTGTGTGCGGAAGTGGTTTCAGTTTGTGGGGAAGGGGATTCAGTGTGTGGGGAAGGTGTTTCATTGTGTGGGGAAGGTGTTTCATTGTGTGCGGAAGGGTATTCAGTGTGTGGGGAAGGGGTTTCAGTGTGTGGGGAGGGGGTTTCAGTTTGTGTGGATGGGTTTAACTGTGCGCGGAAGGGGTTTCAGTGTGTGGGGAAGTTGTTTCAGTGTGTGGGGAAGGGGTTTCAGTATGTGGGGAAAGGGTTTCCGTGTGTGGGGAAGGGTTTCAGTGTGGGCGGAAGGGGTTTCAGTGTGTGGGGAAGGGTTTCAGTGTGTGGGGAAGGTGTTTCAGTGTGTGGGGAAGGGGTTTCAGTGTATGGGGAAGGGTTTCACTGAGTGCACAAGGGGTTTCAGTGTTTGGGGAAGTGGTTTCAGTTTGTGGTGAAGGTGTTTCAGTGTGTGGGGATGTGTTTCAGTGTGTGGGGAAGGCGTTTCAGTGTGTGGGGATGTGTTTCAGTTTGTGGGGAAGGGGTTTCAGTATGTGGGGATGTGTTTCGGTGTGTGGGGAAGGGTTTGCAGTGTGTGGGGAAGGTGTTTCAGTGTGTGTTGAAGGGGTCTCAGTGTGTGGGGAGGCGTTTCAATGTGTGGGGATGTGTTTCAGTGCGTGGGGAAAGTGTTTCAGTTTGTGCGGAAGAAGTTTCAGTTTCTGCGGAAGGTGTTTCAGTGTGTGGGGAAGGGGTTTCAGTGTGTGGGGAAGGGGATTCTGTGTGTGGGGAAGGTGTTTCATTGTGTGGGGAAGATGTTTCATTGTGTGTGGAAGGGTATTCAGTGTGTGTGGAAGGGGTTTCAGTGTGTGGGGAAGGGGATTCTGTGTGTGGAGAAGGTGTTTCAGTGTGTGGGGAAGGGTTTCAGTGTGTGGGGAAGGGGTTTCAGTGTTTGGGGAAGGTGTTTCATTGTGTGGG
Source organism: Heterodontus francisci (assembly GCF_036365525.1). NCBI lineage: Eukaryota > Metazoa > Chordata > Chondrichthyes > Heterodontiformes > Heterodontidae > Heterodontus > Heterodontus francisci. Next base: position 157,019,229 of record NC_090376.1, read on the forward strand.
GAAGGGGTTTCAGAGTGTGGGTAATGGATTCAGTGTGTGGGAAAGGGGTTTCAGGGAGGGGGAAGGGGTTTCAGAGTGTGGGGAAGGGGTTTCAGTGTGTGGGGAAGGGGTTTCAGTTTGTGGGGATGTGATTCAGTGTGTGGAGAAGGGGTTTCAGTGTGTGGGGAAGGGGTTTCCGTGTGTGGGGAAGGGTTTCACTGTGTGCGGAAGGGGTTTCAGTGTGTGGGGAAGGGGTTTCAGTGTGTGGGGAAGGTGTTTCAGTGTTTGCGGAAGGGGTTTCAGTGTGTGGGGAAGGGGTTTCAGTGTGTGGGGAAGGTGTTTTAATGTGTGTGGAAGGGGTTTCAGTGTGGGCGGTAGAGGTTTCAGTGTGTGGGGAAGGGGTTTCAGTTTGTGGGGAAGGTGTTTCAGTGTGTGCGGAAGGGGTTTCAGTGTGTGGGGATGCGGTTTCAGTGTGTGGGGAAGGGGTTTCAGTGTGTGGGGAAGGGGTTTCAGTGTGTGGGGATGGGTTTCACTGTGTGCGGAAGGGGTTTCAGTGTGTGGGGAAGGTGTTTCAGTCTGTGGGGAAGGTGTTTCAGTGTGTGGGAAGGGGTTTCAGTGTGTGGGTATGTGTTTTAGTGTGTGGGGAAGGGGTTTCAGTGTGTGGGGATGTGTTTCAGTGTGTGGGGAAGGTATTTCTGTGTTTGGGGAATGGTTTCACTGTGTGGGGATGGTGTTTCAGTGTGTGCAGAAGGGGTTTCAGTGTGTGCGGAAGGCATTTCAGTGTGTGGGGAATGGGTTTCAGTATGTGGGGAAGGGGTTTCAGTGTGTGGGGAATGTGTTTCAGTGTGTGGTGAAGGGGTATCAGTGTGTGGGGAAGGTGTTTCAGTGTGTGGGGAAGCGTTTCACTGTGTGAGGAAGGGGTTTCAGTGAGTGGGGAGGGGGTTTCAGTGTGTGGGGAAGGTGTTTCAGTGTGTGTGGAAGGGGTTTCAGTGTGTGGGGAAGGGGTTTCAGTGTCTGTGGAAGGTGTTTCAGTGTGTGCCGAAGGTGTTTCATTGTGTGCGGAAGGGTATTCAGTGTGTGTGGAAGGCGTTTCAGTGTGTGGGGAAGGGGTTTCAGTATGTGGGGAAGGGGTTTCAGTGTGTGGGGAAGGGTTTCAGTGAGTGGGGAAGGGGGTCAGTGTGTGGGGAAGGGGTTTCAGTGTGTGGGGAAGGGGTTTCAGTATGTGGGGAAGGGGTTTCAGTGTGTGGGGAAGTGTTTCAGTGTGTGGGGAAGGATTACAGTGTCTGGGGACGGCGTTTCAGTGTGTGGGAAAGGGGTTTCCGTGTGTGGGGAAGGGTTTCAGTGTGTGCGGAAGGGGTTTCAGTGTGTGGGGAAGGGTTTCAGTGTGTGGGGAAGGTGTTTCAGTGTGTGGGGAAGGGGTTTCATTATGTGGGGAAGGGTTTCACTGAGTGCACAAGGGGTTTCAGTGTTTGGGGAAGGGGTTTCAGTCTGTGGTGAAGGTGTTTCAGTGTGTGGGGATGTGTTTCAGTGTGCGGGGAAGGCGTTTCAGTGTGTGGGGACGTGTTTCAGTTTGTGGGGAAGGGGTTTCAGTGTGTGGGGATGTGTTTCAGTGTGTGGGGAAGGGGTTGCAGTGTGTGGGGAAGGTGTTTCAGTGTGTGTTGAAGGGGTTTCAGAGTGTGGGGTGGCGTTTCAGTGTGTGGGGAAGGGGTTTCAGTGTGTGGGGAAGGGGTTTCAGTGTGTGGGGATGTGATTCAGTGTGTGGAGAAGGGGTTTCAGTGTGTGGGGAAGGGGTTTCCGTGTGTGGCGAAGGGTTTCACTGTGTGCGGAAGGGGTTTCAGTGTGTGGGGAAGGGGTTTCAGTGTGTGGGGACGGTGTTTCAGTGTGTGCGGAAGGGGTTTCAGTGGGTGGGGAAGGGGTTTCAGTGTGTGGGGAAGGGGTTTCAGTGTGTGGGGAAGCGTTTCACTGTGTGCGGTAGGGGTTTCAGTGTGTGGGGAGGGGGTTTCAGTGTGTGGGGAAGGTGTTTCAGTGTGTGTGGAAGGGGTTTCAGTGTGTGGGGAAGGGGTTTCAGTGTCTGCGGAAAGTGTTTCAGTGTGTGCCGAAGGTGTTTCATTGTGTGCCGTCGGGTATTCAGTGTGTGCGGAAGGGGTTTCAGTGTGTGAGGAGGGGGTTTCAGTGTGTGGGGATGGGTTTAACTGTGCGCGGAAGGGGTTTCAGTGTGTGGGGAAGGGGTTTCAGTGTGTGGGGAAGGGGTTTCAGTATGTGGGGAAGGGGTTTCAGTGTGTGGGGAAGGGTTTCAGTGAGTGGGGAAGGGGGTCAGTGTGTGGGGAAGGGGTTTCAGTGTGTGGGGAAGGGGTTTCAGTGTGTGGGGAAGGGGTTTCAGTGTGTGGGGAAGTGTTTCAGTGTGTGGGGAAGGATTACAGTGTCTGGGGACGGGGTTTCAGTGTGTGGGAAAGGGGTTTCCGTGTGTGGGGAAGGGTTTCAGTGCGTGCGGAAGGGGTTTCAGTGTGTGGGGAAGGGTTTCAGTGTGTGGGGAAGGTGTTTCAGTGTGTGGGGAAGGGGTTTCAGTATGTGGGGAAGGGTTTCACTGAGTGCACAAGGGGTTTCAGTGTTTGGGGAAGGGGTTTCAGTCTGTGGTGAAGGTGTTTCAGTGTGTGGGGATGTGTTTCAGTGTGTGGGGAAGGCGTTTCAGTGTGTGGGGATGTGTTTCAGTTTGTGGGGAAGGGGTTTCAGTGTGTGGGGATGTGTTTCAGTGTGTGGGGAAGGGGTTGCAGTGTGTGGGGAAGGTGTTTCAGTGTGTGTTGAAGGGGTTTCAGTGTGTGGGGAGGCGTTTCAGTGTGTGGGGAAGGGGTTTCAGTGTGTGGGGAAGGGGTTTCAGTGTGTGGGGATGTGATTCAGTGTGTGGAGAAGGGGTTTCAGTGTGTGGGGAAGGTGTTTCATTGTGTGCGGAAGTGGTTTCAGTTTGTGGGGAAGGGGATTCAGTGTGTGGGGAAGGTGTTTCATTGTGTGGGGAAGGTGTTTCATTGTGTGCGGAAGGGTATTCAGTGTGTGGGGAAGGGGTTTCAGTGTGTGGGGAGGGGGTTTCAGTTTGTGTGGATGGGTTTAACTGTGCGCGGAAGGGTTTTCAGTGTGTGGGGAAGTTGTTTCAGTGTGTGGGGAAGGGGTTTCAGTATGTGGGGAAGGGGTTTCCGTGAGTGGGGAAGGGTTTCAGTGTGGGCGGAAGGGGTTTCAGTGTGTGGAGAAGGGTTTCAGTGTGTGGCGATGTGTTTAACTGTGCGCGGAAGGGGTTTCAGTGTGTGGGGAAGTTGTTTCAGTGTGTGGGGAAGGGGTTTCAGAATGTGGGGAAGGGGTTTCAGTGTGTGGGGAAGGGTTTCAGTGAGTGGGGAAGGGGGTCAGTGTGTGGGGAAGGGGTTTCAGTGTGTGGGGAAGGGGTTTCAGTATGTGGGGAAGGGGTTTCACTGTGTGGGGAAGTGTTTCAGTGTGTGCGGAAGGGGTTTCAGTGTGTGGGGAAGGGTTTCAGTGTGTGGGGAAGGTGTTTCAGTGTGTGGGGAAGGGGTTTCATTATGTGGGGAAGGGTTTCACTGAGTGCACAAGGGGTTTCAGTGTTTGGGGAAGGGGTTTCAGTCTGTGGTGAAGGTGTTTCAGTGTGTGGGGATGTGTTTCAGTGTGTGGAAAAGGCGTTTCAGTGTGTGGGGACGTGTTTCAGTTTGTGCGGAAGGGGTTTCAGTGTGTGGGGATGTGTTTCAGTGTGTGGGGAAGGGGTTGCAGTGTGTGGGGAAGGTGTTTCAGTGTGTGTTGAAGGGGATTCAGAGTGTATGGTGGCGTTTCAGTGTGTGGGGAAGGGGTTTCAGTGTGTGGGGAAGGGGTTTCAGTGTGTGGGGATGTGATTCAGTGTGTGGAGAAGGGGTTTCAGTGTGTGGGGAAGGGGTTTCCGTGTGTGGTGAAGGGTTTCACTGTGTGCGGAAGGGGTTTCAGTGTGTGGGGAAGGGGTTTCAGTGTGTGGGGACGGTGTTTCAGTGTGTGCGGAAGGGGTTTCAGTGTGTGGGGAAGGGGTTTCAGTGTGTGGGGAAGGGGTTTCAGTGTGTGGGGAAACGTTTCACTGTGTGCGGAAGGGGTTTCATTGTGCGGGGAGGGTGTTTCAGTGTGTGGGGAAGGTGTTTCAGTGTGTGTGGAAGGGGTTTCACTGTGTGGGGAAGGGGTTTCAGTGTCTGCGGAAAGTGTTTCAGTGTGTGCCGAAGGTGTTTCATTGTGTGCGGACGGGTATTCAGTGTGTGCGGAAGGGGTTTCAGTGTGTGGGGAGGGGGTTTCAGTGTGTGGGGATGGGTTTAACTGTGCGCAGAAGGGGTTACAGTGTGTGGGAAAGTTGTTTCAGTGTGTGGGGAAGGGGTTTCAGTATGTGGGGAAGGGGTTTCAGTGTGTGGGGAAGGGTTTCAGTGAGTGGGGAAGGGGGTCAGTGTGTGGGGAAGGGGTTTCAGTGTGTGGGGAAGTGTTTCAGTGTGTGGGGAAGGATTACAGTGTCTGGGGACGGGGTTTCAGTGTGTGTTAAAGGGGTTTCCGTGTGTGGGGAAGGGTTTCAGTGTGTGCGGAAGGGGTTTCAGTGTGTGGGGAAGGGTTTCAGTGTGTGGGGAAGGTGTTTCAGTGTGTGGGGAAGGGGTTTCAGTATGTGGGGAATGGTTTCACTGAGTGCACAAGGGGTTTCAGTGTTTGGGGAAGGGGTTTCAGTCTGTGGTGAAGGTGTTTCAGTGTGTGGGGATGTGTTTCACTGTGTGGGGAAGGCGTTTCAGTGTGTGGGGATGTGTTTCAGTTTGTGGGGAAGGGGTTTCAGTGTGTGGGGATGTGTTTCAGTGTGTGGGGAAGGGGTTGCAGTGTGTGGGGAAGGTGTTTCAGTGTGTGTTGAAGGGGTTTCAGTGTGTGGGGAGGCGTTTCAGTGTGTGGGGAAGGGGTTTCAGTGTGTGGGGAAGGGGTTTCAGTGTGTGGGGATGTGATTCAGTGTGTGGAGAAGGGGTTTCAGTGTGTGGGGAAGGGGTTTCCGTGTGTGGCGAAGGGGATTCAGTGTCTGCAGAAGGGGTTTCAGTGTGTGTGGAATGTGTTTCAGTGTGTGGGGAAGGGGTTTCAGTGTGTGGGGAAGGTGTTTCATTGTGTGCGGAAGTGGTTTCAGTTTGTGGGGAAGGGGATCCAGTGTGTGGGGAAGGTGTTTCATTGTGTGGGGAAGGTGTTTCATTGTGTGCGGAAGGGTATTCAGTGTGTGGGGAAGGGGTTTCAGTGTGTGGGGAGGGGGTTTCAGTTTGTGTGGATGGGTTTAACTGTGCGCAGAAGGGGTTTCAGTGTGTGGGGAAGTTGTTTCAGTGTGTGGGGAAGGGGTTTCAGTATGTGGGGAAGGGGTTTCCGTGTGTGGGGAAGGGTTTCAGTGTGGGTGGAAGGGGTTTCAGTGTGTGGGGAAGGGTTTCAGTGTGTGGGGAAGGTGTTTCAGTGTGTGGGGAAGGGGTTTCAGTGTATGGGGAAGGGTTTCACTGAGTGCACAAGGGGTTTCAGTGTTTGGGGAAGGGGTTTCAGTTTGTGGTGAAGGTGTTTCAGTTTGTGGGGATGTGTTTCAGTGTGTGGGGAAGACGTTTCAGTATGTGGGGATGTGTTTCATTGTGTGGGGAAGGGTTTGCAGTGTGTGGGGAAGGGTTACAGTGTGTGGAGACGGGGTTTCAGTGTGTGGGGATGGGGTTTCAGTATGTGGGGAAGGGCTTCAGTGTTTGCAGAAGGGGTTTCAGTGAGTGGGGAAGGGTTCCAGTGTGTGGGGAATATGTTACAGTGTGTGCGGAAGTGGTTTCAGTGTGTGGGGAAGGTGTTTCAGTGTGTGGGGATGGGGTTTCAGTATGTGGGGAAGGGTTTCAGTGTTTGCGGAAGGGGTTTCAGTGAGTGGGGAAGGGTTCCAGTGTGTGGGGAATGTGTTACAGTGTCTGCTCTCTTTAAAAGCCTCCCACATATCACATGTGGATTTACCTTCAAACAGCTGCTCCCAATCTACATTTCCCAGCTCCTGCCGAATTTTGGGATAGTTGGCCTTCCCCCAATTTAGCACTCTTCCTTTAGGACCACTCTCATCTTTGTCCATGAGTATTTTAAAGCTTACGGAATTGTGATCACTATTCCCAAAGTAGTCCCCTACTGAAACTTCAACAACCTGGCCGGGCTCATTCCCCAACACCAGGTCCAGTATGGCCCCTTCCCGAGTTGGACTATTTACATACTGCTCCAGAAAACCTTCCTGGATGCTCCTTACAAATTCTGCTCCATCTGGACCTCTAACACTAAGCGAATCCCAGTCAATGTTGGGAAAATTAAAATCTCCTATCACCACCACCCTGTTGCTCCTACATCTTTCCATAATCTGTTTACATATTTGTACCTCTATCTCACGCTCGCTGTTGGGAGGCCTGTAGTACAGCCCCAACATTGTTACTGCACCCTTCCTATTTCTGAGTTCTGTCCATATTGCCTCACTGCTCGAGTCCTCCATAGTGCCCTCCTTCAGCACAGCTGTGATATCCTCTTTGACCAGTAATGCAACTCCTCCACCCATTTTACCTCCCTCTCTATCCCGCCTGAAGCATCGATATCCTGGGATATTTAGTTGCCAATCTTGCCCTTCCCTCAACCAAGTCTCAGTAATAGCAATAACATCATACTCCCAGGTACTAATCCAAGCCCTAAGTTTATCTGCCTTACCTACTACACTTCTTGCATTAAAACAAATGCACCTCAGACCACCAGTCCCTTTATATTCATCATCTGCTCCATGCCTGCTCTTCCCCTTAGTCACACTGACTTCATTATCTAGTTCCTTACAGGCTTTTGTTACAACCTCCTTACTGTCAACTGACCTCAATTGGTTCCCATCCCCCTGCCACATTAGTTTAAACCCTCTCCAACAGCGTTAGCAAAAGCACCTCCAAGGACATTGGTTCCAGTCCGGCCCAGGTGTAGACCGTCCAATTTGTAATAGTCCCACCTCCCCCAGAACCGGTCCCAATGTCCCAAAAATCTGAACCCCTCCTTCCTGCACCATCTCTCAAGCCACGCATTCATCCTGACTATTCTTTCATTTTTACTCTGACTATCACGTGGCACTGGTAGTAATCCTGAGATTACTACCTCTGAGGTCCTACTTTTTAACTTGGCTCCTAACTCCCTAAACTCTGCTTGTAGGACCTCATCCCGTTTTTCACCTATATCATTAGTGCCTATGTGCACAATGACAACTGGCGTTCACCCTCCCCCTTTAGAATGTTCTGCAGCCGACCTGAGACGTCCCTGACCCGTGCACCTGGGAGGCAACATACCATTCGGGAGCCTCGTTTTCGACCACAGAACCGCCTATCTACTCCCCTTACAATCGAATCCCCTACGACTATAGCCCTTCCACTCTTTTTCCCGCCCTTCTGAACAGCAGAGCCAGCCACGGTGCCATGGACCTGGCTACTGCTGCCTTCCCCTGGTGAGCCATCTCCCTCAACAGTATCCAAAACGGTATACTTGTTTTGGAGGGAGATGACCGCAGGGGACTCCTGCGCTGCCTTCCTGCTCTTTCTCTGCCTTTTGGTCACCCATTCCCTTTCTCCCTCAGCAATCCTAATCTGCGGTGTGACCAATTCACTAAACGTGCTATCCACGACCTCCTCAGCATCGCGCATGCTCCAAAGTGAGTCCATCCGCAGCTCGAGAGCCGTCATGCGGTCTAACAAGAGCTGCAGCTGGACACACTTCCTGCACGTGAAGGAGTCAGGGTCATCAGCCATGTCCCTGAGCTCCCACATTGAGCAAGAGGAGCATGATACGGGTCTGAGATCTCCTGCCATTTTTAATCTTAAGTTTAAACTTAGTTAAATGAAAAAGGAACGTAAAGTTTTTACCAATCACAAGAAGACCAGAGAAATCGAAAAAGCCTTACCTTATAAACACCCCACCGAGTCCTTTTTTTTTGGTGTGTGGGGAAGGGGTTTCAGTGTGTGGGGAAGGGTTACAGTGTGTGGGGACGGGGTTTCAGTGTGTGGGGATGGGGTTTCAGTATGTGGGGAAGGGTTTCAGTGTTTGCGGAAGGGGTTTCAGTGAGTGGGGAAGGGTTCCAGTGTGTGGGGAATGTGTTACAGTGTGTGCGGAAGTGGTTTCAGTGTGTGGGGAAGGTGTTTCAGTGTGTGCAAAAGGGGTTTCAGTGTGTGGGGAAGGGTTTCAGTGTGTGGGGAAGGGTTTCAGTGTGTGGGGAAGGTGTTGCAGTGTGTGGGGAAGGGGTTTCAGTATGTGGGGAAGGGTTTCACTGAGTGCGGAAGGGGTTTCAGTGATTGGGGAAGGGGTTCAGTGTGTGGGGAAGGGGTTTCAGTGTGTGCGGAAGGGGTTTCAGTGTGTGGGGAAGGTGTTTCAGTGTGTGGGGAAAGGTTTCAGTGTGTGGGAAAGGGGTTTCAGTGTTTGGGGAAGGTGTCTCATTGTGTGGGGAAGGGGTTTCAGAGTGTGTGTAATGGATTCAGTGTGTGGGGAAGGGGTTTCAGTGAGTGGGGAAGGGGTTTCAGAGTGTGGGGAAGGGTTTCAGTGTGTGGGGAAGGGTTTTCAGGGTGTGGGGAAGGGGTTTCAGTGTGTGGGGAAGGGGCATCAGTGTGTGGGGATGTGTTTCAGTGTGTGAAGAAGGGGTTTCGGTGTGTGGGGATGGGGTTTCAGTGTGTGTGGAAGGTTTTCACTGTGTGCGGAAGTGGTTTCAGTGTGTGGGGAAGTGGTTTCAGTGTGTGGGGAAGGGTTTCAGTGTGTGGGGAAGGTGTTTCAGTGTGTGGGGAAGGGGTTTCAGTATGTGGGGAAGGGTTTCACTGAGTGCGGAAGGGGTTTCAGTGATTGGGGAAGGGGTTCAGTGTGTGGGGAAGGGGTTTCAGTGTTTGCGGAAGGGGTTTCAGTGTGTGGGGAAGGTGTTTCAGTGTGTGGGGAAGGGGTTTCAGTGTGTGGGGAAGGAGTTTCAGTTTGTGGGGAAGGTGTTTCAGTGTGTGGGGAAGGGTTTCAGTGTGTGGGGTCGGTGTGTCAGTGTGTGCGGAAGGGGTTTCAGTGTGTGGGGAAGCGGTTCAAGTGTGTGGGGAAGGGGATTCAATGTGTGGGGAGGGGGTTTCAAAGTGTGGGGAAGGGTTTAACTGTGTGCAGAATGGGTTTCGGTGTGTGGGGAAGGTGTTCCAGTGTGTGTGGAAGAGGTTTCAGTATGTGGGGTAGGGGTTTCAGTGTGTGGGGAAGGGTTTCAGTGTGTGGGGAAGGGTTTCAGTGTGTGCGGAAGGGGTACATGTGTGTGTGGAAGGGTTTCAGTGTGTGGGGAAGGGTTTTCAGGGTGTGGGGAAGGGGTTTCAGTGTGTGGGGAAGGGGCATCAGTGTGTGGGGATGTGTTTCAGTGTGTGAAGAAGGGATTTCGGTGTGTGGGGATGGGGTTTCAGTGTGTGTGGAAGGTTTTCACTGTGTGCGGAAGTGCTTTCAGTGTGTGGGGAAGTGGTTTCAGTGTGTGGGGAAGGGTTTCAGTGTGCGGGGAAGGTGTTTCAGTATGTGGGGAAGGGTTTCACTGAGTGCGGAAGGGGTTTCAGTGATTGGGGAAGGGGTTCAGTGTGTGGGGAAGGGGTTTCAGTGTTTGCGGAAGGGGTTTCAGTGTGTGGGGAAGGTGTTTCAGTGTGTGGGGAAGGGTTTCAGTGTGTGGGGAAGGGGTTTCAGTGTTTGGGGAAGGTGTTTCATTGTGTGAGGAAGGAGTTTCAGAGTGTGGGTAATGGTTTCAGTGTGTGGGGAAGGGGTTTCAGTGAGTGGAGATGGGGTTTCAGAGTGTGGGGAAGGGTTTCAGTGTGTGGGGAAGGGGTTTCAGTGTGTGGGGAAGGGATTCTGTGTGTGGGGAAGGGGTATCAGTGTGTGGGGATGTGTTTCAGTGTGTGAAGAAGGGGTTTCAGTGTGTGGGGATGGGGTTTCAGTGTGTGTGGAAGGTTTTCACTGTGTGCGGAAGTCGTTTCAGTGTGTGGGGAAGTGGTTTCAGTGTGTGGGGAAGGTGTTTCAGTGTGTGCGGAAGGGCTTTCAGTGTGTGCGGAAGGGGTTTCAGTGTGTGGGGAAGGAGTTTCAGTTTGTGGGGAAGGTGTTTCAGTGTGTGGGGAAGGGTTTCAGTGTGTCGGGACGGTGTGTCAGTGTGTGCAGAAGGGGTTTCAGTGTGTGGTGAAGATGTTTTGGTGTGTGGGGAAGGTGTTTCAGTGTGTGGGGAAGCGGTTCAAGTGTGTGGGGAATGGGATTCAATGTGTGGGGAGGGGGTTTCAGGGTGTGGGGAAGGGTTTAACTGTGTGCGGAATGGCTTTCGGTGTGTGGGGAAGGTGTTTCAGTGTGTGTGGAAGAGGTTTCAGTATGTGGGGTAGGGGTTTCAGTGTGTGGGGAAGGGTTTCAGTGTGTGGGGAAGGGTTTCAGTGTGTGCGGAAGGGGTACATGTGTGTGTGGAAGGGTTTCAGTGTGTGGGGAATGTGTTACAGTGTGTGCGGAAGGTGTTTCGGTGTGTGGGGAAGGTGTTTCAGTGTGTGGGGAAGGTGTTTCAGTTTGTGTGGAAGGGGTTTCAGTGCGTGGGGAAGAGGTTTCAGTGTGTGGGGATGTGTTACATGTGTGCGGGGAAAGGGTTCAGTGTGTGGGGAAGTTATTTCAGTGTGTGGGGTTGGGTTTCAGCGTGTGGGGATGGGTTTCAGAGTGTGGGGATGGGTTTCAGTGTGTGCGGAAGGGGTTTCAGTGTGTGGGGAAGGTGTTTCTCTGTGTGGGGATGTGTTTCAGTGTGTGGGGAAGTGGTTTCAGTGTGTGGGGTTGGGTTTCAGTGGGTGGGGATGGGTTTCAGTGTGTGGGGATGGGTTTCAGTGTTTGCGGAAGGGCTTTCAGTGTGTGGGGAAGGTGTTTCAGTGTGTGGGGAAGGGTTTCAGTGTGTGGGGAAGGGGTTTCAGTGTTTGGGGAAGGTGCTTCATTGTGTGGGGAAGGGGTTTCAGAGTGTGGGTAATGGTTTCAGTGTGTGGGAGAGGGGTTTCAGTGAGTGTGGAAGGGGTTTCAGAGTGTGGGGAAGGGTTTCAGTGTGTGGGGAAGGGTTTTCAGGGTGTGGGGAAGGGGTTTCAGTGTGTGGATAAGGGGCATCAGTGTGTGGGGATGTGTTTCAGTGTGTGAAGAAGGGGTTTCGGTGTGTGGGGATGGGGTTTCAGTGTGTGTGGAAGGTTTTCACTGTGTGCGGAAGGGGTTTCAGTGTGTGGGGAAGTGGTTTCAGTGTGTGGGGAAGGGTTTCAGTGTGTGGGGAAGGTGTTTCAGTGTGTGGGGAAGGGGTTTCAGTATGTGGGGAAGGGTTTCACTGAGTGCGGAAGGGGTTTCAGTGATTGGGGAAGGGGTTCAGTGTGTGGGGAAGGGGTTTCAGTGTTTGCGGAAGGGGTTTCAGTGTGTGGGGAAGGTGTTTCAGTGTGTGGGGAAGGGTTTCAGTGTGTGGGGAAGGGGTTTCAGTGTTTGGGGAAGGTGTTTCATTTTGTGAGGAAGGAGTTTCAGAGTGTGGGTAATGGTTTCAGTGTGTGTGGAAGCGGTTTCAGTGAGTGGGGATGGGGTTTCAGAGTGTGGGGAAGGGTTTCAGTGTGTGGGGAAGGGGTTTCAGTGTGTGGGGAAGGGATTCTGTGTGTGGGGAAGGGGTATCAGTGTGTGGGGATGTGTTTCAGTGTGTGAAGAAGGGGTTTCAGTGTGTGGGGATGGGGTTTCAGTGTGTGTGGAAGGTTTTCACTGTGTGCGGAAGTCGTTTCAGTGTGTGGGGAAGTGGTTTCAGTGTGTGGGGAAGGTGTTTCAGTGTGTGCAGAAGGGCTTTCAGTGTGTGGGGAAGGGGTTTCAGTGTGTGGGGAAGGAGTTTCAGTTTGTGGGGAAGGTGTTTCAGTGTGTGGGGAAGGGTTTCAGTGTGTGGGGATGGTGTGTCAGTGTGTGCGGAAGGGGTTTCAGTGTGTGGTGAAGATGTTTTGGTGTGTGGGAAAGGTGTTTCAGTGTGTGGGAAAGCCGTTCAAGTGTGTGGGGAAGGGTATTCAATGTGTGGGCAGGGGGTTTCAGGGTGTGGGGAAGGGTTTAACTGTGTGCGGAATGGGTTTCGGTGTGTGGGGAAGGTGTTTCAGTGTGTGTGGAAGAGGTTTCAGTATGTGGGGTAGGGGTTTCAGTGTGTGGGGAAGGGTTTCAGTGTGTGGGGAAGGGTTTCAGTGTGTGCGGAAGGGGTACATGTGTGTGTGGAAGGGTTTCAGTGTGTGGGGAATGTGTTACAGTGTGTGCGGAAGGTGTTTCGGTGTGTGGGGAAGGTGTTTCAGTGTGTGGGGAAGGTGTTTCAGTTTGTGTGCAAGGGGTTTCAGTGCGTGGGGAAGAGGTTTCAGTGTGTGGGGATGTGTTACATGTGTGCGGGGATAGGGTTCAGTGTGTGGGGAAGTTATTTCAGTGTGTGGGGTTGGGTTTCAGTGTGTGGGGATGGGTTTCAGAGTGTGGGGATGGGTTTCAGTGTGTGCGGAAGGGGTTTCAGTGTGTGGGGAAGGTGTTTCTCTGTGTGGGGATGTGTTTCAGTGTGTGGGGAAGGGGTTTCAGAGTGTGGGGTTGGGTTTCAGTGGGTGGGGATGGGTTTCAGTGTGTGGGGATGGGTTTCAGTGTTTGCGGAAGGGCTTTCAGTGTGTGGGGAAGGTGTTTCAGTGTGTGGGGAAGGGTTTCAGTGTGTGGGGAAGGGGTTTCAATGTTTGGGGAAGGTGCTTCATTGTGTGGGGAAGGGGTTTCAGAGTGTGGGTAATGGTTTCAGTGTGTGGGAGAGGGGTTTCAGTGAGTGTGGAAGGGGTTTCAGAGTGTGGGGAAGTGTTTCAGTGTTTGGGGAAGGGTTTTCAGTGTGTGGGGAAGGGGTTTCAGTGTGTGGGGAAGGGGTCTCAATGTGTGGGGATGTGATTCAGTTTGTGGAGAAGGGGTTTCAGAGTGTGTGGAAGGGGTTTCCGTGTGTGGGGAAGGGTTTCACTGTGTGCGGAAGGGGTTTCAGTGTGTGGGGAAGGGGTTTCAGTGTGTGGGGAAGGTGTTTCAGTGTTTGTGGAAGGGGTTTCAGTGTGTGGGGAAGTGGTTTCAGTGTGTGGGGAAGGGGTTTCAGTGTGTGCGGAAGGGGTTTCAGTGTGTGCGGTTGAGGTTTCAGTGTGTGAGGAAGGGTTTCAGTTTGTGTGGAAAGTGTTTCAGTGTGTGCGGAAGGGGTTTCAGTGTGTGGGGATGGGGTTTCAGTGTGTGGGGATGTGTTTCAGTGTGTGGGGACGGGGTTTCAGTGTGTGGGGAGGGGTTTCACTGTGTGCGGAAGGGGTTTCAGTGTGTTGGGAAGGTGTTTCAGTGTGTGGGGAAGGGGTTTCAGTGTGTGTAAAGAGGTTTCAGTGTGTGGGTATGTGTTGCGGTGTGTGGGGAAGGGGTTTCAGTGTGTGGGGATGTGTTTCAGTGTGTGGGGAAGGTATTTCAGTGTGTGGGGAAGGGTTTCACTCTGTGGGGATGGTGTTTCAGTGTGTGCAGAAGTGGTTTCAGTGTGTGCGGACGGCATTTCAGTGTGTGGGGAATGGGTTTCAGTATGTGGGGAAGGGGTTTCAGTGTGTGGGGAATGTGTTTCAGTGTGTGGTGAAGGGGCATCAGTGTGTGGGGAAGGTGTTTCAGTGTGTGGGGATGTGTTTCAGTGTTTGGGGAAGGGGTTTCAGTGCGTGGGGAAGGGTTTCACTGTGTGCGGAAGGGGTTTCAGTGTGTGGGGATGGTTTTCAGTGTGTGGGGAAGGTGTTTCAGTGTGTGTGGAAGGGGTTTCAGTGTGTGGGGAAGGGGTTTCAGTGTCTGCGGAAGGGGTTTCAGTGTGTGGGGAAGGCGTTTCAGTGTGTGGGGAAGTGTTTCAGTGAGTGGGGAAGGATTACAGTGTCTGGGGACGGGGTTTCAGTGTGTGGGAAAGTGGTTTCCGTGTGTGGGGAAGGGTTTCAGTGTGCGCAGAAGGGGTTTCACTGTGTGGGGAAGGGTTTCAGTGTGTGGTGAAGGTGTTTCAGTGTGTGGGGAAGGGGTTTCAGTATGTGGGGAAGGGTTTCACTGAGCGCACAAGGGATTTCAGTGTTTGGGGAAGGGGTTTCATTCTGTGGTGAAGGTGTTTCAGTGTGTGGGGATGTGTTTCAATGTGCGGGGAAGGTGTTTCAGTGTGTCGGGATGTGTTTCAGTTTGTGTGGAAGGGGTTTCAGTGTGTGGGGATGTGTTTCAGTGTCTGGGGAAGGGGTTGCAGTGTTTGGGGAAGGGTTTTCAGTGTGTGGGGAAGGGGTTTCAGTGTGTGGGGAAGGGTTTCAGTGTGTGGTGAAGGTGTTTCAGTGTGTGGGGAAGGGGTTTCAGTATGTGGGGAAGGGTTTCAATGAGTGCACAAGGGATTTCAGTGTTTGGGGAAGGGGTTTCATTCTGTGGTGAAGGTGTTTCAGTGTGTGGGGATGTGTTTCAGTGTGTGGGGAAGGCGTTTCAGTGTGTGGGGATGTGTTTCAGTTTGTGTGGAAGTGGTTTCAGTGTGTGGGGATGTGTTTCAGTGTCTGGGGAAGGGGTTGCAGTGTTTGGGGAAGGTGTTTCAGTGTGTGTTGAAGGGGTTTCAGTGTGTGGGGAGGCGTTTCAGTGCGTGGGGAAGGTGTTTCAGTGTGTGTGGAAGGCGTTTCAGTGTGTGGGGAGGGGTTTCAGTGTGTGCGATAGGGTGTAACTGTGTGCGGAATGTGTTTCAGTGTGTGGGGAATGTGTTTTAGAGTGTGGGGAAGGGGTTTCAGTATGTGGGGTAGGGGTTTCAGTGAGTGGGGAAGGGTTTCAGTGTGTGGGGCAGTCTTTCAGTGTGTGGGGAAGGTGTTTCAGTGTGTGGGGCAGTCTTTCAGTGTGTGGGGAAGGTGTTTCAGTGTGTGGGGAAGGGGTTTCAGTGTGTGGGGAAGGGTTACAGTGTTTGGGGACGGGGTTTCAGTGTGTGGGGAAGGGGTTTCAGTATGTGGGGAAGAGTTTCAGAGTTTGTGGAAGGGGTTTCAGTGTGTGGGGAAGGGTTTCAGTGTGTGGGGAATGTGTTGCAGTGTTTGCGGATCGGGTTTCAGTGTGTGGGGAAGGTGGTTCAGTGTGTGCAGAAGGGGTTTCAGTGTGTGGGGAAGGGTTTCAGTGTGTGGGGAAGGGATTCAGTGTGTGTGGAAGGTGTTTCAGTGTGTGTGGAAGGAGTTTAAGTATGTGGGGAAGGATTTCACTGAGTGCGGAAGGGGTTTCAGTGTTTGGGGAAGGGGTTTCAGTGTGTGGGGAAGGGGTTTCAGTGTGTGGGGAAGGGGTCTCAATGTGTGGGGATGTGATTCAGTTTGTGGAGAAGGGGTTTCAGTGTGTGTGGAAGGGGTTTCTGTGTGTGGGGAAGGGTTTCACTGTGTGCGGAAGGGTTTTCAGTGTGTGGGGAAGGGGTTTCAGTGTGTGGGGAAGGTGTTTCAGTGTTTGCGGAAGGGGTTTCAGTGTGTGGGGAAGGGGTTTCAGTGTGTGGGGAAGGTGTTTCAGTGTGTGCGGAAGGGGTTTCAGTGTGTGCGGTTGAGGTTTCAGTGTGTGAGGAAGGGTTTCAGTTTGTGGGGAAAGTGTTTCAGTGTGTGCGGAAGGGGTTTCAGTGTGTGGGGATGGGGTTTCAGTGTGTGGGGATGTGTTTCAGTGTGTGGGGACGGGGTTTCAGTGTGTGGGGAGGGGTTTCATTGTGTGCGGAAGGGGTTTCAGTGTGTTGGGAAGGTGTTTCAGTGTGTGGGGAAGGGGTTTCAGTGTGTGGGAAGGGGTTTCAGTGTGTGGGTATGTGTTGCAGTGTGTGGGGAAGGGGTTTCAGTGTGTGGGGATGTGTTTCAGTGTGTGGGGAAGGTGTTTCAGTGTGTGGGGAAGTTGTTTCAGTGTGTGGGGATGGGATTTCAGTGTGTGGGGAAGGTGTTTCAGTGTGTGGGGAAGTTGTTTCAGTGTGTGGGGATGGTGTTTCAGTGTGTGCAGAAGTGGTTTCAGTGTGTGCGGACGGCATTTCAGTGTGTGGGGAATGGGTTTCAGTATGTGGGGAAGGAGTTTCAGTGTGTGGGGAATGTGTTTCAGTGTGTGGTGAAGGGGCATCAGTGTGTGGGGAAGGTGTTTCAGTGTGTGGGGATGTGTTTCAGTGTTTGGGGAAGGGTTTTCAGTGCGTGGGGAAGGGTTTCACTGTGTGCGGAAGGGGTTTCAGTGTGTGGGGATGGTTTTCAGTGTGTGGGGAAGGTGTTTCAGTGTGTGTGGAAGGGGTTTCAGTGTGTGGGGAAGGGGTTTCAGTGTCTGCGGAAGGGGTTTCAGTGTGTGCGGAAGGTGTTTCAGTGTGTGGGGAAGGGGTTTCAGTGTGTGGGGAAGGTGTTTCATTGTGTGCGGAAGGAGTTTCTGTTTGTGGGGACGGGGATTCAGTGTGTGGGGAAGGTGTTTCATTGTGTGGGGAAGGTGTTTCATTGTGTGCGGAAGGGTATTCAGTGTGTGAGGAAGGGGTTTCAGAGTGTGGGGAGGGGGTATCAGTGTGTGGGGAAGGGTTTAACTGTGCACGAAAGGGGTTTCAGTGTGTGGGGAAGTTGTTTCAGTGTGTGGGGAAGGGGTTTCAGTATGTGGGGAAGGGGTTTCAGTGTGTGGGGAAGGGTATCAGTGCGTGGGTTAGGGGGTCATTGTGTGGGGAAGGGGTTTCATTGTGTGGGGAAGGGGTTTCAGTGTGTGGGGAAGGCGTTTCAGTGTGTGGGGAAGTGTTTCAGTGAGTGGGGAAGGATTACAGTGTCTGGGGACGGGGTTTCAGTGTGTGGGAAAGGGGTTTCCGTGTGTGGGGAAGGGTTTCAGTGTGCGCAGAAGGGGTTTCAGTGTGTGGGGAAGGGTTTCAGTGTGTGGTGAAGGTGTTTCAGTGTGTGGGGAAGGGGTTTCAGTATGTGGGGAAGGGTTTCACTGAGTGCACAAGGGATTTCAGTGTTTGGGGAAGGGGTTTCATTCTGTGGTGAAGGTGTTTCAGTGTGTGGGGATGTGTTTCAGTGTGTGGGGAAGGCGTTTCAGTGTGTCGGGATGTGTTTCAGTTTGTGTGGAAGGGGTTTCAGTGTGTGGGGATGTGTTTCAGTGTCTGGGGAAGGGGTTGCAGTGTTTGGGGAAGGTGTTTCAGTGTGTGTTGAAGGGGTTTCAGTGTGTGGGGAGGCGTTTCAGTGTGTGGGGAAGGCGTTTCAGTGTGTGGGGTAGGGGTTTCAGTGAGTGGGGAATGTGTTTCAGTGTGTGGGGCAGTCTTTCAGTGTGTGGGGAAGGTGTTTCAGTGTGTGGGGCAGTCTTTCAGTGTGTGGGGAAGGTGTTTCAGTGTGTGGGGAAGGGGTTTCAGTGTGTGGGGAAGGGTTACAGTGTTTGGGGACGGGGTTTCAGTGTGTGGGGAAGGGGTTTCAGTATGTGGGGAAGAGTTTCAGAGTTTGTGGAAGGGGTTTCAGTGTGTGGGGAAGGGTTTCAGTGTGTGGGGAATGTGTTGCAGTGTTTGCGGATCGGGTTTCAGTGTGTGGGGAAGGTGGTTCAGTGTGTGCAGAAGGGGTTTCAGTGTGTGGGGAAGGGTTTCAGTGTGTGGGGAAGGGTTTCAGTGTGTGTGGAAGGTGTTTCAGTGTGTGTGGAAGGGGTTTGAGTATGTGGGGAAGGATTTCACTGAGTGCGGAAGGGGTTTCAGTGTTTGGGGAAGGGGTTTCAGTGTGTGGGAAAGGTGTTTCAGTGTGTGGGGATGTGTTTCAGTGTGTGGGGAAAGTGTTTCAGTGTGTGGGGATGTGTTTCAGTTTGTGGGGAAGGGGTTTCAGTGTGTGGGAAAGGGGTTTCCGTGTGTGGGGAAGGGTTTCTGTGTGTGCAGAAGGGGTTTCAGTGTGTGGGGAAGGGTTTCAGTGTGTGGTGAAGGTGTTTCAGTGTGTGGGGAAGGGGTTTCAGTATGTGGGGAAGGGTTTCACTGAGTGCACAAGGGGTTTCAGTGTTTGGGGAAGGGGTTTCATTCTGTGGTGAAGGTGTTTCAGTGTGTGGGGATGTGTTTCAGTGTGTGGGGAAGGCGTTTCAGTGTGTGGGGATGTGTTTCAATTTGTGGGGAAGGGGTTTCAGTGTGTGGGTATGTGTTTCAGTGTGTGGGGAAGGGGGTGCAGTGTGTGGGGAAGGTGTTTCAGTGTGTGTTGTGGGGGTTTCAGTGTGTGGGGAGGCGTTTCAGTGTGTCGGGATATATTTCAGTGTGTGGGGAAAGTGTTTCAGTGTGTGCGGAAGGGGTTTCAGTTTCTGTGGAAGGTGTTTCAGTGTGTGGGGAAGGGGTTTGAGTGTGTCGGGAAGGTGATTCATTGTGTGCGGAAGGGGTTTCAGTGTGTGGGGAAGGGGATTCTGTGTGTGGGGAAGGTGTTTCATTGTTTGGGGAAGGTGTTTCATTGTGTGTGGAAGGGTATTCAGTGTGTGTGGAAGGGTATTCAGTGTGTTGGGAAGGTGTTACAGTGTGTGGGGAAGGGGTTTCAGTATGTGGGGTAGGGGTTTCAGTGTGTGGGGAAGGGTTTCAGTGTGTGGGGCAGGCTTTCAGAGTGTGGGGAAGGTGTTTCAGTGTGTGCGGAAGGGTTCTCAGTGTGTGTGGAAGGGTTTCAGTGTGTGGGGAAGGGGTTTCAGTGTGTGGGGAAGGGTTACAGTGTGTACGGAAGTGGTTTCAGTGTGTGGGGAAGTTGCTTCAGTGTGTGCGAAAGGGGTTTCAGTGTGTGGGGAAGGGTTCAGTGTGTGGGGAAGGGTTTCAGTGTGTGGGGAAGGTGTTTCAGTGTGTGGGGAAGAGGTTTCAGTATGTGGGGAAGGGTTTCACTGAGTGCGGAAGGGGTTTCAGTGATTGGGGAAGGGTTTCAGTGTGTGGGGAATGGGTTTCAGTGTGTGCGGAAGGGGTTTCAGTGTGTGGGGAAAGTGTTTCAGTGTGTGTGGAAGGGTTTCAGTGTGTGGGGAAGGTGTTTCAGTGTGTGGGGAAGGGGTTTCAGTATGTGGGGAATGGTTTCACTGAGTGCGGAAGGGGTTTCAGTGATTGGGGAAGGGTTTCAGTGTGTGGGGAAGGGGTTTCAGTGTGTGCGGAATGGGTTTCAGTATGTGGGGAAGGGGTTTCAGTGTTTGGGGAAGGTGTTTCATTGTGTGGGGAAGGGGTTTCAGAGTGTGGGTAATTGTTTCAGTTTGTGGGGAAAGTGTTTCAGTGTGTGTGGAAGGTTTGCAGTGTGTGGGGAAGGGGTTTCAGTGTTTGGGGAAGGTGTTTCATTGCGTGGGGAAGGGGTTTCAGAGTGTGGGTAATGGTTTCAGTTTGTGGGGAAGGGTTTTTCAGTGAGTGGGGATGGGGTTTCAGAGTGTGGGGAAGGGTTTCAGTGTGTGCGGAAGGGTTTTCAGTGTGTGGGGAAGGGGTTTCAGTGTGTGGGGAAGGGGCATCAGTGTGTGGGGATGTGTTTCAGTGTGTGAAGAAGGGGTTTCAGTTTGTGGTGATGGTGTTTCAGTGTGTGTGGAAGGTTTTCACTGTGTGCGGAAGTGGCGTCAGTGTGTGGGGAAGTGCTTTCAGTGTGTGGGGAAGGTGTTTCAGAGTGTGCGGAAGGGGTTTCAGTGTCTGGGGAAGGGGTTTCAGTGTGTGGGGAAGGTGTTTCAGTGTGTGCGGAAGGGGTTTCAGTGTGTGCGGTAGAGGTTTCAGTGTGTGGGGAAGGAGTTTCAGTTTGTGGGGAAGTTGTTTCAGTGTGTGTGGAAGGGGTTTCAGTCTGTGGGGATGTGGTTTCAGTGTGTGGGGATGTGTTTCAGTGTATGGGGAAGGGGTTTCAGTGTGTGGGGAGGGGTTTCACTGTGTGTGGAAGTGGTTTCAGTGTATGGTGAAGGAGTTTCAGTGTGTGGGGAAGGTGTTTCAGTGTGTGGGATGTGGTTTCAGTGTGTGGGGAAGGGTTTCACTGAGTGCACAAGGGGTTTCAGTGTTTGGGGAAGGGGTTTCATTCTGTGGTGAAGGTGTTTCAGTGTGTGGGGATGTGTTTCAGTGTGTGGGGAAGGCGTTTCAGTGTGTGGGGATGTGTTTCAATTTGTGGGGAAGGGGTTTCAGTGTGTGGGGATGTGTTTCAGTGTGTGGGGAAGGGGGTGCAGTGTGTGGGGAAGGTGTTTCAGTGTGTGTTGAGGGGGTTTCAGTGTGTGGGGAGGCGTTTCAGTGTGTCGGGATGTGTTTCAGTGTGTGGGGAAAGTGTTTCAGTGTGTGCGGAAGGGGTTTCAGTTTCTGTGGAAGGTGTTTCAGTGTGTGGGGAAGGGGTTTCAGTGTGTCGGGAAGGTGATTCATTGTGTGCGGAAGGGGTTTCAGTGTGTGCGGAAGGGGATTCTGTGTGTGGGGAAGGTGTTTCATTGTTTGGGGAAGGTGTTTCATTGTGTCTGGAAGGGTATTCACTGTGTGGGGAAGGGGTTTCAGTGTGTGCGGATGGCGTTTCAGTGTGTTGGGAAGGTGTTACAGTGTGTGGGGAAGGGGTTTCAGTATGTGGGGTAGGTGTTTCAGTGTGTGGGGAAGGGTTTCAGTGTGTGGGGCAGGCTTTCAGAGTGTGGGGAAGGTGTTTCAGTGTGTGGGGAAGGGTTCTCAGTGTGTGTGGAAGGATTTCAGTGTGTGGGGAAGGGGTTTCAGTGTGTGGGGAAGGGTTACAGTGTGTGCGGAAGTGGTTTCAGTGTGTGGGGAAGTTGCTTCAGTGTGAGCGAAAGGGGTTTCAGTGTGTGGGGAAGGGTTTCACTGTGTGGGGAAGGGTTTCAGTGTGGTGGGAAGGTGTTTCAGTGTGTGCAGACGGGGTTTCAGTATGTGGGGAAGGGTTTCACTGAGTGCGGAAGGGGTTTCAGTGATTGGGGAAGGGTTTCAGTGTGTGGGGAAGGGGTTTCAGTGTGTGCGGAAGGGGTTTCAGTGTGTGGGGAAAGTGTTTCAGTGTGTGTGGAAGGTTTTCAGTGTGTGGGGAAGGGTTTCAGTGTGTGTGGAAGGTGTTTCAGTGTGTGTGGAAGGGGTTTGAGTATGTGGGGAAGGATTTCACTGAGTGCGGAAGGGGTTTCAGTGTTTGGGGAAGGGGTTTCAGTGTGTGGGAAAGGTGTTTCAGTGTGTGGGGATGTGTTTCAGTGTGTGGGGAAAGTGTTTCAGTGTGTGGGGATGTGTTTCAGTTTGTGGGGAAGGGGTTTCAGTGTGTGGGAAAGGGGTTTCCGTGTGTGGGGAAGGGTTTCAGTGTGTGCAGAAGGGGTTTCAGTGTGTGGGGAAGGGTTTCAGTGTGTGGTGAAGGTGTTTCAGTGTGTGGGGAAGGGGTTTCAGTATGTGGGGAAGGGTTTCACTGAGTGCACAATGGGTTTCAGTGTTTGGGGAAGGGATTTCATTCTGTGGTGAAGGTGTTTCAGTGTGTGGGGATGTGTTTCAGTGTGTGGGGAAGGCGTTTCAGTGTGTGGGGATGTGTTTCAATTTGTGGGGAAGGGGTTTCAGTGTGTGGGGATGTGTTTCAGTGTGTGGGGAAGGGGGTGCAGTGTGTGGGGAAGGTGTTTCAGTGTGTGTTGTGGGGGTTTCAGTGTGTGGGGAGGCGTTTCAGTGTGTCGGGATATATTTCAGTGTGTGGGGAAAGTGTTTCAGTGTGTGCGGAAGGGGTTTCAGTTTCTGTGAAGGTGTTTCAGTGTGTGGGGAAGGGGTTTCAGTGTGTCGGGAAGGTGATTCATTGTGTGCGGAAGGGGTTTCAGTGTGTGGGGAAGGGGATTCTGTGTGTGGGGAAGGTGTTTCATTGTTTGGGGAAGGTGTTTCATTGTGTGTGGAAGGTATTCAGTGTGTGCGGATGGCGGTTTCAGTGTGTTGGGAAGGTGTTACAGTGTGTGGGGAAGGGGTTTCAGTATGTGGGGTAGGGTTTCAGTGTGTGGGGGAGGGTTTCAGTGTGTGGGGCAGGCTTTCAGAGTGTGGGGAAGGTGTTTCAGTGTGTGGGGAAGGTTTCTCAGTGTGTGTGGAAGGGTTTCAGTGTGTGGGGAAGGGGTTTCAGTGTGTGGGGAAGGGTTACAGTGTGTGCGGAAGTGGTTTCAGTGTGTGGGGAAGTTGCTTCAGTGTGTGCGAAAGGGGTTTCAGTGTGTGGGGAAGGGTTTCACTGTGTGGGGAAGGGTTTCAGTGTGTGGGGAAGGTCTTTCAGTGTGTGCAGACGGGGTTTCAGTATGTGGGGAAGGGTTTCACTGAGTGCGGAAGGGGGTTTCAGTGATTGGGGAAGGGTTTCAGTGTGTGGGGAAGGGGTTTCAGTGTGTGCGGAAGGGGTTTCAGTGTGTGGGGAAAGTGTTTCAGTGTGTGTGGAAGGTTTTCAGTGTGTGGGGAAGGGTTTCAGTGTGTGTGGAAGGTGTTTCAGTGTGTGTGGAAGGGGTTTGAGTATGTGGGGAAGGATTTCACTGAGTGCGGAAGGGGTTTCAGTGTTTGGGGAAGGGGTTTCAGTGTGTGGGAAAGGTGTTTCAGTGTGTGGGGATGTGGTTTCAGTGTGTGGGGAAAGTGTTTCAGTGTGTGGGGATGTGTTTCAGTTTGTGGGGAAGGGGTTTCAGTGTGTGGGAAAGGGGTTTCCGTGTGTGGGGGAAGGGTTTCAGTGTGTGCAGAAGGGGTTTCAGTGTGTGGGGAAGGGTTTCACTGAGTGCGGAAGGGGTTTCAGTGATTGGGGAAGGGTTTCAGTGTGTGGGGAATGGGTTTCAGTGTGTGCGGAAGGGGTTTCAGTGTGTGGGGAAAGTGTTTCAGTGTGTGTGGAAGGGTTTCAGTGTGTGGGGAAGGTGTTTCAGTGTGTGGGGAAGGGGTTTCAGTATGTGGGGAATGGTTTCACTGAGTGCGGAAGGGGTTTCAGTGATTGGGGAAGGTTTCAGTGTGTGGGGAAGGGGTTTCAGTGTGTGCGGAATGGGTTTCAGTATGTGGGGAAGGGGTTTCAGTGTTTGGGGAAGGTGTTTCATTGTGTGGGGAAGGGGTTTCAGAGTGTGGGTAATTGTTTCAGTTTGTGGGGGAAGTGTTTCAGTGTGTGTGGAAGGTTTGCAGTGTGTGGGGAAGGGGTTTCAGTGTTTGGGGAAGGTGTTTCATTGCGTGGGGAAGGGTTTCAGAGTGTGGGTAATGGTTTCAGTTTGTGGGGAAGGGTTTTTCAGTGAGTGGGGATGGGGTTTCAGAGTGTGGGGAAGGGTTTCAGTGTGTGCGGAAGGTTTTTCAGTGTGTGGGGAAGGGGTTTCAGTGTGTGGGGAAGGGGCATCAGTGTGTGGGGATGTGTTTCAGTGTGTGAAGAAGGGGTTTCAGTTTGTGGTGATGGTGTTTCAGTGTGTGTGGAAGGTTTTCACTGTGTGCGGAAGTGGCGTCAGTGTGTGGGGAAGTGCTTTCAGTGTGTGGGGAAGGTGTTTCAGAGTGTGCGGAAGGGGTTTCAGTGTCTGGGGAAGGGGTTTCAGTGTGTGGGGAAGGTGTTTCAGTGTGTGCGGAGGGGTTTCAGTGTGTGCGGTAGAGGTTTCAGTGTGTGGGGAAGGAGTTTCAGTTTGTGGGGAAGTTGTTTCAGTGTGTGTGGAGGGGTTTCAGTCTGTGGGGATGTGGTTTCAGTGTGTGGGGATGTGTTTCAGTGTATGGGGAAGGGGTTTCAGTGTGTGGGGAGGGGTTTCACTGTGTGTGGAAGTGGTTTCAGTGTATGGTGAAGGAGTTTCAGTGTGTGGGGAAGGTGTTTCAGTGTGTGGGATGTGGTTTCAGTGTGTGGGGAAGGGTTTCACTGAGTGCACAAGGGGTTTCAGTGTTTGGGGAAGGGGTTTCATTCTGTGGTGAAGGTGTTTCAGTGTGTGGGGATGTGTTTCAGTGTGTGGGGAAGGCGTTTCAGTGTGTGGGGATGTGTTTCAATTTGTGGGGAAGGGGTTTCAGTGTGTGGGGATGTGTTTCAGTGTGTGGGGAAGGGGGTGCAGTGTGTGGGGAAGGTGTTTCAGTGTGTGTTGAGGGGGTTTCAGTGTGTGGGGAGGCGTTTCAGTGTGTCGGGATGTGTTTCAGTGTGTGAGGAAAGTGTTTCAGTGTGTGCGGAAGGGGTTTCAGTTTCTGTGGAAGGTGTTTCAGTGTGTGGGGAAGGGGTTTCAGTGTGTCGGGAAGGTGATTCATTGTGTGCGGAAGGGGTTTCAGTGTGTGCGGAAGGGGATTCTGTGTGTGGGGAAGGTGTTTCATTGTTTGGGGAAGGTGTTTCATTGTGTCTGGAAGGGTATTCACTGTGTGGGGAAGGGGTTTCAGTGTGTGCGGATGGCGTTTCAGTGTGTTGGGAAGGTGTTACAGTGTGTGGGGAAGGGGTTTCAGTATGTGGGGTAGGGGTTTCAGTGTGTGGGGAAGGGTTTCAGTGTGTGGGGCAGGCTTTCAGAGTGTGGGGAAGGTGTTTCAGTGTGTGGGGAAGGGTTCTCAGTGTGTGTGGAAGGATTTCAGTGTGTGGGGAAGGGGTTTCAGTGTGTGGGGAAGGGTTACAGTGTGTGCGGAAGTGGTTTCAGTGTGTGGGGAAGTTGCTTCAGTGTGAGCGAAAGGGGTTTCAGTGTGTGGGGAAGGGTTTCACTGTGTGGGGAAGGGTTTCAGTGTGTGGGGAAGGTGTTTCAGTGTGTGCAGACGGGGTTTCAGTATGTGGGGAAGGGTTTCACTGAGTGCGGAAGGGGTTTCAGTGATTGGGGAAGGGTTTCAGTGTGTGGGGAAGGGGTTTCAGTGTGTGCGGAAGGGGTTTCAGTGTGTGGGGAAAGTGTTTCAGTGTGTGTGGAAGGTTTTCAGTGTGTGGGGAAGGGTTTCAGTGTGTGTGGAAGGTGTTTCAGTGTGTGAGGAAGGGGTTTGAGTATGTGGGGAAGGATTTCACTGAGTGCGGAAGGGGTTACAGTGTTTGGGGAAGGGGTTTCAGTGTGTGGGAAAGGTGTTTCAGTGTGTGGGGATGTGTTTCAGTGTGTGGGGAAAGTGTTTCAGTGTGTGGGGATGTGTTTCAGTTTGTGGGGAAGGGGTTTCAGTGTGTGGGAAAGGGGTTTCCGTGTGTGGGGAAGGGTTTCAGTGTGTGCAGAAGGGGTTTCAGTGTGTGGGGAAGGGTTTCAGTGTGTGGTGAAGGTGTTTCAGTGTGTGGGGAAGGGGTTTCAGTATGTGGGGAAGGGTTTCACTGAGTGCACAATGGGTTTCAGTGTTTGGGGAAGGGGTTTCATTCTGTGGTGAAGGTGTTTCAGTGTGTGGGGATGTGTTTCAGTGTGTGGGGAAGGCGTTTCAGTGTGTGGGGATGTGTTTCAATTTGTGGGGAAGGGGTTTCAGTGTGTGGGGATGTGTTTCAGTGTGTGGGGAAGGGGGTGCAGTGTGTGGGGAAGGTGTTTCAGTGTGTGTTGTGGGGGTTTCAGTGTGTGGGGAGGCGTTTCAGTGTGTCGGGATATATTTCAGTGTGTGGGGAAAGTGTTTCAGTGTGTGCGGAAGGGGTTTCAGTTTCTGTGGAAGGTGTTTCAGTGTGTGGGGAAGGGGTTTCAGTGTGTCGGGAAGGTGATTCATTGTGTGCGGAAGGGGTTTCAGTGTGTGGGGAAGGGGATTCTGTGTGTGGGGAAGGTGTTTCATTGTTTGGGGAAGGTGTTTCATTGTGTGTGGAAGGGTATTCAGTGTGTGCGGATGGCGTTTCAGTGTGTTGGGAAGGTGTTACAGTGTGTGGGGAAGGGGTTTCAGTATGTGGGGTAGGGGTTTCAGTGTGTGGGGGAGGGTTTCAGTGTGTGGGGCAGGCTTTCAGAGTGTGGGGAAGGTGTTTCAGTGTGTGGGGAAGGGTTCTCAGTGTGTGTGGAAGGGTTTCAGTGTGTGGGGAAGGGGTTTCAGTGTGTGGGGAAGGGTTACAGTGTGTGCGGAAGTGGTTTCAGTGTGTGGGGAAGTTGCTTCAGTGTGTGCGAAAGGGGTTTCAGTGTGTGGGGAAGGGTTTCACTGTGTGGGGAAGGGTTTCAGTGTGTGGGGAAGGTCTTTCAGTGTGTGCAGACGGGGTTTCAGTATGTGGGGAAGGGTTTCACTGAGTGCGGAAGGGGTTTCAGTGATTGGGGAAGGGTTTCAGTGTGTGGGGAAGGGGTTTCAGTGTGTGCGGAAGGGGTTTCAGTGTGTGGGGAAAGTGTTTCAGTGTGTGTGGAAGGTTTTCAGTGTGTGGGGAAGGGTTTCAGTGTGTGTGGAAGGTGTTTCAGTGTGTGTGGAAGGGGTTTGAGTATGTGGGGAAGGATTTCACTGAGTGCGGAAGGGGTTTCAGTGTTTGGGGAAGGGGTTTCAGTGTGTGGGAAAGGTGTTTCAGTGTGTGGGGATGTGTTTCAGTGTGTGGGGAAAGTGTTTCAGTGTGTGGGGATGTGTTTCAGTTTGTGGGGAAGGGGTTTCAGTGTGTGGGAAAGGGGTTTCCGTGTGTGGGGAAGGGTTTCAGTGTGTGCAGAAGGGGTTTCAGTGTGTGGGGAAGGTGTTTCAGTGTGTGGTGAAGGTGTTTCAGTGTGTGGGGAAGGGGTTTCAGTATGTGGGGAAGGGTTTCACTGAGTGCACAAGGGGTTTCAGTGTTTGGGGAAGGGGTTTCATTCTGTGGTGAAGGTGTTTCAGTGTGTGGGGATGTGTTTCAGTGTGTGGGGAAGGCGTTTCAGTGTGTGGGGATGTGTTTCAAATTGTGCGGAATGGGTTTCAGTGTGTGGGGATGTGTTTCAGTGTGTGGGGAAGGGGGTGCAGTGTGTGGGGAAGATGTTTCAGTGTGTGTTGTGGGGGTTTCAGTGTGTGGTGAAGGTGTTTCAGTGTGTGGGGAAGGGGTTTCAGTATGTGGGGAAGGGTTTCACTGAGTGCACAAGGGGTTTCAGTGTTTGGGGAAGGGGTTTCATTCTGTGGTGAAGGTGTTTCAGTGTGTGGGGATGTGTTTCAGTGTGTGGGGAAGGCGTTTCAGTGTGTGGGGATGTGTTTCAAATTGTGCGGAATGGGTTTCAGTGTGTGGGGATGTGTTTCAGTGTGTGGGGAAGGGGGTGCAGTGTGTGGGGAAGATGTTTCAGTGTGTGTTGTGGGGGTTTCAGTGTGTGGTGAAGGTGTTTCAGTGTGTGGGGAAGGGGTTTCAGTATGTGGGGAAGGGTTTCACTGAGTGCACAATGGGTTTCAGTGTTTGGGGAAGGGGTTTCATTCTGTGGTGAAGGTGTTTCAGTGTGTGGGGATGTGTTTCAGTGTGTGGGGAAGGCGTTTCAGTGTGTGGGGATGTGTTTCAATTTGTGGGGAAGGGGTTTCAGTGTGTGGGGATGTGTTTCAGTGTGTGGGGAAGGGGGTGCAGTGTGTGGGGAAGGTGTTTCAGTGTGTGTTGTGGGGGTTTCAGTGTGTGGGGAAGCGTTTCAGTGTGTCGGGATATATTTCAGTGTGTGGGGAAAGTGTTTCAGTGTGTGCGGAAGGGGTTTCAGTTTCTGTGGAAGGTGTTTCAGTGTGTGGGGAAGGGGTTTCAGTGTGTCGGGAAGGTGATTCATTGTGTGCGGAAGGGGTTTCAGTGTGTGGGGAAGGGGATTCTGTGTGTGGGGAAGGTGTTTCATTGTTTGGGGAAGGTGTTTCATTGTGTGTGGAAGGGTATTCAGTGTGTGCGGATGGCGTTTCAGTGTGTTGGGAAGGTGTTACAGTGTGTGGGGAAGGGGTTTCAGTATGTGGGGTAGGGGTTTCAGTGTGTGGGGAAGGGTTTCAGTGTGTGGGGCAGGCTTTCAGAGTGTGGGGAAGGTGTTTCAGTGTGTGGGGAAGGGTTCTCAGTGTGTGTGGAAGGGTTTCAGTGTGTGGGGAAGGGGTTTCAGTGTGTGGGGAAGGGTTACAGTGTGTGCGGAAGTGGTTTCAGTGTGTGGGGAAGTTGCTTCAGTGTGTGCGAAAGGGGTTTCAGTGTGTGGGGAAGGGTTTCACTGTGTGGGGAAGGGTTTCAGTGTGTGGGGAAGGTGTTTCAGTGTGTGCAGACGGGGTTTCAGTATGTGGGGAAGGGTTTCACTGAGTGCGGAAGGGGTTTCAGTGATTGGGGAAGGGTTTCAGTGTGTGGGGAAGGGGTTTCAGTGTGTGTGGAAGGGGTTTCAGTGTGTGGGGAAAGTGTTTCAGTGTGTGTGGAAGGTTTTCAGTGTGTGGGGAAGGGTTTCAGTGTGTGTGGAAGGTGTTTCAGTGTGTGTGGAAGGGGTTTGAGTATGTGGGGAAGGATTTCACTGAGTGCGGAAGGGGTTTCAGTGTTTGGGGAAGGGGTTTCAGTGTGTGGGAAAGGTGTTTCAGTGTGTGGGGATGTGTTTCAGTGTGTGGGGAAAGTGTTTCAGTGTGTGGGGATGTGTTTCAGTTTGTGGGGAAGGGGTTTCAGTGTGTGGGAAAGGGGTTTCCGTGTGTGGGGAAGGGTTTCAGTGTGTGCAGAAGGGGTTTCAGTGTGTGGGGAAGGGTTTCAGTGTGTGGTGAAGGTGTTTCAGTGTGTGGGGAAGGGGTTTCAGTATGTGGGGAAGGGTTTCACTGAGTGCACAAGGGGTTTCAGTGTTTGGGGAAGGGGTTTCATTCTGTGGTGAAGGTGTTTCAGTGTGTGGGGATGTGTTTCAGTGTGTGGGGAAGGCGTTTCAGTGTGTGGGGATGTGTTTCAAATTGTGCGGAAGGGGTTTCAGTGTGTGGGGATGTGTTTCAGTGTGTGGGGAAGGGGGTGCAGTGTGTGGGGAAGATGTTTCAGTGTGTGTTGTGGGGGTTTCAGTGTGTGGGGAGGCGTTTCAGTGTGTCGGGATATATTTCAGTGTGTGGGGAAAGTGTTTCAGTGTGTGCGGAAGGGGTTTCAGTTTCTGTGGAAGGTGTTTCAGTGTGTGGGGAAGGGGTTTCAGTGTGTCGGGAAGGTGATTCATTGTGTGCGGAAGGGGTTTCAGTGTGTGGGGAAGGGGATTCTGTGTGTGGGGAAGGTGTTTCATTGTTTGGGGAAGGTGTTTCATTGTGTGTGGAAGGGTATTCAGTGTGTGTGGAAGGGTATTCAGTGTGTTGGGAAGGTGTTACAGTGTGTGGGGAAGGGGTTTCAGTATGTGGGGTAGGGGTTTCAGTGTGTGGGGAAGGGTTTCAGTGTGTGGGGCAGGCTTTCAGAGTGTGGGGAAGGTGTTTCAGTGTGTGGGGAAGGGTTCTCAGTGTGTGTGGAAGGATTTCAGTGTGTGGGGAAGGGGTTTCAGTGTGTGGGGAAGGGTTACAGTGTGTACGGAAGTGGTTTCAGTGTGTGGGGAAGTTGCTTCAGTGTGTGCGAAAGGGGTTTCAGTGTGTGGGGAAGGGTTTCAGTGTGTGGGGAAGGGTTTCAGTGTGTGCGGAAGGGTTTTCAGTGTGTGGGGAAGGGGTTTCAGTGTGTGGGGAAGGGGCATCAGTGTGTGGGGATGTGTTTCAGTGTGTGAAGAAGGGGTTTCAGTTAGTGGTGATGGTGTTTCAGTGTGTGTGGAAGGTATTCACTGTGTGCGGAAGTGGTGTCAGTGTGTGGGGAAGTGCTTTCAGTGTGTGGGGAAGGTGTTTCAGAGTGTGCGGAAGGGGTTTCAGTGTGTGGGGAAGGGGTTTCAGTGTGTGGGGAAGTTGTTTCAGTGTGTGCGGAAGGGGTTTCAGTGTGTGCGGTAGAGGTTTCAGTGTGTGGGGAAGGAGTTTCAGTTTGTGGGGAAGTTGTTTCAGTGTGTGTGGAAGGGGTTTCAGTCAGTGGGGATGTGGTTTCAGTGTGTGGGGATGTGTTTCAGTGTATGGGGAAGGGGTTTCAGTGTGTGGGGAGGGGTTTCACTGTGTGTGGAAGTGGTTTCAGTGTATGGGGAAGGAGTTTCAGTGTGTGGGGAAGGTGTTTCAGTGTGTGGGACGTGGTTTCAGTGTGTGGGGAAGGGTTTCACTGAGTGCACAAGGGGTTTCAGTGTTTGGGGAAGGGGTTTCATTCTGTGGTGAAGGTGTTTCAGTGTGTGGGGATGTGTTTCAGTGTGTGGGGAAGGCGTTTCAGTGTGTGGGGATGTGTTTCAGTGTGTGGGGAAGGGGGTGCAGTGTGTGGGGAAGGTGTTTCAGTGTGTGTTGTGGGGGTTTCAGTGTGTGGGGAGGCGTTTCAGTGTGTCGGGATATATTTCAGTGTGTGGGGAAAGTGTTTCAGTGTGTGCGGAAGGGGTTTCAGTTTCTGTGGAAGGTGTTTCAGTGTGTGGGGAAGGGGTTTCAGTGTGTCGGGAAGGTGATTCATTGTGTGCGGAAGGGGTTTCAGTGTGTGGGGAAGGGGATTCTGTGTGTGGGGAAGGTGTTTCATTGTTTGGGGAAGGTGTTTCATTGTGTGTGGAAGGGTATTCAGTGTGTGCGGATGGCGTTTCAGTGTGTTGGGAAGGTGTTACAGTGTGTGGGGAAGGGGTTTCAGTATGTGGGGTAGGGGTTTCAGTGTGTGGGGAAGGGTTTCAGTGTGTGGGGCAGGCTTTCAGAGTGTGGGGAAGGTGTTTCAGTGTGTGGGGAAGGGTTCTCAGTGTGTGTGGAAGGGTTTCAGTGTGTGGGGAAGGGGTTTCAGTGTGTGGGGAAGGGTTACAGTGTGTGCGGAAGTGGTTTCAGTGTGTGGGGAAGTTGCTTCAGTGTGTGCAAAAGGGGTTTCAGTGTGTGGGGAAGGGTTTCACTGTGTGGGGAAGGGTTTCAGTGTGTGGGGAAGGTGTTTCAGTGTGTGCAGACGGGGTTTCAGTATGTGGGGAAGGGTTTCACTGAGTGCGGAAGGGGTTTCAGTGATTGGGGAAGGGTTTCAGTGTGTGGGGAAGGGGTTTCAGTGTGTGCGGAAGGGGTTTCAGTGTGTGGGGAAAGTGTTTCAGTGTGTGTGGAAGGTTTTCAGTGTGTGGGGAAGGGTTTCAGTGTGTGTGGAAGGTGTTTCAGTGTGTGTGGAAGGGGTTTGAGTATGTGGGGAAGGATTTCACTGAGTGCGGAAGGGGTTTCAGTGTTTGGGGAAGGGGTTTCAGTGTGTGGGAAAGGTGTTTCAGTGTGTGGGGATGTGTTTCAGTGTGTGGGGAAAGTGTTTCAGTGTGTGGGGATGTGTTTCAGTTTGTGGGGAAGGGGTTTCAGTGTGTGGGAAAGGGGTTTCCGTGTGTGGGGAAGGGTTTCAGTGTGTGCAGAAGGGGTTTCAGTGTGTGGGGAAGGGTTTCAGTGTGTGGTGAAGGTGTTTCAGTGTGTGGGGAAGGGGTTTCAGTATGTGGGGAAGGGTTTCACTGAGTGCACAAGGGGTTTCAGCGTTTGGGGAAGGGGTTTCATTCTGTGGTGAAGGTGTTTCAGTGTGTGGGGATGTGTTTCAGTGTGTGGGGAAGGCGTTTCAGTGTGTGGGGATGTGTTTCAAATTGTGCGGAAGGGGTTTCAGTGTGTGGGGATGTGTTTCAGTGTGTGGGGAAGGGGGTGCAGTGTGTGGGGAAGATGTTTCAGTGTGTGTTGTGGGGGTTTCAGTGTGTGGGGAGGCGTTTCAGTGTGTCGGGATATATTTCAGTGTGTGGGGAAAGTGTTTCAGTGTGTGCGGAAGGGGTTTCAGTTTCTGTGGAAGGTGTTTCAGTGTGTGGGGAAGGAGTTTCAGTGTGTCGGGAAGGTGATTCATTGTGTGCGGAAGGGGTTTCAGTGTGTGGGGAAGGGGATTCTGTGTGTGGGGAAGGTGTTTCATTGTTTGGGGAAGGTGTTTCATTGTGTGTGGAAGGGTATTCAGTGTGTGTGGAAGGGTATTCAGTGTGTTGGGAAGATGTTACAGTGTGTGGGGAAGGGGTTTCAGTATGTGGGGTAGGGGTTTCAGTGTGTGGGGAAGGGTTTCAGTGTGTGGGGCAGGCTTTCAGAGTGTGGGGAAGGTGTTTCAGTGTGTGGGGAAGGGTTCTCAGTGTGTGTGGAAGGATTTCAGTGTGTGGGGAAGGGGTTTCAGTGTGTGGGGAAGGGTTACAGTGTGTACGGAAGTGGTTTCAGTGTGTGGGGAAGTTGCTTCAGTGTGTGCGAAAGGGGTTTCAGTGTGTGGGGAAGGGTTTCAGTGTGTGGGGAAGGGTTTCAGTGTGTGCGGAAGGGTTTTCAGTGTGTGGGGAAGGAGTTTCAGTGTGTGGGGAAGGGGCATCAGTGTGTGGGGATGTGTTTCAGTGTGTGAAGAAGGGGTTTCAGTTAGTGGTGATGGTGTTTCAGTGTGTGTGGAAGGTTTTCACTGTGTGCGGAAGTGGTGTCAGTGTGTGGGGAAGTGCTTTCAGTGTGTGGGGAAGGTGTTTCAGAGTGTGCGGAAGGGGTTTCAGTGTGTGGGGAAGGGGTTTCAGTGTGTGGGGAAGTTGTTTCAGTGTGTGCGGAAGGGGTTTCAGTGTGTGCGGTAGAGGTTTCAGTGTGTGGGGAAGGAGTTTCAGTTTGTGGGGAAGTTGTTTCAGTGTGTGTGGAAGGGGTTTCAGTCAGTGGGGATGTGGTTTCAGTGTGTGGGGATGTGTTTCAGTGTATGGGGAAGGGGTTTCAGTGTGTGGGGAGGGGTTTCACTGTGTGTGGAAGTGGTTTCAGTGTATGGGGAAGGAGTTTCAGTGTGTGGGGAAGGTGTTTCAGTGTGTGGGACGTGGTTTCAGTGTGTGGGGAAGGGTTTCACTGAGTGCACAAGGGGTGTCAGTGTTTGGGGAAGGGGTTTCATTCAGTGGTGAAGGTGTTTCAGTGTGTGGGGATGTGTTTCAGTGTGTGGGGAAGGCGTTTCAGTGTGTGGGGATGTGTTTCAATTTGTGGGGAAGGGGTTTCAGTGTGTGGGGATGTGTTTCAGTGTGTGGGGAAGGGGGTGCAGTGTGTGGGGAAGGTGTTTCAGTGTGTGTTGAGGGGGTTTCAGTGTGTGGGGAGGCGTTTCAGTGTGTCGGGATGTGTTTCAGTGTGTGGGGAAAGTGTTTCAGTGTGTGCGGAAGGGGTTTCAGTTTCTGTGGAAGGTGTTTCAGTGTGTGGGGAAGGGGTTTCAGTGTGTCGGGAAGGTGATTCATTGTGTGCGGAAGGGGTTTCAGTGTGTGCGGAAGGGGATTCTGTGTGTGGGGAAGGTGTTTCATTGTTTGGGGAAGGTGTTTCATTGTGTCTGGAAGGGTATTCACTGTGTGGGGAAGGGTTTCAGTGTGTGCGGATGGCGTTTCAGTGTGTTGGGAAGGTGTTACAGTGTGTGAGGAAGGGGTTTCAGTATGTGGGGTAGGGGTTTCAGTGTGTGGGGAAGGATTTCAGTGTGTGGGCAGGCTTTCAGAGTGTGGGGAAGGTGTTTCAGTGTGTGGGGAAGGGTTCTCAGTGTGTGTGGAAGGGTTTCAGTGTGTGGGGAAGGGGTTTCAGTGTGTGGGGAAGGGTTACAGTGTGTGCGGAAGTGGTTTCAGTGTGTGGGGAAGTTGCTTCAGTGTGTGCAAAAGGGGTTTCAGTGTGTGGGGAAGGGTTTCACTGTGTGGGGAAGGGTTTCAGTGTGTGGGGAAGGTGTTTCAGTGTGTGCAGACGGGGTTTCAGTATGTGGGGGAAGGGTTTCACTGAGTGCAGAAGGGGTTTCAGTGATTGGGGAAGGGTTTCAGTGTGTGGGAAGGGGTTTCAGTGTGTGCGGAAGGGGTTTCAGTGTGTGGGAAAGTGTTTCAGTGTGTGTGGAAGGTTTTCAGTGTGTGGGGAAGGGTTTCAGTGTGTGTGGAAGGTGTTTCAGTGTGTGGAAGGGGTTTGAGTATGTGGGGAAGGATTTCACTGAGTGCGGAAGGGGTTCAGTGTTTGGGGAAGGGTTTCAGTGTTTGGGAAAGGTGTTTCAGTGTGTGGGGATGGTTTCAGTGTGTGGGGAAAGTGTTTCAGTGTGTGTGGAAGGTTTTCAGTGTGTGGGGAAGGGTTTCAGTGTTTGGGGAAGGTTTTTCATTGTGTGGGGAAGGGGTTTCAGAGTGTGGGTAATGGTTTCAGTTTGTGGGGAAGGGTTTCTCAGTGAGTGGGGATGGGGTTTCAGAGTGTGGGGAAGGGTTTCAGTGTGTGGGGAAGGGTTTTCAGTGTGTGGGGAAGGGGTTTCAGTGTGTGGGGAAGGGGCATCAGTGTGTGGGGATGTGTTTCAGTGTGTGAAGAAGGGGTTTCAGTGTGTGGGGATGGTGTTTCAGTGTGTGTGGAAGGTTTTCACTGTGTGCGGAAGTGGTGTCAGTGTGTGGGTAAGTGCTTTCAGTGTGTGGGGAAGGTGTTTCAGAGTGTGCGGAAGGGGTTTCAGTGTGTGGGGAAGGGGTTTCAGTGTGTGGGGAAGGTGTTTCAATGTGTGCGGAAGGGGTTTCAGTGTGTGCGGTAGAGGTTTCAGTGTGTGGGGAAGGGGTTTCAGTTTGTGGGGAAGTTGTTTCAGTGTGTGTGGAAGGGGTTTCAGTCTGTGGGGAAGTGGTTTCAGTGTGTGGGGATGTGTTTCAGTGTATGGGGAAGGGGTTTCAGTGTGTGGGGAGGGGTTTCACTGTGTGTGGAAGAGGTTTCAGTGTATGGGAAGGAGTTTCAGTGTGTGGGGAAGGTGTTTCAGTGTGTGGGATGTGGTTTCAGTGTGTGGGGATGTGTTTCAGTGTGTGGGGACGGTGTTTCACTGTGTGGGGATGTGATTCAGTGTGTGGGGAAGGTATGTCAGTGTGTGCGGAAGGGTTTCACTGTGTGGGGAAGGTGTTTCAGTGTGTGCGGAAGGGGTTTCAGTGTGAGCGGAACGCATTATAGTGTGTGGGGAATGGGTTTCAAAATGTGGGGAAGGGGTTTCAGAGTGTGGGGAATGTGTTTCAGTGTGTGGGGAAGGGGTTTCTGTGTGTAGGGAAGGTGTTTCAGAGTGTGGGAATGTGTTTCAGTGTTTGGGGAAGGGGTTTCAGTGTGTGGGGAACGGTTTCACTGTGTGCGGAAGGGGTTTTAGTGTGTGGGGAGGGGATTCAGTGTGTGGGGAAGGGTTACAGTGTGTGGGAACGGTGTTTCAGTGTGTGGGGAAGGGTTTCAGTGTTTGCGGAAGGGGTTTCAGTGAGTGGGGAAGGGTTTCAGTGTGTGGGGAATGTGTAACAGTGTGTGCGGAAGGGGTTTCAGTGTGTGGGGAAGGTGTTTCAGTGTGTGCGGAAGGGTTTCAATGTGTGGGGAAGTGTTTCAGTGTGTGCGGAAGGGTTTCAGTGTGTGAGGAAGGTGTTTCGGTGTGTGGGGAAGGGGTTTCAGTATGTGGGGAAGGGTTTCACTGAGTGCGGAAGGGTTTTCAGTGTTTGGGCAATGGGTTTCAGTGTATGGGGAAGGGGTTTCAGTGTGTGTGGAAGAGGTTTCAGTGTGTGGGGAAGGTGTTTCAGTTTGTGGGAAGGGTTTCAGTGTGTGGGGAAGGGGTTTCAGTGTTTGGGGAAGGTGTTTCATTGTTTGGGGAAGGGGTTTCAGAGTGCCGGTAATGGTTTCAGTGTGTGGGGAAGGGTTTCACTGTGTGCGGAAGGGGTTTCAGTGAATGGGGAAGGGTTTCAGTGTGTGGGAATGGGTTTCAGTGTGTGCGGAAGGGGTTTCAGTGCGTGGGGAAAGTGTTTCAGTGTGTGGGGGAAGGGTTTCAGTGTGTGGGGAAGGGGTTTCAGTATGTGGGGAAGGGTTTCACTGAGTGCGGAAGGGATTTCAGTGATATGGGAAGGGTTTCAGTGTGTGGGGAAGGGGTTTCAGTGTGTGCGGAAGGGGTTTCAGTGTGTGGGGAAAGTGTTTCAGTGTGCGTGGAAGGTTTTCAGTGTGTGGGAAGGGGTTTCAGTGTTTGGGGAAGGTGTTTCATTGTGTGTTGAAGGGGTTTCAGAGTGTGGGTAATGGTTTCAGTGTGTGGGGAAGGGTTTTCAGTGTGTGGGGAAGGGGTTTCAGTGTGTGGGGAAGGGGCATCAGTGTGTGGGGATGTGTTTCAGTGTGTGAAGAAGGGGTTTCAGTGTGTGGAAATGGTGTTTCAGTGTGTGTGGAAGGTTTTCACTGTGTGCGGAAGTGGTGTCAGTGTGTGCGGAAGTGCTTTCAGTGTGTGGGGAAGGTGTTTCAGAGTGTGCGGAAGGGGTTTCAGTGTGTGGGGAAGGGGTTTCAGTGTGTGGGGAAGGTGTTTCAATGTGTGTGGAAGGGGTTTCAGTGTGTGCGGTAGAGGTTTCAGTGTGTGGGGAAGGAGTTTCAGTTTGTGGGAAGTTGTTTCAGTGTGTGTGGAAGGGTTTTCAGTCTGTGGGGATGTGGTTTCAGTGTGTGGGGATGTGTTTCAGTGTATGGGGAAGGGGTTTCAGTGTGTGGGGAGGGGTTTCAGTGCGTGGGGAAAGTGTTTCAGTGTGTGGGAAGGGTTTCAGTGTGTGGGGAAGGGGTTTCAGTATGTGGGGAAGGGTTTCACTGAGTGCGGAAGGGATTTCAGTGATTGGGGAAGGGTTTCAGTGTGTGGGGAAGGGGTTTCAGTGTGTGCGGAAGGGGTTTCAGTGTGTGGGGAAAGTGTTTCAGTGTGTGTGGAAGGTTTTCAGTGTGTGGGGAAGGGGTTTCAGTGTTTGGGGAAGGTGTTTCATTGTGTGTTGAAGGGGTTTCAGAGTGTGGGTAATGGTTTCAGTGTGTGGGGAAGGGTTTTCAGTGTGTGGGGAAGGGGTTTCAGTGTGTGGGGAAGGGGCATCAGTGTGTGGGGATGTGTTTCAGTGTGTGAAGAAGGGGTTTCAGTGTGTGGAAATGGTGTTTCAGTGTGCGTGGAAGGTTTTCACTGTGTGCGGAAGTGGTGTCAGTGTGTGGGGAAGGGTTTCACTGTGTGGGGAAGGGTTTCAGTGTGTGGGGAAGGTGTTTCAGTGTGTGGGGAAGGGGTTTCAGTATGTGGGGAAGGTTTCACTGAGTGCGGAAGGGGTTTCAGTGAATGGGAAGTGCTTTCAGTGTGTGGGGAAGGTGTTTCAGAGTGTGCGGAAGGGGTTTCAGTGTGTGGGGAAGGGGTTTCAGTGTGTGGGGAAGGTGTTTCAATGTGTGCGGAAGGG
The DNA here is from genome assembly GCF_036365525.1 of Heterodontus francisci. NCBI lineage: Eukaryota > Metazoa > Chordata > Chondrichthyes > Heterodontiformes > Heterodontidae > Heterodontus > Heterodontus francisci. The sequence continues at coordinate 157,055,973 of NC_090376.1, forward strand.
GTTTCAGTGTGTGCGGTAGAGGTTCAGTGTGTGGGGAAGGAGTTTCAGTTTGTGGGGAAGTTGTTTCAGTGTGTGTGGAAGGGTTTTCAGTCTGTGGGGATGTGGTTTCAGTGTGTGGGGATGTGTTTCAGTGTATGGGGAAGGGGTTTCAGTGTGTGGGGAGGGGTTTCACTGTGTGTGGAAGTGGTTTCAGAGTATGGGGAAGGAGTTTCAGTGTGTGGGGAAGGTGTTTCAGTGTGTGGGATGTGGTTTCAGTGTGTGGGGATGTGTTTCAGTGTGTGGGGACGGTGTTTCACTGTGTGGGGATGTGATTCAGTGTGTGGGGAATGTATGTCAGTGTGTGCGGAAGGTTTTCACTGTGTGGGGAAGGTGTTTCAGTGTGTGCGGAAGGGGTTTCAGTGTGAGCGGAACGCATTTTAGTGTGTGGGGAATGGGTTTCAGTATGTGGGAAGGGGTTTCAGTGTTGGGGAATGTGTTTCAGGGAGTGAGGAAGGGGTTTCTGTGTGTGGGGAAGGTGTTTCAGAGTGTGGGAATGTGTTTCAGTGTTTGGGGAAGGGGTTTCAGTGTGTGGGGAAAGGTTTCACTGTGTGCGGAAGGGGTTTTAGTGTGTGGGGAAGGGGTTTCAGTGTGTGGGGAAGGGTTACAGTGTGTGGGGACGGTGTTTCAGTGTGTGTGGAAGGTGTTTCAGTATGTGGGGAAGGGTTTCAGTGTTTGCGGAAGGGGTTTCAGTGTGTGGGGAAGGGTTTCAGTGTGTGGGGAATGTGTAACAGTGTGTGCGGAAAGGGTTTCAGTGTGTGGGGAAGGTGTTTCAGTGTGTGCGGAAGGGGTTTCAATGTGTGGGGAAGGGTTTCAATGTGTGCGGAAGGGTTTCAGTGTGTGAGGAAGGTGTTTCGGTGTGTGGGGAAGGGGTTTCAGTATGTGGGGAAGGGTTTCACTGAGTGCGGAAGGGTTTTCAGTGTTTGGGCAATGGGTTTCAGTGTGTGGGGAAGGGGTTTCAGTGTGTGTGGAAGAGGTTTCAGTGTGTGGGGAAGGTGTTTCAGTTTGTGTGGAAGGGTTTTCAGTGTTTGGGCAATGGGTTTCAGTGTGTGGGGAAGGGGTTTCAGTGTGTGGGGAAGGGGTTTCAGTTAGGGGGAAGGGGTTTCATTGTGTGGGGAAGGATTTCAGTGTGTGGGGAAGGGTTTTCAGTGTGTGGGGAAGGGGTTTCAGTGTGTGGGGAAGGGGTTTCAGTGTGTGGGGATGTGTTTCAGTGTGTGACGAAGGTGTTTCAGTGTGTGGGGATGGGGTTCAGTGCGTGTGGAAGGTTTTCACTGTGTGTGGAAGGGGTTTCAGTGTGTGGGGATGTGTTTCAGTTTGTGTGGAAGGGGTTTCAGTATGTGGGGTTGTGTTTCAGTGTGTGGGGAAGCGGTTTCAGTGTGTGGGGAAGGTGTTACAGTGTGTGTGGAAGGTGTTTCAGTGTGTGGGGAAGGTGTTTCAGTTTGTGGGGAAGGGGTTTCAGTGTGTGGGGAAGATTTTTCAGTGTGTGCGGAAGTGGTTTCAGTTTCTGCGGAAGGTGGTACAGTGTGTGGGGAAGGGGATTCAGTGTGTGCGGAAGTGGTATCAGTGTGTGCGGTAGATGTTTCAGTGTGTGGGGAAGGAGTTTCTGTTTGTGGGAAGGTGTTTCAGTGTGTGCAGAAGTGGTTTCGGTGAGTGGGGATGGGGTTTCAGTGTGTGGGATGTGTTTCAGTGTATGGGGAAGGGGTTTCAGTATGTGGGGAGGGGTTTCACTGTGTGCGGAAGGGGTTTCAGTGTGTGGGGAAGGTGTTTCAGTGTGTGGGGAAGGTGTTTCAGTGTGTGGGAAGAGGTTTCGGTGTGTGGGGATGTGTTTCACTGTGTGGGGAAGGGGTTTCAGTGTGTGGGGATGTGATTCAGTGTGTGGGGAAGGTATTTCAGTGTGTGGGGAAGGGTTTCACTGTGTGGGGAAGGTGTTTCAGTGTGTGCGGAAGGAGTTTCAGTATGTGGGGAATGTGTTTCAGTGTGTGGGGAATGTGTTTCAGTGTGTGGGCAAGGGGTTTCAGTGTGTGGGGAAGGTTCTTCAGTGTGTGGGAATGTGCTTCAGTGTTTGGGGAAGGGGTTTCAGTGTGTGGGGAAGGGTTTCACTGTGTGCGGAAGGTGTTTCAGTGTGTGGGGAAGGGGTTTCAGTGTGTGGGGAAGGTGTTTCAGTGTGTGTGGAAGGGGTTTCAGTGTGTGGGGAAGGGGTTACAGTGTGTGGGGATGGTGTTTCAGTGTATGCGGAATGGGATTCAGTGTGTCCAGAAGCTGTTTCAGTGTGTGGGGAAGGGGTTTCAGTGTGTGGGGATGTGTTTCAGTGTGTGGGGAAGGGGTTTCAGTGTGTGGGGAAGGTGTTTCAGTGTGTGTAGAAGGGGTTTCAGTGTGTGGGGAAGGCGTTTCAGTGTGAGGGGAAGGGGTTTCACTCTGTGTATAAGGGGTTTCAGTGTGTGTGGAAGGGTGTTCAGTGTGAGGGGAAGGGGTTTCAGTGTGTGGGGAGGGGGTTTCAGTGTGTGGAATAGGGATTAACTGTGTGCAGAAGGTGTTTCAGTGTGTGTGGAAGGGGTTTCAGTGTGTGGGGAAGGGGTTTCAGTATGTGGGGTAGGGGTTTCAGTTTGTGGGGAAGGGTTTCAGTGTGTGGGCAGGGTTTCAGTGTGTGGGGAAGTTGTTTCAGTGTGTGGGGACGGGGTCTCAGTGTTTGGGGAAGGGTTTCAGTGTGTGGGGAAGGGGTTTCAGTGTGTGGGGAAGGGTTACAGTGTGTGGGGACGGGTTTCAGTGTTTGGGGAAGGGGTTTCAGTATGTGGGGAAGGGTTTCAGTGTGTGCGGAAGGCGTTTCAGTGTGTGGGGAAGGGTTTCAGTGTGTGGGGAATGTGTTACAGTGAGTGTGGAAGGGATTTCAGTGTGTGGGTAAGGTGTTTCAGGTGTGGGGAAGGTGTTTCAGTGTGTGTGGAAGGGGTTTCAGTGTGTGGGGAAGATGTTTCAGTGTGTGGGGAAGGGTTTCACTGGGTGGTGAAGGGGTATCAGTGCGTGGGGAAGGTGTTTCAGTTTCTGGGGAAGGTATTTCAGTTTGTGGGGAAGGGATTTCAGTGTATGGCGAAGGTGTTTCAGTGTGTTGGGGAGGTCTTACCGTGTGTGGGAAGGGGTTTCAGTGTGTGGGGAAGGTGTTTCAGTGTGTGGGGATGTGTTTCAGTGTGTGGGGAAGGGGTTCAGTGTGTGGGGAAGGTGTTTCAGGGTGTGGGGTTGGGTTTCAGTGTGTGGGGATGGGTTTCAGTGTGTGGGATGGGTATCAGTGTGTGCGGAATGGGGTTCAGTGTGTGGGGAAGGAGGTGCAGTGTGTGGGGAAGGTGTTTCAGTGTGTGTTGAGGGGGTTTCAGTGTGTGGGGAGGCGTTTCAGTGTGTCGGGATGTGTTTCAATGTGTGCGGAAGGGGTTTCAGTTTCTGTGGAAGGTGTTTCAGTGTGTGGGAAGGGGTTTCAGTGTGTCGGGAAGGTGATTCATTGTGTGCGGAAGGGGTTTCAGTGTGTGGGGAAGGGGATTCTGTGTGTGGGGAAGGTGTTTCATTGTTTGGGGAAGGTGTTTCATTGTGTGTGGAAGGGTATTCAGAGTGTAGGGAAGGTGTTTCAGTGTGTGGGGAAGGGTTTCAGTGTGTGGGGAAGGTGTGTCAGTGTGTGGGGAAGGTGTTTCAGTGTGTGGGGATGTGTTGCAGTGAGTGGGGATGGGGTTTCAGTGTGTTGGCAAGGTGTCTCAGTGTGTGGGGAAGGGGTTTCAGTGTGTGGGGAAGGGTTTCCAGTGTCTGGGGAAGGAGTTTCAGTGTGTGGGGAAGTGTTACAGTGTGTGGGGAAGGTGTTTCAGTGTGTGGGGAAGGGTTTCAGTGTGTGGGGAAGGAGTTTCAGTGTGTGGGGAAGCTGTTTCAGTGTGTGTGGAAGTTGTTTCAGTGTGTGGGGATGGGTTTCAGTGTGTGGAGATGGGTTTCAGCGTGTGCGGAAGGGGTTTCAGTGTGTGGGGAAGGTGTGTCAGTGTGTGGGGAAGTGTTTCAGTTTGTGCGGAAGGGGTTTCAGTGTGTGGTGCAGGTGTTTCAGTGTGTGGGGAAGGCTTTTCAGTGTGTGGGGAAGCTGTTTCACTGTGTGGGGAAGTTGTTTCAGTGTGTGAGAATGGGTTTCAGTGTGTGGGGATGGGTTTCAGTGTGTGTGGAAGGGGTTTCAGTGTGTGGGGAAGGTCCGTCAGTGTGTGGGGAAGGGTTTCCAGTGTCTGGGGAAGGAGTTTCAGTGTGTGGGGGAGTGTTTCAGTGTGTGGGGAAGGTGTATCAGTGGGTGGGGAAGGGTTTCAGTGTCTGAGGAAGGTGTTTCAGTTTGTGCGGAAGGGGTTTCAGTGTTTGGGGAAGGTGTTTCTGTGTATGGGGAAGGTGTTTGAGTGTGTGGGGAAAGGTTTCAGTGTGGGTGGAAGTTGTTTCAGTGTGTGGGGAAGGTGTTTCAGGGTGTGGGGAAGGGGTTTCAGCGTGTGGGGAAGGGGTTTCAGTGTGTGGGGAAGGTGTTTCAATGTGTGCGGAAGGGGTTTCAGTGTGTGCGGTAGAGGTTTCAGTGAGTGGGGAAGGAGTTTCAGTTTGTGGGGAAGTTGTTTCAGTGTGTGTGGAAGGGTTTTCAGTCTGTGGGGATGTGGTTTCAGTGTGTGGGGATGTGTTTCAGTGTATGGGGAAGGGGTTTCAGTGTGTGGGGAGGGGTTTCACTGTGTGTGGAAGTGGTTTCAGAGTATGGGGAAGGAGTTTCAGTGTGTGGGGAAGGTGTTTCAGTGTGTGGGATGTGGTTTCAGTGTGTGGGGATGTGTTTCAGTGTGTGGGGACGGTGTTTCACTGTGTGGGGATGTGATTCAGTGTGTGGGGAATGTATGTCAGTGTGTGCGGAAGGTTTTCACTGTGTGGGGAAGGTGTTTCAGTGTGTGCGGAAGGGGTTTCAGTGTGAGCGGAACGCATTTTAGTGTGTGGGGAATGGGTTTCAGTATGTGGGGAAGGGGTTTCAGTGTTGGGGAATGTGTTTCAGGGAGTGAGGAAGGGGTTTCTGTGTGTGGGGAAGGTGTTTCAGAGTGTGGGAATGTGTTTCAGTGTTTGGGGAAGGGGTTTCAGTGTGTGGGGAAAGGTTTCATTGTGTGCGGAAGGGGTTTTAGTGTGTGGGGAAGGGGTTTCAGTGTGTGGGGAAGGGTTACAGTGTGTGGGGACGGTGTTTCAGTGTGTGGGGAAGGTGTTTCAGTATGTGGGGAAGGGTTTCAGTGTTTGCGGAAGGGGTTTCAGTGTGTGGGGAAGGGTTTCAGTGTGTGGGGAATGTGTAACAGTGTGTGCGGAAGGGGTTTCAGTGTGTGGGGAAGGTGTTTCAGTGTGTGCGGAAGGGGTTTCAATGTGTGGGGAAGGGTTTCAGTGTGTGCGGAAGGGTTTCAGTGTGTGAGGAAGGTGTTTCGGTGTGTGGGGAAGGGGTTTCAGTATGTGGGGAAGGGTTTCACTGAGTGCGGAAGGGTTTTCAGTGTTTGGGCAATGGGTTTCAGTGTGTGGGGAAGGGGTTTCAGTGTGTGTGTGAAGAGGTTTCAGTGTGTGGGGAAGGTGTTTCAGTTTGTGGGGAAGGGTTTCAGTGCGTGGGGAAGGGGTTTCAGTGTTTGGGGAAGGTGTTTCATTGTTTGGGGAAGGGGTTTCAGAGTGTCGGTAATGGTTTCAGTGTGTGGGGAAGGGGTTTCAGTTAGGGGGGAAGGGGTTTCATTGTGTGGGGAAGGATTTCAGTGTGTGGGGAAGGGTTTTCAGTGAGTGGGGAAGGGGTTTCAGTGTGTGGGGAAGGGGTTTCAGTGTGTGGGGATGTGTTTCAGTGTGTGACGAAGGTGTTTCAGTGTGTGGGGATGGGGTTTCAGTGCGTGTGGAAGGTTTTCACTGTGTGTGGAAGGGGTTTCACTGTGTGGGGATGTGTTTCAGTTTGTGGGGAAGGGGTTTCAGTATGTGGGGTTGTGTTTCAGTGTGTGGGGAAGGGGTTTCAGTGTGTGGGGAAGGTGTTACAGTGTGTGTGGAAGGTGTTTCAGTGTGTGGGGAAGGTGTTTCAGTGTGTGGGGAAGGGGTTTCAGTGTGTGGGGAAGATTTTTCAGTGTGTGCGGAAGTGGTTTCAGTTTCTGCGGAAGGTGGTACAGTGTGTGGGGAAGGGGATTCAGTGTGTGCGGAAGTGGTTTCAGTGTGTGCGGTAGATGTTTCAGTGTGTGGGGAAGGAGTTTCTGTTTGTGGGGAAGGTGTTTCAGTGTGTGCAGAAGTGGTTTCGGTGAGTGGGGATGGGGTTTCAGTGTGTGGGGATGTGTTTCAGTGTATGGGGAAGGGGTTTCAGTATGTGGGGAGGGGTTTCACTGTGTGCAGAAGGGGTTTCAGTGTGTGGGGAAGGTGTTTCAGTGTGTGGGGAAGGTGTTTCAGTGTGTGGGAAGGGGTTTCGGTGTGTGGGGATGTGTTTCACTGTGTGGGGAAGGGGTTTCAGTGTGTGGGGATGTGATTCAGTGTGTGGGGAAGGTATTTCAGTGTGTGGGGAAGGGTTTCACTGTGTGGGGAAGGTGTTTCAGTGTGTGCGGAAGGAGTTTCAGTATGTGGGGAATGTGTTTCAGTGTGTGGGGAATGTGTTTCAGTGTGTGGGCAAGGGGTTTCAGTGTGTGGGGAAGGTTCTTCAGTGTGTGGGAATGTGCTTCAGTGTTTGGGGAAGGGGTTTCAGTGTGTGGGGAAGGGTTTCACTGTGTGCGGAAGGTGTTTCAGTGTGTGGGGAAGGGGTTTCAGTGTGTGGGGAAGGTGTTTCAGTGTGTGTGGAAGGGGTTTCAGTGTGTGGGGAAGGGGTTACAGTGTGTGGGGATGGTGTTTCAGTGTATGCGGAATGGGATTCAGTGTGTCCAGAAGCTGTTTCAGTGTGTGGGGAAGGGGTTTCAGTGTGTGGGGATGTGTTTCAGTGTGTGGGGAAGGGGTTTCAGTGTGTGGGGAAGGTGTTTCAGTGTGTGTAGAAGGGGTTTCAGTGTGTGGGGAAGGCGTTTCAGTGTGAGGGGAAGGGGTTTCACTCTGTGTATAAGGGGTTTCAGTGTGTGTGGAAGGGTGTTCAGTGTGAGGGGAAGGGGTTTCAGTGTGTGGGGAGGGGGTTTCAGTGTGTGGAATAGGGATTAACTGTGTGCGGAAGGTGTTTCAGTGTGTGTGGAAGGGGTTTCAGTGTGTGGGGAAGGGGTTTCAGTATGTGGGGTAGGGGTTTCAGTTTGTGGGGAAGGGTTTCAGTGTGTGGGGCAGGGTTTCAGTGTGTGGGGAAGTTGTTTCAGTGTGTGGGGACGGGGTCTCAGTGTTTGGGGAAGGGTTTCAGTGTGTGGGGAAGGGGTTTCAGTGTGTGGGGAAGGGTTACAGTGTGTGGGGACGGGGTTTCAGTGTTTGGGGAAGGGGTTTCAGTATGTGGGGAAGGGTTTCAGTGTGTGCGGAAGGCGTTTCAGTGTGTGGGGAAGGGTTTCAGTGAGGGGGAATGTGTTACAGTGAGTGTGAAAGGGATTTCAGTGTGTGGGTAAGGTGTTTCAGTGTGTGGGGAAGGTGTTTCAGTGTGTGTGGAAGGGGTTTCAGTGTGTGGGGAAGATGTTTCAGTGTGTGGGGAAGGGTTTCACTGGGTGGTGAAGGGGTATCAGTGCGTGGGGAAGGTGTTTCAGTTTCTGGGGAAGGTATTTCAGTTTGTGGGGAAGGGATTTCAGTGTATGGCGAAGGTGTTTCAGTGTGTTGGGGAGGTCTTACCGTGTGTGGGAAGGGGTTTCAGTGTGTGGGGAAGGTGTTTCAGTGTGTGGGGATGTGTTTCAGTGTGTGGGGAAGGGGTTCAGTGTGTGGGGAAGGTGTTTCAGGGTGTGGGGTTGGGTTTCAGTGTGTGGGGATGGGTTTCAGTGTGTGGGGATGGGTATCAGTGTGTGCGGAATGGGGTTCAGTGTGTGGGGAAGGAGGTGCAGTGTGTGGGGAAGGTGTTTCAGTGTGTGTTGAGGGGGTTTCAGTGTGTGGGGAGGCGTTTCAGTGTGTCGGGATGTGTTTCAATGTGTGCGGAAGGGGTTTCAGTTTCTGTGGAAGGTGTTTCAGTGTGTGGGGAAGGGGTTTCAGTGTGTCGGGAAGGTGATTCATTGTGTGCGGAAGGGGTTTCAGTGTGTGGGGAAGGGGATTCTGTGTGTGGGGAAGGTGTTTCATTGTTTGGGGAAGGTGTTTCATTGTGTGTGGAAGGGTATTCAGAGTGTGGGGAAGGTGTTTCAGTGTGTGGGGAAGGGTTTCAGTGTGTGGGGAAGGTGTGTCAGTGTGTGGGGAAGGTGTTTCAGTGTGTGGGGATGTGTTGCAGTGAGTGGGGATGGGGTTTCAGTGTGTTGGCAAGGTGTCTCAGTGTGTGGGGAAGGGGTTTCAGTGTGTGGGGAAGGGTTTCCAGTGTCTGGGGAAGGAGTTTCAGTGTGTGGGGAAGTGTTACAGTGTGTGGGGAAGGTGTTTCAGTGTGTGGGGAAGGGTTTCAGTGTGTGGGGAAGGAGTTTCAGTTTGTGGGGAAGCTGTTTCAGTGTGTGTGGAAGGAGTTTCAGTGTGTGGGGATGGGTTTCAGTGTGTGGAGATGGGTTTCAGCGTGTGCGGAAGGGGTTTCAGTGTGTGGGGAAGGTGTGTCAGTGTGTGGGGAAGTGTTTCAGTTTGTGCGGAAGGGGTTTCAGTGTGTGGTGCAGGTGTTTCAGTGTGTGGGGAAGGCTTTTCAGTGTGTGGGGAAGCTGTTTCACTGTGTGGGGAAGTTGTTTCAGTGTGTGAGAATGGGTTTCAGTGTGTGGGGATGGGTTTCAGTGTGTGTGGAAGGGGTTTCAGTGTGTGGGGAAGGTCCGTCAGTGTGTGGGGAAGGGTTTCCAGTGTCTGGGGAAGGAGTTTCAGTGTGTGGGGGAGTGTTTCAGTGTGTGGGGAAGGTGTATCAGTGGGTGGGGAAGGGTTTCAGTGTCTGAGGAAGGTGTTTCAGTTTGTGCGGAAGGGGTTTCAGTGTTTGGGGAAGGTGTTTCAGTGTATGGGGAAGGTGTTTCAGTGTGTGGGGAAAGGTTTCAGTGTGGGTGGAAGTTGTTTCAGTGTGTGGGGAAGGTGTTTCAGGGTGTGGGGAAGGGGTTTCAGTGTGTGGGGAAGGGTTTCAGTGTGTGGGGAAGGGGTTTCAGTGTGTGGAGATGGGTTTCAGTGTGTGGGGAAGGTGCTTCAGTTTGTGCGGAAGGTGTTTCAGTTTGTGGGGAATGTGTTTCAGTGTGTGGGGAAGGTGTTTCAGTGTGTGGGGAAGTTGTTTCAGTCTGTGGGGATGGTGTTTCAGTGTGTGGGGAAGGTGTTTCAGTGTGTGGGGAAGGGGTTTCAGTGTGTGGGGAAGGGTTTCCAGTGTCTGGGGAAGGAGTTTCAGTGTGTGGGGAAGTGTTTCAGTGTCTTGGGAAGGTGTTTCAGTGTGTGGGGAAGGATTTCAGTGTGAGGGGAAGGCGTTTCAGTGTGTGGGGAAGCTGTTTCAGTGTGTGGGGAAGGGGTTTCAGTGTGTGGGGAAGCTGTTTCAGTCTGTGGGGAAGGGGTTTCAGTGATTGGGGAAGATGATTCAGTGTGTGGGAGAGGGTTCCAGTGTGTGGGGAAGGGGTTTCAGTGTGTGGGGATGTATTTCAGCGTGTGGGGATGTGTTTCAGTGTGTGGGGAAGGGTTTCAGTGTGTGGGGAAGGTGTTTCAGTGTGTGTGGATGGGTTTCAGTGGGTGTGGAAGGGGTTTCAGTGTGTGGAAAAGGTGTGTCAGTGTGCGGGGAAGTGTTTCAGTGGGTGGGGAAGGGGTTTCAGTGTGTGGGGAAGGCTTTCAGTGTGTGGGGAAGGTGTTTCAGTGTGTGGGGAAGGGGTTTCAGTGTGTGGGGAAGGTGTTTCGGTGTGTGGGGAAGGTATTTTAGTGAGTGGGGAAGGGGTTTCAGTGTGTGGGGAAGGGGTTTCAGTGTGTGGGGAAGATGTTTCAGTGTGTGGGGAAGATGTTTCAGTGTGTGGGAAGGGTTTCAGTGTGTGGGGAAGGGTTTCAGTGTGTGGGGAAGGGGTTTCAGTGTTTGGGGAACGTGTTTCATTGAGTGGTGAAGGGGTTTCAGAGTGTGGGTAAGGGTTTCAGTGTGTGGGGAAGGGATTTCAGTGAGTGGGGAAGGGGTTTCAGAGTGTGGGAAAGGGTTTCGGTGTGTGGGGAAGGGTTTTCAGTGTGTGGGGAAAGGGTTCAGTGTGTGGGGAAGTGTTTCAGTGTGTGGGGAAGGTGTTTCAGTGTGTGCAGAAGTGGTTTCAGTGTGTTTGGAAGGTGTTTCAGTGTGTGGGGAAGGGGTATCAGTGTGTGGGGAAGGGGTTTCAGAGTGTGGGGGAGGTGTTTCAGTGTGTGGGGATGTGTCTCAGTGTGTGGGGATGAGTTTCAGTGTGTGGGGAAGGGTTTCAGTGTGTGGGGAAAGTTTTTCATTGTGTGGGGAAGGGGTTTCAGTGTGTGGGGAAGGGTTTCCAGTGTCTGGGGAAGGTGTTTCAGTGTGTGGGGAAGTGTTACAGTGTTTGGGGAAGGTGTTTCAGTGTGTGGGGAAGGGTTTCAGTGTGTGGGGAAGGAGTTTCAGTGTGTGGGGAAGCTGTTTCAGTGTGTGTGGAAGTTGTTTCAGTGTGTGGGGATGGGTTTCAGTGTGTGGAGATGGGTTTCAGCGTGTGCGGAAGGGGTTTCAGTGTGTGGGGAAGGTGTGTCAGTGTGTGGGGAAGTGTTTCACATTGTGCGGAAGGCGTTTCAGTGTGTGGGGCAGGTGTTTCAGTGTGTGGGGAAGGCTTTTCAGTTTGTGGGGAAGCTGTTTCACTGTCTGGGGAAGTTGTTTCAGTGTGTGAGAATGGGTTTCAGTGTGTGGGGATGGGTTTCAGTGTGTGCGGAAGGGGTTTCAGTGTGTGGGGAAGGTCCGTCAGTGTGTGGGGAAGGGTTTCCAGTGTCTGGGAAAGGAGTATCAGTGTGTGGGGGAGTGTTTCAGTGTGTGGAGAAGGTGTTTCAGTGGGTGGGGAAGGGTTTCAGTGTCTGAGGAAGGTGTTTCAGTTTGTGCAGAAGGGGTTTCAGTGTTTGGGGAAGGTGTTTCTGTGTATGGGGAAGGTGTTTCACTGTGTGGGGAAAGGTTTCAGTGTGTGGGGAAGTTGTTTCAGTGTGTGGGGAAGGTGTTTCAGGGTGTGGGGAAGGGGTTTCAGTGTGTGGGGAAGGGTTTCAGTGTGTGGGGAAGGGGTTTCAGTTTGTGTGGAAGGTGTTTCAGTTTGTGGGGAATGTGTTTCAGTCTGTGGGGAAGGGGTTTCAGTGTGTGGGGAAGGGTTTCCAGTGTCTGGGGAAGGAGTTTCAGTGTGTGGGGAAGTGTTTCAGTGTGTGGGGAAGGTGTTTCAGTGTGTGGGGAAGGATTTCAGTGTGTGGGGAAGGCGTTTCAGTGTGTGGGGAAGCTGTTTCAGTCTGTGGGGAAGGGGTTGCAGTGTGTGGGGAAGCTGTTTCAGTCTGTGGGGAAGGGGTTTCAGTGTTTGGGGAAGATGATTCAGTTTGTGGGAGAGGGTTCCAGTGTGTGGGGAAGGGCTTTCAGTGTGTGGGGATGTATTTCAGTGTGTGGGGATGTGTTTCAGTGTGTGGGGAAGGGTTTCAGTGTGTGGGGAAGGTGTTTCAGTGTGTGGGGATGGGTTTCATTGGGTCTGGAAGGGGTTTCAGTGTGTGGGGAAGGTGTGTCAGTGTGCGGGGAAGTGTTTCAGTGTGTGGGGAAGGGGTTCCATGTGTGGGGAAGGTGTTTCAGTGTGTGGGGATGGTTTTCAGTTTGTGGGGATCGGTTTCATTGTGTGTGGAAGTGGTATCAATGTGTGGGGAAGGTGTTTCACTGTGTGGGGAAGGGGTTTCAGTGTGGGGGAAGATGTTTCAGTGTGTGGGGAAGGTGTTTCAGTGTGTGGGGCAGGGTTTCAGTGTGTGGGGAAGGTGCTTCAGTGTGTGCGGAATGGTTTTCAGTGTGTGGGGAAGGTGTTTCGGTGTGTGGGGAAGGTATTTCAGTGTGTGGGGAAGGGGTCTCATTGTGTGGGGAAGGTGTTTCAGTGTGTGGGGATGGTGGTTCAGTGTGTGGGGAAGGGGTTTCAGTGTGTGGGGAAGGTGTTTCATTGTGTGGGGAAGGTGTTTCAGTGTGTGGGGAAGGTGTTTCAGTGTGTGGGGAAGGGATTCAGTGTGTGGGGAAGGTGTTTCAGTGTGTGCGGAAGGGGTTTCAGTGTGTGGGGAAGGTGTTTCATTGTGTGGGGAAGGTGTTTCAGTGTGTGGGGAAGGTGTTTCAGAGTGTGGGGAAGGGGTATCAGTGTGTGGGGAAGCTGTTTCAGTGTGTGGGGAAGGGGTTTCAGTGTTTGAGGAAGGTGTTTCTGTGTGTGGGTTAGGGTTCCAGTGTGTGGGGAAGGGGTTTCATTGTGTGCAGAAGGGGTTTCAGTGTGTGGGGAAGGTGTTTCAGTGTGTGGGGATGTGTTTCAGTGTGTGGGGATGTGTTTCTGTGTGTGGGGAAGGATTTCTGTGTGTGGGGAAGGTGTTTCAGTGTGTGGGGATGGGTTTCAGTGTGTGGGGAGGGGTTTCAGTGTGTGGGGATGTGTTCCAATGTGTGCGGAAGGGGTTTGAGTGTGTGGGGAACGTGTTTCAGTGTGTGGGGACGAGTTTCAGTGTGTGGGGAAGGTGTTTCAGTGTGTGGAGAAGGGGTTTCCGTGTGTGAGGATGGGTTTCAGTTTGTGGGGATGGAGTTCATTGTGTGCGGAAGGGGTTTCAGTGTGTGGGGAAGGGGTTTCAGTGTGTGGGGAAGGGGTTTCAGTGTGTGGGGAAGATGTTTCAGTGTGTGGGGAAGTGCTATCAGAGTGTGGCGAAGGGTTTCAGTGTGTGGGGATGGTATTTCAGTGTGTGGGGAAGGTGTTCCCGTGTGTGGGGAAGGTGTTTCAGTGTTTTGGTAAGAGGTTTCAGTGTTTGGGGAAGGTGTTTCAGTGCATGGGGAAGTGCTTCAGAGTGTGGGGATGTCTTTCAGTGTGTGGGAAAGGGTGTCAGAGTGTGGCGAAGGTGTTTCAGTGTGTGGGGATGGCTTTCTGTGTGTGGGGATGGGTTTCAGTGTGTGGGGATGGGTTTCAGTGTCTGCGGAAGGGGTTTCAGTGTGTGGGGAAGGTGTTTCTGTGTGTGGGGATGTGTTTCAGTGTGTGGGAAGGAATTTCAGTGCGTGGGGAAGGGTTTTCAGTGTGTGGGGAAGGTGTTTCAGTGTGTGGGGTAGGTGTTTCCGAGTGTTGGGAAGGGTTTCAGTGTGTGGGGAAGGGGTTTCAGTGTGTGGGGAAGGTGTTTCAGTTGGTGGGGAAGGGTTTCAGTGAGGGGAGAAGGGGTTTCAGTGTGGGGGGAAGGGGTTTCAGTGTGTGGAGAAGGGGTTACAGTGTGTGGGGATGTGTTTCAGTGTTTGGGGAAGGGGTTTCCATGTGTGGGGAAGGGGTTTCAGTTTGCGTGGAAGGGTTTCACTGTGTGCGGAAGGGGTTTCAGTGTGTGGGGACGGGGTTTCAGTGTGAGGGGAAGGTGTTCCAGTGTGTGCGGAAGGGGTTTCAGTTTCTGCGGAAGGTGTTTCAGTGTGTGCGGAAGGGGTTTCAGTTTCTGCGGAAGGTGTTTCAGTGTGTGGGGAAGGGGTTTCAGTTTGTGGGGAAGGCGTGTCAGTGTGTGGGGATGTGTTACAGTTGGTGGGGAAGGGTTTCAATGTGTGGGGAAGGTGTTTCAGTGTGTGGGGATGGGTTTCAGTGGGTGTGGAAGGGGTTTCAGTGTGTGGGGAAGGTGTGTCAGTGTGCGGGGAAGTGTTTCAGTGTGTGGGGAAGGGGTTCCATGTGTGGGGAAGGTGTTTCAGTATGTGGGGATGGTTTTCAGTTTGTGGGGATGGGTTTCATTGTGTGTGGAAGTGGTATCAATGTGTGGGGAAGGTGTTTCACTGTGTGGGGAAGGGGTTTCAGTGTGTGGGGAAGATGTTTCAGTGTGTGGGGAAGGTGTTTCAGAGTGTGGGGAAGGGTTTCAGAGTGTGGGGAAGGTGCTTCAGTGTGTGCGGAATGTGTTTCAGTGTGTGGGGAAGGTGTTTCGGTGTGTGGGGAAGGTATTTTAGTGTGTGGGGAAGGGGTTTCAGTGTGTGGGGAAGGTGTTTCAGTGTGTGGGGAAGATGTTTCAGAGTGTGGGGAAGGTGTTTCAGTGTGAGGGGAAGGGGTTTCAGTTTGTGCGGAAGGTGTTTCAGTTTGTGGGGAATGTGTTTCAGTGTGTGGGGAAGGTGTTTCAGTGTGTGGGGAAGTTGTTTCAGTGTGTGGGGATGTGGTTTCAGTGTGTGGGGAAGGTGTTTCAGTGTGTGGGGAAGGGGTTTCAGTGTGTGGGGAAGGGTTTGCAGTGTCTGGGGAAGGAGTTTCAGTGTGTGGGGAAGTGTTTCAGTGTGTGGGGAAGGTGTTTCAGTATGTGGGGAAGGATTTCAGTGTGTGGGGAAGGCGTTTCAGTGTGTGGGGAAGCTGTTTCAGTCTGTGGGGAAGGGGTTTCAGTGTGTGGGGAAGCTGTTTCAGTCTGTGGGGAAGGGGTTTCAGTGTTTGGGGAAGATGATTCAGTTTGTGGGAGAGGGTTCCAGTGTGTGGGGAAGGGGTTTCAGTGTGTGGGGATGTATTTCAGTGTGTGGGGATGTGTTTCAGTGTGTGGGGAAGGGTTTCAGTGTGTGGGGAAGGTGTTTCAGTGTGTGGGGATGGGTTTCAGTGGGTGTGGAAGGGGTTTCAGTGTGTGGGGAAGGTGTGTCAGTGTGCGGGGAAGTGTTTCAGTGTGTGGGGAAGGGGTTCCATGTGTGGGGAAGGTGTTTCAGTGTGTGGGGATGGTTTTCAGTTTGTGGGGATGGGTTTCATTGTGTGGGGAAGGGGTTTCAGTGTGTGGGGAAGATGTTTCAGTGTGTGGGGAAGGTGTTTGAGTGTGTGGGGCAGGGTTTCAGTGTGTGGGGAAGGTGCTTCAGTGTGTGCGGAATGGTTTTCAGTGTGTGGGGAAGGTGTTTCGGTGTGTGGGGAAGGTATTTCAGTGTGTGGGGAAGGGGTCTCAGTGTGTGGGGAAGGTGTTTCAGTGTGTGGGGATGGTGGTTCAGTGTGTGGGGAAGGGGTTTCAGTGTGTGGGGAAGGTGTTTCATTGTGTGGGGAAGGTGTTTCAGTGTGTGGGGAAGGTGTTTCAGTGTGTGGGGAAGGGATTCAGTGTGTGGGGAAGGTGTTTCAGTGTGTGCGGAAGGGGTTTCAGTGTGTGGGGAAGGTGTTTCATTGTGTGGGGAAGGTGTTTCAGTGTGTGGGGAAGGTGTTTCAGAGTGTGGGGAAGGGGTATCAGTGTGTGGGGAAGCTGTTTCAGTGTGTGGGGAAGGGGTTTCAGTGTTTGGGGAAGGTGTTTCTGTGTGTGGGTTAGGGTTCCAGTGTGTGGGAAAGGTGTTTCAGTGTTTGTGGAAGGGGTTTCAGTGTGTGGGGAAGGTGTTTCATTGTTTGGGGAAGGGGTTTCATTGTGTGCAGAAGGGGTTTCAGTGTGTGGGGAAGTGTTTCATTGTGTGCAGAAGAGGTTTCAGTGTGTGGGGAAGGGTTTCCAGTGTCTGGGGAAGGAGTTTCAGTGTGTGGGGAAGTGTTTCAGTGTGTGGGGAAGGTGTTTCAGTGTGTGGGGAAGGATTTCAGTGTGTGGGGAAGGCATTTCAGTGTGTGGGGAAGCTGTTTCAGTCTGTGGGGAAGGGGTTTCAGTGTGTGGGGAAGCTGTTTCAGTCTGTGGGGAAGGGGTTTCAGTGTTTGGGGAAGATGATTCAGTTTGTGGGAGAGGGTTCCAGTGTGTGGGGAAGGGGTTTCAGTGTGTGGGGATGTATTTCAGTGTGTGGGATGTGTTTCAGTGTGTGGGGAAGGGTTTCAGTGTGTGGGGAAGGTGTTTCAGTGTGTGGGAATGGGTTTCAGTGGGTGTGGAAGGGGTTTCAGTGTGTGGGGAAGGTGTGTCAGTGTGCGGGGAAGTGTTTCAGTGTGTGGGGAAGGGGTTCCATGTGTGGGGAAGGTGTTTCAGTGTGTGGGGATGGTTTTCAGTTTGTGGGGATGGGTTTCATTGTGTGTGGAAGTGGTATCAATGTGTGGGGAAGGTGTTTCACTGTGTGGGGAAGGGGTTTCAGTGTGTGGGGAAGATGTTTCAGTGTGTGGGGAAGGTGTTTCAGTGTCTGGGGAAGGGTTTCAGAGTGTGGGGAAGGTGCTTCAGTGTGTGCGGAATGTGTTTCAGTGTGTGGGGAAGGTGTTTCGGTGTGTGGGGAAGGTATTTTAGTGTGTGGGGAAGGGGTTTCAGTGTGTGGGGAAGGTGTTTCAGTGTGTGGGGAAGGTGTTTCAGTGTGTGGGGAAGGGTTTCAGTGTGTGGGGAAGGTGTTTCGGTGTGTGGGGAAGGTATTTCAGTGTGTGGGGACGGGGTCTCAGTGTGTGGGGAAGGTGTTTCTGTGTGTGGGGATGGTGGTTCACTGTGTGGGGAAGGGGTTTCAGTGTGTGGGGAAGGAGTTTCATTGTGTGGGGAAGGTGTTTCAGTGTGTGGGGAAGGTGTTTGTGTGGGGAAGGGATTCAGTGTGTGGGGAAGGTGTTTCAGTGTGTGCGGAAGGGGATTCAGTGTGTAGGGAAGGTGTTTCATTGTGTGGGGAAGGTGTTTCAGTGTGTGGGGAAGGTGTTTTAGAGTGTGGGCAAGGGGTATCAGTGTGTGGGGAAGCTGTTTCAGTGTGTGGGGAAGTGGTTTCAGTGTTTGGGGAAGGTGTTTCTGTGTGTGGGTTAGGGATCCAGTGTGTGGGGAAGGGGTTTCAGTGTGTGCAGAAGGGGTTTCAGTGTGTGGGGAAGGTGTTTCAGTGTGTGGGGATGTGTTTCAGTGTGTGACGATGTGTTTCTGTGTGTGGGGAAGTATTTCTGTGTGTGGGGAAGGTGTTTCAGTGTGTGGGGATGGGTTTCAGTGTGTGGGGAGGGGTTTCAGTGTGTGGGGATGGGTTCCAGTGTGTGCGGAAGGGGTTTGAGTGTGTGGGGAACGTGTTTCAGAGTGTGGGGACGAGTTTCAGTGTGTGGGGAAGGTGTTTCAGTGTGTGGGGAAGGGGTTTCCGTGTGTGGGGATGGGTTTCAGTTTGTGGGGATGGAGTTCATTGTGTGCGGAAGGGGTTTCAGTGTGTGGGGAAGGGGTTTCAGTGTGTGGGGAAGGGGTTTCAGTGTGTGGGGAAGATGTTTCAGTGTCTGGGGAAGTGCTTTCAGTGTGTGGCGAAGGGTTTCAGTGTGTGTGGATGGTATTTCAGTGTGTGGGGAAGGTGTTCCCGTGGATGGGGAAGGTGTTTCAGTGTGTGGGGAAGAGGTTTCAGTGTTTGGGGAAGGTGTTTCAGTGCATGGGGAAGTGCTTCAGAGTGTGGGGATGTCTTTCAGTGTGTGGGAAAGGGTGTCAGAGTGTGGGGAAGGTGTTTCAGTGTGTGGGGATGGCTTTCAGTGTGTGGGGATGGGTTTCAGTGTGTGGGGATGGGTTTCAGTGTGTGCGGAAGGGGTTTCAGTGTGTGGGGAAGGAGTTTCTGTGTGTGGGGATGTGTTTCATTGTGTGGGGAATGCGTTTCAGTGTGTGTGGAAGGTGTTGCAGTGTGTGGGGATTGGTTTCAGTGTGTGGGGATGTGTTTCAGTGTGTGGGAAGGGATTTCAGTGATTGGGGAAGGGTTTTCAGTGTGTGGGGAAGGTATTTCAGTGTGTGGGGTAGGTGTTTCCGAGTGTTGGGAAGGGTTTCAGTGTGTGGGGAAGGGGTTTCAGTGTGTGGGGAAGGTGTTTCAGTTGGTGGGGAAGGGTTTCAGTGATGGGAGAAGGGGTTTCAGTGTGGGGGGAAGGGGTTTCAGTGTGTGGAGAAGGGGTTTCAGTGTGTGGGGATGTGTTTCAGTGTTTGGGGAAGGGGTTTCCATGTGTGGGGAAGGGGTTTCAGTTTGTGGGGAAGGGTTTCACTGTGTGCGGAAGGGGTTTCAGTGTGTGGGGAAGGGATTGCAGTGTGAGGGGAAGGTGTTTCAGTGTGTGCGGAAGGGGTTTCAGTTTCTGCGGAAGGTGTTTCAGTGTGTGTGGAAGGGGTTTCAGTGTGTGGGGAAGGCGTGTCAGTGTGTGGGGATGTGTTACAGTTTGTGGGGAAGGGTTTCAGTGTGTGGGGAAGGTGTTTCAGTGTGTGGGGATGGGTTTCAGTGGGTGTGGAAGGAGTTTCAGTGTGTGGGGAAGGTGTGTCAGTGTGCGGGGAAGTGTTTCAGTGTGTGGGGAAGGGGTTCCATGGGTGGGGAAGGTGTTTCAGTATGTGGGGATGGTTTTCAGTTTGTGGGGATGGGTTTCATTGTGTGTGGAAGTGGTATCAATGTGTGGGGAAGGTGTTTCACTGTGTGGGGAAGGGGTTTCAGTGTGTGGGGAAGATGTTTCAGTGTGTGGGGAAGGTGTTTCAGTGTGTGGGGAAGGGTTTCAGAGTGTGGGGAATGTGCTTCAGTGTGTGCGGAATGTGTTTCAGTGTGTGGGGAAGGTGTTTCGGTGTGTGGGGAAGGTATGTTAGTGTGTGGGGAAGGGGTTTCAGTGTGTGGGGAAGGTGTTTCAGTGTGTGGGGAAGATGTTTCAGTGTGTGGGGAAGGTGTTTCAGTGTGAGGGGAAGGTGTTTCAGTGTGTGGGGAAGGTGCATCAGTGTGTGCGGAATGGGTTTCAGTGTATGGGGAAGGTGTTTCAGTGTGTGGGGAAGGTGTTTCAGTGTGTGGGGATGTGTTTCAGTGTGTGGGGATGTGTTTCAGTTAGTGGGGATGGGGTTTCAGTGTGTGGGGATGTGTTTCAGTGTGTGGGGAAGGGGTTTCAGTGTGTGGGGAAGGGGTTTCAGTGTGTGGGGAAGGGGATTCAGTATGTTTGGTAGGGTTTCCGTGTGTGCGGAAAGGGTTTCAGTGTTTGGGGATGGGGTTTCAGGGCGTGGGGAAGGTGTTTCAGTGTGTGGGGATGTGTTTCAGTGTGTGGGGAAGGCGTTTCAGTGTGTGGGGATGTGTTTCAGTTCGTGGGGATGGGGTCTCAGTGTGTGGGGATGTGTTTCAGTGTGTGGGGAAGGGGTTTCAGTGTGTGGGAAAGGTGTTTCAGTGTTTGTGGAAGGGGTTTCAGTGTGTGGGGAAGGTGTTTCAGTTGGTGGGGAAGGGTTTCAGTGAGGGGAGAAGGGGTTTCAGTGTGGGGGGAAGGGGTTTCAGTGTGTGGAGAAGGGGTTTCAGTGTGTGGGGATGTGTTTCAGTGTTTGGGGAAGGTGTTTCAGTGCGTGGGGAAGGTGTTTCAGTGTGTGGGGATGGGTTTCAGTGGGTGTGGAAGGGGTTTCAGTGTGTGGGGAAGGTGTGTCAGTGTGCGGGGAAGTGTTTCAGTGTGTGGGGAAGGGGTTCCATGTGTGGGGAAGGTGTTTCAGTATGTGGGGATGGTTTTCAGTTTGTGGGGATGGGTTTCATTGTGTGTGGAAGTGGTATCAATGTGTGGGGAAGGTGTTTCACTGTGTGGGGAAGGGGTTTCAGTGTGTGGGGAAGATGTTTCAGTGTGTGGGGAAGGTGTTTCAGTGTGTGGGGAAGGGTTTCAGAGTGTGGGGAATGTGCTTCAGTGTGTGCGGAATGTGTTTCAGTGTGTGGGGAAGGTGTTTCGGTGTGTGGGGAAGGTATTTTAGTGTGTGGGGAAGGGGTTTCAGTGTGTGGGGAAGGTGTTTCAGTGTGTGGGGAAGATGTTTCAGTGTGTGGGGAAGGTGTTTCAGTGTGAGGGGAAGGTGTTTCAGTGTGTGGGGAAGGTGTTTCAGTGTGTGGGGAAGATGTTTCAGTGTGTGGGGAAGGTGTTTCAGTGTGAGGGGAAGGTGTTTCAGTGTGTGGGGAAGGTGCTTCAGTGTGTGCGGAATGGGTTTCAGTGTATGGGGAAGGTGTTTCAGTGTGTGGGGAAGGTGTTTCAGTGTGTGGGGATGTGTTTCAGTGTGTGGGGATGTGTTTCAGTTAGTGGGGATGGGGTTTCAGTGTGTGGGGATGTGTTTCAGTGTGTGGGGAAGGGGTTTCAGTGTGTGGGGAAGGGGTTTCAGTGTGTGGGGAAGGGGATTCAGTATGTTTGGTAGGGTTTCCGTGTGTGCGGAAAGGGTTTCAGTGTTTGGGGATAGGGTTTCAGTGTGTGGGGAAGGTGTGTCAGTGTGCGGGGAAGTGTTTCAGTGTGTGGGGAAGGGGTTCCATGTGTGGGGAAGGTGTTTCAGTATGTGGGGATGGTTTTCAGTTTGTGGGGATGGGTTTCATTGTGTGTGGAAGTGGTATCAATGTGTGGGGAAGGTGTTTCACTGTGTGGGGAAGGGGTTTCAGTGTGTGGGGAAGATGTTTCAGTGTGTGGGGAAGGTGTTTCAGTGTGTGGGGAAGGGTTTCAGAGTGTGGGGAATGTGCTTCAGTGTGTGCGGAATGTGTTTCAGTGTGTGGGGAAGGTGTTTCGGTGTGTGGGGAAGGTATTTTAGTGTGTGGGGAAGGGGTTTCAGTGTGTGGGGAAGGTGTTTCAGTGTGTGGGGAAGATGTTTCAGTGTGTGGGGAAGGTGTTTCAGTGTGAGGGGAAGGTGTTTCAGTGTGTGGGGAAGGTGTTTCAGTGTGTGGGGAAGATGTTTCAGTGTGTGGGGAAGGTGTTTCACTGTGAGGGGAAGGTGTTTCAGTGTGTGGGGAAGGTGCTTCAGTGTGTGCGGAATGGGTTTCAGTGTATGGGGAAGGTGTTTCAGTGTGTGGGGAAGGTGTTTCAGTGTGTGGGGATGTGTTTCAGTGTGTGGGGATGTGTTTCAGTTAGTGGGGATGGGGTTTCAGTGTGTGGGGATGTGTTTCAGTGTGTGGGGAAGGGGTTTCAGTGTGTGGGGAAGGGGTTTCAGTGTGTGGGGAAGGGGATTCAGTATGTTTGGTAGGGTTTCCGTGTGTGCGGAAAGGGTTTCAGTGTTTGGGGATGGGGTTTCAGGGCGTGGGGAAGGTGTTTCAGTGTGTGGGGATGTGTTTCAGTGTGTGGGGAAGGCGTTTCAGTGTGTGGGGATGTGTTTCAGTTCGTGGGGATGGGGTCTCAGTGTGTGGGGATGTGTTTCAGTGTGTGGGGAAGGGGTTTCAGTGTGTGGGAAAGGTGTTTCAGTGTTTGTGGAAGGGGTTTCAGTGTGTGGGGAAGGTGTTTCAGTTGGTGGGGAAGGGTTTCAGTGAGGGGAGAAGGGGTTTCAGTGTGGGGGGAAGGGGTTTCAGTGTGTGGAGAAGGGGTTTCAGTGTGTGGGGATGTGTTTCAGTGTTTGGGGAAGGTGTTTCAGTGCGTGGGGAAGGTGTTTCAGTGTGTGGGGATGGGTTTCAGTGGGTGTGGAAGGGGTTTCAGTGTGTGGGGAAGGTGTGTCAGTGTGCGGGGAAGTGTTTCAGTGTGTGGGGAAGGGGTTCCATGTGTGGGGAAGGTGTTTCAGTATGTGGGGATGGTTTTCAGTTTGTGGGGATGGGTTTCATTGTGTGTGGAAGTGGTATCAATGTGTGGGGAAGGTGTTTCACTGTGTGGGGAAGGGGTTTCAGTGTGTGGGGAAGATGTTTCAGTGTGTGGGGAAGGTGTTTCAGTGTGTGGGGAAGGGTTTCAGAGTGTGGGGAATGTGCTTCAGTGTGTGCGGAATGTGTTTCAGTGTGTGGGGAAGGTGTTTCGGTGTGTGGGGAAGGTATTTTAGTGTGTGGGGAAGGGGTTTCAGTGTGTGGGGAAGGTGTTTCAGTGTGTGGGGAAGATGTTTCAGTGTGTGGGGAAGGTGTTTCAGTGTGAGGGGAAGGTGTTTCAGTGTGTGGGGAAGGTGCTTCAGTGTGTGCGGAATGGGTTTCAGTGTATGGGGAAGGTGTTTCAGTGTGTGGGGAAGGTGTTTCAGTGTGTGGGGATGTGTTTCAGTGTGTGGGGATGTGTTTCAGTTAGTGGGGATGGGGTTTCAGTGTGTGGGGATGTGTTTCAGTGTGTGGGGAAGGGGTTTCAGTGTGTGGGGACGGGGTTTCAGTGTGTGGGGAAGAGGATTCAGTATGTTTGGTAGGGTTTCCGTGTGTGCGGAAAGGGTTTCAGTGTTTGGGGATGGGGTTTCAGGGCGTGGGGAAGGTGTTTCAGTGTGTGGGGATGTGTTTCAGTGTGTGGGGAAGGCGTTTCAGTGTGTGGGGATGTGTTTCAGTTAGTGGGGATGGGGTCTCAGTGTGTGGGGATGTGTTTCAGTGTGTGGGGAAGGGGTGTCAGTGTGTGGGAAAGGTGTTTCAGTGTTTGTGGAAGGGGTTTCAGTGTGTGGGGAAGGTGTTTCAGTTGGTGGGGAAGGGTTTCAGTGAGGGGAGAAGGGGTTTCAGTGTGGGGGGAAGGGGTTTCAGTGTGTGGAGAAGGGGTTTCAGTGTGTGGGGATCTGTTTCAGTGTTTGGGGAAGGGGTTTCCATGTGTGGGGAAGGGGTTTCAGTTTGTGGGGAAGGGTTTCACTGTATGCGGAAGGGGTTTCAGTGTGTGGGGAAGGGGTTTCAGTGTGAGGGGAAGGTGTTTCAGTGTGTGCGGAAGGGGTTTCAGTTTCTGTGGAAGGTGTTTCAGTGTGTGCGGAAGGGGTTTCAGTTTCTGCGGAAGGTGTTTCAGTGGGTGGGGAAGGGGTTTCAGTGTGTGGGGAAGGCGTGTCAGTGTGTGGGGATGTGTTACAGTTTGTGGGGAAGGGTTTCAGTGTGTGGGGAAGGTGTTTCAGTGTGTGTGGAAGGGGTTTCAGTGTGTGGGGAAGGTGTGTCAGTGTGCGGGGAAGTGTTTCAGTGTGTGGGGAAGGGGTTCCATGTGTGGGGAAGGTGTTTCAGTATGTGGGGATGGTTTTCAGTTTGTGGGGATGGGTTTCATTGTGTGTGGAAGTGGTATCAATGTGTGGGGAAGGTGTTTCACTGTGTGGGGAAGGGGTTTCAGTGTGTGGGGAAGGTGTTTCAGTGTGTGTGGAAGGGGTTTCAGAGTGTGGGGAAGGTGCTTCAGTGTGTGCGGAATGTGTTTCAGTGTGTGGGGAAGGTGTTTCGGTGTGTGGGGAAGGTATTTTAGTGTGTGGGGAAGGGGTTTCAGTTTGTGGGGAAGGTGTTTCAGTGTGTGGGGAAGATGTTTCAGTGTGTGGGGAAGGTGTTACAGTGTGAGGGGAAGGTGTTTCAGTGTGTGGGGAAGGTGCTTCAGTGCGTGCGGAATGGGTTTCAGTGTGTGGGGAAGGTGTTTCAGTGTGTGGGGATGTGTTTCAGTTAGTGGGGATGGGGTTTCAGTGTGTGGGGATGTGTTTCAGTGTGTGGGGAAGGGGTTTCAGTGTGTGGGGACGGGGTTTCAGTGTGTGGGGAAGGGGATTCAGTATGTTTGGTAGGTTTTCAGTGTGTGCGGAAAGGGTTTCAGTGTTTGGGGACGGCGTTTCAGTGTGTGGGGATGTGTTTCAGTTAATGGGGATGGGGTTTCAGTGTGTGGGGATGTGTTTCAGTGTGTGGGGAAGGGGTTTCAGTGTGTGCGGAAGGTGTTTCAGTTTCTGCGGAAGGTGTGTCAGTGTGTGGGGAAGGGGTTTTAGTGTGTGGGGAAGGCGTGTCAGTGTGTGGGGATGTGTTACAGTTTGTGGGGAAGGGTTTCAGTGTGTGGGGAAGGTGTTTCAGTGTGTGGGGATGGGTTTCAGTGGGTGTGGAAGGGGTTTCAGTGTGTGGGGAAGGTGTGTCAGTGTGCGGGGAAGTGTTTCAGTGTGTGGGGAAGGGGTTCCATGAGTGGGGAAGGTGTTTCAGTATGTGGGGATGGTTTTCAGTTTGTGGGGATGGGTTTCATTGTGTGTGGAAGTGGTATCAATGTGTGGGGAAGGTGTTTCACTGTGTGGGGAAGGGGTTTCAGTGTGTGGGGAAGATGTTTCAGTGTGTGGGGAAGGTGTTTCAGTGTGTGGGGAAGGGTTTCAGAGTGTGGGGAAGGTGCTTCAGTGTGTGCGGTATGTGTTTCAGTGTGTGGGGAAGGTGTTTCGGTGTGTGGGGAAGGTATTTTAGTGTGTGGGGAAGGGGTTTCAGTGTGTGGGGAAGGTGTTTCAGTGTGTGGGGAAGATGTTTCAGTGTGTGGGGAAGATGTTTCAGTGTGTGGGGAAGGTGCTTCAGTGTGTGCGGAATGGGTTTCAGTGTGTGGGGAAGGTGTTTTAGTGTGTGGGGAAGGTGTTTCAGTGTGTGGGGATGTGTTTCAGTGTGTGGGGATGTGTTTCAGTTAGTGGGGATGGGGTTTCAGTGTGTGGGGATGTGTTTCAGTGTGTGGGGAAGGGGTTTCAGTGTGTGGGGACGGGGTTTCAGTGTGTGGGGAAGAGGATTCAGTATGTTTGGTAGGGTTTCAATGTGTGCGGAAAGGGTTTCAGTGTTTGGGGATGGGGTTTCAGGGCGTGGGGAAGGTGTTTCAGTGTGTGGGGATGTGTTTCAGTGTGTGGGGAAGGCATTTCAGTGTGTGGGGATGTGTTTCAGTTAGTGGGGATGGGGTTTCAGTGTGTGGGGATGTGTTTCAGTGTGTGGGGAAGGGGTTTCAGTGTGTGGGAAAGGTGTTTCAGTGTTTGTGGAAGGGGTTTCAGTGTGTGGGCAAGGTGTTTCAGTTGGTGGGGAAGGGGTTTCAGTGAGGGGAGAAGGGGTTTCAGTGTGTGGAGAAGGGGTTTCAGTGTGTGGGGATGTGTTTCAGTGTGTGGGGAAGGGGTTTCAGTGTGTGGGGACGGGGTTTCAGTGTGTGGGGAAGAGGATTCAGTATGTTTGGTAGGGTTTCAGTGTGTGCGGAAAGGGTTTCAGTGTTTGGGGATGGGGTTTCAGGGCGTGGGGAAGGTGTTTCAGTGTGTGGGGATGTGTTTCAGTGTGTGGGGAAGGCGTTTCAGTGTGTGGGGATGTGTTTCAGTTAGTGGGGATGGGGTTTCAGTGTGTGGGGATGTGTTTCAGTGTGTGGGGAAGGGGTTTCAGTGTGTGGGAAAGGTGTTTCAGTGTTTGTGGAAGGTGTTTCAGTGTGTGGGGAAGGTGTTTCAGTTGGTGGGGAAGGGGTTTCAGTGAGGGGAGAAGGGGTTTCAGTGTGGGGGGAAGGGGTTTCAGTGTGTGGAGAAGGGGTTTCAGTGTGTGGGGATGTGTTTCAGTGTTTGGGGAAGGGGTTTCCATGTGTGGGTAAGGGGATTCAGTTTGTGGGGAAGGGTTTCACTGTGTGCGGAAGGGGTTTCAGTGTGTGGGGAAGGGGTTTCAGTGTGAGGGGAAGGTGTTTCAGTGTGTGCGGAAGGTGTTTCAGTTTCTGCGGAAGGTGTTTCAGTGTGTGGGGAAGGGGTTTCAGTGTGTGGGGAAGGCGTGTCAGTGTGTGGGGATGTGTTACAGTTTGTGGGGAAGGGTTTCAGTGTGTAGGGAAGGTGTTTCAGTGTGTGGGGATGGGTTTCAGTGGGTGTGGAAGGGGTTTCAGTGTGTGGGGAAGGTGTGTCAGTGTGCGGGGAAGTGTTTCAGTGTGTGGGGAAGGGGTTCCATGTGTGGGGAAGGTGTTTCAGTATGTGGGGATGGTTTTCAGTTTGTGGGGATGGGTTTCATTGTGTGTGGAAGTGGTATCAATGTGTGGGGAAGGTGTTTCACTGTGTGGGGAAGGGGTTTCAGTGTGTGGGGAAGATGTTTCAGTGTGTGGGGAAGGTGTTTCAGTGTGTGGGGAAGGGTTTCAGAGTGTGGGGAAGGTGCTTCAGTGTGTGCGGAATGTGTTTCAGTGTGTGGGGAAGGTGTTTCGGTGTGTGGGGAAGGTATTTTAGTGTGTGGGGAAGATGTTTCAGTGTGTGGGGAAGGTGTTTCAGTGTGAGGGGAAGGTGTTTCAGTGTGTGGGGAAGGTGCTTCAGTGTGTGCAGAATGGGTTTCAGTGTGTGGGGAAGGTGTTTCAGTGTGTGGGGAAGGTGTTTCAGTGTGTGGGGATGTGTTTCAGTGTGTGGGGAAGTGTTTCAGATAGTGGGGATGGGGTTTCAGTGTGTGGGGATGTGTTTCAGTGTGTGGGGAAGGGGTTTCAGTGTGTGGGGACGGGGTTTCAGTGTGTGGGGAAGAGGATTCAGTATGTTTGGTAGGGTTTCAGTGTGTGCGGAAAGGGTTTCAGTGTTTGGGGATGGGGTTTCAGTGTGTGGGGATGTGTTTCAGTGTGCGGGGAAGGGGTTTCAGTGTGTGGGAAAGGTCTTTCAGTGTTTGTGGAAGGGGTTTCAGTGTGTGGGGAAGGTGTTTCATTGTTTGGGGAAGGGGTTTCATTGTGTGCAAAAGGGGTTTCAGTGTGTGGGGAAGGGGATTCTGTGTGTGGGGAAGGTGTTTCATTGTGTGGGGAAGGTGTTTCATTGTGTGTGGAAGAGTATTCAGTGTGTGGGGAGGGGTTTTCAGTGTGTGGGGTAGGGTTCAACTGTGTGTGGAAGGGGTTTCAGTGTGTGGGGAAGATGTTTCAGTGTGTGGAGAAGGGGTTTCAGTATGAGGGGCAGGGGTCTCAGTCTGTGGGGAAGGGTTACAGTGTGTGGGGCAGGGTTTCAGTGTGTCGGGAATTTGTTTCAGTGTGTGGGGAAGGGGTCTCAGTGTGTGGGGAAGGGATTCAGTGTGTGGGGAAGGGGATTCAGTATGTTTGGTAGGGTTTCAGTGTGTGCGGAAAGGGTTTCAGTGTGTGGGGAAGGGTTACAGTGTGTGGGGAATGTGTTACAGTGTGTGCGGAAGGGGTGACAGTGTGTGGGGAAGGTGTTTCAGTGTGTGGGGAAGCTGTTTCAGTGTGAGGGGAAGGTGTTTCAGTGTGTGGGGAAGGTGCTTCAGTGTGTGCGGAATGGGTTTCAGTGTGTGGGGAAGGTGTTTCAGTGTGTGGGGAAGGTGTTTCAGTGTGTGGGGATGTGTTTCAGTGTGTGGGGAAGTGTTTTAGATAGTGGGGATGGGGTTTCAGTGTGTGGGGATGTGTTTCAGTGTGTGGGGAAGGGGTTTCAGTGTGTGGGGACGGGGTTTCAGTGTGTGGGGAAGAGGATTCAGTATGTTTGGTAGGGTTTCAGTGTGTGCGGAAAGGGTTTCAGTGTTTGGGGATGGGGTTTCAGTGCGTGGGGAAGGTGTTTCAGTGTGTGGGGATGTGTTTCAGTGTGTGGGGAAGGCGTTTCAGTGTGTGGGGATGTGTTTCAGTTAGTGGGGATGGGGTGTCAGTGTGTGGGGATGTGTTTCAGTGTGCGGGGAAGGGGTTTCAGTGTGTGGGAAAGGTCTTTCAGTGTTTGTGGAAGGGGTTTCAGTGTGTGGGGAAGGTGTTTCATTGTTTGGGGAAGGGGTTTCATTGTGTGCAAAAGGGGTTTCAGTGTGTGGGGAAGGGGATTCTGTGTGTGGGGAAGGTGTTTCATTGTGTGGGGAAGGTGTTTCATTGTGTGTGGAAGAGTATTCAGTGTGTGGGGAGGGGTTTTCAGTGTGTGGGGTAGGGTTCAACTGTGTGTGGAAGGGGTTTCAGTGTGTGGGGAAGATGTTTCAGTGTGTGGAGAAGGGGTTTCAGTATGAGGGGCAGGGGTCTCAGTCTGTGGGGAAGGGTTACAGTGTGTGGGGCAGGGTTTCAGTGTGTCGGGAATTTGTTTCAGTGTGTGGGGAAGGGGTCTCAGTGTGTGGGGAAGGGATTCAGTGTGTGGGGAAGGGGATTCAGTATGTTTGGTAGGGTTTCAGTGTGTGCGGAAAGGGTTTCAGTGTGTGGGGAAGGGTTACAGTGTGTGGGGAATGTGTTACAGTGTGTGCGGAAGGGGTTACAGTGTGTGGGGAAGGTGTTTCAGTGTGTGGGGAAGCTGTTTCAGTCTGTGGGGAAGGGGTTTCAGTGTTTGGGGAAGATGATTCAGTTTGTGGGAGAGGGTTCCAGTGTGTGGGGAAGGGGTTTCAGTGTGTGGGGATGTATTTCAGTGTGTGGGGATGTGTTTCAGTGTGTGGGGAAGGGTTTCAGTGTGTGGGGAAGGTGTTTCAGTGTTTGGGGATGGGTTTCAGTGGGTGTGGAAGGGGTTTCAGTGTGTGGGGAAGGTGTGTCAGTGTGCGAGGAAGTGTTTCAGTGTGTGGGGAAAGGGTTTCAGTGTGTGGGGAAGGTGTTTCAGTTTGTGGGGATGGTTTTCAGTTTGTGGGGATGGGTTTCATTGTGTGTGGAAGTGGTATCAATGTGTGGGGATGGTGTTTCACTGTGTGGGGAAGGGGTTTCAGTGTGTGGGGAAGATGTTTCAGTGTGTGGGGAAGGT
Organism: Heterodontus francisci; assembly: GCF_036365525.1. NCBI lineage: Eukaryota > Metazoa > Chordata > Chondrichthyes > Heterodontiformes > Heterodontidae > Heterodontus > Heterodontus francisci. The sequence goes on from NC_090376.1 coordinate 157,084,140, forward strand.
GTTTCAGTGTGTGGGGAAGGGTTTCAGAGTGTGTGGAAGGTGCTTCAGTGTGTGCGGAATGTGTTTCAGTGTGTGGGGCAGGTGTTTCGGTGTGTGGGGAAGGTATTTTAGTGTGTGGGGAAGGGGTTTCAGTGTGTGGGGAAGGTGTTTCAGTGTGTGGGGAAGATGTTTCAGTGTGTGGGGAAGGTGTTTCAGTGTGTGGGGAATGGTTTCAGTGTGTTGGGAAGGTGCTTCAGTGTGTGCGGAATGGGTTTCAGTGTGTGGGGAAGGTGTTTCGGTGTGTGGGGAACGTATTTCAGTGTGTGGGGAAGCTGTCTCAGTGAGTGGGGAAGGTGTTTCAGTGTGTGGGGAAGGTGGTTCAGTGTGTGGGGAAGGGGTTTCAGTGTGTGGGGAAGGTGTTTCATTGTGTGGGGAAGGTGTTTCAGTGTGTGGGGAAGGTGTTTCAGTGTGTGGGGAAGGGATTCAGTGTGTGGGGAAGGTGTTTCAGTGTGTGCGGAAGGGGTTTCAGTGTGTGGGGAAGGTGTTTCATTGTGTGGGGAAGGTGTTTCAGTGTGTGGGGAAGGTGTTTCAGAGTGTGGGGAAGGGGTATCAGTGTGTGGGGAAGCTGTTTCAGTGTGTGGGCAAGGGGTTTCAGTGTTTGGGGAAGGTGTTTCTGTGTGTGGGTTAGGGTTCCAGTGTGTGGGTAAGGGGTTTCATTGTGTGCGGAAGGGGTTTCAGTGTGTGGGGAAGGTGTTTCAGTGTGTGGGGATGTGTTTCAGTGTGTGGGGATGTGTTTCTGTGTGTGGGGAAGGATTTCTGTGTGTGGGGAAGGTGTTTCAGTGTGTGGGGATGGGTTTCAGTGTGTGGGGAGGGGTTTGAGTGTGTGGGGAACGTGTTTCAGTGTGTGGGGACGAGTTTCAGTGTGTGGGGAAGGTGTTTCAGTGTGTGGGGAAGGGGTTTCCGTGTGTGGAGATGTGTTTCAGTTTGTGGGGATGGGGTTCATTGTGTGCGGAAGGGGTTTCAGTGTGTGGGGAAGGGGTTTCAGTGTGTGGGGAAGGGGTTTCAGTGTGTGGGGAAGATGTTTCAGTGTTTGGGGACGTGCTTTCAGAGTGTGGCATAGGGTTTCAGTGTGTGGGGATGGTATTTGAGTGTGTGGGGAAGGTGTTCCCGTGGGTCGGGAAGGTGTTTCAGTGTGTGGGGAAGTGGTTTCAGTGTTTGGGGAAGGTGTTTCAGTGCATGGGGAAGTGCTTCAGAGTGTGGGGATGTCTTTCAGTGTGTGGGAAAGGGTGTCAGAGTGTGGGGAAGGTGTTTCAGTGTGTGGGGATGGCTTTCAGTGTGTGGGGATGGGTTTCAGTGTGTGGGGATGGTGTTTCAGTGTGTGGGGAAGGGATTCAGTGTGTGGGGAAGGTGTTTCAGTGTGTGCGGAAGGGGTTTCAGTGTGTGGGGAAGGTGTTTCATTGTGTGGGGAAGGTGTTTCAGTGTGTGGGGAAGGTGTTTCAGAGTGTGGGGAAGGGGTATCAGTGTGTGGGGAAGCTGTTTCAGTGTGTGGGCAAGGGGTTTCAGTGTTTGGGGAAGGTGTTTCTGTGTGTGGGTTAGGGTTCCAGTGTGTGGGTAAGGGGTTTCAGTGTATGCGGAAGGGGTTTCAGTGTGTGGGGAAGGTGTTTCAGTGTGTGGGGATGTGTTTCAGTGTGTGGGGATGTGTTTCTGTGTGTGGGGAAGGATTTCTGTGTGTGGGGAAGGTGTTTCAGTGTGTGGGGATGGGTTTCAGTGTGTGGGGAGGGGTTTCAGTGTGTGGGGATGGGTTCCAGTGTGTGCGGAAGGGGTTTGAGTGTGTGGGGAACGTGTTTCAGTGTGTGGGGACGAGTTTCAGTGTGTGGGGAAGGTGTTTCAGTGTGTGGGGAAGGGGTTTCCGTGTGTGGGGATGTGTTTCAGTTTGTGGGGATGGGGTTCATTGTGTGCGGAATGGGTTTCAGTGTGTGGGGAAGGCGTTTCAGTGTGTGGGGAAGGGGTTTCAGTGTGTGGGGAAGATGTTTCAGTGTCTGGGGAAGTGCTTTCAGAGTTTGGCGAAGGGTTTCAGTGTGTGGGGATGGTATTTGAGTGTGTGGGGAAGGTGTTCCCGTGTGTGGGGAAGGTGTTTCAGTGTGTGGGGAAGTGGTTTCAGTGTTTGGGGAAGGTGTTTCAGTGCATGGGGAAGTGCTTCAGAGTGTGGGGATGTCTTTCAGTGTGTGGGAAAGGGTGTCAGAGTGTGGGGAAGGTGTTTCAGTGTGTGGGGATGGCTTTCAGTCTGTGGGGATGGGTTTCAGTGTGTGGGGAAGGTGTTTCAGTGTGTGGGGAAGGTGTTTCTGTGTGTGGGGATGTGTTTCATTGTGTGGGGAATGCGTTTCAGTGTGTGTGGAAGGTGTTGCAGTGTGTGGGGATTGGTTTCAGTGTGTGGGGATGTGTTTCAGTGTGTGGGAAGGGATTTCAGTGCGTGGGGAAGGGTTTTCAGTGTGTGGGGAAGGTATTTCAGTGTGTGGGGTAGGTGTTTCCGAGTGTTGGGAAGGGTTTCAGTGTGTGGGGAAGGGGTTTCAGTGTGTGGGGAAGGTGTTTCAGTTTGTGGGGAAGGGTTTCAGTGAGGGGAGAAGGGGTTTCAGTGTGGGGGGAAGGGGTTTCAGTGTGTGGAGAAGGGGTTTCAGTGTGTGGGGATGTGTTTCAGTGTTTGGGGAAGGGGTTTCCATGTGTGGGGAAGGGGTTTCAGTTTGTGGGGAAGGGTTTTACTGTGTGCGGAAGGGGTTTCAGTGTGTGGGGAAGGGGTTTCAGTGTGAGGGGAAGGTGTTTCAGTGTGTGCGGAAGGGGTTTCAGTTTCTGCGGAAGGTGTTTCAGTGTGTGCGGAAGGGGTTTCAGTTTCTGTGGAAGGTGTTTCAGTGTGTGGGGAAGGGGTTTCAGTGTTTGGGGAAGGCGTGTCAGTGTGTGGGGATGTGTTACAGTTTGTGGGGAAGGGTTTCAGTGTGTGGGGAAGGTGTTTCAGTGAGTGGGGAAGGTGTGTCAGTGTGCGGGGAAGTGTTTCAGTGTGTGGGGAAGAGGTTCCATGTGTGGGGAAGGTGTTTCAGTGTGTGGGGATGCTTTTTAGTTTGTGGGGATGGGTTTCATTGCGTGTGGAAACGGTATCAATGTGTGGGGAAGCTGTTTCACTGTTTGGGGAAGGGGTTTCAGTGTGTGGGGAAGATGTTTCAGTGTGTGGGGAAGGTGTTTCAGTGTGTGGGGAAGGGTTTCAGAATGTGGGGAAGGTGCTTCAGTGTGTGCGGAATGTGTTTCAGTGTGTGGGGAAGGTGTTTCGGTGTGTGGGGAAGGTATTTTAGTGTGTGGGGAAGGGGTTTTAGTGTGTGGGGAAAGTGTTTCAGTGTGTGGGGAAGATGTTTCAGTGTGTGGGGAAGGTGTTCAGTGTGAGGGGAAGGGTTTCAGTGCGTGGGGAAGGTGCTTCAGTGTGTGCGGAATGGGTTTCAGTGTGTGGGGAAGGTGTTTCAGTGTGTGGGGAAGGTGTTTCAGTGTGTGGGGATGTGTTTCAGTGTGTGGGGATGTGTTTCAGTTAGTGGGGATGTGGTTTCAGTGTGTGGGGATGTGTTTTAGTTTGTGGGGAAGGGGTTTCAGTGTGTGGGGAAGGGGTTTCAGTGTGTGGGGAAGGGGATTCAGTATGTTTGGTAGGGTTTCAGTGTGTGCGGAAAGGGTTTCAGTGTTTGGGGAAGGGGTTTCAGTGCGTGGGGAAGGTGTTTCAGTGTGTGGGGATGTGTTTCAGTGTGTGGGCAAGGCGTTTCAGTGTGTGGGGATGTGTTTCAGTTAGTGGGGATGGGGTTTCAGTGTGTGGGGATGTGTTTCAGTGTGTGGGGAAGGGGTTTCAGTGTGTGGGGAAGGTGTTTCATTGTTTGGGGAAGGGGTTTCATTGTGTGCAGAAGGGGTTTCAGTGTGTGGGGAAGGGGATTCTGTGTGTGGGGAAGGTGTTTCATTGTGTGGGAAAGGTGTTTCATTGTGTGTGGAAGAGTATTCAGTGTGTGGGGAGGGGTTTTCAGTGTGTGGGGTAGGGTTCAACTGTGTGTGGAAGGGGTTTCAGTGTGTGGGGAAGGGGTTTCAGTATGAGGGGCAGGGGTTTCAGTGTGTGGGGAAGGGTTACAGTGTGTGGGGCAGGGTTTCAGTGTGTCGGGAATTTGTTTCAGTGTGTGGGGAAGGGGTCTCAGTGTGTGGGGAAGGAATTCAGTGTGTGGGGAAGTGTTTCAGTGTGTGGGGAAGTGTTTCAGTGTGTGGGGAAGGGTTTCAGTGTGTGGGGACGGGGTTTCAGTGTGTGGGGAAGGGGATTCAGTATGTTTGGTAGGGTTTCAGTGTGTGCGGAAAGGGTTTCAGTGTGTGGGGAAGGGTTACAGTGTGTGGGGAATGTTTTACAGGGTGTGCGGAAGGGGTTACAGTGTGTGCGGAAGGGGCTTCAGAGTGTGGGGAAGGGGTTTCAGTGTGTGGGGAAGGTGTTTCTGATTGTGGGGATGTATTTCAGTGTGTGGGGAAGGGGTTTCAGTGTGCGGGGAAGGGGTTTCAGTGTGTGGTGAAGGGTTTCAGTGTGTGGGGAAGGGGTTTCAGTGTTTGGGGAACGTGTTTCATTGTGTGGGGAAGGGGTTTCAGAGTGTGGGTAAGGGTTTCAGTGTTTGGGGAATGGTTTTCAGTGAGTGCAGAAGGGGTTTCAGAGTGTGGGAAAGGGTTTTGGTGTGTGGGGAAGGGTTTTCAGTGTGTGGGGAAAGGGTTTCAGTGTGTGGGGAAGGTGTTTCAGTGTGTGGGGATGTGTTTCAGTGTGTGAAGAAGGGGTTTCAGTGTGTGAGGATGGGGTTTCAGTGTGTGGGGAATGGGTTCACTTTGTGCGGAAGGGGTTTCAGTGTGTGGGGAAGGGATTTCAGTGAGTGGGGAAGGTGTTTTAGTGTGTGCGGAAGCGGTTTCAGTGTGTGGGGAACGGGTTTCAGTGTGTGGGGAAGGTGTTTCAGTGTGTGCGGAAGGGGTTTCAGTGTGTGCGGTAGGGGTTTGAGGGTGTGGGGAAGGGGTTTCATTTTGTGGGGATGTGTTTCAGTGTGTGGGGAAGGTGTTTCAGTGTGTGGGTAGGCGCTTCACTGTGTGCAGAAGGGGTTTCAGTGTGTGGGGAAGGTGTTTCAGTGTGTGGGGAAGGGGTTTCAGTGTGTGGGGATGTGTTTGAGTGTGAGGGGAAGGGGTTGCAATGTGTGGCGATGTCTTTCAGTGTGTGGGGAAAGTAATTCAGTGTGTGGGGAAGGGTTTCGCTGTGTGGGGAAGGTGTTTCAGTGTGTGCGGTAGGGGTTTCAGTGTGTGCGGAAGGCATTTCTGTGTGTGGGGAATGGGTTTCAGTATGTGGGGAATGGGTTTCAGTGTGTGGGGAATGCGTTTCAGTGTGTTAGAAGGGTTTCAGTGTGTGGGGAATGTGTTTCAGTGTGTGGTGAATGGGTGTCAGTGTTTGGGGAAGGGTTTCAGTGTGTGGGGAAGGGGTTTCTGTGTGTGGGGAAGGTGTTTCAGTGTGTGGGGATGTGTTGCAGTGTGTGGGGATGGGGTTTCAGTGTGTGGGGAAGGTGTTTCAGTATGTGGGGAAGGGGTTTCAGTATGTGGGGAAGGGTTTCCAGTGTGTGGGGAAGGTCGTTCAGTGTGTGGGGAAGTGTTTCAGTGTGTGGGGAAGGTGTTTCAGTGTGTGGGGAAGGGTTTCAGTGTGTGGGGATGGTGTTTCAGTATGTGCGGAAGGGGTTTCAGTGTGTGGTGAAGGTGTTTCGGTGTGTTGGGAAGGTGTTTCAGTGTGTGGGGAAGGGGTTTCAATTTGTGGGGAAGGTGTTTCAGTGTGTGGGGAAGGTGTTTCAGTGTGTGGGAAGGGGTTTCAGCGTGTGGGGAAGGGTTTCAGTGTGTGGGGAAGGGGTTTCAGTGTTTGGGGAACGTGTTTCATTGTGTTGGGAAGGTGTTTCAGATTGTGGGTAATGGTTTTCAGTGAGTGGGGAAGGGGTTTCAGAGTGTGGGAAAGTGTTTCAGTGTGTGGGGAAGGTGTTTCAGTGTGTGCGGAAGGGGTTTCAGTGTGTTTGGAAGGTGTTTCAGTGTGTGGGGAATGTGTTTCAGTGTGTGGGGATGTGTTTCAGTGTGTGGGGATGAGTTTCAGCGTGTGGGGAAGGGTTTCAGTGTGTGGGGAAAGTTTTTCAGTGTGTGGGGATGGGTTTCAGTGTGTGGGGATGGGTTTCACTGTGTGGGGATGGGTTTCAGTGTGTGCAGAAGGAGTTTCAGTGTGAGGGGAAGGTGTTTCAGTGTGTGGGGAAGGGGTTTCAGTGTGTGGTGATGTGTTTCAGTTTGTGGGGATGGGTTTCATTGTGTGCGGAAGGGGTTTCAGTGTGTGGGGAAGGATTTTCAGTATGTGGGGAAGAGGTTTCAGTGAGTGGGGAAGGGGTTTCAGTGTGTGGGGTATGTGTTTCTGTGTGTTTGGAAGGGATTCAGTGTGTGGTGAATGGGTTTCAGTGTTTGGGGAAGGGGTTCAGCGAGTGGGGAAGGGGTTTCAGAGTGTGGGGAAGGTGTTTCAGTGTGTGGGGAGGTGTTGCAGTGAGTGGGGATGGTGTTTCAGTGTGTGGGGAAGGTGTTTCAGTGTGTTGGGAAGGGGTTTCAGAGTGTGGGGAAGGGCTTCCAGTGTCTGGGGAAGGGGTTTCATTGTGTGCAGAAGGGGTTTCAGCGTGTGGGGAAGGGGATTCTGTGTGTGGGGAAGGTGTTTCATTGTGTGGGGAAGGTGTTTCATTGTGTGTGGAAGAGTATTCACTGTGTGGGGAGGGGTTTTCAGTGTGTGGGGTAGGGTTCAACTGTGTGTGGAAGGGGTTTCAGTGTGTGGGGAAGATGTTTCAGTGTGTGGGGAAGGGGTTTCAGTATGAGGGGCAGGGGTCTCAATCTGTGGGGAAGGGTTACAGTGTGTGGGGCAGGGTTTCAGTGTGTCGGGAATTTGTTTCAGTGTGTGGGGAAGGGGTCTCAGTGTGTGGGGAAGGGATTCAGTGTGTGGGGAAGGGGATTCAGTATGTTTGGTAGGGTTTCAGTGTGTGCAGAAAGGGTTTCAGTGTGTGGGGAAGGGTTACAGTGTGTGGGGAATGTGTTACAGTGTGTGCGGAAGGGGTTACAGTGTGTGGGGAAGGTGTTTCAGTGTGTGGGGAAGCTCTTTCAGTCTGTGGGGAAGGGGTTTCAGTGTTTGGGGAAGATGATTCAGTTTGTGGGAGAGGGTTCCAGTGTGTGGGGAAGGGGTTTCAGTGTGTGGGGATGTATTTCAGTGTGTGGGGATGTGTTTCAGTGTGTGGGGAAGGGTTTCAGTGTGTGGGGAAGGTGTTTCAGTGTGTGGGGATGGGTTTCAGTGGGTGTGGAAGGGGTTTCAGTGTGTGGGGAAGGTGTGTCAGTGTGCGAGGAAGTGTTTCAGTGTGTGGGGAAGGGGTTTCAGTGTGTGGGGAAGGTGTTTCAGTTTGTGGGGATGGTTTTCAGTTTGTGGGGATGGGTTTCATTGTGTGTGGAAGTGGTATCAATGAGTGGGGATGGTGTTTCACTGTGTGGGGAAGGGGTTTCAGTGTGTGGGGAAGATGTTTCAGTGTGTGGGGAAGGTGTTTCAGTGTGTGGGGAAGGGTTTCAGAGTGTGTGGAAGGTGCTTCAGTGTGTGCGGAATGTGTTTCAGTGTGTGGGGCAGGTGTTTCGGTGTGTGGGGAAGGTATTTTAGTGTGTGGGGAAGGGGATTCAGTGTGTGGGGAAGGTGTTTCAGTGTGTGGGGAAGATGTTTCAGTGTGTGGGGAAGGTGTTTCAGTGTGTGGGGAATGGTTTCAGTGTGTTGGGAAGGTGCTTCAGTGTGTGCAGAATGGGTTTCAGTGTGTGGGGAAGGTGTTTCGGTGTCTGGGGAACGTATTTCAGTGTGTGGGGAAGCTGTCTCAGTGAGTGGGGAAGGTGTTTCAGTGTGTGGGGAAGGTGGTTCAGTGTGTGGAGAAGGGGTTTCAGTGTGTGGGGAAGGTGTTTCATTGTGTGGGGAAGGTGTTTCAGTGTGTGGGGAAGGTGTTTCAGTGTGTGGGGAAGGGATTCAGTGTGTGGGGAAGGTGTTTCAGTGTGTGCGGAAGGGGTTTCAGTGTGTGGGGAAGGTTTTTCATTGTGTGGGGAAGGTGTTTCAGTGTGTGGGGAAGGTGTTTCAGAGTGTGGGGAAGGGGTATCAGTGTGTGGGGAAGCTGTTTCAGTGTGTGGGCAAGGGGTTTCAGTGTTTGGGGAAGGTGTTTCTGTTTGTGGGTTAGGGTTCCAGTGTGTGGGTAAGGGGTTTCAGTGTGTGCGGAAGGGGTTTCAGTGTGTGGGGAAGGTGTTTCAGTGTGTGGGGATGTGTTTCAGTGTGTGGGGATGTGTTTCTGTGTGTGGGGAAGGATTTCTGTGTGTGGGGAAGGTGTTTCAGTGTGTGGGGATGGGTTTCAGTGTGTGGGGAGGGGTTTCAGTGTGTGGGGATGGGTTCCAGTGTGTGCGGAAGGGGTTTGAGTGTGTGGGGAACGTGTTTCAGTGTGTGGGGACGAGTTTCAGTGTGTGGGGAAGGTGTTTCCGTGTGTGGAGATGTGTTTCAGTTTGTGGGGATGGGGTTCATTGTGTGCGGAAGGGGTTTCAGTGTGTGGGGAAGGGGTTTGAGTGTGTGGGGAACGTGTTTCAGTGTGTGGGGACGAGTTTCAGTGTGTGGGGAAGGTGTTTCAGTGTGTGGGGAAGGGGTTTCCGTGTGTGGGGATGTGTTTCAGTTTGTGGGGATGGGGTTCATTGTGTGGGGAAGATGTTTCAGTGTCTGGGGAAGTGCTTTCAGAGTGTGGCGAAGGGTTTCAGTGTGTGGGGATGGTATTTGAGTGTGTGGGGAAGGTGTTCCCGTGGGTGGGGAAGGTGTTTCAGTGTGTGGGGAAGTGGTTTCAGTGTTTGGGGAAGGCGTTTCAGTGCATGGGGAAGTGCTTCAGAGTGTGGGGATGTATTTCAGTGTGTGGGAAAGGGTGTCAGAGTGTGGGGAAGGTGTTTCAGTGTGTGGGGATGGCTTTCAGTGTGTGGGGATGGGTTTCAGTGTGTGGTGATGGTGTTTCAGTGTGTGGGGAAGGGATTCAGTGTGTGGGGAAGGTGTTTCAGTGTGTGCGGAAGGGTTTGAGTGTGTGGGGAACGTGTTTCAGTGTGTGGGGACGAGTTTCAGTGTGTGGGGAAGGTGTTTCAGTGTGTGGGGAAGGGGTTTCCGTGTGTGGGGATGTGTTTCAGTTTGTGGGGATGGGGTTCATTGTGTGCGGAAGGGGTTTCAGTGTGTGGGGAAGGGGTTTCAGTGTGTGGGGAAGGGGTTTCAGTGTGTGGGGAAGATGTTTCAGTGTCTGGGGAAGTGCTTTCAGAGTGTGGCGAAGGGTTTCAGTGTGTGGGGATGGTATTTGAGTGTGTGGGGAAGGTGTTCCCGTGTGTGGGGAAGGTGTTTCAGTGTGTGGGGAAGTGGTTTCAGTGTTTGGGGAAGGTGTTTCAGTGCATGGGGAAGTGCTTCAGAGTGTGGGGATGTCTTTCAGTGTGTGGGAAAGTGTGTCAGAGTGTGGGGAAGGTGTTTCAGTGTGTGGGGATGGGTTTCAGTGTGTGGGGATGGGTTTCAGTGTGTGGGGAAGGTGTTTCAGTGTGTGGGGAAGGTGTTTCTGTGTGTGGGGATGTGTTTCATTGTGTGGGGAATGCGTTTCAGTGTGTGTGGAAGGTGTTGCAGTGTGTGGGGATTGGTTTCAGAGTGTGGGGATGTGTTTCAGTGTGTGGGAAGGGATTTCAGTGCGTGGGGAAGGGTTTTCAGTGTGTGGGGAAGGTATTTCAGTGTGTGGGGTAGGTGTTTCCGAGTGTTGGGAAGGGTTTCAGTGTGTGGGGAAGGTGTTTCAGTGTGTGGGGAAGGTGTTTCAGTTTGTGGGGAAGGGTTTCAGTGAGGGGAGAAGGGGTTTCAGTGTGGGGGGAAGGGGTTTCAGTGTGTGGAGAAGGGGTTTCAGTGTGTGGGGATGTGTTTCAGTGTTTGGGGAAGGGGTTTCCATGTGTGGGGAAGGGGTTTCAGTTTGTGGGGAAGGGTTTTACTGTGTGCAGAAGGGGTTTCAGTGTGTGGGGAAGGGGTTTCAGTGTGAGGGGAAGGTGTTTCAGTGTGTGCGGAAGGGGTTTCAGTTTCTGCGGAAGGAGTTTCAGTGTGTGCAGAAGGGGTTTCAGTTTCTGTGGAAGGTGTTTCAGTGTGTGGGGAAGGGGTTTCAGTGTTTGGGGAAGGCGTGTCAGTGTGTGGGGATGTGTTACAGTTTGTGGGGAAGGGTTTCAGTGTGTGGGGAAGGTGTTTCAGTGTGTGGGGAAGGTGTGTCAGTGTGCGGGGAAGTGTTTCAGTGTGTGGGGAAGGGGTTCCATGTGTGGGGAAGGTGTTTCAGTGTGTGGGGATGCTTTTTAGTTTGTGGGGATGGGTTTCATTGCGTGTGGAAACGGTATCAATGTGTGGGGAAGCTGTTTCACTGTGTGGGGAAGGGGTTTCAGTGTGTGGGGAAGATGTTTCAGTGTGTGGGCAAGGTGTTTCAGTGTGTGGGGAAGGGTTTCAGAATGTGGGGAAGGTGCTTCAGTGTGTGCGGAATGTGTTTCAGTGTGTGGGGAAGGTGTTTCGGTGTGTGGGGAAGGTATTTTAGTGTGTGGGGAAGGGGTTTCAGTGTGTGGGGAAGGTGTTTCAGTGTGTGGGGAAGATGTTTCAGTGTGTGGGGAAGGTGTTCAGTGTGAGGGGAAGGGTTTCAGTGTGTGGGGAAGGTGCTTCAGTGTGTGCGGAATGGGTTTCAGTGTGTGGGGAAGGTGTTTCAGTGTGTGGGGAAGGTGTTTCAGTGTGTGGGGATGTGTTTCAGTGTGTGGGGATGTGTTTCAGTTAGTGGGGATGTGGTTTCAGTGTGTGGGGATGTGTTTCAGTGTGTGGGGAAGGGGTTTCAGTCTGTGGGGACGGGGTTTCAGTGTGTGGGGAAGTGGATTCAGTATGTTTGGTTGGGTTTCAGTGTGTGCGGAAAGGGTTTCAGTGTTTGGGGAAGGGGTTTCAGTGCGTGGGGAAGGTGTTTCAGTGTGTGGGGATGTGTTTCAGTGTGTGGGGAAGGCGTTTCAGTGTGTGGGGATGTGTTTCAGTTAGTGGGGATGGGGTTTCAGTGTGTGGGGATGTGTTTCAGTGTGTGGGGAAGGGGTTTCAGTGTGTGGGGAAGGTGTTTCATTGTTTGGGGAAGGGGTTTCATTGTGTGCAGAAGGGGTTTCAGTGTGTGGGGAAGGGGATTCTGTGTGTGGGGAAGGTGTTTCATTGTGTGGGAAAGGTGTTTCATTGTGTGTGGAAGAGTATTCAGTGTGTGGGGAGGGGTTTTCAGTGTGTGGGGTAGGGTTCAACTGTGTGTGGAAGGGATTTCAGTGTGTGGGGAAGGGGTTTCAGTATGAGGGGCAGGGGTTTCAGTGTGTGGGGAAGGGTTACAGTGTGTGGGGCAGGGTTTCAGTGTGTCGGGAATTTGTTTCAGTGTGTGGGGAAGGGGTCTCAGTGTGTGGGGAAGGAATTCAGTGTGTGGGGAAGTGTTTCAGTGTGTGGGGAAGGGTTTCAGTGTGTGGGGACGGGGTTTCAGTGTGTGGGGAAGGGGATTCAGTATGTTTGGTAGGGTTTCAGTGTGTGCGGAAAGGGTTTCAGTGTGTGGGGAAGCTGTTTCAGTGTGTGGGCAAGGGGTTTCAGTGTTTGGGGAAGGTGTTTCTGTGTGTGGGTTAGGGTTCCAGTGTGTGGGTAAGGGGTTTCAGTGTGTGCGGAAGGGGTTTCAGTGTGTGGGGAAGGTGTTTCAGTGTGTGGGGATGTGTTTCAGTGTGTGGGGATGTGTTTCTGTGTGTGGGGAAGGATTTCTCTGTGTGGGGAAGGTGTTTCAGTGTGTGGGGATGGGTTTCAGTGTGTGGGGAGGGGTTTCAGTGTGTGGGGATGGGTTCCAGTGTGTGCGGAAGGGGTTTGAGTGTGTGGGGAACGTGTTTCAGTGTGTGGGGACGAGTTTCAGTGTGTGGGGAAGGTGTTTCAGTGTGTGGGGAAGGGGTTTCCGTGTGTGGGGATGTGTTTCAGTTTGTGGGGATGGGGTTCATTGTGTGCGGAAGGGGTTTCAGTGTGTGGGGAAGGGGTTTCAGTGTGTGGGGAAGGGGTTTCAGTGTGTGGGGAAGATGTTTCAGTGTCTGGGGAAGTGCTTTCAGAGTGTGGCGAAGGGTTTCAGTGTGTGGGGATGGTATTTGAGTGTGTGGGGAAGGTGTTCCCGTGTGTGGGGAAGGTGTTTCAGTGTGTGGGGAAGTGGTTTCAGTGTTTGGGGAAGGTGTTTCAGTGCATGGGGAAGTGCTTCAGAGTGTGGGGATGTCTTTCAGTGTGTGGGAAAGGGTGTCAGAGTGTGGGGAAGGTGTTTCAGTGTGTGGGGATGGGTTTCAGTGTGTGGGGATGGGTTTCAGTGTGTGGGGAAGGTGTTTCAGTGTGTGGGGAAGGTGTTTCTGTGTGTGGGGATGTGTTTCATTGTGTGGGGAATGCGTTTCAGTGTGTGTGGAAGGTGTTGCAGTGTGTGGGGATTGGTTTCAGAGTTTGGGGATGTGTTTCAGTGTGTGGGAAGGGATTTCAGTGCGTGGGGAAGGGTTTTCAGTGTGTGGGGAAGGTATTTCAGTGTGTGGGGTAGGTGTTTCCGAGTGTTGGGAAGGGTTTCAGTGTGTGGGGAAGGTGTTTCAGTGTGTGGGGAAGGTGTTTCAGTTTGTGGGGAAGGGTTTCAGTGAGGGGAGAAGGGGTTTCAGTGTGGGGGGAAGGGGTTTCAGTGTGTGGAGAAGGGGTTTCAGTGTGTGGGGATGTGTTTCAGTGTTTGGGGAAGGGGTTTCCATGTGTGGGGAAGGGGTTTCAGTTTGTGGGGAAGGGTTTTACTGTGTGCAGAAGGGGTTTCAGTGTGTGGGGAAGGGGTTTCAGTGTGAGGGGAAGGTGTTTCAGTGTGTGCGGAAGGGGTTTCAGTTTCTGCGGAAGGAGTTTCAGTGTGTGCGGAAGGGGTTTCAGTTTCTGTGGAAGGTGTTTCAGTGTGTGGGGAAGGGGTTTCAGTGTTTGGGGAAGGCGTGTCAGTGTGTGGGGATGTGTTACAGTTTGTGGGGAAGGGTTTCAGTGTGTGGGGAAGGTGTTTCAGTGTGTGGGGAAGGTGTGTCAGTGTGCGGGGAAGTGTTTCAGTGTGTGGGGAAGGGGTTCCATGTGTGGGGAAGGTGTTTCAGTGTGTGGGGATGCTTTTTAGTTTGTGGGGATGGGTTTCATTGCGTGTGGAAACGGTATCAATGTGTGGGGAAGCTGTTTCACTGTGTGGGGAAGGGGTTTCAGTGTGTGGGGAAGATGTTTCAGTGTGTGGGCAAGGTGTTTCAGTGTGTGGGGAAGGGTTTCAGAATGTGGGGAAGGTGCTTCAGTGTGTGCGGAATGTGTTTCAGTGTGTGGGGAAGGTGTTTCGGTGTGTGGGGAAGGTATTTTAGTGTGTGGGGAAGGGGTTTCAGTGTGTGGGGAAGGTGTTTCAGTGTGTGGGGAAGATGTTTCAGTGTGTGGGGAAGGTGTTCAGTGTGAGGGGAAGGGTTTCAGTGTGTGGGGAAGGTGCTTCAGTGTGTGCGGAATGGGTTTCAGTGTGTGGGGAAGGTGTTTCAGTGTGTGGGGAAGGTGTTTCAGTGTGTGGGGATGTGTTTCAGTGTGTGGGGATGTGTTTCAGTTAGTGGGGATGTGGTTTCAGTGTGTGGGGATGTGTTTCAGTGTGTGGGGAAGGGGTTTCAGTCTGTGGGGACGGGGTTTCAGTGTGTGGGGAAGTGGATTCAGTATGTTTGGTTGGGTTTCAGTGTGTGCGGAAAGGGTTTCAGTGTTTGGGGAAGGGGTTTCAGTGCGTGGGGAAGGTGTTTCAGTGTGTGGGGATGTGTTTCAGTGTGTGGGGAAGGCGTTTCAGTGTGTGGGGATGTGTTTCAGTTAGTGGGGATGGGGTTTCAGTGTGTGGGGATGTGTTTCAGTGTGTGGGGAAGGGGTTTCAGTGTGTGGGGAAGGTGTTTCATTGTTTGGGGAAGGGGTTTCATTGTGTGCAGAAGGGGTTTCAGTGTGTGGGGAAGGGGATTCTGTGTGTGGGGAAGGTGTTTCATTGTGTGGGAAAGGTGTTTCATTGTGTGTGGAAGAGTATTCAGTGTGTGGGGAGGGGTTTTCAGTGTGTGGGGTAGGGTTCAACTGTGTGTGGAAGGGATTTCAGTGTGTGGGGAAGGGGTTTCAGTATGAGGGGCAGGGGTTTCAGTGTGTGGGGAAGGGTTACAGTGTGTGGGGCAGGGTTTCAGTGTGTCGGGAATTTGTTTCAGTGTGTGGGGAAGGGGTCTCAGTGTGTGGGGAAGGAATTCAGTGTGTGGGGAAGTGTTTCAGTGTGTGGGGAAGGGTTTCAGTGTGTGGGGACGGGGTTTCAGTGTGTGGGGAAGGGGATTCAGTATGTTTGGTAGGGTTTCAGTGTGTGCGGAAAGGGTTTCAGTGTGTGGGGAAGGGGATTCTGTGTGTGGGGAAGGTGTTTCATTGTGTGGGAAAGGTGTTTCATTGTGTGTGGAAGAGTATTCAGTGTGTGGGGAGGGGTTTTCAGTGTGTGGGGTAGGGTTCAACTGTGTGTGGAAGGGGTTTCAGTGTGTGGGGAAGGGGTTTCAGTATGAGGGGCAGGGGTTTCAGTGTGTGGGGAAGGGTTACAGTGTGTGGGGCAGGGTTTCAGTGTGTCGGGAATTTGTTTCAGTGTGTGGGGAAGGGGTCTCAGTGTGTGGGGAAGGAATTCAGTGTGTGGGGAAGTGTTTCAGTGTGTGGGGAAGGGTTTCAGTGTGTGGGGACGGGGTTTCAGTGTGTGGGGAAGGGGATTCAGTATGTTTGGTAGGGTTTCAGTGTGTGCGGAAAGGGTTTCAGTGTGTGGGGAAGGGTTACAGTGTGTGGGGAATGTTTTACAGGGTGTGCGGAAGGGGTTACAGTGTGTGCGGAAGGGGCTTCAGAGTGTGGGGAAGGGGTTTCAGTGTGTGGGGAAGGTGTTTCTGATTGTGGGGATGTATTTCAGTGTGTGGGGAAGGGGTTTCAGTGTGCGGGGAAGGGGTTTCAGTGTGTGGTGAAGGGTTTCAGTGTGTGGGGAAGGGGTTTCAGTGTTTGGGGAACGTGTTTCATTGTGTGGGGAAGGGGTTTCAGAGTGTGGGTAAGGGTTTCAGTGTTTGGGGAATGGTTTTCAGTGAGTGCAGAAGGGGTTTCAGAGTGTGGGAAAGGGTTTCGGTGTGTGGGGAAGGGTTTTCAGTGTGTGGGGAAAGGGTTTCAGTGTGTGGGGAAGGTGTTTCAGTGTGTGGGGATGTGTTTCAGTGTGTGAAGAAGGGGTTTCAGTGTGTGAGGATGGGGTTTCAGTGTGTGGGGAAGGGGTTCACTTTGTGCGGAAGGGGTTTCAGTGTGTGGGGAAGGGATTTCAGTGAGTGGGGAAGGTGTTTCAGTGTGTGCGGAAGCGGTTTCAGTGTGTGGGGAACGGGTTTCAGTGTGTGGGGATGGGGTTTCAGTGTGTGCGGAAGCGGTTTCAGTGTGTGGGGAACGGGTTTCAGTGTGTGGGGAAGGTGTTTCAGTGTGTGCGGAAGGGGTTTCAGTGTGTGGGGATGTGTTTCTGTGTGTGGGGAAGGATTTCTGTGTGTGGGTTAGGGTTCCAGTGTGTGGGTAAGGGGTTTCAGTGTGTGCGGAAGGGGTTTCAGTGTGTGGGGAAGTTGTTTCAGTGTGTGGGGATGTGTTTCAGTGTGTGGGGATGTGTTTCTGTGTGTGGGGAAGGATTTCTGTGTGTGGGGAAGGTGTTTCAGTGTGTGGGGATGGGTTTCAGTGTGTGGGGAGGGGTTTCAGTGTGTGGGGATGGGTTCCAGTGTGTGCGGAAGGGGTTTGAGTGTGTGGGGAACGTGTTTCAGTGTGTGGGGACGAGTTTCAGTGTGTGGGGAAGGTGTTTCAGTGTGTGGGGAAGGGGATTCTGTGTGTGGGGAAGGTGTTTCATTGTGTGGGAAAGGTGTTTCATTGTGTGTGGAAGAGTATTCAGTGTGTGGGGAGGGGTTTTCAGTGTGTGGGGTAGGGTTCAACTGTGTGTGGAAGGGGTTTCAGTGTGTGGGGAAGGGGTTTCAGTATGAGGGGCAGGGGTTTCAGTGTGTGGGGAAGGGTTACAGTGTGTGGGGCAGGGTTTCAGTGTGTCGGGAATTTGTTTCAGTGTGTGGGGAAGGGGTCTCAGTGTGTGGGGAAGGAATTCAGTATGTGGGGAAGTGTTTCAGTGTGTGGGGAAGGGTTTCAGTGTGTGGTGACGGGGTTTCAGTGTGTGGGGAAGGGGATTCAGTATGTTTGGTAGGGTTTCAGTGTGTGCGGAAAGGGTTTCAGTGTGTGGGGAAGGGTTACAGTGTGTGGGGAATGTTTTACAGGGTGTGCGGAAGGGGTTACAGTGTGTGCGGAAGGGGCTTCAGAGTGTGGGGAAGGGGTTTCAGTGTGTGGGGAAGGTGTTTCTGATTGTGGGGATGTATTTCAGTGTGTGGGGAAGGGGTTTCAGTGTGCGGGGAAGGGGTTTCAGTGTGTGGTGAAGGGTTTCAGTGTGTGGGGAAGGGGTTTCAGTGTTTGGGGAACGTGTTTCATTGTGTGGGGAAGGGGTTTCAGAGTGTGAGTAAGGGTTTCAGTGTTTGGGGAATGGTTTTCAGTGAGTGCAGAAGGGGTTTCAGAGTGTGGGAAAGGGTTTCGGTGTGTGGGGAAGGGTTTTCAGTGTGTGGGGAAAGGGTTTCAGTGTGTGGGGAAGGTGTTTCAGTGTGTGGGGATGTGTTTCAGTGTGTGAAGAAGGGGTTTCAGTGTGTGAGGATGGGGTTTCAGTGTGTGGGGAAGGGGTTCACTTTGTGCGGAAGGGGTTTCAGTGTGTGGGGAAGGGATTTCAGTGAGTGGGGAAGGTGTTTCAGTGTGTGCGGAAGCGGTTTCAGTGTGTGGGGAACGGGTTTCAGTGTGTGGGGAAGGTGTTTCAGTGTTTGCGGAAGGGGTTTCAGTGTGTGCGGTAGCGGTTTGAGTGTGTGGGGAAGGGGTTTCATTTTGTGGGGAAGGTATTTCAGTGTGTGCGGAAGGGGTTTCAGTGTGTGGGGATGGGGTTTCAGTGTGTGGGGAAGTGTTTCAGTGTGTGGGGAAGGTGTTTCAGTGTGTGGGTAGGCGTTTCACTGTGTGCGGAAGGGGTTTCAGTGTGTGGGGAAGGTGTTTCAGTGTGTGGGGAAGGGGTTTCAGTGTGTGGGGATGTGTTTGAGTGTGAGGGGAAGGGGTTGCAATGTGTGGCGATGTCTTTCAGTGTGTGGGGAAAGTATTTCAGTGTGTGGGGAAGGGTTTTGCTGTGTGGGGAAGGTGTTTCAGTGTGTGCGGTAGGGGTTTCAGTGTGTGCGGAAGGCATTTCTGTGTGTGGGGAATGGGTTTCAGTGTGTGTTAGAAGGGTTTCAGTGTGTGGGGAATGTGTTTCAGTGTGTGGTGAATGGGTATCAGTGTTTGGGGAAGGGTTTCAGTGTGTGGGGAAGGGGTTTCAGTGTGTGGGGAAGGTGTTTCAGTGTGTGGGGATGTGTTGCAGTGTGTGGGGATGGGGTTTCAGTGTGTGGGGAAGGTGTTTCAGTATGTGGGGAAGGGGTTTCAGTATGTGGGGAAGGGTTTCCATTGTGTGGGGAAGGACGTTCAGTGTGTGGGGAAGTGTTTCAGTGTGTGGGGAAGGTGTTTCAGTGTGTGGGGAAGGGTTTCAGTGTGTGGGGATGGTGTTTCAGTATGTGCGGAAGGGGTCTCAGTGTGTGGTGAAGGTGTTTCGGTGTGTTGGGAAGGTGTTTCAGTGTGTGGGGAAAGGGTTTCAATTTGTGGGGAAGGTATTTCAGTGTGTGGGGAAGGTGTTTCAGTGTGTGGGAAGGGGTTTCAGTGTGTGGGGAAGGGTTTCAGTGTGTGGGGAAGGGGTTTCAGTGTTTGGGGAACGTGTTTCATTGTGTTGGGAAGGTGTTTCAGATTGTGGGTAATGGTTTTCAGTGAGTGGGGAAGGGGTTTCAGAGTGTGGGAAAGTGTTTCAGTGTGTGGGGAAGGTGTTTCAGTGTGTGCGGAAGGGGTTTCAGTGTGTTTGGAAGGTGTTTCAGTGTGTGGGGAATGTGTTTCAGTGTGTGGGGATGTGTTTCAGTGTGTGGCGATGAGTTTCAGCGTGTGGGGAAGGGTTTCAGTGTGTGGGGAAAGTTTTTCAGTGTGTGGGGATGGGTTTCAGTGTGTGGGGATGGGTTTCACTGTGTGGGGATGGGTTTCAGTGTGTGCAGAAGGAGTTTCAGTGTGAGGGGAAGGTGTTTCAGTGTGTGGGGAAGGGGTTTCAGTGTGTGGTGATGTGTTTCAGTTTGTGGGGATGGGTTTCATTGTGTGCGGAAGGGGTTTCAGTGTGTGGGGAAGGATTTTCAGTATGTGGGGAAGAGGTTTCAGTGAGTGGGGAAGGGGTTTCAGTGTGTGGGGAATGTGTTTCTGTGTGTTTGGAAGGGATTCAGTGTGTGGTGAATGGGTTTCAGTGTTTGGGGAAGTGGTTCAGCGAGTGGGGAAGGGGTTTCAGAGTGTGGGGAAGGTGTTTCAGTGTGTGGGGAGGTGTTGCAGTGAGTGGGGATGGTGTTTCAGTGTGTGGGGAAGGTGTTTCAGTGTGTTGGGAAGGGGTTTCAGAGTGTGGGGAAGGGCTTCCAGTGTCTGGGGAAGGAGTTTCAGTGTGTGGGGAAGCGTTTCAGTGCGTGGGGAAGGTGTTTCAGTGTGTGGGGAAGGGTTTCTGTGTGTGGGGAAGGGGTTTCAGTGTGTGGGGAAGGTGTTTCAGTGAGTGGGGATGTGTTGCAGTGTGTGGGGATGGGGTTCCAGTGTGTGGGGAAGGTGTTTCAGTGTATGGGGAAGGGGTTTCAGTGTGTGGGGAAGGGTTTCCAGTGTCTGGGGAAGGAGTTTCAGTGTGTGGGGAAGTGTTACAGTTTGTGGGGAAGGTGTTTCAGTGTGTGGGGAAGGGTTTCTGTGTGTGGGGAAGGTGTTTCAGTTTGTGGGGAAGGTGTTTCAGTGAGTGGGGATGTGTTGCAGTGTGTGGGGATGGGGTTCCAGTGTGTGGGGAAGGTGTTTCAGTGTATGGGGAAGGGGTTTCAGTGTGTGGGGAAGGGTTTCCAGTGTCTGGGGAAGGAGTTTCAGTGTGTGGGGAAGTGTTACAGTGTGTGGGGAAGGTGTTTCAGTGTGTGGGGAAGTGTTTCAGTGTGTGGGGAAGGAGTTTCAGTGTCTGGGGAAGCTGTTTCAGTGTGTGCGGAAGTTGTTTCAGTGTGTGGGGATGGGTTTCAGTGTGTGGGTAAGGGGTTTCAGCTTGTGTGGAAGGGGTTTCAGTGTGTGAGGAAGGTGTGTCAGTGTGTGGGGAAGTGTTTCAGTTTGTGCGGAAGGGGTTTCAGTGTGTGGGGCAGGAGTTTCAGTGTGTGGGGAAGGCTTTTCAGTGTGTGGGGAAGCTGTTTCACTGTCTGGGGAAGTTGTTTCAGTGTGTGAGAATGGGTTTCAGTGTGTGGGGATGGGTTTCAGTGTGTGCGGAAGGGGTTTCAGTGTGTGGGGAAGGTGTGTCAGTGTGTGGGGAAGGGTTTCCAGTGTCTAGGGAAGGAGTTTCAGTGTGTGGGGGAGTGTTTCAGTGTGTGGGGAAGGTGTTTCAGTGGGTGGGGAAGGGTTTCAGTGTCTGGGGAAGGTGTTTGAGTTTGTGCGGAAGGGGTTTCAGTGTTTGGGGAAGGTGTTTCGGTGTATGGGGAAGGTGTTTCAGTGTGTGGGGAAAGGTTTCAGTGTGTGGAGAAGTTGTTTCAGTGTGTGGGGAAGGTGTTTCAGTGTGTGGGGAAGGGGTTTCAGTGTGTGGGGAAGGGTTTCAGTGTGTGGGGAAGGTGTTTCAGTTTGTGCGGAAGGTGTTTCAGTTTGTGCGGAAGGTGTTTCAGTTTGTTGGGAAGATGTTTCAGTGTGTGGGGAAGGTGTTTCAGTGTGTGGGGAAGTTGTTTCAGTGTGTGGGGATGGGGTTTCAGTGTGTGGGAAAGGTGTTTCAGTGTGTGGGGAAGGGGTTTCAGTGTGTGGGGAAGGGTTTCCAGTGTCTGGGGAAGGAGTTTCAGTGTGTGGGGAAGTGTTTCAGTGTGTGGGGAAGGTGTTTCAGTGTGTGGGGAAGGATTTTAGTGTGTGGGGAAGGCGTTTCAGTGTGTGGGGAAGCTGTTTCAGTGTGTGGGGAAGGGGTTTCAGTGTGGGGGGAAGCAGTTTCAGTGTGTGGGATAGGGTTCCAGTGTGTGGGGAAGGGGTTTCAGTGTGTGGGGAAGGTGTATCAGAGTGTGGGGATGGGTTTCAGTGTGTGTGGAAGGGGTTTCAGTGTGTGGGGATGGGTTTCAGTGGGTGTGGAAGGGGTTTCAGTGTGTGGGGAAGGTGTGTCAGTGTGCGGGGAAGGTGTTTCAGTGTGTGGGGAAGGGGTTCCATATGTGGGGAAGGTGTTTCAGTGTGTGGGGATGGGTTTCAGTTTGTGGGGAAGGTGTTTCAGTGTATGGGGAAGGGGTTTCAGTGTGTGGGGAAGGGTTTCCAGTGTCTGGGGAAGGAGTTTCAGTGTGTGGGGAAGTGTTACAGTTTGTGGGGAAGGTGTTTCAGTGTGTGGGGAAGGGATTCTGTGTGTGGGGAAGGTGTTTCAGTGTGTGGGGAAGGTGTTTCAGTGAGTGGGGATGTGTTGCAGTGTGTGTGGATGGGGTTCCAGTGTGTGGGGAAGGTGTTTCAGTGTATGGGGAAGGGGTTTCAGTGTGTGGGGAAGGGTTTCCAGTGTCTGGGGAAGGAGTCTCAGTGTGTGGGGAAGTGTTACAGTGTGTGGGGAAGGTGTTTCAGTGTGTGGGGAAGTGTTTCAGTGTGTGGGGAAGGAGTTTCAGTGTCTGGGGAAGCTGTTTCAGTGTGTGCGGAAGTTGTTTCAGTGTGTGGGGATGGGTTTCAATGTGTGGGTAAGGTGTTTCAGTGTGTGGGGAAGGGGTTTCAGTGTGTGGGGAAGGGTTTCCAGTGTCTGGGGAAGGAGTTTCAGTGTGTGGGGAAGTGTTTCAGTGTGTGGGGAAGGTGTTTCAGTGTGTGGGGAAGGATTTCAGTGTGTGGGGAAGGCGTTTCAGTGTGTGGGGAAGCTGTTTCAGTGTGTGGGGAAGGGGTTTCAGTGTGGGGGGAAGCAGTTTCAGTGTGTGGGATAGGGTTCCAGTGTGTGGGGAAGGGGTTTCAGTGTGTGGGGAAGGTGTATCAGAGTGTGGGGATGGGTTTCAGTGTGTGTGGAAGGGGTTTCAGTGTGTGGGGATGGGTTTCAGTGGGTGTGGAAGGGGTTTCAGTGTGTGGGGAAGGTGTGTCAGTGTGCGGGGAAGGTGTTTCAGTGTGTGGGGAAGGGGTTCCATATGTGGGGAAGGTGTTTCAGTGTGTGGGGATGGGTTTCAGTTTGTGGGGAAGGTGTTTCAGTGTATGGGGAAGGGGTTTCAGTGTGTGGGGAAGGGTTTCCAGTGTCTGGGGAAGGAGTTTCAGTGTGTGGGGAAGTGTTACAGTTTGTGGGGAAGGTGTTTCAGTGTGTGGGGAAGGGATTCTGTGTGTGGGGAAGGTGTTTCAGTGTGTGGGGAAGGTGTTTCAGTGAGTGGGGATGTGTTGCAGTGTGTGTGGATGGGGTTCCAGTGTGTGGGGAAGGTGTTTCAGTGTATGGGGAAGGGGTTTCAGTGTGTGGGGAAGGGTTTCCAGTGTCTGGGGAAGGAGTTTCAGTGTGTGGGGAAGTGTTACAGTGTGTGGGGAAGGTGTTTCAGTGTGTGGGGAAGTGTTTCAGTGTGTGGGGAAGGAGTTTCAGTGTCTGGGGAAGCTGTTTCAGTGTGTGCGGAAGTTGTTTCAGTGTGTGGGGATGGGTTTCAGTGTGTGGGTAAGGGGTTTCAGCGTGTGTGGAAGGGGTTTCAGTGTGTGAGGAAGGTGTGTCAGTGTGTGGGGAAGTGTTTCAGTTTGTGTGGAAGGGGTTTCAGTGTGTGGGGCAGGAGTTTCAGTGTGTGGGGAAGGCTTTTCAGTGTGTGGGGAAGCTGTTTCACTGTCTGGGGAAGTTGTTTCAGTGTGTGAGAATGGGTTTCAGTGTGTGGGGATGGGTTTCAGTGTGTGCGGAAGGGGTTTCAGTGTGTGGGGAAGGTGTGTCAGTGTCTGGGGAAGGAGTTTCAGTGTGTGGGGAAGGGGTTTCAATTTGTGGGGAAGGTGTTTCAGTGTGTGCCGAAGGTGTTTCAGTGTGTGGGGAAGGGTTTCCAGTGTCTGGGGAAGGAGTTTCAGTGTGTGGGGAAGTGTTTCAGTGAGAGGGGAAGGTGTTTCAGTGTGTGGGAAGGGGTTTCAGTGTGTGGGGAAGGGTTTCAGTGTGTGGGGAAGGGGTTTCAGTGTTTGGGGAACGTGTTTCATTGTGTTGGGAAGGTGTTTCAGATTGTGGGAAATGGTTTTCAGTGAGTGGGGAAGGGGTTTCAGAGTGTGGGAAAGGGTTTCGGTGTGTGGGGAAGGGTTTTCAGTGTGTGGGGAAAGGGTTCAGTGTGTGGGGAAGTGTTTCAGTGTGTGGGGAAGGTGTTTCAGTGTGTGCGGAAGGGGTTTCAGTGTGTTTGGAAGGTGTTTCAGTGTGTGGGGAATGTGTTTCAGTGTGTGGGGATGTGTTTCAGTGTGTGGGGATGAGTTTCAGCGTGTGGGGAAGGGTTTCAGTGTGTGGGGAAAGTTTTTCAGTGTGTGCGGATGGGTTTCAGTGTGTGGGGATGGGTTTCAGTGTGTGGGGATGGGTTTCAGTGTGTGCAGAAGGAGTTTCAGTGTGAGGGGAAGGTGTTTCAGTGTGTGGGGAAGGGGTTTCAGTGTGTGGTGATGGGTTTCAGTTTGTGGGGATGGGTTTCATTGTGTGTGGAAGGGGTTTCAGTGTGTGGGGAAGGATTTTCAGTATGTGGGGAAGAGGTTTCAGTGAGTGGGGAAGGGGTTTCAGTGTGTGGGGAATGTGTTTCAGTGTGTTTGGAAGGGTTTCAGTGTGTGGTGAATGGGTTTCAGTGTTTGGGGAAGGGGTTCAGCGAGTGGAGAATGGGTTTCAGAGTGTGGGGAAGGGGTTTCAGTGTGTGGGGAGGTGTTGCAGTGAGTGGGGATGGTGTTTCAGTGTGTGGGGAAGGTGTTTCAGTGTGTGGGGAAGGGGTTTCAGAGTGTGGGGAAGGGCTTCCAGTGTCTGGGGAAGGAGTTTCAGTGTGTGGGGAAGCGTTTCAGTGCGTGGGGAAGGTGTTTCAATGTGTGGGGAAGGGTTTCTGTGTGTGGGGAAGGTGTTTCAGTGTGTGGGGGAGGAGTTTCAGTGTCTGGGGAAGCTGTTTCAGTGTGTGTGGAAGTTGTTTCAGTGTGTGGGGATGGGTTTCAGTGTGTGGGTAAGGGGTTTCAGCGTGTGTGGAAGGGGTTTCAGTGTGTGAGGAAGGTGTGTCAGTGTGTGGGGAAGTGTTTCAGTTTGTGCGGAAGGGGTTTCAGTGTGTGGGGCAGGAGTTTCAGTGTGTGGGGAAGGCTTTTCAGTGTGTGGGGAAGCTGTTTCACTGTCTGGGGAAGTTGTTTCAGTGTGTGAGAATGGGTTTCAGTGTGTGCGGAAGGGGTTTCAGTTTGTGGGGAAGATGTGTCAGTGTGTGGGGAAGAGTTTCCAGTGTCTGGGGAAGAAGTTTCAGTGTGTGGGGGAGTGTTTCAGTGTGTGGGGAAGGTGTTTCAGTGGGTGGGGAAGGGTTTCAGTGTCTGGGGAAGGTGTTTGAGTTTGTGCGGAAAGGGTTTCAGTGTTTGGGGAAGGTGTTTCGGTGTATGGGGAAGGTGTTTCAGTGTGTAGGGAAAGGTTTCAGTGTGTGGGGAAGTTGTTTCAGTGTGTGGGGAAGGTGTTACAGTGTGTGGGGAAGGGGTTTCAGTGTCTGGGGAAGGGTTTCAGTGTGTGGGGAAGGGTTTTCAGTGTGTGGAGAAGGGTTTCAGTGTGCGGGGAAGGTGTTTCAGTTTGTGCGGAAGGTGTTTCAGTTTGTGGGGAAGATGTTTCAGTGTGTGGGGAAGGTGTTTCAGTATGTGGGGAAGTTGTTTCAGTGTGTGGGGATGGGGTTTCAGTGTGTGGGAAAGGTGTTTCAGTGTGTGGGGAAGGGGTTTCAGTGTGTGGGGAAGGGTTTCCAGTGTCTGGGGAAGGAGTTTCAGTGTGTGGGGAAGTGTTTCAGTGAGTGGGGAAGGTGTTTCAGTGTGTGGGGAAGGTTTGCAGTGTGTGGGGAAGGCGTTTCAGTGTGTGGGGAAGCTGTTTCAGTGTGTGGGGAAGGGGTTTCAGTGTGTGGCGAAGCAGTTTCAGTGTGTGGGATAGGGTTCCAGTGTGTGGGGAAGGGGTTTCAGTGTGTGGGGAAGGTGTTTCAGTGTGTGGGGATGGGTTTCAGTGTGTGTGGAAGGGGTTTCAGTGTGTGGGGATGGGTTTCAGTGGGTGTGGAAGGGGTTTCAGTTTGTGGGGAAGGTGTGTCAGTGTGCGGGGAAGTGTTTCAGTGTGTGGGGAAGGGGTTCCATATGTGGGGAAGGTGTTTCAGTGTGTGGGGATGGTTTTCAGTTTGTGGGGATGGGTTTCATTGTGTGTGGAAGTGGTATCAATGTGTGGGGAAGGTGTTTCTGTGTGTGGGGAAGGGGTTTCAGTGTGTGGGGAAGATGTTTCTGTGTGTGGGGAAGGTGTTTCAGTGTGTGGGGAAGGCTTTCAGTGTGTGGGGAAGGTGCTTCAGTGTGTGCAGAAAGGGTTTCAGTGTGTTGGCAAGGTGTTTCGGTTTGTGGGGAAGGTATTTTAGTGTGTGGGGAAGGGGTTTCAGTGTGTGGGGAAGGTGTTTCAGTGTGTGGGGAAGATGTTTCAGTGTGTGGGGAAGCTGTTTCAGTGTGTGGGAAGGGGTTTCAGTGTGTGGGGAAGGGTTTCAGTGTGTGGGGAAGGGGTTTCAGTGTTTGGGGAACGTGTTTCATTGTGTGGGGAAGGGGTTTCAGAGTGTGGGTAAGGCTTTCAGTGTATGGGGAAGGGTTTTCAGTGAGTGGGGAAGGGGTTTCAGAGTGTGGGAAAGGGTTTCGGTGTGTGGGGAAGGGTATTCAGTGTGTGGGGAAAGGGTTCTGTGTGTGGGGAAGGGTTTCAGTGTGAGGGGAATGTGTTTCAGTGTGTGCGCAAGTGGTTTCAGTGTGTTTGGAAGGTGTTTCAGTGTGTGGGGAAGGGGTATCAGTGTGTGGGGAAGGGGTTTCAGCGTGTGGGGGAGGTGTTTCAGTGTGTGGGGATGTGTTTCAGTGTGTGGGGATGAGTTTCAGTGTGTGGGGAAGGGTTTCAGTGTGTGGGGAAAGTTTTTCAGTGTGTGGGGATGGGTTTCAGTGTGTGGGGATGGGTTTCAGTGTGTGGGGATGGGTTTCAGTGAGTGAAGAAGGAGTTTCAGTGTGTGGGGAAGGTGTTTCAGTGTGTGGGGAAGGGGTTTCAGTGTGTGGTGATGGGTTTCAGTTTGTGGGGATGGGTTTCATTGTGTGCGGAAGGGGTTTCAGTGTGTGGGGAATGTGTTTCAGTGTGTTTGGAACGATTTCAGTGTGTGGGGAATGTGTTTCAGTGTGTGGTGAATGGGTTTCAGTGTTTGGGGAAGGGTTTCAGCGAGTGGGGAAGGGGTTTCAGAGTGTGGGGAAGCTGTTTCAGTGTGTGGGGATGTGTTGCAGTGAGTGGGGATGGTGCTTCAGTGTGTGGGGAAGGTGTTTCAGTGTGTGGGGAAGGGGTTTCAGAGTGTGGGGAAGGGTTTCCAGTGTCTGGGGAAGGAGTTTCAGTGTGTGGGGAAGCGTTTCAGTGTGTGGGGAAGGTGTTTCAGTGTGTGGGGAAGGGTTTCAGTGTGTGGGGAAGGTGTGTCAGTGTGTGGGGAAGGTGTTTCAGTCTGTGGGGATGTGTTGCAGTCTATGGGGATGGGGTTTCAGTGTGTGGGGAAGGTGTTTCAGTGTGTGGGGAAGGCTTTCAGTGTGTGGGGAAGGTGCTTCAGTGTGTGCAGAAAGGGTTTCAGTGTGTTGGCAAGGTGTTTCGGTTTGTGGGGAAGGTATTTTAGTGTGTGGGGAAGGGGTTTCAGTGTGTGGGGAAGGTGTTTCAGTGTGTGGGGAAGATGTTTCAGTGTGTGGGGAAGCTGTTTCAGTGTGTGGGGAAGGGGTTTCAGTGTGTGGGGAAGGGTTTCAGTGTGTGGGGAAGGGGTTTCAGTGTTTGGGGAACGTGTTTCATTGTGTGGGGAAGGGGTTTCAGAGTGTGGGTAAGGGTTTCAGTGTATGGGGAAGGGTTTTCAGTGAGTGGGGAAGGGGTTTCAGAGTGTGGGAAAGGGTTTCGGTGTGTGGGGAAGGGTATTCAGTGTGTGGGGAAAGGGTTCAGTGTGTGGGGAAGGGTTTCAGTGTGAGGGGAATGTGTTTCAGTGTGTGCGCAAGTGGTTTCAGTGTGTTTGGAAGGTGTTTCAGTGTGTGGGGAAGGGGTATCAGTGTGTGGGGAAGGGGTTTCAGCGTGTGGGGGAGGTGTTTCAGTGTGTGGGGATGTGTTTCAGTGTGTGGGGATGGGTTTCAGTGTGTGGGGAAGGGTTTCAGTGTGTGGGGAAAGTTTTTCAGTGTGTGGGGATGGGTTTCAGTGTGTGGGGATGGGTTTCAGTGTGTGGGGATGGGTTTCAGTGAGTGAAGAATGAGTTTCAGTGTGTGGGGAAGGTGTTTCAGTGTGTGGGGAAGGGGTTTCAGTGTGTGGTGATGGGTTTCAGTTTGTGGGGATGGGTTTCATTGTGTGCGGAAGGGGTTTCAGTGTGTGGGGAATGTGTTTCAGTGTGTTTGGAACGATTTCAGTGTGTGGGGAATGTGTTTCAGTGTGTGGTGAATGGGTTTCAGTGTTTGGGGAAGGGTTTCAGCGAGTGGGGAAGGGGTTTCAGATTGTGGGGAAGCTGTTTCAGTGTGTGGGGATGTGTTGCAGTGAGTGGGGATGGTGCTTCAGTGTGTGGGGAAGGTGTTTCAGTGTGTGGGGAAGGGGTTTCAGAGCGTGGGGAAGGGTTTCCAGTGTCTGGGGAAGGAGTTTCAGTGTGTGGGGAAGCGTTTCAGTGTGTGGGGAAGGTGTTTCAGTGTGTGGGGAAGGGTTTCAGTGTGTGGGGAAGGTGTGTCAGTGTGTGGGGAAGGTGTTTCAGTGTGTGGGGATGTGTTGCAGTGTATGGGGATGGGGTTTCAGTGTGTGGGGAAGGTGTTTCAGTGTGTGGGGAAGGGGTTTCAGTGTGTGGGGAAGGGTGGGTTTCCGGTGTCTGGGGAATGAGTTTCAGTGTGTGGGGAATTGTTACACTGTGTGGGGAAGGTATTTCAGTGAGTGGGAAATGGTTTCATTGGGTGGGGAAGGAGTTTCAGTGTGTGGGGAAGCTGTTTCAGTGTGTGTGGAATTTGTTTCAGTGTGTGGGGATGGGATTCAGTGTGTGGAGAAGGGTTACAGCATGTGCGGAAGGGGTTTTAGTGTGTGGGGAAGGGTTTCCAGTGTCTGGGGAAGGAGTTTCAGTGTGTGGGGAAGTGCTTCAGTGTGTGGGGAAGGTGTTTCAGTGTGTGAGAATGGGTTTCAGTGTGTGGGGATGGGTTTCAGTGTGCGCGAAAGGGGTTTCAGTGTGTGGGGAAGGTGTGGCAGTGTGTGGGGAAGGGTTTCCAGTGTCTGGGGAAGGAGTTTCAGTGTGTGGGGGAGTGTTTCAGTGTGTGGGGAAGGTGTTGCAGTGGGTGGGGAAGGGTTTCAGTGTCTGAGGAAGGTGTTTCAGTTTGTGCGGAAGGGGTTTCATTGTTTGGGGAAGGTGTTTCTGTGTATGGGGAAGGTGTTTCAGTGTGTGGGGAAAGGTTTCAGTGTGTGGGGAAGTTGCTTCAGTGTGTGGGGAAGGTGTTTCAGGGTGTGGGGAAGGGTTACAGCATGTGCGGAAGGGGTTTTAGTGTGTGGGGAAGGGTTTCCAGTGTCTGGGGAAGGAGTTTCAGTGTGTGGGGAAGTGCTTCAGTGTGTGGGGAAGGTGTTTCAGTGTGTGGGGAAGGATTTCAGTGTGTGGGGAAGGCGTTTCAGTGTGTGGGGAAGCTGTTTCAGTGTGTGGGGAAGGGGTTTCAGTGTGTGGGGAAGCAGTTTCCGTGTGTGGGATAGGGTTCCAGTGTGTGGGGAAGGGGTTTCATTGTGTGGGGAAGGTGTTTCAGTGTGTGGGGACGGGTTTCAGTGGGTGTGGAAGGGGGTTCAGTGTGTGGGGAAGGTGTGTCAGTGTGCGGGGAAGTGTTTCAGTGTGTGGGGAAGGGGTTCCATATGTGGGGAAGGTGTTTCAGTGTGTGGGGATGGTTTTCAGTTTGTGGGGATGGGTTTCATTGTGTGTGGAAGTGGTATCAATGTGTGGGGAAGGTGTTTCAGTGTGTGGGGAAGGGGTTTCAGTGTGTGGGGAAGATGTGTCTGTGTGTGGGGAAGGTGTTTCAGTGTGTGGGGAAGGCTTTCAGTGTGTGGGGAAGGTGCTTCAGTGTGTGCGAAAAGGGTTTCAGTGTGTGGGGAAGGTGTTTCGGTGTGTGGGGATGGGATTCAGTGTATGGAGATGGGTTTCAGCATGTGCGGAAGGGGTTTCAGTGTGTGGGGAAGGTGTGTCAGTGTGTGGGGAAGTGTTTCAGTTTGTGCGGAAGGGGTTTCAGTGTGTGGGGCAGGTGTTTCAGTGTGTGGGGAAGGCTTTTCAGTGTCTGGGGAAGCTGTTTCACTGTGTGGGGAAGTTGTTTCAGTGTGTGAGAATGGGTTTCAGTGTGTGGGGATGGGTTTCAGTGTGTACGGAAGGAGTTTCAGTGTGTGGGGAAGGTCTGTCAGTGTGTGGGGAAGGGTTTCCAGTGTCTGGGGAAGGAGTTTCAGTGTGTGGGGGAGTGTTTCAGTGTGTGGGGAAGGTGTTTCAGTGGGTGGGGAAGGGTTTCAGTGTCTGAGGAAGGTGTTTCAGTTTGTGCGGAAGGGGTTTCAGTGTTTGGGGAAGGTGTTTCTGTGTATGGGGAAGGTGTTTCAGTGTGTGGGGAAAGGTTTCAGTGTGTGGGGAAGTTGTTTCAGTGTGTGGGGAAGGTGTTGCAGGGTGTGGGGAAGGGGTTTCAGTGTGCGGGGAAGGGTTTCAGTGTGTGTGGAAGGGGTTTCAGTGTGTGGGGAAGGGTTTCAGTGTGTGGGGAAGGTGTTTCGGTTTGTGCGGAAGGTGTTTCAGTTTGTGGGGAATGTGTTTCAGAGTGTGGGGAAGGTGTTTCAGTGTGTGGGGAAGTTGTTTCAGTTTGTGGGGATGGGGTTTCAGTGTGTGGGGAAGGTGTTTCAGTGTGTGGGGAAGGGTTTCCAGTGTCTGGGGAAGGAGTTTCAGTGTGTGGGGAAGTGTTTCAGTGAGTGGGGAAGGTGTTTCAGTGTGTGGGGAAGGATTTCAGTGTGTGGGGAAGGCGTTTCAGTGTGTGGGGAAGCTGTTTCAGTGTGTGGGGAAGGGGTTTCAGTGTGTGGGGAAGGTGTTTGAGTCTGTGGGGATGGGGTTTCAGTGTTTGGGGAAGATGATTCAGTGTGTGGGAGAGGGTTCCAGTGTGTGGGGAAGGGGTTTCAGTGTGTGGGGATGTATTTCTGTGTGTGGGGATGTGTTTCAGTGTGTGGGGAAGGGTTTCAGTGTGTGGGGAAGGTGTTTCAGTGTGTGGTGATGGGTTTCAGTGGGTGTGGAAGGGGTTTCAGTGTGTGGGGAAGGTGTGTCAGTGTGCGGGGAAGTGTTTCAGTGTGTGGGGACGGGTTTCCATGTGTGGGGAAGGTGATTCAGTGTGTGGGGAAGGGTTTCAGTGTGTGGGGAAGGTGTTTCAGTGTGTGGGGATGGGTTTCAGTGGGTGTGGAAGGGGTTTCAGTGTGTGGGAAAGGTGTTTCAGTGTGTGGGGAAGGGGTTTCAGAGTGTGGGGAAGCGTTTCCAGTGTCTGGGGAAGGAGTTTCAGTCTGTGGGGAAGCGTTTCAGTGTGTGGGGAATGTTTTTCAGTGTGTGGGGAAGGGTTTCAGTGTGTGGGGAAGGTGTGTCAGTGTGTGGGGAAGGTGTTTCAGTGTGTGGGGATGTGTTGCAGTGTGTGGGGATGGGGTTTCAGTGTGTGGGGAAGGTGTTTCAGTGTGTGGGGAAGGGGCTTCAGTGTGTGGGGAAGGGTTTCCAGTGTCTGGGGATGGAGTTTCAGTGTGTGGGGAAGTGTTACAGTGTGTGGGGAAGGTGTTTCAGTGTGTTGGGAAGGGTTTCAGTGTGTGGGGAAGGAGTTTCAGTGTGTGGGGAAGCTGTTTCACTGTGTGTGGAAGTTGTTTCAGTGTGTGGGGATGGGTTTCAGTGTGTGGAGATGGGTTTCAGTGTGTGGGGAAGGAGTGTCAGTGTGTGGGGAAGTGTTTCAGTTTGTGCGGAAGGGGTTTCAGTGTGTGGGGCAGGTGTTTCAGTGTGTGGGGAAGGCTTTTCAGTTTGTGGGGAAGCTGTTTCACTGTGTGGGGAAGTTGTTTCAGTGTGTGAGAATGGGTTTCAGTGTGTGGGGATCGGTTTCAGTGTGTGCGGAAGGGGTTTCAGTGTGTGGGGAAGGTGTGTCAGTGTGTGGGGAAGGGTTTCCAGCGTCTGGGGAAGGAGTTTCAGTGTGTGGGGGAGTGTTTCAGTGTGTGGGGAAGGTGTTTCAGTGGGTGGGGAAGGGTTTCAGTGTCTGAGGAAGGTGTTTCAGTTTGTGCGGAAGGGGTTTCAGTGTTTGGGGAAGGTGTTTCTGTGAATGGGGAAGGTGTTTCAGTGTTTGGGCAAAGGTTTCAGTGTGTGGGGAAGTTGTTTCAGTGTGTGGGGAAGGTGTTTCAGGGAGTGGGGAAGGGGTTTCAGTGTGTGGGGAAGGGTTTCAGTGTGTGGGGAAGGGGTTTCAGTGTGTGGGGAAGGGTTTCAGTGTGTGGGGAAGGTGTTTCAGTTTGTGCGGAAGCTGTTTCAGTTTGTGGGGAATGTGTTTCAGTGTGTGGGGAAGGTGTTTCAGTGTGCGGGGAAGTTGTTTCAGTGTGTGAGGATGGGGTTTCAGTGTGTGGGGAAGGTGTTTCAGTGTGTGGGGAAGGGGGTTCAGTGTGTGGGGAAGGGATTCAGTGTCTGGGGAAGGAGTTTCAGTGTGTGGGGAAGTGTTTCAGTGTGTGGGGAAGGTGTTTCAGTGTGTGGGGAAGGATTTCAGTGTGTGGGGAAGGCGTTTCAGTGTGTGGGGAAGCTGTTTCAGTGTGTGGGGAAGGGGTTTCAGTGTGTGGGGAAGCTGTTTCAGTCTGTGGGGAATGGGTTTCAGTGTTTGGGGAAGCTGTTTCAGTGTGTCGGGAAGGGGTTTCAGTGTGTGGGGAAGCTGTTTCAGTCTGTGGGGAAGGTGTGTCAGTGTGTGAGGAGGGTGTTTCAGTGTGTGGGGATGTGTTGCAATGTGTGGGGATGGGGTTTCAGTGTGTGGGGAAGGTGTTTCAGTGTGTGGGGAAGGGGTTTCAGTGTGTGGGGAAGGGTTTCCAGTGTCTGGGGAAGGAGTTTCAGTGTGTGGGGAAGGTGTTTCAGTGTGTGGGGAAGGGTTTCAGTGTGTGGGGAAGGAGTTTCAGTGTGTGGGGAAGCTGTTTCAGTGTGTGTGGAAGTTGTTTCAGTGCGTGGGGATGGGTTTCAGTGTGTGGAGATGGGTTTCAGCGTGTGTGGAAGGGGTTTCAGTGTGTGGGGAAGGTGTGTCAGTGTGTGGGGAAGTGTTTCAGTTTGTGCGGAAGGGGTTTCAGTGTGTGGGGAAGCTGTTTCACTGTGTGAGGAAGTTGTTTCAGTGTGTGAGAATGGGTTTCAGTGTGTGGGGATGGGTTTCAGTGTGTGCGAAAGGGGTTTCAGTGTGTGGGGAAGGTGTGGCAGTGTGTGGGGAAGGGTTTCCAGTGTCTGGGGAAGGAGTTTCAGTGTGTGGGGGAGTGTTTCAGTGTGTGGGGAAGGTGTTGCAGTGGGTGGGGAAGGGTTTCAGTGTCTGAGGAAGGTGTTTCAGTTTGTGCGGAAGGGGTTTCATTGTTTGGGGAAGGTGTTTCTGTGTATGGGGAAGGTGTTTCAGTGTGTGGGGAAAGGTTTCAGTGTGTGGGGAAGTTGCTTCAGTGTGTGGGGAAGGTGTTTCAGGGTGTGGGGAAGGGTTACAGCATGTGCGGAAGGGGTTTTAGTGTGTGGGGAAGGGTTTCCAGTGTCTGGGGAAGGAGTTTCAGTGTGTGGGGAAGTGCTTCAGTGTGTGGGGAAGGTGTTTCAGTGTGTGGGGAAGGATTTCAGTGTGTGGGGAAGGCGTTTCAGTGTGTGGGGAAGCTGTTTCAGTGTGTGGGGAAGGGGTTTCAGTGTGTGGGGAAGCAGTTTCCGTGTGTGGGATAGGGTTCCAGTGTGTGGGGAAGGGGTTTCATTGTGTGGGGAAGGTGTTTCAGTGTGTGGGGACGGGTTTCAGTGGGTGTGGAAGGGGGTTCAGTGTGTGGGGAAGGTGTGTCAGTGTGCGGGGAAGTGTTTCAGTGTGTGGGGAAGGGGTTCCATATGTGGGGAAGGTGTTTCAGTGTGTGGGGATGGTTTTCAGTTTGTGGGGATGGGTTTCATTGTGTGTGGAAGTGGTATCAATGTGTGGGGAAGGTGTTTCAGTGTGTGGGGAAGGGGTTTCAGTGTGTGGGGAAGATGTGTCTGTGTGTGGGGAAGGTGTTTCAGTGTGTGGGGAAGGCTTTCAGTGTGTGGGGAAGGTGCTTCAGTGTGTGCGAAAAGGGTTTCAGTGTGTGGGGAAGGTGTTTCGGTGTGTGGGGATGGGATTCAGTGTATGGAGATGGGTTTCAGCATGTGCGGAAGGGGTTTCAGTGTGTGGGGAAGGTGTGTCAGTGTGTGGGGAAGTGTTTCAGTTTGTGCGGAAGGGGTTTCAGTGTGTGGGGCAGGTGTTTCAGTGTGTGGGGAAGGCTTTTCAGTGTCTGGGGAAGCTGTTTCACTGTGTGGGGAAGTTGTTTCAGTGTGTGAGAATGGGTTTCAGTGTGTGGGGATGGGTTTCAGTGTGTACGGAAGGAGTTTCAGTGTGTGGGGAAGGTCTGTCAGTGTGTGGGGAAGGGTTTCCAGTGTCTGGGGAAGGAGTTTCAGTGTGTGGGGGAGTGTTTCAGTGTGTGGGGAAGGTGTTTCAGTGGGTGGGGAAGGGTTTCAGTGTCTGAGGAAGGTGTTTCAGTTTGTGCGGAAGGGGTTTCAGTGTTTGGGGAAGGTGTTTCTGTGTATGGGGAAGGTGTTTCAGTGTGTGGGGAAAGGTTTCAGTGTGTGGGGAAGTTGTTTCAGTGTGTGGGGAAGGTGTTGCAGGGTGTGGGGAAGGGGTTTCAGTGTGCGGGGAAGGGTTTCAGTGTGTGTGGAAGAGGTTTCAGTGTGTGGGGAAGGGTTTCAGTGTGTGGGGAAGGTGTTTCAGTTTGTGCGGAAGGTGTTTCAGTTTGTGGGGAATGTGTTTCAGAGTGTGGGGAAGGTGTTTCAGTGTGTGGGGAAGTTGTTTCAGTTTGTGGGGATGGGGTTTCAGTGTGTGGGGAAGGTGTTTCAGTGTGTGGGGAAGGGTTTCCAGTGTCTGGGGAAGGAGTTTCAGTGTGTGGGGAAGTGTTTCAGTGAGTGGGGAAGGTGTTTCAGTGTGTGGGGAAGTATTTCAGTGTGTGGGGAAGGCGGTTCAGTGTGTGGGGAAGCTGTTTCAGTGTGTGGGGAAGGGGTTTCAGTGTGTGGGGAAGGTGTTTGAGTCTGTGGGGATGGGGTTTCAGTGTTTGGGGAAGATGATTCAGTGTGTGGGAGAGGGTTCCAGTGTGTGGGGAAGGGGTTTCAGTGTGTGGGGATGTATTTCTGTGTGTGGGGATGTGTTTCAGTGTGTGGGGAAGGGTTTCAGTGTGTGGGGAAGGTGTTTCAGTGTGTGGTGATGGGTTTCAGTGGGTGTGGAAGGGGTTTCAGTGTGTGGGGAAGGTGTGTCAGTGTGCGGGGAAGTGTTTCAGTGTGTGGGGACGGGTTTCCATGTGTGGGGAAGGTGTTTCAGTGTGTGGGGAAGGGTTTCAATGTGTGGGGAAGGTGTTTCAGTGTGTGGGGATGGGTTTCAGTGGGTGTGGAAGGGGTTTCAGTGTGTGGGAAAGGTGTTTCAGTGTGTGGGGAAGGGGTTTCAGAGTGTGGGGAAGCGTTTCCAGTGTCTGGGGAAGGAGTTTCAGTCTGTGGGGAAGCGTTTCAGTGTGTGGGGAATGTTTTTCAGTGTGTGGGGAAGGGTTTCAGTGTGTGGGGAAGGTGTGTCAGTGTGTGGGGAAGGTGTTTCAGTGTGTGGGGATGTGTTGCAGTGTGTGGGGATGGGGTTTCAGTGTGTGGGGAAGGTGTTTCAGTGTGTGGGGAAGGGGCTTCAGTGTGTGGGGAAGGGTTTCCAGTGTCTGGGGATGGAGTTTCAGTGTGTGGGGAAGTGTTACAGTGTGTGGGGAAGGTGTTTCAGTGTGTTGGGAAGGGTTTCAGTGTGTGGGGAAGGAGTTTCAGTGTGTGGGGAAGCTGTTTCACTGTGTGTGGAAGTTGTTTCAGTGTGTGGGGATGGGTTTCAGTGTGTGGGGATGGGTTTCAGTGTGTGGGGAAGGAGTGTCAGTGTGTGGGGAAGTGTTTCAGTTTGTGCGGAAGGGGTTTCAGTGTGTGGGGCAGGTGTTTCAGTGTGTGGGGAAGGCTTTTCAGTTTGTGGGGAAGCTGTTTCACTGTGTGGGGAAGTTGTTTCAGTGTGTGAGAATGGGTTTCAGTGTGTGGGGATGGGTTTCAGTGTGTGCGGAAGGGGTTTCAGTGTGTGGGGAAGGTGTGTCAGTGTGTGGGGAAGGGTTTCCAGCGTCTGGGGAAGGAGTTTCAGTGTGTGGGGGAGTGTTTCAGTGTGTGGGGAAGGTGTTTCAGTGGGTGGGGAAGGGTTTCAGTGTCTGAGGAAGGTGTTTCAGTTTGTGCGGAAGGGGTTTCAGTGTTTGGGGAAGGTGTTTCTGTGAATGGGGAAGGTGTTTCAGTGTTTGGGCAAAGGTTTCAGTGTGTGGGGAAGTTGTTTCAGTGTGTGGGGAAGGTGTTTCAGGGAGTGGGGAAGGGGTTTCAGTGTGTGGGGAAGGGTTTCAGTGTGTGGGGAAGGGGTTTCAGTGTGTGGGGAAGGGTTTCAGTGTGTGGGGAAGGTGTTTCAGTTTGTGCGGAAGCTGTTTCAGTTTGTGGGGAATGTGTTTCAGTGTGTGGGGAAGGTGTTTCAGTGTGCGGGGAAGTTGTTTCAGTGTGTGAGGATGGGGTTTCAGTGTGTGGGGAAGGTGTTTCAGTGTGTGGGGAAGGGGGTTCAGTGTGTGGGGAAGGGATTCAGTGTCTGGGGAAGGAGTTTCAGTGTGTGGGGAAGTGTTTCAGTGTGTGGGGAAGGTGTTTCAGTGTGTGGGGAAGGATTTCAGTGTGTGGGGAAGGCGTTTCAGTGTGTGGGGAAGCTGTTTCAGTGTGTGGGGAAGGGGTTTCAGTGTGTGGGGAAGCTGTTTCAGTCTGTGGGGAATGGGTTTCAGTGTTTGGGGAAGCTGTTTCAGTGTGTGGGGAAGGGGTTTCAGTGTGTGGGGAAGCTGTTTCAGTCTGTGGGGAAGGTGTGTCAGTGTGTGGGGAGGGTGTTTCAGTGTGTGGGGATGTGTTGCAATGTGTGGGGATGGGGTTTCAGTGTGTGGGGAAGGTGTTTCAGTGTGTGGGGAAGGGGTTTCAGTGTGTGGGGAAGGGTTTCCAGTGTCTGGGGAAGGAGTTTCAGTGTGTGGGGAAGGTGTTTCAGTGTGTGGGGAAGGGTTTCAGTGTGTGGGGAAGGAGTTTCAGTGTGTGGGGAAGCTGTTTCAGTGTGTGTGGAAGTTGTTTCAGTGCGTGGGGATGGGTTTCAGTGTGTGGAGATGGGTTTCAGCGTGTGTGGAAGGGGTTTCAGTGTGTGGGGAAGGTGTGTCAGTGTGTGGGGAAGTGTTTCAGTTTGTGCGGAAGGGGTTTCAGTGTGTGGGGAAGCTGTTTCACTGTGTGAGGAAGTTGTTTCAGTGTGTGAGAATGGGTTTCAGTGTGTGGGGATGGGTTTCAGTGTGTGCGAAAGGGGTTTCAGTGTGTGGGGAAGGTGTGGCAGTGTGTGGGGAAGGGTTTCCAGTGTCTGGGGAAGGAGTTTCAGTGTGTGGGGGAGTGTTTCAGTGTGTGGGGAAGGTGTTGCAGTGGGTGGGGAAGGGTTTCAGTGTCTGAGGAAGGTGTTTCAGTTTGTGCGGAAGGGGTTTCATTGTTTGGGGAAGGTGTTTCTGTGTATGGGGAAGGTGTTTCAGTGTGTGGGGAAAGGTTTCAGTGTGTGGGGAAGTTGCTTCAGTGTGTGGGGAAGGTGTTTCAGGGTGTGGGGAAGGGGTTTCAGTGTGTGGGGAAGGGTTTCAGTGTGTGGGGAAGGGGTTTCAGTGTGTGGGGAAGGGTTTCAGTGTGTGGGGAAGGTGTTTCAGTTTGTGCGGAAGGTGTTTCAGTTTGTGGGGAATGTGTTTCAGTGTGTGGGGAAGTTGTTTCAGTGTGTGGGGATGGGTTTCAGTGTGTGGGGAAGGTGTTTCAGTGTGTGGGGAAGGAGTTTCAGTGTGTGGGGAAGGGTTTCCAGTGTCTGGGGAAGGAGTTTCAGTGTGTGGGGAAGTGTTTCGATGTGTGGGGAAGGTGTTTCAGTGGGTGGGGAAGGGTTTCAGTGTCTGAGGAAGGTGTTTCAGTTTGTGCGGAAGGGGTTTCAGTGTTTGGGGAAGGTGTTTCTGTGAATGGGGAAGGTGTTTCAGTGTGTGGGGAAAGGTTTCAGTGTGTGGGGAAGTTGTTTCTGCGTGTGGGGAATGTGTTTCAGGGTTGCGGAAGGGGCTTCAGTGTGTGGGGAAGGGTTTCAGTGTGTGGGGAAGGGGTTTCAGTGTGTGGGGAAGGGTTTCAGTGTGTGGGGAAGGTGTTTCAGTTTGTGCGGAAGGTGTTTCAGTTTGTGGGGAATGTGTTTCAGTGTGTGGGGAAGGTGTTTCAGTGTGTGGGGAAGTTGTTTCAGTGTGTGGGGATGGGGTTTCAGTGTGTGGGGAAGGTGTTTCAGTGTGTGGGGAAGGGGTTTCAGTGTGTGGGGAAGGGTTTCAGTGTCTGGGGAAGGAGTTTCAGTGTGTGGGGAAGTGTTTCAGTGTGTGGGGAAGGTGTTTCAGTGTGTGGGGAAGGATTTCAGTGTGTGGGGAAGGCGTTTCAGTGTGTGGGGAAGCTGTTTCAGTGTGTGCGGAAGGGGTTTCTGTGAATGGGGAAGGTGTTTCAGTGTGTGGGGAAAGGTTTCAGTGTGTGGGGAAGTTGTTTCTGTGTGTGGGGAAGGTGTTTCAGGGTGTGCGGAAGGGGCTTCAGTGTGTGGGGAAGGGTTTCAGTGTGTGGGGAAGGGGTTTCAGTGTGTGGGGAAGGGTTTCAGTGTGTGGGGAAGGTGTTTCAGTTTGTGCGGAAGGTGTTTCAGTTTGTGGGGAATGTGTTTCAGTGCGTGGGGAAGGTGTTTCAGTGTGTGGGGCAGGTGTTTCAGTGTGTGGGGAAGGCTTTTCAGTGTGTGGGGAAGCTGTTTCACTCTGTGGGGAAGTTGTTTCAGTGTGTGAGAATGGGTTTCAGTGTGTGGGGATGGGTTTCAGTGTGTGCGGAAGGGGTTTCAGTGTGTGGCGAACGTCTGTCAGTGTGTGGGGAAGGGTTTCCAGTGTCTGGGGAAGGAGTTTCAGTGTGTGGGGGAGTGTTTCAGTGTGTGGGGAAGGTGTTTCAGTGGGTGGGGAAGGGTTTCAGTGTCTGAGGAAGGTGTTTCAGTTTGTGCGGAAGGGGTTTCAGTGTTTGGGGAAGGTGTTTCTGTGTATGGGGAAGGTCTTTCAGTGTGTGGGGAAAGGTTTCAGTGTGTGGGGAAGTTGTTTCAGAGTGTGGGGAAGGTGTTTCAGTGTGTGGGGAAGTTGTTTCAGTTTGCGGGGATGGGGTTTCAGTGTGTGGGGAAGGTGTTTCAGTGTGTGGGGAAGGGGTTTCAGTGTGTGGGGAAGGGTTTCCAGTGTCTGGGGAAGGAGTTTCAGTGTGTGGGGAAGTGTTTCAGTGTGTGGGGAAGGTGTTTCAGTGTGTGGGGAAGGTGTTTCAGTGTGTGGGGAAGGATTTCAGTGTGTGGGGAAGGCGTTTCAGTGTGTGGGGAAGCTGTTTCAGTGTGTGGGGAAGGGGTTTCAGTGTGTGGGGAAGGTGTTTCAGTGTGTGGGGATGGGGTTTCAGTGTTTGGGGAAGATGATTCAGTGTGTGGGAGAGGGTTCCAGT
Source organism: Heterodontus francisci (assembly GCF_036365525.1). Lineage (NCBI taxonomy): Eukaryota > Metazoa > Chordata > Chondrichthyes > Heterodontiformes > Heterodontidae > Heterodontus > Heterodontus francisci. Next base: position 157,122,318 of record NC_090376.1, read on the forward strand.
GTGTGGGGAAGGGGTTTCAGTGTGTGGGGACGTATTTCTGTGTGTGGGGATGTGTTTCAGTGTGTGGGGAAGGGTTTCAGTGTGTGGGGAAGGAGTTTCAGTGTGTGGGGATGGGTTTCAGTGGGTGTGGAAGGGGTTTCAGTGTGTGGGGAAGGTGTGTCAGTGTGCGGGGAAGTGTTTCAGTGTGTGGGGAAGGGGTTCCATGTGTGGGCAAGGTGTTTCAGTGTGTGGGGAAGGGTTTCAGTGTGTGGGGAAGGTGTTTCAGTGTGTGGGGATGGGTTTCAGTGGGTGTGGAAGGGGTTTCAGTGTGTGGGAAAGCGTTTCAGTGTGTGGGGAATGTGTTTCAGTTTGTGGGGAAGGGTTTCAGTGTGTGGGGAAGGTGTGTCAGTGTGTGGGGAAGATGTTTCAGTGTGTGGGGATGTGTTGCAGTGTGTGGGGATGGGGTTTCAGTGTGTGGGGAAGGTGTTTCAGTGTGTGGGGAAGGGGTTTCAGTGTGTGGGGAAGGGTTTCCAGTGTCTGGGGAAGGAGTTTCAGTGTGTGGGGAAGTGTTACAGTGTGTGGGGAAGGTGTTTCAGTGTGTTGGGAAGGGTTTCAGTGTGTGGGGAAGGAGTTTCAGTGTGTGGGGAAGCTGTTTCACTGTGTGTGGAAGTTGTTTCAGTGTGTGGGGATGGGTTTCAGTGTGTGGAGATGGGTTTCAGTGTGTGGGGAAGGAGTGTCAGTGTGTGGGGAAGTGTTTCAGTTTGTGCGGAAGGGGTTTCAGTGTGTGGGGCAGGTGTTTCAGTGTGTGGGGAAGGCTTTTCAGTTTGTGGGGAAGCTGTTTCACTGTGTGGGGAAGTTGTTTCAGTGTGTGAGAATGGGTTTCAGTGTGTGGGGATGGGTTTCAGTGTGTGCGGAAGGGGTTTCAGTGTGTGGGGAAGGTGTGTCAGTGTGTGGGGAAGGGTTTCCAGTGTCTGGGGAAGGAGTTTCAGTGTGTGGGGGAGTGTTTCAGTGTGTGGGGAAGGTGTTTCAGTGGGTGGGGAAGGGTTTCAGTGTCTGAGGAAGGTGTTTCAGTTTGTGCGGAAGGGGTTTCAGTGTTTGGGGAAGGTGTTTCTGTGAATGGGGAAGGTGTTTCAGTGTTTGGGGAAAGGTTTCAGTGTGTGGGGAAGTTGTTTCAGTGTGTGGGGAAGGTGTTTCAGGGTGTGGGGAAGGGGTTTCAGTGTGTGGGGAAGGGTTTCAGTGTGTGGGGAAGGGGTTTCAGTGTGTGGGGAAGGGTTTCAGTGTGTGGGGAAGGTGTTTCAGTTTGTGCGGAAGGTGTTTCAGTTTGTGGGGAATGTGTTTCAGTGTGTGGGGAAGGTGTTTCAGTGTGCGGTGAAGTTGTTTCAGTGTGTGGGGATGGGGTTTCAGTGTGTGGGGAATGTGTTTCAGTGTGTGGGGAAGGAGTTTCAGTGTGTGGGGAAGTGTTTCAGTGTGTGGGGAAGGTGTTTCAGTGTGTGGGGAAGGATTTCAGTGTGTGGGGAAGGCGTTTCAGTGTGTGGGGAAGCTGTTTCAGTGTGTGGGGAAGGCGTTTCAGTGTGTGGGGAAGCTGTTTCAGTCTGTGGGGAATGGGTTTCAGTGTTTGGGGAAGCTGTTTCAGTTTGTGGGCAAGGGGTTTCAGTGTGTGGGGAAGCTGCTTCAGTCTGTGGGGAAGGTGTGTCAGTGTGTGGGGAGGGTGTTTCAGTGTGTGGGGATGTGTTGCAATGTGTGGGGATGGGGTTTCAGTGTGTGGGGAAGGTGTTTCAGTGTGTGGGGAAGGGGTTTCAGTGTGTGGGGAAGGGTTTCCAGTGTCTGGGGAAGGAGTTTCAGTGTGTGGGGAAGTGTTACAGTTTGTGGGGAAGGTGTTTCAGTGTGTGGGGAAGGGTTTCAGTGTGTGGGGAAGGAGTTTCAGTGTGTGGGGACGTATTTCTGTGTGTGGGGATGTGTTTCAGTGTGTGGGGAAGGGTTTCAGTGTGTGGGGAAGGTGTTTCAGTGTGTGGGGATGGGTTTCAGTGGGTGTGGAAGGGGTTTCAGTGTGTGGGGAAGGTGTGTCAGTGTGCGGGGAAGTGTTTCAGTGTGTGGGGAAGGGGTTCCATGTGTGGGGAAGGTGTTTCAGTGTGTGGGGAAGGGTTTCAGTGTGTGGGGAAGGTGTTTCAGTGTGTGGGGATGGGTTTCAGTGGGTGTGGAAGGGGTTTCAGTGTGTGGGAAAGCGTTTCAGTGTGTGGGGAATGTGTTTCAGTGTGTGGGGAAGGGTTTCAGTGTGTGGGGAAGGTGTGTCAGTGTGTGGGGATGATGTTTCAGTGTGTGGGGATGTGTTGCAGTGTGTGGGGATGGGGTTTCAGTGTGTGGGGAAGGTGTTCCAGTGTGTGGGGAAGGGGTTTCAGTGTGTGGGGAAGGTTTTCCATGTCTGGGGAAGGAGTTTCAGTGTGTGGGGAAGTGTTACAGTGTGTGGGGAAGGTGTTTCAGTGTGTTGGGAAGGGTTTCAGTGTGTGGGGAAGGAGTTTCAGTGTGTGGGGAAGCTGTTTCACTGTGTGTGGAAGTTGTTTCAGTGTGTGGGGATGGGTTTCAGTGTGTGGAGATGGGTTTCAGTGTGTGGGGAAGGAGTGTCAGTGTGTGGGGAAGTGTTTCAGTTTGTGCGGAAGGGGTTTCAGTGTGTGGGGCAGGAGTTTCAGTGTGTGGGGAAGTGTTACAGTGTGTGGGGAAGGTGTTTCAGTGTGTTGGGAAGGGTTTCAGTGTGTGGGGAAGGAGTTTCAGTGTGTGGGGAAGCTGTTTCACTTGTGGGGAAGTTGTTTCAGTGTGTGAGAATGGGTTTCAGTGTGTGGGGATGGGTTTCAGTGTGTGCGGAAGGGGTTTCAGTGTGTGGGGAAGGTGTGTCAGTGTGTGGGGAAGGGTTTCCAGTGTCTGGGGAAGGAGTTTCAGTGTGTGGGGGAGTGTTTCAGTGTGTGGGGAAGGTGTTTCAGTGGGTGGGGAAGGGTTTCAGTGTCTGAGGAAGGTGTTTCAGTTTGTGCGGAAGGGGTTTCAGTGTTTGGGGAAGGTGTTTCTGTGAATGGGGAAGGTGTTTCAGTGTTTGGGGAAAGGTTTCAGTGTGTGGGGAAGTTGTTTCAGTGTGTGGGGAAGGTGTTTCAGGGTGTGGGGAAGGGGTTTCAGTGTATGGGGAAGGGTTTCAGTGTGTGGGGATGGGGTTTCAGTGTGTGGGGAAGGGTTTCAGTGTGTGGGAAGGTGTTTCAGTTTGTGCGGAAGGTGTTTCAGTTTGTGGGGAATGTGTTTCAGTGTGTGGGGAAGGTGTTTCAGTGTGCGGTGAAGTTGTTTCAGTGTGTGGGGATGGGGTTTCAGTGTGTGGGGAAGGTGTTTCAGTGTGTGGGGAAGGAGTTTCAGTGTGTGGGGAAGTGTTTCAGTGTGTGGGGAAGGTGTTTCAGTGTGTGGGGAAGGATTTCAGTGTGTGGGGAAGGCGTTTCAGTCTGTGGGGAAGCTGTTTCAGTGTGTGGGGAAGGCGTTTCAGTGTGTGGGGAAGCTGTTTCAGTCTGTGGGGAATGGGTTTCAGTGTTTGGGGAAGCTGTTTCAGTTTGTGGGGAAGGGGTTTCAGTGTGTGGGGAAGCTGCTTCAGTCTGTGGGGAAGGTGTGTCAGTGTGTGGGGAGGGTGTTTCAGTGTGTGGGGATGTGTTGCAATGTGTGGGGATGGGGTTTCAGTGTGTGGGGAAGGTGTTTCAGTGTGTGGGGAAGGGGTTTCAGTGTGTGGGGAAGGGTTTCCAGTGTCTGGGGAAGGAGTTTCAGTGTGTGGGGAAGTGTTACAGTTTGTGGGGAAGGTGTTTCAGTGTGTGGGGAAGGGTTTCAGTGTGTGGGGAAGGAGTTTCAGTGTGTGGGGAAGCTGTTTCAGTGTGTGTGGAAGTTGTTTCAGTGCGTGGGGATGGGTTTCAGTGTGTGGAGATGGGTTTCAGCGTGTGTGGAAGGGGTTTCAGTGTGTGGGGAAGGTGTGTCAGTGTGTGGGGAAGTGTTTCAGTTTGTGCGGAAGGGGTTTCAGTGTGTGGGGAAGCTGTTTCACTGTGTGGGGAAGTTGTTTCAGTGTGTGAGAATGGGTTTCAGTGTGTGGGGATGGGTTTCATTGTATGCGGAAGGGGTTTCAGTGTTTGGGGAAGGTGTGGCAGTGTGTGGGGAAGGGTTTCCAGTGTCTGGGGAAGGAGTTTCAGTGTGTGGGGGAGTGTTTCAGTGTGTGGGGAAGGTGTTGCAGTGGGTGGGGAAGGGTTTCAGTGTCTGAGGAAGGTGTTTCAGTTTGTGCGGAAGGGGTTTCAGTGTTTGGGGAAGGTGTTTCTGTGTATGGGGAAGGTGTTTCAGTGTGTGGGGAAAGGTTTCAGTGTGTGGGGAAGTTGCTTCAGTGTGTGGGGAAGGTGTTTCAGGGTGTGGGGAAGGGGTATCAGTGTGTGGGGAAGGGTTTCAGTGTGTGGGGAAGGGGTTTCAGTGTGTGGGGAAGGGTTTCAGTGTGTGGGGAAGGTGTTTCAGTTTGTGCGGAAGGTGTTTCAGTTTGTGGGGAATGTGTTTCAGTGTGTGGGGAAGGTGTTTCAGTGTGTGGGGAAGTTGTTTCAGTGTGTGGGGATGGGGTTTCAGCGTGTGGGGAAGGTGTTTCAGTGTGTGGGGAAGGGGTTTCAGTGTGTGGGGAAGGGTTTCCAGTGTCTGGGGAAGGAGTTTCAGTGTGTGGGGAAGTGTTTCAGTGTGTGGGGAATGTGTTTCAGTGGGTGGGGAAGGGTTTCAGTGTCTGAGGAAGGTGTTTCAGTTTGTGCGGAAGGGGTTTCAGTGTTTGGGGAAGGTGTTTCTGTGAATGGGGAAGGTGTTTCAGTGTGTGGGGAAAGGTTTCAGTGTGTGGGGAAGTTGTTTCTGTGTGTGGGGAATGTGTTTCAGGGTGTGCGGAAGGGGCTTCAGTGTGTGGGGAAGGGTTTCAGTGTGTGGGGAAGGGGTTTCAGTGTGTGGGGAAGGGTTTCAGTGTGTGGGGAAGGTGTTTCAGTTTGTGCGGAAGGTGTTTCAGTTTGTGGGGAATGTGTTTCAGTGTGTGGGGAAGGTGTTTCAGTGTGTGGGGAAGTTGTTTCAGTGTGTGGGGATGGGGTTTCAGTGTGTGGGGAAGGTGTTTCAGTGTGTGGGGAAGGGGTTTCAGTGTGTGGGGAAGGGTTTCAGTGTCTGGGGAAGGAGTTTCAGTGTGTGGGGAAGTGTTTCAGTGTGTGGGGAAGGTGTTTCAGTGTGTGGGGAAGGACTTCAGTGTGTGGGGAAGGCGTTTCAGTGTGTGGGGAAGCTGTTTCAGTGTGTGCGGAAGGGGTTTCTGTGAATGGGGAAGGTGTTTCAGTGTGTGGGGAAAGGTTTCAGTGTGCGGGGAAGTTGTTTCTGTGTGTGGGGAAGGTGTTTCAGGGTGTGCGGAAGGGGCTTCAGTGTGTGGGGAAGGGTTTCAGTGTGTGGGGAAGGGGTTTCAGTGTGTGGGGAAGGTTTTCAGTGTGTGGGGAAGGTGTTTCAGTTTGTGCGGAAGGTGTTTCAGTTTGTGGGGAATGTGTTTCAGTGTGTGGGGAAGGTGTTTCAGTGTGTGGGGCAGGTGTTTCAGTGTGTGGGGAAGGCTTTTCAGTGTGTGGGGAAGCTGTTTCACTGTGTGGGGAAGTTGTTTCAGTGTGTGAGAATGGGTTTCAGTGTGTGGGGATGGGTTTCAGTGTGTGCGGAAGGGGTTTCAGTGTGTGGCGAAGGTCTGTCAGTGTGTGGGGAAGGGTTTCCAGTGTCTGGGGAAGGAGTTTCAGTGTGTGGGGGAGTGTTTCAGTGTGTGGGGAAGGTGTTTCAGTGGGTGGGGAAGGGTTTCAGTGTCTGAGGAAGGTGTTTCACTTTGTGCGGAAGGGGTTTCAGTGTTTGGGGAAGGTGTTTCTGTGTATGGGGAAGGTCTTTCAGTGTGTGGGGAAAGGTTTCAGTGTGTGGGGCAGTTGTTTCAGTGTGTGGGGAAGGTGTTGCAGGGTGTGGGGAAGGGTTTTCAGTGTGCGGGGAAGGGTTTCAGTGTGTGTGGAAGGGGTTTCAGTGTGTGGGGAAGGGTTTCAGTGTGTGGGGAAGGTGTTTCAGTTTGTGCGGAAGGTGTTTCAGTTTGTGGGGAATGTGTTTCTGAGTGTGGGGAAGGTGTTTCAGTGTGTGGGGAAGTTGTTTCAGTTTGCGGGGATGGGGTTTCAGTGTGTGGGGAAGGGGTTTCAGTGTGTGGGGAAGGGTTTCCAGTGTCTGGGGAAGGAGTTTCAGTGTGTGGGGAAGTGTTTCAGTGTGTGGGGAAGGTGTTTCAGTGTGTGGGGAAGGATTTCAGTGTGTGGGGAAGGCGTTTCAGTGTGTGGGGAAGGCTTTTCAGTGTGTGGGGAAGCTGTTTCACTGTGTGGGGAAGTTGTTTCAGTGTGTGAGAATGGGTTTCAGTGTGTGGGGATGGGTTTCAGTGTGTGCGGAAGGGTTTTCAGTGTGTGGCGAAGGTCTGTCAGTGTGTGGGGAAGGGTTTCCAGTGTCTGGGGAAAGAGTTTCAGTGTGTGGGGGAGTGTTTCAGTGTGTGGGGAAGGTGTTTCAGTGGGTGGGGAAGGGTTTCAGTGTCTGAGGAAGGTGTTTCACTTTGTGCGGAAGGGGTTTCAGTGTTTGGGGAAGGTGTTTCTGTGTATGGGGAAGGTCTTTCAGTGTGTGGGGAAAGGTTTCAGTGTGTGGGGCAGATGTTTCAGTGTGTGGGGAAGGTGTTGCAGGGTGTGGGGAAGGGTTTTCAGTGTGCGGGGAAGGGTTTCAGTGTGTGTGGAAGGGGTTTCAGTGTGTGGGGAAGGGTTTCAGTGTGTGGGGAAGGTGTTTCAGTTTGTGCGGAAGGTGTTTCAGTTTGTGGGGAATGTGTTTCTGAGTGTGGGGAAGGTGTTTCAGTGTGTGGGGAAGTTGTTTCAGTTTGCGGGGATGGGGTTTCAGTGTGTGGGGAAGGGGTTTCAGTGTGTGGGGAAGGGTTTCCAGTGTCTGGGGAAGGAGTTTCAGTGTGTGGGGAAGTGTTTCAGTGTGTGGGGAAGGTGTTTCAGTGTGTGGGGAAGGATTTCAGTGTGTGGGGAAGGCGTTTCAGTGTGTGGGGAAGCTGTTTCAGTGTGTGGGGAAGGGGTTTCAGTGTGTGGGGAAGGTGTTTCAGTCTGTGGGGATGGGGTTTCAGTGTTTGGGGAAGATGATTCAGTGTGTGGGAGAGGGTTCCAGTGTGTGGGGAAGGGGTTTCAGTGTGTGGGGATGTATTTCTGTGTGTGGGGATGTGTTTCAGTGTGTGGGGAAGGGTTTCAGTGTGTGGGGAAGGTGTTTCAGTGTGTGGGGATGGGTTTCAGTGGGTGTGGAAGGGGTTTCAGTGTGTGGGGAAGGTGTGTCAGTGTGCGGGGAAGTGTTTCAGTGTGTGGGGAAGGGGTTCCATGTGTGGGGAAGGTGTTTCAGTGTGTGGGGAAGGGTTTCAGTGTGTGGGGAAGGTGTTTCAGTGTGTGGGGATGGGTTTCAGTGGGTGTGGAAGGGGTTTCAGTGTGTGGGAAAGGTGTTTCAGTGTTTTTGGGAAGGGGTTTCAGAGTGTGGGGAAGCGTTTCCAGTGTCTGGGGAAGGAGTTTCAGTCTGTGGGGAAGCGTTTCAGTGTGTGGGGAATGTGTTTCAGTGTGTGGGGAAGGGTTTCAGTGTGTGGGGAAGGTGTGTCAGTGTGTGGGGAAGGTGTTTCAGTGTGTGGGGATGTGTTGCAGTGTGTGGGGATGGGGTTTCAGTGTGTGGGGAAGGTGTTTCAGTGTGTGGGGAAGGGGTTTCAGTGTGTGGGGAAGGGTTTCCAGTGTCTGGGGAAGGAGTTTCAGTGTGTGGGGAAGTGTTACAGTTTGTGGGGAAGGTGTTTCAGTGTGTGGGGAAGGGTTTCAGTGTGTGGGGAAGGAGTTTCAGTGTGTGGGGAAGCTGTTTCAGTGTGTGGGGACGTATTTCTGTGTGTGGGGATGTGTTTCAGTGTGTGGGGAAGGGTTTCTGTGTGTGGGGAAGGTGTTTCAGTGTGTGGGGATGGGTTTCAGTGGGTGTGGAAGGGGTTTCAGTGTGCGGGGAAGGTGTGTCAGTGTGCGGGGAAGTGTTTCAGTGTGTGGGGAAGGGGTTCCATGTGTGGGGAAGGTGTTTCAGTGTGTGGGGAAGGGTTTCAGTGTGTGGGGAAGGTGTTTCAGTGTGTGGGGATGGGTTTCAGTGGGTGTGGAAGGGGTTTCAGTGTGTGGGAAAGCGTTTCAGTGTGTGGGGAATGTGTTTCAGTGTGTGGGGAAGGGTTTCAGTGTGTGGGGAAGGTGTGTCAGTGTGTGGGGAAGATGTTTCAGTGTGTGGGGATGTGTTGCAGTGTGTGGGGATGGGGTTTCAGTGTGTGGGGAAGGTGTTTCAGTGTGTGGGGAAGGGGTTTCAGTGTGTGGGGAAGGGTTTGCAGTGTCTGGGGAAGGAGTTTCAGTGTGTGGGGAAGTGTTACAGTGTGTGGGGAAGGTGTTTCAGTGTGTTGGGAAGGGTTTCAGTGTGTGGGGAAGGAGTTTCAGTGTGTGGGGAAGCTGTTTCACTGTGTGTGGAAGTTGTTTCAGTGTGTGGGGATGGGTTTCAGTGTGTGGAGATGGGTTTCAGAGTGTGGGGAAGGAGTGTCAGTGTGTGGGGAAGTGTTTCAGTTTGTGCGGAAGGGGTTTCAGTGTGTGGGGCAGGTGTTTCAGTGTGTGGGGAAGGCTTTTCAGTTTGTGGGGAAGCTGTTTCACTGTGTGGGGAAGTTGTTTCAGTGTGTGAGAATGGGTTTCAGTGTGTGGGGATGGGTTTCAGTGTGTGCGGAAGGGGTTTCAGTGTGTGGGGAAGGTATGTCAGTGTGTGGGGAAGGGTTTCCAGTGTCTGGGGAAGGAGTTTCAGTGTGTGGGGGAGTGTTTCAGTGTGTGGGGAAGGTGGTTCAGTGGGTGGGGAAGGGTTTCAGTGTCTGAGGAAGGTGTTTCAGTTTGTGCGGAAGGGGTTTCAGTGTTTGGGGAAGGTGTTTCTGTGAATGGGGAAGGTGTTTCAGTGTTTGGGGAAAGGTTTCAGTGTGTGGGGAAGTTGTTTCAGTGTGTGGGGAAGGTGTTTCAGGGTGTGGGGAAGGGGTTTCAGTGTGTGGGGAAGGGTTTCAGTGTGTGGGGAAGGGGTTTCAGTGTGTGGGGAAGGGTTTCAGTGTGTGGGGAAGGTGTTTCAGTTTGTGCGGAAGGTGTTTCAGTTTGTGGGGAATGTGTTTCAGTGTGTGGGGAAGGTGTTTCAGTGTGTGGGGAAGTTGTTTCAGTGTGTGGGGATGGGGTTTCAATGTGTGGGGAAGGTGTTTCAGTGTGTGGGGAAGGGGTTTCAGTGTGTGGGGAAGGGTTTCAGTGTCTGGGGAAGGAGTTTCAGTGTGTGGGGAAGTGTTTCAGTGTGTGGGGAAGGTGTTTCAGTGTGTGGGGAAGGATTTCAGTGTGTGGGGAAGGCGTTTCAGTGTGTGGGGAAGCTGTTTCAGTGTGTGCGGAAGGGGTTTCTGTGAATGGGGAAGGCGTTTCAGTGTGTGGGGAAAGGTTTCAGTGTGCGGGGAAGTTGTTTCTGTGTGTGGGGAAGGTGTTTCAGGGTGTGCGGAAGGGGCTTCAGTGTGTGGGGAAGGGTTTCAGTGTGTGGGGAAGGGGTTTCAGTGTGTGGGGAAGGGTTTCAGTGTGTGGGGAAGGTGTTTCAGTTTGTGCGGAAGGTGTTTCAGTTTGTGGGGAATGTGTTTCAGTGTGTGGGGAAGGTGTTTCAGTGTGTGGGGCAGGTGTTTCAGTGTGTGGGGAAGGCTTTTCAATGTGTGGGGAAGCTGTTTCACTGTGTGGGGAAGTTGTTTCAGTGTGTGAGAATGGGTTTCAGTGTGTGGGGATGTGTTTCAGTGTGTGCGGAAGGGGTTTCAGTGTGTGGTGAAGGTCTGTCAGTGTCTGGGGAAGGGTTTCCAGTGTCTGGGGAAGGAGTTTCAGTGTGTGGGGGAGTGTTTCAGTGTGTGGGGAAGGTGTTTCAGTGGGTGGGGAAGGGTTTCAGTGTCTGAGGAAGGTGTTTCACTTTGTGCGGAAGGGGTTTCAGTGTTTGGGGAAGGTGTTTCTGTGTATGGGGAAGGTCTTTCAGTGTGTGGGGAAAGGTTTCAGTGTGTGGGGCAGTTGTTTCAGTGTGTGGGGAAGGTGTTGCAGGGTGTGGGGAAGGGTTTTCAGTGTGCGGGGAAGGGTTTCAGTGTGTGTGGAAGGGGTTTCAGTGTGTGGGGAAGGGTTTCAGTGTGTGGGGAAGGTGTTTCAGTTTGTGCGGAAGGTGTTTCAGTTTGTGGGGAATGTGTTTCTGAGTGTGGGGAAGGTGTTTCAGTGTGTGGGGAAGTTGTTTCAGTTTGCGGGGATGGGGTTTCAGTGTGTGGGGAAGGGGTTTCAGTGTGTGGGGAAGGGTTTCCAGTGTCTGGGGAAGGAGTTTCAGTGTGTGGGGAAGTGTTTCAGTGTGTGGGGAAGGTGTTTCAGTGTGTGGGGAAGGATTTCAGTGTGTGGGGAAGGCGTTTCAGTGTGTGGGGAAGCTGTTTCAGTGTGTGGGGAAGGGGTTTCAGTGTGTGGGGAAGGTGTTTCAGTCTGTGGGGATGGGGTTTCAGTGTTTGGGGAAGATGATTCAGTTTGTGGGAGAGGGTTCCAGTGTGTGGGGAAGGCGTTTCAGTGTGTGGGGATGTATTTCTGTGTGTGGGGATGTGTTTCAGTGTATTGGGAAGGCGTTTCAGTGTGTGGGGAAGGTGTTTCAGTGTGTGGGGATGGGTTTCAGTGGGTGTGGAAGGGGTTTCAGTGTGTGGGGAAGGTGTGTCAGGGTGCGGGGAAGTGTTTCAGTGTGTGGGGAAGGGGTTCCATGTGTGGGGAAGGTGTTTCAGTGTGTGGGGAAGGGTTTCAGTGTGTGGGGAAGGTGTTTCAGTGTGTGGGGATGGGTTTCAGTGGGTGTGGAAGGGGTTTCAGTGTGTGGGAAAGGTGTTTCAGTGTTTTTGGGAAGGGGTTTCAGAGTGTGGGGAAGCGTTTCCAGTGTCTGGGGAAGGAGTTTCAGTCTGTGGGGAAGCGTTTCAGTGTGTGGGGAATGTGTTTCAGTGTGTGGGGAAGTGTTTCAGTGTGTGGGGAAGGTGTGTCAGTGTGTGGGGAAGGTGTTTCAGTGTGTGGGGATGTGTTCCAGTGTGTGGGGATGGGGTTTCAGTGTGTGGGGAAGGTGTTTCAGTGTGTGGGGAAGGGGTTTCAGTGTGTGGGGAAGGGTTTCCAGTGTCTGGGGAAGGAGTTTCAGTGTGTGGGGAAGTGTTACAGTTTGTGGGGAAGGTGTTTCAGTGTGTGGGGAAGGTTTTCATTGTGTGGTGAAGGAGTTTCAGTGTGTGGGGAAGCTGTTTCAGTGTGTGGGGACGTATTTCTGTGTGTGGGGATGTGTTTCAGTGTGTGGGGAAGGGTTTCAGTGTGTGGGGAAGGTGTTTCAGTGTGTGGGGATGGGTTTCAGTGGGTGTGGAAGGGGTTTCAGTGTGCGGGGAAGGTGTGTCAGTGTGCGGGGAAGTGTTTCAGTGTGTGGGGAAGGGGTTCCATGTGTGGGGAAGGTGTTTCAGTGTGTGGGGAAGGGTTTCAGTGTGTGGGGAAGGTGTTTCAGTGTGTGGGGATGGGTTTCAGTGGGTGTGGAAGGGGTTTCAGTGTGTGGGAAAGCGTTTCAGTGTGTGGGGAATGTGTTTCAGTGTGTGGGGAAGGGTTTCAGTGTGTGGGGAAGGTGTGTCAGTGTGTGGGGAAGATGTTTCAGTGTGTGGGGATGTGTTGCAGTGTGTGGGGATGGGGTTTCAGTGTGTGGGGAAGGTGTTTCAGTGTGTGGGGAAGGGGTTTCAGTGTGTGGGGAAGGGTTTCCAGTGTCTGGGGAAGGAGTTTCAGTGTGTGGGGATGTGTTACAGTGTGTGGGGAAGGAGTTTCAGTGTGTGGGGAAGCTGTTTCACTGTGTGTGGAAGTTGTTTCAGTGTGTGGGGATGGGTTTCAGTGTGTGGAGATGGGTTTCAGTGTGTGGGGAAGGAGTGTCAGTGTGTGGGGAAGTGTTTCAGTTTGTGGGGAAGCTGTTTCACTGTGTGGGGAAGTTGTTTCAGTGTGTGAGAATGGGTTTCAGTGTGTGGGGATGGGTTTCAGTGGGTGTGGAAGGGGTTTCAGTGTGTGGGAAAGGTGTTTCAGTGTTTTTGGGAAGGGGTTTCAGAGTGTGGGGAAGCGTTTCCAGTGTCTGGGGAAGGAGTTTCAGTCTGTGGGGAAGCGTTTCAGTGTGTGGGGAATGTGTTTCAGTGTGTGGGGAAGGGTTTCAGTGTGTGGGGAAGGTGTGTCAGTGTGTGGGGAAGGTGTTTCAGTGTGTGGGGATGTGTTGCAGTGTGTGGGGATGGGGTTTCAGTGTGTGGGGAAGGTGTTTCAGTGTGTGGGGAAGGGGTTTCAGTGTGTGGGGAAGGGTTTCCAGTGTCTGGGGAAGGAGTTTCAGTGTGTGGGGAAGTGTTACAGTGTGTGGGGAAGGTGTTTCAGTGTGTTGGGAAGGGTTTCAGTGTGTGGGGAAGGAGTTTCAGTGTGTGGGGAAGCTGTTTCACTGTGTGTGGAAGTTGTTTCAGTGTGTGGGGATGGGTTTCAGTGTGTGGAGATGGGTTTCAGTGTGTGGGGAAGGAGTGTCAGTGTGTGGGGAAGTGTTTCAGTTTGTGCGGAAGGGGTTTCTGTGTGTGGGGCAGGTGTTTCAGTGTGTGGGGAAGGCTTTTCAGTTTGTGGGGAAGCTGTTTCACTGTGTGGGGAAGTTGTTTCAGTGTGTGAGAATGGGTTTCAGTGTGTGGGGATGGGTTTCAGTGTGTGCGGAAGGGGTTTCAGTGTGTGGGGAAGGTGTGTCAGTGTGTGGGGAAGGGTTTCCAGTGTCTGGGGAAGGAGTTTCAGTGTGTGGGGGAGTGTTTCAGTGTGTGGGGAAGGTGTTTCAGTGGGTGGGGAAGGGTTTCAGTGTCTGAGGAAGGTGTTTCAGTTTGTGCGGAAGGGGTTTCAGTGTTTGGGGAAGGTGTTTCTGTGAATGGGGAAGGTGTTTCAGTGTTTGGGGAAAGGTTTCAGTGTGTGGGGAAGTTGTTTCAGTGTGTGGGGAAGGTGTTTCAGGGTGTGGGGAAGGGGTTTCAGTGTGTGGGGAAGGGTTTCAGTGTGTGGGGAAGGGGTTTCAGTGTGTGGGGAAGGGTTTCAGTGTGTGGGGAAGGTGTTTCAGTTTGTGCGGAAGGTGTATCAGTTTGTGGGGACTGTGTTTCAGTGTGTGGGGAAGGTGTTTCAGTGTGCGGTGAAGTTGTTTCAGTGTGTGGGGATGGGGTTTCAGTGTGTGGGGAAGGTGTTTCAGTGTGTGGGGAAGGGGGTTCAGTGTGTGGGGAAGGGATTCAGTGTCTGGGGAAGGAGTTTCAGTGTGTGGGGAAGTGTCTCAGTGTGTGGGGAAGGTGTTTCAGTGTGTGGGGAAGGATTTCAGTGTGTGGGGAAGGCGTTTCAGTGTGTGGGGAAGCTGTTTCAGTGTGTGGGGAAGGGGTTTCAGCGTGTGGGGAAGCTGTTCCAGTCTGTGGGGAATGGGTTTCAGTGTTTGGGGAAGCTGTTTCAGTGTGTGGGGAAGGGGTTTCAGTGTGTGGGGAAGCTGCTTCAGTCTGTGGGGAAGGTGTGTCAGTGTGTGGGGAGGGTGTTTCAGTGTGTGGGGATGTGTTGCAATGTGTGGGGATGGGGTTTCAGTGTGTGGGGAAGGTGTTTCAGTGTGTGGGGAAGGGGTTTCAGTGTGTGGGGAAGGGTTTCCAGTGTGTGGGGAAGGTGTTTCAGTGTGTGGGGAAGGGTTTCAGTGTGTGGGGAAGGAGTTTCAGTGTGTGGGGAAGCTGTTTCAGTGTGTGTGGAAGTTGTTTCAGTGCGTGGGGATGGGTTTCAGTGTGTGAAGATGGGTTTCAGCGTGTGTGGAAGGGGTTTCAGTGTGTGGGGAAGGTGTGTCAGTGTGTGGGGACGTGTTTCAGTTTGTGCGGAAGGGGTTTCAATGTGTGGGGAAGCTGTTTCACTGTGTGGGGAAGTTGTTTCAGTGTGTGAGAATGGGTTTCAGTGTGTGGGGATGGGTTTCAGTGTGTGCGGAAGGGGTTTCAGTGTGTGGGGAAGGTGTGGCAGTGTGTGGGGAAGGGTTTCCAGTGTCTGGGGAAGGAGTTTCAGTGTGTGGGGGAGTGTTTCAGTGTGTGGGGAAGGTGTTTCAGTGGGTGGGGAAGGGTTTCAGTGTCTGAGGAAGGTGTTTCAGTTTGTGCGGAAGGGGTTTCAGTCTTTGGGGAAGGTGTTTCAGGGTGTGGGGAAGGTGTTTCAGTGTGTGGGGAAAGGTTTCAGTGTGTGGGGAAGTTGCTTCAGTGTGTGGGGAAGGTGTTTCAGGGTGTGGCGAAGGGGTTTCAGTGTGTGGGGAAGGGTATCAGTGTGTGGGGAAGGGGTTTCAGTGTGTGGGGAAGGGTTTCAGTGTGTGGGGAAGGTGTTTCAGTTTGTGCGGAAGGTGTTTCAGTTTGTGGGGAATGTGTTTCAGTGTGTGGGGAAGGTGTTTCAGTGTGTGGGGAAGTTGTTTCAGTGTGTGGGGATGGGGTTTCAGTGTGTGGGAAAGGTGTTTCAGTGTGTGGGGAAGGGGTTTCAGTGTGTGGGGAAGGGTTTCCAGTGTCTGGGGAAGGAGTTTCTGTGTGTGGGGAAGTGTTTCAGTGTGTGGGGAAGGTGTTTCAGTGGGTGGGGAAGGGTTTCAGTGTCTGAGGAAGGTGTTTCAGTTTGTGCGGAAGGGGTTTCAGTGTTTGGGGAAGGTGTTTCTGTGAATGGGGAAGGTGTTTCAGTGTGTGGGGAAAGGTTTCAGTGTCTGGGGAAGTTGTTTCTGTGTGTGGGGAAGGTGTTTCAGGGTGTGCGGAAGGGGCTTCAGTGTGTGGGGAAGGGTTTCAGTGTGTGGGGAAGGGGTTTCAGTGTGTGGGGAAGGGTTTCAGTGTGTGGGGAAGGTGTTTCAGTTTGTGCGGAAGGTGTTTCAGTTTGTGGGGAATGTGTTTCAGTGTGTGGGGAAGGTGTTTCAGTGTGTGGGGAAGTTGTTTCAGTGAGTGGGGATGGGGTTTCAGTGTGTGGGGAAGGTGTTTCAGTGTGTGGGGAAGGGGTTTCAGTGTGTGGGGGAGGGTTTCAGTGTCTGGGGAAGGAGTTTCAGTGTGTGGGGAAGTGTTTCAGTGTGTGGGGAAGGTGTTTCAGTGTGTGGGGAAGGATTTCAGTGTGTGGGGAAGGCGTTTCAGTGTGTGGGGAAGCTGTATCACTGTGTGCAGAAGGGGTTTCAGTGTATGGGGAAGCTGTTTCAGTCTGTGGGGAAGGGGTTTCAGTGTGTGCGGAAGCTGTTTCAGTGTGTGGGGAAGGGGTTTCAGTGTGTGGGGAAGCTGTTTCAGTCTGTGGGGAAGGTGTGTCAGTGTGTGGGGAGGGTGTTTTAGTGTGTGGGGATGTGTTGCAATGTGTGGGGATGGGGTTTCAGTGTGTGGGGAAGGTGTTTCAGTGTGTGGGGAAGGTGTTTCAGTGTGTGGGGAAGGGTTTCAGTGTGTGGGGAAGGAGTTTCAGTGTGTGGGGAAGCTGTTTCAGTGTGTGTGGAAGTTGTTTCAGTGCGTGGGGATGGGTTTCAGTGTGTGGAGATGGGTTTCAGCGTGTGTGGAAGGGGTTTCAGTGTGTGGGGAAGGTGTGTCAGTGTGTGGGGAAGTGTTTCAGTTTGAGCGGAAGGGGTTTCAGTGTGTGGGGAAGCTGTTTCACTGTGTGGGCAAGTTGTTTCAGTGCGTGGGGATGGGTTTCAGTGTGTGGGGATGGGTTTCAGTGTGTGTGGAAGGGGTTTCAGTGTGTGGGGAAGGTGTGGCAGTGTGTGGGGAAGGGTTTCCAGTGTCTGGGGAAGGAGTTTCATTGTGTGGGGGAGTGTTTCAGTGTGTGGGGAAGGTGTTTCAGTGGGTGGGGAAGGGTTTCAGTGTCTGAGGAAGGTGTTTCAGTTTGTGCGGAAGGGGTTTCAGTGCTTGGGGAAGGTGTTTCTGTGTATGGGGAAGGTGTTTCACTGTGTGGGGAAAGGTTTCAGTGTGTGGGGAAGTTGTTTCAGTGTGTGGGGAAGGTGTTTCAGGGTGTGGGGAAGGGGTTTCAGTGTGTGGGGAAGGGTTTCAGTGTGTGGGGAAGGGGTTTCAGTGTGTGGGGAAGGGTTTCAGTGTGTGGGGAAGGTGTTTCAGTTTGTGCGGAATGTGTTTCAGTTTGTGGGGAATGTGTTTCAGTGTGTGGGGAAGGTGTTTCAGTGTGTGGGGAAGTTGTTTCAGTGTGTGGGGATGGGGTTTCAGTGTGTGGGGAAGGTGTTTCAGTGTGTGGGGAAGGGGTTTCAGTGTGTGGGGAAGGGGTTTCAGTGTGTGGGGAAGGGTTTCCAGTGTCTGGGGAAGGAGTTTCAGTGTGTGGGGAAGTGTTTCAGTGCGTGGGGAAGGTGTTTCAGTGGGTGGGGAAGGATTTCAGTGTCTGAGGAAGGTGTTTCAGTTTGTGCAGAAGGGGTTTCAGTGTTTGGGGAAGGTGTTTCTGTGAATGGGGAAGGTGTTTCAGTGTGTGGGGAAAGGTTTCAGTGTGTGGGGAAGTTGTTTCTCTGTGTGGGGAAGGTGTTTCAGGGTGTGCGGAAGGGGCTTCAGTGTGTGGGGAAGGGTTTCAGTGTGTGGGGAAGGGGTTTCAGTGTGTGGGGAAGGGTTTCAGTGTGTGGGGAAGGTGTTTCAGTTTGTGCGGAAGGTGTTTCAGTTTGTGCGGAATGTGTTTCAGTGTGTGGGGAAGGTGTTTCAGAATGTGGGGAAGTTGTTTCTGTGTGTGGGGATGGGGTTTCAGTGTGTGGGGAAGGTGTTTTAGTGTGTGGGGAAGGGGTTTCAGAGTGTGGGGAAGGGTTTCAGTGTCTGGGGAAGGAGTTTCAGTGTGTGGGGAAGTGTTTCAGTGGGTGGGGAAGGTGTTTCAGTGTGTGGGGAAGGATTTCAGTGTGTGGGGAAGGCGTTTCAGTGTGTGGGGAAGCTGTTTCAGTGTGTGCGGAAGGGGTTTCAGTGTGTGGGGAAGCTGTTTCAGTGTGTGGGGAAGGGGTTTCAGTGTGTGGGGAAGCTGTTTCAGTGCGTGGGGAAGGTGTGTCAGTGTGTGGGGAAGGTGTTTCAGTGTGTGGGGATGTGTTGCAGTGAGTGGGGATGGGGTTTCAGTGTGTGGGGAAGGTGTTTCAGTGTGTGGGGAAGGGGTTTCAGTGTGTGGGGAAGGGTTTCCAGTGTCTGGGGAAGGAGTTTCAGTGTGTGGGGAAGTGTTTCAGTGTGTGGGGAAGGTGTTTCAGTGGGTGGGGAAGGATTTCAGTGTCTGAGGAAGGTGTTTCAGTTTGTGCGGAAGGGGTTTCAGTGTTTGGGGAAGGTGTTTCTGTGAATGGGGAAGGTGTTTCAGTGTGTGGGGAAAGGTTTCAGTGTGTGGGGAAGTTGTTTCTGTGTGTGGGGAAGGTGTTTCAGGGTGTGCGGAAGGGGCTTCAGTGTGTGGGGAAGGGTTTCAGTGTGTGGGGAAGGGGTTTCAGTGTGTGGGGAAGGGTTTCAGTGTGTGGGGAAGGTGTTTCAGTTTGTGCGGAAGGTGTTTCAGTTTGTGCGGAATGTGTTTCAGTGTGTGGGGAAGGTGTTTCAGAATGTGGGGAAGTTGTTTCTGTGTGTGGGGATGGGGTTTCAGTGTGTGGGGAAGGTGTTTCAGTGTGTGGGGAAGGGGTTTCAGTGTGTGGGGAAGGGTTTCAGTGTCTGGGGAAAGAGTTTCAGTGTGTGGGGAAGTGTTTCAGTGTGTGGGGAAGGTGTTTCAGTGTGTGGGGAAGGATTTCAGTGTGTGGGGAAGGCGTTTCAGTGTGTGGGGAAGCTGTTTCAGTGTGTGCGGAAGGGGTTTCAGTGTGTGGGAAAGCTGTTTCAGTGTGTGGGGAAGGGGTTTCAGTGTGTGGGGAAGCTGTTTCAGTGCGTGGGGAAGGTGTGTCAGTGTGTGGGGAAGGTGTTTCAGTGTGTGGGGATGTGTTGCAGTGAGTGGGGATGGGGTTTCAGTGTGTGGGGAAGGTGTTTCAGTGTGTGGGGAAGGGGTTTCAGTGTGTGGGGAAGGGTTTCCAGTGTCTGGGGAAGGAGTTTCAGTGTGTGGGGAAGTGTTTCAGTGTGTGGGGAAGGTGTCTCAGTGTGTGGGGAAGGGTTTCAGTGTGTGGGGAAGGAGTTTCAGTGTGTGGGGAAGCTGTTTCAGTGTGTGTGGAAGTTGTTTCAGTGTGTGGGGATGGGTTTCAGTGTGTGGGGATGGGTTTCAGTGTGTGCGGAAGGGGTTTCAGTGTGTGGGGAAGGTGTGTCAGTGTGTGGGGAAGTGTTTCCAGTGTCTGGGGAAGGAGTTTCAGTGTGTGGGGGAGTGTTTCAGTGTGTGGGGAGGGTGTTTCAGTGGGTGGGGAAGGGTTTCAGTGTCTGCGGAAGGTGTTTGAGTTTGTGCGGAAGGGGTTTCAGTGTTTGGGGAAGGTGTTTCGGTGTATGGGGAAGGTGTTTCAGTGTGTGGGGAAAGGTTTCAGTGTGTGGGGAAGTTGTTTCAGTGTGTGGGGAAGGTGTTTCAGTGTGTGGGGAAGGGGTTTCAGTGTGTGGGGAAGGGTTTCAGTGTGTGGGGAAGGGGTTTTCAGTGTGTGGAGAAGGGTTTCAGTGTGTGGGGAAGGTGTTTCAGTTTGTGCGGAAGGTGTTTCAGTTTGTGGGGAAGATGTTTCTGTGTGTGGGGAAGGTGTTTCAGTGTGTGGGGAAGTTGTTTCAGTGTGTGGGGATGGGGTTTCAGTGTGTGGGAAAGGTGTTTCAGTGTGTGGGGAAGGGGTTTCAGTGTGTGGGGAAGGGTTTCCAGTGTCTGGGGAAGGAGTTTCAGTGTGTGGGGAAGTGCTTCAGTGTGTGGGGAAGGTGTTTCAGTGTGTGGGGAAGGATTTCAGTGTGTGGGGAAGGCGTTTCAGTGTGTGGGGAAGCTGTTTCAGTGTGTGGGGAAGGGGTTTCAGTGTGTGGTGAAGCAGTTTCCGTGTGTGGGATAGGGTTCCAGTGTGTGGGGAAGGGGTTTCATTGTGTGGGGAAGGTGTTTCAGTGTGTGGGGATGGGTTTCAGTGGGTGTGGAAGGGGTTTCAGTGTGTGGGGAAGGTGTGTCAGTGTGCGGGGAAGTGTTTCAGTGTGTGGGGAAGGGGTTCCATATGTGGGGAAGGTGTTTCAGTGTGTGGGGATGGTTTTCAGTTTGTGGGGATGGGTTTCATTGTGTGTGGAAGTGGTATCAATGTGTGGGGAAGGTGTTTCAGTGTGTGGGGAAGGGGTTTCAGTGTGTGGGGAAGTTATTTCAGTGTGTGGGGAAGGTGTTTCAGTGTGTGGGGAAGGGGTTTCAGTGTGTGGGGAAGGGTTTCAGTGTGTGGGGAAGGGGTTTTCAGTGTGTGGAGAAGGGTTTCAGTGTGTGGGGAAGGTGTTTCAGTTTGTGCGGAAGGTGTTTCAGTTTGTGGGGAAGATGTTTCAGTGTGTGGGGAAGGTGTTTCAGTGTGTGGGGAAGTTGTTTCAGTGTGTGGGGATGGGGTTTCAGTGTGTGGGAAAGGTGTTTCAGTGTGTGGGGAAGGGGTTTCAGTGTGTGGGGAAGGGTTTCCAGTGTCTGGGGAAGGGGTTTCAGTGTGTGGGGAAGTGTTTCAGTGCGTGGGGAAGGTGTTTCAGTGGGTGGGGAAGGATTTCAGTGTCTGAGGAAGGTGTTTCAGTTTGTGCAGAAGGGGTTTCAGTGTTTGGGGAAGGTGTTTCTGTGAATGGGGAAGGTGTTTCAGTGTGTGGGGAAAGGTTTCAGTGTGTGGGGAAGTTGTTTCTCTGTGTGGGGAAGGTGTTTCAGGGTGTGCGGAAGGGGCTTCAGTGTGTGGGGAAGGGTTTCAGTGTGTGGGGAAGGGGTTTCAGTGTGTGGGGAAGGGTTTCAGTGTGTGGGGAAGGTGTTTCAGTTTGTGCGGAAGGTGTTTCAGTTTGTGCGGAATGTGTTTCAGTGTGTGGGGAAGGTGTTTCAGAATGTGGGGAAGTTGTTTCTGTGTGTGGGGATGGGGTTTCAGTGTGTGGGGAAGGTGTTTCAGTGTGTGGGGAAGGGGTTTCAGAGTGTGGGGAAGGGTTTCAGTGTCTGGGGAAGGAGTTTCAGTGTGTGGGGAAGTGTTTCAGTGGGTGGGGAAGGTGTTTCAGTGTGTGGGGAAGGATTTCAGTGTGTGGGGAAGGCGTTTCAGTGTGTGGGGAAGCTGTTTCAGTGTGTGCGGAAGGGGTTTCAGTGTGTGGGGAAGCTGTTTCAGTGTGTGGGGAAGGGGTTTCAGTGTGTGGGGAAGCTGTTTCAGTGCGTGGGGAAGGTGTGTCAGTGTGTGGGGAAGGTGTGTCAGTGTGTGGGGATGTGTTGCAGTGAGTGGGGATGGGGTTTCAGTGTGTGGGGAAGGTGTTTCAGTGTGTGGGGAAGGGGTTTCAGTGTGTGGGGAAGGGTTTCCAGTGTCTGGGGAAGGAGTTTCAGTGTGTGGGGAAGTGTTTCAGTGTGTGGGGAAGGTGTTTCAGTGGGTGGGGAAGGATTTCAGTGTCTGAGGAAGGTGTTTCAGTTTGTGCGGAAGGGGTTTCAGTGTTTGGGGAAGGTGTTTCTGTGAATGGGGAAGGTGTTTCAGTGTGTGGGGAAAGGTTTCAGTGTGTGGGGAAGTTGTTTCTGTGTGTGGGGAAGGTGTTTCAGGGTGTGCGGAAGGGGCTTCAGTGTGTGGGGAAGGGTTTCAGTGTGTGGGAAGGGGTTTCAGTGTGTGGGGAAGGGTTTCAGTGTGTGGGGAAGGTGTTTCAGTTTGTGCGGAAGGTGTTTCAGTTTGTGCGGAATGTGTTTCAGTGTGTGGGGAAGGTGTTTCAGAATGTGGGGAAGTTGTTTCTGTGTGTGGGGATGGGGTTTCAGTGTGTGGGGAAGGTGTTTCAGTGTGTGGGGAAGGGGTTTCAGTGTGTGGGGAAGGGTTTCAGTGTCTGGGGAAAGAGTTTCAGTGTGTGGGGAAGTGTTTCAGTGTGTGGGGAAGGTGTTTCAGTGTGTGGGGAAGGATTTCAGTGTGTGGGGAAGGCGTTTCAGTGTGTGGGGAAGCTGTTTCAGTGTGTGCGGAAGGGGTTTCAGTGTGTGGGGAAGCTGTTTCAGTGTGTGGGGAAGGGGTTTCAGTGTGTGGGGAAGCTGTTTCAGTGCGTGGGGAAGGTGTGTCAGTGTGTGGGGAAGGTGTTTCAGTGTGTGGGGATGTGTTGCAGTGAGTGGGGATGGGGTTTCAGTGTGTGGGGAAGGTGTTTCAGTGTGTGGGGAAGGGGTTTCAGTGTGTGGGGAAGGGTTTCCAGTGTCTGGGGAAGGAGTTTCAGTGTGTGGGGAAGTGTTTCAGTGTGTGGGGAAGGTGTCTCAGTGTGTGGGGAAGGGTTTCAGTGTGTGGGGAAGGAGTTTCAGTGTGTGGGGAAGCTGTTTCAGTGTGTGTGGAAGTTGTTTCAGTGTGTGGGGATGGGTTTCAGTGTGTGGGGATGGGTTTCAGTGTGTGCGGAAGGGGTTTCAGTGTGTGGGGAAGGTGTGTCAGTGTGTGGGGAAGTGTTTCCAGTGTCTGGGGAAGGAGTTTCAGTGTGTGGGGGAGTGTTTCAGTGTGTGGGGAGGGTGTTTCAGTGGGTGGGGAAGGGTTTCAGTGTCTGCGGAAGGTGTTTGAGTTTGTGCGGAAGGGGTTTCAGTGTTTGGGGAAGGTGTTTCGGTGTATGGGGAAGGTGTTTCAGTGTGTGGGGAAAGGTTTCAGTGTGTGGGGAAGTTGTTTCAGTGTGTGGGGAAGGTGTTTCAGTGTGTGGGGAAGGGGTTTCAGTGTGTGGGGAAGGGTTTCAGTGTGTGGGGAAGGGGTTTTCAGTGTGTGGAGAAGGGTTTCAGTGTGTGGGGAAGGTGTTTCAGTTTGTGCGGAAGGTGTTTCAGTTTGTGGGGAAGATGTTTCTGTGTGTGGGGAAGGTGTTTCAGTGTGTGGGGAAGTTGTTTCAGTGTGTGGGGATGGGGTTTCAGTGTGTGGGAAAGGTGTTTCAGTGTGTGGGGAAGGGGTTTCAGTGTGTGGGGAAGGGTTTCCAGTGTCTGGGGAAGGAGTTTCAGTGTGTGGGGAAGTGCTTCAGTGTGTGGGGAAGGTGTTTCAGTGTGTGGGGAAGGATTTCAGTGTGTGGGGAAGGCGTTTCAGTGTGTGGGGAAGCTGTTTCAGTGTGTGGGGAAGGGGTTTCAGTGTGTGGTGAAGCAGTTTCCGTGTGTGGGATAGGGTTCCAGTGTGTGGGGAAGGGGTTTCATTGTGTGGGGAAGGTGTTTCAGTGTGTGGGGATGGGTTTCAGTGGGTGTGGAAGGGGTTTCAGTGTGTGGGGAAGGTGTGTCAGTGTGCGGGGAAGTGTTTCAGTGTGTGGGGAAGGGGTTCCATATGTGGGGAAGGTGTTTCAGTGTGTGGGGATGGTTTTCAGTTTGTGGGGATGGGTTTCATTGTGTGTGGAAGTGGTAGCAATGTGTGGGGAAGGTGTTTCAGTGTGTGGGGAAGGGGTTTCAGTGTGTGGGGAAGTTATTTCAGTGTGTGGGGAAGGTGTTTCAGTGTGTGGGGAAGGGGTTTCAGTGTGTGGGGAAGGGTTTCAGTGTGTGGGGAAGGGGTTTTCAGTGTGTGGAGAAGGGTTTCAGTGTGTGGGGAAGGTGTTTCAGTTTGTGCGGAAGGTGTTTCAGTTTGTGGGGAAGATGTTTCAGTGTGTGGGGAAGGTGTTTCAGTGTGTGGGGAAGTTGTTTCAGTGTGTGGGGATGGGGTTTCAGTGTGTGGGAAAGGTGTTTCAGTGTGTGGGGAAGGGGTTTCAGTGTGTGGGGAAGGAGTTCAGTGTGTGGGGAAGGCGTTTCAGTGTGTGGGGAAGCTGTTTCAGTGTGTGGGGAAGGGGTTTCAGTGTGTGGTGAAGCAGTTTCCGTGTGTGGGATAGGGTTCCAATGTGTGGGGAAGGGGTTTCATTGTGTGGGGAAGGTGTTTCAGTGTGTGGGGATGGGTTTCAGTGGGTGTGGAAGGGGTTTCAGTGTGTGGGGAAGGTGTGTCAGTGTGCGGGGAAGTGTTTCAGTGTGTGGGGAAGGGGTTCCATATGTGGGGAAGGTGTTTCAGTGTGTGGGGATGGTTTTCAGTTTGTGGGGATGGGTTTCATTGTGTGTGGAAGTGGTATCAATGTGTGGGGAAGGTGTTTCAGTGTGTGGGGAAGGGGTTTCAGTGTGTGGGGAAGTTGTTTCAGTGTGTGGGGAAGGTGTTTCAGTGTGTGGGGAAGGGGTTTCAGTGTGTGGGGAAGGGTTTCAGTGTGTGGGGAAGGGGTTTTCAGTGTGTGGAGAAGGGTTTCAGTGTGTGGGGAAGGTGTTTCAGTTTGTGCGGAAGGTGTTTCAGTTTGTGGG
Organism: Heterodontus francisci; assembly: GCF_036365525.1. Classification (NCBI taxonomy): domain Eukaryota; kingdom Metazoa; phylum Chordata; class Chondrichthyes; order Heterodontiformes; family Heterodontidae; genus Heterodontus; species Heterodontus francisci. The sequence continues at coordinate 157,145,663 of NC_090376.1, forward strand.
GAAGATGTTTCAGTGTGTGGGGAAGGTGTTTCAGTGTGTGGGGAAGTTGTTTCAGTGTGTGGGGATGGGGTTTCAGTGTGTGGGAAAGGTGTTTCAGTGTGTGGGGAAGGGGTTTCAGTGTGTGGGGAAGGGTTTCCAGTGTCTGGGGAAGGAGTTTCAGTGTGTGGGGAAGTGCTTCAGTGTGTGGGGAAGGTGTTTCAGTGTGTGGGGAAGGATTTCAGTGTGTGGGGAAGGCGTTTCAGTGTGTGGGGAAGCTGTTTCAGTGTGTGGGGAAGGGGTTTCAGTGTGTGGGAAAGCAGTTTCCATGTGTGGGATAGGGTTCCAGTGGGTGTGGAAGGGGTTTCAGTGTGTGGGGAAGGTGTGTCAGTGTGCGGGGAAGTGTTTCAGTGTGTGGGGAATGGGTTCCATATGTGGGGAAGGTGTTTCAGTGTGTGGGGATGGTATTCAGTTTGTGGGGATGGGTTTCATTGTGTGTGGAAGTGGTATCAATGTGTGGGGAAGGTGTTTCACTGTGAGGGGAAGGGGTTTCAGTGTGTGGGGAAGATGTTTCTGTGTGTGGGGAAGGTGTTTCAGTGTGTGGGGAAGGCTTTCAGTGTGTGGGGAAGGTGCTTCAGTGTGTGCGGAAAGGGTTTCAGTGTGTGGGGAAGTTGTTTCGGTGTGTGGGGAAGGTATTTTAGTGTGTGGGGATGGGATTCAGTGTATGGAGATGGGTTTCAGCATGTGCGGAAGGGGTTTCAGTGTGTGGGGAAGGTGTGTCAGTGTGTGGGGAAGTGTTTCAGTTTGTGCGGAAGGGGTTTCAGTGTGTGGGGCAGGTGTTGCAGTGTGTGGGGAAGGCTTTTCAGTGTGTGGGGAAGCTGTTTCACTGTGTGGGGAAGTTGTTTCAGTGTGTGAGAATGGGTTTCAGTGTGTGGGGATGGGTTTCAGTGTGTGCGGAAGGGGTTTCAGTGTGTGGGGAAGGTCTGTCAGTGTGTGGGGAAGGGTTTCCAGTGTCTGGGGAAGGAGTTTCAGTGTGTGGGGGAGTGTTTCAGTGTGTGGGGAAGGTGTTTCAGTGGGTGGGGAAGGGTTTCAGTGTCTGAGGAAGGTGTTTCAGTTTGTGCGGAAGGGGTTTCAGTGTTTGGGGAAGGTGTTTCTGTGTATGGGGAAGGTGTTTCAGTGTGTGGGGAAAGGTTTCAGTGTGTGGGGAAGTTGTTTCAGTGTGTGGGGAAGGTGTTGCAGGGTGTGGGGAAGGGGTTTCAGTGTGCGGGGAAGGGTTTCAGTGTTTGTGGAAGGGGTTTCAGTGTGTGGCGAAGGGTTTCAGTGTGTGGGGAAGGTGTTTCAGTTTGTGCGGAAGGTGTTTCAGTTTGTGGGGAATGTGTTTCAGTGTGTGGGGAAGGTGTTTCAGTGTGTGGGGAAGTTGTTTCAGTTTGTGAGGATGGGGTTTCAGTGTGTGGGGAAGGTGTTTCAGTGTGTGGGGAAGGGGTTTCAGTGTGTGGGGAAGGGTTTCCAGTGTCTGGGGAAGGAGTTTCAGTGTGTGGGGAAGTGTTTCAGTGTGTGGGGAAGGTGTTTCAGTGTGTGGGGAAGGATTTCAGTGTGTGGGGAAGGCGTTTCAGTGTGTGGGGATGCTGTTTCAGTGTGTGGGGAAGGGGTTTCAGTGTGTGGGGAAGCTGTTTCAGTCTGTGGGGATGTGGTTTCAGTGTTTGGGGAAGATGATTCAGTGTGTGAGAGAGGGTTCCAGTGTGTGGGGAAGGGGTTTCAGTGTGTGGGGATGTATTTCTGTGTGTGGGGATGTGTTTCAGTGTGTGGGGAAGGGTTTCAGTGTGTCGGGAAGGTGTTTCAGTGTGTGGGGATGGGTTTCAGTGGGTGTGGAAGGGGTTTCAGTGTGTGGGGAAGGTGTGTCAGTGTGCGGGGAAGTGTTTCAGTGTGTGGGGAAGGGGTTCCATGTGTGGGGAAGGTGTTTCAGTGTGTGGGGAAGGTGTTTCAGTGTGTGGGGATGGGTTTCAGTGGGTGTGGAAGGGGTTACAGTGTGTGGGAAAGGTGTTTCAGTGTGTGCGGAATGGGTTTCAGTGTGTGCGGAAGGTGTTTCGGTGTGTGGGGAAGGTATTTTAGTGAGTGGGGAAGGTGTTTCAGTGAGTGGAGAAGATGTTTCAGTGTGTGGGGAAGTTGTTTCAGTGAGTGGGGAAGGGGTTTCAGTGTGTGGGGAATGTGTTTCAGTGTGTTTGGAAGGGTTTCAGTGTGTGGTGAATGGGTTTCAGTGTTTGGGGAAGGGGTTCAGCGAGTGGGGAAGGGGTTTCAGAGTGTGCGGAAGGTGTTTCAGTGTGTGGGGAGGTGTTGCAGTGAGTGGGGATGGTGTTTCAGTGTGTGGGGAAGGTGTTTCAGTGTGTGGGGAAAGGGTTTCAGTGTGTGGGGAAGGGCTTCCAGTGTCTGGGGAAGGAGTTTCAGTGTGTGGGCAAAGCGTTTCAGTGCGTGGGGAAGGTGTTTCAGTGTGTGGGGAAGGGTTTCTGTGTGTGGGGAAGGTGTTTCAGTATGTGGGGAAGGTGTTTCAGTGAGTGGGGATGTGTTGCAATGTGTGAGGATGGGGTTCCAGTATGTGGGGAAGGTGTTTCAGTGTATGGGGAAGGGGTTTCAGTGAATGGGGAAGGGTTTCCCGTGTCTGGGGAAGGAGTTTCAGTGTGTGGGGAAGTGTTACAGTGTGTGGGGAAGGTGTTTCAGTGTGTGGGGAAGTGTTTCAGTGTGTGGGGAAGGAGTTTCAGTGTCTGGGGAAGCTGTTTCAGTGTGTGTGGAAGTTGTTTCAGTGTGTGGGGATGGGTTTCAGTGTGTGGGTAAGGGGTTTCAGCATGTGTGGAAGGGGTTTCAGTGTGTGAGGAAGGTGTGTCAGTGTGTGGGGAAGTGTTTCCGTTTGTGCGGAAGGGGTTTCAGTGTGTGGGGCAGGAGTTTCAGTGTGTGGGGAAGGCTTTTCAGTGTGTGGGGAAGCTGTTTCACTGTCTGGGGAAGTTGTTTCAGTGTGTGAGAATGGGTTTCAGTGTGTGCGGAAGGGGTTTCAGTGTGTGGGGAAGGTGTGTCAGTGTGTGGCGAAGGGTTTCCACTTTCTGGGGAAGGAGTTTCAGTGTGTGGGGGAGTGTTTCAGTGTGTGGGGAAGGTGTTTCAGTGGGTGGGGAAGGGTTTCAGTGTCTGGGGAAGGTGTTTGAGTTTGTGCGGAAAGGGTTTCAGTGTTTGGGGAAGGTGTTTCGGTGTATGGGGAAGGTGTTTCAGTGTGTGGGGAAGGGGTTTCAGTGTGTGGGGAAGGGTTTCAGTGTGTGGGGAAGGGTTTTCAGTGTGTGGAGAAGGGTTTCAGTGTGTGGGGAAGGTGTTTCAGTTTGTGCGGAAGGTGTTTCAGTTTGTGGGGAAGATGTTTCAGTGTGTGGGGAAGGTGTTTCAGTATGTGGGGAAGTAGTTTCAGTGTGTGGGGATGGGGTTTCAATGTGTGGGAAAGGTGTTTCAGTGTGTGGGGAAGGGGTTTCAGTGTGTGGGGAAGGGTTTCCAGTGTCTGGGGAAGGAGTTTCAGTGTGTGGGGAAGTGTTTCAGTGAGTGGGGAAGGTGTTTCAGTGTGTGGGGAAGGATTGCAGTGTGTGGGGAAGGCGTTTCAGTGTGTGGGGAAGCTGTTTCAGTGTGTGGGGAAGGGGTTTCAGTGTGTGGCGAAGCAGTTTCAGTGTGTGGGATAGGGTTCCAGTGTGTGGGGAAGGGGTTTCAGTGTGTGGGGAAGGTGTTTCAGTGTGTGGGGATGGGTTTCAGTGGGTGTGGAAGGGGTTTCAGTGTGTGGGGATGGGTTTCAGTGGGTGTGGAAGGGGTTTCAGTGTGTGGGGAAGGTGTGTCAGTGTGCGGGGAAGTGTTTCAGTGTGTGGGGAAGGGGTTCCATATGTGGGGAAGGTGTTTCAGTGTGTGGGGATGGTTTTCAGTTTGTGGGGATGGGTTTCATTGTGTGTGGAAGTGGTATCAATGTGTGGGGAAGGTGTTTCAGTGTGTGGGGAAGGGGTTTCAGTGTGTGGGGAAGATGTTTCTGTGTGTGGGGAAGGTGTTTCAGTGTGTGGGGAAGGCTTTCAGTGTGTGGGGAAGGTGCTTCAGTGTGTGCAGAAAGGGTTTCAGTGTGTTGGCAAGGTGTTTCGGTGTGTGGGGAAGGTATTTTAGTGTGTGGGGAAGGGGTTTCAGTGTGTGGGGAAGGTGTTTCAGTGTGTGGGGAAGATGTTTCAGTGTGTGGGAAGGGGTTTCAGTGTGTGGGGAAGGGTTTCAGTGTGTGGGGAAGGGGTTTCAGTGTTTGGGGAACGTGTTTCATTGTGTGGGGAAGGGGTTTCAGAGTGTGGGTAAGGGTTTCAGTGTGTGGGGAAGGGTTTTCAGTGAGTGGGGAAGGGGTTTCAGAGTGTGGGAAAGGGTTTCGGTGTGTGGGGAAGGGTATTCAGTGTGTGGGGAAAGGGTTCAGTGTGTGGGGAAGGGTTTCAGTGTGAGGGGAATGTGTTTCAGTGTGTGCGCAAGTGGTTTCAGTGTGTTTGGAAGGTGTTTCAGTGTGTGGGGAAGGGGTATCAGTGTGTGGGGAAGGGGTTTCAGCGTGTGGGGGAGGTGGTTCAGTGTGTGGGGATGTGTTTCAGTGTGTGGGGATGAGTTTCAGTGTGTGGGGAAGGGTTTCAGTGTGTGGGGAAAGTTTTTCAGTGTGTGGGGATGGGTTTCAGTGTTTGGGGATGGGTTTCAGTGTGTGGGGATGGGTTTCAGTGAGTGCAGAAGGAGTTTCAGTGTGTGGGGAAGGTGTTTCAGTGTGTGGGGAAGGGGTTTCAGTGTGTGGTGATGGGTTTCAGTTTGTGGGGATGGGTTTCATTGTGTGCGGAAGGGGTTTCAGTGTGTGGAGAAGGATTTTCAATATGTGGGGAAGGGGTTTCAGTGTGTGGGGAAGGGGTTTCAGTGTGTGGGGAATGTGTTTCAGTGTGTTTGGAACGATTTCAGTGTGTGGGGAATGTGTTTCAGTGTTTGGGGAAGGGTTTCAGCGAGTGGGGAAGGGATTTCAGAGTGTGGGGAAACTGTTTCAGTGTGTGGGGATGTGTTGCAGTGAGTGGGGATGGTGCTTCAGTGTGTGGGGAAGGTGTTTCGGTGTGTGGGGAAGGGGTTTCAGAGTGTGGGGAAGGGTTTCCAGTGTCTGGGGAAGGAGTTTCAGTGTGTGGGGAAGCGTTTCAGTGTGTGGGGAAGATGTTTCAGTGTGTGGGGAAGGGTTTCAGTGTGTGGGGAAGGTGTGTCAGTGTGTGGGGAAGGTGTTTCAGTGTGTGGGGATGTGTTGCAGTGTATGGGGATGGGGTTTCAGTGTGTGGGGAAGGTGTTTCAGTGTGTGGGGAAGGGGTTTCAGTGTGTGGGGAAGGGTTTCCGGTGTCTGGGGAATGAGTTTCAGTGTGTGGGGAAGTGTTACAGTGTGTGGGGAAGGTATTTCAGTGTGTGGGGAATGGTTTCATTGGGTGGGGAATGAGTTTCAGTGTGTGGGGAAGCTGTTTCAGTGTGTGTGGAATTTGTTTCAGTGTGTGGGGATGGGATTCAGTGTGTGGAGATGGGTTACAGCATGTGCGGAAGGGGTTTCAGTGTGTGGGGATGGTGTGTCAGTGTGTGGGGAAGTGTTTCGGTTTGTGCGGAAGGGGTTTCAGTGTGTGGGGCAGGTGTTTCAGTGTGTGGGGAAGGCTTTTCAGTGTGTGGGGAAGCTGTTTCACTGTGTGGGGAAGTTGTTTCAGTGTGTGAGAATGGGTTTCAGTGTGTGGGGATGGGTTTCAGTGTGTGCGGAAGGGGTTTCAGTGTGTGGGGAAGGTCTGTTAGTGTGTGGGGAAGGGTTTCCAGTGTCTGGGGAAGGAGTTTCAGTGTGTGGGGGAGTGTTTCAGTGTGTGGGGAAGGTGTTTCAGTGGGTAGGGAAGGGTTTCAGTGTCTGAGGAAGGTGTTTCACTTTGTGCGGAAGGGGTTTCAGTGTTTGGGGAAGGTGTTTCTGTGTATGGGGAAGGTCTTTCAGTGCGTGGGGAAAGGTTTCAGTGTGTGGGGAAGTTGTTTCAGTGTGTGGGGAAGGGGTTTCAGTGTGTGGGGAAGGGTTTCCAGTGTGTGGGGAAGGGGTTTCAGTGTGTGGGGAAGGGTTTCCAGTGTCTGGGGAAGGAGTTTCAGTGTGTGGGGAACGGGTTTCAGTGTGTGGGGAAGGGTTTCCAGTGTCTGGGGAAGGAGTTTCAGTGTGTGGGGAAGTGTTTCAGTGTGTGGGGAAGGTGTTTCAGTGTGTGGGGAAGGATTTCAGTGTGTGGGGAAGGCGTTTCAGTGTGTGGGGATGCTGTTTCAGTGTGTGGGGAAGGGGTTTCAGTGTGTGGGGAAGCTGTTTCAGTCTGTGGGGATGGGGTTTCAGTGTTTGGGGAAGATGATTCAGTGTGTGAGAGAGGGTTCCAGTGTGTGGGGAAGGGGTTTCAGTGTGTGGGGATGTATTTCTGTGTGTGGGGATGTGTTTCAGTGTGTGGGGAAGGGTTTCAGTGTGTCGGGAAGGTGTTTCAGTGTGTGGGGATGGGTTTCAGTGGGTGTGGAAGGGGTTTCAGTGTGTGGGGAAGGTGTGTCAGTGTGCGGGGAAGTGTTTCAGTGTGTGGGGAAGGGGTTCCATGTGTGGGGAAGGTGTTTCAGTGTGTGGGGAAGGTGTTTCAGTGTGTGGGGATGGGTTTCAGTGGGTGTGGAAGGGGTTACAGTGTGTGGGAAAGGTGTTTCAGTGTGTGCGGAATGGGTTTCAGTGTGTGGGGAAGGTGTTTCGGTGTGTGGGGAAGGTATTTTAGTGAGTGGAGAAGGTGTTTCAGTGTGTGGAGAAGATGTTTCAGTGTGTGGGGAAGTTGTTTCAGTGAGTGGGGAAGGGGTTTCAGTGTGTGGGGAATGTGTTTCAGTGTGTTTGGAAGGGTTTCAGTGTGTGGTGAATGGGTTTCAGTGTTTGGGGAAGGGGTTCAGCGAGTGGGGAAGGGGTTTCAGAGTGTGCGGAAGGTGTTTCAGTGTGTGGGGAGGTGTTGCAGTGAGTGGGGATGGTGTTTCAGTGTGTGGGGAAGGTGTTTCAGAGTGTGGGGAAGGGCTTCCAGTGTCTGGGGAAGGAGTTTCAGTGTGTGGGGAAGCGTTTCAGTGCGTGGGGAAGGTGTTTCAGTGTGTGGGGAAGGGTTTCTGTGTGTGGGGAAGGTGTTTCAGTGTGTGGGGAAGGTGTTTCAGTGAGTGGGGATGTGTTGCAATGTGTGAGGATGGGGTTCCAGTATGTGGGGAAGGTGTTTCAGTGTATGGGGAAGGGGTTTCAGTGTGTGGGGAAGGGTTTCCCGTGTCTGGGGAAGGAGTTTCAGTGTGTGGGGAAGTGTTACAGTGTGTGGGGAAGGTGTTTCAGTGTGTGGGGAAGTGTTTCAGTGTGTGGGGAAGGAGTTTCAGTGTCTGAGGAAGCTGTTTCAGTGTGTGTGGAAGTTGTTTCAGTGTGTGGGGATGGGTTTCAGTGTGTGGGTAAGGGGTTTCAGCATGTGTGGAAGGGGTTTCAGTGTGTGAGGAAGGTGTGTCAGTGTGTGGGGAAGTGTTTCCGTTTGTGCGGAAGGGGTTTCAGTGTGTGGGGCAGGAGTTTCAGTGTGTGGGGAAGGCTTTTCAGTGTGTGGGGAAGCTGTTTCACTGTCTGGGGAAGTTGTTTCAGTGCGTGAGAATGGGTTTCAGTGTGTGCGGAAGGGGTTTCAGTGTGTGGGGAAGGTGTGTCAGTGTGTGGCGAAGGGTTTCCAGTTTTTGGGGAAGGAGTTTCAGTGTGTGGGGGAGTGTTTCAGTGTGTGGGGAAGGTGTTTCAGTGGGTGGGGAAGGGTTTCAGTGTCTGGGGAAGGTGTTTGAGTTTGTGCGGAAAGGGTTTCAGTGTTTGGGGAAGGTGTTTCGGTGTATGGGGAAGGTGTTTCAGTGTGTGGGGAAGGGGTTTCAGTGTGTGGGGAAGGGTTTCAGTGTGTGGGGAAGGGTTTTCAGTGTGTGGAGAAGGGTTTCAGTGTGTGGGGAAGGTGTTTCAGTTTGTGCGGAAGGTGCTTCAGTTTGTGGGGAAGATGTTTCAGTGTGTGGGGAAGGTGTTTCAGTATGTGGGGAAGTAGTTTCAGTGTGTGGGGATGGGGTTTCAATGTGTGGGAAAGGTGTTTCAGTGTGTGGGGAAGGGGTTTCAGTGTGTGGGGAAGGGTTTCCAGTGTGTGGGGAAGGAGTTTCAGTGTGTGGGGAAGTGTTTCAGTGAGTGGGGAAGGTGTTTCAGTGTGTGGGGAAGGATTGCAGTGTGTGGGGAAGGCGTTTCAGTGTGTGGGGAAGCTGTTTCAGTGTGTGGGGAAGGGGTTTCAGTGTGTGGCGAAGCAGTTTCAGTGTGTGGGATAGGGTTCCAGTGTGTGGGGAAGGGGTTTCAGTGTGTGGGGAAGGTGTTTCAGTGTGTGGGGATGGGTTTCAGTGGGTGTGGAAGGGGTTTCAGTGTGTGGGGATGGGTTTCAGTGGGTGTGGAAGGGGTTTCAGTGTGTGGGGAAGGTGTGTCAGTGTGCGGGGAAGTGTTTCAGTGTGTGGGGAAGGGGTTCCATATGTGGGGAAGGTGTTTCAGTGTGTGGGGATGGTTTTCAGTTTGTGGGGATGGGTTTCATTGTGTGTGGAAGTGGTATCAATGTGTGGGGAAGGTGTTTCAGTGTGTGGGGAAGGGGTTTCAGTGTGTGGGGAAGATGTTTCTGTGTGTGGGGAAGGTGTTTCAGTGTGTGGGGAAGGCTTTCAGTGTGTGGGGAAGGTGCTTCAGTGTGTGCAGAAAGGGTTTCAGTGTGTTGGCAAGGTGTTTCGGTGTGTGGGGAAGGTATTTTAGTGTGTGGGGAAGGGGTTTCAGTGTGTGGGGAAGGTGTTTCAGTGTGTGGGGAAGATGTTTCAGTGTGTGGGAAGGGGTTTCAGTGTGTGGGGAAGGGTTTCAGTGTGTGGGGAAGGGGTTTCAGTGTTTGGGGAACGTGTTTCATTGTGTGGGGAAGGGGTTTCAGAGTGTGGGTAAGGGTTTCAGTGTGTGGGGAAGGGTTTTCAGTGAGTGGGGAAGGGGTTTCAGAGTGTGGGAAAGGGTTTCGGTGTGTGGGGAAGGGTATTCAGTGTGTGGGGAAAGGGTTCAGTGTGTGGGGAAGGGTTTCAGTTTGAGGGGAATGTGTTTCAGTGTGTGCGCAAGTGGTTTCAGTGTGTTTGGAAGGTGTTTCAGTGTGTGGGGAAGGGGTATCAGTGTGTGGGGAAGGGGTTTCAGCGTGTGGGGGAGGTGTTTCAGTGTGTGGGGATGTGTTTCAGTGTGTGGGGATGAGTTTCAGTGTGTGGGGAAGGGTTTCAGTGTGTGGGGAAAGTTTTTCAGTGTGTGGGGATGGGTTTCAGTGTTTGGGGATGGGTTTCAGTGTGTGGGGATGGGTTTCAGTGAGTGCAGAAGGAGTTTCAGTGTGTGGGGAAGGTGTTTCAGTGTGTGGGGAAGGGGTTTCAGTGTGTGGTGATGGGTTTCAGTTTGTGGGGATGGGTTTCATTGTGTGCGGAAGGGGTTTCAGTGTGTGGAGAAGGATTTTCAATATGTGGGGAAGGGGTTTCAGTGTGTGGGGAAGGGGTTTCAGTGTGTGGGGAATGTGTTTCAGTGTGTTTGGAACGATTTCAGTGTGTGGGGAATGTGTTTCAGTGTTTGGGGAAGGGTTTCAGCGAGTGGGGAAGGGATTTCAGAGTGTGGGGAAACTGTTTCAGTGTGTGGGGATGTGTTGCAGTGAGTGGGGATGGTGCTTCAGTGTGTGGGGAAGGTGTTTCAGTGTGTGGGGAAGGGGTTTCAGAGTGTGGGGAAGGGTTTCCAGTGTCTGGGGAAGGAGTTTCAGTGTGTGGGGAAGCGTTTCAGTGTGTGGGGAAGGTGTTTCTGTGTGTGGGGAAGGGTTTCAGTGTGTGGGGAAGGTGTGTCAGTGTGTGGGGAAGGTGTTTCAGTGTGTGGGGATGTGTTGCAGTGTATGGGGATGGGGTTTCAGTGTGTGGGGAAGGTGTTTCAGTGTGTGGGGAAGGGGTTTCAGTGTGTGGGGAAGGGTTTCCGGTGTCTGGGGAATGAGTTTCAGTTTGTGGGGAAGTGTTACAGTGTGTGGGGAAGGTATTTCAGTGTGTGGGGAATGGTTTCATTGGGTGGGGAATGAGTTTCAGTGTGTGGGGAAGCTGTTTCAGTGTGTGTGGAATTTGTTTCAGTGTGTGGGGATGGGATTCAGTGTGTGGAGATGGGTTACAGCATGTGCGGAAGGGGTTTCAGTGTGTGGGGAAGGTGTGTCAGTGTGTGGGGAAGTGTTTCAGTTTGTGCGGAAGGGGTTTCAGTGTGTGGGGCAGGTGTTTCAGTGTGTGGGGAAGGCTTTTCAGTGTGTGGGGAAGCTGTTTCACTGTGTGGGGAAGTTGTTTCAGTGTGTGAGAATGGGTTTCAGTGTGTGGGGATGGGTTTCAGTGTGTGCGGAAGGGGTTTCAGTGTGTGGGGAAGGTATGTTAGTGTGTGGGGAAGGGTTTCCAGTGTCTGGGGAAGGAGTTTCAGTGTGTGGGGGAGTGTTTCAGTGTGTGGGGAAGGTGTTTCAGTGGGTAGGGAAGGGTTTCAGTGTCTGAGGAAGGTGTTTCACTTTGTGCGGAAGGGGTTTCAGTGTTTGGGGAAGGTGTTTCTGTGTATGGGGAAGGTCTTTCAGTGCGTGGGGAAAGGTTTCAGTGTGTGGGGAAGTTGTTTCTGTGTGTGGGGAAGGTGTTGCAGGGTGTGGGGAAGGGGTTTCAGTGTGCGGGGAAGGGTTTCAGTGTGTGTGGAAGGGGTTTCAGTGTGTGGGGAAGGTGTTTCAGTTTGTGCGGAAGGTGTTTCAGTTTGTGGGGAATGTGTTTCAGAGTGTGGGGAAGGTGTTTCAGTGTGTGGGGAAGTTGTTTCAGTTTGCGGGGAAGGTGTTTCAGTGTGTGGGGAAGGTGTTTCAGTGTGTGGGGAAGGGGTTTCAGTGTGTGGGAAGGGTTTCCAGTGTCTGGGGAAGGAGTTTCAGTGTGTGGGGAAGTGTTTCAGTGTGTGGGGAAGGTGTTTCAGTGTGTGGGGAAGGGGTTTCATTGTGTGGGGAAGGCTTTCCAGTGTCTGGGGAAGGAGTTTCAGTGTGTGTGGAAGTGTTTCTGTGTGTGGGGAAGGTGTTTCAGTGTGTGGGGAAGGATTTCAGTGTGTGGGGAAGGCGTTTCAGTGTGTGGGGAAGCTGTGTCAGTGTGTGGGGAAGGGGTTTCAGTGTGTGGGGAAGGTGTTTCAGTCTGTGGGGATGGGGTTTCAGTGTTTGGGGAAGATGATTCAGTGTGTGGGAGAGGGTTCCAGTGTGTGGGGAAGGGGTTTCAGTGTGTGGGGATGTATCTCTGTGAGTGGGGATGTGTTTCAGTGTGTGGGGAAGGGTTTCAGTGTGTGGGGAAGGTGTTTCAGTGTGTGGGGATGGGTTTTAGTGGGTGTGGAAGGGGTTTCAGTGTGCGGGGAAGGTGTGTCAGTGTGCGGGGAAGTGTTTCAGTGTGTGGGGAAGGGTTTCCATGTGTGGGGAAGGTGTTTCAGTGTGTGGGGAAGGGTTTCAGTGTGTGGGGAAGGTGTTTCAGTGTGTGGGGATGGGTTTCAGTGGGTGTGGAAGGGGTTTCAGTGTGTGGGAAAGGTGTTTCAGTGTGTGGGGAAGGGGTTTCAGAGTGTGGGGAAGCGTTTCCAGTGTCTGGGGAAGGAGTTTCAGTCTGTGGGGAAGCGTTTCAGTGTGTGGGGAATGTGTTTCAGTGTGTGGGGAAGGGTTTCAGTGTGTGGGGAAGGTGTGTCAGTGTGTGGGGAAGGTGTTTCAGTGTGTGGGGATGTGTTGCAGTTTGTGGGGATGGGGTTTCAGTGTGTGGGGAAGGTGTTTCAGTGTGTGGGGAAGGGGTTTCAGTGTGTGGGGAAGGGTTTCCAGTGTCTGGGGAAGGAGTTTCAGTGTGTGGGGAAGTGTTACAGTGTGTGGGGAAGGTGTTTCAGTGTGTGGGGAAGGAGTTTCAGTGTGTGGGGAAGCTGTTTCACTGTGTGTGGAAGTTGTTTCAGTGTGTGGGGATGGATTTCAGTGTGTAGGGAAGGAGTGTCAGTGTGTGGGGAAGTGTTTCAGTTTGTGCGGAAGGGGTTTCAGTGTGTGGGGCAGGTGTTTCAGTGTGTGGGGAAGGCTTTTCAGTTTGTGGGGAAGCTGTTTCACTGTGTGGGGAAGTTGTTTCAGTGTGTGAGAATGGGTTTCAGTGTGTGGGGATGGGTTTCAGTGTGTGCGGAAGGGGTTTCAGTGTGTGGGGAAGGTGTGTCAGTGTGTGGGGAAGGGTTTCCAGTGTCTGGGGAAGGAGTTTCAGTGTGTGGGGGAGTGTTTCAGTGTGTGGGGAAGGTGTTTCAGTGGGTGGGGAAGGGTTTCAGTGTCTGAGGAAGGTGTTTCAGTTTGTGCGGAAGGGGTTTCAGTGTTTGGGGAAGGTGTTTCTGTGAATGGGGAAGGTGTTTCAGTGTTTGGGGAAGGGGTTTCAGTGTGTGGGGAAGGGTTTCAGTGAGTGGGGAAGGGGTTTCAGTGTGTGGGGAAGGGTTTCAGTGTGTGGGGAAGGTGTTTCAGTTTGTGCGGAAGGTGTTTCAGTTTGTGGGGAATGTGTTTCAGTGTGTGGGGAAGGTGTTTCAGTTTGCGGTGAAGTTGTTTCAGTGTGTGGGGATGGGGTTTCAGTGTGTGGGGAAGGTGTTTCAGTGTGTGGGGAAGGGGGTTCAGTGTGTGGGGAAGGGATTCAGTGTCTGGGGAAGGAGTTTCAGTGTGTGGGGAAGTGTTTCAGTGTGTGGGAAAGGTGTTTCAGTGTGTGGGGAAGGATTTCAGTGTGTGGGGAAGGCGTTTCAGTGTGTGGGGAAGCTGTTTCAGTGTGTGGGAAAGGGGTTTCAGTGTGTGGGGAAGCTGTTTCAGTCTGTGGGGAATGGGTTTCAGTGTTTGGGGAAGCTGTTTCAGTGTGTGGGGATGGGGTTTCAGTGTGTGGGGAAGCTGCTTCAGTCTGTGGGGAAGGTGTGTCAGTGTGTGGGGAGGGTGTTTCAGTGTGTGGGGATGTGTTGCAATGAGTGGGGATGGGGTTTCAGTGTGTGGGGAAGGTGTTTCAGTGTGTGGGGAAGGGGTTTCAGTGTGTGGGGAAAGGTTTCCAGTGTCTGGGGAAGGAGTTTCAGTGTGTGGGGAAGTGTTACAGTGTGTGGGGAAGGTGTTTCAGTGTGTGGGGAAGGGTTTCAGTGTGTGGGGAAGGAGTTTCAGTGTGTGGGGAAGCTGTTTCAGTGTGTGTGGAAGTTGTTTCAGTGCGTGGGGATGGGTTTCAGTGTGTGGAGATGGGTTTCAGCGTGTGTGGAAGGGGTTTCAGTGTGTGGGGAAGGTGTGTCAGTGTGTGGGGAAGTGTTTCAGTTTGTGCGGACGGGGTTTCAGTGTGTGGGGAAGCTGTTTCACTGTGTGGGGAAGTTGTTTCAGTGTGTGAGAATGGGTTTCAGTGTGTGGGGATGGGTTTCAGTGTGTGCGGAAGGGGTTTCAGTGTGTGGGGAAGGTGTGGCAGTGTGTGGGGAAGGGTTTCCAGTGTCTGGGGAAGGAGTTTCAGTGTGTGGGGGAGTGTTTCAGTGTGTGGGGAAGGTGTTTCAGTGGGTGGGGAATGGTTTCAGTGTCTGAGGAAGGTGTTTCAGTTTGTGCGGAAGGGGTTTCAGTGTTTGGGGAAGGTGTTTCTGTGTATGGGGAAGGTGTTTCAGTGTGTGGGGAAAGGTTTCAGTGTGTGGGGAAGTTGCTTCAGTGTGTGGGGAAGGTGTTTCAGGGTGTGGGGAAGGGGTTTCAGTGTGTGGGGAAGGGTTTCAGTGTGTGGGGAAGGGGTTTCAGTGTGTGGGGAAGGGTTTCAGTGTGTGGGGAAGTTGTTTCAGTTTGTGCGGAAGGTGTTTCAGTTTGTGGGGAATGTGTTTCAGTGTGTGGGGAAGGTGTTTCAGTGAGTGGGGAAGTTGTTTCAGTGTGTGGGGATGGGGTTTCAGTGTGTGGGGAAGGTGTTTCAGTGTGTGGGGAAGGGGTTTCAGTGTGTGGGGAAGGGTTTCCAGTGTCTGGGGAAGGAGTTTCAGTGTGTGGGGAAGTGTTTCAGTGTGTGGGGAAGGTGTTTCAGTGGGTGGGGAAGGGTTTCAGTGTCTGAGGAAGGTGTTTCAGTTTGCGCGGAAGGGGTTTCAGTGTTTGGGGAAGGTGTTTCTGTGAATGGGGAAGGTGTTTCAGTGTGTGGGGAAAGGTTTCAGTGTGTGGGGAAGTTGTTTCTGTGTGTGGGGAAGGTGTATCAGGGTGTGCGGAAGAGGCTTCAGTGTGTGGGGAAGGGTTTCAGTGTGTGGGGAAGGGGTTTCAGTGTGTGGGGAAGGGTTTCAGTGTGTGGGGAAGGTGTTTCAGTTTGTGCGGAAGGTGTTTCAGTTTGTGGGGAATGTGTTTCAGTGTGTGGGGAAGGTGTTTCAGTGTGTGGGGAAGTTGTTTCAGTGAGTGGGGATGGGGTTTCAGTGTGTGGGGAAGGTGTTTCAGTGTGTGGGGAAGGGGTTTCAGTGTGTGGGGAAGGGTTTCAGTGTCTGGGGAAGGAGTTTCAGTGTGTGGGGAAGTGTTTCAGTGTGTGGGGAAGGTGTTTCAGTGTGTGGGGAAGGATTTCAGTGTGTGGGGAAGGCGTTTCAGTGTGTGGGGAAGCTGTTTCAGTGTGTGCGGAAGGGGTTTCAGTGTATGGGGAAGCTGTTTCAGTCTGTGGGGAAGGGTTTTCAGTGTGTGGGGAAGCTGTTTCAGTGTGTGGGGAAGGGGTTTCAGTGTGTGGGGAAGCTGTTTCAGTCTGTGGGGAAGGTGTGTCAGTGTGTGGGGAGGGTGTTTCAGTGTGTGGGGATGTGTTGCAATGAGTGGGGATGGGGTTTCAGTGTGTGGGGAAGGTGTTTCAGTGTGTGGGGAAGGGGTTTCAGTGTGTGGGGAAGGGTTTCCAGTGTCTGGGGAAGGAGTTTCAGTGTGTGGGGTAGTGTTACAGTGTGTGGGGAAGGTGTTTCAGTGTGTGGGGAAGGGTTTCAGTGTGTGGGGAAGGAGTTTCAGTGTGTGGGGAAGCTGTTTCAGTGTGTGTGGAAGTTGTTTCAGTGCGTGGGGATGGGTTTCAGTGTGTGGAGATGGGTTTCAGCGTGTGTGGAAGGGGTTTCAGTGTGTGGGGAAGGTGTGTCAGTGTGTGGGGAAGTGTTTCAGTTTGTGCGGAAGGGGTTTCAGTGTGTGGGGAAGCTGTTTCATGTGTGGGGAAGTTGTTTCAGTGTGTGAGAATGGGTTTCAGTGTGTGGGGATGGGTTTCAGTGTGTGCGGAAGGGGTTTCAGTGTGTGGGGAAGGTGTGGCAGTGTGTGGGGAAGGGTTTCCAGTGTCTGGGGAAGGAGTTTCAGTGTGTGGGGGAGTGTTTCAGTGTGTGGGGAAGCTGTTTCAGTGGGTGGGGAAGGGTTTCAGTGTCTGAGGAAGGTGTTTCAGTTTGTGCGGAAGGGGTTTCAGTGCTTGGGGAAGGTGTTTCTGTGTATGGGGAAGGTGTTTCAGTGTGTGGGGAAAGGTTTCAGTGTGTGGGGAAGTTGTTTCAGTGTGTGGGGAAGGTGTTTCAGGGTGTGGGGAAGGGGTTTCAGTGTGTGGGGAAGGGTTTCAGTGTGTGGGGAAGGGGTTTCAGTGTGTGGGGAAGGGTTTCAGTGTGTGGGGAAGGTGTTTCAGTTTGTGCGGAAGGTGTTTCAGTTTGTGGGGAATGTGTTTCAGTGTGTGGGGAAGGTGTTTCAGTGTGTGAGGAAGTTGTTTCAGTGTGTGGGGATGGGGTTTCAGTGTGTGGGGAAGGTGTTTCAGCGTGTGGGGAAGGGGTTTCAGTGTGTGGGGAAGGGTTTCCAGTGTCTGAGGAAGGAGTTTCAGTGTGTGGGGAAGTGTTTCAGTGTGCGGGGAAGGTGTTTCAGTGGGTGGGGAAGGGTTTCAGTGTCTGAGGAAGGGGTTTCAGTTTGTGCGGAAGGGGTTTCAGTGTTTGGGGAAGGTGTTTCTGTGAATGGGGAAGGTGTTTCAGTGTGTGGGGAAAGGTTTCAGTGTGTGGGGAAGTTGTTTCTGTGTGTGGGGAAGGTGTTTCAGGGTGTGCGGAAGGGGCTTCAGTGTGTGGGGAAGGGTTTCAGTGAGTGGGGAAGGGGTTTCAGTGTGTGGGGAAGGGTTTCAGTGTGTGGGGAAGGTGTTTCAGTTTGTGCGGAAGGTGTTGCAGTTTGTGGGGAATGTGTTTCAGTGTGTGGGGAAGGTGTTTCAGAATGTGGGGAAGTTGTTTCAGTGTGTGGGGAAGGTGTTTCAGTGTGTGGGGAAGGTGTTTCAGTGTGTGGGGAAGGGGTTTCAGTGTGTGGGGAAGGGTTTCAGTGTCTGGGGAAGGAGTTTCAGTGTGTGGGGAAGTGTTTCAGTGTGTGGGGAAGGTGTTTCAGTGTGTGGGGAAGGATTTCAGTGTGTGGGGAAGGCGTTTCAGTGTGTGGGGAAGCTGTTTCAGTGTGTGCGGAAGGGGTTTCAGTGTATGGGGAAGCTGTTTCAGTCTGTGGGGAAGGGGTTTCAGTGTGTGGGGAAGCTGTTTCAGTGTGTGGGGAAGGGGTTTCAGAGTGTGGGGAAGCTGTTTCAGTGCGTGGGGAAGGTGTGTCAGTGTGTGGGGAAGGTGTTTCAGTGTGTGGGGATGTGTTGCAGTGAGTGGGGATGGGGTTTCAGTGTGTGGGGAAGGTGTTTCAGTGTGTGGGGAAGGGGTTTCAGTGTGTGGGGAAGGGTTTCCAGTGTCTGGGGAAGGAGTTTCAGTGTGTGGGGAAGTGTTTCAGTGTGTGGGGAAGGTGTTTCAGTGTGTGGGGAAGGGTTTCAGTGTGTGGGGAAGGAGTTTCAGTGTGTGGGGAAGCTGTTTCAGTGTGTGTGGAAGTTGTTTCAGTGTGTGGGGATGGGTTTCAGTGTGTGGGGATGGGTTTCAGTGTGTGCGGAAGGGGTTTCAGTGTGTGGGGAAGGTGTGTCAGTGTTTGGGGATGTGTTTCCAGTGTCTGGGGAAGGAGTTTCAGTGTGTGGGGGAGTGTTTCAGTGTGTGGGGAGGGTGTTTCAGTGGGTGGGGAAGGGTTTCAGTGTCCGCGGAAGGTGTTTGAGTTTGTGCGGAAGGGGTTTCAGTGTTTGGGGAAGGTGTTTCGGTGTATGGGGAAGGTGTTTCAGTGTGTGGCGAAAGGTTTCAGTGTGTGGGGAAGTTGTTTCAGTGTGTGGGGAAGGTGTTTCAGTGTGTGGGGAAGGGGTTTCAGTGTGTGGGGAAGGGTTTCAGTGTGTGGGGAAGGGGTTTCAGTGTGTGGAGAAGGGTTTCAGTGTGTGGGGAAGGTGTTTCAGTTTGTGCGGAAGGTGTTTCAGTTTGTGGGGAAGATGTTTCAGTGTGTGGGGAAGGTGTTTCAGTGTGTGGGGAAGTTGTTTCAGTGTGTGGGGATGGGGTTTCAGTGTGTGGGAAAGGTGTTTCAGTGTGTGGGGAAGGGGTTTCAGTGTGTGGGGAAGGGTTTCCAGTGTCTGGGGAAGGAGTTTCAGTGTGTGGGGAAGTGCTTCAGTGTGCGGGGTAGGTGTTTCAGTGTGTGGGGAAGGATTTCAGTGTGTGGGGAAGGCGTTTCAGTGTGTGGGGAAGCTGTTTCAGTGTGTGGGGAAGGGGTTTCAGTGTGTGGGGAAGCAGTTTCCGTGTGTGGGATAGGGTTCCAGTGTGTGGGGAAGGGGTTTCATTGTGTGGGGAAGGTGTTTCAGTGTGTGGGGATGGGTTTCAGTGGGTGTGGAAGGGGTTTCAGTGTGTGGGGAAGGTGTGTCAGTGTGCGGGGAAGTGTTTCAGTGTGTGGGGAAGGGGTTCCATATGTGGGGAAGGTGTTTCAGTGTGTGGGGATGGTTTTCAGTTTGTGGGGATGGGTTTCATTGTGTGTGGAAGTGGTATCAATGTGTGGGGAAGGTGTTTCAGTGTGTGGGGAAGGGGTTTCAGTGTGTGGGGAAGCTGTTTCAGTGTGTGGGGAAGGTGTTTCAGTGTGTGGGGAAGGGGTTTCAGTGTGTGGGGAAGGGTTTCAGTGTGTGGGGAAGGGGTTTTCAGTGTGTGGAGTAGGGTTTCAGTGTGTGGGGAAGGTGTTTCAGTTTGTGCGGAAGGTGTTTCAGTTTGTGGGGAAGATGTTTCAGTGTGTGGGGAAGGTGTTTCAGTGTGTGGGGAAGTTGTTTCAGTGTGTGGGGAAGGGGTTTCAGTGTGTGGGCAAGGGTTTCCAGTGTCTGGGGAAGGAGTTTCAGTGTGTGGGGAAGTGCTTCAGTGTGTGGGGAAGGTGTTTCATTGTGTGGGGAAGGATTTCAGTGTGTGGGGAAGGCGTTTCAGTGTGTGGGGAAGCTGTTTCAGTGTGTGGGGAAGGGGTTTCAGTGTGTGGGGAAGCAGTTTCCGTGTGTGGGATAGGGTTCCAGTGTGTGGGGAAGGGGTTTCATTGTGTGGGGAAGGTGTTTCAGTGTGTGGGGATGGGTTTCAGTGGGTGTGGAAGGGGTTTCAGTGTGTGGGGAAGGTGTGTCAGTGTGCGGGGAAGTGTTTCAGTGTGTGGGGAAGGGGTTCCATATGTGGGGAAGGTGTTTCAGTGTGTGGGGATGGTTTTCAGTTTGTGGGGATGGGTTTCATTGTGTGTGGAAGTGGTATCAATGTGTGCGGAAGGTGTTTCAGTTTGTGGGGAAGATGTTTCAGTGTGTGGGGAAGGTGTTTCAGTGTGTGGGGAAGGTGTTTCAGTGTGTGGGGAAGGGGTTTCAGTGTGTGGGCAAGGGTTTCCAGTGTCTGGGGAAGGAGTTTCAGTGTGTGGAGTAGGGTTTCAGTGTGTGGGGAAGGTGTTTCATTGTGTGGGGAAGGATTTCAGTGTGTGGGGAAGGCGTTTCAGTGTGTGGGGAAGCTGTTTCAGTGTGTGGGGAAGGGGTTTCAGTGTGTGGGGAAGCAGTTTCCGTGTGTGGGATAGGGTTCCAGTGTGTGGGGAAGGGGTTTCATTGTGTGGGGAAGGTGTTTCAGTGTGTGGGGATGGGTTTCAGTGGGTGTGGAAGGGGTTTCAGTGTGTGGGGAAGGTGTGTCAGTGTGCGGGGAAGTGTTTCAGTGTGTGGGGAAGGGGTTCCATATGTGGGGAAGGTGTTTCAGTGTGTGGGGATGGTTTTCAGTTTGTGGGGATGGGTTTCATTGTGTGTGGAAGTGGTATCAATGTGTGGGGAAGGTGTTTCAGTGTGTGGGGAAGGGGTTTCAGTGTGTGGGGAAGATGTTTCTGTGTGTGGGGAAGGTGTTTCAGTGTGTGGGGAAGGCTTTCAGTGTGTGGGGAAGGTGCTTCAGTGTGTGCGAAAAGGGTTTCAGTGTGTGGGGAAGGTGTTTCGGTGTGTGGGGATGGGATTCAGTGTATGGAGATGGGTTTCAGCATGTGCGGAAGGGGTTTCAGTGTGTGGGGAAGGTGTGTCAGTGTGTGGGGAAGTGTTTCAGTTTGTGCGGAAGGGGTTTCAGTGTGTGGGGCAGGTGTTTCAGTGTGTGGGGAAGGCTTTTCAGTGTGTGGGGAAGGCTTTTCAGTGTGTGGGGAAGCTGTTTCACTGTGTGGGGAAGATGTTTCAGTGTGTGGGGATGGGTTTCAGTGTGTGCGGAAGGGGTTTCTGTGTGTGGGGAAGGTCTGTCAGTGTGTGGGGAAGGGTTTCCAGTGTCTGGGGAAGGAGTTTCAGTGTGTGGGGGAGTGTTTCAGTGTGTGGGGAAGGTGTTTCAGTGGGTGGGGAAGGGTTTCAGTGTCTGAGGAAGGTGTTTCAGTTTGTGCGGAAGGGGTTTCAGTGTTTGGGGAAGGTGTTTCTGTGTATGGGGAAGGTGTTTCAGTGTGTGGGGAAAGGTTTCAGTGTGTGGGGAAGTTGTTTCAGTGTGTGGGGAAGGTGTTGCAGGGTGTGGGGAAGGGGTTTCAGTGTGCGGGGAAGGGTTTCAGTGTGTGTGGAAGGGGTTTCAGTGTGTGGCGAAGGGTTTCAGTGTGTGGGGAAGGTGTTTCAGTTTGTGCGGAAGGTGTTTCAGTTTGTGGGGAATGTGTTTCAGAGTGTGGGGAAGGTGTTTCAGTGTGTGGGGAAGTTGTTTCAGTTTGTGAGGATGGGGTTTCAGTGTGTGGGGAAGGTGTTTCAGTGTGTGGGGAAGGGGTTTCAGTGTGTGGGGAAGGGTTTCCAGTGTCTGGGGAAGGAGTTTCAGTGTGTGGGGAAGTGTTTCAGTGTCTGAGGAAGGTGTTGCAGTGTGTGGGGAAGGATTTCAGTGTGTGGGGAAGGCGTTTCAGTGTGTGGGGAAGCTGTTTCAGTGTGTGGGGAAGGGGTTTCAGTGTGTGGGGAAGCTGTTTCAGTCTGTGGGGATGGGGTTTCAGTGTTTGGGGAAGATGATTCAGTGTGTGAGAGAGGGTTCCAGTGTGTGGGGAAGGGGTTTCAGTGTGTGGGGATGTATTTCTGTGTGTGGGGATGTGTGTCAGTGTGTCGGGAAGGGTTTCAGTGTGTGGGCAAGGTGTTTCAGTGTGTGGGGATGGGTTTCAGTGGGTGTGGAAGGGGTTTCAGTGTGTGGGGAAGGTGTGTCAGTGTGCGGGGAAGTGTTTCAGTGTGTGGGGAAGGGGTTCCATGTGTGGGGAAGGTGTTTCAGTGTGTGGGGAAGGGTTGCAGTGTGTGGGGAAGGTGTTTCAGTGTGTGGGGATGGGTTTCAGTGTGTGTGGAAGGGGTTACAGTGTGTGGGAAATGTGTTTCAGTGTGTGCGAAATGGGTTTCAGTGTGTGGGGAAGGTGTTTCGGTGTGTGGGGAAGGTATTTTAGTGAGTGGGGAAGGTGTTTCAGTGTGTGGGGAAGATGTTTCAGTGTGTGGGGAAGTTGTTTCAGTGAGTGGGGAAGGGGTTTCAGTGTGTGGGGAATGTGTTTCAGTGTGTTTGGAAGGGTTTCAGTGTGTGGTGAATGGGTTTCAGTGTTTGGGGAAGGGGTTCAGCGAGTGGGGAAGGGGTTTCAGAGTGTGGGGAAGGTGTTTCAGTGTGTGGGGAGGTGTTGCAGTGAGTGGGGATGGTGTTTCAGTGTGTGGGGAAGGTGTTTCAGTGTGTGGGGAAAGGGTTTCAGAGTGTGGGGAAGGGCTTCCAGTGTCTGGGGAAGGAGTTTCAGTGTGTGGGGAAGCGTTTCAGTGCGTGGGGAAGGTGTTTCAGTGTGTGGGGAAGGGTTTCTGTGTGTGGGGAAGGTGTTGCAGTGTGTGGGGAAGGTGTTTCAGTGAGTAGGGATGTGTTGCAATGTGTGGGGATGGTGTTCCAGTATGTGGGGAAGGTGTTTCAGTGTATGGGGAAGGGGTTTCCGTGTGTGGGGAAGGGTTTCCAGTGTCTGTGGAAGGAGTTTCAGTGTGTGGGGAAGCTGTTTCAGTGTGTGTGGAAGTTGTTTCAGTGTGTGGGGATGGGTTTCAGTGTGTGGGGATGGGTTTCAGTGTGTGCGGAAGGGGTTTCAATGGGTGGGGAAGGTGTGTCAGTGTTTGGGGATGTGTTTCCAGTGTCTGGGGAAGGAGTTTCAGTGTGTGGGGGAGTGTTTCAGTGTGTGGGGAGGGTGTTTCAGTGGGTGGGGAAGGGGTTCAGTGTCTGCGGAAGGTGTTTGAGTTTGTGCGGAAGGGGTTTCAGTGTTTGGGGAAGGTGTTTCGGTGTATGGGGAAGGTGTTTCAGTGTGTGGGGAAAGGTTTCAGTGTGTGGAGAAGTTGTTTCAGTGTGTGGGGAAGGTGTTTCAGTGTGTGGGGAAGGGGTTTCAGTGTGTGGGGAAGGGTTTCAGTGTGTGGGGAAGGGGTTTTCAGTGTGTGGAGAAGGGTTTCAGTGTGTGGGGAAGGTGTTTCAGTTTGTGCGGAAGGTGTTTCAGTTTGTGGGGAAGATGTTTCAGTGTGTGGGGAAGGTGTTTCAGTGTGTGGGGAAGTTGTTTCAGTGTGTGGGGATGGGGTTTCAGTGAGTGGGAAAGGTGTTTCAGTGTGTGGGGAAGGGGTTTCAGTGTGTGGGGAAGGGTTTCCAGTGTCTGGGGAAGGAGTTTCAGTGTGTGGGGAAGTGCTTCAGTGTGTGGGGAAGGTGTTTCAGTGTGTGGGGAAGGATTTCAGTGTGTGGGGAAGGCGTTTCAGTGTGTGGGGAAGCTGTTTCAGTGTGTGGGGAAGGGGTTTTCAGTGTGTGGGGAAGCAGTTTCCGTGTGTGGGATAGGGTTTCAGTGTGTGGGGAAGGGGTTTCATTGTGTGGGGAAGGTGTTTCAGTGTGTGGGGATGGGTTTCAGTTGGTGTGGAAGGGGTTTCAGTGTGTGGGGAAGGTGTGCCAGTGTGCGGGGAATTGTTTCAGTGTGTGGGGAAGGGGTTCCATATGTGGGGAAGGTGTTTCAGTGTGTGGGGATGGTTTTCAGTTTGTGGGGATGGGTTTCATTGTGTGTGGAAGTGGTATCAATGTGTGGGGAAGGTGTTTCAGTGTGTGGGGAAGGGGTTTCAGTGTGTGGGGAAGTTGTTTCAGTGTGTGGGGAAGGTGTTTCAGTGTGTGGGGAAGGGGTTTCAGTGTGTGGGGAAGGGTTTCAGTGTGTGGGGAAGGGGTTTTCAGTGTGTGGAGTAGTGTTTCAGTGTGCGGGGATACTGTTTCAGTTTGTGCGGAAGGTGTTTCAGTTTGTGGGGAAGATGTTTCAGTGTGTGGGGAAGGTGTTTCAGTGTGTGGGGAAGTTGTTTCAGTGGGTGGGGATGGGGTTTCAGTGTGTGGGAAAGGTGTTTCAGTGTGTGGGGAAGGGGTTTCAGTGTGTGGGGAAGGGTTTCCAGTGTCTGGGGAAGGAGTTTCAGTGTGTGGGGAAGTGCTTCAGTGTGTGGGGAAGGTGTTTCAGTGTGTGGGGAAGGATTTCAGTGTGTGGGGAAGGCGTTTCAGTGTGTGGGGAAGCTGTTTCAGTGTGTGGGGAAGGGGTTTCAGTGTGTGGGGAAGGGTTTCCAGTGTCTGGGGAAGGAGTTTCAGTGTGTGGGGAAGTGCTTCAGTGTGTGGGGAAGGTGTTTCAGTGTGTGGGGAAGGATTTCAGTGTGTGGGGAAGGCGTTTCAGTGTGTGGGGAAGCTGTTTCAGTGTGTGGGGAAGGGGTTTCAGTGTGTGGGGAAGCAGTTTCCGTGTGTGGGATAGGGTTCCAGTGTGTGGGGAAGGGGTTTCATTGTGTGGGGAAGGTGTTTCAGTGTGTGGGGATGGGTTTCAGTGGGTGTGGAAGGGGTTTCAGTGTTTGGGGAAGGTGTGTCAGTGTGTGGGGAAGTGTTTCAGTTTGTGCGGAAGGGGTTTCAGTGTGTGGGGCAGGTGTTTCAGTGTGTGGGGAAGGCTTTTCAGTGTGTGGGGAAGCTGTTTCACTGTGTGGGGAAGTTGTTTCAGTGTGTGAGAATGGGTTTCAGTGTGTGGGGATGGGTTTCAGTGTGTGAGGAAGGGGTTTCAGTGTGTGGGGAAGGTCTGTCAGTGTGTGGGGAAGGGTTTCCAGTGTCTGGGGAAGGAGTTTCAGTGTGTGGGGGAGTGTTTCAGTGTGTGGGGAAGGTGTTTCAGTGGGTGGGGAAGGGTTTCAGTGTCTGAGGAAGGTGTTTCAGTTTGTGCGGAAGGGGTTTCAGTGTTTGGGGAAGGTGTTTCTGTGTATGGGGAAGGTGTTTCAGTGTGTGGGGAAAGGTTTCAGTGTGTGGGGAAGTTGTTTCAGTGTGTGGGGAAGGTGTTGCAGGGTGTGGGGAAGGGGTTTCAGTGTGCGGGGAAGGGTTTCAGTGTGTGTGGAAGGGGTTTCAGTGTGTGGCGAAGGGTTTCAGTGTGTGGGGAAGGTGTTTCAGTTTGTGCGGAAGGTGTTTCAGTTTGTGGGGAATGTGTTTCAGAGTGTGGGGAAGGTGTTTCAGTGTGTGGGGAAGTTGTTTCAGTTTGTGAGGATGGGGTTTCAGTGTGTGGGGAAGGTGTTTCAGTGTGTGGGGAAGGGGTTTCAGTGTGTGGGGAAGGGTTTCCAGTGTCTGGGGAAGGAGTTTCAGTGTGTGGGGAAGTGTTTCAGTGTGTGGGGAAGGTGTTGCAGTGTGTGGGGAAGGATTTCAGTGTGTGGGGAAGGCGTTTCAGTGTGTGGGGAAGCTGTTTCAGTGTATGGGGAAGGGGTTTCAGTGTGTGGGGAAGCTGTTTCAGTCTGTGGGGATGGGGTTTCAGTGTTTGGGGAAGATGATTCAGTGTGTGAGAGAGGGTTCCAGTGTGTGGGGAAGGGGTTTCAGTGTGTGGGGATGTATTTCTGTGTGTGGGGATGTGTTTCAGTGTGTGGGGAAGGGTTTCAGTGTGTGGGGAAGGTGTTTCAGTGTGTGGGGATGGGTTTCAGTGGGTGTGGAAGGGGTTTCAGTGTGTGGGGAAGGTGTGTCAGTGTGCGGGGAAGTGTTTCAGTGTGTGGGGAAGGGGTTCCATGTGTGGGGAAGGTTTTTCAGTGTGTGGGGAAGGGTTTCAGTGTGTGGGGAAGGTGTTTCAGTGTGTGGGGATGGGTTTCAGTGGGTGTGGAAGGGGTTACAGTGTGTGGGAAAGGTGTTTCAGTGTGTGCGAAATGGGTTTCAGTGTGTGGGGAAGGTGTTTCGGTGTGTGGGGAAGGTATTTTAGTGAGTGGGGAAGGCGTTTCAGTGTGTGGGGAAGATGTTTCAGTGTGTGGGGAAGTTGTTTCAGTGAGTGGGGAAGGGGTTTCAGTGTATGGGGAATGTGTTTCAGTGTGTTTGGAAGGGTTTCAGTGTGTGGTGAATGGGTTTCAGTGTTTGGGGAAGGGGTTCAGCGAGTGGGGAAGGGGTTTCAGAGTGTGGGGAAGGTGTTTCAGTGTGTGGGGAGGTGTTGCAGTGAGTGGGGATGGTGTTTCAGTGTGTGGGGAAGGTGTTTCAGTGTGTGGGGAAAGGGTTTCAGAGTGTGGGGAAGGGCTTCCAGTGTCTGGGGAAGGAGTTTCAGTGTGTGGGGAAGCGTTTCAGTGCGTGGGGAAGGTGTTTCAGTGTGTGGGGAAGGGTTTCTGTGTGTGGGGAAGGTGTTTCAGTGTGTGGGGAAGGTGTTTCAGTGAGTGGGGATGTGTTGCAATGTGTGGGGATGGGGTTCCAGTATGTGGGGAAGGTGTTTCAGTGTATGGGGAAGGGGTTTCAGTGTGTGGGAAAGGGTTTCCAGTGTCTGGGGAAGGAGTTTCAGTGTGTGCGGAAGGGGTTTCAGTGTGTGGGGAAGGTGTGTCAGTGTTTGGGGATGTGTTTCCAGTGTCTGGGGAAGGAGTTTCAGTTTGTGGGGAAGGTGTTTCGGTGTATGGGGAAGGTGTTTCAGTGTGTGGGGAAAGGTTTCAGTGTGTGGGGAAGTTGTTTCAGTGTGTGGGGAAGGTGTTTCAGTGTGTGGGGAAGGGTTTCAGTGTGTGGGGAAGGGGTTTTCAGTGTGTGGAGAAGGGTTTCAGTGTGTGGGGAAGGTGTTTCAGTTTGTGCGGAAGGTGTTTCAGTTTGTGGGGAAGATGTTTCAGTGTGTGGAGAAGGTGTTTCAGTGTGTGGGGAAGTTGTTTCAGTGTGTGGGGATGGGGTTTCAGTGTGTGGGAAAGGTGTTTCAGTGTGTGGGGAAGGGGTTTCAGTGTGTGGGGAAGGGTTTCCAGTGTCTGGGGAAGGAGTTTCAGTGTGTGGGGAAGTGCTTCAGTGTGTGGGGAAGGTGTTTCAGTGTGTGGGGAAGGATTTCAGTGTGTGGGGAAGGCGTTTCAGTGTGTGGGGAAGCTGTTTCAGTGTGTGGGGAAGGGGTTTCAGTGTGTGGGGAAGCAGTTTCCGTGTGTGGGATAGGGTTTCAGTGTGTGGGGAAGGGGTTTCATTGTGTGGGGAAGGTGTTTCAGTGTGTGGGGATGGGTTTCAGTGGGTGTGGAAGGGGTTTCAGTGTGTGGGGAAGGTGTGTCAGTGTGCGGGGAAGTGTGTCAGTGTGTGGGGAAGGGGTTCCATATGTGGGGAAGGTGTTTCAGTGTGTGGGGATGGTTTTCAGTTTGTGGGGATGGGTTTCATTGTGTGTGGAAGTGGTATCAATGTGTGGGGAAGGTGTTTCAGTGTGTGGGGAAGGGGTTTCAGTGTGTGGGGAAGTTGTTTCAGTGTGTGGGGAAGGTGTTTCAGTGTGTGGGGAAGGGGTTTCAGTGTGTGGGGAAGGGTTTCAGTGTGTGGGGAAGGGGTTTTCAGTGTGTGGAGTAGGGTTTCAGTGTGCGGGGAAGTTGTTTCAGTTTGTGCGGAAGGTGTTTCAGTTTGTGGGGAAGATGTTTCAGTGTGTGAGGAAGGTGTTTCAGTGTGTGGGGAAGTTGTTTCAGTGTGTGGGGATGGGGTTTCAGTGTGTGGGAAAGGTGTTTCAGTGTGTGGGGAAGGGGTTTCAGTGTGTGGGGAAGGGTTTCCAGTGTCTGGGGAAGGAGTTTCAGTGTGTGGGGAAGTGCTTCAGTGTGTGGGGAAGGTGTTTCAGTGTGTGGGGAAGGATTTCAGTGTGTGGGGAAGGCGTTTCAGTGTGTGGGGAAGCTGTTTCAGTGTGTGGGGGAGGGGTTTCAGTGTGTGGGGAAGGGTTTCCAGTGTCTGGGGAAGGAGTTTCAGTGTGTGGGGAAGTGCTTCAGTGTGTGGGGAAGGTGTTTCAGTGTGTGGGGAAGGATTTCAGTGTGTGGGGAAGGCGTTTCAGTGTGTGGGGAAGCTGTTTCAGTGTGTGGGGAAGGGGTTTCAGTGTGTGGGGAAGCAGTTTCCGTGTGTGGGATAGGGTTCCAGTGTGTGGGGAAGGGGTTTCATTGTGTGGGGAAGGTGTTTCAGTGTGTGGGGACGGGTTTCAGTGGGTGTGGAAGGGGGTTCAGTGTGTGGGGAAGGTGTGTCAGTGTGCGGGGAAGTGTTTCAGTGTGTGGGGAAGGGGTTCCATATGTGGGGAAGGTGTTTCAGTGTGTGGGGATGGTTTTCAGTTTGTGGGGATGGGTTTCATTGTGTGTGGAAGTGGTATCAATGTGTGGGGAAGGTGTTTCAGTTTGTGGGGAATGTGTTTCAGAGTGTGGGGAAGGTGTTTCAGTGTGTGGGGAAGTTGTTTCAGTTTGTGAGGATGGGGTTTCAGTGTGTGGGGAAGGTGTTTCAGTGTGTGGGGAAGGGGTTTCAGTGTGTGGGGAAGGGTTTCCAGTGTCTGGGGAAGGAGTTTCAGTGTGTGGGGAAGTGTTTCAGTGTGTGGGGAAGGTGTTGCAGTGTGTGGGGAAGGATTTCAGTGTGTGGGGAAGGCGTTTCAGTGTGTGGGGAAGCTGTTTCAGTGTATGGGGAAGGGGTTTCAGTGTGTGGGGAAGCTGTTTCAGTCTGTGGGGATGGGGTTTCAGTGTTTGGGGAAGATGATTCAGTGTGTGAGAGAGGGTTCCAGTGTGTGGGGAAGGGGTTTCAGTGTGTGGGGATGTATTTCTGTGTGTGGGGATGTGTTTCAGTGTGTGGGGAAGGGTTTCAGTGTGTGGGGAAGGTGTTTCAGTGTGTGGGGATGGGTTTCAGTGGGTGTGGAAGGGGTTTCAGTGTGTGGGGAAGGTGTGTCAGTGTGCGGGGAAGTGTTTCAGTGTGTGGGGAAGGGGTTCCATGTGTGGGGAAGGTTTTTCAGTGTGTGGGGAAGGGTTTCAGTGTGTGGGGAAGGTGTTTCAGTGTGTGGGGATGGGTTTCAGTGGGTGTGGAAGGGGTTACAGTGTGTGGGAAAGGTGTTTCAGTGTGTGCGAAATGGGTTTCAGTGTGTGGGGAAGGTGTTTCGGTGTGTGGGGAAGGTATTTTAGTGAGTGGGGAAGGTGTTTCAGTGTGTGGGGAAGATGTTTCAGTGTGTGGGGAAGTTGTTTCAGTGAGTGGGGAAGGGGTTTCAGTGTATGGGGAATGTGTTTCAGTGTGTTTGGAAGGGTTTCAGTGTGTGGTGAATGGGTTTCAGTGTTTGGGGAAGGGGTTCAGCGAGTGGGGAAGGGGTTTCAGAGTGTGGGGAAGGTGTTTCAGTGTGTGGGGAGGTGTTGCAGTGAGTGGGGATGGTGTTTCAGTGTGTGGGGAAGGTGTTTCAGTGTGTGGGGAAAGGGTTTCAGTGTGTGGGGAAGGGCTTCCAGTGTCTGGGGAAGGAGTTTCAGTGTGTGGGGAAGCGTTTCAGTGCGTGGGGAAGGTGTTTCAGTGTGTGGGGAAGGGTTTCTGTGTGTGGGGAAGGTGTTTCAGTGTGTGGGGAAGGTGTTTCAGTGAGTGGGGATGTGTTGCAATGTGTGGGGATGGGGTTCCAGTATGTGGGGAAGGTGTTTCAGTGTATGGGGAAGGGGTTTCAGTGTGTGGGAAAGGGTTTCCAGTGTCTGGGGAAGGAGTTTCAGTGTGTGCGGAAGGGGTTTCAGTGTGTGGGGAAGGTGTGTCAGTGTTTGGGGATGTGTTTCCAGTGTCTGGGGAAGGAGTTTCAGTTTGTGGGGGAGTGTTTCAGTGTGTGGGGAGGGTGTTTCAGTGAGTGGGGAAGGGTTTCAGTTTCTGCGGAAGGTGTTTGAGTTTGTGCGGAAGGGGTTTCAGTGTTTGGGGAAGGTGTTTCGGTGTATGGGGAAGGTGTTTCAGTGTGTGGGGAAAGGTTTCAGTGTGTGGGGAAGTTGTTTCAGTGTGTGGGGAAGGTGTTTCAGTGTGTGGGGAAGGGGTTTCAGTGTGTGGGGAAGGGTTTCAGTGTGTGGGGAAGGGGTTTTCAGTGTGTGGAGAAGGGTTTCAGTGTGTGGGGAAGGTGTTTCAGTTTGTGCGGAAGGTGTTTCAGTTTGTGGGGAAGATGTTTCAGTGTGTGGAGAAGGTGTTTCAGTGTGTGGGGAAGTTGTTTCAGTGTGTGGGGATGGGGTTTCAGTGTGTGGGAAAGGTGTTTCAGTGTGTGGGGAAGGGGTTTCAGTGTGTGGGGAAGGGTTTCCAGTGTCTGGGGAAGGAGTTTCAGTGTGTGGGGAAGTGCTTCAGTGTGTGGGGAAGGTGTTTCAGTGTGTGGGGAAGGATTTCAGTGTGTGGGGAAGGCGTTTCAGTGTGTGGGGAAGCTGTTTCAGTGTGTGGGGAAGGGGTTTCAGTGTGTGGGGAAGCAGTTTCCGTGTGTGGGATAGGGTTTCAGTGTGTGGGGAAGGGGTTTCATTGTGTGGGGAAGGTGTTTCAGTGTGTGGGGATGGGTTTCAGTGGGTGTGGAAGGGGTTTCAGTGTGTGGGGAAGGTGTGTCAGTGTGCGGGGAAGTGTTTCAGTGTGTGGGGAAGGGGTTCCATATGTGGGGAAGGTGTTTCAGTGTGTGGGGATGGTTTTCAGTTTGTGGGGATGGGTTTCATTGTGTGTGGAAGTGGTATCAATGTGTGGGGAAGGTGTTTCAGTGTGTGGGGAAGGGGTTTCAGTGTGTGGGGAAGTTGTTTCAGTGTGTGGGGAAGGAGTTTCAGTGTGTGGGGAAGGGGTTTCAGTGTGTGGGGAAGGGTTTCAGTGTGTGGGGAAGGGGTTTTCAGTGTGTGGAGTAGGGTTTCAGTGTGCGGGGAAGTTGTTTCAGTTTGTGCGGAAGGTGTTTCAGTTTGTGGGGAAGATGTTTCAGTGTGTGGGGAAGGTGTTTCAGTGTGTGGGGAAGTTGTTTCAGTGTGTGGGGATGGGGTTTCAGTGTGTGGGAAAGGTGTTTCAGTGTGTGGGGAAGGGGTTTCAGTGTGTGGGGAAGGGTTTCCAGTGTCTTTGGAAGGAGTTTCAGTGTGTGGGGAAGTGCTTCAGTGTGTGGGGAAGGTGTTTCAGTGTGTGGGGAAGGATTTCAGTGTGTGGGGAAGGCGTTTCAGTGTGTGGGGAAGCTGTTTCAGTGTGTGGGGGAGGGGTTTCAGTGTGTGGGGAAGGGTTTCCAGTGTCTGGGGAAGGAGTTTCAGTGTGTGGGGAAGTGCTTCAGTGTGTGGGGAAGGTGTTTCAGTGTGTGGGGAAGGATTTCAGTGTGTGGGGAAGGCGTTTCAGTGTGTGGGGAAGCTGTTTCAGTGTGTGGGGAAGGGGTTTCAGTGTGTGGGGAAGCAGTTTCCGTGTGTGGGATAGGGGTCCAGTGTGTGGGGAAGGGGTTTCATTGTGTGGGGAAGGTGTTTCAGTGTGTGGGGACGGGTTTCAGTGGGTGTGGAAGGGGGTTCAGTGTGTGGGGAAGGTGTGTCAGTGTGCGGGGAAGTGTTTCAGTGGGTGGGGAAGGTTCCATATGTGGGGAAGGTGTTTCAGTGTGTGGGGATGGTTTTCAGTTTGTGGGGATGGGTTTCATTGTGTGTGGAAGTGGTATCAATGTGTGGGGAAGGTGTTTCAGTGTGTGGGGAAGGGGTTTCAGTGTGTGGGGAAGATGTGTCTGTGTGTGGGGAAGGTGTTTCAGTGTGTGGGGAAGGCTTTCAGTGTGTGGGGAAGGTGCTTCAGTGTGTGCGAAAAGGGTTTCAGTGTGTGGGGAAGGTGTTTCGGTGTGTGGGGATGGGATTCAGTGTATGGAGATGGGTTTCAGCATGTGCGGAAGGGGTTTCAGTGTGTGGGGAAGGTGTGTCAGTGTGTGGGGAAGTGTTTCAGTTTGTGCGGAAGGGGTTTCAGTGTGTGGGGCAGGTGTTTCAGTGTGTGGGGAAGGCTTTTCAGTGTGTGGGGAAGCTGTTTCACTGTGTGGGGAAGTTGTTTCAGTGTGTGAGAAAGGGTTTCAGTGTGTGGGGATGGGTTTCAGTGTGTGCGGAAGGGGTTTCAGTGTGTGGGGAAGGTCTGTCAGTGTGTGGGGAAGGGTTTCCAGTGTCTGGGGAAGGAGTTTCAGTGTGTGGGGGAGTGTTTCCGTGTGTGGGGAAGGTGTTTCAGTGGGTGGGGAAGGGTTTCAGTGTCTGAGGAAGGTGTTTCAGTTTGTGCGGAAGGGGTTTCAGTGTTTGGGGAAGGTGTTTCTGTGTATGGGGAAGGTGTTTCAGTGTGTGGGGAAAGGTTTCAGTGTGTGGGGAAGTTGTTTCAGTGTGTGGGGAAGGTGTTGCAGGGTGTGGGGAAGGGGTTTCAGTGTGCGGGGAAGGGTTTCAGTGTGTGTGGAAGGGGTTTCAGTGTGTGGCGAAGGGTTTCAGTGTGTGGGGAAGGTGTTTCAGTTTGTGCGGAAGGTGTTTCAGTTTGTGGGGAATGTGTTTCAGTTTGTGAGGATGGGGTTTCAGTGTGTGGGGAAGGTGTTTCAGTGTGTGGGGAAGGGGTTTCAGTGTGTGGGGAAGTGTTTCAGTGTGTGGGGAAGGTGTTGCAGTGTGTGGGGAAGGATTTCAGTGTGTGGGGAAGGCGTTTCAGTGTGTGGGGAAGCTGTTTCAGTGTGTGGGGAAGGGGTTTCAGTGTGTGGGAAGCTGTTTCAGTCTGTGGGGATGGGGTTTCAGTGTTTGGGGAAGATGATTCAGTGTGTGAGTGAGGGTTCCAGTGTGTGGGGAAGGGGTTTCAGTGTGTGGGGATGTATTTCTGTGTGTGGGGATGTGTTTCAGTGTGTGGGGAAGGGTTTCAGTGTGTGGGGAAGGTGTTTCAGTGTGTGGGGATGGGTTTCAGTGGGTGTGGAAGGGGTTTCAGTGTGTGGGGAAGGTGTGTCAGTGTGCGGGGAAGTGTTTCAGTGTGTGGGGAAGGGGTTCCATGTGTGGGGAAGGTGTTTCAGTGTGTGGGGAAGGGTTTCTGTGTGTGGGGAAGGTGTTTCAGTGTGTGGGGATGGGTTTCAGTGGGTGTGGAAGGGGTTACAGTGTGTGGGAAAGGTGTTTCAGTGTGTGCGAAATGGGTTTCAGTGTGTGGGGAAGGTGTTTCGGTGTGTGGGGAAGGTATTTTAGTGAGTGGGGAAGGTGTTTCAGTGTGTGGGGAAGATGTTTCAGTGTGTGGGGAAGTTGTTTCAGTGAGTGGGGAAGGGGTTTCAGTGTGTGGGGAATGTGTTTCAGTGTGTTTGGAAGGGTTTCAGTGTGTGGTGAATGGGTTTCAGTGTTTGGGGAAGGGGTTCAGCGAGTGGGGAAGGGGTTTCAGAGTGTGGGGAAGGTGTTTCAGTGTGTGGGGAGGTGTTGCAGTGAGTGGGGATGGTGTTTCAGTGTGTGGGGAAGGTGTTTCAGTGTGTGGGGAAAGGGTGTCAGAGTGTGGGGAAGGGCTTCCAGTGTCTGGGGAAGGAGTTTCAGTGTGTGGGGAAGCGTTTCAGTGCGTGGGGAAGGTGTTTCAGTGTGTGGGGAAGGGTTTCTGTGTGTGGGGAAGGTGTTTCAGTGTGTGGGGAAGGTGTTTCAGTGAGTGGGGATGGAGTTTCAGTGTGTGGGAAAGGTGTTTCAGTGTGTGGGGAAGGGGTTTCAGTGTGTGGGGAAGGGTTTCCAGTGTCTGGGGAAGGAGTTTCAGTGTGTGGGGAAGTGCTTCAGTGTGTGGGGAAGGTGTTTCAGTGTGTGGGGAAGGATTTCAGTGTGTGGGGAAGGCGTTTCCGTGTGTGGGATAGGGTTTCAGTGTGTGGGGAAGGGGTTTCATTGTGTGGGGAAGGTGTTTCAGTGTGTGGGGAAGGTGTTTCAGTGTGTGGGGAAGGGGTTTCAGTGTGTGGGGAAGTTGTTTCAGTGTGTGGGGAAGGTGTTTCAGTGTGTGGGGAAGGGGTTTCAGTGTTTGGGGAAGGGTTTCAGTGTGTGGGGAAGGCGTTTCAGTGTGTGGGGAAGCTGTTTCAGTGTGTGGGGAAGGGGTTTCAGTGTGTGGGGAAGCAGTTTCCGTGTGTGGGATAGGGTTCCAGTGTGTGGGGAAGGGGTTTCATTGTGTGGGGAAGGTGTTTCAGTGTGTGGGGATGGGTTTCAGTGGGTGTGGAAGGGGTTTCAGTGTGTGGGGAAGGTGTGTCAGTGTGCGGGGAAGTGTTTCAGTGTGTGGGGAAGGGGTTCCATATGTGGGGAAGGTGTTTCAGTGTGTGGGGATGGTTTTCAGTTTGTGGGGATGGGTTTCATTGTGTGTGGAAGTGGTATCAATGTGTGGGGAAGGTGTTTCAGTGTGTGGGGAAGGGGTTTCAGTGTGTGGGGAAGATGTGTCTGTGTGTGGGGAAGGTGTTTCAGTGTGTGGGGAAGGCTTTCAGTGTGTGGGGAAGGTGCTTCAGTGTGTGCGAAAAGGGTTTCAGTGTGTGGGGAAGGTGTTTCGGTGTGTGGGGATGGGATTCAGTGTATGGAGATGGGTTTCAGCATGTGCGGAAGGGGTTTCAGTGTGTGGGGAAGGTGTGTCAGTGTGTGGGGAAGTGTTTCAGTTTGTGCGGAAGGGGTTTCAGTGTGTGGGGCAGGTGTTTCAGTGTGTGGGGAAGGCTTTTCAGTGTGTGGGGAAGCTGTTTCACTGTGTGGGGAAGTTGTTTCAGTGTGTGAGAATGGGTTTCAGTGTGTGGAGATGGGTTTCAGTGTGTGCGGAAGGGGTTTCAGTGTGTGGGGAAGGTCTGTCAGTGTGTGGGGAAGGGTTTCCAGTGTCTGGGGAAGGAGTTTCAGTGTGTGGGGGAGTGTTTCAGTGTGTGGGGAAGGTGTTTCAGTGGGTGGGGAAGGGTTTCAGTGTCTGAGGAAGGTGTTTCAGTTTGTGCGGAAGGGGTTTCAGTGTTTGGGGAAGGTGTTTCTGTGTATGGGGAAGGTGTTTCAGTGTGTGGGGAAAGGTTTCAGTGTGTGGGGAAGTTGTTTCAGTGTGTGGGGAAGGTGTTGCAGGGTGTGGGGAAGGGGTTTCAGTGTGCGGGGAAGGGTTTCAGTGTGTGTGGAAGGGGTTTCAGTGTGTGGCGAAGGGTTTCAGTGTGTGTGGGGAAGGTGTTTCAGTTTGTGCGGAAGGTGTTTCAGTTTGTGGGGAATGTGTTTCAGAGTGTGGGGAAGGTGTTTCAGTGTGTGGGGAAGTTGTTTCAGTTTGTGAGGATGGGGTTTCAGTGTGTGGGGAAGGTGTTTCAGTGTGTGGGGAAGGGGTTTCAGTGTGTGGGGAAGGGTTTCCAGTTTCTGGGGAAGGAGTTTCAGTGTGTGGGGATGTGTTTCAGTGTGTGGGGAAGGTGTTGCCGTGTGTGGGGAAGGATTTCAGTGTGTGGGGAAGGCGTTTCAGTGTGTGGGGAAGCTGTTTCAGTGTGTGGGGAAGGGGTTTCAGTGTGTGGGGAAGCTGTTTCAGTCTGTGGGGATGGGGTTTCAGTGTTTGGGGAAGATGATTCAGTGTGTGAGAGAGGGTTCCAGTGTGTGGGGAAGGGGTTTCAGTGTGTGGGGATGTATTTCTGTGTGTGGGGATGTGTTTCAGTGTGTGGGGAAGGGTTTCAGTGTGTGGGGAAGGTGTTTCAGTGTGTGGGGATGGGTTTCAGTGGGTGTGGAAGGGGTTTCAGTGTGTGGGGAAGGTGTGTCAGTGTGCGGGGAAGTGTTTCAGTGTGTGGGGAAGGGGTTCCATGTGTGGGGAAGGTGTTTCAGTGTGTGGGGAAGGGTTTCAGTGTGTGGGGATGGGTTTCAGTGGGTGTGGAAGGGGTTACAGTGTGTGGGAAAGGTGTTTCAGTATGTGCGAAATGGGTTTCAGTGTGTGGGGAAGGTGTTTCGGTGTGTGGGGAAGGTATTTTAGTGAGTGGGGAAGGTGTTTCAGTGTGTGGGGAAGATGTTTCAGTGTGTGGGGAAGTTGTTTCAGTGAGTGGGGAAGGGGTTTCAGTGTGTGGGGAATGTGTTTCAGTGTGTTTGGAAGGGTTTCAGTGTGTGGTGAATGGGTTTCAGTGTTTGGGGAAGGGGTTCAGCGAGTGGGGAAGGGGTTTCAGAGTGTGGGGAAGGTGTTTCAGTGTGTGGGGAGGTGTTGCAGTGAGTGGGGATGGTGTTTCAGTGTGTGGGGAAGGTGTTTCAGTGTGTGGGGAAAGGGTTTCAGAGTGTGGGGAAGGGCTTCCAGTGTCTGGGGAAGGAGTTTCAATGTGTGGGGAAGCGTTTCAGTGCGTGGGGAAGGTGTTTCAGTGTGTGGGGAAGGGTTTCTGTGTGTGGGGAAGGTGTTTCAGTGTGTGGGGAAGGTGTTTCAGTGAGTGGGGATGTGTTGCAATGTGTGGGGATGGGGTTCCAGTATGTGGGGAAGGTGTTTCAGTGTATGGGGAAGGGGTTTCAGTGTGCGGGGAAGGGTTTCCAGTGTCTGGGGAAGGAGTTTCAGTGTGTAGGGAAGTGTTACAGTGTGTGGGGAAGGTGTTTCAGTGTGTGGGGAAGTGTTTCAGTGTGTGGGGAAGGAGTTTCAGTGTCTGGGGAAGCTGTTTCAGTGTGTGTGGAAGTTGTTTCAGTGTGTGGGGATGGGTTTCAGTGTGTGGGTAAGGGGTTTCAGCG
Source organism: Heterodontus francisci (assembly GCF_036365525.1). Classification (NCBI taxonomy): domain Eukaryota; kingdom Metazoa; phylum Chordata; class Chondrichthyes; order Heterodontiformes; family Heterodontidae; genus Heterodontus; species Heterodontus francisci. The sequence goes on from NC_090376.1 coordinate 157,180,733, forward strand.
TGTGTGGAAGGGGTTTCAGTGTGTGAGGAAGGTGTGTCAGTGTGCGGGGAAGTGTTTCAGTGTGTGGGGAAGGGGTTCCATGTGTGGGGAATGTGTTTCAGTGTGTGGGGAAGGGTTTCAGTGTGTGGGGAAGGTGTTTCAGTGTGTGGGGATGGGTTTCAGTGGGTGTGGAAGGGGTTACAGTGTGTGGGAAAGGTGTTTCAGTGTGTGCGAAATGGGTTTCAGTGTGTGGGGAAGGTGTTTCGGTGTGTGGGGAAGGTATTTTAGTGAGTGGGGAAGGTGTTTCAGTGTGTGGGGAAGATGTTTCAGTGTGTGGGGAAGTTGTTTCAGTGAGTGGGGAAGTTGTTTCAGTTTGTGAGGATGGGGTTTCAGTGTGTGGGGAAGGTGTTTCAGTGTGTGGGGAAGGGGTTTCAGTGTGTGGGGAAGGGTTTCCAGTATCTGGGGAAGGAGTTTCAGTGTGTGGGGAAGTGTTTCAGTGTGTGGGGAAGATGTTGCAGTGTGTGGGGAAGGATTTCAGTGTGTGGGGAAGGCGTTTCAGTGTGTGGGGAAGCTGTTTCAGTGTGTGGGGAAGGGGTTTCAGTGTGTGGGGAAGCTGTTTCAGTCTGTGGGAATGGGGTTTCAGTGTTTGGGGAAGATGATTCAGTGTGTGAGAGAGGGTTCCAGTGTGTGGGGAAGGGGTTTCAGTGTGTGGGGATGTATTTCTGTGTGTGGGGATGTGTTTCAGTGTGTGGGGAAGGGTTTCAGTGTGTGGGGAAGGTGTTTCAGTGTGTGGGGATGGGTTTCAGTGGGTGTGGAAGGGGTTTCAGTGTGTGGGGAAGGTGTGTCAGTGTGCGGGGAAGTGTTTCAGTGTGTGGGGAAGGGGTTCCATGTGTGGGGAAGGTGTTTCAGTGTGTGGGGAAGGGTTTCAGTGTGTGGGGAAGGTGTTTCAGTGTGTGGGGATGGGTTTCAGTGGGTGTGGAAGGGGTTACAGTGTGTGGGAAAGGTGTTTCAGTGTGTGCGAAATGGGTTTCAGTGTGTGGGGAAGGTGTTTCGGTGTGTGGGGAAGGTATTTTAGTGAGTGGGGAAGGTGTTTCAGTGTGTGGGGAAGATGTTTCAGTGTGTGGGGAAGTTGTTTCAGTGAGTGGGGAAGGGGTTTCAGTGTGTGGGGAATGTGTTTCAGTGTGTTTGGAAGGGTTTCAGTGTGTGGTGAATGGGTTTCAGTGTTTGGGGAAGGGGTTCAGCGAGTGGGGAAGGGGTTTCAGAGTGTGGGGAAGGTGTTTCAGTGTGTGGGGAGGTGTTGCAGTGAGTGGGGATGGTGTTTCAGTGTGTGGGGAAGGTGTTTCAGTGTGTGGGGAAAGGGTTTCAGAGTGTGGGGAAGGGCTTCCAGTGTCTGGGGAAGGAGTTTCAGTGTGTGGGGAAGCGTTTCAGTGCGTGGGGAAGGTGTTTCAGTGTGTGGGGAAGGGTTTCTGTGTGTGGGGAAGGTGTTTCAGTGTGTGGGGAAGGTGTTTCAGTGAGTGGGGATGTGTTGCAATGTGTGGGGATGGGGTTCCAGTATGTGGGGAAGGTGTTTCAGTGTATGGGGAAGGGGTTTCAGTGTGCGGGGAAGGGTTTCCAGTGTCTGGGGAAGGAGTTTCAGTGTGTGGGGAAGTGTTACAGTGTGTGGGGAAGGTGTTTCAGTGTGTGGGGAAGTGTTTCAGTGTGTGGGGAAGGAGTTTCAGTGTCTGGGGAAGCTGTTTCAGTGTGTGTGGAAGTTGTTTCAGTGTGTGGGGAAGGGGATTCAGTGTGTGGGTAAGGGGTTTCAGCGTGTGTGGAAGGGGTTTCAGTGTGTGAGGAAGGTGTGTCAGTGTGCGGGGAAGTGTTTCAGTGTGTGGGGAAGGGGTTCCATGTGTGGGGAATGTGTTTCAGTGTGTGGGGAAGGGTTTCAGTGTGTGGGGAAGGTGTTTCAGTGTGTGGGGATGGGTTTAAGTGGGTGTGGAAGGGGTTACAGTGTGTGGGAAAGGTGTTTCAGTGTGTGCGAAATGGGTTTCAGTGTGTGGGGAAGGTGTTTCGGTGTGTGGGGAAGGTATTTTAGTGAGTGGGGAAGGTGTTTCAGTGTGTGGGGTAGATGTTTCAGTGTGTGGGGAAGTTGTTTCAGTGAGTGGGGAAGTTGTTTCAGTTTGTGAGGATGGGGTTTCAGTTTGTGGGGAAGGTGTTTCAGTGTGTGGGGAAGGGGTTTCAGTGTGTGGGGAAGGGTTTCCAGTATCTGGGGAAGGAGTTTCAGTGTGTGGGGAAGTGTTTCAGTGTGTGGGGAAGGTGTGGCAGTGTGTGGGGAAGGATTTCAGTGTGTGGGGAAGGCGTTTCAGTGTGTGGGGAAGCTGTTTCAGTGTGTGGGGAAGGGGTTTCAGTGTGTGGGGAAGCTGTTTCAGTCTGTGGGAATGGGGTTTCAGTGTTTGGGGAAGATGATTCAGTGTGTGAGAGAGGGTTCCAGTGTGTGGGGAAGGGGTTTCAGTGTGTGGGGATGTATTTCTGTGTGTGGGGATGTGTTTCAGTGTGTGGGGAAGGGTTTCAGTGTGTGGGGAAGGTGTTTCAGTGTGTGGGGATGGGTTTAAGTGGGTGTGGAAGGGGTTTCAGTGTGTGGGGAAGGTGTGTCAGTGTGCGGGGAAGTGTTTCAGTGTTTGGGGAAGGGGTTCAATGTGTGGGGAAGGTATTTCAGTGTGTGGGGAAGGGTTTCAGTGTGTGGGGAAGGTGTTTCAGTGTGTGGGGAAAGGGTTTCAGAGTCTGGGGAAGGGCTTCCAGTGTCTGGGGAAGGAGTTTCAGTGTGTGGGGAAGCGTTTCAGTGCGTGGGGAAGGTGTTTCAGTGTGTGGGGAAGGGTTTCTGTGTGTGGGGAAGGTGTTTCAGTGTGTGGGGAAGGTGTTTCAGTGAGTGGGGATGTGTTGCAATGTGTGGGGATGGGGTTCCAGTATGTGGGGAAGGTGTTTCAGTGTATGGGGAAGGGGTTTCAGTGTGTGGGGAAGGCTTTCCAGTGTCTGGGGAAGGAGTTTCAGTGTGTGGGGAAGTGTTACAGTGTGTGGGGAAGGTGTTTCAGTGTGTGGGGAAGTGTTTCAGTGTGTGGGGAAGGAGTTTCAGTGTCTGGGGAAGCTGTTTCAGTGTGTGTGGAAGTTGTTTCAGTGTGCGGGGATGGGTTTCAGTGTGTGGGTAAGGGGTTTCAGCGTGTGTGGAAGGGGTTTCAGTGTGTGAGGAAGGTGTGTCAGTGTGCGGGGAAGTGTTTCAGTGTGTTGGGAAGGGGTTCCATGTGTGGGGAAGGTGTTTCAGTGTGTGGGGAAGGGTTTCAGTGTGTGGGGAAGGTGTTTCAGTGTGTGGGGATGGGTTTCAGTGGGTGTGGAAGGGGTTACAGTGTGTGGGAAAGGTGTTTCAGTGTGTGCGAAATGGGTTTCAGTGTGTGGGGAAGGTGTTTCGGTGTGTGGGGAAGGTATTTTAGTGAGTGGGGAAGGTGTTTCAGTGTGTGGGGAAGATGTTTCAGTGTGTGGGGAAGTTGTTTCAGTGAGTGGGGAAGGGGTTTCAGTGTGTGGGGAATGTGTTTCAGTGTGTTTGGAAGGGTTTCAGTGTGTGGTGAATGGGTTTCAGTGTTTGGGGAAGGGGTTCAGCGAGTGGGGAAGGGGTTTCAGAGTGTGGGGAAGGTGTTTCAGTGTGTGGGGAGGTGTTGAAGTGAGTGGGGATGGTGTTTCAGTGTGTGGGGAAGGTGTTTCAGTGTGTGGGGAAAGGGTTTCAGAGTGTGAGGAAGGGCTTCCAGTGTCTGGGGAAGGAGTTTCAGTGTGTGGGGAAGCGTTTCAATGTGTGGGGAAGGTGTTTCAGTGTGTGGGGAAGGTGTTTCAGTGAGTGGGAATGTGTTGCAATGTGTGGGGATGGGGTTCCAGTATGTGGGGAAGGTGTTTCAGTGTATGGGGAAGGGGTTTCAGTGTGTCGGGAAGGGTTTCCAGTGTCTGGGGAAGGAGTTTCAGTATGTGGGGAAGTGTTACAGTGTGTGGGGAAGGTGTTTCAGTGTGTGGGGAAGTGTTTCAGTGTGTGGGGAAGGAGTTTCAGTGTCTGGGGAAGCTGTTTTAGTGTGTGTGGAAGTTGTTTCAGTGTGTGGGGATGGGTTTCAGTGTGTGGGTAAGGGGTTTCAGCGTGTGTGGAAGGGGTTTCAGTGTGTGAGGAAGGTGTGTCAGTGTGTGGGGAAGTGTTTCAGTTTGTGCGGAAGGGGTTTCAGTGTGTGGGGCAGGAGTTTCAGTGTGTGGGGAAGGCTTTTCAGTGTGTGGGGAAGCTGTTTCACTGTCTGGGGAAGTTGTTTCAGTGTGTGAGAATGGGTTTCAGTGTGTGCGGAAGGGGTTTCAGTGTGTGGGGAAGGTGTGTCAGTGTGTGGGGAAGGGTTTCCAGTGTCTGGGGAAGGAGTTTCAGTGTGTGGGGGAGTGTTTCAGTGTGTGGGGAAGGTGTTTCAGTGGGTGGGGAAGGGTTTCAGTGTCTGGGGAAGGTGTTTGAGTTTGTGCGGAAAGGGTTTCAGTGTTTGGGGAAGGTGTTTCAGTGTATGGGGAAGGTGTTTCAGTGTGTGGGGAAAGGTTTCAGTGTGTGGGGAAGTTGTTTCAGTGTGTGGGGAAGGTGTTTCAGTGTGTGGGGAAGGGGTTTCAGTGTGTGGGGAAGGGTTTCAGTGTGTGGGGAAGGGTTTTCAGTGTGTGGAGAAGGGTTTCAGTGTGTGGGGAAGGTGTTTCAGTTTGTGCGGAAGGTGTTTCAGTTTGTGGGGAAGATGTTTCAGTGTGTGGGGAAGGTGTTTCAGTATGTGGGGAAGTTGTTTCAGTGTGTGGGGATGGGGTTTCAGTGTGTGGGAAAGGTGTTTCAGTGTGTGGGGAAGGGGTTTCAGTGTGTGGGGAAGGGTATCCAGTGTCTGGGGAAGGAGTTTCAGTGTGTGGGGAAGTGTTTCAGTGAGTGGGGAAGGTGTTTCAGTGTGTGGGGAAGGATTGCAGTGTGTGGGGAAGGCGTTTCAGTGTGTGGGGAAGCTGTTTCAGTGTGTGGGGAAGGGGTTTCAGTGTGTGGCGAAGCAGTTTCAGTGTGTGGGATAGGGTTCCAGTGTGAGGGGAAGGGGTTTCAGTGTGTGGGGAAGGTGTTTCAGTGTGTGGGGAGGTGTTGCAGTGAGTGGGGATGGTGTTTCAGTGTGTGGGGAAGGTGTTTCAGTGTGTGGGGAAAGGGTTCCAGAGTGTGAGGAATGGCTTCCAGTGTCTGGGGAAGGAGTTTCAGTGTGTGGGGAAGCGTTTCAGTGCGTGGGGAAGGTGTTTCAGTGTGTGGGGAAGGGTTTCTGTGTGTGGGGAAGGTGTTTCAGTGTGTGGGGAAGGTGTTTCAGTGAGTGGGAATGTGTTGCAATGTGTGGGGATGGGGTTCCAGTATGTGGGGAAGGTGTTTCAGTGTATGGGGAAGGGGTTTCAGTGTGTGGGGAAGGGTTTCCAGTGTCTGGGGAAGGAGGTTCAGTGTGTGGGGAAGTGTTACAGTGTGTGGGGAAGGTGTTTCAGTGTGTGGGGAAGTGTTTCAGTGTGTGGGGAAGGAGTTTCAGTGTCTGGGGAAGCTGTTTCAGTGTGTGTGGAAGTTGTTTCAGTGTGTGGGGATGGGTTTCAGTGTGTGGGTAAGGGGTTTCAGCGTGTGTGGAAGGGGTTTCAGTGTGTGAGGAAGGTGTTTCAGTGTGTGGGGAAGTGTTTCAGTTTGTGCGGAAGGGGTTTCAGTGTGTGGGGCAGGAGTTTCAGTGTGTGGGGAAGGCTTTTCAGTGAGTGGGGAAGCTGTTTCACTGTCTGGGGAAGTTGTTTCAGTGTGTGAGAATGGGTTTCAGTGTGTGCGGAAGGGGTTTCAGTGTGCGGGGAAGGTGTGTCAGTGTGTGGGGAAGGGTTTCCAGTGTCTGGGGAAGGAGTTTCAGTGTGTGGGGGAGTGTTTCAGTGTGTGGGGAAGGTGTTTCAGTGGGTGGGGAAGGGTTTCAGTGTCTGGGGAAGGTGTTTGAGTTTGTGCGGAAAGGGTTTCAGTGTTTGGGGAAGGTGTTTCGGTGTATGGGGAAGGTGTTTCAGTGTGTGGGGAAAGGTTTCAGTGTGTGGGGAAGTTGTTTCAGTGTGTGGGGAAGGTGTTTCAGTGTGTGGGGAAGGGGTTTCAGTGTGTGGGGAAGGGTTTCAGTGTGTGGGGAAGGGTTTTCAGTGTGTGGAGAAGGGTTTCAGTGTGTGGGGAAGGTGTTTCAGTTTGTGCGGAAGGTGTTTCAGTTTGTGGGGAAGATGTTTCAGTGTGTGGGGAAGGTGTTTCAGTATGTGGGGAAGTTGTTTCAGTGTGTGGGGATGGGGTTTCAGTGTGTGGGAAAGGTGTTTCAGTGTGTGGGGAAGGGGTTTCAGTGTGTGGGGAAGGGTTTCCAGTGTCTGGGGAAGGAGTTTCAGTGTGTGGGGAAGTGTTTCAGTGAGTGGGGAAGGTGTTTCAGTGTGTGGGGAAGGATTGCAGTGTGTGGGGAAGGCGTTTCAGTGTGTGGGGAAGCTGTTTCAGTGTGTGGGGAAGGGGTTTCAGTGTGTGGCGAAGCAGTTTCAGTGTGTGGGATAGGGTTCCAGTGTGTGGGGAAGGGGTTTCAGTGTGTGGGGAAGGTGTTTCAGTGTGTGGGGATGGGTTTCAGTAGGTGTGGAAGGGGTTTCAGTGTGTGGGGATGGGTTTCAGTGGGTGTGGAAGGGGTTTCTGTGTGTGGGGAAGGTGTGTCAGTGTGCGGGGAATTGTTTCAGTGTGTGGGGAAGGGGTTCCATATGTGGGGAAGGTGTTTCAGTGTGTGGGGATGGTTTTCAGTTTGTGGGGATGGGTTTCATTGTGTGTGGAAGTGGTATCAATGTGTGGGGAAGGTGTTTCAGTGTGTGGGGAAGGGGTTTCACTGTGTGGGGAAGATGTTTCTGTGTGTGGGGAAGGTGTTTCAGTGTGTGGGGAAGGCTTTCAGTGTGTGGGGAATGTGCTTCAGTGTGTGCAGAAAGGGTTTCAGTGTGTTGGCAAGGTGTTTCGGTGTGTGGGGAAGGTATTTTAGTGTGTGGCGAAGGGGTTTCAGTGTGTGGGGAAGGTGTTTCAGTGTGTGGGGAAGATGTTTCAGTGTGTGGGAAGGGGTTTCAGTGTGTGGGGAAGGGTTTCAGTGTGTGGGGAAGGGGTTTCAGTGTTTGGGGAACGTGTTTCATTGTATGGGGAAGGGGTTTCAGAGTGTGGGTAAGGGTTTCAGTGTGTGGGGAAGGGTTTTCAGTGAGTGGGGAAGGGGTTTCAGAGTGTGGGAAAGGGTTTCGGTGTGTGGGGAAGGGTATTCAGTGTGTGGGGAAAGGGTTCAGTGTGTGGGGAAGGGTTTCAGTGTGAGGGGAATGTGTTTCAGTGTGTGCGCAAGTGGTTTCAGTGTGTTTGGAAGGTGTTTCAGTGTGTGGGGAAGGGGTATCAGTGTGTGGGGAAGGGGTTTCAGCGTGAGGGGGAGGTGTTTCAGTGTGTGGGGATGTGTTTCAGTGTGTGGGGATGAGTTTCAGTGTGTGGGGAAGGGTTTCAGTGTGTGGGGAAAGTTTTTCAGTGTGTGGGGATGGGTTTCAGTGTGTGGGGATGGGTTTCAGTGTGTGGGGATGGGTTTCAGTGAGTGCAGAAGGAGTTTCAGTGTGTGGGGAAGGTGTTTCAGTGTGTGGGGAAGGGGTTTCAGTGTGTGGTGATGGGTTTCAGTTTGTGGGGATGGGTTTCATTGTGTGCGGAAGGGGTTTCAGTGTGTGGGGAAGGATTTTCAATATGTGGGGAAGGGGTTTCAGTGTCTGGGGAAGGGGTTTCAGTGTGTGGGGAATGTGTTTCAGTGTGTGGGGATGGTTTTCAGTTTGTGGGGATGGGTTTCATTGTGTGTGGAAGTGGTATCAATGTGTGGGGAAGGTGTTTCAGTGTGTGGGGAAGGGGTTTCAGTGTGTGGGGAAGATGTTTCTGTGTGTGGGGAAGGTGTTTCAGTGTGTGGGGAAGGCTTTCAGTGTGTGGGGAATGTGCTTCAGTGTGTGCAGAAAGGGTTTCAGTGTGTTGGCAAGGTGTTTCAGTGTGTGGGGAAGGTATTTTAGTGTGTGGCGAAGGGGTTTCAGTGTGTGGGGAAGGTGTTTCAGTGTGTGGGGAAGATGTTTCAGTGTGTGGGAAGGGGTTTCAGTGTGTGGGGAAGGGTTTCAGTGTGTGGGGAAGGGGTTTCAGTGTTTGGGGAACGTGTTTCATTGTATGGGGAAGGGGTTTCAGAGTGTGGGTAAGGGTTTCAGTGTGTGGGGAAGGGTTTTCAGTGAGTGGGGAAGGGGTTTCAGAGTGTGGGAAAGGGTTTCGGTGTGTGGGGAAGGGTATTCAGTGTGTGGGGAAAGGGTTCAGTGTGTGGGGAAGGGTTTCAGTGTGAGGGGAATGTGTTTCAGTGTGTGCGCAAGTGGTTTCAGTGTGTCTGGAAGGTGTTTCAGTGTGTGGGGAAGGGGTATCAGTGTGTGGGGAAGGGGTTTCAGCGTGAGGGGGAGGTGTTTCAGTGTGTGGGGATGTGTTTCAGTGTGTGGGGATGAGTTTCAGTGTGTGGGGAAGGGTTTCAGTGTGTGGGGAAAGTTTTTCAGTGTGTGGGGATGGGTTTCAGTGTGTGGGGATGGGTTTCAGTGTGTGGGGATGGGTTTCAGTGAGTGCAGAAGGAGTTTCAATGTGTGGGGAAGGTGTTTCAGTGTGTGGGGAAGGGGTTTCAGTGTGTGGTGATGGGTTTCAGTTTGTGGGGATGGGTTTCATTGTGTGCGGAAGGGGTTTCAGTGTGTGGGGAAGGATTTTCAATATGTGGGGAAGGGGTTTCAGTGTCTGGGGAAGGGGTTTCAGTGTGTGGGGAATGTGTTTCAGTGTGTTTGGAACGATTTCAGTGTGTGGGGAATGTGTTTCAGTGTTTGGGGAAGGGTTTCAGCGAGTGGGGAAGGGATTTCAGAGTGTGGGGAAGCTGTTTCAGTGTGTGGGGATGTGTTGCAGTGAGTGGGGATGGTGCTTCAGTGTGTGGGGAAGGTGTTTCAGTGTGTGGGGAAGGGGTTTCAGAGTGTGGGGAAGGGTTTCCAGTGTCTGGGGAAGGAGTTTCAGTGTGTGGGGAAGTGTTTCAGTGTGTGGGGAAGGTGTTTCAGTGTGTGGGGAAGGGTTTCAGTGTGTGGGGAAGGTGTGTCAGTGTGTGGGGAAGTTGTTTCAGTGTGTGGGGATGTGTTGCAGTGTATGGGGATGGGGTTTCAGTGTGTGGGGAAGGTGTTTCAGTGTGTGGGGAAGGGGTTTCAGTGTGTGGGGAAGGGTTTCCGGTGTCTGGGGAATGAGTTTCAGTGTGTGGGGAAGTGTTACAGTGTGTGGGGAAGGTATTTCAGTGTGTGGGGAATGGTTTCATTGGGTGGGGAAGGAGTTTCAGTGTGTGGGGAAGCTGTTTCAGTGTGTGTGGAATTTGTTTCAGTGTGTGGGGATGGGATTCAGTGTGTGGAGATGGGTTACAGCATGTGCGGAAGGGGTTTCAGTGTGTGGGGAAGGTGTGTCAGTGTGTGGGGAAGTGTTTCATTTTGTGCGGAGGGGGTTTCAGTGTGTGGGGCAGGTGTTTCAGTGTGTGGGGAAGGCTTTTCAGTGTGTGGGGAAGCTGTTTCACTGTGTGGGGAAGTTGTTTCAGTGTGTGAGAATGGGTTTCAGTGTGTGGGGATGGGTTTCAGTGTGTGCGGAAGGGGTTTCAGTGTGTGGGGAAGGTCTGTCAGTGTGTGGGGAAGGGTTTCCAGTGTCTGGGGAAGGAGTTTCAGTGTGTGGGGGAGTGTTTCAGTGTGTGGGGAAGGTGTTTCAGTGGGTGGGGAACGGTTTCAGTGTCTGAGGAAGGTGTTTCAGTTTGTGCGGAAGGGGTTTCAGTGTTTGGGGAAGGTGTTTCTGTGTATGGGGAAGGTGTTTCAGTGTGTGGGGAAAGGTTTCAGTGTGTGGGGAAGTTGTTTCAGTGTGTGGGGAAGGTGTTGCAGGGTGTGGGGAAGGGGTTTCAGTGTGCGGGGAAGGGTTTCAGTGTGTGTGGAAGGGGTTTCAGTGTGTGGGGAAGGGTTTCAGTGTGTGGGGAAGGTGTTTCAGTTTGTGCGGAAGGTGTTTCAGTTTGTGGGGAATGTGTTTCAGAGTGTGGGGAAGGTGTTTCAGTGTGTGGGGAAGTTGTTTCAGTTTGTGGGGATGGGGTTTCAGTGTGTGGGGAAGGTGTTTCAGTGTGTGGGGAAGGGGTTTCAGTGTGTGGGGAAGGGTTTCCAGTGTCTGGGGAAGGAGTTTCAGTGTGTGGGGAAGTGTTTCAGTGTGTGGGGAAGGTGTTTCAGTGTGTGGGGAAGGATTTCAGTGTGTGGGGAAGGCGTTTCAGTGTGTGGGGAAGCTGTTTCAGTGTGTGGGGAAGGGGTTTCAGTGTGTGGGGAAGGTGTTTCAGTCTGTGGGGATGGGGTTTTAGTGTTTGGGGAAGATGATTCAGTGTGTGGGAGAGGGTTCCAGTGTGTGGGGAAGGGGTTTCAGTGTGTGGGGAAGGGTTTCCAGTGTCTGGGGAAGGAGTTTCAGTGTGTGGGGAAGTGTTTCAGTGTGTGGGGAAGGTGTTTCAGTGTGTGGGGAAGGATTTCAGTGTGTGGGGAAAGCGTTTCAGTGTGTGGGGAAGCTGTTTCAGTGTGTGGGGAAGGGGTTTCAGTGTGTGGGGAAGGTGTTTCAGTCCGTGGGGATGGGGCTTCAGTGTTTGGGGAAGATGATTCAGTGTGTGGGAGAGGGTTCCAGTGTGTGGGGAAGGGGTTTCAGTGTGTGGGGATGTATTTCTGTGTGTGGGGATGTGTTTCAGTGTGTGGGGAAGGGTTTCAGTGTGTGGGGAAGGTGTTTCAGTGTGTGGGGATGGGTTTCAGTGGGTGTGGAAGGGGTTTCAGTGTGTGGGGAAGGTGTGTCAGTGTGCGGGGAAGTGTTTCAGTGTATGGGGAAGGGTTTCCATGTGTGGGGAAGGTGTTTCAGTGTGTGGGGAAGGGTTTCAGTGTGTGGGGAAGGTGTTTCAGTGTGTGGGGATGGGTTTCAGTGGGTGTGGAAGGGGTTTCAGTGTGTGGGAAAGGTGTTTCAGTGTGTGGGGAAGGGATTTCAGAGTGTGGGGAAGCGTTTCCAGTGTCTGGGGAAGGAGTTTCAGTCTTTGGGGAAGCGTTTCAGTGTGTGGGGAATGTGTTTCAGTGTGTGGGGAAGGGTTTCAGTGTGTGGGGAAGGTGTGTCAGTGTGTGGGGAAGGTGTTTCAGTGTGTGGGGATGTGTTGCAGTGTGTGGGGATGGGGTTTCAGTGTGTGGGGAAGGGGTTTCAGTGTGTGGGGAAGGGTTTCCAGTGTCTGGGGAAGGAGTTTCAGTGTGTGGGGAAGTGTTTCAGTGTGTGGGGAAGGTGTTTCAGTGTGTGGGGAAGGATTTCAGTGTGTGGGGAAGGCGTTTCAGAGTGTGGGGAAGCTGTTTCAGTGTGTGGGGAAGGGGTTTCAGTGTGTGGGGAAGGTGTTTCAGTCTGTGGGGATGGGGTTTCAGTGTTTGGGGAAGATGATTCAGTGTGTGGGAGATGGTTCCAGTGTGCGGGGAAGGGGTTTCAGTGTGTGGGGATGTATTTCTGTGTGTGGGGATGTGTTTCAGTGTGTGGGGAAGGGTTTCAATGTGTGGGGAAGGTGTTTCAGTTTGTGGGGATGGGTTTCAGTGGGTGTGGAAGGGGTTTCAGTGTGTGGGGAAGGTGTGTCAGTGTGCGGGGAAGTGTTTCAGTGTGTGGGGAAGGGGTTCCATGTGTGGGGAAGGTGTTTCAGTGTGTGGGGAAGGGTTTCAGTGTGTGGGGAAGGTGTTTCAGTGTGTGGGGATGGGTTTCAGTGGGTGTGGAAGGGGTTTCAGTGTGTGGGAAAGGTGTTTCAGTGTGTCGGGAAGGGGTTTCAGAGTGTGGGGAAGCGTTTCCAGTGTCTGGGGAAGGAGTTTCAGTCTGTGGGGAAGCGTTTCAGTGTGTGGGGAATGTGTTTCAGTGTGTGGGGAAGGGTTTCAGTGTGTGGGGAAGGTGTGTCAGTGTGTGGGGAAGGTGTTTCAGTGTGTGGGGATGTGTTGCAGTGTGTGGGGATGGGGTTTCAGTGTGTGGGGAAGGTGTTTCAGTGTGTGGGGAAGGGGTTTCAGTGTGTGGGGAAGGGTTTCCAGTGTCTGGGGAAGGAGTTTCAGTGTGTGGGGAAGTGTTACAGTGTGTTGGGAAGGTGTTTCAGTGTGTTGGGAATGGTTTCAGTGTGTGGGGAAGGTGTGTCAGTGTGCGGGGAAGTGTTTCAGTGTATGGGGAAGGGTTTCCATGTATGGGGAAGGTGTTTCAGTGTGTGGGGAAGGGTTTCAGTGTGTGGGGAAGGTGTTTCAGTGTGTGGGGATGGGTTTCAGTGGGTGTGGAAGGGGTTTCAGTGTGTGGGAAAGGTGTTTCAGTGTGTGGGGAAGGGATTTCAGAGTGTGGGGAAGCGTTTCCAGTGTGTGGGGAAGGAGTTTCAGTCTGTGGGGAAGCGTTTCAGTGTGTGGGGAATGTGTTTCAGTGTGTGGGGAAGGGTTTCAGTGTGTGGGGAAGGTGTGTCAGTGTGTGGGGAAGGTGTTTCAGTGTGTGGGGATGTGTTGCAGTGTGTGGGGATGGGGTTTCAGTGTGTGGGGAAGGTGTTTCAGTGTGTGGGGAAGGGGTTTCAGTGTGTGGGGAAGGTTTTCCAGTGTCTGGGGAAGGAGTTTCAGTGTGTGGGGAAGTGTTTCAGTGTGTGGGGAAGGTGTTTCAGTGTGTGGGGAAGGATTTCAGTGTGTGGGGAAGGCGTTTCAGTGTGTGGGGAAGCTGTTTCAGTGTGTGGGGAAGGGGTTTCAGTGTGTGGGGAAGGTGTTTCAGTCTGTGGGGATGGGGTTTCAGTGTTTGGGGAAGATGATTCAGTGCGTGGGAGATGGTTCCAGTGTGTGGGGAAGGGGTTTCAGTGTGTGGGGATGTATTTCTGTGTGTGGGGATGTGTTTCAGTGTGTGGGGAAGGGTTTCAGTGTGTGGGGAAGGTGTTTCAGTGTGTGGGGATGGGTTTCAGTGGGTGTGGAAGGGGTTTCAGTGTGTGGGAAAGGTGTTTCAGTGTGTGGGGAAGGGGTTTCAGAGTGTGGGGAAGCGTTTCCAGTGTCTGGGGAAGGAGTTTCAGTCTGTGGGGAAGCGTTTCAGTGTGTGGGGAATGTGTTTCAGTGTGTGGGGAAGGGTTTCAGTGTGTGGGGAAGGTGTGTCAGTGTGTGGGGAAGGTGTTTCAGTGTGTGGGGATGTGTTGCAGTGTGTGGGGATGGGGTTTCAGTGTGTGGGGAAGGTGTTTCAGTGTGTGGGGAAGGGGTTTCAGTGTGTGGGGAAGGGTTTCCAGTGTCTGGGGAAGGAGTTTCAGTGTGTGGGGAAGTGTTTCAGTGTGTGGGGAAGGTGTTTCAGTGTGTGGGGAAGGATTTCAGTGTGTGGGGAAGGCGTTTCAGAGTGTGGGGAAGCTGTTTCAGTGTGTGGGGAAGGGGTTTCAGTGTGTGAGGAAGGTGTTTCAGTCTGTGGGGAAGGGGTTTCAGTGTTTGGGGAAGATGATTCAGTGTGTGGGAGATGGTTCCAGTGTGTGGGGAAGGGGTTTCAGTGTGTGGGGATGTATTTCTGTGTGTGGGGATGTGTTTCAGTGTGTGGGGAAGGGTTTCAATGTGTGGGGAAGGTGTTTCAGTTTGTGGGGATGGGTTTCAGTGGGTGTGGAAGGGGTTTCAGTGTGTGGGGAAGGTGTGTCAGTGTGCGGGGAAGTGTTTCAGTGTGTGGGGAAGGGGTTCCATGTGTGGGGAAGGTGTTTCAGTGTGTGGGGAAGGGTTTCAGTGTGTGGGGAAGGTGTTTCAGTGTGTGGGGATGGGTTTCAGTGGGTGTGGAAGGGGTTTCAGTGTGTGGGAAAGGTGTTTCAGTGTGTGGGGAAGGGGTTTCAGAGTGTGGGGAAGCGTTTCCAGTGTCTGGGGAAGGAGTTTCAGTCTGTGGGGAAGCGTTTCAGTGTGTGGGGAATGTGTTCCAGTGTGTGGGGAAGGGTTTCAGTGTGTGGGGAAGGTGTGTCAGTGTGTGGGGAAGGTGTTTCAGTGTGTGGGGATGTGTTGCAGTGTGTGGGGATGGGGTTTCAGTGTGTGGGGAAGGTGTTTCAGTGTGTGGGGAAGGGGTTTCAGTGTGTGGGGAAGGGTTTCCAGTGTCTGGGGAAGGAGTTTCAGTGTGTGGGGATGTGTTACAGTGTGTTGGGAAGGTGTTTCAGTGTGTTGGGAATGGTTTCAGTGTGTGGGGAAGGTGTGTCAGTGTGCGGGGAAGTGTTTCAGTGTATGGGGAAGGGTTTCCATGTATGGGGAAGGTGTTTCAGTGTGTGGGGAAGGGTTTCAGTGTGTGGGGAAGGTGTTTCAGTGTGTGGGGATGGGTTTCAGTGGGTGTGGAAGGGGTTTCAGTGTGTGGGAAAGGTGTTTCAGTGTGTGGGGAAGGGATTTCAGAATGTGGGGAAGCGTTTCCAGTGTCTGGGGAAGGAGTTTCAGTCTGTGGGGAAGCGTTTCAGTGTGTGGGGAATGTGTTTCAGTGTGTGGGGAAGGGTTTCAGTGTGTGGGGAAGGTGTGTCAGTGTGTGGGGAAGGTGTTTCAGTGTGTGGGGATGTGTTGCAGTGTGTGGGGATGGGGTTTCAGTGTGTGGGGAAGGTGTTTCAGTGTGTGGGGAAGGGGTTTCAGTGTGTGGGGAAGTGTTTCCAGTGTCTGGGGAAGGAGTTTCTGTGTGTGGGGAAGTGTTTCAGTGTGTGGGGAAGGTGTTTCAGTGTGTGGGGAAGGATTTCAGTGTGTGGGGAAGGCGTTTCAGTGTGTGGGGAAGCTGTTTCAGTGTGTGGGGAAGGGGTTTCAGTGTGTGGGGAAGGTGTTTCAGGCTGTGGGGATGGGGTTTCAGTGTTTGGGGAAGATGATTCAGTGCGTGGGAGATGGTTCCAGTGTGTGGGGAAGGGGTTTCAGTGTGTGGGGATGTATTTCTGTGTGTGGGGATGTGTTTCAGTGTGTGGGGAAGGGTTTCAGTGTGTGGGGAAGGTGTTTCAGTTTGTGGGGATGGGTTTCAGTGGGTGTGGAAGGGGTTTCAGTGTGTGGGGAAGGTGTGTCAGTGTGCGGGGAAGTGTTTCAGTGTGTGGGGAAGGGGTTCCATGTGTGGGGAAGGTGTTTCAGTGTGTGGGGAAGGGTTTCAGTGTGTGGGGAAGGTGTTTCAGTGTGTGGGGATGGGTTTCAGTGGGTGTGGAAGGGGTTTCAGTGTGTGGGAAAGGTGTTTCAGTGTGTGGGGAAGGGGTTTCAGAGTGTGGGGAAGCGTTTCCAGTGTCTGGGGAAGGAGTTTCAGTCTGTGGGGAAGCGTTTCAGTGTGTGGGGAATGTGTTTCAGTGTGTGGGGAAGGGTTTCAGTGTGTGGGGAAGTTGTGTCAGTGTGTGGGGAAGTTGTTTCAGTGTGTGGGGATGTGTTGCAGTGTGTGGGGATGGGGTTTCAGTGTGTGGGGAAGGTGTTTCAGTGTGTGGGGAAGGGGTTTCAGTGTGTGGGGAAGGGTTTCCAGTGTCTGGGGAAGGAGTTTCAGTGTGTGGGGAAGTGTTACAGTGTGTGGGGAAGGTGTTTCAGTGTGTTGGGGAGGGTTTCAGTGTGTGGGGAAGGAGTTTCAGTGTGTGGGGAAGCTGTTTCACTGTGTGTGGAAGTTGTTTCAGTGTGTGGGGATGGGTTTCAGTGTGTGGAGATGGGTTTCAGTGTGTGGGGAAGGAGTGTCAGTGTGTGGGGAAGTGTTTCAGTTTGTGCGGAAGGGGTTTCAGTGTGTGGGGCAGGTGTTTCAGTGTGTGGGGAAGGCTTTTCAGTTTGTGGGGAAGCTGTTTCACTGTGTGGGGAAGTTGTTTCAGTGTGTGAGAATGGGTTTCAGTGTGTGGGGATGGGTTTCAGTGTGTGCGGAAGGGGTTTCAGTGTGTGGGTAAGGTGTGTCAGTGTGTGGGGAAGGGTTTCCAGTGTCTGGGGAAGGAGTTTCAGTGTGTGGGGGAGTGTTTCAGTGTGTGGGGAAGGTGTTTCAGTGGGTTGGGAAGGGTTTCAGTGTCTGAGGAAGGTGTTTCAGTTTGTGCGGAAGGGGTTTCAGTGTTTGGGGAAGGTGTTTCTGTGAATGGGGAAGGTGTTTCAGTGTTTGGGGAAAGGTTTCAGTGTGTGGGGAAGTTGTTTCAGTGTGTGGGGAAGGTGTTTCAGGGTGTGGGGAAGGGGTTTCAGTGTGTGGGGAAGTGTTTCAGTGTGTGGGGAAGGGGTTTCAGTGTGTGGGGAAGGGTTTCAGTGTGTGGGGAAGGTGTTTCAGTTTGTGCGGAAGGTGTTTCAGTTTGTGGGGAATGTGTTTCAGTGTGTGGGGAAGGTGTTTCAGTGTGCGGTGAAGTTGTTTCAGTGTGTGGGGATGGGGTTTCAGTGTGTGGGGAAGGTGTTTCTGTGAATGGGGAAGGTGTTTCAGTGTTTGGGGAAAGGTTTCAGTGTGTGGGGAAGTTGTTTCAGTGTGTGAGGAAGGTGTTTCAGGGTGTGGGGAAGGGGTTTCAGTGTGTGGGGAAGGGTTTCAGTGTGTGGGGAAGGGGTTTCAGTGTGTGGGGAAGGGTTTCAGTGTGTGGGGAAGGTGTTTCAGTTTGTGCGGAAGGTGTTTCAGTTTGTGGGGAATGTGTTTCAGTGTGTGGGGAAGGTGTTTCAGTGTGCGGGGAAGTTGTTTCAGTGTGTGGGAATGGGGTTTCAGTGTGTGGGGAAGGTGTTTCAGTGTGTGGGGAAGGGGGTTCAGTGTGTGGGGAAGGGATTCAGTGTCTGGGGAAGGAGTTTCAGTGTGTGGGGAAGTGTTTCAGTGTGTGGGGAATGTGTTTCAGTGTGTGGGGAAGGATTTCAGTGTGTGGGGAAGGCGTATCAGTGTGTGGGGAAGGGGTTTCAGTGTGTGGGGAAGCTGTTTCAGTCTGTGGGGAATGGGTTTCAGTGTTTGGGGAAGCTGTTTCAGTGTGTGGGTAAGGGGTTTCAGTGTGTGGGGAAGCTGTTTCAGTCTGTGGGGAATGGGTTTCAGTGTTTGGGGAAGCTGTTTCAGTGTGTGGGGAAGGGGTTTCAGTGTGTGGGGAAGCTGCTTCAGTCTGTGGGGAAGGTGTGTCAGTGTGTGGGGAGGGTGTTTCAGTGTGTGGGGATGTGTTGCAATGTGTGGGGATGGGGTTTCAGTGTGTGGGGAAGGTGTTTCAGTGTGTGGGGAAGGGGTTTCAGTGTGTGGGGAAGGGTTTCCAGTGTCTGGGGAAGGAGTTTCAGTGTGTGGGGAAGTGTTACAGTGTGTGGGGAAGGTGTTTCAGTATGTGGGGAAGGGTTTCAGTGTGTGGGGAAGGAGTTTCAGTGTGTGGGGAAGCTGTTTCAGTGTGTGTGGAAGATGTTTCAGTGCGTGGGGATGGGTTTCAGTGTGTGGAGATGGGTTTCAGCGTGTGTGGAAGGGGTTTCAGTGTGTGGGGATGGTGTGTCAGTGTGTGGGGAAGTGTTTCAGTTTGTGCGGAAGGGGTTTCAGTGTGTGGGGAAGCTGTTTCACTGTGTGGGGAAGTTGTTTCAGTGTGTGAGAATGGGTTTCAGTGTGTGGGGATTGGTTTCAGTGTGTGCGGAAGGGGTTTCAGTGTGTGGGGAAGGTGTGGCAGTGTGTGGGGAAGGGTTTCCAGTGTCTGGGGAAGGAGTTTCAGTGTGTGGGGGAGTGTTTCAGTGTGTGGGGAAGGTGTTTCAGTGGGTGGGGAAGGGTTTCAGTGTCTGAGGAAGGTGTTTGAGTTTGTGCGGAAGGGGTTTCAGTGTTTGGGGAAGGTGTTTCTGTGTATGGGGAAGGTGTTTCAGTGTGTGGGGAAAGGTTTCAGTGTGTGGGGAAGTTGCTTCAGTGTGTGGGGAAGGGATTCAGTGTCTGGGGAAGGAGTTTCAGTGTGTGGGGAAGTGTTTCAGTGTGTGGGGAATGTGTTTCAGTGTGTGGGGAAGGATTTCAGTGTGTGGGGAAGGCGTTTCAGTGTGTGGGGAAGGGGTTTCAGTGTGTGGGGAAGCTGTTTCAGTCTGTGGGGAATGGGTTTCAGTGTTTGGGGAAGCTGTTTCAGTGTGTGGGGAAGGGGTTTCAGTGTGTGGGGAAGCTGTTTCAGTCTGTGGGGAATTGGTTTCAGTGTTTGGGGAAGCTGTTTCAGTGTGTGGGGAAGGGGTTTCAGTATGTGGGGAAGCTGCTTCAGTCTGTGGGGAAGGTGTGTCAGTGTGTGGGGAGGGTGTTTCAGTGTGTGGGGATGTGTTGCAATGTGTGGGGATGGGGTTTCAGTGTGTGGGGAAGGTGTTTCAGTGTGTGGGGAAGGGGTTTCAGTGTGTGGGGAAGGGTTTCCAGTGTCTGGGGAAGGAGTTTCAGTGTGTGGGGAAGTGTTACAGTGTGTGGGGAAGGTGTTTCAGTGTGTGGGGAAGGGTTTCAGTGTGTGGGGAAGGAGTTTCAGTGTGTGGGGAAGCTGTTTCAGTGTGTGTGGAAGTTGTTTCAGTGCGTGGGGATGGGTTTCAGTGTGTGGAGATGGGTTTCAGCGTGTGTGGAAGAGGTTTCAGTGGGTGGGGAAGGTGTGTCTGTGTGTGGGGAAGTGTTTCAGTTTGTGCGGAAGGGGTTTCAGTGTGTGGGGAAGCTGTTTCACTGTGTGGGGAAGTTGTTTCAGTGTGTGAGAATGGGTTTCAGTGTGTGGGGATGGGTTTCAGTGTGTGGGGAATAGGTTTCAGTGTTTGGGGAAGCTGTTTCAGTGTGTGGGGAAGGGGTTTCAGTGTGTGGGGAAGGTGTGGCAGTATGTGGGGAAGGGTTTTCAGTGTCTGGGGAAGGAGTTTCAGTGTGTGGGGGAGTGTTTCAGTGTGTGGGGAAGGTGTTTCAGTGGGTGGGGAAGGGTTTCAGTGTCTGAGGAAGGTGTTTCAGTTTGTGCGGAAGGGGTTTCAGTGTTTGGGGAAGGTGTTTCTGTAATGGGGAAGGTGTTTCAGTGTGTGGGGAAAGGTTTCAGTGTGTGGGGAAGTTGCTTCAGTGTGTGGGGAAGGGATTCAGTGTCTGGGGAAGGAGTTTCAGTGTGTGGGGAAGTGTTTCAGTGTGTGGGGAATGTGTTTCAGTGTGTGGGGAAGGATTTCAGTGTGTGGGGAAGGCGTTTCAGTGTGTGGGGAAGGGGTTTCAGTGTGTGGGGAAGCTGTTTCAGTCTGTGGGGAATGGGTTTCAGTGTTTGGGGAAGCTGTTTCAGTGTGTGGGGAAGGGGTTTCAGTTTGTGGGGAAGCTGTTTCAGTCTGTGGGGAATGGGTTTCAGTGTTTGGGGAAGCTGTTTCAGTGTGTGGGGAAGGGGTTTCAGTGTGTGGGGAAGCTGCTTCAGTCTGTGGGGAAGGTGTGTCAGTGTGTGGGGAGGGTGTTTCAGTGTGTGGGGATGTGTTGCAATGTGTGGGGATGGGGTTTCAGTGTGTGGGGAAGGTGTTTCAGTGTGTGGGGAAGGGGTTTCAGTGTGTGGGGAAGGGTTTCCAGTGTCTGGGGAAGGAGTTTCAGTGTGTGGGGAAGTGTTACAGTGTGTGGGGAAGGTGTTTCAGTGTGTGGGGAAGGGTTTCAGTGTGTGGGGAAGGAGTTTCAGTGTGTGGGGAAGCTGTTTCAGTGTGTGTGGAAGTTGTTTCAGTGCGTGGGGATGGGTTTCAGTGTGTGGAGATGGGTTTCAGCGTGTGTGGAAGGGGTTTCAGTGTGTGGGGAAGGTGTGTCAGTGTGTGGGGAAGTGTTTCAGTTTGTGCGGAAGGGGTTTCAGTGTGTGGGGAAGCTGTTTCACTGTGTGGGGAAGTTGTTTCAGTGTGTGAGAATGGGTTTCAGTGTGTGGGGATGGGTTTCAGTGTGTGCGGAAGGGGTTTCAGTGTGTGGGGAAGGTGTGGCAGTGTGTGGGGAAGGGTTTCCAGTGTCTGGGGAAGGAGTTTCAGTGTGTGGGGGAGTGTTTCAGTGTGTGTGGAAGGTGTTTCAGTGGGTGGGGAAGGGTTTCAGTGTCTGAGGAAGGTGTTTCAGTTTGTGCGGAAGGGGTTTCAGTGTTTGGGGAAGGTGTTTCTGTGTATGGGGAAGGTGTTTCAGTGTGTGGGGAAAGGTTTCAGTGTGTGGGGAAGTTGCTTCAGTGTGTGGGGAAGGTGTTTCAGTGTGTGGGGATGGGTTTCAGTGGGTGTGGAAGGGGTTTCAGTGTGTGGGGAAGGTGTGTCAGTGTGCGTGGAAGTGTTTCAGTGTATGGGGAAGGGTTTCCATGTGTGGGGAAGGTGTTTCAGTGTGTGGGGAAGGGTTTCAGTGTGTGGGGAAGGTGTTTCAGTGTGTGGGGATGGGTTTCAGTGGGTGTGGAAGGGGTTTCAGTGTGTGGGAAATGTGTTTCAGTGTGTGGGGAAGGGATTTCAGAGTGTGGGGAACCGTTTCCAGTGTCTGGGGAAGGAGTTTCAGTCTGTGGGGAAGCGTTTCAGTGTGTGGGGAATGTGTTTCAGTGTGTGGGGAAGGGTTTCATTGTGTGGGGAAGGTGTGTCAGTGTGTGGGGAAGGTGTTTCAGTGTGTGGGGATGTGTTGCAGTGTGTGGGGATGGGGTTTCAGTGTGTGGGGAAGGTGTTTCAGTGTGTGGGGAAGGGGTTTCAGTGTGTGGGGAAGGGTTTCCAGTGTCTGGGGAAGGAGTTTCAGTGTGTGGGGAAGTGTTTCAGTGTGTGGGGAAGGTGTTTCAGTGTGTGGGGAAGGATTTCAGTGTGTGGGGAAGGCGTTTCAGTGTGTGGGGAAGCTGTTTCAGTGTGTGGGGAAGGGGTTTCAGTGTGTGGGGAAGGTGTTTCAGTCTGTGGGGATGGGGTTTCAGTGTTTGGGGAAGATGATTCAGTGTGTGGGAGATGGTTCCAGTGTGTGGGGAAGGGGTTTCAGTGTGTGGGGATGTATTTCTGTGTGTGGGGATGTGTTTCAGTGTGTGGGGAAGGGTTTCAGTGTGGGGAAGGTGTTTCAGTTTGTGGGGATGGGTTTCAGTGGGTGTGGAAGGGGTTTCAGTGTGTGGGGAAGGTGTGTCAGTGTGCGGGGAAGTGTTTCAGTGTGTGGGGAAGGGGTTCCATGTGTGGGGAAGGTGTTTCAGTGTGTGGGGAAGGGTTTCAGTGTGTGGGGAAGGTGTTTCAGTGTGTGGGGATGGGTTTCAGTGGGTGTGGAAGGGGTTTCAGTGTGTGGGAAAGGTGTTTCAGTGTGTGGGGAAGGGGTTTCAGATTGTGGGAAAGGTGTTTCAGTGTGTGGGGAAGGGGTTTCAGTGTTTGGGGAAGGTGTTTCTGTGTATGGGGAAGGTGTTTCAGTGTGTGGGGAAAGGTTTCAGTGTGTGGGGAAGTTGCTTCAGTGTGTGGGGAAGGTGTTTCAGTGTGTGGGGATGGGTTTCAGTGGGTGTGGAAGGGGTTTCAGTGTGTGGGGAAGGTGTGTCAGTGTGCGGGGAAGTGTTTCAGTGTATGGGGAAGGGTTTCCATGTGTGGGGAAGGTGTTTCAGTGTGTGGGGAAGGGTTTCAGTGTGTGGGGAAGGTGTTTCAGTGTGTGGGGATGGGTTTCAGTGGGTGTGGAAGGGGTTTCAGTGTGTGGGAAATGTGTTTCAGTGTGTGGGGAAGGGATTTCAGAGTGTGGGGAAGCGTTTCCAGTGTCTGGGGAAGGAGTTTCAGTCTGTGGGGAAGCGTTTCAGTGTGTGGGGAATGTGTTTCAGTGTGTGGGGAAGGGTTTCATTGTGTGGGGAAGGTGTGTCAGTGTGTGGGGAAGGTGTTTCAGTGTGTGGGGATGTGTTGCAGTGTGTGGGGATGGGGTTTCAGTGTGTGGGGAAGGTGTTTCAGTGTGTGGGGAAGGGGTTTCAGTGTGTGGGGAAGGGTTTCCAGTGTCTGGGGAAGGAGTTTCAGTGTGTGGGGAAGTGTTTCAGTGTGTGGGGAAGGTGTTTCAGTGTGTGGGGAAGGATTTCAGTGTGTGGGGAAGGCGTTTCAGTGTGTGGGGAAGCTGTTTCAGTGTGTGGGGAAGGGGTTTCAGTGTGTGGGGAAGCTGTTTCAGTCTGTGGGGATGGGGTTTCAGTGTTTGGGGAAGATGATTCAGTGTGTGGGAGATGGTTCCAGTGTGTGGGGAAGGGGTTTCAGTGTGTGGGGATGTATTTCTGTGTGTGGGGATGTGTTTCAGTGTGTGGGGAAGGGTTTCAGTGTGTGGGGAAGGTGTTTCAGTTTGTGGGGATGGGTTTCAGTGGGTGTGGAAGGGGTTTCAGTGTGTGGGGAAGGTGTGTCAGTGTGCGGGGAAGTGTTTCAGTGTGTGGGGAAGGGGTTCCATGTGTGGGGAAGGTGTTTCAGTGTGTGGGGAAGGGTTTCAGTGTGTGGGGAAGGTGTTTCAGTGTGTGGGGATGGGTTTCAGTGGGTGTGGAAGGGGTTTCAGTGTGTGGGAAAGGTGTTTCAGTGTGTGGGGAAGGGGTTTCAGAGTGTGGGGAAGCGTTTCCAGTGTCTGGGGAAGGAGTTTCAGTCTGTGGGGAAGCGTTTCAGTGTGTGGGGAATGTGTTCCAGTGTGTGGGGAAGGGTTTCAGTGTGTGGGGAAGGTGTGTCAGTGTGTGGGGAAGGTGTTTCAGTGTGTGGGGATGTGTTGCAGTGTGTGGGGATGGGGTTTCAGTGTGTGGGGAAGGTGTTTCAGTGTGTGGGGAAGGGGTTTCAGTGTGTGGGGAAGGGTTTCCAGTGTCTGGGGAAGGAGTTTCAGTGTGTGGGGAAGTGTTACAGTGTGTGGGGAAGGTGTTTCAGTGTGTTGGGAAGGGTTTCAGTGTGTGGGGAAGGAGTTTCAGTGTGTGGGGAAGCTGTTTCACTGTGTGTGGAAGTTGTTTCAGTGTGTGGGGATGGGTTTCAGTGTGTGGAGATGGGTTTCAGTGTGTGGGGAAGGAGTGTCAGTGTGTGGGGAAGTGTTTCAGTTTGTGCGGAAGGGGTTTCAGTGTGTGGGGCAGGTGTTTCAGTGTGTGGGGAAGGCTTTTCCGTTTGTGGGGAAGCTGTTTCACTGTGTGGGGAAGTTGTTTCAGTGTGTGAGAATGGGTTTCAGTGTGTGGGGATGGGTTTCAGTGTGTGCGGAAGGGGTTTCAGTGTGTGGGGAAGGTGTGTCAGTGTGTGGGGAAGGGTTTCCAGTGTCTGGGGAAGGAGTTTCAGTGTGTGGGGGAGTGTTTCAGTGTGTGGGGAAGGTGTTTCAGTGGGTGGGGAAGGGTTTCAGTGTCTGAGGAAGGTGTTTCAGTTTGTGCGGAAGGGGTTTCAGTGATTGGGGAAGGTGTTTCTGTGAATGGGGAAGGTGCTTCAGTGTTTGGGGAAAGGTTTCAGTGTGTGGGGAAGTTGTTTCAGTGTGTGGGGAAGGTGTTTCAGGGTGTGGGGAAGGGGTTTCAGTGTGTGGGGAAGGGTTTCAGTGTGTGGGGAAGGGGTTTCAGTGTGTGGGGAAGGGTTTCAGTGTGTGGGGAAGGTGTTTCAGTTTGTGCGGAAGGTGTTTCAGTTTGTGGGGAATGTGTTTCAGTGTGTGGGGAAGGTGTTTCAGTGTGCGGTGAAGTTGTTTCAGTGTGTGGGGATGGGGTTTCAGTGTGTGGGGAAGGTGTTTCTGTGAATGGGGAAGGTGTTTCAGTGTTTGGGGAAAGGTTTCAGTGTGTGGGGAAGTTGTTTCAGTGTGTGGGGAAGGTGTTTCAGGGTGTGGGGAAGGGGTTTCAGTGTGTGGGGAAGGGTTTCAGTGTGTGGGGAAGGGATTTCAGTGTGTGGGGAAGGGTTTCAGTGTGTGGGGAAGGTGTTTCAGTTTGTGCGGAAGGTGTTTCAGTTTGTGGGGAATGTGTTTCAGTGTGTGGGGAAGGTGTTTCAGTGTGCGGTGAAGTTGTTTCAGTGTGTGGGAATGGGGTTTCAGTGTGTGGGGAAGGTGTTTCAGTGTGTGGGGAAGGGGGTTCAGTGTGTGGGGAAGGGATTCAGTGTCTGGGGAAGGAGTTTCAGTGTGTGGGGAAGTGTTTCAGTGTGTGGGGAATGTGTTTCAGTGTGTGGGGAAGGATTTCAGTGTGTGGGGAAGGCGTTTCAGTGTGTGGGGAAGCTGTTTCAGTGTGTGGGGAAGGGGTTTCAGTGTGTGGGGAAGCTGTTTCAGTCTATGGGGAATGGGTTTCAGTGTTTGGGGAAGCTGTTTCAGTGTGTGGGGAAGGGGTTTCAGTGTGTGGGGAAGCTGCTTCAGTCTGTGGGGAAGGTGTGTCAGTGTGTGGGGAGGGTGTTTCAGTGTGTGGGGATGTGTTGCAATGAGTGAGGATGGGGTTTCAGTGTGTGGGGAAGGTGTTTCAGTGTGTGGGGAAGGGGTTTCAGTGTGTGGGGAAGGGTTTCCAGTGTCTGGGGAAGGAGTTTCAGTGTGTGGGGAAGTGTTACAGTGTGTGGGGAAGGTGTTTCAGTATGTGGGGAAGGGTTTCAGTGTGTGGGGAAGGAGTTTCAGTGTGTGGGGAAGCTGTTTCAGTGTGTGTGGAAGTTGTTTCAGTGCGTGGGGATGGGTTTCAGTGTGTGGAGATGGGTTTCAGCGTGTGTGGAAGGGGTTTCAGTGTGTGGGGAAGGTGTGTCAGTGTGTGGGGAAGTGTTTCAGTTTGTGCGGAAGGGGTTTCAGTGTGTGGGGAAGCTGTTTCACTGTGTGGG
Source organism: Heterodontus francisci (assembly GCF_036365525.1). Taxonomy (NCBI): domain Eukaryota; kingdom Metazoa; phylum Chordata; class Chondrichthyes; order Heterodontiformes; family Heterodontidae; genus Heterodontus; species Heterodontus francisci. Next base: position 157,205,294 of record NC_090376.1, read on the forward strand.
GAAGTTGTCTCAGTGTGTGAGAATGGGTTTCAGTGTGTGGGGATGGGTTTCAGTGTGTGCGGAAGGGGTTTCAGTGTGTGGGGAAGATGTGGCAGTGTGTGGGGAAGGGTTTCCAGTGTCTGGGGAAGGAGTTTCAGTGTGTGGGGGAGTGTTTCAGTGTGTGGGGAAGGTGTTTCAGTGGGTGGGGAAGGGTTTCAGTGTCTGAGGAAGGTGTTTCAGTTTGTGCGGAAGGGGTTCCAGTGTTTGGGGAAGGTGTTTCTGTGTATGGGGAAGGTGTTTCAGTGTGTGGGGAAAGGTTTCAAAGTGTGGGGAAGTTTGCTTCAGTGTGTGGGGAAGGTGTTTCAGGGTGTGGGGAAGGGGTTTCAGTGTGTGGGGAAGGGTTTCAGTGTGTGGGGATGGGGTTTCAGTGTGTGGGGAAGGGTTTCAGTGTGTGGGGAAGGTGTTTCAGTTTGTGTGGAAGGTGTTTCAGTTTGTGGGGAATGTGTTTCAGTGTGTGGGGAAGGTGTTTCAGTGTGTGGGGAAGTTGTTTCAGTGTGTGGGGATGGGGTTTCAGTGTGTGGGGAAGGTGTTTCAGTGTGTGGGGAAGGGGTTTCAGTGTGTGGGGAAGGGTTTCCAGTGTCTGGGGAAGGAGTTTCAGTGTGTGGGGAAGTGTTTCAGTGTGTGGGGAAGGTGTTTCAGTGGGTGGGGAAGGGTTTCAGTGTCTGAGGAAGGTGTTTCAGTTTGTGCGGAAGGGGTTTCAGTGTTTGGGGAAGGTGTTTCTGTGAATGGGGAAGGTGTTTCAGTGTGTGGGGAAAGGTTTCAGTGTGTGGGGATGTTGTTTCTGTGTGTGGGGAAGGTGTTTCAGGGTGTGCGGAAGGGGCCTCAGTGTGTGGGGAAGGGTTTCGGTGTGTGGGGAAGGGGTTTCAGTGTGTGGGGAAGGGGTTTCAGTGTGTGGGGCAGGTGTTTCAGTGTGTGGGGAAGGCTTTTCAGTTTGTGGGGAAGCTGTTTCACTGTGTGGGGAAGTTGTTTCAGTGTGTGAGAATGGGTTTCAGTGTGTGGGGATGGGTTTCAGTGTGTGCAGAAGGGGTTTCAGTGTGTGGGGAAGGTGTGTCAGTGTGTGGGGAAGGGTTTCCAGTGTCTGGGGAAGGAGTTTCAGTGTGTGGGGGAGTGTTTCAGTGTGTGGGGAAGGTGTTTCAGTGGGTGGGGAAGGGTTTCAGTGTCTGAGGAAGGTGTTTCAGTTTGTGCGGAAGGGGTTTCAGTGATTGGGGAAGGTGTTTCTGTGAATGGGGAAGGTGTTTCAGTGTTTGGGGAAAGGTTTCAGTGTGTGGGGAAGTTGTTTCAGTGTGTGGGGAAGGTGTTTCATGGTGTGGGGAAGGGGTTTCAGTGTGTGGGGAAGGGTTTCAGTGTGTGAGGAAGGGGTTTCAGTGTGTGGGGAAGGGTTTCAGTGTGTGGGGAAGGTGTTTCAGTTTGAGCGGAAGGTGTTTCAGTTTGTGGGGAATGTGTTTCAGTGTGTGGGGAAGGTGTTTCAGTGTGCGGTGAAGTTGTTTCAGTGTGTGGGGATGGGGTTTCAGTGTGTGGGGAAGGTGTTTCTGTGAATGGGGAAGGTGTTTCAGTGTTTGGGGAAAGGTTTCAGTGTGTGGGGAAGTTGTTTCAGTGTGTGGGGAAGGTGTTTCAGGGTGTGGGGAAGGGGTTTCAGTGTGTGGGGAAGGGTTTCAGTGTGTGGGGAAGGGATTTCAGTGTGTGGGGAAGGGTTTCAGTGTGTGGGGAAGGTGTTTCAGTTTGTGCGGAAGGTGTTTCAGTTTGTGGGGAATGTGTTTCAGTGTGTGGGGAAGGTGTTTCAGTGTGCGGTGAAGTTGTTTCAGTGTGTGGGAATGGGGTTTCAGTGTGTGGGGAAGGTGTTTCAGTGTGTGGGGAAGGGGGTTCAGTGTGTGGGGAAGGGATTCAGTGTCTGGGGAAGGAGTTTCAGTGTGTGGGGAAGTGTTTCAGTGTGTGGGGAATGTGTTTCAGTGTGTGGGGAAGGATTTCAGTGTGTGGGGAAGGCGTTTCAGTGTGTGGGGAAGCTGTTTCAGTGTGTGGGGAAGGGGTTTCAGTGTGTGGGGAAGCTGTTTCAGTCTGTGGGGAATGGGTTTCAGTGTTTGGGGAAGCTGTTTCAGTGTGTGGGGAAGGGGTTTCAGTGTGTGGGGAAGCTGCTTCAGTCTGTGGGGAAGGTGTGTCAGTGTGTGGGGAGGGTGTTTCAGTGTGTGGGGATGTGTTGCAATGAGTGGGGATGGGGTTTCAGTGTGTGGGGAAGGTGTTTCAGTGTGTGGGGAAGGGGTTTCAGTGTGTGGGGAAGGGTTTCCAGTGTCTGGGGAAGGAGTTTCAGTGTGTGGGGAAGTGTTACAGTGCGTGGGGAAGGTGTTTCAGTGTGTGGGGAAGGGTTTCAGTGTGTGGGGAAGGAGTTTCAGTGTGTGGGGAAGCTGTTTCAGTGTGTGTGGAAGTTGTTTCAGTGCGTGGGGATGGGTTTCAGTGTGTGGAGATGGGTTTCAGCGTGTGTGGAAGGGGTTTCAGTGTGTGGGGAAGGTGTGTCAGTGTGTGGGGAAGTGTTTCAGTTTGTGCGGAAGGGGTTTCAGTGTGTGGGGAAGCTGTTTCACTGTGTGGGGAAGTTGTCTCAGTGTGTGAGAATGGGTTTCAGTGTGTGGGGATGGGTTTCAGTGTGTGCGGAAGGGGTTTCAGTGTGTGGGGAAGATGTGGCAGTGTGTGGGGAAGGGTTTCCAGTGTCTGGGGAAGGAGTTTCAGTGTGTGGGGGAGTGTTTCAGTGTGTGCGGAAGGTGTTTCAGTGGGTGGGGAAGGGTTTCAGTGTCTGAGGAAGGTGTTTCAGTTTGTGCGGAAGGGGTTTCAGTGTTTGGGGAAGGTGTTTCTGTGTATGGGGAAGGTGTTTCAGTGTGTGGGGAAAGGTTTCAAAGTGTGGGGAAGTTGCTTCAGTGTGTGGGGAAGGTGTTTCAGGGTGTGGGGAAGGGGTTTCAGTGTGTGGGGAAGGGTTTCAGTGTGTGGGGATGGGGTTTCAGAGTGTGGGGAAGGGTTTCAGTGTGTGGGGAAGGTGTTTCAGTTTGTGTGGAAGGTGTTTCAGTTTGTGGGGAATGTGTTTCAGTGTGTGGGGAAGGTGTTTCAGTGTGTGGGGAAGTTGTTTCAGTGTGTGGGGATGGGGTTTCAGTGTGTGGGGAAGGTGTTTCAGTGTGTGGGGAAGTTGTTTCAGTGTGTGGGGATGGGGTTTCAGTGTGTGGGGAAGGTGTTTCAGTGTGTGGGGAAGGGGTTTCAGTGTGTGGGGAAGGGTTTCCAGTGTCTGGGGAAGGAGTTTCAGTGTGTGGGGAAGTGTTTCAGTGTGTGGGGAAGGTGTTTCAGTGGGTGGGGAAGGGTTTCAGTGTCTGAGGAAGGTGTTTCAGTTTGTGCGGAAGGGGTTTCAGTGTTTGGGGAAGGTGTTTCTGTGAATGGGGAAGGTGTTTCAGTGTGTGGGGAAAGGTTTCAGTGTGTGGGGAAGTTGTTTCTGTGTGTGGGGAAGGTGTTTCAGGGTGTGCGGAAGGGGCTTCAGTGTGTGGGGAAGGGTTTCAGTGTGTGGGGAAGGGGTTTCAGTGTGTGGGGAAGGGTTTCAGTGTGTGGGGAAGGTGTTTCAGTTTGTGCGGAAGGTGTTTCAGTTTGTGGGGAATGTGTTTCAGTGTGTGGGGAAGGTGTTTCAGTGTGTGGGGAAGTTGTTTCAGTGAGTGGGGATGGGGGTTCAGTGTGTGGGGAAGGTGTTTCAGTGTGTGGGGAAGGGTTGTCAGTGTGTGGGGAAGGGTTTCAGTGTCTGGGGAAGCAGTTTCAGTGTGTGGGGAAGTGTTTCAGTGAGTGGGGAAGGTGTTTCAGTGTGTGGGGAAGGATTTCAGTGTGTGGGGAAGGCGTTTCAGTGTGTGGGGAAGCTGTTTCAGTGTGTGCGGAAGGGGTTTCAGTGTATGGGGAAGCTGTTTCAGTCTGTGGGGAAGGGGTTTCAGTGTGTGGGGAAGCTGTTTCAGTGTGTGGGGAAGGGGTTTCAGTGTGTGGGGAAGCTGTTTCAGTCTGTGGGGAAGGTGTGTCAGTGTGTGGGGAGGGTGTTTCAGTGTGTGGGGATGTGTTGCAATGTGTGGGGATGGGGTTTCAGTGTGTGGGGAAGGTGTTTCAGTGTGTGGGGAAGGTGTTTCAGTGTGTGGGGAAGGGTTTCCAGTGTCTGGGGAAGGAGTTTCAGTGTGTGGGGAAGTGTTACAGTGTGTGGGGAAGGTGTTTCAGTGTGTGGGGAAGGGTTTCAGTGTGTGGGGAAGGAGTTTCAGTGTGTGGGGAAGCTGTTTCAGTGTGTGTGGAAGTTGTTTCAGTGCGTGGGGATGGGTTTCAGTGTGTGGAGATGGGTTTCAGCGTGTGTGGAAGGGGTTTCAGTGTCTGGGGAAGGTGTGTCAGTGTGTGGGGAAGTGTTTCAGTTTGTGCGGAAGGGGTTTCAGTGTGTGGGGAAGCTGTTTCACTGTGTGGGGAAGTTGTTTCAGTGTGTGAGAATGGGTTTCAGTGTGTGGGGATGGTTTTCAGTGTGTGCGGAAGGGGTTTCAGTGTGTGGGGAAGGTGTGGCAGTGTGTGGGGAAGGGTTTCCAGTGTCTGGGGAAGGAGTTTCAGTGTGTGGGGGAGTGTTTCAGTGTGTGGGGAAGGTGTTTCAGTGGGTGGGGAAGGGTTTCAGTGTCTGAGGAAGGTGTTTCAGTTTGTGCGGAAGGGGTTTCAGTGATTGGGGAAGGTGTTTCTGTGTATGGGGAAGGTGTTTCAGTGTGTGGGGAAAGGTTTCAGTGTGTGGGGAAGTTGCTTCAGTGTGTGGGGAAGGTGTTTCAGGGTGTGGGGAAGGGGTTTCAGTGTGTGGGGAAGGGTTTCAGTGTGTGGGGAAGGGGTTTCAGTGTGTGGGGAAGGGTTTCAGTGTGTGGGGAAGGTGTTTCAGTTTGTGCGGAAGGTGTTTCAGTTTGTGGGGAATGTGTTTCAGTGTGTGGGGAAGCTGTTTCAGTGTGTGGGGAAGTTGTTTCAGGGTGTGGGGATGGGGTTTCAGTGTGTGGGGAAGGTGTTTCAGTGTGTGGGGAAGGGGTTTCAGTGTGTGGGGTAGGGTTTCCAGTGTCTGGGGAAGGAGTTTCAGTGTGTGGGGAAGTGTTTCAGTGTGTGGGGAAGGTGTTTCAGTGGGTGGGGAAGGGTTTCAGTGTCTGAGGAAGGTGTTTCAGTTTGTGCGGAAGGGGTTTCAGTGTTTGGGGAAGGTGTTTCTGTGAATGGGGAAGGTGTTTCAGTGTGTGGGGAAAGGTTTCAGTGTGTGGGGAAGTTGTTTCTGTGTGTGGGGACGGTGTTTCAGGGTGTGCGGAAGGGGCTTCAGTGTGTGGGGAAGGGTTTCAGTGTGTGGGGAAGGGGTTTCAGTGTGTGGGGAAGGGTTTCAGTGTGTGGGGAAGGTGTTTCAGTTTGTGCGGAAGGTGTTGCAGTTTGTGGGGAATGTGTTTCAGTGTGTGGGGAAGGTGTTTCAGTGTGTGGGGAAGGTGTTTCAGTGTGTGGGGAAGGGGTTTCAGTGTGTGGGGAAGGGTTTCAGTGTCTGGGGAAGGAGTTTCAGTGTGTGGGGAAGTGTTTCAGTGTGTGTGGAAGGTGTTTCAGTGTGTGGGGAAGGATTTCAGTGTGTGGGGAAGGCGTTTCAGTGTGTGGGGAAGCTGTTTCAGTGTGTGCGGAAGGGGTTTCAGTGTATGGGGAAGCTGTTTCAGTCTGTGGGGAAGGGGTTTCAGTGTGTGGGGAAGCTGTTTCAGTGTGTGGGGAAGGGGTTTCAGTGTGTGGGGAAGCTGTTTCAGTGCGTGGGGAAGCTGCTTCAGTCTGTGGGGAAGGTGTGTCAGTGTGTGGGGAGGGTGTTTCAGTGTGTGGGGATGTGTTGCAATGTGTGGGGAAGGTGTTTCAGTGTGTGGGGAAGGTGTTTCAGTGTGTGGGGAAGGGGTTTCAGTGTGTGGGGAAGGGTTTCCAGTGTCTGGGGAAGGAGTTTCAGTGTGTGGGGAAGTGTTACAGTGTGTGGGGAAGGTGTTACAGTGTGTGGGGAAGGGTTTCAGTGTGTGGGGAAGGAGTTTCAGTGTGTGGGGAAGCTGTTTCAGTGTGTGTGGAAGTTGTTTCAGTGCGTGGGGATGGGTTTCAGTGTGTGGAGATGGGTTTCAGCGTGTGTGGAAGGGGTTTCAGTGTGTGGGGAAGGTGTGTCAGTGTGTGGGGAAGTGTTTCAGTTTGTGCGGAAGGGGTTTCAGTGTGTGGGGAAGCTGTTTCACTGTGTGGGGAAGTTGTTTCAGTGTGTGAGAATGGGTTTCAGTGTGTGGGGATGGGTTTCAGTGTGTGCGGAAGGGGTTTCAGTGTGTGGGGAAGGTGTGGCAGTGTGTGGGGAAGGGTTTCCAGTGTCTGGGGAAGGAGTTTCAGTGTGTGGGGGAGTGTTTCAGTGTGTGGGGAAGGTGTTTCAGTGGGTGGGGAAGGGTTTCAGTGTCTGAGGAAGGTGTTTCAGTTTGTGCGGAAGGGGTTTCAGTGTTTGGGGAAGGTGTTTCTGTGTATGGGGAAGGTGTTTCAGTGTGTGGGGAAAGGTTTCAAAGTGTGGGGAAGTTGCTTCAGTGTGTGGGGAAGGTGTTTCAGGGTGTGAGGAAGGGGTTTCAGTGTGTGGGGAAGGGTTTCAGTGTGTGTGGATGGGGTTTCAGTGTGTGGGGAAGGGTTTCAGTGTGTGGGGAAGGTGTTTCAGTTTGTGCGGAAGGGGTTTCAGTTTGTGGGGAATGTGTTTCAGTGTGTGGGGAAGGTGTTTCAGTGTGTGGGGAAGTTGTTTCAGTGTGTGGGGATGGGGCTTCAGTGTGTGGGGAAGGTGTTTCAGTGTGTGGGGAAGGGGTTTCAGTGTGTGGGGAAGTGTTTCCAGTGTCTGGGGAAGGAGTTTCAGTGTGTGGGGTAGTGTTTCAGTGTGTGGGGAAGGTGTTTCAGTGGGTGGGGAAGGGTTTCAGTGTCTGAGGAAGGTGTTTCAGTTTGTGCGGAAGGGGTTTCAGTGTTTGGGGAAGGTGTTTCTGTGAATGGGGAAGGTGTTTCAGTGTGTGGGGAAAGGTTTCAGTGTGTGGGGAAGTTGTTTCTGTGTGTGGGGAAGGTGTTTCAGGGTGTGCGGAAGGGGCTTCAGTGTGTGGGGAAGGGTTTCAGTGTGTGGGGAAGGGGTTTCAGTGTGTGGGGAAGGGTTTCAGTGTGTGGGGAAGGTGTTTCAGTTTGTGCGGAAGGTGTTTCAGTTTGTGGGGAATGTGTTTCAGTGTGTGGGGAAGGTGTTTCAGTGTGTGGGGAAGTTGTTTCATTGAGTGGGGATGGGGTTTCAGTGTGTGGGGAAGGTGTTTCAGTGTGTGGGGAAGGGGTTTCAGTGTGTGGGGAAGGGTTTCAGTGTCTGGGGAAGGAGCTTCAGTGTGTGGGGAAGTGTTTCAGTGTGTGGGGAAGGTGTTTCAGTGTGTGGGGAAGGATTTCAGTGTGTGGGGAAGGCGTTTCAGTGTGTGGGGAAGCTGTTTCAGTGTGTGCGGAAGGGGTTTCAGTGTATGGGGAAGCTGTTTCAGTCTGTGGGGAAGGGGTTTCAGTGTGTGGGGAAGCTGTTTCAGTGTGTGGGGAAGGGGTTTCAGTGTTTGGGGAAGCTGTTTCAGTCTGTGGGGAAGGTGTGTCAGTGTGTGGGGAGGGTGTTTCAGTGTGTGGGGATGTGTTGCAATGTGTGGGGATGGGGTTTCAGTGTGTGGGGAAGGTGTTTCAGTGTGTGGGGAAGGTGTTTCAGTGTGTGGGGAAGGGTTTCCAGTGTCTGGGGAAGGAGTTTCAGTGTGTGGGGAAGTGTTACAGTGTGTGGGGAAGGTGTTTCAGTGTGTGGGGAAGGGTTTCAGTGTGTGGGGAAGGAGTTTCAGTGTGTGGGGAAGGTGTTTCAGTTTGTGCGGAAGGTGTTGCAGTTTGTGGGGAATGTGTTTCAGTGTGTGGGGAAGGTGTTTCAGAATGTGGGGAAGTTGTTTCAGTGTGTGGGGAAGGTGTTTCAGTGTGTGGGGAAGGTGTTTCAGTGTGTGGGGAAGGGGTTTCAGTGTGTGGGGAAGGGTTTCAGTGTCTGGGGAAGGAGTTTCAGTGTGTGGGGAAGTGTTTCAGTGTGTGGGGAAGGTGTTTCAGTGTGTGGGGAAGGATTTCAGTGTGTGGGGAAGGCGTTTCAGTGTGTGGGGAAGCTGTTTCAGTGTGTGCGGAAGGGGTTTCAGTGTATGGGGAAGCTGTTTCAGTCTGTGGGGAAGGGGTTTCAGTGTGTGGGGAAGCTGTTTCAGTGTGTGGGGAAGGGGTTTCAGTGTGTGGGGAAGCTGTTTCAGTGCGTGGGGAAGGTGTGTCAGTGTGTGGGGAAGGTGTTTCAGTGTGTGGGGATGTGTTGCAGTGAGTGGGGATGGGGTTTCAGTGTGTGGGGAAGGTGTTTCAGTGTGTGGGGAAGGGGTTTCAGTGTGTGGGGAAGGGTTTCCAGTGTCTGGGGAAGGAGTTTCAGTGTGTGGGGAAGTGTTTCAGAGTGTGAGGAAGGTGTTTCAGTGTGTGGGGAAGGGTTTCAGTGTGTGGGGAAGGAGTTTCAGTGTGTGGGGAAGCTGTTTCACTGTCTGTGGAAGTTGTTTCAGTGTGTGGGGATGGGTTTCAGTGTGTGGGGATGGGTTTCAGTGTGTGCGGAAGGGGTTTCAGTGTGTGGGGAAGGTGTGTCAGTGTGTGGGGAAGTGTTTCCAGTGTCTGGGGAAGGAGTTTCAGTGTGTGGGGGAGTGTTTCAGTGTGTGGGGAGGGTGTTTCAGTGGGTGGGGAAGGGTTTCAGTGTCTGAGGAAGGTGTTTGAGTTTGTGCGGAAGGGGTTTCAGTGTTTGGGGAAGGTGTTTCGGTGTATGGGGAAGGTGTTTCAGTGTGTGGGGAAAGGTTTCAGTGTGTGGGGAAGTTGTTACAGTGTGTGGGGAAGGTGTTTCAGTGTGTGGGGAAGGGGTTTTATTGTGTGGGGAAGGGTTTCAGTGTGTGGGGAAGGGGGTTTCAGTGTGTGGAGAAGGGTTTCAGTGTGTGGGGAAGGTGTTTCAGTTTGTGCGGAAGGTGTTTCAGTTTGTGGGGAAGATGTTTCAGTGTGTGGGGAAGGTGTTTCAGTGTGTGGGGAAGTTGTTTCACTGTGTGTGGGGATGGGGTTTCAGTGTGTGGGGAAGGATTGCAGTGTGTGGGGAAGGCGTTTCAGTGTGTGGGGAAGCTGTTTCAGTGTGTGGGGAAGGGGTTTCAGTGTGTGGCGAAGCAGTTTCAGTGTGTGGGATAGGTTTCCAGTGTGTGGGGAAGGGGTTTCAGTGTGTGGGGAAGGTGTTTCAGTGTGTGGGGATGGGTTTCAGTGGGTGTGGAAGGGGTTTCAGTGTGTGCGGAAGGGGTTTCAGTGTGTGGGGAAGGTGTGGCAGTGTGTGGGGAAGGGTTTCCAGTGTCTGGGGAAGGAGTTTCAGTGTGTGGGGGAGTGTTTCAGTGTGTGGGGAAGGTGTTTCAGTGGGTGGGGAAGGGTTTCAGTGTCTGAGGAAGGTGTTTCAGTTTGTGCGGAAGGGGTTTCAGTGTTTGGGGAAGGTGTTTCTGTGTATGGGGAAGGTGTTTCAGTGTGTGGGGAAAGGTTGCAGTGTGTGGGGAAGTTGCTTCAGTGTGTGGGGAAGGTGTTTCAGGGTGTGGGGAAGGGGTTTCAGTATGTGGGGAAGGGTTTCAGTGTGTGGGGAAGGGGTTTCAGTGTGTGGGGAAGGGTTTCAGTGTGTGGGGAAGGTGTTTCAGTGTGTGGGGAAGGTGTTTCAGTGTGTGGGGAAGTTGTTTCAGGGTGTGGGGATGGGGTTTCAGTGTGTGGGGAAGGTGTTTCAGTGTGTGGGGAAGGGGTTTCAGTGTGTGGGGTAGGGTTTCCAGTGTCTGGGGATGGAGTTTCAGTGTGTGGGGAAGTGTTTCAGTGTGTGGGGAAGGTGTTTCAGTGGGTGGGGAAGGGTTTCAGTGTCTGAGGAAGGTGTTTCAGTTTGTGCGGAAGGGGTTTCAGTGTTTGGGGAAGGTGTTTCTGTGAATGGGGAAGGTGTTTCAGTGTGTGGGGAAAGGTTTCAGTGTGTGGGGAAGTTGTTTCTGTGTGTGGGGACGGTGTTTCAGGGTGTGCGGAAGGGGCTTCAGTGTGTGGGGAAGGGTTTCAGTGTGTGGGGAAGGGGTTTCAGTGTGTGGGGAAGGGTTTCAGTGTGTGGGGAAGGTGTTTCAGTTTGTGCGGAAGGTGTTGCAGTTTGTGGGGAATGTGTTTCAGTGTGTGGGGGAGGTGTTTCAGAATGTGGGGAAGTTGTTTCAGTGTGTGGGGAAGGTGTTTCAGTGTGTGGGGAAGGTGTTTCATTGTGTGGGGAAGGGGTTTCAGTGTGTGGGGAAGGGTTTCAGTGTCTGGGGAAGGAGTTTCAGTGTGTGGGGAAGTGTTTCAGTGTGTGGGGAAGGTGTTTCAGTGTGTGGGGAAGGATTTCAGTGTGTGGGGAAGGCGTTTCAGTGTGTGGGGAAGCTGTTTCAGTGTGTGCGGAAGGGGTTTCAGTGTATGGGGAAGCTGTTTCAGTCTGTGGGGAAGGGGTTTCAGTGTGTGGGGAAGCTGTTTCAGTGTGTGGGGAAGGGGTTTCAGTGTGTGGGGAAGCTGTTTCAGTGCGTGGGGAAGGTGTGTCAGTGTGTGGGGAAGGTGTTTCAGTGTGTGGGGATGTGTTGCAGTGAGTGGGGATGGGGTTTCAGTGTGTGGGGAAGGTGTTTCAGTGTGTGGGGAAGGGGTTTCAGTGTGTGGGGAAGGGTTTCCAGTGTCTGGGGAAGGAGTTTCAGTGTGTGGGGAAGTGTTTCAGAGTGTGAGGAAGGTGTTTCAGTGTGTGGGGAAGGGTTTCAGTGTGTGGGGAAGGAGTTTCAGTGTGTGGGGAAGCTGTTTCACTGTGTGTGGAAGTTGTTTCAGTGTGTGGGGATGGGTTTCAGTGTGTGGGGATGGGTTTCAGTGTGTGCGGAAGGGGTTTCAATGTGTGGGGAAGGTGTGTCAGTGTGTGGGGAAGTGTTTCCAGTGTCTGGGGAAGGAGTTTCAGTGTGTGGGGGAGTGTTTCAGTGTGTGGGGAGGGTGTTTCAGTGGGTGGGGAAGGGTTTCAGTGTCTGAGGAAGGTGTTTGAGTTTGTGCGGAAGGGGTTTCAGTGTTTGGGGAAGGTGTTTCGGTGTATGGGGAAGGTGTTTCAGTGTGTGGGGAAAGGTTTCAGTGTGTGGGGAAGTTGTTACAGTGTGTGGGGAAGGTGTTTCAGTGTGTGGGGAAGGGGTTTTAGTGTGTGGGGAAGGGTTTCAGTGTGTGGGGAAGGGGTTTTCAGTGTGTGGAGAAGGGTTTCAGTGTGTGGGGAAGGTGTTTCAGTTTGTGCGGAAGGTGTTTCAGTTTGTGGGGAAGATGTTTCAGTGTGTGGGGAAGGTGTTTCAGTGTGTGGGGAAGTTGTTTCACTGTGTGTGGGGATGGGGTTTCAGTGTGTGGGAAAGGTGTTTCAGTGCGTGGGGAAGTGGTTTCAGTGTGTGGGGAAGGGTTTCCAGTGTCTGGGGAAGGAGTTTCCGTCTGTGGGGAAGTGCTTCAGTGTGTGGGGAAGGTGTTTCAGTGTGTGGGGAAGGATTTCAGTGTGTGGGGAAGGCGTTTCAATGTGTGGGGAAGCTGTTTCAGTGTGTGGGGAAGGGGTTTCAGTGTGTGGGGAAGCAGTTTCCGTGTGTGGGATAGGGTTCCAGTGTGTGGGGAAGGGGTTTCATTGTGTGGGGAAGGTGTTTCAGTGTGTGGGGATGGGTTTCAGTGGGTGTGGAAGGGGTTTCAGTGTGTGGGGAAGGTGTGTCAGTGTGCGGGGAAGTGTGTCAGTGTGTGGGGAAGGGGTTCCATATGTTGGGAAGGTGTTTCAGTGTGTGGGGATGGTTTTCAGTTTGTGGGGATGGGTTTCATTGTGTGTGGAAGTGGTATCAATGTGTGGGGAAGGTGTTTCAGTGTGTGGGGAAGGGGTTTCAGTGTGTGGGGAAGCTGTTTCCGTGTGTGGGGAAGGTGTTTCAGTGTGTGGGGAAGGGGTTTCAGTGTGTGGGGAAGGCTTTCAGTGTGTGGGGAAGGTGCTTCAGTGTGTGCGAAAAGGGTTTCAGTGTGTGGGGAAGGTGTTTCGGTGTGTGGGGAAGGTATTTTAGTGTGTGGGGATGGGATTCAGTGTATGGAGATGGGTTTAAGCATGTGCGGAAGGGGTTTCAGTGTGTGGGGAAGGTGTGTCAGTGTGTGGGGAAGTGTTTCAGTTTGTGCGGAAGGGGTTTCAGTGTGTGGGGCAGGTGTTTCAGTGTGTGGGGAAGGCTTTTCAGTGTGTGGGGAAGCTGTTTCACTGTGTGGGGAAGTTGTTTCAGTGTGTGAGAATGGGTTTCAGTGTGTGGGGATGGGTTTCAGTGTGTGCGGAAGGGGTTTCAGTGTGTGGGGAAGGTCTGTCAGTGTGTGGGGAAGGGTTTCCAGTGTCTGGGGAAGGAGTTTCAGTGTGTGGGGGAGTGTTTCAGTGTGTGGGGAAGGTGTTTCAGTGGGTGGGGAAGGGTTTCAGTGTCTGAGGAAGGTGTTTCAGTTTGTGCGGAAGGGGTTTCGGTGTTTGGGGAAGGTGTTTCTGTGTATGGGGAAGGTGTTTCAGTGTGTGGGGAAAGGTTTCAGTGTGTGGGGAAGTTGTTTCAGTGTGTGGGGAAGGTGTTGCAGGGTGTGGGGAAGGGGTTTCAGTGTGCGGGGAAGGGTTTCAGTGTGTGTGGAAGGGGTTTCAGTGTGAGGCAAAGGGTTTCAGTGTGTGGGGAAGGTGTTTCAGTTTGTGCGGAAGGTGTTTCAGTTTGTGGGGAATGTATTTCAGTGAGTGGGGAAGGTGTTTCAGTGTGTGGGGAAGTTGTTTCAGTTTGTGAGGATGGGGTTTCAGTGTGTGGGGAAGGTGTTTCAGTGTGTGGGGAAGGGGTTTCAGTGTGTGGGGAAGGGTTTCCAGTGTCTGGGGAAGGAGTTTCAGTGTGTGGGGAAGTGTTTCAGTGTTTGGGGAAGGTGTTTCAGTGTGTGGGGAAGGATTTCAGTGTGTGGGGAAGGCGTTTCAGTGTGTGGGGAAGCTGTTTCAGTGTGTGGGGAAGGGGGTTCAGTGTGTGGGGAAGCTGTTTCAGTCTGTGGGGATGGGGTTTCAGTGTTTGGGGATGGTGTTTCAGTGTGTGGGGATGGGTTTCAGTGTGTGTGGAAGGGGTTTCCGTGTGTGGGGAAGGTGTGTCAGTGTGCGGGGAAGTGTTTCAGTGTGTGGGGAAGGGGTTCCATGTGTGGGGAAGGTGTTTCAGTGTGTGGGGAAGGGTTTCAGTGTGTGGGGAAGGTGTTTCAGTGTGTGGGGATGGGTTTCAGTGGGTGTGGAAGGGGTTTCAGTGTGTGGGAAAGGTGTTTCAGTGTGTGGGGAAGGGGTTTCAGAGTTTGGGGAAGCGTTTCCAGTGTCTGGGGAAGGAGTTTCAGTCTGTGGGGAAGCGTTTCAGTGTGTGGGGAAAGTGTTTCAGTGTGTGGGGAAGGGTTTCAGTGTGTGGGGAAGGTGTGTCAGTGTGTGGGGAAGGTGTTTCAGTGTGTGGGGATGTGTTGCAGTGTGTGGGGATGGGGTTTCAGTGTGTGGGGAAGGTGTTTCAGTGTGTGGGGAAGGGGTTTCAGTGTGTGGGGAAGGGTTTCCAGTGTCTGGGGAAGGAGTTTCAGTGTGTGGGGAAGTGTTACAGTGTGTGGGGAAGGTGTTTCAGTGTGTTGGGAAGGGTTTCAGTGTGTGGGGAAGGAGTTTCAGTGTGTGGGGAAGCTGTTTCACTGTGTGTGGAAGTTGTTTCAGTGTGTGGGGATGGGTTTCAGTGTGTGGAGATGGGTTTCAGCGTGTGCGGAAGGGGTTTCAGTGTGTGGGGAAGGAGTGTCAGTGTGTGGGGAAGTGTTTCAGTTTGTGCGGAAGGGGTTTCAGTGTGTGGGGCAGGTGTTTCAGTGTGTGGGGAAGGCTTTTCAGTTTGTGGGGAAGCTGTTTCACTGTGTGGGGAAGTTGTTTCAGTGTGTGAGAATGGGTTTAAGTGTGTGGGGATGGGTTTCAGTGTGTGCGGAAGGGGTTTCAGTGTGTGGGGAAGGTGTGCAAGTGTGTGGGGAAGGTGTTTCAGTGGGTGGGGAAGGGTTTCAGTGTCTGAGGAAGGTGTTTCAGTTTGTGCGGAAGGGGTTTCAGTGTTTGTGGAAGGTGTTTCTGTGAATGGGGAAGGTGATTCAGTGTGTGGGGAAAGGTTTCAGTTTGTGGGGAAGTTGTTTCAGTGTGTGGGTGAGGTGTTTCAGGGTGTGGGGAAGGGGTTTCAGTGTGTGGGGAAGTTGTTTCAGTGTGTGGGGAATGTGTTTCAGTGTGTGGGGAAGGTGTTTCAGAGTGTGGGGAAGTTGTTTCAGTTTGTGAGGATGGGGTTTCAGTGTGTGGGGAAGGTGTTTCAGTGTGTGGGGAAGGGGTTTCAGTGTGTGGGGAAGGGTTTCCAGTGTCTGGGGAAGGAGTTTCAGTGTGTGGCGAAGTCTTTCAGTGTGTGGGGAAGGTGTTTCAGTGTGTGGGGAAGGATTTCAGTGTGTGGGGAAGGCGTTTCAGTGTGTGGGGAAGCTGTTTCAGTGAGTGGGGAAGGGGTTTCAGTGTGTGGGGAAGCTGTTTCAGTCTGTGGGGATGGGGTTTCAGTGTTTGGGGAAGATGATTCAGTGTGTGAGAGAGGGTTCCAGTGTGTGGGGAAGGGGTTTCAGTGTGTGGGGATGTATTTCTGTGTGTGGGGATGTGTTTCAGTGTGTGGGGAAGGGTTTCAGTGTGTGGGGAAGGTGTTTCAGTGTGTGGGGATGGGTTTCAGTGGGTGTGGAAGGGGTTTCAGTGTGTGGGGAAGGTGTGTCAGTGTGCGGGGAAGTGTTTCAGTGTGTGGGGAAGGGGTTCCATGTGTGGGGAAGGTGTTTCAGTGTGTGGGGAAGGGTTTCAGTGTGTGGGGAAGGTGTTTCAGTGTGTGGGGATGGGTTTCAGTGGGTGTGGAAGGGGTTTCAGTGTCTGGGGAAGGAGTTTCAGTCTGTGGGGAAGCGTTTCACTGTGTGGGGAAGGTGTTTCAGTGTGTGGGGAAGGGTTTCAGTGTGTGGGGAAGGTGTGTCAGTGTGTGGGGAAGGTGTTTCAGTGTGTGGGGATGTGTTGCAGTGTGTGGGGATGGGGTTTCAGTTGTGTGGGGAAGGTGTTTCAGAGTGTGGGGAAGGGGTTTCAGTGTGTGGGGAAGGGTTTCCAGTGTCTGGGGAAGGAATTTCAGTGTGTGGGGAAGTGTTACAGTCTGTGGGGAAGGTGTTTCAGTGTGTTGGGAAGGGTTTCAGTGTGTGGGGAAGGAGTTTCAGTGTGTGGGGAAGCTGTTTCACTGTGTGTGGAAGTTGTTTCAGTGTGTAGGGATGGGTTTCACTGTGTGGAGATGGGTTTCAGCGTGTGCGGAAGGGGTTTCAGTGTTTGGGGAAGGAGTGTCAGTGTGTGGGGAAGTGTTTCAGTTTGTGCGGAAGGGGTTTCAGTGTGTGGGGCAGTTGTTTCAGTGTGTGGGGAAGGCTTTTCAGTTTGTGGGGAAGCTGTTTCACTGTGTGGGGAAGTTGTTTCAGTGTGTGAGAATGGGTTTCAGTGAGTGGGGATGGGTTTCAGTGTGTGTGGAAGGGGTTTCAGTGTGTGGGGAAGGTGTGTCAGTGTGTGGGGAAGGTGTTTCAGTGGGTGGGGAAGGGTTTCAGTGTCTGAGGAAGGTGTTTCAGTTTGTGCGGAAGGGGTTTCAGTGTTTGGGGAAGGTGTTTCTGTGAATGGGGAAGGTGTTTCAGTGTGTGGGGAAAGGTTTCAGTTTGTAGGGAAGTTGTTTCAGTGTGTGGGGAAGGTGTTTCAGGGTGTGGGGAAGGGGTTTCAGTGTGTGGGGAAGGGTTTCAGTGTGTGGGGAAGGGGTTTCAGTGTGTGGGGAAGAGTTTCAGTGTGTGGGGAAGGTGTTTCAGTTTGTGCGGAAGGTGCTTCAGTTTGAGGGGAATGTGTTTCAGTGTGTGGGGAAGGTGTTTCAGTGTGTGGGGAAGATGTTTCAGTGTGTGGGGATGGGGTTTCAGTGTGTGGGGAAGGTGTTTCAGTGTGTGGGGAAGGGGGTTCAGTGTGTGGGGAAGGGATTCAGTGTTTGGGGAAGGAGTTTCA
This sequence comes from Heterodontus francisci, assembly GCF_036365525.1. Taxonomy (NCBI): domain Eukaryota; kingdom Metazoa; phylum Chordata; class Chondrichthyes; order Heterodontiformes; family Heterodontidae; genus Heterodontus; species Heterodontus francisci. The sequence continues at coordinate 157,221,438 of NC_090376.1, forward strand.
GTGTGTCGGGAAGTGTTTCAGTGTGTGGGGAAGGTGTTTCAGTGTGTGGGGAAGGATTTCAGTGTGTGGGGAAGGCGTTTCAGTGTGTGGGGAAGCTGTTTCAGTGTGTGGGGAAGGGGTTTCAGTGTGTGGGGAAGCTGTTTCAGTCTGTGGGGAAGGGGTTTCAGTGTTTGGGGAAGCTGTTTCAGTCTGTGGGGAAGGGGTTTCAGTGTGTGGGGAAGCTGTTTCAGTCTGTGGGGAAGGTGTGTCAGTGTGTGGGGAAGGTGTTTCAGTGTGTGGGGATGTGTTGCAGTGTGTGGTGATGGGGTTTCAGTGTGTGGGGAAGGTGTTTCAGTGTGTGGGGAAGGGGTTTTAGTGTGTGGGGAAGGGTTTCCAGTGTCTGGGGAAGGTGTTTCAGTGCGTGGAGAAGGTGATTCAGTGTGTGGGGAAGTTGTTTCAGTGTGTGGGGAAGGGGTTTCAGTGTGTGTGAGGAAGGTGTTTCAGTGTGTGTGGAATGTTTTTCAGTGTGTGGGAAAGGTGTTTCAGTGTGTGGGGAAGGTTTTCAGTGTGTGGGGAAGGGGTTTCAGTGTGTGGGGAAATGTTGCATTGTGTGGGGAAGGTGTTTCAGTGTGTGCGGAAGGGGTTTCAGTGTGTGGGGAAGGTGTTTCAGTGGATGGGGATGTGTTTTAGTTTGTGGGGAAATGGTTTCAGTGTGTGGGGATGTGTTTCAGTGAGTGCCAAAGGTATTTCAGTGTGTGGGGAAGGGGTTTCAGTGTGTGGGGAAGGTGATTCAGTGTGTGGGGAAGGTGCTTCACTGTTTGGGGAAGGGGTTTCAGTGTGGGTGAGGAAGGAGTTTCAGTGTGTGGGGAAGGTGTTTCAGTGTGTGGGGAAGGTGTTTCAGTGTGTGGGGAAGGTGTTTCAGTGTGTGGGGAGGGTTTCAGTGTGTGGGGAAGGGATTTCAGTGTGTGGGGAAGGTGTTTCAGTGTGTGCGGAAGTGGTTTCAGTGTGTGGTGAATGTGTTTCAGTGTGTGAGGAAGGGGTTTCAGTGTGTGGGGATGGGTTTCAGTTTGTGGGGATGGGTTTCATTGTGTGGGGAAGGTGTTTCAGTGTGTGGGGAAGGTGTTTCAGTGCAAGGGGATGTGCTTCAGTGTGTGGGGATGGGTTTCAGTGTGTGGGGATGGGTTTCATTGTGGGCGGAAGGAGTTTCAGTGTGTGGGGAAGGTATTTCAGTGCGTGAGGAAGGAGTTTCAGTTTGTGGGGAAGGGGTTTCTGAGTGTTGGGAAGGGTTTCAGTGTGTGGGGAATGGGTTTCATTGTGTGGGGAAGGGGTTTCAGAGTGTGGGGAAGGGTTTCAGTGTGGGGAGAAGTGGTTTCAGTGTGGGGGAAAGGGGTTTCAGTGTGTGGGGAAGGGGTTTCAGTGTGTGGGGATGTGTTTCAGTGTTTGGGGAAGGGGCTTCCGTGTGCGGGGAATGGGTTTCTGTTTGTGGGGAAGTGTTTCACTGTGTGCGGAAGGGGTTTCACTATGTGGGGAAGGTGTTTCAGTGTGTGTGGAAGGTGCTTCAGTGTGTGGGGAAGGTGTTTCAGTGTGTGCGGAAGGGTTTTCAGAGTGCGGGGAACGGGTTGCAGTTTTTGGTGAAGGGGTTTCAGTGTGTGGGGAAGGTGTTTCAGAGTGTGCGCAAGGGGTTTCAGTGTGTGCGGAAGGGGTTTCAGAGTTTGGGGAAGGTGTTTCAGTGTGTGCGGAAGGGGTTTCAGTGTGTGGGGAAGGGTTTTCTGTTTGTGGGGATGTGTTTCAGTTTGTGGGGAAGGGGTTTCAGTTTGTGGGGAAGGGTTTCACTGTGTGCGGAAGGTGTTTCAGAGTGTGAGGAAGGTGTTTCAGTGTGTGGGGCAGGTTTTTCAGTGTGTGGGGATGTGTTTTAGTTTGTGGGGAAGGAGTTTAAGTGTGTGGAGATGTGTTTCAGTGTATGGGGAAGGTGTTACAGTGTGTGGGGAAGGGGTTTCAGTGTGTGGGGAAGGAGTTTCAGTGTGTGGGTAAGGGGTTTCAGTGTGTGGGGAAGGGTTTCAGTGTGTGGGGAAGGGTTTCAGGGTGTGGGGAAGCGTTTCAGTGTGTGGTTAAGGTGTTTCAGTGTGTGGGGAAGGTGTTTCAGTGTGTGTGGAAGGTGTTTCAGTGTGTGGGGAAGGTGTTTCAGGGTGTGGGGAGGGTTTCAGTGTGTGGGTAAGGGGTTTCAGTTTGTGAGGAAGGAGTTTCAGTGTGTGGGGAAGGTGTTTCAGTGTGTGTGGAAGGTGTTTCCGTGTGTGGGGAAGGTGTTTCAGGGTGTGGGGAGGGTTTCAGTGTGTGGCGAAGGGATTTCAGTGTGTGGGGAAATGTTTCAGTGTGTGGGGAAGGTGTTTCAGTGTGTGCGGAAGTGGTGTCAGTGTGTGGTTAATGTGTTTCAGTGTGTGGGGAAGTGGTTTCAGTGTATGGGGAAGGTGATTCAGTGTGTGGGGAAGGTGTTTCACTGCGTGGGGAAAGGGATTCAGTGTGTGTGAGGAAGATGTTTCAGTGTGTGGGGAATGTGTTTCAGTGTGTGGGGAAGGGGTTTCAGTGTGTGGGGAAGCTGTTTCATTGTGTGGGGATGGTATTTCAGTGAGCGGGGAAGGTGTTTCAGTGTGTGGGGATGTGTTTCAGTGAGTGCGGAAGGTGTTTCAGAGTGTGGGGAAGGGGTTTCAGTGCGTGGAGAAGGTGATTCAGTGTGTGTGGAAGTTGTTTCAGTGTGTGGGGAAGGGGTTTCAGTGTGTGTGAGGAAGGTGTTTCAGTGTGTGTGGAATGTTTTTCAGTGTGTGGGAAAGGTGTTTCAGTGTTTGGGGAAGGTTTTCAGTGTGTGGGGAAGGGGTTTCAGTGTGTGGGGAAATATAGCATTGTGTGGGGAAGGTGTTTCAGTGTGTGCGGAAGGGGTTTCAGTGTGTGGGGAAGGTGTTTCAGTGTATGGGGATGTGTTTTAGTTTGTGGGGAAATGGTTTCAGTGTGTGGGGATGTGTTTCAGTGAGTGCCGAAGGTATTTCAGTGTGTGGGGAAGGGGTTTCAGTGTGTGGGGAAGGTGATTCAGTGTGTGGGGAAGGTGCTTCACTGTTTGGGGAAGGGGTTTCAGTGTGGGTGAGGAAGGAGTTTCAGTGTGTGGGGAAGGTGTTTCAGTGTGTGGGGAAGGTGTTTCAGTGTGTGGGGAAGGTGTTTCAGTGTGTGGGGAGGGTTTCAGTGTGTGGGGAAGGGATTTCAGTGTGTGGGGAAATGTTTAAGTGTGCGGGGAAGGTGTTTCAGTGTGTGTGGAAGTGGTTTCAGTGTGTGGTGAATGTGTTTCAGTGTGTGAGGAAGGGGTTTCAGTGTGTGGGGATGTGTTTCAGTGTGTGGGGATGGGTTTCATTGTGGGCGGAAGGGGTTTCAGTGTGTGGGGAAGGTATTTCAGTGCATGAGGAAGGAGTTTCAGTTTGTGGAGAAGGGGTTTCTGAGTGTGGGGAAGGGTTTCAGTGTGGGGAGAAGTGGTTTCAGTGTGGGGGAAAGGGGTTTCAGTGTGTGGGGAAGGGGTTTCAGTGTGTGGGGATGTGTTTCAGTGTTTGGGGAAGGGGCTTCCGTGTGCGGGGAATGGGTTTCTGTTTGTGGGGAAGTGTTTCACTGTTTGGGGAAGGTGTTTCAGTGTGTGCGGAAGGGTTTTCAGTGTGCGGGGAACGGGTTGCAGTGTGTGGTGAAGGGGTTTCTGTGTGTGGGGAAGGTGTTTCTGAGTGTGCGCAAGGGGTTTCAGTGTGTGCGGAAGGGGTTTCAGAGTTTGGGGAAGGTGTTTCAGTGTGTGCGGAAGGGGTTTCAGTGTGTGGGGAAGGGGTTTCTGTTTGTGGGGATGTGTTTCAGTTTGTGGGGAAGGGGTTTCAGTTTGTGGGGAAGGGTTTCACTGTGTGCGGAAGGTTTTTCAGAGTGTGGGGAAGGTGTTTCAGTGTGTGGGGCAGGTTTTTCAGTGTGTGGGGATGTGTTTTAGTTTGTGGGGAAGGAGTTTAAGTGTGTGGAGATGTGTTTCAGTGTATGGGGAAGGTGTTACAGTGTGTGGGGAAGGGGTTTCAGTGTGTGGGGAAGGAGTTTCAGTGTGTGGGTAAGGGGTTTCAGTGTGTGGGGAAGGGTTTCAGTGTGTGGGGAAGGGTTTCAGTGTGTGGGGAAGCGTTTCAGTGTGTGCTTAAGGTGTTTCAGTGTGTGGGGAAGGTGTTTCAGTGTTTGTGGAAGGTGTTTCAGTGTGTGGGGAAGGTGTTTCAGGATGTGGGGAAAGTTTCAGTGTGTGGCGAAGAAATTTCAGTGTGTGGGGAAATGTTTCAGTGTGTGGGGAAGGTGTTTCAGTGTGTGTGGAAGTGGTATCAGTGTGTGGTTAATGTGTTTCAGTGTGTGGGGAAGTGGTTTCTGTGTATGGGGAAGGTGATTTAGTGTGTGGGGAAGTTGTTCATCTGTGTGGGGAAGGGGATTCAGTGTGTGTGAGGAAGGAGTTTCAGTGTGTGGGGAATGTGTTTCAGTGTGTGGGGAAGGGGTTTCAGTGTGTGGGGAAGCTGTTTCATTGTGTGGGGATGGTATTTCAGTGAGCGGGGAAGGTGTTTCAGTGTGTGGGGATGTGTTTCAGTGAGAGTGGAAGGTGTTTCAGAGTGCAGGGAAGGGGTTTCAGTGCGTGGAGAAGGTGATTCAGTGTGTGGGGAAGTTGTTTCAGTGTGTGGGGAAGGGGTTTCAGTGTGTGTGAGGAAGGTGTTTCAGTGTGTGTGGAATGTTTTTCAGTGTGTGGGGAAGGTGTTTCAGTGTGTGGGGAAGGTTTTCAGTGTGTGGGGAAGGGGTTTCAGTGTGTGGGGATGTGTTTCAGTGTTTGGGTAAGGGGTTTCAGTGTGTGGGGAAGGTGATTCAGTGTGTGGGGAAGGTGCTTCACTGTTTGGGGAAGGGGTTTCAGTGTGGGTGAGGAAGGAGTTTCAGTGTGTGGGGAAGGTGTTTCAGTGTGTGGGGAAGGTGTTTCAGTGTGTGGGGAAGGTGTTTCAGTGTGTGGGGAGGGTTTCAGTGTGTGGGGAAGGGATTTCAGTGTGTGGGGAAATGTTTAAGTGTGTGGGGAAGGTGTTTCAGTGTGTGCGGAAGTGGTTTCAGTGTGTGGCGAATGTGTTTCAGTGTGTGAGGAAGGGGTTTCAGTGTGTGGGGATGGGTTTCAGTTTGTGGGGATGGGTTTCATTGTGTGGGGAAGGTGTTTCAGTGTGTGGGGAATGTGTTTCAGTGCAAGGGGATGTGCTTCAGTGTGTGGGGATGGGTTTCAGTGTGTGGGGATGGGTTTCATTGTGGGCGGAAGGGGTTTCAGTGTGTGGGGAAGGTATTTCAGTGCGTGAGGAAGGAGTTTCAGTTTGTGGGGAAGGGGTTTCTGAGTGTTGGGAAGGGTTTCAGTGTGTGGGGAATGGGTTTCATTGTGTGGGGAAGGGGTTTCAGTGTATGGGGATGTGTTTTAGTTTGTGGGGAAATGGTTTCAGTGTGTGGGGATGTGTTTCAGTGAGTGCCGAAGGTATTTCAGTGTGTGGGGAAGGGGTTTCAGTGTGTGGGGAAGGTGATTCAGTGTGTGGGGAAGGTGCTTCACTGTTTGGGGAAGGGGTTTCAGTGTGGGTGAGGAAGGAGTTTCAGTGTGTGGGGAAGGTGTTTCAGTGTGTGGGGAAGGTGTTTCAGTGTGTGGGGAAGGTGTTTCAGTGTGTGGGGAGGGTTTCAGTGTGTGGGGAAGGGATTTCAGTGTGTGGGGAAATGTTTAAGTGTGTGGGGAAGGTGTTTCAGTGTGTGTGGAAGTGGTTTCAGTGTGTTCTGAATGTGTTTCAGTGTGTGAGGAAGGGGTTTCAGTGTGTGGGGATGTGTTTCAGTGTGTGGGGATGGGTTTCATTGTGGGCGGAAGGGGTTTCAGTGTGTGGGGAAGGTATTTCAGTGCATGAGGAAGGAGTTTCAGTTTGTGGAGAAGGGGTTTCTGAGTGTGGGGAAGGGTTTCAGTGTGGGGAGAAGTGGTTTCAGTGTGGGGGAAAGGGGTTTCAGTGTGTGGGGAAGGGGTTTCAGTGTGTGGGGATGTGTTTCAGTGTTTGGGGAAGGGGCTTCCGTGTGCGGGGAATGGGTTTCTGTTTGTGGGGAAGTGTTTCACTGTTTGGGGAAGGTGTTTCAGTGTGTGCGGAAGGGTTTTCAGTGTGCGGGGAACGGGTTGCAGTGTGTGGTGAAGGGGTTTCTGTGTGTGGGGAAGGTGTTTCAGAGTGTGCGCAAGGGGTTTCAGTGTGTGCGGAAGGGGTTTCAGAGTTTGGGGAAGGTGTTTCAGTGTGTGCGGAAGGGGTTTCAGTGTGTGGGGAAGGGGTTTCTGTTTGTGGGGATGTGTTTCAGTTTGTGGGGAAGGGGTTTCAGTTTGTGGGGAAGGGTTTCACTGTGTGCGGAAGGTTTTTCAGAGTGTGGGGAAGGTGTTTCAGTGTGTGGGGCAGGTTTTTCAGTGTGTGGGGATGTGTTTTAGTTTGTGGGGAAGGAGTTTAAGTGTGTGGAGATGTGTTTCAGTGTATGGGGAAGGTGTTACAGTGTGTGGGGAAGGGGTTTCAGTGTGTGGGGAAGGAGTTTCAGTGTGTGGGTAAGGGGTTTCAGTGTGTGGGGAAGGGTTTCAGTGTGTGGGGAAGGGTTTCAGTGTGTGGGGAAGCGTTTCAGTGTGTGCTTAAGGTGTTTCAGTGTGTGGGGAAGGTGTTTCAGTGTTTGTGGAAGGTGTTTCAGTGTGTGGGGAAGGTGTTTCAGGATGTGGGGAAAGTTTCAGTGTGTGGCGAAGAAATTTCAGTGTGTGGGGAAATGTTTCAGTGTGTGGGGAAGGTGTTTCAGTGTGTGTGGAAGTGGTATCAGTGTGTGGTTAATGTGTTTCAGTGTGTGGGGAAGTGGTTTCTGTGTATGGGGAAGGTGATTTAGTGTGTGGGGAAGTTGTTCATCTGTGTGGGGAAGGGGATTCAGTGTGTGTGAGGAAGGAGTTTCAGTGTGTGGGGAATGTGTTTCAGTGTGTGGGGAAGGGGTTTCAGTGTGTGGGGAAGCTGTTTCATTGTGTGGGGATGGTATTTCAGTGAGCGGGGAAGGTGTTTCAGTGTGTGGGGATGTGTTTCAGTGAGAGTGGAAGGTGTTTCAGAGTGCAGGGAAGGGGTTTCAGTGCGTGGAGAAGGTGATTCAGTGTGTGGGGAAGTTGTTTCAGTGTGTGGGGAAGGGGTTTCAGTGTGTGTGAGGAAGGTGTTTCAGTGTGTGTGGAATGTTTTTCAGTGTGTGGGGAAGGTGTTTCAGTGTGTGGGGAAGGTTTTCAGTGTGTGGGGAAGGGGTTTCAGTGTGTGGGGATGTGTTTCAGTGTTTGGGTAAGGGGTTTCAGTGTGTGGGGAAGGTGATTCAGTGTGTGGGGAAGGTGCTTCACTGTTTGGGGAAGGGGTTTCAGTGTGGGTGAGGAAGGAGTTTCAGTGTGTGGGGAAGGTGTTTCAGTGTGTGGGGAAGGTGTTTCAGTGTGTGGGGAAGGTGTTTCAGTGTGTGGGGAAGGTGTTTCAGTGTGTGGGGAAGGGATTTCAGTGTGTGGGGAAATGTTTAAGTGTGTGGGGAAGGTGTTTCAGTGTGTGCGGAAGTGGTTTCAGTGTGTGGCGAATGTGTTTCAGTGTGTGAGGAAGGGGTTTCAGTGTGTGGGGATGGGTTTCAGTTTGTGGGGATGGGTTTCATTGTGTGGGGAAGGTGTTTCAGTGTGTGGGGAATGTGTTTCAGTGCAAGGGGATGTGCTTCAGTGTGTGGGGATGGGTTTCAGTGTGTGGGGATGGGTTTCATTGTGGGCGGAAGGGGTTTCAGTGTGTGGGGAAGGTATTTCAGTGCGTGAGGAAGGAGTTTCAGTTTGTGGGGAAGGGGTTTCTGAGTGTTGGGAAGGGTTTCAGTGTGTGGGGAATGGGTTTCATTGTGTGGGGAAGGGGTTTCAGAGTGTGGGGAAGGGTTTCAGTGTGGGGAGAAGTGCTTTCAGTGTGGGGGAAAGGGGTTTCAGTGTGTGGGGAAGGGGTTTCAGTGTGTGGGGATGTGTTTCAGTGTTTGGGGAAGGGGCTTCCGTGTGCGGGGAATGGGTTTCTGTTTGTGGGGAAGTGTTTCACTGTGTGCGGAATGGGATTCACTATGTGGGGAAGGGGTTTCAGTGTGTGTGGAAGGTGTTTCAGTGTGTGGGGAAGGTGTTTCAGTGTGTGCGGAAGGGTTTTCAGTGTGCGGGGAACGGGTTGCAGTTTGTGGTGAAGGGGTTTCAGTGTGTGGGGAAGGTGTTTCAGTGTGTGCGCAAGGGGTTTCAGTGTGTAGGGAAGGGGTTTCAGTGTGTGGGGATGTGTTTCAGTGTTTGGGGAAGGGGCTTCCGTGTGCGGGGAATGGGTTTCTGTTTGTGGGGAAGTGTTTCACTGTGTGCGGAAGGGGATTCACTATGTGGGTAAGGGGTTTCAGTGTGTGTGGAAGGTGTTTCAGTGTGTTGGGAAGGTGTTTCAGTGTGTGCGGAAGGGTTTTCAGTGTGCGGGGAATGGGTTGCAGTTTGTGGTGAAGGGGTTTCAGTGTGTGGGGAAGGTGTTTCAGAGTGTGCGCAAGGTGTTTCAGTGTGTGCGGAAGGGGTTTCAGAGTTTGGGGAAGGTGTTTCAGTGTGTGCGGAAGGGGTTTCAGTGTGTGGGGAAGGGGTTTCTGTTTGTGGGGATGTGTTTCAGTTTGTGGGGAAGGGGTTTCAGTTTGTGGGGAAGGGTTTCACTGTGTGCGGAAGGTGTTTCAGAGTGTGGGGAAGGTGTTTCAGTGTGTGGGGAAGGTGCTTCACTGTTTGGGTAAGGGGTTTCAGTGTGTGGGGAAGGTGATTCAGTGTGTGGGGAAGGTGCTTCACTGTTTGGGGAAGGGGTTTCAGTGTGGGTGAGGAAGGAGTTTCAGTGTGTGGGGAAGGTGTTTCAGTGTGTGGGGAAGGTGTGTCAGTGTGTGGGGAAGGTGTTTCAGTGTGTGGGGAGGGTTTCAGTGTGTGGGGAAGGGATTTCAGTGTGTGGGGAAGGTGTTTCAGTGTGTGCGGAAGTGGTTTCAGTGTGTGGTGAATGTGTTTCAGTGTGTGAGGAAGGGGTTTCAGTGTGTGGGGATGGGTTTCAGTTTGTGGGGATGGGTTTCATTGTGTGGGGAAGGTGTTTCAGTGTGTGGGGAATGTGTTTCAGTGCAAGGGGATGTGCTTCAGTGTGTGGGGATGGGATTCAGTGTGTGGGGATGGGTTTCATTGTGGGCGAAGGGGTTTCAGTGTGTGGGGAAGGTATTTCAGTGCGTGAGGAAGGAGTTTCAGTTTGTGGGGAAGGGGTTTCTGAGTGTTGGGAAGGGTTTCAGTGTGTGGGGAATGGGTTTCATTGTGTGGGGAAGGGGTTTCAGAGTGTGGGGAAGGGTTTCAGTGTGGGGAGAAGTGCTTTCAGTGTGGGGGAAAGGGGTTTCAGTGTGTGGGGAAGGGGTTTCAGTGTGTGGGGATGTGTTTCAGTGTTTGGGGAAGGGGCTTCCGTGTGCGGGGAATGGGTTTCTGTTTGTGGGGAAGTGTTTCACTGTGTGCAGAATGGGATTCACTATGTGGGGAAGGGGTTTCAGTGTGTGTGGAAGGTGTTTCAGTGTGTGGGGAAGGTGTTTCAGTGTTTGCGGAAGGGTTTTCAGTGTGCGGGGAACGGGTTGCAGTTCGTGGTGAAGGGGTTTCAGTGTGTGGGGAAGGTGTTTCAGTGTGTGCGCAAGGGGTTTCAGTGTGTAGGGAAGGGGTTTCAGTGTGTGGGGATGTGTTTCAGTGTTTGGGGAAGGGGCTTCCGTGTGCGGGGAATGGGTTTCTGTTTGTGGGGAAGTGTTTCACTGTGTGCGGAAGGGGATTCACTATGTGGGTAAGGGGTTTCAGTGTGTGTGGAAGGTGTTTCAGTGTGTGGGGAAGGTGTTTCAGTGTGTGCGGAAGGGTTTTCAGTGTGCGGGGAACGGGTTGCAGTTTGTGGTGAAGGGGTTTCAGTGTGTGGGGAAGGTGTTTCCGAGTGTGCGCAAGGTGTTTCAGTGTGTGCGGAAGGGGTTTCAGAGTTTGGGGAAGGTGTTTCAGTGTGTGCGGAAGGGGTTTCAGTGTGTGGGGAAGGGGTTTCTGTTTGTGGGGATGTGTTTCAGTTTGTGGGGAAGGGGTTTCAGTTTGTGGGGAAGGGTTTCACTGTGTGCGGAAGGTGTTTCAGAGTGTGGGGAAGGTGTTTCAGTGTGTGGGGCAGGTGTTTCAGTGTGTGGGGATGTGTTTTTGTTTGTGGGGAAGGAGTTTCAGTGAGTGGAGATGTGCTTCAGTGTATGGGGAAGGTGTTACAGTGTGTTGGGAAGGGGTTTCAGTGTGTGGGGAAGGAGTTTCAGTGTGTGGGTAAGGGGTTTCAGTGTGTGGGGAAGGTGTTTCAGTGTGTGGGGAAGGTGTTTCAGGGTGTGGGGAGGGTTTCAGTGTGTGGCGAAGGGATTTCTGTGTGTGGGGAAATGTTTCAGTGTGTGGGGAAGGTGTTTCAGTGTGTGCGGAAGTGGTATCAGTGTGTGGTTAATGTGTTTCAGTGTGTGGGGAAGTGGTTTCAGTGTATGGGGAAGGTGTTTCAGTGTGTGGGGAATGTGTTTCAGTGTGTGGGGAAGGGGTTTCAGTGTGTGGGGAAGCTGTTTCATTGTGTGGGGATGGTATTTCAGTGAGCGGGGAAGGTGTTTCAGTGTGTGGGGATGTGTTTCAGTGAGTGCGGTAGGTGTTTCAGAGTGTGGGGAAGGGGTTTCAGTGCGTGGAGAAGGTGATTCAGTGTGTGGGGAAGTTGTTTCAATGTGTGGGGAAGGGGTTTCAGTGTGTGTGAGGAAGGTGTTTCAGTGTGTGTGGAATGTTTTTCATTGTGTGGGAAAGGTGTTTCAGTGTGTGGGGAAGGTTTTCAGTGTGTGGGGAAGGGGTTTCAGTGTGTGGGGAAATGTTGCATTGTGTGGGGAAGGTGTTTCAGTGTGTGCGGATGGGGTTTCAGTGTGTGGGGAAGGTGTTTCAGTGTATGGGGATGTGTTTTAGTTTGTGGGGAAATGGTTTCAGTGTGTGGGGATGTGTTTCAGTGAGTGCCGAAGGTATTTCAGTGTGTGGGGAAGGGGGTTCAGTGTGTGGGGAAGGTGATTCAGTGTGTGGGGAAGGTGCTTCACTGTTTGGGGAAGGGGTTTCAGTGTGGGTGAGGAAGGAGTTTCAGTGTGTGGGGAAGGTGTTTCAGTGTGTGGGGAAGGTGTTTCAGTGTGTGGGGAAGGTGTTTCAGTGTGTGGGGAGGGTTTCAGTGTGTGGGGAAGGGATTTCAGTGTGTGGGGAAATGTTTAAGTGTGTGGGGAAGGTGTTTTAGTGTGTGCGGAAGTGGTTTCAGTGTGTGGTGAATGTGTTTCAGTGTGTGAGGAAGGGGTTTCAGTGTGTGGGGATGGGTTTCAGTGTGTGGGGATGGGTTTCATTGTGGGCAGAAGGGGTTTCAGTGAGTGGGGAAGGTATTTCAGTGCGTGAGGAAGGAGTTTCAGTTGGTGGAGAAGGGGTTTCTGAGTGTGGGGAAGGGTTTCAGTGTGGGGAGAAGTGGTTTCAGTGTGGGGGAAAGGGGTTTCAGTGTGTGGGGAAGGGGTTTCAGTGTGTGGGGATGTGTTTCAGTGTTTGGGGAAGGGGCTTCCGTGTGCGGGGAAAGGGTTTCTGTTTGTGGGGAAGTGTTTCACTGTGTGGGGAAGGTGTTTCAGTGTGTGCGGAAGGGTTTTCAGTGTGCGGGGAACGGGTTGCAGTGGGTGGTGAAGGGGTTTCAGTGTGTGGGGAAGGTGTTTATGAGTGTGCGCAAGGGGTTTCAGTGTGTGCGGAAGGGGTTTCAGAGTTTGGGGAAGGTGTTTCAGTGTGTGCGGAATGGGTTTCAGTGTGTGGGGAAGGGGTTTCTGTTTGTGGGGATGTGTTTCAGTTTGTGGGGAAGGGGTTTCATTTTGTGGGGAAGGGTTTCACTGTGTGCGGAAGGTTTTTCAGAGTGTGGGGAAGGTGTTTCAGTGTGTGGGGCAGGTTTTTCAGTGTGTGGGGATGTGTTTTAGTTTGTGGGGAAGGAGTTTAAGTGTGTGGAGATGTGTTTCAGTGTATGGGGAAGGTGTTACAGTGTGTGGGGAAGGGGTTTCAGTGTGTGGGGAAGGAGTTTCAGTGTGTGGGTAAGGGGTTTCAGTGTGTGGGGAAGGGTTTCAGTGTGTGGGGAAGGGTTTCAGTGTGTGGGGAAGCGTTTCAGTGTGTGGTTAAGGTGTTTCAGTGTGTGGGGAAGGTGTTTCAGTGTGTGTGGAAGGTGTTTCAGTGTGTGGGGAACGTGTTTCAGGGTGTGGGGAATGTTTCAGTGTGTGGCGAAGGGATTTCAGTGCGTGGGGAAATGTTTCAGTCTGTGGGGAAGGTGTTTCAGTGTGTGCGGAAGTGGTATCAGTGTGTGGTTAATGTGTTTCAGTGTGTGGGGATGTGGTTTCTGTGTATGGGGAAGGTGATTCAGTGTGTGGGGAAGGTGTTTCACTGTGTGGGGAAGGGGATTCAGTGTGTGTGAGGAAGGTGTTTCAGTGTGTGGGGAATGTGTTTCAGTGTGTGGGGAAGGGGTTTCAGTGTGTGGGGAAGCTGTTTCATTGTGTGGGGATGGTATTTCAGTGTGCGGTGAAGGTGTTTCAGTGTGTGGGGATGTGTTTCAGTGAGAGCGGAAGGTGTTTCAGAGTGTAGGGAAGGGGTTTCAGTGCGTGGAGAAGGTGATTCAGTGTGTGGGGAAGTTGTTTCAGTGTGTGGGGAAGGGGTTTCAGTGTGTGTGAGGAAGGTGTTTCAGTGTGTGTGGAATGTTTTTCAGTGTGTGGGGAAGGTGTTTCAGTGTGTGGGGAAGGTTTTCAGTGTGTGGGGAAGGGGTTTCAGTGTGTGGGGAAATGTTGCATTGTGTGGGGAAGGTGTTTCAGTGTGTGCGGAAGGGGTTTCAGTGTGTGGGGAAGGTGTTTCAGTGTATGGGGATGTGTTTAATTTGTGGGGAAATGGTTTCAGTGTGTGGGGATGTGTTTCAGTAAGTGCCGAAGGTATTTCAGTGTGTGGGGAAGGGGTTTCAGTGTGTGGGGAAGGTGATTCAGTGTGTGGGGAAGGTGCTTCACTGTTTGGGGAAGGGGTTTCAGTGTGGGTGAGGAAGGAGTTTCAGTGTGTGGGGAAGGTGTTTCAGTGTGTGGGGAAGGTGTTTCAGTGTGTGGGGAGGGTTTCAGTGTGTGGGGAAGGGATTGCAGTGTGTGGGGAAATGTTTAAGTGTGTGGGGAAGGTGTTTCAGTGTGTGCGGAAGTGGTTTCAGTGTGTGGTGAATGTGTTTCAGTGTGTGAGGAAGGGGTTTCAGTGTGTGGGGATGGGTTTCAGTTTGTGGGGATGGGTTTCATTGTGTGGGGAAGGTGTTTCAGTGTGTGGGGAAGGTGTTTCTGTGCAAGGGGATGTGCTTCAGTGTGTGGGGATGGGTTTCAATGTGTGGGGATGGGTTTCATTGTGGGCGGAAGGGGTTTCAGTGTGTGGGGAAGGTATTTCAGTGCGTGAGGAAGGAGTTTCAGTTTGTGGGGAAGGGGTTTCTGAGTGTTGGGAAGGGTTTCAGTGTGTGGGGAATGGGTTTCATTGTGTGGGGAAGGGGTTTCAGAGTGTGGGGAATCGTTTCAGAGTGGGGAGAAGAGGTTTCAGTGTGGGGGAAAGGGGTTTCAGTGTGTGGGGAAGGGGTTTCAGTGTGTGGGGATGTGTTTCAGTGTTTGGGGAACAGGCTTCCGTGTGCGGGGAATGGGTTTCTGTTTGTGGGGAAGTGTTTCACTGTGTGCGGAATGGGATTCACGATGTGGGGAAGGGGTTTCAGTGTGTGTGGAAGGTGTTTCAGTGTGTGGGGAAGGTGTTTCAGTGTGTGCGGTAGGGTTTTCAGTGTGCGGGGAACGGGTTGCAGTTTGTGGTGAAGGGGTTTCAGTGTGTGGGGAAGGTGTTTCAGTGTGTGCGCAAGGGGTTTCAGTGTGTGGGGAAGGGGTTTCAGTGTGTGGGGATGTGTTTCAGTGTTTGGGGAAGGGGCTTCCGTGTGCGGGGAATGGGTTTCTGTTTGTGGGGAAGTGTTTCACTGTGTGCGGAAGGGGATTCACTATGTGGGTAAGGGGTTTCAGTGTGTGTGGAAGGTGTTTCAGTGTGTGGGGAAGGTGTTTCAGTGTGTGCGGAAGGGTTTTCAGTGTGCGGGGAACGGGTTGCAGTTTGTGGTGAAGGGGTTTCAGTGTGTGGGAAAGGTGTTTCAGAGTGTGCGCAAGGTGTTTCAGTGTGTGCGGAAGGGGTTTCAGAGTTTGGGGAAGGTGTTTCAGTGTGTGCAGAAGGGGTTTCAGTGTGTGGGGAAGGGGTTTCTGTTTGTGGGGATGTGTTTCAGTTTGTGGGGAAGGGGTTTCGGTTTGTGGGGAAGGGTTTCACTGTGTGCGGAAGGTGTTTCAGAGTGTGGGGAAGGTGTTTCAGTGTGTGGGGCAGGTGTTTCAGTGTGTGGGGATGTGTTTTAGTTTGTGGGGAAGGAGTTTCAGTGTGTGGAGATGTGCTTCAGTGTATGGGGAAGGTGTTACAGTGTGTTGGGAAGGGGTTTCAGTGTGTGGGGAAGGAGTTTCAGTGTGTGGGTAAGGGGTTTCAGTGTGTGGGGAAGGGTTTCAGTGTGTGCGGAAGGGTTTCAGTGTGTGAGGAATCGTTTCAGTGTGTGGTTAAGGTGTTTCAGTGTGTGGGGAAGGTGTTTCAGTGTGTGGTTAAGGGGATTCAGTGTGTGGGGAATGGTTTCAGTGTGTGGGGAAGGGGTTTCTGTGTGTGGGGAAGCGTTTCAGTGTGTGGTTAAGGTGTTTCAGTGTGTGCAGAAGGGGTTTCAGTGTGTGGCGAAGGTGTTTCAATGTGTGGGGAAGGTGTTTCAATGTGTGGGGTATGTGTCTCAGTGTGTGGGGATGGGGTTACAGTGTGTGGGGAAGCTGTTTCAGTTTGTGGGGAAGGTGTTTCAGTGTGTGGGGAAGGGTTCCAGAGTCTGGGGAAGGGGTTTCAGAGTGTGAGAAAGGTGTTTCAGTGTGTGGGGATGGTATTTCAGTGTGTGGGGGAGGTGTTTCAGTGTGTGGGGGAAGATTTTGTAGAGTGTGGGGAAGGGGTTTCAGTGCGTGGGGAATGTGTTTCAGTGTGTGGGGATGTATTTCAGTGTGTGGCGATGTGTTTCAGTGTGTGCAGAAGGGGTTTCAGTGTGGGGGAAAGTGTTTCAGTGTGTGGGGAAGGGGTTTCAGTGTGTGAGGAAGGGGTTTCAGTGTGTGGGGATGGGTTTCAGTTTGTGGGGATGGGATTCATTGTGTGGGGAAGGTGTTTCAGTGTGTGGGGAAGGTGCTTCAGTGTGTGGGGAATGGGTTTCAGTGTGTGGGGATGGTGCTTCAGTGCATGGGGATGGGCTTCAGTGTGTGGGGATGTGTTTCAGTGTGTGGGGAAGGGTGTCATTGTGTGGGGAAGCTGTTTCAGTGTGTGGGGATGGTTTTCAGTGTGTGGGGATGGGTTTCAGTGTGTGGGGATTGGTGTCACTGTGGGCGGAAGGGGTTTCAGTGTGTGGGGAAGGCATTTCAGTGTGTGGGGATGGAGTTTCAGTGTGTGGGGAAGGGGTTCAGTGTGTGGGGATGGGTTGCAGTGTGTGGGGATTGGTTGCAGTGTGTGGGGATGGGTTTCAGTGTTGGCGGAAGGACTTTTAGTGTGTGGGGAAGGTATTTCAGTTTGTGGGGAAGGAGTTTCAATGTGTGGGGAAGGGGTTTCAGTGTGTGGGGATGGGTTTCAGTGTGTGGGGACGGGTTTTAGTGTGTGGGAAGGGGTTTCAGTGTGTGGGGAAGGTATTTCAGAGTGTGGGGAAGTGTTTCAGTGTGCGGGGAATGTGTTTCAGTGTGGGGGGAAGGGTTTTCAGAGTGTGCGGAAGGGGTTTCAGTGTGTGGGGATGTGTTTCAGTGTTTGGGGAAGGGGTTTCAGTGTGTGGGGAAGGTGTTTCAGTGTGTGTGGAAGGGGTTTCAGTGTGTGGGGAATGGGTTGCTGTCTTTGGGGAAGGGGTTTCAGTGTGTGGGGAAGGTGTTTCAGTGTGTGCGGAAGGGGTTTCAGTGTTTGCGGAAGGGGTTTCAGTGTGTGGGGAAGGGGTTTCAGTGTTTGGGGAAGCTGTTTCCGTGTGTGTGGAAGGGGTTTCAGTATGTGGCGCAGGTGTTTCAGTGCATGGGGATGTGTTTTAGTTGGTGGGGAAGGGGTTTCAGTGTGTGGGGATGTGTTTCAGTGAGTGCAGAAGGTGTTTCAGTGTGTGGGGAAGGGGTCTCAGTGTGTGGGGTAGGTGATTCAGTCTGTGGGGACGGTGTTTCACTGTGTGGGGAAG
Source organism: Heterodontus francisci (assembly GCF_036365525.1). NCBI lineage: Eukaryota > Metazoa > Chordata > Chondrichthyes > Heterodontiformes > Heterodontidae > Heterodontus > Heterodontus francisci. Next base: position 157,237,775 of record NC_090376.1, read on the forward strand.
GGGTTTCTGTTTGCGTGAGGAAGGTGTTTCAGTGTGTGGGGAAGGTATTTCAGTGTGTGGGGAAGGTGTTTCAGTGTGTGGGGAATGGTTTCGGTGTGGGGGGAAGGGGTTTCAGTGTGTGGGGAAGGGTTTTCAGAGAGTGCGGAAGGGGTTTCAGTGTGTGGGGATGTATTTTAGTGTGTGCAGAAGGGGTTTCAGTGTGTGGGGAAGGAGTTGCAGTGTGTGGGGAAGTGTATCAGTGTGTGGGGAAGGTGTTTCAGTGTGTGAGGAAGGGGTTTCAGTGTGTGGGGATGGGTTTCAGTTTGTGGGGATGGGTTTCATTGTGTGGGGAAGGGGTTTCAGTGTGTGGGGAAGGTGTTTCAGTGCATGGGGATGTGCTTCAGCGTGTGGGGATGTGTTTCAGTGTGTGGGGAAGGGTGTCAGTGTGTGGGGAAGGTGTTTCAATGTGTGGAGATGGGTTTCAGTGTGTGGGGATGGGTTTCAGTGTTTGGGGATGGGTTTCATTGTGGGCGGAAGGGGTTTCAGTGTGTGGGGAAGGTATTTCAGTACGTGGGGAAGGAGTTTCAGTGTGTGGGGAAGGGGTTTCAATGTGTGGGGATGGGTTTCAGTGTGTGGGGTAGGTGTTTCAGTGTGTGGGAAGGGTTTTCAGTGTGTGGGGAAGGGATTTCAGTGTGTGGGGAAGGGTTTCAGTGTGGGGGGAATGGGTTTCAGTGTGGGGGGAAGGTTTTTCAGAGTGTGCGGAAGGGGTTTCAGTGTGTGGGGATGTGTTTCAGTGTTTGGGGAAGGGGTTTCTGTTTGTGGGGAAGGTGTTTCAGTGTGTGTGGAAGGGGTTTCAATGTGTGGGGAAGGGGTTGCAGTCTCTGGGGAAGGGGTTTCAGTGTGTGGGGAAGGTGTTTCAGTGTGTGCGGAAGGGGTTTCAGTGTTTGCGGAAGGGGTTTCAGTGTGTGGGGAAGGGGTTTCAGTGTTTGGGGAAGCTGTTTCAGTGTGTGTGGAAGGGGTTTCAGTAAGTGGGGCAGGTGTTTCAGTGTATGGGGATGTGTTTTAGTTTGTGGGGAAGTGGTTTCAGTGTGTGGGGATGTGTTTCAGTGAGTGCGGAATGTGTTTCAGTGTGTGGGGAAGGGGTTTCAGTGTGTGGGGAAGGTGATTCAGTGTGTGGGGAAGGTGTTTCACTGTTTGGGGAAGGGGTTTCAGTGTGGGTGAGGAAGGAGTTTCAGTGTGTGGGGAAGGTGTTTCAGTATGTGGGGAAGGTGTTTCAGTGTGTGGGGAAATGTTTCAGTGTGTGGGGAAGGTGATTCAGTGTGTGCAGAAGTGGTTTCAGTGTGTGGTGAATGTGTTTCAGTGTGTGGGAAGTGGTTTCAGTGTATGGGGAAGGTGATTTAGTGTGTGGGGAAGGTGTTTCACTGTGTGGGGAAGGGGATTCAGTGTGTGTGAGGAAGGTGTTTCAGTGTGTGGGGAATGTGTTTCAGTGTGTGGGGAAGGGGTTTCAGTGTGTGGGGAAGCTGTTTCATTGTGTGGGGATGGTATTTCAGTCAGCGGGGCAGGTGTTTCAGTGTGTGGGGATGTGTTTCAGTGAGTGCGGAAGGTGTTTCAGATTGTGGGGAAGGGGTTTCAGTCCGTGGGGAAGGTGATTCAGTGTGTGGGGAAGTTGTTTCAGTGTGTGGGGAAGGGGTTTCAGTGTGTGTGAGGAAGGTGTTTCAGTTGGGTGGAATGTTTTTCAGTGTGTGGGGAAGGTGTTTCAGTGTGTGTGGAAGGGTTTCAGTGTGTGGGGAAGGGGTTTCAGTGTGTGGGGAAATGATGCATTGTGTGGGGAAGGTGTTTCAGTGTGTGCGGAAGGGGTTTCAGTGTGTGGGGAAGGTGTTTCAGTGTGCGCGGAAGGTGTTTTAGTGTGTGGGGAAGGCGTTTCAGTGTTTGGGGAACGTGTTTCAGTGTGGGGGGAAGGTAATTCAGTGCGTGGGGAAGGAGTTTCAGTGTGTGGGGAAGGGGTTTCAATGTGTGGGGATGGGTTTCAGTGTGTGGGGTAGGTGTTTTAGTGTGTGGGGAAGGTGCTTCACTGTTTGGGGAAGGGGTTTCATTGTGGGCGGAAGGGGTTTCAGTGTGTGGGGAAGGTATTTCAGTGCGTGAGGAAGGAGTTTCAGTTTGTGGGGAAGGGGTTTCTGAGTGTTGGGATGGGTTTCAGTGTGTGGGGTAGGTGTTTTAGTGTGTGGGAAGGGTTTTCAGTGTGTGGGGAAGGGATTTCAGTGTGTGGGGATGGGTTTCATTGTGGGCGGAAGGGGTTTCAGTGTGTGGGGAAGGTATTTCAGTGCGTGAGGAAGGAGTTTCAGTGTGTGGGGAAGGGGTTTCAATGTGTGGGGATGGGTTTCAGTGTGTGGGGTAGGTGTTTTAGTGTGTGGGAAGGGTTTTCAGTGTGTGGGGAAGGGATTTCAGTGTGTGGGGAAGGGTTACAGTGTGGGGGGAATGGGTTTCAGTGTGGGGGGAAGTGTGTTCAGAGTGCGCAGAAGTGGTTTCAGTGTGTGGGGATGTGTTTCAGTGTTTGGGGAAGGGGTTTCTGTTTGTGGGGAAGGTGTTTCAGAGTGTGTGAGGAAGGTGTTTCAGTGTGTGTGGAATGTTTTTCAGTGTGTGGGGAAGGAGTTTCAGTGTGTGGGGAAGGTTTTCAGTGTGTGGGGAAGGGGTTTCAGTGTGTGGGGAAATGTTGCATACTGTGGGGAAGGTGTTTCAGTGTGTGCGGAAGGGGTTTCAGTGTGTGGGGAAGGTGTGTCAGTGTATGGGGATGTGTTTTAGTTTGTGGGGAAATGGTTTCAGTGTGTGGGGATGTGTTTCAGTGAGTGCCGAAGGTATTTCAGTGTGTGGGGAAGGGGTTTCAGTGTGTGGGGAAGGTGATTCAGTGTGTGGGGAAGGTGCTTCACTGTTTGGGGAAGGGGTTTCAGTGTGGGTGAGGAAGGAGTTTCAGTGTGTGGGGAAGGTGTTTCACTGTGTGGGGAGAGATTCAGTGTGTGGGGAAGGGATTTCAGTGTGTGGGGAAATGTTTAAGTGTGTGGGGAAGGTGTTTCAGTGTGTGCGGAAGTGGTTTTAGTGTGTGGTGAATGTGTTTCAGTGTGTGAGGAAGGGGTTTCAGTGTGTGGGGAAATGTTGCATACTGTGGGGAAGGTGTTTCAGTGTGTGCGGAAGGGGTTTCAGTGTGTGGGGAAGGTGTGTCAGTGTATGGGGATGTGTTTTAGTTTGTGGGGAAATGGTTTCAGTGTGTGGGGATGTGTTTCAGTGAGTGCCAAAGGTATTTCAGTGTGTGGGGAAGGGGTTTCAGTGTGTGGGGAAGGTGATTCAGTGTGTGGGGAAGGTGCTTCACTGTTTGGGGAAGGGGTTTCAGTGTGGGTGAGGAAGGAGTTTCAGTGTGTGGGGAAGGTGTTTCAGTGTGTGGCGAAGGTGTTTCACTGTGTGGGGAGAGATTCAGTGTGTGGGGAAGGGATTTCAGTGTGTGGGGAAATGTTTAAGTGTGTGGGGAAGGTGTTTCAGTGTGTGCGGAAGTGGTTTCAGTGTGTGGTGAATGTGTTTCAGTGTGTGAGGAAGGGGTTTCAGTGTGTGGGGATGGGTTTCAGTTTGTGGGGATGGGTTTCATTGTGTGGGGAAGGTGTTTCAGTGTGTGGGGAAGGTGTTTCAGTGCAAGGGGATGTGCTTCAGTGTGTGGGGATGGGTTTCAGTGTGTGGGGATGGGTTTCATTGTGGGCGGAAGGGGTTTCAGTGTGTGGGGAAGGTATTTCAGTGCGTGAGGAAGGAGTTTCAGTTTGTGGGGAAGGGGTTTCTGAGTGTTGGGAAGGGTTTCAGTGTGTGGGGAATGGGTTTCATTGTGTGGGGAAGGGGTTTCAGAGTGTGGGGAAGGGTTTCAGTGTGAGGAGAAGTGGTTTCAGTGTGGGGGAAAGGGGTTTCAGTGTGTGGGGAAGGGGTTTCAGTGTGTGGGGATGTGTTTCAGTGTTTGGGGAAGGGGCTTCCGTGTGCGGGGAATGGGTTTCTGTTTGTGGGGAAGTGTTTCACTGTGTGCGGAAGGGGATTCACTATGTGGGGAAGAGGTTTCAGTGTGTGTGGAAGGTGTTTCAGTGTGTGGGGAAGGTGTTTCAGTGTGTGCGGAAGGGTTTTCAGTGTGCGGGGAACGGGTTGCAGTTTGTGGTGAAGGGGTTTCAGTGTGTGGGGAAGGTGTTTCAGTGTGTGCGTAAGGGGTTTCAGTGTGTGGGGAAGGGGTTTCAGTGTGTGGGGATGTGTTTCAGTGTTTGGGGAAGGGGCTTCCGTGTGCAGGGAATGGGTTTCTGTTTGTGGGGAAGTGTTTCACTGTGTGCGGAAGGGGATTCACTATGTGGGTAAGGGGTTTCAGTGTGTGTGGAAGGAGTTTCAGTGTGTGGGGAAGGTGTTTCAGTGTGTGCGGAAGGGTTTTCAGTGTGCGGGGAACGGGTTGCAGTTTGTGGTGAAGGGGTTTCAGTGTGTGGGGAAGGTGTTTCAGAGTGTGCGCAAGGGGTTTCAGTGTGTGCGGAAGGGGTTTCAGAGTTTGGGGAAGGTGTTTCAGTGTGTGTGGAAGGGGTTTCAGTGTGTGGGGAAGGGGTTTCTGTTTGTGGGGATGTGTTTCAGTTTGTGGGGAAGGGGTTTCAGTTTGTGGGGAAGGGTTTCACTGTGTGCGGAAGGTGTTTCAGAGTGTGGGGAAGGTGTTTCAGTGTGTGGGGCAGGTGTTTCAGTGTGTGGGGATGTGTTTTAGTTTGTGGGGAAGGAGTTTCAGTGTGTGGAGATGTGCTTCAGTGTATGGGGAAGGTGTTACAGTGTGTTGGGAAGGGGTTTCAGTGTGTGGGGAAGGAGTTTCAGTGTGTGGGTAAGGGGTTTCAGTGTGTGGGGAAGGGTTTCAGTGTGTGGGGAAGGGTTTCAGTGTGTGGGGAAGCGTTTCAGTGTGTGGTTAAGGTGTTTCAGTGTGTGGGGAAGGTGTTTCAGTGTGTGGGTAAGGGGATTCAGTGTGTGGGGAAGGGTTTCAGTGTGTGGGGAGGGGGTTTCAGTGTGTGGGGAAGCGTTTCAGTGTGTGGTTAAGGTGTTTCAGTGTGTGCAGAAGGGGTTTCAGTGTGTGGTGAAGGTGTTTCAGTGTGTGGGGAAGGTGTTTCAATGTGTGGGGTATGTGTCTCAGTGTGTGGGGATGGGGTTACAGTGTGTGGGGAAGCTGTTTCAGTTTGTGGGGAAGGTTTTTCAGTGTGTGGTGAAGGGTTCCAGTGTCTGGGGAAGGGGTTTCAGTGTGTGAGAAAGGTGTTTCAGTGTGTGGGGATGGTATTTCAGTGTGTGGGGGAGGTGTTTCAGTGTGTGGGGGAAGATGTTTTAGAGTGTGGGGAAGGGGTTTCAGTGTGTGGGGAATGTGTTTAAGAGTGTGGGGATGTATTTCAGTGTGTGGCGATGTGTTTCAGTGTGTGCAGAAGGGGTTTCAGTGTGGGGGAAAGTGTTTCAGTGTGTGGGGAAGGGGTTTCAGTGTGTGAGGAAGGGGTTTCAGTGTGTGGGGATGGGTTTCAGTTTGTGGGGATGGGATTCATTGTGTGGGGAAGGTGTTTCAGTGTGTGGGGAAGGTGCTTCAGTGTGTGGGGAAGGGGTTTCAGTGTGTGGGGATGGTGCTTCAGTGCATGGGGATGGGCTTCAGTGTGTGGGGATGTGTTTCAGTGTGTGGGGAAGGGTGTCATTGTGTGGGGAAGCTGTTTCAGTGTGTGGGGATGGGTTTCAGTGTGTGGGGATGGGTTTCAGTGTGTGGGGATTGGTGTCACTGTGGGCGGAAGGGGTTTCAGTGTGTGGGGAAGGTATTTCAGTGTGTGGGGATGGAGTTTCAGTGTGTGGGGAAGGGGTTCAGTGTGTGGGGATGGGTTGCAGTGTGTGGGGATGGGTTTCAGTGTGTGGGGATGGGTTTCAGTGTTGGCGGAAGGACTTTTAGTGTGTGGGGAAGGTATTTCAGTTTGTGGGGAAGGAGTTTCAATGTGTGGGGAAGGGGTTTCAGTGTGTGGGGATGGGTTTCAGTGTGTGGTGACGGGTTTTAGTGTGTGGGAAGGGGTTTCAGTGTGTGGGGAAGGGATTTCAGAGTGTGGGGAAGTGTTTCAGTGTGCGGGGAATGTGTTTCAGTGTGAGGGGAAGTGTTTTCAGAGTGTGCGGAAGGGGTTTCAGTGTGTGGGGATGTGTTTCAGTGTTTGGGGAAGGGGTTTCAGTGTGTGTGGAAGGGGTTTCAGTGTGTGGGGAAGGGGTTGCAGTCTTTGGGGAAGGGGTTTCAGTGTGTGGGGAAGGTGTTTCAGTGTGTGCGGAAGGGGTTTCAGTGTTTGCGGAAGGGGTTTCAGTGTGTGGGGAAGGGGTTTCAGTGTTTGGGGAAGCTGTTTCAGTGTGTGTGGAAGGGGTTTCAGTATGTGGCGCAGGTGTTTCAGTGCATGGAGATGTGTTTTAGTTGGTGGGGAAGGGGTTTCAGTGTGTGGGGATGTGTTTCAGTGAGTGCAGAAGGTGTTTCAGTGTGTGGGGAAGGGGTCTCAGTGTGTGGGGTAGGTGATTCAGTCTGTGGGGACGGTGTTTCACTGTGTGGGGAAGGGGTTTCTGTTTGCGTGAGGAAGGTGTTTCAGTGTGTGGGGAAGGTATTTCAGTGTGTGGGGAAGGTGTTTCAGTGTGTGGGGAAGGTGTATCAGTGTGTGGGGAATGGTTTCGGTGTGGGGGGAAGGGGTTTCAGTGTGTGGGGAAGGGTTTTCAGAGAGTGCGGAAGGGGTTTCAGTGTGTGGGGATGTATTTAAGTGTGTGCAGAAGGGGTTTCAGTGTGTGGGGAAGGAGTTGCAGTGTGTGGGGAAGTGTATCAGTGTGTGGGGAAGGTGTTTCAGTGTGTGAGGAAGGGGTTTCAGTGTGTGGGGATGGGTTTCAGTTTGTGGGGATGGGTTTCATTGTGTGGGGAAGGGGTTTCAGTGTGTGGGGAAGGTGTTTCAGTGCATGGGGATGTGCTTCAGCGTGTGGGGATGTGTTTCAGTGTGTGGGGAAGGGTGTCAGTGTGTGGGGAAAGTGTTTCAATGTGTGGGGATGGGTTTCAGTGTGTGGGGATGGGTTTCAGTGTGTGGGGATGGGTTTCATTGTGGGCGGAATGGGTTTCAGTGTGTGGGGAAGGTATTTCAGTGCGTGGGGAAGGAGTTTCAGTGTGTGGGGAAGGGGTTTCAATGTGTGGGGATGGGTTTCAGTGTGTGGGGTAGGTGTTTCAGTGTGTGGGAAGGGTTTTCAGTGTGTGGGGAAGGGATTTCAGTGTGTGGGGAAGGGTTTCAGTGTGAGGGGAATGGGTTTCAGTGTGGGGGGAAGGGTTTTCAGAGTGTGCGGAAGGGGTTTCAGTGTGTGGGGATGTGTTTCAGTGTGTGGGAAGGGTTTTCAGTGTGTGGGGAAGGGATTTCAGTGTGTGGGGAAGGGTTACAGTGTGGGGGGAATGGGTTTCAGTGTGGGGGGAAGGGTGTTCAGAGTGTGCGGAAGGGGTTTCAGTGTGTGGGGATGTGTTTCAGTGTTTGGGGAAGGCGTTTCTGTTTGTGGGGAAGGTGTTTCAGTGTGTGTGGAAGGGGTTTCAATGTGTGGGGAAGGGGTTGCAGTCTCTGGGGAAGGGGTTTCAGTGTGTGGGGAAGGTGTTTCAGTGTGTGCGGAAGGGGTTTCAGTGTTTGCGGAAGGGGTTTCAGTGTGTGGGGAAGGGGTTTCAATGTGTGGGGATGGGTTTCAGTGTGTGGGGTAGGTGTTTCAGTGTGTGGGAAGGGTTTTCAGTGTGTGGGGAAGGGATTTCAGTGTGTGGGGAAGGGTTTCAGTGTGAGGGGAATGGGTTTCAGTGTGGGGGGAAGGGTTTTCAGAGTGTGCGGAAGGGGTTTCAGTGTGTGGGGATGTGTTTCAGTGTGTGGGAAGGGTTTTCAGTGTGTGGGGAAGGGATTTCAGTGTGTGGGGAAGGGTTACAGTGTGGGGGGAATGGGTTTCAGTGTGGGGGGAAGGGTGTTCAGAGTGTGCGGAAGGGGTTTCAGTGTGTGGGGATGTGTTTCAGTGTTTGGGGAAGGCGTTTCTGTTTGTGGGGAAGGTGTTTCAGTGTGTGTGGAAGGGGTTTCAATGTGTGGGGAAGGGGTTGCAGTCTCTGGGGAAGGGGTTTCAGTGTGTGGGGAAGGTGTTTCAGTGTGTGCGGAAGGGGTTTCAGTGTTTGCGGAAGGGGTTTCAGTGTGTGGGGAAGGGGTTTCAGTGTTTGGGGAAGCTGTTTCAGTGTGTGTGGAAGGGGTTTCAGTATGTGGGGCAGGTGTTTCAGTGTATGGGGATGTGTTTTAGTTTGTGGGGAAGTGGTTTCAGTGTGTGGGGATGTGTTTCAGTGAGTGCGGAATGTGTTTCAGTGTGTGGGGAAGGGGTTTCAGTGTGTGGGGAAGGTGATTCAGTGTGTGGGGAAGGTGTTTCACTGTTTGGGGAAGGGGTTTCAGTGTGGGTGAGGAAGGAGTTTCAGTGTGTGGGGAAGGTGTTTCACTATGTGGGGAAGGTGTTTCAGTGTGTGGGGAAGGTGTTTCAGAGTGTGGGGAGGGTTTCAGTGTGTGGGGAAGGGATTTCAGTGTGTGGGGAAATGTTTCAGTGTGTGGGGAAGGTGATTCAGTGTGTGCGGAAGTGGTTTCAGTGTGTGGTGAATGTGTTTCAGTGTGTGGGGAAGTGGTTTCAGCGTATGGGGAAGGTGATTCAGTGTGTGGGGAAGGTGTTTCACTGTGTGGGGAAGGGGATTCAGTGTGTGTGAGGAAGGTGTTTCAGTGTGTGGGGAATGTGTTTCAGTGTGTGGGGAAGGGGTTTCAGTGTGTGGGGAAGCTGTTTCATTGTGTGGGGATGGTATTTCAGTGAGCGGGGCAGGTGTTTCAGTGTGTGGGGATGTGTTTCAGTGAGTGCGGAAGGTGTTTCAGATTGTGGGGAAGGGGTTTCAGTGCGTGGGGAAGGTGATTCAGTGTGTTGGGAAGTTGTTTCAGTCTGTGGGGAAGGGGTTTCAGTGTGTGTGAGGAAGGTGTTTCGGTTGGGTGGAATGTTTTTCAGTGTGTGGGGAAGGTGTTTCAGTGTGTGGGGAAGGGTTTCAGTGTGTGGGGAAGGGGTTTCTGTGTGTGGGGAAATGATGCATTGTGTGGGGAAGGTGATTCAGTGTGTGCGGAAGGGGTTTCAGTGTGTGGGGAAGGTGTTTCAGTGTGTGCGGAAGGTGTTTTAGTGTGTGGGGAAGGCGTTTCAGTGTTTGGGGAACGTGTTTCAGTGTGGGGGGAAGGTATTTCAGTGCGTGGGGAAGGAGTTTCAGTGTGTGGGGAAGGGGTTTCAATGTGTGGGGATGGGTTTCAGTGTTTGGGGAAGCTGGTTCAGTGTGTGTGGAAGGGGTTTCAGTATGTGGGGCAGGTGTTTCAGTGTATGGTGATGTGTTTTAGTTTGTGGGGAAGTGGTTTCAGTGTGTGGGGATGTGTTTCAGTGAGTGCGGAATGTGTTTCAGTGTGTGGGGAAGGGGTTTCAGTGTGTGGGGAAGGTGATTCAGTGTGTGGGGAAGGTGTTTCACTGTTTGGGGAAGGGGTTTCAGTGTGGGTGAGGAAGGAGTTTCAGTGTGTGGGGAAGGTGTTTCACTATGTGGGGAAGGTGTTTCAGTGTGTGGGGAAGGTGTTTCAGAGTGTGGGGAGGGTTTCAGTGTGTGGGGAAGGGATTTCAGTGTGTGGGGAAATGTTTCAGTGTGTGGGGAAGGTGATTCAGTGTGTGCGGAAGTGGTTTCAGTGTGTGGTGAATGTGTTTCAGTGTGTGGGGAAGTGGTTTCAGCGTATGGGGAAGGTGATTCAGTGTGTGGGGAAGGTGTTTCACTGTGTGGGGAAGGGGATTCAGTGTGTGTGAGGAAGGTGTTTCAGTGTGTGGGGAATGTGTTTCAGTGTGTGGGGAAGGGGTTTCAGTGTGTGGGGAAGCTGTTTCATTGTGTGGGGATGGTATTTCAGTGAGCGGGGCAGGTGTTTCAGTGTGTGGGGATGTGTTTCAGTGAGTGCGGAAGGTGTCTCAGATTGTGGGGAAGGGGTTTCAGTGCGTGGGGAAGGTGATTCAGTGTGTTGGCAAGTTGTTTCAGTCTGTGGGGAAGGGGTTTCAGTTTGTGTGAGGAAGGTGTTTCGGTTGGGTGGAATGTTTTTCAGTGTGTGGGGAAGGTGTTTCAGTGTGTGGGGAAGGGTTTCAGTGTGTGGGGAAGGGGTTTCAGTGTGTGGGGAAATGATGCATTGTGTGGGGAAGGTGTTTCAGTGTGTGCGGAAGGGGTTTCAGTGTGTGGGGAAGGTGTTTCAGTGTGTGCGGAAGGTGTTTTAGTGTGTGGGGAAGGCGTTTCAGTGTTTGGGGAACGTGTTTCAGTGTGGGGGGAAGGTATTTCAGTGCGTGGGGAAGGAGTTTCAGTGTGTTGGGAAGGGGTTTCAATGTGTGGGGATGGGTTTCAGTGTGTGGGGTAGGTGTTTCAGTGTGTGGGAAGGGTTTTCAGTGTGTGGGGAAGGGATTTCAGTGTGTGGGGAAGGGTTACAGTGTGGGGGGAATGGGTTTCAGTGTGGGGGGAAGGGTGTTCAGAGTGTGCGGAAGGGGTTTCAGTGTGTGGGGATGTGTTTCAGTGTTTGGGGAAGGGGTTTCTGTTTGTGGGGAAGGTGTTTCAGTGTGTGTGGAAGGGGTTTCAATGTGTGGGGAAGGGGTTGCAGTCTCTGGGGAAGGGGTTTCAGAGTGTGGGGAAGGTGTTTCAGTGTGTGCGGAAGGGGTTTCAGTGTTTGCGGAAGGGGTTTCAATGTGTGGGGATGGGTTTCAGTGTGTGGGGTAGGTGTTTCAGTGTGTGGGAAGGGTTTTCAGTGTGTGGGGAAGGGATTTCAGTGTGTGGGGAAGGGTTTCAGTGTGAGGGGAATGGGTTTCAGTGTGGGGGGAAGGGTTTTCAGAGTGTGCGGAAGGGGTTTCAGTGTGTGGGGATGTGTTTCAGTGTTTGGGGAAGGGGTTTCACTGTGTGGGGAAGGTGTTTCAGTGTGTGTGGAAGGGGTTTCAATGTGTGGGGAAGGGGTTGCCGTCTCTGGGGAAGGGGTTTCTGTGTGTGGGGAAGGTGTTTCAGTGTGTGCGGAAGGGGTTTCAGTGTTTGCGGAAGGGGTTTCAGTGTGTGGGGAAGGGGTTTCAGTGTTTGGGGAAGCTGTTTCAGTGTGTGTGGAAGGGGTTTCAGTCTGTGGGGCAGGTGTTTCAGTGTATGGGGATGTGTTTTAGTTTGTGGGGAAGTGGTTTCAGTGTGTGGGGATGTGTTTCAGTGAGTGCGGAATGTGTTTCAGTGTGTGGGGAAGGGGTTTCAGTGTGTGGGGAAGGTGATTCAGTGTGTGGGGAAGGTGTTTCACTGTTTGGGGAAGGGGTTTCAGTGTGGGTGAGGAAGGAGTTTCAGTGTGTGGGGAAGGTGTTTCACTATGTGGGGAAGGTGTTTCAGTGTGTGGGGAAGGTGTTTCAGAGTGTGGGGAGGGTTTCAGTGTGTGGGGAAGGGATTTCAGTGTGTGGGGAAGTGGTTTCAGCGTATGGGGAAGGTGATTCAGTGTGTGGGGAAGGTGTTTCACTGTGTGGGGAAGGGGATTCAGTGTGTGTGAGGAAGGTGTTTCAGTGAGTGGGGAATGTGTTTCAGTGTGTGGGGAAGGGGTTTCAGTGTGTGGGGAAGCTGTTTCATTGTGTGGGGATGGTATTTCAGTGAGCGGGGCAGTTGTTTCAGTGTGTGGGGATGTGTTTCAGTGAGTGCGGAAGGTGTTTCAGATTGTGGGGAAGGGGTTTCAGTGCGTGGGGAAGGTGATTCAGTGTGTTGGGAAGTTGTTTCAGTCTGTGGGGAAGGGGTTTCAGTGTGTGTGAGGAAGGTGTTTCGGTTGGGTGGAATGTTTTTCAGTGTGTGGGGAAGGTGTTTCAGTGTGTGGGGAAGGGTTTCAGTGTGTGGGGAAGGGGTTTCAGTGTGTGGGGAAATGATGCATTGTGTGGGGAAGGTGTTTCAGTGTGTGCGGAAGGGGTTTCAGTGTGTGGGGAAGGTGTTTCAGTGTGTGCGGAAGGTGTTTTAGTGTGTGGGGAAGGCGTTTCAGTGTTTGGGGAACGTGTTTCAGTGTGGGGGGAAGGTATTTCAGTGCGTGGGGAAGGAGTTTCAGTGTGTGGGGAAGGGGTTTGAATGTGTGGGGATGGGTTTCAGTGTGTGGGGTAGGTGTTTCAGTGTGTGGGAAGGGTTTTCAGTGTGTGGGGAAGGGATTTCAGTGTGTGGGGAAGGGTTACAGTGTGGGGGGAATGGGTTTCAGTGTGGGGGGAAGGGTGTTCAGAGTGTGCGGAAGGGGTTTCAGTGTGTGGGGATGTGTTTCAGTGTTTGGGGAAGGGGTTTCTGTTTGTGGGGAAGGTGTTTCAGTGTGTGTGGAAGGGGTTTCAATGTGTGGGGAAGGGGTTGCAGTCTCTGGGGAAGGGGTTTCAGAGTGTGGGGAAGGTGTTTCAGTGTGTGCGGAAGGGGTTTCAGTGTTTGCGGAAGGGGTTTCAGTGTGTGGGGAAGGGGTTTCAGTGTTTGGGGAAGCTGTTTCAGTGTGTGTGGAAGGGGTTTCAGTATGTGGGGCAGGTGTTTCAGTGTATGGGGATGTGTTTTAGTTTGTGGGGAAGTGGTTTCAGTGTATGGGGATGTGTTTCAGTGAGTGCAGAATGTGTTTCAGTGTGTGGGGAAGGGGTTTCAGTGTGTGGGGAAGGTGATTCAATGTGTGGGGAAGGTGTTTCACTGTTTGGGGAAGGGGTTTCAGTGTGGGTGAGGAAGGAGTTTCAGTGTGTGGCGAAGGTGTTTCAGTATGTGGGGAAGGTGTTTCAGTGTGTGGGGAAGGTGTTTCAGTGTGTGGGGAGGGTTTCAGTGTGTGGGGAAGGGATTTCAGTGTGTGGGGAAATGTTTCAGTGTGTGCGGAAGTGGTTTCAGTGTGTGGTGAATGTGTTTCAGTGTGTGGGGAAGTGGTTTCAGTGTATGGGGAAGGTGATTCAGTGTGTGGGGAAGGTGTTTCACTGTGTGGGGAAGGGGATTCAGTGTGTGTGAGGAAGTTGTTTCAGAGTGTGGGGAATGTGCTTCAGTGTGTGAGGAAGGGGTTTCAGTGTGTGGGGAAGCTGTTTCCTTGTGTGGGGATGGTATTTCAGTGAGCGGGGCAGGTGTTTCAGTGTGTGGGGATGTGTTTCAGTGAGTGCGGAAGGTGTTTCAGATTGTGAGGAAGGGGTTTCAGTCCGTGGGGAAGGTGATTCAGTGTGTGGGGAAGTTGTTTCAGTGTGTGGGGAAGGGGTTTCAGTGTGTGTGAGGAAGGTGTTTCAGTTGGGTGGAATGTTTTTCAGTGTGTGGGGAAGGTGATTCAGTATGTGGGGAAGGGTTTCAGTGTGTGGGGAAGGGGTTTCAGTGTGTGGGGAAATGTTGCATTGTGTGGGGAAGGTGTTTCAGTGTGTGCGGAAGGGGTTTCAGTGTGTGCGGAAGGTGTTTTAGTGTGTGGGGAAGGCGTTTCAGTGTTTGGGGAACGTGTTTCAGTGTGGGGGGAAGGTATTTCAGTGCGTGGGGAAGGAGTTTCAGTGTGTGGGGAAGGGGTTTCAATGTGTGGGGATGGGTTTCAGTGTGTGGGGTAGGTGTTTCAGTGTGTGGGAAGGGTTTTCAGTGTGTGGGGAAGGGATTTCAGTGTGTGGGGAAGGGTTACAGTGTGGGGGGAATGGGTTTCAGTGTGGGGGGAAGGGTGTTCAGAGTGTGCGGAAGGGGTTTCAGTGTGTGGGGATGTGTTTCAGTGTTAGGGGAAGGGGTTTCTGTTTGTGGGGAAGGTGTTTCAGTGTGTGTGGAAGGGGTTTCAATGTGTGGGGAAGGGGTTGCAGTCTCTGGGGAAGGGGTTTCAGAGTGTGGGGAAGGTGTTTCAGTGTGTGCGGAAGGGGTTTCAGTGTTTGCGGAAGGGGTTTCAATGTGTGGGGATGGGTTTCAGTGTGTGGGGTAGGTGTTTCAGTGTGTGGGAAGGGTTTTCAGTGTGTGGGGAAGGGATTTCAGTGTGTGGGGAAGGGTTTCAGTGTGAGGGGAATGGGTTTCAGTGTGGGGGGAAGGGTTTTCAGAGTGTGCGGAAGGGGTTTCAGTGTGTGGGGATGTGTTTCAGTGTTTGGGGAAGGGGTTTCACTGTGTGGGGAAGGTGTTTCAGTGTGTGTGGAAGGGGTTTCAATGTGTGGGGAAGGGGTTGCCGTCTCTGGGGAAGGGGTTTCTGTGTGTGGGGAAGGTGTTTCAGTGTGTGCGGAAGGGGTTTCAGTGTTTGCGGAAGGGGTTTCAGTGTGTGGGGAAGGGGTTTCAGTGTTTGGGGAAGCTGTTTCAGTGTGTGTGGAAGGGGTTTCAGTATGTGGGGCAGGTGTTTCAGTGTATGGGGATGTGTTTTAGTTTGTGGGGAAGTGGTTTCAGTGTGTGGGGATGTGTTTCAGTGAGTGCGGAATGTGTTTCAGTGTGTGGGGAAGGGGTTTCAGTGTGTGGGGAAGGTGATTCAGTGTGTGGGGAAGGTGTTTCACTGTTTGGGGAAGGGGTTTCAGTGTGGGTGAGGAAGGAGTTTCAGTGTGTGGGGAAGGTGTTTCAGTATGTGGGGAAGGTGTTTCAGTGTGTGGGGAAGGTGTTTCAGAGTGTGGGGAGGGTTTCAGTGTGTGGGGAAGGGATTTCAGTGTGTGGGGAAATGTTTCAGTGTGTGGGGAAGGTGATTCAGTGTGTGCGGAAGTGGTTTCAGTGTGTGGTGAATGTGTTTCAGTGTGTGGGGAAGTGGTTTCAGCGTATGGGGAAGGTGATTCAGTGTGTGGGGAAATGTTGCATTGTGTGGGGAAGGTGTTTCAGTGTGTGCGGAAGGGGTTTCAATGTGTGGGGAAGGTGTTTCAGTGTGTGCGGAAGGTGTTTTAGTGTGTGGGGAAGGCGTTTCAGTGTTTGGGGAACGTGTTTCAGTGTGTGGGGATGGTATTTCAGTGTGTGGGGAATGAGTTTTAGTGTGTGGGGAAGGTGCTTCAGTGAATGTGGGGAAGGGGTTTCAGTGTGTGGGGAAGGTGTTTCAGTATGTGGGGCAGGTGTTTCAGTGTATGGGGATGTGTTTTAGTTTGTGGGGAAGTGGTTTCAGTGTGTGGGGATGTGTTTCAGTGATTGCCGAAGGTATTTCAGTGTGTGGGGAAGGGGTTTCAGTGTGTGGGGAAGGTGATTCAGTGTGTGGGGAAGGTGCTTTACTGTTTGGGGAAGGGGTTTCATTGTGGGTGAGGAAGGAGTTTCAGTGTGTGGGGAAGGTGTTTCAGTGTGTGGGGAAGGTGTTTCAGTGTGTGGGGAGGTTTTCAGTGTGTGGGGAAGGGATTTCAGTGTGTGGGGAAATGTTTCAGTGTGTGGGGATGTTGTTTCAGTGTGTGCGGAAGTGGTTTCAGTCTGTGGTGAATGTGTTTCAGTGTGTGGGGAAGTAGTTTCCGTGTGTGTGGGAGGGGTTTCAGTATGTGGGGCAGGTGTTTCAGTGTATGGGGATGTGTTTTCGTTTGTGGGGAAGTGGTTTCAGTGTGTGGGGATGTGTTTCAATGAGTGCAGAAGGTGTTTCAGTGTGAGGGGAAGGGGTTTCAGTGTGTGGGGAAGGTGATTCAGTGTGTGGGGAAGGTGTTTCACTGTTTGGGGAAGGGGTTTCAGTGTGGGTGAGGAAGGAGTTTCAGTGTGTGGGGAAGGTTTTTCTGTGTGTGTGGAAGGTGTTTCAGTGTGTGGGGAAGGTGTTTCAGTGTGTGGGTTGGGTTTCAGTGTGTGGCGAAGGGATTTCAGTGTGTGGGGAAATGTTTCAGTGTGTGGGGAAGGTGTTTCAGTGTGTGCGGAAGTGGTATCAGTGTGTGGTTAATGTGTTTCAGTGTGTGGGGAAGTGGTTTCAGTGTATGGGGAAGGTGATTCAGTGCGTGGGGAAGGTGTTTCACTGTGTGGGGAAGGGGATTCAGTGTGTGTGAAGAAGGTGTTTCAGTGTGTGGGGAATGTGTTTCAGTGTGTGGGGAAGGGGTTTCAGTGTGTGGGGAAGCTGTTTCATTGTGTGGGGATGGTATTTCAGTGAGCGGGGAAGGTGTTTCAGTGTGTGGGGATGTGTTTCAGTGAGTGCGGAAGGTGTTTCAGAGTGTGGGGAAGGGGTTTCAGTGCGTGGAGAAGGTGATTCAGTGTGTGGGGAAGTTGTTTCAGTGTGTGGGGAAGGGGTTTCAGTGTGTGTGAGGAAGGTGTTTCAGTGTGTGTGGAATGTTTTTCAGTGTGTGGGGAAGGGGTTTCAGTGTGTGGGGAAGGTGTTTCAGTGTGTGGGGATGGGTTTCAGTGTGTGGGCAAGGTGTTTCAGTGTGTGGGGATGGTTTTCAGTGCGTGGGGAAGGTGTTTAACTGTGTGGGGAAGGTGTTTCAGTGCGTGGGTATGGGTTACAATGTGTGTGGAATGGGTTTCAGTGTGTGGGGAAGGTATTTCAGTGTGTGGGGATGTGTTTCAGTGTTTGGGTAAGGGGTTTCAGTGTGTGGGGAAGGGGTTTCAGTGTGAGGGTGTGGGGTTTCAGTGTGTGGGGAAGGGTTTGAGTGTGTGTGGAAGGGGTTTCAGTGTGTGGGGAAGGAGTTTCAGTGTGTGTGGAAGGTGTTTCAGCATGTGCGGAAGGGGTTTCAGTATGTGGGGAAGCGGTTTCAGAGTGTGGGGAAGGGTTTCAGTGTGTGGGGAAGGGTTTCAGTGTGTGGGGAAGGTGTTTCAGTGTGTGGGGAAGGGGTTTCAGTGTGTGGTGAAGGGTTTCAGTGTGTGGGGAAGGGGTTTCAGTGTGTGGGGAAGGGGTTTCAGTGTGCAGGGAAGGGGTTTCAGTGTGTGGGGAAGTGTTTCAGTGTGTGGGGAAGGGTTACAGTGTGTTGGGGCGGTGTTTCAGTGAGTGGGGAATGGGTTTCAGTGTGTGGGGAAGGGTTTCAGTGTTTGCGGAAGGGGTTTCACTGTGTGGGGAAGGGTTTCAGTGTGTGGGGATGGTGTTTCAGTGTGTGCGGAAGGGGTTTCAGTGTGTGGGGATGGGTTTCAGTGTGTGGGGATGGACTTCAATGTGTGCGCAAGGGGTTTCAGTGTGTGGGCAATGTGTTTCAGTGTGTGGGGATGGGTTTCAGTGTGTGGGGAAGGTGTTTAAGTGTGTGGGGAAGGGGTTTCAGAGTTAGGGTAATTGTTTCAGTGTGTGGGGAAGGGGTTTCAGTGAGTGGGGAATGTGTTTCAGATTGTGGGGAAGGGTTTCAGTGTTTGGGAAGGGTTTTGAGTGTGTGGGGAAGGGGTTTCAGTGTGTGGGGAAGGGGTTTCAGTGTGTGGGGATGTGTTTCAGTGTGTGAGGAAGGGGTTTCAGTGTGTGGGGAAGGGTTTCACTGTATGCGGAAGTGGTTTCAGTGTGTGGGGAAGGGGTTTCAGTGTGTGGGGAAGGGGTTTCAGTGTGTGCGGAAGGGGTTTCAGTGTGTGGGGAAGAGGTTTCAGTGTGTGGGGAAGGTGTTTCAGTGTGTGCGGAAGAGGTTTCAGTGTGTGCGATAAGGGGTTCAGTGTGTGGGGAAGGGGTTTCAGTGTGTGGGGAAGGTGTTTCAGCGTGTGCGGAAGGGGTTTCAGTGTGTGGGGAAGGGGTTTCAGTGTGTGGGGAACGTGTTTCAGTTTGTGCGGAAGAGGTTTCAGTGTGTGCGATAAGGGTTTCAGTGTGTGGGGAAGGGGTTTCATTGTGTGGGGAAGGGGTTTGAGTGTGTGGGGAAGGGGTTTGAGTGTGTGGGGAAGGGTTTCACTGCGTGCAGAATGGGTTTCAGTGTGTGGAGAAGGAGATTCAGTTTGTGGGGAAGGTGTTTCAGTGTGTGGGGAAGGGGTTTCAGTGTGTGGGGATTTGTTTCAGTATGTGCGGAAGGGCTTTCAGTTTGTGGGGATGAGTTTCAGTGTGTGGGGAAGGTGTTTCTGTGTGTGGGGCAGGGCTTCAGTGTGTGCAGAAGGGGTTTCAGTGTGTGGGGAAGGTGTTTCGGTATGTGTGGAAGGGGTTTCAGTGTTGTGGGGAAGGGGTTTCAGTGTGTGGGGAAGGTGTTTCAGTGTGTGCGGAAGGGGTTTCAGTCAGAGCAGAAGGCGTTTCAGTGTGTGGGGAAGGGGTTTCTTTGTGTGGGGAAGGGGTTTCAGTGTGAGGGGAAGGGTTTCAGTTTTTGGTGAAGGGTTTCAGTGTGTGGGGAAGGGGTATCAGTGTGTGAGGAAGGGGATTCAGTGTCTGGGGAAGGGTTTCAGTGTGTGGGGATGGGGTTTCAGTGTGTGGGGAAGGGGTTTCAGTGTGTGGGGATGTGCTTCAGTGAGTGGGGAAGGGTTTTCAGTGTGTGGGGAAGGGGTTTCAGAGTGAGAGGAAGTGATTTCAGTGTGTGGGGTTGGGTTTCAGTGTGTGGGGATGGGTTACAAATTGTGCAGAAGGGGTTTCTGTGTGTGGGGAAGGTGTTTCGGTGTATGGGGATGTGTTTCAGTGTGTGGGGAAGGGGTTTCAGTGTGTGGGGAAGTGGTTTCAGTGTTTGAGTGTGGGGTTTCAGTGTGTGGGGATGGGTTTCAGTGTGTGCAGAAGGGGTTTCAGTGTGTGGGGAAGGTGTTTCAGTATGTGGGGAAGGGGTTTCAGTGTGTGGGGAAGGGGTTTCAGTGTGTGGGGAAGGTGTTTCAGTGTGTAGGGAAGGGGTTTCAGTGTGTGGGGAAGGTGTTTCTGTGTGTGGGAATGAGTTTCAATGTGTGGGGATGTGTTTCATTTTGTGGGGAAAGATTTCAGTGTGTGGGGAAGGGATTTCAGTGTGTGGGGAAGGTGTTTCAGTGTGTGCGCAAGGAGTTTCAGTGTGTGCGGAAGGTGTTCCAGTGTGTGGGGAAAGGGTTTCAGTGTGTTAGGATTGTGTTTCAGTGTTTGCGGAAGGGGTTTCAGTCTGTGGGGATGGTGTTTCAGTGTGTGTGAATGTGTTTCAGTGTGTGGGGAAAGGGTTTCAGTGTGCGGGGATGATTTTCAGTGTGTGGGGAAGGGGTTTCAGTGTGTGGGGATGTGCTTCAGTGAGTGGGGAAGGGTTTTCAGTGTGTGGGGAAGGGTTTCAGAGTGAGAGGAAGTGATTTCAGTGTGTGGGGTTGGGTTTCAGTGTGTGGGGATGGGTTACAAAGTGTGCAGAAGGGGTTTCAGTGTGTGGGGAAGGCGTTTCAGTGTATGGGGATGTGTTTCAGTGTGTGGGGAAGGGGTTCCAGTGAGTGGGGAAGGGGTTTCAGTGTGTGGGTGTGGGGTTTCAGTGTGTGGGGATGGGTTTCAGTGTGTGCAGAAGGGGTTTCAGTGTGTGGGGAAGGTGTTTCAGTATGTGGGGAAGGGGTTTCAGTGTGTGGGGAAGGGGTTTCAGTGTGTAGGGAAGGGGTTTCAGTGTGTGGGGAAGGTGTTTCTGTGTGTGGGAATGAGTTTCAATGTGTGGGGATGTGTTTCATTTTGTGGGGAAAGATTTCAGTGTGTGGGGAAGGGATTTCAGTGTGTGGGGAAGGTGTTTCAGTGTGTGGGGAAAGGGTTTCAGTGTGTGGGGATTGTGTTTCAGTGTTTGCGGAAGGGGTTTCAGTCTGTGGGGAAGGTGTTTCAGTGTGTGTGGATGTGTTTCAGTGTGTGGGGAAAGGGTTTCAGTCTGCTGGGATGATTTTCAGTGTGTGGGGAAGGGGTTTCAGTGTGTGGGGATGTGCTTCAGTGAGTGGGGAAGGGTTTTCAGTGTGTGGGGAAGGGTTCCAGAGTGAGAGGAAGTGATTTCAGTGTGTTGGGTTGGGTTTCCGTGTGTGGGGATGGGTTTCAAAGTGTGCAGAAGGGGTTTCAGTGTGTGGGGAAGGTGTTTCAGTGTATGGGGATGTGTTTCAGTGTGTGGGGAAGGGGTTCCAGTGTGTGGGGAAGGGGTTTCAGTGTGTGAGTGTGGGGTTTCAGTGTGTGGGGATGGGTTTCAGTGTGTGCAGAAGGGGTTTCAGTGTGTGGGGAAGGTGTTTCAGTATGTGGGGAAGGGGTTTCAGTGTGTGGGGAAGGGGTTTCAGTGTGTGGGGAAGGTGTTTCAGTGTGTAGGGAAGGGGTTTCAGTGTGTGGGGAAGGTGTTTCTGTGTGTGGGGATGAGTTTCAATGTGTGGGGATGTGTTTCATTTTGTGGGGAAAGATTTCAGTGTGTGGGGAAGTTGGTTCAGTGTGTGGGGATGGGTTTCAGTGTGTGGGGATGGGTTTCTGTGTGTGGGGCTGGGTTTCTGTGTGTGCGGAAGGGGTGTTAGTGTGTGGGGAAGGTGTTTCAGGGTGTGGGGATATGTTTCAATGTGTGTGGAAGTGGTTTCAGTGTGTCGGGAAGGGGCTTCAGTGTGTGGGGAGGGGTTTTAGTGTGTGGGGATGGGTTTCAGTGCGTGTGTATGGGTTACAATGTGTGCGGAATGGGTTTCAGTGTGTGGGGAAGGTATTTCAGTGTGTGGGGATGTGTTTCAGTGTTTGGGTAAGGGGTTTCAATGTGTGGGGAAGGTGTTTCACTGTTTGGGGAAGGGGTTTCAGTGTGGGTGAGGAAGGAGTTTCAGTGTGTGGCGAAGGTGTTTCAGTATGTGGGGAAGGTGATTCAGTGTGTGGGGAAGGTGTTTCAGTGTGTGGGGAGGGTTTCAGTGTGTGGGGAAATGTTGCATTGTGTGGGGAAGGTGTTTCAGTGTGTGCGGAAGGGGTTTCAGTGTGTGGGGAAGGTGTTTCAGTGTGTGCGGAAGGTGTTTTAGTGTGTGGGGAAGGCGTTTCAGTGTTTGGGGAACGTGTTTCAGTGTGTGGGGATGGTATTTCAGTGTGTGGGGAAGGTGTTTTAGTGTGTGGGGAAGGTGCTTCAGTGAATGTGGGGAATGGGTTTCAGTGTGTGGGGAAGGTGTTTCAGTATGTGGGGCAGGTGTTTCAGTGTATGGGGATGTGTTTTAGTTTGTGGGGAAGTGGTTTCAGTGTGTGGGGATGTGTTTCAGTGATTGCCGA
Source organism: Heterodontus francisci (assembly GCF_036365525.1). NCBI lineage: Eukaryota > Metazoa > Chordata > Chondrichthyes > Heterodontiformes > Heterodontidae > Heterodontus > Heterodontus francisci. The sequence continues at coordinate 157,258,702 of NC_090376.1, forward strand.
AGGTATTTCAGTGTGTGGGGAAGGGGTTTCAGTGTGTGGGGAAGGTGATTCAGTGTGTGGGGAAGGTGCTTCACTGTTTGGGGAAGGGGTTTCATTGTGGGTGAGGAAGGAGTTTCAGTGTGTGGGGAAGGTGTTTCAGTGTGTGGGGAAGGTGTTTCAGTGTGTGGGGAAGGTGTTTCAGTGTGTGGGGAGGTTTTCAGTGTGTGGGGAAGGGATTTCAGTGTGTGGGGAAATGTTTCAGTGTGTGGGGAAGGTGTTTCAGTGTGTGCGGAAGTGGTTTCAGTGTGTGGTGAATGTGTTTCAGTGTGTGGGGAAGTGGTTTCCGTGTGTGTGGGAGGGGTTTCAGTATGTGGGGCAGGTGTTTCACTGTATGGGGATGTGTTTTCGTTTGTGGGGAAGTGGTTTCAGTGTGTGGGGATGTGTTTCAATCAGTGCAGAAGGTGTTTCAGTGTGTGGGGAAGGGGTGTCAGTGTGTGGGGAAGGTGATTCAGTGTGTGGGGAAGGTGTTTCACTGTTTGGGGAAGGGGTTTCAGTGTGGGTGAGGAAGGAGTTTCAGTGTGTGGGGAAGGTGTTTCAGTGTGTGTGGAAGGTGTTTCAGTGTGTGGGGAAGGTGTTTCAGTGTGTGGGTTGGGTTTCAGTGTGTGGCGAAGGGATTTCAGTGTGTGGGGAAATGTTTCAGTGTGTGGGGAAGGTGTTTCAGTGCTGTGCGGAAGTGGTATCAGTGTGTGGTTAATGTGTTTCAGTGTGTGGGGAAGTGGTTTCAGTGTATGGGGAAGGTGATTCAGTGCGTGGGGAAGGTGTTTCACTGTGTGGGGAAGGGGATTCAGTGTGTGTGAGGAAGGTGTTTCAGTGTGTGGGGAATGTGTTTCAGTGTGTGGGGAAGGGGTTTCAGTGTGTGGGGAAGCTGTTTCATTGTGTGGGGATGGTATTTCAGTGAGCGGGGAAGGTGTTTCAGTGTGTGGGGATGTGTTTCAGTGAGTGCGGAAGGTGTTTCAGAGTGTGGGGAAGGGGTTTCAGTGCGTGGAGAAGGTGATTCAGTGTGTGGGGAAGTTGTTTCAGTGTGTGGGGAAGGGGTTTCAGTGTGTGTGAGGAAGGTGTTTCAGTGTGTGTGGAATGTTTTTCGGTGTGTGGGGAAGGTGTTTCAGTGTGTGGGGAAGGTGTTTCAGTGTGTGGGGATGGGTTTCAGTGTGTGGGCAAGGTGTTTCAGTGTGTGGGGATGGTTTTCAGTGTGTGGGGAAGGTGTTTAACTGTGTGGGGAAGGTGTTTCAGTGCGTGGGTATGGGTTACAATGTGTGTGGAATGGGTTTCAGTGTGTGGGGAAGGTATTTCAGTGTGTGGGGATGTGTTTCAGTGTTTGGGTAAGGGGTTTCAGTGTGTGGGGAAGGGATTTCAGTGTGAGGGTGTGGGGTGTCAGTGTGTGGGGATGGGTTTCAGTGTGTGCGGAAGGGTTTAAGTGTGTGGGGAAGGGTTTGAGTGTGTGTGGAAGGGGTTTCAGTGTGTGGGGAAGGAGTTTCAGTGTGTGTGGATGGTGTTTCAGCATGTGCGGAAGAGGTTTCAGTATGTGGGGAAGCGGTTTCAGAGTGTGGGGAAGGGTTTCAGTGTGTGGGGAAGGGTTTCAGTGTGTGGGGAAGGTGTTTCAGCGTGTGGGGAAGGGGTTTCAGTGTGTGGGGAAGGGGTTTCAGTGTGTGGGGAACGTGTTTCAGTGTGTGCGGAAGAGGTTTCAGTGTGTGCGATAAGGGTTTCAGTGTGTGGGGAAGGGGTTTCAGTGTGTGGGGAAGGGGTTTGAGTGTGTGGGGAAGGGGTTTGAGTGTGTGGGGAAGGGTTTCACTGCGTGCAGAATGGGTTTCAGTGTGTGGAGAAGGAGATTCAGTTTGTGGGGAAGGTGTTTCAGTGTGTGGGGAAGGGGTTTCAGTGTGTGGGGATTTGTTTCAGTATGTGCGGAAGGGCTTTCAGTGTGTGGGGATGAGTTTCAGTGTGTGGGGAAGGTGTTTCTGTGTGTGGGGCAGGGCTTCAGTGTGTGCAGAAGGGGTTTCAGTGTGTGGGGAAGGTGTTTCGGTATGTGCGGAAGGGGTTTCAGTGTTGTGGGGAAGGGGTTTCAGTGTGTGGGGAAGGTGTTTCAGTGTGTGCGGAAGGGGTTTCAGTCAGAGCAGAAGGCGTTTCAGTGTGTGCGGAAGGGGTTTCTTTGTGTGGGGAAGGGGTTTCAGTGTGAGGGGAAGGGTTTCAGTTTTCGGTGAAGGGTTTCAGTGTGTGGGGAAGCGGTATCAGTGTGTGAGGAAGGGGATTCAGTGTCTGGGGAAGGGTTTCAGTGTGTGGGGATGGGGTTTCAGTGTGTGGGGAAGGGGTTTCAGTGTGTGGGGATGTGCTTCAGTGAGTGGGGAAGGGTTTTCAGTGTGTGGGGAAGGGTTTCAGAGTGAGAGGAAGTGATTTCAGTGTGTGGGGTTGGGTTTCAGTGTGTGGGGATGGGTTACAAATTGTGCAGAAGGGGTTTCTGTGTGTGGGGAAGGTGTTTCGGTGTATGGGGATGTGTTTCAGTGTGTGGGGAAGGGGTTTCAGTGTGTGGGGAAGTGGTTTCAGTGTGTGAGTGTGGGGTTTCAGTGTGTGGGGATGGGTTTCAGTGTGTGCAGAAGGGGTTTCAGTGTGTGGGGAAGGTGTTTCAGTATGTGGGGAAGGGGTTTCAGTGTGTGGGGAAGGGGTTTCAGTGTGTGGGGAAGGTGTTTCAGTGTGTAGGGAAGGGGTTTCAGTGTGTGGGGAAGGTGTTTCTGTGTGTGGGAATGAGTTTCAATGTGTGGGGATGTGTTTCATTTTGTGGGGAAAGATTTCAGTGTGTGGGGAAGTTGGTTCAGTGTGTGGGGATGGGTTTCAGTGTGTGGGGATGGGTTTCTGTGTGTGGGGCTGGGTTTCTGTGTGTGCGGAAGGGGTGTTAGTGTGTGGGGAAGGTGTTTCAGGGTGTGGGGATGTGTTTCAGTGTGTGTGGAAGTGGTTTCAGTGTGTCGGGAAGGGGCTTCAGTGTGTGGGGAGGGGTTTTAGTGTGTGGGGATGGGTTTCAGTGCGTGTGTATGGGTTACAATGTGTGCGGAATGGGTTTCAGTGTGTGGGGAAGGTATTTCAGTGTGTGGGGATGTGTTTCAGTGTTTGGGTAAGGGGTTTCAATGTGTGGGGAAGGTGTTTCACTGTTTGGGGAAGGGGTTTCAGTGTGGGTGAGGAAGGAGTTTCAGTGTGTGGCGAAGGTGTTTCAGTATGTGGGGAAGGTGTTTCAGTGTGTGGGGAAGGTGTTTCAGTGTGTGGGGAGGGTTTCAGTGTGTGGGGAAATGTTGCATTGTGTGGGGAAGGTGTTTCAGTGTGTGCGGAAGGGGTTTCAGTGTGTGGTGAAGGTGTTTCAGTGTGTGCGGAAGGTGTTTTAGTGTGTGGGGAAGGCGTTTCAGTGTTTGGGGAACGTGTTTCAGTGTGTGGGGATGGTATTTCAGTGTGTGGGGAAGGTGTTTTAGTGTGTGGGGAAGGTGCTTCAGTGAATGTGGGGAAGGGGTTTCAGTGTGTGGGGAAGGTGTTTCAGTATGTGGGGCAGGTGTTTCAGTGTATGGGGATGTGTTTTAGTTTGTGGGGAAGTGGTTTCAGTGTGTGGGGATGTGTTTCAGTGAGTGCCGAAGGTATTTCAGTGTGTGGGGAAGGGGTTTCAGTGTGTGGGGAAGGTGATTCAGTGTGTGGGGAAGGTGCTTCACTGTTTGGGGAAGGGGTTTCATTGTGGGTGAGGAAGGAGTTTCAGTGTGTGGGGAAGGTGTTTCAGTGTGTGGGGAAGGTGTTTCAGTGTGTGGGGAGGTTTTCAGTGTGTGGGGAAGGGATTTCAGTGTGCGGGGAAATGTTTCAGTGTGTGGGGAAGGTGTTTCAGTGTGTGCGGAAGTGGTTTCAGTCTGTGGTGAATGTGTTTCAGTGTGTGGGGAAGTGGTTTCCGTGTGTGTGGGAGGGGTTTCAGTATGTGGGGCAGGTGTTTCACTGTATGGGGATGTGTTTTCGTTTGTGGGGAAGTGGTTTCAGTGTGTGGGGATGTGTTTCAATCAGTGCAGAAGGTGTTTCAGTGTGTGGGGAAGGGGTGTCAGTGTGTGGGGAAGGTGATTCAGTGTGTGGGGAAGGTGTTTCACAGTTTGGGGAAGGGGTTTCAGTGTGGGTGAGGAAGGAGTTTCAGTGTGTGGGGAAGGTGTTTCAGTGTGTGTGGAAGGTGTTTCAGTGTGTGGGGAAGGTGTTTCAGTGTGTGGGTTGGGTTTCAGTGTGTGGCGAAGGGATTTCAGTGTGTGGGGAAATGTTTCAGTGTGTGGGGAAGTTGTTTCAGTGTGTGCGGAAGTGGTATCAGTGTGTGGTTAATGTGTTTCAGTGTGTAGGGAAGTGGTTTCAGTGTATGGGGAAGGTGATTCAGTGCGTGGGGAAGGTGTTTCACTGTGTGGGGAACGGGATTCAGTGTGTGTGAGGAAGGTGTTTCAGTGTGTGGGGAATGTGTTTCAGTGTGTGGGGAAGGGGTTTCAGTGTGTGGGGAAGCTGTTTCATTGTGTGGGGATGGTATTTCAGTGAGCGGGGAAGGTGTTTCAGTGTGTGGGGATGTGTTTCAGTGAGTGCGGAAGGTGTTTCAGAGTGTGGGGAAGGGGTTTCAGTGCGTGGAGAAGGTGATTCAGTGTGTGGGGAAGTTGTTTCAGTGTGTGGGGAAGGGGTTTCAGTGTGTGTGAGGAAGGTGTTTCAGTGTGTGTGGAATGTTTTTCAGTGTGTGGGGAAGGTGTTTCAGTGTGTGGGGAAGGTGTTTCAGTGTGTGGGGATGGGTTTCAGTGTGTGGGCAAGGTGTTTCAGTGTGTGGGGATGGTTTTCAGTGTGTGGGGAAGGTGTTTAACTGTGTGGGGAAGGTGTTTCAGTGCGTGGGTATGGGTTACAATGTGTGTGGAATGGGTTTCAGTGTGTGGGGAAGGTATTTCAGTGAGTGGGGATGTGTTTCAGTGTTTGGGTAAGGGGTTTCAGTGTGTGGGGAAGGGATTTCAGTGTGAGGGTGCGGGGTTTCAGTGTGTGGGGATGGGTTTCAGTGTGTGCGGAAGGGTTTCAGTGTGTGGGGAAGGGTTTGAGTGTGTGGGGAAGGGGTTTCAGTGAGTGGGGAATGTGTTTCAGATTGTGGGGAAGGGTTTCAGTGTTTGGGGAAGGGTTTTGAGTGTGTGGGGAAGGGGTTTCAGTGTGTGGGGAAGGGGTATCAGTGTGTGGGGATGTGTTTCAGTGTGTGAGGAAGGGGTTTCAGTGTGTGGGGAAGGGTTTCACTGTATGCGGAAGTGGTTTCAGTGTGTGGGGAAGGGGTTTCAGTGTGTGGGGAAGGGGTTTCAGTGTGTGCGGAAGGGGTTTCAGTGTGTGGGGAAGAGGTTTCAGTGTGTGGGGAAGGTGTTTCAGTGTGTGCGGAAGAGGTTTCAGTGTGTGCGATAAGGGGTTCAGTGTGTGGGGAAGGGGTTTCAGTGTGTGGGGAAGGTGTTTCAGCGTGTGCGGAAGCGGTTTCAGTGTGTGGGGAAGGGGTTTCAGTGTGTGGGGAACGTGTTTCAGTGTGTGCGGAAGAGGTTTCAGTGTGTGCGATAAGGGTTTCAGTGTGTGGGGAAGGGGTTTCAGTGTGTGGGGAAGGGGTTTGAGTGTGTGGGGAAGGGGTTTGAGTGTGTGGGGAAGGGTTTCACTGCGTGCAGAATGGGTTTCAGTGTGTGGAGAAGGAGATTCAGTTTGTGGGGAAGGTGTTTCAGTGTGTGGGGAAGGGGTTTCAGTGTGTGGGGATTTGTTTCAGTATGTGCGGAAGGGCTTTCAGTGTGTGGGGATGAGTTTCAGTGTGTGGGGAAGGTGTTTCTGTGTGTGGGGCAGGGCTTCACTGTGTGCAGAAGGGGTTTCAGTGTGTGGGGAAGGTGTTTCGGTATGTGCGGAAGGGGTTTCAGTGTTGTGGGGAAGGGGTTTCTGTGTGTGGGGAAGGTGTTTCAGTGTGTGCGGAAGGGGTTTCAGTCAGAGCAGAAGGCGTTTCAGTGTGTGGGGAAGGGGTTTCTTTGTGTGGGGAAGGGGTTTCAGTGTGAGGGGAAGGGTTTCAGTTTTTGGTGAAGGGTTTCAGTGTGTGGGGAAGGGGTATCAGTGTGTGAGGAAGGGGATTCAGTGTCTGGGGAAGGGTTTCAGTGTGTGGGGATGGGGTTTCAGTGTGTGGGGAAGGGGTTTCAGTGAGTGGGGATGTGTTTCAGTGTTTGGGTAAGAGGTTTCAGTGTGTGGGGAAGGGATTTCAGTGTGAGGGTGCGGGGTTTCAGTGTGTGGGGATGGGTTTCAGTGTGTGCGGAAGGGTTTCAGTGTGTGGGGAAGGGTTTGAGTGTGTGTGGAAGGGGTTTCAGTGTGTGGGGAAGGAGTTTCAGTGTGTGTGGATGGTGTTTCAGCATGTGCGGAAGAGGTTTCAGTATGTGGGGAAGCGGTTTCAGAGTGTGGGGAAGGGTTTCAGTGTGTGGGGAAGGGTTTCAGTGTGTGGGGAAGGTGTTTCAGTGTGTGGGGAAGGGGTTTCAGTGTGTGGTGAAGGGTTTCGGTGGGTGGGGAAGGGGTTTCAGTGTGTGGGGAAGGGGTTTCAGTGTGCAGGGAAGGGGTTTCAGTGTGTGGGGAAGTGTTTCAGTGTGTGGGGAAGGGTTACAGTGTGTGGGGACGGTGTTTCAGTGAGTGGGGAATGGGTTTAAGTGTGTGGGGAAGGGTTTCAGTGTTTGCGGAAGGGGTTTCACTGTGTGGGGAAGGGTTTCAGTGTGTGGGGATGGTGTTTCAGTGTGTGCGGAAGGGGTTTCAGTGTGTGGGGATGGGTTTCAGTGTGTGGGGATGGACTTCAATGTGTGCGCAAGGGGTTTCAGTGTGTGGGCAATGTGTTTAAGTGTGTGGGGATGGGTTTCAGTGTGTGGGGAAGGTGTTTAAGTGTGTGGGGACGGGGTTTCAGAGTTAGGGTAATTGTTTCAGTGTGTGGGGAAGGGGTTTCAGTGAGTGGGGAATGTGTTTCAGATTGTGGGGAAGGGTTTCAGTGTTTGGGGAAGGGTTTTGAGTGTGTGGGGAAGGGGTTTCAGTGTGTGGGGAAGGGGTTTCAGTGTGTGGGGATGTGTTTCAGTGTGTGAGGAAGGGGTTTCAGTGTGTGGGGAAGGGTTTCACTGTATGCGGAAGTGGTTTCAGTGTGTGGGGAAGGGGTTTCAGTGTGTGGGGAAGGGGTTTCAGTGTGTGCGGAAGGGGTTTCAGTGTGTGGGGAAGAGGTTTCAGTGTGTGGGGAAGGTGTTTCAGTGTGTGCGGAAGAGGTTTCAGTGTGTGCGATAAGGGGTTCAGTGTGTGGGGAAGGGGTTTCAGTGTGTGGGGAAGGTGTTTCAGCGTGTGCGGAAGCGGTTTCAGTGTGTGGGGAAGGGGTTTCAGTGTGTGGGGAACGTGTTTCAGTGTGTGCGGAAGAGGTTTCAGTGTGTGCGATAAGGGTTTCAGTGTGTGGGGAAGGGGTTTCAGTGTGTGGGGAAGGGGTTTGAGTGTGTGGGGAAGGGGTTTGAGTGTGTGGGGAAGGGTTTCACTGCGTGCAGAATGGGTTTCAGTGTGTGGAGAAGGAGATTCAGTTTGTGGGGAAGGTGCTTCAGTGTGTGGGGAAGGGGTTTCAGTGTGTGGGGATTTGTTTCAGTATGTGCGGAAGGGCTTTCAGTGTGTGGGGATGAGTTTCAGTGTGTGGGGAAGGTGTTTCTGTGTGTGGGGCAGGGCTTCACTGTGTGCAGAAGGGGTTTCAGTGTGTGGGGAAGGTGTTTCGGTATGTGCGGAAGGGGTTTCAGTGTTGTGGGGAAGGGGTTTCAGTGTGTGGGGAAGGTGTTTCAGTGTGTGCGGAAGGGGTTTCAGTCAGAGCAGAAGGCGTTTCAGTGTGTGGGGAAGGGGTTTCTTTGTGTGGGGAAGGGGTTTCAGTGTGAGGGGAAGGGTTTCAGTTTTTGGTGAAGGGTTTCAGTGTGTGGGGAAGGGGTATCAGTGTGTGAGGAAGGGGATTCAGTGTCTGGGGAAGGGTTTCAGTGTGTGGGGATGGGGTTTCAGTGTGTGGGGAAGGGGTTTCAGTGTGTGGGGATGTGCTTCAGTGAGTGGGGAAGGGTTTTCAGTGTGTGGGGAAGGGTTTCAGAGTGAGAGGAAGTGATTTCAGTGTGTGGGGTTGGGTTTCAGTGTATGGGGATGGGTTACAAATTGTGCAGAAGGGGTTTCTGTGTGTGGGGAAGGTGTTTCGGTGTATGGGGATGTGTTTCAGTGTGTGGGGAAGGGGTTTCAGTGTGTGGGGAAGTGGTTTCAGTGTGTGAGTGTGGGGTTTCAGTGTGTGGGGATGGGTTTCAGTGTGTGCAGAAGGGGTTTCAGTGTGTGGGGAAGGTGTTTCAGTATGTGGGGAAGGGGTTTCAGTTTGTGGGGAAGGGGTTTCAGTGTGTGGGGAAGGTGTTTCAGTGTGTAGGGAAGGGGTTTCAGTGTGTGGGGAAGGTGTTTCTGTGTGTGGGAATGAGTTTCAATGTGTGGGGATGTGTTTCATTTTGTGGGGAGAGATTTCAGTGTGTGGGGAAGGGATTTCAGTGTGTGGGGAAGGTGTTTCAGTGTGTGCGCAAGGAGTTTCAGTGTGTGCGGAAGGTGTTTCAGTGTGTGGGGAAAGGGTTTCAGTGTGTGGGGAAAGGGTTTCAGTGTGTGGGGATTGTGTTTCAGTGTTTGCGGAAGGGGTTTCAGTCTGTGGGGATGGTGTTTCAGTGTGTGTGAATGTGTTTCAGTGTGTGGGGAAAGGGTTTCAGTGTGCGGGGATGATTTTCAGTGTGTGGGGAAGGGGTTTCAGTGTGTGGGGATGTGCTTCAGTGAGTGGGGAAGGGTTTTCAGTGTGTGGGGAAGGGTTTCAGAGTGAGAGGAAGTGATTTCAGTGTGTGGGGTTGGGTTTCAGTGTGTGGGGATGGGTTACAAAGTGTGCAGAAGGGGTTCCAGTGAGTGGGGAAGGGGTTTCAGTGTGTGGGTGTGGGGTTTCAGTGTGTGGGGAAGGTGTTTCAGTATGTGGGGAAGGGGTTTCAGTGTGTGGGGAAGGGGTTTCAGTGTGTGCAGAAGGGGTTTCAGTGTGTGGGGAAGGTGTTTCAGTATGTGGGGAAGGGGTTTCAGTGTGTGGGGAAGGGGTTTCAGTGTGTGGGGAAGGTGTTTCAGCTGTGTAGGGAAGGGGTTTCAGTGTGTGGGGAAGGTGTTTCTGTGTGTGGGAATGAGTTTCAATGTGTGGGGATGTGTTTCATTTTGTGGGGAAAGATTTCAGTGTGTGGGGAAGGGATTTCAGTGTGTGGGGAAGGTGTTTCAGTGTGTGGGGAAAGGGTTTCAGTGTGTGGGGATTGTGTTTCAGTGTTTGCGGAAGGGGTTTCAGTCTGTGGGGAAGGTGTTTCAGTGTGTGTGGATGTGTTTCAGTGTGTGGGGAAAGGGTTTCAGTGTGCGGGGATGATTTTCAGTGTGTGGGGATGTGCTTCAGTGAGTGGGGAAGGGTTTTCAGTGTGTGGGGAAGGGTTTCAGAGTGAGAGGAAGTGATTTCAGTGTGTGGGGTTGGGTTTCAGTGTGTGGGGATGGGTTACAAAGTGTGCAGAAGGGGTTTCAGTGTGTGGGGAAGGTGTTTCAGTGTATGGGGATGTGTTTCAGTGTGTGGGGAAGGGGTTCCAGTGTGTGGGGAAGGGGTTTCAGTGTGTGGGTGTGGGGTTTCAGTGTGTGGGGATGGGTTTCAGTGTGTGCAGAAGGGGTTTCAGTGTGTGGGGAAGGTGTTTCAGTATGTGGGGAAGGGGTTTCAGTGTGTGGGGAAGGGCTTTCAGTGTGTGGGGAAGGTGTTTCAGTGTGTAGGGAAGGGGTTTCAGTGTGTGGGGAAGGTGTTTCTGTGTGTGGGGATGAGTTTCAATGTGTGGGGATGTGTTTCATTTTGTGGGGAAAGATTTCAGTGTGTGGGGAAGTTGGTTCAGTGTGTGGGGATGGATTTCAGTGTGTGGGGATGGGTTTCTGTGTGTGGGGCTGGGTTTCTGTGTGTGCGGAAGGAGTTTTAGTGTGTGGGGAAGGTGTTTCAGTGTGTGGGGATATGTTTCAGTGTGTGTGGAAGAGGTTTCAGTGTGTCGGGAAGGGGCTTCAGCGTGTGGGGAGGGGTTTTAGTGTGTGGGGATGGGTTTCAGTGCGTGGGTATGGGTTACAATGTGTGCGGAATGGGTTTCAGTGTGTGGGGAAGGTATTTCAGTGTGTGGGGATGTGTTTCAGTGTTTGGGTAAGGGGTTTCAGTGTGTGGGGAAGGGGTTTCAGTGTGAGGGTGTGGGGTTTCAGTGTGTGGGGATGGGTTTCAGTGTGTGCGGAAGGGGTATCAGTGTGTGGGGAAGGGTTTGAGTGTGTGTGGAAGGGGTTTCAGTGTGTGGGGAAGGAGTTTCAGTGTGCAGGGAAGGGGTTTCAGTGTGTGGGGAAGTGTTTCAGTGTGTGGGGAAGGGTTACAGTGTGTGAGGACGGTGTTTCAGTGAGTGGGGAATGGGTGTCAGTGTGTGGGGAAGGGTTTCAGTGTGTGGGGATGGTGTTTCAGTGTGTGCGGAAGGGGTTTCAGTGTGTGGGGAAGGTGTTTCAGTGTATGGGGAAGGTGTTTCAGTGTGTGGGGAAGGGGTTTCAGTGTGTGGAGAACGTGTTTCAGTGTGTGGGGAAAGGTTTCAGTGTGTGGGGAAGGGGTTTCAGTGTGTGGAGAACGTGTTTCAGTGTGTGGGGAAGGGGTTTCAGTGTGTGGGGATGGGTTTCAGTGTGTGGGGATGGATTTCAGTGTGTGGGGATGGGTGTCAGTGTGTGAGGAAGGGGTATCAGTATGTGGGGAAGGTGTTTCTGTGTGTGGGGTGGAGTTTCAGTGTGTGAGGAAGGGGGTTCATTGTGTGGTGAAGGGGTTTCAGTGTGTGGGGATGGGTTTCAGTGTGTGGGCATGGACTTCAAAGTGTGCGGAAGGGGTTTCAGTGTGTGGGCAAGGTGTTTCAGTGTGTGGGGATGGGTTTCAGTGTGTGGGGAAGGTGTTTAAGTGTGTGGGGAAGGCGTTTCAGTGCGTGGGTATGGGTGACAATGTGTGCGGAATGGGTTTCAGTGTGTGGGGAAGGTATTTCAGTGTGTGGGGATGTGTTTCAGTGTTTGGGTAAGGGGTTTCAGTGTGTGGGGAAGGGGTTTCAGTGTGAGGGTGTGGGGTTTCAGTGTGTGGGGATGGGTTTCAGTGTGTGCGGAAGGGTTTTCAGTGTGTGGGGAAGGGTTTGAGTGTGTGTGGAAGGGGTTTCAGTGTGTGGGGAAGGAGTTTCAGTGTGTGAGGAAGATGTTTCAGCATGTGCGGAAGGGGTTTCAGTATGTGGGGAAGCGGTTTCTGAGTGTGGGGAAGGGTTTCAGTGTGTGGGGAAGGGTTTCAGTGTGTGGGGAAGGTGTTTCAGTGTGTGGGGAAGGGGTTTCAGTGTGTGGTGAAGGGTTTCAGTGTGTGGGGAAGGGGTTTCAGTGTGTGGGGAAGGGGTTTCAGTGTGCAGGGAACGGGTTTCAGTTTGTGGGGAAGTGTTTCAGTGTGTGGGGAAGGGTTACAGTGTGTGGGGACGGTGTTTCAGTGAGTGGGGAATGGGTTTCTGTGTGTGGGGAAGGGATTCAGTGTTTGCGGAATGGGTTTCACTGTGTGGGGAAGGGTTTCAGTGTGTGGGGATGGTGTTTCAGTGTGTGCGGAAGGGGTTTCAGTGTGTGGGGATGGGTTTCAGTGTGTGGGGATGGGTTTCTGTGTGTGGGGCTGGGTTTCTGTGTGTGCGGAAGGGGTTTTAGTGTGTGGGGAAGGTGTTTCAGTGTGTGGGGATGTGTTTCAGTGTGTGTGGAAGTGGTTTCAGTGTGTCGGGAAGGGGCTTCAGTGTGTGGGGAGGGGTTTTAGTGTGTGGGGATGGGTTTCAGTGCGTGGTTATGGGTTACAATGTGTGCGGAATGGGTTTCAGTGTGTGGGGAAGGTATTTCAGTGTGTGGGGATGTGTTTCAGTGTTTGGGTAAGGGGTTTCAGTGTGTGGGGAAGGGGTTTCAGTGTGAGGGTGTGGGGTTTCAGTGTGTGGGGATGGGTTTCAGTGTGTGCGGAAGGGGTTTCAGTGTGTGGGGAAGGGTTTGAGTGTGTGTGGAAGGGGTTTCAGTGTGTGGGGAATGAGTTTCAGTGTGCAGGGAAGGGGTTTCAGTGTGTGGGGAAGTGTTTCAGTGTGTGGGGAAGGTTTACAGTGTGTGGGGACGGTGTTTCAGTGAGTGGGGAATGGGTTTCAGTGTGTGGGGAAGGGTTTCAGTGTTTGCGGAAGGGGTTTCACTGTGTGGGGAAGGGTTTCAGTGTGTGGGGATGGTGTTTCAGTGTGTGCGGAAGGGGTTTCAGTGTGTGGGGAAGGTGTTTCAGTGTATGGGGAAGGTGTTTCAGTGTGTGGGGAAGGGGTTTCAGTGTGTGGAGAACGTGTTTCAGTGTGTGGGGAAAGGTTTCAGTGTGTGGGGAAGGGGTTTCAGTGTGTGAAGAACGTGTTTCAGTGTGTGGGGAAAGGTTTCAGTGTGTGGGGAAGGGATTTCAGTGTATGGGGAAGGTGTTTCAGTGTGTGCAGGAGGTGTTTCAGTGTGTGGAGAAGGGGTTTCAGTGTGTGGGGAAGATGTTTCAGTGTGTGGGGAAGGTGTTTCAGTGTGTGGGGAAGGGTTTTCAGTGTGTGGGGATGGGTTTCAGTGTGTGGGGATGGATTTCAGTGTGTGGGGATGGGTGTCAGTGTGTGAGGAAGGGGTATCAGTATGTGGGGAAGGTGTTTCTGTGTGTGGGGTGGAGTCTCAGTGTGTGGGAAGGGGGTTCATTGTGTGATGAAGGGGTTTCAGTGTGTGGGAATGGGTTTCAGTGTGTGGCCATGGACTTCAAAGTGTGCGGAAGGGGTTTCAGTGTGTGGGCAAGGTGTTTCAGTGTGTGGGGATGGGTTTCCGTGTGTGGGGAAGGTGTTTAAGTGTGTGGGGAAGGTGTTTCAGTGCGTGGGTATGGGTTACAATGTGTGCGGAATGGGTTTCAGTGTTTGGGGAAGGTATTTCAGTGTGTGGGGATGTGTTTCAGTGTTTGGGTAAGGGGTTTCAGTGGGTGGGGAAGGGGTTTCAGTGTGAGGGTGTGGGGTTTCAGTGTGTGGGGATGGGTTTCAGTGTGTGCGGAAGGGGTTTCAGTGTGTGGGGAAGGGTTTGAGTGTGTGTGGAAGGGGTTTCAGTGTGTGGGGAAGGAGTTTCAGTGTGTGTGGAAGATGTTTCAGCATGTGCGGAAGGGGTTTCAGTATGTGGGGAAGCGGTGTCAGAGTGTGGGGAAGGGTTTCAGTGTGTGGGGAAGGGTTTCAGTGTGTGGGGAAGGTGTTTCAGTGTGTGGGGAAGGGGTTTCAGTGTGTGGTGAAGGGTTTCAGTGTGTGGGGAAGGGGTTTCAGTGTATGGGGAAGGGGTTTCAGGGTGCAGGGAACGGGTTTCAGTGTGTGGGGAAGTGTTTCAGTGTGTGGGGAAGGGTTACAGTGTGTGGGGACGGTGTTTCAGTGAGTGGGGAATGGGTTTCAGTGTGTGGGGAAGGGATTCAGTGTTTGCGGAATGGTTTTCACTGTGTGGGGAAGGGTTTCAGTGTGTGGGGATGGTGTTTCAGTGTGTGCGGAAGGGGTTTCAGTGTGTGGGGATGGGTTTCAGTGTGTGGGGATGGACTTCAATGTGTGCGGAAGGGGTTTCAGTGTGTGGGCAAGGTGTTTCAGTGTATGGGGATGTGTTTCAGTGTGTGGGGAAGGGGTTCCAGTGTGTGGGGAAGGGGTTTCAGTGTGTGGGTGTGGGGTTTCAGTGTGTGGGGATGGGTTTCAGTGTGTGCAGAAGGGGTTTCAGTGTGTGGGGAAGGTGTTTCAGTATGTGGGGAAGGGGTTTCAGTGTGTGGGGAAGGGCTTTCAGTGTGTGGGGAAGGTGTTTCAGTGTGTAGGGAAGGGGTTTCAGTGTGTGGGGAAGGTGTTTCTGTGTGTGGGGATGAGTTTCAATGTGTGGGGATGTGTTTCATTTTGTGGGGAAAGATTTCAGTGTGTGGGGAAGTTGGTTCAGTGTGTGGGGATGGATTTCAGTGTGTGGGGATGGGTTTCTGTGTGTGGGGCTGGGTTTCTGTGTGTGCGGAAGGAGTTTTAGTGTGTGGGGAAGGTGTTTCAGTGTGTGGGGATATGTTTCAGTGTGTGTGGAAGAGGTTTCAGTGTGTCGGGAAGGGGCTTCAGCGTGTGGGGAGGGGTTTTAGTGTGTGGGGATGGGTTTCAGTGCGTGGGTATGGGTTACAATGTGTGCGGAATGGGTTTCAGTGTGTGGGGAAGGTATTTCAGTGTGTGGGGATGTGTTTCAGTGTTTGGGTAAGGGGTTTCAGTGTGTGGGGAAGGGGTTTCAGTGTGAGGGTGTGGGGTTTCAGTGTGTGGGGATGGGTTTCAGTGTGTGCGGAAGGGGTATCAGTGTGTGGGGAAGGGTTTGAGTGTGTGTGGAAGGGGTTTCAGTGTGTGGGGAAGGAGTTTCAGTGTGCAGGGAAGGGGTTTCAGTGTGTGGGGAAGTGTTTCAGTGTGTGGGGAAGGGTTACAGTGTGTGAGGACGGTGTTTCAGTGAGTGGGGAATGGGTGTCAGTGTGTGGGGAAGGGTTTCAGTGTGTGGGGATGGTGTTTCAGTGTGTGCGGAAGGGGTTTCAGTGTGTGGGGAAGGTGTTTCAGTGTATGGGGAAGGTGTTTCAGTGTGTGGGGAAGGGGTTTCAGTGTGTGGAGAACGTGTTTCAGTGTGTGGGGAAAGGTTTCAGTGTGTGGGGAAGGGGTTTCAGTGTGTGGAGAACGTGTTTCAGTGTGTGGGGAAGGGGTTTCAGTGTGTGGGGATGGGTTTCAGTGTGTGGGGATGGATTTCAGTGTGTGGGGATGGGTGTCAGTGTGTGAGGAAGGGGTATCAGTATGTGGGGAAGGTGTTTCTGTGTGTGGGGTGGAGTTTCAGTGTGTGAGGAAGGGGGTTCATTGTGTGGTGAAGGGGTTTCAGTGTGTGGGGATGGGTTTCAGTGTGTGGGCATGGACTTCAAAGTGTGCGGAAGGGGTTTCAGTGTGTGGGCAAGGTGTTTCAGTGTGTGGGGATGGGTTTCAGTGTGTGGGGAAGGTGTTTAAGTGTGTGGGGAAGGCGTTTCAGTGCGTGGGTATGGGTGACAATGTGTGCGGAATGGGTTTCAGTGTGTGGGGAAGGTATTTCAGTGTGTGGGGATGTGTTTCAGTGTTTGGGTAAGGGGTTTCAGTGTGTGGGGAAGGGGTTTCAGTGTGAGGGTGTGGGGTTTCAGTGTGTGGGGATGGGTTTCAGTGTGTGCGGAAGGGTTTTCAGTGTGTGGGGAAGGGTTTGAGTGTGTGTGGAAGGGGTTTCAGTGTGTGGGGAAGGAGTTTCAGTGTGTGAGGAAGATGTTTCAGCATGTGCGGAAGGGGTTTCAGTATGTGGGGAAGCGGTTTCTGAGTGTGGGGAAGGGTTTCAGTGTGTGGGGAAGGGTTTCAGTGTGTGGGGAAGGTGTTTCAGTGTGTGGGGAAGGGGTTTCAGTGTGTGGTGAAGGGTTTCAGTGTGTGGGGAAGGGGTTTCAGTGTGTGGGGAAGGGGTTTCAGTGTGCAGGGAACGGGTTTCAGTTTGTGGGGAAGTGTTTCAGTGTGTGGGGAAGGGTTACAGTGTGTGGGGACGGTGTTTCAGTGAGTGGGGAATGGGTTTCTGTGTGTGGGGAAGGGATTCAGTGTTTGCGGAATGGGTTTCACTGTGTGGGGAAGGGTTTCAGTGTGTGGGGATGGTGTTTCAGTGTGTGCGGAAGGGGTTTCAGTGTGTGGGGATGGGTTTCAGTGTGTGGGGATGGGTTTCTGTGTGTGGGGCTGGGTTTCTGTGTGTGCGGAAGGGGTTTTAGTGTGTGGGGAAGGTGTTTCAGTGTGTGGGGATGTGTTTCAGTGTGTGTGGAAGTGGTTTCAGTGTGTCGGGAAGGGGCTTCAGTGTGTGGGGAGGGGTTTTAGTGTGTGGGGATGGGTTTCAGTGCGTGGGTATGGGTTACAATGTGTGCGGAATGGGTTTCAGTGTGTGGGGAAGGTATTTCAGTGTGTGGGGATGTGTTTCAGTGTTTGGGTAAGGGGTTTCAGTGTGTGGGGAAGGGGTTTCAGTGTGAGGGTGTGGGGTTTCAGTGTGTGGGGATGGGTTTCAGTGTGTGCGGAAGGGGTTTCAGTGTGTGGGGAAGGGTTTGAGTGTGTGTGGAAGGGGTTTCAGTGTGTGGGGAATGAGTTTCAGTGTGCAGGGAAGGGGTTTCAGTGTGTGGGGAAGTGTTTCAGTGTGTGGGGAAGGTTTACAGTGTGTGGGGACGGTGTTTCAGTGAGTGGGGAATGGGTTTCAGTGTGTGGGGAAGGGTTTCAGTGTTTGCGGAAGGGGTTTCACTGTGTGGGGAAGGGTTTCAGTGTGTGGGGATGGTGTTTCAGTGTGTGCGGAAGGGGTTTCAGTGTGTGGGGAAGGTGTTTCAGTGTATGGGGAAGGTGTTTCAGTGTGTGGGGAAGGGGTTTCAGTGTGTGGAGAACGTGTTTCAGTGTGTGGGGAAAGGTTTCAGTGTGTGGGGAAGGGGTTTCAGTGTGTGAAGAACGTGTTTCAGTGTGTGGGGAAAGGTTTCAGTGTGTGGGGAAGGGATTTCAGTGTATGGGGAAGGTGTTTCAGTGTGTGCAGGAGGTGTTTCAGTGTGTGGAGAAGGGGTTTCAGTGTGTGGGGAAGATGTTTCAGTGTGTGGGGAAGGTGTTTCAGTGTGTGGGGAAGGGTTTTCAGTGTGTGGGGATGGGTTTCAGTGTGTGGGGATGGATTTCAGTGTGTGGGGATGGGTGTCAGTGTGTGAGGAAGGGGTATCAGTATGTGGGGAAGGTGTTTCTGTGTGTGGGGTGGAGTCTCAGTGTGTGGGAAGGGGGTTCATTGTGTGATGAAGGGGTTTCAGTGTGTGGGAATGGGTTTCAGTGTGTGGCCATGGACTTCAAAGTGTGCGGAAGGGGTTTCAGTGTGTGGGCAAGGTGTTTCAGTGTGTGGGGATGGGTTTCCGTGTGTGGGGAAGGTGTTTAAGTGTGTGGGGAAGGTGTTTCAGTGCGTGGGTATGGGTTACAATGTGTGCGGAATGGGTTTCAGTGTTTGGGGAAGGTATTTCAGTGTGTGGGGATGTGTTTCAGTGTTTGGGTAAGGGGTTTCAGTGGGTGGGGAAGGGGTTTCAGTGTGAGGGTGTGGGGTTTCAGTGTGTGGGGATGGGTTTCAGTGTGTGCGGAAGGGGTTTCAGTGTGTGGGGAAGGGTTTGAGTGTGTGTGGAAGGGGTTTCAGTGTGTGGGGAAGGAGTTTCAGTGTGTGTGGAAGATGTTTCAGCATGTGCGGAAGGGGTTTCAGTATGTGGGGAAGCGGTGTCAGAGTGTGGGGAAGGGTTTCAGTGTGTGGGGAAGGGTTTCAGTGTGTGGGGAAGGTGTTTCAGTGTGTGGGGAAGGGGTTTCAGTGTGTGGTGAAGGGTTTCAGTGTGTGGGGAAGGGGTTTCAGTGTATGGGGAAGGGGTTTCAGGGTGCAGGGAACGGGTTTCAGTGTGTGGGGAAGTGTTTCAGTGTGTGGGGAAGGGTTACAGTGTGTGGGGACGGTGTTTCAGTGAGTGGGGAATGGGTTTCAGTGTGTGGGGAAGGGATTCAGTGTTTGCGGAATGGTTTTCACTGTGTGGGGAAGGGTTTCAGTGTGTGGGGATGGTGTTTCAGTGTGTGCGGAAGGGGTTTCAGTGTGTGGGGATGGGTTTCAGTGTGTGGGGATGGACTTCAATGTGTGCGGAAGGGGTTTCAGTGTGTGGGCAAGGTGTTTCAGTGTGTGGGGATGGGTTTCAGTGTGTGGGGAAGGTGTTTAAGTGTGTGGGGAAGGTGTTTCAGTGTGTGGGGAAGGGGTTTCAGAGTTTGGGTAATTGTTTCAGTGTGTGGGGAAGGGGTTTCAGTGAGTGTGGAATGTGTTTCAGAGTGTGGGGAAGGGTTTCAGTGTGTGGGGAAGGGGTTTCAGTGTGTGGGGAAGGGGTTTCAGTGTGTGGGGATGTGTTTCAGTGTGTGAGGAAGGGGTTTCAGTGTGAGGGGAAGGGTTTCACTGTGTGCGGAAGTGGTTTCAGTGTGTGGGGAAGGGGTTTCAGTGTGTGGGGAAGGTGTTTCAGTGTGTGCGGAAGGTGTTTCAGTGTGTGGGGAAGAGGTTTCAGTGTGTGGGGAAGGTGTTTCAGTGTGTGCGGAAGAGGTTTCAGTGTGTGCGATAAGGGGTTCAGTGTGTGGGGAAGGGGTTTCAGTGTGTGGGGAAGGTGTTTCAGTTTGTGCGGAAGGGGTTTCAGTGTGTGGGGAAGGGGTTTCAGTGTGTGGGGAAGGTGTTTCAGTGTGTGCGGAAGAGGTTTCAGTGTTTGCGATAAGGGTTTCAGTGTGTGGGGAAGGGGTTTCAGTGTGTGGGGAAGGTGTTACAGTATGTGCGGAAGGGTTTTCAGTGTGTGGGGAAGGGGTTTGAGTGTGTGGGGAAGGGTTTCACTGCGTGCAGAATGGGTTTCAGTGTGTGGGGAAGGAGTTTCAGTGTGTGGGGAAGGTGTTTCAGTGTGTGGGGAAGGGGTTTCAGTGTTTGGGGATTTGTTTCAGTGTGTGCGGGAGGGCTTTCAGTGTGTGGGGACGAGTTTCAGTGTGTGGGGAAGGTGTTTCTGTGTGTGGGGTAGGGCTTCAGTGTGTGCGGAAGTGGTTTCAGTGTGTGGGGAAGGTGTTTCGGTGTGTGCGGAAGGGGTTTCAGTGTTGTGGGGAAGGGGTTTCAGTGTGTGGGGAAGGTGTTTCAGTGTGTGCGGAAGGGGTTTCAGTCAGAGCGGAAGGCGTTTCAGTGTGTGGGGAAGTGGTTTCTTTGTGTGGGGAAGGGGTTGCAGTGTGTGGGGAATGTGTTCCAGTGTCTTTGGAAGGTTTTCAGTGTGTGGGCAATGTGTTTCAGTGTGCGGTGAATGGGTATCAGTGTTTGGGGAACGGTTTCAGTGTGTGGGGAAGGGGTTTCAGTGTGTGAGAAAGGGGTTTCAGTGTGAGGGGAAGGGTTTCAGTTTTTGGTGAAGGGTTTCAGTGTGTGGGGAAGGGGTATCAGTGTGTGAGGAAGGGGGTTCAGTGTCTGGGGAAGGGTTTCAGTGTGTGGGGATGGGGTTTCAGTGTGTGGGGAAGGGGTTTCAGTGTGTGGGGAAGTGTTTCAGTGTGTGGGGAAGGATTACAGTGTCTGGGGACGGGGTTTCAGTGTGTGGGGAAGGGGTTTCAGTGCGTGGGGAACTCTTTCAGTGTGTGCGGAAGTTGTTTCAGTGTGTGGGGAAGGGCTTCAGTGTGTGGGGAAGGTGTTTCAGTGTGTGGGGATGTGTTTCAGTATGTGGGGAAGGGTTTGACTGAGTGCGGAAGGGGTTTCAGTGTGTGGGGAAGGGGTTTCAGTGTGTGGGGAAGGTGTTTCAGTGTGTGGGGATGTGTTTCAGTGTGTGGGGAAGGCGTTTCAGAGTGTGGGGATGTGTTTCAGTGTGTGGGGAAGGGGTTTCAGTTTTTGGGTAGGTGTTTCAGTGTTTGCGGAAAGGGTTTCAGTCAGAGCGGAAGGCGTTTCAGTGTGTGGGGAAGTGGTTTCTTTGTGTGGGGATGGGGTTTCAGTGTGTGGGGAATGTGTTTCAGTGTCTTTGGAAGGTTTTCAGTGTGTGGGCAATGTGTTTCAGTGTGTGGTGAATGGGTATCAGTGTTTGGGGAACGGTTTCAGTGTGTGGGGCAGGGGTTTCAGTGTGTGGGAAAGGGGTTTCAGTGTGAGGGGAAGGGTTTCAGTTTTTGGTGAAGGGTTTCAGTGTGTGGGGAAGGGGTATCAGTGTGTGAGGAAGGGGATTCAGTGTCTGGGGAAGGGTTTCAGTGTGTGGGGATGGGGTATCAGTGTGTGAGGAAGGGGATTCAGTGTCTGGGGAAGGGTTTCAGTGTGTGGGGATGGGGTTTCAGTGTGTGGGGAAGGGGTTTCAGTGTGTGGGGAAGTGTTTCAGTGTGTGGGGAAGGATTACAGTGTCTGGGGACGGGGTTTCAGTGTGTGGGGAAGGGGTTTCAGTGTGTGGGGAACTCTTTCATTGTTTGCGGAAGTTGTTTCAGTGTGTGAGGAAGGGTTTCAGTGTGTGGGGAAGGTGTTTCAGTGTATGGGGATGTGTTTCAGTATGTGGGGAAGGGTTTGACTGAGTGCGGAAGGGGTTTCAGTGTTTGGGGAAGGGGTTTCAGTGTGTGGGGAAGGTGTTTCAGTGTGTGGGGATGTGTTTCAGTGTGTGGGGAAGGTGTTTCAGTGTGTGGGGAAGGGGTTTCAGTGTGTGGGGAAGAGTTTCACTGTGTTTGGAAGGGATTTCAGTGTGTGCGGAAGGTGTTTCAGTGTGTGGGGAAGGTGTTTCAGTGTGTGGGGAAGGTGTTTCAGTGTGTGGGGATGTGTTTCAGTGTGTGGGGAAGGTGTTTCAGTGTGTGGGGAAGGGGTTTCAGTGTGTGGGGAAGAGTTTCACTGTGTTTGGAAGGGGTTTCAGTGTGTGCGGAAGGTGTTTCAGTGTGTGGGGAAGGTGTTTCAGTGTGTGGGGATGTGTTTCAGTATGTGGGGAAGGGTTTGACTGAGTGCGGAAGGGGTTTCAGTGTGTGGGGAAGGGGTTTCAGTGTGTGGGGAAGGTGTTTCAGTGTGTGGGGATGTGTTTCAGTGTGTGGGGAAGGCGTTTCAGAGTGTGGGGATGTGTTTCAGTGTGTGGGGAAGGGGTTTCAGTTTTTGGGTAGGTGTTTCAGTGTTTGCGGAAAGGGTTTCAGTCAGAGCGGAAGGCGTTTCAGTGTGTGGGGAAGTGGTTTCTTTGTGTGGGGATGGGGTTTCAGTGTGTGGGGAATGTGTTTCAGTGTCTTTGGAAGGTTTTCAGTGTGTGGGCAATGTGTTTCAGTGTGTGGTGAATGGGTATCAGTGTTTGGGGAACGGTTTCAGTGTGTGGGGCAGGGGTTTCAGTGTGTGGGAAAGGGGTTTCAGTGTGAGGGGAAGGGTTTCAGTTTTTGGTGAAGGGTTTCAGTGTGTGGGGAAGGGGTATCAGTGTGTGAGGAAGGGGATTCAGTGTCTGGGGAAGGGTTTCAGTGTGTGGGGATGGGGTATCAGTGTGTGAGGAAGGGGATTCAGTGTCTGGGGAAGGGTTTCAGTGTGTGGGGATGGGGTTTCAGTGTGTGGGGAAGGGGTTTCAGTGTGTGGGGAAGTGTTTCAGTGTGTGGGGAAGGATTACAGTGTCTGGGGACGGGGTTTCAGTGTGTGGGGAAGGGGTTTCAGTGTGTGGGGAACTCTTTCATTGTTTGCGGAAGTTGTTTCAGTGTGTGAGGAAGGGTTTCAGTGTGTGGGGAAGGTGTTTCAGTGTATGGGGATGTGTTTCAGTATGTGGGGAAGGGTTTGACTGAGTGCGGAAGGGGTTTCAGTGTTTGGGGAAGGGGTTTCAGTGTGTGGGGAAGGTGTTTCAGTGTGTGGGGATGTGTTTCAGTGTGTGGGGAAGGTGTTTCAGTGTGTGGGGAAGGGGTTTCAGTGTGTGGGGAAGAGTTTCACTGTGTTTGGAAGGGGTTTCAGTGTGTGCGGAAGGTGTTTCAGTGTGTGGGGAAGGTGTTTCAGTGTGTGTGGAAGGTGTTTCAGTGTGTGGGGAAGGAGTTTCAGTGTGTGGGGAAGGGGTTTCAGTTTGAGCGGAAGGTGTCTCAGTGTGTGGGGAAGGGGTTTCAATGTGTTGGGAAGGTGTTTCATTGTGTGCGGAAGGTGTTTCAGTGTGTGGGGCAGGGGCTTCTGTGTGTGGGGAAGGTGTTTCATTGTGTGGGGAAGGTGTTTCAGTGTATGGGGAAGGTGTTTCAGTGAGTGGGGAAGGGGTTTCAGTGTGTGGTGAACGTGTTTCTGTGTGTGGGGAACGGTTTCAGTGTGTGGGGAAGGGGTATCAGTGTGTGAGGAAGGTGTTTCAGTGTCTGGAGAAGGTATTTCAGTGTGTGGGGAAGGGATTTCAGTGTGTGGGGAAGGTGTTTCAGTGTGTGCGGGAGGTATTTCAGTGTGTGGGGAAAGGGTTTCAGTGTGTGGGGAAGATGTTTCAGTGTGTGGGTATGGGTTTCAATGTGTGGGGATGGGTTTCAGTGTGTGGGGATGGGTGTCAGTTTGTGCGGAAGTGGTATCAGTATGTGGGACATGTGTTTCTGTGTGTGGGGTGGTGTTTCAGTGTGTGGGGAAGGTGTTTCAGTGTGTGGGGAAGGGGTTTCAGTTTGTGGGGATGGGTTTCAGTGTGTGGGGATGGACTTCTGTGTGTGAAAAAGTGTTTCAGTGTGTGGGCAAGGTGTTTCAGTGTGTGGGGAAGGGTTTCAATGTGTGGGGAAGGAGGTTAAGTGTGTGGGGAAGGTGTTTCAGTGTGTGGGGAAGGGGTTTCAGAGTTTGGGTAATTGTTTCAGTGTGTGGGGAAGTGGTTTCAGTGAGTGGGGAAGGTGTTTCAGAGTGTGGGGAAGGGTTTCAGTGTGTGGGGAAGGGTTTTGAGTTTGTGGGGAAGGGGTTTCAGTGTGTGGGGAAGGGGTTTCAGTGTGTGGGATGTGTTTCAGTGTGTGAGAAAGGGGTTTCAGTGTGTGGGGAAGGGTTTCACTGTGTGGGGAAGGGGTTTCAGTGTGTGCGGAAGGGGTTTCAGTGTGAGGGAAAGGGGTTTCAGTGTGTGGGGAAGGTGTTACAGTGTGTGTGGAAGGGTTTTCAGTGTGTGGGGACGGGGTTTCAGTGTGTGGGGAATGGGTTTCAGTGTGTGGGGAACTGTTTCATTGTGTGGGGAAGGGTTTCAGTTTGCGGGGAAGGTGTTTCAGTGTGTGGGGATGTGTTTCAGTGTGTGCGGAAGGCGTTTCAGTGTGTGGGGATGTGTTTCAGTGTGTGGGGAATGTGTTTCACTGTGTGGGGAAGGGGTTTAGGAGTTTGGGTAATTGTTTCAGTGTGTGGGGAAGGGGTTTCAGTGAGTGGGGAAGGTGTTTCAGAGTGTGGGGAAGGGTTTCAGTGTGTGGGGAAGGGTTTTGAGTGTGTGGGGAAGGGGTTTCAGTGTGTGGGGAAGGGGTTTCAGTGTGTGGGGATGTGTTTCAGTGTGTGAGGAAGGGGTTTCAGTGTGTGGGGAAGGGTTTCACTGTGTGCGGATTGGGTTTCAGTGTGTGGGGAAGGGGTTTCAGTGTGTGGGGAAGGTGTTTCAGTGTGTGCAGAAGGGGTTTCAGTGTGTGGGGAAGGGGTTTCAGTGTGTGGGGAAGGTGTTTCAGCGTGTGCGGAAGAGGTTTATGTGTGTGCGATAAGGGGTTCAGTGTGTGGGGAAGGGGTTTCAGTGTGTGGGGAAGGTGTTTCAGTGTGTGCGGAAGGGTTTTCAGTGTGTGGGGAAGGGGTTTCAGTGTGTGGAAGGTGTTTCAGTGTGTGCAGAAGAGGTTTCAGTGTGTGCGATAAGGGTTTCAGTGTGTGGGGAAGGGGTTTCAGTGTGTGGGGAAGGTGTTACAGTGTGTGCGGAAGGGCTTCAGTGTGTGCAGAAGGGGTTTCAGTGTGTGGGGAAGGTGTTTTGTTATGTGCGGAAGGGGTTTCAGTCTTGTGGGGAAGGTGTTTCAGTGTGTGGGGAAGGTGTTTCAGTGTGTGCGGAAGGGGTTTCAGTCAGAGCGGAAGGCGTTTCAGTGTGTGGGGAAGGGGTTTCAGTGTGTGGGGAAGGTGTTTCGGTATGTGCGGAAGGGGTTTCAGTGTGTTTGGAAGGTTTTCAGTGTGTGGGCAATGTGTTTCAGTGTGTGGTGAATGGGTATCAGTGTGTGGGGAAGGGTTTTCAGTGTGTGAGGAAGGGGCTTCATTGTGTGTGGAAGGGTTTCACTGTGTGCGGAAGGGGTTTCAGTGTGTGGGGAAGGGGTTTCAGTGTGTGAGGAAGGTGTTTCAGTGTGTGGGGAAGGGGTTTCAGTGTGTGGGGAAGGTGTTTCAGTGTGTGCGGAAGGGGTTTCAGTGTGTGGGGAAGAGGTTTCAGTGTGTGGGGAAGGTGTTTCAGTGTGTGCGGAAGAGGTTTCAGTGTGTGCGATAAGGGGTTCAGTGTGTGGGGAAGGGGTTTCAGTGTGTGGGGAAGGTGTTTCAGTTTGTGCGGAAGGGGTTTCAGTGTGTGGGGAAGTGGTTTCAGTGTGTGGGGAAGGTGTTTCAGTATGTGCGGAAGAGGTTTCAGTGTTTGCGATAAGGGTTTCAGTGTGTGGGGAAGGGGTTTCAGTGTGTGGGGAAGGTGTTACAGTGTGTGCGGAAGGGTTTTCAGTGTGTGGGGAAGGGGTTTGACTGTGTGGGGAAGTGTTTCACTGCGTGCAGAATGGGTTTGAGTGTGTGGGGAAGGAGTTTCAGTGTGTGGGGAAGGTGTTTCAGTGTGTGGGGAAGGGGTTTCAGTGTTTGGGGAAGGTGTTTCGGTATGTGCGGAAGGGGTTTCAGTGTGTTTGGAAGGTTTTCAGTGTGTGGGCAATGTGTTTCAGTGTGTGGTGAATGGGTATCAGTGTGTGGGGAAGGGTTTTCAGTGTGTGAGGAAGGGGTTTCATTGTGTGTGGAAGGGTTTCACTGTGTGCGGAAGGGGTTTCAGTGTGTGGGGAAGGGGTTTCAGTGTGTGAGGAAGGTGTTTCAGTGTGTGGGGAAGGGGTTTCAGTGTTTGGGGAAGGTGTTTCAGTGTGTGCGGAAGGGGTTTCAGTGTGTGAGGAAGAGGTTTCAGTGTGTGGGGAAGGTGTTTCAGTGTGTGCGGAAGAGGTTTCAGTGTGTGCGATAAGGGGGTCAGTGTGTGGGGAAGGGGTTTCAGTGTGTGGGGAAGGTGTTTCAGTTTGTGCAGAAGGGGTTTCAGTGTGTGGGGAAGGGGTTTCAGTGTGTGGGGAAGGTGTTTCATTGTGTGCGGAAGAGGTTTCAGTGTTTGCGATAAGGGTTTCAGTGTGTGGGGAAGGGGTTTCAGTGTGTGGGGAAGGTGTTACAGTGTGTGCGGAAGGGTTTTCAGTGTGTGGGGAAGGGGTTTGAGTGTGTGGGGAAGTGTTTCACTGCGTGCAGAATGGGTTTCAGTGCGTGGGGAAGGAGTTTCAGTGTGTGGGGAAGGTGTTTCAGTGTGTGGGGAAGGGGTTTCAGTGTTTGGGGATTTGTTTCAGTGTGTGCGGAAGGGCTTTCAGTGTGTGGGGATGAGTTTCAGTGTGTGGGGAAGGTGTTTCTGTGCGTGGGGCCGGGCTTCAGTGTGTGCGGAAGGGGTTTCAGTGTGTGGGTAAGGTGTTTCGGTATGTGCGGAAGGGGTTTCAGTGTTGTGGGGAAGGGGTTTCAGTGTGTGGGGAAGGTGTTTCAGTGTGTGGGGAAGGGGTTTGACTGAGTGCGGAAGGGGTTTCAGTTTTTGCGGAAGGGGTTTCAGTATGTGGGGAAGGTGTTTCAGTGTGTGGGGATGTGTTTCAGTGTGTGGGGAAGGCGTTTCAGTGTGTGGGGATGTGTTTCAGTGTGTGGGGAATGTGTTTCAGTGTGTGGGGAAGGGGTTTAGGAGTTTGGGTAATTGTTTCAGTGTGTGGGGAAGGGGTTTCAGTGAGTGGGGAAGGTGTTTCAGAGTGTGGGGAAGGGTTTCAGTGTGTGGGGAAGGGTTTGGAGTGTGTGAGGAAGGGGTTTCAGTGTGTGGGGAAGTGGTTTCAGTGTGTGGGGATGTGTTTCAGTGTGTGAGGAAGGGGTTTCAGTGTTTGGGGAAGGGTTTCACTGTGTGCGGATGGGGTTTCAGTGTGTGGGGAAGTGGTTTCAGTGTGTGGGGAAGGTGTTTCAGTGTGTGCAGAAGGGGTTTCAGTGTGTGGGGAAGGGGTTTCAGTGTGTGGGGAAGGTGTTTCAGCGTGTGCGGAAGAGGTTTATGTGTGTGCGATAAGGGGTTCAGTGTGTGGGGAAGGGGTTTCAGTGTGTGGGGAAGGTGTTTCAGTGTGTGCGGAATGGGTTTCAGTGTGTGGGGAAGGGGTTTCAGTGTGTGGGGAAGGTGTTTCAGTGTGTGCGGAAGAGGTTTCAGTGTGTGCGATAAGGGTTTCAGAGTGTGGGGAAGGGGTTTCAGTGTGTGGGGAAGGTGTTACAGTGTGTGCGGAAGGGTTTTCAGTGTGTGGGGAAGGGGTTTGAGTGTGTGGGGAAGGGTTTCACTGCGTGCAGAATGGGTTTCAGTGTTTGGGGAAGGAGTTTCAGTGTGTGGGGAAGGTGTTTCAGTGTGCGGGGAAGGGGTTTCAGTGTGTGGGGATTTGTTTCAGTGTGTGCGGAAGGGCTTTCAGTGTGTGGGGATGAGTTTCAGTGTGTGGGGAAGGTGTTTCTGTGTGTGGGGCAGGGCTTCAGTGTGTGCGGAAGGGGTTTCAGTGTGTGGGGAAGGTGTTTCAATGTGTGCGGAAGGGGTTTCAGTCAGAGCGGAAGGCGTTTCAGTGTGTGGGGAAGGGGTTTCAGTGTGTGGGGAAGGTGTTTCGGTATGTGCGGAAGGGGTTTCAGTGTGTTTGGAAGGTTTTCAGTGTGTGGGCATTGTGTTTCAGTGTGTGGTGAATGGGTATCAGTGTGTGGGGAAGGGTTTTCAGTGTGTGAGGAAGGGGTTTCATTGTGTGTGGAAGGGTTTCACTGTGTGCGGAAGGGGTTTCAGTGTGTGGGGAAGGGGTTTCAGTGTGTGAGGAAGGTGTTTCAGTGTGTGGGGAAGGGGTTTCAGTGTGTGGGGAAGGTGTTTCAGTGTGTGCGGAAGGGGTTTCAGTGTGTGGGGAAGAGGTTTCAGTGTGTGGGGAAGGTGTTTCAGTGTGTGCGGAAGAGGTTTCAGTGTGTGCGATAAGGGGTTCAGTGTGTGGGGAAGGGGTTTCAGTGTGTGGGGAAGGTGTTTCAGTTTGTGCGGAAGGGGTTTCAGTGTGTGGGGAAGGGGTTTCAGTGTGTGGGGAAGGTGTTTCAGTGTGTGCGGAAGAGGTTTCAGTGTTTGCGATAAGGGTTTCAGTGTGTGGGGAAGGGGTTTCAGTGTGTGGGGAAGGTGTTACAGTGTGTGCGGAAGGGTTTTCAGTGTGTGGGGAAGGGGTTTCAGTGTTTGGGGAAGGTGTTTCGGTATGTGCGGAAGGGGTTTCAGTGTGTTTGGAAGGTTTTCAGTGTGTGGGCAATGTGTTTCAGTGTGTGGTGAATGGGTATCAGTGTGTGGGGAAGGGTTTTCAGTGTGTGAGGAAGGGGTTTCATTGTGTGTGGAAGGGTTTCACTGTGTGCGGAAGGGGTTTCAGTGTGTGGGGAAGGGGTTTCAGTGTGTGAGGAAGGTGTTTCAGTGTGTGGGGAAGGGGTTTCAGTGTTTGGGGAAGGTGTTTCAGTGTGTGCGGAAGGGGTTTCAGTGTGTGAGGAAGAGGTTTCAGTGTGTGGGGAAGGTGTTTCAGTGTGTGCGGAAGAGGTTTCAGTGTGTGCGATAAGGGGGTCAGTGTGTGGGGAAGGGGTTTCAGTGTGTGGGGAAGGTGTTTCAGTTTGTGCAGAAGGGGTTTCAGTGTGTGGGGAAGGGGTTTCAGTGTGTGGGGAAGGTGTTTCATTGTGTGCGGAAGAGGTTTCAGTGTTTGCGATAAGGGTTTCAGTGTGTGGGGAAGGGGTTTCAGTGTGTGGGGAAGGTGTTACAGTGTGTGCGGAAGGGTTTTCAGTGTGTGGGGAAGGGGTTTGAGTGTGTGGGGAAGTGTTTCACTGCGTGCAGAATGGGTTTCAGTGCGTGGGGAAGGAGTTTCAGTGTGTGGGGAAGGTGTTTCAGTGTGTGGGGAAGGGGTTTCAGTGTTTGGGGATTTGTTTCAGTGTGTGCGGAAGGGCTTTCAGTGTGTGGGGATGAGTTTCAGTGTGTGGGGAAGGTGTTTCTGTGCGTGGGGCCGGGCTTCAGTGTGTGCGGAAGGGGTTTCAGTGTGTGGGTAAGGTGTTTCGGTATGTGCGGAAGGGGTTTCAGTGTTGTGGGGAAGGGGTTTCAGTGTGTGGGGAAGGTGTTTCAGTGTGTGGGGATGTGTTTCAGTGTGTGGGGAAGGGGTTTGACTGAGTGCGGAAGGGGTTTCAGTTTTTGCGGAAGGGGTTTCAGTATGTGGGGAAGGTGTTTCAGTGTGTGGGGATGTGTTTCAGTGTGTGGGGAAGGCGTTTCAGTGTGTGGGGATGTGTTTCAGTGTGTGGGGAATGTGTTTCAGTGTGTGGGGAAGGGGTTTAGGAGTTTGGGTAATTGTTTCAGTGTGTGGGGAAGGGGTTTCAGTGAGTGGGGAAGGTGTTTCAGAGTGTGGGGAAGGGTTTCAGTGTGTGGGGAAGGGTTTGGAGTGTGTGAGGAAGGGGTTTCAGTGTGTGGGGAAGTGGTTTCAGTGTGTGGGGATGTGTTTCAGTGTGTGAGGAAGGGGTTTCAGTGTTTGGGGAAGGGTTTCACTGTGTGCGGATGGGGTTTCAGTGTGTGGGGAAGTGGTTTCAGTGTGTGGGGAAGGTGTTTCAGTGTGTGCAGAAGGGGTTTCAGTGTGTGGGGAAGGGGTTTCAGTGTGTGGGGAAGGTGTTTCAGCGTGTGCGGAAGAGGTTTATGTGTGTGCGATAAGGGGTTCAGTGTGTGGGGAAGGGGTTTCAGTGTGTGGGGAAGGTGTTTCAGTGTGTGCGGAATGGGTTTCAGTGTGTGGGGAAGGGGTTTCAGTGTGTGGGGAAGGTGTTTCAGTGTGTGCGGAAGAGGTTTCAGTGTGTGCGATAAGGGTTTCAGAGTGTGGGGAAGGGGTTTCAGTGTGTGGGGAAGGTGTTACAGTGTGTGCGGAAGGGTTTTCAGTGTGTGGGGAAGGGGTTTGAGTGTGTGGGGAAGGGTTTCACTGCGTGCAGAATGGGTTTCAGTGTTTGGGGAAGGAGTTTCAGTGTGTGGGGAAGGTGTTTCAGTGTGCGGGGAAGGGGTTTCAGTGTGTGGGGATTTGTTTCAGTGTGTGCGGAAGGGCTTTCAGTGTGTGGGGATGAGTTTCAGTGTGTGGGGAAGGTGTTTCTGTGTGTGGGGCAGGGCTTCAGTGTGTGCGGAAGGGGTTTCAGTGTGTGGGGAAGGTGTTTCAATGTGTGCGGAAGGGGTTTCAGTCAGAGCGGAAGGCGTTTCAGTGTGTGGGGAAGGGGTTTCAGTGTGTGGGGAAGGTGTTTCGGTATGTGCGGAAGGGGTTTCAGTGTGTTTGGAAGGTTTTCAGTGTGTGGGCATTGTGTTTCAGTGTGTGGTGAATGGGTATCAGTGTGTGGGGAAGGGTTTTCAGTGTGTGAGGAAGGGGTTTCATTGTGTGTGGAAGGGTTTCACTGTGTGCGGAAGGGGTTTCAGTGTGTGGGGAAGGGGTTTCAGTGTGTGAGGAAGGTGTTTCAGTGTGTGGGGAAGGGGTTTCAGTGTGTGGGGAAGGTGTTTCAGTGTGTGCGGAAGGGGTTTCAGTGTGTGGGGAAGAGGTTTCAGTGTGTGGGGAAGGTGTTTCAGTGTGTGCGGAAGAGGTTTCAGTGTGTGCGATAAGGGGTTCAGTGTGTGGGGAAGGGGTTTCAGTGTGTGGGGAAGGTGTTTCAGTTTGTGCGGAAGGGGTTTCAGTGTGTGGGGAAGGGGTTTCAGTGTGTGGGGAAGGTGTTTCAGTGTGTGCGGAAGAGGTTTCAGTGTTTGCGATAAGGGTTTCAGTGTGTGGGGAAGGGGTTTCAGTGTGTGGGGAAGGTGTTACAGTGTGTGCGGAAGGGTTTTCAGTGTGTGGGGAAGGGGTTTGAGTGTGTGGGGAAGGGTTTCACTGCGTGCAGAATGGGTTTCAGTGTGTGGGGAAGGAGTTTCAGTGTGTGGGGAAGGTGTTTCAGTGCGTGGGGAAAGTGTTTCAGTGTGTGCGGAAGGGCATTCAGTGTGTGGGGATGAGTTTCAGTGTGTGGGGAAGGTGTTTCTGTGCGTGGGGCCGGGCTTCAGTGTGTGCGGAAGGGGTTTCAGTGTGTGGGGAAGGTGTTTCGGTATGTGCGGAAGGGGCTTCAGTGTTGTGGGGAAGGGGTTTCAGTGTGTGGGGAAGGTGTTTCAGTGTGTGCGGAAGGGGTTTCAGTCAGAGCGGAAGGCGTTTCAGTGTGTGGGGACGTGGTTTTTTTGTGTGGGGAAGGGGTTTCAGTGTGTGGGGAATGTGTTTCAGTGTCCTTGGAAGGTTTTCAGTGAGTGGGCAATGTGTTTCAGTGTGTGGTGAATGGGTATCAGTGTTTGGGGAACGGTTTCAGTGTGTGGGGAAGGGGTTTCAGTGTGTGGGAAAGGGGTTTCAGTGTGAGGGGAAGGGTTTCAGTTTTTGGTGAAGGGTTTCAGTGTGTGGGGAAGGGGTATCAGTGTGTGAGGAAGGGGATTCAGTGTCTGGGGAAGGGTTTCAGTGTGTGGGGATGGGGTTTCAGTGTGTGGGGTAGGGGTTTCAGTGTGTGGGGAAGTGTTTCAGTGTGTGGGGAAGGATTACAGTGTCTGGGGACGGGGTTTCAGTGTGTGGGGAAGGGGTTTCAGTGTGTGGGGAACTTTTTCAGTGTGTGCGGAAGTGGTTTCAGTGTGTGGGGATGGGTTTCAGTGTGTGGGGAAGGCGTTTCAGTGTGTTGGGATGTGTTTCAGTATGTGGGGAAGGGTTTGACTGAGTGCGGAAGGGGTTTCAGTGTGTGGGGAAGGGGTTTCAGTGTGTGGGGAACTCTTTCAGTGTGTGCGGAAGTGGTTTCAGTGTGTGGGGATGGGTTTCAGTGTGTGGGGAAGGCGTTTCAGTGTGTGGGGATGTGTTTCAGTGTGTGGGGAAGGCGTTTCAGTGTGTGGGGATGTGTTTCAGTGATTGGGGAAGGGTTTTCAGTGTGTGGGGAAGGTGTTTCAGTGTGTGGGGAAGGGGTTTCAGTGTGTTGGGAAGAGTTTCACTGTGTTTGGAAGGGTTTCAGTGTGTGCGGAAGGTGTTTCAGTGTGTGGGGAAGGTTTTTCAGTGTGTGTGGAAGGTGTTTCAGTGTGTCGGGAAGGAGTTTCAGTGTTTGGGGAAGGGGTTTCAGTTTGAGCGGAAGGTGTTTCAGTGTGTGGGGAAGGGGTTTCAATGTGTTGGGAAGGTGTTTCATTGTGTGCAGAAGGTGTTTCAGTGTGTGGGGCAGGGGATTCTGTGTGTGGGGAAGGTGTTTCAGCGTGTGCAGAAGAGGTTTCAGTGTGTGCGATAAGGGGTTCAGTGTGTGGGGAAGGGGTTTCAGTGTGTGGGGAAGGTATTTCAGTGTGTGCGGAAGGGGTTTCAGTGTGTGGGGAAGGGGTTTCAGTGTGTGGGGAAGGTGTTTAAGTGTGTGCGGAAGAGGTTTCAGTGTGTGCGATAAGGGTTTCAGTGTGTGGGGAAGGGGTTTCAGTGTGTGGGGAAGATGTTACAGTGTGTGCGGAAGCGTTTTCTGTGTGTGGGGAAGGGGTTTGAGTGTGTGGGGAAGGGTTTCACTGCGTGCAGAATGGGTTTCAGTGTGTGGGGAAGGAGTTTCAGTGCGTGGGGAAGGTGTTTCAGTGTGTGGGGAAGGGGTTTCAGTGTGTGGGGATTTGTTTCAGTGTGTGCGGAAGGGCTTTCAGTGTGTGGGGATGAGTTTCAGTGTGTGGGGAAGGTGTTTCTGTGTGTGGGGCAGGGTTTCAGTGTGTGCGGAAGTTGTTTCAGTCAGAGCGGAAGGCGTTTCAGTGTGTGGGGAAGGGGTTTCAGTGTGTGGGGAAGGTGTTTCAGTATGTGCGGAAGGGGTTTCCGTGTGTTTGGAAGGTTTTCAGTGTGTGGGCAATGTGTTTCAGTGTGTGGTGAATGGGTATCAGTGTGTGGGGAAGGGTTTTCAGTGTGTGAGGAAGGGGTTTCAGTGTGTGGGGAAGGTGTTTCAGTGTATGGGGAAGGTGTTTCAGTGAGCGGGGAAGGGGTTTCAGTGTGTTGTGAACGTGTTTCTGTGTGTGGGGAACGGTTTCAGTGTGTGGGGAAGGGGTATCAGTGTGTGAGGAAGGTGTTTCAGTGTCTGGAGAAGGTATTTCAGTGTGTGGGGAAGGGATTTCAGTGTGTGGGGAATGTGTTTCAGTGTGTGCGGGTGGTGTTTCAGTGTGTGGGGAAAGGGTTTCAGTGTGTGGGGAAGGTGTTTCAGTGTGTGGGTATGGGTTTCAATGTGTGGGGATGGGTTTCAGTGTGTGGGGATGGGTGTCAGTTTGTGCGGAAGTGGTATCAGTATGTGGGGAATGTGTTTCTGTGTGTGGGGTGGTGTTTCAGTGTGTGGGGAAGGGGGTTCAGTGTGTGGGGAAGGGGTTTCAGTGTGTGGGGATGGGTTTCAATGTGTGGGGATGGACTTCTGTGTGTGAAAAAGTGTTTCAGTGTGTGGGCAAGGTGTTTCAGTGTGTGGGGAAGGGTTTCAATGTGTGGGGAAGGAGGTTAAGTGTGTGGGGAAGGTGTTTCAGTGTGTGGGGAAGGGGTTTCAGAGTTTGGGTAATTGTTTCAGTGTGTGGGGAAGGAGTTTCAGTGAGTGGGGAAGGTGTTTCAGAGTGTGGGGAAGGGTTTCAGTGTGTGGGGAAGGGTTTTGAGTGTGTGGGGAAGGGGTTTCAGTGTGTGGGGAAGGGGTTTCAGTGTGTGGGATGTGTTTCAGTGTGTGAGAAAGGGGTTTCAGTGTGTGGGGAAGGGTTTCACTGTGTGCGGAAGTGGTTTCAGTGTGTGGGGAAGGGGTTTCAGTGTGTGGGGAAGGTGTTTCAGTGTGTGCGGAAGGGGTTTCAGTGTGAGGGGAAGGGGTTTCAGTGTATGGGGAAGGTGTTTCAGTGTGTGCGGAAGAGGTTTCAGTGCGTGCGATAAGGGTATCAGTGTGTGGGGAAGGGTTTCAGTGTGTGGGGAAGGTGTTTCAGTGTGTGCGGAAGGGTTTTCAGTGTGTGGGGACGGGGTTTTCAGTGTGTGGGGAAGGGGTTTCAGTGTGTGGGGAACTGTTTCAGTGTGTGCGGAAGTGGTTTCAGTGTGTGGGGAAGGGTTTCAGTGTGTGGGGAATGTGTTTCAGTGTGTGGGGATGTGTTTCAGTATGTGGGGAAGGGTTTGACTGAGTGCGGAAGGGGTTTCAGTTTTTGGGGAAGGGGTTTCAGTATGTGGGGAAGGTGTTTCAGTGTGTGGGGATGTGTTTCAGTGTGTGGGGAATGTGTTTCAGTGTGTGGGGAAGGGGTTTCAGAGTTTGGGTAATTGTTTCAGTGTGTGGGGAAGGGGTTTCAGTGAGTGGGGAAGGTGTTTCAGAGTGTGGGGAAGGGTTTCAGTGTGTGGGGAAGGGTTTTGAGTGTGTGGGGAAGGGGTTTCAGTGTGTGGGGAAGGGGTTTCAGTGTGTGGGGATGTGTTTCAGTGTGTGAGGAAGGGGTTTCAGTGTGTTGGGAAGGGTTTCACTGTGTGCGGAAGGGGTTTCAGTGTGTGGGGAAGGGGTTTCAGTGTGTGGGGAAGGTGTTTCAGTGTGTGCAGAAGGGGTTTCAGTGTGTAGAGAAGGGGTTTCAGTGTGTGGGGAAGGTGTTTCAGTGTGTGCGGAAGAGGTTTCAGTGTGTGCGATAAGGGGCTCAGTGTGTGGGGAAGGGGTTTCAGTGTGTGGGGAAGGTGTTTCAGTGTGTGCGGAAGGGGTTTCAGTGTGTGGGGAAGGGGTTTCAGTGTGTGGGGAAGGTGTTTCAGTGTGTGCGGAAGAGGTTTCAGTGTGTGCGATAAGGGTTTCAGTGTGTGGGGAAGGGGTTTCACTGTGTGGGGAAGGTGTTACAGTGTGTGCGGAAGGGTTTTCAGTGTGTGGGGAAGGGGTTTGAGTGTGTGGGGAAGGGTTTCACTGCGTGCAGAATGGGTTTCAGTGTGTGGGGAAGGAGTTTCAGTGTGTGGGGAAGGTGTTTCAGTGCGTGGGGAAGGGGTTTCAGTGTGTGGGGATTTGTTTCAGTGTGTGCGGAAGGGCTTTCAGTGTGTGGGGATGAGTTTCAGTGTGTGGGGAAGGTGTTTCTGTGTGTGGGGCAGGGCTTCAGTGTGTGCGGAAGGGGTTTCAGTGTGTGGGGAAGGTGTTTTGGTATGTGCGGAAGGGGTTTCAGTGTTGTGGGGAAGGTGTTTCAGTGTGTGGGGAAGGTGTTTCAGTGTGTGCGGAAGGGGTTTCAGTCAGAGCGGAAGGGGTTTCAGTGTTGTGGGGAAGGTGTTTCAGTGTGTGGGGTGGTGTTTCAGTGTGTGGAGAAGGGGGTTCAGTGTTTGGGGAAGGGGTTTCAGTGTGTTGGGATGGGTTTCAGTGTGTGGGGATGGACTTCTGTGTGTGAAAAAGTGTTTCAGTGTGTGGGCAAGGTGTTTCAGTGTGTGGGGAAGTGTTTCAGTGTGTGGGGAAGGAGTTTCAGTGTTTGGGTAATTGTTTCAGTGTGTGGGGAAGGGGTTTCAGTGAGTGGGGAAGGTGTTTCAGAGTGTGGGGAAGGGATTCAGTGTGTGGGGAAGGTGTTTCAGTGTGTGCGGAAGGGGTTTCAGTGTGTGGGGAAGGGGTTTCAGTGTGTGCGGAAGGTGTTACAGTGTGTGCGGAAGGGTTTTCAGTGTGTGGGGACGGGGTTTCAGTGTGTGCGGAAGGGGTTTCAGTGTGTGGGGAACTGTTTCAGTGTATGCGGAAGTGGTTTCAGTGTGTGGGGAAGGGTTTCAGTGTGTGGGGAAGGTGTTTCAGTGTGTGGGGATGTGTTTCAGTATGTGGGGAAGGGTTTGACTGAGTGTGGAAGGGGTTTCAGTGTTTGGGGAAGGGGCTTCAGTATGTGGGGAAGGTGTTTCAGTGTGTGGGGATATGTTTCAGTGTGTGGGGAAGGCGTTTCAGTGTGTGGGGATGTGTTTCAGTGTGTGGGGAATGTGTTTCAGTGTGTGGGGAAGTGGTTTCAGAGTTTGGGTAATTGTTTCAGTGTGTGGGGAAGGGGTTTCAGTGAGTGGGGAAGGTGTTTCAGAGTGTGGGAAAGGATTTCAGTGTGTGGGGAAGGGTTTTGAGTGTGTGGGGAAGGGGTTTCAGTGTGTGGGGAAGGGGTTTCAGTGTGTGGGGATGTGTTTCAGTGTGTGAGGAAGGCGTTTCAGTGTGTGGCGAAGGGGTTTCAGTTTGAGCGGAAGGTGTTTCAGTGTGTTGGGAAGGGGTTTCAATGTGTTGGGAAGGTGTTTCATTGTGTGGGGAAGGTGTTTCAGTGGATGGGGAAGGTGTTTCAGTGTGTGGGGAAGGGGTTTCAGTGTGTGGGGAACGTGTTTCTGTGTGTGGGGAACGCTTTCAGTGTGTGGGAAGGGGTATCAGTGTGTGAGGAAGGTGTTTCAGTGTGTGCAGGAGGTGTTTCAGTGTGTGGAGAAAGGGTTTCAGTGTGTGGGGAAGGTGTTTCAGTGTGTGGGGATGGGTTTCAGTGCGTGGGGATGGGTTTCAGTGTGTGGGGATGGGTGTCAGTGTGTGCAGAACATAGAACATAGAACATACAGCACAGAACAGGCCCTTCGGCCCACAATGTTGTGCCGATCCTTTGTCCTCTGTCAAGGACAATTTAATCTATACCCCATCATTCTCCTATAGAACATAGAACAAGGGGTATCAGTATGTGGGGAATGTGTTTCTGTGTGTGGGGTGGTGTTTCAGTGTGTGGGGAAGGGGGTTCAGTGTGTGGGGAAGGGGTTTCAGTGTGTGGGGAGGGGTTTCAGTGTGTGGGGATGGACTTCTGTGTGTGAAAATGTGTTTCAGTGTGTGGGCAAGGTGTTTCCGTGTGTGGGGAAGGGTTTCAGTGTGTGGGGAAGGTGTTTAAGTGTTTGGGGAAGGTGTTTCAGTGTGTGGGGAAGGGGTTTCAGAGTTTGGGTAATTATTTCAGTGTGTGGGGAAGGGGTTTCAGTGAGTGGGGAAGGTGTTTCAGAGTGTGGGGAAGGGTTTCAGTGTGTGGAGAAGGGATTTGAGTGTGTGGGGAAGGGGTTTCAGTGTGTGGGGAAGGGGTTTCAGTGTGTGGGGATGTGTTTCAGTGTGTGAGAAAGGGGCTTCAGTGTGTGGGGAAGGGTTTCACTGTGTGCGGAAGTGGTTTCAGTGTGAGGGGAAGGGGTTTCAGTGAGTGGTGAAGGTGTTTCAGTGTTTGCAGAAGGGGTTTCAGTGTGTGGGGAAGGGGGTTTCAGTGTGTGCGGAAGAGGTTTCAGTGCGTGCGATAAGGGTTTCAGTGTGTGGGGAAGGGGTTTCAGTGTGTGGGGACGGGGTTTCAGTGTGTGGGGAACTGTTTCAGTGTGTGCGGAAGTGGTTTCAGTGTGTGGGGAAGGGTTTCAGTGTGTGGGGAATGTGTTTCAGTGTGTGGGGATATGTTTCAGTATGTGGGGAAGGGTTTGACTGAGTGCGGAAGGGGTTTCAGTGTTTGCTGAAGGGAATTCAGTGTGTGGGGAAGGTGTTTCAGTGTGTGCAGGAGGTGTTTCAGTGTGTGGGGAAAGGGTTTCAGTGTGTGGGGAAGGTGTTTCAGTGTGTGGGGATGGGTTTCAGTGTGTGGGGATGGGTTTCAGTGTGTGGGGATGGGTGTCAGTGTGTGCGGAAGGGGTATCAGTATGTGGGGAATGTGTTTCTGTGTGTGGGGTGGTGTTTCAGTGTGTGGCGAAGGGGGTTCAGTGTGTGGGGAAGGGATTTCAGTGTGTGGGGATGGGTTTCAGTGTGTGGGGATGGACTTCTATGTGTGTGGAAGGTGTTTCAGTGTGTGGGCAAGGTGTTTCAGTGTGTGGGGAAGGGTTTCAGTGTGTGGGGAAGGTGTTTAAGTGTGTGGGGAAGGTGTTTCAGTGTGTGGGGAAGGGGTTTCAGAGTTTGGGTCATTGTTTCAGTGTGTGGGGAAGGGGTTTCTGTGAGTGGGGAAGGTGTTTCAGAGTGTGGGGAAGTGTTTCAGTGTGTGGAGAAGGGGTTTCAGTGTGTGGGGAAGGGTTTCACTGTGTGTGGAAGGGGTTTCAGTGTGTGGGGAAGGGTTTCACTGTGTGCGGAAGTGGTTTCAGTGTGTGGGGAAGGGGTTTCAGTATGTGGGGAAGGTGTTTCAGTGTGTGGGCAAGGTGTTTCAGTGTGTGGGGAAGGGCTTCAGTGTGTGGGGAAGATGTTTAAGTGTGTGGGGAAGGTGTTTCAGTGTGTGGGGAAGGGGTTTCAGAGTTTGGGTAATTGTTTCAGTGTGTGGGGAAGGGGTTTTTGTGAGTGGGGAAGGTGTTTCAGAGTGTGGGGAAGTGTATCAGTGTGTGGGGAAGGGGTTTCAGTGTGTGGGGAAGGGTTTCACTGTGTGCAGAAGGGGTTTCAGTGTGTGGGGAAGGGTTTCACTGTGTGCGGAAGTGGTTTCAGTGTGTGCGGAAGGGGTATCAGTATGTGGGGAATGTGTTTCTGTGTGTGGGGTGGTGTTTCAGTGTGTGGCGAAGGGGGTTCAGTGTGTGGGGAAGGGATTTCAGTGTGTGGGGATGGGTTTCAGTGTGTGGGGATGGACGTCTATGTGTGCGGAAGGTGTTTCAGTGTGTGGGCAAGGTGTTTCAGTGTGTGGGGAAGGGTTTCAGTGTGTGGGGAAGGTGTTTAAGTGTGTGGGGAAGGTGTTTCAGTGTGTGGGGAAGGGGTTTCAGAGTTTGGGTAATTGTTTCAGTGTGTGGGGAAGGGGTTTCTGTGAGTGGGGAAGGTGTTTCAGAGTGTGGGGAAGTGTTTCAGTGTGTGGGGAAGGGGTTTCAGTGTGTGGGGAAGGGTTTCACTGTGTGCGGAAGGGGTTTCAGTGTGTGGGGAAGGGTTTCACTGTGTGCGGAAGTGGTTTCAGTGTGTGGAGAAGGGGTTTCAGTATGTGGGGAAGGTGTTTCAGTGTGTGGGGAAGGTGTTTCAGTGTGTGCGGAAGAGGTTTCAGTGCGTGCGATAAGGGTTTCAGTGTGTGGGGAAGGGGTTTCAGTGTGTGGGGAAGGTGTTACAGTGTGTTGGGAAGGGTTTTCAGTGTGTGGGGACGGGGTTTCAGTGTGTGGGGAAGGGGTTTCAGTGTGTGGGGATGTGTTTCAGTGCGTGAGGAAGGGGTTTCAGTGTATGGCGAAGGGTTTCACTGTGTGCGGAAGGGGTTTCAGTGTGTGGGGAAGGGGTTTCAGTGTGTGGGGAAGGTGTTTCAGTTTGTGCAGAAGGGGTTTTAGTGAGTGGGGAAGGTGTTTCAGAGTGTGGGGAAGGGTTTCAGTGTGTGGGGAAAGGTTTTGAGTGTGTGGGGAAGGGGTTTCAGTGTGTGGGGAAGGGGTTTCAGTGTGTGGGGATGTGTTTCAGTGCGTGAGGAAGGGGTTTCAGTGTATGGCGAAGGGTTTCACTGTGTGCGGAAGGGGTTTCAGTGTGTGGGGAAGGGGTTTCAGTGTGTGGGGAAGGTGTTTCAGTTTGTGCAGAAGGGGTTTCAGTGTGTGGGGAAGGGGTTTCAGTGTGTGGGGAAGGTGTTTCAGCGTGTGCGGAAGAGGTTTCAGTGTGTGGGAAAGGGGTTCAGTATGTGGGGAAGGGGTTTCAGTGTGTGGGGAAGGTGTTTCAGTGTGTGCGGAAGGGGTTTCAGTGTGTGGGGAAGGGGTTTCAGTGTGTGGGGAAGGTGTTTCAGTGTGTGCAGAAGAGGTTTCAGTGTGTGTGATAAGGGTTTCAGTGTGTGGGGAAGGGGTTTTTGTGTGTGTGGAAGGTGTTACAGTGTGTGCAGAAGGGTTTTCAGTGTGTGGGGAAGGGGTTTGAGTGTGTGGGGAAGGGTTTCACTGCGTGCAGAATGGGTTTCAGTGTGTGGGGAAGGAGTTTCAGTGTGTGGGGAAGGTGTTTCAGTGTGTGGGGAAAGGGTTTCAGTGTGTGGGGATTTGTTTCAGTGTGTGCGGAAGGGCTTTCAGTGTGTGGGGATGAGTTTCAGTGTGTGGGGAAGGTGTTTCTGTGTGTGGGGCAGGGCTTCAGTGTGTGCGGATGGGGTTTCAGTGTGTGGGGAAGGTGTTTCGGTATGTGCGGAAGGGGTTTCAGTGTTGTGGGGAAGGTGTTTCAGTGTGTGGGGAAGGTGTTTCAGTGTGTGCGGAAGGGGTTTCAGTCAGAGCGGAAGGCGTTTCAGTGTGTGGGGAAGGGGTTTCAGTGTGTGGGGAAGGTGTTTCGGTATGTGCGGAAGGGGTTTCAGTGTGTTTGGAAGGTTTTCAGTGTGTGGGCAATGTGTTTCAGTGTGTGGTGAATGGGTATCAGTGTGTGGGGAGGGGTTTTCAGTGTGTGAGGAAGGGTTTTCAGTGTGTGGGGAAGGGTTTCACTGTGTGCGGAAGGGGCTTCAGCGTGTGGGGAAGGGGTTTCAGTGTGTGAGGAAGGTGTTTCAGTGTGTGGGGAAGGGTTTTCAGTGTGTGGGGAAGGTGTTTCAGTGTGTGGGGAATTGTTTCAGTGTGTGGGGAAGGTGTTTCAGTGTGTGGGGAAGGCTTGCAGTGTGTGGGGAAAGTGTTTCACTGTGTGCGGAAGGGGTTTCAGTGTGTGGGGAAGGTGTTTCGGTGTGTGGGGAAGGTGTTACAGTGTGTGCGGAAGGGTTTTCAGTGTGTGGGGACGGGGTTTCAGTGTGTGGGGAAGGGGTTTCAGTGTGTGGGGAACTGTTTCAGTGTGTGCGGAAGTGGTTTCAGTGTGTGGGGAAGGGTTTCAGTGTGTGGGGAAGGTGTTTCAGTGTGTGGGGAAGTGTTTCAGTGTGTGGGGAAGGTGTTTCAGTGTGTGGGGAAGGGTTGCAGTGTGTGGGGAAAGTGTTTCAGTGTGTGCAGAAGGGGTTTCAGTGCGTGCGGAAGGTGTTTCAGTGTGTGGGGAAGGGGTTCCAGGTTGTGGGGAAGGTGTTTCATTGTGTGCGGAAGGGGTTTCAGTTTGTGGGGTAGTGGATTCAGTGTGTGAGGAAGGTGTTTCATTGTGTGGGGTAGTTGTTTCATTGTGTGCGGAGGGGTATTCAGTGTGAGGGGAAGGGGTTTCAGTGTGTGGGGAGGGGGTTTCAGTGTGTGGGGAACGGTTTAACTGTGTGCGGAAGGGGTTTCAGAGTGTGGGGAAGGTGTTTCAGTGTGTGGGGAAGCAGTTTCAGTATGTGGGGAAGGGGTTTCAGTGTGAGGGGAAGGGTTTCAGTTTTTGGTGAAGGGTTTCAGTGTGTGGGGAAGGGGTATCAGTGTGTGAGGAAGGGGATTCAGTGTCTGGGGAAGGGTTTCAGTGTGTGGGGATGGGGTTTCAGTGTGTGGGGAAGGGGTTTCAGTGTGTGGGGAAGTGTTTCAGTGTTTGGGGAAGGATTACAGTGTCTGGGGACGGGGTTTCAGTGTGTGGGGAAGGGGTTTCAGTGTGTGGGGTACTGTTTCAGTGTGTGCAGAAGTGGTTTCAGTGTGTGGGGAAGGGTTTCAGTGTGTGGGGAAGGTGTTTCAGTGTGTGGGGATGTGTTTCAGTATGTGGGGAAGGGTTTGACTGAGTGCGGAAGGGGTTTCAGTGTTTGGTGAAGGGGTTTCAGTGTGTGGGGATGTGTTTCAGTGTGTGGGGAAGGCGTTTCAGTGTGTGGGGATGTGTTTCAGTGTGTGGGGAAGGCGTTTCAGTGTGTGGGGAAGGTGTTTCAGTGTGTGGGGAAGGGGTTTCAGTGTGTGGGGAAGAGTTTCACTGTGTGTGGAAGGGGTTTCAGTGTGTGCGGAAGGGGTTTCAGTGTGTGGGGAAGGTGTGTCAGTGTGTGTGGAAAGTGTTTCAGTGTGTGGGGAAGGAGATTCAGTTTGAGCGGAAGGTGTTTCAGTGTGTGGGGAAGGGGTTTCAATGTGTTGGGAAGGTGTTTCATTGTGTGGGGAAGGTGTTTCTGTGTTTGGGGAAGGTGTTTCAGTGTGTGGGGAAGTGGTCTCAGTGTGTGGGGAACGTGTTTCTGTGTGTGGGGAACGGTTTCAGTGTGTGGGAAGGGGTATCAGTGTGTGAGGAAGGTGTTTCAGTGTGTGCGGGAGGTGTTTCAGTGTGTGGAGAAAGGGTTTCAGTGTGTGGGGAAGGTGTTTCAGTGTGTGGGGATGGGTTTCAGTGTGTGGGGATGGGTTTCAGTGTGTGGGGAAGGTGTGTCAGTGTGTGCAGAAGGGGTATCAGTATGTGGGGAATGTGTTTCTGTGTGTGGGGTGGTGTTTCAGTGTGTGGGGAAGGGGGTTCAGTGAGTGGGGAAGGGGTTTCAGTGTGTGGGGATGGGTTTCAGTGTGTGGGGATGGACTTCTGTGTGTGAAAAGGTGTTTCAGTGTGTGGGCAAGGTGTTTCAGTGTGTGGGGAAGGGTTTCAGTGTGTGGGGAAGGTGTTTAAGTGTGTGGGGAAGGTGTTTCAGTGTGTGGGGAAGGGGTTTCAGAGTTTGGGTAATTATTTCAGTGTGTGGGGAAGGGGTTTCAGTGAGTGGGGAAGGTGTTTCAGAGTGTGGGGAAGGGTTTCAGTGTGTGGGGAATGGTTTTGAGTTTGTGGGGAAGGGGTTTCAGTGTGTGGGGAAGGTGTTTCAGTGTGTGGGGATGTGTTTCAGTGTGTGAGAAAGGGGTTTCAGTGTGTGGGGAAGGGTTTCACTGTGTGCGGAAGTGTTTTCAGTGTGTGGGGAAGGGGTTTCAGTGAGTGGTGAAGGTGTTTCAGTTGAGCGGAAGGGGTTTCAGTGTGTGGGGAATGGGTTTCAGTGTGTGGGGAAGGTGTTACAGTGTGTGCGGATGGGTTTTCAGTGTGTGGGGAAGGGGTTTCAGTGAGTGGTGAAGGTGTTTCAGTGTGAGCGGAAGGGGTTTCAGTGTGTGGGGAAGGGGTTTCAGTGTGTGGGGAAGGGTTTCATTGTGTGGGGAAAGTGTTTCAGTGTGTGGGGATATGTTTCAGTATGTGGGGAAGGGTTTGACTGAGTGCGGAAGGGGTTTCAGTGTTTGGGGAAGTTGTTTCAGTGTGTGGGGAAGGTGTTTCAGTGTGTGCGGATGTGTTTCAGTGTGTGGGGAAGGCGTTTCAGTGTGTGGGGATGTGTTTCAGTGTGTGGGGAAGGGGTTTAATTGTGTGGGGAAGGTGTTTCAGTGTGTGGGGAAGGGGTTTCAGTGTGTGGCGAA
Organism: Heterodontus francisci; assembly: GCF_036365525.1. Taxonomy (NCBI): domain Eukaryota; kingdom Metazoa; phylum Chordata; class Chondrichthyes; order Heterodontiformes; family Heterodontidae; genus Heterodontus; species Heterodontus francisci. Next base: position 157,300,539 of record NC_090376.1, read on the forward strand.
GAGTTTCACAGTGTGTGGAAGGGGTTTCAGTGTGTGGGGAAGGGGTTTCAGTGTGTGGGGAAGGAGTTTCAGTGTGTGGGGAAGGGGTTTCAGTTTGAGCGGAAGGTGTTTCAGTGTGTGGGGAAGGGGTTTCAATGTGTTGGGAAGGTGTTTCAGTGTGTGCGGAAGGTGTTTCAGTGTGTGGGGCAGGGGATTCTGTGTGTGGGGATGGTGTTTCATTGTGTGGGGAAGGTGTTTCAGTGTATGGGGAAGGTGTTTCAGTGTGTGGGGAAGGGGTTTCAGTGTGTGGGGAAGGGGTTTCAGTGTGTGGGGATGTGTTTCAGTGCGTGAGGAAGGGGTTTCAGTGTATGGCGAAGGGTTTCACTGTGTGCGGAAGGGGTTTCAGTGTGTGGGGAAGGGGTTTCAGTGTGTGGGGAAGGTGTTTCAGTTTGTGCAGAAGGGGTTTCAGTTTGTGGGGAAGGGGTTTCAGTGTGTGGGGAAGGTGTTTCAGCGTGTGCGGAAGAGGTTTCAGTGTGTGGGAAAGGGGTTCAGTATGTGGGGAAGGGGTTTCAGTGTGTGGGGAAGGTGTTTCAGTGTGTGCGGAAGGGGTTTGAGTGTGTGGGGAAGGGGTTTCAGTGTGTGGGGAAGGTGTTTCAGTGTGTGCAGAAGAGGTTTCAGTGTGTGTGATAAGGGTTTCAGTGTGTGGGGAAGGGGTTTTTGTGTGTGTGGAAGGTGTTACAGTGTGTGCGGAAGGGTTTTCAGTGTGTGGGGAAGGGGTTTGAGTGTGTGGGGAAGGGTTTCACTGCGTGCAGAATGGGTTTCAGTGTGTGGGGAAGGAGTTTCAGTGTGTGGGGAAGGTGTTTCAGTGTGTGGGGAAAGGGTTTCAGTGTGTGGGGATTTGTTTCAGTGTGTGTGGAAGGGCTTTCAGTGTGTGGGGATGAGTTTCAGTGTGTGGGGAAGGTGTTTCTTTGTGTGGGGCAGGGCTTCAGTGTGTGCGGATGGGGTTTCAGTGTGTGGGGAAGGTGTTTCGGTATGTGCGGAAGGGGTTTCAGAGTTGTGGGGAAGGGGTTTCAGTGTGTGGGGAAGGTGTTTCAGTGTGTGCGGAAGGGGTTTCAGTCAGAGCGGAAGGCGTTTCAGTGTGTGGGGAAGGGGTTTCAGTGTGTGGGGAAGTTGTTTCGGTATGTGCGGAAGGGGTTTCAGTGTGTTTGGAAGGTTTTCAGTGTGTGGGCAATGTGTTTCAGTGTGTGGTGAATGGGTATCAGTGTGTGGGGAGGGGTTTTCAGTGTGTGAGGAAGGGTTTTCAGTGTGTGGGGAAGGGTTTCACTGTGTGCGGAAGGGGCTTCAGTGTGTGGGGAAGGGGTTTCAGTGTGTGAGGAAGGTGTTTCAGTGTGTGGGGAACGGTTTTCAGTGTGTGGGGAAGGTGTTTCAGTGTGTGGGGAATTGTTTCAGTGTGTGGGGAAGGTGTTTCAGTGTGTGGGGAAGGCTTGCAGTGTGTGGGGAAAGTGTTTCAGTGTGTGCGGAAGGGGTTTCAGTGTGTGGGGAAGGTGTTTCGGTGTGTGGGGAAGGTGTTACAGTGTGTGCGGAAGGGTTTTCAGTGTGTGGGGACGGGGTTTCAGTGTGTGGGGAAGGGGTTTCAGTGTGTGGGGAACTGTTTCAGTGTGTGCGGAAGTGGTTTCAGTGTGTGGGGAAGGGTTTCAGTGTGTGGGGAAGGTGTTTCAGTGTGTGGGGAAGTGTTTCAGTGTGTGGGGAAGGTGTTTCAGTGTGTGGGGAAGGGTTGCAGTGTGTGGGGAAAGTGTTTCAGTGTGTGCAGAAGGGGTTTCAGTGCGTGCGGAAGGTGTTTCAGTGTGTGGGGAAGGGGTTCCAGGTTGTGGGGAAGGTGTTTCATTGTGTGCGGAAGGGGTTTCAGTTTGTGGGGAAGTGGATTCAGTGTGTGAGGAAGATGTTTCATTGTGTGGGGTAGTTGTTTCATTGTGTGCGGAGGGGTATTCAGTGTCTGGGGAAGGGTTTCAGTGTGTGGGGATGGGGTTTCAGTGTGTGGGGAAGGGGTTTAAGTGTGTGGGGAAGTGTTTCAGTGTTTGGGGAAGGATTACAGTGTCTGGGGACGGGGTTTCAGTGTGTGGGGAAGGGGTTTCAGTGTGTGGGGAACTGTTTCAGTGTGTGCAGAAGTGGTTTCAGTGTGTGGGGAAGGGTTTCAGTGTGTGGGGAAGGTGTTTCAGTGTGTGGGGATGTGTTTCAGTATGTGGGGAAGGGTTTGACTGAGTGCGGAAGGGGTTTCAGTGATTGGTGAAGGGGTTTCAGTGTGTGGGGATGTGTTTCAGTGTGTGGGGAAGGCGTTTCAGTGTGTGGGGATGTGTTTCAGTGTGTGGGGAAGGCGTTTCAGTGTGTGGGGAAGGTGTTTCAGTGTGTGGGGAAGGGGTTTCAGTGTGTGGGGAAGAGTTTCACTGTGTGTGGAAGGGGTTTCAGTGTGTGCGGAAGGGGTTTCAGTGTGTGGGGAAGGTGTGTCAGTGTGTGTGGAAAGTGTTTCAGTGTGTGGGGAAGGAGATTCAGTTTGAGCGGAAGGTGTTTCAGTGTGTGGGGAAGGGGTTTCAATGTGTTGGGAAGGTGTTTCATTGTGTGGGGAAGGTGTTTCTGTGTTTGGGGAAGGTGTTTCAGTTTGTGGGGAAGGGGTCTCAGTGTGTGGGGAACGTGTTTCTGTGTGTGGGGAACGGTTTCAGTGTGTGGGAAGGGGTATCAGTGTGTGAGGAAGGTGTTTCAGTGTGTGCGGGAGGTGTTTCAGTGTGTGGAGAAAGGGTTTCAGTGTGTGGGGAAGGTGTTTCAGTGTGTGGGGATGGGTTTCAGTGTGTGGGGATGGGTTTCAGTGTGTGGGGAAGGTGTGTCAGTGTGTGCAGAAGGGGTATCAGTATGTGGGGAATGTGTTTCTGTGTGTGGGGTGGTGTTTCAGTGTGTGGGGAAGGGGGTTCAGTGAGTGGGGAAGGGGTTTCAGTGTGTGGGGATGGGTTTCAGTGTGTGGGGATGGACTTCTGTGTGTGAAAAGGTGTTTCAGTGTGTGGGCAAGGTGTTTCAGTGTGTGGGGAAGGGTTTCAGTGTGTGGGGAAGGTGTTTAAGTGTGTGGGGAAGGTGTTTCAGTGTGTGGGGAAGGGGTTTCAGAGTTTGGGTAATTATTTCAGTGTGTGGGGAAGGGGTTTCAGTGAGTGGGGAAGGTGTTTCAGAGTGTGGGGAAGGGTTTCAGTGTGTGGGGAAGGGTTTTGAGTGTGTGGGGAAGGGGTTTCAGTGTGTGGGGAAAGGGTTTCAGTGTGTGGGGATGTGTTTCAGTGTGTGAGAAAGGGGTTTCAGTGTGTGGGGAAGGGTTTCACTGTGTGCGGAAGTGTTTTCAGTGTGTGGGGAAGGGGTTTCAGTGAGTGGTGAAGGTGTTTCAGTGTGAGCGGAAGGGGTTTCAGTGTGTGGGGAAGGGGTTTCAGTGTGTGGGGAAGGTGTTACAGTTTGTGCGGATGGGTTTTCAGTGTGTGGGGACGGGGTTTCAGTGTGTGGGGACGGGGTTTCAGTGTGTGGGAAACTGTTTCAGAGTGTGCGGAAGTGGTTTCAGTGTGTGGGGAAGGGTTTCAGTGTGTGGGGAAGGTGTTTCAGTGTGTGGGGATATGTTTCAGTATGTGGGGAAGGGTTTGACTGAGTGCGGAAGGGGTTTCAGTGTTTGGGGAAGTTGTTTCAGTGTGTGGGGAAGGTGTTTCAGTGTGTGCGGATGTGTTTCAGTGTGTGGGGAAGGCGTTTCAGTGTGTGGGGATGTGTTTCAGTGTGTGGGGAAGGGGTTTAATTGTGTGGGGAAGGTGTTTCAGTGTGTGGGGAAGGGGTTTCAGTGTGTGGCGAAGAGTTTCACAGTGTGTGGAAGGGGTTTCAGTGTGTGGGGAAGGGGTTTCAGTGTGTGGGGAAGGAGTTTCAGTGTGTGGGGAAGGGGTTTCAGTTTGTGCGGAAGGTGTTTCAGTGTGTGGGGAAGGGGTTTCAATGTGTTGGGAAGGTGTTTCAGTGTGTGCGGAAGGTCTTTCAGTGTGTGGGGCAGGGGATTCTGTGTGTGGGGATGGTGTTTCATTGTGTGGGGAAGGTGTTTCACTGTATGGGGAAGGTGTTTCAGTGTGTGGGGAAGGGGTTTCAGTGTGTGGGGAATGGATTTCAGTGTGTGGGGAAGGTGTTCAGTGTGTGCGGAAGGGGTTTCAGTATGTGTGGAAGGTGTTTCAGTTTGTGCGGAAGTGGTTTCAGTGTGTGGGGATGTGTTTCAGTGTGTGGGGAAGGCGTTTCAGTGTGTGGGGATGTGTTTCAGTGTGTGGGGAAGGGGTTTCACTGTGTGTGGAAGGGGTTTCACTGTGTGGGAAAGGGGTTTCAGTGTGTGGGGAAGGAGTTTCAGTGTGTGGGGAAGGGGTCTCAGTTTGAGCGGAAGGTGTTTCAGTGTGTGGGGAAGGGGTTTCAATGTGTTGGGAAGGTGTTTCATTGTGTGCGGAAGGTAATTCAGTGTGTGGGGCAGGGGATTCTGCGTGTGGGGAAGGTGTTTCATTGTGTGGGGAAGGTGTTTCAGTGTATGGGGAAGGTGTTTCAGTGTGTGGGGAAGGGGTTTCAGTGTGTGGGGAACGGTTTCAGTGTGTGGGGAAGGGGTATCAGTGTGTGAGGAAGGTGTTTCAGTGTCTGGAGAAGGTATTTCAGTGTGTGGGGAAGGGATTTCAGTGTTTGGGGAAGGTGTTTCAGTGTGTGCGGGAGGTGTTTCTGTGTGTGGGGAAAGGGTTTCAGTGTGTGGGGAAGGAGTTTCAGTGTGTGGGGATGGGTTTCAGTTTGTGGGGATGGGTTTCAGTGTGTGGGGATGGATGTTAGTGTGTGCGGAAGGGGTATCAGTATGTGGGGAATGTGTTTCTGTGTGTGGGGTGGTGTTTCAGTGTGTGGGGAAGGGGGTTCAGTGTGTGGGGAAGGGGTTTCAGTGTGTGGGGATGGGTTTCAGTGTGTGGGGATGGACTTCTGTGTGTGCGGAAAGTGTTTCAGTGTGTGGGCAAGGTGTTTCAGTGTGTGGGGAAGGGTTACAGTGTGTGGGGAAGGGTTTCAGTGTGTGGGGAAGGTGTTTCAATGTGTGGGGAAGGGGTTTCAGAGTTTGGGTAATTGTTTCAGTGTGTGGGGAAGGGGTTTCAGTGAGTGGGGAAGGTGTTTCAGAGTGTGGGGAAGGGTTTCAGTGTGTGGGGAAGGGTTTTGAGTGTGTGGGGAAGGCGTTTCAGTTTGTGGGGAAGGGGTTTCAGTGTGTGGGGATGTGTTTCAGTGTGTTAGAAAGGGGTTTCAGTGTGTGGGGAAGGGTTTCACTGTGTGCGGAAGTGGTTTCAGTGTGTGGGGAAGGGGTTTCAGTGTGTGGTGAAGGTGTTTCAGTGTGTGCGGAAGGGGTTTCAGTGTGTGGGGAAGGGGTTTCAGTGTGTGGGGAAGGTGTTTCAATGTGTGTGGAAGAGGTTTCAGTGCGTGCGATAAGGGTTTCAGTGTGTGGGGAAGGGGTTTCAGTGTGTGGGGATGTGTTTCAGTATGTGGGGAAGGGGTATCAGTATGTGGGGAATGTGTTTCTGTGTGTGGGGTGGTGTTTCAGTGTGTGGGGAAGGTGTTTCAGTGTGTGGGGAAGGGGTTTCAGAGTTTGGGTAATTGTTTCAGAGAGTGGGGAAGGGGTTTCAGTGAGTGGGGAAGGTGTTTCAGAGTGTGGGGAAGGGTTTCAGTGTGTGGGGAAGGGTTTTGAGTGTGTGGGGAAGGGGTTTCAGTTTGTGGGGAAGGGGTTTCAGTGTGTGGGGATGTGTTTCAGTGTGTGAGGAAGGGGTATCACTGTGTGGGGAAGGGTTTCACTGTGTGCGGAAGTGGTTTCAGTGTGTGAGGAAGGGGTTTCAGTGTGTGGGGAAGGTGTTTCAGTGTGTGTGGAAGGGGTTTCAGTGTGTGGGGAAGGGGTTTCAGTGTGTGGGGAAGATGTTTCAGTGTGTGCAGAAGAGGTTTCAGTGTGTGGGGAAGTTGTTACAGTGTGTGCAGAAGGGTTTTCAGTGTGTGGGGAAGGGGTTTCAGTGTGTGGGGATGTGCTTCAGTGTGTGGGGAAGGGGTTTGAGTGTGTGGGGAAGGGGTTCACTGTGTGCAGAAGGGGTATCAGTGTGTGGGGAAGGAGTTTCAGTGTGTGGGGAAGGTGTTTCAGTGTGTGGGGAAGGGGTTTCAGTGGGTGGGGATTTGTTTCAGTGTGTGCGGAAGGGCTTTCAGTGTGTGGGGATGTGTTTCAGCGTGTGGGGAAGATGTTTCTGTGTGTGGGTATGGGTTTCAGTGTGTGCGGAAGGGGTTTCAGTGTGTGGGGATGGGTGTCAGTGTGTGCAGAAGGGGTATCAGTATGTGGGGAATGTGTTTCTGTGTGTGGGGTGGTGTTTCAGTGTGTGGGGAAGGGGGTTCAGTGTGTGGGGAAGGGGTTTCAGTGCGTGGGGATGGGTTTCAGTGTGTGAGGATGGACTTCTGTGTGTGAAAAGGTGTTTCAGTGTGTGGGCAAGGTGTTTCAGTGTGTGGGGAAGGGTTTCAGTGTGTGGGGAAGGTGTTTAAGTGTGTGGGGAAGTTGTTTCAGTGTGTGGGGAAGGGTTTTCAGAGTTTGGGTAATTGTTTCAGAGTGTGGGGAAGGGGTTTCAGTGAGTGGGGAAGGTGTTTCAGAGTGTGGGGTAGGGTTCCAGTGTGTGGGGAAGGGGTTTCAGTGTGTGGGATAGGTGTCCCAGTGTGTGGGGATGGTATTTCATGGTGTGGGGAATGTGTTTCTGTATGTGTGGAAGGTGTTTAAGTGTCTGGGGATGGGGTTTCTGTGTCTGGGAAAGGTGTTTCAGTGCATGGCGAAGGTGTTTCAGTGTGTGGGGAAGGTGTTTTAGTTTGTGAGGAAGGGGTTTCAGTATGTGGGGAAGGTGTTTCAGTTTGTGGGGATGTGTTTCAGTGTGTGGAGATTTGTTTCAATGTGTGGGGAAGGGTTTCAGTGTGTGGGGAAGGTGTTTCAGTGTGTTTGGACGGGTTTCAGTGTGTGGTGATGGGTTTCAGTGTGTGGGGATGAGTTGCATTGTATGCGGAAGGGGTTTCAGTGTGTGGGGAAGGTGTTTCAGTGTGTGGGGAAGGCGTTTCAGTGTGTGGGGAAGGGGTTTCATTGTGTGGGAATTGTGATTCTGTGTGTTTGGAAGGGTTTCTGTGCGTGGGGAATGTGTTTCATTGTGTGGTGAATGGGTTTCAGTTTTTGGGGAAGGTGTTTTAGTGTGTGGGGATGTGTTGCTATTTATGGGGATGGGGTTTCAGTGTGTGGGGAATGTGTTTCTGAGAGTCGGGAAGGGGTTTCATCGTGTGGGGAAGGGTTTACAGTGTCCGGGGAAGGAGTTTCAGTGTGTGGGGAAGTGTTTCAGGTTGTGGGGAAGGGGTTTCAGTGTGTGGGGAAGGTGTTTCACTGTATGGGGAAGGTGTTTCAGTTTGTGGGGAAGGGGTCTCAGTGTGTGGGGAAGTTGATTCAGTGTGTGGGGAAGGTGTTTTAGTGTGTGGGGAAGGGATTTCCGTGTGTGGGGAAGGGTTTCAGTTTGTGGGGAATGTGTTTCAGTGTGTGGGTAAGGTTTTCAGTGTGTGGGGAAGATGTTTCAGTGTGTGCGGAAGGGGTTTCAGTGTGTGGGGAAGGGTTTCAGTGGATGGGGAAGGTGTTTCAGTGTGTGCGGAAGCGGTTTCAGTGTGTGGGGAAGGTGTTTCAGTGTGTGGGCAAGGTGTTTCAGTGTGTGGGGAAGGTGTTTCAGTGTGTGGGGAAGCTGTTTCAGTGTGTGGGGAAGGGGTTTCAGTGTTTGGGGAAGGTGTTTCAGTGTGTGGGGTAGGGTTCCAGTGTGTGGGGAAGGGGTTTCAGTGTGTGGGATAGGTGTCCCAGTGTATGGGGATGGTATTTCATGGTGTGGGAAAGGTGTTTCAGTATGTGTGGAAGGTGTTTAAGTGTCTGGGGATGGGGTTTCTGTGTGTGGGAAAGGTGTTTCAGTGTGTGGGGATGGTATTTCAGTGTATGGCGAAGGAGTTTCAGTGAGTGGGGAAGGTGTTTTAGTTTGTGAGGAAGGGGTTTCAGTATGTGGGGATGGGTTTCAGTGTGTGGGGATGTGTTTCAGTGTTTGGAGATGTGTTTCAGTGTGTGGGGAAGGGTTTCAGTGTGTGGGGAAGGTCTTTCAGTGTGTGGGGATGGGTTTCATTGTGTGGTGATGGGTTTCAGTGTGTGGGGATGAGTTGCATTGTATGCGGAAGGGGTTTCAGTGTGTGGGGAAGGTGTGTCAGTGTGTGGGGAAGGCGTTTCAGTGCGTGGGGAAGGGGTTTCATTGTGTGGGAATTGTGATTCTGTGTGTTTGGAAGGGTTTCAGTGTGTGGGGAATGTGTTTCATTGTGTGTTGAATGGGTTTCAGTGTTTGGGGAAGGTGTTTTCGTGTGTGGGGATGTGTTGCAGTTTATGGGGATGGGGTTTCAGTGTGTGGGGAATGTGTTTCTGAGAGTCGGGAAGGGGTTTCAGTGTGTGGGGAAGGGTTTCCAGTGTCCGGGGAAGGAGTTTCAGTGTGTGGGGAAGTGTTTCAGGTTGTGGGGAAGGTGCTTCAGTGTGTGGGGAAGGGTTTCGGTGTGTGGGGAAGGTGTTTCAGAGTGTGCGGAAGGGGTTTCAGTGTGTGGGGAAGGTGTTTCAGTGTATGGGGAAGGTGTTTCAGTTTGTGGGGAAGGGGTCTCAGTGTGTGGGGAAGTTGTTTCAGTGTGTGGGGAAGGTGTTTTAGTGTGTGGGGATGTGTTTCAGTGTGTGGAGATGTGTTTCAGTGTGTGGGGAAGGGTTTCAGTGTGTGGGGAAGGTCTTTCAGTGTGTGGGGATGGGTTTCATTGTGTGGTGATGGGTTTCAGTGTGTGGGGATGAGTTGCATTGTATGCGGAAGGGGTTTCAGTGTGTGGGCAAGGTGTTTCAGTGTGTGGGGAACATAGAACATAGAACATAGAAAAATACAGCACAGAACAGGCCCTTCGGCCCACGATGTTGTGCCGATCCTTTGTCCTCTGTCAAGGACAATTTAATCTATACCCCATCATTCTCCTTTATCCATATACCTATCTAAAAGCCGTTTGAAAGTCCCTAAAGTTTCTGACTCAACAACTTCCCCAGGCAAGGCATTCCATGCCCCGACCACTCTCTGGGTAAAGAACCTTCCCCTGACATCCCCCTTATATCTCCCACCCTTCACCTTAAATTTATGACCCCTTGTAACGCTTTGCTCCACCCGGGGAAAAAGTTTCTGACTGTCTACCCTATCTATTCCCCTGATCATCTTATAAACCTCTATCATGTCACCCCTCATCCTTCTCCGTTCTAATGAGAAGAGGCCTAGAATGTTCAGCCTTTCCTCGTAAGACTTATTCTCCATTCCAGGCAACATCCTGGTAAATCTCCTCTGCACCCTCTCCAAGGCTTCCACATCCTTCCTAAAATGAGGCGACCAGAACTGCACACAGTACTCCAAATGAGGCCTTACCAAGGTCCTGTACAGCTGCATCATCACCTCACGGCTCTTAAATTCAATCCCTCTGCTAATGAACGCTAACACCCCATATGCCTTCTTCACAGCCCTATCCACTTGAGTTGCAACTTTCAACGATCTCTGCACATAGACCCCAAGGTCTCTCTGCTCCTCCACATGCCCAAGAACCCTACCGTTAACCCAGTATTTTGCATTCGTGTTTGTCCTTCCAAAATGGACGACCTCACACTTTTCAGGGTTAAACTCCATCTGCCACTTTTCAGCCCAGCACTGCAACCTATCCAAGTCCCTTTGCAGACGACAATAGCCCTCCTCGGTATCCACAACTCCACCAACCTTTGTATCATCTGCAAATTTACTGACCCACCCTTCGACTTCCTCATCCAAGTCGTTAATAAAAATCACAAACAGGAGAGGACCCAGAACTGATCCCTGCGGCACGCCACTGGTAACTGGGCTCCAGGCTGAGTATTTACCATCTAAGACCACTCTCTGCCTTCTATCAGTTAGCCAATTCTTAATCCAACTGGCCACATTCCCCACTATCCCATGCCTCCTGACTTTCTCCATAAGTCTACCATGGGGGACCTTATCAAATGCCTTACTAAAATCCATGTACACCACATCCACTGGTTTACCCTCATCCACTTGCTTGGTCACCTGCTCAAAGGCTTTTCAGTGTGTGGGGAAGGGGTTTCATTGTGTGGGAATTGTGATTCTGTGTGTTTGGAAGGGTTTCAGTGTGTTGGAAATGTGTTTCATTGTGTGTTGAATGGGTTTCAGTGTTTGGGGAAGGTGTTTTAGTGTGTGGGGATGTGTTGCAGTTTATGGGGATGGGGTTTCAGTGTGTGGGGGATGTGTTTCTGAGAGTCGGGAAGGGGTTTCAGTGTGTGGGGAAGGGTTTCCAGTGTCCGGGGAAGGAGTTTCAGTGTGTGGGGAAGTGTTTCAGGTTGTGGGGAATGTGTTTCAGTGTGTGGGGAAGGTTTTCAGTGTGTGGGGAAGATGTTTCAGTGTGTGCGGACGGGGTTTCAGTGTGTGCGGAAGGTGTTTCAGTGTTTGGGGAAGGTGTTTCAGTGTTTGGGGAAGGTGTTTCAGTGTGTGGGGAAGGGGTTTCAGTGTGTGGGGATGTGTTTCAGTGTGTGGGGAAGGGTTTCAGTGTGTGGGGAAGGTCTTTCAGTGTGTGTGGAAGGGGTTTCAGTTTGTGGGGAAGATGTTTCAGTGTGTGCGGAAGGGGTTTCAGTGTGTGGGCATGTGTTTCAGTGTGTGGGGAAGGTGTTTCAGTGTGTGGGGAAGGTTTTAACTGTGTGCGGAAGGGGTTTCAATGTGTGGGGAAGGGGTTTCAGTGTGTGGGGAAGATTTTTCAGTATGTGCGGAAGGGGTTTCAGTGTGTGGGGAAGGGGTTTCAGTGTGTGGGGAAGGTCTTTCAGTGAGTGCAGAAGGGGTTTCAGTGTGTGGGGAAGGTGTTTCAGTGTGCGGCGATGTGTTGCAGTGTGTGGGGATGGCGTTTCAGTGAGTGGGGAAGGTGTTTCAGTGTGTGCGGAAGGGGTTTCAGTGTGTGGGGAAGATGTTTCAGTGTGTGGGGAAGGTGTTTCAGTGTTTGGGGAAGGTGTTTCAGTGTGTGGGGAAGGGGTTTCAGTGTGTGGGGATGTGTTTCAGTGTGTGCGTAAGGGGTTTCAGTGTGTGGGGAAGGGTTTCACTGTGTGTGGAAGGGGTTTCAGATTGTGGGGAATTGTTTCAGTGTGTGGGGAAGGGGTTTCAGTGTGTGGGGATGTGTTTCAGTGTGTGGGGAAGGTGTTTCAGCGTGTGGGGAAGGTTTTAACTGTGTGCGGAAGGGGTTTCAGTGTGTGGGGAAGGGGTTTCAGTGTGTGGGGAAGATTTTTCAGTATGTGCAGAAGGGGTTTCAGTGTGTGGGGAAGGGGTTTCAGTGTGTGGGGAAGGTCTTTCAGTGAGTGCAGAAGGGGGTTCAGTGTGTGGGAAAGGTGTTTCAGTGTGTGCGGAATGTGTTTCAGTGTGTTTGGAAATGTTTCAGTGTGTGGGGAATGTGTTTCAGTGTGTGGTGAATGGATATCAGTGTTTGGGGAAGGGTTACAATGTTTGGGGAAGGGGTTTCAGCGTGTGGGGAAGGTGTTTTAGTGTGCGGCGATGTGTTGCAGTGTGTGGGGATGGCGTTTCAGTGTGTGGGGAAGGTGTTTCACTGTGTGGGGAAGTTGTTTTAGTTTGTGAGGAAAGGGTTTCAGTATGTGGGGAAGGTGTTTTAGTGTGTGGGGATGTGTTTCAGTGTGTGGAGATGTGTTTCAGTGTGTGGGGAAGGGTTTCAGTGTGTGGGGAAGGTCTTTCAGTGTGTGGGGATGGGTTTCATTGTGTGGTGATGGGTTTCAGTGTGTGGGGATGAGTTGCATTGTATGCGGAAGGGGTTTCAGTGTGTGGGCAAGGTGTTTCAGTGTGTGGGGAAGGCTTTTCAGTGTGTGGGGAAGGGGTTTCATTGTGTGGGAATTGTGATTCTGTGTGTTTGGAAGGGTTTCAGTGTGTGGGGAATGTGTTTCATTGTGTGTTGAATGGGTTTCAGTGTTTGGGGAAGGTGTTTTAGTGTGTGGGGATGTGTTGCAGTTTATGGGGATGGGGTTTCAGTGTGTGGGGGATGTGTTTCTGAGAGTCGGGGAGGGGTTTCAGTGTGTGGGGAAGGGTTTCCAGTGTCCGGGGAAGGAGTTTCAGTGTGTGGGGAAGTGTTTCAGGTTGTCGGGAAGGTGTTTCAGTGTGTGGGGAAGTGTTTCGGTGTGTGGGGAAGGTGTTTCAGAGTGAGCAGAAGGGGTTTCAGTGTGTGGGGAAGGTGTTTCAGTGTATGGGGAAGGTGTTTCAGTTTGTGGGGAAGGGGTCTCAGTGTGTGGGGAATTTGTTTCAGTGTGGGGAAGGTGTTTTAGTGTGTGGGGAAGGGATTTCCGTGTGTGGGGAAGGGTTTCAGTTTTTGGGGAATGTGTTTCAGTGTGTGGGGAAGGTTTTCAGTGTGTGGGGAAGATGTTTCAGTGTGTGCGGAAGGGGTTTCAGTGTGTGGGGAAGGTGTTTCAGTGTGTGGGGAAGTTGTTTCAGTGTTTGGGGAAGGTGTTTCAGTGTGTGGGGAAGGGGTTTCTGTGTGTGGGGATGTGTTTCAGTGTGTGCGTAAGGGGTTTCAGTGTGTGGGGAAGGGTTTCACTGTGTGTGGAAGGGGTTTCAGTTTGTGGGGAATTGTTTCAGTGTGTGGGGAAGGGGTTTCAGTGTGTGGGGAAGGTCTTTCAGTGAGTGCAGAAGGGGTTTCAGTGTGTTGGGAAGGGGTTTCAGTGTGTTTGGAAATGTTTCAGTGTGTGGGGAATGTGTTTCAGTGTGTGGTGAATGGGTATCAGTGTTTGGGGAAGGGTTACAGTGTTTGGGGAAGGGGTTTCAGCGTGTGGGGAAGGTGTTTCAGTGTGTGGGGATGTGTTTCAGTGTGTGCGTAAGGGGTTTCAGTGTGTGGGGAAGGGTTTCACTGTGTGTGGAAGGGGTTTCAGTTTGTGGGGAATTGTTTCAGTGTGTGGGGAAGGGGTTTCAGTGTGTGGGGATGTGTTTCAGTGTGTGGGGAAGGTGTTTCAGCGTGTGGGGAAGGTTTTAACTGTGTGCGGAAGGGGTTTCAGTGTGTGGGGAAGGGGTTTCAGTGTGTGGGGAAGATTTTTCAGTATGTGCAGAAGGGGTTTCAGTGTGTGGGGAAGGGGTTTCAGTGTGTGGGGAAGGTCTTTCAGTGAGTGCAGAAGGGGTTTCAGTGTGTGGGAAAGGGGTTTCAGTGTGTGCGGAATGTGTTTCAGTGTGTTTGGAAATGTTTCAGTGTGTGGGGAATGTGTTTCAGTGTGCGGTGAATGGATATCAGTGTTTGGGGAAGGGTTACAATGTTTGGGGAAGGGGTTTCAGCGTGTGGGGAAGGTGTTTTAGTGTGCGGCGATGTGTTGCAGTGTGTGGGGATGGCGTTTCAGTGTGTGGGGAAGGTGTTGCAGTGTGTGGGGAAGGTGTTTTAGTTTGTGAGGAAGTGGTTTCAGTATGTGGGGAAGGTGTTTTAGTGTGTGGGGATGTGTTTCAGTGTGTGGAGCTTGGTTTCAGTGTGTGGGGAAGGGTTTCAGTGTGTGGGGAAGGTCTTTCAGTGTGTGGGGATGGGTTTCATTGTGTGGTGATGGGTTTCAGTGTGTGGGGATGAGTTGCATTGTATGCGGAAGGGGTTTCAGTCTGTGGGCAAGGTGTTTCAGTGTGTGGGGAAGGCTTTTCAGTGTGTGGGGAAGGGGTTTCATTGTGTGGGAATTGTGATTCTGTGTGTTTGGAAGGGTTTCAGTGTGTGGGGAATGTGTTTCATTGTGTGTTGAATGGGTTTCAGTGTTTGGGGAAGGTGTTTTAGTGTGTGGGGATGTGTTGCAGTTTATGGGGATGGGGTTTCAGTGTGTGGGGGATGTGTTTCTGAGAGTCGGGAAGGGGTTTCAGTGTGTGGGGAAGGGTTTCCAGTGTCCGGGGAAGGAGTTTCAGTGTGTGGGGAAGTGTTTCATGTTGTGGGGAAGGTGTTTCAGTGTGTGGGGAAGTGTTTCGGTGTGTGGGGAAGGTGTTTCAGAGTGAGCAGAAGGGGTTTCAGTGTGTGGGGAAGGTGTTTCAGTGTATGGGGAAGGTGTTTCAGTTTGTCGGAAAGGGGTCTCAGTGTGTGGGGAATTTGTTTCAGTGTGGGGAAGGTGTTTTAGTGTGTGGGGAAGGGATTTCCGTGTGTGGGGAAGGGTTTCAGTTTTTGGGGAATGTGTTTCAGTGTGTGGGGAAGGTTTTCAGTGTGTGGGGAAGATGTTTCAGTGTGTGCGGAAGGGGTTTCAGTGTGTGGGGAAGGTGTTTCAGTGTGTGGGGAAGGTGTTTCAGTGTTTGGGGAAGGTGTTTCAGTGTGTGGGGAAGGGGTTTCTGTGTGTGGGGATGTGTTTCAGTGTGTGCATAAGGGGTTTCAGTGTGTGGGGAAGGGGTTTCACTGTGTGTGGAAGGGGTTTCAGTTTGTGGGGAATTGTTTCAGTGTGTGGGGAAGGGGTTTCAGTGTGTGGGGATGTGTTTCAGTGTGTGGGGAACGTGTGTCAGTGTGTGGGGAAGGTTTTAACTGTGTGCGGAAGGGGTTTCAGTGTGTGGGGAAGGGGTTTCAGTGTGTGGGGAAGATTTTTCAGTATGTGCAGAAGGGGTTTCAGTGTGTGGGGAAGGGGTTTCAGTGTGTGGGGAAGGTCTTTCAGTGAGTGCAGAAGGGGTTTCAGTGTGTTGGAAAGGGGTTTCAGTGTGTGCGGAATGTGTTTCAGTGTGTTTGGAAATGTTTCAGTGTGTGGGGAATGTGTTTCAGTGTGTGGTGAATGGGTATCAGTGTTTGGGGAAGGGTTACAGTGTTTGGGGAAGGGGTTTCAGCGTGTGGGGAAGGTGTTTCAGTGTGCGGCGATGTGTTGCAGTGTGTGGTGATGGCGTTTCAGTGTGTGGGGAAGGTGTTTCAGTGTGTGGGGAAGGGGTTTCAGTGTGTGGGGAAGGGTTTCCAGTTTGTGGGGAAGGGGTTTCAGTGTGTGGGGAAGGGTTTCCAGTGTGTGGGGAAGGTGTTTCAGTGTGTGGGGAAGGGTTTCAGTGTGTGTGGAAGGTGTTTCAGTGTGTGCGGAAGCGGTTTCAGTGTGTGAGGAAGGTGTTTTGTTGCGTGGGGAAGGTGTTTCAGAGTGTGTGGAAGGGGTTTCGGTGTGTGGGGAAGGTGTTTCAGTGTGTGGGGAAGGTGTTTCAATGTGTGGGAAGGGGTTTCAGTGTGTGGGGAAGGGTTGCAGTGTGTGGGGAAGGATTTTCAGTGTATGGGGAAGGATTTCAGTGTGTGAGGAAGGTGTTTCAGTGTGTGGGGAAGGAGTTTCAGTGTGTGGGGAAGGGGTTTCAGTCTGTGGGGTAGGTGTTTTCGTGTGTGGGGATGTGTTGCAGTTTATGGGGATGGGGTTTCAGTGTGTGGGGAATGTGTTTCTGAGAGTCGGGAAGGGGTTTCAGTGTGTGGGAAGGGTTTCCAGTGTCCGGGGAAGGAGTTTCAGTGTGTGGGGAAGTGTTTCAGGTTGTGGGGAAGGTGTTTCAGTGTGTGGGGAATGGTTTCGGTGTGTGGGGAAGGTGTTTCAGAGTGTGCAGAAGGGGTTTCAGTGTGTGGGGAAGGTGTTTCAGTGTATGGGGAAGGTGTTTCAGTTTGTGGGGAAGGGGTCTCAGTGTGTGGGGACGTTGTTTCAGTGTGTGGGGAAGGTGTTTTAGTGTGTGGGGAAGGGATTTCCGTGTGTGGGGAAGGGTTTCAGTTTGTGGGGAATGTGTTTCAGTGTGTGGGGAAGGCTTTCAGTGTGTGGGGAAGATGTTTCAGTGTGTGCAGAATGTGTTTTAGTGTGTTTGCAAATGTTTCAGTGTGTGGGGAATGTGTTTCAGTGTGTGGTGAATGGGTATCAGTGTTTGGGGAAGGGTTACAGTGTTTGGGGAAGGGGTTTCAGCGTGTGGGGAAGGTGTTTCAGTGTGCGGCGATGTGTTGCAGTGTGTGGGGATGGCGTTTCAGTGAGTGGGGAAGGTGTTTCAGTGTGTGCAGAAGGGGTTTCAGTGTGTGGGGAAGATGTTTCAGTGTGTGGGGAAGGTGTTTCAGTGTTTGGGGAAGGTGTTTCAGTGTGTGGGGAAGGGGTTTCAGTGTGTGCGTAAGGGGTTTCAGTGTGTGGGGAAGGGTTTCACTGTGTGTGGAAGGGGTTTCAGTTTGTGGGGAATTGTTTCAGTGTGTGAGGAAGGGGTTTCAGTGTGTGGGGATGTGTTTCAGTGTGTGGGGAAGGTGTTTCAGCGTGTGGGGAAGGTTTTAACTGTGTGCGGAAGGGGTTTCAGTGTGTGGGGAATGGTTTTCAGTGTGTGGGGAAGATATTTCAGTATGTGCGGAAGAGGTTTCAGTGTGTGGGGAAGGGGTTTCAGTGTGTGTGGAAGGTCTCTCAGTGAATGCAGAAGGGGTTTCAGTGTGTGGTAAAGGGGTTTCAGTGTGTGCGGAATGTGTTTCAGTGTGTTTGGAAATGTTTCAGTGTGTGGGGAATGTGTTTCAGTGTGTGGTGAATGGATATCAGTGTTTGGGGAAGGGTTACAGTGTTTGGGGAAGGGGTTTCAGCGTGTGGGGAAGGTGTTTCAGTGTGCGGCGATGTGTTGCAGTGTGTGGGGATGGCGTTTCAGTGTGTGGGGAAGGTGTTTCTGTGTGTGGGGAAGGTGTTTTAGTTTGTGAGGAAGGGGTTTCAGTATGTGGGGAAGGTGTTTTAGTGTGTGGGGATGTGTTTCAGTGTGTGGAGATGTGTTTCAGTGTGTGGGGAAGGGTTTCAGTGTGTGGGGAAGGTCTTTCAGTGTGTGGGGATGGGTTTCATTGTGTGGTGATGGGTTTCAGTGTGTGGGGATGAGTTGCATTGTATGCGGAAGGGGTTTCAGTGTGTGGGGAAGGTGTTTCAGTGTGTGGGGAAGGCGTTTCAGTGTGTGGGGAAGGGGTTTCATTGTGTGGGAATTGTGATTCTGTGTGTTTGGAAGGGTTTCAGTGTGTGGGGAATGTGTTTCATTGTGTGTTGAATGGGTTTCAGTGTTTGGGGAAGGTGTTTTAGTGTGTGGGGATGTGTTGCAGTTTATGGGGATGGGGTTTCAGTGTGTGGGGAATGTGTTTCTGAGAGTCGGGAAGGGGTTTCAGTGTGTGGGGAAGGGTTTCCAGTGTCCGGGGAAGGAGTTTCAGTGTGTGGGGAAGTGTTTGAGGTTGTGGGGAAGGTGTTTCAGTGTGTGGGGAAGTGTTTCGGTGTGTGGGGAAGGTGTTTCAGAGTGAGCGGAAGGGGTTTCAGTGTGTGGGGAAGGTGTTTCAGTGCATGGGGAAGGTGTTTCAGTTTGTGGGGAAGGGGTCTCAGTGTGTGGGGAAGTTGTTTCAGTGTGTGGGGAAGGTGTTTTAGTTTGTGGGGAAGGGATTTCCGTGTGTGGGGAAGGGTTTCAGTTTGTGGGGAATGTGTTTCAGTGTGTGGGGAAGGTTTTCAGTGTGTGGGGAAGATGTTTCAGTGTGTGCGGAAGGGGTTTCAGTGTGTGGGGAAGGTGTTTCAGTGTGTGGGGAAGGTGTTTCAGTGTTTGGGGAAGGTGTTTCAGTGTGTGGGGAAGGGGTTTCTGTGTGTGGGGATGTGTTTCAGTGTGTGCGTAAGGGGTTTCAGTGTGTGGGGAAGGGTTTCACTGTGTGTGGAAGGGGTTTCAGTTTGTGGGGAATTGTTTCAGTGTGTGGGGAAGGGGTTTCAGTGTGTGGGGATGTGTTTCAGTGTGTGGGGAAGGTGTGTCAGTGTGTGGGGAAGGTTTTAACTGTGTGCGGAAGGGGTTTCAGTATGTGCGGAAGGGGTTTCAGTGTGTGGGGACGTGGTTTCAGTGTGTGGGGAAGGTCTTTCAGTGAGTGCAGAAGGGGTTTCAGTGTGTGGGGAAGGGGTTTCACTGTGTGTGGAAGGGGTTTCAGTTTGTGGGGAATTGTTTCAGTGTGTGGGGAAGGGGTTTCAGTGTGTGGGGATGTGTTTCAGTGTGTGGGGAACGTGTGTCAGTGTGTGGGGAAGGTTTTAACTGTGTGCGGAAGGGGTTTCAGTGTGTGGGGAAGGGGTTTCAGTGTGTGGGGAAGATTTTTCAGTATGTGCAGAAGGGGTTTCAGTGTGTGGGGAAGGGGTTTCAGTGTGTGGGGAAGGTCTTTCAGTGAGTGCAGAAGGGGTTTCAGTGTGTTGGGAAGGGGTTTCAGTGTGTGCGGAATGTGTTTCAGTGTGTTTGGAAATGTTTCAGTGTGTGGGGAATGTGTTTCAGTGTGTGGTGAATGGGTATCAGTGTTTGGGGAAGGGTTACAGTGTTTGGGGAAGGGGTTTCAGCGTGTGGGGAAGGTGTTTCAGTGTGCGGCGATGTGTTGCAGTGTGTGGTGATGGCGTTTCAGTGTGTGGGGAAGGTGTTTCAGTGTGTGGGGAAGGGGTTTCAGTGTGTGGGGAAGGGTTTCCAGTTTGTGGGGAAGGGGTTTCAGTGTGTGGGGAAGGGTTTCCAGTGTGTGGGGAAGGTGTTTCAGTGTGTGGGGAAGGGTTTCAGTGTGTGTGGAAGGTGTTTCAGTGTGTGCGGAAGCGGTTTCAGTGTGTGAGGAAGGTGTTTTGTTGCGTGGGGAAGGTGTTTCAGAGTGTGTGGAAGGGGTTTCGGTGTGTGGGGAAGGTGTTTCAGTGTGTGGGGAAGGTGTTTCAATGTGTGGGAAGGGGTTTCAGTGTGTGGGGAAGGGTTGCAGTGTGTGGGGAAGGATTTTCAGTGTATGGGGAAGGATTTCAGTGTGTGAGGAAGGTGTTTCAGTGTGTGGGGAAGGAGTTTCAGTGTGTGGGGAAGGGGTTTCAGTCTGTGGGGTAGGTGTTTTCGTGTGTGGGGATGTGTTGCAGTTTATGGGCATGGGGTTTCAGTGTGTGGGGAAGGAGTTTCAGTGTGTGGGGAAGGGGTTTCAGTCTGTGGGGTAGGTGTTTTCGTGTGTGGGGATGTGTTGCAGTTTATGGGGATGGGGTTTCAGTGTGTGGGGAATGTGTTTCTGAGAGTCGGGAAGGGGTTTCAGTGTGTGGGAAGGGTTTCCAGTGTCCGGGGAAGGAGTTTCAGTGTGTGGGGAAGTGTTTCAGGTTGTGGGGAAGGTGTTTCAGTGTGTGGGGAATGGTTTCGGTGTGTGGGGAAGGTGTTTCAGAGTGTGCGGAAGGGGTTTCAGTGTGTGGGGAAGGTGTTTCAGTGTATGGGGAAGGTGTTTCAGTTTGTGGGGAAGGGGTCTCAGTGTGTGGGGACGTTGTTTCAGTGTGTGGGGAAGGTGTTTTAGTGTGTGGGGAAGGGATTTCCGTGTGTGGGGAAGGGTTTCAGTTTGTGGGGAATGTGTTTCAGTGTGTGGGGAAGGCTTTCAGTGTGTGGGGAAGATGTTTCAGTGTGTGCAGAATGTGTTTTAGTGTGTTTGCAAATGTTTCAGTGTGTGGGGAATGTGTTTCAGTGTGTGGTGAATGGGTATCAGTGTTTGGGGAAGGGTTACAGTGTTTGGGGAAGGGGTTTCAGCGTGTGGGGAAGGTGTTTCAGTGTGCGGCGATGTGTTGCAGTGTGTGGGGATGGCGTTTCAGTGAGTGGGGAAGGTGTTTCAGTGTGTGCAGAAGGGGTTTCAGTGTGTGGGGAAGATGTTTCAGTGTGTGGGGAAGGTGTTTCAGTGTTTGGGGAAGGTGTTTCAGTGTGTGGGGAAGGGGTTTCAGTGTGTGGGGATGTGTTTCAGTGTGTGCGTAAGGGGTTTCAGTGTGTGGGGAAGGGTTTCACTGTGTGTGGAAGGGGTTTCAGTTTGTGGGGAATTGTTTCAGTGTGTGAGGAAGGGGTTTCAGTGTGTGGGGATGTGTTTCAGTGTGTGGGGAAGGTGTTTCAGCGTGTGGGGAAGGTTTTAACTGTGTGCGGAAGGGGTTTCAGTGTGTGGGGAATGGTTTTCAGTGTGTGGGGAAGATATTTCAGTATGTGCGGAAGAGGTTTCAGTGTGTGGGGAAGGGGTTTCAGTGTGTGTGGAAGGTCTCTCAGTGAATGCAGAAGGGGTTTCAGTGTGTGGTAAAGGGGTTTCAGTGTGTGCGGAATGTGTTTCAGTGTGTTTGGAAATGTTTCAGTGTGTGGGGAATGTGTTTCAGTGTGTGGTGAATGGATATCAGTGTTTGGGGAAGGGTTACAGTGTTTGGGGAAGGGGTTTCAGCGTGTGGGGAAGGTGTTTCAGTGTGCGGCGATGTGTTGCAGTGTGTGGGGATGGCGTTTCAGTGTGTGGGGAAGGTGTTTCTGTGTGTGGGGAAGGTGTTTTAGTTTGTGAGGAAGGGGTTTCAGTATGTGGGGAAGGTGTTTTAGTGTGTGGGGATGTGTTTCAGTGTGTGGAGATGTGTTTCAGTGTGTGGGGAAGGGTTTCTGTGTGTGGGGAAGGTCTTTCAGTGTGTGGGGATGGGTTTCATTGTGTGGTGATGGGTTTCAGTGTGTGGGGATGAGTTGCATTGTATGCGGAAGGGGTTTCAGTGTGTGGGGAAGGTGTTTCAGTGTGTGGGGAAGGCGTTTCAGTGTGTGGGGAAGGGGTTTCATTGTGTGGGAATTGTGATTCTGTGTGTTTGGAAGGGTTTCAGTGTGTGGGGAATGTGTTTCATTGTGTGTTGAATGGGTTTCAGTGTTTGGGGAAGGTGTTTTAGTGTGTGGGGATGTGTTGCAGTTTATGGGGATGGGGTTTCAGTGTGTGGGGAATGTGTTTCTGAGAGTCGGGAAGGGGTTTCAGTGTGTGGGGAAGGGTTTCCAGTGTCCGGGGAAGGAGTTTCAGTGTGTGGGGAAGTGTTTGAGGTTGTGGGGAAGGTGTTTCAGTGTGTGGGGAAGTGTTTCGGTGTGTGGGGAAGGTGTTTCAGAGTGAGCGGAAGGGGTTTCAGTGTGTGGGGAAGGTGTTTCAGTGCATGGGGAAGGTGTTTCAGTTTGTGGGGAAGGGGTCTCAGTGTGTGGGGAAGTTGTTTCAGTGTGTGGGGAAGGTGTTTTAGTTTGTGGGGAAGGGATTTCCGTGTGTGGGGAAGGGTTTCAGTTTGTGGGGAATGTGTTTCAGTGTGTGGGGAAGGTTTTCAGTGTGTGGGGAAGATGTTTCAGTGTGTGCGGAAGGGGTTTCAGTGTGTGGGGAAGGTGTTTCAGTGTGTGGGGAAGGTGTTTCAGTGTTTGGGGAAGGTGTTTCAGTGTGTGGGGAAGGGGTTTCTGTGTGTGGGGATGTGTTTCAGTGTGTGCGTAAGGGGTTTCAGTGTGTGGGGAAGGGTTTCACTGTGTGTGGAAGGGGTTTCAGTTTGTGGGGAATTGTTTCAGTGTGTGGGGAAGGGGTTTCAGTGTGTGGGGATGTGTTTCAGTGTGTGGGGAAGGTGTGTCAGTGTGTGGGGAAGGTTTTAACTGTGTGCGGAAGGGGTTTCAGTATGTGCGGAAGGGGTTTCAGTGTGTGGGGACGTGGTTTCAGTGTGTGGGGAAGGTCTTTCAGTGAGTGCAGAAGGGGTTTCAGTGTGTGGGGAAGGGGTTTCACTGTGTGTGGAAGGGGTTTCAGTTTGTGGGGAATTGTTTCAGTGTGTGGGGAAGGGGTTTCAGTGTGTGGGGATGTGTTTCAGTGTGTGGGGAACGTGTGTCAGTGTGTGGGGAAGGTTTTAACTGTGTGCGGAAGGGGTTTCAGTGTGTGGGGAAGGGGTTTCAGTGTGTGGGGAAGATTTTTCAGTATGTGCAGAAGGGGTTTCAGTGTGTGGGGAAGGGGTTTCAGTGTGTGGGGAAGGTCTTTCAGTGAGTGCAGAAGGGGTTTCAGTGTGTTGGGAAGGGGTTTCAGTGTGTGCGGAATGTGTTTCAGTGTGTTTGGAAATGTTTCAGTGTGTGGGGAATGTGTTTCAGTGTGTGGTGAATGGGTATCAGTGTTTGGGGAAGGGTTACAGTGTTTGGGGAAGGGGTTTCAGCGTGTGGGGAAGGTGTTTCAGTGTGCGGCGATGTGTTGCAGTGTGTGGTGATGGCGTTTCAGTGTGTGGGGAAGGTGTTTCAGTGTGTGGGGAAGGGGTTTCAGTGTGTGGGGAAGGGTTTCCAGTTTGTGGGGAAGGGGTTTCAGTGTGTGGGGAAGGGTTTCCAGTGTGTGGGGAAGGTGTTTCAGTGTGTGGGGAAGGGTTTCAGTGTGTGTGGAAGGTGTTTCAGTGTGTGCGGAAGCGGTTTCAGTGTGTGAGGAAGGTGTTTTGTTGCGTGGGGAAGGTGTTTCAGAGTGTGTGGAAGGGGTTTCGGTGTGTGGGGAAGGTGTTTCAGTGTGTGGGGAAGGTGTTTCAATGTGTGGGAAGGGGTTTCAGTGTGTGGGGAAGGGTTGCAGTGTGTGGGGAAGGATTTTCAGTGTATGGGGAAGGATTTCAGTGTGTGAGGAAGGTGTTTCAGTGTGTGGGGAAGGAGTTTCAGTGTGTGGGGAAGGGGTTTCAGTCTGTGGGGTAGGTGTTTTCGTGTGTGGGGATGTGTTGCAGTTTATGGGCATGGGGTTTCAGTGTGTGGGGAATGTGTTTCTGAGAGTCGGGAAGGGGTTTCAGTGTGTGGGAAGGGTTTCCAGTGTCCGGGGAAGGAGTTTCAGTGTGTGGGGAAGTGTTTCAGGTTGTGGGGAAGGTGTTTCAGTGTGTGGGGAATGGTTTCGGTGTGTGGGGAAGGTGTTTCAGAGTGTGCGGAAGGGGTTTCAGTGTGTGGGGAAGGTGTTTCAGTGTATGGGGAAGGTGTTTCAGTTTGTGGGGAAGGGGTCTCAGTGTGTGGGGACGTTGTTTCAGTGTGTGGGGAAGGTGTTTTAGTGTGTGGGGAAGGGATTTCCGTGTGTGGGGAAGGGTTTCAGTTTGTGGGGAATGTGTTTCAGTGTGTGGGGAAGGCTTTCAGTGTGTGGGGAAGATGTTTCAGTGTGTGCAGAATGTGTTTTAGTGTGTTTGCAAATGTTTCAGTGTGTGGGGAATGTGTTTCAGTGTGTGGTGAATGGGTATCAGTGTTTGGGGAAGGGTTACAGTGTTTGGGGAAGGGGTTTCAGCGTGTGGGGAAGGTGTTTCAGTGTGCGGCGATGTGTTGCAGTGTGTGGGGATGGCGTTTCAGTGAGTGGGGAAGGTGTTTCAGTGTGTGCAGAAGGGGTTTCAGTGTGTGGGGAAGATGTTTCAGTGTGTGGGGAAGGTGTTTCAGTGTTTGGGGAAGGTGTTTCAGTGTGTGGGGAAGGGGTTTCAGTGTGTGGGGATGTGTTTCAGTGTGTGCGTAAGGGGTTTCAGTGTGTGGGGAAGGGTTTCACTGTGTGTGGAAGGGGTTTCAGTTTGTGGGGAATTGTTTCAGTGTGTGGGGAAGGGGTTTCAGTGTGTGGGGATGTGTTTCAGTGTGTGGGGAAGGTGTTTCAGCGTGTGGGGAAGGTTTTAACTGTGTGCGGAAGGGGTTTCAGTGTGTGGGGAATGGTTTTCAGTGTGTGGGGAAGATATTTCAGTATGTGCGGAAGAGGTTTCAGTGTGTGGGGAAGGGGTTTCAGTGTGTGTGGAAGGTCTCTCAGTGAATGCAGAAGGGGTTTCAGTGTGTGGTAAAGGGGTTTCAGTGTGTGCGGAATGTGTTTCAGTGTGTTTGGAAATATTTCAGTGTGTGGGGAATGTGTTTCAGTGTGTGGTGAATGGATATCAGTGTTTGGGGAAGGGTTACAGTGTTTGGGGAAGGGGTTTCAGCGTGTGGGGAAGGTGTTTCAGTGTGCGGTGATGTGTTGCAGTGTGTGGGGATGGCGTTTCAGTGTGTGGGGAAGGTGTTTCTGTGTGTGGGGAAGGTGTTTTAGTTTGTGAGGAAGTGGTTTCAGTATGTGGGGAAGGTGTTTTAGTGTGTGGGGATGTGTTTCAGTGTGTGGAGATGTGTTTCAGTGTGTGGGGAAGGGTTTCAGTGTGTGGGGAAGGTCTTTCAGTGTGTGGGGATGGGTTTCATTGTGTGGTGATGGGTTTCAGTGTGTGGGGATGAGTTGCATTGTATGCGGAAGGGGTTTCAGTGTGTGGGGAAGGTGTTTCAGTGTGTGGGGAAGGCGTTTCAGTGTGTGGGGAAGGGGTTTCATTGTGTGGGAATTGTGATTCTGTGTGTTTGGAAGGGTTTCAGTGTGTGGGGAATGTGTTTCATTGTGTATTGAATGGGTTTCAGTGTTTGGGGAAGGTGTTTTAGTGTGTGGGGATGTGTTGCAGTTTATGGGGATGGGGTTTCAGTGTGTGGGGAATGTGTTTCTGAGAGTCGGGAAGGGGTTTCAGTGTGTGGGGAAGGGTTTCCAGTGTCCGGGGAAGGAGTTTCAGTGTGTGGGGAAGTGTTTGAGGTTGTGGGGAAGGTGTTTCAGTGTGTGGGGAAGTGTTTCGGTGTGTGGGGAAGGTGTTTCAGAGTGAGCGGAAGGGGTTTCAGTGTGTGGGGAAGGTGTTTCAGTGCATGGGGAAGGTGTTTCAGTTTGTGGGGAAGGGGTCTCAGTGTGTGGGGAAGTTGTTTCAGTGTGTGGGGAAGGTGTTTTAGTGTGTGGGGAAGGGATTTCCGTGTGTGGGGAAGGGTTTCAGTTTGTGGGGAATGTGTTTCAGTGTGTGGGGAAGGTTTTCAGTGTGTGGGGAAGATGTTTCAGTGTGTGCGGAAGGGGTTTCAGTGTGTGGGGAAGGTGTTTCAGTGTGTGGGGAAGGTGTTTCAGTGTTTGGGGAAGGTGTTTCAGTGTGTGGGGAAGGGGTTTCTGTGTGTGGGGATGTGTTTCAGTGTGTGCGTAAGGGGTTTCAGTGTGTGGGGAAGGGTTTCACTGTGTGTGGAAGGGGTTTCAGTTTGTGGGGAATTGTTTCAGTGTGTGGGGAAGGGGTTTCAGTGTGTGGGGATGTGTTTCAGTGTGTGGGGAAGGTGTGTCAGTGTGTGGGGAAGGTTTTAACTGTGTGCGGAAGGGGTTTCAGTATGTGCGGAAGGGGTTTCAGTGTGTGGGGACGTGGTTTCAGTGTGTGGGGAAGGTCTTTCAGTGAGTGCAGAAGGGGTTTCAGTGTGTGGGGAAAAGGTTTCAGTGTGTGCAGAATGTGTTTCAGTGTGTTTGGAAATATTTCAGTGTGTGGGGAATGTGTTTCAGTGTGTGGTGAATGGGTATCAGTGTTTGGGGAAGGGTTACAGTGTTTGGGGAAGGGGTTTCAGCGTGTGGGGAAGGTGTTTCAGTGTGCGGCGATGTGTTGCAGTGTGTGGGGATGGCGTTTCAGTGTGTGGGGAAGGTGTTTCAGTGTTTGGGGAAGGGGTTTCAGCGTGTGGGGAAGGTGTTTCAGTGTGCGGCGATGTGTTGCAGTGTGTGGGGATGGCGTTTCAGTGTGTGGGGAAGGTGTTTCAGTGTGTGGGGAAGGTGTTTCAGTGTATGGGGAAGGTGTTTCAGTTTGTGGGGAAGGGGTCTCAGTGTGTGGGGAAGTTGTTTCAGTGTGTGGGGAAGGTGTTTTAGTGTGTGGGGAAGGGATTTCCGTGTGTGGGGAAGGGTTTCAGTTTGTGGGGAATGTGTTTCAGTGTGTGGGGAAGGTGTTTTGTTGCGTGGGGAAGGTGTTTCAGAGTGTGTGGAAGGGGTTTCGGTGTGTGGGGAAGGTGTTTCAGTGTGTGGGGAAGGTGTTTCAATGTGTGGGAAGGGGTTTCAGTG
This sequence comes from Heterodontus francisci, assembly GCF_036365525.1. Lineage (NCBI taxonomy): Eukaryota > Metazoa > Chordata > Chondrichthyes > Heterodontiformes > Heterodontidae > Heterodontus > Heterodontus francisci. Next base: position 157,326,165 of record NC_090376.1, read on the forward strand.
TGTGGGGAAGGGTTGCAGTGTGTGGGGAAGGATTTTCAGTGTATGGGGAAGGATTTCAGTGTGTGAGGAAGGTGTTTCAGTGTGTGGGGAAGGAGTTTCAGTGTGTGGGGAAGGGGTTTCAGTCTGTGGGGTAGGTGTTTTCGTGTGTGGGGATGTGTTGCAGTTTATGGGGATGGGGTTTCAGTGTGTGGGGAATGTGTTTCTGAGAGTCGGGAAGGGGTTTCAGTGTGTGGGAAGGGTTTCCAGTGTCCGGGGAAGGAGTTTCAGTGTGTGGGGAAGTGTTTCAGGTTGTGGGGAAGGTGTTTCAGTGTGTGGGGAATGGTTTCGGTGTGTGGGGAAGGTGTTTCAGAGTGTGCGGAAGGGGTTTCAGTGTGTGGGGAAGGTGTTTCAGTGTATGGGGAAGGTGTTTCAGTTTGTGGGGAAGGGGTCTCAGTGTGTGGGGACGTTGTTTCAGTGTGTGGGGAAGGTGTTTTAGTGTGTGGGGAAGGGATTTCCGTGTGTGGGGAAGGGTTTCAGTTTGTGGGGAATGTGTTTCAGTGTGTGGGGAAGGCTTTCAGTGTGTGGGGAAGATGTTTCAGTGTGTGCAGAATGTGTTTTAGTGTGTTTGCAAATGTTTCAGTGTGTGGGGAATGTGTTTCAGTGTGTGGTGAATGGGTATCAGTGTTTGGGGAAGGGTTACAGTGTTTGGGGAAGGGGTTTCAGCGTGTGGGGAAGGTGTTTCAGTGTGCGGCGATGTGTTGCAGTGTGTGGGGATGGCGTTTCAGTGAGTGGGGAAGGTGTTTCAGTGTGTGCAGAAGGGGTTTCAGTGTGTGGGGAAGATGTTTCAGTGTGTGGGGAAGGTGTTTCAGTGTTTGGGGAAGGTGTTTCAGTGTGTGGGGAAGGGGTTTCAGTGTGTAGGGATGTGTTTCAGTGTGTGCGTAAGGGGTTTCAGTGTGTGGGGAAGGGTTTCACTGTGTGTGGAAGGGGTTTCAGTTTGTGGGGAATTGTTTCAGTGTGTGGGGAAGGGGTTTCAGTGTGTGGGGATGTGTTTCAGTGTGTGGGGAAGGTGTTTCAGCGTGTGGGGAAGGTTTTAACTGTGTGCGGAAGGGGTTTCAGTGTGTGGGGAATGGTTTTCAGTGTGTGGGGAAGATATTTCAGTATGTGCGGAAGAGGTTTCAGTGTGTGGGGAAGGGGTTTCAGTGTGTGTGGAAGGTCTCTCAGTGAATGCAGAAGGGGTTTCAGTGTGTGGTAAAGGGGGTTTCAGTGTGTGCGGAATGTGTTTCAGTGTGTTTGGAAATATTTCAGTGTGTGGGGAATGTGTTTCAGTGTGTGGTGAATGGATATCAGTGTTTGGGAAGGGTTACATTGTTTGGGGAAGGGGTTTCAACGTGTGGGGAAGGTGTTTCAGTGTGCGGCGATGTGTTGCAGTGTGTGGGGATGGCGTTTCAGTGTGTGGGGAAGGTGTTTCTGTGTGTGGGGAAGGTGTTTAGTTTGTGAGAAGGGGTTTCAGTATGTGGGGAAGTGTGTTTTAGTGTGTGGGGATGTGTTTCAGTGTGTGGAGATGTGTTTCAGTGTGTGGGGAAGGGTTTCTAGATATGTGTGGGGAAGGGTCTTTCAGTGTGTGGGGATGGGTTTCATTGTGTGGTGATGGGTTTTCAGTGTGTGGGGATGAGTTGCATTGTATGCGGAAGGGGTTTCAGTGTGTGGGGAAGGTGTTTCAGTGTGTGGGGAAGGCGTTTCAGTGTGTGGGGAAGGGGTTTCATTGTGTGGGAATTGTGATTCTGTGTGTTTGGAAGGGTTTCAGTGTGTGGGGAATGTGTTTCATTGTGTATTGAATGGGTTTCAGTGTTTGGGGAAGGTGTTTTAGTGTGTGGGGATGTGTTGCAGTTTATGGGGATGGGGTTTCAGTGTGTGGGAATGTGTTTCTGAGAGTCGGGAAGGGGTTTCAGTGTGTGGGGAAGGGTTTCCAGTGTCCGGGGAAGGAGTTTCAGTGTGTGGGGAAGTGTTTGAGGTTGTGGGAAGGTGTTTCAGTGTGTGGGGAAGTGTTTCGGTGTGTGGGGAAGGTGTTTCAGAGTGAGCGGAAGGGGTTTCAGTGTGTGGGGAAGGTGTTTCAGTGCATGGGGAAGGTGTTTCAGTTTGTGGGGAAGGGGTCTCAGTGTGTGGGGAAGTTGTTTCAGTGTGTGGGGAAGGTGTTTTAGTGTGTGGGGAAGGGATTTCCGTGTGTGGGGAAGGGTTTCAGTTTGTGGGGAATGTGTTTCAGTGTGTGGGGAAGGTTTTCAGTGTGTGGGGAAGATGTTTCAGTGTGTGCGGAAGGGGTTTCAGTGTGTGGGGAAGGTGTTTCAGTGTGTGGGGAAGGTGTTTCAGTGTTTGGGGAAGGTGTTTCAGTGTGTGGGGAAGGGGTTTCTGTGTGTGGGGATGTGTTTCAGTGTGTGCGTAAGGGGTTTCAGTGTGTGGGGAAGGGTTTCACTGTGTGTGGAAGGGGTTTCAGTTTGTGGGGAATTGTTTCAGTGTGTGGGGAAGGGGTTTCAGTGTGTGGGGATGTGTTTCAGTGTGTGGGGAAGGTGTGTCAGTGTGTGGGGAAGGTTTTAACTGTGTGCGGAAGGGGTTTCAGTATGTGCGGAAGGGGTTTCAGTGTGTGGGGACGTGGTTTCAGTGTGTGGGGAAGGTCTTTCAGTGAGTGCAGAAGGGGTTTCAGTGTGTGGGGAAAAGGTTTCAGTGTGTGCAGAATGTGTTTCAGTGTGTTTGGAAATGTTTCAGTGTGTGGGGAATGTGTTTCAGTGTGTGGTGAATGGGTATCAGTGTTTGGGGAAGGGTTACAGTGTTTGGGGAAGGGGTTTCAGCGTGTGGGGAAGGTGTTTCAGTGTGCGGCGATGTGTTGCAGTGTGTGGGGATGGCGTTTCAGTGTGTGGGGAAGGTGTTTCAGTGTTTGGGGAAGGGGTTTCTGCGTGTGGGGAAGGTGTTTCAGTGTGCGGCGATGTGTTGCAGTGTGTGGGGATGGCGTTTCAGTGTGTGGGGAAGGTGTTTCAGTGTGTGGGGAAGTTGTTTCAGTGTGTGGGGAAGGTGTTTTAGTGTGTGGGGAAGGGATTTCCGTGTGTGGGGAAGGGTTTCAGTTTGTGGGGAATGTGTTTCAGTGTGTGGGGAAGGTTTTCAGTGTGTGGGGAAGATGTTTCAGTATGTGCGGAAGGGGTTTCAGTGTGTGCGGAAGGTGTTTCAGTGTTTGGGGAAGGTGTTTCAGTGTTTGGGGAAGGTGTTTCAGTGTGTGGGGAAGGGGTTTCAGTGTATGGGGATGTGTTTCAGTGTGTGCGTAAGGGGTTTCAGTGTGTGGGGAAGGGTTTCACTGTGTGTGGAAGGGGTTTCAGTTTGTGGGGAATTGTTTCAGTGTGTGGGGAAGGGGTTTCAGTGTGTGGGCATGTGTTTCAGTGTGTGCGGAAGGTGTTTCAGTGTTTGGGGAAGGTGTTTCAGTGTTTGGGGAAGGTGTTTCAGTGTGTGGGGAAGGGGTTTCAGTGTGTGGGGATGTGTTTCAGTGTGTGCGTAAGGGGTTTCAGTGTGTGGGGAAGGGTTTCACTGTGTGTGGAAGGGGTTTCAGTTTGTGGGGAATTGTTTCAGTGTGTGGGGAAGGGGTTTCAGTGTGTGGGCATGTGTTTCAGTGTGTGGGGAATGTGTTTCAGTGTGTGGGGAAGGTTTTAACTGTGTGCGGAAGGGGTTTCAGTGTGTCGGGAAGGGGTTTCAGTGTGTGGGGAAGATTTTTCAGTATGTGCGGAAGGGGTTTCAGTGTGTGGGGAAGGGGTTTCAGTGTGTAGGGAAGGTCTTTCAGTGAGTGCAGAAGGGGTTTCAGTGTGTGGGGAAGGTGTTTCAGTGTGCGGCGATGTGTTGCAGTGTGTGGGGATGGCGTTTCAGTGAGTGGGGAAGGTGTTTCAGTGTGTGCGGAAGGGGTTTCAGTGTGTGGGGAAGATGTTTCAGTGTGTGGGGAAGGTGTTTCAGTGTTTGGGGAAGGTGTTTCAGTATGTGGGGAAGGGGTTTCAGTGTGTGGGGATGTGTTTCAGTGTGTGCGTAAGGGGTTTCAGTGTGTGGGAAGGGTTTCACTGTGTGTGGAAGGGGTTTCAGTTTGTGGGGAATTGTTTCAGTGTGTGGGGAAGGGGTTTCAGTGTGTGGGGATGTGTTTCAGTGTGTGGGGAAGGTGTTTCAGCGTGTGGGGAAGGTTTTAACTGTGTGCGGAAGGGGTTTCAGTGTGTGGGGAAGGGGTTTCAGTGTGTGGGAAGATTTTTCAGTATGTGCAGAAGGGGTTTCAGTGTGTGGGGAAGGGGTTTCAGTGTGTGGGGAAGGTCTTTCAGTGAGTGCAGAAGGGGTTTCAATGTGTGGGAAAGGGGTTTCAGTGTGTGCGGAATGTGTTTCAGTGTGTTTGGAAATGTTTCAGTGTGTGGGGAATGTGTTTCAGTGTGTGGTGAATGGATATCAGTGTTTGGGGAAGGGTTACAATGTTTGGGGAAGGGGTTCCAGCGTGTGGGGAAGGTGTTTCAGTGTGCGGCGATGTGTTGCAGTGTGTGGGGATGGCGTTTCAGTGTTTGGGGAAGGTGTTTCAGTGTGTGGGGAAGGTGTTTTAGTTTGTGAGGAAGGGGTTTCAGTATGTGGGGAAGGTGTTTTAGTGTGTGGGGATGTGTTTCAGTGTGTGGAGATGTGTTTCAGTGTGTGGGGAAGGGTTTCAGTGTGTGGGGAAGGTCTTTCAGTGTGTGGGGATGGGTTTCATTGTGTGGTGATGGGTTTCAGTGTGTGGGGATGAGTTGCATTGTATGCGGAAGGGGTTTCAGTGTGTGGGCAAGGTGTTTCAGTGTGTGGGGAAGGCGTTTCAGTGTGTGGGGAAGGGGTTTCATTGTGTGGGAATTGTGATTCTGTGTGTTTGGAAGGGTTTCAGTGTGTGGGGAATGTGTTTCATTGTGTGTTGAATGGGTTTCAGTGTTTGGGGAAGGTGTTTTAGTGTGTGGGGATGTGTTGCAGTTTATGGGGATGGGGTTTCAGTGTGGGGGGAATGTGTTTCTGAGAGTCGGGAAGGGGTTTCAGTGTGTGGGGAAGGGTTTCCAGTGTCCGGGGAAGGAGTTTCAGTGTGTGGGGAAGTGTTTCAGGTTGTGGGGAAGGTGTTTCAGTGTGTGGGGAAGTGTTTCGGTGTGTGGGGAAGGTGTTTCAGAGTGAGCAGAAGGGGTTTCAGTGTGTGGGGAAGGTGTTTCAGTGTATGGGGAAGGTGTTTCAGTTTGTGGGGAAGGGGTCTCAGTGTGTGGGGAATTTGTTTCAGTGTGGGGAAGGTGTTTTAGTGTGTGGGGAAGGGATTTCCGTGTGTGGGGAAGGGTTTCAGTTTTTGGGGAATGTGTTTCAGTGTGTGGGGAAGGTTTTCAGTGTGTGGGGAAGATGTTTCAGTGTGTGCGGAAGGGGTTTCAGTGTGTGGGGAAGGTGTTTCAGTGTGTGGGGAAGGTGTTTCAGTGTTTGGGGAAGGTGTTTCAGTGTGTGGGGAAGGGGTTTCTGTGTGTGGGGACGTGTTTCAGTGTGTGCGTAAGGGGTTTCAGTGTGTGGGGAAGGGTTTCACTGTGTGTGGAAGGGGGTTCAGTTTGTGGGGAATTGTTTCAGTGTGTGGGGAAGGGGTTTCAGTGTGTGGGGATGTGTTTCAGTGTGTGGGGAAGGTGTGTCAGTGTGTGGGGAAGGTTTTAACTGTGTGCGGAAGGGGTTTCAGTGTGTGGGGAAGGGGTATCAGTGTGTGGGGAAGATTTTTTGGTATGTGCAGAAGGGGTTTCAGTGTGTGGGGAAGAGGTTTCAGTGTGTGGGGAAGGTCTTTCAGTGAGTGCAGAAGGGGTTTCAGTGTGTGGGGAAGGGGTTTCAGTGTGTGCAGAATGTGTTTCAGTGTGTTTGGAAATGTTTCAGTGTGTGGGGAATGTGTTTCAGTGTGTGGTGAATGGGTATCAGTGTTTGGGGAAGGGTTACAGTGTTTGGGGAAGGGGTTTCAGCGTGTGGGGAAGGTGTTTCAGTGTGCGGCGATGTGTTGCAGTGTGTGGTGATGGCGTTTCAGTGTGTGGCGAAGGTGTTTCAGTGTGTGGGGAAGGGGTTTCAGTGTGTGGGGAAAGGTTTCCAGTGTGTGGGGAAGGGGTTTCAGTGTGTGGGGAAGGGTTTCCAGTGTGTGGGGAAGGTGTTTCAGTGTGTGGGGAAGGGTTTCAGTGTGTGTGGAAGGTGTTTCACTGTGTGCGGAAGCGGTCTCAGTGTGTGAGGAAGGTGTTTTGTTGCGTGGGGAAGGTGTTTCAGTGTGTGTGGAAGGGGTTTCGGTGTGTGGGGAAGGTGTTTCAGTGTGTGGGGAAGGTGTTTCAATGTGTGGGAAGGGGTTTGAGTGTGTGGGGAAGGGTTTCAGTGTGTGGGGAAGGGTTTTCAGTGTGTGGGGAAGGAGTTTCAGTGTGTGGGGAAGGGGTTTCAGTCTGTGGGGTAGGTGTTTTCGTGTGTGGGGATGTGTTGCAGTTTATGGGGATGGGGTTTCAGTGTGTGGGGAATGTGTTTCTGAGAGTCGGGAAGGGGTTTCAGTGTGTGGGGAAGGGTTTCCAGTGTCCGTGGAAGGAGTTTCAGTGTGTGGGGAAGTGTTTCAGGTTGTGGGGAAGGTGTTTCAGTGTGTGGGGAAGGGTTTCGGTGTGTGGGGAAGGTGTTTCAGAGTGGGCGGAAGGGGTTTCAGTGTGTGGGGAAGGTGTTTCAGTGTATGGGGAAGGTGTTTCAGTTTGTGGGGAAGGGGTCTCAGTGTGTGGGGAAGTTGTTTCAGTGTGTGGGGAAGGTGTTTTAGTGTGTGGGGAAGGGATTTCCGTGTGTGGGGAAGGGTTTCAGTTTGTGGGCAATGTGTTTCATTGTGTGGGGAAGGCTTTCAGTGTGTGGGGAAGATGTTTCAGTGTGTGCGGAAGGGGTTTCAGTGTATGTGGAAGGTGTTTCAGTGTGTGGGGAAGGTGTTTCAGTGTTTGGGGAAGGTGTTTCAGTGTGTAGGGAAGGGGTTTCAGTGTGTGGGGATGTGTTTCAGTGTGTGCGTAAGGGGTTTCAGTGTGTGGGAAGGGTTTCACTGTGTGTGGAAGGGGTTTCAGTTTGTGGGGAATTGTTTCAGTATGTGGGGAAGGGGTTTCAGTGTGTGGGGATGTGTTTCAGTGTGTGGGGAAGGTGTTTCAGTGTGTGGGGAAGGTTTTAACTGTGTGCGGAAGGGGATTTCAGTGTGTGGGGAAGGGGTTTCAGTGTGTGGGGAAGATTTTTCAGTATGTGCGGAAGGGGTTTCAGTGTGTAGGGAAGGGGTTTCAGTGTGTGGGGTAGGTCTTTCAGTGAGTGCAGAAGGGGTTTCAGTGTGTGGGGAAGGGGTTTCAGTGTGTGCAGAATGTGTTTAGTGTGTTTGGAAATGTTTCAGTGTGTGGGGAATGTGTTTCAGTGTGTGGTGAATGGGTATCAGTGTTTGGGGTAGGGTTACAGTGTTTGGGGAAGGGGTTTCAGCGTGTGGGGAAGGTGTTTCAGTGTGCGGCGATGTGTTGCAGTGTGTGGGGATGGCGTTTCAGTGAGTGGGGAAGGTGTTTCAGTGTGTGCGGAAGGGGTTTCAGTGTGTGGGGAAGATGTTTCAGTGTGTGGGGAAGATGTTTCAGTGTTTGGGGAAGGTGTTTCAGTGTGTGGGGAAGGGGTTTCAGTGTGTGGGGATGTGTTTCAGTGTGTGCGTAAGGGGTTTCAGTGTGTGGGGAAGGGTTTCACTGTGTGTGGAAGGGGTTTCAGTTTGTGGGGAATTGTTTCAGTGTGTGGGGAAGGGGTTTCAGTGTGTGGGGATGTGTTTCAGTGTGTGGGGAAGGTGTTTCAGCATGTGGGGAAGGTTTTAACTGTGTGCGGAAGGCGTTTCAGTGTGTGGGGAATGGGTTTCAGTGTGTGGGGAAGATATTTCAGTATGTGCGGAAGGGGTTTCAGTGTGTGGGGAAGGGGTTTCAGTGTGTGGGGAAGGTCTTTCAGTGAATGCTGAAGGGGTTTCAGTGTGTGGTAAAGGGGTTTCAGTGTGTGCGGAATGTGTTTCAGTGTGTTTGGAAATGTTTCAGTGTGTGGGGAATGTGTTTCAGTGTGTGGTGAATGGATATCAGTGTTTGGGGAAGGGTTACAGTGTTTGGGGAAGGGGTTTCAGCGTGTGGGGAAGGTGTTTCAGTGTGCGGCGATGTGTTGCAGTGTGTGGGGATGGCGTTTCAGTGTGTGGCGAAGGTTTTTCTGTGTGTGGGGAAGGTGTTTTAGTTTGTGAGGAAGGGGTTTCAGTATGTGGGGAAGGTGTTTTAGTGTGTGGGGATGTGTTTCAGTGTGTGGAATGTGTTTCAGTGTGTGGGGAAGGGTTTCAGTGTGTGGGGAAGGTCTTTCAGTGTGTGGGGATGGGTTTCATTGTGTGGTGATGGGTTTCAGTGTGTGGGGATGAGTTGCATTGTATGCGGAAGGGGTTTCAGTGTGTGGGGAAGGTGTTTCAGTGTGTGGGGAAGGCGTTTCAGTGTGTGGGGAAGGGGTTTCATTGTGTGGGAATTGTGATTCTGTGTGTTTGCAAGGGTTTCAGTGTGTGAGGAATGTGTTTCATTGTGTGTTGAATGGGTTTCAGTGTTTGGGGAAGGTGTTTTTGTGTGTGGGGATGTGTTGCAGTTTATGGGGATGGGGTTTCAGTGTGTGGGGAATGTGTTTCTGAGAGTCGGGAAGGGGTTTCAGTGTGTGGGGAAGGGTTTCCAGTGTCCGGGGAAGGAGCTTCAGTGTGTGGGGAAGTGTTTGAGGTTGTGGGGAAGGTGTTTCAGTGTGTGGGGAAGTGTTTCGGTGTGTGGGGAAGGTGTTTCAGAGTGAGCGGAAGGGGTTTCAGTGTGTGGGGAAGGTGTTTCAGTGCATGGGGAAGGTGTTTCAGTTTGTGGGGAAGTGGTCTCAGTGTGTGGGAAAGTTGTTTCAGTGTGTGGGGAAGGTGTTTTAGTGTGTGGGGAAGGGATTTCCGTGTGTGGGGAAGGGTTTCAGTTTGTGGGGAATGTGTTTCAGTGTGTGGGGAAGGTTTTCAGTGTGTGGGGAAGATGTTTCAGTGTGTGCGGAAGGGGTTTCAGTGTGTGGGGAAGGTGTTTCAGTGTGTGGGGAAGGTGTTTCAGTGTTTGGGGAAGGTGTTTCAGTGTGTGGGGAAGGGGTTTCTGTGTGTGGGGATGTGTTTCAGTGTGTGCGTAAGGGGTTTCAGTGTGTGGGGAAGGGTTTCACTGTTTGTGGAAGGGGTTTCAGTTTGTGGGGAATTGTTTCAGTGTGTGGGGAAGGGGTTTCAGTGTGTGGGGATGTGTTTCAGTGTGTGGGGAAGGTGTGTCAGTGTGTGGGGAAGGTTTTAACTGTGTGCGGAAGGGGTTTCAGTGTGTGGGGAAGGGGTTTCAGTGTGTGGGGAAGATTTTTCAGTATGTGCGGAAGGGGTTTCAGTGTGTGGGGACGGGGTTTCAGTGTGTGGGGAAGGTCTTTCAGTGAGTGCAGAAGGGGTTTCAGTGTGTGGGGAAGGGGTTTCAGTGTGTGCGGAATGTGTTTCAGTGTGTTTGCAAATGTTTCAGTGTGTGGGGAATGTGTTTCAGTGTGTGGTGAATGGGTATCAGTGTTTGGGGAAGGGTTACAGTGTTTGGGGAAGGGGTTTCAGCGTGTGGGGAAGGTGTTTCAGTGTGCGCAGATGTGTTGCAGTGTGTGGGGATGGCGTTTCAGTGTGTGGGGAAGGTGTTTCAGTGTGTGGGGAAGGGGTTTCAGTGTGTGGGGAAGGTGTTTCAGTGTGTGGGGAAGGGTTTCAGTGTGTGTGGAAGGTGTTTCAGTGTGTGCAGAAGCGGTTTCAGTGTGTGAGGAAGGTGTTTTGTTGCGTGGGGAAGGTGTTTCAGTGTGTGTGGAAGGGGTTTCAGTGTGTGGGGAAGGTGTTTCAGTGTGTGGGGAAGGTGTTTCAATGTGTGGGAAGGGGTTTCAGTGTGTGGGGAAGGGTTTCAGTGTGTGGGGAAGGATTTTCAGTGTATGGGGAAGGGTTTCAGTGTGTGGGGAAGGGGTTTCAGTCTATGGGGTAGGTGTTTCAGTGTGTGGGGTTGGTGTTTCAGTGTGTGGGGAAGCGGTTTCAGTGTGTGGGGAAGCTGTTTCAGTGTGTGGGGAAGGGGTTTCAGTTTTATGGGGAAGGTGTTTCAGTGTGTGGGGTAGTGTTCCAGTGTGTGGGGAAGGGGTTTCAGTGTGTGGGGAAGGGTTTCAGTGTGTGGAGAAGGCGTTTCAGTGTGTGGGGATGGTATTTCTGTGTGTGGGGAAGGTGTTTCAGTGTGTGGCGAAGGTGTTTCAGTGTGTGGGGAAGGGGTTTCAGTGTGTGGGGAAGGTGTTTTAGTGTGTGGGAATGTGTTTCAGTGTGTGGGGATGTGTTTCAGTGTGTGGGGAAAATGTTTCAGTGTGTGGGGAAGGTGTTTCAGTGTTTGGGGAAGGTGTTTCAGTGTGTGGGGAAGGGGTTTCAGTGTGTGGGGATGTGTTTCAGTGTGTGCGTAAGGGGTTTCAGTGTGTGGGGAAGGGTTTCACTGTGTTGGAAGGGGTTTCAGAATGTGTGGAAGGCTTTCAGTGTGTGGGGAAGGGGTTTCAGTGTGTGGGGATGTGTTTCAGTGTGTCGGGAAGGTGTTTCAGCGTGTGGGGAAGGTTTTAACTGTGTGCGGAAGGGGTTTCAGTGTGTGGGGAAGGGGTTTCAGTGTGTGGGGAAGATTTTTCAGTATGTGCGGAAGGGGTTTCAGTGTGTGGGGAAGGGGTTTCAGTGTGTGGGGAAGGTCTTTCAGTGTGTGGGGATGGGTTTCATTGTGTGGTGATGGGTTTCAGTGTGTGGGGATGAGTTGCATTGTATGCGGAAGGGGTTTCAGTGTGTGGGGAAGGTGTTTCAGTGTGTGGGGAAGGCGTTTCAGTGTGTGGGGAAGGGGTTTCATTGTGTGGGAATTGTGATTCTGTGTGTTTGGAAGGGTTTCAGTGTGTGGGGAATGTGTTTCATTGTGTGTTGAATGGGTTTCAGTGTTTGGGGAAGGTGTTTCAGTGTGTGGGGATGTGTTGCATTTATGGGGATGGGGTTTCAGTGTGTGGGGAATGTGTTTCTGAGAGTCGGGAAGGGGTTTCAGTGTGTGGGGAAGGGTTTCAGGTTGTGGGGAAGGTGTTTCAGTGTGTGGGGAAGTGTTTCGTTGTGTGGGGAAGGTGTCTTAGAGTGAGCGGAAGGGGTTTCAGTGTGTGGGGAAGGTGTTTCAGTGTATGGGGAAGCTGTTTCAGTTTGTGGGGAAGGGGTTTCCGTGTGTGGGGAAGGGTTTCAGTTTGTGGGGAATGTGTTTCAGTGTGTGGGGAAGGTTTTCAGTGTGTGGGGAAGATGTTTCAGTGTGTGCGGAAGGGGTTTCAGTGTGTGGGGAAGGTGTTTCAGTGTGTGGGGAAGGTGTTTCAGTGTTTGGGGAAGGTGTTTCAGTGTGTGGGGAAGGGGTTTCTGTGTGTGGGGACGTGTTTCAGTGTGTGCGTAAGGGGTTTCAGTGTGTGGGGAAGGGTTTCCCTGTTTGTGGAAGGGGTTTCAGTTTGTGGGGAATTGTTTCAGTGTGTGGGGATGGGGTTTCAGTGTGTGGGGAAGTGTTTCAGGTTGTGGGGAAGGTGTTTCAGTGTGTGGGGAAGTGTTTCGTTGTGTGGCGAAGGTGTTTCAGAGTGAGCGGAAGGGGTTTCAGTGTGTGGGGAAGGTGTTTCAGTGTATGGGGAAGGTGTTTCAGTTTGTGGGGAAGGGGTCTCAGTGTGTGGGGAAGTTGTTTCAGTGTGTGGGGAAGGTGTTTTAGTGTGTGGGGAAGGGATTTCCGTGTTTGGGGAAGGGTTTCAGTTTGTGGGGAATGTGTTTCAGTGTGTGGGGAAGGTTTTCAGTGTGTGGGGAAGATGTTTCAGTGTGTGCGGAAGGGGTTTCAGTGTGTGGGGAAGGTGTTTCAGTGTGTGGGGAAGGTGTTTCAGTGTTTTGGGAAGGTGTTTCAGTGTGTGGGGAAGGGGTTTCTGTGTGTGGGGACGTGTTTCGGTGTGTGCGTAAGGGGGTTCAGTGTGTGGGGAAGGGTTTCACTGTGTGTGGAAGGGGTTTCAGTTTGTGGGGAATTGTTTCAGTGTGTGGGGAAGGGGTTTCAGTGAGTGGGGATGTGTTTCAGTGTGTGGGGAAGGTGTGTCAGTGTGTGGGGAAGGTTTTAACTGTGTGCGGAAGGGGTTTCAGTGTGTGGGGAAGGGGTTTCAGTGTGTGGGGAAGATTTTTCAGTATGTGCGGAAGGGGTTTCAGTGTGTGGGGAAGGGGTTTCAGTGTGTGGGGAAGGTCTTTCAGTGAGTGCAGAAGGGGTTTCAGTGTGTGGGGAAGGGGTTTCAGTGTGTGCGGAATGTGTTTCAGTGTGTTTGGAAATGTTTCAGTGTGTGGGGAAAGTGTTTCAGTGTGTGGTGAATGGGTATCAGTGTTTGGGGAAGGGTTACAGTGTTTGGGGAAGGGGTTTCAGCGTGTGGGGAAGGTGTTTCAGTGTGCGGCGATGTGTTGCAGTGTCTGGGGATGGCGTTTCAGTGTGTGGGGAAGGTGTTTCAGTGTGTGGGGAAGGGGTTTCAGTGTGTGGGGAAGGTGTTTCAGTGTGTGGGGAAGGGTTTCAGTTTGTGTGGAAGGTGTTTCAGTGTGTGCGGAAGCGGTTTCAGTGTGTGAGGAAGGTGTTTTGTTGCGTGGGGAAGGTGTTTCAGTGTGTGTGGAAGGGGTTTCAGTGTGTGGGGAAGGTGTTTCAGTGTGTGGGGAAGGTGTTTCAATGTGCGGGAAGGGGTTTCAGTGTGTGGGGAAATGTTTCAGTGTGTGGGGAAGGGGTTTCAGTGTGAGGGGAAGGTTTTAACTGTGTGCGGAAGGGGTTTCAGTGTGTGGGGAAGGAGTTTCAGTGTGTGGGGAAGATTTTTCAGTATGTGCGGAAGGGGTTTCAGTTTGTGGGGAAGGGGTTTCAGTGTGTGGGGAAGGTCTTTCAGTGACTGCAGAAGGGGTTTCAGTGTGTGGCGAAGGGGTTTCAGTGTGTGGGGAATGTGTTTCAGTGTGTTTGGAAGGGTTTCAGTGTTTGGGGAATGTGTTTCAGTGTGTGGTGAATGGGTATCAGTGTTTGGGGAATGGTTACAGTGTTTGGGGAAGGGGTTTCAGCGTGTGGGGAAGGTGTTTCAATGTGCGGCGACTTGTTGCAGTGTGTGGGGATGGCATTTCAGTGTGTGGGGAAGGTGTTTCAGTGTGTGCGGAAGGGGTTTCAGTGTGTGGGGAAGGGTTTCCAGTGTGTGGGGAAGGTGCTTCAGTGTGTGGGAAGTGTTTCAGTGTGTGGGGAAGGGTTTCAGTGTGTGTGAAATGTGATTCAGTGTGTGCGGAAGGGGTTTCAGTGTGTGAGGAATGTGTTTTATTGCGTGGGAAGGGGTTTCAGAGTGTGGGGAAGGCTTTCAGTGCGTGGGGAAGGGGAGTCAGAGTATGGGGAAGGGTTTCAGTGTGTGGGGAAGGTGATTCAGTGTGTGCGGAAGGGGTTTCAGTGTGTGGGGAAGGTGTTTCAGTCTGTGGGGAAGGTGTTTCAGTGTGTGGGGTTGGTGTTTCAGTGTGAGGGGAAGCGGTTCCAGTGTGTGGGAAAGGCGTTTCAGTGTGTGGGGATGGTATTTCTGTGCGTGGGGAAGGTGTTTCAGTGTGTGGGGTGAAGGGGTTTCAGTGTGTGGGGAAGGTGTTTTAGTATGTGGGGATGTGTTTCAGTGTGTGGGGATGTGTTTCAGTGTGTGGGGAAGGTGTCTCAGTGTGTGGGGAAGGTGTCTCAGTGTGTGGGGATGGTTTTCAGTGTGTGTGGATGGGTTTCAGTGTGTGGGGATGGGTTTCATTGTATGCGGAAGGAGTTTCAGTGTGTGGGGAACGTGTTTCAGTGTGTGGGGAAGGGGTTTCAGTGTGTGGGGAAGGGGTTTCAGTGTGTGGGGAATGTGTTTTAGTGTGTTTGGAAGGGTTTCAGTGTGTGGGGAATGTGTTTCAGTGTGTGGTGAATGGGTTTCAGTGTTTGGGGAATGGTTTCATTATGTGGGGTAGGGGTTTCAGTGTTTGTGGTAGGTGTTTCAGTGTGTGGGGATGTGTTGCCGTGTGTGGGGATGGGGTTTCAGTGTGTGGGGAAGCTGTTTCAGTGTGTGGGGAAGGGGTTTCAGTGTGTGGGGAAGGGTCTCCAGTGGCTGGGGTAGGCATTTCAGTGTGTGGGGAAGTGTTTCAGTGTGTGGGGAAGGGGTTTCAGTGTTAGAGGAATGTGTTTCAGTGTTTTTATAAGGGTTTCAGTGTGTGGGGAATGTGTTTCAGTGTGTGGTGAATGGGTATCAGCCTTTGGGGAAGGGTTACAGTGTTTGGGGAAGGGGTTTCAGCGTGTGGGGAAGGTGTTTCAGTGTGCGGCGATGTGTTGCAGTGTGTGGGGATGGCGTTTCAGTGTGTGGGGAAGGTGTTTCAGTGTGTGGGGAAGGGTTTTCAAGTGTGTGGGGAAGGGTTTCCAGTGTGTGGGGAAGGTGCTTCAGTGTGTGGAAGTGTTTCCAGAGTGTGGGGAAGGTGTTTCAGTGTGTGGGGAAGGGTCTCAGTGTGTGTGGAAGGTGTTTCAGTGTGTGCGGAAGGTGTTTCAGTGTGTGAGGAAGGTGTTTTGTTGCGTGGGGAAGGTGTTCCAGTGTGTGGGGAATGGGTTTCAGTGTGTGGGGAAGGTGTTTCAGTGTGTGGGGAAGGTGTTTCAGTGTGTGGGGAAGGGGTTTCAGTGTGTGGGGAAGGGGTTTCAGTGTGTGGGGAATGTGTTTTAATGTGTTTGGAAGGGTTTCAGTGTGTGGGGAATGTGTTTCAGTGTGTGGTGAATGGGTTTCAGTGTTTGGGGAATGGTTTCATTATGTGGGGTAGGGGTTTCAGTGTTTGGGGATGTGTTGCCGTGTGTGGGGATGGGGTTTCAGTGTGTGGGGAAGCTGTTTCAGTGTGTGGGGAAGGGGTTTCAGTGTGTGGGGAAGGGTCTCCAGTAGCTGGGGTAGGCATTTCAGTGTGTGGGGAAGTGTTTCAGTGTGTGGTGAATGGGTATCAGCCTTTGGGGAAGGGTTACAGTGTTTGGGGAAGGGGTTTCAGCATGTGGGGAAGGTGTTTCAGTGTGCGGCGATGTGTTGCAGTGTGTGGGGATGGCGTTTCAGTGTGTGGGGAAGGTGTTTCAGTGTGTGGGGAAGGGGTTTCAAGTGTGTGGGGAAGGGTTTCCAGTGTGTGGGGAAGGTGCTTCAGTGTGTGGGAAGTGTTTCCAGTGTGTGGGGAAGGTGTTTCAGTGTGTGGGGAAGGGTTTCAGTGTGTGTGGACGGTGTTTCAGTGTGTGCAGAAGGTGTTTCAGTGTGTGAGGAAGGTGTTTTGTTGCGTGGGGAAGGTGTTCCAGTGTGTGGAGAAGGGGTTTCAGTGTGTGGGGAAGGTGTTTCAGTGTGTGGGGAAGGTGTTGCAATGAGTGGGAAGGGGTTTCAGTGTGTCGGGAAGGGTATCAGTGTGTGGGGAAGGGTTTTCAGTGTGTGGGGAAGGGTTTCAGTGTGTGGGGAAGGTGTTTCAGTGTTTGCGGAAGGGGTTTCAGTGTGTGGGGAAGGGGTTTCAGTGTGTGGGGAAGGTGTTTCCGTGTGTGAGGCTGGTGTTTCAGTGTGTGGGGAAGCGGTTTCAGTGTTTGGGGAAGCTGTTTCAGTGTGTGGGGAAGGGGTTTCAGTTTTATGGGGAAGGTGTTTCAGTGTGTGGGGTAGGGTTCCAGTGTGTGGGGAAGGGGTTCCAGTGTGTGGGAAAGGCTTTTCAGTGTGTGGGGATGGTATTTCTGTGTGTGGGAAAGGTGTTTCAGTGAGTGGCGAAGGTGTTTCAGTCTGTGGGGAAGGGGTTTCAGTGTGTGGGGAATGTGTTTTAGTGTTTGGGATTGTGTTTCAGTGTGTGGGGATGTGTTTCAGTGTGTGGCGATGGGTTTCAGTGTGTGGGGATGAGTTGCATTGTATGCGGAAGGGGTTTCAGTGTGTGGGGAAGGTGTTTCAGTGTGTGGGGAAGGCGTTTCAGTGTGAGGGGAAGGGTTTCAGTGTGTGGTAATTGTGACTCTGTCTGTTTGGAAGGGTTTCAGTGTGTGGGGAATGCGTTTCAGTGTGTGGTGAATGGGTTTCAATGTTTGGGGAAGGGTTTCAGTGTGTGGGGAAGGGGTTTCAGTGTGTGGGGAAGGGTTTCCAGTGTGTGGGGAAGGTGCTTCAGTGTGTGGGGAATTGTTTCAGTGTGCGTGGAATGTGTTTCAGTGTGTGGGGAACGGTTTCAGTGTGTGAGGAAGGTGTTTCAGTGTGTGCGGATGGGGTTTCAGTGTGTGGGGAAGGTGTTTCTGTGTGTGGCGAAGCTGTTTCAGTGTGTGGGGAAGGGGTTTCAGTGTGTGGGAAAGGTGTTTCAGTGTGGGGGGATGGTATTTCTGTGTGTGGGGAAGGTTTTTCAGTGTGTGGGTAAGGTGTTTCGGTGTGTGGTGAATGTGTTGTAGTGTGTAGATAAGGTGTTTCAGTGTGTGGGGATGTGTTTCAGTGTGTCGGGAAGGGTTTCAGTGTGTGGGGAAGGTGTTTCTGTGTGTGGGGATGGTTTTCAGTGTGTGGGGATGGGTTTCTTTGTGTGGGGTTGGGTTTCATTGTATGCGGAAGGGGTTTATGTGTGTGGGGATGGTGTTTCAGTCTGTGTGGAAGGGGTTTCAGTGTGTGGGGAAGGTGTTTCAGTGTGTGGGGAAGGGGTTTCAGTGTGTGGGGAAGGGTTTCCAGTGTCTGGGGAAGGAGTTTCAGTGTGTGGGGAAGTGTTTCAGTGTGTGGGGATGGAGTTTCAGTGTGTGGGGAAGGGTTTTGATGTGTGGGGAAGGTGTTTCAGTGCTTGCGGAAGGGGTTTCAGTGTGTGGGGAAGGTGTTTCAGTGTATGGGGAAGGTGTTTCAGTGTGTGGGGAAGGTGTTTCAGTGTGTGGGGAAGCGGTTTCAGTGTGTGGGGAAGTTGTTTCAGTGTGTGGGGGAGGTGTTTCAGTATGTGTGGAAGGGGTTTCAGTGTGTGAGGAAGGGTTTCAGAGAGTCGGGAAGGTGTTTCAGTGTGTGGGGAAGGTTTTCAGTGAGTGAGGAAGATATTTCAGTGTGTGCGGAAGGGGTTTCAGTGTGTGTGGAAGGTATTTCAGTGTGTGGGTAAGGTGTTTCAGTGGGTGTAGAAGGTGTTTCAGTGTGTGGGGAAGGGGTTTCAATGTGTGGGGATGTGTTTCAGGGTGTGGGGAAGGTGTTTCAGTGTGTGGGGAAGGGTTTCACTGTGTGCGGAAGGGGTTTCAGTGTGTGGGGAAGGAGTTTCAGTTTGTGAGGATGGTGTTTCAGTGTGTGGGGTAGGTGTTTCAGTGTGTGCGGAAGGTGTTTCTATGTGTGGGAAGGGGTTTCAGTGTGTGGGGAAGGGGTTTTAGTGTGTGGGGTAGGTGTTTCAGTGTGTGCAGAAGGTGTTTCTATGTGTGGGAAGGGGTTTCAGTGTGTGGGGAAGTGTTTCAGTGTGTTGGGAAGGGGTTTCAGTGTGTGGGGAACGGTTTCAGTGTGTGAGGAAGGTGTTTCATTGTGAGCGGAAGGGGTTTCAGTGTGTGGGGAAGGTGTTTCAGTGTGCGGGGAAGCTGTTTCAGTGTGTGGGGAAGGGGTTTCAGTGTGTGGGAAAGGTGTTTCAGTGTGGGGGTTGGTATTTCTGCGTGTGGGGAAGGTGTTTCAGTGTGTGGGGAACGTGTTTCAGTGTGTGTTGAATGTGTTACAGTGTGTAGGGAAGGTGTTTCAGTGTGTGGGGATGTGTTTCAGTGTGTGGGGATGTGTTTCAGTGTGTCGTGAAGGGTTTCAGTGTGTGGGGAAGGTGTTTCTGTGTGTGGGGATGGTTTTAAGTGTGTGGTGATGGGTTTATTTGTGTGGGATTGGGTTTCATTGTATGCGGAAGGGGTTTATGTGTGTGGGGAAGGTGTTTCAGTCTGTGTGGAAGGGGTTTCAGTGTGTGGGGAAGGTGTTTCAGTGTGTGGGGAAGGGGTTTCAGTGTGTGGGGAAGGGTTTCCAGTGTCTGGGGAAGGAGTTTCAGTGTGTGGGGAAGTGTTTCAGTGTGTGGGGATGGTGTTTCAGTGTGTGGGGAAGGGTTTTGGTGTGTGGGGAAGGAGTTTTAGTGCGTGCGGAAGGGGTTTCAGTGTGTGGGGAATGTGTTTCAGTGTATGGGGAAGGTGTTTCAGTGTTTGGGGAAGGTGTTTCAGTGTGTGGGGAAGCGGTTTCAGTGTGTGGGGAAGTTGTTTCAGTGTGTGGGGAAGGTGTTTCAGTGTGTGTGGAAGGGGTTTCAGTGTGTGGGGAAGGGTTTCAGAGAATGGGGAAGGTGTTTCAGTGTGTGGGGAAGGTTTTCAGTGAGTGAGGAAGATATTTCAGTGTGTGCAGAAAGGGTTTCAGTGTGTGGGGAAGGTGTTTCAGTGTGTGGGGAAGGTGTTTCAGTGGGTGGAGAAGGTGTTTCAGTGTGTGGGGAAGGGGTTTCAATGTGTGGGGATGTGTTTCAGGGTGTGGGGAAGGTGTTTCAGTGTGTGGGGAAGGGTTTCACTGTGTGCGGAAGGGGTTTCAGTGTGTGGGGAAGGAGTTTCAGTGTGTGAGGATGGTGTTTCAGTGTGTTTGGGGAAGTGGTTTCAGTGCGTGGGGATTTGTTTCATTGTGTAGGGAAGGGGTTTAAGTGTGTGGTGATGTGTTTCAATATGTTTGGAAGGGGTTTCAGTGTGTGGGGAACAGGTTTCAGTGTGTGGGGAAGGTGTTTCAATATGTGTGGAAGGGTTTTCAGTGTGTGGGGAAGGGTTTCCAGTGTCTGGGGAAGGAGTTTCAGTGTGTGGGGAAGTGTTTCAGTGTGTGGGGATGGTGTTTCAGTCTGTGTGGAAGGGGTTTCAGTGTGTGGGGAAGGTGTTTCAGTGTGTGGGGAAGGGGTTTCAGTGTGTGGGGAAGGGTTTCCAGTGTCTGGGGAAGGAGTTTCAGTCTGTGGGGAAGTGTTTCAGTGTGTGGGGATGGTGTTTCAGTGTGTGGGGAAGGGTTTCGGTGTGTGGGGAAGGAGTTTCAGTGCGTGCGGAAGGGGTTTCAGTGTGTGGGGAATGTGTTTCAGTGTATGGGGAAGGTGTTTCAGTGTTTGGGGAAGGTGTTTCAGTGTGTGGGGAAGCGGTTTCAGTGTGTGGGGAAGTTGTTTCAGTGTGTGGGGAAGGTGTTTCAGTGTGTGTGGAAGGGGTTTCAGTGTGTGGGGAAGGGTTTCAGAGAATGGGGAAGGTGTTTCAGTGTGTGGGGAAGGTTTTCAGTGAGTGAGGAAGATATTTCAGTGTGTGTGGAAGGGGTTTCAGTGTGTGGGGAAGGTGTTTCAGTGTGTGGGGAAGGTGTTTCAGTGGGTGGAGAAGGTGTTTCAGTGTGTGGGGAAGGGGTTTCAATGTGTGGGGATGTGTTTCAGGGTGTGGGGAAGGTGTTTCAGTGTGTGGGGAAGGGTTTCACTGTGTGCGGAAGGGGTTTCAGTGTGTGGGGAAGGAGTTTCAGTGTGTCAGGATGGTGTTTCAGTGTGTTTGGGGAAGTGGTTTCAGTGCGTGGGGATTTGTTTCATTGTGTAGGGAAGGGGTTTAGGTGTGTGGGGATGTGTTTCAATATGTTTGGAAGGGGTTTCAGTGTGTGGGGAAGGGGTTTCAGTGTGTGGGGAAGGTGTTTCAATATGTGTGGAAGGGGTTTCAGTGTGTGGGGAAGCGGTTTCAGTTTGTGGGGAAGGTGTTTCAGTGTGTGCAGAAGGGGTTTCAGTGTGTGGGGATGGGGTTTCTGTGTGTGGGGAATGTACTTCAGTGTGTTTGGAAGGGTTTCAGTGTGTGGGGAATGTGTTTCAGTGTGTGGTAAATGGGTATCAGTGTTTTGGGAAGGGTTACAGTGAGTGGGGAAGGGGTTTCAGCGTGTGGGGAATGTGTTTCAGTCTGTGGCGATGTGTTGCAGTGTGTGGGGAAAGCGTTTCAGTGTGTGGGGAAGGTGTTTCAGTGTGTGGGGAAGGTGCTACTGTGTGTGGGAAGTGTTTCAGTGTGTGGGGAAGGTGTTTCAGTGTGTGGGGATGGGTTTCAGTGTGTGGGGAAGGTGTTTCAGTTTGTGCGGAAGGGGTTTCAGTGTGTGGGGAAGGTGTTTTGTTGCGTGGGGAAGGTGTTTCAGTGTGTGGGAAGGGGTTTCAGTGTGTGGGGTAGGTGTTTCAGTGTGTGGGGAAGGTGTTTCTATGTGTGGGAAGGGGTTTCAGTGTGTGGGGAAGTGTTTCAGTGTTTGGGGAAGGGGTTTCAGTGTGTGGGGAAGGGTTTCAGTGTGTGGGGAAAGTGTTTCAGTGTGTGCGGAAGTGGTTTCAATGTGTGGGGAAGGTGTTTCAGTGTGTGGGGAAGGTGTTTCAGTGTGTGGGGTAGGTGTTTCAGTGTTTGGGGAAGCGGTTTCAGTGTGTGAGGAAGGGGTTTCAGTGTTTGGGGTAGTTGTTTCCGTGTGAGGGGTAGGGTTCCAGTATGTGGGGAATGGGTTTCAGTGTGTGGGAAAGGTGTTTCAGTGTGGGGGGA
Organism: Heterodontus francisci; assembly: GCF_036365525.1. Lineage (NCBI taxonomy): Eukaryota > Metazoa > Chordata > Chondrichthyes > Heterodontiformes > Heterodontidae > Heterodontus > Heterodontus francisci. Next base: position 157,346,687 of record NC_090376.1, read on the forward strand.
TGGTATTTCTGTGTGTGGGGAAGGTGTTTCAGTGTGTGGGGAACGTGTTTCAGTGTGTGGGGAAGTGGTTACAGTGTGTAGTGAAGGAGTTTTAGTGTGTGGAAAAGGTGTTTCAGTGTGGGGGGATGGTATTTCTGTGTGTGGGGAAGGTGTTTCAGTGTGTGGGGAACGTGTTTCAGTGTGTGGGGAAGGGGTTACAGTGTGTAGGGAAGGTGTTTTAGTGTGTGGGGATGTGTTTCAGTGTGTGGGGATGTGTTTCAGTGTGTTTGGAAGGGTTTCAGTGTGTGGGGAAGGTGTTTCAGTGTGTGGGGATGGTTTTTAGTGTGTGGGGATGGGTTTCATTGTGTGGGGATGGGTTTCATTGCATGCGGAAGGGGTTTCAGTGTGTGGGGAAGGTGTTTCAGTCTGCGTGGAAGGAGTTTCAGTGTGTGGGGAAGGTGTTTCAGTGTGTGGGGAAGGGGTTTCAGTGTGTGGGGAAGGGTTTCCTGTGTCTGGGGAAGGAGTTTCAGTGTGTGGGGAAGTGTTTCAGTGTGTGGGGAAGCTGTATCAGTGTGTGGGGAAGGGTTTCGTTGTGTGGGGAAGGTGTTTCAGGGCGTGTGGAAGGGGTTTCAGTTTGTGGGGAAGGTGTTTCAGTGGATGGGGAAGGTGTTTCAGTGTGTGGGGAAGGGGTTTCAGTGTGTGGGGAAGTTGTTTCAGTGTGTGGGGAAGTTGTTTCAGTGTGTGGGGAAGGGTTTCAGTGTGTGGGGAAGTTGTTTCAGTGTGTGCGGAAGGGTTTTCAGTGTGTGGGGAAGGTGTTTCAGTGTGTGGGGAAGGTGTATCAGTGTGTGGGGAAGGGGTTTCAGTGTGTGGGGAAGCTGTTTCAGTGTGTGGGGAAGGGGTTTCAGTGTTTGGGGAAGGTGTTTCAGTGTGTGGGGTAGGGTTCCAGTGTGTGGGGAAGGGGTTTCAGTGTGTGGGATAGGTGTTCCAGTGTGTGGGGATGGTATTTCGTGGTGTGGGGAACTTGCTTCAGTATGTGTGAAAGGTGTTTAAGTGTCTGGGGATGAGTTTTCAGTGTGTGGGAAAGGTGTTTCAATGTGTGGGGATGGTATTTCAGTGTATGGCGAAGGTGTTTCAGTGTGTGGAGAAGGTGTTTTAGTGTGTGAGGAAGGGGTTTCAGTATGTGGGGAAGGTGTTTCAGTGTGTCGGGATGTGTTTCAGTGTGTGGAGATGTGTTTCAGTGTGTTGGGAAGGGTTTCAGTTTGTGGGGAAGGTGTTTCAGTGTGTGGGGATGGGTTTCAGTGTGTGGCGATGGGTTTCAGTGTGTGGGGATGTGTCTCAGTGTGTGGAGATTTGTTTCAGTGTGTGCGGAAGGGTTTTCAGTGTGTGGGGAAGGTGTTTCAGTGTGTGGGGAAGGTGTATCAGTGTGTGGGGAAGGGGTTTCAGTGTGTGGGGAAGCTGTTTCAGTGTGTGGGGAAGGGGTTTCAGTGTTTGGGGAAGGTGTTTCAGTGTGTGGGGTAGGGTTCCAGTGTGTGGGGAAGGGGTTTCAGTGTGTGGGATAGGTGTTCCAGTGTGTGGGGATGGTATTTCAGTGTATGGCGAAGGTGTTTCAGTGTGTGGAGAAGTTGTTTTAGTGTGTGAGGAAGGGGTTTCAGTATGTGGGGAAGGTGTTTCAGTGTGTCGGGATGTGTTTCAGTGTGTGGAGATGTGTTTCAGTGTGTTGGGAAGGGTTTCAGTTTGTGGGGAAGGTGTTTCAGTGTGTGGGGATGGGTTTCAGTGTGTGGCGATGGGTTTCAGTGTGTGGGGATGTGTCTCAGTGTGTGGAGATTTGTTTCAGTGTGTGGGGAAGGGGTTTCAGTGTGTGGGGAAGGTGTTTCAGTGTGTGGCGAATGCGTTTCAGTGTGTGGGAATTGTGATTCTGTGTGTTTGTAAGGGTTTCAGTGTGTGGGGAATGTGTTTCAGTGTGTGGTGAATGGGTTTCAGTGTTTGGGGAAGGGTTTCAGTGTGTGGGGAAGGGGTTTCAGTGTGTGGGGAAGGTGTTTCAGTGTGTGGGGATGTGTTGCAGTTTATGGGGATGGGGTTTCAGTGAGTGGTGAAGGTGTTTTGGAGAGTGGGGAAGGTGTTTCAGTGTGTGGGGAAGGGTTTCCAGTGTCCGGGGAAGGAGTTTCAGTGTGTGGGGAAGTGTGTCAGTGTGTGGGGAAGGTGTTTCAGTGTGTGGGGAAGGGTTTCGGTGTGTGGGGAGGTTTTTTCAGAGTGCGGGGAAGGGGTTTCAGTGGGTGGGGAAGGTGTTTCAGTGTATGGGGAAGGTGTTTCAGTTTGTGGGGAAGGGGTTTCAGTGTGTGGGGAAGTTGTTTCAGTGTGTGGGGAAGGTGTTTCAGTGTGTGGGAAAGGGGTTTCCGTGTGTGGGGAAGGGTTTCAGTGTGTGGGGAAGGTGTTTCAGTGTGTGGGGAAGGTTTTCAGTGTGTGGGGAAGATGTTTGTGTTTGTGGAAGGGGTTTCAGTGTGTGGGGAAGGTGTTTCAGTGTGTGGGGAAGGGGTTTCAGTGTGTGGGGATGTGTTTCAGTGCGTGGGGAAGGGGTTTCAGTGTGTGGGGAAGGAGTTTCAGTGTGTGGGGAAGGTGTTTCAGTGTGTGTGGGGAAGGGGTTTCAGTGTGTGGGGAAGGAGTTTCAGTGTGTGGGGAAGGGTTTCACTGTGTGTGGAAGGGGTTTCAGTGTGTGGGGAAGGAGTTTCAGTGTGTGGGGAAGGTGTTTCAGTGTGTGTGGGAAGGGGTTTCAATGTGCGGGAAGGGGTTCAGTATGTGGGGAAGGGGTTTCCGTGTGTGGCGATGTGTTTCAGTGTTTGGGGAAGGTGTTTCAGTGTGTGGGGAAGGTTTTAACTGTGTGCGGAAGGGGTTTCAGTGTGTGGGGAAGATTTTTCAGTATGTGCAGAAGGGGTTTCAGTGTATGGGAAGGAGTTTCAGTGTGTGGGGAAGGTCTTTCAGTGAGTGCAGAAGGGGGTTCTGTGTGTGGGGAAGGGATTTCAGTGTGTGGGGAATGTGTTTCAGTGTGTTTGGAAGGGTTTCAGTGTGTGGGGAATGTGTTTCAGTGTGTGGTGTATGTGTATCAGTGTTTGGGGAAGGGTTACAGTGTTTGGGGAAGGGGTTTCAGCGTGTGGGGAAGGTGTTTCAGTGTGCAGCGATGTGTTGCAGTGTGTGGGGATGGCGTTTCAGTGTGTGGGGAAGGTGTTTCAGTGTGTGGGGAAGGGGCTTCAGTGTGTGGGGAAGGGTTTCCAGTGTCTGGGAAAGGAGTTTCAGTGTGTGGGGAAGTGTTTCAGTGTGTGGGGAAGGGGTTTCAGTGTGTGGGGAAGGGTTTCAGTGTGTGAGGAAGGTGTTTCAGTGTTTGCGCAAGGGGTTTCAGTGTGTGGGGAAGGTGTTTCAGTGTGTGGGGAAGCTGTTTCAGTGTGTGGGGAAGGGGTTTCAGTGTGTGGGAAAGGTGTTTCAGTGTGGGGGGATGGTATTTCTGTGTGTGGGGAAGGTGTTTCAGTGTGTGGGGAACGTGTTTCAGTGTTTGGGGAAGGTGTTACAGTGTGTAGGGAAGGTGTTTCAGTGTGTGGGGATGTGTTTCAATGTGTGACGATGTGTTTCAGTGTGTCGGGAAGGGTTTCAGTGTGTGGGGAAGGTGTTTCTGTGTGTGGGGATGGTTTTCAGTGTGTGGGGATGGGTTTCTTTGTGTGGGGTTGGGTTTCATGGTATGCGGAAGGGGTTTATGTGTGTGGGGAAGGTGTTTCAGTCTGTGTGGAAGGGGTTTCAGTGTGTGGGGAAGGTGTTTCAGTGTGTGGGGAAGGGGTTTCAGTGTTTGGGGAAGGGTTTCCAGTGTCTGGGGAAGGAGTTTCAGTGTGTGGGGAAGTGTTTCAGTGTGTGGGGATGGTGTTTCAGTGTGTGGGCAAGTGTTTCGGTGTGTGGGGAAGGTGTTTCAGTGCGAGCGGAAGGGGTTTCAGTGTGTGGGAAAGGTGCTACAGTGTGTGGGAAGTGTTTCAGTGTGTGGGGAAGGTGTTTCATTGTGTGGGGTTGGGTTTCAGTGTGTGGGGAAGGTGTTTCAGTGTGTGCGGAAGGGGTTTCAGTGTGTGGGGAAGGTGTTTTGTTTCGTGGGGAAGGTGTTGCAGTGTGTGGGGAATGCGTCTCAGTGTGTGGGGAAGGTGTCTCAGTGTGTAGGGAAGGTGTTTCAGTGTGTGGGGATGTGTTTCAGTGTGTAGGGATGTGTTTCAGTGTGTCGGGAAGGGTTTCAGTGTGTGGGGAAGGTGTTTCTGTGTGTGGGGATGGTTTTCAGTGTGTGGGGATGGGTTTCTTTGTGTGGGGTTGGGTTTCATTGTATGCGGAAGGGGTTTATGTGTGTGGGGAAGGTGTTTCAGTCTGTGTGGAAGGGGTTTCACTGTGTGGGGAAGGTGTTTCAGTGTGTGGGGAAGGTGTTTCAGTGTGTGGGGAAGGGTTTCCAGTGTCTGGGGAAGGAGTTTCAGTGTGTGGGGAAGTGTTTCAGTGTGTGTGGATGGTGTTTCAGTGTGTGGGGAAGGGTTTCGGTGTGTGGGGAAGGTGTTTCAGTGCGTGCGGAAGGGGTTTCAGTGTGTGGGGAAGGTGTTTCAGTGTATGGGGAAGGTATTTCAGTGTGTGGGGAAGGTGTTTCAGTGTGTGGGGAAGGTTTTCAGTGAGTGAGGAAGATATTTCAGTGTGTGCGGAAGGGGTTTCAGTGTATGGGGAAGGTGTTTCAGTGTGTGGGGAAGGTGTTTCAGTGGGTGGAGAAGGTGTTTCAGTGTGTGGGGAAGGGGTTTCAATGTGTGGGGATGTGGTTCAGGGTGTGGGGAAGGTGTTTCAGTGTGTGCGGAAGGGTTTCACTGTGTGCGGAAGGGGTTTCAGTGTGTGGGGAAGGAGTTTCAGTGTGTGAGGATGGTGTTTCTGTGTGTGTGGATGTGTTTCAGTGTGTGCGGAAGGTGTTTCTATGTGTGGGAAGGGGTTTCAGTGTGTGGGGAAGGGGTTTCAGTGTGTGGGGTAGGTGTTTCAGTGTGTGTGGAAGGTGTTTCTATGTGTGGGAAGGGGTTTCAGTGTGTGGGGAAGTGTTTCAGTGTGTGGGGAAGGGGTTTCAGTGTGTGCGGATGGGGTTTCAGTGTGTGGGGAAGGTGTTTCTGTGTGTGGGGAAGCTGTTTCAGTGTGTGGGGAAGGGGTTTCAGTGTGTGGGAAAGGTGTTTCAGTGTGGGGGGATGGTATTTCTGTGTGTGGGGAAGGTGTTTCAGTGTGTGGGGAACGTGTTTCAGTGTGTGGGGAAGGTGTTACAGTGTGTAGGGAAGGTGTTTCAGTGTGTGGGGATGTGTTTCAGTGTGTAGGGATGTGTTTCAGTGTGTCGGGAAGGGTTTCAGTGTGTGGGGAAGGTGTTTCTGTGTGTGGGGATGGTTTTCAGTGTGTGGGGATGGGTTTCTTTGTGTGGGGTTGGGTTTCATTGTATGCGGAAGGGGTTTATGTGTGTGGGGAAGGTGTTTCAGTCTGTGTGGAAGGGGTTTCACTGTGTGGGGAAGGTGTTTCAGTGTGTGGGGAAGGTGTTTCAGTGTGTGGGGAAGGGTTTCCAGTGTCTGGGGAAGGAGTTTCAGTGTGTGGGGAAGTGTTTCAGTGTGTGTGGATGGTGTTTCAGTGTGTGGGGAAGGGTTTCGGTGTGTGGCGAAAGTGTTTCAGTGCGTGCGGAAGGGGTTTCAGTGTGTGGGGAAGGTGTTTCAGTGTATGGGGAAGGTATTTCAGTGTGTGGGGAAGGTGTTTCAGTGTGTGGGGAAGGTTTTCAGTGAGTGAGGAAGATATTTCAGTGTGTGCGGAAGGGGTTTCAGTGTATGGGGAAGGTGTTTCAGTGTATGGGGAAGGTGTTTCAGTTGGTGGAGAAGGTGTTTCAGTGTGTGGGGAAGGGGTTTCAATGTGTGGGGATGTGGTTCAGGGTGTGGGGAAGGTGTTTCAGTGTGTGCGGAAGGGTTTCACTGTGTGCGGAAGGGGTTTCAGTGTGTGGGGAAGGAGTTTCAGTGTGTGAGGATGGTGTTTCTGTGTGTGTGGATGTGTTTCAGTGTGTGCGGAAGGTGTTTCTATGTGTGGGAAGGGGTTTCAGTGTGTGGGGAAGGGGTTTCAGTGTGTGGGGTAGGTGTTTCAGTGTGTGTGGAAGGTGTTTCTATGTGTGGGAAGGGGTTTCAGTGTGTGGGGAAGTGTTTCAGTGTGTGGGGAAGGGGTTTCAGTGTGTGGGGAACGGTTTCAGTGTGTGAGGAAGGTGTTTCAGTGTGTGCGGATGGGGTTTCAGTGTGTGGGGAAGGTGTTTCTGTGTGTGGGGAAGCTGTTTCAGTGTGTGGGGAAGGGGTTTCAGTGTGTGGGAAAGGTGTTTCAGTGTGGGGGGATGGTATTTCTGTGTGTGGGGAAGGTTTTTCAGTGTGTGGGTAAGGTGTTTCAGTGTGTGGTGAATGTGTTATAGTGTGTAGAGAAGGTGTTTCAGTGTGTGGGGATGTGTTTCAGTGTTTGGGGATGTGTTTCAGTGTGTCGGGAAGGGTTTCAGTGCGTGGGGAAGGTGTTTCTGTGTGTGGGGATGGTTTTCAGTGTGTGGGGATGGGTTTCTTTGTGTGGGGTTGGGTTTCATTGTATGCGGAAGGGGTTTATGTGTGTGGGGATGGTGGTTCAGTCTGTGTGGAAGGGGTTTCAGTGTGTGGGGAAGGTGTTTCAGTGTGTGGGGAAGGGGTTTCAGTGTGTGGGGAAGGGTTTCCAGTGTCTGGGGAAGGAGTTTCAGTGTGTGGGGAAGTGTTTCAGAGTGTCGGGATGGTGTTTCAGTGTGTGGGGAAGGGTTTTGGTGTGTGGAGAAGGTGTTTCATTGCGTGCGGAAGGGGTTTCAGTGTGTGGGGAAGTTGTTTCAGTGTATGGGGAAGGTGTTTCAGTGTGTGGGGAAGGTGTCTCAGTGTGTGGGGAAGCGGTTCCAGTGTGTTGGGAAGTTGTTTCAGTGTGTGGGGAAGGTGTTTCAGTGTGTGTGGAAGGGGTTTCAGTGTGTGGGGAAGGTGTTTCAAGGTGTGGGGAAGGGGTTTCAGTGTGTGGGGAAGGGTTTCCAGTGTCTGGGGAAGGAGTTTCAGTGTGTGGGGAAGTGTTTCAGTGTGTGGGGATGGTGTTTCAGTGTGTGGGGAAGGGTTTCGATGTGTGGGGAAGGTGTTTCAGTGCTTGCGGAAGGGGTTTCAGTGTGTGGGGAAGGTGTTTCAGTGTATGGGGAAGGTGTTTCAGTGTGTGGGGAAGGTGTTTCAGTGTGTGGGGAAGCGGTTTCAGTGTGTGGGGAAGTTGTTTCAGTGTGTGGGGGAGGTGTTTCAGTGTGTGTGGAAGGGGTTTCAGTGTCTGAGGAAGGGTTTCAGAGAGTCGGGAAGGTGTTTCAGTGTGTGGGGAAGGTTTCAAGTGAGTGAGGAAGATATTTCAGTGTGTGGGGAAGGTGTTTCAGTGTGTGGGGATGGTGTTTCAGTGTGTGGGGAAGGGTTTCGGTGTGTGGGGAAGGAGTTTCAGTGCGTGCGGAAGGGGTTTCAGTGTGTGGGGAATGTGTTTCAGTGTATGGGGAAGGTGTTTCAGTGTGTGGGGAAGGTGTTTCAGTGTGTGGGGAAGCGGTTTCAGTGTGTGGGGAAGTTGTTTCAGTGTGTGGGGAAGGTGTTTCAGTGTGTGTGGAAGGGGTTTCAGTGTGTGGGGAAGGGTTTCAGAGAATGGGGAAGGTCTTTCAGTGTGTGGGGAAGGTTTTCAGAGAGTGAGGAAGATATTTCAGTGTGTGCGGAAGGGGTTTCAGTGTGTGGGGAAGGTGTTTCAGTGTGTGGGGAAGGTGTTTCAGTGGGTGGAGAACGTGTTTCAGTGTGTGAGGAAGGGGTTTCAATGTGTGGGGATGTGTTTCAGGGTGTGGGGAAGGTGTTTCAGTGTGTGGGGAAGGGTTTCACTGTGTGCGGAAGGGGTTTCAGTGTGTGGGGAAGGAGTTTCAGTGTGTCAGGATGGTGTTTCAGTGTGTTTGGGGAAGTGGTTTCAGTGCGTGGGGATTTGTTTCATTGTGTAGGGAAGGGGTTTAAGTGTGTGGTGATGTGTTTCAATATGTTTGGAAGGGGTTTCAGTGTGTGGGGAAGGGTTTTCAGTGTGTGGGGAAGGTGTTTCAATATGTGTGGAAGGGGTTTCAGTGTGTGGGGAAGCGGTTTCAGTCTGTGGGGAAGGTGTTTCAGTGTGTGCAGAAGGGGTTTCAGTGTGTGCGGATGGGGTTTCTGTGTGTGGGGAATGTACTTCAGTGTGTTTGGAAGGGTTTCAGTGTGTGGGGAATGTGTTTCAGTGTGTGGTAAATGGGTATCAGCGTTTTGCGAAGGGTTACAGTAGGTGGGGAAGGGGTTTCAGCGTGTGGGGAATGTGTTTCAGTGTGTGGCGATGTGTTGCAGTGTGTGGGGAAGTTGCTACTGTGTGTGGGAAGTGTTTCAGTGTGTGGGGAAGGTGTTTCAGTGTGTGGGGATGGGTTTCAGTGTGTGGGGAAGGTGTTTCAGTTTGTGCGGAAGGGGTTTCAGTGTGTGGGGAAGGTGTTTTGTTGCGTGGGGAAGGTGTTTCAGTGTGTGGGAAGGGGTTTCAGTGTGTGGGGTAGGTGTTTCAGTGTGTGGGGAAGGTGTTTCTATGTGTGGGAAGGGGTTTCAGTGTGTGGGGAAGTGTTTCAGTGTTTGGGGAAGGGGTTTCAGTGTGTGGGGAAGGGTTTCAGTGTGTGGGGAAAGTGTTTCAGTGTGTGCGGAAGGGGTTTCAATGTGTGGGGAAGGTGTTTCAGTGTGTGGGGAAGGTGTTTCAGTGTGTGGGGTAGGTGTTTCAGTGTTTGGGGAAGCGGTTTCAGTGTGTGAGGAAGCTGTTTCAGTGTGTGAGGAAGGGGTTTCAGTGTTTGGGGAAGGTGTTTCCGTGTGAGGGGTAGGGTACCAGTATGTGGGGAATGGGTTTCAGTGTGTGGGAAAGGTGTTTCAGTGTGGGGGGATGGTATTTCTGTGTGTGGGGAAGGTGTTTCAGTGTGTGGGGAACGTGTTTCAGTGTGTGCGAAAGGGGTTACAGTGTGTAGGGAAGGAGTTTTAGTGTGTGGGAAAGGTGTTTCAGTGTGGGGGGATGGTATTTCTGTGTGTGGGGAAGGTGTTTCAGTGTGTGGGGAACGTGTTTCAGTGTGTGGGGAAGGGGTTACAGTGTGTAGGGAAGGTGTTTTAGTGTGTGGGGATGTGTTTCAGTGTGTGGGGATGTGTTTCAGTGTGTCGGGAAGGGTTTCAGTGTGTGGGGAAGGTGTTTCAGTGTGTGGGGATGGTTTTTAGTGTGTGGGGATGGGTTTCATTGTGTGGGGATGGGTTTCATTGCATGCGGAAGGGGTTTCAGTGTGTGGGGAAGGTGTTTCAGTCTGTGTGGAAGGGGTTTCAGTGTGTGGGGAAGGTGTTTCAGTGTGTGGGGAAGGGGTTTCAGTGTGTGGGGAAGGGTTTCCAGTGTCTGGGGAAGGAGTTTCAGTGTGTGGGGAAGTGTTTCAGTGTGTGGGGAAGCTGTATCAGTGTGTGGGGAAGGGTTTCGTTGTGTGGGGAAGGTGTTTCAGGGCGTGCGGAAGGTGTTTCAATTTGTGGGGAAGGTGTTTCAGTGGATGGGGAAGGTGTTTCAGTGTGTGGGGAAGGGGTTTCAGTGTGTGTGGAAGTTGTTTCAGTGTGTGGGGAAGGTGTTTCAGTGTGTGGCGAAGGGGTTTCAGAGTGTGGGGAAGAGTTTCAGTGTGTGGGGAAGGTGTTTCAGTGTGTGGGGAAGGGTTTCAGTGTGTGGGTAAGTTCTTTCAGTGTGTGCGGAAGGGTTTTCAGTGTGTGGGGAAGGTGTTTCAGTGTGTGGGGAAGGTGTTTCAGTGTGTGGGGAAGGGGTTTCAGTGTGTGGGGAAGCTGTTTCAGTGTGTGGGGAAGGGGTTTCAGTGTTTGGGGAAGGTGTTTCAGTGTGTGGGGTAGGGTTCCAGTGTGTGGGGAAGGGGTTTCAGTGTGTGAGATAGGTGTTCCAGTGTGTGGGGATGGTATTTCGTGGTGTGGGGAACTTGCTTCAGTATGTGTGGAAGGTGTTTAAGTGTCTGGGGATGGGTTTTCAGTGTGTGGGAAAGGTGTTTCAATGTGTGGGGATGTTATTTCAGTGTATGGCGAAGGTGTTTCAGTGTGTGGAGAAGGTGTTTTAGTGTGTGAGGAAGGGGTTTCAGTATGTGGAGAAGGTGTTTCAGTGTGTCGGGATGTGTTTCAGTGTGTGGAGATGTGTTTCTGTGTGTGGGGAAGGTTTTCAGTTTGTGGGGAAGGTGTTTCATTGTGTGGGGATGGGTTTCAGTGTGTGGCGATGGGTTTCAGTGTGTAGGGATGTGTTTCAGTGTGTGGAGATTTGTTTCAGTGTGTGGGGAAGGGGTTTCAGTGTGTGGGGAAGATGTTTCAGTGTGTGGCGAATGCGTTTCAGTGTGTGGGAATTGTGATTCTGTGTGTTTGGAAGGGTTTCAGTGTGTGGGGAATGTGTTTCAGTGTGTGGTGAATGGGTTTCAGTGTTTGGGGAAGGGTTTCAGTTTGTGGGGAAGGGGTTTCAGTGTGTGGGGAAGGTGTTTCAGTGTGTGGGGATGTGTTGCAGTTTATGGGGATGGGGTTTCAGTGAGTGGTGAAGGTGTTTCGGAGAGTGGGGAAGGTGTTTCAGTGTGTGGGGAAGGGTTTCCAGTGTCTGGGGAAGGAGTTTCAGTGTGTGGGGAAGGTGTTACTGTGTGTGGGAAGTGTTTCAGTGTGTGGGGAAGGTGTTTCAGTGTGTGGGGATGGGTTTGAGTGTGTGGGGAAGGTGTTTCAGTTTGTGCGGAAGGGGTTTCAGTGTGTGGGGAAGGTGTTTTGTTGCGTGGGGAAGGTGTTTCAATGTGTGGGAAGGGGTTTCAGTGTGTGGGGTAGGTGTTTCAGTGTGTGGGGAAGGTGTTTCTATGTGTGGAAAGGGGTTTCAGTGTGTGGGGAAGTGTTTCAGTGTTTGGGGAAGGGGTTTCAGTGTGTGGGGAAGGGTTTCAGTGTGTGGGGAAAGTGTTTCAGTGTGTGCGGAAGGGGTTTCAATGTGTGGTGAAGGTGTTTCAGTGTGTGGGGAAGGTGTTTCAGTGTGTGGGGTAGGTGTTTCAGTGTTTGGGGAAGCGGTTTCAGTGTGTGAGGAAGCTGTTTCAGTGTGTGAGGAAGGGGTTTCAGTGTTTGGGGTAGGTGTATCCGTGTGAGGGGTAGGGTTCCAGTATGTGGGGAATGGGTTTCAGTGTGTGGGAAAGGTGTTTCAGTGTGGGGGGATGGTATTTCTGTGTGTGGGGAAGGTGTTTCAGTGTGTGGGGAACGTGTTTCAGTGTGTGGCGAAGGGGTTACAGTGTGTAGGGAAGGAGTTTTAGTATGTGGGAAAGGTGTTTCAGTGTGGGGGGATGGTATTTCTGTGTGTGGGGAAGGTGTTTCAGTGTGTGGGGAACGTGTTTCAGTGTGTGGGGAAGGGGTTACAGTGTGTAGGGAAGGTGTTTTAGTGTGTGGGGATGTGTTTCAGTGTGTGGGGATGTGTTTCAGTGTGTCGGGAAGGGTTTCAGTGTGTGGGGAAGGTGTCTCAGTGTGTGGGGATGGTTTTTAGTGTGTGGGGATGGGTTTCATTGTGTGGGGATGGGTTTCATTGCATGCGGAAGGGGTTTCAGTGTGTGGGGAAGGTGTTTCAGTCTGTGTGGAAGGGGTTTCAGTGTGTGGGGAAGGTGTTTCAGTGTGTGGGGAAGGGGTTTCAGTGTGTGGGGAAGGGTTTCCAGTGTCTGGGGAAGGAGTTTCAGTGTGTGGGGAAGTGTTTCAGTGTGTGGGGAAGCTGTATCAGTGTGTGGGGAAGGGTTTCGTTGTGCGGGGAATGTGTTTCAGGGCGTGCGGAAGGTGTTTCAGTTTGGGGGAAGGTGTTTCAGTGGATGGGGAAGGTGTTTCAGTGTGTGGGGAAGGGGTTTCAGTGTGTGGGGAAGTTGTTTCAGTGTGTGGGGAAGGTGTTTCAGTGTGTGGGGAAGGGGTTTCAGAGTGTGGGGAAGAGTTTCAGTGTGTGGGGAAGGTGTTTCAGTGTGTGGGGAAGGGTTTCAGTGTGTGGGGAAGTTCTTTCAGTGTGTGCGGAAGGGTTTTCAGTGTGTGGGGAAGGTGTTTCAGTGTGTGGGGAAGGTGTTTCAGTGTGTGGGGAAGGGGTTTCAGTGTGTGGGGAAGCTGTTTCAGTGTGTGGGGAAGGGGTTTCAGTGTTTGGGGAAGGTGTTTCAGTGTGTGGGGTAGGGTTCCAGTGTGTGGGGAAGGGGTTTCAGTGTGTGGGATAGGTGTTCCAGTATGTGGGAATGGTATTTCGTGGTGTGGGGAGCTTGCTTCAGTATGTGTGGAAGGTGTTTAAGTGTCTGGGGATGGGTTTTCAGTGTGTGGGAAAGGTGTTTCAATGTGTGGGGATGGTATTTCAGTGTATGGCGAAGGTGTTTCAGTGTGTGGAGAAGGTGTTTTAGTGTGTGAGGAAGGGGTTTCAGTATGTGGGGAAGGTGTTTCAGTGTGTCGGGATGTGTTTCAGTGTGTGGAGATGTGTTTCCGTGTGTGGGGAAGGGTTTCAGTTTGTGGGGAATGTGTTTCAGTGTGTGGGGATGGGTTTCAGTGTGTGGCGATGGGTTTCAGTGTGTGGGGATGTGTTTCAGTGTGTGGAGATTTGTTTCAGTGTGTGGGGAAGGGGTTTCAGTGTGTGGGGAAGGTGTTTCAGTGTGTGGCGAATGCGTTTCAGTGTGTGGGAATTGTGATTCTGTGTGTTTGGAAGGGTTTCAGTGTGTGGGGAATGTGTTTCAGTGTGCGGTGAATGGGTTTCAGTGTTTGGGGAAGGGTTTCAGTGTGTGGGGAAGGGGTTTCAGTGTGTGGGGAAGGTGTTTCAGTGTGTGGGGATGTGTTGCAGTTTATGGGGATGGGGTTTCAGTGAGTGGTGAAGGTGTTTCGGAGAGTGGGGAAGGTGTTTCAGTGTGTGGGGAAGGGTTTCCAGTGTCCGGGGAAGGAGTTTCAGTGTGTGGGGAAGTGTTTCAGTGTGTGGGGAAGGTGTTTCAGTGTGTGGGGATGGGTTTCAGTGTGTGGGGAAGGTGTTTCAGTTTGTGCGGAAGGTGTTTCAGTGTGTGGGGAAGGTGTTTTGTTGCGTGGGGAAGGTGTTTTAGTGTGTGGGAAGGGGTTTCAGTGTGTGGGGTAGGTGTTTCAGTGTGTGGGGAAGGTGTTTCTATGTGTGGGAAGGGGTTTCAGTGTGTGGGGAAGTGTTTCAGTGTTTGGGGAAGGGGTTTCAGTGTGTGGGGAAGGGTTTCAGTGTGTGGGGAAAGTGTTTCAGTGTGTGCGGAAGGGGTTTCAATGTGTGGGGAAGGTGTTTCAGTGTGTGGGGAAGGTGTTTCAGTGTGTGGGGTAGGTGTTTCAGTGTTTGGGGAAGCGGTTTCAGTGTGTGAGGAAGCTGTTTCAGTGTGTGAGGAAGGGGTTTCAGTGTTTGGGGAAGGTGTTTCCGTGTGAGGGGTAGGGTTCCAGTATGTGGGGAATGGGTTTCAGTGTGTGGGAAAGGTGTTTCAGTGTGGGGGGATGGTATTTCTGTGTGTGGGGAAGGTGTTTCAGTGTGTGGGGAACGTGTTTCAGTGTGTGGGGAAGGGGTTACAGTGTGTAGGGAAGGAGTTTTAGTGTGTGGGAAAGGTGTTTCAGTGTGGGGGGATGGTATTTCTGTGTGTGGGGAAGGTGTTTCAGTGTGTGGGGAACGTGTTTCAGTGTGTGGGGAAGGGGTTACAGTGTGTAGGAAAGGTGTTTTAGTGTGTGGGGATGTGTTTCAGTGTGTGGGGATGTGTTTCAGTGTGTCGGGAAGGGTTTCAGTGTGTGGGGAAGGTGTTTCAGTGTGTGGGGATGGTTTTTAGTGTGTGGGGATGGGTTTCATTGTGTGGGGATGGGTTTCAATGCATGCGGAAGGGGTTTCAGTGTGTGGGGAAGGTGTTTCAGTCTGTGTGGAAGGGGTTTCAGTGTGTGGGGAAGGTGTTTCAGTGTGTGGGGAAGGGGTTTCAGTGTGTGGGGAAGGGTTTCCAGTGTCTGGGGAAGGAGTTTCAGTGTGTGGGGAAGTGTTTCCGTGTGTGGGGAAGCTGTATCAGTGTGTGGGGAAGGGTTTCGTTGTGTGGGGAAGGTGTTTCAGGGCGTGCGGAAGGTGTTTCAGTTTGTGGGGAAGGTGTTTCAGTGGATGGGGAAGGTGTTTCAGTGTGTGGGGAAGGGGTTTCAGTGTGTGGGGAAGTTGTTTCAGTGTGTGGGGAAGGTGTTTCCGTGTGTGGCGAAGGGGTTTCAGAGTGTGGGGAAGAGTTTCAGTGTGTGGGGAAGGTGTTTCAGTGTGTGGGGAAGGGTTTCAGTGTGTGGGGAAGTTCTTTCAGTGTGTGCGGAAGGGTTTTCAGTGTGTGGGGAAGGTGTTTCAGTGTGTGGGGAAGGTGTTTCAGTGTGTGGGGAAGGGGTTTCAGTGTGTGGGGAAGCTGTTTCAGTGTGTGGGGAAGGGGTTTCAGTGTTTGGGGAAGGTGTTTCAGTGTGTGGGGTAGGGTTCCAGTGTGTGGGGAAGGGGTTTCAGTGTGTGGGATAGGTGTTCCAGTATGTGGGAATGGTATTTCGTGGTGTGGGGAGCTTGCTTCAGTATGTGTGGAAGGTGTTTAAGTGTCTGGGGATGGGTTTTCAGTGTGTGGGAAAGGTGTTTCAATGTGTGGGGATGGTATTTCAGTGTATGGCGAAGGTGTTTCAGTGTGTGGAGAAGGTGTTTTAGTGTGTGAGGAAGGGGTTTCAGTATGTGGGGAAGGTGTTTCAGTGTGTCGGGATGTGTTTCAGTGTGTGGAGATGTGTTTCCGTGTGTGGGGAAGGGTTTCAGTTTGTGGGGAATGTGTTTCAGTGTGTGGGGATGGGTTTCAGTGTGTGGCGATGGGTTTCAGTGTGTGGGGATGTGTTTCAGTGTGTGGAGATTTGTTTCAGTGTGTGGGGAAGGGGTTTCAGTGTGTGGGGAAGGTGTTTCAGTGTGTGGCGAATGCGTTTCAGTGTGTGGGAATTGTGATTCTGTGTGTTTGGAAGGGTTTCAGTGTGTGGGGAATGTGTTTCAGTGTGCGGTGAATGGGTTTCAGTGTTTGGGGAAGGGTTTCAGTGTGTGGGGAAGGGGTTTCAGTGTGTGGGGAAGGTGTTTCAGTGTGTGGGGATGTGTTGCAGTTTATGGGGATGGGGTTTCAGTGAGTGGTGAAGGTGTTTCGGAGAGTGGGGAAGGTGTTTCAGTGTGTGGGGAAGGGTTTCCAGTGTCCGGGGAAGGAGTTTCAGTGTGTGGGGAAGTGTTTCAGTGTGTGGGGAAGGTGTTTCAGTGTGTGGGGATGGGTTTCAGTGTGTGGGGAAGGTGTTTCAGTTTGTGCGGAAGGTGTTTCAGTGTGTGGGGAAGGTGTTTTGTTGCGTGGGGAAGGTGTTTTAGTGTGTGGGAAGGGGTTTCAGTGTGTGGGGTAGGTGTTTCAGTGTGTGGGGAAGGTGTTTCTATGTGTGGGAAGGGGTTTCAGTGTGTGGGGAAGTGTTTCAGTGTTTGGGGAAGGGGTTTCAGTGTGTGGGGAAGGGTTTCAGTGTGTGGGGAAAGTGTTTCAGTGTGTGCGGAAGGGGTTTCAATGTGTGGGGAAGGTGTTTCAGTGTGTGGGGAAGGTGTTTCAGTGTGTGGGGTAGGTGTTTCAGTGTTTGGGGAAGCGGTTTCAGTGTGTGAGGAAGCTGTTTCAGTGTGTGAGGAAGGGGTTTCAGTGTTTGGGGAAGGTGTTTCCGTGTGAGGGGTAGGGTTCCAGTATGTGGGGAATGGGTTTCAGTGTGTGGGAAAGGTGTTTCAGTGTGGGGGGATGGTATTTCTGTGTGTGGGGAAGGTGTTTCAGTGTGTGGGGAACGTGTTTCAGTGTGTGGGGAAGGGGTTACAGTGTGTAGGGAAGGAGTTTTAGTGTGTGGGAAAGGTGTTTCAGTGTGGGGGGATGGTATTTCTGTGTGTGGGGAAGGTGTTTCAGTGTGTGGGGAACGTGTTTCAGTGTGTGGGGAAGGGGTTACAGTGTGTAGGAAAGGTGTTTTAGTGTGTGGGGATGTGTTTCAGTGTGTGGGGATGTGTTTCAGTGTGTCGGGAAGGGTTTCAGTGTGTGGGGAAGGTGTTTCAGTGTGTGGGGATGGTTTTTAGTGTGTGGGGATGGGTTTCATTGTGTGGGGATGGGTTTCAATGCATGCGGAAGGGGTTTCAGTGTGTGGGGAAGGTGTTTCAGTCTGTGTGGAAGGGGTTTCAGTGTGTGGGGAAGGTGTTTCAGTGTGTGGGGAAGGGGTTTCAGTGTGTGGGGAAGGGTTTCCAGTGTCTGGGGAAGGAGTTTCAGTGTGTGGGGAAGTGTTTCCGTGTGTGGGGAAGCTGTATCAGTGTGTGGGGAAGGGTTTCGTTGTGTGGGGAAGGTGTTTCAGGGCGTGCGGAAGGTGTTTCAGTTTGTGGGGAAGGTGTTTCAGTGGATGGGGAAGGTGTTTCAGTGTGTGGGGAAGGGGTTTCAGTGTGTGGGGAAGTTGTTTCAGTGTGTGGGGAAGGTGTTTCCGTGTGTGGCGAAGGGGTTTCAGAGTGTGGGGAAGAGTTTCAGTGTGTGGGGAAGGTGTTTCAGTGTGTGGGGAAGGGTTTCAGTGTGTGGGGAAGTTCTTTCAGTGTGTGCGGAAGGGTTTTCAGTGTGTGGGGAAGGTGTTTCAGTGTGTGGCGAAGGTGTTTCAGTGTGTGGGGAAGGGGTTTCAGTGTGTGGGGAAGCTGTTTCAGTTTGTGGGGAAGGGGTTTCAGTGTTTGGGGAAGGTGTTTCAGTGTGTGGGGTAGGGTTCCAGTGTGTGGGGAAGGGGTTTCAGTGTGTGGGATAGGTGTTCCAGTGTGTGGGGATGGTATTTCGTGGTGTGGGGAACTTGCTTCAGTATGTGTGGAAGGTGTTTAAGTGTCTGGGGATGGGTTTTCAGTGTGTGGGAAAGGTGTTTCAATGTGTGGGGATGGTATTTCAGTGTATGGCGAAGGTGTTTCAGTGTGTGGAGAAGGTGTTTTAGTGTGTGAGGAAGGGGTTTCAGTATGTGGGGAAGGTGTTTCAGTGTGTCGGGATGTGTTTCAGTGTGTGGAGATGTGTTTCCGTGTGTGGGGAAGGGTTTCAATTTGTGGGGAAGGTGTTTCAGTGTGTGGGGATGGGTTTCAGTGTGTGGCGATGGTTTTCAGTGTGTGGGGATGTGTTTCAGTGTGTGGAGATTTGTTTCAGTGTATGGAGAAGGGGTTTCAATGTGTGGGGAAGGTGTTTCAGTGTGTGGCGAATGCGTTTCAGTGTGTGGGAATTGTGATTCTGTGTGTTTGGAAGGGTTTCAGTGTGTGGCAAATGTGT
Source organism: Heterodontus francisci (assembly GCF_036365525.1). NCBI lineage: Eukaryota > Metazoa > Chordata > Chondrichthyes > Heterodontiformes > Heterodontidae > Heterodontus > Heterodontus francisci. The sequence goes on from NC_090376.1 coordinate 157,364,031, forward strand.
TTCAGTGTGTGGTGAATGGGTTTCAGTGTTTGGGGAAGGGTTTCAGTGTGTGGGGAAGGGGTTTCAGTGTGTGGGGAAGGTGTTTCAGTGTGTGGGGATGTGTTGCAGTTTATGGGGATGGGGTTTCAGTGAGTGGTGGAGGTGTTTCGGAGAGTGGGGAAGGTGTTTCAGTGTGTGGGGAAGGGTTTCCAGTGTCCGGGGAAGGAGTTTCAGTGTGTGGGGAAGTGTTTCAGTGTGTGGGGAAGGTGTTTCAGTGTGTGGGGAAGGGTTTCGGTGTGTGGGGAGGTTGTTTCAGAGTGCGGGGAAGGGGTTTCAGTGGGTGGGGAAGGTGTTTCAGTGTATGGGGAAGGTGTTTCAGTTTGTGGGGAAGTGGTTTCAGTGTGTGGGGAAGTTGTTTCAGTGTGTGGGGAAGGTATTTCAGTGTGTGGGAAAGGGGTTTCCGTGTGTGGGGAAGGGTTTCAGTGTGTGGGGAAGGTGTTTCAGTGTGTGGGGAAGGTTTTCAGTGTGTGGGGAAGATGTTTGTGTTTGCGGAAGGGGTTTCAGTGTGTGGGGAAGGTGTTTCAGTGTGTGGGGAAGGTGTTTCAGTGTGTGGGGAAGGGGTTTCAGTGTGTGGGGATGTGTTTCAGTGCGTGGGGAAGGGGTTTCAGTGTGTGGGGAAGGAGTTTCAGTGTTTGGGGAAGGGTTTCACTGTGTGTGGAAGGGGTTTCAGTGTGTGGGGAAGGAGTTTTAGTGTGTGAGGAAGGGGTTTCAGTATGTGGGGAAGGTGTTTCAGTGTGTCGGGATGTGTTTCAGTGTGTGGAGATGTGTTTCCGTGTGTGGGGAAGGGTTTCAATTTGTGGGGAAGGTGTTTCAGTGTGTGGGGATGGGTTTCAGTGTGTGGCGATGGTTTTCAGTGTGTGGGGATGTGTTTCAGTGTGTGGAGATTTGTTTCAGTGTATGGGGAAGGGGTTTCAATGTGTGGGGAAGGTGTTTCAGTGTGTGGCGAATGCGTTTCAGTGTGTGGGAATTGTGATTCTGTGTGTTTGGAAGGGTTTCAGTGTGTGGCAAATGTGTTTCAGTGTGTGGTGAATGGGTTTCAGTGTTTGGGGAAGGGTTTCAGTGTGTGGGGAAGGGGTTTCAGTGTGTGGGGAAGGTGTTTCAGTGTGTGGGGATGTGTTGCAGTTTATGGGGATGGGGTTTCAGTGAGTGGTGGAGGTGTTTCGGAGAGTGGGGAAGGTGTTTCAGTGTGTGGGGAAGGGTTTCCAGTGTCCGGGGAAGGAGTTTCAGTGTGTGGGGAAGTGTTTCAGTGTGTGGGGAAGGTGTTTCAGTGTGTGGGGAAGGGTTTCGGTGTGTGGGGAGGTTGTTTCAGAGTGCGGGGAAGGGGTTTCAGTGGGTGGGGAAGGTGTTTCAGTGTATGGGGAAGGTGTTTCAGTTTGTGGGGAAGTGGTTTCAGTGTGTGGGGAAGTTGTTTCAGTGTGTGGGGAAGGTATTTCAGTGTGTGGGAAAGGGGTTTCCGTGTATGGGGAAGGGTTTCAGTGTGTGGGGAAGGTGTTTCAGTGTGTGGGGAAGGTTTTCAGTGTGTGGGGAAGATGTTTGTGTTTGCGGAAGGGGTTTCAGTGTGTGGGGAAGGTGTTTCAGTGTGTGGGGAAGGTGTTTCAGAGTGTGGGGAAGGGGTTTCAGTGTGTGGGGATGTGTTTCAGTGCGTGGGGAAGGGGTTTCAGTGTGTGGGGAAGGAGTTTCAGTGTTTGGGGAAGGGTTTCACTGTGTGTGGAAGGGGTTTCAGTGTGTGGGGAAGGAGTTTCAGTGTGTGGGGAAGGTGTTTCAGTGTGTGTGGGGAAGGGGTTTCAGTGTGTGGAGAATTGTTTCAGTATGTGGGGAAGGGGTTTCCGTGTGTGGCGATGTGTTTCAGTGTTTGGGGAAGGTGTTTCAGTGTGTGGGGAAGGTTTTAACTGTGTGCGGAAGGGGTTTCAGTGTGTGGGGAAGATTTTTCAGTATGTGCAGAAGGGGTTTCAGTGTATGGCCAAGGGGTTTCAGTGTGTGGGGAAGGTCTTTCAGTGAGTGCAGAAGGGCGTTCTGTGTGTGGGGAAGGGATTTCAGTGTGTGGGGAATGTGTTTCAGTGTGTTTGGAAGGGTTTCAGTGTGTGGGGAATGTGTTTCAGTGTGTGGTGTATGTGTATCAGTGTTTGGGGAAGGGTTTCAGTGTTTGGGGAAGGGGTTTCAGCTTGTGGGGAAGGTGTTTCAGTGTGCAGCGATGTGTTGCAGTGTGTGGGGATGGCGTTTCAGTGTGTGGGAAAGTGGTTTCAGTGTGTGGGGAAGGGTTTCCAGTGTCTGGGAAAGGAGTTTCAGTGTGTGGGGAAGTGTTTCAGTGTGTGGGGAAGTTGTTTCAGTGTGTGGGGAAGGGTTTCGTCGTGTGGGGAAGGTGTTTCAGGGCATGTGGAAGGGGTTTCAGTGTGTGGGGAAGGTGTTTCAGTGTATGGGGAAGGTGTTTCAGTGTGTGGGGAAGCGGTTTCAGTGTGTGGGGAAGTTGTTTCAGTGTGTGGGGAAGGTATTTCAGTGTGTGGGAAAGGGGTTTCCGTGTGTGGGGAAGGGTTTCAGTGTGTGGGGAAGGTGTTTCAGTGTGTGGGGAAGGTTTTCAGTGTGTGGGGAAGATGTTTGTGTTTGCGGAAGGGGTTTCAGTGTGTGGGGAAGGTGTTTCAGTGTGTGGGGAAGGTGTTTCAGTGTGTGGGGAAGGGGTTTCAGTGTGTGGGGATGTGTTTCAGTGCGTGGGGAAGGGGTTTCAGTGTGTGGGGAAGGAGTTTCAGTGTTTGGGGAAGGGTTTCACTGTGTGTGGAAGGGGTTTCAGTGTGTGGGGAAGGAGTTTCAGTGTGTGGGGAAGGTGTTTCAGTGTGTGTGGGGAAGGGGTTTCAGTGTGTGGAGAATTGTTTCAGTATGTGGGGAAGGGGTTTCCGTGTGTGGCGATGTGTTTCAGTGTTTGGGGAAGGTGTTTCAGTGTGTGGGGAAGGTTTTAACTGTGTGCGGAAGGGGTTTCAGTGTGTGGGGAAGATTTTTCAGTATGTGCAGAAGGGGTTTCAGTGTATGGCCAAGGGGTTTCAGTGTGTGGGGAAGGTCTTTCAGTGAGTGCAGAAGGGCGTTCTGTGTGTGGGGAAGGGATTTCAGTGTGTGGGGAATGTGTTTCAGTGTGTTTGGAAGGGTTTCAGTGTGTGGGGAATGTGTTTCAGTGTGTGGTGTATGTGTATCAGTGTTTGGGGAAGGGTTTCAGTGTTTGGGGAAGGGGTTTCAGCTTGTGGGGAAGGTGTTTCAGTGTGCAGCGATGTGTTGCAGTGTGTGGGGATGGCGTTTCAGTGTGTGGGAAAGTGGTTTCAGTGTGTGGGGAAGGGTTTCCAGTGTCTGGGAAAGGAGTTTCAGTGTGTGGGGAAGTGTTTCAGTGTGTGGGGAAGTTGTTTCAGTGTGTGGGGAAGGGTTTCGTCGTGTGGGGAAGGTGTTTCAGGGCATGTGGAAGGGGTTTCAGTGTGTGGGGAAGGTGTTTCAGTGTATGGGGAAGGTGTTTCAGTGTGTGGGGAAGCGGTTTCAGTGTGTGGGGAAGTTGTTTCATTGTATGGGGAAGGTGTTTCAGTGTGTGGGGAAGGGGTTTCACTGTGTGGGGAAGTTGTTTCAGTGTGTGAGGAATGTGTTTCAGTGTGTGGCGAAGGGGTTTCAGTGTGTGGGGAAGCGTTTCAGTGTGTGGGGAAGGTGCTTCAGTGTGTGGGGAAGGGTTTCAGTGTTTGGGGAAGGTGTTTCAGTGTGTGCGGAAGGGGTTTCAGTGTGTGGGGAAGGTGTTTCAGTGTGTTGGGAAGGTGTTTCAATGTGTGGGGAAGGTGTTTCAGTGTGTGGGGAAGCTGTTTCAGTGTGTGGGGTAGGGGTTTCAGTGTGGGGGGATGGTATTTCTGTGTGTGGGGAAGGTGTTTCAGTGTGTGGGGAACGTGTTTCAGTGTGTGGGGAAGGGGTTACAGTGTGTAGGGAAGGAGTTTTAGTGTGTGGGAAAGGTGTTTCAGTGTGGGGGGATGGTATTTCTGTGTGTGGGGAAGGTGTTTCAGTGTATGGGGAACGTGTTTCAGTGTGTGGGGAAGGGGTTACAGTGTGTAGGGAAGGTGTTTTAGTGTGTGGGGATGTGTTTCAGTGTGTGGGGATGTGTTTCAGTGTGTGGGAAAGGGGTTTCCGTGTGTGGGGAAGGGTTTCAGTGTGTGGGGAAGGTGTTTCAGTGTGTGGGGAAGGTTTTCAGTGTGTGGGGAAGATGTTTGTGTTTGCGGAAGGGGTTTCAGTGTGTGGGGAAGGTGTTTCAGTGTGTGGGGAAGGTGTTTCAGTGTGTGGGGAAGGGGTTTCAGTGTGTGGGGATGTGTTTCAGTGCGTGGGGAAGGGGTTTCAGTGTGTGGGGAAGGAGTTTCAGTGTGTGGGGAAGGGTTTCACTGTGTGTGGAAGGGGTTTCAGTGTGTGGGGAAGGAGTTTCAGTGTGTGGGGAAGGTGTTTCAGTGTGTGTGGGGAAGGGGTTTCAGTGTGTGGGGAATTGTTTCAGTATGTGGGGAAGGGGTTTCCGTGTGTGGCGATGTGTTTCAGTGTTTGGGGAAGGTGTTTCAGTGTGTGGGGAAGGTTTTAACTGTGTGCGGAAGGGGTTTCAGTGTGTGGGGAAGATTTTTCAGTATGTGCAGAAGGGGTTTCAGTGTATGGCCAAGGGGTTTCAGTGTGTGGGGAAGGTCTTTCAGTGAGTGCAGAAGGGGGTTCTGTGTGTGGGGAAGGGATTTCAGTGTGTGGGGAATGTGTTTCAGTGTGTTTGGAAGGGTTTCAGTGTGTGGGGAATGTGTTTCAGTGTGTGGTGTATGTGTATCAGTGTTTGGGGAAGGGTTACAGTGTTTGGGGAAGGGGTTTCAGCTTGTGGGGAAGGTGTTTCAGTGTGCAGCGATGTGTTGCAGTGTGTGGGGATGGCGTTTCAGAGTGTGGGAAAGTGGTTTCAGTGTGTGGGGAAGGGTTTCCAGTGTCTGGGAAAGGAGTTTCAGTGTGTGGGGAAGTGTTTCAGTGTGTGGGGAAGTTGTTTCAGTGTGTGGGGAAGGGTTTCGTCGTGTGGGGAAGGTGTTTCAGGGCATGTGGAAGGGGTTTCAGTGTGTGGGGAAGGTGTTTCAGTGTATGGGGAAGGTGTTTCAGTGTGTGGGGAAGGGGTTTCACTGTGTGGGGAAGTTGTTTCAGTGTGTGAGGAAGGTGTTTCAGTGTGTGGCGAAGGGGTTTCAGTGTGTGGGGAAGCGTTTCAGTGTGTGGGGAAGGTGCTTCAGTGTGTGTGGAAGGGTTTCAGTGTGTGGGGAAGGTGTTTCAGTGTGTGCGGAAGGGGTTTCAGTGTGTGGGGAAGGTGTTTCAGTGTGTTGGGAAGGTGTTTCAATGTGTGGGGAAGGTGTTTCAGTGTGTGGGGAAGCTGTTTCAGTGTGTGGGGTAGGGGTTTCAGTGTGGGGGGATGGTATTTCTGTGTGTGGGGAAGGTGTTTCAGTGTGTGGGGAACGTGTTTCAGTGTGTGGGGAAGGGGTTACAGTGTGTAGGGAAGGAGTTTTAGTGTGTGGGAAAGGTGTTTCAGTGTGGGGGGATGGTATTTCTGTGTGTGGGGAAGGTGTTTCAGTGTGTGGGGAACGTGTTTCAGTGTGTGGGGAAGGGGTTACAGTGTGTAGGGAAGGTGTTTTAGTGTGTGGGGATGTGTTTCAGTGTGTGGGGATGGGTTTCAGTGTGTGGCGATGGTTTTCAGTGTGTGGGGATGTGTTTCAGTGTGTGGAGATTTGTTTCAGTGTGTGGGGAAGGGGTTTCAGTGTGTGGGGAAGGTGTTTCAGTGTGTGGCGAATGCGTTTCAGTGTGTGGGAATTGTGATTCTGTGTGTTTGGAAGGGTTTCAGTGTGTGGCAAATGTGTTTCAGTGTGTGGTGAATGGGTTTCAGTGTTTGGGGAAGGGTTTCAGTGTGTGGGGAAGGGGTTTCAGTGTGTGGGGAAGGTGTTTCAGTGTGTGGGGATGTGTTGCAGTTTATGGGGATGGGGTTTCAGTGAGTGGTGGAGGTGTTTCGGAGAGTGGGGAAGGTGTTTCAGTGTGTGGGGAAGGGTTTCCAGTGTCCGGGGAAGGAGTTTCAGTGTGTGGGGAAGTGTTTCAGTGTGTGGGGAAGGTGTTTCAGTGTGTGGGGAAGGGTTTCGGTGTGTGGGGAGGTTGTTTCAGAGTGCGGGGAAGGGGTTTCAGTGGGTGGGGAAGGTGTTTCAGTGTATGGGGAAGGTGTTTCAGTTTGTGGGGAAGGGGTTTCAGTGTGTGGGGAAGTTGTTTCAGTGTGTGGGGAAGGTGTTTCAGTGTGTGGGAAAGGGGTTTCCGTGTGTGGGGAAGGGTTTCAGTGTGTGGGGAAGGTGTTTCAGTGTGTGGGGAAGGTTTTCAGTGTGTGGGGAAGATGTTTGTGTTTGCGGAAGGGGTTTCAGTGTGTGGGGAAGGAGTTTCAGTGTGTGGGGAAGGTGTTTCAGTGTGTGGGGGGAAGGGGTTTCAGTGTGTGGGGAAGGAGTTTCAGTGTGTGGGGAAGGGTTTCACTGTGTGTGGAAGGGGTTTCAGTGTGTGGGGAAGGAGTTTCAGTGTGTGGGGAAGGTGTTTCAGTGTGTGTGGGGAAGGGGTTTCAGTGTGTGGGGAATTGTTTCAGTATGTGGGGAAGGGGTTTCCGTGTGTGGCGATGTGTTTCAGTGTGTGGCGAAGGGGTTACAGTGTGTAGGGAAGGAGTTTTAGTATGTGGGAAAGGTGTTTCAGTGTGGGGGGATGGTATTTCTGTGTGTGGGGAAGGTGTTTCAGTGTGTGGGGAACGTGTTTCAGTGTGTGGGGAAGGGGTTACAGTGTGTAGGGAAGGTGTTTTAGTGTGTGGGGATGTGTTTCAGTGTGTGGGGATGTGTTTCAGTGTGTCGGGAAGGGTTTCAGTGTGTGGGGAAGGTGTCTCAGTGTGTGGGGATGGTTTTTAGTGTGTGGGGATGGGTTTCATTGTGTGGGGATGGGTTTCATTGCATGCGGAAGGGGTTTCAGTGTGTGGGGAAGGTGTTTCAGTCTGTGTGGAAGGGGTTTCAGTGTGTGGGGAAGGTGTTTCAGTGTGTGGGGAAGGGGTTTCAGTGTGTGGGGAAGGGTTTCCAGTGTCTGGGGAAGGAGTTTCAGTGTGTGGGGAAGTGTTTCAGTGTGTGGGGAAGCTGTATCAGTGTGTGGGGAAGGGTTTCGTTGTGCGGGGAATGTGTTTCAGGGCGTGCGGAAGGTGTTTCAGTTTGGGGGAAGGTGTTTCAGTGGATGGGGAAGGTGTTTCAGTGTGTGGGGAAGGGGTTTCAGTGTGTGGGGAAGTTGTTTCAGTGTGTGGGGAAGGTGTTTCAGTGTGTGGGGAAGGGGTTTCAGAGTGTGGGGAAGAGTTTCAGTGTGTGGGGAAGGTGTTTCAGTGTGTGGGGAAGGGTTTCAGTGTGTGGGGAAGTTCTTTCAGTGTGTGCGGAAGGGTTTTCAGTGTGTGGGGAAGGTGTTTCAGTGTGTGGGGAAGGTGTTTCAGTGTGTGGGGAAGGGGTTTCAGTGTGTGGGGAAGCTGTTTCAGTGTGTGGGGAAGGGGTTTCAGTGTTTGGGGAAGGTGTTTCAGTGTGTGGGGTAGGGTTCCAGTGTGTGGGGAAGGGGTTTCAGTGTGTGGGATAGGTGTTCCAGTATGTGGGAATGGTATTTCGTGGTGTGGGGAGCTTGCTTCAGTATGTGTGGAAGGTGTTTAAGTGTCTGGGGATGGGTTTTCAGTGTGTGGGAAAGGTGTTTCAATGTGTGGGGATGGTATTTCAGTGTATGGCGAAGGTGTTTCAGTGTGTGGAGAAGGTGTTTTAGTGTGTGAGGAAGGGGTTTCAGTATGTGGGGAAGGTGTTTCAGTGTGTCGGGATGTGTTTCAGTGTGTGGAGATGTGTTTCCGTGTGTGGGGAAGGGTTTCAGTTTGTGGGGAATGTGTTTCAGTGTGTGGGGATGGGTTTCAGTGTGTGGCGATGGGTTTCAGTGTGTGGGGATGTGTTTCAGTGTGTGGAGATTTGTTTCAGTGTGTGGGGAAGGGGTTTCAGTGTGTGGGGAAGGTGTTTCAGTGTGTGGCGAATGCGTTTCAGTGTGTGGGAATTGTGATTCTGTGTGTTTGGAAGGGTTTCAGTGTGTGGGGAATGTGTTTCAGTGTGTGGTGAATGGGTTTCAGTGTTTGGGGAAGGGTTTCAGTGTGTGGGGAAGGGGTTTCAGTGTGTGGGGAAGGTGTTTCAGTGTGTGGGGATGTGTTGCAGTTTATGGGGATGGGGTTTCAGTGAGTGGTGAAGGTGTTTCGGAGAGTGGGGAAGGTGTTTCAGTGTGTGGGGAAGGGTTTCCAGTGTCCGGGGAAGGAGTTTCAGTGTGTGGGGAAGTGTTTCAGTGTGTGGGGAAGGTGTTTCAGTGTGTGGGGATGGGTTTCAGTGTGTGGGGAAGGTGTTTCAGTTTGTGCGGAAGGTGTTTCAGTGTGTGGGGAAGGTGTTTTGTTGCGTGGGGAAGGTGTTTTAGTGTGTGGGAAGGGGTTTCAGTGTGTGGGGTAGGTGTTCCAGTGTGTGGGGAAGGTGTTTCTATGTGTGGGAAGGGGTTTCAGTGTGTGGGGAAGTGTTTCAGTGTTTGGGGAAGGGGTTTCAGTGTGTGGGGAAGGGTTTCAGTGTGTGGGGAAAGTGTTTCAGTGTGTGCGGAAGGGGTTTCAATGTGTGGGGAAGGTGTTTCAGTGTGTGGGGAAGGTGTTTCAGTGTGTGGGGTAGGTGTTTCAGTGTTTGGGGAAGCGGTTTCAGTGTGTGAGGAAGCTGTTTCAGTGTGTGAGGAAGGGGTTTCAGTGTTTGGGGAAGGTGTTTCCGTGTGAGGGGTAGGGTTCCAGTATGTGGGGAATGGGTTTCAGTGTGTGGGAAAGGTGTTTCAGTGTGGGGGGATGGTATTTCTGTGTGTGGGGAAGGTGTTTCAGTGTGTGGGGAACGTGTTTCAGTGTGTGGGGAAGGGGTTACAGTGTGTAGGGAAGGAGTTTTAGTGTGTGGGAAAGGTGTTTCAGTGTGGGGGGATGGTATTTCTGTGTGTGGGGAAGGTGTTTCAGTGTGTGGGGAACGTGTTTCAGTGTGTGGGGAAGGGGTTACAGTGTGTAGGAAAGGTGTTTTAGTGTGTGGGGATGTGTTTCAGTGTGTGGGGATGTGTTTCAGTGTGTCGGGAAGGGTTTCAGTGTGTGGGGAAGGTGTTTCAGTGTGTGGGGATGGTTTTTAGTGTGTGGGGATGGGTTTCATTGTGTGGGGATGGGTTTCAATGCATGCGGAAGGGGTTTCAGTGTGTGGGGAAGGTGTTTCAGTCTGTGTGGAAGGGGTTTCAGTGTGTGGGGAAGGTGTTTCAGTGTGTGGGGAAGGGGTTTCAGTGTGTGGGGAAGGGTTTCCAGTGTCTGGGGAAGGAGTTTCAGTGTGTGGGGAAGTGTTTCCGTGTGTGGGGAAGCTGTATCAGTGTGTGGGGAAGGGTTTCGTTGTGTGGGGAAGGTGTTTCAGGGCGTGCGGAAGGTGTTTCAGTTTGTGGGGAAGGTGTTTCAGTGGATGGGGAAGGTGTTTCAGTGTGTGGGGAAGGGGTTTCAGTGTGTGGGGAAGTTGTTTCAGTGTGTGGGGAAGGTGTTTCCGTGTGTGGCGAAGGGGTTTCAGAGTGTGGGGAAGAGTTTCAGTGTGTGGGGAAGGTGTTTCAGTGTGTGGGGAAGGGTTTCAGTGTGTGGGGAAGTTCTTTCAGTGTGTGCGGAAGGGTTTTCAGTGTGTGGGGAAGGTGTTTCAGTGTGTGGCGAAGGTGTTTCAGTGTGTGGGGAAGGGGTTTCAGTGTGTGGGGAAGCTGTTTCAGTTTGTGGGGAAGGGGTTTCAGTGTTTGGGGAAGGTGTTTCAGTGTGTGGGGTAGGGTTCCAGTGTGTGGGGAAGGGGTTTCAGTGTGTGGGATAGGTGTTCCAGTGTGTGGGGATGGTATTTCGTGGTGTGGGGAACTTGCTTCAGTATGTGTGGAAGGTGTTTAAGTGTCTGGGGATGGGTTTTCAGTGTGTGGGAAAGGTGTTTCAATGTGTGGGGATGGTATTTCAGTGTATGGCGAAGGTGTTTCAGTGTGTGGAGAAGGTGTTTTAGTGTGTGAGGAAGGGGTTTCAGTATGTGGGGAAGGTGTTTCAGTGTGTCGGGATGTGTTTCAGTGTGTGGAGATGTGTTTCCGTGTGTGGGGAAGGGTTTCAATTTGTGGGGAAGGTGTTTCAGTGTGTGGGGATGGGTTTCAGTGTGTGGCGATGGTTTTCAGTGTGTGGGGATGTGTTTCAGTGTGTGGAGATTTGTTTCAGTGTATGGAGAAGGGGTTTCAATGTGTGGGGAAGGTGTTTCAGTGTGTGGCGAATGCGTTTCAGTGTGTGGGAATTGTGATTCTGTGTGTTTGGAAGGGTTTCAGTGTGTGGCAAATGTGTTTCAGTGTGTGGTGAATGGGTTTCAGTGTTTGGGGAAGGGTTTCAGTGTGTGGGGAAGGGGTTTCAGTGTGTGGGGAAGGTGTTTCAGTGTGTGGGGATGTGTTGCAGTTTATGGGGATGGGGTTTCAGTGAGTGGTGGAGGTGTTTCGGAGAGTGGGGAAGGTGTTTCAGTGTGTGGGGAAGGGTTTCCAGTGTCCGGGGAAGGAGTTTCAGTGTGTGGGGAAGTGTTTCAGTGTGTGGGGAAGGTGTTTCAGTGTGTGGGGAAGGGTTTCGGTGTGTGGGGAGGTTGTTTCAGAGTGCGGGGAAGGGGTTTCAGTGGGTGGGGAAGGTGTTTCAGTGTATGGGGAAGGTGTTTCAGTTTGTGGGGAAGTGGTTTCAGTGTGTGGGGAAGTTGTTTCAGTGTGTGGGGAAGGTATTTCAGTGTGTGGGAAAGGGGTTTCCGTGTGTGGGGAAGGGTTTCAGTGTGTGGGGAAGGTGTTTCAGTGTGTGGGGAAGGTTTTCAGTGTGTGGGGAAGATGTTTGTGTTTGCGGAAGGGGTTTCAGTGTGTGGGGAAGGTGTTTCAGTGTGTGGGGAAGGTGTTTCAGTGTGTGGGGAAGGGGTTTCAGTGTGTGGGGATGTGTTTCAGTGCGTGGGGAAGGGGTTTCAGTGTGTGGGGAAGGAGTTTCAGTGTTTGGGGAAGGGTTTCACTGTGTGTGGAAGGGGTTTCAGTGTGTGGGGAAGGAGTTTTAGTGTGTGAGGAAGGGGTTTCAGTATGTGGGGAAGGTGTTTCAGTGTGTCGGGATGTGTTTCAGTGTGTGGAGATGTGTTTCCGTGTGTGGGGAAGGGTTTCAATTTGTGGGGAAGGTGTTTCAGTGTGTGGGGATGGGTTTCAGTGTGTGGCGATGGTTTTCAGTGTGTGGGGATGTGTTTCAGTGTGTGGAGATTTGTTTCAGTGTATGGGGAAGGGGTTTCAATGTGTGGGGAAGGTGTTTCAGTGTGTGGCGAATGCGTTTCAGTGTGTGGGAATTGTGATTCTGTGTGTTTGGAAGGGTTTCAGTGTGTGGCAAATGTGTTTCAGTGTGTGGTGAATGGGTTTCAGTGTTTGGGGAAGGGTTTCAGTGTGTGGGGAAGGGGTTTCAGTGTGTGGGGAAGGTGTTTCAGTGTGTGGGGATGTGTTGCAGTTTATGGGGATGGGGTTTCAGTGAGTGGTGGAGGTGTTTCGGAGAGTGGGGAAGGTGTTTCAGTGTGTGGGGAAGGGTTTCCAGTGTCCGGGGAAGGAGTTTCAGTGTGTGGGGAAGTGTTTCAGTGTGTGGGGAAGGTGTTTCAGTGTGTGGGGAAGGGTTTCGGTGTGTGGGGAGGTTGTTTCAGAGTGCGGGGAAGGGGTTTCAGTGGGTGGGGAAGGTGTTTCAGTGTATGGGGAAGGTGTTTCAGTTTGTGGGGAAGTGGTTTCAGTGTGTGGGGAAGTTGTTTCAGTGTGTGGGGAAGGTATTTCAGTGTGTGGGAAAGGGGTTTCCGTGTGTGGGGAAGGGTTTCAGTGTGTGGGGAAGGTGTTTCAGTGTGTGGGGAAGGTTTTCAGTGTGTGGGGAAGATGTTTGTGTTTGCGGAAGGGGTTTCAGTGTGTGGGGAAGGTGTTTCAGTGTGTGGGGAAGGTGTTTCAGAGTGTGGGGAAGGGGTTTCAGTGTGTGGGGATGTGTTTCAGTGCGTGGGGAAGGGGTTTCAGTGTGTGGGGAAGGAGTTTCAGTGTTTGGGGAAGGGTTTCACTGTGTGTGGAAGGGGTTTCAGTGTGTGGGGAAGGAGTTTCAGTGTGTGGGGAAGGTGTTTCAGTGTGTGTGGGGAAGGGGTTTCAGTGTGTGGAGAATTGTTTCAGTATGTGGGGAAGGGGTTTCCGTGTGTGGCGATGTGTTTCAGTGTTTGGGGAAGATGTTTCAGTGTGTGGGGAAGGTTTTAACTGTGTGCGGAAGGGGTTTCAGTGTGTGGGGAAGATTTTTCAGTATGTGCAGAAGGGGTTTCAGTGTATGGCCAAGGGGTTTCAGTGTGTGGGGAAGGTCTTTCAGTGAGTGCAGAAGGGCGTTCTGTGTGTGGGGAAGGGATTTCAGTGTGTGGGGAATGTGTTTCAGTGTGTTTGGAAGGGTTTCAGTGTGTGGGGAATGTGTTTCAGTGTGTGGTGTATGTGTATCAGTGTTTGGGGAAGGGTTTCAGTGTTTGGGGAAGGGGTTTCAGCTTGTGGGGAAGGTGTTTCAGTGTGCAGCGATGTGTTGCAGTGTGTGGGGATGGCGTTTCAGTGTGTGGGAAAGTGGTTTCAGTGTGTGGGGAAGGGTTTCCAGTGTCTGGGAAAGGAGTTTCAGTGTGTGGGGAAGTGTTTCAGTGTGTGGGGAAGTTGTTTCAGTGTGTGGGGAAGGGTTTCGTCGTGTGGGGAAGGTGTTTCAGGGCATGTGGAAGGGGTTTCAGTGTGTGGGGAAGGTGTTTCAGTGTATGGGGAAGGTGTTTCAGTGTGTGGGGAAGCGGTTTCAGTGTGTGGGGAAGTTGTTTCAGTGTGTGGGGAAGGTATTTCAGTGTGTGGGAAAGGGGTTTCGGTGTGTGGGGAAGGGTTTCAGTGTGTGGGGAAGGTGTTTCAGTGTGTGGGGAAGGTTTTCAGTGTGTGGGGAAGATGTTTGTGTTTGCGGAAGGGGTTTCAGTGTGTGGGGAAGGTGTTTCAGTGTGTGGGGAAGGTGTTTCAGTGTGTGGGGAAGGGGTTTCAGTGTGTGGGGATGTGTTTCAGTGCGTGGGGAAGGGGTTTCAGTGTGTGGGGAAGGAGTTTCAGTGTTTGGGGAAGGGTTTCACTGTGTGTGGAAGGGGTTTCAGTGTGTGGGGAAGGAGTTTCAGTGTGTGGGGAAGGTGTTTCAGTGTGTGTGGGGAAGGGGTTTCAGTGTGTGGAGAATTGTTTCAGTATGTGGGGAAGGGGTTTCCGTGTGTGGCGATGTGTTTCAGTGTTTGGGGAAGGTGTTTCAGTGTGTGGGGAAGGTTTTAACTGTGTGCGGAAGGGGTTTCAGTGTGTGGGGAAGATTTTTCAGTATGTGCAGAAGGGGTTTCAGTGTATGGCCAAGGGGTTTCAGTGTGTGGGGAAGGTCTTTCAGTGAGTGCAGAAGGGCGTTCTGTGTGTGGGGAAGGGATTTCAGTGTGTGGGGAATGTGTTTCAGTGTGTTTGGAAGGGTTTCAGTGTGTGGGGAATGTGTTTCAGTGTGTGGTGTATGTGTATCAGTGTTTGGGGAAGGGTTTCAGTGTTTGGGGAAGGGGTTTCAGCTTGTGGGGAAGGTGTTTCAGTGTGCAGCGATGTGTTGCAGTGTGTGGGGATGGCGTTTCAGTGTGTGGGAAAGTGGTTTCAGTGTGTGGGGAAGGGTTTCCAGTGTCTGGGAAAGGAGTTTCAGTGTGTGGGGAAGTGTTTCAGTGTGTGGGGAAGTTGTTTCAGTGTGTGGGGAAGGGTTTCGTCGTGTGGGGAAGGTGTTTCAGGGCATGTGGAAGGGGTTTCAGTGTGTGGGGAAGGTGTTTCAGTGTATGGGGAAGGTGTTTCAGTGTGTGGGGAAGCGGTTTCAGTGTGTGGGGAAGTTGTTTCATTGTATGGGGAAGGTGTTTCAGTGTGTGGGGAAGGGGTTTCACTGTGTGGGGAAGTTGTTTCAGTGTGTGAGGAATGTGTTTCAGTGTGTGGCGAAGGGGTTTCAGTGTGTGGGGAAGCGTTTCAGTGTGTGGGGAAGGTGCTTCAGTGTGTGGGGAAGGGTTTCAGTGTTTGGGGAAGGTGTTTCAGTGTGTGCGGAAGGGGTTTCAGTGTGTGGGGAAGGTGTTTCAGTGTGTTGGGAAGGTGTTTCAATGTGTGGGGAAGGTGTTTCAGTGTGTGGGGAAGCTGTTTCAGTGTGTGGGGTAGGGGTTTCAGTGTGGGGGGATGGTATTTCTGTGTGTGGGGAAGGTGTTTCAGTGTGTGGGGAACGTGTTTCAGTGTGTGGGGAAGGGGTTACAGTGTGTAGGGAAGGAGTTTTAGTGTGTGGGAAAGGTGTTTCAGTGTGGGGGGATGGTATTTCTGTGTGTGGGGAAGGTGTTTCAGTGTATGGGGAACGTGTTTCAGTGTGTGGGGAAGGGGTTACAGTGTGTAGGGAAGGTGTTTTAGTGTGTGGGGATGTGTTTCAGTGTGTGGGGATGTGTTTCAGTGTGTGGGAAAGGGGTTTCCGTGTGTGGGGAAGGGTTTCAGTGTGTGGGGAAGGTGTTTCAGTGTGTGGGGAAGGTTTTCAGTGTGTGGGGAAGATGTTTGTGTTTGCGGAAGGGGTTTCAGTGTGTGGGGAAGGTGTTTCAGTGTGTGGGGAAGGTGTTTCAGTGTGTGGGGAAGGGGTTTCAGTGTGTGGGGATGTGTTTCAGTGCGTGGGGAAGGGGTTTCAGTGTGTGGGGAAGGAGTTTCAGTGTGTGGGGAAGGGTTTCACTGTGTGTGGAAGGGGTTTCAGTGTGTGGGGAAGGAGTTTCAGTGTGTGGGGAAGGTGTTTCAGTGTGTGTGGGGAAGGGGTTTCAGTGTGTGGGGAATTGTTTCAGTATGTGGGGAAGGGGTTTCCGTGTGTGGCGATGTGTTTCAGTGTTTGGGGAAGGTGTTTCAGTGTGTGGGGAAGGTTTTAACTGTGTGCGGAAGGGGTTTCAGTGTGTGGGGAAGATTTTTCAGTATGTGCAGAAGGGGTTTCAGTGTATGGCCAAGGGGTTTCAGTGTGTGGGGAAGGTCTTTCAGTGAGTGCAGAAGGGGGTTCTGTGTGTGGGGAAGGGATTTCAGTGTGTGGGGAATGTGTTTCAGTGTGTTTGGAAGGGTTTCAGTGTGTGGGGAATGTGTTTCAGTGTGTGGTGTATGTGTATCAGTGTTTGGGGAAGGGTTACAGTGTTTGGGGAAGGGGTTTCAGCTTGTGGGGAAGGTGTTTCAGTGTGCAGCGATGTGTTGCAGTGTGTGGGGATGGCGTTTCAGAGTGTGGGAAAGTGGTTTCAGTGTGTGGGGAAGGGTTTCCAGTGTCTGGGAAAGGAGTTTCAGTGTGTGGGGAAGTGTTTCAGTGTGTGGGGAAGTTGTTTCAGTGTGTGGGGAAGGGTTTCGTCGTGTGGGGAAGGTGTTTCAGGGCATGTGGAAGGGGTTTCAGTGTGTGGGGAAGGTGTTTCAGTGTATGGGGAAGGTGTTTCAGTGTGTGGGGAAGGGGTTTCACTGTGTGGGGAAGTTGTTTCAGTGTGTGAGGAAGGTGTTTCAGTGTGTGGCGAAGGGGTTTCAGTGTGTGGGGAAGCGTTTCAGTGTGTGGGGAAGGTGCTTCAGTGTGTGTGGAAGGGTTTCAGTGTGTGGGGAAGGTGTTTCAGTGTGTGCGGAAGGGGTTTCAGTGTGTGGGGAAGGTGTTTCAGTGTGTTGGGAAGGTGTTTCAATGTGTGGGGAAGGTGTTTCAGTGTGTGGGGAAGCTGTTTCAGTGTGTGGGGTAGGGGTTTCAGTGTGGGGGGATGGTATTTCTGTGTGTGGGGAAGGTGTTTCAGTGTGTGGGGAACGTGTTTCAGTGTGTGGGGAAGGGGTTACAGTGTGTAGGGAAGGAGTTTTAGTGTGTGGGAAAGGTGTTTCAGTGTGGGGGGATGGTATTTCTGTGTGTGGGGAAGGTGTTTCAGTGTGTGGGGAACGTGTTTCAGTGTGTGGGGAAGGGGTTACAGTGTGTAGGGAAGGTGTTTTAGTGTGTGGGGATGTGTTTCAGTGTGTGGGGATGGGTTTCAGTGTGTGGCGATGGTTTTCAGTGTGTGGGGATGTGTTTCAGTGTGTGGAGATTTGTTTCAGTGTGTGGGGAAGGGGTTTCAGTGTGTGGGGAAGGTGTTTCAGTGTGTGGCGAATGCGTTTCAGTGTGTGGGAATTGTGATTCTGTGTGTTTGGAAGGGTTTCAGTGTGTGGCAAATGTGTTTCAGTGTGTGGTGAATGGGTTTCAGTGTTTGGGGAAGGGTTTCAGTGTGTGGGGAAGGGGTTTCAGTGTGTGGGGAAGGTGTTTCAGTGTGTGGGGATGTGTTGCAGTTTATGGGGATGGGGTTTCAGTGAGTGGTGGAGGTGTTTCGGAGAGTGGGGAAGGTGTTTCAGTGTGTGGGGAAGGGTTTCCAGTGTCCGGGGAAGGAGTTTCAGTGTGTGGGGAAGTGTTTCAGTGTGTGGGGAAGGTGTTTCAGTGTGTGGGGAAGGGTTTCGGTGTGTGGGGAGGTTGTTTCAGAGTGCGGGGAAGGGGTTTCAGTGGGTGGGGAAGGTGTTTCAGTGTATGGGGAAGGTGTTTCAGTTTGTGGGGAAGGGGTTTCAGTGTGTGGGGAAGTTGTTTCAGTGTGTGGGGAAGGTGTTTCAGTGTGTGGGAAAGGGGTTTCCGTGTGTGGGGAAGGGTTTCAGTGTGTGGGGAAGGTGTTTCAGTGTGTGGGGAAGGTTTTCAGTGTGTGGGGAAGATGTTTGTGTTTGCGGAAGGGGTTTCAGTGTGTGGGGAAGGAGTTTCAGTGTGTGGGGAAGGTGTTTCAGTGTGTGGGGGGAAGGGGTTTCAGTGTGTGGGGAAGGAGTTTCAGTGTGTGGGGAAGGGTTTCACTGTGTGTGGAAGGGGTTTCAGTGTGTGGGGAAGGAGTTTCAGTGTGTGGGGAAGGTGTTTCAGTGTGTGTGGGGAAGGGGTTTCAGTGTGTGGGGAATTGTTTCAGTATGTGGGGAAGGGGTTTCCGTGTGTGGCGATGTGTTTCAGTGTTTGGGGAAGGTGTTTCATTGTGTGGGGAAGGTTTTAACTGTGTGCGGAAGGGGTTTCAGTGTGTGGGGAAGATTTTTCAGTATGTGCAGAAGGGGTTTCAGTGTATGGCCAAGGGGTTTCAGTGTGTGGGGAAGGTCTTTCAGTGAGTGCAGAAGGGGGTTCTGTGTGTGGGGAAGGGATTTCAGTGTGTGGGGAATCTGTTTCAGTGTGTTTGGAAGGTTTTCAGTGTGTGGGGAATGTGTTTCAGTGTGTGGTGTATGTGTATCAGTGTTTGGGGAAGGGTTACAGTGTTTGTGGAAGGGGTTTCAGCTTGTGGGGAAGGTGTTTCAGTGTGCAGCGATGTGTTGCAGTGTGTGGGGATGGCGTTTCAGTGTGTGGGAAAGTGGTTTCAGTGTGTGGGGAAGGGTTTCCAGTGTCTGGGAAAGGAGTTTCAGTGTGTGGGGAAGTGTTTCAGTGTGTGGGGAAGTTGTTTCAGTGTGTGGGGAAGGGTTTCGTCGTGTGGGGAAGGTGTTTCAGGGCATGTGGAAGGGGTTTCAGTGTGTGGGGAAGGTGTTTCAGTGTATGGGGAAGGTGTTTCAGTGTGTGGGGAAGGGGTTTCAGTGTGTGGGGAAGTTGTTTCATTGTATGGGGAAGGTGTTTCAGTGTGTGGGGAAGGGGTTTCACTGTGTGGGGAAGTTGTTTCAGTGTGTGAGGAAGGTGTTTCAGTGTGTGGCGAAGGGGTTTCAGTGTGTGGGGAAGCGTTTCAGTGTGTGGGGAAGGAGCTTCAGTGTGTGGGGAAGGGTTTCAGTGTGTGGGGAAGGTGTTTCAGTGTGTGCGGAAGGGGTTTCAGTGTGTGGGGAAGGTGTTTCAGTGTGTTGGGAAGGTGTTTCAATGTGTGGGGAAGGTGTTTCAGTGTGTGGGGAAGCTGTTTCAGTGTGTGGGGTAGGGGTTTCAGTGTTTGGGGAAGGTGTTTCAGTATGTGGGGTAGGGTTCCAGTGTGTGGGGAAGGGGTTTCAGTGTGTGGGATAGGTGTTCCAGTGTGTGGGGATGGTATTTCATGGTGTGGGGAAGGTGTTTCAGTATGTGTGGAAGGTGTTTTAGTGTTTGAGGAAGGGGTTTCAGTATGTGGGGAAGGTGTTTCAGTGTGTGGGGATGTGTTTCAGTGTGTGGAGATGTGTTTCAATATGTGGGGAAGGGTTTCAGTGTGTGGGGAAGGTGTTTCAGTGTGTGGGGACGGGTTTCAGTGTGAGGCGATGGGTTTCAGTGTGTGGGGATGAGTTGCATTGTTTGCGGAAGGGGTTTCAGTGTGTGGGGAAGGTGTTTCAGTGTGTGGGGAAGGCGTTTCAGTGTGTGGGGAAGGGGTTTCATTGTGTGGGAATTGTGATTCTGTGTGTTTGGAAGATTTTCAGTGTGTGGGGAATGTGTTTCAGTGTGTGGTGAATGGGTTTCAGTGTTTGGGGAAGGGTTTCAGTGTGTGGGGAAGGGGTTTCAGTGTGTGGGGAAGGTGTTTTAGTGTGTGGGGATGTGTTAGAGTTTATGGGGATGGTGTTTCAGTATGTGGGGAAGATGTTTCAGAGAGTGAGGAAGGGGTTTCAGTGTGTGGGGAAGGGTTTCCAGTGTCCAGGGAAGGAGTTTCAGTTTGTGGGGAAGTGTTTCAGTGTGTGGGGAAGGTGTTTCAGTGTGTGGGGAAAGGTTTCGGTGTGTGGCAAAGGTGTTTCAGAGTGTGCGGAAGGGGTTTCAGTGTGTGGGGAAGGTGTTTCAGTGTATGGGGAAGGTGTTTCAGTTTGTGGGGAAGGGGTTTCCGTGTGTGGGGAAGTTGTTTCAGTGTGTGGGGAAGGTGTTTCAGTGTGTGGGGAAGGGGTTTCCGTGTGTGGGGAAGGGTTTCAGTGTGTGGGGAAGGTGTTTCAGTGTGTGGGGAAGGTTTTCAGTGTGTGTGGAAGATGTTTCAGTGTATGTGGAAGGTGTTTCGGTGTGTGGGGAAGGTGTTTCAGTGTGTGGGGAAGGTGTTTCAGTGTGTGGGGAAAGGGTTTTAGTGTGTGGGGATGTGTTTCAGTGTGTGGGTAAGGCGTTTCAGTATGTGGGGAAGGTGTTTCAGTGTGTCGGGATGTGTTTCAGTGTGTGGAGATGTGTTTCCGTGTGTGGGGAAGGGTTTCAGTTTGTGGGGAAGGTGTTTCAGTGTGTGGGGATGGGTTTCAGTGTGTGGCGATGGGTTTTAGTGTGTGGGGATGTGTTTCAGTGTGTGGAGATTTGTTTCAGTGTGTGGGGAAGGGGTTTCAGTGTGTGGGGGGAAGGGGTTTCAGTGTGTGGGGAAGGAGTTTCAGTGTGTGGGGAAGGGTTTCACTGTGTGTGGAAGGGGTTTCAGTGTGTGGGGAAGGAGTTTCAGTGTGTGGGGAAGGTGTTTCAGTGTGTGTGGGGAAGGGGTTTCAGTGTGTGGGGAATTGTTTCAGTATGTGGGGAAGGGGTTTCCGTGTGTGGCGATGTGTTTCAGTGTTTGGGGAAGGTGTTTCATTGTGTGGGGAAGGTTTTAACTGTGTGCGGAAGGGGTTTCAGTGTGTGGGGAAGATTTTTCAGTATGTGCAGAAGGGGTTTCAGTGTATGGCCAAGGGGTTTCAGTGTGTGGGGAAGGTCTTTCAGTGAGTGCAGAAGGGGGTTCTGTGTGTGGGGAAGGGATTTCAGTGTGTGGGGAATCTGTTTCAGTGTGTTTGGAAGGTTTTCAGTGTGTGGGGAATGTGTTTCAGTGTGTGGTGTATGTGTATCAGTGTTTGGGGAAGGGTTACAGTGTTTGTGGAAGGGGTTTCAGCTTGTGGGGAAGGTGTTTCAGTGTGCAGCGATGTGTTGCAGTGTGTGGGGATGGCGTTTCAGTGTGTGGGAAAGTGGTTTCAGTGTGTGGGGAAGGGTTTCCAGTGTCTGGGAAAGGAGTTTCAGTGTGTGGGGAAGTGTTTCAGTGTGTGGGGAAGTTGTTTCAGTGTGTGGGGAAGGGTTTCGTCGTGTGGGGAAGGTGTTTCAGGGCATGTGGAAGGGGTTTCAGTGTGTGGGGAAGGTGTTTCAGTGTATGGGGAAGGTGTTTCAGTGTGTGGGGAAGGGGTTTCAGTGTGTGGGGAAGTTGTTTCATTGTATGGGGAAGGTGTTTCAGTGTGTGGGGAAGGGGTTTCACTGTGTGGGGAAGTTGTTTCAGTGTGTGAGGAAGGTGTTTCAGTGTGTGGCGAAGGGGTTTCAGTGTGTGGGGAAGCGTTTCAGTGTGTGGGGAAGGAGCTTCAGTGTGTGGGGAAGGGTTTCAGTGTGTGGGGAAGGTGTTTCAGTGTGTGCGGAAGGGGTTTCAGTGTGTGGGGAAGGTGTTTCAGTGTGTTGGGAAGGTGTTTCAATGTGTGGGGAAGGTGTTTCAGTGTGTGGGGAAGCTGTTTCAGTGTGTGGGGTAGGGGTTTCAGTGTTTGGGGAAGGTGTTTCAGTATGTGGGGTAGGGTTCCAGTGTGTGGGGAAGGGGTTTCAGTGTGTGGGATAGGTGTTCCAGTGTGTGGGGATGGTATTTCATGGTGTGGGGAAGGTGTTTCAGTATGTGTGGAAGGTGTTTTAGTGTTTGAGGAAGGGGTTTCAGTATGTGGGGAAGGTGTTTCAGTGTGTGGGGATGTGTTTCAGTGTGTGGAGATGTGTTTCAATATGTGGGGAAGGGTTTCAGTGTGTGGGGAAGGTGTTTCAGTGTGTGGGGACGGGTTTCAGTGTGAGGCGATGGGTTTCAGTGTGTGGGGATGAGTTGCATTGTTTGCGGAAGGGGTTTCAGTGTGTGGGGAAGGTGTTTCAGTGTGTGGGGAAGGCGTTTCAGTGTGTGGGGAAGGGGTTTCATTGTGTGGGAATTGTGATTCTGTGTGTTTGGAAGATTTTCAGTGTGTGGGGAATGTGTTTCAGTGTGTGGTGAATGGGTTTCAGTGTTTGGGGAAGGGTTTCAGTGTGTGGGGAAGGGGTTTCAGTGTGTGGGGAAGGTGTTTTAGTGTGTGGGGATGTGTTAGAGTTTATGGGGATGGTGTTTCAGTATGTGGGGAAGATGTTTCAGAGAGTGAGGAAGGGGTTTCAGTGTGTGGGGAAGGGTTTCCAGTGTCCAGGGAAGGAGTTTCAGTTTGTGGGGAAGTGTTTCAGTGTGTGGGGAAGGTGTTTCAGTGTGTGGGGAAAGGTTTCGGTGTGTGGCAAAGGTGTTTCAGAGTGTGCGGAAGGGGTTTCAGTGTGTGGGGAAGGTGTTTCAGTGTATGGGGAAGGTGTTTCAGTTTGTGGGGAAGGGGTTTCCGTGTGTGGGGAAGTTGTTTCAGTGTGTGGGGAAGGTGTTTCAGTGTGTGGGGAAGGGGTTTCCGTGTGTGGGGAAGGGTTTCAGTGTGTGGGGAAGGTGTTTCAGTGTGTGGGGAAGGTTTTCAGTGTGTGTGGAAGATGTTTCAGTGTATGTGGAAGGTGTTTCGGTGTGTGGGGAAGGTGTTTCAGTGTGTGGGGAAGGTGTTTCAGTGTGTGGGGAAAGGGTTTTAGTGTGTGGGGATGTGTTTCAGTGTGTGGGTAAGGCGTTTCAGTATGTGGGGAAGGTGTTTCAGTGTGTCGGGATGTGTTTCAGTGTGTGGAGATGTGTTTCCGTGTGTGGGGAAGGGTTTCAGTTTGTGGGGAAGGTGTTTCAGTGTGTGGGGATGGGTTTCAGTGTGTGGCGATGGGTTTTAGTGTGTGGGGATGTGTTTCAGTGTGTGGAGATTTGTTTCAGTGTGTGGGGAAGGGGTTTCAGTGTGTGGGGAAGGTGTTTCAGTGTGTGGCGAATGCGTTTCAGTGTGTGGGAATTGTGATTCTGTGTGTTTGGAAGGGTTTCAGTGTGTGGGGAATGTGTTTCAGTGTGTGGTGAATGGGTGTCAGTGTTTGGGGAAGGGTTTCAGTGTGTGGGGAAGGGGTTTCAGTGTGTGGGGAAGGTGTTTCAGTGTGTGGGGATGTGTTGCAGTTTATGGGGATGGGGTTTCAGTGAGTGGTGAAGGTGTTTCGGAGAGTGGGGAAGGTGTTTCAGTGTGTGGGGAAGGGTTTCCAGTGTCCGGGGAAGGAGTTTCAGTGTGTGGGGAAGTGTTTCAGTGTGTGAGGAAGGTGTTTCAGTGCGTGGGGATGGGTTTCAGTGTGTGGGGAAGGTGTTTCAGTTTGTGCGGAAGGGGTTTCAGTGTGTGGGGAAGGTGTTTTGTTGCGTGGGGAAGGTGTTTCAGTGTGTGGGAAGGGGTTTCAGTGTGTGGGGTAGGTGTTTCAGTGTGTGGGGAAGGTGTTTCTATGTGTGGGAAGGGGTTTCAGTGTGTGGGGAAGTGTTTCAGTGTTTGGGGAAGGGGTTTCAGTGTGTGGGGAAGGGTTTCAGTGTGTGGGGAAAGTGTTTCAGTGTGTGCGGAAGGGGTTTCAATGTGTGGGGAAGGTGTTTCAGTGTGTGGGGAAGGTGTTTCAGTGTGTGGGGTAGGTGTTTCAGTGTTTGGGGAAGCGGTTTCAGTGTGTGAGGAAGCTGTTTCAGTGTGTGAGGAAGGGGTTTCAGTGTTTGGGGAAGGTGTTTCCGTGTGAGGGGTAGGGTTCCAGTATGTGGGGAATGGGTTTCAGTGTGTGGGAAAGGTGTTTCAGTGTGGGGGGATGGTATTTCTGTGTGTGGGGAAGGTGTTTCAGTGTGTGGGGAACGTGTTTCAGTGTGTGGGGAAGGGGTTACAGTGTGTAGGGAAGGAGTTTTAGTGTGTGGGAAAGGTGTTTCAGTGTGGGGGGATGGTATTTCTGTGTGTGGGGAAGGTGTTTCAGTGTGTGGGGAACGTGTTTCAGTGTGTGGGGAAGGGGTTACAGTGTGTAGGGAAGGTGTTTTAGTGTGTGGGGATGGTTTTTAGTGTGTGGGGATGGGTTTCATTGTGTGGGGATGGGTTTCAATGCATGCGGAAGGGGTTTCAGTGTGTGGGGAAGGTGTTTCAGTCTGTGTGGAAGGGGTTTCAGTGTGTGGGGAAGGTGTTTCAGTGTGTGCGGAAGGGTTTTCAGTGTGTGGGGAAGGTGTTTCAGTGTGTGGGGAAGGTGTTTCAGTGTGTGGGGAAGGGGTTTCAGTGTGTGGGGAAGCTGTTTCAGTGTGTGGGGAAGGGGTTTCAGTGTTTGGGGAAGGTGTTTCAGTGTGTGGGGTAGGGTTCCAGTGTGTGGGGAAGGGGTTTCAGTGTGTGGGATAGGTGTTCCAGTGTGTGGGGATGGTATTTCGTGGTGTGGGGAACTTGCTTCAGTATGTGTGGAAGGTGTTTAAGTGTCTGGGGATGGGTTTTCAGTGTGTGGGAAAGGTGTTTCAATGTGTGGGGATGGTATTTCAGTGTATGGCGAAGGTGTTTCAGTGTGTGGAGAAGGTGTTTTAGTGTGTGAGAAACGGGTTTCAGTATGTGGGGAAGGTGTTTCAGTGTGTCGGGATGTGTTTCAGTGTGTGGAGATGTGTTTCCGTGTGTGGGGAAGGGTTTCAGTTTGTGGGGAAGGTGTTTCAGTGTGTGGGGATGGGTTTCAGTGTGTGGCGATGGTTTTCAGTGGGTGGGGATGTGTTTCAGTGTGTGGAGATTTGTTTCAGTGTGTGGGGAAGGGGTTTGAGTGTGTGGGGAAGGTGCTTCAGTGTGTGGCGAATGCGTTTCAGTGTGTGGGAATTGTGATTCTGTGTGTTTGGAAGGGTTTCAGTGTGTGGGGAATGTGTTTCAGTGTGTGGTGAATGGGTTTCAGTGTTTGGGGAAGGGTTTCAGTGTGTGGGGAAGGGGTTTCAGTGTGTGGGGAAGGTGTTTCAGTGTGTGGGGATGTGTTGCAGTTTATGGGGATGGGGTTTCAGTGAGTGGTGAAGGTGTTTCGGAGAGTGGGGAAGGTGTTTCAGTGTGTGGGGAAGGGTTTCCAGTGTCCGGGGAAGGAGTTTCAGTGTGTGGGGAAGTGTTTCAGTGTGTGGGGAAGGTGTTTCAGTGTGTGGGGAAGGGTTTCGGTGTGTGGGGAGGTTGTTTCAGAGTGTGGGGAAGGGGTTTCAGTGGGTGGGGAAGGTGTTTCAGTGTATGGGGAAGGTGTTTCAGTTTGTAGGGAAGGGGTTTCAGTGTGTGGGGAAGTTGTTTCAGTGTGTGGGGAAGGTGTTTCAGTGTGTGGGAAAGGGGTTTCCGTGTGTGGGGAAGGGTTTCAGTGTGTGGGGAAGGTGTTTCAGTGTGTGGGGAAGGTTTTCAGTGTGTGGGGAAGATGTTTGTGTTTGCGGAAGGGGTTTCAGTGTGTGGGGAAGGTGTTTCACTGTGTGGGGAAGGTGTTTCAGTGTGTGGGGAAGGGTTTCAGTGTGTGGGGATGTGTTTCAGTGCGTGGGGAAGGGGTTTCAGTGTGTGGGGAAGGAGTTTCAGTGTGTGGGGAAGGTGTTTCAGTGTGTGGGGGGAAGGGGTTTCAGTGTGTGGGGAAGGAGTTTCAGTGTGTGGGGAAGGGTTTCACTGTGTGTGGAAGGGGTTTCAGTGTGTGGGGAAGGAGTTTCAGTGTGTGGGGAAGGTGTTTCAGTGTGTGTGGGGAAGGGGTTTCAGTGTGTGGGGAATTGTTTCAGTATGTGGGGAAGGGGTGTCCGTGTGTGGCGATGTGTTTCAGTGTTTGGGGAAGGTGTTTCAGTGTGTGGGAAAGGTTTTAACTGTGTGCGGAAGGGGTTTCAGTGTGTGGGGAAGATTTTTCAGTATGTGCAGAAGGGGTTTCAGTGTATGGCGAAGGGGTTTCAGTGTGTGGGGAAGGGATTTCAGTGTGTGGGGAATGTGTTTCAGTGTGTTTGGAAGGGTTTCAGTGTGTGGGGAATGTGTTTCAGTGTGTGGTGTATGTGTATCAGTGTTTGGGGAAGGGTTACAGTGTTTGGGGAAGGGGTTTCAGCTTGTGGGGAAGGTGTTTCAGTGTGCAGCGATGTGTTGCAGTGTGTGGGGATGGCGTTTCAGTGTGTGGGGAAGGTGTTTCAGTGTGTGGGAAAGGGGTTTCAGTGTGTGGGGAAGGGTTTCCAGTGTCTGGGAAAGGAGTTTCAGTGTGTGGGGAAGTGTTT
Organism: Heterodontus francisci; assembly: GCF_036365525.1. NCBI lineage: Eukaryota > Metazoa > Chordata > Chondrichthyes > Heterodontiformes > Heterodontidae > Heterodontus > Heterodontus francisci. The sequence goes on from NC_090376.1 coordinate 157,389,146, forward strand.
CAGTGTGTGGGGAAGTTGTTTCAGTGTGTGGGAAAGGGTTTCGTCGTGTGGGGAAGGTGTTTCAGGGCATGTGGAAGGGGTTTCAGTGTGTGGGGAAGGTGTTTCAGTGTATGGGGAAGGTGTTTCAGTGTGTGGGGAAGGGGTTTCAGTGTGTGGGGAAGTTGTTTCATTGTATGGGGAAGGTGTTTCAGTGTGTGGGGAAGGGGTTTCACTGTGTGGGGAAGTTGTTTCAGTGTGTGAGGAAGGTGTTTCAGTGTGTGGCGAAGGGGTTTCAGTGTGTGGGGAAGCGTTTCAGTGTGTGGGGAAGGTGCTTCAGTGTGTGGGGAAGGGTTTCAGTGTGTGGGGAAGGTGTTTCAGTGTGTGCGGAAGGGGTTTCAGTGTGTGGGGAAGGTGTTTCAGTGTGTTGGGAAGGTGTTTCAGTGTGTGGGGAAGGTGTTTCTGTGTGTGGGGAAGCTGTTTCAGTGTGTGGGGTAGGGGTTTCAGTGTTTGGGGAAGGTGTTTCAGTATGTGGGGTAGGGTTCCAGTGTGTGGGGAAGGGGTTTCAGTGTGTGGGATAGGTGTTCCAGTGTGTGGGGATGGTATTTCATGGTGTGGGGAAGGTGTTTCAGTATGTGTGGAAGGTGTTTAAGTGTCTGGGGATGGGGATTCTGTGTGTGGGAAAGGTGTTTCAGTGTGTGGGGATGGTATTTCAGTGTATGGCGAAGGTGTTTCAGTGTGTGGGGAAGGTGTTTTAGTGTTTGAGGAAGGGGTTTCAGTATGTGGGGAAGGTGTTTCAGTGTGTGGGGATGTGTTTCAGTGTGTGGAGATGTGTTTCAATATGTGGGGAAGGGTTTCAATGTGTGGGGAAGGTGTTTCAGTGTGTGGGGACGGGTTTCAGTGTGTGGCGATGGGTTTCAGTGTGTGGGGATGAGTTGCATTGTTTGCGGAAGGGGTTTCAGTGTGTGGGGAAGGTGTTTCAGTGTGTGGGGAAGGCGTTTCAGTGTGTGGGGAAGGGGTTTCATTGTGTGTGGAATTGTGATCCTGTGTGTTTGGAAGATTTTCAGTGTGTGGGGAATGTGTTTCAGTGTGTGGTGAATGGGTTTCAGTGTTTGGGGAAGGGTTTCAGTGTGTGGGGAAGGGGTTTCAGTGTGTGGGGAAGGTGTTTTAGTGTGTGGGGATGTGTTAGAGTTTATGGGGATGGTGTTTCAGTGTGTGGGGAAGATGTTTCAGAGAGTGAGGAAGGGGTTTCAGTGTGTGGGGAAGGGTTTCCAGTGTCCAGGGAAGGAGTTTCAGTTTGTGGGGAAGTGTTTCAGTGTGTGGCGAAGGTGTTTCAGTGTGTGGGGAAAGGTTTCGGTGTGTGGCAAAGGTGTTTCAGAGTGTGTGGAAGGGGTTTCAGTGTGTGGGGAAGGTGTTTCAGTGTATGGGGAAGGTGTTTCAGTTTGTGGGGAAGGGGTTTCAGTGTGTGGGGAAGTTGTTTCAGTGTGTGGGGAAGGTGTTTCAGTGTGTGGGGAAGGGGTTTCCGTGTGTGGGGAAGGGTTTCAGTGTGTGGGGAAGGTGTTTCAGTGTGTGGGGAAGGTTTTCAGTGTGTGTGGAAGATGTTTCAGTGTATGTGGAAGGTGTTTCGGTGTGTGGGGAAGGTGTTTCAGTGTGTGGGGAAGGTGTTTCAGTGTGTGGGGAAAGGGTTTTAGTGTGTGGGGATGTGTTTCAGTGTGTGGGTAAGGGGTTTCAGTGTGTGTAAGGGTTTTACTGTGTGTGGAAGGGGTTTCAGTTTGTGGGGAAGGAGTTTCAGTGTGTGGGGAAGGTGTTTCAGTATGTGTAGGGAAGGGGTTTCAGTGTGTGGGGAATGTGTTTCAGTGTGTGGCGATGCGTTTCAGTGTGTGGGGAAGGTGTTTCAGTTTGTGGGGAAGGTGCTACAGTGTGTGGTAAGTGTTTCAGTGTGTGGGCAAGGTGTTTCAGTGTGTGGGGATGGGTTTCAGTGTGTGGGGAAGGTGTTTCAGTGTGTGTGGAAGGGGTTTCAGCGTGTGGGGAATGTGTTTTGTTGCGTGGGGAAGGTGTTTCAGTGTGGGGGGAAGGGGTTTCAGTGTGTGGGGTAGGTGTTTCAGTGTGTGCGGAAGGGGTTTCAGTGTGTGGGGAAGTGTTTCAGTTTGTGGGGAAGGGGTTTCAGTGTGTGGGGAAGGGTTTCAGTGTGTGGGGAAGGTGTTTCAGTGTGTGCAGAATAGGTTTCAGTGTGTGGGGAAGGTGTTTCAGTGTGTGGGGAAGTGTTTCAGTGTGTGGGGAAGGGGTTTCAGTGAGTGGGGAAGGGTTTCAGTGTGTGAGGAAGGGGTTTCAGTGTGTGGGGAAGGGTTTCAGTGTGTGGGGAAGGTGTTTCAGTGTGTGCAGAATAGGTTTCAGTGTGTGGGGAAGATGTTTCAGTGTGTGGGGAAGGTGTTTCAGTGTGTGGGGTAAGTGTTTCAGTGTTTGGGGAAGCGGTTTCAGTTTTTGAGGAAGCTGTTTCAGTGTGTGGGGAAGGGGTTTCAGTGTTTGGGGAAGGTGTTTCAGTGTGTGGGGTCGGGTTCCAGTATGTGGGGAATGGTTTTCAGTGTGTGGGAAAGGTGTTTCAGTGTGGGGGGATGGTATTTCTGTGTGTGGAGAAGGTGTTTCAGTGTGTGGGGAACGTGTTTCAGTGTGTGGGGAAGGGGTTACAGTGTGTAGGGAAGGTGTTTTAGTGTGTGGGGATGACTTTCAGTGTGTGGAGATGTGTTTCAGTGTGTCGGGATGGGTTTCAGTGTGTGGGGAAGGTGTTTCAGTGTGTGGGGATGGTTTTCAATGTGTGGGGATGGGTTTCATTGTGTGGGGATGGGTTTCATTGTATGCGGAAGGGGTTTCGGTGTGTGGGGAAGGTGTTTCAGTCTGTGTTGAAGGGGTTTCAGTGTGTGGGGAAGGTGTTTCAGTGTGTGGGGAAGGGGTTTCAGTGTGTGGGGAAGAGTTTCCAGTGTCTGGGGAAGGAGTTTCATTGTGTGGGGAAGTGTTTCAGTGTGTGGGGAAGGTGCATCAGTGTGTGGGGAAGGGTTTCGTTGTGTGGGGAAGGTGTTTCACGGCGTGCGGAAGGTATTTCAGTTTGTGGGGAAGGTGTTTCAGTGGATGGGGAAGGTGTTTCAGTGTGTGGGCAAGGGGTTTCAGTGTGTGGGGAAGTTGTTTCAGTGTGTGGGGAAGGTGTTTCAGTGTGTGGGGAAGGGTTTCAGTGTGTGGGGAAGGTGTTTCAGTGTGTGCGGAAGGGTTTTCAGTGTGTGGGGTAGGTGTTTCAGTGTGTGGGGAAGGTGTTTCAGTGTGTGGGGAAGGGGTTTCAGTGTGTGGGGAAGCTGTTGCAGTGTGTGGGGAAGGGTTTTCAGTGTTTGGGGAAGGTGTTTCAATGTGTGGGGTGGGGTTCCAGTGTGTAGGGAAGTGGTTTCAGTGTGTGGGATATGTGTTCCAGTGTGTGGGGATGGTATTTCATGGTGTGGGGAAGGTGTTTCAGTGTGTGGGGAAGGGGTTTCCGTGTGTGGGGAAGGGTTTCAGTGTGTGGGGAAGGTGTTTCAGTGTGTGGGGAAGGTGTTTCAGTGTGTGGGGAAGGGGTTTTAGTGTGTGGGGATGTGTTTCAGTGCGTGGGGAAGCGGTGTCAGTGTGTGGGGAAGGGTTTCACTGTGTGTGGAAGGGGTTTCAGTGAGTGGGGAAGGAGTTTCAGTGTGTGGGGAAGGTATTTCAGTGTGTGTGGGGAAGGGGTTACAGTGTTTGGGGAATTGTTTCAGTGTGTGGGGAAGGGGTTTCTGTGTGTGCGGATGTGTTTCAGTGTGTGGGGATGTGTTTCAGTGTGTGGGGAAGGTTTTAACTGTGTGCAGAATGGGTTTCAGTGTGTGGGGAAGGGGTTTCAGTGTGTGGGAAAGATTTGTCAGTATGTGCGGAAGGGGTTTCAGTGTATGGGGAAGGGGTTTCAGTGTGTGGGGAAGGTCTTTCAGTGAGTGCAGAAGGGGGTTCAGTGTGTGGGGAAGGGATTTCAGTGTGTGTGGAATGTGTTTCAGTGTGTTTGGAAGGGTTTCAGTGTGTGGGGAATGTGTTTCAGTGTGTGGTGAATGTGTATCAGTGTTTGGGGAAGGGTTACAGTGTTCGGGGAAGGGGTTTCAGCGTGTGGGGAAGGTGTTTCAGTGTGCGGCGATGTGTTGCAGTGTGTGGGGATGGCGTTTCAGTGTGTGGGGAAGGTGTTTCAGTGTGAGGGGAAGGGGTTTCAGTGTGTGGGGAAGGGTTTCCAGTGTGTGGGGACGGTGTTTCAGTGTGTGGGGAAGGGTTTCGTTGTGTGGGGAGTGTGTTTCAGTGCATGTGGAAGGGGTTTCAGTTTGTGTGGAAGGTGATTCAGTGTATGGGGAAGGTGTTTCAGTGTGTGGGGAAGGGGTTTCAGTGTGTGGGGAAGTTGTTTCAGTGTGTGGGGAAGGTGTTTCAGTGTGTAGGGAAGGGGTTTCAGTGTGTGGGGAAGAGTTTCAGTGTGTGGGGAAGGTGTTTCAGTGTGTGGGGAAGGGTTTCAGTGTGTGGGAAAGCTGTTTCAGTGTGTGGGGATGGTATTTCAGTGCATGGTGAAGGTGTTTCAGTGTGTGGGGAAGGTGTTTTAGTGTGTGAGGAAGGGGTTTCAGTATGTGGGGAAGGTGTTTCAGTGTGTGGGGATGTGTTTCAGTGTGTGGAGATGTGTTTCAGTGTGTGGGGAAGGGTTTCAGTGTGTGGGGAATGTGTTTCAGTGTGTGGGGATGGGTTTCAGTGTGTGGCAATGGGTTTCAGTGTGAGGGGATGAGTTGCATTGTATGCTGAAGGGGTTTCAGTGTGTGGGGAAGGTGTTTCAGTGTGTGGGGAAGGCGTTTCAGTGTGTGGGAATTGTGATTCTGTGTGTTTGGAAGGGTTTCAGTGCGTGTGGAATGTGGTTCAGTGTGTGGTGACTGGGTTTCAGTGTTTGGGGAAGGGTTTCAGTGTGTCGGGAAGGGGTTTCAGTGTGTGGGGAAGGGGTTTCAGTGTGTGGGGATGTGTTGCAGTTTATGGGGATGGGGTTTCAGTGTGTGGGGAAGGTGTTTCAGAGAGTGGGGAAGGAGTTTCAGAGTATGGCGAAGGGTTTCCAGTGTCCGGGGAAGGAGTTTCAGTGTGTGGGGAAGTGTTTCAGTGTGTGGGGAAGGTGTTTCAGTGTGTGGGGAAGGGTTTTGGTGTGTGGGGAGGGTGTTTCAGAGTGTGCGGAAGGGGTTTCAGAGGGTGGGGAAGGTGTTTCAGTGTGTGGGGAAGGTGTTTCAGTTTGTGGGGAAGGGGTTTCAGTGTGTGGGGAAGTTGTTTCAGTGTGTGGGGAAGGTGTTTCAGTGTGTGGGGAAGGGGTTTCCGTGTGTGGGGAAGGGGTTTTGGTGTGTGGGGATGTGTTTCAGTGCGTCGGGAAGGGGTTTCAGTGTGTGGGGAAGGGTTTCACTGTGTGTGGAAGGGGTTTCAGTGTGTGGGGAAGGAGTTTCAGTGTGTGGGGAAGGTGTTTCAGTGTGTGTGGGGAAGGGGTTACAGTGTTTGGGGAATTGTTTCAGTGAGTGGGGAAGGGGTTTCTGTGTGTGGGGATGTGGTTCAGTGTGTGGGGATGTGTTTCAGTGTGTGGGGAAGGTTTTAACTGTGTGCGGAATGGGTTTCAGTGTGTGGGGAAAGGGTTTCAGTGTGTGGGAAAGATTTGTCAGTATGTGCGGAAGGTGTTTCAGTGTATGGGGAAGGGGTTTCAGTGTGTGGGGAAGGTGTTTCAGTGAGTGCAGAAGGGGGTTCAGTGTGTGGGGAAGGGATTTCAGTGTGTGCGGAATGTGTTTCAGTGTGTTTGGAAGGGTTTCAGTGTGTGGGGAATGTGTTTCAGTGTGTGGTGAATGTGTATCAGTGTTTGGGGAAGGGTTACAGTGTTCGGGGAAGGGGTTTCAGCGTGTGGGGAAGGTGTTTCAGTGTGCGGCGATGTGTTGCAGTGTGTGGGGATGGCGTTTCAGTGTGTGGGGAAGGTGTTTCAGTGTGTGGGGAAGGGGTTTCAGTGTGTGGGGAAGGGTTTCCAGTGTGTGGGGACGGTGTTTCAGTGTGTGGGGAAGGGTTTCGTTGTGTGGGGAGGGTGTTTCAGTGCATGTGGAAGGGGTTTCAGATTGTGGGGAAGGTGTTTCAGTGTATGGGGAAGGTGTTTCAGTGTGTGGGGAAGGGGTTTCAGTGTGTGGGGAAGTTGTTTCAGTGTGTGGGGAAGGTGTTTCAGTGTGTAGGGAAGGGGTTTCAGTGTGTGGGGAAGAGTTTCAGTGTGTGGGGAAGGTCTTTCAGTGTGTGGGGAAGGGTTTCAGTGTGTGGGGAAGGTGTTTCAGTGTGTGCGGAAGGGGTTTCAGTCTGTGGGGAAGGTGTTTCAGTGTGTGGGGAAGGTGTTTCAGTGTGTGGGGAAGGTGTTTCAGTGTGTGGGGAAGCTGTTTCAGTGTGTGGGGTAGGGGTTTCAGTGTTTGGGGATGGTGTTTCAGTGTGTGGGGTAGGGTTCCAGTGTGTGGGGAAGGGGTTTCAGTGTGTGGGATAGGTGTTCCAGTGTGTGGGGATGGTATTTCATGGTGTGGGGATGGTGTTTCAGTATGTGTGGAAGGTGTTTAAGTGTCTGGGGATGGGGTTTCTGTGTATGGGGAAGGGGTTTCAGTGTGTGGGGAAGGTGTTTCAGTGTGTGGGGAAGCTGTTTCAGTGTGTGGGGTAGGGGTTTCTGTGTTGGGGATGGTGTTTCAGTGTGTGGGGTAGGGTTCCAGTGTGTGGGGAAGGGGTTTCAGTGTGTGGGATAGGTGTTCCAGTGTGTGGGGATGGTATTTCATGGTGTGGGGATGGTGTTTCAGTATGTGTGGAAGGTGTTTAAGTGTCTGGGGATGGGGTTTCTGTGTATGGGGAAGGGGTTTCAGTGTGTGGGGAAGGTCTTTCAGTGAGTGCAGAAGGGGGTTCCGTGTGTGGGGAAGGGATTTCAGTGTGTGGGGAATGTGTTTCAGTGTGTTTGGAAGGGTTTCAGTGTGTGGGGAATGTGTTTCAGTGTGTGGTGAAAGTGTATCAGTGTTTAGGGAAGGGTTACAGTGTTTGGGGAAGGGGTTTCAGCGTGTGGGGAAGGGGTTTCAGTTTGCGGCGATGTGTTGCAGTGTGTGGGGATGGCGTTTCAGTGTGTGGGGAAGATGTTTCAGTGTGTGGGGAAGGGGTTTCAGTGTGTGGGGAAGGGTTTCCAGTGTCTGGGAAAGGAGTTTCAGTGTGTGGGGAAGTGTTTCAGTGTGTGGGGAAGTTGTTTCAGTGTGTGGGAAAGGGTTTCGTTGTGTGGGGAAGGTGTTTCAGTGCATGTGGAAGGGGTTTCAGTGTGTGGGGAAGGTGTTTCAGTGCATGGGGAAGGTGTTTCAGTGTGTGGAGAAGGGGTTTCAGTGTGTGGGGAAGGTGTTTCAGAGTGTGCGGAAGGTGTTTCAGTGTGTGGGGAAGGTGTTTCAGTGTGTGGGGAAGGTGTTTCAGTGTGTAGGGAAGGGGTTTCAGTGTGTGGGGAAGAGTTTCAGTGTGTGGGGAAGGTCTTTCAGTGTGTGGGGAAGGGTTTCAGTGTGTGGGGAAGGTGTTTCAGTGTGTGCGGAAGGGGTTTCAGTGTGTGGGGAAGGTGTTTCAGTGTGTGGGGAAGGTGTTTCAGTGTGTGGGGAAGGTGTTTCAGTGTGTGGGGAAACGGTATCAGTGTGTGGGGAAGCTGTTTCAGTGTGTGGGGTAGGGGTTTCAGTGTTTGGGGATGGTGTTTCAGTGTGTGGGGTAGGGTTCCAGTGTGTGGGGAAGGTGTTTCACTGTGTGCGGATGGGTTTTCAGTGTGTGGGTTAGGTGTTTCAGTGTGTGGGGAAGGTGTTTCAGTGTGTGGGGAAGTGGTTTCAGTGTGTGGGGAAGCTGTTTCAGTGTGTGGGGAAGGGTTTTCAGTGTTTGGTGAAGTTGTTTCAGTGTGTGGGATAGGTGTTCCAGTGTGTGGGGATGGTATTTCATGATGTGGGGAAGGTGTTTCAGTATGTGTGGAAGGTGTTTAAGTGTCTGGGGATGGGTTCTCAGTGTGTGGGAAAAATGTTTCAGTGTGTGGGGAAGGGGTTTCCGTGTGTGGGGAAGGGTTTCAGTGTGTGGGGAAGGTGTTTCAGTGTGTGGGGAAGGGGTTTCAGAGGGTGGGGAGGGTGTTTCAGTGTATGGGGAAGGTGTTTCAGTTTGTGGGTAAGAGGTTTCAGTGTGTGGGGAAGTTGTTTCAGGGTGTGGGGAAGGTGTTTCAGTGTGTGGGGAAGGGGTTTCCGTGTGTGGGGAAGGGTTTCAGTGTGTGGGGAAGGTGTTTCAGTGTGTTGGGAAGGTGTTTCAGTGTGTGGGGAAGGGGTTTTAGTGTGTGGGGATGTGTTTCAGTGCGTGGGGAAGGGGTTTCAGTGTGTGGGGAAGGGTTTCACTGTGTGTGGAAGGGGTTTCAGTGAGTGGGGAAGGAGTTTCAGTGTGTGGGGAAGGTGTTTCACTGTGTGTGGGGAAGGGGTTACAGTGTTTGGGGAATTGTTTCAGTGTGTGGGGAAGGGGTTTCTGTGTGTGGGGATGTGTTTCAGTGTGTGGGGATGTGTTTCAGTGTGTGGGGAAGGTTTTAACTGTGTGCGGAATGGGTTTCAATGTGTGGGGAAGGGGTTTCAGTGTGTGGGAAAGATTTGTCAGTATGTGTGGAAGGGGTTTCAGTGTATGGGGAAGGGGTTTCAGTGTGTGGGGAAGGTCTTTCAGTGAGTGCAGAAGGGGGTTCAGTGTGTGGGGAAGGGATTTCAGTGTGTGCGGAATGTGTTTCAGTGTGTTTGGAAGGGTTTCAGTGTGTGGGGAATGTGTTTCAGTGTGTGGTGAATGTGTGTCAGTGTTTGGGGAAGGGTTACAGTGTTCGGGGAAGGGGTTTCAGCGTGTGGGGAAGGTGTTTCAGTGTGCGGCGATGTGTTGCATTGTGTGGGGATGGCGTTTCAGTGTGTGGGGAAGGTGCTTCAGTGTGTGGGGAAGGGGTTTCAGTGTGTGGGGAAGGGTTTCCAGTGCATGTGGAAGGGGTTTCAGTTTGTGGGGAAGGTGTTTCAGTGTATGGGGAAGGTGTTTCAGTGTGTGGGGAAGGGGTTTCAGTGTGTGGGGAAGTTGTTTCAGTGTGTGGGGAAGGTGTTTCAGTGTGTCGGGAAGGGGTTTCAGTGTGTGGGGAAGAGTTTCAGTGTGTGGGGAAGGTGTTTCAGTGTGTGGGGAAGGGTTTCAGTGTGTGGGAAAGCTGTTTCAGTGTGTGGGGATGGTATTTCAGTGCATGGTGAAGGTGTTTCAGTGTGTGGGGAAGGTGTTTTAGTGTGTGAGGAAGGGGTTTCAGTATGTGGGGAAGGTGTTTCAGTGTGTGGGGATGTGTTTCAGTGTGTGGAGATGTGTTTCAGTGTGTGGGGAAGGGTTTCAGTGTGTGGGGAATGTGTTTCAGTGTGTGGGGATGGGTTTCAGTGTGTGGCAATGGGTTTCAGTGTGTGGGGATGAGTTGCATTGTATGCAGAAGGGGTTTCAGTGTGTGGGGAAGGTGTTTCAGTGTGTGGGGAAGGCGTTTCAGTGTGTGGGAATTGTGATTCTGTGTGTTTGGAAGGGTTTCAGTGCGTGGGGAATGTGGTTCAGTGTGTGGTGACTGGGTTTCAGTGTTTGGGGAAGGGTTTCAGTGTGTCGGGAAGGGGTTTCAGTGTGTGGGGAAGGGGTTTCAGTGTGTGGGGATGTGTTGCAGTTTATGGGGATGGGGTTTCAGTGTGTGGGGAAGGTGTTTCAGAGAGTGGGGAAGGAGTTTCAGAGTATGCGGAAGGGTTTCCAGTGTCCGGGGAAGGAGTTTCAGTGTGTGGGGAAGTGTTTCAGTGTGTGGGGAAGGTGTTTCAGTGTGTGGGGAAGGGTTTCGGTGTGTGGGGAGGGTGTTTCAGAGTGTGCAGAAGGGGTTTCAGAGGGTGGGGAAGGTGTTTCAGTGTGTGGGGAAGGTGTTTCAGTTTGTGGGGAAGGGGTTTCAGTGTGTGGGGAAGTTGTTTCAGTGTGTGGGGAAGGTGTTTCAGTGTGTGGGGAAGGGGTTTCCGTGTGTGGGGAAGGGGTTTTAGTGTGTGGCGATGTGTTTCAGTGCGTGGGGAAGGGGTTTCAGTGTGTGGGGAAGGGTTTCACTGTGTGTGGAAGGGGTTTCAGTGAGTGGGGAAGGAGTTTCAGTGTGTGGGGAAGGTGTTTCAGTGTGTGTGGGGAAGGGGTTACAGTGTTTGGGGAATTGTTTCAGTGAGTGGGGAAGGGGTTTCTGTGTGTGGGGATGTGGTTCAGTGTGTGGGGATGTGTTTCAGTGTGTGGGGAAGGTTTTAACTGTGTGCGGAATGGGTTTCAGTGTGTGGGGAAAGGGTTTCAGTGTTTTGGAAAGATTTGTCAGTATGTGCGGAAGGGGTTTCAGTGTATGGGGAAGGGGTTTCAGTGTGTGGGGAAGGTCTTTCAGTGAGTGCAGAAGGGGGTTCAGTGTGTGGGAAATGTGTTTCAGTGTGTGGTGAATGTGTATCAGTGTTTGGGGAAGGGTTACAGTGTTCGGGGAAGGGGTTTCAGCGTGTGGGGAAGGTGTTTCAGTGTGCGGCGATGTGTTGCAGTGTGTGGGGATGGCGTTTCAGTGTGTGGGGAAGGGGTTTCAGTGTGTGGGGAAGTTGTTTCAGTGTGTGGGGAAGGTGTTTCAGTGTGTAGGGAAGGGGTTTCAGTGTGTGGGGAAGAGTTTCAGTGTGTGGGGAAGGTGTTTCAGTGTGTGGGGAAGGGTTTCAGTGTGTGGGAAAGCTGTTTCAGTGTGTGGGGATGGTATTTCAGTGCATGGTGAAGGTGTTTCAGTGTGTGGGGAAGGTGTTTTAGTGTGTGAGGAAGGGGTTTCAGTATGTGGGGAAGGTGTTTCAGTGTGTGGGGATGTGTTTCAGTGTGTGGAGATGTGTTTCAGTGTGTGGGGAAGGGTTTCAGTGTGTGGGGAATGTGTTTCAGTGTGTGGGGATGGGTTTCAGTGTGTGGCAATGGGTTTCAGTGTGTGGGGATGAGTTGCATTGTATGCAGAAGGGGTTTCAGTGTGTGGGGAAGGTGTTTCAGTGTGTGGGGAAGGCGTTTCAGTGTGTGGGAATTGTGATTCTGTGTGTTTGGAAGGGTTTCAGTGCGTGGGGAATGTGGTTCAGTGTGTGGTGACTGGGTTTCAGTGTTTGGGGAAGGGTTTCAGTGTGTCGGGAAGGGGTTTCAGTGTGTGGGGAAGGGGTTTCAGTGTGTGGGGATGTGTTGCAGTTTATGGGGATGGGGTTTCAGTGTGTGGGGAAGGTGTTTCAGAGAGTGGGGAAGGAGTTTCAGAGTATGCGGAAGGGTTTCCAGTGTCCGGGGAAGGAGTTTCAGTGTGTGGGGAAGTGTTTCAGTGTGTGGGGAAGGTGTTTCAGTGTGTGGGGAAGGGTTTCGGTGTGTGGGGAGGGTGTTTCAGAGTGTGCAGAAGGGGTTTCAGAGGGTGGGGAAGGTGTTTCAGTGTGTGGGGAAGGTGTTTCAGTTTGTGGGGAAGGGGTTTCAGTGTGTGGGGAAGTTGTTTCAGTGTGTGGGGAAGGTGTTTCAGTGTGTGGGGAAGGGGTTTCCGTGTGTGGGGAAGGGGTTTTAGTGTGTGGCGATGTGTTTCAGTGCGTGGGGAAGGGGTTTCAGTGTGTGGGGAAGGGTTTCACTGTGTGTGGAAGGGGTTTCAGTGAGTGGGGAAGGAGTTTCAGTGTGTGGGGAAGGTGTTTCAGTGTGTGTGGGGAAGGGGTTACAGTGTTTGGGGAATTGTTTCAGTGAGTGGGGAAGGGGTTTCTGTGTGTGGGGATGTGGTTCAGTGTGTGGGGATGTGTTTCAGTGTGTGGGGAAGGTTTTAACTGTGTGCGGAATGGGTTTCAGTGTGTGGGGAAAGGGTTTCAGTGTTTTGGAAAGATTTGTCAGTATGTGCGGAAGGGGTTTCAGTGTATGGGGAAGGGGTTTCAGTGTGTGGGGAAGGTCTTTCAGTGAGTGCAGAAGGGGGTTCAGTGTGTGGGAAATGTGTTTCAGTGTGTGGTGAATGTGTATCAGTGTTTGGGGAAGGGTTACAGTGTTCGGGGAAGGGGTTTCAGCGTGTGGGGAAGGTGTTTCAGTGTGCGGCGATGTGTTGCAGTGTGTGGGGATGGCGTTTCAGTGTGTGGGGAAGGTGTTTCAGTGTGTGGGGAAGGGGTTTCAGTGTGTGGGGAAGGGTTTCCAGTGTGTGGGGACGGTGTTTCAGTGTGTGGGGAAGGGTTTCGTTGTGTGGGGAGGGTGTTTCAGTGCATGTGGAAGGGGTTTCAGTTTGTGGGGAAGGTGTTTCAGTGTATGGGGAAGGTGTTTCAGTGTGTGGGGAAGGGGTATCAGTGTGTGGGGAAGTTGTTTCAGTGTGTGGGGAAGGTGTTTCAGTGTGTAGGGAAGGGGTTTCAGTGTGTGGGGAAGAGTTTCAGTGTGTGGGGAAGGTCTTTCAGTGTGTGGGGAAGGGTTTCAGTGTGTGGGGAAGGTGTTTCAGTGCGTGCGGAAGGGGTTTCAGTGTGTGGGGAAGGTTTTTCAGTGTGTGGGGAAGCTGTTTCAGTGTGTGGGGTAGGGGTTTCAGTATTTGGGGATGGTGTTTCAGTGTGTGGGGTAGGGTTCCAGTGTGTGGGGAAGGGGTTTCAGTGTGTGGGATAGGTGTTCCAGTGTGTGGGGATGGTATTTCATGGTGTGGGGATGGTGTTTCAGTATGTGTGGAAGGTGTTTAAGTGTCTGGGGATGGGGTTTCTGTGTATGGGGAAGGGGTTTCAGTGTGTGGGGAAGGTGTTTCAGTGTGTGGGGAAGCTGTTTCAGTGTGTGGGGTAGGGGTTTCAGTGTTTGGGGATGGTGTTTCAGTGTGTGGGGTAGGGTTCCAGTGTGTGGGGATGGGGTTTCAGTGTGTGGGATAGGTGTTCCAGTGTGTGGGGATGGTATTTCATGGTGTGGGGATGGTGTTTCAGTATGTGTGGAAGGTGTTTAAGTGTCTGGGGATGGGGTTTCTGTGTATGGGGAAGGGGTTTCAGTGTGTGGGGAAGGTCTTTCAGTGAGTGCAGAAGGGGGTTCAGTGTGTGGGGAAGGGATTTCAGTGTGTGGGGAATGTGTTTCAGTGTGTTTGGAAGGGTTTCAGTGTGTGGGGAATGTGTTTCAGTGTGTGGTGAAAGTGTATCAGTGTGTGGGGAAGGGTTACAGTGTTTGGGGAAGGGGTTTCAGCGTGTGGGGAAGGGGTTTCAGTGTGCGGCGATGTGTTGCAGTGTGTGGGGATGGCGTTTCAGTGTGTGGGGAAGGTGTTTCAGTGTGTGGGGAAGGGGTTTCAGTGTGTGGGGAAGGGTTTCCAGTGTCTGGGAAAGGAGTTTCAGTGTGTGGGGAAGTGTTTCAGTGTGTGGGGAAGTTGTTTCAGTGTGTGGGGAAGGGTTTCGTTGTGTGGGGAAGGTGTTTCAGTGCATGTGGAAGGGGTTTCAGTGTGTGGGGAAGGTGTTTCAGTGCATGGGGAAGGTGTTTCAGTGTGTGGAGAAGGGGTTTCAGTGTGTGGGGAAGGTGTTTCAGAGTGTGCGGAAGGTGTTTCAGTGTGTGCTGAAGGTGTTTCAGTGTATGGGGAAGGTGTTACAGTTTGTGGGGAAGGGGTTTCAGTGTGTGGGGAAGTTGTTTCAATGTGGGGAAGGTGTTTCAGTGTGTGGGGAAGGGGTTTCCGTGTGTGGGGAAGCTGTTTCAGTGTGTGGGGTAGGGGTTTCAGTGTTTGGGGAAGTTGTTTCAGTGTGTGGGGTAGGGTTCCAGTGTGTCGGGAAAGGGTTTCAGTGTGTGGAATTGATGTTCCAGTTTGTGGTGATGGTATTTCATGGTGTGGGGCAGGTTTTTCAGTATGTGTGGAAGGTGTTTAAGTGTCTGGGGATGGGGTTTCTGTGTGTGGGAAAGGTGTTTCAGTGTGTGGGGATGGTATTTCAGTGCATGGCGAAGGTGTTTCAGTGTGTGGGGAAGGTGTTTTAGTGTGTGAGGAAGGGGTTTCAGTATGTGGGGAAGGTGTTTCATTGTGTGGGGATGTGTTTCAATGTGTGGAGAAGTGTTTCAGTGTGTGGGGAAGGGTATCAGTGTGTGGGGAAGGTGTTTCAGTGTGTGTGGACAGGTTTCAGTGTGTAGCGATGGGTTTCAGTGTGTGGGGATGAGTTGCATTGTTTGCGGAAGGGGTTTCAATGTGTGGGGAAGGTGTTTCAGTGTGTGGGGAGGGCATTTCAGTGTGTGGGGAAGTGGTTTCATTGTGTGGGAATTGTGATTCTGTGTGTTTGGAAGGGTTTCAGTGTGTGGGGAATGTGTTTCAGTGTGTGGTGAATGGGTTTCAGTGTTTGGGGAAGGGTTTCAGTGTGTGGGGAAGGGGTTTCAGTATGTGGGGAAGGTGTTTTAGTGTGTGGGGATGTGTTGCAGTTTATGCGGATGGGGTTTCAGTGTGTGGGGAAGGTGTTTCAGAGAGTGGGGAAGGGGTTTCAGTGTGTGGGGAAGGTTTTCCAGTGTCCGGGGAAGGAGTTTCAGTGTGTGGGGAAGAGTTTCAGTGAGTGGGGAAGGTGTTTCAGTGTGTGGGGAAGGGTTTCGGTGTGTGGGGAAGGTGTTTCAGAGTGTGCGGAAGGTGTTTCAGTGTGTGGGGAAGGTGTTTCAGTGTGTGGGGAAGGGTTTCAGTGTGTGGGGAAGGTGTTTCAGTGTGTGCGGAAGGGGTTTCAGTGTGTGGGGAAGGTGTTTCAGTGTGTGGGGAAGGTGTTTCAGTGTGTGGGGAAGGTGTTTCAGTGTGTGGGGAATGTGTTTCAGTGTGTGGTGAATGTGTATCAGTGTTTGGGGAAGGGTTACAGTGTTCGGGGAAGGGGTTTCAGCGTGTGGGGAAGGTGTTTCAGTGTGCGGCGATGTGTTGCAGTGTGTGGGGATGGCGTTTCAGTGTGTGGGGAAGGTGTTTCAGTGTGTGGGGAAGGGGTTTCAGTGTGTGGGGAAGGGTTTCCAGTGTGTGGGGACGGTGTTTCAGTGTGTGGGGAAGGGTTTCGTTGTGTGGGGAGGGTGTTTCAGTGCATGTGGAAGGGGTTTCAGATTGTGGGGAAGGTGTTTCAGTGTATGGGGAAGGTGTTTCAGTGTGTGGGGAAGGGGTTTCAGTGTGTGGGGAAGTTGTTTCAGTGTGTGGGGAAGGTGTTTCAGTGTGTAGGGAAGGGGTTTCAGTGTGTGGGGAAGAGTTTCAGTGTGTGGGGAAGGTCTTTCAGTGTGTGGGGAAGGGTTTCAGTGTGTGGGGAAGGTGTTTCAGTGTGTGCGGAAGGGGTTTCAGTCTGTGGGGGAGGTGTTTCAGTGTGTGGGGAAGGTGTTTCAGTGTGTGGGGAAGGTGTTTCAGTGTGTGGGGAAGCTGTTTCAGTGTGTGGGGTAGGGGTTTCAGTGTTTGGGGATGGTGTTTCAGTGTGTGGGGTAGGGTTCCAGTGTGTGGGGAAGGGGTTTCAGTGTGTGGGATAGGTGTTCCAGTGTGTGGGGATGGTATTTCATGGTGTGGGGATGGTGTTTCAGTATGTGTGGAAGGTGTTTAAGTGTCTGGGGATGGGGTTTCTGTGTATGGGGAAGGGGTTTCAGTGTGTGGGGAAGGTGTTTCAGTGTGTGGGGAAGCTGTTTCAGTGTGTGGGGTAGGGGTTTCAGTGTTGGGGATGGTGTTTCAGTGTGTGGGGTAGGGTTCCAGTGTGTGGGGAAGGGGTTTCAGTGTGTGGGATAGGTGTTCCAGTGTGTGGGGATGGTATTTCATGGTGTGGGGATGGTGTTTCAGTATGTGTGGAAGGTGTTTAAGTGTCTGGGGATGGGGTTTCTGTGTATGGGGAAGGGGTTTCAGTGTGTGGGGAAGGTCTTTCAGTGAGTGCAGAAGGGGGTTCCGTGTGTGGGGAAGGGATTTCAGTGTGTGGGGAATGTGTTTCAGTGTGTTTGGAAGGGTTTCAGTGTGTGGGGAATGTGTTTCAGTGTGTGGTGAAAGTGTATCAGTGTTTAGGGAAGGGTTACAGTGTTTGGGGAAGGGGTTTCAGCGTGTGGGGAAGGGGTTTCAGTTTGCGGCGATGTGTTGCAGTGTGTGGGGATGGCGTTTCAGTGTGTGGGGAAGATGTTTCAGTGTGTGGGGAAGGGGTTTCAGTGTGTGGGGAAGGGTTTCCAGTGTCTGGGAAAGGAGTTTCAGTGTGTGGGGAAGTGTTTCAGTGTGTGGGGAAGTTGTTTCAGTGTGTGGGAAAGGGTTTCGTTGTGTGGGGAAGGTGTTTCAGTGCATGTGGAAGGGGTTTCAGTGTGTGGGGAAGGTGTTTCAGTGCATGGGGAAGGTGTTTCAGTGTGTGGAGAAGGGGTTTCAGTGTGTGGGGAAGGTGTTTCAGAGTGTGCGGAAGGTGTTTCAGTGTGTGGGGAAGGTGTTTCAGTGTGTGGGGAAGGTGTTTCAGTGTGTAGGGAAGGGGTTTCAGTGTGTGGGGAAGAGTTTCAGTGTGTGGGGAAGGTCTTTCAGTGTGTGGGGAAGGGTTTCAGTGTGTGGGGAAGGTGTTTCAGTGTGTGCGGAAGGGGTTTCAGTGTGTGGGGAAGGTGTTTCAGTGTGTGGGGAAGGTGTTTCAGTGTGTGGGGAAGGTGTTTCAGTGTGTGGGGAAACGGTATCAGTGTGTGGGGAAGCTGTTTCAGTGTGTGGGGTAGGGGTTTCAGTGTTTGGGGATGGTGTTTCAGTGTGTGGGGTAGGGTTCCAGTGTGTGGGGAAGGTGTTTCACTGTGTGCGGATGGGTTTTCAGTGTGTGGGTTAGGTGTTTCAGTGTGTGGGGAAGGTGTTTCAGTGTGTGGGGAAGTGGTTTCAGTGTGTGGGGAAGCTGTTTCAGTGTGTGGGGAAGGGTTTTCAGTGTTTGGGGAAGTTGTTTCAATGTGTGGGGTGGGGTTCCAGTGGATGGGGAAGTGGTTTCAGTGTGTGGGATAGGTGTTCCAGTGTGTGGGGATGGTATTTCATGATGTGGGGAAGGTGTTTCAGTATGTGTGGAAGGTGTTTAAGTGTCTGGGGATGGGTTCTCAGTGTGTGGGAAAAATGTTTCAGTGTGTGGGGAAGGGGTTTCCGTGTGTGGGGAAGGGTTTCAGTGTGTGGGGAAGGTGTTTCAGTGTGTGGGGAAGGGGTTTCAGAGGGTGGGGAGGGTGTTTCAGTGTATGGGGAAGGTGTTTCAGTTTGTGGGTAAGAGGTTTCAGTGTGTGGGGAAGTTGTTTCAGGGTGTGGGGAAGGTGTTTCAGTGTGTGGGGAAGGGGTTTCCGTGTGTGGGGAAGGGTTTCAGTGTGTGGGGAAGGTGTTTCAGTGTGTTGGGAAGGTGTTTCAGTGTGTGGGGAAGGGGTTTTAGTGTGTGGGGATGTGTTTCAGTGCGTGGGGAAGGGGTTTCAGTGTGTGGGGAAGGGTTTCACTGTGTGTGGAAGGGGTTTCAGTGAGTGGGGAAGGAGTTTCAGTGTGTGGGGAAGGTGTTTCAGTGTGTGTGGGGAAGGGGTTACAGTGTTTGGGGAATTGTTTCAGTGTGTGGGGAAGGGGTTTCTGTGTGTGGGGATGTGTTTCAGTGTGTGGGGATGTGTTTCAGTGTGTGGGGAAGGTTTTAACTGTGTGCGGAATGGGTTTCAATGTGTGGGGAAGGGGTTTCAGTGTGTGGGAAAGATTTGTCAGTATGTGTGGAAGGGGTTTCAGTGTATGGGGAAGGGGTTTCAGTGTGTGGGGAAGGTCTTTCAGTGAGTGCAGAAGGGGGTTCAGTGTGTGGGGAAGGGATTTCAGTGTGTGCGGAATGTGTTTCAGTGTGTTTGGAAGGGTTTCAGTGTGTGGGGAATGTGTTTCAGTGTGTGGTGAATGTGTGTCAGTGTTTGGGGAAGGGTTACAGTGTTCGGGGAAGGGGTTTCAGCGTGTGGGGAAGGTGTTTCAGTGTGCGGCGATGTGTTGCATTGTGTGGGGATGGCGTTTCAGTGTGTGGGGAAGGTGTTTCAGTGTGTGGGGAAGGGGTTTCAGTGTGTGGGGAAGGGTTTCCAGTGCATGTGGAAGGGGTTTCAGTTTGTGGGGAAGGTGTTTCAGTGTATGGGGAAGGTGTTTCAGTGTGTGGGGAAGGGGTTTCAGTGTGTGGGGAAGTTGTTTCAGTGTGTGGGGAAGGTGTTTCAGTGTGTCGGGAAGGGGTTTCAGTGTGTGGGGAAGAGTTTCAGTGTGTGGGGAAGGTGTTTCAGTGTGTGGGGAAGGGTTTCAGTGTGTGGGAAAGCTGTTTCAGTGTGTGTGGATGGTATTTCAGTGCATGGTGAAGGTGTTTCAGTGTGTGGGGAAGGTGTTTTAGTGTGTGAGGAAGGGGTTTCAGTATGTGGGGAAGGTGTTTCAGTGTGTGGGGATGTGTTTCAGTGTGTGGAGATGTGTTTCAGTGTGTGGGGAAGGGTTTCAGTGTGTGGGGAATGTGTTTCAGTGTGTGGGGATGGGTTTCAGTGTGTGGCAATGGGTTTCAGTGTGTGGGGATGAGTTGCATTGTATGCAGAAGGGGTTTCAGTGTGTGGGGAAGGTGTTTCAGTGTGTGGGGAAGGCGTTTCAGTGTGTGGGAATTGTGATTCTGTGTGTTTGGAAGGGTTTCAGTGCGTGGGGAATGTGGTTCAGTGTGTGGTGACTGGGTTTCAGTGTTTGGGGAAGGGTTTCAGTGTGTCGGGAAGGGGTTTCAGTGTGTGGGGAAGGGGTTTCAGTGTGTGGGGATGTGTTGCAGTTTATGGGGATGGGGTTTCAGTGTGTGGGGAAGGTGTTTCAGAGAGTGGGGAAGGAGTTTCAGAGTATGCGGAAGGGTTTCCAGTGTCCGGGGAAGGAGTTTCAGTGTGTGGGGAAGTGTTTCAGTGTGTGGGGAAGGTGTTTCAGTGTGTGGGGAAGGGTTTCGGTGTGTGGGGAGGGTGTTTCAGAGTGTGCAGAAGGGGTTTCAGAGGGTGGGGAAGGTGTTTCAGTGTGTGGGGAAGGTGTTTCAGTTTGTGGGGAAGGGGTTTCAGTGTGTGGGGAAGTTGTTTCAGTGTGTGGGGAAGGTGTTTCAGTGTGTGGGGAAGGGGTTTCCGTGTGTGGGGAAGGGGTTTTAGTGTGTGGCGATGTGTTTCAGTGCGTGGGGAAGGGGTTTCAGTGTGTGGGGAAGGGTTTCACTGTGTGTGGAAGGGGTTTCAGTGAGTGGGGAAGGAGTTTCAGTGTGTGGGGAAGGTGTTTCAGTGTGTGTGGGGAAGGGGTTACAGTGTTTGGGGAATTGTTTCAGTGAGTGGGGAAGGGGTTTCTGTGTGTGGGGATGTGGTTCAGTGTGTGGGGATGTGTTTCAGTGTGTGGGGAAGGTTTTAACTGTGTGCGGAATGGGTTTCAGTGTGTGGGGAAAGGGTTTCAGTGTTTTGGAAAGATTTGTCAGTATGTGCGGAAGGGGTTTCAGTGTATGGGGAAGGGGTTTCAGTGTGTGGGGAAGGTCTTTCAGTGAGTGCAGAAGGGGGTTCAGTGTGTGGGAAATGTGTTTCAGTGTGTGGTGAATGTGTATCAGTGTTTGGGGAAGGGTTACAGTGTTCGGGGAAGGGGTTTCAGCGTGTGGGGAAGGTGTTTCAGTGTGCGGCGATGTGTTGCAGTGTGTGGGGATGGCGTTTCAGTGTGTGGGGAAGGGGTTTCAGTGTGTGGGGAAGTTGTTTCAGTGTGTGGGGAAGGTGTTTCAGTGTGTAGGGAAGGGGTTTCAGTGTGTGGGGAAGAGTTTCAGTGTGTGGGGAAGGTGTTTCAGTGTGTGGGGAAGGGTTTCAGTGTGTGGGAAAGCTGTTTCAGTGTGTGGGGATGGTATTTCAGTGCATGGTGAAGGTGTTTCAGTGTGTGGGGAAGGTGTTTTAGTGTGTGAGGAAGGGGTTTCAGTATGTGGGGAAGGTGTTTCAGTGTGTGGGGATGTGTTTCAGTGTGTGGAGATGTGTTTCAGTGTGTGGGGAAGGGTTTCAGTGTGTGGGGAATGTGTTTCAGTGTGTGGGGATGGGTTTCAGTGTGTGGCAATGGGTTTCAGTGTGTGGGGATGAGTTGCATTGTATGCAGAAGGGGTTTCAGTGTGTGGGGAAGGTGTTTCAGTGTGTGGGGAAGGCGTTTCAGTGTGTGGGAATTGTGATTCTGTGTGTTTGGAAGGGTTTCAGTGCGTGGGGAATGTGGTTCAGTGTGTGGTGACTGGGTTTCAGTGTTTGGGGAAGGGTTTCAGTGTGTCGGGAAGGGGTTTCAGTGTGTGGGGAAGGGGTTTCAGTGTGTGGGGATGTGTTGCAGTTTATGGGGATGGGGTTTCAGTGTGTGGGGAAGGTGTTTCAGAGAGTGGGGAAGGAGTTTCAGAGTATGCGGAAGGGTTTCCAGTGTCCGGGGAAGGAGTTTCAGTGTGTGGGGAAGTGTTTCAGTGTGTGGGGAAGGTGTTTCAGTGTGTGGGGAAGGGTTTCGGTGTGTGGGGAGGGTGTTTCAGAGTGTGCAGAAGGGGTTTCAGAGGGTGGGGAAGGTGTTTCAGTGTGTGGGGAAGGTGTTTCAGTTTGTGGGGAAGGGGTTTCAGTGTGTGGGGAAGTTGTTTCAGTGTGTGGGGAAGGTGTTTCAGTGTGTGGGGAAGGGGTTTCCGTGTGTGGGGAAGGGGTTTTAGTGTGTGGCGATGTGTTTCAGTGCGTGGGGAAGGGGTTTCAGTGTGTGGGGAAGGGTTTCACTGTGTGTGGAAGGGGTTTCAGTGAGTGGGGAAGGAGTTTCAGTGTGTGGGGAAGGTGTTTCAGTGTGTGTGGGGAAGGGGTTACAGTGTTTGGGGAATTGTTTCAGTGAGTGGGGAAGGGGTTTCTGTGTGTGGGGATGTGGTTCAGTGTGTGGGGATGTGTTTCAGTGTGTGGGGAAGGTTTTAACTGTGTGCGGAATGGGTTTCAGTGTGTGGGGAAAGGGTTTCAGTGTTTTGGAAAGATTTGTCAGTATGTGCGGAAGGGGTTTCAGTGTATGGGGAAGGGGTTTCAGTGTGTGGGGAAGGTCTTTCAGTGAGTGCAGAAGGGGGTTCAGTGTGTGGGAAATGTGTTTCAGTGTGTGGTGAATGTGTATCAGTGTTTGGGGAAGGGTTACAGTGTTCGGGGAAGGGGTTTCAGCGTGTGGGGAAGGTGTTTCAGTGTGCGGCGATGTGTTGCAGTGTGTGGGGATGGCGTTTCAGTGTGTGGGGAAGGTGTTTCAGTGTGTGGGGAAGGGGTTTCAGTGTGTGGGGAAGGGTTTCCAGTGTGTGGGGACGGTGTTTCAGTGTGTGGGGAAGGGTTTCGTTGTGTGGGGAGGGTGTTTCAGTGCATGTGGAAGGGGTTTCAGTTTGTGGGGAAGGTGTTTCAGTGTATGGGGAAGGTGTTTCAGTGTGTGGGGAAGGGGTATCAGTGTGTGGGGAAGTTGTTTCAGTGTGTGGGGAAGGTGTTTCAGTGTGTAGGGAAGGGGTTTCAGTGTGTGGGGAAGAGTTTCAGTGTGTGGGGAAGGTCTTTCAGTGTGTGGGGAAGGGTTTCAGTGTGTGGGGAAGGTGTTTCAGTGCGTGCGGAAGGGGTTTCAGTGTGTGGGGAAGGTTTTTCAGTGTGTGGGGAAGCTGTTTCAGTGTGTGGGGTAGGGGTTTCAGTATTTGGGGATGGTGTTTCAGTGTGTGGGGTAGGGTTCCAGTGTGTGGGGAAGGGGTTTCAGTGTGTGGGATAGGTGTTCCAGTGTGTGGGGATGGTATTTCATGGTGTGGGGATGGTGTTTCAGTATGTGTGGAAGGTGTTTAAGTGTCTGGGGATGGGGTTTCTGTGTATGGGGAAGGGGTTTCAGTGTGTGGGGAAGGTGTTTCAGTGTGTGGGGAAGCTGTTTCAGTGTGTGGGGTAGGGGTTTCAGTGTTTGGGGATGGTGTTTCAGTGTGTGGGGTAGGGTTCCAGTGTGTGGGGATGGGGTTTCAGTGTGTGGGATAGGTGTTCCAGTGTGTGGGGATGGTATTTCATGGTGTGGGGATGGTGTTTCAGTATGTGTGGAAGGTGTTTAAGTGTCTGGGGATGGGGTTTCTGTGTATGGGGAAGGGGTTTCAGTGTGTGGGGAAGGTCTTTCAGTGAGTGCAGAAGGGGGTTCAGTGTGTGGGGAAGGGATTTCAGTGTGTGGGGAATGTGTTTCAGTGTGTTTGGAAGGGTTTCAGTGTTTGGGGAATGTGTTTCAGTGTGTGGTGAAAGTGTATCAGTGTGTGGGGAAGGGTTACAGTGTTTGGGGAAGGGGTTTCAGCGTGTGGGGAAGGGGTTTCAGTGTGCGGCGATGTGTTGCAGTGTGTGGGGATGGCGTTTCAGTGTGTGGGGAAGGTGTTTCAGTGTGTGGGGAAGGGGTTTCAGTGTGTGGGGAAGGGTTTCCAGTGTCTGGGAAAGGAGTTTCAGTGTGTGGGGAAGTGTTTCAGTGTGTGGGGAAGTTGTTTCAGTGTGTGGGGAAGGGTTTCGTTGTGTGGGGAAGGTGTTTCAGTGCATGTGGAAGGGGTTTCAGTGTGTGGGGAAGGTGTTTCAGTGCATGGGGAAGGTGTTTCAGTGTGTGGAGAAGGGGTTTCAGTGTGTGGGGAAGGTGTTTCAGAGTGTGCGGAAGGTGTTTCAGTGTGTGCTGAAGGTGTTTCAGTGTATGGGGAAGGTGTTACAGTTTGTGGGGAAGGGGTTTCAGTGTGTGGGGAAGTTGTTTCAATGTGGGGAAGGTGTTTCAGTGTGTGGGGAAGGGGTTTCCGTGTGTGGGGAAGCTGTTTCAGTGTGTGGGGTAGGGGTTTCAGTGTTTGGGGAAGTTGTTTCAGTGTGTGGGGTAGGGTTCCAGTGTGTCGGGAAAGGGTTTCAGTGTGTGGAATTGATGTTCCAGTTTGTGGTGATGGTATTTCATGGTGTGGGGCAGGTTTTTCAGTATGTGTGGAAGGTGTTTAAGTGTCTGGGGATGGGGTTTCTGTGTGTGGGAAAGGTGTTTCAGTGTGTGGGGATGGTATTTCAGTGCATGGCGAAGGTGTTTCAGTGTGTGGGGAAGGTGTTTTAGTGTGTGAGGAAGGGGTTTCAGTATGTGGGGAAGGTGTTTCATTGTGTGGGGATGTGTTTCAATGTGTGGAGATGTGTTTCAGTGTGTGGGGAAGGGTATCAGTGTGTGGGGAAGGTGTTTCAGTGTGTGTGGACAGGTTTCAGTGTGTGGCGATGGGTTTCAGTGTGTGGGGATGAGTTGCATTGTTTGCGGAAGGGGTTTCAGTGTGTGGGGAAGGTGTTTCAGTGTGTGGGGAGGGCGTTTCAGTGTGTGGGGAAGTGGTTTCATTGTGTGGGAATTGTGATTCTGTGTGTTTGGAAGGGTTTCAGTGTGTGGGGAATGTGTTTCAGTGTGTGGTGAATGGGTTTCAGTGTTTGGGGAAGGGTTTCAGTGTGTGGGGAAGGGGTTTCAGTATGTGGGGAAGGTGTTTTAGTGTGTGGGGATGTGTTGCAGTTTATGCGGATGGGGTTTCAGTGTGTGGGGAAGGTGTTTCAGAGAGTGGGGAAGGGGTTTCAGTGTGTGGGGAAGGGTTTCCAGTGTCCGGGGAAGGAGTTTCAGTGTGTGGGGAAGAGTTTCAGTGAGTGGGGAAGGTGTTTCAGTGTGTGGGGAAGGGTTTCGGTGTGTGGGGAAGGTGTTTCAGAGTGTGCGGAAGGTGTTTCAGTGTGTGGGGAAGGTGTTTCAGTGTGTGGGGAAGGGTTTCAGTGTGTGGGGAAGGTGT
This sequence comes from Heterodontus francisci, assembly GCF_036365525.1. Lineage (NCBI taxonomy): Eukaryota > Metazoa > Chordata > Chondrichthyes > Heterodontiformes > Heterodontidae > Heterodontus > Heterodontus francisci. The sequence continues at coordinate 157,412,800 of NC_090376.1, forward strand.
TTCAGTGTGTGCGGAAGGGGTTTCAGTGTGTGGGGAAGGTGTTTCAGTGTGTGGGGAAGGTGTTTCAGTGTGTGGGGAAGGTGTTTCAGTGTGTGGGGATGGGGTATCAGTGTGTGGGGAAGCTGTTTCAGTGTTTGGGGTAGGGGTTTAAGTGTTTGGGGATGGTGTTTCAGTGTGTGGGGTAGGGTTCCAGTGTGTGGGGAAGGGGTTTCAGTGTGTGGGGATGGTATTTCATGGTGTGGGGATGGTGTTTCAGTATGTGTGGAAGGTGTTTAAGTGTCTGGGGATGGGGTTTCTGTGTATGCAGAAGGGGTTTCAGTGTGTGGGAAAGGTCTTTCAGTGAGTGCAGAAGGGGGTTCAGTGTGTGGGGAAGGGATTTCAGTGTGTGGGGAATGTGTTTCAGTGTGTTTGGAAGGGTTTCAGTGTGTGGGAAATGTGTTTCAGTGTGTGGTGAATGTGTATCAGTGTTTGGGGAAGGGTTACAGTGTTTGGGGAAGGGGTTTCAGCGTGTGGGGAAGGTGTTTCAGTGTGCGGCGATGTGTTGCAGTGTGTGGGGATGGCGTTTCAGTGTGTGGGGAAGGTGTTTCAGTGTGTGGGGAAGGGGTTTCAGTGTGTGGGGAAGGGTTTCCAGTGTCTGGGAAAGGCGTTTCAGTGTGTGGGGAAGTGTTTCAGTGTGTGGGGAAGGTGTTTCAGTGTGTGGGGAAGGGTTTCGTTGTGTGGGGAAGGTGTTTCAGTGCATGTGGAAGGGGTTTCAGTGTGTGGGGAAGGTGTTTCAGTGTATGGGGAAGGTGTTTCAGTGTGTGGGGAAGGGGTTTCAGTGTGTGGGGAAGATGTTTCAGTGTGTGGGGAAGGTGTTTCAGTGTGTGGGGAAGGGTTTCGGTGTGTGGGGAAGGTGTTTCAGAGATTGCGGAAGGTGTTTCAGTGTGTGGGGAAGGTGTTTCAGTGTATGGGGAAGGTGTTACAGTTTGTGGGGAAGGGGTTTCAGTGTGTGGGGAAGTTGTTTCAGTGTGTGGGGAAGGTGTTTCAGTGTGTGGGGAAGGGGTTTCCGTGTGTGGGGAAGCTGTTTCAGTGTGTGGGGTAGGGGTTTCAGTGTTTGGGGAAGTTGTTTCAGTGTGTGGGGTAGTGTTCCAGTGTGTTGGGAAAGGGTTTCAATGTGTGGGATAGATGTTCCAGTTTGTGGTGATGGTATTTCATGGTGTGGGGAAGGTGTTTCAGTATGTGTGGAAGGTGCTTAAATGTCTGGGGATGGGGTTTCTGTGTGTGGGAAAGTTGTTTCAGTGTGTGGGGATGGTATTTCAGTGCATGGCGAAGGTGTTTCAGTGTGTGGGGAAGGTGTTTTAGTGTGTGAGGAAGGGGTTTCAGTATGTGGGGAAGGTGTTTCATTGTGTGGGGATGTGTTTCAGTGTGTGGAGATGTGTTTCAGTGTGTGGGGAAGGGTTTCAGTGTGTGGGGAAGGTGTTTCAGTGTGTGTGGACAGGTTTCAGTGTGTGGCGATGGGTTTCAGTGTGTGGGGATGAGTTGCATTGTTTGCGGAAGGGGTTTCAGTGTGTGGGGAAGGTGTTTCAGTGTGTGGGGAAGGCGTTTCAGTGTGTGGGGAAGTGGTTTCATTGTGTGGGAATTGTGATTCTGTGTGTTTGGAAGGGTTTCAGTGTGTGGGGAATGTGTTTCAGTGTGTGGTGAATGGGTTTCAGTGTTTGGGGAAGGGTTTCAGTGTGTGGGGAAGGGGTTTCAGTGTGTGGGGAAGGTGTTTTAGTGTGTGGGGATGTGTTGCAGTTTATGGGGATGGGGTTTCAGTGTGTGGGGAAGGTGTTTCAGAGAGTGGGGAAGGGGTTTCAGTGTGTGGGGAAGGGTTTCCAGTGTCCGGGGAAGGAGTTTCAGTGTGTGGGGAAGTGTTTCAGTGTGTGGGGAAGGGTTTCGGTGTGTGGGGAAGGTGTTTCAGAGTGTGCGGAAGGTGTTTCAGTGTGTGGGGAAGGTGTTTCAGTGTGTGGGGAAGGTGTTACAGTTTGTGGGGAAGGGGTTTCAGTGTGTGGGGAAGTAGAGTCAGTGTGTGGGGAAGGTGTTTCAGTGTGTGGGGAAGGGGTTTCCGTGTGTGGGGAAGGGTTTCAGTGTGTGGGGAAGGTGTTTCAGTGTGTGGGGAAGGGTTTCAGTGTGTGGGGAAGGTGTTTCAGTGTGTGGGGATGTGTTTCAGTGTGTGGGTAAGGGGTTTCAGTGTGTGTGGGGAAGGGGTTTCAGTGTGTGGGGAAGGGGTTTCAGTGTGTGGGGATGTGTTTCAGTGTGTGGGGAAGGTGTTTCAGTGCGTGGGGAAGGTTTTAACTGTGTGTGGAAGGGGTTTCAGTGTGTGGGGAAGGGGTTTCAGTGTGTGGGGAAGATTTTTCAGTATGTGCGGTAGGGGTTTCAGTGTGTGGGGAAGGGGTTTCAGTTTGTGGGGAAGGTCTTTCAGTGAGTGCAGAACGGGTGTCAGTGTGTGGGGAAGGGGTTTCAGTGTGTGGAGAATGTGTTTCAGTGTGTTTGGAAGGGCTCCAGTGTGTGGGGAATGTGTTTCAGTGTGTGGTGAATGTGTATCAGTGTTTGGGGAAGGGTTACAGTGTTTGGGCAAGCGGTTTCAGCGTGTGGGGAAGGTGTTTCAGTGTGCGGCGATGTGTTGCAGTGTGTGGGGATGGCGTTTCAGTGTGTGGGGAAGGTGTTTCAGTGTGTGGGGAAGGGGTTTCAGTTTGTGGGGAAGGGTTTCCAGTGTCTGGGAAAGGAGTTTCAGTGTGTGGGGAAGTGTTTCAGTGTGTGGGGAAGGTGTTTCAGTGTGTGGGGAAGGGTTTCGTTGTGTGGGGAAGGTGTTTCAGTGCATGTGGAAGGGGTTTCATTGTGTGGGGAAGGTGTTTCAGTGATTGGGGATGGTGTTTCAGTGTGTGGGGAAGGGGTTTCAGTGTGTGGGGAAGTTGTTTCAGTGTGTGGGGAAGGTGTTTCAGTGTGTGGGGAAGGGTTTCGGTGTGTGGGGAAGGTGTTTCAGAGTGTGCGGAAGGTGTTTCAGTGTGTGGGGAAGGTGTTTCAGTGTATGGGGAAGGTGTTACAGTTTGTGGGGAAGGGGTTTCAGTGTGTGGGGAAGTTGTTTCAGTGTGTGGGGAAGGTGTTTCCGTGTGTGGGGAAGCTGTTTCAGTGTGTGGGGTAGGGGTTTCAGTGTTTGGGGAAGTTGTTTCAGTGTGTGGGGTAGGGTTCCAGTGTGTGGGGAAAGGGTTTCAGTGTTTGGGATAGATGTTCCAGTTTGTGGTGATGGTATTTCATGGTGTGGGGAAGGTGTTTCAGTATGTGTGGAAGGTGTTTAAGTGTCTGGGGATGGGGTTTCTGTGTGTGGGAAAGGTGTTTCAGTGTGTGGGGATGGTATTTCAGTGCATGGCGAAGGTGTTTCAGTGTGTGGGGAAGGTGTTTTAGTGTGTGAGGAAGGGGTTTCAGTATGTGGGGAAGGTGTTTCATTGTGTGGGGATGTGTTTCAGTGTGTGGAGATGTGTTTCAGTGTGTGGGGAAGGGTTTCAGTGTGTGGGGAAGGTGTTTCAGTGTGTGTGGACAGGTTTCAGTGTGTGGCGATGGGTTTCAGTGTGTGGGGATGAGTTGCATTGTTTGCGGAAGGGGTTTCAGTGTGTGGGGAAGGTGTTTCAGTGTGTGTGGAATGTGTTTCAGTGTGTTTGGAAGGGTTTCAGTGTGTGGGGAATGTGTTTCAGTGTGTGGGAATTGTGATCCTTTGTGTTTGGAAGGGTTTCAGTGCGTGGGGAATGTGGTTCAGTGTGTGGTGACTGGGTTTCAGTGTTTGGGGAAGGGTTTCAGTGTGTCGGGAAGGGGTTTCAGTGTGTGGGGAAGGGGTTTCAGTGTGTGGGGATGTGTTGCAGTTTATGGGGATGTGGTTTCAGTGTGTGGGGAAGGGTTTCAGTGCGTGGGGAGGGTGTATCAGAGTGTGCGGAAGGGGTTTCAGAGGGTGGGGAAGGTGTTTCAGTGTGTGGGGAAGGTGTTTCAGTTTGTGGGGAAGGGGTTTCAGTGTGTGGGGAAGTTGTTTCAGAGTGTGCGGAAGGTGTTTCAGTGTGTGGGGAAGGTGTTTCAGTGTGTGGGGAAGGGTTTCAGTGTGTGGGGAAGGTGTTTCAGTGTGTGCGGAAGCGGTTTCAGTGTGTGGGGAAGGTGTTTCAGTGTGTGGGGAAGGTGTTTCAGTGTGTGGGGAAGGTGTTTCAGTGTGTGGGGAAGGGGTATCAGTGTGTGGGGAAGCTGTTTCAGTGTGTGGGGTAGGGGTTTCAGTGTTTGGGGATGGTGTTTCAGTGTGTGGGGTAGGGTTCCAGTGTGTGGGGAAGGGGTTTCAGTGTGTGGGGATGGTATTTCATGGCGTGGGGATGGTGTGTCAGTATGTGTGGAAGGTGTTTAAGTGTCTGGGGTTGGGGTTTCTGTGTATGGTGAAGGGGTTTCAGTGTGTGGGAAAGGTCTTTCAGTGAGTGCAGAAGGGGGTTCAGTGTGTGGGGAAGGGATTTCAGTGTGTGGGGAATGTGTTTCAGTGTGTTTGGAAGGGTTTCAGTGTGTGGGGAATGTGTTTCAGTGTGTGGTGAATGTGTATCAGTGTTTGGGGAAGGGTTACAGTGTTTGGGGAAGGGGTTTCAGCGTGTGGGGAAGGTGTTTCAGTGTGCGGCGATGTGTTGCAGTGTGTGGGGATGGCGTTTCAGTGTGTGGGGAAGGTGTTTCAGTGGGTGGGGAAGGGGTTTCAGTGTGTGGGGAAGGGTTTCCAGTGTCTGGGAAAGGAGTTTCAGTGTGTGGGGAAGTGTTTCAGTGTGTGGGGAAGGTGTTTCAGTGTGTGGGGAAGGGTTTCGTTGTGTGGGGAAGGTGTTTCAGTGCATGTGGAAGGTGTTTCAGTGTTTGGGGAAGGTGTTTCAGTGTATGGGGAAGGTGTTTCAGTGTGTGAGGAAGGGGTTTCAGTGTGTGGGGAAGATGTTTCAGTGTGTGGGGAAGGTGTTTCAGTGTGTGGGGAAGGGTTTCGGTGTGTGGGGAAGGTGTTTCAGAGTGTGCGGAAGGTGTTTCAGTGTGTGGGGAAGGTGTTTCAGTGAATGGGGAAGGTGTTACAGTTTGTGGGGAAGGGGTTTCAATGTGTGGGGAAGTTGTTTCAGTGTGTGGGGAAGGTGTTTCAGTGTGTGGGGAAGGGGTTTCCGTGTGTGGGGAAGCTGTTTCAGTGTGTGGGGTAGGGGTTTCAGTGTTTGGGGAAGTTGTTTCAGTGTGTGGGGTAGTGTTCCAGTGTGTTGGGAAAGGGTTTCAGTGTGTGGGATAGATGTTCCAGTTTGTGGTGATGGTATTTCATGGTGTGGGGAAGGTGTTTCAGTATGTGTGGAAGGTGCTTAAGTGTCTGGGGATGGGGTTTCTGTGTGTGGGAAAGTTGTTTCAGTGTGTGGGGATGGCATTTCAGTGCATGGCGAAGGTGTTTCAGTGTGTGGGGAAGGTGTTTTAGTGTGTGAGGAAGGGGTTTCAGTATGTGGGGAAGGTGTTTCATTGTGTGGGGATGTGTTTCAGTGTGTGGAGATGTGTTTCAGTGTGTGGGGAAGGGTTTCAGTGTGTGGGGAAGGTGTTTCAGTGTGTGTGGACAGGTTTCAGTGTGTGGCGATGGGTTTCAGTGTGTGGGGATGAGTTGCATTGTTTGCGGAAGGGGTTTCAGTGTGTGGGGAAGGTGTTTCAGTGTGTGGGGAAGGCGTTTCAGTGTGTGGGGAAGTGGTTTCATTGTGTGGGAATTGTGATTCTGTGTGTATGGAAGGGTTTCAGTGTGTGGGGAATGTGTTTCAGTGTGTGGTGAATGGGTTTCAGTGTTTGGGCAAGGGTTTCAGTGTGTGGGGAAGGGGTTTCAGTGTGTGGGGAAGGTGTTTTAGTGTGTGGGGATGTGTTGCAGTTTATGGGGATGGGGTTTCAGTGTGTGGGGAAGGTGCTTCAGAGATTGGGGAAGGGGTTTCAGTGTGTGGGGAAGGATTTCCAGTGTCCGGGGAAGGAGTTTCAGTGTGTGGGGAAGGTGTTTCAGTGTGTGGGGAAGGTGTTTCAGTGTGTGGGGAAGGGTTTCGGTGTGTGGGTAAGGTGTTTCAGAGTGTGCGGAAGGTGTTTCAGTGTGTGAGGAAGGTGTTTCAGTGTGTGGGGAAGGTGTTACAGTTTGTGGGGAGGGGTTTTCAGTGTGTGGGGAAGGTGTTTCAGTGTGTGGGGAAGGTGTTTCAGTGTGTGGGGAAGGGGTTTCCGTGTGTGGGGAAGGGTTTCAGTGTGTGGGGAAGGTGTTTCAGTGTGTCGGGAAGGGTTTCAGTGTGTGGTGAAGATGTTTCAGTGTGTGGGGATGTGTTTCAGTGTGTGGGTAAGGGGTTTCAATGTGTGGAGAAGGGTTTCACTGTGTGTGGAAGGGGTTTCAGTGTGTGGGGAAGGAGTTTCAGTGTGTGGGGAAGGTGTTTCAGTGTGTGTGGGGAAGGGGTTTCAGTGTGTGGGGAAGGGGTTTCAGTGTGTGGGGATGTGTTGCAGTGTGTGGGGAAGGTGTTTCAGTGCGTGGGGAAGGTTTTAACTGTGTGTGGAAGGGGTTTCAGTGTGTGGGGAAGGGGTTTCAGTGTGTGGGGAAGATTTTTCAGTATGTGCGGTAGGGGTTTCAGTGTGTGGGGAAGGGGTTTCAGTTTGTGGGGAAGGTCTTTCAGTGAGTGCAGAACGGGTGTCAGTGTGTGGGGAAGGGGTTTCAGTGTGTGGAGAATGTGTTTCAGTGTGTTTGGAAGTGCTCCAGTGTGTGGGGAATGTGTTTCAGTGTGTGGTGAATGTGTATCAGTGTTTTGGGAAGGGTTACAGTGTTTGGGGAAGGGGTTTCAGCGTGTGGGGAAGGTGTTTCAGTGTGCGGCGATGTGTTGCAGTGTGTGGGAATGGCGTTTCAGTGTGTGGGGAAGGTGTTTCAGTGTGTGGGGAAGGGGTTTCAGTTTGTGGGGAAGGGTTTCCAGTGTCTGGGAAAGGAGTTTCAGTGAGTGGGGAAGTGCTTCAGTGTGTGGGGAAGGTGTTTCAGTGTGTGGGGAAGGGTTTCGTTGTGTGGGGAAGGTGTTTCAGTGCATGTGGAAGGGGTTTCATTGTGTGGGGAAGGTGTTTCAGTGTATGGGGAAGGTGTTTCAGTGTGTGGGGAAGGGGTTTCAGTGTGTGGGGAAGATGTTTCATTGTGTGGGGAAGGTGTTTCAGTGTGTGGGGAAGGGTTTCGGTGTGTGGGGAAGGTGTTTCAGAGTGTGCGGAAGGTGTTTCAGTGTGTGGGGAAGGTGTTTCAGTGTATGGGGAAGGTGTTACAGTTTGTGGGGAAGGGGTTTCAGTGTGTGGGGAAGTTGTTTCAGTGTGTGGGGAAGGTGTTTCCGTGTGTGGGGAAGCTGTTTCAGTGTGTGGGGTAGGGGTTTCAGTGTTTGGGGAAGTTGTTTCAGTGTGTGGGGTAGGGTTCCAGTGTGTGGGGAAAGGGTTTCAGTGTGTGGGATAGATGTTCCAGTTTGTGGTGATGGTATTTCATGGTGTGGGGAAGGTGTTTCAGTATGTGTGGAAGGTGTTTAAGTGTCTGGGAATGGGGTTTCTGTGTGTGTGAAAGGTGTTTCAGTGTGTGGGGATGGTATTTCAGTGCATGGCGAAGGTGTTTCAGTGTGTGGGGAAGGTGTTTTAGTGTGTGAGGAAGGGGTTTCAGTATGTGGGGAAGGTGTTTCATTGTGTGGGGATGTGTTTCAGTGTGTGGAGATGTGTTTCAGTGTGTGGGGAAGGGTTTCAGTGTGTGGGGAAGGTGTTTCAGTGTGTGTGGACAGGTTTCAGTGTGTGGCGATGGGATTCACTGTGTGGGGATGAGTTGCATTGTTTGCGGAAGGGGGTTCAGTGTGTGGGGAAGGGATTTCAGTGTGTGCGGAATGTGTTTCAGTGTGTTTGGAAGGTGTTTTAGTGTGTGGGGATGTGTTGCAGTTTATGGGGATGGGGTTTCAGTGTGTGGGGAAGGTGTTTCAGAGAGTGGGGAAGGGGTTTCAGTGTGTGGGGAAGGGTTTCCAGTGTCCGGGGAAGGAGTTTCAGTGTGTGGGGAAGTGTTTCAGTGTGTGGTGAATGGGTTTCACTGTGTGTGGAAGGGGTTTCAGTGTGTGGGGAAGGAGTTTCAGTGTGTGGGGAAGGTGTTTCAGTGTGTGTGGGGAAGGGGTTTCAGTGTGTGGGGAAGGGGTTTCAGTGTGTGGGGATGTGTTTCAGTGTGTGGGGAAGTTGTTTCAGTGCGTGGGGAAGGTTTTAACTGTGTGTGGAAGGGGTTTCAGTGTGTGGGGAAGGGGTTTCAGTGTGTGGGGAAGATTTTTCAGTATGTGCGGTAGGGGTTTCAGTGTGTGGGGAAGGGGTTTCTGTTTGTGGGGAAGGTCTTTCAGTGAGTGCAGAAGGGGTGTCAGTGTGTGGGGAAGGGGTTTCAGTGTGTGGAGAATGTGCTTCAGTGTGTTTGGAAGGGCTCCAGTGTGTGGGGTATGTGTTTCAGTGTGTGGTGAATGTGTATCAGTGTTTGGGGAAGGGTTCCAGTGTTTGGGGAAGGGGTTTCAGCGTGTGGGGAAGGTGTTTCAGTGTGCGGCGATGTGTTGCAGTGTGTGGGGAAGTGTTTCAGTGTGTGGGGAAGGGTTTCCTTGTGTGGGGAAGGTGTTTCAGTGCGTGTGGAAGGGGTTTCAGTGTGTGGGGAAGGTGTTTCAGTGTATGGGGAAGGTGTTTCAGTGTGTGGGGAAGGGGTTTCAGTGTGTGGAGAAGATGTTTCAGTGTGTGGGGAAGGTGTTTCAGTGTGTGGGGAAGGGTTTCGGTGTGTGGGGAAGGTGTTTCAGAGTGTGCGGAAGGTGTTTCAGTGTGTGGGGAAGGTGTTTCAGTGTATGGGGAAGGTGTTACAGTTTGAGGGGAAGGGGTTTCAGTGTGTGGGGAAGTTGTTTCAGTGTGTGGGGAAGGTGTTTCAGTGTGTGGGGAAGGGGTTTCCGTGTGTGGGGAAGCTGTTTCAGTGTGTGGGGTAGGGGTTTCAGTGTTTGGGGAAGTTGTTTCAGTGTGTGGGGTAGGGTTCCAGTGTGTGGGGAAAGGGTTTCAGTATGTGGGATAGATGTTCCAGTTTGTGGTGATGGTATTTCATGGTGTGGGGAAGGTGTTTCAGTATGTGTGGAAGGTGTTTAAGTGTCTGGGGATGGGGTTTCTGTGTGTGGGATAGGTGTTTCAGTGTGTGGGGATGGTATTTCAGTGCATGGCGAAGGTGTTTCAGTGTGTGGGGAAGGTGTTTTAGTGTGTGAGGAAGGGGTTTCAGTATGTGGGGAAGGTGTTTCCTTGTGTGGGGATGTGTTTCAGTGTGTGGAGATGTGTTTCAGTGTGTGGGGAAGGGTTTCAGTGTGTGGGGAAGGTGATTCAGTGTGTGGTGAATGGGTTTCAGTGTTTGGGGAATGGTTTCAGTGTGTGGGGAAGGGGTTTCAGTGTGTGGGGAAGGTGTTTTAGTGTGTGGGGATGTGTTGCAGTTTATGGGGATGGGGTTTCAGTGTTTGGGGAAGGGGTTTCAGAGAGTGGGGAAGGGGTTTCAGAGTGTGGGGAAGGGTTTCCAGTGTCCGGGGAAGGAGTTTCAGTGTGTGGGGAAGTGTTTCAGTGTGTGGGGAAGCTGTTTCAGTGTGTGGGGAAGGGTTTCGGTGTGTGGGGAAGGTGTTTCAGAGTGTGCGGAAGGTGTTTCAGTGTGTGGGGAAGGTGTTTCAGTGTGTGGGGAAGGTGTTACAGTTTGTGGGGAAGGGGTTTCAGTGTGTGGGGAAGTTGTTTCAGTGTGTGGGGAAGGTGTTTCAGTGTGTGGGGAAGGGGTTTCCGTGTTTGGGGACGGGTTTCAGTGTGTGGGGAAGGTGTTTCAGTGTGCGGGGAAGGGTTTCAGTGTGTGGGGAAGATGTTTCAGTGTGTGCGGAAGGTGTTTCAGTGTGTGGGGAAGGTGTTTCAGTGTGTGGGGAAGGTGTTTCAAAGTTTGGGGAAGGTGTTTCAGTGGGTGGGGAAGGTGTTTCAGTGTGTGGGGATGTGTTTCAGTGTGTGGGTAAGGGGTTTCAGTGCGTGGAGAAGGGTTTCACTGTGTGTGGAAGGGGTTTCAGTGTGTGGGGAAGGAGTTTCAGTGTGTGGGGAAGGTGTTTCAGTGTGTGTGGGGAAGGGGTTTCAGTGTGTGGGGCAGGGGTTTCAGTGTGTGGGGATCTGTTTCAGTATGTGGGGAAGGTGTTTCAGTGCGTGGGGAAGGTTTTAACTGTGTGTGGAAGGGGTTTCAGTGTGTGGGGAAGGGGTTTCAGTGTGTGGGGAAGATTTTTCAGTATGTGCGGTAGGGGTTTCAGTGTGTGGGGAAGGGGTTTCAGTTTGTGGGGAAGGTCTTTCAGTGAGTGCAGAAGGGGTGTCAGTGTGTGGGGAAGGGGTTTCAGTGTGTGGAGAATGTGTTTCAGTGTGTTTGGAAGGGCTCCAGTGTGTGGGGAATGTGTTTCAGTGTGTGGTGAATGTGTATCAGTGTTTGGGGAAGGGTTACAGTGTTTGGGCAAGCGGTTTCAGCGTGTGGGGAAGGTGTTTCAGTGTGCGGCGATGTGTTGCAGTGTGTGGGGTTGGCGTTTCAGAGTTTGGGGAAGGTGTTTCAGTGTGTGGGGAAGGGGTTTCAGTGTGTGGGGAAGGGTTTCCAGTGTCTGGGAAAGGAGTTTCTGTGTGTGGGGAAGTGTTTCAGTGTGTGGGGAAGGTGTTCCAGTGTGTGGGGAAGGGTTTCGTTGTGTGGGGAAGGTGTTTCAGTGCATGTGGAAGGGGTTTCAGTGTGTGGGGAAGGTGTTTCAGTGTTTGGGGAAGGTGTTTCAGTGTGTGGGGAAGGGGTTTCAGTGTGTGGAGAAGATGTTTCAGTGTGTGGGGAAGGTGTTTCAGTGTGTGGGGAAGGGTTTCGGTGTGTGGGAAAGGTGTTTCAGAGTGTGCTGAAGGTGTTTCAGTGTGTGGGGAAGGTGTTTCAGTGTATGGGGAAGGTGTTACAGTTTGTGGGGAAGGGGTTTCAGTGTGTGGGGAAGTTGTTTCAGTGTGTGGGGAAGGTGTTTCAGTGTGTGGGGAAGGGGTTTCCATGTGTGGGGAAGCTGTTTCAGTGTGTGGGGAAGGGGTTTCCATGTGTGGGGAAGCGGTTTCAGTGTTTGGGGAAGTTGTTTCAGTGTGTGGGGGAGGGTTCCAGTGTGTGGGGAAAGGGTTTCAGTGTGTGGGATAGATGTTCCAGTTTGTGGTGATGGTATTTCATGGTGTGGGGAAGGTGTTTCAGTATGTGTGGAAGGTGTTTAAGTGTCTGGGGATGGGGTTTCTGTGTGTGGGAAAGGTGTTTCAGTGTGTGGGGATGGTATTTCAGTGCATGGCGAAGGTGTTTCAGTGTGTGGGGAAGGTGTTTTAGTGTGTGAGGAAGGGGTTTCAGTATGTGGGGAAGGTGTTTCATTGTGTGGGGATGTGTTTCAGTGTGTGGAGATGTGTTTCAGTGTGTGGGGAAGGGTTTCAGTGTGTGGGGAAGGTGTTTCAGTGTGTGTGGACAGGTTTCAGTTTGTGGCGATGGGTTTCAGTGTGTGGGGATGAGTTGCATTGTTTGCGGAAGGGGTTTCAGTGTGTGGGGAAGGTGTTTCAGTGTGTGGGGAAGGCGTTTCAGTGTGTGGGGAAGTGGTTTCATTGTGTGGGAATTGTGATTATGTGTGTTTGGAAGGGTTTCAGTGTGTGGGGAATGTGTTTCAGTGTGTGGTGAATGGGTTTCAGTGTTTGGGGAAGGGTTTCGGTGTGTGGGAAAGGTGTTTCAGAGTGTGCGGAAGGTGTTTCAGTGTGTGGGGAAGGTGTTTCAGTGTATGGGGAAGGTGTTACAGTTTGTGGGGAAGGGGTTTCAGTGTGTGGGGAAGTTGTTTCAGTGTGTGGGGAAGGTGTTTCAGTGTGTGGGGAAGGGGTTTCCATGTGTGGGGAAGGTGTTTCAGTGTGTGGGGAAGGGGTTTCCATGTGTGGGGAAGCGGTTTCAGTGTTTGGGAAAGTTGTTTCAGTGTGTGGGGGAGGGTTCCAGTGTGTGGGGAAAGGGTTTCAGTGTGTGGGATAGATGTTCCAGTTTGTGGTAATCGTATTTCATGGTGTGGGGAAGGTGTTTCAGTATGTGTGGAAGGTGTTTAAGTGTCTGGGGATGGGGTTTCTGTGTGTGGGAAAGGTGTTTCAGTGTGTGGGGATGGTATTTCAGTGCATGGCGAAGGTGTTTCAGTGTGTGGGGAAGGTGTTTTAGTGTGTGAGGAAGGGGTTTCAGTATGTGGGGAAGGTGTTTCATTGTGTGGGGATGTGTTTCAGTGTGTGGAGATGTGTTTCAGTGTGTGGGGAAGGGTTTCAGTGTGTGGGGAAGGTGTTTCAGTGTGTGTGGACAGGTTTCAGTTTGTGGCGATGGGTTTCAGTGTGTGGGGATGAGTTGCATTGTTTGCGGAAGGGGTTTCAGTGTGTGGGGAAGGTGTTTCAGTGTGTGGGGAAGGCGTTTCAGTGTGTGGGGAAGTGGTTTCATTGTGTGGGAATTGTGATTATGTGTGTTTGGAAGGGTTTCAGTGTGTGGGGAATGTGTTTCAGTGTGTGGTGAATGGGTTTCAGTGTTTGGGGAAGGGTTTCAGTGTGTGGGGAAGGGGTTTCAGTGTGTGGGGAAGGTGTTTTAGTGTGTGGGGATGTGTTGCAGTTTATGGGGATGGGGTTTCAGTGTGTGGGGAAGGTGTTTCAGAGAGTGGGGAAGGGGTTTCAGTGTGTGGGGAAGGGTTTCCAGTGTCCGGGGAAGGAGTTTCAGTGTGTGGGGAAGTGTTTCAGTGTGTGGGGAAGGTGTTTCAGTGTGTGGGGAAGGGTTTCGGTGTGTGGGGAAGGTGTTTCAGAGTGTGCGGAAGGTGTTTCTGTGTGTGGGGAAGGTGTTTCTGTGTGTGGGGAAGGTGTTTCAGTGTGTGGGCAAGGTGTTACAGTTTGTGGGGAAGGGGTTTCAGTGTGTGGGGAAGTTGTTTCAGTGTGTGGGGAATGTGTTTCAGTGTGCGGGGAAGGGGCTTCCGTGTGTGGGGAGGGGTTTCAGTGTGTGGGGAAGGTGTTTCAGTGTGTGGGGTAGGTTTTCAGTGTGTGGGGAAGATGTTTCAGTGTGTGTGGAAGGGGTTTCAGTGTGTGGGGAAGGTGTTTCAATGTTTGGGGAAGGTGTTTCAGTCGGAGGGGAAGGTGTTTCAGTGTGTGGGGATGTGTTTCAGTGTGTGGGTAAGGGGTTTCAGTGTGTGGAGAAGGGTTTCACTGTGTGTGGAAGGGGTTTCAGTGTGTGGGGAAGGGGTTTCAGTGTGTGGGGAAGGTGTTTCAGTGTGTGTGGGGAAGGGGTTTCAGTGTGTGGGGAAGGGGTTTCAGTGTGTGGGGATGTGTTTCAGTGTGTGGGGAAGGTGTTTCAGTGCGTGGGGAAGGTTTTAACTGTGTGTGGAAGGGGTTTCAGTGTGTGGGGAAGGGGTTTCAGTGTGTGGGGAAGGGGTTTCCATGTGTGGGGAAGCGGTTTCAGTGTTTGGGGAAGTTGTTTCAGTGTGTGGGGGAGGGTTCCAGTGTGTGGGGAAAGGGTTTCAGTGTGTGGGATAGATGTTCCAGTTTGTGGTGATGGTATTTCATGGTGTGGGGAAGGTGTTTCAGTATGTGTGGAAGGTGTTTAAGTGTCTGGGGATGGGGTTTCTGTGTGTGGGAAAGGTGTTTCAGTGTGTGGGGATGGTATTTCAGTGCATGGCGAAGGTGTTTCAGTGTGTGGGGAAGGTGTTTTAGTGTGTGAGGAAGGGGTTTCAGTATGTGGGGAAGGTGTTTCATTGTGTGGGGATGTGTTTCAGTGTGTGGAGATGTGTTTCAGTGTGTGGGGAAGGGTTTCAGTGTGTGGGGAAGGTGTTTCAGTGTGTGTGGACAGGTTTCAGTTTGTGGCGATGGGTTTCAGTGTGTGGGGATGAGTTGCATTGTTTGCGGAAGGGGTTTCAGTGTGTGGGGAAGGTGTTTCAGTGTGTGGGGAAGGCGTTTCAGTGTGTGGGGAAGTGGTTTCATTGTGTGGGAATTGTGATTATGTGTGTTTGGAAGGGTTTCAGTGTGTGGGGAATGTGTTTCAGTGTGTGGTGAATGGGTTTCAGTGTTTGGGGAAGGGTTTCGGTGTGTGGGAAAGGTGTTTCAGAGTGTGCGGAAGGTGTTTCAGTGTGTGGGGAAGGTGTTTCAGTGTATGGGGAAGGTGTTACAGTTTGTGGGGAAGGGGTTTCAGTGTGTGGGGAAGTTGTTTCAGTGTGTGGGGAAGGTGTTTCAGTGTGTGGGGAAGGGGTTTCCATGTGTGGGGAAGGTGTTTCAGTGTGTGGGGAAGGGGTTTCCATGTGTGGGGAAGCGGTTTCAGTGTTTGGGAAAGTTGTTTCAGTGTGTGGGGGAGGGTTCCAGTGTGTGGGGAAAGGGTTTCAGTGTGTGGGATAGATGTTCCAGTTTGTGGTAATCGTATTTCATGGTGTGGGGAAGGTGTTTCAGTATGTGTGGAAGGTGTTTAAGTGTCTGGGGATGGGGTTTCTGTGTGTGGGAAAGGTGTTTCAGTGTGTGGGGATGGTATTTCAGTGCATGGCGAAGGTGTTTCAGTGTGTGGGGAAGGTGTTTTAGTGTGTGAGGAAGGGGTTTCAGTATGTGGGGAAGGTGTTTCATTGTGTGGGGATGTGTTTCAGTGTGTGGAGATGTGTTTCAGTGTGTGGGGAAGGGTTTCAGTGTGTGGGGAAGGTGTTTCAGTGTGTGTGGACAGGTTTCAGTTTGTGGCGATGGGTTTCAGTGTGTGGGGATGAGTTGCATTGTTTGCGGAAGGGGTTTCAGTGTGTGGGGAAGGTGTTTCAGTGTGTGGGGAAGGCGTTTCAGTGTGTGGGGAAGTGGTTTCATTGTGTGGGAATTGTGATTATGTGTGTTTGGAAGGGTTTCAGTGTGTGGGGAATGTGTTTCAGTGTGTGGTGAATGGGTTTCAGTGTTTGGGGAAGGGTTTCAGTGTGTGGGGAAGGGGTTTCAGTGTGTGGGGAAGGTGTTTTAGTGTGTGGGGATGTGTTGCAGTTTATGGGGATGGGGTTTCAGTGTGTGGGGAAGGTGTTTCAGAGAGTGGGGAAGGGGTTTCAGTGTGTGGGGAAGGGTTTCCAGTGTCCGGGGAAGGAGTTTCAGTGTGTGGGGAAGTGTTTCAGTGTGTGGGGAAGGTGTTTCAGTGTGTGGGGAAGGGTTTCGGTGTGTGGGGAAGGTGTTTCAGAGTGTGCGGAAGGTGTTTCTGTGTGTGGGGAAGGTGTTTCTGTGTGTGGGGAAGGTGTTTCAGTGTGTGGGCAAGGTGTTACAGTTTGTGGGGAAGGGGTTTCAGTGTGTGGGGAAGTTGTTTCAGTGTGTGGGGAATGTGTTTCAGTGTGCGGGGAAGGGGCTTCCGTGTGTGGGGAGGGGTTTCAGTGTGTGGGGAAGGTGTTTCAGTGTGTGGGGTAGGTTTTCAGTGTGTGGGGAAGATGTTTCAGTGTGTGTGGAAGGGGTTTCAGTGTGTGGGGAAGGTGTTTCAATGTTTGGGGAAGGTGTTTCAGTCGGAGGGGAAGGTGTTTCAGTGTGTGGGGATGTGTTTCAGTGTGTGGGTAAGGGGTTTCAGTGTGTGGAGAAGGGTTTCACTGTGTGTGGAAGGGGTTTCAGTGTGTGGGGAAGGAGTTTCAGTGTGTGGGGAAGGTGTTTCAGTGTGTGTGGGGAAGGGGTTTCAGTGTGTGGGGAAGGGGTTTCAGTGTGTGGGGATGTGTTTCAGTGTGTGGGGAAGGTGTTTCAGTGCGTGGGGAAGGTTTTAACTGTGTGTGGAAGGGGTTTCAGTGTGTGGGGAAGGGGTTTCAGTGTGTGGGGAAGATTTTTCAGTATGTGCGGTAGGGGTTTCAGTGTGTGGGGAAGGTGTTTCAGTTTGTGGGGAAGGTCTTTCAGTGCGTGCAGAAGGGGTGTCAGTGTGTGGGGAAGGGGTTTCAGTGTGTGGAGAATGTGTTTCAGTGTGTTTGGAAGGGCTCCAGTGTGTGGGGAATGTGTTTCAGTGTGTGGGGAAGGTGTTTTAGTGTGCGGCAATGTGTTGCAGTGTGTGGGGATGGCATTTCAGTGTGTGGGGAAGTTGTTTCAGTGTGTGAGGAAGGGGTTTCAGTGTGTGGGGAAGGGTTTCCAGTGTGTGGGAAAGGTGCTTCAGTGTGTGGGAAGTGTTTCAGTGTGTGGGGAAGGAGTTTCAGTGTGTGGGGAAGGGTTTCAGTGTGTGTGGAAGGTGTTTCAGTGTGTGCAGAAGGGGTTTCAGTGTGTGAGGAAGGTGTTTTGTTGCGTGGGGAAGGTGTTTCAGTGTGTAGGGAAGGGGTTTCAGTGTGTGGGGAAGGTGTTTCAGTGTGTGGGGAAGGTGTTTCAATGTGTGGGAAGGGGTTTCAGTGTGTGGGGAAGGGTTTCAGTGTGTGGGAAAGGGTTTTTAGTGTGTGGGGAAGGGTTTCAGTGTGTGGGGAAGGGGTTTCAGTCTGTGGGGAAGGTTTTTCAGTTTGTGGGGTTGGTGTATCAGTGTGTGGGGAAGCGGTTTTAGTGTGTGGGGAAGCTGTTTCAGTGGGTGGGGAAGGGGTTTCAGTTTTATGGGGAAGGTGTTTCAGTGTGTGGGGTAGGGTTCCAGTGTGTGGGGAAGGGGTTCCAGTGTGTGGGAAAGGCGTTTCAGTGTGTGGGGATGGTATTTCTGTGTGTGGGGAATGTGTTTCAGTGTGTTGGGAAGGTGTTTTAGTGTGTGGGGAAGGTGTTTCAGTGTGTGGCGAACATGTTTCAGTGTGTGGGGAAGGGGTTTCATTGTGTTGGGAAGGTGTTTTAGTGTGCGGGGATGTGTTTCAGTGTGTGGGGATGTGTTTCAGTGTGTGCAGAAGGGTTTCAGTGTGTGGGGAAGGTGTTTCAGTGTGTGGGGATGGGTTTCAGTGTGTGGCGATGGGTTTCAGATGGTGGGGAAGGGTTTCCGTGTGTGGGGTATGTGTTTCAGTGTGTGGGGATGGGTTTCAGTGTGTGGCGATGTGTTTCAGTGTGTGGGGATGAGTTGCATTGTATGCGGAAGTGTTTTCAGTTTGTGGGGAAGGTGTTTCAGTGTGTGGGGAAGGCGTTTCAGTGACAGGGGAGGGGTGTCAGTGTGTGGGAATTGTGATTCTGTGTGTTTGGAAGGGTTTCAGTGTGTGGGGAACGTGTTTCAGTGTGTGGTGAATGGGTTTCAATGTTTGGGGAAGGGTTTCAGTGTGTGGGGAAGGGGTTTCAGTGTGTGCGGAACGTGTTTCAGTGTGTGGGGAAGGGTTTCAGTGTGTGTGGAAGGTGTTTCAGTGAGTGCGGAAGGGGTTTCAGTGTGTGAGGAAGGTGTTTTGTTGCGTGGGGAAGGTGTTTCAGTGTGTAGGGAAGGGGTTTCAGTGTGTGGGGAAGGTGTTTCAGTGTGTGGGGAAGGTGTTTCAATGTGTGGGAAGGTGTTTCAGTGTGTGGGGAAGGGTTTCAGTGTGTGGGAAAGGGTTTTAAGTGTGTGGGGAAGGGTTTCAGTGTGTGGAGAAGGGGTTTCAGTCTGTGGGGAAGGTTTTTCAGTTTGTGGGGTTGGTGTATCAGTGTGTGGGGAAGGGGTTTCAGTTTTATGGGGAAGGTGTTTCAGTGTGTGGGGTAGGGTTCCAGTGTGTGGGGAAGGGGTTCCAGTGTGTGGGAAAGGCGTTTCAGTGTGTGGGGATGGTATTTCTGTGTGTGGGGAAGGTGTTTCAGTGTGTGGCGAATGTGTTTCAGTGTGTGGGGAAGGGGTTTCAGTGTGTTGGGAAGGTGTTTTAGTGTGTGGGGCTGTGTTTCAGTGTGTGGGGATGTGTTTCAGTGTGTGCGGAAGGGTTTCAGTGTGTGGGGAAGGTGTTTCAGTGTGTGGGGATGGGTTTCAGTGTGTGGCGATGGGTTTCAGATGGTGGGGAAGGGTTTCCGTGTGTGGGGAATGTGTTTCAGTGTGTGGGGATGGGTTTCAGTGTGTGGCGATGTGTTTCAGTGTGTGGGGATGAGTTGCATTGTATGCGGAAGGGTTTTCAGTTTGTGGGGAAGGTGTTTCAGTGTGTGGGGAAGGCGTTTCAGTGACAGGAGAGGGGTGTCAGTGTGTGGGAATTGTGATTCTGTGTGTTTGGAAGGGTTTCAGTGTGTGGGGAACGTGTTTCAGTGTGTGGCGAATGGGTTTCAATGTTTGGGGAAGGGTTTCAGTGTGTGGGGAAGGGGTTTCAGTGTGTGGGAAAGGTGCTTCAGTGTGTGGGGATGTGTTGCAGTTTATGGGGATGGGGTTTCAGTGTGTGGGGAAGGTGTGTCAGAGAGTGGGGAAGGGGTTTCAGTGTGTGGGGAAGGGATTCCAGGGTCCGGGGAAGGAGTTTCAGTGTGTGGGGAAGTGTTTCAGTGTGAGGGGAAGGTGTTTCAGTGTGTGGGGAATGGTTTCGGTGTGTGGGGAAGGTGTTTCAGAGTGTGCGGAAGGGGTTTCAGTGTGTGGGGAAGGTGTTTCAGTGTATGGGGAAGGTGTTTCAGATAGTGGGGAAGGGGGTTCAGTGTGTGGGGAAGTTGTTTCAGTGTGTGGGGAAGGTGTTTCAGTTTGTGGGGAAGCGGTTTCAGTGTGTGGGGAAGGGTTTCAGTGTGTGGGGAAGGTGTTTCAGTGTGTGGGGAATGTTTTCAGTGTGTGGGGAAGATGTTTCAGTGTGTGAGGGAGGGGTTTCAGTGTGTGGGGAAGGTGTTTCAGTGTGTGGGGAAGGTGTTTCAGTGTGTGGGGCTGGGGTTTCAGTGTGTGGGGATATGTTTCAGTGTGTGGGGAAGGGGTTTCAGTGTGTGGGGAAGGGTTTCACTGTGTGTGGAAGGGGTTTCTGTGTGTGGGGAAGGTGTTTCAGTGTGTGGGGAAGGTGTTTCAGTGTGTGTGGGGAAGGGGTTTCAGTGTGTGGGGAATTGTTTCAGTGTGTGGGGAAGGGGTTTCAGTGTGTGGGGATGTGTTTCAGTGTGTGGGGAAGGTGTTTCAGTGTGTGGGAAAGGTTTTAACTGTGTGCGGAAGGGGTTTCAGTGTGTGGGGAAGGAGTTTCAGTGTGTGGGGAAGAATTTTCAGTATGTGCAGAAGGGGTTTCAGTTTGTGGGGAAGTGGTTTCAGTGTGTGGGGAAGGTCTTTCAGTGAGTGCAGAAGGGGTTTCAGTGTGTGGGAAAGGGGTTTCAGTGTGTGGGGAATGTGTTTCAGTGTGTTTGGAAGGGTTTCAATGTGTGGGGAATGTGTTTCAGTGTGTGGTGAATGGGTATCAGTGTTTGGGGAAGGGTTGCAGTGTTTGGGGAAGGGGTTTCAGCGTGTGGGGAAGGTGTTTCAGTGTGTGGGCAAGGTGTTTCAGTGTGTGGGGAAAGGGTTTCAGGGTGTGGGGAAGGGTTTCCAGTGTGTGGGGAAGGTGCTTCATTGTGTGGGGAAGGTGTTTCAGTGTGTGAGGAAGGTGTTTTGTTGCGTGGGGAAGGTGTTTCAGTGTGTGGGGAATGGGTTTCAGTGTGTGGGGAAGGTGTTTCAGTGTGTGGGGAAGGTGTTTCAATATGTGGGAATGGGTTTCAGACTGTGGGGAAGGTTTTCAGTGTGTGGGGAAGGTGTTTCAGTGTATGCGGAAGGGGTTTCAGTGTGTGGGGAAGGTGTTTCAGTCTGTGGGGAAGGTCTTTCCGTGTGTGGGGTTGGTGTTTCAGTGTGTGGGGAAGCGGTTTCAGTGTGTGGGGAAGCTGTTTCAGTGTGTGGGGAAGGGGTTTCAGTTTGATGGGGAAGGTGTTTCAGTGTGTGGGGCAGGGTTCCAGTGTGAGGGGAAGGGGTTCCAGTGTGTGGGAAAGGCGTTTCAGTGTGTGGGGATGGTATTTCTGTGTTTGGGGAAGGGGTTTCAGTGTGTGGGGATGGTGTTTCAGTGTGTGGGGAAGGGGTTTCAGTGTGTGGTGAAGGTGTTTTAGTGTGTGGGGATGTGTTTCAGTGTGTGGGGATGAGTTTCAGTGTGTGGGGAAGGTTTTCATTGTATGCGGAAGGAGTTTCAGTGTGTGGGGAAGGTGTTTCAGGGTGTGGGCAAGGGGTTTCAGTGTGTGGGGAAGGGGTTTCAGATGGTGCGGAATGAGTTTTAGTGTGTTTGGAAGGGTTTCAGTGTGAGGGGAATGTGTTTCAGTGTGTGGTGAATGGGTTTCAGTGTTTGGGGAAGGGTTTCACTGTGTGAGGTAGGGATTTCAGTGTGTGGGGAAGGTGTTTCAGTGTGTGTGGATGTGTTGCAGTGTGTGGGGATGGATTTTCAGTGTGTGGGGAAGCTGTTTCAGTGTGTGGGGAAGGGGTTTCAGTGTGTGGGGAAGGGTCTCCAGTGTCTGGGGTAGGCGTTTCAGTTTGTGGGGAAGTGTTTCAGTGTGTGGGGAAGGTGTTTCAGTGTGTGGGGAAGGGTTTTGGTGTGTCGGGAAGGTGTTTCAGTGCGTGCAGAAGGGGTTTCAGTGTGTGGGGAAGGTGTTTCAGTGTATGGGGAAGGTGTTTCAGTGTGTGGGGAAGGGGTTTCAGTGTGTGGGGAAGCTGTTTCAGTGTGTGGGGAAGGTGTTTCAGTGTGTGGGGAAGGGTTTCAGCTTGTGGGGAAGGTGTTTCAGTGTGTGGGGATGGGTTTCAGTCTGTGGGGAAGGTGTTTCAGTGAGTGCGGAAGGAGTTTCAGTGTGTGGGGAAGGTGTTTCAATGTGTGGGGAAGTTGTTTCAGTGTGTGGGGAAGGTGTTTCAGTGTGTGGGGAAGGGGTTTCAGTGTGTGGGGAAGCTGTTTCAGTGTGTGGGGAAGGGGTTTCAGTGTTTGGGGATGGTGTTTCAGTGTGTGGGGTAGGGTTCCAGTGTGTGGGGAAGGGGATTCAGTGAGTGGGATAGGTGTTCCAGTGTTGGGGATGGTATTTCAGTGTGTGGGGAAGGAGTTTCAGTTTGTGTGGAAGTTGTTTAAGTGTCTGGGGATGGGGTTTCAGTATATGGGGAAGGTGTTTCAGTTTGTGGGGATGTATTTCAGTGTGTGGGGATGTGTTTCAGTGTGTGGGGAAGGGGTCTCATTGTGTGGGGATGGGTTTCAGTTTGTGGGGATGGGTTTCATTGTGTGCTAAAGGGGTTTCAGTGTGTGGGGAATGTGTTTCAGTGGGTGGGGGATGGGTTTCACAGTGTGTGGAAGGGTTTCAGTGTGTGGGGAAGGGATTTCTGTGTGTGAGGAAGGTGTCTCAGAGTGTGGGGAAGCTGTTTCAGTGTGTGGGGAAGGGATTTCAGTGTGTGGGGAAGGTGTTTCTGTGCGTGGGGATGTGCTTCAGTGTCTGGGGATGTGTTTCAGTGTGTGGGGAAGGGATTCAGTGTGTGGGGAAGGTGTTTCAGTGTGTGGGGATGGGTTTCAGTGTGTTGGGATGGGTTTCAGTGTGTGCGGAAGGGGTTTCAGTGTGTTGCGAAGTGTTTCAGTGTGTGGGGATGTGTTTCAGGGTGTTTGGATGGGGTTTCAGGGTGTGGGGAAGGGTTTTAAGTGTGTGGGGATGTGTTTCAGTGTGTGGGGAAGGTGTTTCAGTGTTTGGGGAAAGGGTTTCACTGTGTGCAGAAGGGGTTTCAGTGTGTGGGGAATTTGTTTCAGTGTGTGGGGAAGGTTTTCAGTGTGTGGTAAATGGGTTTCAGTGTGTGGGGAAGGTGTTTCAGAGAGTGGGGAAGTGGTTTCAATATGTGGTGAAGGGGTTTCAGTGTGTGGGGTACGGTTTCAGTGTGTGGGGAAGGTTTTCAGTTTGTGGGAAAGACGTTTCAGTGTGTGTGGAAGGGGTTTCAGTATGTGGGGATGGGTTTCAGTGTGTGGGGAAGGTGTTTCAGTGTGTGGGGAAGGTTTTAACTGTGTGCGGAAGGGGTTTCAGTGTGTGGGGAAGCAGTTTCAGTGTGTGGGGAAGATTTTTCAGTATGTGCAGAAGGGGTTTCAGTTTGTGGGGAAGTGGTTTCAGTGTGTGGGGAAGGTCTTTCAGTGAGTGCAGAAGGGGTTTAAATTTGTGGGGAAGGTGTTTCACTGTGTGTGGAATGTGTTTCAGTGTGTTTGGAAGGGTTTCAATGTGTGGGGAATGTGTTTCAGTCTGTGGTGAAAGGGTATCAGTGTTTGGGGAAGGGTTACAGTCTTTGGGGAAGGGGTTTCAGCGTGTGGGGAAGGTGTTTCAATGTGCGTGATGTGTTGCAGTGTGTGTGGATGGCGTTTCAGTGTGTGGGGAAGGTGTTTCAGTGTGTGGGGAAGGGGTTCCAGGGTGTGGGGAAGGGTTTCCAGTGTGTGGGGAAGGTGCTTCAGTGTGTGGGAAGTGTTTCAGTGTGTGGGGAAGGTGTTTCAGTGTGTGAGGAAGGTGTTTTGTTGCGTGGGGAAGGTGTTTCAATGTGTGGGGAATGGGTTTCAGTGTGTGGGGAAGGTGTTTCTGTGTGTGGGGAAGGTGTTTCAATGTGTGGGGAATGGGTTTCAGAGTGTGGGGATGGGTTTCAGTTTGTGGGGAAGGGGTTTCAGAGTATGGGGAAGAGTTTCAGTGTGTGGGGAAGGTGTTTCAGTGAGTGCGGAAGGGGTTTCAGTGTGTGGGGAAGGTGTTTCAGTCTGTGGGGAAGGTGTTTCCGTGTGTGGGGTTGGTGTTTCAGTGTGTGGGGAAGCGGTTTCAGTGTGTGGGGAAGCTGTTTCAGTGTGTGGGGAAGGGGTTTCAGTTTGATGGGGAAGGTGTTTCAGTGTGTGGGGTAGGGTTCCAGTGTGAGGGGAAGGGGTTTCAGTATGTGGGAAAGGCGTTTCAGTGTGTGGGGATGGTATTTCTGCGTGTGGGGAAGGTGTTTCAGTGTGTGGGGAAGGTGTTTCAGTGTGTGGGGAAGGGGTTTCAGTGTGTGGTGAAGGTGTTTTAGTGTGTGGGGATGTGTTTCAGTGTGTGGGGATGAGTTTCAGTGTGTGGGGAAGGTGTCTCAGTGTGTGTGGATGGTTTTCAGTGTGTGTGGATGGGTTTCAGTGTGTGGGGATGGGTTTCATTGTATGCGGAAGGAGTTTCAGTGTGTGGGGAACGGGTTTCAGTGTGTGAGGAAGGGGTTTCAGTGTGTGGGGAAGGGGTTTCAGGGTGTGGGGAATGTGTTTTAGTGTGCTTGGAAGGGTTTCAGTGTGTGGGGAATGTGTTTCAGTGTGTGGTGAATGGGTTTCAGTGTTTGGGGAAGGGTTTCACTGTGTGTGGTAGGGGTTTCAGTGTGTGGGGAAGGTGTTTCAGTGTGTGTGGATGTGTTGCAGTGTGTGGGGATGGGGTTTCAGTGTGTGGGGAAGCTGTTTCAGTGTGTGGGGAAGGGGTTTCAGTGTGTCTGGAAGGGTCTCCAATGTCTGGGGTAGGCGTTTCAGTGTGTGGGGAAGTGTTTCAGTGTGTGGGGAAGGTGTTTCAGTGTGTGGGGAAGGGTTTTGGTGTGTCGGGAAGGTGTTTCAGTGCGTGCAGAAGGGGTTTCAGTGTGTGGGGAAGGTGTTTCAGTGTATGGGGAAGGTGTTTCAGTGTGTGGGGAAGGGGTTTCAGTGTGTGGGGAAGCTGTTTCAGTGTGTGGGGAAGGTGTTTCAGTGTGCGGGGAAGGGGTTCCAGTGTGTGGGGAAGGGTTTCAGCTTGTGGGGAAGGTGTTTCAGTGTATGGGGATGGGTTTCAGTGTGTGGGGAAGGTGTTTCAGTGAGTGCGGAAGGAGTTTCAGTGTGTGGGGAAGGTGTTTCAATGTGTGGGGAAGGTTTTTCAGTGTGTGGGGAAGGGGTTTCAGTGTGTGGTGAAGCTGTTTCAGTGTGTGGGGAAGGGGTTTCAGTGTGTGGGGAAGGTGTTTCAATGTGTGGGGAATGGGTTTCAGAGTGTGGGGATGGGTTTCAGTTTGTGGGGAAGGGGTTTCAGAGTATGGGGAAGAGTTTCAGTGTGTGGGGAAGGTGTTTCAGTGAGTGCGGAAGGGGTTTCAGTGTGTGGGGAAGGTGTTTCAGTCTGTGGGGAAGGTGTTTCCGTGTGTGGGGTTGGTGTTTCAGTGTGTGGGGAAGCGGTTTCAGTGTGTGGGGAAGCTGTTTCAGTGTGTGGGGAAGGGGTTTCAGTTTGATGGGGAAGGTGTTTCAGTGTGTGGGGTAGGGTTCCAGTGTGAGGGGAAGGGGTTTCAGTATGTGGGAAAGGCGTTTCAGTGTGTGGGGATGGTATTTCTGCGTGTGGGGAAGGTGTTTCAGTGTGTGGGGAAGGTGTTTCAGTGTGTGGGGAAGGGGTTTCAGTGTGTGGTGAAGTTGTTTTAGTGTGTGGGGATGTGTTTCAGTGTGTGGGGATGAGTTTCAGTGTGTGGGGAAGGTGTCTCAGTGTGTGTGGATGGTTTTCAGTGTGTGTGGATGGGTTTCAGTGTGTGGGGATGGGTTTCATTGTATGCGGAAGGAGTTTCAGTGTGTGGGGAACGGGTTTCAGTGTGTGAGGAAGGGGTTTCAGTGTGTGGGGAAGGGGTTTCAGGGTGTGGGGAATGTGTTTTAGTGTGCTTGGAAGGGTTTCAGTGTGTGGGGAATGTGTTTCAGTGTGTGGTGAATGGGTTTCAGTGTTTGGGGAAGGGTTTCACTGTGTGTGGTAGGGGTTTCAGTGTGTGGCGAAGGTGTTTCAGTGTGTGTGGATGTGTTGCAGTGTGTGGGGATGGGGTTTCAGTGTGTGGGGAAGCTGTTTCAGTGTGTGGGGAAGGGGTTTCAGTGTGTGGGGAAGGGTCTCCAGTGTCTGGGGTAGGCGTTTCAGTGTGTGGGGAAGTGTTTCAGTGTGTGGGGAAGGTGTTTCAGTGTGTGGGGAAGGGTTTTGGTGTGTCGGGAAGGTGTTTCAGTGCGTGCAGAAGGGGTTTCAGTGTGTGGGGAAGGTGTTTCAGTGTATGGGGAAGGTGTTTCAGTGTGTGGGGAAGGGGTTTCAGTGTGTGGGGAAGCTGTTTCAGTGTGTGGGGAAGGTGTTTCAGTGTGCGGGGAAGGGGTTCCAGTGTGTGGGGAAGGGTTTCAGCTTGTGGGGAAGGTGTTTCAGTGTATGGGGATGGGTTTCAGTATGTGGGGAAGGTGTTTCAGTGAGTGCGGAAGGAGTTTCAGTGTGTGGGGAAGGTGTTTCAATGTGTGGGGAAGGTTTTTCAGTGTGTGGGGAAGGTGTTTCAGTGTGTGGGGAAGGGGTTTCAGTGTGTGGTGAAGCTGTTTCAGTGTGTGGGGAAGGGGTTTCAGTGTTTGGGGATGTTGTTTCACTGTGTGGGGTTGGGTTCCAGTGTGTGGGGAAGGGGTTTCAGTGTGTGGGATAGGTGTTCCAGTGTTTGAGATGGTATTTCAGTGTGTGGGGAAGGAGTTTCAGTATGTGTGGAAGGTGTTTAAGTGTCTGGGGATGGGGTTTCAGTATGTGGGGAAGGTGTTTCAGTGTGTGGGGATGTGTTTCAGTTTGTGGGGATGGGTTTCATTGTGTGCTGAAGGGGTTTCAGTGTGTGGGGAATGTGTTTCAGTGTGTGGGGGATGGGTTTCACAGTGTGTGGAAGGGTTTCAGTGTGTGGGGAAGGTATTTCTGTGTGTGGGGAAGGTGTCTCAGTGTGTGGGGAAGGTGTTTCTGTGCGTGGGGATGTGTTTCAGTGTGTGGGGAAGGGATTCAGTGTGTGGGGAAAGTGTTTCAGTGTGTGGGGATGGGTTTCAGTTTGTTGGGATGGGTTTCAGTGTGTGCGGAAGGGGTTTCAGTGTGTTGCAAAGTGTTTCAGTGTGTGGGGATGTGTTTCAGTGGGTGGGGAAGGTGTTTCAGTGTTTGGGGAAAGGGTTTCACTGTGTGCAGAAGGGGTTTCAGTGTGTGGGGAATTTGTTTCAGTGTGTGGGGAAGGTTTTCAGTGTGTGGGGAATGTGTTTCAGTGTGTGGTGAATGGGTTTCAGTGTTGGGGGAAGGTGTTTCAGAGTGTGGGGAAGTGGTTTCAATATGTTGTGAAGGGGTTTCAGTGTGTGGGGTACGGTTTCAGTGTGTGGGGAAGGTTTTCAGTTTGTGGGGAAGAGGTTTCAGTGTGTGCGGAAGGGGTCTCAGTGTGTGGGGAAGGGGTTTCAGTTTGTGGGGAAGGGGTTTCAGTATGTGGGGAAGTGTTTCAGTGTGTGGGGAAGTGCTGCAGTGTGTGGGGACGGGATTTCAGTGTGTGCGGAAGGTGTTTCAGTGTGTGGGGAAGCTGTTTCAGTGTGTGGGGTAGGGGTTTCAGTGTTTGGGGAAGTTGTTTCAGTGTGTGGGGTAGGGTTCCAGTGTGTGGGGAAAGGGTTTCAGTGTGTGGGATAGATGTTCCAGTTTGTGTTGATGGTATTTCATGGTGTGGGGAAGGTGTTTCAGTATGTGTGGAAGGTGTTTAAGTGTCTGGGGATGGGGTTTCTGTGTGTGGGAAAGGTGTTTCAGTGTGTGGGGATGGTATTTCAGTGCATGGCGAAGGTGTTTCAGTGTGTGGGGAAGGTGTTTTAGTGTGTGAGGAAGGGGTTTCAGTATGTGGGGAAGGTGTTTCATTGTGTGGGGATGTGTTTCAGTGTGTGGAGATGTGTTTCAGTGTGTGGGGAAGGGTTTCAGTGTGTGGGGAAGGTGTTTCAGTGTGTGTGGACAGGTTTCAGTGTGTGGCGATGGGTTTCAGTGTGTGGGGATGAGTTGCATTGTTTGCGGAAGGGGTTTCAGTGTGTGGGGAGGTGTTTCAGTGTGTGGGGAAGGGATTCAGTGTGTGGGGAAGGTGCTTCAGTGTGTGGGGATGGGTTTCAGTGTGTTGGGATGGGTTTCAGTGTGTGCGGAAGGGGTTTCAGTGTGTTGCGAAGTGTTTCAGTGTGTGGGGATGTGTTTCAGGGTGTTGGGATGGGGTTTCAGGGTGTGGGGAAGGGTTTTCAGTGTGTGGGGATGTGTTTCAGTGTGTGGGGACGGTGTTTCAGTGTTTGGGGAAAGGGTTTCACTGTGTGCAGAAGGGGTTTCAGTGTGTGGGGAATTTGTTTCAGTGTGTGGGGAAGGTTTTCAGTGTGTGGTAAATGGGTTTCAGTGTGTGGGGAAGGTGTTTCAGAGAGTGGGGAAGTGGTTTCAATATGTGGTGAAGGGGTTTCAGTGTGTGGGGTACGGTTTCAGTGTGTGGGGAAGGTTTTCAGTTTGTGGGAAAGAGGTTTCAGTGTGTGTGGAAGGGGTTTCAGTATGTGGGGATGGGTTTCAGTGTGTGGGGAAGGTGTTTCAGTGTGTGGGGAAGGTTTTAACTGTGTGCGGAAGGGGTTTCAGTGTGTGGGGAAGGAGTTTCAGTGTGTGGGGAAGATTTTTCAGTATGTGCAGAAGGGGTTTCAGTTTGTGGGGAAGTGGTTTCAGTGTGTGGGGAAGGTCTTTCAGTGAGTGCAGAAGGGGTTTAAATGTGTGGGGAAGGTGTTTCACTGTGTGTGGAATGTGTTTCAGTGCGTTTGGAAGGGTTTCAATGTGTGGGGAATGTGTTTCAGTCTGTGGTGAATGGGTATCAGTGTTTGGGGAAGGGTTACAGTCTTTGGGGAAGGGGTTTCAGCGTGTGGGGAAGGTGTTTCAATGTGCGTGATGTGTTGCAGTGTGTGTGGATGGCGTTTCAGTGTGTGGGGAAGGTGTTTCAGTGTGTGGGGAAGGGGTTCCAGGGTGTGGGGAAGGGTTTCCAGTGTGTGGGGAAGGTGCTTCAGTGTGTGGGAAGTGTTTCAGTGTGTGGGGAAGGTGTTTCAGTGTGTGAGGAAGGTGTTTTGTTGCGTGGGGAAGGTGTTTCAGTGTGTGGGGAATGGGTTTCAGTGTGTGGGGAAGGTGTTTCAGTGTGTGGGGAATGTGTTTCAATGTGTGGGGAATGGGTTTCAGAGTGTGGGGATGGGTTTCAGTTTGTGGGGAAGGGGTTTCAGAGTATGGGGAAGAGTTTCAGTGTGTGGGGAAGGTGTTTCAGTGAGTGCGGAAGGGGTTTCAGTGTGTGGGGAAGGTGTTTCAGTCTGTGGGGAAGGTGTTTCCGTGTGTGGGGTTGGTGTTTCAGTGTGTGGGGAAGCGGTTTCAGTGTGTGGGGAAGCTGTTTCAGTGTGTGGGGAAGGGGTTTCAGTTTGATGGGGAAGGTGTTTCAGTGTGTGGGGTAGGGTTCCAGTGTGAGGGGAAGGGGTTTCAGTATGTGGGAAAGGCGTTTCAGTGTGTGGGGATGGTATTTCTGCGTGTGGGGAAGGTGTTTCAGTGTGTGGGGAAGGTGTTTCAGTGTGTGGGGAAGGGGTTTCAGTGTGTGGTGAAGGTGTTTTAGTGTGTGGGGATGTGTTTCAGTGTGTGGGGATGAGTTTCAGTGTGTGGGGAAGGTGTCTCAGTGTGTGTGGATGGTTTTCAGTGTGTGTGGATGGGTTTCAGTGTGTGGGGATGGGTTTCATTGTATGCGGAAGGAGTTTCAGTGTGTGGGGAACGGGTTTCAGTGTGTGAGGAAGGGGTTTCAGTGTGTGGGGAAGGGGTTTCAGGGTGTGGGGAATGTGTTTTAGTGTGCTTGGAAGGGTTTCAGTGTGTGGGGAATGTGTTTCAGTGTGTGGTGAATGGGTTTCAGTGTTTGGGGAAGGGTTTCACTGTGTGTGGTAGGGGTTTCAGTGTGTGGGGAAGGT
This sequence comes from Heterodontus francisci, assembly GCF_036365525.1. Classification (NCBI taxonomy): domain Eukaryota; kingdom Metazoa; phylum Chordata; class Chondrichthyes; order Heterodontiformes; family Heterodontidae; genus Heterodontus; species Heterodontus francisci. Next base: position 157,441,296 of record NC_090376.1, read on the forward strand.
GTTTCAGTGTGTGTGGATGTGTTGCAGTGTGTGGGGATGGGGTTTCAGTGTGTGGGGAAGCTGTTTCAGTGTGTGGGGAAGGGGTTTCAGTGTGTGGGGAAGGGTCTCCAGTGTCTGGGGTAGGCGTTTCAGTGTGTGGGGAAGTGTTTCAGTGTGTGGGGAAGGTGTTTCAGTGTGTGGGGAAGGGTTTTGGTGTGTCGGGAAGGTGTTTCAGTGCGTGCAGAAGGGGTTTCAGTGTGTGGGGAAGGTGTTTCAGTGTATGGGGAAGGTGTTTCAGTGTGTGGGGAAGGGGTTTCAGTGTGTGGGGAAGCTGTTTCAGTGTGCGGGGAAGGGGTTCCAGTGTGTGGGGAAGGTGTTTCAGTGTATGGGGATGGGTTTCAGTGTGTGGGGAAGGTGTTTCAGTGAGTGCGGAAGGAGTTTCAGTGTGTGGGGAAGGTGTTTCAGTATGTGTGGAAGGTGTTTAAGTGTCTGGGGATGGGGTTTCAGTATGTGGGGAAGGTGTTTCAGTGTGTGGGGATGTGTTTCAGTTTGTGGGGATGGGTTTCATTGTGTGCTGAAGGGGTTTCAGTGTGTGGGGAATGTGTTTCAGTGTGTGGGGGATGGGTTTCACAGTGTGTGGAAGGGTTTCAGTGTGTGGGGAAGGTATTTCTGTGTGTGGGGAAGGTGTCTCAGTGTGTGGGGAAGGTGTTTCTGTGCGTGGGGATGTGTTTCAGTGTGTGGGGAAGGGATTCAGTGTGTGGGGAAAGTGTTTCAGTGTGTGGGGATGGGTTTCAGTTTGTTGGGATGGGTTTCAGTGTGTGCGGAAGGGGTTTCAGTGTGTTGCAAAGTGTTTCAGTGTGTGGGGATGTGTTTCAGTGGGTGGGGAAGGTGTTTCAGTGTTTGGGGAAAGGGTTTCACTGTGTGCAGAAGGGGTTTCAGTGTGTGGGGAATTTGTTTCAGTGTGTGGGGAAGGTTTTCAGTGTGTGGGGAATGTGTTTCAGTGTGTGGTGAATGGGTTTCAGTGTTGGGGGAAGGTGTTTCAGAGTGTGGGGAAGTGGTTTCAATATGTTGTGAAGGGGTTTCAGTGTGTGGGGTACGGTTTCAGTGTGTGGGGAAGGTTTTCAGTTTGTGGGGAAGAAGTTTCAGTGTGTGCGGAAGGGGTCTCAGTGTGTGGGGAAGGGGTTTCAGTTTGTGGGGAAGGGGTTTCAGTATGTGGGGAAGTGTTTCAGTGTGTGGGGAAGTGCTGCAGTGTGTGGGGACGGGGTTTCAGTGTGTGCGGAAGGTGTTTCAGTGTGTGGGGAAGCTGTTTCAGTGTGTGGGGTAGGGGTTTCAGTGTTTGGGGAAGTTGTTTCAGTGTGTGGGGTAGGGTTCCAGTGTGTGGGGAAAGGGTTTCAGTGTGTGGGATAGATGTTCCAGTTTGTGGTGATGGTATTTCATGGTGTGGGGAAGGTGTTTCAGTATGTGTGGAAGGTGTTTAAGTGTCTGGGGATGGGGTTTCTGTGTGTGGGAAAGGTGTTTCAGTGTGTGGGGATGGTATTTCAGTGCATGGCGAAGGTGTTTCAGTGTGTGGGGAAGGTGTTTTAGTGTGTGAGGAAGGGGTTTCAGTATGTGGGGAAGGTGTTTCATTGTGTGGGGATGTGTTTCAGTGTGTGGAGATGTGTTTCAGTGTGTGGGGAAGGGTTTCAGTGTGTGGGGAAGGTGTTTCAGTGTGTGTGGACAGGTTTCAGTGTGTGGCGATGGGTTTCAGTGTGTGGGGATGAGTTGCATTGTTTGCGGAAGGGGTTTCAGTGTGTGGGGAGGTGTTTCAGTGTGTGGGGAAGGGGTTTCCGTGTGTGGGGAAGCTGTTTCAGTGTGTGGGGTAGGGGATTCAGTGTTTGGGGAAGTTGTTTCAGTGTGTGGGCTAGGGTTCCAGTGTGTGGGGAAAGGGTTTCAGTGTGTGGGATAGATGTTCCAGTTTGTGGTGATGGTATTTCATGGTGTGGGGAAGGTGTTTCAGTATGTGTGGAAGGTGTTTAAGTGTCTGGGGATGGGGTTTCTGTGTGTGGGAAAGGTGTTTCAGTGTGTGGGGATGGTATTTCAGTGCATGGCGAAGGTGTTTCAGTGTGTGGGGAAGGTGTTTTAGTGTGTGAGGAAGGGGTTTCAGTATGTGGGGAAGGTGTTTCATTGTGTGGGGATGTGTTTCAGTGTGTGGAGATGTGTTTCAGTGTGTGGGGAAGGGTTTCAGTGTGTGGGGAAGGTGTTTCAGTGTGTGTGGACAGGTTTCAGTGTGTGGCGATGGTTTTCAGTGTGTGGGGATGAGTTGCATTGTTTGCGGAAGGGGTTTCAGTGTGTGGGGAAGGTGTTTCAGTGTGTGGGGAAGGCGTTTCAGTGTGTGGGGAAGTGGTTTCATTGTGTGGGAATTGTGATTCTGTGTGTTTGGAAGGGTTTCAGTGTGTGGGGAATGTGTTTCAGTGTGTGGTGAATGGGATTCAGTGTTTGGGGAAGGGTTTCAGTGTGAGGGGAAGGGGTTTCAGTGTGTGGGGAAGGTGTTTTAGTGTGTGGGGATGTGTTGCAGTTAATGGGGATGGGGTTTCAGTGTGTGGGGAAGGTGTTTCAGAGAGTGGGGAACGGGTTTCAGTGTGTGGGGAAGGGTTTCCAGTGTCCAGGGAAGGGGTTTCAGTGTGTGGGGAAGTGTTTCAGTGTGTGGGGAAGGTGTTTCAGTGTGTGGGGAAGGGTTTCGGTGTGTGGGGAAGGTGTTTCAGAGTGTGCGGAAGGTGTTTCAGTGTGTGGGGAAGGTGTTTCAGTGTGTGGGGAAGGGTTTCGGTGTGTGGGGAAGGTGTTTCAGAGTGTGCGGAAGGTGTTTCAGTGTGTGGGGAAGGTGTTTCAGTGTGTGGGGAAGGGTTTCGGTGTGTGGGGAAGGTGTTTCAGAGTGTGCGGAAGGTGTTTCAGTGTGTGGGGAAGGTGTTTCAGTGTGTGGGGAAGGTGTTACAGTTTGTGGGGAAGGGGTTACAGTGTGTGGGGAAGTAGTTTCAGTGTGTGGGGAAGGTGTTTCAGTGTGTGCGGAAGGGGTTTCCGTGTGTGGGGAAGGGTTTCAGTGTGTGGGGAAGGTGTTTCAGTGTGTGGGGAAGGGTTTCAGTGTGTGGGGAAGATGTTTCAGTGTGTGCGGAAGGGGTTTCAGTGTGTGGGGAAGGTGTTTCAGTGTGTGGGGAAGGTGTTTTAATGTTTGGGGAAGGTGTTTCAGTGGGTGGGGAAGGTGTTTCCGTGTGTGGGGATGTGTTTCAGTGTGTGAGTAAGGGGTTTCAGTGTGTGGAGAAGGGTTTCACTGTGTGTGGAAGGGGTTTCAGTGTGTGGGGAAGGAGTTTCAGTGTGTGGGGAAGGTGTTTCAGTGCGTGTGGGGAAGGGGTTTCAGTGTGTGGGGAAGGGGTTTCAGTGTGTGGGGATGTGTTTCAGTGTGTGGGGAAGGTGTTTCAGTGCGTGGGGAAGGTTTTAACTGTGTGTGGAAGGGGTTTCAGTGTGTGGGGAAGGGGTTTCAGTGTGTGGGGAAGATTTTTCAGTATGTGCGGTAGGGGTTTCAGTATGTGGGGAAGGGGTTTCAGTTTGTGGGGAAGGTCTTTCAGTGAGTGCAGAAGGGGTGTCAGTGTGTGGGGAAGGGGTTTCAGTGTGTGGAGAATGTTTTTCAGTGTGTTTGGAAGGCCTCCAGTTTGTGGGGAATGTGTTTCAGTGTGTGGTGAATGTGTATCAGTGTTTGGGGAAGGGTTACAGTGTTTGGGGAAGGGGTTTCAGCGTGTGGGGAAGGTGTTTCAGTGTGCGGCGATGTGTTGCAGTGTGTGGGGATGGCGTTTCAGTGTGTGTGGAAGGGTTTCAGTGTGTGGGGAAGGTATTTCTGTGTGTGGGGAAGGTGTCTCAGTGTGTGGGGAAGCTGTTTCAGTGTGTGGGGAAGGGGTTTCAGTGTGTGGGGAAGGTGTTTCTGTGCGTGGGGATGTGCTTCAGTGTCTGGGGATGTGTTTCAGTGTGTGGGGAAGGGATTCAGTGTGTGGGGAAAGTGTTTCAGTGTGTGGGGATGGGTTTCAGTTTGTTGGAATGGGTTTCAGTGTGTGCGGAAGGGGTTTCAGTGTGTTGCAAAGTGTTTCAATGTGTGGGGATGTGTTTCAGTGGGTGGGGAAGGTGTTTCAGTGTTTGGGGAAAGGGTTTCACTGTGTGCAGAAGGGGTTTCAGTGTGTGGGGAATTTGTTTCAGTGTGTGGGGAAGGTTTTCAGTGTGTGGGGAATGTGTTTCAGTGTGTGGTGAATGGGTTTCAGTGTTGGGGGAAGGTGTTTCAGAGTGTGGGGAAGTGGTTTCAATATGTTGTGAAGGGGTTTCAGTGTGTGGGGTACGGTTTCAGTGTGTGGGGAAGGTTTTCAGTTTGTGGGGAAGAGGTTTCAGTGTGTGCGGAAGGGGTCTCAGTGTGTGGGGAAGGGGTTTCAGTTTGTGGGGAAGGGGTTTCAGTATGTGGGGAAGTGTTTCAGTGTGTGGGGAAGTGCTGCAGTGTGTGGGGACGGGGTTTCAGTGTGTGCGGAAGGTGTTTCAGTGTGTGGGGAAGCTGTTTCAGTGTGTGGGGTAGGGGTTTCAGTGTTTGGGGAAGTTGTTTCAGTGTGTGGGGTAGGGTTCCAGTGTGTGGGGAAAGGGTTTCAGTGTGTGGGATAGATGTTCCAGTTTGTGGTGATGGTATTTCATGGTGTGGGGAAGGTGTTTCAGTATGTGTGGAAGGTGTTTAAGTGTCTGGGGATGGGGTTTCTGTGTGTGGGAAAGGGGTTTCAGTGTGTGGGGATGGTATTTCAGTGCATGGCGAAGGTGTTTCAGTGTGTGGGGAAGGTGTTTTAGTGTGTGAGGAAGGGGTTTCAGTATGTGGGGAAGGTGTTTCATTGTGTGGGGATGTGTTTCAGTGTGTGGAGATGTGTTTCAGTGTGTGGGGAAGGGTTTCAGTGTGTGGGGAAGGTGTTTCAGTGTGTGTGGACAGGTTTCAGTGTGTGGCGATGGGTTTCAGTGTGTGGGGATGAGTTGCATTGTTTGCGGAAGGGGTTTCAGTGTGTGGGGAGGTGTTTCAGTGTGTGGGGAAGGGGTTTCCGTGTGTGGGGAAGCTGTTTCAGTGTGTGGGGTAGGGGTTTCAGTGTTTGGGGAAGTTGTTTCAGTGTGTGGGCTAGGGTTCCAGTGTGTGGGGAAAGGGTTTCAGTGTGTGGGATAGATGTTCTAGTTTGTGGTGATGGTATTTCATGGTGTGGGGAAGGTGTTTCAGTATGTGTGGAAGGTGTTTAAGTGTCTGGGGATGGGGTTTCTGTGTGTGGGAAAGGTGTTTCAGTGTGTGGGGATGGTATTTCAGTGCATGGCGAAGGTGTTTCAGTGTGTGGGGAAGGTGTTTTAGTGTGTGAGGAAGGGGTTTCAGTATGTGGGGAAGGTGTTTCATTGTGTGGGGATGTGTTTCAGTGTGTGGAGATGTGTTTCAGTGTGTGGGGAAGGGTTTCAGTGTGTGGGGAAGGTGTTTCAGTGTGTGTGGACAGGTTTCAGTGTGTGGCGATGGGTTTCAGTGTGTGGGGATGAGTTGCATTGTTTGCGGAAGGGGTTTCAGTGTGTGGGGAAGGTGTTTCAGTGTGTGGGGAAGGCGTTTCAGTGTGTGGGGAAGTGGTTTCATTGTGTGGGAATTGTGATTCTGTGTGTTTGGAAGGGTTTCAGTGTGTGGGGAATGTGTTTCAGTGTGTGGTGAATGGGATTCAGTGTTTGGGGAAGGGTTTCAGTGTGAGGGGAAGGGGTTTCAGTGTGTGGGGAAGGTGTTTTAGTGTGTGGGGATGTGTTGCAGTTTATGGGGATGGGGTTTCAGTGTGTGGGGAAGGTGTTTCAGAGAGTGGGGAACGGGTTTCAGTGTGTGGGGAAGGGTTTCCAGTGTCCAGGGAAGGAGTTTCAGTGTGTGGGGAAGGTGTTTCAGTGTGTGGGGAAGGTGTTTCAGTGTGTGGGGAAGGGTTTCGGTGTGTGGGGAAGGTGTTTCAGAGTGTGCGGAAGGTGTTTCAGTGTGTGGGGAAGGTGTTTCAGTGTGTGGGGAAGGTGTTACAGTTTGTGGGGAAGGGGTTACAGTGTGTGGGGAAGTAGTTTCAGTGTGTGGGGAAGGTGTTTCAGTGTGTGCGGAAGGGGTTTCCGTGTGTGGGGAAGGGTTTCAGTGTGTGGGGAAGGTGTTTCAGTGTGTGGGGAAGGGTTTCAGTGTGTGGGGAAGATGTTTCAGTGTGTGCGGAAGGGGTTTCAGTGTGTGGGGAAGGTGTTTCAGTGTGTGGGGAAGGTGTTTCAATGTTTGGGGAAGGTGTTTCAGTGGGTGGGGAAGGTGTTTCCGTGTGTGGGGATGTGTTTCAGTGTGTGGGTAAGGGGTTTCAGTGTGTGGAGAAGGGTTTCACTGTGTGTGGAAGGGGTTTCAGTGTGTGGGGAAGGAGTTTCAGTGTGTGGGGAAGGTGTTTCAGTGCGTGTGGGGAAGGGGTTTCAGTGTGTGGGGAAGGGGTTTCAGTGTGTGGGGATGTGTTTCAGTGTGTGGGGAAGGTGTTTCAGTGCGTGGGGAAGGTTTTAACTGTGTGTGGAAGGGGTTTCAGTGTGTGGGGAAGGGGTTTCAGTGTGTGGGGAAGATTTTTCAGTATGTGCGGTAGGGGTTTCAGTGTGTGGGGAAGGGGTTTCAGTTTGTGGGGAAGGTCTTTCAGTGAGTGCAGAAGGGGTGTCAGTGTGTGGGGAAGGGGTTTCAGTGTGTGGAGAATGTGTTTCAGTGTGTTTGGAAGGCCTCCAGTTTGTGGGGAATGTGTTTCAGTGTGTGGTGAATGTGTATCAGTGTTTGGGGAAGGGTTACAGTGTTTGGGGAAGGGGTTTCAGCGTGTGGGGAAGGTGTTTCAGTGTGCGGCGATGTGTTGCAGTGTGTGGGGATGGCGTTTCAGTGTGTGGGGAAGGTGTTTCAGTGTGTGGGGAAGGTGGTTTCAGTGTGTGGGGAAGGGTTTCCAGCGTCTGGGAAAGGAGTTTCAGTGTGTGGGGAAGTGTTTCAGTGTGTGGGGAAGGTGTTTCAGTGTGTGGGGAAGGGTTTCGTTGTGTGGGGATGGTGTTTCAGTGCATGTGGAAGGGGTTTCATTGTGTGGGGAAGGTGTTTCAGTGTATGGGGAAGGTGTTCCAGTGTGTGGGGAAGGTGTTTCAGTGTGTGGGGAAGATGTTTCAGTGTGTGGGGAAGGTGTTTCAGTGTGTGGGGAAGGGTTTCGGTGTGTGGGGAAGGTGTTTCAGTGTGTGCGGAAGGTGTTTCAGTGTGTTGGGAAGGTGTTTCAGTGTATGGGGAAGGTGTTACAGTTTGTGGGGAAGGGGTTTCATTGTGTGGGGAAGTTGTTTCAGTGTGTGGGGAAGGTGTTTCAGTGTGTGGGGAAGGGGCTTCCGTGTGTGGGGAAGCTGTTTCACTGTGTGTGGTAGGGGTTTCAGTGTTTGGGGAAGTTGTTTCAGTGTGTGGGGTAGGGTTCCAGTGTGTGGGGAAAGGGTTTCAGTGTGTGGGATAGATGTTCCAGTTTGTGGTGATGGTATTTCATGGTGTGGGGAAGGTGTTTCAGTATGTGTGGAAGGTGTTTAAGTGTCTGGGGATGGGGTTTCTGTGTGTGGGAAAGGTGTTTCAGTGTGTGGGGATGGTATTTCAGTGCATGGCGAAGGTGTTTCAGTGTGTGGGGAAGGTGTTTTAGTGTGTGAGGAAGGGGTTTCAGTATGTGGGGAAGGTGTTTCATTGTGTGGGGATGTGTTTCAGTGTGTGGAGATGTGTTTCAGTGTGTGGGGAAGGGTTTCAGTGTGTGGGGAAGGTGTTTCAGTGTGTGTGGACAGGTTTCAGTGTGTGGCGATGGGTTTCAGTGTGTGGGGATGAGATGCATTGTTTGCGGAAGGGGTTTCAGTGTGTGGGGAAGGTGTTTCAGTGTGTGGGGAAGGCGTTTCAGTGTGTGGGGAAGTGGTTTCATTTTGTGGGAATTGTGATTCTGTGTGTTTGGAAGGGTTTAAGTGTGTGGGGAATGTGTTTCAGTGTGTGGTGAATTGGTTTCAGTGTTTGGGGAAGGGTTTCAGTGTGTGGGGAATGTGTTTCAGTGTGTTTGGAAGGGTTTCAGTGTGTGGGGAATGTGTTTCAGTGTGTGGTGAATGTGTATCAGTGTTTGGGGAAGGGTTACAGTGTTTGGGGAAGGGGTTTCAGCGTGTGGGGAAGGTGTTTCAGTGTGCAGCGATGTGTTGCAGTGTGTGGGGATGGCGTTTCAGTGTGTGGGGAAGGTGTTTCAGTGTGTGGGGAAGGTGTTTCAGTGTGTGGGGAAGGCGTTTCAGTGTGTGGGGAAGTGGTTTCATTGTGTGGGAATTGTGATTCTGTGTGTTTGGAAGGGTTTAAGTGTGTGGGGAATGTGTTTCAGTGTGTGGTGAATGGGTTACAGAGTTTGGGGAAGGGGTTTCAGCGTGTGGGGAAGGTGTTTCAGTGTGCAGCGATGTGTTGCAGTGTGTGGGGATTGCGTTTCAGTGTGTGGGGAAGGTGTTTCAGTGTGTGCGGAAGGGGTTTCAGTGTGTGGGAAAGGGTTTCCAGTGTCTGGGAAACGAGTTTCAGTGTGTGGGGAAGTGTTTCAGTGTGTGGGGAAGGTGTTTCAGTGTGTGGGGAAGGGTTTCGTTGTGTGGGGAAGTTGTTTCAGTGCATGTGGAAGGGGTTTCAGTGTGTGGGGAAGATGTTTCAGTGTGTGGGGAAGGTGTTTCAGTGTGTGGGGAAGGGTTTCGGTGTGTGGGGAAGGTGTTTCAGAGTGTGCGGAAGGTGTTTCAGTGTGTGGGGAAGGTGTTTCAGTGTATGGGGAAGGTGTTACAGTTTGTGGGGAATGGGTTTCAGTGTGTGGGGAAGTTGTTTCAGTGTGTGGGGAGGTGTTTCAGTGTGTGGGGAAGGGGTTTCCGTGTGTGGGGAAGCTGTTTCAGTGTGTGGGGTAGGGGTTTCAGTGTTTGGGGAAGTTGTTTCAGTGTGTGGGGTAGGGTTCCAGTGTGTGGGGAAAGGGTTTCAGTGTGTGGGATAGATGTTCCAGTTTGTGGTGATGGTATTTCATGGTGTGGGGAAGGTGTTTCTGTATGTGTGGAAGGTGTTTAAGTGTCTGGGGAAGGGGTTTCTGTGTGTGGGAAAGGTGCTTCAATGTGTGGGGATGGTATTTCAGTGCATGGCGAAGGTGTTTCAGTGTGTGGGGAAGGTGTTTTAGTGTGTGAGGAAGGGGTTTCAGTATGTGGGGAAGGTGTTACATTGTGTGGGGATGTGTTTCAGTGTGTGGAGATGTGTTTCAGTGTGTGGGGAAGGGTTTCAGTGTGTGGGGAAGGTGTTTCAGTGTGTGTGGACAGGTTTCAGTGTGTGGCGATGGGTTTCAGTGTGTGGGGATGAGTTGCATTGTTTGCGGAAGGGGTTTCAGTGTGTGGGGAAGGTGTTTCAGTGGTGGGGAAGGCGTTTCAGTGTGTGGGGAAGTGGTTTCATTGTGTGGGAATTGTGATTCTGTGTGTTTGGAAGGTTTCTATGTGTGGGGAATGTGTTTCAGTGTGTGGTGAATGGGATTCAGTGTTTGGGGAAGGGTTTCAGTGTGTGGGGAAGGGTTTTCAGTGTGTGGGGAAGGTGTTGTAGTGTGTGGGGATGTGTTGCAGTTTATGGGGATGGGGTTTCAGTGTGTGGGGAAGGTGTTTCAGTGTGTGGGGAGGTGTTTCAGTGTGTGGGGAAGGGTTTCGGTGTGTGGGGAAGGTGTTTCACAGTGTGCGGAAGGTGTTTCAGTGTGTGGGGAAGGTGTTTCAGTGTGTGGGGAAGGTGTTACAGTTTGTGGGGAAGGGGTTACAGTGTGTGGGGAAGTAGTTTCAGTGTGAGGGGAAGGTGTTTCAGTGTGTGGGGAAGGGGTTTCCGTGTGTGGGGAAGGGTTTCAGTGTGTGGGGAAGGTGTTCCAGTGTGTGGGGAAGGGTTTCAGTGTGTGGGGAAGATGTTTCAGTGTGTGCGGAAGGGGTTTCAGTGTGTGGGGAAGGTGTTTCAGTGTGTTGGGAATGTGTTTCAGTGTGTGGTGAATGGGTTTCAGTGTTTGGGGAAGGGTTTCAGTGTGTGGGGAAGGGGTTTCAGTGTGTGGGGAAGGTGTTTTAGTGTGTGGGGAAGGGTTTCAGTGTGTGGGGAATGTGTTTCAGTGTGTGGTGAATGTGTATCAGTGTTTGGGGAAGGGTTACAGTGTTTGGGGAAGGGGTTTCAGCGTGTGGGGAAGGTGTTTCAGTGTGCAGCGATGTGTTGCAGTGTGTGGGGATGGCGTTTCAGTGTGTGGGGAAGGTGTTTCAGTGTGTGGGGAAGGTGTTTCAGTGTGTGGGGAAGGCGTTTCAGTGTGTGGGGAAGTGGTTTCATTGTGTGGGAATTGTGATTCTGTGTGTTTGGAAGGGTGTAAGTGTGTGGGGAATGTGTTTCAGTGTGTGGTGAATGGGTTACAGTGTTTGGGGAAGGGGTTTCAGCGTGTGGGGAAGGTGTTTCAGTGTGCAGCGATGTGTTGCAGTGTGTGGGGATGGCGTTTCAGTGTGTGGGGAAGGTGTTTCAGTGTGTGGGGAAGGGGTTTCAGTGTGTGGGGAAGGGTTTCCAGTGTCTGGGAAAGGAGTTTCAGTGTGTGGGGAAGTGTTTCAGTGTGTGGGGAAGGTGTTTCAGTGTGTGGGGAAGGGTTTCGTTGTGTGGGGAAGGTGTTTCAGTGCATGTGGAAGGGGTTTCAGTGTGTGGGGAAGATGTTTCAGTGTGTGGGGAAGGTGTTTCAGTGTGTGGGGAAGGGTTTCGGTGTGTGGGGAAGGTGTTTCAGAGTGTGCGGAAGGTGTTTCAGTGTGTGGGGAAGGTGTTTCAGTGTATGGGGAAGGTGTTACAGTTTGTGGGGAATGGGTTTCAGTGTGTGGGGAAGTTGTTTCAGTGTGTGGGGAGGTGTTTCAGTGTGTGGGGAAGGGGTTTCCGTGTGTGGGGAAGCTGTTTCAGTGTGTGGGGTAGGGGTTTCAGTGTTTGGGGAAGTTGTTTCAGTGTGTGGGGTAGGGTTCCAGTGTGTGGGGAAAGGGTTTCAGTGTGTGGGATAGATGTTCCAGTTTGTGGTGATGGTATTTCATGGTGTGGGGAAGGTGTTTCAGTATGTGTGGAAGGTGTTTAAGTGTCTGGGGAAGGGGTTTCTGTGTGTGGGAAAGGTGCTTCAATGTGTGGGGATGGTATTTCAGTGCATGGCGAAGGTGTTTCAGTGTGTGGGGAAGGTGTTTTAGTGTGTGAGGAAGGGGTTTCAGTATGTGGGGAAGGTGTTACATTGTGTGGGGATGTGTTTCAGTGTGTGGAGATGTGTTTCAGTGTGTGGGGAAGGGTTTCAGTGTGTGGGGAAGGTGTTTCAGTGTGTGTGGACAGGTTTCAGTGTGTGGCGATGGGTTTCAGTGTGTGGGGATGAGTTGCATTGTTTGCGGAAGGGGTTTCAGTGCGTGGGGAAGGTGTTTCAGTGGTGGGGAAGGCGTTTCAGTGTGTGGGGAAGTGGTTTCATTGTGTGGGAATTGTGATTCTGTGTGTTTGGAATGTTTCAGTGTGTGGGGAACGTGTTTCAGTGTGTGGTGAATGGGATTCAGTGTTTGGGGAAGGGTTTCAGTGTGTGGGGAAGGGTTTTCAGTGTGTGGGGAAGGTGTTGTAGTGTGTGGGGATGTGTTGCAGTTTATGGGGATGGGGTTTCAGTGTGTGGGGAAGGTGTTTCAGTGTGTGGGGAAGGTGTTTCAGTGTGTGGGGAAGGGTTTCGGTGTGTGGGGAAGGTGTTTCAGAGTGTGCGGAAGGTGTTTCAGTGTGTGGGGAAGGTGTTTCAGTGTGTGGGGAAGGTGTTACAGTTTGTGGGGAAGGGGTTACAGTGTGTGGGGAAGTAGTTTCAGTGTGTGGGGAAGGTGTTTCAGTGTGTGGGGAAGGGGTTTCCGTGTGTGGGGAAGGGATTCAGTGTGTGGGGAAGGTGTTTCAGTGTGTGGGGAAGGGTTTCAGTGTGTGGGGAAGATGTTTCAGTGTGTGCGGAAGGGGTTTCAGTGTGTGGGGAAGGTGTTTCAGTGTGTGGGGAATGTGTTTCAGTGTGTGGTGAATGGGTTTCAGAGTTTGGGGAAGGGTTTCAGTGTGTGGGGAAGGGGTTTCAGTGTGTGGTGAAGGTGTTTTAGGGTGTGGGGAAGGGATTTCAGTGTGTGGGGAATGTGTTTCAGTGTGTTTGGAAGGGTTTCAGTGTGTGGGGAATGTGTTTCAGTGTGTGGTGAATGTGTATCAGTGTTTGGGGAAGGGTTACAGTGTTTGGGGAAGGGGTTTCAGCGTGTGGGGAAGGTGTTTCAGTGTGCAGCGATGTGTTGCAGTGTGTGGGGATGGCGTTTCAGTGTGTGGGGAAGGTGTTTCAGTGTGTGGGGAAGGTGTTTCAGTGTGTGGGGAAGGCGTTTCAGTGTGTGGGGAAGTGGTTTCATTGTGTGGGAATTGTGATTCTGTGTGTTTGGAAGGGTTTAAGTGTGTGGGGAATGTGTTTCAGTGTGTGGTGAATGGGTTTCAGTGTTTGGGGAAGGGGTTTCAGCGTGTGGGGAAGGTGTTTCAGTGTGCAGCGATGTGTTGCAGTGTGTGGGGATGGCGTTTCAGTGTGTGGGGAAGGTGTTTCAGTGTGTGGGGAAGGGGTTTCAGTGTGTGGGGAAGGGTTTCCAGTGTCTGGGAAAGGAGTTTCAGTGTGTGGGGAAGTGTTTCAGTGTGTGGGGAAGGTGTTTCAGTGTGTGGGGAAGGGTTTCGTTGTGTGGGGAAGGTGTTACAGTGCATGTGGAAGGGGTTTCAGTGTGTGGGGAAGATGTTTCAGTGTGTGGGGAAGGTGTTTCAGTGTGTGGGGAAGGGTTTCGGTGTGTGGGGAAGGTGTTTCAGAGTGTGCGGAAGGTGTTTCAGTGTGTGGGGAAGGTGTTTCAGTGTATGGGGAAGGTGTTACAGTTTGTGGGGAATGGGTTTCAGTGTGTGGGGAAGTTGTTTCAGTGTGTGGGGAGGTGTTTCAGTGTGTGGGGAAGGGGTTTCCGTGTGTGGGGAAGCTGTTTCAGTGTGTGCGGTAGGGGTTCCAGTGTTTGGGGAAGTTGTTTCAGTGTGTGGGGGAGGGTTCCAGTGTGTGGGGAAAGGGTTTCAGTGTGTGGGATAGATGTTCCAGTTTGTGGTGATGGTATTTCATGGTGTGGGGAAGGTGTTTCAGTATGTGTGGAAGGTGTTTAAGTGTCTGGGGATGGGCTTTCTGTGTGTGGGAAAGGTGCTTCAATGTGTGGGGATGGTATTTCAGTGCATGGCGAAGGTGTTTCAGTGTGTGGGGAAGGTGTTTTAGTGTGTGAGGAAGGGGTTTCAGTATGTGGGGAAGGTGTTTCATTGTGTGGGGATGTGTTTCAGTGTGTGGAGATGTGTTTCAGTGTGTGGGGAAGGGTTTCAGTGTGTGGGGAAGGTGTTTCAGTGTGTGTGGACAGGTTTCAGTGTGTGGCGATGGGTTTCAGTGTGTGGGGATGAGTTGCATTGATTGCGGAAGGGGTTTCAGTGTTTGGGGAAGGTGTTTCAGTGGTGGGGAAGGCGTTTCAGTGTGTGGGGAAGTGGTTTCATTGTGTGGGAATTGTGTTTCTGTGTGTTTGGAAGGTTTCAGTGTGTGGGGAATGTGTTTCAGTGTGTGGTGAATGGGATTCAGTGTTTGGGGAAGGGTTTCAGTGTGTGGGGAAGGGTTTTCAGTGTGTGGGGAAGGTGTTTTAGTGTGTGGGGATGTGTTGCAGTTTATGGGGATGGGGTTTCAGTGTGTGGGGAAGGTGTTTCAGTGTGTGGGGAAGGTGTCTCAGTGTGTGGGGAAGGGTTTCGGTGTGTGGGGAAGGTGTTTCAGAGTGTGCGGAAGGTGTTTCAGTGTGTGGGGAAGGTGTTTCAGTGTGTGGGGAAGGTGTTACAGTTTGTGGGGAAGGGTTTACAGTGTGTGGGGAAGTAGTTTCAGTGTGTGGGGAAGGTGTTTCAGTGTGTGGGGAAGGGGTTTCCGTGTGTGGGGAAGGGTTTCAGTGTGTGGGGAAGGTGTTTCAGTGTGTGGGGAAGGGTTTCAGTGTGTGGGGAAGATGTTTCAGTGTGTGCGGAAGGGGTTTCAGTGTGTGGGGAAGGTGTTTCAGTGTGTGGGGAATGTGGTTCAATGTTTGGGGAAGGTGTTTCAGTGGGTGGGGAAGGTGTTTCAGTGTGTGGGGATGTGTTTCAGTGTGTGGGTAAGGGGTTTCAGTGTGTGGAGAAGGGTTTCACTGTGTGTGGAAGGGGTTTCAGTGTGTGGGGAAGGAGTTTCAGTGTGTGGGGAAGGTGTTTCAGTGTGTGTGGGGAAGGGGTTTCAGTGTGTGGGGAAGGGGTTTCAGTGTGTGGGGATGTGTTTCAGTGTGTGGGGAAGGTGTTTCAGTGCGTGGGGAAGGTTTTAACTGTGTGTGGAAGGGGTTTCAGTGTGTGGGGAAGGGGTTTCAGTGTGTGGGGAAGATTTTTCAGTATGTGCGGTAGGGGTTTCAGTGTGTGGGGAAGGGGTTTCAGTTTGTGGGGAAGGTCTTTCAGTGAGTGCAGAAGGGGTGTCAGTGTGTGGGGAAGGGGTTTCAGTGTGTGGAGAATGTGTTTCAGTGTGTTTGGAAGGGCTCCAGCGTGTGGGGAATGTGTTTCAGTCTGTGGTGAATGGGTATCAGTGTTTGGGGAAGGGTTACAGTGTTTGGGGAAGGGGTTTCAGCGTGTGGGGAAGGTGTTTCAGTGTGCGGCGATGTGTTGCAGTGTGTGGGGATGGCGTTTCAGGGTGTGGGGAAGGTGTTTCAGTGTGTGGGGAAGGGGTTTCAGTGTGTGGGGAAGGGTTTTGTTGTGTGGGGAAGGTGTTTCAGTGCATGTGGAAGGGGTTTCATTGTGTGGGGAAGGTGTTTCAGTGTATGGGGAAGGTGTTCCAGTGTGTGGGGAAGGTGTTTCAGTGTGTGGGGAAGATGTTTCAGAGTATGGGGAAGGTGTTTCAGTGTGTGGGGAAGGGTTTCGGTGTGTGGGGAAGGTGTTTCAGTGTGTGCGGAAGGTGTTTCACTGTGTGGGGAAGGTGTTTCAGTGTATGGGGAAGGTGTTACAGTTTGTGGGGAAGGGGTTTCATTGTGTGGGGAAGTTGTTTCAGTGTGTGGGGAAGGTGTTTCAGTGTGTGGGGAAGGGGTTTCATTGTGTGGGGTAGGGGTTTCAGTGTTTGGGGAAGTTGTTTCAGTGTGTGGGGCAGGGTTCCAGTGTGCGGGGAAAGGGTTTCAGTGTGTGGGATAGATGTTCCAGTTTGTGGTGATGGTATTTCATGGTGTGGGGAAGGTGTTTCAGTATGTGTGGAAGGTGTTTAAGTGTCTGGGGATGGGGTTTCTGTGTGTGGGAAAGGTGTTTCAGTGTGTGGGGATGGTATTTCAGTGCATGGCGAAGGTGTTTCAGTGTGTGGGGAAGGTGTTTTAGTGTGTGAGGAAGGGGTTTCAGTATGTGGGGAAGGTGTTTCATTGTGTGGGGATGTGTTTCAGTGTGTGGAGATGTGTTTCAGTGTGTGGGGAAGGGTTTCAGTGTGTGGGGAATGTGTTTCAGTGTGTGTGGACAGGTTTCAGTGTGTGGCGATGGGTTTCAGTGTGTGGGGATGAGTTGCATTGTTTGCGGAAGGGGTTTCAGTGTGTGGGGAAGGTGTTTCAGTGTGTGGGGAAGGCGTTTCAGTGTGTGGGGAAGTGGTTTCATTGTGTGGGAATTGTGATTCTGTGTGTTTGGAACGGTTCAAGTGTGTGGGGAATGTGTTTCAGTGTGTGGAGAATGGGTTTCAGTGTTTGGGGAAGGGTTTCACTGTGTGGGGAAGGGGTTTCAGTGTGTGGGGAAGGTGTTTTAGTGTGTGGGGATGTGTTGCAGTTTATGGGGATGGGGTTTCAGTGTGTGGGGAAGGTGTTTCAGAGAGTGGGGAAGGGGTTTCAGTGTGTGGGGAAGGGTTTCCAGTGTCCGGGGAAGGAGTTTCAGTGTGTGGGGATGTGTTTCAGTGTGTGGGGAAGGTGTTTCAGTGTGTGGGGAAGGGTTTTGGTGTGTGGGGAAGGTGTTTCAGAGTGTGCGGAAGGTGTTTCAGTGTGTGGGGAAGGTGTTTCAGTGTGTGGGGAAGGTGTTACAGTTTGTGGGGAAGGGGTTTCAGTGTGTGGGGAAGTTGTTTCAGTGTGTGGGGAAGGTGTTTCAGTGTGTGGGGAAGGGGTTTCCGTGTGTGGGGAAGGGTTTCAGTGTGTGGGGAAGGTGTTTCAGTGTGTGGGGAAGGGTTTCAATGTGTGGGGAAGATGTTTCAGTGTGTGCGGAAGGGGTTTCAGTGTGTGGGGAAGGTGTTTCAGTGTGTGGGGAAGGTGTTTCAATGTTTGGGGAAGTTGTTTCAGTGGGTGGGGAAGGTGTTTCCGTGTGTGGGGATGTGTTTCAGTGTGTGGGTAAGGGGTTTCAGTGCGTGGAGAAGGGTTTCACTGTGTGTGGAAGGGGTTTCAGTGTGTGGGGAAGGAGTTTCAGTGTGTGGGGAAGGTGTTTCAGTGTGTGTGGGGAAGGGGTTTCAGTGTGTGGGCAAGGGGTTTCAGTGTGTGGGGATGTGTTTTAGTATGTGGGGAAGGTGTTTCAGTGCGTGGGGAAGGATTTAACTGTGTGTGGAAGGGGTTTCAGTGTGTGGGGAAGTGGTTTCAGTGTGTGGGGAAGATTTTTCAGTATGTGCGGTAGGGGTTTCAGTGTGTGGGGAAGGGGTTTCAGTTTGTGGGGAAGGTCTTTCAGTGAGTGCAGAAGGGGTGTCAGTGTGTGGGGAAGGGGTTTCAGTGTGTGGAGAATGTGTTTCAGTGTGTTTGGAAGGGCTCCAGTGTGTGGGGAATGTGTTTCAGTGTGTGGTGAATGTGTATCAGTGTTTGGGGAAGGGTTACAGTGTTTGGGGAAGGGGTTTCAGCGTGTGGGGAAGGTGTTTCAGTGTGCGGCGATGTGTTGCAGTGTGTGGGGATGGCGTTTCATTGTGTGGGGAAGGTGTTTCAGTGTGTGGGGAAGGGGTTTCAGTGTGTGGGGAAGGGTTTCCAGTGTCTGCGAAAGGAGTTTCAGTGTGTGGGGAAGTGTTTCAGTGTGTGGGGAAGGTGTTTCAGTGTGTAGGGAAGGGTTTCGTTGTGTGGGGAAGATGTTTCAGTGCATGTGGAAGGGGTTTCAGTGTGTGGGGAAGGTGTTTCAGTGTACGGGGAAGGTGTTTCAGTGTGTGGGGAAGGTGTTTCAGTGTGTGGGGAAGATGTTTCAGTGTGTGGGGAAGGTGTTTCAGTGTGTAGGGAAGGGTTTCGGTGTGTGGGGAAGGTGTTTCAGTGTGTGCGGAAGGTGTTTCAGTGTGTGGGGAAGGTGTTTCAGTGTATGGGGAAGGTGTTACAGTTTGTGGGGAAGGGGTTTCAGTGTGTGGGGAAGTTGTTTCAGTGTGTGGGGAAGGTGTTTCAGTGTGTGGGGAAGCCGTTTCCGTGTGTGGGGAAGCTGTTTCAGTGTGTGGGGTAGGGGTTTCAGTGTTTGGGGAAGTTGTTTCAGTGTGTGGGGTAGGGTTCCAGTGTGTGTGGAAAGGGTTTCAGTGTGTGGGATAGATGTTCCAGTTTGTGGTGATGGTATTTCATGGTGTGGGGAAGGTGTTTCAGTATGTGTGGAAGGTGTTTAAGTGTCTGGGGATGGGGTTTCTGTGTGTGGGAAAGGTGTTTCAGTGTGTGGGGATGGTATTTCAGTGCATGGCGAAGGTGTTTCAGTGTGTGGGGAAGGTGTTTCAGTGTGTGGGGAAGGGTTTTGGTGTGTCGGGAAGGTGTTTCAGTGCGTGCAGAAGGGGTTTCAGTGTGTGGGGAAGGTGTTTCAGTGTATGGGGAAGGTGTTTCAGTGTGTGGGGAAGGGGTTTCAGTGTGTGGGGAAGCTGTTTCAGTGAGTGGGGAAGGTGTTTCAGTGTGTGGGGAAGGGTTTCAGCTTGTGGGGAAGGTGTTTCAGTGTGTGGGGATGGATTTCAGTGTGTGGGGAAGGTGTTTCAGTGAGTGCGGAAGGAGTTTCAGTGTGTGGGGAAGGTGTTTCAATGTGTGAGGAAGGTGTTTCAGTGTGTGGGGAAGGTGTTTCAGTGTGTGGGGAAGGGGTTTCAGTGTGTGGGGAAGCTGTTTCAGTGTGTGGGGAAGGGGTTTCAGTGTTTGGGGATGGTGTTTCAGTGTGTGGGGTAGGGTTCCAGTGTGTGGGGAAGGGGTTTCAGTGTGTGGAATAGGTGTTCCAGTGTTGGGGATGGTATTTCAGAGTGTGGGGAAGGAGTTTCTGTATGTGTGGAAGTTGTTTAAGTGTCTGGGGATGGGGTTTCAGTATGTGGGGAAGGAGTTTCAGTGTGTGGGGATGTATTTCAGTGTGTGGGGATGTGTTTCAGTGTGTGGGGAAGGGGTCTCATTGTGTGGGGATGGGTTTCAGTTTGTGGGGATGGGTTTCATTGTGTGCTGAAGGGGTTTCAGTGTGTGGGGAATGTGTTTCAGTGGGTGGGGGATGGGTTTCACAGTGTGTGGAAGGGTTTCAGTGTGTGGGGAAGGGATTTCTGTGTGTGAGGAAGGTGTCTCAGTGTGTGGGGAAGCTGTTTCAGTGTGTGGGGAAGGGGTTTCAGTGTGTGGGGAAGGTGTTTCTGTGCGTGGGGATGTGCTTCAGTGTCTGGGGATGTGTTTCAGTGTGTGGGGAAGGGATTCAGTGTGTGGGGAAGGTGTTTCAGTGTGTGGGGATGGGTTTCAGTGTGTTGGGAATGGTTTTGGTGTGTGGGGAAGGTGTTTCAGAGTGTGCGGAACGGGTTTCAGTGTGTGGGGAAGGTGTTTCAGTGTATGGGGAAGGTGTTTCAGATTGTGGGGAAGGGGGTTCAGTGTTTGGGGAAGTTGTTTCAGTGTGTGGGGAAGGTGTTTCAGTGTGTGGGGAAGCGGTTTCAGTGTGTGGGGAAGGGTTTCAGTGTGTGAGGAAGGTGTTTCAGTGTGTGGGGAATGTTTTCAGTGTGTGGGGAAGATGTTTCAGTGTGTGCGGGAGGGGTTTCAGTGTGTGGGAAGGTGTTTCAGTGTGTGGGGAAGGTGTTTCAGTGTGTGGGGATGGGGTTTCAGTGGGTGGGGATATGTTTCAGTGTGTGGGGAAGGGGTTTCAGTGTGTGGGGAAGGGTTTCACTGTGTGTGGAAGGGGTTTCAGTGTGTGGGGAAGGTGTTTCAGTGTGTGGGGAAGGTGTTTCAGTGTGTGTGGGGAAGGGGTTTCAGTGTGTGGGGAATTGTTTCAGTGTGTGGGGAAGGGGTTTCAGTGTGTGGGGATGTGTTTCAGTGTGTGGGGAAGCTGTTTCAGTGTGTGGGGAAGGTTTTAACTGTGTGCGGAAGGGGTTTCAGTGTGTGGGGAAGGAGTTTCAGTGTGTGGGGAAGAATTTTCAGTCTGTGCAGTAGGGGTTTCAGTTTGTGGGGAAGGAGTTTCAGTGTGTGGGGAAGAATTTTCAGTCTGTGCAGAAGGGGTTTCTGTGTGTGGGGAAGGGGTTTCAGTGTTTGGGGATGGTGTTTCAGTGTGTGGGGTAGGGTTCCAGTGTGTGGGGAAGGGGTTTCAGTGTGTGGGATAGGTGTTCCAGTGTTGGGGATGGTATTTCAGTGTGTGGGGTAGGAGTTTCAGTATGTGTGGATGTTGTTTAAGTGTCTGGGGATGGGGTTTCAGTATGTGGGGAAGGAGTTTCAGTGTGTGGGGATGTATTTCAGTGTGTGGGGATGTGTTTCAGTGTGTGGGGAAGGGGTCTCATTGTGTGGGGATGGGTTTCAGTTTGTGGGGATGGGTTTCATTGTGTGCTGAAGGGGTTTCAGTGTGTGGGGAATGTGTTTCAGTGGGTGGGGGATGGGTTTCACAGTGTGTGGAAGGGTTTCAGTGTTTGGGGAAGGGATTTCTGTGTGTGAGGAAGGTGTCTCAGTGTGTGGGGAAGCTGTTTCAGTGTGTGGGGAAGGGGTTTCAGTGTGTGGGGAAGGTGTTTCTGTGCGTGGGGATGTGCTTCAGTGTCTGGGGATGTGTTTCAGTGTGTGGGGAAGGGATTCAGTGTGTGGGGAAGGTGTTTCAGTGTGTGGGGATGGGTTTCAGTGTGTTGGGAATGGTTTTGGTGTGTGGAGAAGGTGTTTCAGAGAGTGCGGAACGGGTTTCAGTGTGTGGGGAAGGTGTTTCAGTGTATGGGGAAGGTGTTTCAGATTGTGGGGAAGGGGGTTCAGTGTGTGGGGAAGTTGTTTCAGTGTGTGGGGAAGGTGTTTCAGTGTGTGGGGAAGCGGTTTCAGTGTGTGGGGAAGGGTTTCAGTGTGTGGGGAAGGTGTTTCAGTGTGTGGGGAATGTTTTCAGTGTGTGGGGAAGATGTTTCAGTGTGTGCGGGAGGGGTTTCAGTGTGTGGGGAAGGTGTTTCAGTGTGTGGGGAAGGTGTTTCAGTGTGTGGGGATGGGGTTTCAGTGGGTGGGGATATGTTTCAGTGTGTGGGGAAGGGGTTTCAGAGTGTGGGGAAGGGTGTCACTGTGTGTGGAAGGGGTTTCAGTGTGTGGGGAAGGTGTTTCAGTGTGTGGGGAAGGTGTTTCAGTGTGTGTGGGGAAGGGGTTTCAGTGTGTGGGGAATTGTTTCAGTGTGTGGGGAAGGGGTTTCAGTGTGTGGGGATGTGTTTCAGTGTGTGGGGAAGGTGTTTCAGTGTGTGGGGAAGGTTTTAACTGTGTGCGGAAGGGGTTTCATTGTGTGGGGAAGGAGTTTCAGTGTGTGGGGAAGAATTTTCAGTCTGTGCAGAAGGGGTTTCAGTTTGTGGGGAAGGGGTTTCAGTGTGTGGGGAAGGTCTTTCAGTGAGTGCAGAAGGGGTTTCAGTGTGTGGGAAGGGGGTTTCAGTGTGTGGGGAATGTGTTTCAGTGTGTTTGGAAGAGTTTCAATGTGTGGGGAATGTGTTTCAGTGTGTGGTGAATGGGTATCAGTGTTTGGGGAAGGGTTACTGTGTTTGGGGAAGGAGTTTCAGCGTGTGGGGAAGGTGTTGCAATGTGCGTGATGTGTTGCAGTGTGTGTGGATGGCGTTTCAGTGTGTGGGGAAGGTGTTTCAGTGTGTGGGGAAGGGGTTTCAGGGTGTGGGGAAGGTGCTTCAGTGTGTGGGAAGTGTTTCAGTGTGTGGGGAAGGTGTTTCAGTGTGTGAGGAAGGTGTTTTGTTGCGTGGGGAAGTTGTTTCAGTGTGTGGGGAAGGTGTTTCAATATGTGGGAATGGGTGTCAGACTGTGGGGAAGGTTTTCAGTGTGTGGGGAAGGTGTTTCAGTGTATGCGGAAGGGGTTTCAGTCTGTGGGGAAGGTGTTTCCGTGTGTGGGGTTGTTGTTTCAGTGTGTGGGGAAGCGGTTTCAGTGTGTGGGGAAGCTGTTTCAGTGTGTGGGGAAGGGGTTTCAGTTTGATGGGGAAGGTGTTTCAGTGTGTGGGGTAGGGTTCCAGTGTGAGGGGAAGGGGTTCCAGTGTGTGGGAAAGGCGTTTCAGTGTGTGGGGATGGTATTTCTGTGTGTGGGAAAGGTGTTTCAGTGTGTGGGGAAGGTGTTTCAGTGTGTGGGGAAGGGGTTTCAGTGTGTGGTGAAGGTGTTTTAGTGTGTGGGGATGTGTTTCAGTGTGTGGGGATGAGTTTCAGTGTGTGGGGAAGGGTTTCAGTGTGTGGGGAAGGTGTCTCAGTGTGTGGGGATGGTTTTCAGTCTGTGTGGATGGGTTTCAGTGTGTGGGGATGGGTTTCATTGTATGCGGAAGGAGTTTCATTGTGTGGGGAAGGTGTTTCAGTGTGTGGGGAAGGGGTTTCACTGTGTGGGGAAGGGGTTTCAATGTGTGCGGAATGTGTTTTAGTGTGCTTGGAAGGGTTTCAGTGTGTGGGGAATGTGTTTCAGTGTGTGGTGAATGGGTTTCAGTGTTTGGGGAAGGGTTTCACTGTGTGGGGTAGGGGTTTCAGTGTGTAGGGAAGGTGTTTCAGTGTGTGTGGATGTGTTGCAGTGTGTGGGGATGGAGTTTCAGTGTGTGGGGAAGCTGTTTCAGTGTGTGGGGAAGGGGTTTCAGTGTGTGGGGAAGGGTCTCCAGTGTCTGGGGTAGGCGTTTCAGTTTGTGGGGAAGTGTTTCAGTGTGTGGGGAAGGTGTTTCAGTGTGTGGGGAAGGGTTTTGGTGTGTTGGGAAGGTGTTTCAGTGCGTGCAGAAGGGGTTTCAGTGTGTGGGGAAGGTGTTTCAGTGTGTGGGGAAGTGGTTTCAGTGTGTGGGGAAGCTGTTTCAGTGTGTGGGGAAGGTGTTTCAGTGTGTGGGGAAGGGTTTCAGCTTGTGGGGAAGGTGTTTCAGTGTGTGGGGATGGGTTTCAGTGTGTGGGGAAGATGTTTCAGTGAGTGCGGAAGGAGTTTCAGTGTGTGGGGAAGGTGTTTCAATGTGTGGGGAAGGTGTTTCAGTGTGTGGGGAAGGTGTTTCAGTGTGTGGGGAAGGGATTTCAGTGTGTGGGGAAGCTGTTTCAGTGTGTGGGGAAGGGGTTTCAGTGTTTGGGGATGGTGTTTCAGTGTGTGGGGTAGGGTTCCAGTGTGTGGGGAAGGGGTTTCAGTGTGTGGGATAGGTGTTCCAGTGTTGGGGATGGTATTTCAGTGTGTGGGGAAGGAGTTTCAGTATGTGTGGAAGTTGTTTAAGTGTCTGGGGATGGGGTTTCAGTATGTGGGGAAGGTGTTTCAGTGTGTGGGGATGTATTTCAGTGTGTGGGGATGTGTTTCAGTGTGTGGGGAAGGGGTCTCATTGTGTGGGGATGGGTTTCAGTTTGTGGGGATGGGTTTCATTGTGTGCTGAAGGGGTTTCAGTGTGTGGGGAATGTGTTTCAGTGGGTGGGGGATGGGTTTCACAGTGTGTGGAAGGGTTTCAGTGTGTGGGGAAGGGATTTCTGTGTGTGAGGAAGGTGTCTCAGTGTGTGGGGAAGCTGTTTCAGTGTGTGGGGAAGGGGTTTCAGTGTGTGGGGAAGGTGTTTCTGTGCGTGGGGATGTGCTTCAGTGTGTGGGGAAGGGATTCAGTGTGTGGGGAAGGGATTCAGTGTGTGGGGAAGGTGTATCAGTGTGTGGGGATGGGTTTCAGTGTGTTGGGATGGGTTTCAGTGTGTGCGGAAGGGGTTTCAGTGTGTTGCGAAGTGTTTCAGTGTGAGGGGATGTGTTTCAGGGTGTTGGGAAGGGGTTTCAGGGTGTGGGGAAGGGTTTTCAGTGTGTGGGGATGTGTTTCAGTGTGTGGGGAAGGTGTTTCAGTGTTTGGGGAAAGGGTTTCACTGTGTGCAGAAGGGGTTTCAGTGTGTGGGGAATTTGTTTCAGTGTGTGGGGAAGGTTTTCAGTGTGTGGTGAATGGGTTTCAGTGTGTGGGGAAGGTGTTTCAGAGTATGGGGAAGTGATTTCAATATGTCGTGAAGGGGTTTCAGTGTGTGGGGTACGGTTTCAGTGTGTGGGGAAGGTTTTCAGTTTGTGGGGAAGAGGTTTCAGTGTGTGTGGAAGGGGTTTCAGTATGTGGGGAAGGGTTTCAGTGTGTGGGGAAGGTGTTTCAGTGTGTGGGGAAGGTTTTAACTGTGTGCGGAAGGGGTTTCAGTGTGTGGGGAAGGAGTTTCAGTGTGTGGGGAAGATTTTTCAGTATGTGCAGAAGGGGTTTCAGTTTGTGGGGAAGGGGTTTCAGTGTGTGGGGAAGGTCTTTCAGTGAGTGCAGAAGGGGTTTCAGTGTGTGGGGAAGGGGTTTCAGTGTGTGGGGAATGTGTTTCAGTGTGTTTGGAAGGGTTTCAATGTGTGGGGAATGTGTTTCAGTCTGTGGTGAATGGGTATCAGTGTTTGGGGAAGGGTTACAGTCTTTGGGGAAGGGGTTTCAGCGTGTGGGGAAGGTGTTTCAATGTGCGTGATGTGTTGCAGTGTGTGTGGATGGCGTTTCAGTGTGTGGGGAAGGTGTTTCAGTGTGTGGGGAAGGGGTTTCAGGGTGTGGGGAAGGGTTTCCAGTGTGTGGGGAAGGTGCTTCAGTGTGTGGGAAGTGTTTCAGTGTGTGGGGAAGGTGTTTCAGTGTGTGAGGAATGTGTTTCAGTGTGTGGGGAATGGGTTTCAGTGTGTGGGGAAGGGGTTTCACTGTGTGGGGAAGGGGTTTCAGTGTGTGCGGAATGTGTTTTAGTGTGCTTGGAAGGGTTTCAGTGTGTGGGGAATGTGTTTCAGTGTGTGGTGAATGGGTTTCAGTGTTTGGGGAAGGGTTTCACTGTGTGGGGT
The DNA here is from genome assembly GCF_036365525.1 of Heterodontus francisci. Classification (NCBI taxonomy): domain Eukaryota; kingdom Metazoa; phylum Chordata; class Chondrichthyes; order Heterodontiformes; family Heterodontidae; genus Heterodontus; species Heterodontus francisci. Next base: position 157,465,468 of record NC_090376.1, read on the forward strand.
AGGGGTTTCAGTGTGTAGGGAAGGTGTTTCAGTGTGTGTGGATGTGTTGCAGTGTGTGGGGATGGAGTTTTAGTGTGTGGGGAAGCTGTTTCAGTGTGTGGGGAAGGGGTTTCAGTGTGTGGGGAAGGGTCTCCAGTGTCTGGGGTAGGCGTTTCAGTTTGTGGGGAAGTGTTTCAGTGTGTGGGGAAGGTGTTTCAGTGTGTGGGGAAGGGTTTTGGTGTGTCGGGAAGGTGTTTCAGTGCGTGCAGAAGGGGTTTCAGTGTGTGGGGAAGGTGTTTCAGTGTATGGGGAAGGTGTTTCAGTGTGTGGGGAAGTGGTTTCAGTGTGTGGGGAAGCTGTTTCAGTGTGTGGGGAAGGGTTTCAGCTTGTGGGGAAGGTGTTTCAGTGTGTGGGGATGGGTTTCAGTGTGTGGGGAAGGTGTTTCAGTGAGTGCGGAAGGAGTTTCAGTGTGTGGGGAAGGTGTTTCAATGTGTGGGGAAGGTGTTTCAGTGTGTGGGGAAGGTGTTTCAGTGTGTGGGGAAGGGGTTTCAGTGTGTGGGGAAGCTGTTTCAGTGTGTGGGGAAGGGGTTTCAGTGTTTGGGGATGGTGTTTCAGTGTGTGGGGTAGGGTTCCAGTCTGTGGGGAAGGGGTTTCAGTGTGTGGGATAGGTGTTCCAGTGTTGGGGATGGTATTTCAGTGTGTGGGGAAGGAGTTTCAGTATGTGTGGAAGTTGTTTAAGTGTCTGGGGATGGGGTTTCAGTATGTGGGGAAGGTGTTTCAGTGTGTGGGGATGTATTTCAGTGTGTGGGGATGTGTTTCAGTGTGTGGGGAAGGGGTCTCATTGTATGGGGATGGGTTTCAGTTTGTGGGGATGGGTTTCATTGTGTGCTGAAGGGGTTTCAGTGTGTGGGGAATGTGTTTCAGTGGGTGGGGGATGGGTTTCACAGTGTGTGGAAGGGTTTCAGTGTGTGGGGAAGGGATTTCTGTGTGTGAGGAAGGTGTCTCAGTGTGTGGGGAAGCTGTTTCAGTGTGTGGGGAAGGGGTTTCAGTGTGTGGGGAAGGTGTTTCTGTGCGTGGGGATGTGCTTCAGTGTCTGGGGATGTGTTTCAGTGTGTGGGGAAGGGATTCAGTGTGTGGGGAAGGTGTATCAGTGTGTGGGGATGGGTTTCCGTGTGTTGGTATGGGTTTCAGTGTGTGCGGAAGGGGTTTCAGTATGTTGCGAAGTGTTTCAGTGTGTGGGGATGTGTTTCAGGGTGTTGGGAAGGGGTTTCAGGGTGTGGGGAAGGGTTTTCAGTGTGTGGGGATGTGTTTCAGTGTGTGGGGAATGTGTTTCAGTGTTTGGGGAATGGGTTTCACTGTGTGCAGAAGGGGTTTCAGTGTGTGGGGAATTTGTTTCAGTGTGTGGGGAAGGTTTCACAGTGTGTGGTGAATGGGTTTCAGTGTGTGGGGAAGGTGTTTCAGAGTGTGGGGAAGGGGTTTCAGGGTGTGGGGAAGGGTTTCCAGTGTGTGGGGAAGGTGCTTCAGTGTTTGGGAAGTGTTTCAGTGTGTGGGGAAGGTGTTTCAGTGTGTGAGGAATGTGTTTTGTTGCGTGGGGAAGGTGTTTCAGTGTGTGGGGAAGGTGTTTCAGTGTTTGGGGAAAGGGTTTCACTGTGTGCAGAAGGGGTTTCAGTGTGTGGGGAATTTGTTTCAGTGTGTGGGGAAGGTTTTCAGTGTGTGGTGAATGGGTTTCAGTGTGTGGGGAAGGTGTTTCAGAGTATGGGGAAGTGATTTCAATATGTGGTGAAGGGGTTTCAGTGTGTGGGGTACGGTTTCAGTGTGTGGGGAAGGTTTTCAGTTTGTGGGGAAGAGGTTTCAGTGTGTGTGGAAGGGGTTTCAGTATGTGGGGAAGGGTTTCAGTGTGTGGGGAAGGTGTTTCAGTGTGTGGGGAAGGTTTTAACTGTGTGCGGAAGGGGTTTCAGTGTGTGGGGAAGGAGTTTCAGTGTGTGGGGAAGATTTTTCAGTATGTGCAGAAGGGGTTTCAGTTTGTGGGGAAGGGGTTTCAGTGTGTGGGGAAGGTCTTTCAGTGAGTGCAGAAGGGGTTTCAGTGTGTGGGGAAGGGGTTTCAGTGTGTGGGGAATGTGTTTCAGTGTGTTTGGAAGGGTTTCAATGTGTGGGGAATGTGTTTCAGTCTGTGGTGAATGGGTATCAGTGTTTGGGGAAGGGTTACAGTCTTTGGGGAAGGGGTTTCAGCGTGTGGGGAAGGTGTTTCATTGTGCGTGATGTGTTGCAGTGTGTGTGGATGGCGTTTCAGTGTGTGGGGAAGGTGTTTCAGTGTGTGGGGAAGGGGTTTCAGGGTGTGGGGAAGGGTTTCCAGTGTGTGGGGAAGGTGCTTCAGTGTGTGGGAAGTGTTTCAGTGTGTGGGGAAGGTGTTTCAGTGTGTGAGGAAGGTGTTTTGTTGCGTTTGGAAGGTGTTTCAGTGTGTGGGGAATGGGTTTCAGTGTGTGGGGAAGGGGTTTCACTGTGTGGGGAAGGGGTTTCAGTGTGTGCGGAATGTGTTTTAGTGTGCTTGGAAGGGTTTCAGTGTGTGGGGAGTGTGTTTCAGTGTGTGGTGAATGGGTTTCAGTGTTTGGGGAAGGGTTTCACTGTGTGGGGTAGGGGTTTCAGTGTGTAGGGAAGGTGTTTCAGTGTGTGTGGATGTGTTGCAGTGTGTGGGGATGGAGTTTTAGTGTGTGGGGAAGCTGTTTCAGTGTGTGGGGAAGGGGTTTCAGAGTGTGGGGAAGGGTCTCCAGTGTCTGGGGTAGGCGTTTCAGTTTGTGGGGAAGTGTTTCAGTGTGTGGGGAAGGTGTTTCAGTGTGTGGGGAAGGGTTTTGGTGTGTCGGGAAGGTGTTTCAGTGCGTGCAGAAGGGGTTTCAGTGTGTGGGGAAGGTGTTTCAGTGTATGGGGAAGGTGTTTCAGTGTGTGGGGAAGTGGTTTCAGTGTGTGGGGAAGCTGTTTCAGTGTGTGGGGAAGGGTTTCAGCTTGTGGGGAAGGTGTTTCAGTGTGTGGGGATGGGTTTCAGTGTGTGGGGAAGGTGTTTCAGTGAGTGCGGAAGGAGTTTCAGTGTGTGGGGAAGGTGTTTCAATGTGTGGGGAAGGTGTTTCAGTGTGTGGGGAAGGTGTTTCAGTGTGTGGGGAAGGGGTTTCAGTGTGTGGGGAAGCTGTTTCAGTGTGTGGGGAAGGGGTTTCAGTGTTTGGGGATGGTGTTTCAGTGTGTGGGGTAGGGTTCCAGTGTGTGGGGAAGGGGTTTCAGTGTGTGGGATAGGTGTTCCAGTGTTGGGGATGGTATTTCAGTGTGTGGGGAAGGTGTTTCAGTGTGTGAGGAAGGTGTTTTGTTGCGTTTGGAAGGTGTTTCAGTGTGTGGGGAATGGGTTTCAGTGTGTGGGGAAGGGGTTTCACTGTGTGGGGAAGGGGTTTCAGTGTGTGCGGAATGTGTTTTAGTGTGCTTGGAAGGGTTTCAGTGTGTGGGGAATGTGTTTCAGTGTGTGGTGAATGGGTTTCAGTGTTTGGGGAAGGGTTTCACTGTGTGGGGTAGGTGTTTCAGTGTGTAGGGAAGGTGTTTCAGTGAGTGTGGATGTGTTGCAGTGTGTGGGGATGGAGTTTTAGTGTGTGGGGAAGCTGTTTCAGTGTGTGGGGAAGGGGTTTCAGTGTGTGGGGAAGGGTCTCCAGTGTCTGGGGTAGGCGTTTCAGTTTGTGGGGAAGTGTTTCAGTGTGTGGGGAAGGTGTTTCAGTGTGTGGGGAAGGGTTTTGGTGTGTCGGGAAGGTGTTTCAGTGCGTGCAGAAGGGGTTTCAGTGTGTGGGGAAGGTGTTTCAGTGTATGGGGAAGGTGTTTCAGTGTGTGGGGAAGTGGTTTCAGTGTGTGGGGAAGCTGTTTCAGTGTGTGGGGAAGGGTTTCAGCTTGTGGGGAAGGTGTTTCAGTGTGTGGGGATGGGTTTCAGTGTGTGGGGAAGGTGTTTCAGTGAGTGCGGAAGGAGTTTCAGTGTGTGGGGAAGGTGTTTCAATGTGTGGGGAAGGTGTTTCAGTGTGTGGGGAAGGTGTTTCAGTGTGTGGGGAAGGGGTTTCAGTGTGTGGGGAAGCTGTTTCAGTGTGTGGGGAAGGGGTTTCAGTGTTTGGGGATGGTGTTTCAGTGTGTGGGGTAGGGTTCCAGTGTGTGGGGAAGGGGTTTCAGTGTGTGGGATAGGTGTTCCAGTGCTGGGGATGGTATTTCAGTGTGTGGGGAAGGTGTTTCAGTGTGTGAGGAAGGTGTTTTGTTGCGTTTGGAAGGTGTTTCAGTGTGTGGGGAATGGGTTTCAGTGTGTGGGGAAGGGGTTTCACTGTGTGGGGAAGGGGTTTCAGTGTGTGCGGAATGTGTTTTAGTGTGCTTGGAAGGGTTTCAGTGTGTGGGGAATGTGTTTCAGTGTGTGGTGAATGGGTTTCAGTGTTTGGGGAAGGGTTTCACTGTGTGGGGTAGGGGTTTCAGTGTGTAGGGAAGGTGTTTCAGTGTGTGTGGATGTGTTGCAGTGTGTGGGGATGGAGTTTTAGTGTGTGGGGAAGCTGTTTCAGTGTGTGGGGAAGGGGTTTCAGTGTGTGGGGAAGGGTTTCCAGTGTCTGGGGTAGGCGTTTCAGTTTGTGGGGAAGTGTTTCAGTGTGTGGGGAAGGTGTTTCAGTGTGTGGGGAAGGGTTTTGGTGTGTCGGGAAGGTGTTTCAGTGCGTGCAGAAGGGGTTTCAGTGTGTGGGGAAGGTGTTTCAGTGTATGGGGAAGGTGTTTCAGTGTGTGGGGAAGTGGTTTCAGTGTGTGGGGAAGCTGTTTCAAAGTGTGGGGAAGGGTTTCAGCTTGTGGGGAAGGTGTTTCAGTGTGTGGGGATGGGTTTCAGTGTGTGGGGAAGGTGTTTCAGTGAGTGCGGAAGGAGTTTCAGTGTGTGGGGAAGGTGTTTCAATGTGTGGGGAAGGTGTTTCAGTGTGTGGGGAAGGTGTTTCAGTGTGTGGGGAAGGGGTTTCAGTGTGTGGGGAAGCTGTTTCAGTGTGTGGGGAAGGGGTTTCAGTGTTTGTGGATGGTGTTTCAGTGTGTGGGGTAGGGTTCCAGTGTGTGGGGAAGGGGTTTCAGTGTGTGGGATAGGTGTTCCAGTGTTGGGGATGGTATTTCAGTGTGTGGGGAAGGAGTTTCAGTATGTGTGGAAGTTGTTTAAGTGTCTGGGGATGGGGTTTCAGTATGTGGGGAAGGTGTTTCAGTGTGTGGGGAAGGGGTCTCATTGTGTGGGGATGGGTTTCAGTTTGTGGGGATGGGTTTCATTGTGTGCTGAAGGGGTTTCAGTGTGTGGGGAATGTGTTTCAGTGGGTGGGGGATGGGTTTCACAGTGTGTGGAAGGGTTTCAGTGTGTGGGGAAGGTGTTTCAGAGTGTGCGGAAGGGGTTTCAGGGTGTGGGGAAGGGTTTCCAGTGTGTGGGGAAGGTGCTTCAGTGTGTGGGAAGTGTTTCAGTGTGTGGGGAAGGTGTTTCAGTGTGTGAGGAAGGTGTTTTGTTGCGTGGGGAAGGTGTTTCAGTGTGTGGGGAAGGTGTTTCAGTGTTTGGGGAAAGGGTTTCACTGTGTGCAGAAGGGGTTTCAGTGTGTGGGGAATTTCTTTCAGTGTGTGGGGAAGGTTTTCAGTGTGTGGTGAATGGTTTTCAGTGTGTGGGGAAGGTGTTTCAGAGTATGGGGAAGTGATTTCAATATGTGGTGAAGGGGTTTCAGTGTGTGGGGTACGGTTTCAGTGTGTGGGGAAGGTTTTCAGTTTGTGGGGAAGAGGTTTCAGTGTGTGTGGAAGGGGTTTCAGTATGTGGGGAAGGGTTTCAGTGTGTGGGGAAGGTGTTTCAGTGTGTGGGGAAGGTTTTAACTGTGTGCGGAAGGGGTTTCAGTGTGTGGGGAAGGAGTTTCAGTGTGTGGGGAAGATTTTTCAGTATGTGCAGAAGGGGTTTCAGTTTGTGGGGAAGGGGTTTCAGTGTGTGGGGAAGGTCTTTCAGTGAGTGCAGAAGGGGTTTCAGTGTGTGGGGAAGGGGTTTCAGTGTGTGGGGAATGTGTTTCAGTGTGTTTGGAAGGGTTTCAATGTGTGGGGAATGTGTTTCAGTCTGTGGTGAATGGGTATCAGTGTTTGGGGAAGGGTTACAGTCTTTGGGGAAGGGGTTTCAGCGTGTGGGGAAGGTGTTTCAATGTGCGTGATGTGTTGCAGTGTGTGTGGATGGCGTTTCAGTGTGTGGGGAAGGTGTTTCAGTGTGTGGGGAAGGGGTTTCAGGGTGTGGGGAAGGGTTTCCAGTGTGTGGGGAAGGTGCTTCAGTGTGTGGGAAGTGTTTCAGTGTGTGGGGAAGGTGTTTCAGTGTGTGAGGAAGGTGTTTTGTTGCGTTTGGAAGGTGTTTCAGTGTGTGGGGAATGGGTTTCAGTGTGTGGGGAAGGGGTTTCACTGTGTGGGAAAGGGGTTTCAGTGTGTGTGGAATGTGTTTTAGTGTGCTTGGAAGGGTTTCAGTGTGTGGGGAATGTGTTTCAGTGTGTGGTGAATGGGTTTCAGTGTTTGGGGAAGGGTTTCACTGTGTGGGGTAGGGGTTTCAGTGTGTAGGGAAGGTGTTTCAGTGTGTGTGGATGTGTTGCAGTGTGTGGGGATGGAGTTTTAGTGTGTGGGGAAGCTGTTTCAGTGTGTGGGGAAGGGGTTTCAGTGTGTGGGAAAGGGTCTCCAGTGTCTGGGGTAGGCGTTTCAGTTTGTGGGGAAGTGTTTCAGTGTGTGGGGAAGGTGTTTCAGTGTGTGGGGAAGGTGTTTCAGTGCGTGCAGAAGGGGTTTCAGTGTGTGGGGAAGGTGTTTCAGTGTATGGGGAAGGTGTTTCAGTGTGTGGGGAAGTGGTTTCAGTGTGTGGGGAAGCTGTTTCAGTGTGTGGGGAAGGGTTTCAGCTTGTGGGGAAGGTGATTCAGTGTGTGGGGATGGGTTTCAGTCTGTGGGGAAGGTGTTTCAGTGAGTGCGGAAGGAGTTTCAGTGTGTGGGGAAGGTGTTTCAATGTGTGGGGAAGGTGTTTCAGTGTGTGGGGAAGGTGTTTCAGTGTGTGGGGAAGGGGTTTCAGTGTGTGGGGAAGCTGTTTCAGTGTGTGGGGAAGGGGTTTCAGTGTTTGGGGATGGTGTTTCAGTGTGTGGGGTAGGGTTCCAGTGTGTGGGGAAGGGGTTTCAGTGTGTGGGATAGGTGTTCCAGTGTTGGGGATGGTATTTCAGTGTGTGGGGAAGGAGTTTCAGTATGTGTGGAAGTTGTTTAAGTGTCTGGGGATGGGGTTTCAGTATGTGGGGAAGGTGTTTCTGTGCGTGGGGATGTGCTTCAGTGTCTGGGGATGTGTTTCAGTGTGTGGGGAAGGGATTCAGTGTGTGGGGAAGGTGTATCAGTGTGTGGGGATGGGTTTCAGTGTGTTGGGATGGGTTTCAGTGTGTGCGGAAGGGGTTTCAGTGTGTTGCGAAGTGTTTCAGTGTGTGGGGATATGTTTCAGGGTGTTGGGAAGGGGTTTCAGGGTGCGGGGAAGGGTTTTCAGTGTGTGGGGATGTGTTTCAGTGTGTGGGGAATGTGTTTCAGTGTTTGGGGAAAGGGTTTCACTGTGTGCAGAAGGGGTTTCAGTGTGTGGGGAATTTGTTTCAGTGTGTGGGGAAGGTTTTCAGTATGTGGTGAATGGGTTTCAGTGTGTGGGGAAGGTGTTTCAGAGTGTGGGGAAGGGGTTTCAGGGTGTGGGGAAGGGTTTCCAGTGTGTGGGGAAGGTGCTTCAGTGTGTGGGAAGTGTTTCAGTGTGTGGGGAAGGTGTTTCAGTGTGTGAGGAAGGTGTTTTGTTGCGTGGGGAAGGTGTTTCAGTGTGTGGGGAATGGGTTTCAGTGTGTGGGGAAGGTGTTTCAGTGTGTGGGGAAGGTGTTTCAATGTGTGGGGAATGGGTTTCAGAGTGTGGGGAAGGATTTCAGTGTGTGGGGAAGGGGTTTCAGAGTATGGGGAAGAGTTTCAGTGTGTGGGGAAGGTGTTTCAGTGTGTGCGGAAGGGGATTCAGTGTGTGGGGAAGGTGTTTCAGTCTGTGGGGAAGGTGTTTCCGTGTGTGGGGTTGGTGTTTCAGTGTGTGGGGAAGCGGATTCAGTGTGTGGGGAAGCTGTTTCAGTGTGTGGGGAAGGGGTTTCGGTTTGATGGGGAAGGTGTTTCAGTGTGTGGGGTAGGGTTCCTGTGTGAGGGGAAGGGGTTCCAGTATGTGGGAAAGGCGTTTCAGTGTGTGGGGATGGTATTTCTGCGTGTGGGGAAGGTGTTTCAGTGTGTGGGGAAGGGGTTTCAGTGTGTGGTGAAGGTGTTTTAGTGTGTGGGGATGTGTTTCAGTTTGTGGGGATGAGTTTCAGTGTGTGGCGAAGGGTTTCAGTGTGTGGGGAAGGTGTCTCAGTGTGTGGGGATGGCTTTCAGTGTGTGTGGATGGGTTTCAGTGTGTGGGGATGGGTTTCATTGTGTGCGGAAGGAGTTTCAGTGTGTGGGGAAGGGGTTTCAGTGTGTGGGGAAGTGGTTTCAGTGTGTGGGGAAGGGGTTTCAGTGTGTGGGGAATGTGTTTTAGTGTGCTTGGAAGGGTTTCAGTGTGTGGGGAATGTGATTCAGTGGGTGGTGAATGGGTTTCAGTGTTTGGGGAAGGGTTTCACTGTGTGGGGTAGGGGTTTCAGTGTGTGGGGAAGGTGTTTCAGTGTGTGTGGATGTGTTGCAGTGTGTGGGGATGGGGTTTCAGTGTGTGGGGAAGCTGTTTCAGTGTGTGGGGAAGGGGTTTCAGTGTGTGGGGAAGGGTCTCCAGTGTCTGGGGTAGGCGTTTCAGTGTGTGGGGAAGTGTTTCAGTGTGTGGGGAAGGTGTTTCAGTGTGTGGGGAAGGGTTTTGGTGTGTCGGGAAGGTGTTTCAGTGCGTGCAGAAGGGGTTTCAGTGTGTGGGGAAGGTGTTTCAGTGTATGGGGAAGGTGTTTCAGCGTGTGGGGATGGGGTTTCAGTGTGTGGGGAAGCTGTTTCATTGTGTGGGGAAGGTGTTTCAGTGTGTGGGGAAGGGGTTCCAGTGTGTGTGGAAGGGTTTCAGCTTGTGGGGAAGGTGTTTCAGTGTGTGGGGATGGGTTTCAGTGTGTGGGGAGTGTGTTTCAGTGAGTGCGGAAGGAGTTTCAGTGTGTGGGGAAGGTGTTTCAATGTGTGGGGAAGGTTTTTCAGTGTGTGGGGAAGGTGTTTCAGTGTGTGGGGAAGGGGTTTCAGTGTGTGGGGAAGCTGTTTCAGTGTGTGGGGAAGGGGTTCCAGTGTTTGGGGATGGTGTTTCACTGTGTGGGGTAGGGTTCCAGTGTGTGGGGAAGGGGTTTCAGTGTGTGGGATAGGTGTTCCAGTGTTTGAGATGGTATTTCAATGTGTGGGGAAGGAGTTTCAGTATGTGTGGAAGGTGTTTAAGTGTCTGGGGATGGGGTTTCAGTATGTGGGGAAGGTGTTTCAGTGTGTGGGGATGTATTTCAATGTGTGGGGATGTGTTTCAGTGTGTGGGGAAGGGGTCTCATTGTGTGGGGATGGGTTTCAGTTTGTGGGGATGGGTTTCATTGTGTGCTGAAGGGGTTTCAGTGTGTGGGGAATGTGTTTCAGTGGGTGGGGGATGGGTTTCACAGTGTGTGGAAGGGTTTCAGTGTGTGGGGAAGTGATTTCTGTGTGTGGGGAAGGTGTCTCAGTGTGTGGGGAAGCTGTTTCAGTGTGTGGGGAAGGGGTTTCAGTGTGTGGGGAAGGTGTTTCTGTGCGTGGGGATGTGCTTCAGTGTCTGGGGATGTGTTTCAGTGTGTGGGGAAGGGATTCAGTGTGTGGGGAAGGTGTTTCAGTGTGTGGGGATGGGTTTCAGTGTGTTGGGATGGGTTTCAGTGTGTGCGGAAGGGGTTTCAGTGTGTTGCAAAGTGTTTCAGTGTGTGGGGATGTGTTTCAGGGTGTTGGGAAGGGGTTTTCAGGGTGTGGGGAAGGGTTTTCAGTGTGTGGGGATGTGTTTCAGTGTGTGGGGAAGGTGTTTCAGTGTTTGGGGAAAGGGTTTCACTGTGTGCAGAAGGGGTTTCTGTGTGTGAGGAATTTGTTTCAGTGTGTGGGGAAGGATTTCAGTGTGTGGGGAATGTGTTTCAGTGTGTGGTGAATGGGTTTCAGTGTGTGGGGAAGGTGTTTCAGAGTGTGGGGAAGTGGTTTCAATATGTTGTGAAGGGGTTTCAGTGTGTGGGGTACGGTTTCAGTGTGTGGGGAAGGTTTTCAGTTTGTGGGGAAGAGGTTTCAGTGTGTGTGGAAGGGGTTTCAGTATGTGGGGAAGGGTTTCAGTGTGTGCGGAAGGGGTCTCAGTGTGTGGGGAAGGGGTTTCAGTTTGTGGGGAAGGGGTTTCAGTGTGTGGGGTAGTGTTTCAGTGTGTGGGGAAGGGTTACAGTGTGTGGGGACGTGGTTTCAGTGTGTGGGGAAGGGGTTTCAGTGTGTGGGGAAGTTTATTCAGTGTGTGTGGAAGGGGTTTCAGTGTGTGGGGATGAGTTTCAGTGTGTGGGGAAGGGGTTTCAGTGTGTGGGGATGAGTTTCAGTGTGTGGGGAAAGGGATTCAGTGCGTGGGGATGTGTTTCAGTGTGAGGGGAAGGGGTTTCAGTGTGTGAGGAAGGGGTTTCAGTTTGTGGGAAAGGGGTTTCAGAGGGTGGGGAAGGGGTTTCAGTGTGTGGGGAAGGTGTTTCAGTGTGTGCGGAAGGGGTTTCAGTATGTGCGGAAGGGGTTTCAGTGTGTGCGGAAGGGGTTTCAGTGTGTGGGGAAGTGGTTTCAGGATGTGGGGAAGGTGCTTCAGTGTGTGCGGAAGGGATTTCAGTGTGTGAGGAAGGGGTTTCAGTGTGAGTTGAAGGGGTTTCAGAGTGTTGGGAAGGTGTTTCAGTGTTTGCGGAAGGGGTTTCAGTGTGTGCGGAAGGTGTTTCAGTTTGTGGGAAAGGGGTTTCAGTGTTTGGGGAAGTTGTTTCGTTGTGTGCGGAAGGGGTTTCAGTGTGTGGAGAAGTGGAGTCAGTGTGTGGGGAAGGTGTTTCATTGTCTGGGGAAGGTGTTTCATTGTGTGCGGAAGGGGATTCAATCTGTAGGGAAGGGGTTTCAGTTTGTGGGGAAGAGGTTTCAGTGTGTGGGGAATTGTTTAAAGGTGTGCGGATGGGGTTTCAGTGTATGGGGAAGGGTTTCAGTGTGTGGGGAAGGTTTTCAGTTTGTGGGGAAGGGTTTCAGTGTGTGTGGAAGGGGTTTCAGTATGTGGGGAAGGGTTTCAGTGTGTGCAGAAGGGGTTTCAGTGTGTGGGGAAGGCGCTTCAGTTTGTGGGGAAGGGGTTTCAGTGTGTGGGGTAGTGTTTCAGTGTGTGGGGAAGGGTTACATTGTGTGGGGACGTGGTTTCAGTGTGTGGGGAAGGGGTTTCAGTGTGTGGGGAAGTTTTTTCAGTGTGTGTGGAAGGGGTTTCAGTGTGTGGGCAAGGTGTTTCGGTGTGTGGGGATGTGTTTCAGTGTGTGGGGATGTATTTCAGTATGTGGGGAAGTGTTTCAGTGTGTGGGGAAGGTGTTTCAGTGTATGGGGATGGGTTTCAGTTTGTGGGGATGTGTTTCAGTGTGTGGGGAACGGTTTCAGTGTGTGGGGAAGGTGTTTCAGTGTGTGGGGATGGGTTTCCTTGTGTGGGGATGGGTTTCAGTGTGGGCAGAAGGGGTTTCCGTGTGTGGGGAAGGTGTTTCAGTGTGTGGGGATGTGTTTCAGTGAGTGGGAAGGAGTTTCAGTGCATGGGGAAGGAGTTTCAGTGTGTGGGGAAGGTGTTTTAGTGTGTGGGGAAGGTGTTTCTGTGTGTGGGGTACGGTTTCAGTGTGTGGGGAAGGTGTTTCAGTGTGTTGGGATGGGTTTCATTGTGTGGGGATGGGTTTCAGTGTGTGCGGAAGGGGTTTCAGTGTGTGGGGAAGGTGTTTCAGTGTGTGGGGATGTGTTTCAGTGAGTGGGAAGGGGTTTCAGTGCATGGGGAAGGAGTTTCAGTGTGTGGGGAAGGTGTTTTAGTGTGTGGGGAAGGTGTTTCAGAGTGTGGGGATGGGTTTCAGTGTGTGGGGAAGGTGTTTCAGTGAGTGGGGAAGGGGTTTCAGAGTGTGGCGAAGTGTTTCACGGTCTGCGGAAGGGGTTTCAGTTTGTGGGGAAGGTTTTTCAGCGTGTGGGGATGTGTTTCAGTGTGTGGGGAAGGGGTTTCAGTGTGTGGGCGTGTGTATCATTGTGTGGGGAATGGGTTTCAGTGTGTGGGGATGTGATTCACTGTTTGGGGAAGGGGTTTCAGTGTGTGGGGATGTGATTCAGTGTGTGGGGATGTGATTCAGTGTGTGCGGAAGGGGTTTCAGTGTGTGAGGAAGGGGTTTCAGTGTGTGAGGAAGGGGTTTCAGTGTGTTGGGAAGGTGTTTCAGTGTTTGTGGAAGGGGTTTCAGTGTGTGCGGAAGGTGATTCAGTGCGTGGCGAAGGGGTTTCAGTGTTTGGGGATGGTGTTTCATTTTGTGCGGAAGGGGTTTCAGTGTTTGGGGAAGGGGATTCAGTGTGTGGGGAAGGTGTTTCATTGTGAGCGGAAGGGGATTCAGTGTGTAGGGAAGGGGTTTCAGTGTGTGGGGAAGGGGTGTCAGTGTGTGGGGAATTGTTTAGCTGTGTGCGGATGGCGTTTCAGTGTGTCGGGAAGGTGTTACAGTGTGTGGGGAAGGTGTTTCAGTGTGTGGGGAAGGGGTATCAGTGTGTGGGGAAGGGTTTCAGTGTGTGGGGAAGGGGTTTCAGTGTGTGGGGAAGGTGTTTCAGTGTGTGGGGATGTGATTCAATGTGTGGGGATGTGTTTCAGTGTGTGGGGAAGGGTTTCAGTGGGTGGGGAATGTGTTTCAGTGTTTGGGGATGGGTTTCAGTGTGTGGGGATGGTTTTCAGTGTGTGGGGATGGGTTTCAGTGTGTGTGGAAGGAGTTTCAGTGTGTGGGGAAGGTGTTTCAGTGTGTGGGGATGGGTTTCACTGTGTGTGGAAGGGGTTTCAGTGCGTGGGGAAGGGGTTGCAGTGTGTGGGGACGGTTTTCATTGTGTGGGGATGGGTTTCAGTATGTGGGGAAGGGTTTTCAGTGTGTGGGGAAGGTTTTTCCGAGTGTGCGGAAGGGGTTTCAATGTGTGGGGAAGGTGTAGCACTGTGTGGGGTAGGGGTTTCAGTGTGTGGGGAAGGTGTTTCAGTGTGTGCGGAAGGGGTTTCAGTGTAGCTCAAGGGGTTTCAGTGTGTGGGGAAGGGGTTTCAATGTGTGGGGAAGGTGTTTCAGCATGTGCGGAAGGTGTTTCAGTGTGTGGGGAAGGGGTTTCAGAGTGTGGGGATGTGTTTCAGTGTGTGGGGCTGGGGATTCAGTGTGTGGGGAAGGCGTTTCAGTGTGTCGGGATGTGTTTCACTGTGTGGGGAAGGGGTTTCAGTGTGTGGGGAAGGTGTTTCAGAGCGTGGGGAAGGGTTTCACTGTGTGCAGAAGGGGTTTCAGTATGTGGGGATGGTTTTTCCGTGTGTGTGGAAGGGGTTTCAATGTGTGGGGAAGGTGTAGCAGTGTGTGGGGAAGGTGTTGCAGTGTGTGGGGAAGGTGTTTCAGTGTGTGCGGAAGGGGTTTCAGTGTGTGCGGAAGGGGTTTCAGTGTGTGGGGAAGGGGTTTCGGTGTGTGGAGAAGGGGTTTCAGAGTGTGGGGATGTGTTTCAGTGTGTGGGGAAGGGGTTTCAGTATGTGGGGTTTGATTTCAGTGTGTGCGGAAGTGGTTTCAGTGTGTGGGGAAGGTGTTTCAGTGTGTGGGGAAGTGGTTTCAGTGTGTGGGGAAGGGGTATCAGTGTGTGGGGAAGGGGTTTCAGAGTGTGGGGAAGGGTTTCAGTGTGTGGGGAAGGTGTTTCAGTGTGTGGGGAAGGGGTATCAGTGAGTGGGGAAGGTGTTTCATTGTGTGGGGATGGTGTTTCATTGTGTGCGGAAGGGGATGCAGTGTGTAGTGAAGGGGTTTCAGTGTGTGGGTAATGGGTTTCAGTGTGTGGGGAATTGTTTAATGTGTGTGGATGGGGTTTCAGTGTGTGGGGAAGGTGTTTGAGTGTGTGCGGAAGCGGTTTCAGTGTGTGGGGAAGGGGTTTCAGTGTGTGGGGATGTGTTTCAGTGTGTGGGGAAGGGGTTTCAGTGTGTGGGGAAGGGGTTTCACTGAATGCGGAAGGGGTTTCAGTGTGTGGAGAAGGTGTTTCAGTGTGTGGGGATGTGTTTCAGTGTGTGGGGAATGGGTTTCAGTGTGTGGGGAAGGTGTTTCAGTATGTGTGGAAGGGGTTTCAGTGTGTGGGGAAGGGGCTTCTGTGTGTGGGGATGTGTTTCAGAGTGTGGGGAAGGGGTTTCAGTGTTTGGGGAAGGGTTTCACGGTATGCGGAAGGCGTTTCAGTTTGTGGCGAAGGTGTTTCAGTGTGTGGGGAAGGGGTTTCAGTGTGTGAGGAAGGGGTTTCAGTTTGTGGGAAAGGGGTTTCAGAGGGTGGGGAAGGGGTTTCAGTGTGTGGGGAAGGTGTTTCAGTGTGTGCGGAAGGGGTTTCAGTGTGTGCGGAAGGGGTTTCAGTGTGTGGGGAAGTGGTTTCAGTATGTGGGGAAGGTGCTTCAGTGTGTGCGGAAGGGGTTTCAGTGTGTGAGGAAGGGGTTTCAGTGTGAGTTGAAGGGGTTTCAGAGTGTTGGGAAGATGTTTCAGTGTTTGCAGAAGGGGTTTCAGTGTGTGCGGAAGGTGTTTCAGTTTGTGGGAAAGGGGTTTCAGTGTTTGGGGAAGTTGTTTCATTGTGTGCGGAAGGGGTTTCAGTGTGTGGAGAAGTGGAGTCATTGTGTGGGGAAGGTGTTTCATTGTCTGGGGAAGGTGTTTCATTGTGTGCGGAAGGGGATTCAATGTGTAGGGAAGGGGTTTCAGTTTGTGGGGAAGAGGTTTCAGTGTGTGGGGAATTGTTTAACGGTGTGTGGATGGGTTTTCAGTGTATGGGGAAGGGTTTCAGTGTGTGGGGAAGGGGTTTCAGTATGTGGGGAAGGGTTTCAGTGTGTGCAGAAGGGGTTTCAGTGTGTGGGGAAGGCGTTTCAGTTTGTGGGGAAGGGGTTTCAGTGTGTGGGGTAGTGTTTCAGTGTGTGGGGAAGGATTACAGTGTGTGGGGACGTGGTTTCAGTGTGTGGGGAAGGGGTTTCAGTGTGTGGGGAAGTTTTTTCAGTGTGTGTGGAAGGGGTTTCAGTGTGTGGGGAAGGTGTTTCAGTGTGTGGGGATGTGTTTCAGTGTGTGGGGATGTATTTCAGTATGTGGGGAAGGGATTCATTGTGTGGGGAAGGTGTTTCAGTGTATGGGGATGGGTTTCAGTTTGTGGGGATGTGTTTCAGTGTGTGGGGAACGGTTTCAGTGTGTGGGGAAGGTGTTTCAGTGTGTGGTGATGGGTTTCCTTGTGTGGGTATGGGTTTCAGTGTGTGGGGATGTGTTTTAGTGAGTGGGGAGTGGTTTCAGTGCATGGGGAAGGAGTTTCAGTGTGTGGGGAAGGTGTTTTAGTGTGTGGGGAAGGTGTTTCTGTGTGTGGGGAACGGTTTCAGTGTGTGGGGAAGGTGTTTCAGTGTGTGGGGATGGGTTTGATTGTGTGGGGATGGGTTTCAGTGTGTGCGGAAGGGGTTTCAGTGTGTGGGGAAGGTGTTTCAGTGTGTGGGGATGTGTTTCAGTGAGTGGGAAGGAGTTTCAGTGTGTGGGGAAGGTGTTTCAGAGTGTGGGGATGGGTTTCAGTGTGTGGGGAAGATGTTTCAGTGAGTCGGGAAGGGGTTTCAGAGTGTGGCGAAGTGTTTCACGGTCTGCGGAAGGGGTTTCAGTTTATGGGGAAGGTTTTTCAGCGTGTGGGGATGTGTTTCAGTGTGTGGGGAAGGGGTTTCAGTGTGTGGGCGTGTGTATCATTGTGTGGGGAAGGGGTTTCAGTGTGTGGGGATGTGATTCAGTGTGTGGGGAAGGGGTTTCAGTGTGTGGGGATGTGATTCAGTGTGTGGGGATGTGGTTTCAGTGTGTGCGGAAGGTGTTTCAGTGTGTGCGGAAGGGGTTTCAGTGTGTGAGGAATGGGTTTCAGTGTGTGTTGAAGGGGTTTCAGTGTGTTGGGAAGGTGATTCAGTGTTTGTGGAAGGGGTTTCAGTGTGTGCGGAAGGTGATTCAGTGCGTGGGGAAGGGGTTTCACTGTTTGGGGAAGGTGTTTCATTATGTGCGGAAGGGGTTTCAGTGTTTGGGGAAGGGGATTCAGTGTGTGGGGAAGCTGTTTCATTGTGTGGGGAAGGTGTTTCATTGTGAGCAGAAGGGGATTCAGTGTGTAGGGAAGGGGTTTCAGTGTGTGGGGAAGGGGTTTCAGTGTGTGGGGAATTGTTTAGCTGTGTGCGGATGGCGTTTCAGTGTGTGGGGAATGTGTTTCAGTGTGTGGGGATGTGATTCAATGTGTGGGGATGTGTTTCAGTGTGTGGGTAAGGGTTTCAGTGGGTGGGGAAGGTGTTTCAGTGTTTGGGGATGGGTTTCAGTGTGTGGGGAAGGTGTTTCATTGTGAGCGGAAGGGGATTCAGTGTGTAGGGAAGGTGTTTCAGTGTGTGGGGAAGGGGTATCAGTGTGTGGGGAAGGGGTTTCAGTGTGTGGGGAAGGTGTTTCAGTGTGTGGGGATATGATTCAATGTGTGGGGATGTGTTTCAGTGTGTGGGGAAGGGTTTCAGTGGGTGGGGAAGGTGTTTCAGTGTTTGGGGATGGGTTTCATTGTGTGGGGAAGGTGTTTCATTGTGAGCGGAAGGGGATTCAGTGTGTAGGGAAGGTGTTTCAGTGTGTGGGGAAGGGGTATCAGTGTGTGGGGAAGGGTTTCAGTGTGTGGGGAAGGGGTTTCAGTGTGTGGGGAAGGTGTTTCAGTGTGTGGGGATATGATTCAATGTGTGGGGATGTGTTTCAGTGTGTGGGGAAGTGTTTCAGTGGGTGGGGAAGGTGTTTCAGTGTTTGGGGATGGGTTTCAGTGTGTGGGGATGGTTTTCAGTGTGTGGGGATGGGCTTCAGTGTGTGTGGAAGGAGTTTCAGTGTGTGGGGAAGGTGTTTCAGTGTGTGGGGATGGGTTTCACTGTGTGTGGAAGGTGTTTCATTGTGAGCGGAAGGGGATTCAGTGTGTACGGAAGGTGTTTCAGTGTGTGGGGAAGGGGTATCAGTGTGTGGGGAAGGGGTTTCAGTGTGTGGGGAAGGTGTTTCAGTGTGTGGGGATATGATTCAATGTGTGGGGATGTGTTTCAGTGTGTGGGGAAGGGTTTCAGTGGGTGGGGAAGGTGTTTCAGTGTTTGGGGATGGGTTTCATTGTGTGGGGAAGGTGTTTCATTGTGAGCGGAAGGGGATTCAGTGTGTAGGGAAGGTGTTTCAGTGTGTGGGGAAGGGGTATCAGTGTGTGGGGAAGGGTTTCAGTGTGTGGGGAAGGGGTTTCAGTGTGTGGGGAAGGTGTTTCAGTGTGTGGGGACATGATTCAATGTGTGGGGATGTGTTTCAGTGTGTGGGGAAGGGTTTCAGTGGGTGGGGAAGGTGTTTCAGTGTTTGGGGATGGGTTTCAGTGTGTGGGGATGGTTTTCAGTGTGTGGGGATGGGCTTCAGTGTGTGTGGAAGGAGTTTCAGTGTGTGGGGAAGGGGTTTCAGTGTGTGGGGACGGGTTTCATTGTGTGGGGATGGGTTTCAGTATGTGGGGAAGGGGTTTCAGTGTGTGGGGAAGGTTTTTCCGTGTGTGCGGAAGGGGTTTCAATGTGTGGGGAGGGTGTAGCATTGTGTGGGGAAGGGGTTTCAGTGTAGCGGAAGGGGTTTCAGTGTGTGGGGAAGGGGTTTCAGTGTGTGGGGAAGGTGTTTCAGTGTGTGTTGAAGGTGTTTCAGTGTGTGAGGAAGGGGTTTCAGAGTGTGGGGAAGAGTTTCAGTGTGGGGGAAGGGGTTTCAGTGTGTGGGGCAGGGGATTCAGTGTGTGGGGAAGGCGTTTCAGTGTGTGGGGATTTGTTTAACTGTGTGGGGAAGGGGTTTCAGTGTGTGGGGAAGGGGTTTCAGAGCGTGGGGAAGGGTTTCACTGTGTGCGGAAGGGGTTTCAGTCTGTGGGGAAGGGGTTTCAGTGTGTGGGGAAGGTTTTTCCGTGTGTGTGGAAGGGGTTTCAATGTGTGGGGAAGGTGTAGCAGTGTGTGCGGAAGGGGTTTCAGTGTGTGCGGAAGGGGTTTCAGTGTGTGGGGAAGGGGTTTCAGTGTGTGGAGAAGGGGTTTCAGAGTGTGGGGATGTGTTTCAGTGTGTGGGGAAGGGGTTTCAGTGTGTGGGGTTTGGTTTCAGTGTGTGCGGAAGTGGTTTCAGTGTGTGGGGAAGGTGTTTCAGTGTGTGAGGAAGTGGTTTCAGTGTGTGGGGAAGGGGTTTCAGTGTGTGGGGAAGGGGTTTCAGAGTGTGGGGAAGGGTTTCAGTGTGTGGGGAAGGTGTTTCAGTGTGTGGGGAAGGGGTATCAGTGAGTGGGGAAGGTGTTTCATTGTGTGGGGAAGGTGTTTCATTGTGTGCGGAAGGGGATGCAGTGTGTAGGGAAGGGGTTTCAGTGTGTGGGGAATGGGTTTCAGTGTGTGGGGAATTGTTTAATGTGTGTGGATGGGGTTTCAGTGTGTGGCGAAGGTGTTTCAGTGTGTGCGGAAGCGGTTTCAGTGTGTGGGGAAGGGGTTTCAGTGTGTGGGAATGTGTTTCAGTTTGTGGGGAAAGGGGTTCAGTGTGTGGGGAAGGGGTTTCACTGAATGCGGAAGGGGTTTCAGTGTGTGGAGAAGGTGTTTCAGAGTGTGGGGATGTGTTTCAGTGTGTGGGGAATGGGTTTCAGTGTGTGGGGATGTGTTTCAGTGTTTTGGGAATGGGTTTCAGTGTGTGGGGAAGGGTTTCACTGTGTGCAGAATAGGTTTCAGTGTGTGGGGAAGGGGTTTCAGTGTGTGGGGACGGTGTTTCAGTGTGTGTGGAAGGGGTTTCAGTGTGTGGGGAAGGGATTTCAGTGTGTGGGGAAGTTGTTGCAGTGTGTGCGGAAGGGGTTTCAGTGTGTGCGGAAGGTGTTTCAGTGTGTGGGGAAGGTGTTTCAGTGTGTGGGGAAGTTGTTTCATTGTGTGCGGAAGGGGTTTCAGTTTGTGGGGAAGGGGATTCAGTGAGTGGGGAAGGTGTTTCATTGTGTGGGGAAGGTGTTTCATTGTCTGCGGAAGGTTATTCAGTGTTTGGGGAAGGGGTTTCAGTGTGTGGGGAGTGGATTTCAGTGTGTGGGGAAGGGTTTAACTGTGTGCGGAAGGGGTTTCAGTGTGTGGGGATGTGTTTCAGTGAGTGGGAAGGGGTTTCAGTGCATGGTGAAGGAGTTATAGTGTGTGTGGAAGGTGTTTTAGTGTGTGGGGAAGGTGTTTCAGTGTGTTTGGAACGGTTTCAGTGTGTGGGGAATGTGTTTCAGTGTGTGGGGATGGGTTTCATTGTGTGGGGATGGGTTTCAGTGTGTGCGGAAAGGGTTTCAGTGTGTGGGGAAGGTGTTTCAGTGTGTGGGGATGTGTTTCAGTGAGTGGGAAGGTGTTTCAGTGCATGGGGAAGGAGTTTCAGTGTGTGGGGAAGGTGTTTTAGTATGTGTGGAAGGTCTTTCATAGTGTGGGGACGGGTTTCAGTGTGTGGGGAAGGTGTTGCAGTGTGTGGGGAAGCGGTGTCAGAGTACGGGGAAGTGTTTCACGGTATGCAGAAGGATTTTCAGTTTGTGGGGAAGGTTTTTCAGCGTGTGGGGATGTGTTTCAGTGTGTGGGGAAGGGGTTTCAGTGTGTGGGCGTGTGTATCATTGTGTGGGGAAGGGGTTTCAGTGTGTGGGGAAGGGGTTTCAGTGTGTGAGGAAGGGTTTCACTGTGTGCGGAAGGGGTAACAGTGTGTGGGGAAGTGGTTTCCGTGTGTGGGGAAGGTGTTTCAGTGTGTGCGGAAGGGGTTTCAGTGTGTGAGGAAGGGGTTTCAGTGTGTGTTGAAGGGGTTTCAGTGTGTTGGGAAGGTGTTTCAGTGTTTGTGGAAGGGGTTTCAGTGTGTGCGGAAGGTGTTTCAGTGCGTGGGGAAGGGGTTTCAGTGTTTGGGGAAGGTGTTTCAGAGTGTGCAGAAGGGGTTTCAGTGTTTGGGGAAGGGGATTCAGTGTGTGAGGAAGGTGTTTCATTGCGTAGGGAAGGTGTTTCATTGTGTGCGGAAGGGGACTCAGTGTTTAGGGAAGGGGTTTCAGTGTGTGGGGATGGGGTTTCAGTGTGTGGGGAATTGTTTGGCTGTGTGCGGATGGCGTTTCAGTGTGTGGTGAAGGTGTTTCAGTGTGTGGGGAAGGGGTATCAGTGTGTGGGGAAGGGTTTCAGTGTGTGGGGAAGGGGTTACAGTGGGTGGGGAAGGTGTTTCAGTGTGTGCGGATGTGATTCAATGTGTGGGGATGTGTTTCAATGTGTGGGGAAGGGTTTCCGTGTGTGGGGAAGGTGTTTCAGTGTTTGGGGATGAGTTTCAGTGTGTGGGGATGGGTTTCACTGTGTGTGGAAGGGGTTTCAGTGTGTGGGGAAGGTGTTTCAGTGTGTGGGGACGGGTTTCATTGTGTGGGGATGGGTTTCATTGTGCGGGGATGGTTTTAAGTGTGCGCGGAAGGGGTTTCAGTGTGTGGGGAAGGTGTTTCAGAGAGTGGGGAAGGGGTTTCAGTGTGTGTTGAAGGTGTTTCAGTGTGTGAGGAAGGGGTTTCAGAGTGTGGGGAAGAGTTTCAATGTGGGTGAAGGGGTTTCAGTGTGTGGGGAAGGGGATTCAGTGTGTGGGGAAGGCGTTTCAGTGTGTGGGGATGTGTTTCACTGTGTGGGGAAGGGGTTTCAGAGTGTGGGGAAGGGTTTCACTGTGTGCGGAAGGGGTTTCAGTATGTGGGGAAGGGGTTTCAGTGTGTGGGGAAGGTTTTTCCCTGTGTGCGGAAGGGGTTTCAATGTGTGGGGAAGGGGTAGCAGTGTGTGCGGAAGGGGTTTCAGTATGTGGGGAAGGGGTTTCAGTGTGTGGGGAAGGTGTTTCAGCGTGTGCGGAAGGGGTTTCAGTGTGTGGGGAAGGGGTTTCAGAGTGTGGGGATGTGTTTCAGTGTGTGGGGAAGGGGTTTCAGTGTGTGGGGATGGGTTTCAGTGTGTGCGGAAGAGGTTTCAGTGTGTGGGGAAGGTGTTTCAGTGTGTGGGGAAGTGGTTTCACTGTGTGGGGAAGGGGTTTCAGTGTGTGGGGAACGGGTTTCAGAGTGTGGGGAAGGGTTTCAGTGTGTGGGGAAGGTGTTTCAGTGTGTGGGGAAGGGGTGTCAGTGAGTGGGGAAGGTGTTTCATTGTGTGGGGAAGGTGTTTCATTGTGTGCGGAAGGGGGTGCAGTGTGTAGGGAAGGGGTTTCAGTGTGTGGGGAATGTGTTTCAGTGTGTGGGGAATTGTTTAACTGTGTGTGGATGGGGTTTCAGTGTGTGGGGAAGGTGTTTCAGTGTGTGCAGAAGGGGTTTCAGTGTGTGGGGAAGGGGTTTCAGTGTGTGGGGAAGGGTTTCACTATATGCGGAAGTGGTTTCAGTGTATGGGGAAGGTGTTTCAGTTTGTGGGGATGTGTTTCAGTGTGTGGGGAAGGGGTTTCAGTGCGTGGGGATGGGTTTCAGTTTGTGGGGAATGGGTTTCAGTGTGTGGGGATGTGTTGCATTGTGAGGGGATGGGTTTTCAGTGTGTGGGGAAGGTGTTTCAATGTGTGGGGAAGGGGTTTCAGTGTGTGGGGAAGGGTTTCCAGTGTGTGGGGTAGGTGTTTCAGTGTGGGGGAAGTGTTTCAGTGTGTGGGGAAGCTGTTTCAGTGTGTGGGGAAGGGTTTCATTGTGTCGGGAAGGTGTTTCGGTGTGTGGGGAAGCTGTTGCAGTGTGTGGGGAAGGGTTTCATTGTGTCGGGAAGGTGTTTCATTGTGTGCGGAAGGGGATTCAGTGTGTAGGGAAGGGGTTTCAGTGTGTGGGGATGGGTTGTCAGTGTGTGGGGAATTGTTTGGCTGTGTGCGGATGGCGTTCCAGTGTGTGGGGAAGGTGTTTCAGTGTGTGGGTAAGGGGTATCAGTGTGTGGGGAAGGGTTTCAGTGTGTGGGGAAGGGGTTACAGTGTGTGGGGAAGGTGTTTCAGTGTGTGCGGATGTGATTCAATGTGTGGGGATGTGTTTCAGTGTGTGGGGAAGGGTTTCCGTGTGTGGGGAAGGTGTTTCAGTGTTTGGGGATGGGTTTCAGTGTGTGGGGATGGGTTTCACTGTGTGTGGAAGGGGTTTCAGTGTGTGGGGAAGGGGTTTCAGTGTGTGGGGACGGGTTTCATTGTTTGGGGATGGGTTTCATTGCGCGGGGATGGTTTTCAGTGTGCGCGGAAGGGGTTTCAGTGTGTGGGGAAGGTGTTTCAGAGAGTGGGGAAGGGGTTTCAGTGTGTGTTGAAGGTGTTTCAGTGTGTGAGGAAGGGGTTTCAGAGTGTGGGGAAGAGTTTCAGTGTGGGTGAAGGGGTTTCAGTGTGTGGGGAAGGGGATTCAGTGTGTGGGGAAGGCGTTTCAGTGTGTGGGGATGTGTTTCACTGTGTGGGGAAGGGGTTTCAGAGTGAGGGGAAGGGTTTCACTGTGTGCGGAAGGGGTTTCAGTATGTGGGGAAGGGGTTTCAGTGTGTGGGGAAGGTTTTTCCCTGTGTGCGGAAGGGGTTTCAATGTGTGGGGAAGGGGTAGCAGTGTGTGCGGAAGGGGTTTCAGTATGTGGGGAAGGGGTTTCAGTGTGTGGGGAAGGTGTTTCAGCGTGTGCGGAAGGGGTTTCAGTGTGTGGGGAAGGGGTTTCAGAGTGTGGGGATGTGTTTCAGTGTGTGGGGAAGGGGTTTCAGTGTGTGGGGATGGGTTTCAGTGTGTGCGGAAGAGGTTTCAGTGTGTGGGGAAGGTGTTTCAGTGTGTGGGGAAGTGGTTTCACTGTGTGGGGAAGGGGTTTCAGTGTGTGGGGAACGGGTTTCAGAGTGTGGGGAAGGGTTTCAGTGTGTGGGGAAGGTGTTTCAGTGTGTGGGGAAGGGGTGTCAGTGAGTGGGGAAGGTGTTTCATTGTGTGGGGAAGGTGTTTCATTGTGTGCGGAAGGGGGTGCAGTGTGTAGGGAAGGGGTTTCAGTGTGTGGGGAATGTGTTTCAGTGTGTGGGGAATTGTTTAACTGTGTGTGGATGGGGTTTCAGTGTGTGGGGAAGGTGTTTCAGTGTGTGCAGAAGGGGTTTCAGTGTGTGGGGAAGGGGTTTCAGTGTGTGGGGAAGGGTTTCACTATATGCGGAAGTGGTTTCAGTGTATGGGGAAGGTGTTTCAGTTTGTGGGGATGTGTTTCAGTGTGTGGGGAAGGGGTTTCAGTGCGTGGGGATGGGTTTCAGTTTGTGGGGAATGGGTTTCAGTGTGTGGGGATGTGTTGCATTGTGAGGGGATGGGTTTTCAGTGTGTGGGGAAGGTGTTTCAATGTGTGGGGAAGGGGTTTCAGTGTGTGGGGAAGGGTTTCCAGTGTGTGGGGTAGGTGTTTCAGTGTGGGGGAAGTGTTTCAGTGTGTGGGGAAGCTGTTTCAGTGTGTGGGGAAGGGTTTCATTGTGTCGGGAAGGTGTTTCGGTGTGTGGGGAAGCTGTTGCAGTGTGTGGGGAAGGGTTTCATTGTGTCGGGAAGGTGTTTCATTGTGTGCGGAAGGGGATTCAGTGTGTAGGGAAGGGGTTTCAGTGTGTGGGGATGGGTTGTCAGTGTGTGGGGAATTGTTTGGCTGTGTGCGGATGGCGTTCCAGTGTGTGGGGAAGGTGTTTCAGTGTGTGGGGAAGGTGTTTCAGTGTGTGGGTAAGGGGTATCAGTGTGTGGGGAAGGGTTTCAGTGTGTGGGGAAGGGGTTACAGTGTGTGGGGAAGGTGTTTCAGTGTGTGCGGATGTGATTCAATGTGTGGGGATGTGTTTCAGTGTGTGGGGAAGGGTTTCCGTGTGTGGGGAAGGTGTTTCAGTGTTTGGGGATGGGTTTCAGTGTGTGGGGATGGGTTTCACTGTGTGTGGAAGGGGTTTCAGTGTGTGGGGAAGGGGTTTCAGTGTGTGGGGACGGGTTTCATTGTTTGGGGATGGGTTTCATTGCGCGGGGATGGTTTTCAGTGTGCGCGGAAGGTGTTTCAGTGTGTGGGGAAGGTGTTTCAGAGAGTGGGGAAGGGGTTTCAGTGTGTGTTGAAGGTGTTTCAGTGTGTGAGGAAGGGGTTTCAGAGTGTGGGGAAGAGTTTCAGTGTGGGTGAAGGGGTTTCAGTGTGTGGGGAAGGGGATTCAGTGTGTGGGGAAGGCGTTTCAGTGTGTGGGGATGTGTTTCACTGTGTGGGGAAGGGGTTTCAGAGTGTGCGGAAGGGGTTTCAGTATGTGGGGAAGGGGTTTCAGTGTGTGGGGAAGGTTTTTCCGTGTGTGCGGAAGGGGTTTCAATGTGTGGGGAAGGGGTAGCAGTGTGTGCGGAAGGGGTTTCAGTGTGTGGGGAAGGGGTTTCAGTGTGTGGGGAAGGTGTTTCAGCGTGTGCGGAAGGGGTTTCAGTGTGTGGGGAAGGGGTTTCAGAGTGTGGGGATGTGTTTCAGTGTGTGGGGAAGGGGTTTCAGTGTGTGGGGATGGGTTTCAGTGTGTGCGGAAGAGGTTTCAGTGTGTGGGGAAGGTGTTTCATGGTGTGTGGGGAAGTGGTTTCAGTGTGTGGGGAAGGGGTTTCAGTGTGTGGGGAACGGGTTTCAGAGTGTGGGGAAGGGTTTCAGTGTGTGTGGAAGGTGTTTCAGTGTGTGGGGAAGGGGTATCAGTAAGTGGGGAAGGTGTTTCATTGTGTGGGGAAGGTGTTTCATTGTTTGCGGAAGGGGATGCAGTGTGTAGGGAAGGGGTTTCAGTGTGTGGGGAATGTGTTTCACTGTGTGGGGAATTGTTTAACTGTGTGTGGATGGGGTTTCAGTGTGTGGGGAAGGTGTTTCAGTTTGTGCAGAAGGGGTTTCAGTGTGTGGGGAAGGGGTTTCAGTGTGTGGGGAAGGGTTTCACTGTATGCGGAAGTGGTTTCAGTGTATGGGGAAGGTGTTTCAGTTTGTGGGGATGTGTTTCAGTGTGTGGGGAAGGGGTTTCAGTGTGTGGGGATGGGTTTCAGTGTGTGGGGAATGGGTTTCAGTGTGTGGGGATGTGTTGCATTGTGTGGGGATGGGTTTTCAGTGTGTGGGGAAGGTGTTTCAATGTGTGGGGAAGGGGTTTCAGTGTGTGGGGAAGGGTTTCCAGTGTGTGGGGTAGGTGTTTCAGTGTGTGGGGAAGTGTTTCAGTGTCTGGGGAAGCTGTTTCAGTGTGTGGGGAAGGGTTTCATTGTATCGGGAAGGTGTTTCAGTGTGTGCGGAAGGGGTTTCAGTGTGTGGGGAAGGTGCTTCGGTGTGTGGGGAAGGTGTTTCAGTGTGTGGGGAAGGGGTTTCATTGTGTGGGGAAGCTGTATCAGTGTGTGGGGAAGGGTTTCATTGTGTCGGGAAGGTGTTTCAGTGTGTGCGGAAGGGGTTTCAGTGTGTGGGGAAGGGGTTTCAATGTGTGGGGAAGGGGTTTCAGTATTTGGGGAAGGTGTTTCGGTGTGTGGGGAAGGGGTTACAGTGTGTGGGGAAGGTGTTTCAGTGTGTGGGGAAGGGGTTTCAGTGTTTGGGGAAGGTGTTTCAGTGTGTGCCATAGTGTTCCAGTGTGTGGGGAAGTGGTTTCAGTGTGTGGGAAAGGTGTTTCAGTGTGTGGGGATGGTATTTCAGTGTGTGGGGAAGGTGTTTCAGTGTGTGGGGATGGGTTTCAGTGTGTGGCGATGGGTTTCAGTATGTGGGGATGAGTTGCATTCCATGCGGAAGGGGTTTCGGTGTGTGGGGAAGGTGTGTCAGTGTGTGGGGAAGGGGTTTCAGATTGTGGGGAAGGGGTTTCAGTGCATGTGGATTGTGATTCTGTGTGTTTGGAAGGGTTTCAGTGTTTGGGGAATGTGTTTCAGCGTGTGGTGAATGGGTTTCAGTGTTTGGGGAAGGGTTTCAGTGTGTGGGGAAGGGGTTTCAGTGTGTGGGGAAGGTGTTTCAGTGTGTGGGGATGTGTTGCAGTTTGTGGGGATGGGGTTTCAGTGTGTGGGGAAGGTGTTTTAGAGTGTGGGGAAGGGGCTTCAGTGTGTGGGGAAGGGTTTCCAGTGTCTGCGGTAGGTGTTTCAGTGTGTGTGGAAGTGTTTCAGTGTGTGGCGAAGGTGTTCCAGTGTGTGGGGTAAGGTTTCGGTGTGTGGGGAATGTGTTTCAGTGTGTGCGGAAGGGATTTCAGTGTGTGGGGAAGGTGTTTCAGTGTATGGGGAAGGTGTTTCAGGGTGTGGGGAATGGGTTTCAGTGTGTGGGGAACGGGTTTCAGTGTGTGGGGAAGGTGTTTCAGTGTGTGGGGAAGGGGTTTCAGTTTGCGGGGAAGGGTTTCCAGTGTGTGGGTAAGGTATTTCAGTGTGTGGGGAAGTGTTTCAGTGTGTGGGGAAGCTGTTTCAGTGTGCGGGGAAGGGTTTCATTGTGTGGGGAAGGTGTTTCGGTGTGTGGGGAAGGTGGTTCTGTGTTTGGGAAGGGGTTTCAGTGTGTGGGGAAGGTGTTTCAGTGCGTGGGGCAGGTGTGTCAGTGTGTGGGAAGGGCTTTCAGTGTGTAGGGAAGGGTTTCAGTGAGTGGGGAAGGGGTTTCAGTGTGTGGGGATGTGTTTTAGTGAGTGGGAAGGGGTTTCAGTGCATGGGGAAGGAGTTTCAGTGTGTGGGGAAGGTGTTTTAGTGTGTGGGGAAGGTGTTTCAGTGTGTGGGGAACGGTTTCAGTGTGTGGGGAAGGTGTTTCAGTGTGTGGGGATGGGTTTCATTGTGTGGGGATGGGTTTCAGTGTGTGCGGATGGGGTTTCAGTGTGTGGGGAAGGTGTTTCAGTGTGTGGGGATGTGTTTCAGTGAGTGGGAAGGGGTTTCAGTGCATGGGAAAGGAGTTTCAGTGTGTGGGGAAGGTGTTTTAGTGTGTGGGGAAGGTGTTTCAGAATGTGGGGATGGGTTTCAGTGTGTGGGGAAGGTGTTTCAGTGAGTGGGGAAGGGGTTTCAGAGTGAGGCGAAGTGTCTCACGGTCTGCGGAAGGGGTTTCAGTTTGTGGGGAAGGTTTTTCAGCGTGTGGGGATGTGTTTCAGTGTGCGGGGAAGGGGTTTCAGTGTGTGGGCGTGTGTATCATTGTGTGGGGAAGGGGTTTCAGTGTGTGGGGATGTGATTCAGTGTGTGGGGAAGGGGTTTCAGTGTGTGGGGAAGGTGTTTCAGTGTGTGCGGAAGGGGTTTCAGTGTGTGAGTAAGGGGTTTCAGTGTGTGTTGAAGGGGTTTCAGTGTGTTGGAAAGGTGTTTCAGAGTTTGAGGAAGGGGTTTCAGTGTGTGCTGAAGGTGATTCAGTGCGTGAGGAAGGGGTTTCAGTGTTTGGGGAAGGTGTTTCCTTGTGTGCGGAAGGGGTTTCAGTGTTTGGGGAAGGGGATTCAGTGTGTGGGGAAGGTGTTTCATTGTGTGGGGAAGGTGTTTCATTGTGTGCGGAAGGGGATTCAGAGTGTAGGGAAGGGGTTTCAGTGGGTGGGGAAGGGGTTTCAGTGTGTGGGGAATTGTTTAGCTGTGTGCGGATGGCATTTCCGTGTGTGGGGAAGGTGTTTCAGTGTGTGGGGAAAGTGTTTCAGTGTGTGGGGAAGGGGTATCAGTTTGTGGGGAAGGTGTTTCAGTGTGTGGGGAAGGTGTTTCAGTGTGTGGGGATGTGTTGCAGTTTGTGGGGATGGGGTTTCAGTGTGTGGGGAAGGTGTTTTAGAGTGTGGGGAAGGGGCTTCAGTGTGTGGGGAAGGGTTTCCAGTGTCTGCGGAAGGTGTTTCAGTGTGTGTGGAAGTGTTTCAGTGTGTGGCGAAGGTGTTTCAGTGTGTGGGGTAAGGTTTCGGTGTGTGGGGAAGGTGTTTCAGTGTGTGCGGAAGGGATTTCAGTGTGTGGGGAAGGTGTTTCAGTGTATGGGGAAGGTGTTTCACTGTGTGGGGAATGGGTTTCAGTGTGTGGGGAACGGGTTTCAGTGTGTGGGGAAGGTGTTTCAGTGTGTGGGGAAGGGGTTTCAGTTTGCGGGGAAGGGTTTCCAGTGTGTGGGTAAGGTATTTCAGTGTGTGGGGAAGTGTTTCAGTGTGTGGGGAAGCTGTTTCAGAGTGCGGGGAAGGGTTTCATTGTGTGGGGAAGGGGTTGCAGTGTGTGGGGAAGGTGTTTCAGTGTGTGTTGAAGGGGTTTCAGTATGTGGTGTAGAGGTTTCAGTGTGTGGGGAAGGGTTTCAGTGTGTGGGGCAGGCTTTCAGTGTGTGGGGAAGGTGTTTCAGTGTGTGGGGAAGGGTTCTCAGTGTGTGGGGAAGGGGTTTCAGTGTGTGGGGAAGGGTTACAGTGTGTGCGGAAGGGGTTTCAGTGAGTGGGGAAGGGTTTCAGTGTGTGGTGAAGGTGTTTCAGTGTGTGCGAAAGGGGTTTCAGTGTGTGGGGAAGGGTTTCAGTGTGTGGGGAAGGGTTTCAGTGTGTGGGGAAGGTGTTTCTGTGTATGGGGAAGGGGTTTCAGTATGTGGGGAAGGGTTTCACTGTGTGGTGAAGGTGTATCAGTGTGTGGGGAAGGTGTTTCAGTGTCTGGGGAAGGTATTTCAGTGTGTGGGGAAGGGATTTCAGTTTGTGGGGAAGGTGTTTCAGTGTGTGGGGGAGGTGTTTCAGTGTGTGGGGAAGGGGTTTCAGTGTGTGGGGAAGATGTTTCAGTGTGTGGGGATGTGTTACACTGTGTGGGGAAGGGGTTCAGTGTGTGGGGAAGGTGTTTCAGTGTGTGGGGTTGGGTTTCAGTGTGTGGGGATGGGTTTCAGTGTGTGGGGATGGGTTTCAGTGTGTGGGGAAGGGGTTTCAGTGTGTGGGGAAGGTGTTTCTGTGTGTGGGGATGGGTTACAGTTTATGGGGATGGGTTTCAGGGTGTGCGGAAGGGGTTTCAGTGTGTGGGGAAGGTGTTTCAGTGTGTGGGGAAGGGTTTCAGTGTGTGCGGAAGTGTTTCAGTTTGTGGGGCAGGATTACAGTGTCTGGGGACGGGGTTTCAGTGTGTGGGAAAGGGGTTTCCGTGTGTGGGGAAGTGTTTCAGTGTGTGCGGAAGGTGTTTCAGTGTGTGGGGAAGGGTTTCAGTGTGTGGGGAAGGTGTTTCAGTGTGTGGGGAAGGGGTTTCAGTTTGTGGGGAATGGTTTCACTGAGTGCACAAGGGGTTTCAGTGTTTGTGGAAAGGGTTTCAGTCTGTGGTGAAGATGTTTCAGTGTGTGGGGATGTGTTTCAGTGTGTGGGGAAGGCGTTTCAGTGTGTGGGGATGTGTTTCAGTTTGTGGGGAAGGGGTTTCAGTGTGTGGGGATGTGTTTCAGTGTGTGGGGAAAGGGTTGCAGTGTGTGGGGAAGGTGTTTCAGTGTGTGTTGAAGGGGTTTCAGTATGTGGGGTAGGGGTTTCAGAGTGTGGGGAAGGGTTTCAGAGTGTGGGGCAGGCTTTCAGTGTGTGGGGAAGGTGTTTCAGTGTGCGGGGAAGGGTTCTCAGTGTGTGGGGAAGGGTTTCAGTGTGTGGGGAAGGGGTTTCAGTGTGTGGGGAAGGGTTACAGTGTGTGGGGAAGGGGTTTCAGTGTGTGGGGATGGGGTTTCAGTATGTGGGGAAGGGTTTCAGTGTTTGCGGAAGGGGTTTCTGTGGGTGGGGAAGGGTTTCAGTGTGTGGGGAAGGGTTTCAGTGTTTGGGGAAGGTGTTTCAGTGTGTGGGTAAGGGTTTCAGTATGTGGGGAAGGGTTTCACTGAGTGCGGAAGGGGTTTCAGTGATTGGGGAAGGTGTTTCAGTGTGTGGGGACGGGTTTCAGTGTGTGCGGAAGTGGTTTCAGTGTGTTGGGAAGGTGTTTCAGTGTGTGGGGAAGGTGTTTCATTGTGTGCGGTAGGGGATTCAGTGTGTAGGGATGTGGTTTCAGTGTGTGGGGAAGTGGTTTCAGTTTGTGGGGATGGGTTTCATTGTGTGGGGAAGGGGTTTCAGTGTGTAGGGATGTGTTTCAGTGTTTGGGGAATGTGTTTCAGTGTGTGGGGAAGGGATTCACTGTGTGCGGAAAGGGTTTCTGTGTGTGGGGAAGGGGTTTCAGTGTGTGGGGAAGGTGTTTCAGTGTGTGTGGAAGGGGTTTAAGAGTGTGGGGAAGGGGTTTCAGTGTGTGGGGAAGGGGTTTCAGTGTGTGGGGAAGGTGTTTCAGTGTGTGCGGGAGGGGTTTCAGTGTGTGTGGAAGGTGTTTCAGTGTGTGGGGAAGGGGTTTCAGTGTGTAGGGAAGCTGTTTCATTGTGTGCGGAAGGGGTTTCAGTTTGTGGGGAAGGGGATTCAGTGTGTGGGGAAGTTGTTTCATTGTGTGGGGAAGGGGTTTCATTGTGTGCGGAAAGGTATTGAGTGTGTGGGGAAGGGGTTTCAGTTTGTGGGGAAGGGGTTGCAGTACTTGGGGAAGTGGTTTCAGTGTGTGGGGAAGGGTTTCAGTGTGTGGGGAAGGGGCACAGTGTGTGGGGAAGGGGTTTCAGTGTGTGGGGAAGGGGTTTCAGTATGTGGTGAAGGGGTTTCAGTGTGTGGGGAAGGTGTTTCAGTGCGTGGGGAAGGGGTTTCAGTGTGTGGGGGGAGGGTTTCCAGTGTGTGGGTAAGGTGTTTCAGTGTGTGGGGAAGTGTTTCAGTGTGTGGGGACAGGGATTCAGTGTGTGGGGAAGGGTTTAATTGTGTGGGGAAGATGTTTCAGTGTGTGCGGAAGGGGTTTCAGTGTATGGGGAAGGTGTTTCAGTGTGTGGGGATGGGGTTTCAGTGTGTGGCGAACTTGTTTCAGTGTGTGGGGAAGGTGTTTCAGTGTGTGGGGAAGGGGTTTCAGTGTGTGGGGAAGGGTTTCAGAGTGTGGGGAAGGTGTTTCAGTGGGTGGGGAAGGTGTTTCAATGTGTGGGGTTGGGTTTCAGTGTGTGGGGATGGGTTTCAGTGTGTGGGGATGGGTTTCAGTGTGTGGGGAAGGGGTTTCAGTGTCTGGGGAAGGTGTTTCTGTGTGTGGGGATGGGTTTCAGTTCATGGGGAAGGGTTTCAGTGTGTGCGGAAGGGGTTTCAGTGTGTGAGGAAGGTGTTTCAGTGTGTGGGGAAGGGTTTCAGTGTGTGGGGAATTGTTTCAGTGTATGGCAGGATGACAGTGTCTGGGGACGGGGTTTCAGTCTGTGGGAAAGGGGTTTCCGTGCGTGGGGAAGTGTTTCAGTGTGTGCGGAAGGAGTTTCAGTGTGCCGGGAAGGGTTTCGGTGTGTGGGGATGTGTTTCATGGTGTGGGGAAGGGGTTGCAGTGTATGGGGAAGGTGTTTCAGTGTGTGTTGAAGGGGTTTCAGTATGTGGTGTAGAGGTTTCAGTGTGTGGGGAAGGGTTTCAGTGTGTGGGGCAGGCTTTCAGTGTGTGGGGAAGGTGTTTCAGTGTGTGGGGAAGGGTTCTCAGTGTGTGGGGAAGGGGTTTCAGTGTGTGGGGAAGGGGTTAAGTGTGTGGCAAAGGGGTTTCAGTGTGTGCGGAAGGGGTTTCAGTGTGTGGGGAAGGTGTTTCAGTGTGTGGGGACGGGTTTCAGTGTGTGCGGAAGTGGTTTCAGTGTGTTGGGAAGGTGTTTCAGTGTGTGGGGAAGGGACTTCATTGTGTGAGGAAGGGGTTTCAGTGTGTGGGGAAGGTGTTTCAGTGTGTGGGGAAGGGGTTGCAGAGTGTGCGGAAGGGTTTCAGTGTGTGAGGAAGGTGTTTTAGTGTGTAGGGAAGGTGTTTCATTGGTTGGGGAAGGTGTTTCATTGTGTGGGGATGTGGTTTCAGTGTGTAGGGAAGGTGTTTCATTGTGTGGGGAAGGTGTTTCATTGTGTGCGGTAGGGGATTCAGTGTGTAGGGATGTGGTTTCAGTTTGTGGGGAAGTGGTTTCAGTTTGTGGGGATGGGTTTCATTGTGCGGGGAAGGGGTTTCAGTGTGTAGGGATGTGTTTCAGTGTTTGGGGAATGTGTTTCAGTGTGTGGGGAAGGGATTCACTGTGTGTGGAAAGGGTTTCTGTGTGTGGGGAAGGGGTTTCAGTGTGTGGGGAAGGTGTTTCAGTGTGTGTGGAAGCGGTTTAAGAGTGTGGGGAAGGGGTTTCAGTGTGTGGGGAAGGGGTTTCAGTGTATGGGGAAGGTGTTTCAGTGTGTGCGGGAGGGGTTTCAGTGTGTGCGGACGGTGTTTCAGTGTGTGGGGAAGGGGTTTCAGTGTGTAGGGAAGCTGTTTCATTGTGTGCGGAAGGGGTTTCAGTTTGTGGGGAAGGGGATTCTGTGTGTGGGGAAGTTGTTTCATTGTGTGGGGACGGTGTTTCATTGTGTGCGGAAAGGTATTGAGCGTGTGGGGAAGGGGTTTCAGTTTGTGGGGAAGGGGTTGCAGTACGTGGGGAAGGGGTTTCAGTGTGTGGGGATGGGTTTCAGTGTGTGGGGAAGGGGCTCAGTGTGTGGGGAAGGGGTTTCAGTGTGTGGGGAAGGGGTTTCAGCGTGTGGGGAAGTGTTTCAGTGTATGGGGAAGGATTACAGTGTCTGGGGACGGGGTTTCAGTGTGTGGGAAAGGGGTTTCAGTGTGTGGGGAAGGGTTTCAGTGTGTGCGGAAGGGGATTCTGTGTGTGGGGAAGGTGTTTCAGTGTGTGGGGAAGGAGTTTCTGTGTGTGGGGAAGGGGTTTCAGTGTGTGGGGAAGGTATTTCAGTGTGTGTGGAAGGCGTTTCAGTGTGTGGGGAAGGTGTTTCAGTATGTAGGAAGGGGATTCAGTGTGTGGGGAAGGTGTTTCAGTGTGTGCGGATGGGGTTTCAGTTTGTGCCGAAGGTGTTTCAGTGTGTGGGGAAGGGGTTTAAGTGTGTGGGGAAGGTGTTTCATTGTGTGCGGAAGGCGTTTCAGTGTGTGGGGAAGGGGATTCTGTGTGTGCGGAATGTGTTTCATTGTGTGGGGAAGGTGTTTCATTGTGTATGGAAGGGAATTCTGTGTGTGGGGAAGGGGTTTCAATGTGTGGGGAATGGGTTTCGGTGTGTGGGGAAGGTGTTTCAGTGTGTGTGGAAGGGGTTTCAGTATGTGGGGTAGGTGTTTCAGTGTGTGGGGAAGGGTTTCAGTGTGTGCGGAAGGGGTATCTGTGTGTTTGGAAGGGTTTCAGTGTGTGGCGAATGTGTTACAGTGTGTGCGGAAGGGGTTTCGGTGTGTGGGGAAGGTGTTTCAGTGTGTGGGGAAGGTGTTTCAGTGTGTGTGGAAGCGGTTTAAGAGTGTGGGGAAGGGGTTTCATTGTGTGGGGAAGGGGTTTCACTGTATGGGGAAGGTGTTTCAGTGTGTGCGGGAGGGGTTTCAGTGTGTGCGGACGGTGTTTCAGTGTGTGGGGAAGGGGTTTCAGTGTGTAGGGAAGCTGTTTCATTGTGTGCGGAAGGGGTTTCAGTTTGTGGGGAAGGGGATTCTGTGTGTGGGGAAGTTGTTTCATTGTGTGGGGACGGTGTTTCATTGTGTGCGGAAAGGTATTGAGCGTGTGGGGAAGGGGTTTCAGTTTGTGGGGAAGGGGTTGCAGTACGTGGGGAAGGGGTTTCAGTGTGTGGGGATGGGTTTCAGTGTGTGGGGAAGGGGCTCAGTGTGTGGGGAAGGGGTTTCAGTGTGTGGGGAAGGGGTTTCAGCGTGTGGGGAAGTGTTTCAGTGTATGGGGAAGGATTACAGTGTCTGGGGACGGGGTTTCAGTGTGTGGGAAAGGGGTTTCAGTGTGTGGGGAAGGGTTTCAGTGTGTGCGGAAGGGGATTCTGTGTGTGGGGAAGGTGTTTCAGTGTGTGGGGAAGGAGTTTCTGTGTGTGGGGAAGGGGTTTCAGTGTGTGGGGAAGGTATTTCAGTGTGTGTGGAAGGCGTTTCAGTGTGTGGGGAAGGTGTTTCAGTATGTAGGAAGGGGATTCAGTGTGTGGGGAAGGTGTTTCAGTGTGTGCGGATGGGGTTTCAGTTTGTGCCGAAGGTGTTTCAGTGTGTGGGGAAGGGGTTTAAGTGTGTGGGGAAGGTGTTTCATTGTGTGCGGAAGGCGTTTCAGTGTGTGGGGAAGGGGATTCTGTGTGTGCGGAATGTGTTTCATTGTGTGGGGAAGGTGTTTCATTGTGTATGGAAGGGAATTCTGTGTGTGGGGAAGGGGTTTCAATGTGTGGGGAATGGGTTTCGGTGTGTGGGGAAGGTGTTTCAGTGTGTGTGGAAGGGGTTTCAGTATGTGGGGTAGGTGTTTCAGTGTGTGGGGAAGGGTTTCAGTGTGTGCGGAAGGGGTATCTGTGTGTTTGGAAGGGTTTCAGTGTGTGGCGAATGTGTTACAGTGTGTGCGGAAGGGGTTTCGGTGTGTGGGGAAGGTGTTTCAGTGTGTGGGGAAGGAGTTTCAGTTTGTGTTGAAGGGGTTTCAGTGCGTGGAGAAGAGGTTTCAGTGTGTGGGGTCGGGTTTCACTGTGTGGTGAAGGGGTATCAGTGTGTGGGGAAGGTGTTTCAGTGTCTTGGGAAGGTATTTCAGTGTGTGGGGAAGGGATTTCAGTTTGTGGGGAAGGTGTTTCAGTGTGTGGGGGAGGTGTTTCAGTGAGTGGGGAAGGGGTTTCAGTGTGTGGGGAAGATGTTTCAGTGTGTGGGGATGTGTTACAGTGTGTGGGGAAGGGGTTCAGTGTGTGGGGAAGGTGTTTCAGTGTGTGGGGTTGGGTTTCAGTGTGTGGGGATGGGTTTCAGTGTGTTGGGATGGGTTTCAGTGTTTGCGGAAGGGGTTTCAGTGTGTGGGGAAGGTGTTTCTGTGTGTGGGGATGTGTTTCAGTGTGTGGGGAAGGGGCTTCAGTGTGTGGGGAAGGGGTTTCAGTGTGTGGGGATGGGTTTCAGTGTGTGGGGATGGGTTTCAGTGTGTGCGGAAGGGGTTTCAGTGTGTGGGGAAGGTGTTTCAGTGTGTGGGGAAGGGTTTCAGTGTGTGGGGAATGTGTTTCAGTGTTTGGGGAAGGTGTTTCATTGCGTGGGGAAGGGGTTTCAGAGTGTGGGTAATGGTTTCAGTGTGTGCGGAAGGGGTTTCAGTGATTGGGGAAGGGGTTTCAGAGTGTGGGGAAGGGTTTCAGTGTGTGGGGAAGGGGTTTCAGTGTGTGGGGAAGGGGTTTCAGTGTGTGGGGATGTGATTCAGTGTGTGGAAAAGGGGTTTCAGTGTGTGGGGAAGGGGTTTCCGTTTGTGGGGAAGTGTTTCACTGTGTGCGGAAGGGGTTTCAGTGTGTGGGGAAGGGGTTTCAGTGTGTGGGGAAGTTGTTTCAGTGTGTGCGGAAGGTGTTTCAGTGTGTGGGGAAGGGGTTTCAGTGTGTGGGGAAGTGGTTTCAGTGTGTGGGGAAGGTGTTTCAGTGTGTGTGGAAGGGGTTTCAGTGTGCGCGGTAGAGGTTTC
The DNA here is from genome assembly GCF_036365525.1 of Heterodontus francisci. NCBI lineage: Eukaryota > Metazoa > Chordata > Chondrichthyes > Heterodontiformes > Heterodontidae > Heterodontus > Heterodontus francisci. The sequence goes on from NC_090376.1 coordinate 157,500,837, forward strand.
AGTGTGTGCGGAAGGGGTTTCAGTTTGTGGGGAAGGTGTTTCAGTGTGTGCGGAAGGGGTTTCAGTGTTTGGGGATGGGGTTTCAGTGTGTGGGGATGTGTTTCATTGTGTGGGGAAGGGGTTTCAGTGTGTGGGGAGGGGTTTCACTGTGTGCGGAAGGGGTTTCAGTGTGTGGGGAAGGTGTTTCAGTGTGTGGGGAAGGTGTTTCAGTGTGTGGGAAGGGGTTTCAGTGTGTGGGTATGTGTTTCAGTGTGTGGGGAAGGTGTTTCAGTGTGTGGGGATGTGTTTCAGTGTGTTTAGAAGGTATTTCAGTGTGTGGGGAAGGGTTTCACTGTGTGGGGATGGTGTTTCAGTTTGTGCAGAAGGGGTTTCAGTGTGTGGGGAATGGATTTCAGTGTGTGGGGAAGGTGTTTCAGTGTGTGGGGATGTGTTTCAGTGATTGGGGAAGGGGTTTCAGTGCGTGGGGAAGGGTTTCACTGAGTGCGGAAGGGGTTTTAGTGTGTGGGGAGGGGGTTTCAGTGTGTGGGTAAGGTGTTTCAGTGTGTGTGGAAGGGGTTTCAGTGTGTGGGTAAGGGGTTTCAGTGTCTGCGGAAGGTATTTCAGTGTGTGCGGAAGGTGTTTCCGTGTGTGGGGAAGGGGTTTCAGTGTGTGGGGAAGTTGTTTCATTGTGTGGGGAAGGTGTTGCATTGTGTGCGGAAGTGTATTCAGTGTGTGGGGAAGGGGATTCAGTGTGTGGGGAGGGGGTTTCAGTGTGTTGGGATGGGTTTAACTGAGCGCGGAAGGGGTTTCAGTGTGTGGGGAAGTTGTTTCAGTGTGTGGGGAAGGGGTTTCAGTATGTGGTGAAGGGGTTTCAGGGTGTGGAGAAGGGTTTCAGTGAGTGGGGAAGTGGGTCAGTGTGTGGGGACGGGGTTTCAGTGTGTGGGGAAGGGGTCTCAGAGTGTGGGGAGTGTTTCAGTGTGTGGGGAAGGATTACAGTGTCTGGGGACGGGGTTTCAGTGTGTGGGAAAGGGGTTTCCGTGTGTGGGGAAGGGTTTCAGTGTGTGCGGAAGGGGTTTCAGTGTGTGGGGAAGGGTTTCTGTGTGTGGGGAAGGTGTTTCAGTGTGTGGGGAAGGGGTTTCAGTATGTGGGGAAGGGTTTCACGGAGTGCACAAGGGGTTTCAGTGTTTGGGGAAGGGGTTTCAATCTGTGGTGAAGGTGTTTCAGTTTGTGGGGATGTGTTTCAGTGTGTGGGGAAGGCGTTTCAGTGTGTGGGGATGTGTTTCAGTTTGTGGGGAAGGGGTTTCAGTATGTGGGGATGTTTTTCAGTGTGTGGGGAAGGGGTTGCAGTGTGTGGGGAAGGTGTTTCAGAGTGTGTTGAAGGGGTTTCAGTGTGTGGGGAGGCGTTTCAGTGTGTGGGGATGTGTTTCAGTGTGTGGGGAAAGTGTTTCAGTGTGTGCGGAAGGGGTTTCAGTTTCTGCGGAAGGTGTTTCAGTGTGTGGGGAAGGGGTTTCAGTGTGTGGGGAAGGTGTTTCATTGTGTGCGGAAGGGGTTTCAGTGTGTAGGGAAGGGGATTCTGTGTTTAGTTTAGTTTAGTTTAGAGATACAGCACTGAAACAGGCCCTTCGGCCCACCGTGTCTGTGCCGACCATCAACCACCCATTTATACTAATCCTACACTAATCCCATATTCCTACCACATCCCCACCTGTCCCTATATTTCCCTACCACCTACCTATACTAGGGGCAATTTATAATGGCCAATTAACCTATCAACCTGCAAGTCTTTGGCATGTGGGAGGATACCGGAGCACCCGGAGGAAACCCACGCAGACACAGGGAGAACTTGCAAACTCCACACAGGCAGTACCCAGAATTGAACCCGGGTCGCTGGAGCTGTGAGGCTGCAGTGCTTACCACTGTGCCACTGTGCCGCCCTAGTTTCAGTGAGTGGGGATGGGGTTTCAGAGTGTGGGGAAGGGTTTCAGTGTGTGGGGAAGGTGTTTCATTGTGTGTGGAAGGGTATTCAGTGTGTGGGAAAGGGGTTTCAGTGTGTGCGGAAGGGGTTTCAGTGTGTTGGGAAGGTGTTACAGTGTGTGGGAAAGGGGTTTCAGTATGTGGGGTAGGGGTTTCAGTGTGTGGGGAAGGGTTTCAGTGTGTGGGGCAGGCTTTCAGTGTGTGGGGAAGGTGTTTCAGTGTGTGGGGAAGGGTTCTCAGTGTGTGGGGAAGGGTTTCAGTGTGTGGGGAAGGGGTTTCAGTGTGTGGGGTAGGGTTACAGTGTGTGGGGAAGGGGTTTCAGTGTGTGGGGATGGGGTTTCAGTATGTGGGGAAGGGTTTCAGTGTTTGCGGAAGGGGTTTCAGTGAGTGGGGAAGGGTTTCAGTGTGTGGTGAAGGTGTTTCAGTGTGCGAAAGGGGTTTCAGTGTGTGGGGAAGGGTTTCAGTGTGTGGGGAAGGTGTTTCAGTGTGTGTGGAAGGGGTTTCAGTATGTGGGGTAGGTGTTTCAGTGTGTGGGGAAGGGTTTCAGTTTGTACGGAAGGGGTATCTGTGTGTTTGGAAGGGTTTCAGTGTGTGGCGAATGTGTTACAGTGTGTGCGGAAGGGGGTTCGGTGTGTGGGAAGGTGTTTCAGTGTGTGGGGAAGGAGTTTCAGTTTGTGTTGAAGGGGTTTCAGTGCGTGGAGAAGAGGTTTCAGTGTGTGGGGTCGGGTTTCACTGTGTGGTGAAGGGGTATCAGTGTGTGGGGAAGGTGTTTCAGTGTCTTGGGAAGGTATTTCAGTGTGTGGGGAAGGGATTTCAGTTTGTGGGGAAGGTGTTTCAGTGTGTGGGGGAGGTGTTTCAGTGAGTGGGGAAGGGGTTTCAGTGTGTGGGGAAGATGTTTCAGTGTGTGGGGATGTGTTACAGTGTGTGGGGAAGGGGTTCAGTGTGTGGGGAAGGTGTTTCAGTGTGTGGGGTTGGGTTTCAGTGTGTGGGGATGGGTTTCAGTGTGTGGGGATGGGTTTCAGTGTTTGCGGATGGGGTTTCAGTGTGTGGGGAAGGTGTTTCTGTGTGTGGGGATGTGTTTCAGTGTGTGGGGAAGGGGCTTCAGTGTGTGGGGAAGGGGTTTCATAGTGTGGGGATGGGTTTCAGTGTGTGGGGATGGGTTTCAGTGTGTGCGGAAGGGGTTTCAGTGTGTGGGGAAGGTGTTTCAGTGTGTGGGGAAGGGTTTCAGTGTGTGGGGAAGGTGTTTCAGTGTTTGGGGAAGGTGTTTCATTGCGTGGGGAAGGGGTTTCAGAGTGTGGGTAATGGTTTCAGTGTGTGGGAAAGGGGTTTCAGTGATTGGGGAAGGGGTTTCAGAGTGTGGGGAAGGGTTTCATTGTGTGGGGAAGGGGTTTCAGTGTGTGGGGAAGGGGTTTCAGTGTGTGGGGATGTGATTCAGTGTGTGGAAAAGGGGTTTCAGTGTGTGGGGAAGGGGTTTCCGTTTGTGGGGAAGGGTTTCACTGTGTGCGGAAGGGGTTTCAGTGTATGGGGAAGGGGTTTCAGTGTGTGGGGAAGTTGTTTCAGTGTGTGCGGAAGGGGTTTCAGTGTGTGGGGAAGGGGTTTCAGTGTGTGGGGAAGTGGTTTCAGTGTGTGGGGAAGGTCTTTCAGTGTGTGTGGAAGGGGTTTCAGTGTGCGCGGTGGAGGTTTCAGTGTGTGCGGAAGGGGTTTCAGTTTGTGGGGAAGGTGTTTCAGTGTGTGCGGAACGGGTTTCAGTGTTTGGGGATGGGGTTTCAGTGTGTGGGGATGTGTTTCATTGTGTGGGGAAGGGGTTTCAGTGTGTGGGGAGGGGTTTCACTGTGTGAGGAAGGGGATTCAGTGTGTGGGGAAGGTGTTTCAGTGTGTGGGGAAGGTGTTTCAGTGTGTGGGAAGGGGTTTCAGTGTGTGGGTATGTGTTTCAGTGTGTGGGGAAGGTGTTTCAGTGTGTGGGGATGTGTTTCAGTGTGTTTAGAAGGTATTTCAGTGTGTGGGGAAGGGTTTCACTGTGTGGGGATGGTGTTTCAGTTTGTGCCGAAGGTGTTTCAGTGTGTGGGGAATGGGTTTCAGTGTGTGGGGAAGGTGTTTCAGTGTGTGGGGATGTGTTTCAGTGATTAGGGAAGGGGTTTCAGTGCGTGGGGAAGGGTTTCACTGTGTGCGGAAGGGGTTTCAGTGTGTGGGGAGGGGGTTTCAGTGTGTGGGGAAGGTGCTTCAGTGTGTGTGGAAGGGGTTTCAGTGTGTGGGGAAGGGATTTCAGAGTCTGCGGAAGGTATTTCAGTGTGTGCGGAAGGTGTTTCAGTGTGTGGGGAAGGGGTTTCAGTGTGTGGGGAAGGTGTTTCATTTTGTGCGGAAGGAGTTTCAGTTTGTGGGGAAGGGGATTCAGTGTGTGGGGAAGTTGTTTCATTGTGTGGGGAAGGTGTTGCATTGTGTGCGGAAGTGTATTCAGTGTGTGGGGAAGGGGTTTCAGTGTGTGGGGAGGGGGTTTCAGTGTGTTGGGATGGGTTTAACTGAGCGCGGAAGGGGTTTCAGTGTGTGGGGAAGTTGTTTCAGTGTGTGGGGAAGGGGTTTCAGTATGTGGTGAAGGGGTTTCAGTGTGTGGAGAAGGGTTTCAGTGAGTGGGGAAGGGGGTCAGTGTGTGGGGAAGGGGTTTCAGTGTGTGGGGAAGGGGTTTCAGTGTGTGGGGAAGTGTTTCAGTGTGTGGGGAAGGATTACAGTGTCTGGGGAAGGGGTTTCAGTATGTGGGGAAGGGTTTCACGGAGTGCACAAGGGGTATCAGTGTTTGGGGAAGGGGTTTCAGTCTGTGGTGAAGGTGTTTCAGTGTGTGGGGATGTGTTTCAGTGTGTGGGGAAGGGGTTTCAGTGTGTGGGGATGTGTTTCAGTTTGTGGGGAAGGGGTTTCAGTATGTGGGGATGTTTTTCAGTGTGTGGGGAAGGGGTTGCAGTGTGTGGGGAAGGTGTTTCAGAGTGTGTTGAAGGGGTTTCAGTGTGTGGGGAGGCGTTTCAGTGTGTGGGGATGTGTTTCAGTGTGTGGGGAAAGTGTTTCAGAGTGTGCGGAAGGGGTTTCAGTTTCTGCGGAAGGTGTTTCAGTGAGTGGGGAAGGGGTTTCAGTGTGTGGGGAAGGTGTTTCATTGTGTGCGGAAGGTGTTTCAGTGTGTGGGGACGGGGTTTCAGTGTGTGGGAAAGGGGTTTCCGTGTGTGGGGAAGGGTTTCAGTGTGTGCGGAAGGGGTTTCAGTGTGTGGGGAAGGGTTTCTGTGTGTGGGGAAGGTGTTTCAGTGTGTGGGGAAGGGGTTTCAGTATGTGGGGAAGGGTTTCACGGAGTGCACAAGGGGTTTCAGTGTTTGGGGAAGGGGTTTCAGTCTGTGGTGAAGGTGTTTCAGTGTGTGGGGATGTGTTTCAGTGTGTGGGGAAGGCGTTTCAGTGTGTGGGGATGTGTTTCAGTTTGTGGGGAAGTGGTTTCAGTATGTGGGGATGTTTTTCAGTGTGTGGGGAAGGGGTTGAAGTGTGTGGGGAAGGTGTTTCAGAGTGTGTTGAAGGGGTTTCAGTGTGTGGGGAGGCGTTTCAGTGTGTGGGGATGTGTTTCAGTGTGTGGGGAAATTGTTTCAGTGTGTGCGGAAGGGGTTTCAGTGATTGGGGAAGGGGTTTCAGAGTGTGGGGAAGGGTTTCATTGTTTGGGGAAGGGGTTTCAGTGTGTGGGGAAGGGGTTTCAGTGTGTGGGGATGTGATTCAGTGTGTGGAAAAGGGGTTTCAGTGTGTGGGGAAGGGGTTTCCGTTTGTGGGGAAGGGTTTCACTGTGTGCGGAAGGGGTTTCAGTGTATGGGGAAGGGGATTCAGTGTGTGGGGAAGTTGTTTCAGTGTGTGCGGAAGGGGTTTCAGTGTGTGGGGAAGGGGTTTCAGTGTGTGGGGAAGTGGTTTCAGTGTGTGGGGAAGGTCTTTCAGTGTGTGTGGAAGGGGTTTCAGTGTGCGCGGTGGAGGTTTCAGTGTGTGCGGAAGGGGTTTCAGTTTGTGGGGAAGGTGTTTCAGTGTGTGCGGAACGGGTTTCAGTGTTTGGGGATGGGGTTTCAGTGTGTGGGGATGTGTTTCATTGTGTGGGGAAGGGGTTTCAGTGTGTGGGGAGGGGTTTCACTGTGTGCGGAAGGGGTTTCAGTGTGTGGGGAAGGTGTTTCAGTGTGTGGGGAAGGTGTTTCAGTGTGTGGGAAGGGGTTTCAGTGTGTGGGTATGTGTTTCAGTGTGTGGGGAAGGTGTTTCAGTGTGTGGGGATGTGTTTCAGTGTGTTTAGAAGGTATTTCAGTGTGTGGGGAAGGGTTTCACTGTGTGGGGATGGTGTTTCAGTTTGTGCCGAAGGTGTTTCAGTGTGTGGGGAATGGGTTTCAGTGTGTGGGGAAGGTGTTTCAGTGTGTGGGGATGTGTTTCAGTGATTGGGGAAGGGGTTTCAGTGCGTGGGGAAGGGTTTCACTGTGTGCAGAAGGGGTTTCAGTGTGTGGGGAGGGGGATTCAGTGTGTGGGGAAGGTGTTTCAGTGTGTGGGGAAAGTGTTTCAGTGTGTGCGGAAGGGGTTTCAGTTTCTGCGGAAGGTGTTTCAGTGTGTGGGGAAGGGGTTTCAGTGTGTGGGGAAGGTGTTTCATTGTGTGCGGAAGGGGTTTCAGTGTGTAGGGAAGGGGATTCTGTGTTTAGTTTAGTTTAGTTTAGAGATACAGCACTGAAACAGGCCCTTCGGCCCACCGTGTCTGTGCCGACCATCAACCACCCATTTATACTAATCCTACACTAATCCCATATTCCTACCACATCCCCACCTGTCCCTATATTTCCCTACCACCTACCTATACTAGGGGCAATTTATAATGGCCAATTAACCTATCAACCTGCAAGTCTTTGGCATGTGGGAGGATACCGGAGCACCCGGAGGAAACCCACGCAGACACAGGGAGAACTTGCAAACTCCACACAGGCAGTACCCAGAATTGAACCCGGGTCGCTGGAGCTGTGAGGCTGCAGTGCTTACCACTGTGCCACTGTGCCGCCCTAGTTTCAGTGAGTGGGGATGGGGTTTCAGAGTGTGGGGAAGGGTTTCAGTGTGTGGGGAAGGTGTTTCATTGTGTGTGGAAGGGTATTCAGTGTGTGGGAAAGGGGTTTCAGTGTGTGCGGAAGGGGTTTCAGTGTGTTGGGAAGGTGTTACAGTGTGTGGGAAAGGGGTTTCAGTATGTGGGGTAGGGGTTTCAGTGTGTGGGGAAGGGTTTCAGTGTGTGGGGCAGGCTTTCAGTGTGTGGGGAAGGTGTTTCAGTGTGTGGGGAAGGGTTCTCAGTGTGTGGGGAAGGGTTTCAGTGTGTGGGGAAGGGGTTTCAGTGTGTGGGGTAGGGTTACAGTGTGTGGGGAAGGGGTTTCAGTGTGTGGGGATGGGGTTTCAGTATGTGGGGAAGGGTTTCAGTGTTTGCGGAAGGGGTTTCAGTGAGTGGGGAAGGGTTTCAGTGTGTGGTGAAGGTGTTTCAGTGTGCGAAAGGGGTTTCAGTGTGTGGGGAAGGGTTTCAGTGTGTGGGGAAGGTGTTTCAGTGTGTGTGGAAGGGGTTTCAGTATGTGGGGTAGGTGTTTCAGTGTGTGGGGAAGGGTTTCAGTTTGTACGGAAGGGGTATCTGTGTGTTTGGAAGGGTTTCAGTGTGTGGCGAATGTGTTACAGTGTGTGCGGAAGGGGGTTCGGTGTGTGGGGAAGGTGTTTCAGTGTGTGGGGAAGGAGTTTCAGTTTGTGTTGAAGGGGTTTCAGTGCGTGGAGAAGAGGTTTCAGTGTGTGGGGTCGGGTTTCACTGTGTGGTGAAGGGGTATCAGTGTGTGGGGAAGGTGTTTCAGTGTCTTGGGAAGGTATTTCAGTGTGTGGGGAAGGGATTTCAGTTTGTGGGGAAGGTGTTTCAGTGTGTGGGGGAGGTGTTTCAGTGAGTGGGGAAGGGGTTTCAGTGTGTGGGGAAGATGTTTCAGTGTGTGGGGATGTGTTACAGTGTGTGGGGAAGGGGTTCAGTGTGTGGGGAAGGTGTTTCAGTGTGTGGGGTTGGGTTTCAGTGTGTGGGGATGGGTTTCAGTGTGTGGGGATGGGTTTCAGTGTTTGCGGATGGGGTTTCAGTGTGTGGGGAAGGTGTTTCTGTGTGTGGGGATGTGTTTCAGTGTGTGGGGAAGGGGCTTCAGTGTGTGGGGAAGGGGTTTCATAGTGTGGGGATGGGTTTCAGTGTGTGGGGATGGGTTTCAGTGTGTGCGGAAGGGGTTTCAGTGTGTGGGGAAGGTGTTTCAGTGTGTGGGGAAGGGTTTCAGTGTGTGGGGAAGGTGTTTCAGTGTTTGGGGAAGGTGTTTCATTGCGTGGGGAAGGGGTTTCAGAGTGTGGGTAATGGTTTCAGTGTGTGGGAAAGGGGTTTCAGTGATTGGGGAAGGGGTTTCAGAGTGTGGGGAAGGGTTTCATTGTGTGGGGAAGGGGTTTCAGTGTGTGGGGAAGGGGTTTCAGTGTGTGGGGATGTGATTCAGTGTGTGGAAAAGGGGTTTCAGTGTGTGGGGAAGGGGTTTCCGTTTGTGGGGAAGGGTTTCACTGTGTGCGGAAGGGGTTTCAGTGTATGGGGAAGGGGTTTCAGTGTGTGGGGAAGTTGTTTCAGTGTGTGCGGAAGGGGTTTCAGTGTGTGGGGAAGGGGTTTCAGTGTGTGGGGAAGTGGTTTCAGTGTGTGGGGAAGGTCTTTCAGTGTGTGTGGAAGGGGTTTCAGTGTGCGCGGTGGAGGTTTCAGTGTGTGCGGAAGGGGTTTCAGTTTGTGGGGAAGGTGTTTCAGTGTGTGCGGAACGGGTTTCAGTGTTTGGGGATGGGGTTTCAGTGTGTGGGGATGTGTTTCATTGTGTGGGGAAGGGGTTTCAGTGTGTGGGGAGGGGTTTCACTGTGTGCGGAAGGGGTTTCAGTGTGTGGGGAAGGTGTTTCAGTGTGTGGGGAAGGTGTTTCAGTGTGTGGGAAGGGGTTTCAGTGTGTGGGTATGTGTTTCAGTGTGTGGGGAAGGTGTTTCAGTGTGTGGGGATGTGTTTCAGTGTGTTTAGAAGGTATTTCAGTGTGTGGGGAAGGGTTTCACTGTGTGGGGATGGTGTTTCAGTTTGTGCCGAAGGTGTTTCAGTGTGTGGGGAATGGGTTTCAGTGTGTGGGGAAGGTGTTTCAGTGTGTGGGGATGTGTTTCAGTGATTAGGGAAGGGGTTTCAGTGCGTGGGGAAGGGTTTCACTGTGTGCGGAAGGGGTTTCAGTGTGTGGGGAGGGGGTTTCAGTGTGTGGGGAAGGTGTTTCAGTGTGTGTGGAAGGGGTTTCAGTGTGTGGGGAAGGGATTTCAGAGTCTGCGGAAGGTATTTCAGTGTGTGCGGAAGGTGTTTCAGTGTGTGGGGAAGGGGTTTCAGTGTGTGGGGAAGGTGTTTCATTTTGTGCGGAAGGAGTTTCAGTTTGTGGGGAAGGGGATTCAGTGTGTGGGGAAGTTGTTTCATTGTGTGGGGAAGGTGTTGCATTGTGTGCGGAAGTGTATTCAGTGTGTGGGGAAGGGGTTTCAGTGTGTGGGGAGGGGGTTTCAGTGTGTTGGGATGGGTTTAACTGAGCGCGGAAGGGGTTTCAGTGTGTGGGGAAGTTGTTTCAGTGTGTGGGGAAGGGGTTTCAGTATGTGGTGAAGGGGTTTCAGTGTGTGGAGAAGGGTTTCAGTGAGTGGGGAAGGGGGTCAGTGTGTGGGGAAGGGGTTTCAGTGTGTGGGGAAGGGGTTTCAGTGTGTGGGGAAGTGTTTCAGTGTGTGGGGAAGGATTACAGTGTCTGGGGAAGGGGTTTCAGTATGTGGGGAAGGGTTTCACGGAGTGCACAAGGGGTTTCAGTGTTTGGGGAAGGGGTTTCAGTCTGTGGTGAAGGTGTTTCAGTGTGTGGGGATGTGTTTCAGTGTGTGGGGAAGGGGTTTCAGTGTGTGGGGATGTGTTTCAGTTTGTGGGGAAGGGGTTTCAGTATGTGGGGATGTTTTTCAGTGTGTGGGGAAGGGGTTGCAGTGTGTGGGGAAGGTGTTTCAGAGTGTGTTGAAGGGGTTTCAGTGTGTGGGGAGGCGTTTCAGTGTGTGGGGATGTGTTTCAGTGTGTGGGGAAAGTGTTTCAGAGTGTGCGGAAGGGGTTTCAGTTTCTGCGGAAGGTGTTTCAGTGAGTGGGGAAGGGGTTTCAGTGTGTGGGGAAGGTGTTTCATTGTGTGCGGAAGGTGTTTCAGTGTGTGGGGACGGGGTTTCAGTGTGTGGGAAAGGGGTTTCCGTGTGTGGGGAAGGGTTTCAGTGTGTGCGGAAGGGGTTTCAGTGTGTGGGGAAGGGTTTCTGTGTGTGGGGAAGGTGTTTCAGTGTGTGGGGAAGGGGTTTCAGTATGTGGGGAAGGATTTCACGGAGTGCACAAGGGGTTTCAGTGTTTGGGGAAGGGGTTTCAGTCTGTGGTGAAGGTGTTTCAGTGTGTGGGGATGTGTTTCAGTGTGTGGGGAAGGCGTTTCAGTGTGTGGGGATGTGTTTCAGTTTGTGGGGAAGTGGTTTCAGTATGTGGGGATGTTTTTCAGTGTGTGGGGAAGGGGTTGCAGTGTGTGGGGAAGGTGTTTCAGAGTGTGTTGAAGGGGTTTCAGTGTGTGGGGAGGCGTTTCAGTGTGTGGGGATGTGTTTCAGTGTGTGGGGAAATTGTTTCAGTGTGTGCGGAAGGGGTTTCAGTGATTGGGGAAGGGGTTTCAGAGTGTGGGGAAGGGTTTCAGTGTGTGGGGAAGGGGTTTCAGTGTGTGGGGAAGGGGTTTCAGTGTGTGGGGATGTGATTCAGTGTGTGGAAAAGGGGTTTCAGTGTGTGGGGAAGGGGTTTCCGTTTGTGGGGAAGGGTTTCACTGTGTGCGGAAGGGGTTTCAGTGTATGGGGAAGGGGATTCAGTGTGTGGGGAAGTTGTTTCAGTGTGTGCGGAAGGGGTTTCAGTGTGTGGGGAAGGGGTTTCAGTGTGTGGGGAAGTGGTTTCAGTGTGTGGGGAAGGTCTTTCAGTGTGTGTGGAAGGGGTTTCAGTGTGCGCGGTGGAGGTTTCAGTGTGTGCGGAAGGGGTTTCAGTTTGTGGGGAAGGTGTTTCAGTGTGTGCGGAACGGGTTTCAGTGTTTGGGGATGGGGTTTCAGTGTGTGGGGATGTGTTTCATTGTGTGGGGAAGGGGTTACAGTGTGTGGGGAGGGGTTTCACTGTGTGCGGAAGGGGTTTCAGTGTGTGGGGAAGGTGTTTCAGTGTGTGGGGAAGGTGTTTCAGTGTGTGGGAAGGGGTTTCAGTGTGTGGGTATGTGTTTCAGTGTGTGGGGAAGGTGTTTCAGTGTGTGGGGATGTGTTTCAGTGTGTTTAGAAGGTATTTCAGTGTGTGGGGAAGGGTTTCACTGTGTGGGGATGGTGTTTCAGTTTGTGCCGAAGGTGTTTCAGTGTGTGGGGAATGTGTTTCAGTGTGTGGGGAAGGTGTTTCAGTGTGTGGGGATGTGTTTCAGTGATTGGGGAAGGGGTTTCAGTGCGTGGGGAAGGGTTTCACTGTGTGCAGAAGGGGTTTCAGTGTGTGGGGAGGGGGTTTCAGTGTGTGGGGAAGGTGTTTCAGTGTGTGTGGAAGGGGTTTCAGTGTGTGGGGAAGGGATTTCAGTGTCTGTGGAAGGTATTTCAGTGTGTGCGGAAGGTGTTTCAGTGTGTGGGGAAGGGGTTTCAGTGTGTGGGGAAGGTGTTTCATTTTGTGCGGAAGGAGTTTCAGTTTGTGGGGAAGGGGATTCAGTGTGTGGGGAAGTTGTTTCATTGTGTGGGGAAGGTGTTGCATTGTGTGCGGAAGTGTATTCAGTGTGTGGGGAAGGGGTTTCAGTGTGTGGGGAGGGGGTTTCAGTGTGTTGGGATGGGTTTAACTGAGCGCGGAAGGGGTTTCAGTGTGTGGGGAAGTTGTTTCAGTGTGTGGGGAAGGGGTTTCAGTATGTGATGAAGGGGTTTCAGTGTGTGGAGAAGGGTTTCAGTGAGTGGGGAAGGGGGTCAGTGTGTGGGGAAGGGGTTTCAGTGTGTGGGGAAGGGGTTTCAGTGTGTGGGGAAGTGTTTCAGTGTGTGGGGAAGTATTACAGTGTCTGGGGAAGGGGTTTCAGTATGTGGGGAAGGGTTTCACGGAGTGCACAAGGGGTTTCAGTGTTTGGGGAAGGGGTTTCAGTCTGTGGTGAAGGTGTTTCAGTGTGTGGGGATGTGTTTCAGTTTGTGGGGAAGGGGTTTCAGTATGTGGGGATGTTTTTCAGTGTGTGGGGAAGGGGTTGCAGTGTGTGGGGAAGGTGTTTCAGAGTGTGTTGAAGGGGTTTCAGTGTGTGGGGAGGCGTTTCAGTGTGTGGGGATGTGTTTCAGTGTGTGGGGAAAGTGTTTCAGAGTGTGCGGAAGGGGTTTCAGTTTCTGCGGAAGGTGTTTCAGTGAGTGGGGAAGGGGTTTCAGTGTGTGGGGAAGGTGTTTCATTGTGTGCGGAAGGTGTTTCAGTGTGTGGGGACGGGGTTTCAGTGTGTGGGAAAGGGGTTTCCGTGTGTGGGGAAGGGTTTCAGTGTGTGCGGAAGGGGTTTCAGTGTGTGGGGAAGGGTTTCTGTGTGTGGGGAAGGTGTTTCAGTGTGTGGGGAAGGGGTTTCAGTATGTGGGGAAGGGTTTCACGGAGTGCACAAGGGGTTTCAGTGTTTGGGGAAGGGGTTTCAGTCTGTGGTGAAGGTGTTTCAGTGTGTGGGGATGTGTTTCAGTGTGTGGGGAAGGCGTTTCAGTGTGTGGGGATTTGTTTCAGTTTGTGGGGAAGTGGTTTCAGTATGTGGGGATGTTTTTCAGTGTGTGGGGAAGGGGTTGCAGTGTGTGGGGAAGGTGTTTCAGAGTGTGTTGAAGGGGTTTCAGTGTGTGGGGAGGCGTTTCAGTGTGTGGGGATGTGTTTCAGTGTGTGGGGAAATTGTTTCAGTGTGTGCGGAAGGGGTTTCAGTTTCTGCGGAAGGTGTTTCAGTGTGTGGGGAAGGGGTTTCAGTGTGTGGGGAAGGTGTTTCATTGTGTGCGGAAGGGTTTTCAGTGTGTAGGGAAGGGGATTCTGTGTTTAGTTTAGTTTAGTTTAGAGATACAGCACTGAAACAGGCCCTTCGGCCCACCGTGTCTGTGCCGACCATCAACCACCCATTTATATTAATCCTACACTAATCCCATATTCCTACCACATCCCCACCTGTCCCTATATTTCCCTACCACCTACCTATACTAGGGGCAATTTATAATGGCCAATTAACCTATCAACCTGCAAGTCTTTGGCATGTGGGAGGATACCGGAGCACCCGGAGGAAACCCATGCAGACACAGGGAGAACTTGCAAACTCCACACAGGCAGTACCCAGAATTGAACCCGTGTCGCTGGAGCTGTGAGGCTGCAGTGCTTACCACTGTGCCACTGTGCCGCCCTAGTTTCAGTGAGTGGGGATGGGGTTTCAGAGTGTGGGGAAGGGTTTCAGTGTGTGGGGAAGGTGTTTCATTGTGTGTGGAAGGGTATTCAGTGTGTGGGAAAGGGGTTTCAGTGTGTGCGGAAGGGGTTTCAGTGTGATGGGAAGGTGTTACAGTGTGTGGGAAAGGGGTTTCAGTATGTGGGGTAGGGGTTTCAGTGTGTGGGGAAGGGTTTCAGTGTGTGGGGCAGGCTTTCAGTGTGTGGGGAAGGTGTTTCAGTGTGTGGGGAAGGGTTCTCAGTGTGTGGGGAAGGGTTTCAGTGTGTGGGGAAGGGGTTTCAGTGTGTGGGGTAGGGTTACAGTGTGTGGGGAAGGGGTTTCAGTGTGTGGGGATGGGGTTTCAGTATGTGGGGAAGGGTTTCAGTGTTTGCGGAAGGGGTTTCAGTGAGTGGGGAAGGGTTTCAGTGTGTGATGAAGGTGTTTCAGTGTGTGCGAAAGGGGTTTCAGTGTGTGGGGAAGGGTTTCAGTGTGTGGGGAAGGGTTTCAGTGTGTGGGGAAGGTGTTTCAGTGTGTGGGGAAGGGGTTTCAGTATGTGGGGAAGGGTTTCACGGAGTGCGGAAGGGGTTTCAGTGATTGGGGAAGGGGTTCAGTGTGTGGGGAAGGGGTTTCAGTGTGTGCGGAAGGGGTTTCAGTGTGTGGGGAAGGGTTTCAGTGTGTGGGGAAGGGGTTTCAGTGTTTGGGGAAGGTGTTTCATTGTGTGGGGAAGGGGTTTCAGAGTGTGGGTAATGGTTTCAGTGTGTGGGGAAAGGGTTTCAGTGAGTGGGGATGGGGTTTCAGAGTGTGGGGAAGGGTTTCAGTGTGTGGGGAAGGGTTTTCAGAGTGTGGGGAAGGGGTTTCAGTGTGTTGGGAAGGGGTATCAGTGTGTGGGGATGTGTTTCAGTGTATGAAGAAGGGGTTTCAGTGTGTGGCGATGAGGTTTTAGTGTGTGTGGAAGGTTTTCACTGTGTGCAGAAGTGGTTTCAGTGTGTAGGGAAGTGGTTTCAGTGTGTGGGAAAGGTGTTTCAGTGTGTGCGGAAGGGGTTTCAGTGTGTGGGGAAGGGGTTTCAGTGTGTGGGGAAGGTGTTTCAGTGTGCGCGGAAGGGGTTTCAGTGTGTGCGGTAGAGGTTTCAGTGTGTGGGGAAGGAGTATCAGTTTGTGGGGAAGGTGTTTCAGTGTGTGGGGAAGGGTTTCAGTGTGTGGGGACGGTGTTTCAGTGTGTGCGGAAGGGGTTTCAGTGTGTGGTGAAGATGTTTTGGTGTGTGGGGAAGGTGTTTCAGTGTTTGGGGAAGCGGTTCAAGTGGGTGGGGAAGGGGTTTCAATGTGTGGGGAGGGGGTTTCAGGGTGTGGGGAAGGGTTTAACTGTGTGCGGAATGGGTTTCGGAGTGTGGGGAAGGTGTTTCAGTGTGTGTGGAAGGGGTTTCAGTATGTGGGGTAGGGATTTCAGGTGTGGGGAAGGGTTTCAGTGTGTGGTGCAGGGTTTCAGTGTGTGCAGAAGGGGTATCTGTGTGTGAGGAAGGGTTTCAGTGTGTGGGGAATGTGTTACAGTGTGTGCGGAAGGCGTTTCGGTGTGTGGGGAAGGTGTTTCAGTGTGTGGGGAAGGTGTTTCAGATTGTGTGGAAGGAGTTTCAGTGCATGGGGAAGAGGTTTCAGTGTGTGGGGTAGGGTTTCACTGTGTGGTGAAGGTGTATCAGTGTGTGGGGAAGGTGTTTCAGTGTCTGGGGAAGGTATTTCAGTGTGTGGGGAAGGGATTTCAGTTTGTGGGGAAGGTGCATCAGTGTGTGGGGGAGGTGTTTCAGTGTGTGGGGAAGGGGTTTCAGTGTGTGGGGAAGATGTTTCAGTGTGTGGGGATGTGTTACAGTGTGTGGGGAAGGGGTTCAGTGTGTGGGGAAGGTGTTTCAGTGTGTGGGGTTGGGTTTCAGTGTGTGGGGATGGGTTTCAGTGTGTGGGAATGGGTTTCAGTGTGTGGGGAAGGGGTTTCAGTGTGTGGGGAAGGTGTTTCTGTGTGTTGGGATGGGTTTCAGTTTATGGGGATGGGTTTCAGTGCGTGCGGAAGGGGTTTCAGTGTGTGGGGAAGGTGTTTCAGTGTGTGGGGAAGGGTTTCAGTGTGTGGGGAAGTGTTTCAGTGTGTGGGGCAGGATTACAGTGTCTGGGGACGGGGTTTCAGTGTGTGGGAAAGGGGTTTCCGTGTGTGGGGAAGTGTTTCAGTGTGTGCGGAAGGTGTTTCAGTGTGTGGGGAAGGGTTTCAGTGTGTGGGGAATGTGTTTCAGTGTCTGGGGAAGGGGTTTCAGTATGTGGGGAAGGGTTTCACTGAGTGCACAAGGGGTTTCAGTGTTTGTGGAAGGGGTTTCAGTCTGTGGTGAAGGTGTTTCAGTGTGTGGGGATGTGTTTCAGTGCGTGGGGAAGGCGTTTCAGTGTGTGGGGTTGAGTTTCAGTTTGTGGGGAAGGGGTTTCAGTGTGTGGGGATGTGTTTCAGTGTGTGGGGAAGGTGTTGCAGTGTGTGGGGAAGGTGTTTCAGTGTGTGTTGAAGGGGTTTCAGTTTGTGGGGTAGGGGTTTCAGTGTGTCGGGAAGGGTTTCAGTGTGTGGGGCAGCCTTTCAGTGTGTGGGGAAGGTGTTTCAGTGTGTGGGGAAGGGTTCTCAGTGTGTGGGGAAGGGTTTCAGTGTATGCGGAAGGGGTTTCAGTGTGTGGGGAAGGGTTACAGTGTGTGGGGAAGGGGTTTCAGTGTGTGGGGATGGGGTTTCAGGATGTGGGGAAGGGTTTCAGTGTGTTGTGAAGGTGTTTCAGTGTGTGCGAAAGGGGTTCCAGTGTGTGGGGAAGGGTTTCAGTGTGTGGGGAAGGGTTTCAGTGTGTGGGGAAGGTGTTTCAGTGTGTGGGGAAGGGGTTTCAGTATGTGGGGAAGGGTTTCACTGTGTGCGGAAGGGGTTTCAGTGATTGGGGAAGGGGTTCAGTGTGTGGGGAAGGGGTTTCAGTCTGTGCGGAAGGGGTTTCAGTGTGTGGGGAAGGTGTTTCAGTGTGTGGGGAAGGGTTTCAGTGTGTGGGGAAAGGGTTTCAGAGTGTGGGTAATGGTTTCAGTGTGTGGGGAAAGGGTTTCAGTGAGTGGGGATGGGGTTTCAGAGTGTGGGGAAGGGTTTCAGTGTGTGGGGAAGGGTTTTCAGAGTGTGGGGAAGGGGTTTCAGTGTGTTGGGAAGGGGTATCAGTGTGTGGGGATGTGTTTCAGTGTATGAAGAAGGGGTTTCAGTGCGTGGCGATGGGGTTTTAAAGTGTGTGGAAGGTTTTCACTGTGTGCGGAAGTGGTTTCAGTGTGTGGGGAAGTGGTTTCAGTGTGTGGAAAAGGTGTTTCAGTGTGTGCGGAAGGGGTTTCAGTGTGTGGGGAAGGGGTTTCAGTGTGTGGGGAAGGTGTTTCAGTGTGTTCGGAAGGGGTTTCAGTGCGTGCGGTAGAGGTTTCAGAGTGTGGGGAAGGAGTTTCAGTGTGTGGGGAAGGTGTTTCAGTGTGTGGGGAAGGGTTTCAGTGTGTGGGGACGGTGTTTCAGTGTGTGCGGAAGGGGTTTCAGTGTGTGGTGAAGATGTTTCGGTGTGTGGGGAAGGTGTTTCAGTGTTTGGGGAAGCGGTTCAAGTGTGTGGGGAAGGGGTTTCAATGTGTGGGGAGGGGGTTTCAGGGTGTGGGGAAGGGTTTAACTGTGTGCGGAATGGGTTTCGGTGTGTGGGGTAGGTGTTTCAGTGTGTGTGGAAGGTTTTCAGTGTGTGGGGCAGGGTTTCAGTGTGTGCGGAAGGGGTATCTGTGTGTGAGGAATGGTTTCAGTGTGTGGGGAAGGTGTTACAGTGTGTGCAGAAGGGGTTTCGGTGTGTGGGGTAGGTGTTTCAGTGTGTGGGGAAGGTGTTTCAGTTTGTGTGGAAGGGGTTTCAGTGCATGGGGAAGAGGTTTCAGTGTGTGGGGTAGGGTTTCACTGTGTGGTGAATGTGTATCAGTGTGTGGGGAAGGTGTTTCAGTGTCTGGGGAAGGTATTTCAGTGTGTGGGGAAGGGATTTCAGTTTGTGGGGAAGGTGTTTCAGTGTGTGAGGGATGTGTTTCAGTGTGTGGGGAAGGGGTTTCAGTGTGTGGGGAAGA
Source organism: Heterodontus francisci (assembly GCF_036365525.1). NCBI lineage: Eukaryota > Metazoa > Chordata > Chondrichthyes > Heterodontiformes > Heterodontidae > Heterodontus > Heterodontus francisci. The sequence continues at coordinate 157,518,339 of NC_090376.1, forward strand.
TGTTTCAGTGTGTGGGGATGTGTTACAGTGTGTGGGGAAGGGGTTCAGTGTGTGGGGAAGGTGTTTCAGTGTGTGGGGTTGGGTTTCAGTGTGTGGGGATGGGTTTCAGTGTGTGGGGATGGGTTTCAGTGTGTGGGGAATGGGTTTCAGTGTGTGGGGAAGGTGTTTCCGTGTGTGGGGATGGGTTTCAGTTTGTGGGGATGGGTTTCAGTGTGTGCGGAAGGGGTTTCAGTGTGTGGGGAAGGTGTTTCAGTGTTTGGGGAAGGGTTTCAGTGTGTGGGGAAGTGTTTCAGTGTGTGGGGCAGGATTAAAGTGTCTGGGGACGGGGTTTCAGTGTGTGGGAAAGGGGTTTCCGTGTGTGGGGAAGTGTTTCAGTGTGTGCGGAAGGTGTTTCAGTGTGTGGGGAAGGGTTGCAGTGTGTGGGGAAGGTGTTTGAGTGTGTGCGGAAGGGGTTTCAGTATGTGGGGAATGGTTTCACTGAGTGCACAAGGGTTTTCAGTGTTTGTGGAAGGGGTTTCAGTCTGTGGTGACGGTGTTTCAGTGTGTGGGGATGTGTTTCAGTGTGTGGGGAAGGCGTTTCAGTGTGTGGGGATGTGTTTCAGTTTGTGGGGAGGGGTTTCAGTGTGTGTGGATGTGTTTCAGTGTGTGGGGAAGGGGTTGCAGTGTGTGGGGAAGGTGTTTCAGTGTGTGTTGAAGGGGTTTCAGTGTGTGGGGAGGCGTTTCAGTGTCTGGGGATGTGTTTCAGTGTGTGGGGAAGGTGCTTCAGTGTGTGCGGAAGGTGTTTCAGTGTGTGGGGTTGGGTTTCAGTGTGTGGGGATGGGTTTCAGTGTGTGGGGATGGGTTTCAGTGTGTGGGGTAGGGGTTTCAGTGTGTGGGGACGGTGTTTCTGTGTGTGGGAATGGGTTTCAGTTTATGGGGATGGGTTTCAGTGTGTGCGGAAGGGGTTTCAGTGTGTGGGGAAGGTGTTTCAGTGTGTGGGGAAGGGTTTCAGTGTGTGGGGAAGTGTTTCAGTTTGTGGGGCAGGATTACAGTGTCTGGGGACGGGGTGTCAGTGTGTGGGAAAGGGGTTTCCGTGTGTGGGATAGTGTTTCAGTGTGTGCGGAAGGTGTTTCAGTGTTTGGGGAAGGGTTTCAGTGTGTGGGGAAGGTGTTTCAGTGTGTGGGGAAGGGGTTTCAGTATGTGGGGAAGGGTTTCACTGAGTGCACAAGGGGTTTCAGTGTTTGTGGAAGAGGTTTCAGTCTGTGGTAAAGGTGTTTCAGTGTGTGGGGATGTGTTTCAGTGTGTGGGGAAGGCGTTTCATTTTGTGGGGATGTGTTTCAGTTTGTGGGGAAGGGGTTTCAGTGTGTGGGGATGTGTTTCAGTGTGTGGGGAAGGGGTTGCAGTGTGTGGGGAAGGTGTTTCAGTGTGTGTTGAAGGGGTTTCAGTATGTGGGGTAGGGGTTTCAGTGTGTGAGGAAGGGTTTCAGTGTGTGGGGCAGACTTTCAGTGTGTGGGGAAGGTGTTTCAGTGTGTGGGGAAGTGTTTCAGTGTGTGGGGCAGGATTACAGTGTCTGGGGACGGGGTTTCAGTGTGTGGGAAAGGGGTTTCCGTGTGTGGGGAAGTGTTTCAGTGTGTGCGGAAGGTGTTTCAGTGTGTGGGGAAGGGTTTCAGTGTGTGGGGAAGGTGTTTCAGTGTCTGGGGAAGGGGTTTCAGTATGTGGGGAAGGGTTTCACTGAGTGCACAAGGGGTTTCAGTGTTTGTGGAAGGGGTTTCAGTCTGTGGTGAAGGTGTTTCAGTGTGTGGGGATGTGTTTCAGTGCGTGGGGAAGGCGTTTCAGTGTGTGGGGTTGTGTTTCAGTTTGTGGGGAAGGGGTTTCAGTGTGTGGGGATGTGTTTCAGTGTGTGGGGAAGGGGTTGCAGTGTGTGGGGAAGGTGTTTCAGTGTGTGTTGAAGGGGTTTCAGTATGTGGGGTAGGGGTTTCAGTGTGTCGGGAAGGGTTTCAGTGTGTGGGGCAGCCTTTCAGTGTGTGGGGAAGGTGTTACAGTGTGTGGGGAAGGGTTCTCAGTGTGTGGGGAAGGGTTTCAGTGTGTGCGGAAGGGGTTTCAGTGTGTGGGGAAGGGTTACAGTGTGTGGGGAAGGGGTTTCAGTGTGTGGGGATGGGGTTTCAGGATGTGGGGAAGGGTTTCAGTGTGTTGTGAAGGTGTTTCAGTGTGTGCGAAAGGGGTTTCAGTGTGTGGGGAAGGGTTTCAGTGTGTGGGGAAGGGTTTCAGTGTGTGGGGAAGGTGTTTCAGTGTGTGGGGAAGGGGTTTCAGTATGTGGGGAAGGGTTTCACTGTGTGCGGAAGGGGTTTCAGTGATTGGGGAAGGGGTTCAGTGTGTGGGGATGGGTTTCAGTGTGTGGGGATGGGTTTCAGTGTGTGGGGTAGGGGTTTCAGTGTGTGGGGAAGGTGTTTCTGTGTGTGGGAATGGGTTTCAGTTTATGGGGATGGGTTTCAGTGTGTGCGGAAGGGGTTTCAGTGTGTGGGGAAGGGGTTCAGTGTGTGGGGAAGGGGTTTCAGTCTGTGCGGAAGGGGTTTCAGTGTGTGGGGAAGGTGTTTCAGTGTGTGGGGAAGGGTTTCAGTGTGTGGGGAAGGGGTTTCAGAGTGTGGGTAATGGTTTCAGTGTGTGGGGAAAGGGTTTCAGTGAGTGGGGATGGGGTTTTAGAGTGTGGGGAAGGGTTTCAGTGTGTGGGGAAGGGTTTTCAGAGTGTGGGGAAGGGGTTTCAGTGTGTTGGGAAGGGGTATCAGTGTGTGGGGATGTGTTTCAGTGTATGAAGAAGGGGTTTCAGTGCGTGGCGATGGGGTTTTAAAGTGTGTGGAAGGTTTTCACTGTGTGCGGAAGTGGTTTCAGTGTGTGGGGAAGTGGTTTCAGTGTGTGGAAAAGGTGTTTCAGTGTGTGCGGAAGGGGTTTCAGTGTGTGGGGAAGGGGTTTCAGTGTGTGGGGAAGGTGTTTCAGTGTGTTCGGAAGGGGTTTCAGTGTGTGCGGTAGAGGTTTCAGAGTGTGGGGAAGGAGTTTCAGTGTGTGGGGAAGGTGTTTCAGTGTGTGGGGAAGGGTTTCAGTGTGTGGGGACGGTGTTTCAGTGTGTGCGGAAGGGGTTTCAGTGTGTGGTGAAGATGTTTCGGTGTGTGGGGAAGGTGTTTCAGTGTTTGGGGAAGCGGTTCAAGTGTGTGGGGAAGGGGTTTCAATGTGTGGGGAGGGGGTTTCAGGGTGTGGGGAAGGGTTTAACTGTGTGCGGAATGGGTTTCGGTGTGTGGGGTAGGTGTTTCAGTGTGTGTGGAAGGTTTTCAGTGTGTGGGGCAGGGTTTCAGTGTGTGCGGAAGGGGTATCTGTGTGTGAGGAATGGTTTCAGTGTGTGGGGAAGGTGTTACAGTGTGTGCAGAAGGGGTTTCGGTGTGTGGGGTAGGTGTTTCAGTGTGTGGGGAAGGTGTTTCAGTTTGTGTGGAAGGGGTTTCAGTGCATGGGGAAGAGGTTTCAGTGTGTGGGGTAGGGTTTCACTGTGTGGTGAATGTGTATCAGTGTGTGGGGAAGGTGTTTCAGTGTCTGGGGAAGGTATTTCAGTGTGTGGGGAAGGGATTTCAGTTTGTGGGGAAGGTGTTTCAGTGTGTGAGGGAGGTGTTTCAGTGTGTGGGGAAGGGGTTTCAGTGTGTGGGGAAGATGTTTCAGTGTGTGGGGATGTGTTACAGTGTGTGGGGAAGGGGTTCAGTGTGTGGGGAAGGTGTTTCTGTGTGTGGGGATGGGTTTCAGTTTGTGGGGATGGGTTTCAGTGTGTGCGGAAGGGGTTTCAGTGTGTGGGGAAAGTGTTTCAGTGTGTGGGGCAGGATTACAGTGTCTGGGGACGGGGTTTCAGTGTGTGGGAAAGGGGTTTCCGTGTGTGGGGAAGTGTTTCAGTGTGTGCGGAAGGTGTTTCAGTGTGTGGGGAAGGGTTGCAGTGTGTGGGGAAGGTGTTTGAGTGTGTGGGGAAGGGGTTACAGTATGTGGGGAATGGTTTCACTGAGTGCACAAGGGTTTTCAGTGTTTGTGGAAGGGGTTTCAGTCTGTGGTGACGGTGTTTCAGTGTGTGGGGATGTGTTTCAGTGTGTGGGGAAGGCGTTTCAGTGTGTGGGGATGTGTTTCAGTTTGTGGGGAGGGGTTTCAGTGTGTGTGGATGTGTTTCAGTGTGTGGGGAAGGGGTTGCAGTGTGTGGGGAAGGTGTTTCAGTGTGTGTTGAAGGGGTTTCAGTGTGTGGGGAGGCGTTTCAGTGTCTGGGGATGTGTTTCAGTGTGTGGGGAAGGTGCTTCAGTGTGTGCGGAAGGTGTTTCAGTGTGTGGGGTTGGGTTTCAGTGTGTGGGGATGGGTTTCAGTGTGTGGGGATGGGTTTCAGTAGTGGGGTAGGGGTTTCAGTGTGTGGGGAAGGTGTTACTGTGTGTGGGAATGGGTTTCAGTTTATGGGGATGGGTTTCAGTGTGTGCGGAAGGGGTTTCAGTGTGTGGGGAAGGTGTTTCAGTGTGTGGGGAAGGGTTTCAGTGTGTGGGGAAGTGTTTCAGTGTGTGGGGCAGGATTACAGTGTCTGGGGACGGGGTTTCAGTGTGTGGGAAAGGGGTTTCCGTGTGTGGGAAAGTGTTTCAGTGTGTGCGGAAGGTGTTTCAGTGTGTGGGGAAGGGTTTCAGTGTGTGGGGAAGGTGTTTCAGTGTGTGGGGAAGGGGTTTCAGTATGTGGGGAAGGGTTTCACTGAGTGCACAAGGGGTTTCAGTGTTTGTGGAAGGGGTTTCAGTCTGTGGTGAAGGTGTTTCAGTGTGTGGGGATGTGTTTCAGTGTGTGGGGAAGGCGTTTCATTTTGTGGGGATGTGTTTCAGTTTGTGGGGAAGGGGTTTCAGTGTGTGGGGATGTGTTTCAGTGTGTGGGGAAGGGGTTGCAGTGTGTGGGGAAGGTGTTTCAGTGTGTGTTGAAGGGGTTTCAGTATGTGGGGTAGGGGTTTCAGTGTGTGGGGAAGGGTTTCAGTGTGTGGGGCAGACTTTCAGTGTGTGGGGAAGGTGTTTCAGTGTGTGGGGAAGGCTTCTCAGTGTGTGGGGAAGGGTTTCAGTGTGTGGGGAAGGGGTTTCAGTGTGTGGGGAAGGGTTACAGTGTGTGGGGAAGGGGTTTCAGTGTGTGGGGATGGGGTTTCAGGATGTGGGGAAGGGTTTCAGTGTTTGCGGAAGGGGTTTCAGTGAGTGGGGAAGGGTTTCAGTGTGTGGTGAAGGTGTTTCAGTGTGTGCGAAAGGGGTTTCAGTGAGTGGGGAAGGGTTTCAGTGTGCGGGGAAGGGTTTCAGTGTGTGGGGAAGGTGTTTCAGTGTGTGGGGTAGGGGTTTCAGTATGTGGGGAAGGGTTTCACTGAGTGCGGAATGGGTATCAGTGATTGGGGATGGGGTTCAGTGTGTGGGGAAGGGGTTTCAGTGTGTGTGGAAGGGGTTTCAGTGTGTGGGGAAGGTGTTTCAGTGTGTGGGGAAGGGTTTCAGTGTGTGGGGAAGGGGTTTCAGTGTTTGGGGAAGGTGTTTCATTGTGTGGGGAAGTGATTTCAGAGTGTGGGTAATGGTTTCAGTGTGTGGGGAAAGGGTTTCAGTGAGTGGGGATGGGGTTTCAGAGTGTGGGGAAGGGTTTCAGTGTGTGGGGAAGGGTTTTCAGAGTGTGAGGAAGGGGTTTCAGTGTGTTGCGAAGGGGTAATAGTGTGTGGGGATGTGTTTCAGTGTATGAAGACGTGGTTTCAGTGTGTGGCGATGGGGTTTTAGTGAGTGTGGAAGGTTTTCACTGTGTGCGGAAGTGGTTTCAGTGTGTGGGGAAGTGGTTTCAGTGTGTGGGGAAGGGATTTCAGTGTGTGGGGAAGGTGTTTCAGTGTGTTCGGAAGGGGTTTCAGTGTGTGCGGTAGAGGTTTCAGTGTGTGGGGAAGGAGTTTCAGTTTGTGGGAAAGGTGTTTCAGTGTGTGCGGAAGGGGTTTCAGTGTGTGGGGAAGGGGTTTCAGTGTGTGGGGAAGGTGTTTCAGTGTGTTCAGAAGGGGTTTCAGTGTGTGCGGAAAGGGTTTCAGTGTGTGGTGAAAATGTTTCGCTGTGTGGGGAAGGTGTTTCAGTGTTTGGGGAAGCGGTTCAAGTGTGTGGGGAAGGGGTTTCAATGTGTGGGGAGGGGGTTTCAGGGTGTGGGGAAGGGTTTAACTGTGTGCGGAATGGGTTTCGGTGTGTGGGGAAGGTGTTTCTGTGTGTGTGGAAGGGGTTTCAGTATGTGGGGTAGGGATTTCAGTGTGTGGGGAAGGGTTTCAGTGTGTGGGGCAGGGTTTCAGTGTGTGCGGAAGGGGTATCTGTGTGTGAGGAAGGGTTTCAGTGTGTGGGGAATGTGTTACAGTGTGTGCAGAAGGGGTTTCGGTGTGTGGGGTAGGTGTTTCAGTGTGTGGGGAAGGTGTTTCAGTTTGTGTAGAAGGGGTTTCAGTGCATGGGAAAGAGGTTTCAGTGTGTGGGGTAGGGTTTCACTGAGTGGTGAAGGTGTATCAGTGTGTGGGGAAGGTGTTTCAGTGTCTGGGGAAGGTATTTCAGTGTGTGGGGAAGGCATTTCAGTTTGTGGGGAAGGTGTTTCAGTGTGTGGGGGAGGTGTTTCAGTGTGTGGGGAAGGGGTTTCAGTGTGTGGGGAAGATGTTTCAGTGTGTGGGGATGTGTTACAGTGTGTGGGGAAGGGGTTCAGTGTGTGGGGAAGGTGTTTCAGTGTGTGGGGTTGGGTTTCAGTGTGTGGGGATGGGTTTCAGTGTGTGGGGATGGGTTTCAGTGTGCGGGGAATGGGTTTCAGTGTGTGGGGAAGGTGTTTCTGTGTGTGGGGATGGGTTTCAGTTTGTGGGGATGGGTTTCAGTGTGTGTGGAAGGGGTTTCAGTGTGTGGGGATGGTGTTTCAGTGTGTGGGGAAGGGTTTCAGTGTGTGGGGAAGTGTTTCAGTGTGTGGGGCAGGATTACAGTGTCTGGGGACGGGGTTTCAGTGTGTGGGAAAGTGATTTCCGTGTGTGGGGAAGTGTTTCAGTGTGTGCGGAAGGTGTTTCAGTGTGTGGGGAATTGTTTCAGTGTGTGGGGAAGGTGTTTGAGTGTGTGGGGAAGGGGTTTCAGGATGTGGGGAATGGTTTCACTGAGTGCACAAGGGGTTTCAGTGTTTGTGGAAGGGGTTTCAGTCTGTGGTGAAGGTGTTTCAGTGTGTGGGGATGTGTTTCAGTGTGTGGGGAAGGCGTTTCAGTGTGTAGGGATGTGTTTCAGTTTGTGGGGAAGGGTTTCAGTGTGTGGGGATGTGTTTCAGTGTGTGGGGAAGGGGTTGCAGTGTGTGGGGAAGGTGTTTCAGTGTGTGTTGAAGGGGTTTCAGTGTGTGGGGAGGCGTTTCAGTGTGTGGGGATGTGTTTCAGTGTGTGGGGAAGGTGTTTCAGTGTGTGCGGAAGGGGTTTCAGTTTCCGCGGAAAGTGTTTCAGTGTGTGGGGAAGGGGTTTCAGTGTGTGGGGAAGGTGTTTCATTGTGTGCGGAAGGGGTTTCAGTGTGTGGGGAAGGGGATTCTGTGTGTGGGGAAGGTGTTTCATTGTGTGGGGAAGGTGTTTCATTGTGTGTGGAAAGGTATTCAGTGTGTGGGGACGGGGTGTCAGTGTGTGCGGAAGGGGTTTCAGTGTGTTGGGAAGGTGTTACATTGTGTGGGGAAGGGGTTTCTGTATGTGGGGTAGGTGTTTCAGTGTGTGGGGAAGGCTTTCAGTGTGTGGGGAAGGTGTTTCATTGTGCGGGGAAGGGTTCTCAGTGTGTGGCGAATGTGTAACAGTGTGTGCGGAAGTGGTTTCAGTGTGTGGGGAAGCTGTTTCAGTGTGTGCGAAAGGGGTTTCAGTTTGTGGGGAAGGGTTTCAGTGTGTGGGGAATGGTTTCAGTGTGTGGGGAAGGTGTTTCAGTGTGTGGGGAAGGGGTTGCAGTATGTGGGGAAGGGTTTCACTGAGTGCGGAAGGGGTTTCAGTGATTGGGGAAGGGGTTCGGTGTGTGGGGAAGCAGTTTCAGTGTGTGCGGAAGGGGTTTCAGTGAGTGGGGAAGGTGTTTCAGTGTGTGGGGAAGGGGTATCAGTGTGTGGGGATGTGTTTCAGTGTGTGATGAAGGGGTTTCAGTGTGTGGGGAAGGTGTTTCAGTGTGTGGGGAAGGGTTTCAGTGTGTGGGGAAGGGGTTTCAGTGTTTGGGGAAGGTGTTTCATTGTGTGGGGAAGGGGTTTCAGAGTGTGGGTAATGGTTTCAGTGTGTGGGGAAAGGCTTTCAGTGAGTGGGGATGGGGTTTCAGAGTGTGGGGAAGGGTTTCAGTGTGTGGGGAAGGGTTTTCAGAGTGTGAGGAAGGGGTTTCAGTGTGTTGGGAAGGGGTAATAGTGTGTGGGGATGTGTTTCAGTGTATGAAGACGTGGTTTCAGTGTGTGGCGATGGGGTTTTTGTGTGTGTGGAAGGTTTTCACTGTGTGCGGAAGTGGTTTCAGTGTGTGGGAAAGTGGTTTCAGTGTGTGCGGAAGGGGTTTCAGTGTGTGGGGAAGGGGTTTCAGTGTGTGGGGAAGGTGTTTCAGTGTGTTCAGAAGGGGTTTCAGTGTGTGCGGAAAGGGTTTCAGTGTGTGGTGAAAATGTTTCGCTGTGTGGGGAAGGTGATTCAGTGTTTGGGGAAGCGGTTCAAGTGTGTGGGGAAGGGGTTTCAATGTGTGGGGAGGGGGTTTCAGGGTGTGGGGAAGGGTTTAACTGTGTGTGGAATGGGTTTCGGTGTGTGGGGAAGGTGTTTCTGTGTGTGTGGAAGGGGTTTCAGTATGTGGGGTAGGGATTTCAGTGTGTGGGGAAGGGTTTCAGTGTGTGGGGCAGGGTTTCAGTGTGTGCGGAAGGGGTATCTGTGTGTGAGGAAGGGTTTCAGTGTGTGGGGAATGTGTTACAGTGTGTGCAGAAGGGGTTTCGGTGTGTGGGGTAGGTGTTTCAGTGTGTGGGGAAGGTGTTTCAGTTTGTGTAGAAGGGGTTTCAGTGCATGGGAAAGAGGTTTCAGTGTGTGGGGTAGGGTTTCACTGAGTGGTGAAGGTGTATCAGTGTGTGGGGAAGGTGTTTCAGTGTCTGGGGAAGGTATTTCAGTGTGTGGGGAAGGCATTTCAGTTTGTGGGGAAGGTGTTTCAGTGTGTGGGGGAGGTGTTTCAGTGTGTGGGGAAGGGGTTTCAGTGTGTGGGGAAGATGTTTCAGTGTGTGGGGATGTGTTACAGTGTGTGGGGAAGGGGTTCAGTGTGTGGGGAAGGTGTTTCAGTGCGTGGGGTTGGGTTTCAGTGTGTGGGGATGGGTTTCAGTGTGTGGGGATGGGTTTCAGTGTGCGGGGAATGAGTTTCAGTGTGTGGGGAAGGTGTTTCTGTGTGTGGGGATGGGTTTCAGTTTGTGGGGATGGGTTTCAGTGTGTGTGGAAGGGGTTTCAGTGTGTGGGGATGGTGTGTCAGTGTGTGGGGAAGGGTTTCAGAGTGTGGGGAAGTGTTTCAGTGTGTGGGGCAGGATTACAGTGTCTGGGGACGGGGTTTCAGTGTGTGGGAAAGTGATTTCCGTGTGTGGGGAAGTGTTTCAGTGTGTGCGGAAGGTGTTTCAGTGTGTGGGGAAGGGTTTCAGTGTGTGGGGAAGGTGTTTGAGTGTGTGGGGAAGGGGTTTCAGGATGTGGGGAATGGTTTCACTGAGTGCACAAGGGGTTTCAGTGTTTGTGGAAGGGGTTTCAGACTGTGGTGAAGGTGTTTCAGTGTGTGGGGATGTGTTTCAGTGTGTGGGGAAGGCGTTTCAGTGTGTAGGGATGTGTTTCAGTTTGTGGGGAAGGGGTTTCAGTGTGTGGGGATGTGTTTCAGTGTGTGGGAAAGGGGTTGCAGTGTGTGGGGAAGGTGTTTCAGTGTGTGTTGAAGGGGTTTCAGTGTGTGGGGAGGCGTTTCAGTGTGTGGGGATGTGTTTCAGTGTGTGGGGAAGGTGTTTCAGTGTGTGCGGAAGGGGTTTCAGTTTCCGCGGAAAGTGTTTCAGTGTGTGGGGAAGGGGTTTCAGTGTGTGGGGAAGGTGATTCATTATGTGCGGAAGGGGTTTCAGTGTGTGGGGAAGGGGATTCTGTGTGTGGGGAAGGTGTTTCATTGTGTGGGGAAGGTGTTTCATTGTGTGTGGAAAGCTATTCAGTGTGTGGGGAAGGGGTGTTAGTGTGTGCGGAAGGGGTTTCAGTGTGTTGGGAAGGTGTTACATTGTGTGGGGAAGGGGTTTCTGTATGTGGGGTAGGGGTTTCAGTGTGTGGGGAAGGGTTTCAGTGTGTGGGGCAGGCTTTCAGTGTGTGGGGAACGTGTTTCATTGTGCGGGGAAGGGTTCTCAGTGTGTGGGGAATGTGTAACAGTGTGTGCGGAAGTGGTTTCAGTGTGTGGGGAAGCTGTTTCAGTGTGTGCGAAAGGGGTTTCAGTTTGTGGGGAAGGGTTTCAGTGTGTGGGGAAGGGTTTCAGTGTGTGGGGAAGGTGTTTCAGTGTGTGGGGAAGGGGTTTCAGTATGTGGGGAAGGGTTTCACTGAGTGCGGAAGGGGTTTCAGTGATTGGGGAAGGGGTTCAGTGTGTGGGGAAGCAGTTTCAGTGTGTGCGGAAGGGGTTTCAGTGAGTGGGGAAGGTGTTTCAGTGTGTGGGGAAGGGGTATCAGTGTGTGGGGATGTGTTTCAGTGTGTGATGAAGGGGTTTCAGTGTATGGGGATGGGGTTTCAGTGTGTCTGGAAGGTTTTCACTGTGTGCGGAAGAGCTTTCAGTGTGTGGGGAAGTGGTTTCAGTGTGTGGGGAAGGTGTTTCAGTGTGTGCGGAAGGGGTTTCAGAGTGTGTGGAAGGGGTTTCAGAGTGTGGGGAAGATGTTTCAGTGTGTGCGGAAGGGGTTTCAGTGTGTGCGGTAGAGGTTTCAGTGTGTGGGGAAGGAGTTTCAGTGTGTGGGGAAGGTGTTTCAGTGTGTGGGGAAGGGTTTCAGTGTGTGGGGACGGTGTTTCAGTGTGTGCGGAAGGGGTTTCAGTGTGTGGTGAAGATGTTTTGGTGTGTGGGGAAGGTGTTTCAGCGTGTGGGGAAGCGGTTCAATTGTGTAGGGAAGGGGTTTCAATGTGCGGGGAGGGGGTTTCAGGGTGTGGGGAAGGGTTTAACTGTGTGCGGAATGGGTTTTGGTGTGTGGGGAAGGTGTTTCAGTGTGTGTGGAAGGTGTTTCAGTATGTGGGGTAGGGGTTTCAGTGTGTGGGGAAGGGTTTCAGTGTATGGGGAAGGGTTTCAGTGTGTGCGGAAGGGGTATCTGTGTGTGAGGAAGGGTTTCAGTGTGTGGGGAATGTGTTACAGTGTGTGCGGAAGGGGTTTCAGTGTGTGGGGAAGGTGTTTCATTGTGTGGGGAAGGTGTTTCAGTTTGTGTGGAAGAGGTTTCAGTGTGTGGGGAGGCGTTTCAGTGTGTGGGGATGTGTTTCAGTGTGTGGGGAAAGTGTTTCAGTGTGTGCGGAAGGGGTTTCAGTTTCCGCGGAAGGTGTTTCAGTGTTTGGGGAAGGGGTTTCAGTGTGTGGGGAAGGTGTTTCATTGTGTGCGGAAGGGGTTTCAGTGTGTGGGGAAGGGAATTCTGTGTGTGGGGAAGGTGTTTCATTGTGTGGGGAAGGTGTTTCATTGTGTGTGGAAGGGTATTCAGTGTGTGGGGAAGGGGTTTGAGTGTGTGCGGAAGGGGTTTCAGTGTGTTGGGAAGGTGTTACATTGTGTGGGTAAGGGGTTTCAGTATGTGGGGTAGGGGTTTCAGTGTGTGGGGAAGGGTTTCAGTGTGTGGGGAAGGTGTTTCAGTGTGTGGGGAAGGTGTTTCAGTGTGCGCGGTAGAGGTTTCAGTGTGTGGGGAAGGAGTTTCAGTGTGTGGGGAAGGTGTTTCAGTGTGTGGGGAAGGGTTACAGTGTGTGGGGACGGTGTTTCAGTGTGTGCGGAAGGGGTTTCAGTGTGTGGTGAAGATGTTTTGGTGTGTGGGGAAGGTGTTTCAGCGTGTGGGGAAGCGGTTCAAGTGTGTGGGGAAGTTGTTTCAATGTGTGGGGAGGGGCTTTCAGGGTGTGGGGAAGGGTTTAACTGTGTGCGGAATGGGTTTCGGTGTGTGGGGAAGGTGTTTCAGTGTGTGTGGAAGGGGTTTCAGTATGTGGGGTAGGGGTTTCAGTGTGTGGGGAAGGGTTTCAGTGTGTGGCGAAGGGTTTCAGTGTGTGCGGAATGGGTATCTGTGTGTGAGGAAGGGTTTCAGTGTGTGGGGAATGTGTTACAGTGTGTGCAGAAGGGGTTTCGGTGTGTGGGGAAGGTGTATCAGTGTGTGGGGAAGGTGTTTCAGTGTGTGCGAAAGGGGTTTCAGTTTGTGGGGAAGGGTTTCACTGTGTGGGGAAGGGTTTCAGTGTGTGGGGAAGGTGTTTCAGTGTGTGGGGAAGGGGTTTCAGTATGTGGGGAAGGGTTTCACTGAGTGCGGAAGGGGTTTCAGTGATTGGGGAAGGGGTTCAGTGTGTGGGGAAGAAGTTTCAGTGTGTGCGGAAGGGGTTTCAGTGAGTGGGGAAGGTGTTTCAGTGTGTGGGGAAGGAGTTTCAGTGTATGGGGATGGGTTTTCAGTGTGTGTGGAAGTTTTTCACTGTGTGCGGAAGTGCTTTCAGTGTCTGGGGAAGTTGTTTCAGTGTGTGGGGAAGGGGTTTCAGTGTGTGCGGAAGGGGTTTCAGTGTGTGTGGAAGGGGTTTCAGAGTGTGGGGAAGGTGTTTCAGTGTGTGCGGAAGGGGTTTCAGTGTGTGCGGTAGAGGTTTCAGTGTGTGGGGAAGGAGTTTCAGTGTGTGGGGAAGGTTTTTCAGTGTGTGGGGAAGGTGTTTCAGTGTGTGGGGAAGGTGTTTCATTGTGTGTGGAAGGAGTTTCAGTGTATGGGGATGGGTTTTCAGTGTGTGTGGAAGGTTTTCACTGTGTGCGGAAGAGCTTTCAGTGTCTGGGGAAGTTGTTTCAGTGTGTGGGGAAGGGGGTTCAGTGTGTGCGGAAGGGGTTTCAGTGTGTGGGGAAGGGGTTTCAGAGTGTGGGGAAGGTGTTTCAGTGTGTGCGGAAGGGGTTTCAGTGTGTGCGGTAGAGGTTTCAGTGTGTGGGGAAGGAGTTTCAGTGTGTGGGGAAGGTGTTTCAGTGTGTGGGGAAGGGTTACAGTGTGTGGGGACGGTGTTTCAGTGTGTGCGGAAGGGGTTTCAGTGTGTGGTGAAGATGTTTTGGTGTGTGGGGAAGGTGTTTCAGCGTGTGGGGAAGCGGTTCAAGTGTGTGGGGAAGTTGTTTCAATGTGTGGGGAGGGGGTTTCAGGGTGTGGGGACGGGTTTAACTGTGTGCGGAATGGGTTTCGGTGTGTGGGGAAGGTGTTTCAGTGTGTGTGGAAGGGTATTCAGTATGTGGGGTAGGGGTTTCAGTGTGTGGGGAAGGGTTTCAGTGTGTGGCGAAGGGTTTCAGTGTGTGCGGAAGGGGTATCTGTGTGTGAGGAAGGGTTTCAGTGTGTGGGGAATGTGTTACAGTGTGTGCGGAAGGGGTTTCGGTGTGTGGGGAAGGTGTATCAGTGTGTGGGGAAGGTGTTTCAGTGTGTGCGAAAGGGGTTTCAGTTTGTGGGGAAGGGTTTCAGTGTGTGGGGAAGGGTTTCAGTGTGTGGGGAAGGTGTTTCAGTGTGTGGGGAAGGGGTTTCAGTATGTGGGGAAGGGTTTCACTGAGTGCGGAAGGGGTTTCAGTGATTGGGGAAGGGGTTCAGTGTGTGGGGAAGCAGTTTCAGTGTGTGCGGAAGGGGTTTCAGTGAGTGGGGAAGGTGTTTCAGTGTGTGGGGAAGGGGTATCAGTGTGTGGGGATGTGTTTCAGTGTGTGATGAAGGGGTTTCAGTGTATGGGGATGGTGTTTCAGTGTGTCTGGAAGGTTTTCACTGTGTGCGGAAGAGCTTTCAGTGTCTGGGGAAGTGGTTTCAGTGTGTGGGGAAGGTGTTCCAGTGTGTGCGGAAGGGGTTTCTGAGTGTGTGGAAGGGGTTTCAGAGTGTGGGGAAGATGTTTCAGTGTGTGCGGAAGGGGTTTCAGTGTGTGCGGTAGAGGTTTCAGTGTGTGGGGAAGGAGTTTCAGTGTGTGGGGAAGGTGTTTCAGTGTGTGGGGAAGGGTTTCAGTGTGTGGGGATGGTGTTTCAGTGTGTGCGGAAGGGGTTTCAGTGTGTGGTGAAGATGTTTTGGTGTCTGGGGAAGGTGTTTCAGCGTGTGGGGAAGCGGTTCAAGTGTGTAGGGAAGGGGTTTCAATGTGCGGGGAGGGGGTTTCAGGGTGTGGGGAAGGGTTTAACTGTGTGCGGAATGGGTTTTGGTGTGTGGGGAAGGTGTTTCAGTGTGTGTGGAAGGTGTTTCAGTATGTGGGGTAGGGGTTTCAGTGTGTGGGGAAGGGTTTCAGTGTGTGGGGAAGGGTTTCAGTGTGTGCGGAAGGGGTATCTGTGTGTGAGGAAGGGTTTCAGTGTGTGGGGAATGTGTTACAGTGTGTGCGGAAGGGGTTTCGGTGTGTGGGGAAGGTGTTTCATTGTGTGGGGAAGGTGTTTCAGTTTGTGTGGAAGGGGTTTCAGTGTGTGGGGAGGCGTTTCAGTGTGTGGGGATGTGTTTCAGTGTGTGGGGAAAGTGTTTCAGTGTGTGCGGAAGGGGTTTCAGTTTCCGCAGAAGGTGTTTCAGTGTTTGGGGAAGGGGTTTCAGTGTGTGGGGAAGGTGTTTCATTGTGTGCGGAAGGGGTTTCAGTGTGTGGGGAAGGGAATTCTGTGTGTGGGGAAGGTGTTTCATTGTGTGGGGAAGGTGTTTCATTGTGTGTGGAAGGGTATTCAGTGTGTGGGGAAGGGGTTTGAGTGTGTGCGGAAGGGGTTTCAGTGTGTTGGGAAGGTGTTACATTGTGTGGGTAAGGGGTTTCAGTATGTGGGGTAGGGGTTTCAGTGTGTGGGGAAGGGTTTCAGTGTGTGGGGCAGGCTTTCAGTGTGTGGGGAAGGTGTTTCAGTGTGTGGGGAAGGGTTCTCAGTGTGTGGGGAAGGTTTTCAGTGTGTGGGGAAGGGGTTTCAGTGTGTGGGGAAGGGTTACAGTGTTTGGGGACGGGGTGTCAGTGTGTGCGGATGGGGTTTCAGTATGTGGGGATGGGTTTCAGTGTTTGCGGAAGGGGTTTCAGTGAGTGGGGAAGGGTTTCAGTGTGTGGGGAATGTGTAACAGTATGTGCAGAAGTGGTTTCAGTGTGTGGGGAAGGTGTTTCAGTTTGTGCGAAAGGGGTTTCAGTTTGTGGGGAAGGGTTTCAGTGTGTGGGGAAGGGTTTCAGTGTGTGGGGAAGGTGTTTCAGTATGTGGGGAAGGGGTTTCAGTATGTGGGGAAGGGTTTCACTGAGTGCGGAAGGGGTTTCAGTGATTGGGGAAGAGGTTCAGTGTGTGGGGAAGCAGTTTCAGTGTGTGCGGAAGGGATTTCAGTGTGTGGGGAAGGTGTTTCAGTGTGTGGGGAAGGGTTTCAGTGTGTGGGGAAGGGGTTTCAGTGTTTGGGGAAGGTGTTTCATTGTGTGGGGAAGGGGTTTCAGAGTGTGGGTTATGGTTTCAGTGTGTGGGGAAGGGGTTTCAGTGAGTGGGGATGGGGTTTCAGAGTGTGGGGAAGGGTTTTAGTGTGTGGGGAAGGGTTTTCAGTGTGTGGGGAAGGGGTTTCAGTGTGTGGGGAAGGGGTATCAGTGTGTGGGGATGTGTTTCAGTGTGTGATGAAGGGGTTTCAGTGTATGGGGATGGGTTTTCAGTGTGTGTGGAAGGTTTTCACTGTGTGCGGAAGAGCTTTCAGTGTCTGGGGAAGTTGTTTCAGTGTGTGGGGAAGGGTTACAGTGTGTGGGGACGGTGTTTCAGTGTGTGCGGAAGGGGTTTCAGTGTGTGGTGAAGATGTTTTGGTGTGTGGGGAAGGTGTTTCAGCGTGTGGGGAAGCGGTTCAAGTGTGTGGGGAAGTTGTTTCAATGTGTGGGGAGGGGGTTTCAGGGTGTGGGGAAGGGTTTAACTGTGTGCGGAATGGGTTTCGGTGTGTGGGGAAGGTGTTTCAGTGTTTGTGGAAGGGGTTTAAGTATGTGGGGTAGGGGTTTCAGTGTGTGGGGAAGGGTTTCAGTGTGTGGGGAAGGTTTTCATTGTGTGCGGAAGGGGTTTCAATGTGTGGGGAGGGGGTTTCAGGGTGTGGGGAAGGGTTTAACTGTGTGCGGAATGGGTTTCGGTGTGTGGGGAAGGTGTTTCAGTGTTTGTGGAAGGGGTTTAAGTATGTGGGGTAGGGGTTTCTGTGTGTGAGGAAGGGTTTCAGTGTGTGGGGAATGTGTTACAGTGTGTGCGGAAGGGGTTTCGGTGTGTGGGGAAGGTGTATCAGTGTGTGGGGAAGGTGTTTCAGTTTGTGTGGAAGGGGTTTCAGTGCGTGGGGAAGAGGTTTCCGTGTGTGGGGTAGGGTTTCACTGTGTGGTGAAGGGGTATCAGTGTGTGGGGAAGGTGTTTCAGTGTCTGGGGAAGGTATTTCAGTGTGTGGGGAAGGGATTTCAGTTTGTGGGGAAGATGTGTCAGTGTGTGGGGGAGGTGTTTCAGTTTGTGGGGAAGGGGTTTCAGTGCGTGGGGAAGATGTTTCAGTGTGTGGGGATGTGTAAAAGTGTGTGGGGAAGGGGTTCAGCGAGTGGGGAAGGTGTTTCAGTGTGTGGGGATGGTTTTCAGTGTGTGGGGATGGGTTTCAGTGTGTGCGGAAGGGGTTTCAGTGTGTGGGGAAGGTGTTTCTGTGTGTGGGGATGTGTTGCAGTCGGTGGGGAAGGGGTTCCAGTGTGTGGGGATGGGTTTCAGTGTGTGGGGATGGGTTTCACTGTGTGCGGAAGGGTTTTCAGTGTGTGGGGAAGGTGTTTCAGTGTATGGGGAAGGGTTTCAGTGAGTGAGGAAGGGGTTTCAGTGTTTGGGGAAGGTGTTTCATTGTGTGGGGAAGGGGTTTCAGAGTGTGGGTAATGGTTTCTGTGCGTGGGAAAGGGGTTTCAGTGAGTGGGGAAGGGGTTTCTGTGTGTGGGGAAGGATTTCAGTGTGTGGGGAAGGGTTTTCAGAGTTTGTGGGGAAGGGGTTTCATTGTTTGGGGAAGGGGTTTCAGTGTGTGGGGATGTGATTCAGTGTGTGGAGAAGGGGTTTCAGTGTGTGGGGAAGGGCTTTCCGTGTGTGGGGAAGGGTTTCACTGTGTGCGGATGGTGTTTCAGTGTGTGGGGAAGGTGTTTCATTGTGTGTGGAAGGAGTTTCAGTGTATGGGGATGAGTTTTCAGTGTGTGTGGAAGGTTTTCACTGTGTGCGGAAGAGCTTTCAGTGTCTGGGGAAGTTGTTTCAGTGTGTGGGGAAGGGGTTTCAGTGTGTGCGGAAGGGGTTTCAGTGTGTGTGGAAGGGGTTTCAGAGTGTGGGGAAGGTGTTTCAGTGTGTGCGGAAGGGGTTTCAGTGTGTGCGGTAGAGGTTTCAGTGTGTGGGGAAGGAGTTTCAGTGTGTGGGGAAGGTGTTTCAGTGTGTGGGGAAGGGTTACAGTGTGTGGGGACGGTGTTTCAGTGTGTGCGGAAGGGGTTTCAGTGTGTGGTGAAGATGTTTTGGTGTGTGGGGAAGGTGTTTCAGCGTGTGGGGAAGCGGTTCAAGTGTGTGGGGAAGTTGTTTCAATGTGTGGGGAGGGGATTTCAGGGTGTGGGGAAGGGTTTAACTGTGTGCGGAATGGGTTTCGGTGTGTGGGGAAGGTGTTTCAGTGTGTGTGGAAGGGGTTTCAGTATGTGGGTTAGGGGTTTCAGTGTGTGGGGAAGGGTTTCAGTGTGTGGCGAAGGGGTTCAGTGTGTGCGGAAGGGGTATCTGTGTGTGAGGAAGGGTTTCAGTGTGTGGGGAATGTGTTACAGTGTGTGCGGAAGGGGTTTCGGTGTGTGGGGAAGGTGTATCAGTGTGTGGGGAAGGGGTTTCAGTTTGTGTGGAAGGGGTTTCAGGGCGTGGCGAAGAGGTTTCCGTGTGTGGGTTAGGGTTTCACTGTCTGGTGAAGGGGTATCAGTGTGTGGGGAAGGTGTTTCAGTGTCTGGGGAAGGTATTTCAGTGTGTGGGGAAGGTGTTTCAGTGCGTGGGGAAGATGTTTCAGTGTGTGGGGATGTGTAAAAGTGTGTGGGGAAGGGGTTCAGCGAGTGGGGAAGGTGTTTCAGTGTGTGGGGATGGGTTTCAGTGTGTGGGGATGGGTTTCAGTGTGTGCGGAAGGGGTTTCAGTGTGTGGGGAAGGTGCTTCTGTGTGTGGGGATGTGTTTCAGTATGTGGGGAAGGGGTTCCAGTGTGTGGGGATGGGTTTCAGTGTGTGGGGATGGGTTTAACTGTGTGCGGAAGGGTTTTCAGTGTGTGGGGAAGGTGTTTCAGTATATGGGGAAGGGTTTCAGTGAGTGAGGAAGGGGTTTCAGTGTTTGGGGAAGGTGTTTCATTGTGTGGGGAAGGGGTTTCAGAGTGTGGGTAATGGTTTCAGTGCGTGGGAAAGGGGTTTCAGTGAGTGGGGAAGGGGTTTCTGTGTGTGCGGAAGGATTTCAGTGTGTGGGGAAGGGTTTTCAGTTTGTGGGGAAGGGGTTTCAGTGTTTGGAGAAGGGGTTTCAGTGTGTGGGGATGTGATTCAGTGTGTGGAGAAGGGGTTTCAGTGTGTGGGGAAGGGGTTTCCGTGTGTGGGGAAGGGTTTCACTGTGTGCGGAAGGTGTCTCAGTGTGTGCGGAAGGGGTTTCAGTGTGTGGGGAAGGGGTTTCAGTGTGTGGGGAAGGTGTTTCATTGTGTGTGGAAGGAGTTTCAGAGTGTGCGGTAGAGGTTTCAGTGTGTGGGGAAGGGATTTCAGTTTGTGGGGAAGGTGTTTCAGTGTGTGCGGAAGGGGTTTCAGTGTGTGGGGAAGGGTTTTCAGTGTGTGGGGATGTGTTTCAGTGTGTGGGGAAGGGGTTTCAGTGTGTGGGAGGGGTTGCACTGTGTGCGGAAGGGGTTTCAGTGTATGGGGAAGGTGTTTCAGTGTGTGGGGAAGGTGTTTCAGTGTGTGGGAAGGGGTTTCAGTGTGTGGGTATGTGTTTCAGTGTTTGGGGAAGGGGTTTCAGTGTGTGGGGATGTGTTTCAGTGTGTGGGGAAGGTATTTCAGTGTGTGGGGAAGGGTTTCACTGTGTGGGGATGGTGTTTCAGTGTGTGAAGAAGGTGTTTCAGTGTGTGCGGAAGGCATTTCAGTGTGTGGGGAATGGGTTTCAGTATGTGGGGAAGGGGTTTCTGTGTCTGGGGAATGTGTTTCAGTGTGTATTGAAGGGGTATCAGTGTGTGGGGAAGATGTTTCAGTTTGTGGGGATGTGTTTCAGTTTTTGGGGTAGCGGTTTCAGTGCGTGGGTAAGGGTTTCACTGTGTGTGGAAGGGGTTTCAGTGTGTGGGGAAGGGGTTTTAGTGTCTGCGGAAGGGATTTCAGTGTGTGCAGAAGGTGTTTCAGTTTGTGGGGAAGGGGATTCAGTGTGTCGGGAAGGTGTTTCATTGTGTGGGGAAGGTGTTTCATTGTGTGCGGAAGGGTATTCAGTGTGTGGGGAAGGGGTTTCAGTGTGTGGGGAGGGGGTTTCAGTGTGTGGGGAAGGGTTTAACTGTGCGCGGAAGGGGTTTCAGTGTGTGGGGAATTTGTTTCAGTGTGTGGGGAAGGGGTTTCAGTATGTGGGGAAGGGGTTTCAGTGTGTGGGGAAGGGTTTCACTGAGTGGGGAAGGGGGTCAGTGTGTGGGGAAGGGGTTTCAGTGTGTGGGGAAGGGGTTTCAGTGTGTGGGGAAGTGTTTCAGTGTGTGGGAAAGAATTACAATGTCTGGGGACGGGGTTTCAGTTTGTGGCAAAGGGGTTTCTGTGTGTGGGGAAGGGATTCAGTGTGTGCGGAAGGGGTTCAGTGTGTGGGGAAGGGTTTCAGTTTGTGGGGAAGATGTTTCAGTGTGTGGGGAAGGGGTTTCAGTATGTGGGGAAGGGTTTCACTGAGTGCACAAGGGGTTTCAGTGTTTGGGGAAGGGGTTTCAGTCTGTGGTGAAGGTGTTTCAGTGTTTGGGGATGTGTTTCAGTGTGTGGGGAAGGCGTTTCAGTGTGTGGGGATGTGTTTCAGTTTGTGGGGAAGGGGTTTCAGTGTGTGGGGATGTGTTTCAGTGTGTGGGGAAGGGGTTGCAGTGTGTGGGGAAGGTGTTTCAGTGTGTGTTGAAGGGGTTTCAGTGTGTTGGGAGGCGTTTCAGTGTGTGGGGAAAGTGTTTCAGTGTGTGCGGAAGGGGTTTCAGTTTCTGCGGAAGGTGTTTCAGTGTGTGGGGAATGGGTTTCAGTGTGTCGGGATGGTGTTTCATTGTGTGCGGAAGGGGTTTCAGTGAGTGGGGAAGGGGATTCTGTGTGTGGGGAAGGTGTTTCATTGTTTGGGGAAAGTGTTTCATTGTGTGTGGAAGGGTATTCAGTGTGTGGGGAAGGGGTTTCAGTGTGTGCGGAAGGTGTTTCAGTGTGTTGGGAAGGTGTTACAGTGTGTGGGGAAGGGGTTTCAGTATGTGGGGTAGGGGTTTCTGTATGTGGGGAAGGGTTTCAGTGTGTGGGGCAGGCTTTCAGTGTGTGGGGAAGGTGTTTCAGTGTGTGGGGAAGGGTTCTCAGTGTGTGGGGAAGGGTTTCAGTGTGTGGGGAAGTGGTTTCAGTGTGTGGGGAAGGGTTACAGTGTGTGGGGACGGGGTTTCAGTGTGTGGGGATGGGGTTTCAGTATGTGGGGAAGTGTTTCAGTGTTTGCGGAAGGGGTTTCAGTGAGTGAGGAAGGGTTTCAGTGTGTGGGGAATGTGTTACAGTGTGTGCCGAAGTGGTTTCAGTGTGTGGGGAAGTTGTTTCAGTGTGAGCGAAAGGGGTTTCAGTGTGTGGGGAAGGGTTTCACTGAGTGCGGAAGGGGTATCAGTGTGTGGGGATGTGTTTCAGTGTGTGGGGAAGGTGTTTCAGTGTGTGGGGAAGGGGTTTCAGTGAGTGGGGAAGGGTATCAGTGTGTGGGGATGTGTTTCAGTGTATGAAGAAGGGGTTTCAGTGTGTGGGGATGGGGTTTCAGTGTGTGGGGAAGGGGTTTCAGTATGTGGGGAAGGGTTTCACTGAGTGCGGAAGGGGTATCAGTGTGTGGGGATGTGTTTCAGTGTGTGGGGAAGGTGTTTCAGTGTGTGGGGAAGGTGTTTCAGTGTGTGGGGAAGGGGTTTCAGTGAGTGGGGAAGGGGTATCAGTGTGTGGGGAAGGTGTTTCAGTTTGTGGGGATGTGTTTCAGTTTTTGGGGAAGGGGTTTCTGTGCGTGGGGAAGGGTTTCACTGTGTGTGGAAGGGGCTTCAGTGTTTGGGGAAGGGGTTTTAGTGTCTGCGGAAGGGGTTTCAGTGTGTGCGGAAGGTGTTTCAGTGTGTGGGGAAGGGGTTTCAGTGTGTGGGGAAGGTGTTTCATTGTGTGCGGAAGGAGTTTCAGTTTGTGGGGAAGGGGATTCAGTGTGTGGGGAAGGTGTTTCATTGTGTGGGGAAGGTGTTTCATTGTGTGCGGAAGGGTATTCAGTGTGTGGGGAAGGGGTTTCAGTGTGTGGGGAGGGGGTTTCAGTGTGTGGGGAAGGGTTTAACTGTGCGCGGAAGGGGTTTCAGTGTGTGGGGAATTTGTTTCAGTGTGTGGGGAAGGGGTTTCAGTATGTGGGGAAGGGGTTTCAGTGTGTGGGGAGGGGTTTCAGTGAGTGGGGAAGGGGGTCAGTGTGTGGGGAAGGGGTTTCAGTGTGTGGGGAAGGGGTTTCAGTGTGTGGGGAAGTGTTTCAGTGTGTGGGGAAGAATTACACTGTCTGGGGACGGGGTTTCAGTGTGTGGGAAAGGGGTTTCCGTGTGTGGGGAAGGGTTTCAGTGTGTGCGGAAGAGGTTCAGTGTGTGGGGAAGGGTTTCAGTGTGTGGGGAAGATGTTTCAGTGTGTGGGGAAGGGGTTTCAGTCTGTGGGGAAGGGTTTCACTGAGTGCAGAAGGGGTTTCAGTGTTTGGGGAAGGGGTTTCAGTCTGTGGTGAAGGTGTTTCAGTGTGTGGGGATGTGTTTCAGTGTGTGGGGAAGGCGTTTCAGTGTGTGGGGATGTGTTTCAGTTTGTGGGGAAGGGGTTTCAGTGTGTGGGGATGTGTTTCAGTGTGTGGGGAAGGTGTTGCAGTGTGTGCGGAAGGTGTTTCAGTGTGTGTTGAAGGGGTTTCAGTGTGTTGGGAGGCGTTTCAGTGTGTGGGAATGTGTTTCAGTGTGTGGGGAAAGTGTTTCAGTGTGTGCGGAAGGGGTTTCAGTTTCTGCGGAAGGTGTTTCAGTGTGTGAGGAAGGGGTTTCAGTGTGTCGGGAAGGTGTTTCATTGTGTGCGTAAGGGGTTTCAGTGAGTGGGGAAGGGGATTCTGTGTGTGGGGAAGGTGTTTCATTGTGTGGGGAAAGTGTTTCATTGTGTGTGGAAGGGTATTCAGTGTGTGGGGAAGGGGTTTCAGTGTGTGCGGAAGGGGTTTCAGTGTGTTGGGAACGTGTTACAGTGTGTGGGGAAGGGGTTTGAGTATGTGGGGTAGGTGTTTCTGTGTGTGGGGAAGGGTTTCAGTGTGTGGGGCAGGCTTTCAGTGTGTGGGGAAGGTGTTTCAGTGTGTGGGGAAGGGTTCTCAGTGTGTGGGGAAGGGTTTCAGTGTGTGGGGAAGTGGTTTCAGTGTGTGGGAAAGGGTTACAGTGTGTGGGGACGGGGTTTCCGTGTGTGGGGATGGGGTTTCAGTATGTGGGGAAGGGTTTCAGTGTTTGCGGAAGGGTTTCAGTGAGTGAGGAAGGGTTTCAGTGTGTGGGGAATGTGTTACAGAGTGCCGAAGTGGTTTCAGTGTGTGGGGAAGTTGTTTCAGTATGAGCGAAAGGGGTTTCAGTGTGTGGGGAAGGGTTTCACTGAGTGCGGAAGGGGTATCAGTGTGTGGGGATGTGTTTCAGTGTCTGGGGAAGGTGTTTCAGTGTGTGGGGAAGGGGTTTCAGTGTGTGGGGAAGGGGTTTCAGCGAGTGGGGAAGGGGTATCAGTGTGTGGGGATGTGTTTCAGTGCATGAAGAAGGGGTTTCAGTGTGTGGGGATGTGTTTCAGTGTGTGGGGAAGGGGTTTCAGTGTGTGGGGAATGGGTTTCAGTGAGTGGGGAAGGGGTATCAGTGTGTGTGGATGTGTTTCAGTGTATGAAGAAGTGGTTTCAGTGTGTGGGGATGGGGTTTCAGTGTGTGTGGAAGGTTTTCACTGTGTGCGGAAGGGGTTTCAGTGTGTGGGGATGTGTTTCAGTGTGTGCAGAAGGGGTTTCAGTGTGTGGGGAAGGGGTTTCAGTGTGTGGGGAAGGTGTTTCAGTGTGTGCGGAAGGGGTTTCAGTGTGTGCGGTAGAGGTTTCAGTGAGTGGGGAAGGCGTTTCAGTTTGTGGAGAAGGTGTTTCAGTGTATGTGGAAGGGGTTTCAGTCTGTGGGGATGGGGTTTCAGTGTGTGGGGATGTGTTTCAGTGTATGGGGAAGGGGTTTCAGTGTGTGGGGAGGGGTTTCACTCTGTGTGGAAGGGGTTTCAGTGTGTGGGGAATGTGTTTCAGTGTGTGGAGAAGGTGTTTCAGTGTGTGGGATGGGGTTTCAGTGTGTGGGGATGTGTTTCAGTGTGTGGGGAAGGTGTTTCACTGTGTGGGGATGTGATTCAGTGTGTGGGGAAGGTATTTCAGTATGTCGGGAAGGGTTTCACTGTGTGGGGAAGGTGTTTCAGTGTGTGCGGAAGGGGTTTCAGTGTGAGCGGAAGGCTTTTCAGTGTGTGGGGAATGGGTTTCAGTATGTGGGGAAGGGGTTTCAGTGTGGTGGGAATGTGTTTCAGTGTGTGGGGAAGCGGTTTCAGTGTGTGGGGAAGGTATTTCAGAGTGTGGGAATGTGTTTCAGTGTTTGGGGAAGGGGTTTCAGTGTGTGGGGAACGGTTTCACTGTGTGCGGAGGGGTTTCAGTGTGTGGGGAAGGGGTTTCAGTGTGTGGGGAAGGGTTTCAGTGTGTGGGGACGGTGTGTCAGTGTGTGGGGAAGGGGTTTCAGTATGTGGGGAAGGGTTTCAGTGTTGGCGGAAGGGGTTTCAGTGTTGGCGGAAGGGTTTCAATATGTGGGGAATGTGTAACAGTGAATGCGGAAGGGGTTTCAGTGTGTGGGGAAGGTGTTTCAGTGTGTGCGGAAGGGGTTTCAGTGTGTGGGGAAGGGTTTCAGTGTGTGGGGAAGGGTTTCAGTGTGTGGGGAAGGTGTTTCGGTGTGTGGGGAAGGGGTTTCAGTATGTGGGGAAGGGTTTCACTGAGTACGGAAGGGGTTTCAGTGTTTGGGCAATGGGTTTCTGTGTGTAGGGAAGGGGTTTCAGTGGGAGTGGAAGGGGTTTCAGTGTGTGGGGAAGGTGTTTCAGTGTGTGGGGAAGGGTTTCACTTTGTGGGGAAGGGTTTTCAGTGTTTGGGGATGGTGGTTCATTGTTTGGGGAAGGGGTTTCAGAGTGTGGGTAATGGTTTCAGTGCGTGGGGAAGGGGTTTCAGTGAGTGGGGAAGGGGTTTCATTGTGTGGGGAATTATTTCAGTGTGTGGGGAAGGGTTTTCAGTGTGTGGGGAAGGGGTCTCAGTGTGTGGGGAAGGGGTTTCAGTGTGTGGGGATGTGTTTCAGTGTGTGCGGAAGGGGTTTCAGTGTGTGGGGATGTGTTTCAGTTTGTGGGGAAGGGGTTTCAGTGTGTGGGGATGTGTTTCAGTGTGTGGGGAAGGGGTTTCAGTGTGTGCGGAAGGTGTTACAGTGTGTGTGGAAGGGGTTTCAGTGTGTGGGGAAGGTGTTTCAGTTTGTGGGGAAGGGGTTTCAGTGTGTGGGGAAGGTTTTTCAGTGTGTGCGGAAGTGGTTTCAGTTTCTGCGGAAGGTGTTTCAGTGTGTGGGGAAGGGGTTTCAGAGTGTGCGGAAGGGGTTTTAGTGTGTGCGGTAGAGGTTTCATTGTGTGGGGAAGGAGTTTCAGTTTGTGGGGAAGGTGTTTCAGTGTGTGCGGAAGTGGTTTCAGTGTGTGGGGATGGGGTTTCAGTGTGTGGGGATGTGTTTCAGTGTATGGTGAAGGTGTTTCAGTGTGTGGGGAGGGGTTTCACTGTGTGCTGAAGGGGTTTCAGTGTGTGGGGAAGGTGTTTCAGTGTGTGCGGAAGGTGTTTCAGTGTGTGGGAAGGGGTTTCAGTGAGTGGGGATGTGTTTCACTGTGTGGGGAAGGTGTTTCAGTGTGTGGGGATGTGATTCAGTGTGTGGGGAAGGTATTTCAGTGTGTGGGGAAGGTGTTTCTGTGTGTGGGGATGTGTTTCAGTGTGTGGGGAAGGGTTTCAGTGTGTGGGGATGGGTTTCAGTGTGTGGGGATGGGTTTCAGTGTGTGCGGAAGGGGTTTCAGTGTGTGGGGAAGGTGTTTCTGTGTGTGGGGATGTGTTTCAGTGTGTGGGGAAGGGGTTTCAGTGTGTGGGGATGGGTTTCAGTGTGTGGGGATGGGTTTCAGTGTGTGCGGAAGGGGTTTCAGTGTGTGGGGAAGGTGTTTCAGTGTGTCGGGAAGGGTTTCAGTGAGTGGGGAAGGGGTTTCAGTGTTAGGGGAAGGTGTTTCATTGTGTGGGGAAGGGGTTTCAGAGTGTGGGTAATGGTTTCAGTGTGTGGGAAAGGGGTTTCAGTGAGAGGGGAAGGGGTTTCAGAGTGTGGGGAAGGGTTTCAGTGTGTGGGGAAGGGTTTTCAGTGTGTGGGGAAGGGGTTTCAATGTGTGGGGAAGGGGTTTCAGTGTGTGGGAATGTGATTCAGTGTGTGGAGAAGGGGTTTCAGTGTGTGGGGAATGGGTTTCCGTGTGGGGGGAAGGGTTTCACTGTGTGCGGAAGGGGTTTCAGTGTGTGGGGAAGGGGTTTCAGTGTGTGGGGAAGGTGTTTCAGTGTGTGCGGAAGGGGTTTCAGTGTGTGGGGAGGGGGTTTCAGTGTGTGGGGAAAGTGTTTCAGTGTGTGTCGAAGGGGTTTCAGTGTTTGGGGAAGGGGTTTCAGTGTCTGCGGAAGGGGTTCCAGTGTGTGCGGAAGGTGTTTCAGTGTGTGGGGAAGGGGTTTCAGTGTGTGGGGAAGGTGTTTCATTGTGTGCGGAAGGAGTTTCAGTTTGTGGGGAAGGGGATTCAGTGTGTGGGGAAGGTGTTTCATTGTGTGGGGAAGGTGTTTCATTGTGTGCGGAAGGGTATTCAGTGTGTGGGGAAGGGGTTTCAGTGTGTGGGGAGAGGGTGTCAGTGTGTGGGGAAGGGTTTAACTGTGCGCGGAAGGGGTTTCAGTGTTTGGGGAAGGGTTTCAGTGTGTGGGGAAGGGTTTTCAGTGTGTGGGGAAGGGGTTTCAGTGTGTGGGGAAGGGGTTTCAGTGTGTGGGAATGTGATTCAGTGTGTGGAGAAGGGGTTTCAGTGTGTGGGGAAGGGGTTTCCGTGTGGGGGGAAGGGTTTCACTGTGTGCGGAAGGGGTTTCAGTGTGTGGGGAAGGGGTTTCAGTGTGTGGGGAAGGTGTTTCAGTGTGTGCGGAAGGGGTTTCAGAGTGTGTGGAAGGGGTTTCAGTGTGTGGGGAAGGTGTTTCAGTGTGTGTGGAAGGGGTTTCAGTGTGTGCGGTAGAGGTTTCAGTGTGTGGGGAAGGGGTTTCAGTGTGTGGGGATGGGGTTTCAGTGTTTGGGGATGTGTTTCAGTGTGTGCGGAAGGGGTTGCAGTGTGTGGGGAAGGGGTTTCAGTGTGTGGGGAGGGGTTTCACTGTGTGCGGAAGGGGTTTCAGTGTGTGGGGAAGGAGTTTCAGTTTGTGGGGAAGGTGTTTCAGTGTGTGGGAAGGGGTTTCAGTGTGTGGGTATGTGTTTCAGTGTTTGGGGAAGGGGTTTCAGTGTGTGGGCATGTGTTTCAGTGTGTGGGGAAGGTATTTCAGTGTGTGGGGAAGGGTTTCACTGTTTGGGGATGGTGTTTCAGTGTGTGAAGAAGGGGTTTCAGTGTGTGCGGAAGGCATTTCAGTGTGTGGGGAATGGGTTTCAGTTTGTGGGGAAGGGGTTTCACTGTCTGGGCAATGTGTTTCAGTGTGTATTGAAGGGGTATAAGTGTGTAGGGAAGGTGTTTCAGTGTGTGGGGATGTGTTTCAGTGTTTAGGGAAGGGGTTTCATTGCGTGGGGAAGGGTTTCACTGTGTGCAGAAGGGGTTTCAGTGTGTGAGGAGGGGGTTTCAGTGTGTGGGGAAAGTGTTTCAGTGTGTGTCGAAGGGGTTTCAGTGTTTGGGGAAGGGGTTTCAGTGTCTGCGGAAGGGGTTCCAGTGTGTGCGGAAGGTGTTTCAGTGTGTGAGGAAGGGGTTTCAGTGTGTGGGGAAGGTGTTTCATTGTGTGCGGAAGGAGTTTCAGTTTGTGGGGAAGGGGATTCAGTGTGTGGTGAAGGTGTTTCATTGTGTGGGGAAGGTGTTTCATTGTGTGCGGAAGGGTATTCAGTGTGTGGGGAAGGGGTTTCAGTGTGTGGGGAGAGGGTGTCAGTGTGTGGGGAAGGGTATAACTGTGCGCAGAGGGGGTTTCAGTGTTTGGGGAAGTTGTTTCAGTGTGTGGGGACGGGGTTTCAGTATGTGGGGAAGGGGTTTCAGTGTGTGGGGAAGGGTTTCAGTGAGTGGGGAAGGGGGTCAGTGTGTGGGGAAGGGGTTTCTGTGTGTGCGGAAGGGGTTTCAGTGTGTGGGGAAGGGGCTTCAGTGTGTGGGGAAGAGTTTCAGTGTGTGGGGAAGAATTACAGTGTCTGGGGACGGGGTTTCAGTGTGTGGGAAAGGGGTTTCCGTGTGTGGGGAAGGGTTTCAGTGTGTGCGGAAGTGGTTCAGTGTGTGGGGAAGGGTTTCACTGAGTGTGGAAGGTGTTTCAGTGTGTGGGAAAGGGGTTTCAGTATGTGGGGAAGGGTTTCACTGAGTGCACAAGGGGTTTCATTGTTTGGGGAAGGGGTTTCGGTCTGTGGTGAAGGTGTTTCAGTGTGTGGGGATGTGTTTCAGTGTGTGGGGAAGGCGTTTCTCTGTGTGGGGATGTGTTTCAGTTTGTGGGGAAGGGGTTTCAGTGTGTGGGGATGTGTTTCAGTGTGTGGGGAAGGGGTTGCAGTGTGTGGGGAAGGTGTTTCAGTGTGTGTTGAAGGTGTTTCAGTGTGTGGGGAGGCGTTTCAGTTTGTGGGGATGTGTTTCAGTGTGTGGGGAAAGTGTTTCAGTGTGTGGGGAAGGGGTTTCAGTGTGTCGGGAAGGTGTTTCATTGTGTGCGGAAGGGGTTTCAGTGTGTGCGGAAGGGGATTCTGTGTGTGGGGAAGGTGTTTCATTGTGTGGGGAAAGTGTTTCATTGTGTGTGGAAGGGTATTCAGTGTGTGGGGAAAGTGTTTCAGTGTGTGCGGAAGGGGTATCAGTGTGTTGGGAATGTGTTACAGTGTGTGGGGAAGGGGTTTCAGTATGTGGGGTAGGGGTTTCTGTGTGTGGGGAAGGGTTTCAGTGTGTGGGGCAGGCTTTCAGTGTGTGGGGAAGGTGTTTCAGTGTGTGGGGAAGGGTATTCAGTGTGTGGGGATGGGGTTTCAGTGTGTGCGGAAGGGGTTTCAGTGTGTTGGGAAGGTGTTACAGTGTGTGGGGAAGGGGTTTCAGTATGTGGGGTAGGGGTTTCTGTGTGTGGGGAAGGGTTTCAGTGTGTGGGGCAGGCTTTCAGTGTGTGGGGAAGGTGTTTCAGTGTGTGGGGAAGGGTTCACAGAGTGTGGGGAAGGGTTTCAGTGTGTGGGGAAGGGGTTTCAGTATGTGGGGAAGGGTTACAGTGTGTGGGGACGGGGTTTAAGTGTGTGGGGATGGGTTTCAGTGTTTGCGGAAGGGGTTTCAGTGATTGACGAAGGGTTTCAGTGTGTGGGGAATGTGTTTCAGTGTGTGCGAAAGGGGTTTCAGTGTGTGGGGAAGGGTTTCAGTGTGTGGGGAAGGGTTTCAGTGTGTGGGGAAGGTGTTTCAGTGTGTGGGGAAGGGGTTTCAGTATGTGGGGAATGGTTTCACTGAGTGCGGAAGGGGTATCAGTGTGTGGGGATTTGTTTCAGTGTGTGGGGAAGGTGTTTCAGTGTGTGGGAAAGGGGTTACAGTGTGTGGGGAAGGGGTTTCAGTGTGTGGGGAAGGGGTATCAGTGTGTGGGGATGTGTTTCAGTGTATGAAGAAGGGGTTTCAGTGTGTGGGGATGGGGTTTCAGTGTGTGTGGAAGGTTTTCACTCTGTGCGGAAGGGGTTTCAGTGTGTGGGGAAGGGGTTTCAGTGTGTGGGAAAGGTGTTTCAGTGTGTGCAGAAGGGGTTTCACTGTGTGGGGAAGGGGTTTCAGTGTGTGGGGAAGGTGTTTCAGTGTGTGCGGAAGGGGTTTCAGTGTGTGCGGAAGGGGTTTCAGTGTGTGCGGTAGATGTTTCAGTGTGTGGGGAAGGAGTTTCAGTTTGTGGGGAAGGTGTTTCAGTGTGTGTGGAAGGGGTATCAGTCTGTGGGGATGGGGTTTCAGTGTGTGGGGATGTGTTTCAGTGTATGGGGAAGGGGTTTCAGAGTGTGGGGAGGTGTTTCACTCTGTGTGGAAGGGGTTTCAGTGTGTGGGGAAGGTGATTCAGTGTGTGGAGAAGGTGTTTCAGTGTGTGGGATGGGGTTTCAGTGTGTGGGGATGTGTTTCAGTGTGTGGGGAAGGTGTTTCACTGTGTGAGGATGTGATTCAGTGTGTGGGGAAGGTTTTTCAGTGTGTGGGGAAGGGTTTCACTGTGTGGGGAAGGTGTTTCAGTATGTGCGGAAGGGGTATCAGTGTGAGCGGAAGGCTTTTCAGTGTGTGGGGAATGGGCTTCAGTATGTGGGGAAGGGGTTTCAGTATGTGGGAAATGTGTTTCAGTGTGTGAGGAAGCGGTTTCAGTGTTTGGGGAAGGTGTTTCAGAGTGTGGGAATATGTTTCAGTGTTTGGGGAAACGGTTTCAGTGTGTGGGGAACGGTTTCACTGTGTGCGGAAGGGGTTTCAGTGTGTGGGGAAGGGGTTTCAGTGTGTGGGGAAGGGTTTCAGTGTGTCGGGAAGGTGTTTTATTGTGTGCGGAAGGGGTTTCAGTGTGTGGGGAAGGGGATTCAGTGTGTGGGGAAGGTGTTTCATTGTGTGGGGAAAGTGTTTCATTGTGTGTGGAAGGGTATTCAGTGTGTGGGGAAGGGGTTTCAGTGTGTGCGGAAGGGGTTTCAGTGTGTTGGGAAGGTGTTACAGTGTGTGGGGAAGAGGTTTCAGAATGTGGGGTAGGGGTTTCTGTATGTGGGGAAGGGTTTCAGTGTGTGGGGCAGGCTTTCAGTGTGTGGGGAAGGTGTTTCAGTGTGTGGGGAAGGGTATTCAGTGTGTGGGGAAGGTGTTTCAGTGTGTGCGGAAGGGGTTTCAGTGTGTTGGGAAGGTGTTACAGTGTGTGGGGAAGGGGTTTCAGTATGTGGGGTAGGGGTTTCTGTGTGTGGGGAAGGGTTTCAGTGTGTGGGGCAGGCTTTCAGTGTGTGGGGAAGGTGTTTCAGTGTGTGGGGAAGGGTTCTCAGGGTGTGGGGAAGTGTTTCAGTGTGTGGGGAAGGGGTTTCAGTGTGTGGGGAAGGGTTACAGTGTGTGGGGACGGGGTTTCAGTGTGTGGGGATGGGGTTTCAGTATGTGGGGAAGGGTTTCAGTGTTTGCGGAAGGGGTTTCAGTGAGTGAGGAAGGGTTTCAGTATGTGGGGAATGTGTTACAGTGTGTGCGAAAGGGGTTTCAGTGTGTGGGGAAGGGTTTCAGTGTGTGGGGAAGGGTTTCAGTGTGTGAGGAAGGTGTTTCAGTGTGTGGGGAAGGGGTTTCAGTATGTGGGGAAGGGTTTCACTGAGTGCGGATGGGGTATCAGTGTGTGGGGATTTGTTTCAGTGTGTGGGGAAGGTGTTTCAGTGTGTGGGGAAGGGGTTACAGTGTGTGGGGATGGGGTTTCAGTGTGTGGGGAAGGGGTATCAGTGTGTGGGGATGTGTTTCAGTGTATGAAGAAGTGGTTTCAGTGTGTGGGGATGGGGTTTCAGTGTGTGTGGAAGGTTTTCACTCTGTGCGGAAGGGGTTTCAGTGTGTGGGGAAGTGGTTTCAGTGTGTGGGAAAGGTGTTTCAGTCTGTGCAGAAGGGGTTTCAGTGTGTGGGGAAGGGGTTTCAGTGTGTGGGGAAGGTGTTTCAGTGTGTGCGGAAGGGGTTTCAGTGTGTGCGGTAGAGGTTTCAGTGTGTGGGGAAGGAGTTTCAGTTTGTGGGGAAGGTGTTTCAGTGTGTGTGGAAGGGGTTTCAGTCTGTTGGGATGGGGTTTCAGTGTGTGGGGATGTGTTTCAGTGTATGGGGAAGGGGTTTCAGAGTGTGGGGAGGGGTTTCACTCTGTGTGGAAGGGGTTTCAGTGTGTGGGGAAGGTGTTTCAGTGTGTGGAGAAGGTGTTTCAGTGTGTGGGATCGGGTTTCAGTGTGTGGGGATGTGTTTCAGTGTGTGGGGAAGGTGTTTCACTGTGTGGGGATGTGATTCAGTGTGTGGGGAAGGTATTTCAGTGTGTGGGGAAGGGTTTCACTGTGTGGGGAAGGTGTTTCAGTGTGTGCGGAAGGGGTTTCAGTGTGAGCGGAAGGCTTTTCAGTGTGTGGGGAATGGATTTCAGTATGTGGGGAAGGGGTTTCAGTATGTGGGAAATGTGTTTCAGTGTGTGAGGAAGCGGTTTCAGTGTTTGGGGAAGGTGTTTCAGTGTGTGGGGAAGGGGTTACAGTGTGTGGGGATGGGGTTTCAGTGTGTGGGGAAGGGGTATCAGTGTGTGGGGATGTGTTTCAGTGTATGAAGAAGTGGTTTCAGTGTGTGGGGATGGGGTTTCAGTGTGTGTGGAAGGTTTTCACTCTGTGCGGAAGGGGTTTCAGTGTGTGGGGAAGTGGTTTCAGTGTGTGGGAAAGGTGTTTCAGTCTGTGCAGAAGGGGTTTCAGTGTGTGGGGAAGGGGTTTCAGTGTGTGGGGAAGGTGTTTCAGTGTGTGCGGAAGGGGTTTCAGTGTGTGCGGTAGAGGTTTCAGTGTGTGGGGAAGGAGTTTCAGTTTGTGGGGAAGGTGTTTCAGTGTGTGTGGAAGGGGTTTCAGTCTGTTGGGATGGGGTTTCAGTGTGTGGGGATGTGTTTCAGTGTATGGGGAAGGGGTTTCAGAGTGTGGGGAGGGGTTTCACTCTGTGTGGAAGGGGTTTCAGTGTGTGGGGAAGGTGTTTCAGTGTGTGGAGAAGGTGTTTCAGTGTGTGGGATCGGGTTTCAGTGTGTGGGGATGTGTTTCAGTGTGTGGGGAAGGTGTTTCACTGTGTGGGGATGTGATTCAGTGTGTGGGGAAGGTATTTCAGTGTGTGGGGAAGGGTTTCACTGTGTGGGGAAGGTGTTTCAGTGTGTGCGGAAGGGGTTTCAGTGTGAGCGGAAGGCTTTTCAGTGTGTGGGGAATGGATTTCAGTATGTGGGGAAGGGGTTTCAGTATGTGGGAAATGTGTTTCAGTGTGTGAGGAAGCGGTTTCAGTGTTTGGGGAAGGTGTTTCAGAGTGTGGGAATGTGTTTCAGTGTTTGGGGAAACGGTTTCAGTGTGTGGGGAACGGTTTCACTGTGTGCGGAAGGGGTTTCAGTGTGTGGGGAAGGGGTTTCAGTGTGTGGGGAAGGGTTTCAGTGTGTCGGGAAGGTGTTTCATTGTGAGCGGAAGGGGTTTCAATGTGTGGGGAAGGGGATTCAGTGTGTGGGTATGGTGTTTCATTGTGTGGGGAAAGTGTTTCATTGTGTGTGGAAGGGTATTCAGTTTGTGGGGAAGGGGTTTCAGTGTGTGCGGAAGGGGTTTCAGTGTGTTGGGAAGGTGTTACAGTGTGTGGGGAAGAGGTTTCAGAATGTGGGGTAGGGGTTTCTGTATGTGGGGAAGGGTTTCAGTGTGTGGGGCAGGCTTTCAGTGTGTGGGGAAGGTGTTTCAGTGTGTGGGGAAGGGTATTCAGTGTGTGGGGATGGTGTTTCAGTGCGTGCGGAAGGGGTTTCAGTGTGTTGGGAAGGTGTTACAGTGTGTGGGGAAGGGGTTTCAGTATGTGGGGTAGGGGTTTCTGTGTGTGGGGAAGTGTTTCAGTGTGTGGGGCAGGCTTTCAGTGTGTGGGGAAGGTGTTTCAGTGTGTGGGGAAGGGTTCTCAGGGTGTGGGGAAGGGTTTCAGTGTGTGGGGAAGGGGTTTCAGTGTGTGGGGAAGGGTTACAGTGTGTGGGGACGGGGTTTCAGTGTGTGGGGATGGGGTTTCAGTATGTGGGGAAGGGTTTCAGTGTTTGCGGAAGGGGTTTCAGTGAGTGAGGAAGGGTTTCAGTGTGTGGGGAATGTGTTACAGTGTGTGCAAAAGGGGTTTCAGTGTGTGGGGAACGGTTTCAGTGTGTGGGGAAGGTGTTTCAGTGTGTGGGGAAGGGGTTTCAGTATGTGGGGAAGGGTTTCACTGAGTGCGGAAGGGGTATCAGTGTGTGGGGATTTGTTTCAGTGTGTGGGGAAGGTGTTTCAGTGAGTTGGGAAGGGGTTACAGTGTGTGGGGAAGGGGTTTCAGTGTGTGGGGAAGGGGTATCAGTGTGTGGGGATGTGTTTCAGTGTATGAAGAAGGGGTTTCAGTGTGTGGGGATGGGGTTTCAGTGTGTGTGGAAGGTTTTCACTCTGTGCGGAAGGGGTTTCAGTGTGTGGGGAAGTGGTTTCAGTGTGTGGGAAAGGTGTTTCAGTGTGTGCAGAAGGGGTTTCAGTGTGTGGGGAAGGGGTTTCAGTGTGTGGGGAAGGTGTTTCAGTGTGTGCGGAAGGGGTTTCAGTGTGTGGGGAAGGGTTTCAGTGTGTCGGGAAGGTGTTTCATTGTGTGCGGAAGGGGTTTCAGTGTGTGGGGAAGGGGATTCAGTGTGTGGGGAAGGTGTTTCATTGTGTGGGGAAAGTGTTTCATTGTGTGTGGAAGGGTATTCAGTATGTGGGGAAGGGGTTTCAGTGTGTGCGGAAGGGGTTTCAGTGTGTTGGGAAGGTGTTACAGTGTGTGGGGAAGAGGTTTCAGAATGTGGGGTAGGGGTTTCTGTATGTGGGGAAGGGTTTCAGTGTGTGGGGCAGGCTTTCAGTGTGTGGGGAAGGTGTTTCAGTGTGTGGGGAAGGGTATTCAGTGTGTGGGGAAGGTGTTTCAGTGTGTGCGGAAGGGGTTTCAGTGTGTTGGGAAGGTGTTACAGTGTGTGGGGAAGGGGTTTCAGTATGTGGGGTAGGGGTTTCTGTGTGTGGGGAAGGGTTTCAGTGTGTGGGGCAGGCTTTCAGTGTGTGGGGAAGGTGTTTCAGTGTGTGGGGAAGGGTTCTCAGGGTGTGGGGAAGTGTTTCAGTGTGTGGGGAAGGGGTTTCAGTGTGTGGGGAAGGGTTACAGTGTGTGGGGACGGGGTTTCAGTGTGTGGGGATGGGGTTTCAGTATGTGGGGAAGGGTTTCAGTGTTTGCGGAAGGGGTTTCAGTGAGTGAGGAAGGGTTTCAGTATGTGGGGAATGTGTTACAGTGTGTGCGAAAGGGGTTTCAGTGTGTGGGGAAGGGTTTCAGTGTGTGGGGAAGGGTTTCAGTGTGTGAGGAAGGTGTTTCAGTGTGTGGGGAAGGGGTTTCAGTATGTGGGGAAGGGTTTCACTGAGTGCGGATGGGGTATCAGTGTGTGGGGATTTGTTTCAGTGTGTGGGGAAGGTGTTTCAGTGTGTGGGGAATGTGTTACAGTGTGTGCGAAAGGGGTTTCAGTGTGTGGGGAAGGGTTTCAGTGTGTGGGGAAGGGTTTCAGTGTGTGAGGAAGGTGTTTCAGTGTGTGGGGAAGGGGTTTCAGTATGTGGGGAAGGGTTTCACTGAGTGCGGATGGGGTATCAGTGTGTGGGGATTTGTTTCAGTGTGTGGGGAAGGTGTTTCAGTGTGTGGGGAAGGGGTTACAGTGTGTGGGGATGGGGTTTCAGTGTGTGGGGAAGGGGTATCAGTGTGTGGGGATGTGTTTCAGTGTATGAAGAAGTGGTTTCAGTGTGTGGGGATGGGGTTTCAGTGTGTGTGGAAGGTTTTCACTCTGTGCGGAATGGGTTTCAGTGTGTGGGGAAGTGGTTTCAGTGTGTGGGAAAGGTGTTTCAGTCTGTGCAGAAGGGGTTTCAGTGTGTGGGGAAGGGGTTTCAGTGTGTGGGGAAGGTGTTTCAGTGTGTGCGGAAGGGGTTTCAGTGTGTGCGGTAGAGGTTTCAGTGTGTGGGGAAGGAGTTTCAGTTTGTGGGGAAGGTGTTTCAGTGTGTGTGGAAGGGGTTTCAGTCTGTTGGGATGGGGTTTCAGTGTGTGGGGATGTGTTTCAGTGTATGGGGAAGGGGTTTCAGAGTGTGGGGAGGGGTTTCACTCTGTGTGGAAGGGGTTTCAGTGTGTGGGGAAGGTGTTTCAGTGTGTGGAGAAGGTGTTTCAGTGTGTGGGATCGGGTTTCAGTGTGTGGGGATGTGTTTCAGTGTGTGGGGAAGGTGTTTCACTGTGTGGGGATGTGATTCAGTGTGTGGGGAAGGTATTTCAGTGTGTGGGGAAGGGTTTCACTGTGTGGGGAAGGTGTTTCAGTGTGTGCGGAAGGGGTTTCAGTGTGAGCGGAAGGCTTTTCAGTGTGTGGGGAATGGATTTCAGTATGTGGGGAAGGGGTTTCAGTATGTGGGAAATGTGTTTCAGTGTGTGAGGAAGCGGTTTCAGTGTTTGGGGAAGGTGTTTCAGAGTGTGGGAATGTGTTTCAGTGTTTGGGGAAACGGTTTCAGTGTGTGGGGAACGGTTTCACTGTGTGCGGAAGGGGTTTCAGTGTGTGGGGAAGGGGTTTCAGTGTGTGGGGAAGGGTTTCAGTGTGTCGGGAAGGTGTTTCATTGTGAGCGGAAGGGGTTTCAATGTGTGGGGAAGGGGATTCAGTGTGTGGGTATGGTGTTTCATTGTGTGGGGAAAGTGTTTCATTGTGTGTGGAAGGGTATTCAGTTTGTGGGGAAGGGG
Source organism: Heterodontus francisci (assembly GCF_036365525.1). Lineage (NCBI taxonomy): Eukaryota > Metazoa > Chordata > Chondrichthyes > Heterodontiformes > Heterodontidae > Heterodontus > Heterodontus francisci. Next base: position 157,554,243 of record NC_090376.1, read on the forward strand.
TTTCAGTGTGTGCGGAAGGGGTTTCAGTGTGTTGGGAAGGTGTTACAGTGTGTGGGGAAGAGGTTTCAGAATGTGGGGTAGGGGTTTCTGTATGTGGGGAAGGGTTTCAGTGTGTGGGGCAGGCTTTCAGTGTGTGGGGAAGGTGTTTCAGTGTGTGGGGAAGGGTATTCAGTGTGTGGGGATGGTGTTTCAGTGCGTGCGGAAGGGGTTTCAGTGTGTTGGGAAGGTGTTACAGTGTGTGGGGAAGGGGTTTCAGTATGTGGGGTAGGGGTTTCTGTGTGTGGGGAAGTGTTTCAGTGTGTGGGGCAGGCTTTCAGTGTGTGGGGAAGGTGTTTCAGTGTGTGGGGAAGGGTTCTCAGGGTGTGGGGAAGGGTTTCAGTGTGTGGGGAAGGGGTTTCAGTGTGTGGGGAAGGGTTACAGTGTGTGGGGACGGGGTTTCAGTGTGTGGGGATGGGGTTTCAGTATGTGGGGAAGGGTTTCAGTGTTTGCGGAAGGGGTTTCAGTGAGTGAGGAAGGGTTTCAGTGTGTGGGGAATGTGTTACAGTGTGTGCAAAAGGGGTTTCAGTGTGTGGGGAACGGTTTCAGTGTGTGGGGAAGGTGTTTCAGTGTGTGGGGAAGGGGTTTCAGTATGTGGGGAAGGGTTTCACTGAGTGCGGAAGGGGTATCAGTGTGTGGGGATTTGTTTCAGTGTGTGGGGAAGGTGTTTCAGTGAGTTGGGAAGGGGTTACAGTGTGTGGGGAAGGGGTTTCAGTGTGTGGGGAAGGGGTATCAGTGTGTGGGGATGTGTTTCAGTGTATGAAGAAGGGGTTTCAGTGTGTGGGGATGGGGTTTCAGTGTGTGTGGAAGGTTTTCACTCTGTGCGGAAGGGGTTTCAGTGTGTGGGGAAGTGGTTTCAGTGTGTGGGAAAGGTGTTTCAGTGTGTGCAGAAGGGGTTTCAGTGTGTGGGGAAGGGGTTTCAGTGTGTGGGGAAGGTGTTTCAGTGTGTGCGGAAGGGGTTTCAGTGTGTTCGGTAGAGGTTTCAGTGTGTGGGGAAGGAGTTTCAGTTTGTGGGGAAGGTGTTTCAGTGTGTGTGGAAGGGGTTTCAGTCTGTTGGGATGGGGTTTCAGTGTGTGGGGATGTGTTTCAGTGTATGGGGAAGGGGTTTCAGAGTGTGGGGAGGGGTTTCACTCTGTGTGGAAGGGGTTTCAGTATGTGGGGAAGGTGTTTCAGTGTGTGGAGAAGGTGTTTCAGTGTGTGGGATCGGGTTTCAGTGTGTGGGGATGTGTTTCAGTGTGTGGGGAACGTGTTTCACTGTGTGGGGATGTGTTTCAGTGTGTGCGGAAGGGGTTTCAGTGTGAGCGGAAGGGTTTTCAGTTTGTGGGGAAGGGGTTTCAGTGTGTGCGGAAGGGGTTTCATTGTGTTGGGAAGGTGTTACAGTGTGTGGGGAAGAGGTTTCAGAATGTGGGGTAGGGGTTTCTGTATGTGGGGAAGGGTTTCAGTGTGTGGGGCAGGCTTTCAGTGTGTGGGGAAGGTGTTTCAGTGTGTGGGGAAGGGTATTCAGTGTGTGGGGAAGGTGTTTCAGTGCGTGCGGAAGGGGTTTCAGTGTGTTGGGAAGGTGTTACAGTGTGTGGGGAAGGGGTTTCAGTATGTGGGGTAGGGGTTTCTGTGTGTGGGGAAGTGTTTCAGTGTGTGGGGCAGGCTTTCAGTGTGTGGGGAAGGTGTTTCAGTGTGTGGGGAAGGGTTCTCAGGGTGTGGGGAAGGGTTTCAGTGTGTGGGGAAGGGGTTTCAGTGTGTGGGGAAGGGTTACAGTGTGTGGGGACGGGGTTTCAGTGTGTGGGGATGGGGTTTCAGTATGTGGGGAAGGGTTTCAGTGTTTGCGGAAGGGGTTTCAGTGAGTGAGGAAGGGTTTCAGTGTGTGGGGAATGTGTTACAGTGTGTGCAAAAGGGGTTTCAGTGTGTGGGGAACGGTTTCAGTGTGTGGGGAAGGGTTTCAGTGTGTGGGGAAGGTGTTTCAGTGTGTGGGGAAGGGGTTTCAGTATGTGGGGAAGGGTTTCACTGAGTGCGGAAGGGGTATCAGTGTGTGGGGATTTGTTTCAGTGTGTGGGGAAGGTGTTTCAGTGAGTTGGGAAGGGGTTACAGTGTGTGGGGAAGGGGTTTCAGTGTGTGGGGAAGGGGTATCAGTGTGTGGGGATGTGTTTCAGTGTATGAAGAAGGGGTTTCAGTGTGTGGGGATGGGGTTTCAGTGTGTGTGGAAGGTTTTCACTCTGTGCGGAAGGGGTTTCAGTGTGTGGGGAAGTGGTTTCAGTGTGTGGGAAAGGTGTTTCAGTGTGTGCAGAAGGGATTTCAGTGTGTGGGGAAGGGGTTTCAGTGTGTGGGGAAGGTGTTTCAGTGTGTGCGGAAGGGGTTTCAGTGTGTTCGGTAGAGGGTTCAGTGTGTGGGGAAGGAGTTTCAGTTTGTGGGGAAGGTGTTTCAGTGTGTGTGGAAGGGGTTTCAGTCTGTTGGGATGGGGTTTCAGTGTGTGGGGATGTGTTTCAGTGTATGGGGAAGGGGTTTCAGAGTGTGGGGAGGGGTTTCACTCTGTGTGGAAGGGGTTTCAGTATGTGGGGAAGGTGTTTCAGTGTGTGGAGAAGGTGTTTCAGTGTGTGGGATCGGGTTTCAGTGTGTGGGGATGTGTTTCAGTGTGTGGGGAAGGTGTTTCACTGTGTGGGGATGTGTTTCAGTGTGTGCGGAAGTGGTTTCAGTGTGAGCGGAAGGGTTTTCAGTGTGTGGGGAATGGGTTTCAGTATGTGGGGAAGGGGTTTCAGTGTGTGGGGAATGTGTTTCAGTGTGTGAGGAAGCGGTTTCAGTGTGTGGGGAAGGTGTTTCAGAGTGTGGGAATGTGTTTCAGTGTTTGGGGAAGCGGTTTCAGTGTGTGGGGGACGGTTTCACTGTGTGCGGAAGGGGTTTCAGTGTGTGGGGAAGGGGTTTCAGTGTGTGGGGAAGGGTTTCAGTGTGTGGGGACGGTGTGTCAGTGTGTGGGGAAGGGGTTTCAGTATGTGGGGAAGGGTTTCAGTGTTTGTGGAAGGGGTTTCAGTGTGTGGGGAAGGGTTTCAGTATGTGGGGAATGTGTAACAGTTTGTGCGGAAGGGGTTTCAGTGTGTGGGGAAGGTGTTTCAGTGTGTGCGGAAGGGGTTTCAGTGTGTGGGGAAGGGTTTCAGTGTGTGGGGAAGGGTTTCAGTGTGTGGAGAATGTGTTTCGGTGTGTGGGGAAGGGGTTTCAGTATGTGGGGAATGGTTTCACTGAGTGTGGAAGGGGTTTCAGTGTTTGGGCAATGGGTTTCTGTGTGTAGGGAAGGGGTTTCAGTGTGTGTGGAAGGGGTTTCAGTGTGTGGGGAAGGTGTTTCAGTGTGTGGGGAAGGGTTTCAGTTTGTGGGGAAGGGGTTTCAGTGTTTGGGGAAGGTGTTTCATTGTTTGGGGAAGGGGTTTCAGAGTGTGGGTAATGGTTTCAGTGCGTGGGGAAGGGGTTTCAGTGTGTGGGGATGTGTTTCAGTTTGTGGGGAATGGGTTTCAGTGTGTGGGGATGTGTTTCAGTCTGTGGGGAAGGGGTTTCAGTGTGTGGGGAAGGTGTTACAGTGTGTGTGGAAGGGGTTTCAGTGTGTGGGGAAGGTGTTTCAGTGTGTGGGGAAGGGGGTTCAGTGTGTGGGGAAGGTTTTTCAGTGTGTGCGGAAGTGGTTTCAGTTTCTGCGGAAGGTGTTTCAGTGTGTGGGGAAGGTGTTTCAGTGTGTACGGAAGGGGTTTCAGTGTGAGCGGAAGGCTTTTCAGTGTGTGGGGAATGGGTTTCAGTATGTGGGGAAGGGGTTTCAGTATGTGGGAAATGTGTTTCGGTGTGTGAGGAAGCGGTTTCAGTGTTTGGGGAAGGTGTTTCAGAGTGTGGGAATGTGTTTCAGTGTTTGGGGAAACGGTTTCAGTGTGTGGGGAACGGTTTCACTGTGTGCGGAAGGGGTTTCAGTGTGTGGGGAAGGGGTTTCAGTGTGTGGGGAAGGGTTTCAGTGTGTCGGGAAGGTGTTTCATTGTGTGCGGAAGGGGTATCAATGTGTGGGGAAGGGGATTCAGTGTGTGGGTATGGTGTTTCATTGTGTGGGGAAAGTGTTTCATTGTGTGTGGAAGGGTATTCAGTGTGTGGGGAAGCGGTTTCAGTGTGTTGGGAAGGTGTTACAGTGTGTGGGGAAGAGGTTTCAGAATGTGGGGTCGGGGTTTCTGTATGTGGGGAAGGGTTTCAGTGTGTGGGGCAGGCTTTCAGTGTGTGGGGAAGGAGTTTCAGTGTGTGGGGAAGGGTATTCAGTGTGTGGGGAAGGTGTTTCAGTGTGTGCGGAAGGGGTTTCAGTGTGTTGGGAAGGTGTTACAGAGTGTGGGGAAGGGGTTTCAGTATGTGGGGTAGGGGTTTCTGTGTGTGGGGAAGGGTTTCAGTGTGTGTGGCAGGATTTCAGTGTGTGGGGAAGGTGTTTCAGTGTGTGGGGAAGGGTTCTCAGGGTGTGGGGAAGGGTTTCAGTGTGTGGGGAATGGGTTTCAGTGTGTGGGGAAGGGTTACAGTGTGTGGGGACGGGGTTTCAGTGTGTGGGGATGGGGTTTCAGTATGTGGGGAAGGGTTTCAGTGTTTGCGGAAGGGGTTTCAGTGAGTGAGGAAGGGTTTCAGTGTGTGGGGAATGTGTTACAGTGTGTGCGAAAGGGATTTCAGTGTGTGGGGAAGGGTTTCAGTGTGTGGGGAAGGGTTTCAGTGTGTGGGGAAGGTGTTTCAGTGTGTGGGGAAGGGGTTTCAGTATGTGGGGAAGGGTTTCACTGAGTGCGGAAGGGGTATCAGTGTGTGGGGATTTGTTTCAGTGTGTGGGGAAGGTGTTTCAGTGTGTTGGGAAGGGGTTACAGTGTGTGGGGAAGGGGTTTCAGTGTGTGGGGAAGGGGTATCAGTGTGTGGGGATGTGTTTCAGTGTATGAAGAAGGGGTTTCAGTGTGTGGGGATGGGGTTTCAGTGTGTGTGGAAGGTTTTCACTCTGTGCGGAAGGGGTTTCAGTGTGTGGGGAAGGAGTTTCAGTTTGTGGGGAAGGTGTTTCAGTGTGTGTGGAAGGGGTTTCAGTCTGTTGGGATGGGGTTTCAGTGTGTGGGGATGTGTTTCAGTGTATGGGGAAGGGGTTTCAGAGTGTGGGGAGGGGTTTCACTCTGTGTGGAAGGGGTTTCAGTGTGTGGGGAAGGTGTTTCAGTGTGTGGAGAAGGTGTTTCAGTGTGTGGGATCGGGTTTCAGTGTGTGGGGATGTGTTTCAGTGTGTGGGGAAGGTGTTTCACTGTGTGGGGATGTGTTTCAGTGTGTGCGGAAGGGGTTTCAGTGTGAGCGGAAGGGATTTCAGTGTGTGGGGAATGCGTTTCAGTATGTGGGGAAGGGGTTTCAGTGTGTGGGGAATGTGTTTCAGTGTGTGAGGAAGCGGTTTCAGTGTGTGGGGAAGGTGTTTCAGAGTGTGGGAATGTGTTTCAGTGTTTGGGGAAGCGGTTTCAGTGTGTGGGGGACGGTTTCACTGTGTGCGGAAGGGGTTTCAGTGTGTGGGGAAGGGGTTTCAGTGTGTGGGGAAGGGTTTCAGTGTGTGGGGACGGTGTGTCAGTGTGTGGGGAAGGGGTTTCAGTATGTGGGGAAGGGTTTCAGTGTTTGTGGAAGGGGTCTCAGTGTGTGGGGAAGGTGTTTCAGTGTGTGCGGAAGGGGTTTCAGTGTGTGGGGAAGGGTTTCAGTGTGTGGGGAAGGGTTTCAGTGTGTGGAGAATGTGTTTCGGTGTGTGGGGAAGGGGTTTCAGTATGTGGGGAATGGCTTCACTGAGTGCGGAAGGGGTTTCAGTGTTTGGGCAATGGGTTTCTGTGTGTAGGGAAGGGGTTTCAGTGTGTGTGGAAGGGGTTTCAGTGTGTGGGGAAGGTGTTTCAGTGTGTGGGGAAGGATTTCAGTTTGTGGGGAAGGGGTTTCAGTGTTTGGGGAAGGTGTTTCATTGTTTGGGGAAGGGGTTTCAGAGTGTGGGTAATGGTTTCAGTGCGTGGGGAAGGGGTTTCAGTGAGTGGGGAAGGGGTTTCATTGTGTGGGGAAGTATTTAAGTGTGTGGGGAAGGGTTTTCAGTGTGTGGGGAAGGGGTTTCAGTGTGTGGGGAAGGGGTTTCAGTGTGTGGGGATGTGTTTCTGTGTGTGAAGAATGGGTTTTAGTGTGTTGGGATGGGGTTTCAGTGCGTGTGGAAGGTTTTCACTGTGTGCGGAAGGGGTTTCAGTGTGTGGGGATGTGTTTCAGTTTGTGGGGAATGGCTTTCAGTGTGTGGGGATGTGTTTCAGTCTGTGGGGAAGGGGTTTCAGTGTGTGGGGAAGGTGTTACAGTGTGTGTGGAAGGGGTTTCAGTGTGTGGGGAAGGTGTTTCAGTGTGTGGGGAAGGGGTTTCAGTGTGTGGGGAAGGTTTTTCAGTGTGTGCGCAAGTGGTTTCAGTTTCTGCGGAAGGTGTTTCAGTGTGTGGGGAAGGGGTTTCAGTGTGTGCAGAAGGAATTTCAGTGTGTGCGGTAGAGGTTTCAGTGTGTGGGGAAGGAGTTTCAGTTTGTGGGGAAGGTGTTTCAGTGTGTGCGGAAATGGTTTCAGTGTGTGGGGATGGGGTTTCAGTGTGTGGGGATGTGTTTCAGTGTATGGGGAAGGGGCTTCAGTGTGTGGGGAATGGTTTCACTGTGTGTGGAAGGGGTTTCAGTGTGTGGGGAAGGTGTTTCAGTGTGTGGGGAAGGTGTTTCAGTGTGTGGGAAGGGGTTTCAGTGTGTGGGGATGTGTTTCACTGTCTGGGGAAGGGGTTTCAGTGTGTGGGGATGTGATTCAGTGTCTGGGGAAGTTATTTCAGGGTGTGGGGAAGGGTTTCACTGTGTGTGGAAGGTGTTTCAGTGTGTGCGGAAGGGGTTTCAGTGTGTGCGGAAGGCATTTCAGTGTGTGGGGAATGGGTTTCAGTATGTGGGGAAGGGGTTTCAGTGTGTGGGGAAGGTGTTTCATTGTGTGCGGAAGGAGTATCAGTTTGTGGGGAAGGGGATTCAGTGTGTGGTGAAGGTGTTTCATTGTGTGGGGAAGGTGTTTCATTGTGTGCGGAAGGGTATTCAGTGTGTGAGGAAGGGGTTTCAGTGTGTGGGGAGAGGGTGTCAGTGTGTGGGGAAGGGTTTCAGTTTGTGGGGAAGGTGTTTCAGTGTGTGGGGAAGGGTTTCAGTTTGTGGGGAAGGGGTTTCAGTGTTTGGGGAAGGTGTTTCATTGTTTGGGGAAGGGGTTTCAGAGTGTGGGTAATGGTTTCAGTGCGTGGGGAAGGGGTTTCAGTGTGTGGGGATGTGTTTCAGTTTGTGGGAAATGGTTTTCAGTGTGTGGGGATGTGTTTCAGTCTGTGGGGAAGGGGTTTCAGTGTGTGGGGAAGGTGTTACAGTGTGTGTGGAAGGGGTTTCAGTGTGTGGGGAAGGTGTTTCAGTGTGTGGGGAAGGGGTTTCAGTGTGTGTGGAAGGTTTTTCAGTGTGTGCGCAAGTGGTTTCAGTTTCTGCGGAAGGTGTTTCAGTGTGTGGGGAAGGGGTTTCAGTGTGTGCAGAAGGAATTTCAGTGTGTGCGGTAGAGGTTTCAGTGTGTGGGGAAGGAGTTTCAGTTTGTGGGGAAGGTGTTTCAGTGTGTGCGGAAATGGTTTCAGTGTGTGGGGATGGGGTTTCAGTGTGTGGGGATGTGTTTCAGTGTATGGGGAAGGGGTTTCAGTGTGTGGGGAGGGGTTTCACTGTGTGCGGAAGGGGTTTCAGTGTGTGGGGAAGGTGTTTCAGTGTGTGGGGAAGTTGTTTCAGTGTGTGGGAAGGGGTTTCAGTGTGTGGGGATGTGATTCAGTGTCTGGGGAAGTTATTTCAGGGTGTGGGGAAGGGTTTCACTGTGTGTGGAAGGTGTTTCAGTGTGTGCGGAAGGGGTTTCAGTGTGTGCGGAAGGCATTTCAGTGTGTGGGGAATGGGTTTCAGTATGTGGGGAAGGGGTTTCAGTGTGTGGGGAAGGTGTTTCATTGTGTGCGGAAGGAGTTTCAGTTTGTGGGGAAGGGGATTCAGTGTGTGGTGAAGGTGTTTCATTGTGTGGGGAAGGTGTTTCATTGTGTGCGGAAGGGTATTCAGTGTGTGGGGAAGGGGTTTCAGTGTGTGGGGAGAGGGTGTCAGTGTGTGGGGAAGGGTTTAACTGTGCGCGGAGGGGGTTTCAGTGTTTGGGGAAGTTGTTTCAGTGTGTGGGGACGGGGTTTCAGTATGTGGGGAAGGGGTTTCAGTGTGTGGGGAAGGGTTTCAGTGAGTGGGGAAGGGGGTCAGTGTGTGGGGAAGGTGTTTCAGTGTGTGCGGAAGGGGTTTCAGTGTGTGGCGAAGGGGCTTCAGTGTGTGGGGAAGAGTTTCAGTGTGTGGGGAAGAATTACAGTGTCTGGGGACGGGGTTTCAGTGTGTGGGAAAGGGGTTTCCGTGTGTGGGGAAGGGTTTCAGTGTGTGCGGAAGTGGTTCAGTGTGTGGGGAAGGGTTTCACTGAGTGTGGAAGGTGTTTCAGTGTGTGGGAAAGGGGTTTCAGTATGTGGGGAAGGGTTTCACTGAGTGCACAAGGGGTTTCATTGTTTGGGGAAGGGGTTTCGGTCTGTGGTGAAGGTGTTTCAGTGTGTGGGGATGTGTTTCAGTGTGTGGGGAAGGCGTTTCTCTGTGTGGGGATGTGTTTCAGTTTGTGGGGAAGGGGTTTCAGTGTGTGGGGATGTGTTTCAGTGTGTGGGGAAGGGGTTGCAGTGTGTGGGGAAGGTGTTTCAGTGTGTGTTGAAGGTGTTTCAGTGTGTGGGGAGGCGTTTCAGTTTGTGGGGATGTGTTTCAGTGTGTGGGGAAAGTGTTTCAGTGTGTGGGGAAGGGGTTTCAGTGTGTCGGGAAGGTGTTTCATTGTGTGCGGAAGGGGTTTCAGTGTGTGCGGAAGGGGATTCTGTGTGTGGGGAAAGTGTTTCATTGTGTGTGGAAGGGTATTCAGTGTGTGGGGAAAGTGTTTCAGTGTGTGCGGAAGGGGTATCAGTGTGTTGGGAAGGTGTTACAGTGTGTGGGGAAGGGGTTTCAGTATGTGGGGTAGGGGTTTCTGTGTGTGGGGAAGGGTTTCAGTGTGTGGGGCAGGCTTTCAGTGTGTGGGGAAGGTGTTTCAGTGTGTGGGGAATGGTATTCAGTGTGTGGGGATGGGGTTTCAGTGTGTGCGGAAGGGGTTTCAGTGTGTTGGGAAGGTGTTACAGTGTGTGGGGAAGGGGTTTCAGTATGTGGGGTAGGGGTTTCTGTGTGTGGGGAAGGGTTTCAGTGTGTGGGGCAGGCTTTCAGTGTGTGGGGAAGGTGTTTCAGTGTGTGGGGAAGGGTTCACAGAGTGTGGGGAAGGGTTTCAGTGTGTGGGGAAGGGGTTTCAGTATGTGGGGAAGGGTTACAGTGTGTGGGGACGGGGTTTAAGTGTGTGGGGATGGGTTTCAGTGTTAGCGGAAGGGGTTTCAGTGATTGACGAAGGGTTTCAGTGTGTGGGGAATGTGTTACAGTGTGTGCGAAAGGGGTTTCAGTTTGTGGGGAAGGGTTTCAGTGTGTGGGGAAGGGTTTCAGTGTGTGGGGAAGGTGTTTCAGTGTGTGGGGAAGGGGTTTCAGTATGTGGGGAATGGTTTCACTGAGTGCGGAAGGGGTATCAGTGTGTGGGGATTTGTTTCAGTGTGTGGGGAAGGTGTTTCAGTGTGTGGGAAAGGGGTTACAGAGTGTGGGGAAGGGGTTTCAGTGTGTGGGGAAGGGGTATCAGTGTGTGGGGATGTGTTTCAGTGTATGAAGAAGGGGTTTCAGTGTGTGGGGATGGGGTTTCAGTGTGTGTGGAAGGTTTTCACTCTGTGCGGAAGGGGTTTCAGTGTGTGGGGAAGTGGTTTCAGTGTGTGGGAAAGGTGTTTCAGTGTGTGCAGAAGGGGTTTCACTGTGTGGGGAAGGGGTTTCAGTGTGTGGGGAAGGTGTTTCAGTGTGTGCGGAAGGGGTTTCAGTGTGTGCGGAAGGGGTTTCAGTGTGTGCGGTAGAGGTTTCAGTGTGTGGGGAAGGAGTTTCAGTTTGTGGGGAAGGTGTTTCAGTGTGTGTGGAAGGGGTATCAGTCTGTGGGGATGGGGTTTCAGTGTGTGGGGATGTGTTTCAGTGTATGGGGAAGGGGTTTCAGAGTGTGGGGAGGGGTTTCACTCTGTGTGGAAGGGGTTTCAGTGTGTGGGGAAGGTGATTCAGTGTGTGGAGAAGGTGTTTCAGTGTGTGGGATGGGGTTTCAGTGTGTGGGGATGTGTTTCAGTGTGTGGGGAAGGTGTTTCACTGTGTGAGGATGTGATTCAGTGTGTGGGGAAGGTTTTTCAGTGTGTGGGGAAGGGTTTCACTGTGTGGGGAAGGTGTTTCAGTGTGTGAGGAAGCGGTTTCAGTGTTTGGGGAAGGTGTTTCAGAGTGTGGGAATATGTTTCAGTGTTTGGGGAAACGGTTTCAGTGTGTGGGGAACGGTTTCACTATGTGCCGAAGGGGTTTCAGTGTGTGGGGAAGGGGTTTCAGTGTGTGGGGAAGGGTTTCAGTGTGTCGGGAAGGTGTTTCATTGTGTGCGGAAGGGGTTTCAGTGTGTGGGGAAGGGGATTCAGTGTGTGGGGAAGGTGTTTCATTGTGTGGGGAAAGTGTTTCATTGTGTGTGGAAGGGTATTCAGTGTGTGGGGAAGGGGTTTCAGTGTGTGCGGAAGGGGTTTCAGTGTGTTGGGAAGGTGTTACAGTGTGTGGGGAAGAGGTTTCAGAATGTGGGGTAGGGGTTTCTGTATGTGGGGAAGGGTTTCAGTGTGTGGGGCAGGCTTTCAGTGTGTGGGGAAGGTGTTTCAGTGTGTGGGGAAGGGTATTCAGTGTGTGGGGAAGGTGTTTCAGTGTGTGCGGAAGGGGTTTCAGTGTGTTGGGAAGGTGTTACAGTGTGTGGGGAAGGGGTTTCAGTATGTGGGGTAGGGGTTTCTGTGTGTGGGGAAGGGTTTCAGTGTGTGGGGCAGGCTTTCAGTGTGTGGGGAAGGTGTTTCAGTGTGTGGGGAAGGGTTCTCAGGGTGTGGGGAAGTGTTTCAGTGTGTGGGGAAGGGGTTTCGGTGTGTGGGGAAGGGTTACAGTGTGTGGGGACGGGGTTTCAGTGTGTGGGGATGGGGTTTCAGTATGTGGGGAAGGGTTTCAGTGTTTGCGGAAGGGGTTTCAGTGAGTGAGGAAGGGTTTCAGTATGTGGGGAATGTGTTACAGTGTGTGCGAAAGGGGTTTCAGTGTGTGGTGAAGGGTTTCAGTGTGTGGGGAAGGGTTTCAGTGTGTGAGGAAGGTGTTTCAGTGTGTGGGGAAGGGGTTTCAGTATGTGGGGAAGGGTTTCACTGAGTGCGGATGGGGTATCAGTGTGTGGGGATTTGTTTCAGTGTGTGGGGAAGGTGTTTCAGTGTGTGGGGAAGGGGTTACAGTGTGTGGGGATGGGGTTTCAGTGTGTGGGGAAGGGGTATCAGTGTGTGGGGATGTGTTTCAGTGTATGAAGAAGTGGTTTCAGTGTGTGGGGATGGGGTTTCAGTGTGTGTGGAAGGTTTTCACTCTGTGCGGAAGGGTTTTCAGTGTGTGGGGAAGTGGTTTCAGTGTGTGGGAAAGGTGTTTCAGTCTGTGCAGAAGGGGCTTCAGTGTGTGGGGAAGGGGTTTCAGTGTGTGGGGAAGGTGTTTCAGTGTGTGCGGAAGGGGTTTCAGTGTGTGCGGTAGAGGTTTCAGTGTGTGGGGAAGGAGTTTCAGTTTGTGGGGAAGGTGTTTCAGTGTGTGTGGAAGGGGTTTCAGTCTGTTGGGATGGGGTTTCAGTGTGTGGGGATGTGTTTCAGTGTATGGGGAAGGGGTTTCAGAGTGTGGGGAGGGGTTTCACTCTGTGTGGAAGGGGTTTCAGTGTGTGGGGAAGGTGTTTCAGTGTGTGGAGAAGGTGTTTCAGTGTGTGGGATCGGGTTTCAGTGTGTGGGGATGTGTTTCAGTGTGTGGGGAAGGTGTTTCACTGTGTGGGGATGTGATTCAGTGTGTGGGGAAGGTATTTCAGTGTGTGGGGAAGGGTTTCACTGTGTGGGGAAGGTGTTTCAGTGTGTGCGGAAGGGGTTTCAGTGTGAGCGGAAGGCTTTTCAGTGTGTGGGGAATGGATTTCAGTATGTGGGGAAGGGGTTTCAGTATGTGGGAAATGTGTTTCAGTGTGTGAGGAAGCGGTTTCAGTGTTTGGGGAAGGTGTTTCAGAGTGTGGGAATGTGTTTCAGTGTTTGGGGAAACGGTTTCAGTGTGTGGGGAACGGTTTCACTGTGTGCGGAAGGGGTTTCAGTGTGTGGGGAAGGGGTTTCAGTGTGTGGGGAAGGGTTTCAGTGTGTCGGGAAGGTGTTTACTTGTGAGCGGAAGGGGTTTCAATGTGTGGGGAAGGGGATTCAGTGTGTGGGTATGGTGTTTCATTGTGTGGGGAAAGTGTTTCATTGTGTGTGGAAGGGTATTCAGTGTGTGGGGAAGGGGTTTCAGTGTGTGCGGAAGGGGTTTCAGTGTGTTGGGAAGGTGTTACAGTGTGTGGGGAAGAGGTTTCAGAATGTGGGGTAGGGGTTTCTGTATGTGGGGAAGGGTTTCAGTGTGTGGGGCAGGCTTTCAGTGTGTGGGGAAGGTGTTTCAGTGTGTGGGGAAGGGTATTCAGTGTGTGGGGAAGGTGTTTCAGTGCGTGCGGAAGGGGTTTCAGTGTGTTGGGAAGGTGTTGCAGTGTGTAGGGAAAGGGTTTCATTGTGTGGGGAAGGTGTTTCGGTGTGTGGGGAAGGTGGTTCTGTGTTTGGGAAGGGGTTTCAGCGTGTGGGGATGTGTTTCAGTGTGTGGGGAAGGGGTTTCAGTGTGTGGGCGTGTGTATCATTGTGTGGGGAAGGGGTTTCAGAGTGCGGGGATGTGATTCAGTGTGTGGGGAAGGGGTTTCAGTGTGTGGGGATGTGATTCAGTGTGTGGGGAAGTGGTTTCAGTGTGTGGGGAAGGTGTTTCAGTGTGTGCGGAAGGGGTTTCAGTGTGTGAGGAAGGGGTTTCAGTGTGTGTTTAAGGGGTTTCAGTGTGTTGGGAAGGTGTTTCAGTGTTTGAGGAAGGGGTTTCAGTGTGTGCTGAAGGTGATTCAATGCGTGGGGAAGGGGCTTCAGTGTTTGGGGAAGGTGTTTCATTGTGTGCGGAAGGGTTTTCAGTGTTTGGGGAAAGGGATTCAGTGTGTGGGGAAGGTGTTTCATTGTGTGGGGAAGGTGTTTCATTGTGTGCGGAAGGGGATTCAGAGTGTAGGGAATGGGTTTCAGTGGGTGGGTAGGGGTTTCAGTGTGTGGGGAATTGTTTAGCTGTGTGCGGATGGCATTTCCGTGTGTGGGGAAGGTGTTTCAGTGTGTGGGGAAGGTGTTTCAGTGTGTGGGGAAGGGGTATCAGTGTGTGGGGAAGGTGTTTCAGTGCGTGGGGATGTGATTCAATGTGTGGGGATGTGTTTCAGTGTGTGGGGAAGGGTTTCAGTGTGTGGGGAAGGTGTTTCAGTGTGTGGGGATGGGTTTCAGTGTGTGTGGAAGGAGTTTCAGTGTGTGGGGAAGGTGTTTCAGTGTGTGGGGATGGGTTTCACTGTGTGTGGAAGGGGTTTCAGTGTGTGGGGATGTGATTCAGTGTGTGCGGACGTGTTTCATTGTGTGGGGATGGGTTTCAGTATGTGGGGAACGGGTTTCAGTGTGTGGGGAAGGTTTTTCCGTGTGTGCGGAAGGGGTTTCAATGTGTGGGGAAGGTGTAGCAGTGTGTGGGGAAGGGGCTTCAGTGTTTGGGGAAGGTGTTTCAGTGTGTGTGGCAGGGGTTTCAGTGTAGCGGAAGGGGTTTCAGTGTGTGGGGAAGGGGTTTCAGTGTGTGGGGAAGGTGTTTCAGCATGTGCGGAAGGTGTTGCAGTGTGTGGGGAAGGGGTTTCAGAGTGTGGCGATGTGTTTCAGTGTGTGGGGAAGGGGTATCAGTGTGTGGGGAAGGGTTTCAGTGTGTGGGGAAGGGGTTTCAGAGTGTGGGGAAGAGTTTCAGTGTGGGGGAAGGGGTTTCAGTGTGTGGGGCAGGGGATTCAGTGTGTGGGGAAGGCGTTTCAGTGTGTGGGGATGTGTTTCACTGTGTGGGGAAGGGGATTCAGTGCGTGGGGAAGGGGTTTCAGAGTCTGGGGAAGGAGTTTCAGTGTATGTGGAAGTGTTTCAGTTTGTGGGGAAGGTGTTTCAGTGTGTGGGGTAAGGTTTCGGTGTGTGGGGAAGGTGTTTCAGTGTGTGCGGAAGGGGTTTCAGTGTGTGGGGAAGGTGTTTCAGTGTATGGGGAAGGTGTTTCAGTGTGTGGGGAATTGGTTTCAGTGTGTGGGGAACGGGTTTCAGTGTGTGGGGAAGGGTTTCCAGTGTGTGGGTAAGGTATTTCAGTGTGTGGGGAAGTGTTTCTGTGTGTGGGGAAGCTGTTTCAGTGTGCGGGGAAGGGTTTCATTGTGTGGGGAAGGTGTTTCGGTGTGTGGGGAAGGTGGTTCTGTGTTTGGGAAGGGGTTTCAGTGTGTGGGGAAGGTGTTTCAGTGCGTGGGGCAGGTGTGTCAGTGTGTGGGAAGGGCTTTCAGTGTGTACGGAAGGGTTTCAGTGAGTGGGGAAGGCGTTTCAGTGTGTGGGGATGTGTTTTAGTGAGTGGGAAGGGGTTTCAGTGCATGGGGAAGGAGTTTCAATGTGTGGGGAAGGTGTTTTAGTGTGTGGGGAAGGTGTTTCAGTGTGTGGGGAACGGTTTCAGTGTGTGGGGATGGTGTTTCAGTGTGTGGGGATGGGTTTCATTGTGTGGGGATGGGGTTCAGTGTGTGCGGAAGGGGTTTCAGTGTGTTGGGAAGGTGTTTCTGTGTGTGGGGATGTGTTTCAGTGAGTGGGAAGGGGTTTCAGTGCATGGGAAAGGAGTTTCAGTGTGTGGGGAAGGTGTTTTAGTGTGTGGGGAAGGTGTTTCAGAGTTGGGGATGGGTTTCAGTGTGTGGGGAAGGTGTTTCAGTGAGTGGGGAAGGGGTTTCAGAGTGAGGCGAAGTGTTTTCAGTGTGTGGGCGTGTGTATCATTGTGTGGGGAAGGGGTTTCAGTGTGTGGGGATGTGATTCAGTGTGTGGGGAAGGGGTTTCAGTGTGTGGGGATGTGATTCAGTGTGTGGGGAAGTGGTTTCAGTGTGTGGGGAAGGTGTTTCAGTGTGTGCGGAAGGGGTTTCAGTGTGTGAGGAAGGGGTTTCAGTGTGTGTTGAAGGGGTTTCATTGTGTTGGGAAGGTGTTTCAGTGTTTGAGGAAGGGGTTTCAGTGTGTGCTGAAGGTGATTCAGTGCGTGGGGAAGGGGTTTCAGTGTTTGGGGAAGGTGTTTCATTGTGTGCGGAAGGGGTTTCAGTGTTTGGGGAAGGGGATTAAGTGTGTGGGGAAGGTGTTTCATTGTGTCGGGAAGGTGTTTCATTGTGTGCGGAAGGGGATTCAGAGTGTAGGGAAGGGGTTTCAGTGGGTGGGGAAGGGGTTTCAGTGTGTGGGGAATTGTTTAGCTGTGTGCGGATGGCATTTCCGTGTGTGGGGAAGGTGTTTCAGTGTGTGGGGAAGGTGTTTCAGTGTGTGGGGAAGGGGTATCAGTGTGTGGGGAAGGTGTTTCAGTGCGTGGGGATGTGATTCAATGTGTGGGGATGTGTTTCAGTGTGTGGGGAAGGGTTTCAGTGTGTGGGGAAGGTGTTTCAGTGTTTGGGGATGGGTTTCAGTGTGTGGGGATGGTTTTCAGTGTGTGGGGATGGGTTTCAGTGTGCGTGGAAGGAGTTTCAGTGTGTGGGGAAGGTGTTTCAGTGTGTGGGGATGGGTTTCACTGTGTGTGGAAGGGGTTTCAGTGTGTGGGGATGTGATTCAGTGTGTGCGGACGTGTTTCATTGTGTGGGGATGGGTTTCTGTATGTGGGGAAGGGGTTTCAGTGTGTGGGGAAGGTTTTTCCGTGTGTGCGGAAGGGGTTTCAATGTGTGGGGAAGGTGTAGCAGTGTGTGGGGAAGGGGTTTCAGTGTGTGGGGAAGGTGTTTCAGTGTGTGTGGAAGGAGTTTCA
This sequence comes from Heterodontus francisci, assembly GCF_036365525.1. Lineage (NCBI taxonomy): Eukaryota > Metazoa > Chordata > Chondrichthyes > Heterodontiformes > Heterodontidae > Heterodontus > Heterodontus francisci. The sequence continues at coordinate 157,570,309 of NC_090376.1, forward strand.
GTGTAGCGGAAGGGGTTTCAGTGTGTGGGGAAGGGGTTTCAGTGTGTGGGGAAGGTGTTTCAGCATGTGCGGAAGGTGTTTCAGTGTGTGGGGAAGGGGTTTCAGAGTGTGGCGATGTGTTTCAGTGTGTGGGGAAGGGGTATCAGTGTGTGGGGAAGGGTTTCAGTGTGTGAGGAAGGGGTTTCAGAGTGTGGGGAAGAGTTTCAGTGTGGGGGAAGGGGTTTCAGTGTGTGGGGCAGGGGATTCAGTGTGTGCGGAAGGCGTTTCAGTGTGTGGGGATGTGTTTCACTGTGTGGGGAAGGGGTTTCAGTGCGTGGGGAAGGGGTTTCAGAGCGTGGGGAAGGGTTTCACTGTGTGCGGAAGGGGTTTCAGTATGTGGGGAATGGGTTTCAGTGTGTGGGGAAGGTTTTTCCGTGTGTGTGGAAGTGGTTTCAATGTGTGGGGAAGATGTAGCAGTGTGTGGGGAAGGGGTTTCAGTGTGTGGGGAAGGTGTTTCAGTGTGTGCGGAAGGGGTTTCAGTGTGTGCGGAAGGGTTTTCAGTGTGTGGGGAAGGGGTTTCAGAGTGTGGGGATGTGTTTCAGTGTGTGGGGAAGGGGTTTGATTGTGTGGGGAAGGTGATTCAGTGTGTGGGGAAGTGGTTTCAGTGTGTGGGGAAGGGGTTTATGAGTGTGGGGAAGGGTTTCAGAGTGTGGGGAAGGTGTTTCAGTGTGTGGGGAGGGGGTATCAGTGAGTGGGGAAGGTGTTTCATTGTGTGGGGAAGGTGTTTCATTGTGTGCGGAAGGGGATGCAGTGTGCAGGGAAGGGGTTTCAGTGTGTGGGGAATGGGTTTCAGTGTGTGTGGAATTGTTTAATGTGTGTGGATGGGGTTTCAGTGTGTGGGGAAGGTGTTTCAGTGAGTGCGGAAGGGTTTTCAGTGAGTGGGGAAGGGGTTTCAGTGTGTGTGGAAGGGGTTTCAGTGAGTGGGGAAGGGGTTTCAGTGTGTAGGGATGTGTTTCAGTGTGTGGGGAAGGGGTTTCAGTGTGTGGGGAAGGGGTTTCACTGAATGCGGAAGGGGTTTCAGAGTGTGGAGAAGGTGTTTCAGTGTGTGGGATGTGTTTCAGTGTGTGGGGAATGGGTTTCAGTGTGTGGGGATGTGTTTCAGTGTTTTGGGAACGGGTTTCAGTGTGTGGGGAAGGGTTTCACTGTGTGTGGAAGGGGTTTCAGTGTGTGGGGAAGGGGTTTCAGTGTGTGGGGACGGTGTTTCAGTGTGTGTGGAAGGGGTTTCAGTGTGTGGGGAATGGGTTTCAGTGTGTGGGGAAGGTGTTTCCGTGTGTGCGGAAGGGGTTTCAGTGTGTGCGGAAGGTGTTTCAGTGTGTGGGGAAGGGGTTTCAGTGTGTGGGGAAGGTATTTCATTGTGTGCGGAAGGGGTTTCAGTTTGTGGGGAAGTGGATTCAGTGAGTGGTGAAGGTGTTTCATTGTGTGGGGAAGGTGTTTCAATGTCTGCGGAAGGGTATTCAGTGTTTGTGGAAGGGGTTTCAGTGTGTGGGGAAGGGATTTCAGTGTGTGGGGAAGGGTTAAACTGTGAGCGGAAGGGGTTTCAGTGTGTGGGGAAGGTGTTTCAGTGTGTGGGGATGTGTTTCAGTGAGTGGGCAGGGGTTTCAGTGCATGGTGAAGGAGTTTCAGTGTGTGTGGAAGGTGTTTTAGTGTGTGGGGAAGATGTTTCAGTGTGTGGGGAACGGTTTCAGTGTGTGGGGAATGTGTTTCAGTGTGTGGGGATGGGTTTCATTGTGTGGGGATGGGTTTCAGTGTGTGCGGAAAGGGTTTCAGTGTGTGGGGAAGGTGTTTCAGTGTTTGGGGATGTGTTTCAGTGAGTGGGAAGGGGTTTCAGTGCATGGGGAAGGAGTTTCAGTGTGTGGGGAAGGTGTTTTAGTGTGTGGGGAAGGTCTTTCATAGTGTGGGGACGGGTTTCAGTTTGTGGGGAAGGTGTTTCAGTGAGTGGGGAAGGGGTGTCAGAGTGCGGGGAAGTGTTTCACGGTATGCAGAAGGAGTTTCAGTTTGTGGGGAAGGTTTTTCAGCGTGTGGGGAAGGGGTTTCAGTGTGTGGGGAAGGGTTTCACTGTGTGCGGAAGTGGTTACAGTGTGTGGGGAAGTGGTTTCAGTGTGTGGCGAAGGTGTTTCAGTGTGTGAGGAAGGGGTTTCAGTGTGTGTTGAAGGGGTTTCAGTGTGTTGGGAAGGTGTTTCAGTGTTTGTGGAAGGGGTTTCAGTGTGTGTGGAAGGTGTTTCAGTGCGTGGGGAAGGGGTTTCAGTGTTTGGGGAAGGTGTTTCATTGTGTGCCGAAGGGGTTTCAGTGTTTGGGAAGGGGATTCAGTGTGTGGGGAAGGTGTTTCATTGTGTGGTGAAGGTGTTTCATTGTATGCGGAAGGGGATTCAGTGTGTAGGGAAGGGGTTTCAGTGTGTGGGGATGGGGTTTCAGTATATGGGGAATTGTTTGACTGTGTGCGGATGGCGTTTCAGTGTTGGGGAAGGTGTTTCAGTGTGTGGGGAAGGTGTTTCAGTGTGTGGGGAAGGGGTATCAGTGTGTGGGGAAGGGTTTCAGAGTGTGGGGAAGGGTTTCAGTGTGTGGGGATGGGTTTCAGTGTGTGGGGATGGGTATCAGTGTGTGTGGAAGGAGTTTCAGTGTGTGGGGACGGTGTTTCAGTGTGTGGGGATGTGTTTCACTGTGTGTGGAAGGGGTTTCAGTGAGTGGGGAAGGGGTTTCAGTGTGTGGGGACGGGTTTCATTGTGTGGGGATGGGTTTCATTGTGCGGGGATGGTTTTCAGTGTGCGCGGAAGGGGTTTCAGTGTGTGGGGAAGGGGTTTCAGTGTGTGAGGAAGGGGTTACAGAGTGTGGGGAAGAGTTTCAGTGTGGGAGAAGGGGTTTCAGTGTGTGGGGAAGGGGATTCAGTGTGTGGCGAAGGCGTTTCAGTGTATGGGGATGTGTTTCACTGCTGAGGAAGGGGTTTCACAGTGTGGGGAAGGGTTTCACTGTGTGCGGAAGGGGTTTCCGTATGTAGGCAAGGGGTTTCAGTGTGTGGGGAAGGTTTTTCCGTGTGTGCGGAAGGTGTTTCAATGTGTGGGGAAGGGGTAGCAGTGTGTGCGGAAGGGGTTTCAGTGTGAGGGGAAGGGGTTTCGGTGTGTGGGGAAGGTGTTTCAGTGTGTGCGGAAGGGGTTTCAGTGTGTGGGGAAGGGTTTTCAGAGTGTGGGGATGTGTTTCAGTGTGTGGGGAAGGGGTTTCAGTGTGTGTGGATGGGTGTCAGTGTGTGCGGAAGGGGTTTCAGTGTGTGGGGAAGGTGTTTCAGTGTGTGGGGAAGTGGTTTCACTGTGTGGGGAAGGGGTTTCAGTGTGTGGGGAAAGGGTTTCAGAGTGTGGGGAAGGGTTTCAGTGTGTGGGGAAGGTGTTTAAGTGTGTGGGGAAGGGGTATCAGTGAGTGGGGAAGGTGTTTCATTGTGTGGGGAAGGGGTTTCATTGTGTGCGGAAGGGGATGCAGTGTGTAGGGAAGGGGTTTCAGTGTGTGGGGAATGTGTTTCAGTGTGTGGGGAATTGTTTAACTGTGTGTGGATGGGGTTTCAGTGTGTGGGGAATGTGTTTCAGTGTGTGCAGAAGTTTCAGTGTTTGGGGAAGGGGTTTCAGTGTGTGGGGATGTGTTTCAGTGTGTGGGGAAGGGGTTTCAGTGTGTGGGAAAGGGTTTCACTGTATGCGGAAGGGGTTTCAGTGTGTGGGGAAGGTGTTTCAGTTTGTGGGGAAGGTGTTTCAGTGTGTGCGGAAGGGGTTTCAGTGTGTGGGGATGGGTTTCAGTGTGTGGGGATGGGTTTTCAGTGTGTGGGGAAGGCGTTTCGGTGTGTAGGGAAGGTGTTTCAGTTTGTGGGGAACGGGTTTCAGTGTGTGGGGAAGCTGTTTCAGTGTGTGGGGAAGGGTTTCATTGTGTCGGGAAGGTGTTTCAGTGTGTGCGGATGGGGATTCAGTGTGTGGGGAAGGGGTTTCAGTGTGTGGGGAAGGGGTTTCAGTATTTGGGGAAGGTGTTTCGGTGTGTGTGGAATGGGTTTCAGTGTTGGGGGAATGTGTTTCAGTGTGTGGGAAGGGGTTTCAGTGTGTGGGGAAGGGGTTACAGTGTGTGGGGAAGCTGTTTCAGTGTGTGGGGAAGGGGTTTCAGTGTTTGGGGAAGGTGCTTCAGTGTGTGCCGTATGGTTCCAATGTGTGGGGAAGGTGTTTCAGTGTGTGGGAAAGGTGTTTCAGTGTGTGGGGATGGTATTTCAGTGTGTGGGGAAGGTGTTTCAATGTGTGGGGAAGGTGTTTTAGTGTGTGGGGAAGGGTTTCAGTATGTGGGGAAGGTGTTTCAGTGTGTGGGGATGGGTTTCAGTGTGTGGCGATGGCTTTCAGTGTGTGGGGATGAGTTGAATTGCATGCGGAAGGGGTTTCGGTGTGTGGGGAAGGTGTTTCAGTGTGTGGGGAAGGGGTTTCAGTTGGTGGGGAAGGGGTTTCAGTTGATGGGGATTGTGATTCTGTGTGTTTGGAAGGGTTTCAGCGTTTGGGGAATGTGTTTCAGTGTGTGGTGAATGGGATTCAGTGTTTGGGGAAGGGTTTCAGTGTGTGGGGAAGGGGTTTCAGTGTGTGGGGAAGGTGTTTCAGTGTGTGGGGATGTGTTGCAGTTCGTGGGGATGGGGTTTCAGTGTGTGGGGAAGGTGTTTTAGAGTTTGGGGAAGGGGCTTCAGTGTGTGGGGAAGGGTCTCCAGTGTCTGCGGAAGGAGTTTCAGTATGTGGGGAAGTGTTTCAGTGTGTGGGGAAGGTGTTTCAGTGTGTGGGGTAAGGTTTCGGTGTGTGGGGAAGGTGTTTCAGTGTGTGCGGAAGGGGTTTCAGTGTGTGGGGAAGGTGTTTCAGTGTATGGGAAAGGTGCTTCAGTGTGTGGGGAATGGGTTTCAGTGTGTGGGGAACGGGTTTCAGTGTGTGGGGAAAGTGTTTCAGCGTTTGGGGAATGTGTTTCAGTGTGTGGGGAATGGGATTCAGTGTTTGGGGAAGGGTTTCAGTGTGTGGGGAAGGGGTTTCAGTGTGTGGGGAAGGTGTTTCAGTGTGTGGGGATGTGTTGCAGTGTGTGAGGAAGGGGTTTCAGTGTGTGGGGAAGGGTTTCCAGTGTGTGGGTAAGGTACTTCAGTTTGTGGGGAAGAGTTTCAGTGTGTGGGGAAGCTGTTTCAGTGTGCGGGGAAGGGTTTCATTGTGTGGGGAAGGTGTTTCGGTGTGTGGGGAAGGTGTTTCAGTGTGTGGGGAAGGGGTTTCAGTGTGTGGGGAAGGTGTTTCAGTGTGTGGGGCAGGTGTGTCAGTGTGTGGGAAGGGCTTTCTGTGTGAAGGGAAGGGTTTCAGTGTGTGGGGAAGGGGTTTCAGTGTGTGGGGAAGGGTTTCAGTGTTTGGGGAAGCTGTTTCAGTGAGTGTGGAAGGTGTTTCAGTGTGTGGGGAAGGTGTTTCAGTGTGTGTGGAAGGTGTTTCAGTGTGTGTGGAAGGTGTTTCAGTGTGTGGGGAAGGGGTTTCAGTGTGTGGGGAAGCTGTTTCAGTGTGTGCTGAAGGGGTTTCACTGTTTGGGGAATGTGTTTCAGTGTGTGTGGTAGTGTTCCAGTGTGTGGGGAAGGGGTTTCAGTGTGTGGGAAAGGTGTTTCAGTGTGTGGGGATGGTATTTCAGTGTGTGGGGAAGGTGTTTCAGTGTGTGGGGAAGGCGTTTTAGTGTGTGGGGAAGGGTTTCAGTATGTGGGGAAGGTGTTTCAGTGTGTGGGGATGTGTTTCAGTGTGTGGGGAAGTTGTTTCAGTGTGTGGGGATGGGTTTCAGTGTGTGGCGATGGGTTCAGTGAGTGCGGATGAGTTGCATTGCATGCGGAAGGGGTTTCGGTGTGTGGGGAAGGTGTTTCAGTGTGTGGGGAAGGGTTTCGGTGTGTGGGGAAGGTGTTTCAGTGTGTGCGGAAGGGGTTTCAGTGTGAGGTGAAGGTGTTTCGGTGTGTGGGGAAGGGGTTTCAGTGTGTGGGGAATGTGTTTCAGTGTGTGGGGCAGGTGTGTCAGTGTGTGGCAAGGGCTTTCAGTGTGTAGGGAAGGGTTTCAGTGTGTGGGGAAGGGGTTTCAGTGTGTGGGGAAGTGTTTCAGTGTTTGGGGAAGCTGTTTCAGTGTGTGGGGAAGGGGTTTCAGTGTGTGGGGAACGGGTTTCAGAGTGTGGGGAAGGGTTTCATTGTGTGGGGAAGGTGTTTCAGTGTGTGGGGAAGGGGTATCAGTGAGTGGGGAAGGTGTTTCATTGTGTGGGGAAGGTGTTTCATTGTGTGCGGAAGGGGATGCCGTGTGTAGGGAAGGTGTTTCAGTGTGTGGGGAATGGGTTTCAGTGTGTGTGTGGAATTGTTTAACTGTGTGTGGATGGGGTTTCAGTGTGTGGGGAAGGTGTTTCAGTGTGTGCAGAAGGGGTTTCAGTGTGTGGGGAAGGTGTTTAAGTGTGTGGGGAAGGGGTATCAGTGAGTGGGGAAGGTGTTTCATTGTGTGGGGAAGGGGTTTCATTGTGTGCGGAAGGGGATGCAGTGTGTAGGGAAAGGGTTTCAGTGTGTGGGGAATGTGTTTCAGTGTGTGGGGAATTGTTTAACTGTGTGTGGATGGGGTTTCAGTGTGTGGGGAATGTGTTTCAGTGTGTGCAGAAGTTTCAGTGTGTGGGGAAGGGGTTTCAGTGTGTGGGGATGTGTTTCAGTGTGTGGGGAAGGGGTTTCAGTGTGTGGGGAAGGGTTTCACTGTATGCGGAAGGGGTTTCAGTGTGTGGGGAAGGTGTTTCAGTTTGTGGGGAAGGTGTTTCAGTGTGTGGGGAAGGGGTTTCAGTGTGTGGGGATGGGTTTCAGTGTGTGGGGATAGGTTTTCAGTGTGTGGGGAAGGCGTTTCGGTGTGTAGGGAAGGTGTTTCAGTGTGTGGGGAACGGGTTTCAGTGTGTGGGGAAGCTGTTTCAGTGTGTGGGGAAGGGTTTCATTGTGTCGGGAAGGTGTTTCAGTGTGTGCGGATGGGGATTCAGTGTGTGGGGAAGGGGTTTCAGTGTGTGGGGAAGGGGTTTCAGTATTTGGGGAAGGTGTTTCGGTGTGTGTGGAATGGGTTTCAGTGTTGGGGGAATGTGTTTCAGTGTGTGGGAAGGGGTTTCAGTGTGTGGGGAAGGGGTTACAGTGTGTGGGGAAGCTGTTTCAGTGTGTGGGGAAGGGATTTCAGTGTTTGGGGAAGGTGTTTCAGTGTGTGCCGTATGGTTCCAATGTGTGGGGAAGGTGTTTCAGTGTGTGGGAAAGGTGTTTCAGTGTGTGGGGATGGTATTTCAGTGTGTGGGGAAGGTGTTTCAATGTGTGGGGAAGGTGTTTTAGTGTGTGGGGAAGGGGTTCAGTATGTGGGGAAGGTGTTTCAATGTGTGGGGATCTGTTTCAGTGTGTGGAGATGTGTTTCAGTGTGTGGGGATGGGTTTCAGTGTGTGGCGATGGGTTTCAGTGTGTGGGGATGAGTTGAATTGCATGCGGAAGGGGTTTCGGTGTGTGGGGAAGGTGTTTCAGTGTGTGGGGAAGGGGTTTCAGTTTGTGGGGAAGGGGTTTCAGTTGATGGGGATTGTGTTTCTGTGTGTTTGGAAGGGTTTCAGCGTTTGGGGAATGTGTTTCAGTGTGTGGTGAATGGAATTCAGTGTTTGGGGAAGGGTTTCAGTGTGTGGGGAAGGGGTTTCAGTGTGTGGGGAAGGTGTTTCAGTGTGTGGGGATGTGTTGCAGTTCGTGGGGATGGGGTTTCAGTGTGTGGGGAAGGTGTTTCAGAGTGTGGGGAAGGGGCTTCAGTGTGTGGGGAAGGGTCTCCAGTGTCTGCGGAAGGGGTTTCGGTGTGTGGGGAAGTGTTTCAGTGTGTGGGGAAGGGGTTTCAGTTTGTGGGGAAGGGGTTTCAGTTGATGGGGATTGTGTTTCTGTGTGTTTGGAAGGGTTTCAGCGTTTGGGGAATGTGTTTCAGTGTGTGGTGAATGGAATTCAGTGTTTGGGGAAGGGTCTCCAGTGTCTGCGGAAGGAGTTTCAGTGTGTGGGGAAGTGTTTCAGTGTGTGGGGAAGGTGTTTCAGTGTGTGGGGTAAGGTTTCGGTGTGTGGGGAAGGTGTTTCAGTGTGTGCGGAAGGGGTTTCAGTGTGTGGGGAAGGTGTTTCAGTGTATGGGAAAGGTGCTTCAGTGTGTGGGGAATGGGTTTCAGTGTGTGGGGAACGGGTTTCAGTGTGTGGGGAAAGTGTTTCAGCGTTTGGGGAATGTGTTTCAGTGTGTGGTGAATGGGATTCAGTGTTTGGGGAAGGGTTTCAGTGTGTGGGGAAGGGGTTTCAGTGTGTGGGGAAGGTGTTTCAGTGTGTGGGGATGTGTTGCAGTGTGTGAGGAAGGGGTTTCAGTGTGTGGGGAAGGGTTTCCAGTGTGTGGGTAAGGTATTTCAGTGTGTGGGGAAGAGTTTCAGTGTGTGGGGAAGCTGTTTCAGTGTGCGGGGAAGGGTTTCATTGTGTGGGGAAGGTGTTTCGGTGTGTGGGGAAGGTGTTTCAGTGTGTGGGGAAGGGGTTTCAGTGTGTGGGGAAGGTGTTTCAGTGTGTGGGGCAGGTGTGTCAGTGTGTGGGAAGGGCTTTCTGTGTGAAGGGAAGGGTTTCAGTGTGTGGGGAAGGGGTTTCAGTGTGTGGGGAAGGTGTTTCAGTGTTTGGGGAAGCTGTTTCAGTGAGTGTGGAAGGGGTTTCAGTGTGTGGGGAAGGTGTTTCAGTGTGTGTGGAAGGTGTTTCAGTGTGTGGGGAAGGGGTTTCAGTGTGTGGGGAAGCTGTTTCAGTGTGTGCTGAAGGGGTTTCAGTGTTTGGGGAATGTGTTTCAGTGTGTGGGGTAGTGTTCCAGTGTGTGGGGAAGGGGTTTCAGTGTGTGGGAAAGGTGTTTCAGTGTGTGGGGATGGTATTTCAGTGTGTGGGGAAGGTGTTTCAGTGTGTGGGGAAGGTGTTTTAGTGTGTGGGGAAGGGTTTCAGTATGTGGGGAAGGTGTTTCAGTGTGTGGGGATGTGTTTCAGTGTGTGGGGAAGTTGTTTCAGTGTGTGGGGATGGGTTTCAGTGTGTGGCGATGGGTTTCAGTGAGTGCGGATGAGTTGCATTGCATGCGGAAGGGGTTTCGGTGTGTGGGGAAGGTGTTTCAGTGTGTGGGGAAGGGTTTCGGTGTGTGGGGAAGGTGTTTCAGTGTGTGCGGAAGGGGTTTCAGTGTGAGGTGAAGGTGTTTCGGTGTGTGGGGAAGGCGTTTCAGTGTGTGGGGAAGGGGTTACAGTGTGTGGGGAATGTGTTTCAGTGTGTGGGGCAGGTGTGTCAGTGTGTGGCAAGGGCTTTCAGTGTGTAGGGAAGGGTTTCAGTGTGTGGGGAATGGGTTTCAGTGTGTGGGGAAGTGTTTCAGTGTTTGGGGAAGCTGTTTCAGTGTGTGGGGAAGGGGTTTCAGTGTGTGGGGAATGGGTTTCAGAGTGTGGGGAAGGGTTTCAGTGTGTGGGGAAGGTGTTTCAGTGTGTGGGGAAGGGGTATCAGTGAGTGGGGAAGGTGTTTCATTGTGTGGGGAAGGTGTTTCATTGTGTGCGGAAGGGGATGCCGTGTGTAGGGAAGGTGTTTCAGTGTGTGGGGAATGGGTTTCAGTGTGTGTGTGGAATTGTTTAACTGTGTGTGGATGGGGTTTCAGTGTGTGGGGAAGGTGTTTCAGTGTGTGCAGAAGGGGTTTCAGTGTGTGCGGAAGGGGTTTCAGTGTGAGGTGAAGGTGTTTTGGTGTGTGGGGAAGGCATTTCAGTGTGTGGGGAAGGGGTTTCAGTGTGTGGGGAAGGTGTTTCAGTGTGTGGGGCAGGTGTGTCAGTGTGTGGCAAGGGCTTTCAGTGTGTAGGGAAGGGTTTCAGTGTCTGGGGAAGGGGTTTCAGTGTGTGGGGAAGTGTTTCAGTGTTTGGGGAAGTTGTTTCAGTGTGTGGGGAAGGGGTTTCAGTGTGTGGGGAACGGGTTTCAGAGTGTGGGGAAGGGTTTCAGTGTGTGGGGAAGGTGTTTCAGTGTGTGGGGAAGGGGTATCAGTGTGTGGGGAAGGTGTTTCATTGTGTGGGGAAGGTGTTTCATTGTGTGCGGAAGGGGATGCCGTGTGTAGGGAAGGTGTTTCAGTGTGTGGGGAATGGGTATCAGTGTGTGTGTGGAATTGTTTAACTGTGTGTGGATGGGGTTTCAGTGTGTGGGGAAGGTGTTTCAGTGTGTGCAGAAGGGGTTTCAGTGTGTGCGGAAGGGGTTTCAGTGTGTGAGGAAGGTGTTTCAGTGTGTGGGGATGTATTGCAGTTTGTGAGGATGGGGTTTCAGTGTGTGGGGAAGGTGTTTCAGAGTGTGGGGAAGGGGCTTCAGTGTGTGGGGAAGGGTTTCAGTGTGTGGGGATGGGTTTTCAGTGTGTGGGGAAGGCGTTTCGGTGTGTAGGGAAGGTGTTTCAGTTTGTGGGGAACGGGTTTCAGTGTGTGGGGAAGCTGTTTCAGTGTGTGGGGAAGGGTTTCATTGTGTCGGGAAGGTGTTTCAGTGTGTGCGGATGGGGATTCAGTGTGTGGGGAAGGGGTTTCAGTGTGTGGGGAAGGGGTTTCAGTATTTGGGGAAGGTGTTTCGGTGTGTGTGGAATGGGTTTCAGTGTTGGGGGAATGTGTTTCAGTGTGTGGGAAGGGGTTTCAGTGTGTGGGGAAGGGGTTACAGTGTGTGGGGAAGCTGTTTCAGTGTGTGGGGAAGGGGTTTCAGTGTTTGGGGAAGGTGCTTCAGTGTGTGCCGTATGGTTCCAATGTGTGGGGAAGGTGTTTCAGTGTGTGGGAAAGGTGTTTCAGTGTGTGGGGATGGTATTTCAGTGTGTGGGGAAGGTGTTTCAATGTGTGGGGAAGGTGTTTTAGTGTGTGGGGAAGGGTTTCAGTATGTGGGGAAGGTGTTTCAGTGTGTGGGGATGGGTTTCAGTGTGTGGCGATGGCTTTCAGTGTGTGGGGATGAGTTGAATTGCATGCGGAAGGGGTTTCGGTGTGTGGGGAAGGTGTTTCAGTGTGTGGGGAAGGGGTTTCAGTTGGTGGGGAAGGGGTTTCAGTTGATGGGGATTGTGATTCTGTGTGTTTGGAAGGGTTTCAGCGTTTGGGGAATGTGTTTCAGTGTGTGGTGAATGGGATTCAGTGTTTGGGGAAGGGTTTCAGTGTGTGGGGAAGGGGTTTCAGTGTGTGGGGAAGGTGTTTCAGTGTGTGGGGATGTGTTGCAGTTCGTGGGGATGGGGTTTCAGTGTGTGGGGAAGGTGTTTTAGAGTTTGGGGAAGGGGCTTCAGTGTGTGGGGAAGGGTCTCCAGTGTCTGCGGAAGGAGTTTCAGTATGTGGGGAAGTGTTTCAGTGTGTGGGGAAGGTGTTTCAGTGTGTGGGGTAAGGTTTCGGTGTGTGGGGAAGGTGTTTCAGTGTGTGCGGAAGGGGTTTCAGTGTGTGGGGAAGGTGTTTCAGTGTATGGGAAAGGTGCTTCAGTGTGTGGGGAATGGGTTTCAGTGTGTGGGGAACGGGTTTCAGTGTGTGGGGAAAGTGTTTCAGCGTTTGGGGAATGTGTTTCAGTGTGTGGGGAATGGGATTCAGTGTTTGGGGAAGGGTTTCAGTGTGTGGGGAAGGGGTTTCAGTGTGTGGGGAAGGTGTTTCAGTGTGTGGGGATGTGTTGCAGTGTGTGAGGAAGGGGTTTCAGTGTGTGGGGAAGGGTTTCCAGTGTGTGGGTAAGGTACTTCAGTTTGTGGGGAAGAGTTTCAGTGTGTGGGGAAGCTGTTTCAGTGTGCGGGGAAGGGTTTCATTGTGTGGGGAAGGTGTTTCGGTGTGTGGGGAAGGTGTTTCAGTGTGTGGGGAAGGGGTTTCAGTGTGTGGGGAAGGTGTTTCAGTGTGTGGGGCAGGTGTGTCAGTGTGTGGGAAGGGCTTTCTGTGTGAAGGGAAGGGTTTCAGTGTGTGGGGAAGGGGTTTCAGTGTGTGGGGAAGGGTTTCAGTGTTTGGGGAAGCTGTTTCAGTGAGTGTGGAAGGTGTTTCAGTGTGTGGGGAAGGTGTTTCAGTGTGTGTGGAAGGTGTTTCAGTGTGTGTGGAAGGTGTTTCAGTGTGTGGGGAAGGGGTTTCAGTGTGTGGGGAAGCTGTTTCAGTGTGTGCTGAAGGGGTTTCACTGTTTGGGGAATGTGTTTCAGTGTGTGTGGTAGTGTTCCAGTGTGTGGGGAAGGGGTTTCAGTGTGTGGGAAAGGTGTTTCAGTGTGTGGGGATGGTATTTCAGTGTGTGGGGAAGGTGTTTCAGTGTGTGGGGAAGGCGTTTTAGTGTGTGGGGAAGGGTTTCAGTATGTGGGGAAGGTGTTTCAGTGTGTGGGGATGTGTTTCAGTGTGTGGGGAAGTTGTTTCAGTGTGTGGGGATGGGTTTCAGTGTGTGGCGATGGGTTCAGTGAGTGCGGATGAGTTGCATTGCATGCGGAAGGGGTTTCGGTGTGTGGGGAAGGTGTTTCAGTGTGTGGGGAAGGGTTTCGGTGTGTGGGGAAGGTGTTTCAGTGTGTGCGGAAGGGGTTTCAGTGTGAGGTGAAGGTGTTTCGGTGTGTGGGGAAGGGGTTTCAGTGTGTGGGGAATGTGTTTCAGTGTGTGGGGCAGGTGTGTCAGTGTGTGGCAAGGGCTTTCAGTGTGTAGGGAAGGGTTTCAGTGTGTGGGGAAGGGGTTTCAGTGTGTGGGGAAGTGTTTCAGTGTTTGGGGAAGCTGTTTCAGTGTGTGGGGAAGGGGTTTCAGTGTGTGGGGAACGGGTTTCAGAGTGTGGGGAAGGGTTTCATTGTGTGGGGAAGGTGTTTCAGTGTGTGGGGAAGGGGTATCAGTGAGTGGGGAAGGTGTTTCATTGTGTGGGGAAGGTGTTTCATTGTGTGCGGAAGGGGATGCCGTGTGTAGGGAAGGTGTTTCAGTGTGTGGGGAATGGGTTTCAGTGTGTGTGTGGAATTGTTTAACTGTGTGTGGATGGGGTTTCAGTGTGTGGGGAAGGTGTTTCAGTGTGTGCAGAAGGGGTTTCAGTGTGTGGGGAAGGTGTTTAAGTGTGTGGGGAAGGGGTATCAGTGAGTGGGGAAGGTGTTTCATTGTGTGGGGAAGGGGTTTCATTGTGTGCGGAAGGGGATGCAGTGTGTAGGGAAAGGGTTTCAGTGTGTGGGGAATGTGTTTCAGTGTGTGGGGAATTGTTTAACTGTGTGTGGATGGGGTTTCAGTGTGTGGGGAATGTGTTTCAGTGTGTGCAGAAGTTTCAGTGTGTGGGGAAGGGGTTTCAGTGTGTGGGGATGTGTTTCAGTGTGTGGGGAAGGGGTTTCAGTGTGTGGGGAAGGGTTTCACTGTATGCGGAAGGGGTTTCAGTGTGTGGGGAAGGTGTTTCAGTTTGTGGGGAAGGTGTTTCAGTGTGTGGGGAAGGGGTTTCAGTGTGTGGGGATGGGTTTCAGTGTGTGGGGATAGGTTTTCAGTGTGTGGGGAAGGCGTTTCGGTGTGTAGGGAAGGTGTTTCAGTGTGTGGGGAACGGGTTTCAGTGTGTGGGGAAGCTGTTTCAGTGTGTGGGGAAGGGTTTCATTGTGTCGGGAAGGTGTTTCAGTGTGTGCGGATGGGGATTCAGTGTGTGGGGAAGGGGTTTCAGTGTGTGGGGAAGGGGTTTCAGTATTTGGGGAAGGTGTTTCGGTGTGTGTGGAATGGGTTTCAGTGTTGGGGGAATGTGTTTCAGTGTGTGGGAAGGGGTTTCAGTGTGTGGGGAAGGGGTTACAGTGTGTGGGGAAGCTGTTTCAGTGTGTGGGGAAGGGATTTCAGTGTTTGGGGAAGGTGTTTCAGTGTGTGCCGTATGGTTCCAATGTGTGGGGAAGGTGTTTCAGTGTGTGGGAAAGGTGTTTCAGTGTGTGGGGATGGTATTTCAGTGTGTGGGGAAGGTGTTTCAATGTGTGGGGAAGGTGTTTTAGTGTGTGGGGAAGGGGTTCAGTATGTGGGGAAGGTGTTTCAATGTGTGGGGATCTGTTTCAGTGTGTGGAGATGTGTTTCAGTGTGTGGGGATGGGTTTCAGTGTGTGGCGATGGGTTTCAGTGTGTGGGGATGAGTTGAATTGCATGCGGAAGGGGTTTCGGTGTGTGGGGAAGGTGTTTCAGTGTGTGGGGAAGGGGTTTCAGTTTGTGGGGAAGGGGTTTCAGTTGATGGGGATTGTGTTTCTGTGTGTTTGGAAGGGTTTCAGCGTTTGGGGAATGTGTTTCAGTGTGTGGTGAATGGAATTCAGTGTTTGGGGAAGGGTTTCAGTGTGTGGGGAAGGGGTTTCAGTGTGTGGGGAAGGTGTTTCAGTGTGTGGGGATGTGTTGCAGTTCGTGGGGATGGGGTTTCAGTGTGTGGGGAAGGTGTTTCAGAGTGTGGGGAAGGGGCTTCAGTGTGTGGGGAAGGGTCTCCAGTGTCTGCGGAAGGAGTTTCAGTGTGTGGGGAAGTGTTTCAGTGTGTGGGGAAGGTGTTTCAGTGTGTGGGGTAAGGTTTCGGTGTGTGGGGAAGGTGTTTCAGTGTGTGCGGAAGGGGTTTCAGTGTGTGGGGAAGGTGTTTCAGTGTATGGGAAAGGTGCTTCAGTGTGTGGGGAATGGGTTTCAGTGTGTGGGGAACGGGTTTCAGTGTGTGGGGAAAGTGTTTCAGCGTTTGGGGAATGTGTTTCAGTGTGTGGTGAATGGGATTCAGTGTTTGGGGAAGGGTTTCAGTGTGTGGGGAAGGGGTTTCAGTGTGTGGGGAAGGTGTTTCAGTGTGTGGGGATGTGTTGCAGTGTGTGAGGAAGGGGTTTCAGTGTGTGGGGAAGGGTTTCCAGTGTGTGGGTAAGGTATTTCAGTGTGTGGGGAAGAGTTTCAGTGTGTGGGGAAGCTGTTTCAGTGTGCGGGGAAGGGTTTCATTGTGTGGGGAAGGTGTTTCGGTGTGTGGGGAAGGTGTTTCAGTGTGTGGGGAAGGGGTTTCAGTGTGTGGGGAAGGTGTTTCAGTGTGTGGGGCAGGTGTGTCAGTGTGTGGGAAGGGCTTTCTGTGTGAAGGGAAGGGTTTCAGTGTGTGGGGAAGGGGTTTCAGTGTGTGGGGAAGGTGTTTCAGTGTTTGGGGAAGCTGTTTCAGTGAGTGTGGAAGGGGTTTCAGTGTGTGGGGAAGGTGTTTCAGTGTGTGTGGAAGGTGTTTCAGTGTGTGGGGAAGGGGTTTCAGTGTGTGGGGAAGCTGTTTCAGTGTGTGCTGAAGGGGTTTCAGTGTTTGGGGAATGTGTTTCAGTGTGTGGGGTAGTGTTCCAGTGTGTGGGGAAGGGGTTTCAGTGTGTGGGAAAGGTGTTTCAGTGTGTGGGGATGGTATTTCAGTGTGTGGGGAAGGTGTTTCAGTGTGTGGGGAAGGTGTTTTAGTGTGTGGGGAAGGGTTTCAGTATGTGGGGAAGGTGTTTCAGTGTGTGGGGATGTGTTTCAGTGTGTGGGGAAGTTGTTTCAGTGTGTGGGGATGGGTTTCAGTGTGTGGCGATGGGTTTCAGTGAGTGCGGATGAGTTGCATTGCATGCGGAAGGGGTTTCGGTGTGTGGGGAAGGTGTTTCAGTGTGTGGGGAAGGGTTTCGGTGTGTGGGGAAGGTGTTTCAGTGTGTGCGGAAGGGGTTTCAGTGTGAGGTGAAGGTGTTTCGGTGTGTGGGGAAGGCGTTTCAGTGTGTGGGGAAGGGGTTACAGTGTGTGGGGACTGTGTTTCAGTGTGTGGGGCAGGTGTGTCAGTGTGTGGCAAGGGCTTTCAGTGTGTAGGGAAGGGTTTCAGTGTGTGGGGAATGGGTTTCAGTGTGTGGGGAAGTGTTTCAGTGTTTGGGGAAGCTGTTTCAGTGTGTGGGGAAGGGGTTTCAGTGTGTGGGGAATGGGTTTCAGAGTGTGGGGAAGGGTTTCAGTGTGTGGGGAAGGTGTTTCAGTGTGTGGGGAAGGGGTATCAGTGAGTGGGGAAGGTGTTTCATTGTGTGGGGAAGGTGTTTCATTGTGTGCGGAAGGGGATGCCGTGTGTAGGGAAGGTGTTTCAGTGTGTGGGGAATGGGTTTCAGTGTGTGTGTGGAATTGTTTAACTGTGTGTGGATGGGGTTTCAGTGTGTGGGGAAGGTGTTTCAGTGTGTGCAGAAGGGGTTTCAGTGTGTGCGGAAGGGGTTTCAGTGTGAGGTGAAGGTGTTTTGGTGTGTGGGGAAGGCATTTCAGTGTGTGGGGAAGGGGTTTCAGTGTGTGGGGAAGGTGTTTCAGTGTGTGGGGCAGGTGTGTCAGTGTGTGGCAAGGGCTTTCAGTGTGTAGGGAAGGGTTTCAGTGTCTGGGGAAGGGGTTTCAGTGTGTGGGGAAGTGTTTCAGTGTTTGGGGAAGTTGTTTCAGTGTGTGGGGAAGGGGTTTCAGTGTGTGGGGAACGGGTTTCAGAGTGTGGGGAAGGGTTTCAGTGTGTGGGGAAGGTGTTTCAGTGTGTGGGGAAGGGGTATCAGTGTGTGGGGAAGGTGTTTCATTGTGTGGGGAAGGTGTTTCATTGTGTGCGGAAGGGGATGCCGTGTGTAGGGAAGGTGTTTCAGTGTGTGGGGAATGGGTATCAGTGTGTGTGTGGAATTGTTTAACTGTGTGTGGATGGGGTTTCAGTGTGTGGGGAAGGTGTTTCAGTGTGTGCAGAAGGGGTTTCAGTGTGTGCGGAAGGGGTTTCAGTGTGTGAGGAAGGTGTTTCAGTGTGTGGGGATGTATTGCAGTTTGTGAGGATGGGGTTTCAGTGTGTGGGGAAGGTGTTTCAGAGTGTGGGGAAGGGGCTTCAGTGTGTGGGGAAGGGTCTCCAGTGTCTGCGGAAGGAGATCCAGTGTGTGGGGAAGTGTTTCAGTGTGTGGGGAAGGTGTTTCAGTGTGTGGGGTAAGGTTTCGGTGTGTGGGGAAGGTGTTTCAGTGTGTGCGGAAGGGGTTTCAGAGTGTGGGGAAGGGGCTTCAGTGTGTGGGGAAGGGTCTCCAGTGTCTGCGGAAGGAGTTTCAGTGTGTGGGGAAGTGTTTCAGTGTGTGGGGAAGGTGTTTCAGTGTGTGCGGAAGGGGTTTCAGTGTGTGGGGAAGGTGTTTCAGTGTATGGGGAAGGTGCTTCAGTGTGTGGGGAAGGGGTTTCAGTGTGTGGGGAACGGGTTTCAGAATGTGGGGAAGGTGTTTCAGTGTGTGGGGAAGGGGTTTCAGTGTGTGGGGAAGGGTTTCCAGTGTGTGGGTAAGGTATTTCAGTGTGTGGGGAAGAGTTTCAGTGTGTGGGGAAGCTGTTTCAGTGTGCGGGGAAGGGTTTCATTGTGTGGGGAAGGGGTTTCAGTGTGTGGGGAAGTTGTTTCAGTGTGTGGGGCAGGTGTGTCAGTGTGTGGGAAGGACTTTCTGTGTGAAGGGAAGGGTTTCATTGTGTGGGGAAGGTGTTTCGGTGTGTGGGGAAGGTTTTTCAGTGTGTGCGGAAGGGGTTTCAGTGTGTGGGGCAGCTGTTTCAGTGTGTGGGGAAGGTGTTTCAGTGTGTGGGGAAGGGGTTTCAGTGTGTGGGGAAGCTGTTTCAATGTGCGGGGAAGGGTTTCATTGTGTGGGGAAGGTGTTTCGGTGTGTGGGGAAGGTGTTTCAGTTTGTGAGGAAGGGGTTTCAGTGTGTGGGGAAGTTGTTTCAGTGTGTGGGGCAGGTGTTTCAGTGTGTGGGGAAGGGGTTTCAGTGTGTGGGGAAGTTGTTTCAGTGTGTGGGGCAGGTGTGTCAGTGTGTGGGAAGGACTTTCTGTGTGAAGGGAAGGGTTTCATTGTGTGGGGAAGGTGTTTCGGTGTGTGGGGAAGGTGTTTCAGTGTGTGGGGAAGGGGTTTCATTGTGTGGGGAAGCTGTTTCAGTGTGCGGGGAAGGGTTTCATTGTGGGGGAAGGCGTTTCGGTGTGTGGGGAAGGTGTTTCAGTGTGTGGGGAAGGGGTTTCAGTGTGTGGGGAAGTTGTTTCAGTGTGTGGGGCAGGTGTGTCAGTGTGTGGGAAGGACTTTCTGTGTGAAGGGAAGGGTTTCAGTGTGTGGGGAAGGGGTTTCAGTGTGTGGGGAAGGGTTTCAGTGTTTGGGGAAGCTGTTTCAGTGAGTGTGGAAGGGGTTTCAGTGTGTGGGGAAGGTGTTTCAGTGTGTGGGGAAGGTGTTTCAGAGTGTGGGGAAGGGGTTTCAGTGTGTGGGGAAGCTGTTTGAGTGTGTGGTAAAGGGGTTTCGGTGTGTGGGGAAGTTGTTTCAGTGTGTGTGGAAGGGGTTTCAGAGTGTGGGGAAGGGGCTTCAGTGTGTGGGGAAGGGTCTCCAGTGTCTGCGGAAGGAGTTTCAGTGTCTGGGGAAGAGTTTCAGTGTGTGGGGAAGGTGTTTCAGTGTGTGGGGTAAGGTTTCGGTGTGTGGGGAAGGTGTTTCAGTGTGTGCGGAAGGGGTTTCAGTGTGTGGGGAAGGTGTTTCAGTGTCTGGGGAATGTTCTTCAGTGTGTGGGGAAGGGGTTTCAGTGTGTGGGGAACGGGTTTCAGTGTGTGGGGAAGGTGTTTCAGTGTGTGGGGAAGGGTTTTCAGTGTGTGGGGAAGGGTTTCCAGTGTGTGGGTAAGGTATTTCAGTGTGTGGGGAAGAGTTTCAGTGTGTGGGGAAGCTGTTTCAGTGTGCGGGGAAGGGTTTCATTGTGTGGGGAAGGTGTTTCGGTGTGTGGGGAAGGTGTTTCAGTGTGTGGGGAAGGGGTTTCAGTGTGTGGGGAAGTTGTTTCAGTGTGTGGGGCTGGTGTGTCAGTGTGTGGGAAGGACTTTCTGTGTGAAGGGAAGGGTTTCAGTGTGTGGGGAAGGGGTTTCAGTGTGTGGGGAAGGGTTTAAGTGTTTGGGGAAGCTGTTTCAGTGAGTGTGGAAGGGGTTTCAGTGTGTGGGGAAGGTGTTTCAGTGTGTGGGGGAGGTGTTTCAGAGTGTGGGGAAGGGGTTTCAGTGTGTGGGGAAGCTGTTTGAGTTTGTGGTGAAGGGGTTTCAGTGTTTGGGGAATGTGTTTCAGTGTGTGGGGTAGTGTTCCAGTGTGTGGGGAGGGGTTTCAGTGTGTGGGAAAGGTTTTTCAGTGTGTGGGGATGGTATTTCAGTGTGTGGGGAAGGTGTTTCAGTGTGTGGGGAAGGTGTTTTAGTGTGTGGGGAAGTGTTTCACTATGTGGGGAAGGTGTTTCAGTGTGTGGGGATGTGTTTCAGTGTGTGGGGAAGTTGTTTCAGTGTGTGGGGATGGGTTTCAGTGTGTGGCGATGGCTTTCAGTGAGTGGGGATGAGTTGCATTGCATGCGGAAGGGGTTTCGTTGTGTGGGGAAGGTGTTTAAGTGTGTGGGGAAGGGGTATCAGTGTGTACAGAAGGGGTTTCAGTGTGTGCGGAAGGGGTTTCAGTGTGTGGAAATGTGTTTCAGTGTGTGGGGAAGGGGTTTCAGTGTGTGGGGATGGGTTTCACTGTATGCGGAAGGGGTTTCAGTGTGTGTGGAAGGTGTTTCAGTTTGTGGGGATGTGTTTCAGTGTGTGAGGAAGGGGTTTCAGTGTGTGGGGATGGGTTTCAATGTGTGGGGAATGGGTTACAGTGAGTGTGGAAGGGGTTTTAGTGTGTGGAGAATTTGTTTCAGTGTGTGGGGAAGGTGTTTCAGTGTGTGGGGAAGGGGTTTCAGTGTGTGGGGAAGCTGTTTCAATGTGTGGTGAAGCGGTTTCTGTGTTTGGGGAAGGTGTTTCAGTGTGTGGGGTAGGGTTCCATTGTGTGGGGTAGGGTTCCAGTGTGTGGGAAAGGTGTTGCAGTGTGTGGGGATGGTATTTCAGTGTGTGGGGAAGGTGTTTCAGTGTGTGGGGAAGGTGTTTTAGTGTGTGAGGAAGGGTTTCAGTATGTGGGGAAGGTGTTTCAGTGTGTGGGGATGTGTTTCAGTGTGTGGGGAAGTTGTTTCAGTGTGTGGGGATGGGGTTCAGTGTGTGACGATGGGTTTCAGTGAGTGGGGATGATTTGCATTGTATGCGGAAGGGGTTTCGGTGTGTGGGGAAGGTGTGTCAGTGTGTGGGGAAGGGGTTTCAGTGTGTGGGGATTGTGATTCTGTGTGTTTGCAAGGGTTTCAGTGTGTGGGGAATGTGTTTCAGTGTGTGGTGAATGGGTTTCAGTGTTTCGGGAAGGGTTTCAGTGTGTGGGGAAGGGGTTTCAGTGTGTGGGGAAGGTGTTTCAGTGTGTGGGGATGTGTTGCAATTTGTGGGGGGGGGATTCAGTGTGTGGGGAAGGTGTTTCAGAGTGTGGGGAAGGGGTTTCAGTGTGTGGGGAAGGGGTTTCAGTGTCTGGGTAAGGAGTTTCAGAGTGTGGGGATGTGTTTCAGTGTGTGGGGAAGGTGTTTCAGTGTGTGGGGAAGGGTTTTGATATGTGGGGAAGGCGTTTTAGTGTGTGCGGAAGGGGTTTCAGTGTGAGGCTAAGGTGTTTCGGTGTGTGGGGAAGGTGTTTCAGTGTGTGGGGAAGTGGTTTCAGTGTGTGGGGAAGGTGTTTCAGAGTGTGGGGCAGGTGTGTCAGTGTGTGGGAAGGGCTTTCAGTGTGTAGGGAAGGGTTTCAGTGTGTGGCGAAGGGGTTTCAGTGTTGGGGAAGTGTTTCAGTGTTTGGGGAAGCTGTTTCAGTGTGTGGGGAAGGGGTTTCAGTGTGTGGGGAACGGGTTTCAGAGTGGGGAAGGGTTTCAGTGTGTGGGGAAGGTGTTTCAGTGTGTGGGGAAGGGGTATCAGTGAGTGGGGAAGGTGTTTCATTGTGTGGGGAAGGTGTTTCATTGTGTGCGGAAGGGGATGCAGTGTGTAGGGAAGGGGTTTCAGTGTGTGGGGAATGGGTTTCAGTGTGTGGGGAATTGTTTAACTGTGTGTGGATGGGGTTTCAGTGTGTGGGGGAGGTGTTTCAGTGAGTGCAGAAGGGGTTTCAGTGTGTGCGGAAGGTGTTTCAGTGTGTGGGGATGTGTTTCAGTGTGTCGGGAAGGTGTTTCAGTGTGTGCAGAAGGGGTTTTAGTGTGTGGGGAAGGTGTTTCGGTGTGTGGGGAAGGTGTTTCAGTGTGTTGGGAAGGGGTTTCAGTGTGTGGGGAAGGTGTTTCAGTGAGTGGGGCAGGTGTTTCAGTGTGTGGGAAGGGCTTTCAGTGTGTAGGGAAGGGTTTCAGTGTGTGGGGACGGTGTTTCAGTGTGTGGGGAAGGGTTTCAGTATTTGGGGAAGGTGTTTCGGAGTGTGTGGAATGGGTTTCAGTGTTGGGGGAATGTGTTTCAGTGTGTGGGGAAGGGGTTACAGTGTGTGGGGCAGGTGTGTCTGTGTGTGGGAAGGGGTTTCAGTGTGTAGGGAAGGGTTTCAGTGTGTGGGGAAGGGGTTTCAGTGTTGGGGAAGGGTTTCAGTGTTTGGGGAAGCTGTTTCAGTGTGTGGGGAAGGGGTTTCAGTGTGTGGGGAACGGGTTTCAGAGTGTGGGGAAGGGTTTCAGTGTGTGGGGAAGGTGTTCCAGTGTGTGGGGAAGGGGTATCAGTGTGTGGGGAAGGTGTTTCATTGTGTGGGGAAGGTGTTTCATTGTGTGGGGAAGGGGATGCAGTGTGTAGGGAAGGGGTTTCAGTGTGTGGGGAATGGGTTTCAGTATGTGGGGAATTGTTTAACTGTGTGTGGATGGGGTTTCAGTGTGTGGGGAAGGGGTTTCAGTGTGTGCGGAAGGGGTTTCAGTGTGTGGGGATGTGTTTCAGTGTGTGGGGAAGGGGTTTCAGTGTGTGGGGAAGGGTTTCACTGTATGCGGAAGGGGTTTCAGTGTGTGTGGAAGGTGTTTCAGTTTGTGGGGATGTGTTTCAGTTTGTGGGGAAGGGGTTTCAGTGTGTGGGGATGGGTTTCAGTGTGTGGGGATGGGTTTCAGTGTGTGGGGAATGGGTTTCAGTGTGTGGGGATGTGTTGCATTGTGTGGTGATGGGTTTTCAGTGTGTGGGGAAAGTGTTTCAATGTGTGGGGAAGGGGTTTCAGTGTGTGGGGAAGGGTTTCCAGTGTGTGGGGAAGGTGTTTCAGTGTGTGGGGAAGTGTTTCAGTGCGTGGGGAAGCCTTTTCAGTGTGTGGGGAAGTGTTTCATTGTGTCGGGAAGGTGTTTCAGTGCGTGCGGAAGGGGTTTTAGTGTGTGGGGAAGGGGTTTCAGTGTGTGGGGAACTTGTTTCAGTGTGTGGGGATGAGTTGCAGTTTGTGGGGATGGGGTTTCAGTGTGTGGGGAAGGTGTTTCAGAGTGTGGGGATGGGGTTTCAGTGTGTGGGAAGGGTTTCAGTGTGTGGGGAAGGGGTTTCAGTGTGTGGGGAAGTTGTTTCAGTGTGTGGGGATGAGTTGCAGTTTGTGGGGATGGGGTTTCAGTGTGTGGGGAAGGTGTTTCAGAGTGTGGGGATGGGGTTTCAGTGTGTGGGAAGGGTTTCCAGTGTCTGCGGAAGGAGTTTCAGTGTGTGGGGAAGTGTTTCAGTGTGTGGGGAAGGTGTTTCAGTGTGTGGGGTAAGGTTTCGGTGTGTGGGGAAGGTGTTTCAGTGTGTGCGGAAGGGTTTTCAGTGTGTGGGGAAGGTGTTTCAGTGTATGGGGAAGGTGTTTCAGTGAGTGGGGAAGGGGTTTCAGTGTGTGGGGAACGGGTTTCAGTGTGTGGGGAAGGTGTTTCAGTGTGTGGGGAAGGGGTTTGAGTGTGTGGGGAAGGGTTTGCAGTGTGTGGGTAAGTTATTTCAGTGTGTGGGGAAGTGTTTCAGTGTGTGGGGAAGCTGTTTCAGTGTGCGGGGAAGGGTTTCATTGTGTGGGGAAGGTGTTTCAGTGTGTGTGGAAGGGGTTTCAGTGTGTAGGGAAGGTGTTTCGGTGTGTGGGGAAGGTGTTTCAGTGTGTGGGGTAGGGTTTCAGTGTGTGGCGAAGGTGTTTCAGTGTGTGGGAAGGGCTTTCAGTGTGTAGGGACGGGTTTCAGCGTGTGGGGAAGGGGTTTCAGTGTGTGGGGAAGGGTTTCAGTGTGTGGGGAAGGTGTTTCAGTGTGTGGGGATGTGTTTCAGTGTGTGGGGAAGGGGTTTCAGTGTGTGGGGAAGGGTTTCACTGTATGCAGAATGGGTTTCAGTGTGTGTGGAAGGTGTTTCAGTTTGTGGGGATGTGTTTCAGTGTGTGGGGAAGGGGTTTCAGTGTGTGGGGATGGGTTTCAGTGTGTGGGGAAGTGTTTCAGTGTGTGGGGAAGCTGTTTCAGTGAGCGGGGAAGGGTTTCATTGTGTGGGGAAGGTGTTTCAGTGTGTGCGGAAGGGGTTTCAGTGTGTGGGGAAGGTGTTTCGGTGTGTGGGGAAGGTGTTTCAGTGTGTGGGGTAGGGTTCCACTGTGTGGGGAAGTGGTTTCACTGTGTGGGAAAGGTGTTTCAGTGTGTGGGGATGGTATTTCAGTGTGTGGGGAAGGTGTTTCAGTGTGTGGGGAAGGTGTTTTAGTGTGTGGGGAAGGGTTTCAGTATGTGGGGAAGGTGTTTCAGTGTGTGGGGATGTGTTTCAGTGTGTGGGGAATTTGTTTCAGTGTGTGGGGATGGGTTTCAATGTGTGGCGATGGGTTTCAGTGAGTGGGGATGAGTTGCATTGTATGCGGAAGGGGTTTCGGTGTGTGGGGAAGGTGTTTCAGTGTGTGGGGAAGGGGTTTCAGTGTGTGAGGAAGGGGTTTCAGTGTGTGGGGATTGTGATTCTGTGTGTTTGGAAGGGTTTCAGTGCGTGGGGAATGTGTTTCAGTGTGTGGTGAATGGGTTTCAGTGTTTGGGGAAGGGTTACAGTGTGTGGGGAAGGGGTTTCAGTGTGTGAGGAAGGTGTTTCAGTGTGAAGGGGAAGGGGTTTCAGTGTGTGGGAAAGGGTTTCCAGTGTCTGGGGAAGGAGTTTCAGTGTGTGGGGATGTGTTTCAGTATGTGGGGAAGGGGTTTCAGAGTGTGGGGAAGGGTTTTGGTGTGTGGGGAAGGTGTTTCTGTGTGTGCGGAAGGGGTTTCAGTTTGTGGGGAAGGTGTTTCAGTGAGTGGGGCAGGTGTTTCAGTGTGTGGGAAGGGCTGTCAGTGTGTAGGGAAGGGTTTCAGTGTGTGGGGACGGTGTTTCAGTGTGTGGGGAAGGGTTTCAGTATTTGGGGAAGGTGTTTCGGAGTGTGTGGAATGGGTTTCAGTGTTGGGGGAATGTGTTTCAGTGTGTGGGGAAGGGGTTACAGTGAGTGGGGCAGGTGTGTCAGTGTGTGGGAAGGGCTTTCAGTGTGTAGGGAAGGGTTTTAGCGTGTGGGGAAGGGGTTTCAGTGTTGGGGAAGGGTTTCAGTGTTTGGGGAAGCTGTTTCAGTGTGTGGGGAAGGGGTTTCAGTGTGTGGGGAACGGGTTTCAGAGTGTGGGGAACGGGTTTCAGAGTGTGGGGAAGGGTTTCAGTGTGTGGGGAAGGTGTTCCAGTGTGTGGGGAAGGGGTATCAGTGAGTGGGGAAGGTGTTTCATTGTGTGGGGAAGGTGTTTCATTGTGTGTGGAAGGGGATGCAGTGTGTAGCGAAGGGGTTTCAGTGTGTGGGGAATGGGTTTCAGTGTGTGGGGAATTGTTTAACTGTGTGTGGATGGGGTTTCAGTGTGTGGGGAAGGTGTTTCAGTGTGTGCGGAAGGGGTTTCAGTGTGTGGGGATGTGTTTCAGTGTGTGGGGAAGGGGTTTCAGTGTGTGGGGAAGGGTTTCACTGTATGCGGAAGGGGTTTCAGTGTGTGTGGAAGGTGTTTCAGTTTGTGGGGATGTGTTTCAGTGTGTGGGGAAGGGGTTTCAGTGTGTGGGGATGGGTTTCAGTGTGTGGGGAATGGGTTTCAGTGTGTGGGGATGTGTTGCATTGTGTGGTGATGGGTTTTCAGTGTGTGGGGAAAGTGTTTCAATGTGTGGGGAAGGGGTTTCAGTGTGTGGGGAAGGGTTTCCAGTGTGTGGGGAAGGTGTTTCAGTGTGTGGGGAAGTGTTTCAGTGCGTGGGGAAGCTGCTTCAGTGTGTGGGGAAGGGTTTCATTGTGTCGGGAAGGTGTTTCAGTGTGTGCGGAAGGGGTTTTAGTGTGTGGGGAAGGTGTTTCGGTGTGTGGGGAAGGTGTTTCAGTGTGTTGGGTAGGTGTTTCAGTGTGTGGGGAAGGTGTTTCATTGTGTGGGGCAGGTGTTTCAGTGTGTGGGAAGGGCTTTCAGTGTGTAGGGAAGGGTTTCAGTGTTTGGGGAAGGGGTTTCAGTGTGTGGGGAAGGGTTTCAGTATTTGGGGAAGGTGTTTCGGTGAGTGTGGAATGGGTTTCAGTGTTGGGGGAATGTGTTTCAGTGTGTGGGGAAGGGGTTACAGTGTGTGGGGAAGCTGTCTCAGTGTGTGGGGAAGGGGTTTCAGTGTTTGGGGAATGTGTTTCAGTGTGTGCCGTAGGGTTCCAGTGTGTGGGGAAGGGGTTTCAATGTATGGGAATGGTGTTTCAGTGTGCGGGGATGGTATTCCAGTGTGTGGGGAAGGAGTTTCAGTGTGTGGGGAAGGTGTTTTAGTGTGTGGGGAAGGGTTTCAGTATGTGCGGAAGGTGTTTCAGTGTGTGGGGATGTGTTTCAGTGTGTGGAGATTTGGTTCAGTGTGTGGGGATGGGTTTCAGTGTGTGGCGATGTGTTTCAGTGTGTGGGGATGAGTTGCATTGCATGCGGAAGGGGTTTTGGTGTGTCGGGAAGGTGTTTCAGTGTGTGGGGAAGGGGTTTCAGTTTGTGGGGAAGGGGTTTCAGTGCATGGGGAGTGTGATTCTGTGTGTTTGGAAGGGTTTCAGTGTGTGGGGAATGTGTTTCAGTGTGTGGTGAATGGGTTTCAGTGTTTGGGGAAGGGTTTCAGTGTGTGGGGAAGGGGTTTCAGTGTGTGGGGAAGTTGTTTCAGTGTGTGGGGATGAGTTGCAGTTTGTGGGGATGGGGTTTCAGTGTGTGGGGAAGGTGTTTCAGAGTGTGGGGATGGGGTTTCAGTGTGTGGGGAAGGGTTTCCAGTGTCTGCGGAAGGAGTTTCAGTGTGTGGGGAAGTGTTTCAGTGTGTGGCGAAGGTGTTTCAGTGTGTGGGGTAAGGTTTCGGTGTGTGGGGAAGGTGTTTCAGTGTGTGCGGAAGGGTTTTCAGTGTGTGGGGAAGGTGTTTCAGTGTATGGGGAAGGTGTTTCAGTGAGTGGGGAAGGGGTTTCAGTGTGTGGGGAACGGGTTTCAGTGTGTGGGGAAGGTGTTTCAGTGTGTGGGGAAGGGGTTTCAGTGTGTGGGGAAGGGTTTCCAGTGTGTGGGTAAGTTATTTCAGTGTGTGGGGAAGTGTTTCAGTGTGTGGGGAAGCTGTTTCAGTGTGCGGGGAAGGGTTTCATTGTGTGGGGAAGATGTTTCAGTGTGTGTGGAAGGGGTTTCAGTGTGTGGGGAAGGTGTTTCGGTGTGTGGGGAAGGTGTTTCAGTGTGTGGGGAAGGGGTTTCAGTGTGTGGGGAAGGTGTTTCAGTGTGTGGGAAGGGCTTTCAGTGTGTAGGGATGGGTTTCAGTGTGTGGGGAAGGGGTTTCAGTGTGTGGGGAAGGGTTTCAGTGTGTGAGGAAGGTGTTTCAGTGTGTGGGGATGTGTTTCAGTGTGTGGGGAAGGGGTTTCAGTGTGTGGGGAAGGGTTTCACTGTATGCAGAAGGGGCTTCAGTGTGTGTGGAAGGTGTTTCAGTTTGTGGGGATGTGTTTCAGTGTGTGGGGAAGGGGTTTCAGTGTGTGGGGATGGGTTTCACTGTGTGGGGAAGTGTTTCAGTGTGTGGGGAAGCTGTTTCAGTGTGCGGGGAAGGGTTTCATTGTGTGGGGAAGGTGTTTCAGTGTGTGCGGAAGGGGTTTCAGTGTGTGGGGAAGGTGTTTCGGTGTGTGGGGAAGGTGTTTCAGTGTGTGGGGAAGGGGTTTCAGTGTGTGGGGAAGGTGTTTCAGTCTGTGGGGCAGGTTTGTCAGTGTGTGGGAAGGGCTTTCAGTGTGTAGGGATGGGTTTCAGAGTGTGGGGAAGGGGATTCAGTGTGTGGGGAAGGGTTTCAGTGTGTGGGGAAGGTGTTTCAGTGTGTGGGGTAGGGTTCCACTGTGTGGGGAAGTGGTTTCACTGTGTGGGAAAGGTGTTTCAGTGTGTGGGGATGGTATTTCAGTGTGTGGGGAAGGTGTTTCAGTGTGTGGGGAAGGTGTTTTACTGTGTGGGGAAGGGTTTCAGTATGTGGGGAAGGTGTTTCAGTGTGTGGGGATGTGTTTCAGTGTGTGGGGAAGTTGTTTCAGTGTGTGGGGATGGGTTTCAATGTGTGGCGATGGGTTTCAGTGAGTGGGGATGAGTTGCATTGTATGCGGAAGGGGTTTCGGTGTGTGGGGAAGGTGTTTCAGTGTGTTGGGAAGGGGTTTCAGTGTGTGAGGAAGGGGTTTCAGTGTGTGGGGATTGTGATTCTGTGTGTTTGGAAAGGTTTCAGTGCGTGGGGAATGTGTTTCAGTGTGTTGTGAATGGGTTTCAGTGTTTGGGGAAGGGTTACAGTGTGTGGGGAAGGGGTTTCAGTGTGTGAGGAAGGTGTTTCAGTGTGTGGGGAAGGGGTTTCAGTGTGTGGGGAAGGGTTTCCAGTGTCTGGGGAAGGGGTTTCAGTGTGTGGGGATGTGTTTCAGTATGTGGGGAAGGGGTTTCAGAGTGTGGGGAAGGGTTTTGGTGTGTGGGGAAGGTGTTTCTGTGTGTGCGGAAGGGGTTTCAGTGTGTGGGGAAGGGGTTTCAGTGTATGGGGAAGGTGTTTCAGTGTGTGGGGAAGGGGTTTCAGTGTGTGGGGAATGGTTTCAGTGTGTGGGGAAGGTGTTTCAGTGTGTGGGGATGTGTTTCAGTGTGTGGGAAGGGGTTTCAGTGTGTGGGGAAGGGTTTCACTGTATGCAGAAGGGGAGTCAGTGTGTGTGGAAGGTGTTTCAGTTTGTGGGGATGTGTTTCAGTGTGTGTGGGGTAAGGGTTTCAGTGTGTGGGGATGGGTTTCAGTGTGTGGGGAAGTGTTTCAGTGTGTGGGGAAGCTGTTTCAGTGTGCGGGGAATGGTTTCATTGTGTGGGGAAGGTGTTTCAGTGTGTGAGGAAGGGGTTTCAGTGTGTGGGGAAGGTGTTTCGGTGTGTGGGGAAGGTGTTTCAGTGTGTGGGGAAGGGGTTTCAGTGTGTGGGGAAGGTGTTTCAGTCTGTGGGGCAGGTTTGTCAGTGTGTGGAAAGGGCTTTCAGTGTGTAGGGATGGGTTTCAGAGTGTGGGGAAGGGGTTTCAGTGTGTGGGGAAGGGTTTCAGTGTGTGGGGAAGGTGTTTCAGTGTGTGGGGTAGGGTTCCACTGTGTGGGGAAGTGGTTTCACTGTGTGGGAAAGGTGTTTCAGTGTGTGGGGATGGTATTTCAGTGTGTGGGGAAGGTGATTCAGTGTGTGGGGAAGGTGTTTTAGTGTGTGGGGAAGGGTTTCAGTATGTGGGGAAGGTGTTTCAGTGTGTGGGGATGTGTTTCAGTGTGTGGGGAAGTTGTTTCAGTGTGTGGGGATGGGTTTCAATGTGTGGTGATGGGTTTCAGTGAGTGGGGATGAGTTGCATTGTATGCGGAAGGGGTTTCGGTGTGTGGGGAAGGTGTTTCAGTGTGTGGGGAAGGGGTTTCAGTGTGTGGGGAAGGGTTTCCAGTGTCTGGGGAAGGAGTTTCAGTGTGTGGGGATGTGTTTCAGTATGTGGGGAAGGGGTTTCAGAGTGTGGGGAAGGGTTTTGGTGTGTGGGGAAGGTGTTTCTGTGTGTGCGGAAGGGGTTTCAGTGTGTGGGGAAGGGGTTTCAGTGTATGGGGAAGGTGTTTCAGTGTGTGGGGAAGGGGTTCAGTGTGTGGGGAAGTTGTTTCAGTGTGTGGGGAAGGTGTTTCAGTGTGTGGGGACGTGTTTTCAGTGTGTGGGGAAGGGTTTCAGAGTGGGGGAATGTGTTTCAGTGTGTGGGGAAGGTTTTCAGTGTGTGAGGAAGATATTTCCGTGTGTGCGGAAGGGGTTTCAGTGTGTGCGGAAGGTGTTTCAGTGTGTGGGGAAGGTGTTTCAGTGGCTGGAGAAGGGGTTTCAGTGTGTGGGGAAGGGGTTTCAGTGTGAAGGATGTATTTCAGGGTGTGGGGAAGGTGTTTCAGTATGTGGGGAAGGGTTTCACAGTGTGCGGAAGGGGTTTCAGTTTGTGGGGAAGGAGTTTCAGTGTGTGAGGAAGGTGTTTCAGTGTGTGTGGGGAAGGGGTTTCAGTTTGTGGGGATTTGTTTCATTGTGTAGGGAAGGGGTTTAAGTGTGTTGGGAATGTGTTTCAGTGTGTGGGGCAGGGTTTCCAGTGTGTGGGGAAGGTGTTTCAGTGTGTGGGGAAGTGTTTCAGTGTGTGGGGAAGCTGTTTCAGTGTGTGGTAGGGTTTCATTGTGTGGGGAAGGTGTTTCAGTGTGTGCGGAATTGGTTTCAGTGTGTGGGGAAGGTGTTTCAGTGTGACGGGAAGGGTTTCAGTGTGTGGGGAAGGGGTTTCAGTGTGTGGGGAAGGGTTTCAATGTTTGGGGAAGGTGTTTCAGTGTGTGTGGAATGGGCTTCAGTGTGTGGGGAATGTGTTTCAGTGTGTGGGGAAGGGGTTACAGTGGGAGGGGAAGCTGTTTCAGTGTGTGGGGAAGGTGTTTCAGTGTTTGGGGAAGGTGTTTCAGTGTGTGGGTTAGGGTTCCAGTGTGTGGGGAAGGGGTTTCAGTGTGTGGGAAAGGTGTTTCAGTGTGTGGGGATGGTATTTCAGTGTGTGGGGAAGGTGTTTCGGTGTGTGGGGAAGGGTTTCACTGTGTGCGGAAAGGGTTTCAGTGTGTGGGGAAGGAGTTTCACTGTGTGGGGAAGGTGTTTCACTATGTGGGGAAGATGTTTCAGTGGGTGGAGAAGGTGTTTTAGTGTGTGGGGAAGGGGTTTCGGTGTGTGGGGATGTGTTTCAGGGTGTGGGGAAGGTGTTTCAGGGAGTGGGGAAGGTGTTTCAGTGTGTGGGGACGGGTTTCACTGTGTGCGGAAAGGGTTTCAGTGTGTGGGGAAGGAGTTTCAGTGTGTGAGGATGGTGTTTCAGTGTGTGTGGGGAAGGGGTTTCAGTGTCTGGGGATTTGTTTCATTGTGCAGGGAAGGGGTTTAAGTGTGTGGGGAATTGTTTCAGTGTGTGGGGAAGGTGTTCCAGTGTGTGGGGAAGGTTTTCACTGTGTGTGGAAGGGGTTTCAGTGTGTGGGGAAGGGGTTTCTGTGTGTGGGGAAGGTGTTTCAGTATGTGCGGAAGGGGTTTCAGTGTGTGGGGAAGGGGTTTCACTGTGTGGGGAAGGTGTTTCAGTGTGTGCAGAAGGGGTTTCAGTGTGTGGGGAAGGGGTTTCAGTATGTGGGGAATGTGTTTCAGTGTGTGGTGAATGGGTATCAGTGTTTTGGGAAGGGTGACAGTGAGTGGGGAAGGGGTTTCAGCGTGTGGGGAATGTGTTTCATTGTGTAGCGATGTGTTGCAGTGTGTTGGGAATGCGTTTCAGTGTGTGGGGAAGGTGTTTCAGTGTGTGGGGAAAGTGCTAAACTGTGTGGTAAGTGTTTCAGTGTGTGGGGAAGGTGTATCAGTGTGTGGGGATGGGGTTCAGTGTGTGGGGAATGTGTTTCAGTGTGTGCGGAAGGGGTTTCAGTGTGTGGGGGAGGTGTTTTGTTGCGTGGGGAAGGTGTTTCAGTAAGTGCGGAAGGGGTTTCAGTCTGTGGGGTAGGTGTTTCAGTGTGTGGGGAAGGGGTTTCAGTATGTGGGGAATGTGTTTCAGTGTGTTTGGAAGGGTTTCAGTGTGTGGGGAATGTGTTTCAGTGTGTGGTGAATGGGTATCAGTGTTTTGGGAAGGGTTACAGTGAGTGGGGAAGGGGTTTCAGCGTGTGGGGAATGCGTTTCAGTGTGTGGGGAAAGTGTTTCAGTGTGTGGGGAAGGTGCTAAACTGTGTGGGGAGTGTTTCAGTGTGTGGGGAAGGTGTATCAGTGTGTAGGGATGGGGTTCAGTGTGTGGGGAATGTGTTTCAGTGTGTGCGGAAGGGGTTTCAGTGTGTGGGGGAGGTGTTTTGTTGCGTGGGGAAGGTGTTTCAGTGTGTGCGGAAGGGGTTTCAGTGTGTGGGGTAGGTGTTTCAGTGTGTGGGGAAGGTGTTTCTATGTGTGGGAAGGGGTTTCAGTGTGTGGGGAAGTGTTTCAGTGTGTGGGGAAGGGGTTTCAGTGTGTGGGGAAGGGTTTCAGTGTGTCGGGAAGGGTTTCAGTGTGTGGGGTAGGTGTTTCAGTGTTTGGGGAAACGGTTTCAGTGTGTGAGGAAGCTCTTTCAGTGTGTGGGGAATGGGTTCCAGTGTGTGGGGAAGGTGTTTCAGTGTGTGGGGTAGGGTTCCAGTGTGTGGGGATGGGGTTTCAGTGTGTGGGAAAGGTGTTTCAGTGTGGGGGGATGGTATTTCGGTGTGTGTGGAAGGAGTTGCAGTGTGTGGGGAACGTGTTTCAGTGTGTGGGGAAAGGTTTACAGTATGTAGGGAAGGTGTTTTCGTGTGTGGGGATGTGTTTCAGTGTGTGGGGATGTGTTTCAGTGTGTGGGGAAGGTGTTTCAGTGTGTGGGGAAGGTGTTTTAGTGTGTGGGGAAGGGTTTCAGTATGTGGGGAAGGTGTTTCAGTGTGTGGGGATGTGTTTCAGTGTGTGGGGAATTTGTTTCAGTGTGTGGGGATGGGTTTCAATGTGTGGCGATGGGTTTCAGTGAGTGGGGATGAGTTGCATTGTATGCGGAAGGGGTTTCGGTGTGTGGGGAAGGTGTTTCAGTGTGTGGGGAAGGGGTTTCAGTGTGTGAGGAAGGGGTTTCAGTGTGTGGGGATTGTGATTCTGTGTGTTTGGAAGGGTTTCAGTGCGTGGGGAATGTGTTTCAGTGTGTGGTGAATGGGTTTCAGTGTTTGGGGAAGGGTTACAGTGTGTGGGGAAGGGGTTTCAGTGTGTGAGGAAGGTGTTTCAGTGTGAAGGGGAAGGGGTTTCAGTGTGTGGGAAAGGGTTTCCAGTGTCTGGGGAAGGAGTTTCAGTGTGTGGGGATGTGTTTCAGTATGTGGGGAAGGGGTTTCAGAGTGTGGGGAAGGGTTTTGGTGTGTGGGGAAGGTGTTTCTGTGTGTGCGGAAGGGGTTTCAGTTTGTGGGGAAGGTGTTTCAGTGAGTGGGGCAGGTGTTTCAGTGTGTGGGAAGGGCTGTCAGTGTGTAGGGAAGGGTTTCAGTGTGTGGGGACGGTGTTTCAGTGTGTGGGGAAGGGTTTCAGTATTTGGGGAAGGTGTTTCGGAGTGTGTGGAATGGGTTTCAGTGTTGGGGGAATGTGTTTCAGTGTGTGGGGAAGGGGTTACAGTGAGTGGGGCAGGTGTGTCAGTGTGTGGGAAGGGCTTTCAGTGTGTAGGGAAGGGTTTTAGTGTGTGGGGAAGGGGTTTCAGTGTTGGGGAAGGGTTTCAGTGTTTGGGGAAGCTGTTTCAGTGTGTGGGGAAGGGGTTTCAGTGTGTGGGGAACGGGTTTCAGAGTGTGGGGAACGGGTTTCAGAGTGTGGGGAAGGGTTTCAGTGTGTGGGGAAGGTGTTCCAGTGTGTGGGGAAGGGGTATCAGTGAGTGGGGAAGGTGTTTCATTGTGTGGGGAAGGTGTTTCATTGTGTGTGGAAGGGGATGCAGTGTGTAGGGAAGGGGTTTCAGTGTGTGGGGAATGGGTTTCAGTGTGTGGGGAATTGTTTAACTGTGTGTGGATGGGGTTTCAGTGTGTGGGGAAGGTGTTTCAGTGTGTGCGGAAGGGGTTTCAGTGTGTGGGGATGTGTTTCAGTGTGTGGGGAAGGGGTTTCAGTGTGTGGGGAAGGGTTTCACTGTATGCGGAAGGGGTTTCAGTGTGTGTGGAAGGTGTTTCAGTTTGTGGGGATGTGTTTCAGTGTGTGGGGAAGGGGTTTCAGTGTGTGGGGATGGGTTTCAGTGTGTGGGGAATGGGTTTCAGTGTGTGGGGATGTGTTGCATTGTGTGGTGATGGGTTTTCAGTGTGTGGGGAAAGTGTTTCAATGTGTGGGGAAGGGGTTTCAGTGTGTGGGGAAGGGTTTCCAGTGTGTGGGGAAGGTGTTTCAGTGTGTGGGGAAGTGTTTCAGTGCGTGGGGAAGCTGCTTCAGTGTGTGGGGAAGGGTTTCATTGTGTCGGGAAGGTGTTTCAGTGTGTGCGGAAGGGGTTTTAGTGTGTGGGGAAGGTGTTTCGGTGTGTGGGGAAGGTGTTTCAGTGTGTTGGGTAGGTGTTTCAGTGTGTGGGGAAGGTGTTTCATTGTGTGGGGCAGGTGTTTCAGTGTGTGGGAAGGGCTTTCAGTGTGTAGGGAAGGGTTTCAGTGTTTGGGGAAGGGGTTTCAGTGTGTGGGGAAGGGTTTCAGTATTTGGGGAAGGTGTTTCGGTGAGTGTGGAATGGGTTTCAGTGTTGGGGGAATGTGTTTCAGTGTGTGGGGAAGGGGTTACAGTGTGTGGGGAAGCTGTCTCAGTGTGTGGGGAAGGGGTTTCAGTGTTTGGGGAACGTGTTTCAGTGTGTGCCGTAGGGTTCCAGTGTGTGGGGAAGGGGTTTCAATGTATGGGAATGGTGTTTCAGTGTGCGGGGATGGTATTCCAGTGTGTGGGGAAGGAGTTTCAGTGTGTGGGGAAGGTGTTTTAGTGTGTGGGGAAGGGTTTCAGTATGTGCGGAAGGTGTTTCAGTGTGTGGGGATGTGTTTCAGTGTGTGGAGATTTGGTTCAGTGTGTGGGGATGGGTTTCAGTGTGTGGCGATGTGTTTCAGTGTGTGGGGATGAGTTGCATTGCATGCGGAAGGGGTTTTGGTGTGTCGGGAAGGTGTTTCAGTGTGTGGGGAAGGGGTTTCAGTTTGTGGGGAAGGGGTTTCAGTGCATGGGGAGTGTGATTCTGTGTGTTTGGAAGGGTTTCAGTGTGTGGGGAATGTGTTTCAGTGTGTGGTGAATGGGTTTCAGTGTTTGGGGAAGGGTTTCAGTGTGTGGGGAAGGGGTTTCAGTGTGTGGGGAAGTTGTTTCAGTGTGTGGGGATGAGTTGCAGTTTGTGGGGATGGGGTTTCAGTGTGTGGGGAAGGTGTTTCAGAGTGTGGGGATGGGGTTTCAGTGTGTGGGGAAGGGTTTCCAGTGTCTGCGGAAGGAGTTTCAGTGTGTGGGGAAGTGTTTCAGTGTGTGGCGAAGGTGTTTCAGTGTGTGGGGTAAGGTTTCGGTGTGTGGGGAAGGTGTTTCAGTGTGTGCGGAAGGGTTTTCAGTGTGTGGGGAAGGTGTTTCAGTGTATGGGGAAGGTGTTTCAGTGAGTGGGGAAGGGGTTTCAGTGTGTGGGGAACGGGTTTCAGTGTGTGGGGAAGGTGTTTCAGTGTGTGGGGAAGGGGTTTCAGTGTGTGGGGAAGGGTTTCCAGTGTGTGGGTAAGTTATTTCAGTGTGTGGGGAAGTGTTTCAGTGTGTGGGGAAGCTGTTTCAGTGTGCGGGGAAGGGTTTCATTGTGTGGGGAAGATGTTTCAGTGTGTGTGGAAGGGGTTTCAGTGTGTGGGGAAGGTGTTTCGGTGTGTGGGGAAGGTGTTTCAGTGTGTGGGGAAGGGGTTTCAGTGTGTGGGGAAGGTGTTTCAGTGTGTGGGAAGGGCTTTCAGTGTGTAGGGATGGGTTTCAGTGTGTGGGGAAGGGGTTTCAGTGTGTGGGGAAGGGTTTCAGTGTGTGAGGAAGGTGTTTCAGTGTGTGGGGATGTGTTTCAGTGTGTGGGGAAGGGGTTTCAGTGTGTGGGGAAGGGTTTCACTGTATGCAGAAGGGGCTTCAGTGTGTGTGGAAGGTGTTTCAGTTTGTGGGGATGTGTTTCAGTGTGTGGGGAAGGGGTTTCAGTGTGTGGGGATGGGTTTCACTGTGTGGGGAAGTGTTTCAGTGTGTGGGGAAGCTGTTTCAGTGTGCGGGGAAGGGTTTCATTGTGTGGGGAAGGCGTTTCAGTGTGTGCGGAAGGGGTTTCAGTGTGTGGGGAAGGTGTTCCGGTGTGTGGGGAAGGTGTTTCAGTGTGTGGGGAAGGGGTTTCAGTGTGTGGGGAAGGTGTTTCAGTCTGTGGGGCAGGTTTGTCAGTGTGTGGGAAGGGCTTTCAGTGTGTAGGGATGGGTTTCAGAGTGTGGGGAAGGGGATTCAGTGTGTGGGGAAGGGTTTCAGTGTGTGGGGAAGGTGTTTCAGTGTGTGGGGTAGGGTTCCACTGTGTGGGGAAGTGGTTTCACTGTGTGGGAAAGGTGTTTCAGTGTGTGGGGATGGTATTTCAGTGTGTGGGGAAGGTGTTTCAGTGTGTGGGGAAGGTGTTTTACTGTGTGGGGAAGGGTTTCAGTATGTGGGGAAGGTGTTTCAGTGTGTGGGGATGTGTTTCAGTGTGTGGGGAAGTTGTTTCAGTGTGTGGGGATGGGTTTCAATGTGTGGCGATGGGTTTCAGTGAGTGGGGATGAGTTGCATTGTATGCGGAAGGGGTTTCGGTGTGTGGGGAAGGTGTTTCAGTGTGTTGGGAAGGGGTTTCAGTGTGTGAGGAAGGGGTTTCAGTGTGTGGGGATTGTGATTCTGTGTGTTTGGAAAGGTTTCAGTGCGTGGGGAATGTGTTTCAGTGTGTGGTGAATGGGTTTCAGTGTTTGGGGAAGGGTTACAGTGTGTGGGGAAGGGGTTTCAGTGTGTGAGGAAGGTGTTTCAGTGTGTGGGGAAGGGTTTTCAGTGTGTGGGGAAGGGTTTCCAGTGTCTGGGGAAGGAGTTTCAGTGTGTGGGGATGTGTTTCAGTATGTGGGGAAGGGGTTTCAGAGTGTGGGGAAGGGTTTTGGTGTGTGGGGAAGGTGTTTCTGTGTGTGCGGAAGGGGTTTCAGTGTGTGGGGAAGGGGTTTCAGTGTATGGGGAAGGTGTTTCAGTGTGTGGGGAAGGGGTTTCAGTGTGTGGGGAATGGTTTCAGTGTGTGGGGAAGGTGTTTCAGTGTGTGGGGATGTGTTTCAGTGTGTGGGAAGGGGTTTCAGTGTGTGGGGAAGGGTTTCACTGTATGCAGAAGGGGAGTCAGTGTGTGTGGAAGGTGTTTCAGTTTGTGGGGATGTGTTTCAGTGTGTGTGGGGTAAGGGTTTCAGTGTGTGGGGATGGGTTTCAGTGTGTGGGGAAGTGTTTCAGTGTGTGGGGAAGCTGTTTCAGTGTGCGGGGAATGGTTTCATTGTGTGGGGAAGGTGTTTCAGTGTGTGAGGAAGGGGTTTCAGTGTGTGGGGAAGGTGTTTCGGTGTGTGGGGAAGGTGTTTCAGTGTGTGGGGAAGGGGTTTCAGTGTGTGGGGAAGGTGTTTCAGTCTGTGGGGCAGGTTTGTCAGTGTGTGGAAAGGGCTTTCAGTGTGTAGGGATGGGTTTCAGAGTGTGGGGAAGGGGTTTCAGTGTGTGGGGAAGGGTTTCAGTGTGTGGGGAAGGTGTTTCAGTGTGTGGGGTAGGGTTCCACTGTGTGGGGAAGTGGTTTCACTGTGTGGGAAAGGTGTTTCAGTGTGTGGGGATGGTATTTCAGTGTGTGGGGAAGGTGATTCAGTGTGTGGGGAAGGTGTTTTAGTGTGTGGGGAAGGGTTTCAGTATGTGGGGAAGGTGTTTCAGTGTGTGGGGATGTGTTTCAGTGTGTGGGGAAGTTGTTTCAGTGTGTGGGGATGGGTTTCAATGTGTGGTGATGGGTTTCAGTGAGTGGGGATGAGTTGCATTGTATGCGGAAGGGGTTTCGGTGTGTGGGGAAGGTGTTTCAGTGTGTGGGGAAGGGGTTTCAGTGTGTGGGGAAGGGTTTCCAGTGTCTGGGGAAGGAGTTTCAGTGTGTGGGGATGTGTTTCAGTATGTGGGGAAGGGGTTTCAGAGTGTGGGGAAGGGTTTTGGTGTGTGGGGAAGGTGTTTCTGTGTGTGCGGAAGGGGTTTCAGTGTGTGGGGAAGGGGTTTCAGTTTATGGGGAAGGTGTTTCAGTGTGTGGGGAAGGGGTTCAGTGTGTGGGGAAGTTGTTTCAGTGTGTGGGGAAGGTGTTTCAGTGTGTGGGGACGTGTTTTCAGTGTGTGGGGAAGGGTTTCAGAGTGGGGGAATGTGTTTCAGTGTGTGGGGAAGGTTTTCAGTGTGTGAGGAAGATATTTCCGTGTGTGCGGAAGGGGTTTCAGTGTGTGCGGAAGGTGTTTCAGTGTGTGGGGAAGGTGTTTCAGTGGCTGGAGAAGGGGTTTCAGTGTGTGGGGAAGGGGTTTCAGTGTGAAGGATGTATTTCAGGGTGTGGGGAAGGTGTTTCAGTATGTGGGGAAGGGTTTCACAGTGTGCGGAAGGGGTTTCAGTTTGTGGGGAAGGAGTTTCAGTGTGTGAGGAAGGTGTTTCAGTGTGTGTGGGGAAGGGGTTTCAGTTTGTGGGGATTTGTTTCATTGTGTAGGGAAGGGGTTTAAGTGTGTTGGGAATGTGTTTCAGTGTGTGGGGCAGGGTTTCCAGTGTGTGGGGAAGGTGTTTCAGTGTGTGGGGAAGTGTTTCAGTGTGTGGGGAAGCTGTTTCAGTGTGTGGTAGGGTTTCATTGTGTGGGGAAGGTGTTTCAGTGTGTGCGGAATTGGTTTCAGTGTGTGGGGAAGGTGTTTCAGTGTGACGGGAAGGGTTTCAGTGTGTGGGGAAGGGGTTTCAGTGTGTGGGGAAGGGTTTCAATGTTTGGGGAAGGTGTTTCAGTGTGTGTGGAATGGGCTTCAGTGTGTGGGGAATGTGTTTCAGTGTGTGGGGAAGGGGTTACAGTGGGAGGGGAAGCTGTTTCAGTGTGTGGGGAAGGTGTTTCAGTGTTTGGGGAAGGTGTTTCAGTGTGTGGGTTAGGGTTCCAGTGTGTGGGGAAGGGGTTTCAGTGTGTGGGAAAGGTGTTTCAGTGTGTGGGGATGGTATTTCAGTGTGTGGGGAAGGTGTTTCGGTGTGTGGGGAAGGGTTTCACTGTGTGCGGAAAGGGTTTCAGTGTGTGGGGAAGGAGTTTCACTGTGTGGGGAAGGTGTTTCACTATGTGGGGAAGATGTTTCAGTGGGTGGAGAAGGTGTTTTAGTGTGTGGGGAAGGGGTTTCGGTGTGTGGGGATGTGTTTCAGGGTGTGGGGAAGGTGTTTCAGGGAGTGGGGAAGGTGTTTCAGTGTGTGGGGACGGGTTTCACTGTGTGCGGAAAGGGTTTCAGTGTGTGGGGAAGGAGTTTCAGTGTGTGAGGATGGTGTTTCAGTGTGTGTGGGGAAGGGGTTTCAGTGTCTGGGGATTTGTTTCATTGTGCAGGGAAGGGGTTTAAGTGTGTGGGGAATTGTTTCAGTGTGTGGGGAAGGTGTTCCAGTGTGTGGGGAAGGTTTTCACTGTGTGTGGAAGGGGTTTCAGTGTGTGGGGAAGGGGTTTCTGTGTGTGGGGAAGGTGTTTCAGTATGTGCGGAAGGGGTTTCAGTGTGTGGGGAAGGGGTTTCACTGTGTGGGGAAGGTGTTTCAGTGTGTGCAGAAGGGGTTTCAGTGTGTGGGGAAGGGGTTTCAGTATGTGGGGAATGTGTTTCAGTGTGTGGTGAATGGGTATCAGTGTTTTGGGAAGGGTGACAGTGAGTGGGGAAGGGGTTTCAGCGTGTGGGGAATGTGTTTCATTGTGTAGCGATGTGTTGCAGTGTGTTGGGAATGCGTTTCAGTGTGTGGGGAAGGTGTTTCAGTGTGTGGGGAAAGTGCTAAACTGTGTGGTAAGTGTTTCAGTGTGTGGGGAAGATGTATCAGTGTGTGGGGATGGGGTTCAGTGTGTGGGGAATGTGTTTCAGTGTGTGCGGAAGGGGTTTCAGTGTGTGGGGGAGGTGTTTTGTTGCGTGGGGAAGGTGTTTCAGTAAGTGCGGAAGGGGTTTCAGTCTGTGGGGTAGGTGTTTCAGTGTGTGGGGAAGGGGTTTCAGTATGTGGGGAATGTGTTTCAGTGTGTTTGGAAGGGTTTCAGTGTGTGGGGAATGTGTTTCAGTGTGTGGTGAATGGGTATCAGTGTTTTGGGAAGGGTTACAGTGAGTGGGGAAGGGGTTTCAGCGTGTGGGGAATGCGTTTCAGTGTGTGGGGAAAGTGTTTCAGTGTGTGGGGAAGGTGCTAAACTGTGTGGGAAGTGTTTCAGTGTGTGGGGAAGGTGTATCAGTGTGTAGGGATGGGGTTCAGTGTGTGGGGAATGTGTTTCAGTGTGTGCGGAAGGGGTTTCAGTGTGTGGGGGAGGTGTTTTGTTGCGTGGGGAAGGTGTTTCAGTGTGTGCGGAAGGGGTTTCAGTGCTTGGGGTAGGTGTTTCAGTGTGTGGGGAAGGTGTTTCTATGTGTGGGAAGGGGTTTCAGTGTGTGGGGAAGTGTTTCAGTGTGTGGGGAAGGGGTTTCAGTGTGTGGGGAAGGGTTTCAGTGTGTCGGGAAGGGTTTCAGTGTGTGGGGTAGGTGTTTCAGTGTTTGGGGAAACGGTTTCAGTGTGTGAGGAAGCTCTTTCAGTGTGTGGGGAATGGGTTCCAGTGTGTGGGGAAGGTGTTTCAGTGTGTGGGGTAGGGTTCCAGTGTGTGGGGATGGGGTTTCAGTGTGTGGGAAAGGTGTTTCAGTGTGGGGGGATGGTATTTCGGTGTGTGTGGAAGGAGTTGCAGTGTGTGGGGAACGTGTTTCAGTGTGTGGGGAAAGGTTTACAGTATGTAGGGAAGGTGTTTTCGTGTGTGGGGATGTGTTTCAGTGTGTGGGGATGTGTTTCAGTGTGTGGGGATGTGTTTCAGTGTGTCGGGAAGGGTTTCAGTGTGTAGGGAAGGTATTTCGGTGTGTGGGGAAGGTGTCTTAGTGTGTGGGGAAGGGTTTCAGTATGTAGGGAAGGTGCTTCAGTGTGTGGAGATGTGTTTCAGTGTGTGGCGATGGGTTTCAGACTGTGGGGATGAGTTGCATTGCATGCGAAAGGGGTTTCGGTGTGTGGGGAAGGTGTTTCAGTGTGTGGGGAAGGGGTTTCAGTTTTTGGGGAAGCGGTTTCAGTGTGTGGGGATTGTGATTCTGCGTGTTTGTAAGCGTTTCAGTGTGTGGGGAATGTGTTTCAGTGTGTGGTGAATGGGTTTCAGTGTTTGGGGAAGGGTTTCACTGTGTGGGGAAGGTGTTTCAGTGCATGGGGATGTGTTGCAGTTTGTGGGGATGGGGTTTCAGTGTTTGGGGAAGGTGTTTCAGAGTGTGGGGATGGGGTTTCAGTGTGGGGAAGGGTTTCCAGTGTCTGTGGAAGGTGTTTCAGTGTGAGGGGAAGTGTTTCATTGTGTGGGGAAGGTGTTTCAGTGTGTGGGGAAGGGTTTCATTGTGTCGGGAAGGTGTTTCAGTGTGTGCGGAAGGGGTTTCAGTGTGTGGGGAAGGTGTTTCAGTGTATGGGGAAGGTGTTTCAGTGTGTGGGGAAGGGGTTTCAGTGTGTGGGGAAGGGGTTTCAGTGTGTGGGGAAGGTGTTTCAGTGTGTGGGGAAGGGGTTTCAGTGTGTGGGGAAGGGTTTCCAGTGTGTGGGTAAGGTGTTTCAGTTTGTGGGGAAGTGTTTCAGTGTGTGGGGACAGGGATTCAGTGTGTGGGGAAGGGTTTCATTGTGTGGAGAAGGTGTTTCAGTGTGTGTGGAAGGGGTTTCAGTGTATGGGGAAGGTGTTTCAGTGCGTGGGGATGGGATTTCAGTGTGTGGAGAACTTGTTTCAGTGTGTGTGGATGGTGTTTCAGTGTGTGGGGAAGGGGTTTCAGTGTGTGGGGAAGGGTTTCAGAGTGTGGGGAATGTGTTTCAGTGTGTGGGGAAGGTTTTCAGTGAGTGAGGAAGATATTTCAATGTGTGCGGAAGGGGTTTCAGTGTGTGGGGAAGGTGTTTCAGTGTGTGGGGAAGGTGTTTCAGTGGGTGGAGAAGGTATTTTAGTGTGTGGGGAAGGGGTTTCAGTGTGCGGGGATGTGTTTCAGGGTGTGAAGAAGGTGTTTCAGTGTGTGGGGATGGGTTTCACTGTGTGCGGAAAGGGTTTCAGTGTGTGGGGAAGGACTTTCAGTGTGTGAGGATGGTGTTTCAGTGTGTGTGGGGAAGGGGTTTCAGTGTGTGGGGATTTGTTTCATTGTGTAGGGAAGGGGTGTAAGTGTGTGGGGATGTGTTTCAGTGTGGGGGGAAGGTGTTCCAGTGAGTGGGGAAGGTTTTCACTGTGTGCGGAAGGTGTTTCAGTGTGTGGGGAAGGGGTTTCAGTGTGTGGGGAAGGTGTTTCAGTATGTGCGGAAGGGGTTTCAGTGTATGGGGAAGTGGTTTCAGTGTGTGGGGAAGGTGTTTCAGTGTGTGCAGAAGGGGTTTCAGTGTATGGGGAAGGGGTTTCAGCGTGTGGGGAATGTGCTTCATTGTGTAGCGATGTGTTGCAGTGTGTGGGGAATGCGTTTCAGTGTGTGGGGAAGGTGTTTCAGTGTGTGGGGAAGGTGCTAAACTGTGTGGGAAGTGTTTCAGTGTGTGGGGAAGGTGTATCAGTGTGTCGTGATTGGGTTCAGTGTGTGGGGAATGTGTTTCAGTGTGTGCGTAAGGGGTTTCAGTGTGTGGGGGAGGTGTTTTGTTGCGTGGGGTAGGTGTTTCAGTGTGTGCAGAAGGGGTTTCAGTGTGTGGGGTAGGTGTTTCAGTGTGTGGGGAAGGTGTTTCTATGTGTGGGAAGGGGTTTCAGTGTGTGGGGAAGTGTTTCAGTGTGTGGGGAAGGGGTTTCAGTGTGTGGGGAAGGGTTTCAGTGCGTGGGGAAGGTGTTTCAGTGTGTGGGGTAGGTGTTTTAGTGTTTGGGGAAGCGGTTTCAGTGTGTGAGGAAGCTCTTTCAGTGTGTGGGGAAGGGGTTTCAGTGTTTGAGGAAGGTGTTTCAGTGTGTGGGGTAGGGTTCCAGTTTGTGGAAGGGGTT
This sequence comes from Heterodontus francisci, assembly GCF_036365525.1. Classification (NCBI taxonomy): domain Eukaryota; kingdom Metazoa; phylum Chordata; class Chondrichthyes; order Heterodontiformes; family Heterodontidae; genus Heterodontus; species Heterodontus francisci. Next base: position 157,612,031 of record NC_090376.1, read on the forward strand.
TCAGTGTGTGGGAAAGGTGTTTCAGTGTGGGGAATGGTATTTCTGTGTGTGGGGAAGGAGTTTCAGTGTGTGGGCAACGTGTTTCAGTGTTTGGGGATGTGTTTCAGTGTGTCGGGAAGGGTTTCAGTGTGTGGGGAAGTTGTTTCAGTGTGTGGGGATGGGTTTCAGTGTGTGGCGATGGGTTTCAGTGAGTGCGGATGAGTTGCATTGCATGCGGAAGGGGTTTCGGTGTGTGGGGAAGGTGTTTCAGTGTGTGGGGAAGGGTTTCGGTGTGTGGGGAAGGTGTTTCAGTGTGTGCGGAAGGGGTTTCAGTGTGAGGTGAAGGTGTTTCGGTGTGTGGGGAAGGCGTTTCAGTGTGTGGGGAAGGGGTTTCAGTGTGTGGGGAATGTGTTTCAGTGTGTGGGGCAGGTGTGTCAGTGTGTGGCAAGGGCTTTCAGTGTGTAGGGAAGGGTTTCAGTGTGTGGGGAAGGGGTTTCAGTGTGTGGGGAAGTGTTTCAGTGTTTGGGGAAGCTGTTTCAGTGTGTGGGGAAGGGGTTTCAGTGTGTGGGGAATGGGTTTCAGAGTGTGGGGAAGGGTTTCAGTGTGTGGGGAAGGTGTTTCAGTGTGTGGGGAAGGGGTATCAGTGAGTGGGGAAGGTGTTTCATTGTGTGGGGAAGGTGTTTCATTGTGTGCGGAAGGGGATGCCGTGTGTAGGGAAGGTGTTTCAGTGTGTGGGGAATGGGTTTCAGTGTGTGTGTGGAATTGTTTAACTGTGTGTGGATGGGGTTTCAGTGTGTGGGGAAGGTGTTTCAGTGTGTGCAGAAGGGGTTTCAGTGTGTGCGGAAGGGGTTTCAGTGTGAGGTGAAGGTGTTTTGGTGTGTGGGGAAGGCGTTTCAGTGTGTGGGGAAGGGGTTTCAGTGTGTGGGGAAGGTGTTTCAGTGTGTGGGGCAGGTGTGTCAGTGTGTGGCAAGGGCTTTCAGTGTGTAGGGAAGGGTTTCAGTGTCTGGGGAAGGGGTTTCAGTGTGTGGGGAAGTGTTTCAGTGTTTGGGGAAGTTGTTTCAGTGTGTGGGGAAGGGGTTTCAGTGTGTGGGGAACGGGTTTCAGAGTGTGGGGAAGGGTTTCAGTGTGTGGGGAAGGTGTTTCAGTGTGTGGGGAAGGGGTATCAGTGAGTGGGGAAGGTGTTTCATTGTGTGGGGAAGGTGTTTCATTGTGTGCGGAAGGGGATGCCGTGTGTAGGGAAGGTGTTTCAGTGTGTGGGGAATGGGTATCAGTGTGTGTGTGGAATTGTTTAACTGTGTGTGGATGGGGTTTCAGTGTGTGGGGAAGGTGTTTCAGTGTGTGCAGAAGGGGTTTCAGTGTGTGCGGAAGGGGTTTCAGTGTGTGAGGAAGGTGTTTCAGTGTGTGGGGATGTGTTGCAGTTTGTGGGGATGGGGTTTCAGTGTGTGGGGAAGGTGTTTCAGAGTGTGGGGAAGGGGCTTCAGTGTGTGGGGAAGGGTCTCCAGTGTCTGCGGAAGGAGTTTCAGTGTGTGGGGAAGTGTTTCAGTGTGTGGGGAAGGTGTTTCAGTGTGTGGGGTAAGGTTTCGGTGTGTGGGGAAGGTGTTTCAGTGTGTGGGGTAAGGTTTCGGTGAGTGGGGAAGGTGTTTCAGTGTGTGCGGAAGGGGTTTCAGTGTGTGGGGAAGGTGTTTCAGTGTATGGGGAAGGTGCTTCAGTGTGTGGGGAAGGGGTTTCAGTGTGTGGGGAACGGGTTTCAGTGTGTGGGGAAGGTGTTTCAGTGTGTGGGGAAGGGGTTTCAGTGTGTGGGGAAGGGTTTCCAGTGTGTGGGTAAGGTATTTCAGTGTGTGGGGAAGAGTTTCAGTGTGTGGGGAAGCTGTTTCAGTGTGCGGGGAAGGGTTTCATTGTGTGGGGAAGGTGTTTCGGTGTGTGGGGAAGGTGTTTCAGTTTGTGGGGAAGGGGTTTCAGTGTGTGGGGAAGTTATTTCAGTGTGTGGGGCAGGTGTTTCAGTGTGTGGGGAAGGGGTTTCAGTGTGTGGGGAAGTTGTTTCAGTGTGTGGGGCAGGTGTGTCAGTGTGTGGGAAGGACTTTCTGTGTGAAGGGAAGGGTTTCATTGTGTGGGGAAGGTGTTTCGGTGTGTGGGGAAGGTGTTTCAGTGTGTGGGGAAGGGGTTTCAGTGTGTGGGGAAGCTGTTTCAGTGTGCGGGGAAGGGTTTCATTGTGTGGGGAAGGCGTTTCGGTGTGTGGGGAAGGTGTTTCAGTGTGTGGGGAAGGGGTTTCAGTGTGTGGGGAAGTTGTTTCAGTGTGTGGGGCAGGTGTGTCAGTGTGTGGGAAGGACTTTCTGTGTGAAGGGAAGGGTTTCAGTGTGTGGGGAAGGGGTTTCAGTGTGTGGGGAAGGGTTTCAGTGTTTGGGGAAGCTGTTTCAGTGAGTGTGGAAGGGGTTTCAGTGTGTGGGGAAGGTGTTTCAGTGTGTGGGGAAGGTGTTTCAGAGTGTGGGGAAGGGGTTTCAGTGTGTGGGGAAGCTGTTTGAGTGTGTGGTGAAGGGGTTTCGGTGTGTGGGGAAGTTGTTTCAGTGTGTGTGGAAGGGGTTTCAGAGTGTGGGGAAGAGGCTTCAGTGTGTGGGGAAGGGTCTCCAGTGTCTGCGGAAGGAGTTTCAGTGTGTGGGGAAGTGTTTCAGTGTGTGGGGAAGGTGTTTCAGTGTGTGGGGTAAGGTTTCGGTGTGTGGGGAAGGTGTTTCAGTGTGAGCGGAAGGGGTTTCAGTGTGTGGGGAAGGTGTTTCAGTATCTGGGGAAGGTGCTTCAGTGTGTGGGGAAGGGGTTTCAGTGTGTGGGGAACGGGTTTCTGTGTGTGGGGAAGGTGTTTCAGTGTGTGGGGAAGGGGTTTCAGTGTGTGGGGAAGGGTTTCCAGTGTGTGGGTAAGGTATTTCAGTGTGTGGGGAAGAGTTTCAGTGTGTGGGGAAGCTGTTTCAGTGTGCGGGGAAGGGTTTCATTGTGTGGGGAAGGTGTTTCGGTGTGTGGGGAAGGTGTTTCAGTGTGTGGGGAAGGGGTTTCAGTGTGTGGGGAAGTTGTTTCAGTGTGTGGGGCAGGTGTGTCAGTGTGTGGGAAGGACTTTCTGTGTGAAGGGAAGGGTTTCAGTGTGTGGGGAAGGGGTTTCAGTGTGTGGGGAAGGGTTTCAGTGTTTGGGGAAGCTGTTTCAGTGAGTGTGGAAGGGGTTTCAGTGTGTGGGGAAGGTGTTTCAGTGTGTGGGGGAGGTGTTTCAGAGTGTGGGGAAGGGGTTTCAGTGTGTGGGGAAGCTGTTTGAGTGTGTGGTGAAGGGGTTTCAGTGTTTGGGGAATGTGTTTCAGTGGGTGGGGTAGTGTTCCAGTGTGTGGGGAGGGGTTTCAGTGTGTGGGAAAGGTTTTTCAGTGTGTGGGGATGGTATTTCAGTGTGTGGGGAAGGTGTTTCAGTGTGTGGGGAAGGTGTTTTAGTGTGTGGGGAAGTGTTTCACTATGTGGGGAAGGTGTTTCAGTGTGTGGGGATATGTTTCAGTGTGTGGGGAAGTTGTTTCAGTGTGTGGGGATGGGTTTCAGTGTGTGGCGATGGCTTTCAGTGAGTGGGGATGAGTTGCATTGCATGCGGAAGGGGTTTCGTTGTGTGGGGGAGGTGTTTAAGTGTGTGGGGAAGGGGTATCAGTGTGTGCAGAAGGGGTTTCAGTGTGTGCGGAAGGGGTTTCAGTGTGTGGAAATGTGTTTCAGTGTGTGGGGAAGGGGTTTCAGTGTGTGGGGATGGGTTTCACTGTATGCGGAAGGGGTTTCAATGTGTGTGGAAGGTGTTTCAGTTTGTGGGGATGTGTTTCAGTGTGTGAGGAAGGGGTTTCAGTGTGTGGGGATGGGTTTCAGTGTGTGGGGAATGGGTTACAGTGAGTGTGGAAGGGGTTTTAGTGTGTGGGGAATTTGTTTCAGTGTGTGGGGAAGGTGTTTCAGTGTGTGGGGAAGGGGTTTCAGTGTGTGGGGAAGCTGTTTCAATGTGTGGTGAAGCGGTTTCTGTGTTTGGGGAAGGTGTTTCAGTGTGTGGGGTAGGGTTCCATTGTGTGGGGTAGGGTTCCAGTGTGTGGGAAAGGTGTTGCAGTGTGTGGGGATGGTATTTCAGTGTGTGGGGAAGGTGTTTCAGTGTGTGGGGAAGGTGTTTTAGTGTGTGAGGAAGGGTTTCAGTATGTGGGGAAGGTGTTTCAGTGTGTGGGGATGTGTTTCAGTGTGTGGGGAAGTTGTTTCAGTGTGTGGGGATGGGGTTCAGTGTGTGACGATGGGTTTCAGTGAGTGGGGATGATTTGCATTGTATGCGGAAGGGGTTTCAGTGTGTGGGGAAGGTGTGTCAGTGTGTGGGGAAGGGGTTTCAGTGTGTGGGGATTGTGATTCTGTGTGTTTGCAAGGGTTTCAGTGTGTGGGGAATGTGTTTCAGTGTGTGGTGAATGGGTTTCAGTGTTTCGGGAAGGGTTTCAGTGTGTGGGGAAGGGGTTTCAGTGTGTGGGGAAGGTGTTTCAGTGTGTGGGGATGTGTTGCAATTTGTGGGGATGGGGATTCAGTGTGTGGGGAAGGTGTTTCAGAGTGTGGGGAAGGGGTTTCAGTGTGTGGGGAAGGGTTTCCAGTGTCTGGGTAAGGAGTTTCAGTGTGTGGGGATGTGTTTCAGTGTGTGGGGAAGGTGTTTCAGTGTGTGGGGAAGGGTTTTGATATGTGGGGAAGGTGTTTTAGTGTGTGCGGAAGGGGTTTCAGTGTGAGGCTAAGGTGTTTCGGTGTGTGGGGAAGGTGTTTCAGTGTGTGGGGAAGTGGTTTCAGTGTGTGGGGAAGGTGTTTCAGTGTGTGGGGCAGGTGTGTCAGTGTGTGGGAAGGGCTTTCAGTGTGTAGGGAAGGGTTTCAGTGTGTGGGGAAGGGGTTTCAGTGTTGGGGAAGGGTTTCAGTGTTTGGGGAATCTGTTTCAGTGTGTGGGGAAGGGGTTTCAGTGTGTGGGGAACGGGTTTCAGAGTGGGGAAGAGTTTCAGTGTGTGGGGAAGGTGTTTCAGTGTGTGGGGAAGGGGTATCAGTGAGTGGGGAAGGTGTTTCATTGTGTGGGGAAGGTGTTTCATTGTGTGCGGAAGGGGATGCAGTGTGTAGGGAAGGGGTTTCAGTGTGTGGGGAATGGGTTTCAGTGTGTGGGGAATTGTTTAACTGTGTGTGGATGGGGTTTCAGTGTGTGGGGGAGGTGTTTCAGTGAGTGCAGAAGGGGTTTCAGTGTGTGCGGAAGGGGTTTCAGTGTGTGGGGATGTGTTTCAGTGTGTCGGGAAGGTGTTTCAGTGTGTGCAGAAGGGGTTTTAGTGTGTGGGGAAGGTGTTTCGGTGTGTGGGGACGGTGTTTCAGTGTGTTGGGAAGGGGTTTCAGTGTGTGGGGAAGGTGTTTCAGTGAGTGGGGCAGGTGTTTCAGTGTGTGGGAAGGGCTTTCAGTGTGTAGGGAAGGGTTTCAGTGTGTGGGGACGGTGTTTCAGTGTGTGGGGAAGGGTTTCAGTATTTGGGGAATGTGTTTCGGAGTGTGTGGAATGGGTTTCAGTGTTGGGGGAATGTGTTTCAGTGTGTGGGGAAGGGGTTACAGTGTGTGGGGCAGGTGTGTCAGTGTGTGGGAAGGGGTTTCAGTGTGTAGGGAAGGGTTTCAGTGTGTGGGGAAGGGGTTTCAGTGTTGGGGAAGGGTTTCAGTGTTTGGGGAAGCTGTTTCAGTGTGTGGGGAAGGGGTTTCAGCGTGTGGGGAACGGGTTTCAGAGTGTGGGGAAGGGTTTCAGTGTGTGCGGAAGGTGTTCCAGTGTGTGGGGAAGGGGTATCAGTGTGTGGGGAAGGTGTTTCATTGTGTGGGGAAGGTGTTTCATTGTGTGGGGAAGGGGATGCAGTGTGTAGGGAAGGGGTTTCAGTGTGTGGGGAATGGGTTTCAGTATGTGGGGAATTGTTTAACTGTGTGTGGATGGGGTTTCAGTGTGTGGGGAAGGGGTTTCAGTGTGTGCGGAAGGGGTTTCAGTGTGTGGGGATGTGTTTCAGTGTTTGGGGAAGGGGTTTCAGTGTGTGGGGAAGGGTTTCACTGTATGCGGAAGGGGTTTCAGTGTGTGTGGAAGGTGTTTCAGTTTGTGGGGATGTGTTTCAGTTTGTGGGGAAGGGGTTTCAGTGTGTGGGGATGGGTTTCAGTGTGTGGGGATGGGTTTCAGTGTGTGGGGAATGGGTTTCGGTGTGTGGGGATGTGTTGCATTGTGTGGTGATGGGTTTTCAGTGTGTGGGGAAAGTGTTTCAATGTGTGGGGAAGGGGTTTCAGTGTGTGGGGAAGGGTTTCCAGTGTGTGGGGAAGGTGTTTCAGTGTGTGGGGAAGTGTTTCAGTGCGTGGGAAAGCCTTTTCAGTGTGTGGGGAAGGGTTTCATTGTGTCGGGAAGGTGTTTCAGTGCGTGCAGAAGGGGCTTTAGTGTGTGGGGAAGGTGTTTCGGTGTGTGGGGAAGGTGTTTCAGTTTGTTGGGAAGGGGTTTCAGATTGTGGGGAAGGTGTTTCATTGTGTGGGGCAGGTGTTTCAGTGTGTGGGAAGGGCTTTCAGTGTGTAGGGAAGGGTTTCAGTGTTTGGGGAAGGGGTTTCAGTGTGTGGGGAAGGGTTTCAGTATTTGGGGAAGGTGTTTCGGTGAGTGTGGAATGGGTTTCAGTGTTGGGGGAATGTGTTTCAGTGTGTGGGGAAGGGGTTACAGTGTGTGGGGAAGCTGTCTCAGTGTGTGGGGAAGGGGTTTCAGTGTTTGGGGAACGTGTTTCAGTGTGTGCCGTAGGGTTCCAGTGTGTGGGGAAGGGGTTTCAGTGTATGGGAATGGTGTTTCAGTGTGCGGGGATGGTATTCCAGTGTGTGGGGAAGGAGTTTCAGTGTGTGGGGAAGGTGTTTTAGTGTGTGGGGAAGGGTTTCAGTATGTGCGGAAGGTGTTTCAGTGTGTGGGGATATGTTTCAGTGTGTGGAGATTTGGTTCAGTGTGTGGGGATGGGTTTCAGTGTGTGGCGATGTGTTTCAGTGTGTGGGGATGAGTTGCATTGCATGCGGAAGGGGTTTTGGTGTGTCGGGAAGGTGTTTCAGTGTGTGGGGAAGGGGTTTCAGTTTGTGGGGAAGGGGTTTCAGTGCATGGGGAGTGTGATTCTGTGTGTTTGGAAGGGTTTCAGTGTGTGGGGAATGTGTTTCAGTGTGTGGTGAATGGGTTTCAGTGTTTGGGGAAGGGTTTCAATGTGTGGGGAAGGGGTTTCAGTGTGTGGGGAAGTTGTTTCAGTGTGTGGGGATGAGTTGCAGTTTGTGGGGATGGGGTTTCAGTGTGTGGGGAAGGTGTTTCAGTTTGTTTGGAAGGGGTTTCAGTGTGTGGGGAAGGTGTTTCATTGTGTGGGGCAGGTGTTTCAGTGTGTGGGAAGGGCTTTCAGTGTGTAGGGAAGGGTTTCAGTGTTTGGGGAAGGGGTTTCAGTGTGTGGGGAAGGGTTTCAGTATTTGGGGAAGGTGTTTCGGTGAGTGTGGAATGGGTTTCAGTGTTGGGGGAATTTGTTTCAGTGTGTGGGGAAGGGGTTACAGTGTGTGGGGAAGCTGTCTCAGTGTGTGGGGAAGGGGTTTCAGTGTTTGGGGAACGTGTTTCAGTGTGTGCCGTAGGGTTCCAGTGTGTGGGGAAGGGGTTTCAGTGTATGGGAATGGTGTTTCAGTGTGCGGGGATGGTATTCCAGTGTGTGGGGAAGGAGTTTCAGTGTGTGGGGAAGGTGTTTTAGTGCGTGGGGAAGGGTTTCAGTATGTGCGGAAGGTGTTTCAGTGTGTGGGAATGTGTTTCAGTGTGTGGAGATTTGGTTCAGTGTGTGGGGATGGGTTTCAGTGTGTGGCGATGTGTTTCAGTGTGTGGGGATGAGTTGCATTGCATGCGGAAGGGGTTTTGGTGTGTCGGGAAGGTGTTTCAGTGTGTGGGGAAGGGGTTTCAGTTTGTGGGGAAGGGGTTTCAGTGCATGGGGAGTGTGATTCTGTGTGTTTGGAAGGGTTTCAGTGTGTGGGGAATGGGTTTCAGTGAGTGGTGAATGGGTTTCAGTGTTTGGGGAAGGGTTTCAGTGTGTGGGGAAGGGGTTTCAGTGTGTGGGGAAGTTGTTTCAGTGTGTGGGGATGAGTTGCAGTTTGTGGGGATGGGGTTTCAGTGTGTGGGGAAGGTGTTTCAGAGTGTGGGGATGGGGTTTCAGTGTGTGGGAAGGGTTTCCAGTGTCTGCGGAAGGAGTTTCATTGTGTGGGGAAGTTTCTCAGTGTGTGTAAGGTGTTTCAGTGTGTGGGGTAAGGTTTCGGTGTGTGGGGAAGGTGTTTCAGTGTGTGCGGAAGGGTTTTCAGTGTGTGGGGAAGGTGTTTCAGTGTATGGGGAAGGTGTTTCAGTGAGTGGGGAAGGGGTTTCAGTGTGTGGGGAACGGGTTTCAGTGTGTGGGGAAGGTGTTTCAGTTTGTGGGGAAGGGGTTTCAGTGTGTGGGGAAGGGTTTGCAGTGTGTGGGTAAGTTATTTCAGTGTGTGGGGAAGTGTTTCAGTGTGTGGGGAAGCTGTTTCAGTGTGCGGGGAAGGGTTTCATTGTGTGGGGAAGGTGTTTCAGTGTGTGTGGAAGGGGTTTCAGTGTGTGGGGAAGGTGTTTCGGTGTGTGGGGAAGGTGTTTCAGTGTGTGGGGTAGGGTTTCAGTGTGTGGGGAAGGTGTTTCAGTGTGTGGGAAGGGCTTTCAGTGTGTAGGGATGGGTTTCAGTGTGTGGGGAAGGGGTTTCAGTGTGTGGGGAAGGGTTTCAGTGTGTGGGGAAGGTGTTTCAGTGTGTGGGGATGTGTTTCAGTGTCTGGGGAAGGGGTTTCAGTGTGTGGGGAAGGGTTTCACTGTATGCAGAATGGGTTTCAGTGTGTGTGGAAGTTGTTTCAGTTTGTGGGGATGTGTTTCAGTGTGTGGGGAAGGGGTTTCAGTATGTGGGGATGGGTTTCAGTGTGTGGGGAAGCTGTTTCAGTGTGCGGGGAAGGGTTTCATTGTGTGGGGAAGGTGTTTCAGTGTGTGCGGAAGGGGTTTCAGTGTGTGGGGAAGGTGTTTCGGTGTGTGGGGAAGGTGTTTCAGTGTGTGGGGTAGGGTTCCACTGTGTGGGGAAGTGGTTTCACTGTGTGGGAAAGGTGTTTCAGTGTGTGGGGATGGTATTTCAGTGTGTGGGGAAGGTGTTTCAGTGTGTGGGGAAGGTGTTTTAGTGTGTGGGGAAGGGTTTCAGTATGTGGGGAAGGTGTTTCAGTGTGTGGGGATGTGTTTCAGTGTGTGGGGAATTTGTTTCAGTGTGTGGGGATGGGTTTCAATGTGTGGCGATGGGTTTCAGTGAGTGGGGATGAGTTGCATTGTATGCGGAAGGGGTTTCGGTGTGTGGGGAAGGTGTTTCAGTGTGTGGGGAAGGGGTTTCAGTGTGTGAGGAAGGGGTTTCAGTGTGTGGGGATTGTGATTCTGTGTGTTTGGAAGGGTTTCAGTGCGTGGGGAATGTGTTTCAGTGTGTGGTGAATGGGTTTCAGTGTTTGGGGAAGGGTTACAGTGTGTGGGGAAGGGGTTTCAGTGTGTGAGGAAGGTGTTTCAGTGTGTGGGGAAGGGGTTTCAGTGTGTGGGGAAGGGTTTCCAGTGTCTGGGGAAGGAGTTTCAGTGTGTGGGGATGTGTTTCAGTATGTGGGGAAGGGGTTTCAGAGTGTGGGGAAGGGTTTTGGTGTGTGGGGAAGGTGTTTCTGTGTGTGCAGAAGGGGTTTCAGTGTGTGGGGAAGGTGTTTCAGTGAGTGGGGCAGGTGTTTCAGTGTGTGGGAAGGGCTGTCAGTGTGTAGGGAAGGGTTTCAGTGTGTGGGGACGGTGTTTCAGTGTGTGGGGAAGGGTTTCAGTATTTGGGGAAGGTGTTTCGGAGTGTGTGGAATGGGTTTCAGTGTTGGGGGAATGTGTTTCAGTGTGTGGGGAAGGGGTTACAGTGTGTGGGGCAGGTGTGTCAGTGTGTGGGAAGGGCTTTCAGTGTGTAGGGAAGGGTTTCAGTGTGTGGGGAAGAGGTTTCAGTGTTGGGGAAGGGTTTCAGTGTTTGGGGAAGCTGTTTCAGTGTGTGGGGAAGGGGTTTCAGTGTGTGGGGAACGGGTTTCAGAGTGTGGGGAAGGGTTTCAGTGTGTGGGGAAGGTGTTCCAGTGAGTGGGGAAGGGGTATCAGTGAGTGGGGAAGGTGTTTCATTGTGTGGGGAAGGTGTTTCATTGTGTGTGGAAGGGGATGCAGTGTGTAGGGAAGGGGTTTCAGTGTGTGGGGAATGGGTTTCAGTGTGTGGGGAATTGTTTAACTGTGTGTGGATGGGGTTTCAGTGTGTGGGGAAGGGGTTTCAGTGTGTGCGGAAGGGGTTTCAGTGTGTGGGGATGTGTTTCAGTGTGTGGGGAAGGGGTTTCAGTGTGTGGGGAAGGGTTTCACTGTATGCGGAAGGGGTTTCAGTGTGTGTGGAAGGTGTTTCAGTTTGTGGGGATGTGTTTCAGTGTGTGGGGAAGGGGTTTCAGTGAGTGGGGAAGGGGTTTCAGTGTGTGGGGAACGGGTTTCAGTGTGTGGGGAAGGTGTTTCAGTGTGTGGGGAAGGGGTTTGAGTGTGTGGGGAAGGGTTTGCAGTGTGTGGGTAAGTTATTTCAGTGTGTGGGGAAGTGTTTCAGTGTGTGGGGAAGCTGTTTCAGTGTGCGTGGAAGGGTTACATTGTGTGGGGAAGGTGTTTCAGTGTGTGTGGAAGGGGTTTCAGTGTGTGGGGAAGGTGTTTCGGTGTGTGGGGAAGGTGTTTCAGTGTGTGGGGTAGGGTTTCAGTGTGTGGCGAAGGTGTTTCAGTGTGTGGGAAGGGCTTTCAGTGTGTATGGATGGGTTTCAGTGTGTGGGGCAGGGGTTTCAGTGTGTGGGGAAGGGTTTCAGTGTGTGGGGAAGGTGTTTCAGTGTGTGGGGATGTGTTTCAGTGTGTGGGGAAGGGGTTTCAGTGTGTGGGGTAGGGTTTCACTGTATGCAGAATGGGTTTCAGTGTGTGTGGAAGGTGTTTCAGTTTGTGGGGATGTGTTTCAGTGTGTGGGGAAGGGGTTTCAGTGTGTGGGGAAGGGTTTCAGTGTGTGGGGAAGGTGTTTCAGTGTGTGGGGATGTGTTTCAGTGTCTGGGGAAGGGGTTTCAGTGTGTGGGGAAGGGTTTCACTGTATGCAGAATGGGTTTCAGTGTGTGTGGAAGTTGTTTCAGTTTGTGGGGATGTGTTTCAGTGTGTGGGGAAGGGGTTTCAGTGTGTGGGGATGGGTTTCAGTGTGTGGGGAAGTGTTTCAGTGTGTGGGGAAGCTGTTTCAGTGTGCGGGGAAGGGTTTCATTGTGTGGGGAAGGTGTTTCAGTGTGTGCGGAAGGGGTTTCAGTGTGTGGGGAAGGTGTTTCGGTGTGTGGGGAAGGTGTTTCAGTGTGTGGGGTAGGGTTCCACTGTGTGGGGAAGTGGTTTCACTGTGTGGGAAAGGTGTTTCAGTGTGTGGGGATGGTATTTCAGTGTGTGGGGAAGGTGTTTCAGTGTGTGGGGAAGGTGTTTTAGTGTGTGGGGAAGGGTTTCAGTATGTGGGGAAGGTGTTTCAGTGTGTGGGGATGTGTTTCAGTGTGTGGGGAATTTGTTTCAGTGTGTGGGGATGGGTTTCAATGTGTGGCGATGGGTTTCAGTGAGTGGGGATGAGTTGCATTGTATGCGGAAGGGGTTTCGGTGTGTGGGGAAGGTGTTTCAGTGTGTGGGGAAGGGGTTTCAGTGTGTGAGGAAGGGGTTTCAGTGTGTGGGGATTGTGATTCTGTGTGTTTGGAAGGGTTTCAGTGCGTGGGGAATGTGTTTCAGTGTGTGGTGAATGGGTTTCAGTGTTTGGGGAAGGGTTACAGTGTGTGGGGAAGGGGTTTCAGTGTGTGAGGAAGGTGTTTCAGTGTGTGGGGAAGGGGTGTCAGTGTGTGGGGAAGGGTTTCCAGTGTCTGGGGAAGGAGTTTCAGTGTGTGGGGATGTGTATCAGTATGTGGGGAAGGGGTTTCAGAGTGTGGGGAAGGGTTTTGGTGTGTGGGGAAGGTGTTTCTGTGTGTGCAGAAGGGGTTTCAGTGTGTGGGGAAGGTGTTTCAGTGAGTGGGGCAGGTGTTTCAGTGTGTGGGAAGGGCTGTCAGTGTGTAGGGAAGGGTTTCAGTGTGTGGGGACGGTGTTTCAGTGTGTGGGGAAGGGTTTCAGTATTTGGGGAAGGTGTTTCGGAGTGTGTGGAATGGGTTTCAGTGTTGGGGGAATGTGTTTCAGTGTGTGGGGAAGGGGTTACAGTGTGTGGGGCAGGTGTGTCAGTGTGTGGGAAGGGCTTTCAGTGTGTAGGGAAGGGTTTTAGTGTGTGGGGAAGAGGTTTCAGTGTTGGGGAAGGGTTTCAGTGTTTGGGGAAGCTGTTTCAGTGTGTGGGGAAGGGGTTTCAGTGTGTGGGGAACGGGTTTCAGAGTGTGGGGAAGGGTTTCAGTGTGTGGGGAAGGTGTTCCAGTGTGTGGGGAAGGGGTATCAGTGAGTGGGGAAGGTGTTTCATTGTGTGGGGAAGGTGTTTCATTGTGTGTGGAAGGGGATGCAGTGTGTAGGGAAGGGGTTTCAGTGTGTGGGGAATGGGTTTCAGTGTGTGGGGAATTGTTTAACTGTGTGTGGATGGGGTTTCAGTGTGTGGGGAAGGGGTTTCAGTGTGTGCGGAAGGGGTTTCAGTGTGTGGGGATGTGTTTCAGTGTGTGGGGAAGGGGTTTCAGTGTGTGGGGAAGGGTTTCACTGTATGCGGAAGGGGTTTCAGTGTGTGTGGAAGGTGTTTCAGTTTGTGGGGATGTGTTTCAGTGTGTGGGGAAGGGGTTTCAGTGTGTGGGGATGGGTTTCAGTGTGTGGGGAATGGGTTTCAGTGTGTGGTGAATGGGTTTCAGTGTTTGGGGAAGGGTTTCAGTGTGTGGGGAAGGGGTTTCAGTGTGTGGGGAAGTTGTTTCAGTGTGTGGGGATGAGTTGCAGTTTGTGGGGATGGGGTTTCAGTGTGTGGGGAAGGTGTTTCAGAGTGTGGGGATGGGGTTTCAGTGTGTGGGGAAGGGTTTCCAGTGTCTGCGGAAGGAGTTTCAGTGTGTGGGGAAGTGTTTCAGTGTGTGGGGAAGGTGTTTCAGTGTGTGGGGTAAGGTTTCGGTGTGTGGGGAAGGTGTTTCAGTGTGTGCGGAAGGGTTTTCAGTGTGTGGGGAAGGTGTTTCAGTGTATGGGGAAGGTGTTTCAGTGAGTGGGGAAGGGGTTTCAGTGTGTGGGGAACGGGTTTCAGTGTGTGGGGAAGGTGTTTCAGTGTGTGGGGAAGGGGTTTGAGTGTGTGGGGAAGGGTTTGCAGTGTGTGGGTAAGTTATTTCAGTGTGTGGGGAAGTGTTTCAGTGTGTGGGGAAGCTGTTTCAGTGTGCGGGGAAGGGTTTCATTGTGTGGGGAAGGTGTTTCAGTGTGTGTGGAAGGGGTTTCAGTGTGTGGGGAAGGTGTTTCGGTGTGTGGGGAAGGTGTTTCAGTGTGTGGGGTAGGGTTTCAGTGTGTGGCGAAGGTGTTTCAGTGTGTGGGAAGGGCTTTCAGTGTGTAGGGATGGGTTTCAGTGTGTGGGGAAGGGGTTTCAGTGTGTGGGGAAGGGTTTCAGTGTGTGGGGAATGTGTTTCAGTGTGTGGGGATGTGTTTCAGTGTGTGGGGAAGGGGTTTCAGTGTGTGGGGAAGGGTTTCACTGTATGCAGAATGGGTTTCAGTGTGTGTGGAAGGTGTTTCAGTTTGTGGGGATGTGTTTCAGTGTGTGGGGAAGGGGTTTCAGTGTGTGGGGATGGGTTTCAGTGTGTGGGGAAGTGTTTCAGTGTGTGGGGAAGCTGTTTCAGTGAGCGGGGAAGGGTTTCATTGTGTGGGGAAGGTGTTTCAGTGTGTGCGGAAGGGGTTTCAGTGTGTGGGGAAGGTGTTTCGGTGTGTGGGGAAGGTGTTTCAGTGTGTGGGGTAGGGTTCCACTGTGTGGGGAAGTGGTTTCACTGTGTGGGAAAGGTGTTTCAGTGTGTGGGGATGGTATTTCAGTGTGTGGGGAAGGTGTTTCAGTGTGTGGGGAAGGTGTTTTAGTGTGTGGGGAAGGGTTTCAGTATGTGGGGAAGGTGTTTCAGTGTGTGGGGATGTGTTTCAGCGTGTGGGGAATTTGTTTCAGTGTGTGGGGATGGGTTTCAATGTGTGGCGATGGGTTTCAGTGAGTGGGGATGAGTTGCATTGTATGCGGAAGGGGTTTCGGTGTGTGGGGAAGGTGTTTCAGTGTGTGGGGAAGGGGTTTCAGTGTGTGAGGAAGGTGTTTCAGTGTGTGGGGATTGTGATTCTGTGTGTTTGGAAGGGTTTCAGTGCGTGGGGAATGTGTGTCAGTGTGTGGTGAATGGGTTTCTGTGTTTGGGGAAAGGTTACAGTGTGTGGGGAAGGGGTTTCAGTGTGTGAGGAAGGTGTTTCAGTGTGTGGGGAAGGGGTTTCAGTGTGTGGGAAAGGGTTTCCAGTGTCTGGGGAAGGAGTTTCAGTGTGTGGGGATGTGTTTCAGTATGTGGGGAAGGGGTTTCAGAGTGTGGGGAAGGGTTTTGGTGTGTGGGGAAGGTGTTTCTGTGTGTGCGGAAGGGGTTTCAGTGTGTGGGGAAGGTGTTTCAGTGAGTGGGGCAGGTGTTTCAGTGTGTGGGAAGGGCTGTCAGTGTGTAGGGAAGGGTTTCAGTGTGTGGGGACGGTGTTTCAGTGTGTGGGGAAGGGTTTCAGTATTTGGGGAAGGTGTTTCGGAGTGTGTGGAATGGGTTTCAGTGTTGGGGGAATGTGTTTCAGTGTGTGGGGAAGGGGTTACAGTGTGTGGGGCAGGTGTGTCAGTGTGTGGGAAGGGCTTTAAGGGTGTAGGGAAGGGTTTTAGTGTGTGGGGAAGGGGTTTCAGTGTTGGGGAAGGGTTTCAGTGTTTGGGGAAGCTGTTTCAGTGTGTGGGGAAGGGGTTTCAGTGTGTGGGGAACGGGTTTCAGAGTGTGGGGAAGGGTTTCAGTGTGTGGGGAAGGTGTTCCAGTGTGTGGGGAAGGGGTATCAGTGAGTGGGGAAGGTGTTTCATTGTGTGGGGAAGGTGTTTCATTGTGTGTGGAAGGGGATGCAGTGTGTAGGGAAGTGGTTTCAGTGTGTGGGGAATGGGTTTCAGTGTGTGGGGAATTGTTTAACTGTGTGTGGATGGGGTTTCAGTGTGTGGGGAAGGGGTTTCAGTGTGTGCGGAAGGGGTTTCAGTGTGCGGGGATGTGTTTCAGTGTGTGGGGAAGGGGTTTCAGTGTGTGGGGAAGGGTTTCACTGTATGCGGAAGGGGTTTCAGTGTGTGTGGAAGGTGTTTCAGTTTGTGGGGATGTGTTTCAGTGTGTGGGGAAGGGGTTTCAGTGTGTGGGGATGGGTTTCAGTGTGTGGGGAATGGGTTTCAGTGTGTGGGGATGTGTTGCATTGTGTGGTGATGGGTTTTCAGTGTGTGGGGAAAGTGTTTCAATGTGTGGGGAAGGGGTTTCAGTGTGTGGGGAAGGGTTTCCAGTGTGTGGGGAAGGTGTTTCAGTGTGTGGGGAAGTGTTTCAGTGCGTGGGGAAGCTGTTTCAGTGTGTGGGGAAGGGGTTTCAGTGTGTGGGGAACGGGTTTCAGAGTGTGGGGAAGGGTTTCAGTGTGTGGGGAAGGTGTTCCAGTGTGTGGGGAAGGGGTATCAGTGAGTGGGGAAGGTGTTTCATTGTGTGGGGAAGGTGTTTCATTGTGTGTGGAAGGGGATGCAGTGTGTAGGGAAGTGGTTTCAGTGTGTGGGGAATGGGTTTCAGTGTGTGGGGAATTGTTTAACTGTGTGTGGATGGGGTTTCAGTGTGTGGGGAAGGGGTTTCAGTGTGTGCGGAAGGGGTTTCAGTGTGCGGGGATGTGTTTCAGTGTGTGGGGAAGGGGTTTCAGTGTGTGGGGAAGGGTTTCACTGTATGCGGAAGGGGTTTCAGTGTGTGTGGAAGGTGTTTCAGTTTGTGGGGATGTGTTTCAGTGTGTGGGGAAGGGGTTTCAGTGTGTGGGGATGGGTTTCAGTGTGTGGGGAATGGGTTTCAGTGTGTGGGGATGTGTTGCATTGTGTGGTGATGGGTTTTCAGTGTGTGGGGAAAGTGTTTCAATGTGTGGGGAAGGGGTTTCAGTGTGTGGGGAAGGGTTTCCAGTGTGTGGGGAAGGTGTTTCAGTGTGTGGGGAAGTGTTTCAGTGCGTGGGGAAGCTGTTTCAGTGTGTGGGGAAGGGTTTCATTGTGTCGGGAAGGTGTTTCAGTGTGTGCGGAAGGGGTTTTAGTGTGTGGGGAAGGTGTTTCGGTGTGTGGGGAAGGTGTTTCAGTGTGTTGGGTAGGTGTTTCAGTGTGTGGGGAAGGTGTTTCATTGTGTGGGGCAGGTGTTTCAGTGTGTGGGAAGGGCTTTCAGTGTGTAGGGAAGGGTTTCAGTGTTTGGGGAAGGGGTTTCAGTGTGTGGGGAAGGGTTTCAGTATTTGGGGAAGGTGTTTCGGTGAGTGTGGAATGGGTTTCAGTGTTGGGGGAATGTGTTTCAGTGTGTGGGGAAGGGGTTACAGTGTGTGGGGAAGCTGTCTCAGTGTGTGGGGAAGGGGTTTCAGTGTTTGGGGAACGTGTTTCAGTGTGTGCCGTAGGGTTCCAGTGTGTGGGGAAGGGGTTTCAATGTATGGGAATGGTGTTTCAGTGTGCGGGGATGGTATTCCAGTGTGTGGGGAAGGAGTTTCAGTGTGTGGGGAAGGTGTTTTAGTGTGTGGGGAAGGGTTTCAGTATGTGCGGAAGGTGTTTCAGTGTGTGGGGATGTGTTTCAGTGTGTGGAGATTTGGTTCAGTGTGTGGGGATGGGTTTCAGTGTGTGGCGATGTGTTTCAGTGTGTGGGGATGAGTTGCATTGCATGCGGAAGGGGTTTTGGTGTGTCGGGAAAGTGTTTCAGTGTGTGGGGAAGGGGTTTCAGTTTGTGGGGAAGGGGTTTCAGTGCATGGGGAGTGTGATTCTGTGTGTTTAGAAGGGTTTCAGTGTGTGGGGAATGTGTTTCAGTGTGTGGTGAATGGGTTTCAGTGTTTGGGGAAGGGTTTCAGTGTGTGGGGAAGGGGTTTCAGTGTGTGGGGAAGTTGTTTCAGTGTGTGGGGATGAGTTGCAGTTTGTGGGGATGGGGTTTCAGTGTGTGGGGAAGGTGTTTCAGAGTGTGCGGATGGGGTTTCAGTGTGTGGGGAAGGGTTTCCACTGTCTGCGGAAGGAGTTTCAGTGTGTGGGGAAGTGTTTCAGTGTGTGGCGAAGGTGTTTCAGTGTGTGGGGTAAGGTTTCGGTGTGTGGGGAAGGTGTTTCAGTGTGTGCGGAAGGGTTTTCAGTGTGTGGGGAAGGTGTTTCAGTGTATGGGGAAGGTGTTTCAGTGAGTGGGGAAGGGGTTTCAGTGTGTGGGGAACGGGTTTCAGTGTGTGGGGAAGGTGTTTCAGTGTGTGGGGAAGGGGTTTCAGTGTGTGGGGAAGGGTTTCCAGTGTGTGGGTAAGTTATTTCAGTGTGTGGGGAAGTGTTTCAGTGTGTGTGGAAGCTGTTTCAGTGTGCGGGGAAGGGTTTCATTGTGTGGGGAAGATGTTTAGAGTGTGTGTGGAAGGGGTTTCAGTGTGTGGGGAAGGTGTTTCGGTGTGTGGGGAAGGTGTTTCAGTGTGTGGGGAAGGGGTTTCAGTGTGTGGGGAAGGTGTTTCAGTGTGTGGGAAGGGCTTTCAGTGTGTAGGGATGGGTTTCAGTGTGTGGGGAAGGGGTTTCAGTGTGTGGGGAAGGGTTTCAGTGTGTGGGGAAGGTGTTTCAGTGTGTGGGGATGTGTTTCAGTGTGTGGGGAAGGGGTTTCAGTGTGTGGGGAAGGGTTTCACTGTATGCAGAAGGGGTTTCAGTGTGTGTGGAAGGTGTTTCAGTTTGTGGGGATGTGTTTCAGTGTGTGGGGAAGGGGTTTCAGTGTGTGGGGATGGGTTTCAGTGTGTGGGGAAGTGTTTCAGTGTGTGGGGAAGCTGTTTCAGTGTGCGGGGAAGGGTTTCATTGTGTGGGGAAGTTGTTTCAGTGTGTGCGGAAGGGGTTTCAGTGTGTGGGGAAGGTGTTTCGGTGTGTGGGGAAGGTGTTTCAGTGTGTGGGGAAGGGGTTTCAGTGTGTGGGGAAGGTGTTTCAGTCTGTGGGGCAGGTTTGTCAGTGTGTGGGAAGGGCTTTCAGTGTGTAGGGATGGGTTTCAGAGTGTGGGGAAGGGGATTCAGTGTGTGGGGAAGGGTTTCAGTGTGTGGGGAAGGTGTTTCAGTGTGTGGGGTAGGGTTCCACTGTGTGGGGAAGTGGTTTCACTGTGTGGGAAAGGTGTTTCAGTGTGTGGGGATGGTATTTCAGTGTGTGGGGAAGGTGTTTCAGTGTGTGGGGAAGGTGTTTTAGTGTGTGGGTAAGGGTTTCAGTATGTGGGGAAGGTGTTTCAGTGTGTGGGGATGTGTTTCAGTGTGTGGGGAAGTTGTTTCAGTGTGTGGGGATGGGTTTCAATGTGTGGCGATGGGTTTCAGTGAGTGGGGATGAGTTGCATTGTATGCGGAAGGGGTTTCGGTGTGTGGGGAAGGTGTTTCAGTGTGTTGGGAAGGGGTTTCAGTGTGTGAGGAAGGGGTTTCAGTGTGTGGGGATTGTGATTCTGTGTGTTTGGAAGGGTTTCAGTGCGTGGGGAATGTGTTTCAGTGTGTGGTGAATGGGTTTCAGTGTTTGGGGAAGGGTTACAGTGTGTGGGGAAGGGGTTTCAGTGTGTGAGGAAGGTGTTTCAGTGTGTGAGGAAGGGGTTTCAGTGTGTGGGGAAGGGTTTCGAGTGTCTGGGGAAGGAGTTTCAGTGTGTGGGGATGTGTTTCAGGATGTGGGGAAGGGGTTTCAGAGTGTGGGGAAGGGTTTTGGTGTGTGGGGAAGGTGTTTCTGTGTGTGCGGAAGGGGTTTCAGTGTGTGGGGAAGGGGTTTCAGTGTATGGGGAAGGTGTTTCAGTGTGTGGGGAAGGGGTTTCAGTGTGTGGGGAAGGGTTTCAGTGTGTGGGGAAGGTGTTTCAGTGTGTGGGGATGTGTTTCAGTGTGTGGGAAGGGTTTTCAGTGTGTGGGGAAGGGTTTCACTGTATGCAGAAGGGGTTTCAGTGTGTGTGGAAGGTGTTTCAGTTTGTGGGGATGTGTTTCAGTGTGTGTGGGGTAAGGGTTTCAGTGTGTGGGGATGTGTTTCAGTGTGTGGGGAAGGTGTTTCAGTGTGTGGGGAATCTGTTTCAGTGTGCGGGGAAGGGTTTCATTGTGTGGGGAAGGTGTTTCAGTGTGTGCGGAAGGGGTTTCAGTGTGTGGGGAAGGTGTTTTGGTGTGTGGGGAAGGTGTTTCAGTGTGTGGGGAAGGGGTTTCAGTGTGTGGGGAAGGCGTTTCAGTCTGTGGGGCAGGTTTGTCAGAGTGTGGAAAGGGCTTTCAGTGTGTAGGGATGGGTTTCAGAGTGTGGGGAAGGGGTTTCAGTGTGTGGGGAAGGGTTTCAGTGTGTGGGGAAGGTGTTTCAGTGTGTGGGGTAGGGTTCCACTGTGTGGGGAAGTGGTTTCACTGTGTGGGAAAGGTGTTTCAGTGTGTGGGGATGGTATTTCAGTGTGTGGGGAAGGTGTTTCAGTGTGTGGGGAAGGTGTTTTAGTGTGTGGGGAAGGGTTTCAGTATGTGGGGAAGGTGTTTCAGTGTGTGGGGATGTGTTTCAGTGTGTGGGGAAGTTGTTTCAGTGTGTGGGGATGGGTTTCAATGTGTGGCGATGGGTTTCAGTGAGTGGGGATGAGTTGCATTGTATGCGGAAGGGGTTTCGGTGTGTGGGGAAGGTGTTTCAGTGTGTGGGGAAGGGGTTTCAGTGTGTGAGGAAGGGGTTTCAGTGTGTGGGGATTGTGATTCTGTGTGTTTGGAATTGTTTCAGTGCGTGGGGAATGTGTTTCAGTGTGTGGTGAATGGGTTTCAGTGTTTGGGGAAGGGTTACAGTCTGTGGGGAAGGGGTTTCAGTGTGTGAGGAAGGTGTTTCAGTGTGTGGGGAAGGGGTTTCAGTGTGTGTGGAAGGTGTTTCACTGTATGCAGAAGGGGTTTCAGTGTGTGTGGAAGGTGTTTCAGTTTGTGGGGATGTGTTTCAGTATGTGGGGAAGGGGTTTCAGTGTGTGGGGATGGGTTTCAGTGTGTGGGGAAGTGTTTCAGTGTGTGGGGAAGCTGTTTCAGTGTGCGGGGAAGGGTTTCATTGTGTGGGGAAGGTGTTTCAGTGTGTGCGGAAGGGGTTTCAGTGTGTGGGGAAGGTGTTTCGGTGTGTGGGGAAGGTGTTTCAGTGTGTGGGGAAGGGGTTTCAGTGTGTGGGGAAGGTGTTTCAGTCTGTGGGGCAGGTTTGTCAGTGTGTGGGAAGGGCTTTCAGTGTGTAGGGAAGGGTTTCAGAGTGTGGGGAAGGGGATTCAGTGTGTGGGGAAGGGTTTCAGGGTGTGGGGAAGCTGTTTCAGTGTGTGGGGTAGGGTTCCACTGTGTGGGGAAGTGGTTTCACTGTGTGGGAAAGGTGTTTCAGTGTGTGGGGATGGTATTTCAGTGTATGGGGAAGGTGTTTCAGTGTGTGGGGAAGGTGTTTTTGTGTGTGGGGAAGGGTTTCAGTATGTGGGGAAGGTGTTTCAGTGTGTGGGGATGTGTTTCAGTGTGTGGGGAAGTTGTTTCAGTGTGTGGGGATGGGTTGCAATGTGTGGCGATGGGTTTCAGTGAGTGGGGATGAGTTGCATTGTACGCGGAAGGGGTTTCGGTGTGTGGGGAAGGTGTTTCAGTGTGTTGGGAAGGGCTTTCAGTGTGTGAGGAAGGGGTTTCAGTGTGTGGGGATTGTGATTCTGTGTGTTTGGAAGGGTTTCAGTGCGTGGGGAATGTGTTTCAGTGTGTGGTGAATGGGTTTCAGTGTTTGGGGAAGGGTTACAGTGTGTGGGGAAGGGGTTTCAGTGTGTGAGGAAGGTGTTTCAGTGTGTGGGGAAGGGGTTTCAGTGTGTGGGGAAGGGTTTCCAGTGTCTGGGGAAGGAGTTTCAGTGTGTGGGGATGTGTTTCAGTATGTGGGGAAGGGGTTTCAGAGTGTGGGGAAGGGTTTTGGTGTGTGGGGAAGGTGTTTCTGTGTGTGCGGAAGGGGTTTCAGTGTGTGGGGAAGGGGTTTCAGTGTATGGGGAAGGTGTTTCAGTGTGTGGGGAAGGGGTTTCAGTGTGTGGGGAAGGGTTTCAGTGTGTGGGGAAGGTGTTTCAGTGTGTGGGGATGTGTTTCAGTGTGTGGGAAGGGGTTTCAGTGTGTGGGGAAGGGTTTCACTGTATGCAGAAGGGGTTTCAGTGTGTGTGGAAGGTGTTTCAGTTTGTGGGGATGTGTTTCAGTGTGTGGGGAAAGGGTTTCAGTGTGTGGGGATGGGTTTCAGTGTGTGGGGAAGGTGTTTCAGTGTGTGGGGAAGCTGTTTCAGTGTGCGGGGAAGGGTTTCATTGTGTGGGGAAGGTGTTTCAGTGTGTGCGGAAGGGGTTTCAGTGTGTGGGGAAGGTGTTTCGGTGTGTGGGGAAGGTGTTTCAGTGTGTGGGGAAGGGGTTTCAGTGTGTGGGGAAGGTGTTTCAGTCTGTGGGGCAGGTTTGTCAGTGTGTGGAATGGGCTTTCAGTGTGTAGGGATGGGTTTCAGAGTGTGGGGAAGGGGTTTCAGTGTGTGGGGAAGGGTTTCAGTGTGTGGGGAAGGTGTTTCAGTGTGTGGGGTAGGGTTCCACTGTGTGGGGAAGTGGTTTCACTGTGTGGGAAAGGTGTTTCAGTGTGTGGGGATGGTATTTCAGTGTGTGGGGAAGGTGTTTCAGTGTGTGGGGAAGGTGTTTTAGTGTGTGGGGAAGGGTTTCAGTATGTGGGGAAGGTGTCTCAGTGTGTGGGGATGTGTTTCAGTGTGTGGGGAAGTTGTTTCAGTGTGTGGGGATGGGTTTCAATGTGTGGCGATGGGTTTCAGTGAGTGGGGATGAGTTGCATTGTATGCGGAAGGGGTTTCGGTGTGTGGGGAAGGTGTTTCAGTGTGTGGGGAAGGGGTTTCAGTGTGTGAGGAAGGGGTTTCAGTGTGTGGGGATTGTGATTCTGTGTGTTTGGAAGGGTTTCAGTGCGTGGGGAATGTGTTTCAGTGTGTGGTGAATGGCTTTCAGTGTTTGGGGAAGGGTTACAGTGTGTGGGGAAGGGGTTTCAGTGTGTGAGGATGGTGTTTCAGTGTGTGGGGAAGGGGTTTCAGTGTGTGGGGAAGGGTTTCCAGTGTCTGGGGAAGGAGTTTCAGTGTGTGGGGATGTGTTCAGTATGTGGGGAAGGGGTTTCAGAGTGTGGGGAAGGGTTTTGGTGTGTGGGGAAGGTGTTTCTGTGTGTGCGGAAGGGGTTTCAGTGTGTGGGGAAGGGGTTTCAGTGTATGGGGAAGGTGTTTCAGTGTGTGGGGAAGGGGTTCAGTGTGTGGGGAAGTTGTTTCAGTGTGTGGGGAAGGTGTTTCAGTGTGTGGGGACGTGGTTTCAGTGTGTGGGGAAGGGTTTCAGAGTGGGGGAATGTGTTTCAGTGTGTGGGGAAGGTTTTCAGTGTGTGAGGAAGATATTTCCGTGTGTGCGGAAGGGGTTTCAGTGTGTGCGGAAGGTGTTTCAGTGTGTGGGGAAGGTGTTTCAGTGGCTGGAGAAGGGGTTTCAGTGTGTGGGGAAGGGGTTTCAGTGTGAAGGATGTGTTTCAGGGTGTGGGGAAGGTGTTTCAGTATGTGGGGAAGGGTTTCACAGTGTGCGGAAGGGGTTTCAGTTTGTGGGGAAGGAGTTTCAGTGTGTGAGGAAGGTGTTTCAGTGTGTGTGGGGAAGGGGTTTCAGTTTGTGGGGATTTGTTTCATTGTGTAGGGAAGGGGTTTAAGTGTGTTGGGAATGTGTTTCAGTGTGTGGGGCAGGGTTTCCAGTGTGTGGGGAAGGTGTTTCAGTGTGTGGGGAAGTGTTTCAGTGTGTGGGGAAGCTGTTTCAGTGTGTGGTAGGGTTTCATTGTGTGGGGAAGGTGTTTCAGTGTGTGCGGAATTGGTTTCAGTGTGTGGGGAAGGTGTTTCAGTGTGTCGGGAAGGGTTTCAGTGTGTGGGGAAGGGGTTTCAGTGTGTGGGGAAGGGTTTCAGTGTTTGGGGAAGGTGTTTCAGTGTGTGTGGAATGGGCTTCAGTGTGTGGGGAATGTGTTTCAGTGTGTGGGGAAGGGGTTACAGTGGGAGGGGAAGCTGTTTCAGTGTGTGGGGAAGGTGTTTCAGTGTTTGGGGAAGGTGTTTCAGTGTGTGGGTTAGGGTTCCAGTGTGTGGCGAAGGTGTTTCAGTGTGTGGGAAAGGTGTTTCAGTGTGTGGGGATGGTATTTCAGTTAGTGGGGAAGGTGTTTCGGTGTGTGGGGAAGGGTTTCACTGTGTGCGGAAAGGGTTTCAGTGTGTGGGGAAGCAGTTTCACTGTGTGGGGAAGGTGTTTCACTATGTGGGGAAGATGTTTCAGTGAGTGGAGAAGGTGTTTTAGTGTGTGGGGAAGGGGTTTCGGTGTGTGGGGATGTGTTTCAGGGTGTGGGGAAGGTGTTTCAGGGAGTGGGGAAGGTGTTTCAGTGTGTGGGGACGGGTTTCACTGTGTGCGGAAAGGGTTTCAGTGTGTGGGGAAGGAGTTTCAGTGTGTGAGGATGGTGTTTCAGTGTGTGTGGGGAAGGGGTTTCAGTGTCTGGGGATTTGTTTCATTGTGCAGGGAAGGGGTTTAAGTGTGTGGGGAATTGTTTCAGTGTGTGGGGAAGGTGTTCCAGTGTGTGGGGATGGTTTTCACTGTGTGTGGAAGGGGTTTCAGTGTGTGGGGAAGGGGTTTCTGTGTGTGGGGAAGGTGTTTCAGTATGTGCGGAAGGGGTTTCAGTGTGTGGGGTAGGGGTTTCACTGTGTGGGGAAGGTGTTTCAGTGTGTGCAGAAGGGGTTTCAGTGTGTGGGGAAGGGGGTTCAGTATGTGGGAAATGTGTTTCAGTGTGTGGTGAATGGGTATCAGTGTTTTGGGAAGGGTGACAGTGAGTGGGGAAGGGGTTTCAGCGTGTGGGGAATGTGTTTCATTGTGTAGCGATGTGTTGCAGTGTGTTGGGAATGCGTTTCAGTGTGTGGGGAAGGTGTTTCCGTGTGTGGGGAAAGTGCTAAACTGTGTGGTAAGTGTTTCAGTGTGTGGGGAAGGTGTATCAGTGTGTGGGGATGGGGTTCAGTGTGTGGGGAATGTGTTTCAGTGTGTGCGGAAGGGGTTTCAGTGTGTGGGGGAGGTGTTTTGTTGCGTGGGGAAGGTGTTTCAGTAAGTGCGGAAGGGGTTTCAGTCTGTGGGGTAGGTGTTTCAGTGTGTGGGGAAGGGGTTTCAGTATGTGGGGAATGTGTTTCAGTGTGTTTGGAAGGGTTTCAGTGTGTGGGGAATGTGTTTCAGTGTGTGGTGAATGGGTATCAGTGTTTTGGGAAGGGTTACAGTGAGTGGGGAAGGGGTTTCAGCGTGTGGGGAATGCGTTTCAGTGTGTGGGGAAAGTGTTTCAGTGTGTGGGGAAGGTGCTAAACTGTGTGGGAAGTGTTTCAGTGTGTGGGGAAGGTGTATCAGTGTGTAGGGATGGGGTTCAGTGTGTGGGGAATGTGTTTCAGTGTGTGCGGAAGGGGTTTCAGTGTGTGGGGGAGGTGTTTTGTTGCGTGGGGAAGGTGTTTCAGTGTGTGCGGAAGGGGTTTCAGTGTGTGGGGTAGGTGTTTCAGTGTGTGGGGAAGGTGTTTCTATGTGTGGGAAGGGGTTTCAGTGTGTGGGGAAGTGTTTCAGTGTGTGGGGAAGGGGTTTCAGTGTGTGGGGAAGGGTTTCAGTGTGTCGGGAAGGTGTTTCAGTGTGTGGGGTAGGTGTTTCAGTGTTTGGGGAAACGGTTTCAGTGTGTGAGGAAGCTCTTTCAGTGTGTGGGGAATGGGTTTCAGTGTGTGGGGAAGGTGTTTCAGTGTGTGGGGTAGGGTTCCAGTGTGTGGGGATGGGGTTTCAGTGTGTGGGAAAGGTGTTTCAGTGTGGGGGGATGGTATTTCGGTGTGTGTGGAAGGAGTTGCAGTGTGTGGGGAACGTGTTTCAGTGTGTGGGGAAAGGTTTACAGTATGTAGGGAAGGTGTTTTCGTGTGTGGGGATGTGTTTCAGTGTGTGGGGATGTGTTTCAGTGTGTCGGGAAGGGTTTCAGTGTGTAGGGAAGGTGTTTCGGTGTGTGGGGAAGGTGTCTTAGTGTGTGGGGAAGGGTTTCAGTATGTGGGGAAGGTGCTTCAGTGTGTGGAGATGTGTTTCAGTGTGTGGCGATGGGTTTCAGACTGTGGGGATGAGTTGCATTGCATGCGAAAGGGGTTTCGGTGTGTGGGGAAGGTGTTTCAGTGTGTGGGGAAGGGGTTTCAGTTTTTGGGGAAGCGGGTTCAGTGTGTGGGGATTGTGATTCTGCGTGTTTGTAAGCGTTTCAGTGTGTGGGGAATGTGTTTCAGTGTGTGGTGAATGGGTTTCAGTGTTTGGGGAAGGGTTTCACTGTGTGGGGAAGGTGTTTCAGTGCGTGGGGATGTGTTGCAGTTTGTGGGGATGGGGTTTCAGTGTTTGGGGAAGGTGTTTCAGAGTGTGGGGATGGGGTTTCAGTGTGGGGAAGGGTTTCCAGTGTCTGTGGAAGGTGTTTTAGTGTGAGGGGAAGTGTTTCAGTGTGTGGGGAAGGTGTTTCAGTGTGTGGGGAAGGGTTTCATTGTGTCGGGAAGGTGTTTCAGTGTGTGCGGAAGGGGTTTCAGTGTGTGGGGAAGGTGTTTCAGTGTATGGGGAAGGTGTTTCAGTGTGTGGGGAAGGGGTTTCAGTGTGTGGGGAAGGGGTTTCAGTGTGTGGGGAAGGTGTTTCAGTGTGTGGGGAAGGGGTTTCAGTGTGTGGGGAAGGGTTTCCAGTGTGTGGGTAAGGTGTTTCAGTTTGTGGGGAAGTGTTTCAGTGTGTGGGGACAGGGATTCAGTGTGTGGGGAAGGGTTTCATTGTGTGGAGAAGGTGTTTCAGTGTGTGCGGAAGGGGTTTCAGTGTATGGGGAAGGTGTTTCAGTGTGTGGGGATGGGATTTCAGTGTGTGGAGAACTTGTTTCAGTGTGTGTGGATGGTGTTTCAGTGTGTGGGGAAGGGGTTTCAGTGTGTGGGGAAGGGTTTCAGAGTGTGGGGAATGTGTTTCAGTGTGTGGGGAAGTTTTTCAGTGAGTGAGGAAGATATTTCAATGTGTGCGGAAAAGGTTTCAGTGTGTGGGGAAGGTGTTTCAGTGTGTGGGGAAGGTGTTTCAGTGGGTGGAGAAGGTATTTTAGTGTGTGGGGAAGGGGTTTCAGTGTGCGGGGATGTGTTTCAGGGTGTGAAGAAGGTGTTTCAGTGTGTGGGGAAGGGTTTCACTGTGTGCGGAAAGGGTTTCAGTGTGTGGGGAAGGAGTTTCAGTGTGTGAGGATGGTGTTTCAGTGTGTGTGGGGAAGGGGTTTCAGTGTGTGGGGATTTGTTTCATTGTGTAGGGAAGGGGTGTAAGTGTGTGGGGATGTGTTTCAGTGTGGGGGGAAGGTGTTCCAGTGTGTGGGGAAGGTTTTCACTGTGTGTGGAAGGGGTTTCAGTGTGTGGGGAAGGGGTTTCAGTGTGTGGGGAAGGTGTTTTGTTGCGTGGGGAAGGTGTTTCAGTAAGTGCGGAAGGGGTTTCAGTCTGTGGGGTAGGTGCTTCAGTGTGTGGGGAAGGGGTTTCAGTATGTGGGGAATGTGTTTCAGTGTGTTTGGAAGGGTTTCAGTGTGTGGGGAATGTGTTTCAGTGTGTGGTGAATGGGTATCAGTGTTTTGGGAAGGGTTACAGTGAGTGGGGAAGGGGTTTCAGCGTGTGGGGAATGCGTTTCAGTGTGTGGGGAAAGTGTTTCAGTGTGTGGGGAAGGTGCTAAACTGTGTGGGAAGTGTTTCAGTGTGTGGGGAAGGTGTATCAGTGTGTAGGGATGGGGTTCAGTGTGTGGGGAATGTGTTTCAGTGTGTGCGGAAGGGGTTTCAGTGTGTGGGGGAGGTGTTTTGTTGCGTGGGGAAGGTGTTTCAGTGTGTGCGGAAGGGGTTTCAGTGTGTGGGGTAGGTGTTTCAGTGTGTGGGGAAGGTGTTTCTATGTGTGGGAAGGGGTTTCAGTGTGTGGGGAAGTGTTTCAGTGTGTGGGGAAGGGGTTTCAGTGTGTGGGGAAGGGTTTCAGTGTGTCGGGAAGGTGTTTCAGTGTGTGGGGTAGGTGTTTCAGTGTTTGGGGAAACGGTTTCAGTGTGTGAGGAAGCTCTTTCAGTGTGTGGGGAATGGGTTTCAGTGTGTGGGGAAGGTGTTTCAGTGTGTGGGGTAGGGTTCCAGTGTGTGGGGATGGGGTTTCAGTGTGTGGGAAAGGTGTTTCAGTGTGGGGGGATGGTATTTCGGTGTGTGTGGAAGGAGTTGCAGTGTGTGGGGAACGTGTTTCAGTGTGTGGGGAAAGGTTTACAGTATGTAGGGAAGGTGTTTTCGTGTGTGGGGATGTGTTTCAGTGTGTGGGGATGTGTTTCAGTGTGTCGGGAAGGGTTTCAGTGTGTAGGGAAGGTGTTTCGGTGTGTGGGGAAGGTGTCTTAGTGTGTGGGGAAGGGTTTCAGTATGTGGGGAAGGTGCTTCAGTGTGTGGAGATGTGTTTCAGTGTGTGGCGATGGGTTTCAGACTGTGGGGATGAGTTGCATTGCATGCGAAAGGGGTTTCGGTGTGTGGGGAAGGTGTTTCAGTGTGTGGGGAAGGGGTTTCAGTTTTTGGGGAAGCGGTTTCAGTGTGTGGGGATTGTGATTCTGCGTGTTTGTAAGCGTTTCAGTGTGTGGGGAATGTGTTTCAGTGTGTGGTGAATGGGTTTCAGTGTTTGGGGAAGGGTTTCACTGTGTGGGGAAGGTGTTTCAGTGCGTGGGGATGTGTTGCAGTTTGTGGGGATGGGGTTTCAGTGTTTGGGGAAGGTGTTTCAGAGTGTGGGGATGGGGTTTCAGTGTGGGGAAGGGTTTCCAGTGTCTGTGGAAGGTGTTTCAGTGTGAGGGGAAGTGTTTCAGTGTGTGGGGAAGGTGTTTCAGTGTGTGGGGAAGGGTTTCATTGTGTCGGGAAGGTGTTTCAGTGTGTGCGGAAGGGGTTTCAGTGTGTGGGGAAGGTGTTTCAGTGTATGGGGAAGGTGTTTCAGTGTGTGGGGAAGGGGTTTCAGTGTGTGGGGAAGGTGTTTCAGTGTGTGGGGAAGGGGTTTCAGTGTGTGGGGAAGGGTTTCCAGTGTGTGGGTAAGGTGTTTCAGTTTGTGGGGAAGTGTTTCAGTGTGTGGGGACAGGGATTCAGTGTGTGGGGAAGGGTTTCATTGTGTGGAGAAGGTGTTTCAGTGTGTGCGGAAGGGGTTTCAGTGTATGGGGAAGGTGTTTCAGTGTGTGGGGATGGGATTTCAGTGTGTGGAGAACTTGTTTCAGTGTGTGTGGATGGTGTTTCAGTGTGTGGGGAAGGGGTTTCAGTGTGTGGGGAAGGGTTTCAGAGTGTGGGGAATGTGTTTCAGTGTGTGGGGAAGGTTTTCAGTGAGTGAGGAAGATATTTCAATGTGTGCGGAAAAGGTTTCAGTGTGTGGGGAAGGTGTTTCAGTGTGTGGGGAAGGTGTTTCAGTGGGTGGAGAAGGTATTTTAGTGTGTGGGGAAGGGGTTTCAGTGTGCGGGGATGTGTTTCAGGGTGTGAAGAAGGTGTTTCAGTGTGTGGGGAAGGGTTTCCCTGTGTGCGGAAAGGGTTTCAGTGTGTGGGGAAGGAGTTTCAGTGTGTGAGGATGGTGTTTCAGTGTGTGTGGGGAAGGGGTTTCAGTGTGTGGGGATTTGTTTCATTGTGTAGGGAAGGGGTGTAAGTGTGTGGGGATGTGTTTCAGTGTGGGGGGAAGGTGTTCCAGTGTGTGGGGAAGGTTTTCACTGTGTGCGGAAGGGGTTTCAGTGTGTGGGGAAGGGGTTTCAGTGTGTGGGGAAGGTGTTTCAGCATGTGCGGAAGGGGTTTCAGTGTATGGGGAAGGGGTTTCAGTGTGTGGGGAAGGTGTTTCAGTGTGTGCAGAAGGGGTTTCAGTGTGTGGGGAAGGGGTTTCAGCGTGTGGGGAATGTGCTTCATTGTGTAGCGATGTGTTGCAGTGTGTGGGGAATGCGTTTCAGTGTGTGGGGAAGGTGTTTCAGTGTGTGGGGCAGGTGCTAAACTGTGTGGGAAGTGTTTCAGTGTGTGGGGAAGGTGTATCAGTGTGTCGTGATTGGGTTCAGTGTGTGGGGAATGTTTTTCAGTGTGTGCGGAAGGGGTTTCAGTGTGTGGGGGAGGTGTTTTGTTGCGTGGGGAAGGTGTTTCAGTGTGTGCAGAAGGGGTTTCAGTGTGTGGGGTAGGTGCTTCAGTGTGTGGGGAAGGTGTTTCTATGTGTGGGAAGGGGTTTCAGTGTGTGGGGAAGTGTTTCAGTGTGTGGGGAAGGGGTTTCAGTGTGTGGGGAAGGGTTTCAGTGCGTGGGGAAGGTGTTTCAGTGTGTGGGGTAGGTGTTTTAGTGTTTGGGGAAGCGGTTTCAGTGTGTGAGGAAGCTCTTTCAGTGTGTGGGGAAGGGGTTTCAGTGTTTGAGGAAGGTGTTTCAGTGTGTGGGGTAGGGTTCCAGTTTGTGGAAGGGGTTTCAGTGTGTGGGAAAGGTGTTTCAGTGTGGGGAATGGTATTTCTGTGTGTGGGGAAGGAGTTTCAGTGTGTGGGGAACGTGTTTCAGTGTTTGGGGATGTGTTTCAGTGTGTCGGGAAGGGTTTCAGTGTGTGGGGAAGGTGTTTCTGTGTGTGGGGATGGTTTTCAGTGTGTGGGGATGGGTTTCATTGTGTGGGGATGGGTTTCATTGTATGCGGAAGGGGTTGATGTGTGTGGGGAAGGTGTTTCAGTCTGTGTGGAAGGGGTTTCAGTGTGTGGGGAAGGTGTTTCAGTGTGTGGGGAAGGGGTTTCAGTGTGTGGGGAACGGGTTTCAGAGTGTGGGGAAGGCTTTCAGTGTGTGGGGAAGGTGTTTCAGTGTGTGGGGAAGGGGTATCAGTGAATGGGGAAGGTGCTTCATTGTGTGGGGAAGGTGTTTCATTGTGTGCGGAAGGGGATGCAGTGTGTAGGGAAGGGGTTTCAGTGTGTGGGGAAGGGTTTCAGTGTGTGGGGAATTGTTTAACTGTGTGTGGATGGGGTTTCAGTGTGAGGGGAAGGTGTTTCAGTGTGTGCAGAAGGGGTTTCAGTGTGTGCGGAAGGGGTTTCAGTGTGTGGGGATGTGTTTCAGTGTGTGGGGAAGGGGTTTCTGTGTGTGGGGAAGGGTTTCACTGTATGCGGAAGGGGTTTCAGTGTGTGTGGAAGGTGTTTCAGTTTGTGGGGATGTGTTTCAGTGTGTGGGGAAGGGGTTTCAGTGTGTGGGGATGGGTTTCAGTGTGTGGGGAATGGGTTTCAGTGTGTGGGGATGTGTTGCATTGTGTGGGGATGGGTTTTCAGTGTGTGGGGAAGGTGTTTCAATGTGTGGGGAAGGGGTTTCAGTGTGTGGGGAAGGGTTTCCAGTGTGTGGGGAAGGTGTTTCAGTGTGTGGGGAAGTGTTTCAGTGTGTGGGGAAGCTGTTTCAGTGTGTGGGGAAGGGTTTCATTGTGTCGGGAAGGTGTTTCATTGTGTCGGGCAGGTGTTTCAGTGTGTGGGGAAGGTGTTTCAGTGTGTGGGGAAGGGGTTTCAGTGTGTGGGGAAGGTGTTTCATTGTGTCGGGCAGGTGTTTCAGTGTGTGGGAAGGGCTTTCAGTGTGTAGGGAAGGGTTTCAGTGTGTGGGGAAGGGGTTTCAGTGTGTGAGGAAGGGTTTCAGTATTTGGGGAAGGTGTTTCGGTGTGTGTGGAATGGGTTTCAGTGTTGGGGGAATGTGTTTCAGTGTGTGGGGAAGGGGTTACAGTGTGTGGGGAAGCTGTTTCAGTGTGTGGGGAAGGGGTTTCAGTGTTTGGGGAAGGTGTTTCAGTGTGTGCCGTAGGGTTCCAGTGTGTGGGGAAGGGGTTTCAGTGTGTGGGGAAGGGTTTCAGTATTTGGGGAAGGTGTTTCGGTGTGTGTGGAATGGGTTTCAGTGTTGGGGGAATGTGTTTCAGTGTGTGGGGAAGGGGTTACAGTGTGTGGGGAAGCTGTTTCAGTGTGTGGGGAAGGGGTTTCAGTGTTTGGGGATGGTATTTTAGTGTGTGGGGAAGGTGTTTCAGTGTGTGGGGAAGGTGGTTTAGTGTGTGGGGAAGGGTTTCAGTATGTGGGGATGGTGTTTCAGTGTGTGGGGATGTGTTTCAGTGTGTGGAGATGTGTTTCAGTGTGTGGGGATGGGTTTCAGTGTGTGGCGATGTGTTTCAGTGTGTGGGGATGAGTTGCATTGCATGCGGAAGGGGTTTCGGTGTGTGGGGAAGGTGTTTCAGTGTGTGGGGAAGGGGTTTCAGTTTGTTGGGAAGGGGTTTCAGTGCATGCGGAGTGTGCTTCTGTGTGTTTGGAAGGGTTTCAGTGTGAGGGGAATGTGTTTCAGTGTGTGGTGAATGGGTTTCAGTGTTTGGGGAAGGGTTTCAGTGTGTGGGGAAGGGGTTTCAGTGTGTGGGGAAGGTGTTTCAGTGTGTGGGGATGTGTTGCAGTTTGTGGGGATGGGGTTTCAGTGTGTGGGGAAGGGTTTCCAGTGTCTGCGGAAGGAGTTTCAGTGTGTGGGCAAGTGTTTCAGTGTGTGGGGAAGGTGTTTCAGTGTGTGGGGTAAGGTTTTGGTGTGTGGGGAAGGAGTTTCAGTGTGTGCGGAAGGGGTTTCAGTGTGTGGGGAAGGTGTTTCAGTGTATGGGGAAGGTGTTTCAGTGTGTGGGGAAGGGGTTTCAGTGTGTGGGGAACGGGTTTCAGTGTGTGGGGAAGGTGTTTCAGTGTGTGTGGAAGGGGTTTCAGTGTGTGGGGAAGGGTTTCCAGTGTGTGGGTAAGGTATTTCAGTGTGTGGGGAAGTGTTTCAGTGTGTGGGGAAGGTGTTTCAGTGTGCGGGGAAGGGTTTCATTGTGTGGGGAAGGTGTTTCAGTGTGTGCTGAAGGGGTTTCAGTGTGAGGGGAAGGTGTTTCGGTGTGTGGGGAAGGTGTTTCAGTGTGTGGGGAAGGGGTTTCAGTGTGTGGGGAAGGTGTTTCAGTGTGTGGGGCAGGTGTGTCAATGTGTGGGAAGGGCTTTCAGTGTGTAGGGAAGGGTTTCAGTGTGTGGGGAAGGGGTTTCAGTGTGTGGGGAAGGTTTTCAGTGTGTGGGGAATGTGTTTCAGTGTGTTGGGTAGGGTTCCAGTGTGTGGGGAAGGGGTTTCAGTGTGTGGGGATGTGTTTCAGTGTGTGGGGAAGTTGTTTCAGTGTGTGGGGATGGGTTTCAGTGTGTGGCGATGGGTTGCAGTGAGTGGGGATGAGTTGCATTGTATGCGGAAGGGGTTTCGGTGTGTGGGGAAGGTGTTTCAGTGTGTGGTGAATGGGTTTCACTGTTTGGGGAAGGGTTTTCAGTGTGTGGGGAGGGGTTTCCAGTGTCTGGGGAAGGAGTTTCAGTGTGTGGGGATGTGTTTCAGTATGTGGGGAATGTGTTTCAGTGTGTGGGGATGTGTTACAATTTGTGGGGATGGGGATTCAGTGTGTGGGGAAGGTGTTTCAGAGTGTGGGGAAGGGTTTTCAGTGTGTGGGGAAGGGTTTCCAGTGTCTGGGGAAGGAGTTTCAGTGTGTGGGGATGTGTTTCAGTATGTGGGGAAGGTGTTTCAGTGTGTGGGGAAGGGTTTCGGTGTGTGGGGAAGGTGTTTCAGTGTGTGCGGAAGGGGTTTCAGTGTGTGGGGAAGGGGTTTCAGTGTATGGGGAAGGTGTTTCAGTGTGTGGGGAAGGGGTGTTGTGTGTGTGGAAGTTGTTTCAGTGTGTGGGGAAGGTGTTTCAGTGTGTGGGGAAGGTGTTTCAGTGTGTGCGGAAGGGGTTTCAGTGTGTGCGGAAGGGGTTTCAGTGTGTAGGGAAGGGTTTCAGTGTGTGGGGAAGGGGTTTCAGTGTGTGGGGAAGGGTTTCAGTGTTTGGGGAAGGTGTTTCAGTGTGTGTGGAATGGGCTTTAGTGTGTGCGGAATGTGTTTCAGTGTTTGGGGAAGGTGTTTCAGTGTGTGTGGAATGGGCTTCAGTGTGTGGGGAATGTGTTTCAGTGTGTGGGGAAGGTGTTTCAGTGTGTGGGGAAGGGGTTACAGTGGGTGGGGAAGCTGTTTCAGTGTGTGGGGAAGGGGTTTCAGTGCTTGGGGAAGGTGTTTCAGTGTGTGGGTTAGGGTTCCATTGTGTGGGGAAGGGGTTTCAGTGTGTGGGGAACGGGTTTCAGTGTGTGGGGAAGGTGTTTCAGTGTGTGTGGAAGGGGTTTCAGTGTGGGGGGAAGGGTTTCCAGTGTGTGGGTAAGGTATTTCAGTGTGTGGGGAAGTGTTTCAGTGTGTGGGGAAGCTGGTTCAGTGTGCGGGAAGGGTTTCATTGTGTGGGGAAGGTGTTTCAGTGTGTGCTGAAGGGGTTTCAGTGTGAGGGGAAGGTGTTTCGGTGTGTGGGGAAGGTGTTTCAGTGTGTGGGGAAGGGGTTTCAGTGTGTGGGGAAGGTGTTTCAGTGTGTGGGGCAGGTGTGTCAATGTGTGGGAAGGGCTTTCAGTGTGTAGGGAAGGGTTTCAGTGTGTGGGGAAGGGGTTTCAGTGTGTGGGGAAGGTTTTCAGTGTGTGGGGAATGTGTTTCAGTGTGTTGGGTAGGGTTCCAGTGTGTGGGGAAGGGGTTTCAGTGTGTGGGGATGTGTTTCAGTGTGTGGGGAAGTTGTTTCAGTGTGTGGGGATGGGTTTCAGTGTGTGGCGATGGGTTTCAGTGAGTGGGGATGAGTTGCATTGTATGCGGAAGGGGTTTCGGTGTTTGGGGAAGGTGTTTCAGTGTGTGGTGAATGGGTTTCAGTGTTTGGGGAAGGGTTTTCAGTGTGTGGGGAGGGGTTTCCAGTGTCTGGGGAAGGAGTTTCAGTGTGTGGGGATGTGTTTCAGTATGTGGGGAATGTGTTTCAGTGTCTGGGGATGTGTTACAATTTGTGGGGATGGGGATTCAGTGTGTGGGGAAGGTGTTTCAGAGTGTGGGGAAGGGTTTTCAGTGTGTGGGGAAGGGTTTCCAGTGTCTGGGGAAGGAGTTTCAGTGTGTGGGGATGTGTTTCAGTATGTGGGGAAGGTGTTTCAGTGTGTGGGGAAGGGTTTCGGTGTGTGGGGAAGGTGTTTCAGTGTGTGCGGAAGGGGTTTCAGTGTGTGGGGAAGGGGTTTCAGTGTATGGGGAAGGTGTTTCAGTGTGTGGGGAAGGGGTGTTGTGTGTGTGGAAGTTGTTACAGTGTGTGGGGAAGGTGTTTCAGTGTGTGGGGAAGGTGTTTCAGTGTGTGCGGAAGGGGTTTCTGTGTGTGCGGAAGGGGATTCAGTGTGTAGGGAAGGGTTTCAGTGTGTGGGGAAGGGGTTTCAGTATGTGGGGAAGGGTTTCAGTGTTTGGGGAAGGTGTTTCAGTGTGTGTGGAATGGGCTTTAGTGTGTGCGGAATGTGTTTCAGTGTTTGGGGAAGGTGTTTCAGTGTGTGTGGAATGGGCTTCAGTGTGTGGGGAATGTGTTTCAGTGTGTGGGGAAGGTGTTTCAGTGTGTGGGGAAGGGGTTACAGTGGGTGGGGAAGCTGTTTCAGTGTGTGGGGAAGGGGTTTCAGTGCTTGGGGAAGGTGTTTCAGTGTGTGGGTTAGGGTTCCAGTGTGTGGGGAAGGGGTTTCAGTGTGTGGGAAAGGTGTTTCAGTGTGTGGGGATGGTATTTCAGTGTGTGGGGAAGGTGTTTCGGTGTGTGGGGAAGGTGTTTTAGTGTGTGGGGAAGGGTTTCAGTCTGTGGGGAAGGTGTTTCAGTGTGTGGGGATGTGTTTCAGTGTGTGGAGATGTGTTTAAGTGTGTGGGGAAGGGGTTTCAGTGTGTGGCGATGGGTTTCAGACTGTGGGGATGAGTTGCATTGCATGCGAAAGGGGTTTCGGTGTGTGGGGAAGGTGTTTCAGTGTGTGGGGAAGGGGTTTCAGTTTTTGGGGAAGCGGTTTCAGTGTGTGGGGATTGTGATTCTGTGTGTTTGTAAGCGTTTCAGTGTGTGGGGAATGTGTTTCAGTGTGTGGTGAATGGGTTTCAGTGTTTGGGGAAAGGTTTCACTGTGTGGGGAAGGTGTTTCAGTGCGTGGGGAAGGTGTTTCAGTGTGTGGGGATGTGTTGCAGTTTGTGGGGATGGGGTTTCAGTGTGTGGGGAAGGTGTTTCAGAGTGTGGGGATGGGGTTTCAGTGTGGGGAAGGGTTTCCAGTGTCTGGGGAATGAGTTTCAGTGTGAGGGGAAGTGTTTCAGTGTGTGCGGAAGGTGTTTCAGTGTGTGGGGAAGGGTTTCATTGTGTCGCGAAGGTGTTTCAGTGTGTGGGGAAGGTGTTTCAGTGCATGGGGAAGGTGTTTCAGTGTGTGGGGAAGGGGTTTCAATGTGTGGGGAAGGTGTTTCAGTGTGTGGGGAAGGGGTTTCAGTGTGTGGGGAAGGGTTTCCAGTGTGTGGGTAAGGTGTTTCAGTGTGTGGGGAAGTGTTTCAGTGTGTGGGGACAGGGATTCAGTGTGTGGGGAAGGGTTTCATTGTGTGGGGAAGGTGTTTCAGTGTGTGCGGAAGGGGTTTCAGTGTATGGGGAAGGTGTTTCAGTGTGTGCGGAAGGGGTTTCAGTGTATGGGGAAGGTGTTGCAGTGTGTGGGGAATGCGTTTCTGTGTGTGGGGAAGGTGTTTCAGTGTGTGGGGAAGGTGCTAAACTGTGTGGGAAGTGTTTCAGTGTGTGGGGAAGGTGTATCAGTGTGTGGGGATGGGGTTCAGTGTGTGGGGAATGTGTTTCAGTTTGTGCGGAAGGGGTTTCAGTGTGTGGGGGAGGTGTTTTGTTGCGTGGGGAAGGTGTTTCAGTGTGTGCGGAAGGGGTTTCAGTCTGTGCGGAAGGGGTTTCAGTGTGTGGGGAAGGGGTTTCAGTGTATGGGGAAGGTGTTTCAGTGAGTGGGGAAGGGGTTCAGTGTGTGGGTAAGATGTTTCAGTGTGTGGGGAAGGTGTTTCAGTGTGTGGGGAAGTGGTTTCAGTGTGTGGGGAATGGTTTCAGCGTGGGGGAAGGTGTTTCAATGTGTGGGGAAGGTTTTCAGTGTGTGAGGAATATATTTCAGTGTGTGCGGAAGGGGTTTCAGTGTGTGGGGAAGGTGTTTCAGTGTGTGGGGAAGGTGTTTCAGTGGCTGGAGAAGGGGTTTCAGTGCGTGGGGAAGGGGTTTCAGTGTGTGGGGATGTGTTTCAGGGTGTGGGGAATGTGTTTCAGTGTGTGGGGAAGGGTTTCACTGTGTGCGGAAGGTGTTTCAGTGTGTGGGGAAGGAGTTTCAGTGTGTGAGGAAGGTGTTTCAGTGTGTGTGGGGAAGGGGTTTCAGTGTGTGGGGATTTGTTTCATTGTGTAGGGAAGGGGTTTAAGTGTGTGGGAATGTGTTTCAGTGTGTGGGGCAGGGTTTCCAGTGTGTTGGGAAGGTGTTTCAGTGTGTGGGGAAGTGTTTCAGTGTGTGGGGAAGCTGTTTCAGTGTGTGGTAGGGTTTCATTGTGTGGGGAAGGTGTTTCAGTGTGTGCGGAAGGGGTTTCAGTGTGTGGGGAAGGTGTTTCAGTGTGTGGGGAAGGTGTTTCAGTGTGTGCGGAAGGGGTTTCAGTGTGTAGGGAAGGGTTTCAGTGTGTGGGGAAGGGGTTTCAGTGTGTGGGGAAGGGTTTCAGTGTTTGGGGAAGGTGTTTCAGTGTGTGTGGAATGGGCTTTAGTGTGTGGGGAATGTGTTTCAGTGTTTGGGGAAGGTGTTTCAGTGTGTGTGGAATGGGCTTCAGTGTGTGGGGAATGTGTTTCAGTGTGTGGGGAAGGTGTTTCAGTGTGTGGGGAAGGGGTTACAGTGGGTGGGGAAGCTGTTTCAGTGTGTGGGGAAGGGGTTTCAGTGTTTGGGGAAGGTGTTTCAGTGTGTGGGTTAGGGTTCCAGTGTGTGGGGAAGGGGTTTCAGTGTGTGGGAAAGGTGTTTCAGTGTGTGGGGATGGTATTTCAGTGTGTGGTGAAGGTGTTTCGGTGTGTGGGGAAGGTGTTTTAGTGTGTGGGAAGGGTTTCAGTATGTGGGGAAGGTGTTTCAGTGTGTGGGGATGTGTTTCAGTGTGTGGAGATGTGTTTAAGTGAGTGGGGAAGGGGTTTCAGTGTGTGGCGATGGGTTTCAGACTGTGGGGATGAGTTGCATTGCATGCGAAAGGGGTTTCGGTGTGTGGGGAAGGTGTTTCAGTGTGTGGGGAAGGGGTTTCAGTTTTTGGGGAAGCGGTTTCAGTGTGTGGGGATTGTGAATCTGTGTGTTTGTAAGCGTTTCAGTGTGTGGGGAATGTGTTTCAGTGTGTGGTGAATGGGTTGCAGTGTTTGGGGAAGGGTTTCACTGTGTGGGGAAGGTGTTTCAGTGCGTGGGGAAGGTGTTTCAGTGTGTGGGGATGTGTTGCAGTTTGTGGGGATGGGGTTTCAGTGTGTGGGGAAGGTGTTTCAGAGTTTGGGGATGGGGTTTCAGTGTGGGGAAGGGTTTCCAGTGTCTGGGGAAGGAGTTTCAGTGTGAGGGGAAGTGTTTCAGTGTGTGGGGAAGGTGTTTCAGTTTGTGGGGAAGGGTTTCATTGTGTCGCGAAGGTGTTTCAGTGTTTGCGGAAGGGGTTTCAGTGTGTGGGGAAGGTGTTTCAGTGTGTGGGGAAGGGGTTTCAGTGTGTGGGGAAGTGTTTCCAGTGTGTGGGTAACGTGTTTCAGTGTGTGGGGAAGTGTTTCAGTGTATGGGTACAGGGATTCAGTGTGTGGGGAAGGTGTTTCAGTGTGTGCGGAAGGGGTTTCAGTGTATGGGGAAGGTGTTTCAGTGTGTGGGGATGGGGTTTCAGTGTGTGGCGAACTTGTTTCAGTGTGTGGGGAAGGTGTTTCAGTGTGTGGAGAAGGGGTTTCAGTGTGTGGGGAAGGGTTTCAGAGTGTGGGGCAGGTGTTTCAGTGTGTGGGGAAGGTTTTCAGTGAGTGAGGAAGATATTTCAATGTGTGCGGAAGGGGTTTCAGTGTGTGGGAAGGTGTTTCAGTGTGTGGGGAAGGTGTTTCAGTGGGTGGAGAAGGTGTTTTAGTGTGTGCGGAAGGGGCTTCATTGTGTGGGGATCTGTTTCAGGGTGTGGGGAAGGTGTTTCAGTGTGTGGGGAAGGGTTTCACTGTGTGCGGAAATGGTTTCAGTGTGTGGGGAAGGAGTTTCAGTGTGTGAGGATGGTGTTTCAGTGTGTATGGGGAAGGGGTTTCAGTGTGTGGGGATTTGTTTCATTGTGTAGGGAAGGGGTTTAAGTGTGTGGGGATGTGATTCAGTGTGTGCGGAAGATGTTCCAGTGTGTGGGGAAGGTTTTCACAGTGTGCGGAAGGGGTTTCAGTGTGTGGGGAAGGGGTTTCAGTGTGTGGGGAAGGTGTTTCAGTATGTGCGGAAGGGGTTTCAGTGTGTGGGGAAGGGGTTTCTGTGTGTGGGGAAGGTGTTTCTGTGTGTGCAGAAGGGGTTTCAGTGTGTGGGGATGGGGTTTCAGTGTGTGGCGAACTTGTTTCAATGTGTGGGGAAGGTGTTTCAGTGTGTGGGGAAGGGGTTTCAGTGTGTGGGGAAGAGTTTCAGAGTGTGGGGAAGGTGTTTCAGTGTGTGGGGAAGGTTTTCAGTGAGTGAGGAAGATATTTCAATGTGTGCGGAAGGGGTTTCAGTGTGTGGGAAGGTGTTTCAGTGTGTGGGGAAGGTGTTTCAGTGGGTGGAGAAGGTGTTTTAGTGTGTGTGGAAGGGGTTTCATTGTGTGGGGATGTGTTTCAGGGTGTGGGGAAGGTGTTTCAGTGTGTGGGGAAGGGTTTCACTGTGTGCGGAAAGGGTTTCAGTGTGTGGGGAAGGAGTTTCAGTGTGTGAGGATGGTGTTTCAGTGTGTATGGGGAAGGGGTTTCAGTGTGTGGGGATTTGTTTCATTGTGTAGGGAAGGGGTTTAAGTGTGTGGGGATGTGATTCAGTGTGTGCGGAATATGTTCCAGTGTGTGGGGAAGGTTTTCACAGTGTGCGGAAGTGGTTTCAGTGTGTGGGAAAGGGGTTTCAGTGTGTGGGGAAGGTGTTTCAGTATGTGCGGAAGGGGTTTCAGTGTGTGGGGAAGGGGTTTCAGTGTGTGGGGAAGGTGTTTCTGTGTGTGCAGAAGGGGTTTCAGTGTGTGGGGAAGGGGTTTCAGTGTGTGGGGAATGTGTTTCAGTGTTTTTGGAAGGGTTTCAGTGTGTGGGGAATGTGTTTCAGTGTGTGGGGAAGGTGTTTCAGTGGTTTGGGAAGGGTTACAGTGAGTGGGGAAGGGGTTTCAGCGTGTGGGGAATGTGTTTCATTGTGTAGCGATGTGTTGCAGTGTGTGGGGAATGCGTTTCTGTGTGTGGGGAAGGTGTTTCAGTGTGTGGGGAAGGTGCTAAACTGTGTGGGAAGTGTTTCAGTGTGTGGGGAAGGTGTATCAGTGTGTGGGGATGGGGTTCAGTGTGTGGGGAATGTGTTTCAGTGTGTGCGGAAGGGGTTTCAGTGTGTGGGGGAGGTATTTTGTTGCGTGGGGAAGGTGTTTCAGTGTGTGCGGAAGGGGTTTCAGTGTGTGCGGAAGGGGTTTCAGTGTGTGGGGAAGGGGTTTCAGTGTATGGGGAAGGTGTTTCAGTGAGTGGGGAAGGTGTTTCAGTGTGTGGGGAAGGTGTTTCAGTGGGTGGAGAAGGTGTTTTAGTGTGTGTGGAAGGGGTTTCATTGTGTGGGGATGTGTTTCAGGGTGTGGGGAAGGTGTTTCAGTGTGTGGGGAAGGGTTTCACTGTGTGCGGAAAGGGTTTCAGTGTGTGGGGAAGGAGTTTCAGTGTGTGAGGATGGTGTTTCAGTGTGTATGGGGAAGGGGTTTCAGTGTGTGGGGATTTGTTTCATTGTGTAGGGAAGGGGTTTAAGTGTGTGGGGATGTGATTCAGTGTGTGCGGAATATGTTCCAGTGTGTGGGGAAGGTTTTCACAGTGTGCGGAAGGGGTTTCAGTGTGTGGGGAAGGGGTTTCAGTGTGTGGGGAAGGTGTTTCAGTATGTGCGGAAGGGGTTTCAGTGTGTGGGGAAGGGGATTCAGTGTGTGGGGAAGGTGTTTCTGTGTGTGCAGAAGGGGTTTCAGTGTGTGGGGAAGGGGTTTCAGTGTGTGGGGAATGTGTTTCAGTGTGTTTGGAAGGGTTTCAGTGTGTGGGGAATGTGTTTCAGTGTGTGGGGAAGGTGTTTCAGTGTTTTGGGAAGGGTTACAGTGAGTGGGGAAGGGGTTTCAGCGTGTGGGGAATGTGTTTCATTGTGTAGCGATGTGTTGCAGTGTGTGGGGAATGCGTTTCTGTGTGTGGGGAAGGTGTTTCAGAGTGTGGGGAAGGTGCTAAACTGTGTGGGAAGTGTTTCAGTGTGTGGGGAAGGTGTATCAGTGTGTGGGGATGGGGTTCAGTGTGTGGGGAATGTGTTTCAGTGTGTGCGGAAGGGGTTTCAGTGTGTGGGGGAGGTGTTTTGTTGCGTGGGGAAGGTGTTTCAGTGTGTGCGGACGGGGTTTCAGTGTGTGCGGAAGGGGTTTCAGTGTGTGGGGAAGGGGTTTCAGTGTATGGGGAAGGTGTTTCAGTGAGTGGGGAAGTGGTTTCAGTGTGTGGGGAATGGTTTCAGAGTGGGGGAAGGTGTTTCAATGTGTGGGGAAGGTATTCAGTGTGTGAGGAATATATTTCAGTGTGTGCGGAAGGGGTTTCAGTGTGTGGGGAAGGTGTTTCAGTGTGTGGGGAAGGTGTTTCAGTGGCTGGAGAAGGGGTATCAGTGTGTGGGGAAGGGGTTTCAGTGTGTGGGGATGTGTTTCAGGGTGTGGGGAATGTGTTTCAGTGTGTGGGGAAGGGTTTCACTGTGTGCGGAAGGGGTTTCAGTGTGTGGGGAAGGAGTTTCAGTGTGTGAGGAAGGTGTTTCAGTGTGTGTGGGGAAGGGGTTTCAGTGTGTGGGGATTTGTTTCATTGTGTAGGGAAGGGGTTTAAGTGTGTGGGAATGTGTTTCAGTGTGTGGGGCAGGGTTTCCAGTGTGTTGGGAAGGTGTTTCAGTGTGTGGGGAAGTGTTTCAGTGTGTGGGGAAGGTGTTTCAGTATGTGTGGAAGGGGTTTCAGTGTGTGGGGAAGGGGTTTCAGTGTGTGGGGAAGGTGTTTCTGTGTGTGCAGAAGAGGTTTCAGTGTGTGGGGATGGGGTTTCAGTGTGTGGCGAACTTGTTTCAGTGTGTGGGGAAGGAGTTTCAGTGTGTGGGGAAGGGGTTTCAGTGTGTGGGGAAGGGTTTCAGAGTGTGGGGAAGGTGTTTCAGTGTGTGGGGAAGGTTTTCAGTGAGTGAGGAAGATATTTCAATGTGTGCGGAAGGGGTTTCAGTGTGTGGGAAGGTGTTTCAGTGTGTGGGGAAGGTGTTTCAGTGGGTGGAGAAGGTGTTTTAGTGTGTGTGGAAGGGGTTTCATTGTGTGGGGATGTGTTTCAGGGTGTGGGGAAGGTGTTTCAGTGTGTGGGGAAGGGTTTCACTGTGTGCGGAAAGGGTTTCAGTGTGTGGGGAAGGAGTTTCAGTGTGTGAGGATGGTGTTTCAGTGTGTATGGGGAAGGGGTTTCAGTGTGTGGGGATTTGTTTCATTGTGTAGGGAAGGGGTTTAAGTGTGTGGGGATGTGATTCAGTGTGTGCGGAATATGTTCCAGTGTGTGGGGAAGGTTTTCACAGTGTGCGGAAGGGGTTTCAGTGTGTGGGGAAGGGGTTTCAGTGTGTGGGGAAGGTGTTTCAGTATGTGCGGAAGGGGTTTCAGTGTGTGGGGAAGGGGTTTCAGTGTGTGGGGAAGGTGTTTCTGTGTGTGCAGAAGGGGTTTCAGTGTGTGGGGAAGGGGTTTCAGTGTGTGGGGAATGTGTTTCAGTGTGTGGGGAAGGTGTTTCAGTGTTTTGGGAAGGGTTATAGTGAGTGGGGAAGGGGTTTCAGCGTGTGGGGAATGTGTTTCATTGTGTAGCGATGTGTTGCAGTGTGTGGGGAATGCGTTTCTGTGTGTGGGGAAGGTGTTTCAGTGTGTGGGGAAGGTGCTAAACAGTGTGGGAAGTGTTTCAGTGTGTGGGGAAGGTGTATCAGTGTGTGGTGATGGGGTTCAGTGTGTGGGGAATGTGTTTCAGTGTGTGTGGAAGGGGTTTCAGTGTGTGGGGGAGGTGTTTTGTTGCGTGGGGAAGGTGTTTCAGTGTGTGCGGAAGGGGTTTCAGTGTGTGCGGAAGGGGTTTCAGTGTGTGGGGAAGGGGTTTCAGTGTATGGGGAAGGTGTTTCAGTGAGTGGGGAAGGGGTTCAGTGTGTGGGGAAGATGTTTCAGTGTGTGGGGAAGGTGTTTCAGTGTGTGGGGAAGTGGTTTCAGTGTGTGGGGAATGGTTTCAGAGTGGGGGAAGGTGTTTCAATGTGTGGGGAAGGTTTTCAGTGTGTGAGGAAGATATTTCAGTGTGTGCGGAAGGGGTTTCAGTGTGTGGGGAAGGTGTTTCAGTGTGTGGGGAAGGTGTTTCAGTGGCTGGAGAAGGGGTTTCCGTGTGTGGGGAAGGGGTTTCAGTGTGTGGGGATGTGTTTCAGGGTGTGGGGAATGTGTTTCAGTGTGTGGGGAAGGGTTTCACTGTGTGCAGAAGGGGTTTCAGTGTGTGGGGAAGGAGTTTCAGTGTGTGAGGAAGGTGTTTCAGTGTGTGTGGGGAAGGGGTTTCAGTGTGTGGGGATTTGTTTCATTGTGTAGGGAAGGGGTTTAAGTGTGTGGGAATGTGTTTCAGTGTGTGGGGCAGGGTTTCCAGTGTGTTGGGAAGGTGTTTCAGTGTGTGGGGAAGTGTTTCAGTGTGTGGGGAAGCTGTTTCAGTGTGTGGTAGGGTTTCATTGTGTGGGGAAGGTGTTTCAGTGTGTGCGGAAGGGGTTTCAGTGTGTGGGGAAGGTGTTTCAGTGTGTGGGGAAGGTGTTTCAGTGTGTGCGGAAGGGGTTTCAGTGTGTAGGGAATGGTTTCAGTGTTTGGGGAAGGGGTTTCATTGTGTGGGGAAGGGTTTCAGTGTTTGGGGAAGGTGTTTCAGTGTGTGTGGAATGGGCTTTAGTGTGTGGTGAATGTGTTTCAGTGTTTGGGGAAGGTGTTTCAGTGTGTGTTGAATGGGCTTCAGTGTGTGGGGAATGTGTTTCAGTGTGTGGGGAAGGTGTTTCAGTGTGTGGGGAAGGGGTTACAGTGGGTGGGGAAGCTGTTTCAGTGTGTGGGGAAGGGGTTTCAGTGTTTGGGGAAGGTGTTTCAGTGTGTGGGTTAGGGTTCCAGTGTGTGGGGAAGGGGTTTCAGTGTGTGGGAAAGGTGTTTCAGTGTGTGGGGATGGTATTTCAGTGTGTGGTGAAGTTGTTTCGGTGTGTGGGGAAGGATCTTTAGTGTGTGGGAAGGGTTTCAGTATGTGGGGAAGGTGTTTCAGTGTGTGGGGATGTGTTTCAGTGTGTGGAGATGCGTTTAAGTGTGTGGGGAAGGGGTTTCAGTGTGTGGCGATGGGTTTCAGACTGTGGGGATGAGTTGCATTGCATGCGAAAGGGGTTTCGGTGTGTGGGGAAGGTGTTTCAGTGTGTGGGGAAGGGGTTTCAGTTTTTGGGGAAGCGGTTTCAGTGTGTGGGGATTGTGATTCTGTGTGTTGTGAATGGGTTTCAGTGTTTGGGGAAGGGTTTCACTGTGTGGGGAAGGTGTTTCAGTGCGTGGGGAAGGTGTTTCAGTGTGTGGGGATGTGTTGCAGTTTGTGGGGATGGGGTTTCAGTGTGTGGGGAAGGTGTTTCAGAGTGTGGGGATGGGGTTTCAGTGTGGGGAAGGGTTTCCAGTGTCTGGGGAAGGAGTTTCAGTGTGAGGGGAAGTGTTTCAGTGTGTGGGGAAGGTGTTTCAGTGTGTGGGGAAGGGTTTCATTGTGTCGCGAAGGTGTTTCAGTGTTTGCGGAAGGGGTTTCAGTGTGTGGGGAAGGTGTTTCAGTGTGTGGGGAAGGGGTTTCAGTGTGTGGGGAAGGGTTTCCAGTGTGTGGGTAAGGTGTTTCAGTGTGTGGGGAAGTGTTTCAGTGTGTGGGGACAGGGATTCAGTGTGTGGGGAAGGGTTTCATTGTGTGGGGAAGG
Source organism: Heterodontus francisci (assembly GCF_036365525.1). Classification (NCBI taxonomy): domain Eukaryota; kingdom Metazoa; phylum Chordata; class Chondrichthyes; order Heterodontiformes; family Heterodontidae; genus Heterodontus; species Heterodontus francisci. Next base: position 157,656,155 of record NC_090376.1, read on the forward strand.
TGTTTCAGTGTGTGCGGAAGGGCTTTCAGTGTATGGGGAAGGTGTTTCAGTGTGTGGGGATGGGGTTTCAGTGTGTGGCGAACTTGTTTCAGTGTGTGGGGAAGGTGTTTCAGTGTGTGGAGAAGGGGTTTCAGTGTGTGGGGAAGGGTTTCAGAGTGTGGGGAAGGTGTTTCAGTGTGTGGGGAAGGTTTTCAGTGAGTGAGGAAGATATTTCAATGTGTGCGGAAGGGGTTTCAGTGTGTGGGAAGGTGTTTCAGTGTATGGGGAAGGTGTTTCAGTGGGTGGAGAAGGTGTTTTAGTGTGTGCGGAAGGGGCTTCATTGTGCGGGGATGTGTTTCAGGGTGTGGGGAAGGTGTTTCAGTGTGTGGGGAAGGGTTTCACTGTGTGCGGAAAGGGTTTCAGTGTGTGGGGAAGGAGTTTCAGTGTGTGAGGATGGTGTTTCAGTGTGTATGGGGAAGTGGTTTCAGTGTGTGGGGATTTGTTTCATTGTGTAGGGAAGGGGTTTAAGTGTGTGGGGAAGGGGTTTCAGTGTGTGGGGAAGGTTTTCACAGTGTGCGGAAGGGGTTTCAGTGTGTGGGGAAGGGGTTTCAGTGTGTGGGGAAGGTGTTTCAGTATGTGCGGAAGGGGTTTCAGTGTGTGGGGAAGGGGTTTCAGTGTTTGGGGAAGGTGTTTCTGTGTGTGCAGAAGGGGTTTCAGTGTGTGGGGAAGGGGTTTCAGTGTGTGGGGAATGTGTTTCAGTGTGTTTGGAAGGGTTTCAGTGTGTGGGGAATGTGTTTCAGTGTGTGGGGAAGGTGTTTCAGTGTTTTGGGAAGGGTTACAGTGAGTGGGGAAGGGGTTTCAGCGTGTGGGGAATGTGTTTCATTGTGTAGCGATGTGTTGCAGTGTGTGGGGAATGCGTTTCTGTGTGTGGGGAAGGTGTTTCAGTGTGAGGGGAAGGTGCTAAACTGTGTGGGATGTGTTTCAGTGTGTGGGGAAGGTGTATCAGTGTGTGGGGATTGGGTTCAGTGTGTGGGGAATGTGTTTCAGTGTGTGTGGAAGGGGTTTCAGTGTGTGGGGGAGGTGTTTTGTTGCATGGGGAAGGTGTTTCAGTGTGTGCGGAAGGGGTTTCAGTGTGTGGGGTAGGTGTTTCAGTGTGTGGGGAAGGTGTTTCTATGTGTGGAAAGGGGTTTCAGTGTGTGGGGAAGTGTTTCAGTGTGTGTGGAAGGGGTTTCAGTGTGTGGGAAAGGGTTTCAGTGTGTGGGGAAGGTGTTTCAGTGTGTGGGGTACGTGTTTCAGTGAGTGAGGAAGATATTTCAATGTGTGCGGAAGGGGTTTCAGTGTGTGGGAAGGTGTTTCAGTGTGTGGGGAAGGTGTTTCAGTGGGTGGAGAAGGTGTTTTAGTGTGTGCGGAAGGGGCTTCATTGTGTGGGGATGTGTTTCAGGGTGTGGGGAAGGAGTTTCAGTGTGTGGGGAAGGGTTTCACTGTGTGCGGAAAGGGTTTCAGTGTTTGGGGAAGGAGTTTCAGTGTGTGAGGATGGTGTTTCAGTGTGTATGGGGAAGGGGTTTCAGTGTGTGGGGATTTGTTTCATTGTGTAGGGAAGGGGTTTAAGTGTGTGGGGATGTGATTCAGTGTGTGCGGAAGATGTTCCAGTGTGTGGGGAAGGTTTTCACAGTGTGCGGAAGGGGTTTCAGTGTGTGGGGAAGGGGTTTCAGTGTGTGGGGAAGGTGTTTCAGTATGTGCGGAAGGGGTTTCAGTGTGTGGGGAAGGGGTTTCAGTGTGTGGGGAAGGTGTTTCTGTGTGTGCAGAAGGGGTTTCAGTGTGTTGGGAAGAGGTTTCAGTGTGTGGGGAATGTGTTTCAGTGTGTTTGGAAGGGTTTCAGTGTGTGGGGAATGTGTTTCAGTGTGTGGGGAAGGTGTTTCATTGTTTTGGGAAGGGTTACAGTGAGTGGGGAAGGGGTTTCAGCGTGTGGGGAATGTGTTTCATTGTGTAGCGATGTGTTGCAGTGTGTGGGGAATGCGTTTCTGTGTGTGGGGAAGGGGTTTCAGTGTGAGGGGAAGGTGCTAAACTGTGTGGGAAGTGTTTCAGTGTGTGGGGAAGGTGTATCAGTGTTTGGGGATGGGGTTCAGTGTGTGGGGAATGTGTTTCAGTGTGTGCGGAAGGGGATTCAGTGTGTGGGGGAGGTGTTCTGTTGCGTGGGGAAGGTGTTTCAGTGTGTGCGGAAGGGGTTTCAGTGTGTGGGGTAGGTGTTTCAGTGCGGGGGGAAGGTGTTTCTATGTGTGGAAAGGGGTTTCAGTGTGTGGGGAAGTGTTTCAGTGTGTGGGGAAGGGGATTCAGTGTGTGGGAAAGGGTTCCAGTGTGTGGGGAAGGTGTTTCAGTGTGTGGGGTACGTGTTTCAGTGTTTGGGGAAGCGGTTTCAGTGTGTGAGGAAGTTCTTTCAGTGTGTGGGGAAGGGGATTCAGTGCTGAGGAAGGTGTTTCAGTGTGTGGGGTAGGGTTCCAGTGTGTGGGGAAGGGGTTTCAGTGTGTAGGAAAGGTGTTTCACTGTGGTGGGATGGTATTTCTGTGTGTGGGGAAGGAGTTTCAGTGTGTGGGGAAGGGTTTCAGTATGTGGAGCAGGTGTTTCAGTGTGTGGGGATGTGTTTCAGTGTGTGGGGATGAGTTTCAGTGTGTCGGGAAGGGTTTCAGTGTGTGGGGAAGGTGTTTCGGTGTGTGGGGAAGGTGTTTTAGTGTGTGGGGAAGGTTTTCAGTATGTGCGGAAGGGGTTTCAGTGTGTGGGCAAGGGGTTTCAGTGTGTGGGGAATGTGTTTCAGTGTGTTTGGAAGGGTTTCAGTGTGTGGGGAATGTGTTTCAGTGTGTGGGGAAGGTGTTTCAGTGTTTTGGGAAGGGTTACAGTGAGTGGGGAAGGGGATTCAGTGTGTGGGGAAGGGGTTTCAGTTTTTGGGGAAGCGGTTTCAGTGTGTGGGGATTGTGATTCTGTGTGTTTGTAAGCGTTTCAGTGTGTGGGGAATGTGTTTCAGTGTGTGGTGAATGGGTTTCAGTGTTTGGGGAAGGGTTTCACTGTGTGGGGAAGGTGTTTCAGTGCGTGGGGAAGGTGTTTCAGTGTGTGGGGATGTGTTGCAGTTTGTGGGGATGGGGTTTCAGTGTGTGGGGAAGGTGTTTCAGAGTGCGGGGATGGGGTTTCAGTGTGGGGAAGGGTTTCCAGTGTCTGGGGAAGGAGTTTCAGTGTGAGGGGAAGTGTTTCAGTGTGTGGGGAAGGTGTTTCTGTGTGTGGGGAAGGGTTTCATTGTGTCGCGAAGGTGTTTCAGTGTTTGCGGAAGGGTTTTCAGTGTGTGGGGAAGGTGTATCAGTGTTTGGGGATGGGGTTCAGTGTGTGGGGAATGTGTTTCAGTGTGTGCGGAAGGGGTTTCAGTGTGTGGGGGAGGTGTTCTGTTGCGTGGGGAAGGTGTTTCAGTGTGTGCGGAAGGGGTTTCAGTGTGTGGGGTAGGAGTTTCAGTGCGGGGGGAAGGTGTTTCTATGTGTGGAAAGGTGTTTCAGTGTGTGGGGAAGTGTTTCAGTGTGTGGGGAAGGGGTTTCAGTGTGTGGGAAAGGGTTCCAGTGTGTGGGGAAGGTGTTTCAGTGTGTGGGGTACGTGTTTCAGTGTTTGGGGAAGCGGTTTCAGTGTGTGAGGAAGTTCTTTCAGTGTGTGGGGAAGGGGATTCAGTGCTGAGGAAGGTGTTTCAGTGTGTGGGGTAGGGTTCCAGTGTGTGGGGAAGGGGTTTCAGTGTGTAGGAAAGGTGTTTCACTGTGGTGGGATGGTATTTCTGTGTGTGGGGAAGGAGTTTCAGTGTGTGGGGAAGGGTTTCAGTATGTGGAGCAGGTGTTTCAGTGTGTGGGGATGTGTTTCAGTGTGTGGGGATGAGTTTCAGTGTGTCGGGAAGGGTTTCAGTGTGTGGGGAAGGTGTTTCGGTGTGTGGGGAAGGTGTTTTAGTGTGTGGGGAAGGTTTTCAGTATGTGCGGAAGGGGTTTCAGTGTGTGGGCAAGGGGTTTCAGTGTGTGGGGAATGTGTTTCAGTGTGTTTGGAAGGGTTTCAGTGTGTGGGGAATGTGTTTCAGTGTGTGGGGAAGGTGTTTCAGTGTTTTGGGAAGGGTTACAGTGAGTGGGGAAGGGGTTTCAGTGTGTGGGGAAGGGGTTTCAGTTTTTGGGGAAGCGGTTTCAGTGTGTGGGGATTGTGATTCTGTGTGTTTGTAAGCGTTTCAGTGTGTGGGGAATGTGTTTCAGTGTGTGGTGAATGGGTTTCAGTGTTTGGGGAAGGGTTTCACTGTGTGGGGAAGGTGTTTCAGTGCGTGGGGAAGGTGTTTCAGTGTGTGGGGATGTGTTGCAGTTTGTGGGGATGGGGTTTCAGTGTGTGGGGAAGGTGTTTCAGAGTGTGGGGATGGGGTTTCAGTGTGGGGAAGGGTTTCCAGTGTCTGGGGAAGGAGTTTCAGTGTGAGGGGAAGTGTTTCAGTGTGTGGGGAAGGTGTTTCAGTGTGTGGGGAAGGGTTTCATTGTGTCGCGAAGGTGTTTCAGTGTTTGCGGAAGGGGTTTCAGTGTGTGGGGAAGGTGTTTCAGTGTGTGGGGAAGGGGTTTCAGTGTGTGGGGAAGGGTTTCCAGTGTGTGGGTAAGGTGTTTCAGTGTGTGGGGAAGTGTTTCAGTGTGTGGGGACAGGGATTCAGTGTGTGGGGAAGGGTTTCATTGTGTGGGGAAGGTGTTTCAGTGTGTGCGGAAGGGCTTTCAGTGTATGGGGAAGGTGTTTCAGTGTGTGGGGATGGGGTTTCAGTGTGTGGCGAACTTGTTTCAGTGTGTGGGGAAGGTGTTTCAGTGTGTGGAGAAGGGGTTTCAGTGTGTGGGGAAGGGTTTCAGAGTGTGGGGAAGGTGTTTCAGTGTGTGGGGAAGGGGTTTTCAGTGAGTGAGGAAGATATTTCAATGTGTGCAGAAGGGGTTTCAGTGTGTGGGAAGGTGTTTTAGTGTGTGGGGAAGGTGTTTCAGTGGGTGGAGAAGTTGTTTTAGTGTGTGCGGAAGGGGCTTCATTGTGTGGGGATGTGTTTCAGGGTGTGGGGAAGGTGTTTCAGTGTGTGGGGAAGGGTTTCACTGTGTGCGGAAAGGGTTTCAGTGTGTGGGGAAGGAGTTTCAGTGTGTGAGGATGGTGTTTCAGTGTGTATGGGGAAGGGGTTTCAGTGTGTGGGGATTTGTTTCATTGTGTAGGGAAGGGGTTTAAGTGTGTGGGGATGTGATTCAGTGTGTGCGGAAGATGTTCCAGTGTGTGGGGAAGGTTTTCACAGTGTGCGGAAGGGGTTTCAGTGTGTGGGGAAGGGGTTTCAGTGTGTGGGGAAGGTGTTTCAGTATGTGCGGAAGGGGTTTCAGTGGGTGGGGAAGGGGTTTCAGTGTTTGGGGAAGGTGTTTCTGTGTGTGCAGAAGGGGTTTCAGTGTGTGGGGAAGGGGTTTCAGTGTGTGGGGAATGTGTTTCAGTGTGTTTGGAAGGGTTTCAGTGTGTGGGGAATGTGTTTCAGTGTGTGGGGAAGGTGTTTCAGTGTTTTGGGAAGGGTTACAGTGAGTGGGGAAGGGGTTTCAGCGTGTGGGGAATGTGTTTCATTGTGTAGCGATGTGTTGCAGTGTGTGGGGAATGCGTTTCTGTGTGTGGGGAAGGTGTTTCAGTGTGAGGGGAAGGTGCTAAACTGTGTGGGATGTGTTTCAGTGTGTGGGGAAGGTGTATCAGTGTGTGGGGATGGGGTTCAGTGTGTGGGGAATGTGTTTCAGTGTGTGCGGAAGGGGTTTCAGTGTGTGGGGGAGGTGTTTTGTTGCGTGGGGAAGGTGTTTCAGTGTGTGCGGAAGGGGATTCAGTGTGTGGGGTATATGTTTCAGTTTGTGGGGAAGGTGTTTCTATGTGTGGAAAGGGGTTTCAGTGTGTGGGGAAGTGTTTCAGTGTGTGGGGAAGGGGTTTCAGTGTGTGGGAAAGGGTTTCATTGTGTGGGGAAGGTGTTTCAGTGTGTGGGGAAGGGGTTTTCAGTGAGTGAGGAAGATATTTCAATGTGTGCGGAAGGGGTTTCAGTGTGTGGGAAGGTGTTTTAGTGTGTGGGGAAGGTGTTTCAGTGGGTGGAGAAGGTGTTTTAGTGTGTGCGGAAGGGGCTTCATTGTGTGGGGATGTGTTTCAGGGTGTGGGGAAGGTGTTTCAGTGTGTGGGGAAGGGTTTCACTGTGTGCGGAAAGGGTTTCAGTGTGTGGGGAAGGAGTTTCAGTGTGTGAGGATGGTGTTTCAGTGTGTATGGGGAAGGGGTTTCAGTGTGTGGGGATTTGTTTCATTGTGTAGGGAAGGGGTTTAAGTGTGTGGGGATGTGATTCAGTGTGTGCGGAAGATGTTCCAGTGTGTGGGGAAGGTTTTCACAGTGTGCGGAAGGGGTTTCAGTGTGTGGGGAAGGGGTTTCAGTGTGTGGGGAAGGTGTTTCAGTATGTGCGGAAGGGGTTTCAGTGTGTGGGGAAGGGGTTTCAGTGTGTGGGGAAGGTGTTTCTGTGTGTGCAGAAGGGGTTTCAGTGTGTGGGGAAGGGGTTTCAGTGTGTGGGGAATGTGTTTCAGTGTGTTTGGAAGGGTTTCAGTGTCTGGGGAATGTGTTTCAGTGTGTGGGGAAGGTGTTTCAGTGTTTTGGGAAGGGTTACAGTGAGTGGGGAAGGGGTTTCAGCGTGTGGGGAATGTGTTTCATTGTGTAGCGATGTGTTGCAGTGTGTGGGGAATGCGTTTCTGTGTGTGGGGAAGGGGTTTCAGTGTGAGGGGAAGGTGCTAAACTGTGTGGGAAGTGTTTCAGTGTGTGGGGAAGGTGTATCAGTGTGTGGGGATGGGGTTCAGTGTGTGGGGAATGTGTTTCAGTGTGTGCGGAAGGGGTTTCAGTGTGTGGGGGAGGTGTTCTGTTGCGTGGGGAAGGTGTTTCAGTGTGTGCGGAAGGGGTTTCAGTGTGTGGGGTAGGTGTTTCAGTGCGGGGGGAAGGTGTTTCTATGTGTGGAAAGGGGTTTCAGTGTGTGGGGAAGTGTTTCAGTGTGTGGGGAAGGGGTTTCAGTGTGTGGGAAAGGGTTCCAGTGTGTGGGGAAGGTGTTTCAGTGTGTGGGGTACGTGTTTCAGTGTTTGGGGAAGCGGTTTCAGTGTGTGAGGAAGCTCTTTCAGTGTGTGGGGAAGGGGATTCAGTGCTGAGGAAGGTGTTTCAGTGTGTGGGATAGGGTTCCAGTGTGTGGGGAAGGGGTTTCAGTGTGTAGGAAAGGTGTTCCAGTGTGGTGGGATGGTATTTCTGTGTGTGGGGAAGGAGTTTCAGTGTGTGGGGAAGGGTTTCAGTATGTGGAGCAGGTGTTTCAGTGTGTGGGGATGTGTTTCAGTGTGTGGGGATGTGTTTCAGTGTGTCGGGAAGGGTTTCAGTGTGTGGGGAAGGTGTTTCGGTGTGTGGGGAAGGTGTTTTAGTGTGTGGGGAAGGGTTTCAGTATGTGGAGATGGTGTTTCAGTGTGTGGGGATGTGTTTCAGTGCGTGGAGATGTGTTTAAGTGTGTGGGGAAGGGGTTTCAGTGTGTGGCGATGGGTTTCAGACTGTGGGGATGAGTTGCATTGCGTGCGAAAGGGGTTTCGGTGTGTGGGGAAGGTGTTTCAGTGTGTGGGGATTGTGATTCTGTGTGTGGTGAATGGGTTTCAGTGTTTGCTGAAGGGGTTCACTGTGTGGGGAAGGTGTTTCAGTGCGTGGGGAAGGTGTTTCAGTGTGTGGGGATGTGTTGCAGTTTGTGGGGATGGGGTTTCACTGTGGGGAAGTGTTTCCAGTGTCTGGGGAAGGAGTTTCAGTGTGAGAGGTAGTGTTTCAGTGTGTGGGGAATGTGTTTCAGTGTGTGGGGAAAGGTTTCATTGTGTCGGGAAGGTGTTTCAGTGTGTGCGGAAGGGGTTTCAGTGTGTGGGGAAGGTGTTTCAGTGTATGGGGAAGGTGTTTCAGTGTGTGGGGAAGGGGTTTCAGTATGTGCGGAAGGCGTTTCAGTGTGTGGGGAAGGTGTTTCAGTGTGTGGGGAAGGGGTTTCAGTGTGTGCGGAAGGGTTTCCAGTGTGTGGGTAAGGTGTTTCAGTGTGTGGGGAAGGGGTTTCAGTGTGTGGGGAAGGTGTTTCACTGTGTGTGGCAGGTGGGTCAGTGTGTGGGAAGGGCTTTCAGTGTGTAGGGAAGGGTTTCAGTGTGTGGGGAAGGGGTTTCAGTGTGTGCGGAAGGGTTTCAGTGTGTGGGGAATGTGTTTCAGTGTGTGGGGAGGGTTCCAGTGTGTGGGGAAGGGGTTTCAGTGTGTGGGAAAGGTGTTTCAGTGTGTGGGAATGGTATTTCAGTGTGTGGGGAAGGTGTTTCAGTGTGTGGGGAAGGTGTTTTAGTGTGTGGGGAAGGGTTTCAGTATGTGGGGAAGGTGTTTCAGTTTGTGGGGATGTGTTTCAGTGTGTGGGGAAGTTGTTTCAGTGTGTGGGGATGTGTTTCAGTGTGTGGCGATGGGTTTCAGTGAGTGGGGATGAGTTGCATTGTATGCGGAAGGGGTTTCGGTGTGTGGGGAAGGTGTTTCAGTGTGTGGTGAATGGGTTTCAGTGTTTGGGGAAGGGTTACAGTGTGTGGGGAAGGGGTTTCCGTGTGTGGGGAAGGGTTTTCAGTGTGTGGGGAAGGGTTTCCAGTGTCTGGGGAAGGAGTTTCAGTGTGTGGGGATGTGTTTCAATATGTGGGGAATGTGTTTCAGTGTGTGGGGATGTGTTGCAATTTGTGGGGATGGGGATTCAGTGTGTGGGGAAGGTGTTTCAGTGTGTGGGGAAGGGTTTTCAGTGTGTGGGGAAGGGTTTCCAGTGTCTGGGGAAGGAGTTTCAGTGTGTGGGGATGTGTTTCAGTATGTGGGGAAGGTGTTTCAGTGTGTGGGGAAGGGATCCGGTGTGTGGGGAAGGTGTTTCAGTGTGTGCGGAAGGGGTTTCAGTGTGTGGGGAAGGGGTTTCAGTGTATGGGGAAGGTGTTTCAGTGTGTGGGGAAGGGGTTCAGTGTGTGGGGAAGTTGTTTCAGTGTGTGGGGAAGGTGTTTCAGTGTGTGGGGAAGGTGTTTCAGTGTGTGCGGAAGGGGTTTCAGTGTGTGGGGAAGGGGTTTCAGTGCATGGGGAAGTTGTTTCAGTGAGTGGGGAAGGGGTTCAGTGTGTGGGGAAGTTGTTTCAGTGTGTGGGGAAGGTGTTTCAGTGTGTGGGGAAGTGGTTTCGGTGTGTGGGGAAGGGTTTCAGAGTGGGGGAAGATGTTTCAGTGTGTGGGGAAGGTTTTCAGTGTGTGAGGAAGATATTTCAGTGTGTGCGGAAGGGGTTTCAGTGTGTGGGGAAGGTGTTTCAGTGTGTGGGGAAGGTGTTTCAGTGGCTGGAGAAGGGGTTTCAGTGTGTGGGGAAGGGGTTTCAGTGGGTGGGGATGTGTTTCAGGGTGTGGGGAATGTGTTTCAGTGAGTGGGGAAGGGTTTCACTGTGTGCGGAAGGGGTTTCAGTGTGTGGGGAAGGAGTTTCAGTGTGTGAGGAAGGTGTTTCAGTGTGTGTGGGGAAGGGGTTTCAGTGTGTGGGGATTTGTTTCATTGTGTAGGGAAGGGGTTTAAGTGTGTGGGAATGTGTTTCAGTGTGTGGGGCAGGGTTTCCAGTGTGTTGGGAAGGTGTTTCAGTGTGTGGGGAAGTGTTTCAGTGTGTGGGGAAGCTGTTTCAGTGTGTGGTAGGGTTTCATTGTGTGGGGAAGGTGTTTCAGTGTGTGCGGAAGGGGTTTCAGTGTGTGGGGAAGGTGTTTCAGTGTGTGGGGAAGGTGTTTCAGTGTGTGCGTAAGGGGTTTCAGTGTGTAGGGAAGGGTTTCAGTGTGTGGGGAAGGAGTTTCAGTGTGTGGGGAAGGAGTTTCAGTGTGTGGGGAAGGGTTTCAGTGTTTGGGGAAGGTGTTGCAGTGTGTGTGGAATGGGCTTTAGTGTGTGGGGAATGTGTTTCAGTGTTTGGGGAAGGTGTTTCAGTGTGTGTGGAATGGGCTTCAGTGTGTGGGGAATGTGTTTCAGTGTGTGGGGAAGGTGTTTCAGTGTGTGGGGAAGGGGTTACAGTGGGTGGGGAAGCTGTTGCAGTGTGTGGGGAAGGGGTTTCAGTGTTTGGGGAAGGTGTTTCAGTGTGTGGGTTAGGGTTCCAGTGTGTGGGGAAGGGGTTTCAGTGTGTGGGAAAGGTGTTTCAGTGTGTGGGGATGGTATTTCAGTGTGTTTTGAAGGTGTTTCGGTGTGTGGGGAAGGTGTTTTAGTGTGTGGGGAAGGGTTTCAGTATGTGGGGAAGGTGTTTCAGTGTGTGGGGATGTGTTTCAGTGTGTGGAGATGTGTTTAAGTGTGTGGCGAAGGGGTTTCAGTGTGTGGCGATGGGTTTCAGACTGTGGGGATGAGTTGCATTGCATGCGAAAGGGGTTTCGGTGTGTGGGGAAGGTGTTTCAGTGTGTGGGGAAGGGGTTTCAGTTTTTGGGGAAGCGGTTTCAGTGTGTGGGGATTGTGATTCTGTGTGTTTGTAAGCGTTTCAGTGTGTGGGGAATGTGTTTCAGTGTGTGGTGAATGGGTTTCGGTGTTTGGGGAAGGGTTTCACTGTGTGGGGAAGGTGTTTCAGTGCGTGGGGAAGGTGTTTCAGTGTGTGGGGATGTGTTGCAGTTTGTGGGGATGGGGTTTCAGTGTGTGGGGAAGGTGTTTCAGAGTGTGGGGATGGGGTTTCAGTGTGGGGAAGGGTTTCCAGTGTCTGGGGAAGGAGTTTCAGTGTGAGGGGAAGTGTTTCAGTGTGTGGGGAAGGTGTTTCAGTCTGTGGGGAAGGGTTTCATTGTGTCGCGAAGGTGTTTCAGTGTTTGCGGAAGTGGTTTCAGTGTGTGGGGAAGGTGTTTCAGTGCATGGGGAAGGTGTTTCAGTTTGTGCGGAAGGGGTTTCAGTGTGTGGGGAAGGTGTTTCAGTGTGTGGGGAAGGGGTTTCAGTGTGTGGGGAAGGGTTTCCAGTGTGTGGGTAAGGTGTTTCAGTGTGTGGGGAAGTGTTTCAGTGTGTGGGGACAGGGATTCAGTGTGTTGGGAAGGGTTTCATTGTGTGGGGAAGGTGTTTCAGTGTGTGCGGAAGGGGTTTCAGTGTATGGGGAAGGTGTTTCAGTGTGTGGGGATGGGGTTTCAGTGTGTGGCGAACTTGTTTCAGTGTGTGGGGAAGGAGTTTCAGTGTGTGGGGAAGGGGTTTCAGTGTGTGGGGAAGGTGTTTCAGTGTGTGGGGAAGGGGTTTCAGTGTGTGGGGAAGGGTTTCCAGTGTGTGGGTAAGGTGTTTCAGTGTGTGGGGAAGTGTTTCAGTGTGTGGGGACAGGGATTCAGTGTGTTGGGAAGGGTTTCATTGTGTGGGGAAGGTGTTTCAGTGTGTGCGGAAGGGGTTTCAGTGTATGGGGAAGGTGTTTCAGTGTGTGGGGATGGGGTTTCAGTGTGTGGCGAACTTGTTTCAGTGTGTGGGGAAGGAGTTTCAGTGTGTGGGGAAGGGGTTTCAGTGTGTGGGGAAGAGTTTCAGAGTGTGGGGAAGGTGTTTCAGTGTGTGGGGAAGGTTTTCAGTGAGTGAGGAAGATATTTCAATGTGTGCGGAAGGGGTTTCAGTGTGTGGGAAGGTGTTTCAGTGTGTGGGGAAGGTGTTTCAGTGGGTGGAGAAGGTGTTTTAGTGTGTGCGGAAGGGGTTTCATTGTGTGGGGATGTGTTTCAGGGTGTGGGGAAGGTGTTTCAGTGTGTGGGGAAGGGTTTCACTGTGTGCGGAAGGGGTTTCAGTGTGTGGGGAAGGTGTTTCAGTTTATTGGGAAGGTGTTTCAGTGTGTGGGGAAGGGGTTTCAGTATGTGGGGAAGGGGTTTCAGTGTGTGGGGAAGGTGTTTCAGTGTGTGGGGAAGGGGTTTCAGTGTGTGGGGAAGGGTTTCCAGTGTGTGGGTAAGGTGTTTCAGTGTCTGGGGATGTGTTTCAGTGTGTGGGGACAGGGATTCAGTGTGTGGGGAAGGGTTTCATTGTGTGGGGATGAGTTGCATTGCGTGCGAAAGGGGTTTCGGTGTGTGGGGAAGGTGTTTCAGTGTGTGGGGATTGTGATTCTGTGTGTGGTGAATGGGTTTCAGTGTTTGCTGAAGGGTTTCACTGTGTGGGGAAGGTGTTTCAGTGCGTGGGGAAGGTGTTTCAGTGTGTGGGGATGTGTTGCAGTTTGTGGGGATGGGGTTTCACTGTGGGGAAGTGTTTCCAGTGTCTGGGGAAGGAGTTTCAGTGTGAGAGGTAGTGTTTCAGTGTGTGGGGAATGTGTTTCAGTGTGTGGGGAAAGGTTTCATTGTGTCGGGAAGGTGTTTCAGAGTGTGCGGAAGGTGTTTCAGTGTGTGGGGAAGGTGTTTCAGTGTATGGGGAAGGTGTTTCAGTGTGTGGGGAAGGGGTTTCAGTATGTGCGGAAGGCGTTTCAGTGTGTGGGGAAGGTGTTTCAGTGTGTGGGGAAGGGGTTTCAGTGTGTGCGGAAGGGTTTCCAGTGTGTGGGTAAGGTGTTTCAGTGTGTGGGGAAGGGGTTTCAGTGTGTGGGGAAGGTGTTTCAGTGTGTGGGGCAGGTGTGTCAGTGTGTGGGAAGGGCTTTCAGTGTGTAGGGAAGGGTTTCAGTGTGTGGGGAAGGGGTTTCAGTTTGTGCGGAAGGGTTTCAGTGTGTGGGGAATGTGTTTCAGTGTGTGGGGAGGGTTCCAGTGTGTGGGGAAGGGGTTTCAGTGTGTGGGAAAGGTGTTTCAGTGTGTGGGAATGGTATTTCAGTGTGTGGGAAAGGTGTTTCAGTGTGTGGGGAAGGTGTTTTAGTGTGTGGGGAAGGGTTTCAGTATGTGGGGAAGGTGTTTCAGTTTGTGGGGATGTGTTTCAGTGTGTGGGGAAGTTGTTTCAGTGTGTGGGGATGTGTTTCAGTGTGTGGCGATGGGTTTCAGTGAGTGGGGATGAGTTGCATTGTATGCGGAAGGGGTTTCGGTGTGTGGGGAAGGTGTTTCAGTGTGTGGTGAATGGGTTTCAGTGTTTGGGGAAGGGTTACAGTGTGTGGGGAAGGGGTTTCCGTGTGTGGGGAAGGGTTTTCAGTGTGTGGGGAAGGGTTTCCAGTGTCTGGGGAAGGAGTTTCAGTGTGTGGGGATGTGTTTCAGTATGTGGGGAATGTGTTTCAGTGTGTGGGGATGTGTTGCAATTTGTGGGGATGGGGATTCAGTGTGTGGGGAAGGTGTTTCAGTGTGTGGGGAAGGGTTTTCAGTGTGTGGGGAAGGGTTTCCAGTGTCTGGGGAAGGAGTTTCAGTGTGTGGGGATGTGTTTCAGTATGTGGGGAAGGTGTTTCAGTGTGTGGGGAAGGGATTCGGTGTGTGGGGAAGGTGTTTCAGTGTGTGCGGAAGGGGTTTCAGTGTGTGGGGAAGGGGTTTCAGTGTATGGGGAAGGTGTTTCAGTGTGTGGGGAAGGGGTTCAGTGTGTGGGGAAGTTGTTTCAGTGTGTGGGGAAGGTGTTTCAGTGTGTGGGGAAGGTGTTTCAGTGTGTGCGGAAGGGGTTTCAGTGTGTGGGGAAGGGGTTTCAGTGCATGGGGAAGTTGTTTCAGTGAGTGGGGAAGGGGTTCAGTGTGTGGGGAAGTTGTTTCAGTGTGTGGGGAAGGTGTTTCAGTGTGTGGGGAAGTGGTTTCAGTGTGTGGGGAAGGGTTTCAGAGTGGGGGAAGATATTTCAGTGTATGCGGAAGGGGTTTCAGTGTGTGGGGAAGGTGTTTCAGTGTGTGGGGAAGGTGTTTCAGTGGCTGGAGAAGGGGTTTCAGTGTGTGGGGAAGGGGTTTCAGTGGGTGGGGATGTGTTTCAGGGTGTGGGGAATGTGTTTCAGTGAGTGGGGAAGGGTTTCACTGTGTGCGGAAGGGGTTTCAGTGTGTGGGGAAGGAGTTTCAGTGTGTGAGGAAGGTGTTTCAGTGTGTGTGGGGAAGGGGTTTCAGTGTGTGGGGATTTGTTTTATTGTGTAGGGAAGGGGTTTAAGTGTGTGGGAAGGTGTTTCAGTGTGTGGGGAAGTGTTTCAGTGTGTGGGGAAGCTGTTTCAGTGTGTGGTAGGGTTTCATTGTGTGGGGAAGGTGTTTCAGTGTGTGCGGAAGGGGTTTCAGTGTGTGGGGAAGGTGTTTCAGTGTGTGGGGAAGGTGTTTCAGTGTGTGCGTAAGGGGTTTCAGTGTGTAGGGAAGGGTTTCAGTGTGTGGGGAAGGAGTTTCAGTGTGTGGGGAAGGGTTTCAGTGTTTGGGGAAGGTGTTGCAGTGTGTGTGGAATGGGCTTTAGTGTGTGGGGAATGTGTTTCAGTGTTTGGGGAAGGTGTTTCAGTGTGTGTGGAATGGGCTTCAGTGTGTGGGGAATGTGTTTCAGTGTGTGGGGAAGGTGTTTCAGTGTGTGGGGAAGGGGTTACAGTGGGTGGGGAAGCTGTTGCAGTGTGTGGGGAAGGGGTTTCAGTGTTTGGGGAAGTTGTTTCAGTGTGTGGGTTAGGGTTCCAGTGTGTGGGGAAGGGGTTTCAGTGTGTGGGAAAGGTGTTTCAGTGTGTGGGGATGGTATTTCAGTGTGTTTTGAAGGTGTTTCGGTGTGTGGGGAAGGTGTTTTAGTGTGTGGGGAAGGGTTTCAGTATGTGGGGAAGGTGTTTCAGTGTGTGGGGATGTGTTTCAGTGTGTGGAGATGTGTTTAAGTGTGTGGCGAAGGGGTTTCAGTGTGTGGCGATGGGTTTCAGACTGTGGGGATGAGTTGCATTGCACGCGAAAGGGGTTTCGGTGTGTGGGGAAGGTGTTTCAGTGTGTGGGGAAGGGGTTTCAGTTTTTGGGGAAGCGGTTTCAGTGTGTGGGGATTGTGATTCTGTGTGTTTGTAAGCGTTTCAGTGTGTGGGGAATGTGTTTCAGTGTGTGGTGAATGGGTTTCAGTGTTTGGGGAAGGGTTTCACTGTGTGGGGAAGGTGTTTCAGTGCGTGGGGAAGGTGTTTCTGTGTGTGGGGATGTGTTGCAGTTTGTGGGGATGGGGTTTCAGTGTGTGGGGAAGGTGTTTCAGAGTGTGGGGATGGGGTTTCAGTGTGGGGAAGGGTTTCCAGTGTCTGGGGAAGGAGTTTCAGTGTGAGGGGAAGTGTTTCAGTGTGTGGGGAAGGTGTTTCAGTGTGTGGGGAAGGGTTTCATTGTGTCGCGAAGGTGTTTCAGTGTTTGCGGAAGTGGTTTCAGTGTGTGGGGAAGGTGTTTCAGTGCATGGGGAAGGTGTTTCAGTTTGTGCGGAAGGGGTTTCAGTGTGTGGGGAAGGTGTTTCAGTGTGTGGGGAAGGGGTTTCAGTGTGTGGGGAAGGGTTTCCAGTGTGTGGGTAAGGTGTTTCAGTGTGTGGGGAAGTGTTTCAGTGTGTGGGGACAGGGATTCAGTGTGTTGGGAAGGGTTTCATTGTGTGGGGAAGGTGTTTCAGTGTGTGCGGAAGGGGTTTCAGTGTATGGGGAAGGTGTTTCAGTGTGTGGGGATGGGGTTTCAGTGTGTGGCGAACTTGTTTCAGTGTGTGGGGAAGGAGTTTCAGTGTGTGGGGAAGGGGTTTCAGTGTGTGGGGAAGAGTTTCAGAGTGTGAGGAAGGTGTTTCAGTGTGTGGGGAAGGTTTTCAGTGAGTGAGGAAGATATTTCAATGTGTGCGGAAGGGGTTTCAGTGTGTGGGAAGGTGTTTCAGTGTGTGGGGAAGGTGTTTCAGTGGGTGGAGAAGGTGTTTTAGTGTGTGCGGAAGGGGTTTCATTGTGTGGGGATGTGTTTCAGGGTGTGGGGAAGGTGTTTCAGTGTGTGGGGAAGGGTTTCACTGTGTGCGGAAGGGGTTTCAGTGTGTGGGGAAGGTGTTTCAGTTTATTGGGAAGGTGTTTCAGTGTGTGGGGAAGGGGTTTCAGTATGTGGGGAAGGGGTTTCAGTGTGTGGGGAAGGTGTTTCAGTGTGTGGGGAAGGGGTTTCAGTGTGTGGGGAAGGGTTTCCAGTGTGTGGGTAAGGTGTTTCAGTGTCTGGGGATGTGTTTCAGTGTGTGGGGACAGGGATTCAGTGTGTGAGGAAGGGTTTCATTGTGTGGGGAAGTTGTTTCAGTGTGTGCAGAAGGGGTTTCAGTGTATGGGGAAGGTGTTTCAGTGTGTGGGGATGGGGTTTCAGTGTGTGGCGAACTTGTTTCAGTGTTTGGGGAAGGTGTTTCAGTGTTTGGGGAAGGGGTTTCAGTGTGTGGGGAAGGGTTTCAGAGTGTGGGGAAGGTGTTTCAGTGTGTGGGGAAGGTTTTCAGTGAGTGACGAAGATATTTCAATGTGTGCGGAAGGGGTTTCAGTGTGTGGGGAAGGTGTTTCAGTGTGTGGGGAAGGTGTTTCAGTGGGTGGGGAAGGTGTTTCAGTGTGTGGGGTTGGGTTTCAGTGTGTGGGGATGGGTTTCAGTGTGTGGGGATGGGTTTCAGTGTGTGGGGAAGGGGTTTCAGTGTGTGGGGAAGGTGTTTCTGTGTGTGGGGATTGTTTTCAGTTTATGGGGATGGGTTTCAGTGTGTGCGGAAGGGCTTTTAGTGTGTGGGGAAGGTGTTTCAGTGTGTGGGGAAGGGTTTCAGTGATTGGGGAAGTGTTTCAAAGTGTGGGGCAGGATTACAGTGTCTGAGGACGGGGTTTCAGTGTGTGGGAAAGGGGTTTCCGTGTGTGGGGAAGTGTTTCAATGTGTGCGGAAGGTGTTTCAGTGTGTGGGGAAGGGTTTCAGTGTGTGGGGAAGGTGTTTCAGTGTGTGGGGAAGGGGTTTCAGTATGTGGGGAAGGGTTTCACTGAGTGCACAAGGGGTTTCAGTGTTTGTGGAAGGGGTTTCAGTCTGTGGTGAAGGTGTTTCAGTGTGTGGGGATGTGTTTCAGTGTGTGGGGAAGGCGTTTCAGTGTGTGGGGATGTGTTTCAGTTTGTGTGGAAGGGGTTTCAGTGTGTGGGGATGTGTTTCAGTGTGTGGGGAAGGGGTTGCAGTGTGTGGGGATGGTGTTTCAGTGTGTGTTGAAGGGGTTTCAGTATGTGGGGTAGGGGTGTCAGTGTGTGGGGAAGGGTTTCAGTGTGTGGGGCAGGCTTTCAGTGTGTGGGGAAGGTGTTTTAGTGTGTGGGGAAGGGTTCTCAGTGTGTGGGGAAGGGGTTTCAGTGTGTGGGGAAGGGTTACAGTGTGTGGGGAAGGGGTTTAAGTGTGTGGGGATGGGGTTTCAGTATGTGGGGAAGGGTTTCAGTGTTTGCGGAAGGGGTTTCAGTGAGTGGGGAAGGGTTTAGTGTGTGGTGAAGGTGTTTCAGTCTGTGCGAAAGGGGTTTCAGTGTGTGGGGAAGGGTTTCAGTGTGTGGGGAAGGGTTTCAGTGTGTGGGGAAGGTGTTTCAGTGTGTGGGGAAGGGGTTTCAGTATGTGGGGAAGGGTTTCACTGTGTGGTGAAGGTGTTTCAGTGTGTGTTGAAGGGGTTTCAGTATGTGGGGTAGAGGTTGCAGTGTGTGGGGAAGGGTTTCAGTGTGTGGGGCAGGCTTTCAGTGTGTGGGGAAGGTGTTTCAGTGTGTGGGGAAGGGTTCTCAGTGTGTGGGGAAGGGGTTTCAGTGTATGGGGAAGGGTTACAGTGTGTGGGGAAGGGGTTTCAGTGAGTGGGGAAGGGTTTCAGTGTGTGGTGAAGGTGTTTCAGTGTGTGCGAAAGGGGTTTCAGTGTGTGGGGAAGGGTCTCAGTGTGTGGGGAAGGGTTTCAGTGTGTGGGGAAGGTGTTTCAGTGTGTGGGGAAGGGGTTTCAGTATGTGGGGAAGGGTTTCAGTGTGTGGTGAAGGTGTATCAGTGTGTGGGGAAGGTGTTTCAGTGTCTGGGGAAGGTATTTCAGTGTGTGGGGAAGGGATTTCAGTTTGTGGGGAAGGTGTTTCAGTGTGTGGGGGAGGTGTTTCAGTGTGTGGGGAAGGGGCTTCAGTGTGTGGGGAAGATGTTTCTGTGTGTGGGGATGGGTTTCAGTTTATGGGGACGGGTTTCAGTGTGTGCGGAAGGGGTTTCAGTGTGTGGGGAAGGTGTTTCAGTGTGTGGGGAAGTGTTTCAGTGATTGGGGAAGTGTTTCAGTGTGTGGGGCAGGATTACAGTGTCTGAGGACGGGGTTTCAGTGTGTGGGAAAGGGGTTTCCGTGTGTGGGGAAGTGTTTCAATGTGTGCAGAAGGTGTTTCAGTGTGTGGGGAAGGGTTTCAGTGTGTGGGGAAGGTGTTTCAGTGTGTGGGGAAGGGGTTTCAGTATGTGGGGAAGGGTTTCACTGAGTGCACAAGGGGTTTCAGTGTTTGTGGAAGGGGTTTCAGTCTGTGGTGAAGGTGTTTCAGTGTGTGGGGATGTGTTTCAGTGTGTGGGGAAGGCGTTTCAGTGTGTGGGGATGTGTTTCAGTTTGTGTGGAAGGGGTTTCAGTGTGTTGGGATGTGTTTCAGTGTGTGGGGAAGGGGTTGCAGTGTGTGGGGAAGGTGTTTCAGTGTGTGTTGAAGGGGTTTCAGTATGTGGGGTAGGGGTTTCAGTGTGTGGGGAAGGGTTTCAGTGTGTGGGGCAGGCTTTCAGTGTGTGGGGAAGGTGTTTCAGTGTTTGCGGAAGGGGTTTCAGTGAGTGGGGAAGGGTTTCAGTGTGTGGTGATGGTGTTTCAGTCTGTGCGAAAGGGGTTTCAGTGTGTGGGGAAGGGTTTCAGTGTTTGCGGAAGGCGTTTCAGTGAGTGGGGAAGGGTTTCAGTGTGTGGTGATGGTGTTTCAGTCTGTGCGAAAGGGGTTTCAGTGTGTGGGGAAGGGTTTCAGTGTGTGGGGAAGGGTTTCAGTGTGTGGGGAAGGTGTTTCAGTGTGTGGGGAAGGGGTTTCAGTATGTGGGGAAGGGTTTCACTGTGTGGTGAAGGTGTTTCAGTGTGTGTTGAAGGGGTTTCAGTATGTGGGGTAGAGGTTGCAGTGTGTGGGGAAGGGTTTCAGTGTGTGGGGAAGGGTTACAGTGTGTGGGGAAGGGGTTTCAGTGAGTGGGGAAGGATTTCAGTGTGTGGTGAAGGTGTTTGAGTGTGTGCGAAAGGGGTTTCAGTGTGTGGGGAAGGGTTTCAGTGTGTGGGGAAGGGTTTCAGTGTGTGGGGAAGGTGTTTCAGTGTGTGGGGAAGGGTTTCACTGTGTGGTGAAGGTGTATCAGTGTGTGGGGAAGGTGTTCCAGTGTCTGGGGAAGGTATTTCAGTGTGTGGGGAAGGGATTTCAGTTTGTGGGGAAGGTGTTTCAGTGTGAGGGGGATGTGTTTCAGTGTGTGGGGAAGGGGTTTCAGTGTGTGGGGAAGATGTTTCAGTGTGTGGGGATGTGTTACACTGTGTGGGGAAGGGGTTCAGTGTGTGGTGAAGGTGTTTCAGTGTGTGGGGTTGGGTTTCAGTGTGTGGGGATGGGTTTCAGTGTGTGGGGATGGGTTTCAGTGTGTGGGGAAGGGGTTTCAGTTGGTGGGGAAGGTGTTTCTGTGTGTGGGGATGGGTTTCAGTTTATGGGGATGGGTTTCAGTGTGTGCGGAAGGGGTTTCAGTGTGTGGGGAAGGTGTTTCAGTGTGTGGGGAAGGGTTTCAGTGTGTGGGGAAGGAGTTGCAGTGTGTGGGGAAGGTGTTTCAGTGTGTGTTGAAGGGGTTTCAGTATGTGGGGTAGGGGTTTCAGTGTGTGGGGAAGGGTTTTAGTGTTTGGGACAGGCTTTCAGTGTGTGGGGAAGGTGTTTCAGTGTGTGGGGAAGGGTTCTCAATGTGTGGGGAAGGGGTTTCAGTGTGTGGGGAAGGGTTACAGTGTGTGGGGAAGGGGTTTCAGTGTGTGGGGATGGGGTTTCAGTATGTGGGGAAGGGTTTCAGTGTTTGCGGAAGGGGTTTCAGTGAGTGGGGAAGGGTTTCAGTGTGTGGTGCAGGTGTTTCAGTGTGTGCGAAAGGGGTTTCAGTGTGTGGGGAAGGGTTTCAGTGTGTGGGGAAGGGTTTCAGTGTATGGGGAAGGTGTTTCAGTGTGTGGGGAAAGGGTTTCAGTGTGTGGAGAACGTGTTTCAGAGTGTGGGGAACGGTTTCAGTGTGTGGGGAAGGGGTATCAGTGTGTGAGGAAGGTGTTTCAGTGTCTGATGAAGGTATTTCAGTGTGTGGGGAAGGGGTTTCAGTGTGTGGGGAAGGTGTTTCAGTGTGTGCGGGAGGTGTTTCAGTGTGTGGGGAAGGGGTTTCAGTGTGTGGGGAAGATGTTTCAGTGTGTGGGGAAGGTGTTTCAGTGTGTGGGGATGGGTTTCAGTGTGTGGGGATGGATTTCAGTGTGTGGGGATGGGCGTCAGTGTGTGCGGAAGGGGTATCAGTATGTGGGGAAGGTGTTTCTGTGTGTGGGGTGGTGTTTCAGTGTGTGGGGATGGACTTCAATGTGTGCAGAAGGGGTTTCAGTGTGTGGGCAAGGTGTTTCAGTGTGTGGGGAAGGGGTATCAGTGTGTGAGAAAGATGTTTCAGTGTCTGATTAAG
Organism: Heterodontus francisci; assembly: GCF_036365525.1. NCBI lineage: Eukaryota > Metazoa > Chordata > Chondrichthyes > Heterodontiformes > Heterodontidae > Heterodontus > Heterodontus francisci. The sequence goes on from NC_090376.1 coordinate 157,676,567, forward strand.
GTATTTCAGTGTGTGGGGAAGGGGTTTCAGTGTGTGGGGAAGATGTTTCAGTGTGTGGGGAAGGTGTTTCAGTGTGTGGGGATGGGTTTCAGTGTGTGGGGATGGATTTCAGTGTGTGGGGATGGGTGTCAGTATGTGCGGAAGGGGTATCAGTATGTGGGGAAGGTGTTTCCGAGTGTGGGGTGGTGTTTCAGTGTGTGGGGAAGGGGGTTCAGTGTGTGGGGAAGGGGTTTCAGTGTGTGGGGATGGGTTTCAGTGTGTGGGGATGGACTTCAATGTGTGCGAAAGGGGTTTCAGTGTGTGGGCAAGGTGTTTCAGTGTGTGGGAAAGAGTTTCAGTATTTGGGTAATTGTTTCAGTGTGTGGGTAAGGGGTTTCAGTGAGTGGGGAAGTTGTTTCAGAGTGTGGGGAAGGGTTTCAGTGTGTGTGGAAGGGTTTTGAGTGCGTGGGGAAGGGGTTTCAGTGTGTGGGGAAGGGGTTTCAGTGCGTGGTGAAGGTGTTACAGTGTGTGCGGAAGGGTTTTCAGTGTGTGGGGAAGGGGTTTCAGTATGTGGGGATGTGCTTCAGTGTGTGGGGAAGGGGTTTGAGTGTTTGGGGAAGGGTTTCACTGCGTGCAGAATGGGTTTCAGTGTGTGGTGAAGGAGTTTCAGTGTGTGGGGAAGGTGTTTCAGTGTGTGAGGAAGGGGTTTCAGTGTGTGGGGATTTGTTTCAGTGTGTGCGGAAGGGCTTTCAGTGTGTGGGGATGAGTTTCAGTGTGTGGGGAACGTGTTTCTGTGTGTGGGGCAGGGCTTCAGTGTGTGCGGAAGGGGTATCAGTGTGTGGGGAAGGTGTTTCGGTATGTGCGGAAGGGGTTTCAGTGTTGTGGGGAAGGGGTTTCAGTGTGTGGGGAAGGAGTTTCAGTGTGTGTGGAAGGGGTTTCAGTCAGTGCAGAAGGCGTTTCAGCGTGTGGGGAAGGGGTTTCTTTGTGTGGGGAAGGGGTTTCAGTGTGTGGGGAATGTGCTTCAGTGAGTTTGGAAGGTTTTCAGTGTGTGGGCAATGTGTTTCAGTGTGTGGTGAATGGGCATCAGTGTTTGGGGAACGGTTTCAGTGTGTGGGGAAGGGGTTTCAGTGTGTGGGAAAGGTGTTTCAGTGTGTGAGGACGTGTTGCATTGTGTGGGGAAGGGGTTTCAGTGTGTGGGGAAGGTGTTTCAGTTTGTGAAGAAGGTGTTTCAGTGTGTGGGGAAGGGTTTTCAGTGTGTGGGGAAGGTGTTTAAGTGTGTGGGGAAGTGTTTCAGTGTGTGGGGAAGGTGTTTCAGTGTGTGGGGAAGGGTTTCAGTGTGTGGGGAAGGTGTTTCAGTGTTTGCGGAAGGGGTTTCAGTGTGTGGGGAAGGGGTTTCAGTGTGTGGGGAAAGTGTTTTGGTGTGTGGGGAAGGTGTTTCAGTGAAAGGGGAAGGGGTTTCAGTGTGTGGGGAAGGTGTTTCAGTTTGCGGGGAAGGTGTTTCAGTGTGTGGGAAGGGGCTTCAGTGTGTGGGGAAGGCTTTCAGTGAGTGGGGACGGGTTTCAGTGTTTGGGGAAGGTGTTTCCGTGTGTGGGGAAGGGGTTTCAGTGAGTGGGGAAGGGTTTCCCTGTGTGCGGAAGGGGTTTCAGTGTGTGGGGAAGGTGTTTCAGTGCATGCGGAAGGGGTTTCAGTTTGTGGGGAAGTGGATTCAGTGTGTGGGGAAGGTGTTTCATTGTGAGGGGAAGGGGTTTCAGTGTGTGGGGAGGGGGTTTCATTGTGTGGGGAACGGTTTAACTGTGTGCGGAAGGGGTTTTAGTGTGTGGGGAAGGTGTTTCAGTGTGTGGGGAAGGAGTTTCAGTATGTGGGGAAGGGGTTTCAGTGCGAGGGGAAGGGTTTCAGTTTTTGGTGAAGGGTTTCAGTGTGTGGGGAAGGGGTATCAGTGTGTGAGGAAGGGGATTCTGTGTCTGGGGAAGGGTTTCAGTGGGTGGGGATGGGGTTTCAGTGTGTGGGGAAGTGTTTCAGTGTGTGGGGAAGGATTACAGTGTCTGGGGACGGGGTTTCAGTGTGTGGGGAAGGGGTTTCAGTGTATGGGGAACTGTTGCAGTGTGTGCGGAAGTGGTTTCAGTGTGTGGGGAAGGGTTTCAGTGTGTGGGGAAGGTGTTTCAGTGTGTGGGGATGTGTTTCAGTATGTGGGGAAGGGTTTGACTGAGTGCGGAAGGGGTTTCAGTGTTTGGGGAAGGGGTTTCAGTGTGTGGGGAAGGTGTGTCAGTGTGTGGGGATGTGATTCAGAGTGTGGGGAAGGCGTTTCTGTGTGTGGGGAAGGGTTTCAGTGTGTGGGGAAGGCGTTTCAGTGTGTGGGGAAGGTGTTTCAGTGTGTGGGGAAGGGGTTTCAGTGTGTGGGGAAGAGTTTCACTGTGTATGGAAGGGGTTTCAGTGTGTGCGGAAGGTGTTTCAGTGTGTGGGGAAGGGGTTTCAATGTGTTGGGAAGGTGTTTCATTGTGTGTGGAAGGTGTTTCATTGTGTGGGGCAGGGGATTCTGTGTGTGGGGAATGTGGTTCATTGTGTGGGGAAGGTGTTTCAGTGTATGGGGAAGGTGTTTCAGTGTGTGGGGAAGGTGTTTCAGTGTGTGTGGAAGGTGTTTCAGTGTGGGGAAGGGGTTTCAATGTGTTGGGAAGGTGTTTCATTGTGTGCGGAAGGTGTTTCAGTGTGTGGGGCAGGGGATTCTGTGTGTGGGGATGGATTTCAGTGTGTGGGGATGGGCGTCAGTGTGTGCGGAAGGGGTATCAGTATGTGGGGAAGGTGTTTCTGTGTGTGGGGTGGTGTTTCAGTGTGTGGGGATGGACTTCAATGTGTGCGGAAGGGGTTTCAGTGTGTGGGCAAGGTGTTTCAGTGTGTGGGGAAGGGGTATCAGTGTGTGAGAAAGATGTTTCAGTGTCTGATTAAGGTATTTCAGTGTGTGGGGAAGGGGTTTCAGTGTGTGGGGAAGATGTTTCAGTGTGTGGGGAAGGTGTTTCAGTGTGTGGGGATGGGTTTCAGTGTGTGGGGATGGATTTCAGTGTGTGGGGATGGGTGTCAGTATGTGCGGAAGGGGTATCAGTATGTGGGGAAGGTGTTTCCGAGTGTGGGGTGGTGTTTCAGTGTGTGGGGAAGGGGGTTCAGTGTGTGGGGAAGGGGTTTCAGTGTGTGGGGATGGGTTTCAGTGTGTGGGGATGGACTTCAATGTGTGCGAAAGGGGTTTCAGTGTGTGGGCAAGGTGTTTCAGTGTGTGGGAAAGAGTTTCAGTATTTGGGTAATTGTTTCAGTGTGTGGGTAAGGGGTTTCAGTGAGTGGGGAAGTTGTTTCAGAGTGTGGGGAAGGGTTTCAGTGTGTGTGGAAGGGTTTTGAGTGCGTGGGGAAGGGGTTTCAGTGTGTGGGGAAGGGGTTTCAGTGCGTGGTGAAGGTGTTACAGTGTGTGCGGAAGGGTTTTCAGTGTGTGGGGAAGGGGTTTCAGTATGTGGGGATGTGCTTCAGTGTGTGGGGAAGGGGTTTGAGTGTTTGGGGAAGGGTTTCACTGCGTGCAGAATGGGTTTCAGTGTGTGGTGAAGGAGTTTCAGTGTGTGGGGAAGGTGTTTCAGTGTGTGAGGAAGGGGTTTCAGTGTGTGGGGATTTGTTTCAGTGTGTGCGGAAGGGCTTTCAGTGTGTGGGGATGAGTTTCAGTGTGTGGGGAACGTGTTTCTGTGTGTGGGGCAGGGCTTCAGTGTGTGCGGAAGGGGTATCAGTGTGTGGGGAAGGTGTTTCGGTATGTGCGGAAGGGGTTTCAGTGTTGTGGGGAAGGGGTTTCAGTGTGTGGGGAAGGAGTTTCAGTGTGTGTGGAAGGGGTTTCAGTCAGTGCAGAAGGCGTTTCAGCGTGTGGGGAAGGGGTTTCTTTGTGTGGGGAAGGGGTTTCAGTGTGTGGGGAATGTGCTTCAGTGAGTTTGGAAGGTTTTCAGTGTGTGGGCAATGTGTTTCAGTGTGTGGTGAATGGGCATCAGTGTTTGGGGAACGGTTTCAGTGTGTGGGGAAGGGGTTTCAGTGTGTGGGAAAGGTGTTTCAGTGTGTGAGGACGTGTTGCATTGTGTGGGGAAGGGGTTTCAGTGTGTGGGGAAGGTGTTTCAGTTTGTGAAGAAGGTGTTTCAGTGTGTGGGGAAGGGTTTTCAGTGTGTGGGGAAGGTGTTTAAGTGTGTGGGGAAGTGTTTCAGTGTGTGGGGAAGGTGTTTCAGTGTGTGGGGAAGGGTTTCAGTGTGTGGGGAAGGTGTTTCAGTGTTTGCGGAAGGGGTTTCAGTGTGTGGGGAAGGGGTTTCAGTGTGTGGGGAAAGTGTTTTGGTGTGTGGGGAAGGTGTTTCAGTGAAAGGGGAAGGGGTTTCAGTGTGTGGGGAAGGTGTTTCAGTTTGCGGGGAAGGTGTTTCAGTGTGTGGGAAGGGGCTTCAGTGTGTGGGGAAGGCTTTCAGTGAGTGGGGACGGGTTTCAGTGTTTGGGGAAGGTGTTTCCGTGTGTGGGGAAGGGGTTTCAGTGAGTGGGGAAGGGTTTCCCTGTGTGCGGAAGGGGTTTCAGTGTGTGGGGAAGGTGTTTCAGTGCATGCGGAAGGGGTTTCAGTTTGTGGGGAAGTGGATTCAGTGTGTGGGGAAGGTGTTTCATTGTGAGGGGAAGGGGTTTCAGTGTGTGGGGAGGGGGTTTCATTGTGTGGGGAACGGTTTAACTGTGTGCGGAAGGGGTTTTAGTGTGTGGGGAAGGTGTTTCAGTGTGTGGGGAAGGAGTTTCAGTATGTGGGGAAGGGGTTTCAGTGCGAGGGGAAGGGTTTCAGTTTTTGGTGAAGGGTTTCAGTGTGTGGGGAAGGGGTATCAGTGTGTGAGGAAGGGGATTCTGTGTCTGGGGAAGGGTTTCAGTGGGTGGGGATGGGGTTTCAGTGTGTGGGGAAGTGTTTCAGTGTGTGGGGAAGGATTACAGTGTCTGGGGACGGGGTTTCAGTGTGTGGGGAAGGGGTTTCAGTGTATGGGGAACTGTTGCAGTGTGTGCGGAAGTGGTTTCAGTGTGTGGGGAAGGGTTTCAGTGTGTGGGGAAGGTGTTTCAGTGTGTGGGGATGTGTTTCAGTATGTGGGGAAGGGTTTGACTGAGTGCGGAAGGGGTTTCAGTGTTTGGGGAAGGGGTTTCAGTGTGTGGGGAAGGTGTGTCAGTGTGTGGGGATGTGATTCAGAGTGTGGGGAAGGCGTTTCTGTGTGTGGGGAAGGGTTTCAGTGTGTGGGGAAGGCGTTTCAGTGTGTGGGGAAGGTGTTTCAGTGTGTGGGGAAGGGGTTTCAGTGTGTGGGGAAGAGTTTCACTGTGTATGGAAGGGGTTTCAGTGTGTGCGGAAGGTGTTTCAGTGTGTGGGGAAGGGGTTTCAATGTGTTGGGAAGGTGTTTCATTGTGTGTGGAAGGTGTTTCATTGTGTGGGGCAGGGGATTCTGTGTGTGGGGAATGTGGTTCATTGTGTGGGGAAGGTGTTTCAGTGTATGGGGAAGGTGTTTCAGTGTGTGGGGAAGGTGTTTCAGTGTGTGTGGAAGGTGTTTCAGTGTGGGGAAGGGGTTTCAATGTGTTGGGAAGGTGTTTCATTGTGTGCGGAAGGTGTTTCAGTGTGTGGGGCAGGGGATTCTGTGTGTGGGGAATGTGGTTCATTGTGTGGGGAAGGTGTTTCAGTGTATGGGGAAGGTGTTTCAGTGTGTGGGGAAGGTGTTTCAGTGTGTGGGGATGGGTTTCAGTGTGTGGGGATGGATTTCAGTGTGTGGGGATGGGCGTCAGTGTGTGCGGAAGGGGTATCAGTATGTGGGGAAGGTGTTTCTGTGTGTGGGGTGGTGTTTCAGTGTGTGGGGATGGACTTCAATGTGTGCGGAAGGGGTTTCAGTGTGTGGGCAAGGTGTTTCAGTGTGTGGGGAAGGGGTATCAGTGTGTGAGAAAGGTGTTTCAGTGTCTGATTAAGGTATTTCAGTGTGTGGGGAAGGGGTTTCAGTGTGTGGGGAAGATGTTTCAGTGTGTGGGGAAGGTGTTTCAGTGTGTGGGGATGGGTTTCAGTGTGTGGGGATGGATTTCAGTGTGTGGGGATGGGTGTCAGTATGTGCGGAAGGGGTATCAGTATGTGGGGAAGGTGTTTCCGAGTGTGGGGTGGTGTTTCAGTGTGTGGGGAAGGGGGTTCAGTGTGTGGGGAAGGGGTTTCAGTGTGTGGGGATGGGTTTCAGTGTGTGGGGATGGACTTCAATGTGTGCGAAAGGGGTTTCAGTGTGTGGGCAAGGTGTTTCAGTGTGTGGGGAAGAGTTTCAGTGTGTGAGGAAGGTGTTTAAGTGTGTGGGGAAGGTGTTTCAGTGTGTGGGGAAGGGGTTTCAGTGTTTGGGTAATTGTTTCAGTGTGTGGGTAAGGGGTTTCAGTGAGTGGGGAAGTTGTTTCAGAGTGTGGGGAAGGGTTTCAGTGTGTGTGGAAGGGTTTTGAGTGCGTGGGGAAGGGGTTTCAGTGTGTGGGGAAGGGGTTTCAGTGCGTGGTGAAGGTGTTACAGTGTGTGCGGAAGGGTTTTCAGTGTGTGGGGAAGGGGTTTCAGTATGTGGGGATGTGCTTCAGTGTGTGGGGAAGGGGTTTGAGTGTTTGGGGAAGGGTTTCACTGCGTGCAGAATGGGTTTCAGTGTGTGGTGAAGGAGTTTCAGTGTGTGGGGAAGGTGTTTCAGTGTGTGAGGAAGGGGTTTCAGTGTGTGGGGATTTGTTTCAGTGTGTGCGGAAGGGCTTTCAGTGTGTGGGGATGAGTTTCAGTGTGTGGGGAACGTGTTTCTGTGTGTGGGGCAGGGCTTCAGTGTGTGCGGAAGGGGTATCAGTGTGTGGGGAAGGTGTTTCGGTATGTGCGGAAGGGGTTTCAGTGTTGTGGGGAAGGGGTTTCAGTGTGTGGGGAAGGAGTTTCAGTGTGTGTGGAAGGGGTTTCAGTCAGTGCAGAAGGCGTTTCAGCGTGTGGGGAAGGGGTTTCTTTGTGTGGGGAAGGGGTTTCAGTGTGTGGGGAATGTGCTTCAGTGAGTTTGGAAGGTTTTCAGTGTGTGGGCAATGTGTTTCAGAGTGTGGTGAATGGGCATCAGTGTTTGGGGAACGGTTTCAGTGTGTGGGGAAGGGGTTTCAGTGTGTGGGAAAGGTGTTTCAGTGTGTGAGGACGTGTTGCATTGTGTGGGGAAAGGGTTTCAGTGTGTGGGGAAGGTGTTTCAGTTTGTGAAGAAGGTGTTTCAGTGTGTGGGGAAGGGTTTTCAGTGTGTGGGGAAGGTGTTTAAGTGTGTGGGGAAGTGTTTCAGTGTGTGGGGAAGGTGTTTCAGTGTGTGGGGAAGGGTTTCAGTGTGTGGGGAAGGTGTTTCAGTGTTTGCGGAAGGGGTTTCAGTGTGTGGGGAAGGGGTTTCAGTGTGTGGGGAAAGTGTTTCGGTGTGTGGGGAAGGTGTTTCAGTGAAAGGGGAAGGGGTTTCAGTGTGTGGGGAAGGTGTTTCAGTTTGCGGGGAAGGTGTTTCAGTGTGTGGGAAGGGGCTTCAGTGTGTGGGGAAGGCTTTCAGTGAGTGGGGACGGGTTTCAGTGTTTGGGGAAGGTGTTTCCGTGTGTGGGGAAGGGGTTTCAGTGAGTGGGGAAGGGTTTCCCTGTGTGCGGAAGGGGTTTCAGTGTGTGGGGAAGGTGTTTCAGCGTGTGTGGAAGGGGTTTCTGTGTGTGGGGAATGTCTTTCAGTGTGTGCGGAAGGGGTTTCAGTGCATGCGGAAGGGGTTTCAGTTTGTGGGGAAGTGGATTCAGTGTGTGGGGAAGGTGTTTCATTGTGAGGGGAAGGGGTTTCAGTGTGTGGGGAGGGGGTTTCATTGTGTGGGGAACGGTTTAACTGTGTGCGGAAGGGGTTTTAGTGTGTGGGGAAGGTGTTTCAGTGTGTGGGGAAGGAGTTTCAGTATGTGGGGAAGGGGTTTCAGTGCGAGGGGAAGGGTTTCAGTTTTTGGTGAAGGGTTTCAGTGTGTGGGGAAGGGGTATCAGTGTGTGAGGAAGGGGATTCAGTGTCTGGGGAAGGATTTCAGTGGGTGGGGATGGGGTTTCAGTGTGTGGGGAAGTGTTTCAGTGTGTGGGGAAGGATTACAGTGTCTGGGGACGGGGTTTCAGTGTGTGGGGAAGGGGTTTCAGTGTATGGGGAACTGTTTCAGTGTGTGCGGAAGTGGTTTCAGTGTGTGGGGAAGGGTTTCAGTGTGTGGGGAAGGTGTTTCAGTGTGTGGGGATGTGTTTCAGTATGTGGGGAAGGGTTTGACTGAGTGCGGAAGGGGTTTCAGTGTTTGGGGAAGGGGTTTCAGTGTGTGGGGAAGGTGTGTCAGTGTGTGGGGATGTGTTTCAGTGTGTGGGGAAGGCGTTTCTGTGTGTGGGGAAGGGTTTCAGTGTGTGGGGAAGGCGTTTCAGTGTGTGGGGAAGGTGTTTCAGTGTGTGGGGAAGGGGTTTCAGTGTGTGGGGAAGAGTTTCACTGTGTATGGAAGGGGTTTCAGTGTGTGCGGAAGGTGTTTCAGTGTGTGGGGAAGGGGTTTCAATGTGTTGGGAAGGTGTTTCATTGTGTGCGGAAGGTGTTTCATTGTGTGGGGCAGGGGATTCTGTGTGTGGGGAATGTGGTTCATTGTGTGGGGAAGGTGTTTCAGTGTATGGGGAAGGTGTTTCAGTGTGTGGGGAAGGTGTTTTAGTGTGTGTGGAAGGTGTTTCAGTGTGGGGAAGGGGTTTCAATGTGTTGGGAAGGTGTTTCATTGTGTGCGGAAGGTGTTTCAGTGTGTGGGGCAGGGGATTCTGTGTGTGGGGAATGTGGTTCATTGTGTGGGGAAGGTGTTTCAGTGTATGGGGAAGGTGTTTCAGTGTGTGGGGAAGGGGTTTCAGTGTGTGGGGAACGTGTTTCTGTGTGTGGGGAACGGTTTCAGTGTGTGGGGAAGGTGTTTCAGTGTGTGAGGAAGGTGTTTCAGTGTCTGGAGAAGGTATTTCAGTGTGTGGGGAAGGGATTTCAGTGTGTGGGGAAGGTGTTTCAATGTGTGAGGGAGGTGTTTCAGTGTGTGGGGAAAGGGTTTCAGTGTGTGGGGAAGGCGTTTCAGTGTGTGGGGATGGGTTTCAGTGTGTGGGGATGGGTTTCAGTGTGTTGGGATGGGTGTCAGTGTGTGCGGAAGGGGTATCAGTATGTGGGGAATGTGTTTCTATCTGTGGGGTGGTGTTTCAGTGTGTGGGGAAGGGGGTTCAGTGTGTGGGGAAGGGGTTTCAGTGTGTGGGGATGGGTTTCAGTGTGTGGGGATGGACTTCTGTGTGTGAAAAGGTGTTTCAGTGAGTGGGCAAGGTGTTTCAGTGTGTGGGGAACGGTTTCAGTGTGTGGGGAAGGTGTTTAAGTGTGTGGGGAAGGTGTTTCAGTGTGTGGGGAAGGGGTTTCAGAGTTTGGGTAATTGTTTCAGTGTGTGGGGAAGGGGTTTCAGTGAGTGGGGAAGGTGTTTCAGAGTATGGGGAAGGGTTTCACTGTGTGGGGAAGTGTTTTGAGTGTGTGGGGAAGGGGTTTCAGTGTGTGGGGAATGGTTTTCAGTGTGTGTGGACGGGGTTTCAGTGTGTGGGGAAGGGGTTTCAGTGTGTGGGGAACTGTTACAGTGTGTGCGGAAGTGGTTTCAGTGTGTGGGGATGTGTTTCAGTATGTGGGGAAGGGTTTGACTGAGTGCGGAAGGGATATCAGTGTTTGGGGAAGTGGTTTCAGTGTGTGGGGAAGGTGTTTCAGTGTGTGGGGATGTTTTTCAGTGTGTGGGGAAGGCGTTTCAGTGTGTGGCGATGTGTTTCAGTGTGTGGGGAAGGGGTTTCAGTGTGTGGGGAAGGTGTTTCAGTGTGTGGGGAAGGGGTTTCAGTGTGTGGGGAAGAGTTTCACTGTGTGTGGAAGGGGTTTCAGTGTGTGGGGAAGGGGTTTTAGTGTGTGGGGAAGGTGTTTCAGTGTGTGGGGAAGGAGTTTCAGTGTGTGGGGAAGGGGTTTCAGTTTGAGCGTAAGGTGTTTCAGTTTGTGGGGAAGGGGTTTCAATGTGTTGGGAAGGTGTTTCATTGTGTGGGGAAGGGGTTTCAGTTTGTGGGGAAGGTGTTTCAGTGTGTGGGGAAGGAGTTTCAGTGTGTGGGAAGGAGTTTCAGTTTGAGCGTAAGGTGTTTCAGTTTGTGGGGAAGGGGTTTCAATGTGTTGGGAAGGTGTTTCATTGTGTGCGGAAGGTGTTTCAGTGTGTGGGGCAGGGCATTCTGTGTGTGGGGAAGGTGTTTCATTGTGTGGGGAAGGTGTTTCAGTGTATGGGGAAGGTGTTTCAGTGTGTAGGGAAGGGGTTTCAGTGTGTGGGGAACGTGTTTCAGTGTGTGGGGAACGGTTTCAGTGTGTGGGGAAGGGGTATCCGTGTGTGAGGAAGGTGTTTCAGTGTCTGGAGAAGGTATTTCAGTGTGTGGGGAAGGGATTTCAGTGAGTGGGGAAGGTGTTTCATTGTGTGTGGGAGGTGTTTCAGTGTGTGGGGAAAGGGTTTCAGTGTGTGGGGAAGGTGTTTCAGTGTGTGGGGATGGGTTTCAGTGTGTGGGGATGGGTTTCAGTGTGTGGGGATGGGTGTCAGTGTGTGCGGAAGGGGTATCAGTATGTGGGGATGGTGTTTCCGAGTGTGGGGTGGTGTTTCAGTGTGTGGGGAAGGGGGTTCAGTGTGTGGGGAAGGGGTTTCAGTGTGTGGGGATGTGTTTCAGTGTGTGGGGATGGACTTCAATGTGTGCGAAAGGGGTTTCAGTGTGTGGGCAAGGTGTTTCAGTGTGTGGGGAAGAGTTTCAGTGTGTGAGGAAGGTGTTTAAGTGTGTGGGGAAGGTGTTTCAGTGTGTGGGGAAGGGGTTTCAGTGTTTGGGTAATTGTTTCAGTGTGTGGGGAAGGGGTTTCAGTGAGTGGGGAAGGTGTTTCAGAGTGTGGGGAAGGGTTTCAGTGTGTGTGGAAGGGTTTTGAGTGCGTGGGGAAGGGGTTTCAGTGTGTGGGGAAGGGGTTTCAGTGCGTGGTGAAGGTGTTACAGTGTGTGCGGAAGGGTTTTCAGTGTGTGGGGAAGGGGTTTCAGTATGTGGGGATGTGCTTCAGTGTGTGGGGAAGGGGTTTCAGTATGTGGGGATGTGCTTCAGTGTGTGGGGAAGGGGTTTGAGTGTTTGGGGAAGGGTTTCACTGCGTGCAGAATGGGTTTCAGTGTGTGGTGAAGGAGTTTCAGTGTGTGGGGAAGGTGTTTCAGTGTGTGGGGAAGGGGTTTCAGTGTGTGGGGATTTGTTTCAGTGTGTGCGGAAGGGCTTTCAGTGTGTGGGGATGAGTTTCAGTGTGTGGGGAACGTGTTTCTGTGTGTGGGGCAGGGCTTCAGTGTGTGCGGAAGGGGTTTCAGTGTGTGGGGAAGGTGTTTTGGTATGTGCGGAAGGGGTTTCAGTGTTGTGGGGAAGGGGTTTCAGTGTGTGGTGAAGGAGTTTCAGTGTGTGTGGAAGGGGTTTCAGTCAGTGCAGAAGGCGTTTCAGCGTGTGGGGAAGGGGTTTCTTTGTGTGGGGAAGGGGTTTCAGTGTGTGGGGAATGTGCTTCAGTGAGTTTGGAAGGTTTTCAGTGTGTGGGCAATGTGTTTCAGTGTGTGGTGAATGGGCATCAGTGTTTGGGGAACGGTTTCAGTGTGTGGGGAAGGGGTTTCAGTGTGTGGGAAAGGTGTTTCAGTGTGTGAGGACGTGTTGCATTGTGTGGGGAAGGGGTTTCAGTGTGTGGGGAAGGTGTTTCAGTTTGTGAGGAAGGTGTTTCAGTGTGTGGGGAAGGGTTTTCAGTGTGTGGGGAAGGTGTTTAAGTGTGACGGGAAGTGTTTCAGTGTGTGGGGAAGGTGTTTCAGTGTGTGGGGAAGGGTTTCAGTGTGTGGGGAAGGTGTTTCAGTGTTTGCGGAAGGGGTTTCAGTGTGTGGGGAAGGTGTTTCAGTGTGTGGGGAAGGTGTTTCAGTGAAAGGGGAAGGGGTTTCAGTGTGTGGGGAAGGTGTTTCAGTTTGCGGGGAAGGTGTTTCAGTGTGTGGGAAGGGGCTTCAGTGTGTGGGGAAGGCTTTCAGTGAATGGGGACGGGTTTCAGTGTTTGGGGAAGGTGTTTCCGTGTGTGGGGAAGGGGTTTCAGTGAGTGGGGAAGGGTTTCCCTGTGTGTGGAAGGGGTTTCAGTGTGTGGGGAAGGTGTTTCAGCGTGTGTGGAAGGGGTTTCTGTGCGTGGGGAAGGTCTTTCAGTGTGTGCGGAAGGGGTTTCAGTGCATGCGGAAGGGGTTTCAGTTTGTGGGGAAGTGGATTCAGTGTGTGGGGAAGGTGTTTCATTGTGTGGGGTAGTTGTTTCATTGTGCGCGGAAGGGTATTCACTGTGAGGGGAAGGGGTTTCAGTGTGTGGGGAGGGGGTTTCAGTGTGTGGGGAACAGTTTAACTGTGTGCGGAAGGGGTTTTAGTGTGTGGGGAAGGTGTTTCAGTGTGTGGGGAAGGAGTTTCAGGATGTGGGGAAGGGGTTTCAGTGTGAGGGGAAGGGTTTCAGTTTTTGGTGAAGGGTTTCAGTGTGTGGGGAAGGGGTATCAGTGTGTGAGGAAGGGGATTCAGTGTCTGGGGAAGGGTTTCAGTGGGTGGGGATGGGGTTTTAGTGTGTGGGGAAGTGTTTCAGTGTGTGGGGAAGGATTACAGTGTCTGGGGACGGGGTTTCAGTGTGTGGGGAAGGGGTTTCAGTGTATGGGGAACTGTTTCAGTGTGTGCGGAAGTGGTTTCAGTGTGTGGGGAAGGGTTTCAGTGTGTGGGGAAGGTGTTTCAGTGTGTGGGGATGTGTTTCAGTATGTGGGGAAGGGTTTGACTGAGTGCGGAAGGGGTTTCAGTGTTTGGGGAAGGGGTTTCAGTGTGTGGAGAAGGTGTGTCAGTGTGTGGGGATGTGTTTCAGTGTGTGGGGAAGGCGTTTCTGTGTGTGGGGAAGGGTTTCAGTGAGTGGGGAAGGCGTTTCAGTGTGTGGGGAAGGGGTTTCAGTGTGTGGGGAAGAGTTTCACTGTGTATGGAAGGGGTTTCAGTGTGTGCGGAAGGGGTTTCAGTGTGTGGGGAAGGTGTTTCAGTGTGTGTGGAAGGTGTTTCAGTGTGTGGGGAAGGGGTTTCAGTTTGAGCGGAAGGTGTTTCAGTGTGTGGGGAAGGGGTTTCAATGTGTTGGGAAGGTGTTTCATTATGTGCGGAAGGTGTTTCAGTGTTTGAGGCATGTGGTTCATTGTGTGGGGAAGGTGTTTCAGTGTATGGGGAAGGTGTTTCAAGTGTGTGGGGAAGGGGTTTCAGTGTGTGGGGAACGTGTTTCTGTGTGTGCGGAACGGTTTCAGTGTGTGGGGAAGGGGTATCAGTGTGTGAGGAAGGTGTTTCAGTGTCTGGAGAAGGTATTTCAGTGTGTGGGGAAGGGATTTCAGTGTGTGGGGAAGGTGTTTCAATGTGTGAGGGAGGTGTTTCAGTGTGTGGGGAAAGGGTTTCAGTGTGTGGGGAAGGCGTTTCAGTGTGTGGGGATGGGTTTCAGTGTGTGGGGATGGGTTTCAGTGTGTTGGGATGGGTGTCAGTGTGTGCGGAAGGGGTATCAGTATGTGGGGAATGTGTTTCTGTCTGTGGGGTGGTGTTTCAGTGTGTGGGGAAGGGGGTTCAGTGTGTGGGGAAGGGGTTTCAGTGTGTGGGGATGGGTTTCAGTGTGTGGGGATGGACTTCTGTGTGTGAAAAGGTGTTTCAGTGAGTGGGCAAGGTGTTTCAGTGTGTGGGGAACGGTTTCAGTGTGTGGGGAAGGTGTTTAAGTGTGTGGGGAAGGTGTTTCAGTGTGTGGGGAAGGGGTTTCAGAGTTTGGGTAATTGTTTCAGTGTGTGGGGAAGGGGTTTCAGTGAGTGGGGAAGGTGTTTCAGAGTATGGGGAAGGGTTTCACTGTGTGGGGAAGTGTTTTGAGTGTGTGGGGAAGGGGTTTCAGTGTGTGGGGAATGGTTTTCAGTGTGTGTGGACGGGGTTTCAGTGTGTGGGGAAGGGGTTTCAGTGTGTGGGGAACTGTTACAGTGTGTGCGGTAGTGGTTTCAGTGTGTGGGGATGTGTTTCAGTATGTGGTGAAGGGTTTGACTGAGTGCGGAAGGTGTATCAGTGTTTGGGGAAGTGGTTTCAGTGTGTGGGGAAGGTGTTTCAGTGTGTGGGGATGTTTTTCAGTGTGTGGGGAAGGCGTTTCAGTGTGTGGGGATGTGTTTCAGTGTGTGGGGAAGGGGTTTCAGTGTGTGGGGAAGGTGTTTCAGTGTGTGTGGAAGGGGTTTCAGTGTGTGGGGAAGAGTTTTACTGTGTGTGGAAGGGGTTTCAGTGTGTGGGGAAGGGGTTTTAGTGTGTGGGGAAGGTGTTTCAGTGTGTGAGGAAGGAGTTTCAGTGTGTGGGGAAGGGGTTTCAGTTTGAGCGTAAGGTGTTTCAGTTTGTGGGGAAGGGGTTTCAATGTGTTGGGAAGGTGTTTCATTGTGTGCGGAAGGTGTTTCAGTGTGTGGGGCAGGGCATTCTGTGTGTGGGGAAGTTGTTTCATTGTGTGGGGAAAGTGTTTCAGTGTATGGGGAAGGTGTTTCAGTGTGTAGGGAAGGGGTTTCAGTGTGTGGTGAACGTGTTTCAGTGTGTGGGGAACGGTTTCAGTGTGTGGGGAAGGGGTATCCGTGTGTGAGGAAGGTGTTTCAGTGTCTGGAGAAGGTATTTCAGTGTGTGGGGAAGGGATTTCACTGAGTGGGGAAGGTGTTTCAGTGTGTGTGGGAGGTGTTTCAAAGTGTGGGGAAAGGGTTTCAGTGTGTGGGGAAGGTGTTTCAGTGTGTGGGGATGGGTTTCAGTGTGTGGGGATGGGTTTCAGTGTGTGGGGATTGGTGTCAGTGTGTGCAGAAGGGGTATCAGTATGTGGGGAATGTGTTTCTGTGTGTGGGGTGGTGTTTCAGTGTGTGGGGAAGGGGGTTCAGTGTGTGGGGAAGGGGATTCAGTGTGTGGGGATGGGTTTCAGTGTGTGGGGATGGACTTCTGTGTGTGCGGAAGGTGTTTCAGTGTGTGGGCAAGGTGTTTCAGTGTGTGGGGAAGGTGTTTCAGTGTGTGGGGAAGGGGTTTCAGAGTTTGGGCAATTGTTTCAGTGTGTGGGGAAGGTGTTTATGTGTGTGGGGAAGGTGTTTCAGTGTGTGGGGAAGGGGTTTCAGAGTTTGGGCAATTGTTTCAGTGTGTGGGGAAGGGGTTTCAGTGAGTGGGGAAGTTGTTTCAGAGTGTGGGGAAGGGCTTCAGTGTGTGGGGAAGGGTTTTGAGTGTGTGGGGAAGGGGTTTCAGTTTGTGGGGAAGGGGTTTCAGTGTGTGGGGATGTGTTTCTGTGTGGGAGGAAGGGGTTTCAGTGTTTGGGGAAGGGTTTCACTGTGTGCGGAAGTGGTTTCAGTTTGTGGGGAAGGTGTTTCAGTGTGTGCGGAAGGGGTTTCAGTGTGTGGGGAAGGGGTTTCAGTGTGTGGGGAAGTTGTTTCAGTGTGTGCGGAAGAGGTTTCAGTGCATGCGATAAGGGTTTCAGTGTGTGGGGAAGGGGTTTCAGTGTGTGGGGAAGGTGTTACAGTGTGTGCGGAAGGGTTTGCAGTGTGTGGGGAAGGGGTTTCAGTGTGTGGGGATGTGCTTCAGTGTGTGGGGAAGGTGTTTGAGTGTGTGGGGAAGGGTTTCACTGTGTGCAGAAGGGGTATCAGTGTGTGGGGAAGGGGTTTCAGTGTGTGGGGAAGGTGCTTCAGTGTGTGGGGAAGGGGTTTCAGTGTGTGGGGATTTGTTTCAGTGTGTGCGGAATGGCTTTCAGTGTGTGCGGATGTGTTTCAGTGTGTGGGGAAGGTGTTTCTGTGTGTGGGGCAGGGTTTCAGTGTGTGCGGAAGGGGTTTCAGTGTGTGGGGAAGGTGTTTCAGTTTGTGCGGAAGGGGTTTCAGTGTTGTGGGGAAGGTGTTTCAGAGATTGGGGAAGGTGTTTCAGTGTGTGGGGCAGGGGATTCTGTGTGTGGGGAATGTGGTTCATTGTGTGGGGAAGGTGTTTCAGTGTATGGGGAAGGTGTTTCAGTGTGTGGGGAAGGGGTTTCAGTGTGTGGGGAACGTGTTTCTGTGTGTGGGGAACGGTTTCAGTGTGTGGGGAAGGGGTATCAGTGTGTGAGGAAGGTGTTTCAGTGTCTGGAGAAGGTATTTCAGTGTGTGGGGAAGGGATTTCAGTGTGTGGGGAAAGTGTTTCAATGTGTGAGGGAGGTGTTTCAGTGTGTGGGGAAAGGGTTTCAGTGTGTGGGGAAGGCGTTTCAGTGTGTGGGGATGGGTTTCAGTGTGTGGGGATGGGTTTCAGTGTGTTGGGATGGGTGTCAGTGTGTGCGGAAGGGGTATCAGTATGTGGGGAATGTGTTTCTGTCTGTGGGGTGGTGTTTCAGTGTGTGGGGAAGGGGGTTCAGTGTGTGGGGAAGGGGTTTCAATGTGTGGGGATGGGTTTCAGTGTGTGGGGATGGACTTCTGTGTGTGAAAAGGTGTTTCAGTGAGTGGGCAAGGTGTTTCAGTGTGTGGGGAACGGTTTCAGTGTGTGGGGAAGGTGTTTAAGTGTGTGGGGAAGGTGTTTCAGTGTGTGGGGAAGGGGTTTCAGAGTTTGGGTAATTGTTTCAGTGTGTGGGGAAGGGGTTTCAGTGAGTGGGGAAGGTGTTTCAGAGTATGGGGAAGGGTTTCACTGTGTGGGGAAGTGTTTTGAGCGTGTGGGGAAGGGGTTTCAGTGTGTGGGGAATGGTTTTCAGTGTGTGTGGACGGGGTTTCAGTGTGTGGGGAAGGGGTTTCAGTGTGTGGGGAACTGTTACAGTGTGTGCGGAAGTGGTTTCAGTGTGTGGGGATGTGTTTCAGTATGTGGGGAATGGTTTGACTGAGTGCGGAAGGGCTATCAGTGTTTGGGGAAGTGGTTTCAGTGTGTGGGGAAGGTGTTTCAGTGTGTGGGGATGCTTTTCAGTGTGTGGGGAAGGCGTTTCAGTGTGTGGGGATGTGTTTCAGTGTGTGGTGAAGGGGTTTCAGTGTGTGGGGAAGGTGTTTCAGTGTGTGGGGAAGGGGTTTCAGTGTGTGGGGAAGAGTTTCACTGTGTGTGGAAGGGGTTTCAGTGTGTGGGGAAGGGGTTTTAGTGTGTGGGGAAGGTGTTTCAGTGTGTGGGGAAGTAGTTTCAGTGTGTGGGGAAGGGGTTTCAGTTTGAGCGTAAGGTGTTTCAGTTTGTGGGGAAGGGGTTTCAATGTGTTGGGAAGGTGTTTCATTGTGTGGGGAAGGGGTTTCAGTGTGTGGGGAAGGTGTTTCAGTGTGTGGGGAAGGAGTTTCAGTGTGTGGGGAAGGAGTTTCAGTTTGAGCGTAAGGTGTTTCAGTTTGTGGGGAAGGGGTTTCAATGTGTTGGGAAGGTGTTTCATTGTGTGCGGAAGGTGTTTCAGTGTGTGGGGCAGGGCATTCTGTGTGTGGGGAACGGTTTCAGTGTGTGGGGAATGGGTATCCGTGTGTGAGGAAGGTGTTTCAGTGTCTGGAGAAGGTATTTCAGTGTGTGGGGAAGGGATTTCAGTGAGTGGGGAAGGTGTTTCAGTGTGTGTGGGAGGTGTTTCAGTGTGTGGGGAAAGGGTTTCAGTGTGTGGGAAAGGTGTTTCAGTGTGTGGGGATGGGTTTCAGTGTGTGGGGATGGGTTTCAGTGTGTGGGGATTGGTGTCAGTGTGTGCGGAAGGGGTATCAGTATGTGGGGAATGTGTTTCTGTGTGTGGGGTGGTGTTTCAATGTGTGGGGAAGGGGATTCAGTGTGTGGGGAAGGGGATTCAGTGTGTGGGGATGGGTTTCAGTGTGTGGGGATGGACTTCTGTGTGTGCGGAACGTGTTTCAGTGTGTGGGCAAGGTGTTTCACTGTGTGGGGAAGGTGTTTCAGTGTGTGGGGAAGGGGTTTCAGAGTTTGGGCAATTGTTTCAGTGTGTGGGGAAGGTGTTTAAGTGTGTGGGGAAGGTGTTTCAGTGTGTGGGGAAGGGGTTTCAGAGTTTGGGCAATTGTTTCAGTGTGTGGGGAAGGGGTTTCAGTGAGTGGGGAAGGTGTTTCAGAGTGTGGGGAAGGTTTTTGAGTGTGTGGGGAAGGGGTTTCAGTTTGTGGGGAAGGGGTTTCAGTGTGTGGGGATGTGTTTCTGTGTGGGAGGAAGGGGTTTCAGTGTTTGGGGAAGGGTTTCACTGTGTGCGGAAGTGGTTTCAGTTTGTGGGGAAGGTGTTTCAGTGTGTGCGGAAGGGGTTTCAGTGTGTGGGGAAGGGGTTTCAGTGTGTGGGGAAGTTGTTTCAGTGTGTGCGGAAGAGGTTTCAGTGCATGCGATAAGGGTTTCAGTGTGTGGGGAAGGGGTTTCAGTGTGTGGGGAAGGTGTTACAGTGTGTGCGGAAGGGTTTGCAGTGTGTGGGGAAGGGGTTTCAGTGTGTGGGGATGTGCTTGAGTGTGTGGGGAAGGGGTTTGAGTGTGTGGGGAAGGGTTTCACTGTGTGCAGAAGGGGTATCAGTGTGTGGGGAAGGGGTTTCAGTGTGTGGGGAAGGTGCTTCAGTGTGTGGGGAAGGGGTTTCAGTGTGTGGGGATTTGTTTCAGTGTGTGCGGAATGGCTTTCAGTGTGTGCGGATGTGTTTCAGTGTGTGGGGAAGGTGTTTCTGTGTGTGGGGCAGGGTTTCAGTGTGTGCGGAAGGGGTTTCAGTGTGTGGGGAAGGTGTTTCAGTTTGTGCGGAAGGGGTTTCAGTGTTGTGGGGAAGGTGTTTCAGAGTGTGGGGAAGGTGTTTCAGTGTGTGGGGAAGGGGTTTCAGTGTGTGGGGATTTGTTTCAGTGTGTGCGGAATGGCTTTCAGTGTGTGGGGATGTGTTTCAGTGTGTGGGGAAGGTGTTTCTGTGTGTGGGGCAGGGTTTCAGTGTGTGCGGAAGGGGTTTCAGTGTGTGGGGAAGGTGTTTCAGTTTGTGCGGAAGGGGTTTCAGTGTTGTGGGGAAGGTGTTTCAGAGTGTGGTGAAGGTGTTTCAGTGTGTGCAGAAGGGGTTTCAGTCAGTGCGGAAGGCGTTTCAGTGTGTGGGGAAGGGGTTTCTTTGTGTGGGGAAGGGGTTTCAGTGTGTGGGGAATGTGTTTCAGTGTGTTTGGAAGGTTTTCAGTGTGTGGGCAATGTGTTTCAGTGTGTGGTGAATGGGTATCAGTGTTTGGGGAACGGTTTCAGTGTGTGGGGAAGATGTTTCAGTGTGTGGAGAAGGTGTTTCAGTGTGTGAGGACGTGTTGCATTGTGTGGCGAAGGGGTTTCAGTGTGTGGGGAAGGTGTTTCAGTGTGTGCGGAAGCTGTTTCTGTGTGTGGGGAAGGGTTTTCAGTGTGTGGGGAAGGTGTTCAGTTTGTGGGGAAGTGTTTCAGTGTGTGCGAAGGTGTTTCAGAGTGTGGGGAAGGGTTGCAGTGTGTGGGGAAGTTGTTTCAGTGTGTGCAGAAGGGGTTTCAGTGTGTGGGGAAGGTGTTTCGGTGTGTGGGGAAGGTGTTTCAGTGTGTGGGGAAGGGGTTTCAGTGTGTGGGGAAGGTGTTTCAGTGTGCGGGGAAGGAGTTTCACTGTGTGGGAAGGGGTTTCAGTGTGTGGGGATAGACTTCTGTGTGTGTGGAATGTGCTTCAGTGTGTGGGCAACGTGTTACAGTGTGTGGGGAAGGGTTTCAGTGTGTGGGGAAGGTGTTTAAGTGTGTGGGGAAGGTGTTTCAGTGTGTGGGGAAGGGGTTTCAGAGTTTGGGTAATTGTTTCAGTGTGTGGGGAAGGGGTTTCAGTGAGTGGGGAAGGTGTTTCAGTGTGTGTGGAAGGGGTTTCAGTGAGTGGGGAAGGTGTTTCAGAGTATGGGGAAGGGTTTCAGTGTGTGGGGAAGGGATTTCAGTGTGTGGGGAAGGTTTTTCAATGTGTGAGGGAGGTGTTTCAGTGTGTGGGGAAAGGGTTTCAGTGTGTGGGGAAGGGGTTTCAGTGTGTGGGATGGGTTTCAGTGTGTGGGGATGGGTTTCAGTGTGTTGGGATGGGTGTCAGTGTGTGCGGAAGGGGTATCAGTATGTGGGGAATGTGTTTCTGTCTGTGGGGTGGTGTTTCAGTGTGTGGGGAAGGGGGTTCAGTGTGTGGGGAAGGGGTTTCAGTGTGTGGGGATGGGTTTCAGTGTGTGGGGATGGACATCTGTGTGTGAAAAGGTGTTTCAGTGAGTGGGCAAGTTGTTTCAGTGTGTGGGGAACGGTTTCAGTGTGTGGGGAAGGTGTTTAAGTGTGTGGGGAAGGTGTTTCAGTGTGTGGGGAAGGGGTTTCAGAGTTTGGGTAATTGTTTCAGTGTGTGAGGATGGGGTTTCAGTGAGTGGGGAAGGTGTTTCAGAGTATGGGGAAGGGTTTCAGTGTGTGGGGAAGTGTTTTGAGTGTGTGGGGAAGGGGTTTCAGTGTGTGGGGAATGGTTTTCAGTGTGTGGGGACGGGGTTTCAGTGTGTGGGGAAGGGGTTTCAGTGTGTGGGGAACTGTTACAGTGTGTGCGGAAGTGGTTTCAGTGTGTGGGGATGTGTTTCAGTATGTGGGGAAGGGTTTGACTGAGTGCGGAAGGGGTATCAGTGTTTGGGGAAGTGGTTTCAGTGTGTGGGGAAGGTGTTTCAGTGTGTGGGGATGTTTTTCAGTGTGTGGGGAAGGCGTTTCAGTGTGTGGGGATGTGTTTCAGTGTTTGGGGAAGGGGTTTCAGTGTGTGGGGAAGGTGTTTCAGTGTGTGGGGAAGGGGTTTCAGTGTGTGGGGAAGAGTTTCACTGTGTGTGGAAGGGGTTTCATTGTGTGGGGAAGGGGTTTTAGTGTGTGGGGAAGGTGTTTCAGTGTGTGGGGAAGGAGTTTCAGTGTGTGGGGAAGGGGTTTCAGTTTGAGCGTAAGGTGTTTCAGTTTGTGGGGAAGGGGTTTCAATGTGTTGGGAAGGTGTTTCATTGTGTGCGGAAGGTGTTTCAGTGTGTGGGGCAGGGCATTCTGTGTGTGGGGAAGGTGTTTCATTGTGTGGGGAAGGTGTTTCAGTGTATGGGGAAGGTGTTTCAGTGTGTAGGGAAGGGGTTTCAGTGTGTGGGGAACGTGTTTCAGTGTGTGGGGAACGGTTTCAGTGTGTGGGGAAGGGGTATCTGTGTGTGAGGAAGGTGTTTCAGTGTCTGGAGAAGGTATTTCAGTGTGTGGGGAAGGGATTTCAGTGAGTGGGGAAGGTGTTTTAGTGTGTGTGGGAGGTGTTTCAGTGTGTGGGGAAAGGGTTTCAGTGTGTGGGGAAGGTGTTTCAGTGTGTGGGGATGGGTTTCAGTGTGTGGGGATGGGTTTCAGTGTGTGGGGATTGGTGTCAGTGTGTGCGGAAGGGGTATCAGTATGTGGGGAATGTGTTTCTGTGTGTGGGGTGGTGTTTCAGTGTGTGGGGAAGGGGGTACTGTGTGTGGGGAACGGGATTCAGTGTGTGGGGCGTGGTTTCAGTGTGTGGGGATGGACTTCTGTGTGTGCGGAAGGTGTTTCAGTGTGTGGGCAAGGTGTTTCAGTGTGTGGGGAAGGTGTTTCAGTGTGGGGGGAAGGGGTTTCAGATTTTGGGCAATTGTTTCAGTGTGTGGGGAAGGTGTTTAAGTGTGTGGGGAAGGTGTTTCAGTGTGTGGGGAAGGGGTTTCAGAGTTTGGGCAATTGTTTCAGTGTGTGGGGAAGGGGTTTCAGTGATTGGGGAAGGTGTTTCAGAGTGTGGAGAATGGCTTCAGTGTGTGGGGAAGGGTTTTGAGTGTGTGGGGAAGGGGTTTCAGTTTGTGGGGAAGGGGTTTCAGTGTGTGTGGATGTGTTTCTGTGTGGGAGGAAGGGGTTTCAGTGTGTGTGGAAGGGTTTCACTGTGTGCGGAAGTGGTTTCAGTTTGTGGGGAAGGCGTTTCAGTGTGTGCGGAAGGGGTTTCAGTGTGTGGGGAAGGGGTTTCAGAGTGTGGGGAAGTTGTTTCAGTGTGTGTGGAAGAGGTTTCAGTGCATGCGATAAGGGTTTCAGTGTGTGGGGAAGGGGTTTCAGTGTGTGGGGAAGGTGTTACAGTGTGTGCGGAAGGGTTTTCAGTGTGTGGGGAAGGGGTTTGAGTGTGTGGGGAAGGGTTTCACTGTGTGCAGAAGGGGTATCAGGGTGTGGGGAAGGGGTTTCAGTGTGTGGGGAAGGTGTTTCAGTGTGTGGGGAAGGGGTTTCAGTGTGTGGGGATTTGTTTCAGTATGTGCGGAATGGCTTTCAGTGTGTGCGGATGTGTTTCAGTGTGTGGGGAAGGTGTTTCCGTGTGTGAGGCAGGGTTTCAGTGTGTGCGGAAGGGGTTTCAGTGTGTGGGGAAGGTGTTTCAGTTTGTGCGGAAGGGGTTTCAGTTTGTGCGGAAGGGGTTTCAGTGTTGTGGGGAAGGTGTTTCAGAGTGTGGGGAAGGTGTTTCAGTGTGTGGGGAAGGGGTTTCAGTGTGTGGGGATTTGTTTCAGTGTGTGCGGAATGGCTTTCAGTGTGTTGGGATGTGTTTCAGTGTGTGGTGAAGGTGTTTCTGTGTGTGGGGCAGGGTTTTAGTGTGTGCGGAAGGGGTTTCAGTGTGTGGGGAAGGTGTTTCAGTTTGTGCGGAAGGGGTTTCAGTGTTGTGGGGAAGGTGTTTCAGAGTGTGGTGAAGGTGTTTCAGTGTGTGCGGAAGGGGTTTCAGTCAGTGCGGAAGGCGTTTCAGTGTGTGGGGAAGGGGATTCTTTGTGTGGGGAAGGGGTTTCAGTGTGTGGGGAATGTGTTTCAGTGTGTTTGGAAGGTTTTCAGTGTGTGGGCAATGTGTTTCAGTTTGTGGTGAATGGGTATCAGTGTTTGGGGAACGGTTTCAGTGTGTGGGGAAGATGTTTCAGTGTGTGGAGAAGGTGTTTCAGTGTGTGAGGACGTGTTGCATTGTGTGGCGAAGGGGTTTCAGTGTGTGGGGAAGGTGTTTCAGTGTGTGAGGAAGCTGTTTCAGTGTGTGGGGAAGGGTTTTCAGTGTGTGGGGAAGGTGTTCAGTTTGTGGGGAAGTGTTTCAGTGTGTGCAAAGGTGTTTCAGAGTGTGGGGAAGGGTTGCAGTGTGTGGGGAAGTTGTTTCAGTGTGTGCAGAAGGGGTTTCAGTTTGTGGGGAAGGTGTTTCGGTGTGTGGAGAAGGTGTTTCAGTGTGTGGGGAAGGGGTTTCAGTGTGTGGGGAAGGTGTTTCAGTGTGCGGGGAAGGAGTTTCACTGTGTGGGAAGGGGTTTCATTGTGTGGGGATGGACTTCTGTGTGTGCGGAAGGTGCTTCAGTGAGTGGGCAACGTGTTACAGTGTGTGGGGAAGGGTTTCAGTGTGTGGGGAAGGTGTTTAAGTGTGTGGGGAAGGTGTTTCAGTGTGTGGGGAAGGGGTTTCTGAGTTTGGGTAATTGTTTCAGTGTGTGGGGAAGGGGTTTCAGTGAGTGGGGAAGGTGTTTCAGTGTGTGTGGAAGGGGTTTCAGTGAGTGGGGAAGGTGTTTCAGAGTATGGGGAAGGGTTTCAGTGTGTGGGGAAGGTTTTTGAGTGTGTGGGGAACGGGTTTCAGTGTGTGGGGATGTGTTTCAGTGTGTGAGGAAGGGGTTTCAGTGTGTGGGGAAGGGGTTGCAGTGTGTGGGGAAGGTGTTTCTGTGTGTGAGGAAGTGTTGCATTGTGTGGGGAAGGTGTTTCAGTGTGTGGGGAAGGTGTTTCAGTGTGTGAGGAAGCTGTTTCAGTGTGTGGGGAAGGGTTTTCAGTGTGTGGGGGAGGTGTTTCAGTGAGTGGGGAAGTATTTCAGTGTTTGGGGAAGGTGTTTCAGTGTGTGGGGAAGGGTTGCAGTGTGTGGGGAAGGTGTTTCAGTGTGTGCGGAAGGGGTTTCAGTGTGTGCGGAAGGTGTTTCGGTGTGTGGGGAAGGTGTTTCAGTGTGTGGGGAAGGGGTTTCAGTGTGTGGGGAAGGTGTTTCCGTGTGCGGGGAAGGTGTTTCAGTGTGTGGGGATGTGTTTCAGTGTGTGGGGAAGGTGTTTCTGTGTGTGGGGAAGGGGTTTCAGTGTGTGGGGAAGGTGTTTCAGTGTGTGCGAAAGGGTTTCAGTGTGTGGGGAAGGGTTTCAGTGAGTGGGGAAGGGTTTCAGTGTGTGGGGAAGGTGTTTCCGTGTGTGGGGAAGGGGTTTCAGTGAGTGGGGATGGGTTTCAGTGTGTGGGGATGGGTTTCAGTGTGTGGGGATGGGTGTCAGTGTGTGCGGAAGGGGTATCAGTATGTGGGGATGGTGTTTCCGAGTGTGGGGTGGTGTTTCAGTGTGTGGGGAAGGGGGTTCAGTGTGTGGGGAAGGGGTTTCAGTGTGTGGGGATGTGTTTCAGTGTGTGGGGATGGACTTCAATGTGTGCGAAAGGGGTTTCAGTGTGTGGGCAAGGTGTTTCAGTGTGTGGGGAAGAGTTTCAGTGTGTGAGGAAGGTGTTTAAGTGTGTGGGGAAGGTGTTTCAGTGTGTGGGGAAAGGGTTTCAGTGTTTGGGTAATTGTTTCAGTGTGTGGGGAAGGGGTTTCAGTGAGTGGGGAAGGTGTTTCAGAGTGTGGGGAATGGTTTCAGTGTGTGTGGAAGGGTTTTGAGTGCGTGGGGAAGGGGTTTCAGTGTGTGGGGAAGGGGTTTCAGTGCGTGGTGAAGGTGTTACAGTGTGTGTGGAAGGGTTTTCAGTGTGTGGGGAAGGGGTTTCAGTATGTGGGGATGTGCTTCAGTGTGTGGGGAAGGGGTTTCAGTATGTGGGGATGTGCTTCAGTGTGTGGGGAAGGGGTTTGAGTGTTTGGGGAAGGGTTTCACTGCGTGCAGAATGGGTTTCAGTGTGTGGTGAAGGAGTTTCAGTGTGTGGGGAAGGTGTTTCAGTGTGTGGGGAAGGGGTTTCAGTGTGTGGGGATTTGTTTCAGTGTGTGCGGAAGGGCTTTCAGTGTGTGGGGATGAGTTTCAGTGTGTGTGGAACGTGTTTCTGTGTGTGGGGCAGGGCTTCAGTGTGTGCGGAAGGGGTTTCAGTGTGTGGGGAAGGTGTTTTGGTATGTGCGGAAGGGGTTTCAGTGTTGTGGGGAAGGGGTTTCAGTGTGTGGTGAAGGAGTTTCAGTGTGTGTGGAAGGGGTTTCAGTCAGTGCAGAAGGCATTTCAGCGTGTGGGGAAGGGGTTTCTTTGTGTGGGGAAGGGGTTTCAGTGTGTGGGGAATGTGCTTCAGTGAGTTTGGAAGGTTTTCAGTGTGTGGGCAATGTGTTTCAGTGTGTGGTGAATGGGCATCAGTGTTTGGGGAACGGTTTCAGTGTGTGGGGAAGGGGTTTCAGTGTGTGGGAAAGGTGTTTCAGTGTGTGAGGACGTGTTGCATTGTGTGGGGAAGGGGTTTCAGTGTGTGGGGAAGGTGTTTCAGTTTGTGAGGAAGGTGTTTCAGTGTGTGGGGAAGGGTTTTCAGTGTGTGGGGAAGGTGTTTAAGTGTGACGGGAAGTGTTTCAGTGTGTGGGGAAGGTGTTTCAGTGTGTGGGGAAGGGTTTCAGTGTGTGGGGAAGGTGTTTCAGTGTTTGCGGAAGGGGTTTCAGTGTGTGGGGTAGGTGTTTCAGTGTGTGGGGAAGGTGTTTCAGTGAAAGGGGAAGGGGTTTCAGTGTGTGGGGAAGGTGTTTCAGTTTGCGGGGAAGGTGTTTCAGTGTGTGGGAAGGGGCTTCAGTGTGTGGGGAAGGCTTTCAGTGAGTGGGGACGGGATTCAGTGTTTGGGGAAGGTGTTTCCGTGTGTGGGGAAGGGGTTTCAGTGAGTGGGGAAGGGTTTCCCTGTGTGTGGAAGGGGTTTCAGTGTGTGGGGAAGGTGTTTCAGCGTGTGTGGAAGGGGTTTCTGTGTGTGGGGAAGGTCTTTCAGTGTGTGCGGAAGGGGTTTCAGTGCATGCGGAAGGGGTTTCAGTTTGTGGGGAAGTGGATTCAGTGTGTGGGGAAGGTGTTTCATTGTGTGGGGTAGTTGTTTCATTGTGCGCGGAAGGGTATTCACTGTGAGGGGAAGGGGTTTCAGTGTGTGGGGAGGGGGTTTCAGTGTGTGGGGAACAGTTTAACTGTGTGCGGAAGGGGTTTTAGTGTGTGGGGAAGGTGTTTCAGTGTGTGGGGAAGGAGTTTCAGGATGTGGGGAAGGGGTTTCAGTGTGAGGGGAAGGGTTTCAGTTTTTGGTGAAGGGTTTCAGTGTGTGGGGAAGGGGTATCAGTGTGTGAGGAAGGGGATTCAGTGTCTGGGGAAGGGTTTCAGTGGGTGGGGATGGGGTTTTAGTGTGTGGGGAAGTGTTTCAGTGTGTGGGGAAGGATTACAGTGTCTGGGGACGGGGTTTCAGTGTGTGGGGAAGGGGTTTCAGTGTATGGGGAACTGTTTCAGTGTGTGCGGAAGTGGTTTCAGTGTGTGGGGAAGGGTTTCAGTGTGTGGGGAAGGTGTTTCAGTGTGTGGGGATGTGTTTCAGTATGTGGGGAAGGGTTTGACTGAGTGCGGAAGGGGTTTCAGTGTTTGGGGAAGGGGTTTCAGTGTGTGGGGAAGGTGTGTCAGTGTGTGGGGATGTGTTTCAGTGTGTGGGGAAGGCGTTTCTGTGTGTGGGGAAGTGTTTCAGTGTGTGGGGAAGGCGTTTCAGTGTGTGGGGAAGGTGTTTCAGTGTGTGGGGAAGGGGTTTCAGTGTGTGGGGAATTGTTTCACTGCGTATGGAAGGGGTTTCAGTGTGTGCGGAAGGGGTTTCAGTGTGTGGGGAAGGTGTTTCAGTGTGTGTGGAAGGTGTTTCAGTGTGTGGGGAAGGGGTTTCAGTTTGAGCGGAAGGTGTTTCAGTGTGTGGGGAAGGGGTTTCAATGTGTTGGGAAGGTGTTTCATTATGTGCGGAAGGTGTTTCAGTGTTTGAGGCATGTGGTTCATTGTGTGGGGAAGGTGTTTCAGTGTATGGGGAAGGTGTTTCAAGTGTGTGGGGAAGGGGTTTCAGTGTGTGGGGAACGTGTTTCTGTGTGTGCGGAACGGTTTCAGTGTGTGGGGAAGGGGTATCAGTGTGTGAGGAAGGTGTTTCAGTGTCTGGAGAAGGTATTTCAGTGTGTGGGGAAGGGATTTCAGTGTGTGGGGAAGGTGTTTCAATGTGTGAGGGAGGTGTTTCAGTGTGTGGGGAAAGGGTTTCAGTGTGTGGGGAAGGCGTTTCAGTGTGTGGGGATGGGTTTCAGTGTGTGGGGATGGGTTTCAGTGTGTTGGGATGGGTGTCAGTGTGTGCGGAAGGGGTATCAGTATGTGGGGAATGTGTTTCTGTCTGTGGGGTGGTGTTTCAGTGTGTGGGGAAGGGGGTTCAGTGTGTGGGGAAGGGGTTTCAGTGTGTGGGGATGGGTTTCAGTGTGTGGGGATGGACTTCTGTGTGTGAAAAGGTGTTTCAGTGAGTGGGCAAGGTGTTTCAGTGTGTGGGGAACGGTTTCAGTGTGTGGGGAAGGTGTTTAAGTGTGTGGGGAAGGTGTTTCAGTGTGTGGGGAAGGGGTTTCAGAGTTTGGGTAATTGTTTCAGTGTGTGGGGAAGGGGTTTCAGTGAGTGGGGAAGGTGTTTCAGAGTGTGGGGAATGGTTTCAGTGTGTGTGGAAGGGTTTTGAGTGCGTGGGGAAGGGGTTTCAGTGTGTGGGGAAGGGGTTTCAGTGCGTGGTGAAGGTGTTATAGTGTGTGCGGAAGGGTTTTCAGTGTGTGGGGAAGGGGTTTCAGTATGTGGGGATGTGCTTCAGTGTGTGGGGAAGGGGTTTCAGTATGTGGGGATGTGCTTCAGTGTGTGGGGAAGGGGTTTGAGTGTTTGGGGAAGGGTTTCACTGCGTGCAGAATGGGTTTCAGTGTGTGGTGAAGGAGTTTCAGTGTGTGGGGAAGGTGTTTCAGTGTGTGGGGAAGGGGTTTCAGTGTGTGGGGATTTGTTTCAGTGTGTGCGGAAGGGCTTTCAGTGTGTGGGGATGAGTTTCAGTGTGTGTGGAACGTGTTTCTGTGTGTGGGGCAGGGCTTCAGTGTGTGCGGAAGGGGTTTCAGTGTGTGGGGAAGGTGTTTTGGTATGTGCGGAAGGGGTTTCAGTGTTGTGGGGAAGGGGTTTCAGTGTGTGGTGAAGGAGTTTCAGTGTGTGTGGAAGGGGTTTCAGTCAGTGCAGAAGGCGTTTCAGCGTGTGGGGAAGGGGTTTCTTTGTGTGGGGAAGGGGTTTCAGTGTGTGGGGAATGTGCTTCAGTGAGTTTGGAAGGTTTTCAGTGTGTGGGCAATGTGTTTCAGTGTGTGGTGAATGGGCATCAGTGTTTGGGGAACGGTTTCAGTGTGTGGGGAAGGGGTTTCAGTGTGTGGGAAAGGTGTTTCAGTGTGTGAGGACGTGTTGCATTGTGTGGGGAAGGGGTTTCAGTGTGTGGGGAAGGTGTTTCATTGTGTGGGGTAGTTGTTTCATTGTGCGCGGAAGGGTATTCACTGTGAGGGGAAGGGGTTTCAGTGTGTGGGGAGGGGGTTTCAGTATGTGGGGAACAGTTTAACTGTGTGCGGAAGGGGTTTTAGTGTGTGGGGAAGGTGTTTCAGTGTGTGGGGAAGGAGTTTCAGGATGTGGGGAAGGGGTTTCAGTGTGAGGGGAAGGGTTTCAGTTTTTGGTGAAGGGTTTCAGTGTGTGGGGAAGGGGTATCAGTGTGTGAGGAAGGGGATTCAGTGTCTGGGGAAGGGTTTCAGTGGGTGGGGATGGGGTTTTAGTGTGTGGGGAAGTGTTTCAGTGTGTGGGGAAGGATTACAGTGTCTGGGGACGGGGTTTCAGTGTGTGGGGAAGGGGTTTCAGTGTATGGGGAACTATTTCAGTGTGTGCGGAAGTGGTTTCAGTGTGTGGGGAAGGGTTTCAGTGTGTGGGGAAGGTGTTTCAGTGTGTGGGGATGTGTTTCAGTATGTGGGGAAGGGTTTGACTGAGTGCGGAAGGGGTTTCAGTGTTTGGGGAAGGGGTTTCAGTGTGTGGGGAAGGTGTGTCAGTGTGTGGGGATGTGTTTCAGTGTGTGGGGAAGGCGTTTCTGTGTGTGGGGAAGGGTTTCAGTGTGTGGGGAAGGCGTTTCAGTGTGTGGAGAAGGTGTTTCAGTGTGTGGGGAAGGGGTTTCAGTGTGTGGGGAAGAGTTTCACTGCGTATGGAAGGGGTTTCAGTGTGTGCGGAAGGGGTTTCAGTGTGTGGGGAAGGTGTTTCAGTGTGTGTGGAAGGTGTTTCAGTGTGTGGGGAAGGGGTTTCAGTTTGAGCGGAAGGTGTTTCAGTGTGTGGGGAAGGGGTTTCAATGTGTTGGGAAGGTGTTTCATTATGTGCGGAAGGTGTTTCAGTGTTTGAGGCATGTGGTTCATTGTGTGGGGAAGGTGTTTCAGTGTATGGGGAAGGTGTTTCAAGTGTGTGGGGAAGGGGTTTCAGTGTGTGGGGAACGTGTTTCTGTGTGTGCGGAACGGTTTCAGTGTGTGGGGAAGGGGTATCAGTGTGTGAGGAAGGTGTTTCAGTGTCTGGAGAAGGTATTTCAGTGTGTGGGGAAGGGATTTCAGTGTGTGGGGAAGGTGTTTCAATGTGTGAGGGAGGTGTTTCAGTGTGTGGGGAAAGGGTTTCAGTGTGTGGGGAAGGCGTTTCAGTGTGTGGGGATGGGTTTCAGTGTGTGGGGATGGGTTTCAGTGTGTTGGGATGGGTGTCAGTGTGTGCGGAAGGGGTATCAGTATGTGGGGAATGTGTTTCTGTCTGTGGGGTGGTGTTTCAGTGTGTGGGGAAGGGGGTTCAGTGTGTGGGGAAGGGGTTTCAGTGTGTGGGGATGGGTTTCAGTGTGTGGGGATGGACTTCTGTGTGTGAAAAGGTGTTTCAGTGAGTGGGCAAGGTGTTTCAGTGTGTGGGGAACGGTTTCAGTGTGTGGGGAAGGTGTTTAAGTGTGTGGGGAAGGTGTTTCAGTGTGTGGGGAAGGGGTTTCAGAGTTTGGGTAATTGTTTCAGTGTGTGGGGAAGGGGTTTCAGTGAGTGGGGAAGGTGTTTCAGAGTATGGGGAAGGGTTTCACTGTGTGGGGAAGTGTTTTGAGTGTGTGGGGAAGGGGTTTCAGTGTGTGGGGAATGGTTTTCAGTGTGTGTGGACGGGGTTTCAGTGTGTGGGGAAGGGGTTTCAGTGTGTGGGGAACTGTTACAGTGTGTGCGGAAGTGGTTTCAGTGTGTGGGGATGTGTTTCAGTATGTGGTGAAGGGTTTGACTGAGTGCGGAAGGGGTATCAGTGTTTGGGGAAGTGGTTTCAGTGTGTGGGGAAGGTGTTTCAGTGTGTGGGGATGTTTTTCAGTGTGTGGGGAAGGCGTTTCAGTGTGTGGGGATGTGTTTCAGTGTGTGGGGAAGGGGTTTCAGTGTGTGGGGAAGGTGTTTCAGTGTGTGGGGAAGGGGTTTCAGTGTGTGGGGAAGAGTTTCACTGTGTGTGGAAGGGGTTTCAGTGTGTGGGGAAGGGGTTTTAGTGTGTGGGGAAGTTGTTTCAGTGTGTGAGGAAGGAGTTTCAGTGTGTGGGGAAGGGGTTTCAGTTTGAGCGTAAGGTGTTTCAGTTTGTGGGGAAGGGGTTTCAATGTGTTGGGAAGGTGTTTCATTGTGTGCGGAAGGTGTTTCAGTGTGTGGGGCAGGGCATTCTGTGTGTGGGGAAGTTGTTTCATTGTGTGGGGAAGGTGTTTCAGTGTATGGGGAAGGTGTTTCAGTGTGTAGGGAAGGGGTTTCAGTGTGTGGTGAACGTGTTTCAGTGTGTGGGGAACGGTTTCAGTGTGTGGGGAAGGGGTATCCGTGTGTGAGGAAGGTGTTTCAGTGTCTGGAGAAGGTATTTCAGTGTGTGGGGAAGGGATTTCACTGAGTGGGGAAGGTGTTTCAGTGTGTGTGGGAGGTGTTTCAAAGTACGGGGAAAGGGTTTCAGTGTGTGGGGAAGGTGTTTCAGTGTGTGGGGATGGGTTTCAGTGTGTGGGGATGGGTTTCAGTGTGTGGGGATTGGTGTCAGTGTGTGCAGAAGGGGTATCAGTATGTGGGGAATGTGTTTCTGTGTGTGGGGTGGTGTTTCAGTGTGTGGGGAAGGGGGTTCAGTGTGTGGGGAAGGGGATTCAGTGTGTGGGGATGGGTTTCAGTGTGTGGGGATGGACTTCTGTGTGTGCGGAAGGTGTTTCAGTGTGTGGGCAAGGTGTTTCAGTGTGTGGGGAAGGTGTTTCAGTGTGTGGGGAAGGGGTTTCAGAGTTTGGGCAATTGTTTCAGTGTGTGGGGAAGGTGTTTAAGTGTGTGGGGAAGGTGTTTCAGTGTGTGGGGAAGGGGTTTCAGAGTTTGGGCAATTGTTTCAGTGTGTGGGGAAGGGGTTTCAGTGAGTGGGGAAGTTGTTTCAGAGTGTGGGGAAGGGCTTCAGTGTGTGGGGAAGGGTTTTGAGTGTGTGGGGAAGGGGTTTCAGTTTGTGGGGAAGGGGTTTCAGTGTGTGGGGATGTGTTTCTGTGTGGGAGGAAGGGGTTTCAGTGTTTGGGGAAGGGTTTCACTGTGTGCGGAAGTGGTTTCAGTTTGTGGGGAAGGTGTTTCAGTGTGTGCGGAAGGGGTTTCAGTGTGTGGGGAAGGGGTTTCAGTGTGTGGGGAAGTTGTTTCAGTGTGTGCGGAAGAGGTTTCAGTGCATGCGATAAGGGTTTCAGTGTGTGGGGAAGGGGTTTCAGTGTGTGGGGAAGGGGTTTCAGTGTGTGGGGAACTGTTACAGTGTGTGCGGAAGTGGTTTCAGTGTGTGGGGATGTGTTTCAGTATGTGGTGAAGGGTTTGACTGAGTGCGGAACAGGTATCAGTGTTTGGGGAAGTGGTTTCAGTGTGTGGGGAAGGTGTTTCAGTGTGTGGGGATGTTTTTCAGTGTGTGGGGAAGGCGTTTCAGTGTGTGGGGATGTGTTTCAGTGTGTGGTGAAGGGGTTTCAGTGTGTGGGGAAGGTGTTTCAGTGTGTGGGGAAGGGGTTTCAGTGTGTGGGGAAGAGTTTCACTGTGTGTGGAAGGGGTTTCAGTGTGTGGGGAAGGGGTTTCAGTGTGTGGGGATGGGTTTCAGTGTGTGGGGATGGGTTTCAGTGTGTGGGGATTGGTGTCAGTGTGTGCAGAAGGGGTATCAGTATGTGGGGAATGTGTTTCTGTGTGTGGGGTGGTGTTTCAGTGTGTGGGGAAGGGGGTTCAGTGTGTGGGGAAGGGGATTCAGTGTGTGGGGATGGGTTTCAGTGTGTGGGGATGGACTTCTGTGTGTGCGGAAGGTGTTTCAGTGTGTGGGCAAGGTGTTTCAGTGTGTGGGGAAGGTGTTTCAGTGTGTGGGGAAGAGTTTCACTGTGTGTGGAAGGGGTTTCAGTGTGTGGGGAAGGGGTTTTAGTGTGTGGGGAAGTTGTTTCAGTGTGTGAGGAAGGAGTTTCAGTGTGTGGGGAAGGGGTTTCAGTTTGAGCGTAAGGTGTTTCAGTTTGTGGGGAAGGGGTTTCAATGTGTTGGGAAGGTGTTTCATTGTGTGCGGAAGGTGTTTCAGTGTGTGGGGCAGGGCATTCTGTGTGTGGGGAAGTTGTTTCATTGTGTGGGGAAGGTGTTTCAGTGTATGGGGAAGGTGTTTCAGTGTGTAGTGAAGGGGTTTCAGTGTGTGGTGAACGTGTTTCAGTGTGTGGGGAACGGTTTCAGTGTGTGGGGAAGGGGTATCCGTGTGTGAGGAAGGTGTTTCAGTGTCTGGAGAAGGTATTTCAGTGTGTGGGGAAGGGATTTCACTGAGTGGGGAAGGTGTTTCAGTGTGTGTGGGAGGTGTTTCAAAGTGTGGGGAAAGGGTTTCAGTGTGTGGGGAAGGTGTTTCAGTGTGTGGGGATGGGTTTCAGTGTGTGGGGATGGGTTTCAGTGTGTGGGGATTGGTGTCAGTGTGTGCAGAAGGGGTATCAGTATGTGGGGAATGTGTTTCTGTGTGTGGGGTGGTGTTTCAGTGTGTGGGGAAGGGGGTTCAGTGTGTGGGGAAGGGGATTCAGTGTGTGGGGATGGGTTTCAGTGTGTGGGGATGGACTTCTGTGTGTGCGGAAGGTGTTTCAGTGTGTGGGCAAGGTGTTTCAGTGTGTGGGGAAGGTGTTTCAGTGTGTGGGGAAGGGGTTTCAGAGTTTGGGCAATTGTTTCAGTGTGTGGGGAAGGTGTTTAAGTGTGTGGGGAAGGTGTTTCAGTGTGTGGGGAAGGGGTTTCAGAGTTTGGGCAATTGTTTCAGTGCGTGGGGAAGGGGTTTCAGTGAGTGGGGAAGTTGTTTCAGAGTGTGGGGAAGGGCTTCAGTGTGTGGGGAAGGGTTTTGAGTGTGTGGGGAAGGGGTTTCAGTTTGTGGGGAAGGGGTTTCAGTGTGTGGGGATGTGTTTCTGTGTGGGAGGAAGGGGTTTCAGTGTTTGGGGAAGGGTTTCACTGTGTGCGGAAGTGGTTTCAGTTTGTGGGGAAGGTGTTTCAGTGTGTGCGGAAGGGGTTTCAGTGTGTGGGGAAGGGGTTTCAGTGTGTGGGGAAGTTGTTTCAGTGTGTGCGGAAGAGGTTTCAGTGCATGCGATAAGGGTTTCAGTGTGTGGGGAAGGGGTTTCAGTGTGTGGGGAAGGTGTTACAGTGTGTGCGGAAGGGTTTTCAGTGTGTGGGGAAGGGGTTTCAGTGTGTGGGGATGTGCTTCAGTGTGTGGGGAAGGTGTTTGAGTGTGTGGGGAAGGGTTTCACTGTGTGCAGAAGGGGTATCAGTGTGTGGGGAAGGGGTTTCAGTGTGTGGGGAAGGTGCTTCAGTGTGTGGGGAAGGGGTTTCAGTGTGTGGGGATTTGTTTCAGTGTGTGCGGAATGGCTTTCAGTGTGTGCGGATGTGTTTCAGTGTGTGGGGAAGGTGTTTCTGTGTGTGGGGCAGGGTTTCAGTGTGTGCGGAAGGGGTTTCAGTGTGTGGGGAAGGTGTTTCAGTTTGTGCGGAAGGGGTTTCAGTGTTGTGGGGAAGGTGTTTCAGAGATTGGGGAAGGTGTTTCAGTGTGTGGGGCAGGGGATTCTGTGTGTGGGGAATGTGGTTCATTGTGTGGGGAAGGTGTTTCAGTGTATGGGGAAGGTGTTTCAGTGTGTGGGGAAGGGGTTTCAGTGTGTGGGGAACGTGTTTCTGTGTGTGGGGAACGGTTTCAGTGTGTGGGGAAGGGGTATCAGTGTGTGAGGAAGGTGTTTCAGTGTCTGGAGAAGGTATTTCAGTGTGTGGGGAAGGGATTTCAGTGTGTGGGGAAAGTGTTTCAATGTGTGAGGGAGGTGTTTCAGTGTGTGGGGAAAGGGTTTCAGTGTGTGGGGAAGGCGTTTCAGTGTGTGGGGATGGGTTTCAGTGTGTGGGGATGGGTTTCAGTGTGTTGGGATGGGTGTCAGTGTGTGCGGAAGGGGTATCAGTATGTGGGGAATGTGTTTCTGTCTGTGGGGTGGTGTTTCAGTGTGTGGGGAAGGGGGTTCAGTGTGTGGGGAAGGGGTTTCAATGTGTGGGGATGGGTTTCAGTGTGTGGGGATGGACTTCTGTGTGTGAAAAGGTGTTTCAGTGAGTGGGCAAGGTGTTTCAGTGTGTGGGGAACGGTTTCAGTGTGTGGGGAAGGTGTTTCAGAGTTTGGGTAATTGTTTCAGTGTGTGGGGAAGGGGTTTCAGTGAGTGGGGAAGGTGTTTCAGAGTATGGGGAAGGGTTTCACTGTGTGGGGAAGTGTTTTGAGCGTGTGGGGAAGGGGTTTCAGTTTGTGGGGAATGATTTTCAGTGTGTGTGGACGGGGTTTCAGTGTGTGGGGAAGGGGTTTCAGTGTGTGGGGAACTGTTACAGTGTGTGCGGAAGTGGTTTCAGTGTGTGGGGATGTGTTTCAGTATGTGGTGAAGGGTTTGACTGAGTGCGGAAGGGCTATCAGTGTTTGGGGAAGTGGTTTCAGTGTGTGGGGAAGGTGTTTCAGTGTGTGGGGATGTTTTTCAGTGTGTGGGGAAGGCGTTTCAGTGTGTGGGGATGTGTTTCAGTGTGTGGTGAAGGGGTTTCAGTGTGTGGGGAAGGTGTTTCAGTGTGTGGGGAAGGGGTTTCAGTGTGTGGGGAAGAATTTCACTGTGTGTGGAAGGGGTTTCAGTGTGTGGGGAAGGGGTTTTAGTGTGTGGGGAAGGTGTTTCAGTGTGTGGGGAAGTAGTTTCAGTGTGTGGGGAAGGGGTTTCAGTTTGAGCGTAAGGTGTTTCAGTTTGTGGGGAAGGGGTTTCAATGTGTTGGGAAGGTGTTTCATTGTGTGGGGAAGGGGTTTCAGTGTGTGGGGAAGGTGTTTCAGTGTGTGGGGAAGGAGTTTCAGTGTGTGGGGAAGGAGTTTCAGTTTGAGCGTAAGGTGTTTCAGTTTGTGGGGAAGGGGTTTCAATGTGTTGGGAAGGTGTTTCATTGTGTGCGGAAGGTGTTTCAGTGTGTGGGGCAGGGCATTCTGTGTGTGGGGAAGGTGTTTCATTGTGTGGGGAAGGTGTTTCAGTGTATGGGGAAGGTGTTTCAGTGTGTAGGGAAGGGGTTTCAGTGTGTGGGGAACGTGTTTCAGTGTGTGGGGAACGGTTTCAGTGTGTGGGGAATGGGTATCCGTGTGTGAGGAAGGTGTTTCAGTGTCTGGAGAAGGTATTTCAGTGTGTGGGGAAGGGATTTCAGTGAGTGGGGAAGGTGTTTCAGTGTGTGTGGGAGGTGTTTCAGTGTATGGGGAAGGGGTTTCAGTGTGTAGGGAAGGGGTTTCAGTGTGTGGGGAACGTGTTTCAGTGTGTGGGGAACGGTTTCAGTGTGTGGGGAATGGGTATCCGTGTGTGAGGAAGGTGTTTCAGTGTCTGGAGAAGGTATTTCAGTGTGTGGGGAAGGGATTTCAGTGTGTGGGGAAGGGGTTTCAGAGTTTGGGTAATTGTTTCAGTGTGTGGGGAAGGGGTTTCAGTGAGTGGGGAAGGTGTTTCAGAGTATGGGGAAGGGTTTCACTGTGTGGGGAAGTGTTTTGAGCGTGTGGGGAAGGGGTTTCAGTTTGTGGGGAATGGTTTTCAGTGTGTGTGGACGGGGTTTCAGTGTGTGGGGAAGGGGTTTCAGTGTGTGGGGAACTGTTACAGTGTGTGCGGAAGTGGTTTCAGTTTGTGGGGATGTGTTTCAGTATGTGGGGAAGGGTTTGACTGAGTGCGGAAGGGCTATCAGTGTTTGGGGAAGTGGTTTCAGTGTGTGGGGAAGGTGTTTCAGTGTGTGGGGAAGGTGTTTCAGTGTGTGGGGAAGGGTTTTCAGTGTGTGGGGAAGAGTTTCACTGTGTGTGGAAGGGGTTTCAGTGTGTGGGGAAGGGGTTTTAGTGTGTGGGGAAGGTGTTTCAGTGTGTGGGGAAGTAGTTTCAGTGTGTGGGGAAGGGGTTTCAGTTTGAGCGTAAGGTGTTTCAGTTTGTGGGGAAGGGGTTTCAATGTGTTGGGAAGGTGTTTCATTGTGTGGGGAAGGGGTTTCAGTGTGTGGGGAAGGTGTTTCAGTGTGTGGGGAAGGAGTTTCAGTGTGTGGGGAAGGAGTTTCAGTTTGAGCGTAAGGTGTTTCAGTTTGTGGGGAAGGGGGTTCAATGTGTTGGGAAGGTGTTTCATTGTGTGCGGAAGGTGTTTCAGTGTGTGGGGCAGGGCATTCTGTGTGTGGGGAAGGTGTTTCATTGTGTGGGGAAGGTGTTTCAGTGTATGGGGAAGGTGTTTCAGTGTGTAGGGAAGGGGTTTCAGTGTGTGGGGAACGTGTTTCAGTGTGTGGGGAACGGTTTCAGTGTGTGGGGAATGGGTATCCGTGTGTGAGGAAGGTGTTTCAGTGTCTGGAGAAGGTATTTCAGTGTGTGGGGAAGGGATTTCAGTGAGTGGGGAAGGTGTTTCAGTGTGTGTGGGAGGTGTTTCAGTGTGTGGGGAAAGGGTTTCCGTGTGTGGGGAAGGTGTTTCAGTGTGTGGGGATGGGTTTCAGTGTGTGGGGATGGGTTTCAGTGTGTGGGGATTGGTGTCAGTGTGTGCGGAAGGGGTATCAGTATGTGGGGAATGTGTTTCTGTGTGTGGGGTGGTGTTTCAATGTGTGGGGAAGGGGGTTCAGTGTGTGGGGAAGGGGATTCAGTGTGTGGGGATGGGTTTCAGTGTGTGGGGATGGACTTCTGTGTGTGCGGAAGGTGTTTCAGTGTGTGGGCAAGGTGTTTCAGTGTGTGGGGAAGGTGTTTCAGTGTGTGGGGAAGGTGTTTCAGTGTGTGGGGAAGGGGTTTCAGAGTTTGGGCAATTGTTTCAGTGTGTGGGGAAGGTGTTTAAGTGTGTGGGGAAGGTGTTTCAGTGTGTGGGGAAGGGGTTTCAGAGTTTGGGCAATTGTTTCAGTGTGTGGGGAAGGGGTTTCAGTTGTTGGGGAAGGTGTTTCAGAGTGTGGGGAAGGTTTTTGAGTGTGTTGGGAAGGGGTTTCAGTTTGTGGGGAAGGGGTTTCAGTGTGTGGGGATGTGTTTCTGTGTGGGAGGAAGGGGTTTCAGTGTGTGGGGAAGGGTTTCACTGTGTGCGGAAGTGGTTTCAGTTTGTGGGGAAGGTGTTTCAGTGTGTGCGGAAGGGGTTTCAGTGTGTGGGGAAGGGGTTTCAGTGTGTGGGGAAGTTGTTTCAGTGTGTGCGGAAGAGGTTTCAGTGCATGCGATAAGGGTTTCAGTGTGTGGGGAAGGGGTTTCAGTGTGTGGGGAAGGTGTTACAGTGTGTGCGGAAGGGTTTTCAGTGTGTGGGGAAGGGGTTTCAGTGTGTGGGGATGTGCTTGAGTGTGTGGGGAAGGGGTTTGAGTGTGTGGGGAAGGGTTTCACTGTGTGCAGAAGGGGTATCAGTGTGTGGGGAGGGGTGTTTCAGTGTGTGGGGAAGGTGATTCAGTGTGTGCGGAAGGGGTTTCAGTGTGTGGGGATTTGTTTCAGTGTGTGCGGAATGGCTTTCAGTGTGTGCGGATGTGTTTCAGTGTGTGGGGAAGGTGTTTCTGTGTGTGGGGCAGGGTTTCAGTGTGTGCGGAAGGGGTTTCAGTGTGTGGGGAAGGTGTTTCAGTTTGTGCGGAAGGGGTTTCAGTGTTGTGGGGAAGGTGTTTCAGAGTGTGGGGAAGGTGTTTCAGTGTGTGGGGAAGGGGTTTCAGTGTGTGGGGATTTGTTTCAGTGTGTGCGGAATGGCTTTCAGTGTGTGGGGATGTGTTTCAGTGTGTGGGGAAGGTGTTTCTGTGTGTGGGGCAGGGTTCCAGTGTGTGCGGAAGGGGTTTCAGTGTGTGGGGAAGGTGTTTCAGTTTGTGCGGAAGGGGTTTCAGTGTTGTGGGGAAGGTGTTTCAGAGTGTGGTGAAGGTGTTTCAGTGTGTGCAGAAGGGGTTTCAGTCAGTGCGGAAGGCGTTTCAGTGTGTGGGGAAGGGGTTTCTTTGTGTGGGGAAGGGGTTTCAGTGTGTGGGGAATGTGTTTCAGTGTGTTTGGAAGGTTTTCAGTGTGTGGGCAATGTGTTTCAGTGTGTGGTGAATGGGTATCAGTGTTTGGGGAACGGTTTCAGTGTGTGGGGAAGATGTTTCAGTGTGTGGAGAAGGTGTTTCAGTGTGTGAGGACGTGTTGCATTGTGTGGCGAAGGGGTTTCAGTGTGTGGGGAAGGCGTTTCAGTGTGTGAGGAAGCTGTTTCTGTGTGTGGGGAAGGGTTTTCAGTGTGTGGGGAAGGTGTTCAGTTTGTGGGGAAGTGTTTCAGTGTGTGCGAAGGTGTTTCAGAGTGTGGGGAGGGGTTGCAGTGTGTGGGGAAGTTGTTTCAGTGTGTGCAGAAGGGGTTTCAGTGTGTGGGGAAGGTGTTTCGGTGTGTGGGGAAGGTGTTTCAGTGGGTGGGGAAGGGGTTTCAGTGTGTGGGGAAGGTGTTTCAGTGTGCGGGGAAGGAGTTTCACTGTGTGGGAAGGGGTTTCAGTGTGTGGGGATAGACTTCTGTGTGTGCGGAATGTGCTTCAGTGTGTGGGCAACGTGTTACAGTGTGTGGGGAAGGGTTTCAGTGTGTGGGGAAGGTGTTTAAGTGTGTGGGGAAGGTGTTTCAGTGTGTGGGGAAGGGGTTTCAGAGTTTGGGTAATTGTTTCAGTGTGTGGGGAAGGGGTTTCAGTGAGTGGGGAAGGTGTTTCAGTGTGTGTGGAAGGGGTTTCAGTGAGTGGGGAAGGTGTTTCAGAGTATGGGGAAGGGTTTCAGTGTGTGGGGAAGGGATTTCAGTGTGTGGGGAAGGTGTTTCAATGTGTGAGGGAGGTGTTTCAGTGTGTGGGGAAAGGGTTTCAGTGTGTGGGGAAGGCGTTTCAGTGTGTGGGGATGGGTTTCAGTGTGTGGGGATGGGTTTCAGTGTGTTGGGATGGGTGTCAGTGTGTGCGGAAGGGGTATCAGTATGTGGGGAATGTGTTTCTGTCTGTGGGGTGGTGTTTCAGTGTGTGGGGAAGGGGGTTCAGTGTGTGGGGAAGGGGTTTCAGTGTCTGGGGATGGGTTTCAGTGTGTGGGGATGGACATCTGTGTGTGAAAAGGTGTTTCAGTGAGTGGGCAAGGTGTTTCAGTGTGTGGGGAACGGTTTCAGTGTGTGGGGAAGGTGTTTAAGTGTGTGGGGAAGGTGTTTCAGTGTGTGGGGAAGGGGTTTCAGAGTTTGGGTAATTGTTTCAGTGTGTGAGGATGGGGTTTCAGTGAGTGGGGAAGGTGTTTCAGAGTATGGGGAAGGGTTTCAGTGTGTGGGGAAGTGTTTTGAGTGTGTGGGGAAGGGGTTTCAGTGTGTGGGGAATGGTTTTCAGTGTGTGGGGACGGGGTTTCAGTGTGTGGGGAAGGGGTTTCAGTGTGTGGGGAACTGTTACAGTGTGTGCGGAAGTGGTTTCAGTGTGTGGGGATGTGTTTCAGTATGTGGGGAAGGGTTTGACTGAGTGCGGAAGGGGTATCAGTGTTTGGGGAAGTGGTTTCAGTGTGTGGGGAAGGTGTTTCAGTGTGTTGGGATGTTTTTCAGTGTGTGGGGAAGGCGTTTCAGTGTGTGGGGATGTGTTTCAGTGTGTGGGGAAGGGGTTTCAGTGTGTGGGGAAGGTGTTTCAGTGTGTGGGGAAGGGGTTTTAGTGTGTGGGGAAGGTGTTTCAGTGTGTGGGGAAGGAGTTTCAGTGTTTGGGGAAGGGGTTTCAGTTTGAGCGTAAGGTGTTTCAGTTTGTTGGGAAGGGGTTTCAATGTGTTGGGAAGGTGTTTCATTGTGTGCGGAAGGTGTTTCAGTGTGTGGGGCAGGGCATTCTGTGTGTGGGGAAGGTGTTTCATTGTGTGGGGAAGGTGTTTCAGTGTATGGGGAAGGTGTTTCAGTGTGTAGGGAAGGGGTTTCAGTGTGTGGGGAACGTGTTTCAGTGTGTGGGGAACGGTTTCAGTGTGTGGGGAAGGGGTATCTGTGTGTGAGGAAGGTGTTTCAGTGTCTGGAGAAGGTATTTCAGTGTGTGGGGAAGGGATTTCAGTGAGTGGGGAAGGTGTTTCAGTGTGTGTGGGAGGTGTTTCAGTATGTGGGGAAAGGGTTTCAGTGTGTGGGGAAGGTGTTTCAGTGTGTGGGGATGGGTTTCAGTGTGTGGGGATGGGTTTCAGTGTGTGGGGATTGGTGTCAGTGTGTGCGGAAGGGGTATCAGTATGTGGGGAATGTGTTTCTGTGTGTGGGGTGGTGTTTCAGTGTGTGGGGAAGGGGGTTCTGTGTGTGGGGAAGGGGATTCAGTGTGTGGGGATGGGTTTCAGTGTGTGGGGATGGACTTCTGTGTGTGCGGAAGGTGTTTCAGTGTGTGGGCAAGGTGTTTCAGTGTGTGGGCAAGGTGTTTCAGTGTGGGGGGAAGGGGTTTCAGAGTTTGGGCAATTGTTTCAGTGTGTGGGGAAGGTGTTTAAGTGTGTGGGGAAGGTGTTTCAGTGTGTGGGGAAGGGGTTTCAGAGTTTGGGCAATTGTTTCAGTGTGTGGGGAAGGGGTTTCAGTGAGTGGGGAAGGTGTTTCAGCGTGTGGAGAAGGGCTTCAGTGTGTGGGGAAGGGTTTTGAGTGTGTGGGGAAGGGGTTTCAGTTTGTGGGGAAGGGGTTTCAGTGTGTGGGGATGTGTTTCTGTGTGGGAGGAAGGGGTTTCAGTG
Organism: Heterodontus francisci; assembly: GCF_036365525.1. NCBI lineage: Eukaryota > Metazoa > Chordata > Chondrichthyes > Heterodontiformes > Heterodontidae > Heterodontus > Heterodontus francisci. Next base: position 157,717,501 of record NC_090376.1, read on the forward strand.
TGTGTGGAAGGGTTTCACTGTGTGCGGAAGTGGTTTCAGTTTGTGGGGAAGGCGTTTCAGTGTGTGCGGAAGGGGTTTCAGTGTGTGGGGAAGGGGTTTCAGTGTGTGGGGAAGTTGTTTCAGTGTGTGCGGAAGAGGTTTCAGTGCATGCGATAAGGGTTTCAGTGTGTGGGGAAGGGGTTTCAGTGTGTGGGGAAGGTGTTACAGTGTGTGCGAAAGGGTTTTCAGTGTGTGGGGAAGGGGTTTCAGTGTGTGGGGATGTGCTTCAGTGTGTGCGGAAGGGGTTTGAGTGTGTGGGGAAGGGTTTCACTGTGTGCAGAAGGGGTATCAGGGTGTGGGGAAGGGGTTTCAGTGTGTGGGGAAGGTGTTTCAGTGTGTGGGAAGGGGTTTCAGTGTGTGGGGATTTGTTTCAGTATGTGCGGAATGGCTTTCAGTGTGTGCGGATGTGTTTCAGTGTGTGGGGAAGGTGTTTCTGTGTGTGAGGCAGGGTTTCAGTGTGTGCGGAAGGGGTTTCAGTGTGTGGGGAAGGTGTTTCAGTTTGTGCGGAAGGGGTTTCAGTGTTGTGGGGAAGGTGTTTCAGAGTGTGGGGAAGGTGTTTCAGTTTGTGGGGAAGGGGTTTCAGTGTGTGGGGATTTGTTTCAGTGTGTGCGGAATGGCTTTCAGTGTGTTGGGATGTGTTTCAGTGTGTGGTGAAGGTGTTTCTGTGTGTGGGCAGGGTTTTAGTGTGTGCGGAAGGGGTTTCAGTGTGTGGGGAAGGTGTTTCAGTTTGTGCGGAAGGGGTTTCAGTGTGTGGGGAAGGTGTTTCAGTGTGTGGGAAGGGGTTTCAGTGTGTGGGGATTTGTTTCAGTATGTGCGGAATGGCTTTCAGTGTGTGCGGATGTGTTTCAGTGTGTGGGGAAGGTGTTTCTGTGTGTGAGGCAGGGTTTCAGTGTGTGCGGAAGGGGTTTCAGTGTGTGGGGAAGGTGTTTCAGTTTGTGCGGAAGGGGTTTCAGTGTTGTGGGGAAGGTGTTTCAGAGTGTGGGGAAGGTGTTTCAGTTTGTGGGGAAGGGGTTTCAGTGTGTGGGGATTTGTTTCAGTGTGTGCGGAATGGCTTTCAGTGTGTTGGGATGTGTTTCAGTGTGTGGTGAAGGTGTTTCTGTGTGTGGGGCAGGGTTTTAGTGTGTGCGGAAGGGGTTTCAGTGTGTGGGGAAGGTGTTTCAGTTTGTGCGGAAGGGGTTTCAGTGTTGTGGGGAAGGTGTTTCAGAGTGTGGTGAAGGTGTTTCAGTGTGTGCGGAAGGGGTTTCAGTCAGTGCGGAAGGCGTTTCAGTGTGTGGGGAAGGGGATTCTTTGTGTGGGGAAGGGGTTTCAGTGTGTGGGGAATGTGTTTCAGTGTGTTTGGAAGGTTTTCAATGTGTGGGCAATGTGTTTCAGTTTGTGGTGAATGGGTATCAGTGTTTGGGGAACGGTTTCAGTGTGTGGGGAAGATGTTTCAGTGTGTGGAGAAGGTGTTTCAGTGTGTGAGGACGTGTTGCATTGTGTGGCGAAGGGGTTTCAGTGTGTGGGGAAGGTGTTTCAGTGTGTGAGGAAGCTGTTTCAGTGTGTGGGGAAGGGTTTTCAGTGTGTGGGGAAGGTGTTCAGTTTGTGGGGAAGTGTTTCAGTGTTTGCGAAGGTGTTTCAGAGTGTGGGGAAGGGTTGCAGTGTGTGGGGAAGTTGTTTCAGTGTGTGCAGAAGGGGTTTCAGTTTGTGGGGAAGGTGTTTCGGTGTGTGGGGAAGGTGTTTCAGTGTGTGGGGAAGGGGTTTCAGTGTGTGGGGAAGGTGTTTCAGTGTGCGGGGAAGGAGTTTCACTGTGTGGGAAGGGGTTTCATTGTGTGGGGATGGACTTCTGTGTGTGCGGAAGGTGCTTCAGTGAGTGGGCAACGTGTTACAGTGTGTGGGGAAGGGTTTCAGTGTGTGGGGAAGGTGTTTCAGTGTGTGGGGAAGGGGTTTCTGAGTTTGGGTAATTGTTTCAGTGTGTGGGGAAGGGGTTTCAGTGAGTGGGGAAGGTGTTTCAGTGTGTGTGGAAGGGGTTTCAGTGAGTGGGGAAGGTGTTTCAGAGTATGGGGAAGGGTTTCAGTGTGTGGGGAAGGTTTTTGAGTGTGTGGGGAACGGGTTTCAGTGTGTGGGGATGTGTTTCAGTGTGTGAGGAAGGGGTTTCAGTGTGTGGGGAAGGGGTTGCAGTGTGTGGGGAAGGTGTTTCTGTGTGTGAGGAAGTGTTGCATTGTGTGGGGAAGGTGTTTCAGTGTGTGGGGAAGGTGTTTCAGTGTGTGAGGAAGCTGTTTCAGTGTGTGGGGAAGGGTTTTCAGTGTGTGAGGGAGGTGTTTCAGTGAGTGGGGAAGTATTTCAGTGTTTGGGGAAGGTGTTTCAGTGTGTGGGGAAGGGTTGCAGTGTGTGGGGAAGGTGTTTCAGTGTGTGCGGAAGGGGTTTCAGTGTGTGCGGAAGGTGTTTCGGTGTGTGGGGAAGGTGTTTCAGTGTGTGGGGAAGGGGTTTCAGTGTGTGGGGAAGGTGTTTCCGTGTGCGGGGAAGGTGTTTCTGTGTGTGGGGAAGGTGTTTCTGTGTGTGGGGAAGGGGTTTCAGTGTGTGGGGAAGGTGTTTCAGTGTGTGCGAAAGGGTTTCAGTGTGTGGGGAAGGGTTTCAGTGAGTGGGGAAGGGTTTCAGTGTGTGGGGAAGGTGTTTCCGTGTGTGGGGAAGGGGTTTCAGTGAGTGGGGAAGGATTTCACTGTGTGCGGAAGGGGTTTCAGTGTGTGGGGAAGGTGTTTCAGTGTGTGTGGAAGTGGTTTCAGTATGTGGGGAAGGGGTTTCAGTGTGTGGGGAAGGTCTTTCAGTGTGTGCGGAAGGGGTTTCAGTGCGTGCGGAAGGTGTTTCAGTGTATGGGGAAGGGGTTCCAGTGTGTGGGGAAGAGTTTCATTGTGTGCGGAAGGGGTTTCAGTTTGTGGGGAAGGGGATTCAGTGTGTGGGGAAGGTCTTTCATTGTGTGTGGTAGGTGTTTCATTGTGTGCGGAAGGGTATACAGTGTGAGGGGAAGGGGTTTCAGTGTGTGGGGAGGGGGTTTCAGTGTGTGGGGAAGGGTTTAACTGTGTGCGGAAGGGGTTTCAGTGTGCGGGGAAGATGTTTCAGTGTGTGGGGAAGGAGTTTCAGTATGTGGGGAAGGGGTTTCAGTGTGAGGGGAAGGGTTTCAGTATTTGGTGAAGGTTTTCAGTGTGTGGGGAAGGGGTATCAGTGTGTGAGGAAGGGGATTCAGTGTCTGGGGAAGGGTTTCAGTGAGTGGGGAAGGGGATTCAGTGTGTGGGGAAGGTGTTTCAGTGTGTGGGGAACGGTTTCAGTGTGTGGGGAAGGTGTTTCAGTGTGTGGGGAAGGGTTTGACTGAGTGCGGAAGGGGTTTCACTATTTGGGGAAGGTGTTTCAGTGTGTGGGGAAGGTGTTTCAGTGTGTGGGGATGTGTTTCAGTGTGTGGGGAAGGCGTTTCAGTGTGTGGGGATGTGTTTCAGTGTGTGGGGAATGGGTTTCAGTGTGTGGGGAAGGTGTTTCAGTGAGTGGGGAAGAGTTTCACTGTGTGTGGAAGTGGTTTCAGTGTGTGGGGTAGGGGTTTCAGTATGTGGGGAAGGGGTTTCAGTGTGAGGGGAAGGGTTTCAGTTTTTGGTGAAGGGTTTCAGTGTGTGGGGAAGGTGTATCAGTGTGTTTGGAAGGGGATTCAGTGTCTGGCGAAGGGTTTCAGTGTGTGGGGAAGGGGTTTCAGTGTGTGGGGAAGGGGTTTCAGTGTGTGGGAAAGTGTTTCAGTGTGTGGGGAAGGATTATAGTGTCTGGGGACGGGGTTTCAGTGTGTGGGGAAGGGGTTTCAGTGTGTGGGGAACTGTTTCAGTGTGTGCGGAAGTGGTTTCAGTGTGTGGGGAAGGGTTTCAGTGATTGGGGATGTGTTTCAGTGTGTGGGGAAGGGTTTCATTGTGTGGGGAAGGTGTTTCAGTGTGTGGGGATGGGTTTCAGAGTGTGGGGATGGGTATCAGTGTGTGGGGATGGGTGTCAGTGTGTGTGGAAGGGGTTGCACTCAGTGGGGAATGTGTTTCTGTGTGTGGGGATGTGTTTCAGTGTGTGGGGAAGGGGTTTCATTGTGTTGGGATGGGTTTCAGTGTGTGGGGATGGCTTTCAGTGTGTGCGGAAGGGGTTTCAGTGTGTGGGGAAGGTGCTTCAGTGTGTGGGGAACGGTTTCAGTGTGTGGGGAAGGGGTTTAAGTGTGTGGGGAAGGTGTTTCAGTGTGTGGGGAAGGGGTTTCAGTAAGTGGGGAAGGTGTTTAAGAGTGTGGGGAAGGGTTTCAGTGTGTGGGGAAGGGTTTTCAGTGTGTGGGGAAGGGTATTCAGTGTGTGGGGAAGGTGTTTCAGTGTGTGTGGAAGGGGTTTCAGTGTGTGGGGAAGGTGTTTCAGTGTGTGGGGATGGAGATTCAGTGTGTGGGGAAGGGGTTTCAGTGTGTTGGGAAGGTGTTTCAGTGTGTGGGGATGGAGGTTCGGTGTGTGGGGAAGGGGTTTCAGTGTGTTGGGAAGGTGTTTCAGTGTATGGGGACGGTGTTTCAGTGTGTGGGGAAGGGGTTTCAGTGTGTGGGGAAGTGTTTCAGTATTTGCATAAGGGGTTTCAGTGTGTGCGGAAGGGTTTCACTGTGTGGGGAATGTGTTTCAGTGTGTGTGGTAGGGGTTTCAGTGTGTGGGGAAGGTGTTTCATTGTGTGGGGATGGAGGTTCAGTGTGTGGGGAAGGGGTTTCAGTGTGTTGGGAAGGTGTTTCAGTGTGTGGGGAAGGGTTTCAGTGTGTGGGGAAGGGGTATCAGTGTGTGGAGAATCTGTTTTAGTGTCTGCTGAAGGTATTTCAGTGTGTGGGGAAGGGATTTCAGTGTGTGGGGGAGCTGTTTCAGTGCGTGGGGGAGGTGTTTCAGAGTGTGGGGAAGGGGTTTCAGTGTTTGGGGTAGGTGTTTCAGTGTGTGGGGATGTGTTTCAGTGTGTGGGGAAGGGTTTCAGTGTGTGGGGAAGGTGTTTCAGTGTGTGGGGATGGGTTTCAGTGTGTGGGGATGGGTTTCAGTGTGTGGGAATGGGTGTCAGTGTGTGTGGAAGGGGTTTCACTATGTGGGGAAGGAGTTTCTGTGTGTGGGGATGTGTTTCAGTATGTGGGGAAGGGGTTTCAGTGTGTGGGGAAGGGGTTTCAGTGTGTGGGGATGGGTTACAGTGTGTGGGGATGGGTTTCAGTGTGTGCGGAAGGGGTTTCAGTGTGTGGGGAAGGTGCTTCAGTGTGTTGGGAAAGGTTTCAGTGTGTGGGGAAGGGGTTTAAGTGTGTGGGGAAGGTGTTTCAGTGTGTGGGGAAGGGGTTTCAGAGTGTGGGTAAGGGTTTCAGTGTGTGGGGAAAGGGTTTCAGTGAGTGGGGAAGGTGTTTCAGAGTGTGGGGCAGGGTTTCAGTGTGTGGGGAAGGGTTTTCAGTGTGTGGGGATGTGTTTCAGTGTGTGAGGAAGGTGTTTCAGTGTGTGGGGAAGGGATTCCCTGTGTGTGGAAGTGGTTTCAGGGAGTGGGGAAGGGGTTTCAGTGTGTGGGGAAGGTGTTTCAGTGTGTGCGGTAGGGGTTTCAGTACATGGGGAAGGGGTTTCAGTGTGTGGGGAAGGCGTTTCAGTGTGTGCGGAAGAGGTTTCAGTCTGTGCGGTAAGGTTTTCAGTGTGTGGGGAAGGGGTTTCTTGTGTGTGGCGAAGGTGTTTCAGTGTGTGCGGAAGGGTTTTCAGTGTGTGGGGAAGGGGTTTCAGTGTGTGGGGATGTGTTTCAGTGTGTGTGGAAGGGGTTTCAGTGTGTGGGGAAGGTGTTTCAGTGTGTGGGGATGGAGGTTCAGTGTGTGGGGAAGGGGTTTCAGTGTGTTGGGAAGGTGTTTCAGTGTGTGGGGTAGGGTTTCAGTGTGTGGGGAAGGGGAATCAGTGTGTGGAGAATCTGTTTCAGTGTCTGCTGAAGGTATTTCAGTGTGTGGGGAAGGGATTTCAGTGTGTGGGGGAGGTGTTTCAGTGTGTGGGGATGTGTTTCAGTGTGTGGGGAAGGGTTCCAGTGTGTGGGGAAGGTGTTTCAGTGTGTGGGGATGGGTTTCAGTGTGTGGGGATGGGTTTCAGTGTGTGGGAATGGGTGTCAGTGTGTGTGGAAGGGGTTTCACTATGTGTGGAAGGTTTTTCTGTGTGTGGGGATGTGTTTCAGTATGTGGGGAAGGGGTTTCAGTGTGTCGGGAAGGGGTTTCAGTATGTGGGGATGGGTTACAGTGTGTGGGGATGGGTTTCAGTGTGTGCGGAATGGGTTTCAGTGTGTGGGGAATGTGCTTCAGTGTGTTGGGAAAGGTTTCAGTGTGTGGGGAAGGGGTTTAAGTGTGTGGGGAAGGGGTTTCAGTGTGTAGGGAAGGGGTTTCAGAGTGTGGGTAAGGGTTTCAGTGTGTGGGGAAAGGGTTTCAGTGAGTGGGGAAGGTGTTTCAGAGTGTGGGGAAGGTTTCAGTGTGTGGGGAAGGGTTTTCAGTGTGTGGGGATGTGTTTCAGTGTGTGAGGAAGGTGTTTCAGTGTGTGGGGAAGGGATTCCCTGTGTGTGGAAGTGGTTTCAGGGAGTGGGGAAGGGGTTTCAGTGTGTGGGGAAGGCGTTTCAGTGTGTGCGGAAGGGGTTTCAGTCTGTGCGGTAAGGTTTTCAGTGTGTGGGGAAGGGGTTTCAGTGTGTGGGGATGGAGGTTCAGTGTGTGGGGAAGGGGTTTCAGTATGTTGGGAAGGTGTTTCAGTGTGTGGGGAAGGTGTTTCAGTGTGTGGGGAAGGGTTTCAGTGTGTGGGGAAGGGGTATCAGTGTGTGGAGAATCTGTTTTAGTGTCTGCTGAAGGTATTTCAGTGTGTGGGGAAGGAATTTCAGTGTGTGGGGGAGCTTTTTCAGTGCTTGGGGGAGGTGTTTCAGAGTGTGGGGAAGGGGTTTCAGTGTTTGGGTAGGTGTTTCAGTGTGTGGGGATGTGTTTAAGTGTGTGGGGAAGGGTTTCAGTGTGTGGGGAAGGTGTTTCAGTGTGTGGGGATGGGTTTCAGTGTGTGGGGATGGGTTTCAGTGTGTGGGAATGGGTGTCAGTGTGTGTGGAAGGGGTTTCACTATGTGGGGAAGGTGTTTCTGTGTGTGGGGATGTGTTTCAGTATGTGGGGAAGGGGTTTCAGTGTGTGGGGAAGGGGTTTCAGTGTGTGGGGATGGGTTACAGTGTGTGGGGACGGGTTTCAGTGTGTGGGGAATGGGTTTAAGTGTGTGGGGAAGGTGTTTCAGTGTGTGGGGAAGGGGTTTCAGAGTGTGGGTAAGGGTTTCAGTGTGTGGGGAAAGGGTTTCAGTGAGTGGGGAAGGTGTTTCAGAATGTGGGGAAGGGTTTCAGTGTGTGGGGAAGGGTTTTCAGTGTGTGGGGATGTGTTTCAGTGTGTGAGGAAGGTGTTTCAGTGTGTGGGGAAGGGATTCCCTGTGTGTGGAAGTGGTTTCAGGGAGTGGGGAAGGGGTTTCAGTGTGTGGGGAAGGTGTTTCAGTGTGTGCGGTAGGGGTTTCAGTACGTGGGGAAGGGGTTTCAGTGTGTGGGGAAGGCGTTTCAGTGTGTGCGGAAGAGGTTTCAGTCTGTGCGGTAATGTTTTCAGTGTGTGGGGAAGGGGTTTCTTGTGTGTGGCGAAGGTGTTTCAGTGTGTGCAGAATGGTTTTCAGTGTGTGGGGAAGGGGTTTCAGTGTGTGCGGATGTGTTTCAGTGTGTGTGGAAGGGGTTTCAGTGTGTGGGGAAGGTGTTTCAGTGTGTGCGGATGGAGGTTCAGTGTGTGGGGAAGGGGTTTCAGTGTGTTGGGAAGGGTTTCAGTGTGTGGGGAAGGGGAATCAGTGTGTGGAGAATCTGTTTCAGTGTCTGCTGAAGGTATTTCAGTGTGTGGGGAAGGGATTTCAGTGTGTGGGGGTGGTGTTTCAGTGTGTGGGGATGTGTTTCAGTGTGTGGGGAAGGGTTCCAGTGTGTTGGGAAGGTGTTTCAGTGTGTGGGGATGGGTTTCAGTGTGTGGGGATGGGTTTCAGTGTGTGGGAATGGGTGTCAGTGTGTGTGGAAGGGGTTTCACTATGTGCGGAAGGTTTTTCTGTGTGTGGGGATGTGTTTCAGTATGTGGGGAAGGGGTTTCAGTGTGTGGGGAAGGTGTTTCAGTATGTGGGGATGGGTTACAGTGTGTGGGGATGGGTTTCAGTGTGTGCGGAATGGGTTTCAGTGTGTGGGGAATGTGCTTCAGTGTGTTGGGAAAGGTTTCAGTGTGTGGGGAAGGGGTTTAAGTGTGTGGGGAAGGTGTTTCAGTGTGTAGGGAAGGGGTTTCAGAGTGTGGGTAAGGGTTTCAGTGTGTGGGGAAAGGTTTTCAGTGAGTGGGGAAGGTGTTTCAGAGTGTGGGGAAGGGTTTCAGTGTGTGGAGAAGGGTTTTCAGTGTGTGGGGATGTGTTTCAGTGTGTGAGGAAGGTGTTTCAGTGTGTGGGGAAGGGATTCCCTGTGTGTGGAAGTGGTTTCAGGGAGTGGGGAAGGGGTTTCAGTGTGTGGGGAAGGCGTTTCAGTGTGTGCGGAAGGGGTTTCAGTCTGTGCGGTAAGGTTTTCAGTGTGTGGGGAAGGGGTTTCAGTGTGTGGGGATGGAGGTTCAGTGTGTGGGGAAGGGGTTTCAGTGTGTTGGGAAGGTGTTTCAGTGTGTGGGGAAGGGTTTCAGTGTGTGGGGAAGGGGTATCAGTGTGTGGAGAATCTGTTTTAGTGTCTGCTGAAGGTATTTCAGTTTGTGGGGAAGGGATTTCAGTGTGTGGGGGAGGTGTTTCAGTGCGTGGGGGAGGTGTTTCAGAGTGTGGGGAAGGGGTTTCAGTGTTTGGGGTAGGTGTTTCAGTGTGTGGGGATGTGTTTCAGTGTGTGGGGAAGGGTTTCAGTGTGTGGGGAAGGTGTTTCAGTGTGTGGGGATGGGTTTCAGTGTGTGGGGATGGGTTTCAGTGTGTGGGAATGGGTGTCAGTGTGTGTGGAAGGGGTTTCACTATGTGGGGAAGGTGTTTCTGTGTGTGGGGATGTGTTTCAGTATGTGGGGAAGGGATTCCCTGTGTGTGGAAGTGGTTTCAGGGAGTGGGGAAGGGGTTTCAGTGTGTGGGGAAGGCGTTTCAGTGTGTGCGGAAGGGGTTTCAGTCTGTGCGGTAAGGTTTTCAGTGTGTGGGGAAGGGGTTTCAGTGTGTGGGGATGGAGGTTCAGTGTGTGGGGAAGGGGTTTCAGTGTGTTGGGAAGGTGTTTCAGTGTGTGGGGAAGGGTTTCAGTGTGTGGGGAAGGGGTATCAGTGTGTGGAGAATCTGTTTTAGTGTCTGCTGAAGGTATTTCAGTTTGTGGGGAAGGGATTTCAGTGTGTGGGGGAGGTGTTTCAGTGCGTGGGGGAGGTGTTTCAGAGTGTGGGGAAGGGGTTTCAGTGTTTGGGGTAGGTGTTTCAGTGTGTGGGGATGTGTTTCAGTGTGTGGGGAAGGGTTTCAGTGTGTGGGGAAGGTGTTTCAGTGTGTGGGGATGGGTTTCAGTGTGTGGGGATGGGTTTCAGTGTGTGGGAATGGGTGTCAGTGTGTGTGGAAGGGGTTTCACTATGTGGGGAAGGTGTTTCTGTGTGTGGGGATGTGTTTCAGTATGTGGGGAAGGGGTTTCAGTGTGTGGGGAAGGGGTTTCAGTGTGTGGGGATGGGTTACAGTGTGTGGGGATGTGTTTAAGTGTGTGCGGAAGGGGTTTCAGTGTGTGGGGAAGGTGCTTCAGTGTGTTGGGAAAGGTTTCAGTGCGTGGGGAAGGGGTTTAAGTGTGTGGGGAAGGTGTTTCAGTGTGTGGGGAAGGGGTTTCAGAGTGTGGGTAAGGGTTTCAGTGTGTGGGGAAAGGGTTTCAGTGAGTGGGGAAGGTGTTTCAGAGTGTGGGGAAGGGTTTCAGTGTGTGGGGAAGGGTTTTCAGTCTGTGGGGATGTGTTTCAGTGTGTGAGGAAGGTGTTTCAGTGTGTGGGGAAGGGATTCCCTGTGTGTGGAAGTGGTTTCAGGGAGTGGGGAAGGGGTTTCAGTGTGTGGGGAAGGTGTTTCAGTGTGTGCGGTAGGGGTTTCAGTACGTGGGGAAGGGGTTTCAGTGTGTGGGGAAGGCGTTTCAGTGTGTGCGGAAGAGGTTTCAGTCTGTGCGGTAAGGTTTTCAGTGTGTGGGGAAGGGGTTTCTTGTGTGTGGCGAAGGTGTTTCAGAGTGTGCGGAAGGGTTTTCAGTGTGTGGGGAAGGGGTTTCAGTGTGTGGGGATGTGTTTCAGTGTGTGGGGAAGGGGTTTCAGTGTGTTGGGAAGGTGTTTCAGTGTGTGGGGAAGGGTTTCAGTGTGTGGGGAAGGGGAATCAGTGTGTGGAGAATCTGTTTCAGTGTCTGCTGAAGGTATTTCAGTGTGTGGGGAAGGGATTTCAGTGTGTGGGGGAGGTGTTTCAGTGTGTGGGGATGTGTTTCAGTGTGTGGGGAAGGTTTCCAGTGTGTGGGGAAGGTGTTTCAGTGTGTGGGGATGGGTTTCAGTGTGTGGGGATGGGTTTCAGTGTGTGGGGAAGGTGTTTCAGTGTGTGGGGAAGGTGTTTCAGTGTGTGGGGAAGGGGTTTCAGTGTGTGGGGAAGGGGTTTCTGTGTGTGGGGAAGGGGTTTCTGTGAGTGGGGAATGTGTTTCAGTGTGTGGCGATTTGTTGCAGTGTGTGGGGATGGCGTTTCAGTGTGTGGGGATGGTGTTTCAGTGTGTGGGGAAGGGATTTCAGTGTGTGGGGAAGGGTTTCCAGTGTGTGGGGAAGGTGCTACTGTGTGTGGGACGTGTTTCAGTGTGTGGGGAAGGTGTTTCAGTTTGTGGGGAAGGGTTTCAGTGTGTGGGAACAGTGATTCAGTGTGTGCTGAAGGTGTTTCAATGTGTGGGGAAGGTGTTTAGTTGCGTGGGGAAGGTGTTTCAGTGTGTGGGGAAGGGGTTGCAGTGTGTGGGGAAGGTGTTTCAGTGTGTGGGGAAGTTGTTTCAATGTGTGGGAAGGGGTTTCAGTGTGTGCGGAAGGGTTTCAGTGTGTGGGGAAGGTGCTTAATTGTGTGGGGAAGGTTTTCAGTATGTGGGGAAGGTGTTTCTGTGTGTGCGGAAGGGGTTTCAGTGTGTGGGGAAGGTGTTTCAGTGTGTGGGGAAGGAGTTTCAGTGTGTGGGGTAGGTGTTTCAGTGTTTGGGGAAGCGGTTTCAGTGTGTGGGGAAGCTGTTTCAGTGTGTGGGGAAGGTGTTTCAGTGTTTGGGGAAGGTGTTTCAGAGTGTGGGGTAGTGTTCCAGTGTCTGGGGAAGGGGTTTCAGTGTGTGGGAAAGGAGTTTCAGTGTGTGGGGATGGTATTTCTGTGTGTTGGGAAGGTGTTTCAGAGTGTGGGGAACGTGTTTCAGTGTGTGGGGAAGGGGTTTCAGTGTGTGGGGAAGGTGTTTTAGTGCGTGGGGATGTGTTTCAGTGTGTGGGGAAGGTGTTACAGTGTTGTGGGGATGGTTTTCAGTGTGTGGGGATGGGTTTCATTGTGTGGGGATGGGTTTCATTGTATGCGGAAGGGGTTTCAGTGTTTGGGGAAGGTGTTTCAGTGTGTGTGGAAGGGGTTTCAGTGTGTGGGGAAGGTGTTTCAGTGTGTGGGGAAGGGGCTTCAGTGTGTGGTGAAGGGTTTCCAGTCTCTGGGGAAGGAGTTTCAGTGTGTGGGGAAGTGTTTCAGTGTGTGGGGAAGCGGTTTTACGGTTTGGGATAGGTGTTCCAGTGTGTGAGGATGGTATTTCAGTGTATGGGGAAGGTGTTTCAGTATGTGTGGAAGGTGTTTAAGTGTCTGGGGATGGGGTTTCAGTATGTGGGGAAGGTGTTTCAGTGTGTGGGGAAGGGGTTTCAGTGTGTGGGGAAGCTGTTTCAGTGTGTGGGGTAGGTTTCCAGTGTGTGGGGAAGGGGTTTCAGTGTGTGGGAAAGGTGTTTCATTGTGTGGGGATGGTATTTCAGTGTGTGGGGAAGGGGTTTCAGTATGTGGGGAAGGTGTTTCAGTGTGTGGGGATGTGTTTCAGTGTGTGGAGATGTGTTTCAATGTGTGGGGAAGGGTTTCACTTTGTGGGGAATGTGTTTCAGTGTGTGGGGATGGGTTTCAGTGTGTGGCGATGGATTTCAGTGTGTGGGGATGAGTTGCATTGTGTGCGGAAGGGGTTTTGGTGTGTGGGGAAGGTGTTTCAGTGTGTGGGGAAGGGGTTTCAGTGTGTAGGGAAGGGGTTTCAGTGTGTGGGGATTGTGATTCTGTGTGTTTGGAAGGGTTTCAGTGTGTGGGGAACGTGTTTCAGTGTATGGGGAAGGGGTTTCAGAGTGTGGGTAAGGGTTTCAGTGTGTGGGGAAGTGTTTTCAGTGAGTGGGAAAGGTGTTTCAGAGTGTGGGGAAGGGTTTCAGTGTGTGGGGAAGGGTTTTCAGTGTGCGGGGAAGGGGTTTCAGTGAGTGGGGAAGGGTTTTCAGTGTGTTGGGATGTGTTTCAGTGTGTGGGGAAGGAGTTTCTGTGTGTGGGGTAGGTGTTTCAGTGTTTGGGGAAGCGGTTTCAGTGTGTAGGGAAGCTGTTTCAGTGTGTGGGGAAGGTGTTTCAGTGTTTGGGGAAGGTGTTTCAGTGTGCGGGGTAGGGTTCCAGTGTCTGGGGAAGGGGTTTCAGTGTGTGGGAAACGTGTTTCAGTGTGCGGGGAAGAGGTTTCAGTGTGTGGGGAAGGTGTTTTAGTGTGTGGGGATGTGTTTCAGTGTGTGGGGAAGGGGTTTCAGTGTGTGGTGAAGGTGTTTTAGTGTGTGGGGATGAGTTTCAGTGTGTCGGGAAGGGTTATAGTGTGTGGGGAAGGTGTTTCAGTATGTGCGGAAGGGGTTTCAGTGTTGTGGGGAAGGGGTTTCAGTGTGTGGGGAAGGTCTTTTAGTGTGTGGGGATGAGTTTCAGTTTGTGGGGATAGGTTTCAGTGTTTGCGGAAGGGGTTTCATTGTGTGGGGAAGGTGTTTCAGTATGTGCGGAAGGGGTTTCAGTGTTGTGGGGAAGGGGTTTCAGTGTGTGCGGAAGGTGTTTCAGTGTGTGCGGAAGGGGTTTCAGTCAGTGCGGAAGGTGTTTCAGTGTGTGGGGAAGGGGTTTTTGTGTGTGGGGAAGGGGTTTCGGTGAGTGGGGTATGTGTTTCATTGTGTGGCGATGTGTTGCAGTGTGTGGTGATGGCGTTTCAGTGTGTGGGGAAGGTGTTTCAGTGTGTGGGGAAGGGGTTTCAGTGTGTGGGGAAGGGTTTCCAGTGTGTGGGGAAGGTGCTACTGTGTGTGGGACGTGTTTCAGTGTGTGGGGAAGGTGTTTCACTTTGTGGGGAAGGGTTTCAGTGTGTGGGAACGGTGTTTCAGTGTGTGCTGAAGGGATTTCAGTGTGTGAGGAAGGTGTTTTGTTGCGTGGGGAAGGTGTTTCAGTGTGTGGGGAAGGGGTTTCAGTGTGTGGGGAAGTTCTTTCAGTGTGTGGGGATGGTGTTTCAATGTGTGGGAAGGGGTTTCAGTGTGTGGGGAAGGTGTTTCAGTGTGTGGGGAAGGTGTTTCAGTGTGTGGGGAAGGGTTTCAGTATGTGGGGAAGGTGTTTCTGTGTGTGCGGAAGGGGTTTCAGTGTGTGGGGAAGGTGTTTCAGTGTGTGGGGAAGGAGTTTCTGTGTGTGGGGTAGGTGTTTCAGTGTCTGGGGATGGGGTTTCACTGTGTGGGAAAGCTGCTTCAGTGTGTGGGGAAGGTGTTTCAGTGTTTGGGGAAGGTGTTTCAGTGTGCGGGGTAGGGTTCCAGTGTCTGGTGAAGGGGTTTCAGTGTGTGGGAAAGGTGTTTCAGTTTGTGGGGATGGTATTTTTGTGTGTTGGGAAGGTGTTTCAGTGTGTGGGGAACGTGTTTCAGTGTGTGGGGAAGAGGTTTCAGTGTGTGGGGAAGGTGTTTTAGTGTGTGGGGATGTGTTTCAGTGTGTGGGGATGTGTTTCAGTATGTGGGGAAGGGGTTTCAGTGTGTGGGGAAGGGGTTTCAGTGTGTGGGGATGGGTTACAGTGTGTGGGGATGGGTTTAAGTGTGTGCGGAAGGGGTTTCAGTGTGTGGGGATGGGTTTCAGTGTGTGGGAATGGGTGTCAGTGTGTGTGGAAGGGGTTTCACTATGTGGGGAAGGTGTTTCTGTGTGTGGGGATGTGTTTCAGTATGTGGGGAAGGGGTTTCAGTGTGTGGGGAAGGGGTTTCAGTGTGTGGGGATGGGTTACAGTGTGTGGGGATGGGTTTCAGTGTGTGCGGAAGGGGTTTCAGTGTGTGGGGAAGGTGCTTCAGTGTGTTGGGAAAGGTTTCAGTGTGTGGGGAAGGGGTTTAAGTGTGTGGGGAAGGTGTTTCAGTGTGTGGGGAAGGGGTTTCAGAGTGTGGGTAAGGGTTTCAGTGTGTGGGGAAAGGGTTTCAGTGAGTGGGGAAGGTGTTTCAGAGTGTGGGGAAGGGTTTCAGTGTGTGGGGAAGGGTTTTCAGTCTGTGGGGATGTGTTTCAGTGTGTGAGGAAGGTGTTTCAGTGTGTGGGGAAGGGATTCCCTGTGTGTGGAAGTGGTTTCAGGGAGTGGGGAAGGGGTTTCAGTGTGTGGGGAAGGTGTTTCAGTGTGTGCGGTAGGGGTTTCAGTACGTGGGGAAGGGGTTTCAGTGTGTGGGGAAGGCGTTTCAGTGTGTGCGGAAGAGGTTTCAGTCTGTGCGGTAAGGTTTTCAGTGTGTGGGGAAGGGGTTTCTTGTGTGTGGCGAAGGTGTTTCAGTGTGTGCGGAAGGGTTTTCAGTGTGTGGGGAAGGGGTTTCAGTGTGTGGGGATGTGTTTCAGTGTGTGGGGAAGGGGTTTCAGTGTGTTGGGAAGGTGTTTCAGTGTGTGGGGAAGGGTTTCAGTGTGTGGGGAAGGGGAATCAGTGTGTGGAGAATCTGTTTCAGTGTCTGCTGAAGGTATTTCAGTGTGTGGGGAAGGGATTTCAGTGTGTGGGGGAGGTGTTTCAGTGTGTGGGGATGTGTTTCAGTGTGTGGGGAAGGGTTCCAGTGTGTGGGGAAGGTGTTTCAGTGTGTGGGGATGGGTTTCAGTGTGTGGGGATGGGTTTCAGTGTGTGGGAATGGGTGTCAGTGTGTGTGGAAGGGGTTTCACTATGTGCGGAAGGTTTTTCTGTGTGTGGGGATGTGTTTCAGTATGTGGGGAAGGGGTTTCAGTGTGTGGGGAAGGGGTTTCAGTATGTGGGGATGGGTTACAGTGTGTGGGGATGGGTTTCAGTGTGTGCGGAATGGTTTTCAGTGTGTGGGGAATGTGCTTCAGTGTGTTGGGAAAGGTTTCAGT
Organism: Heterodontus francisci; assembly: GCF_036365525.1. NCBI lineage: Eukaryota > Metazoa > Chordata > Chondrichthyes > Heterodontiformes > Heterodontidae > Heterodontus > Heterodontus francisci. The sequence continues at coordinate 157,732,834 of NC_090376.1, forward strand.
GTGTGGGGAAGGGGTTTAAGTGTGTGGGGAAGGTGTTTCAGTGTGTAGGGAAGGGATTTCAGAGTGTGGGTAAGGGTTTCAGTGTGTGGGGAAAGGGTTTCAGTGAGTGGGGAATGTGTTTCAGAGTGTGGGGAAGGGTTTCAGTGTGTGGGGAAGGGTTTTCAGTGTGTGGGGATGTGTTTCAGTGTGTGAGGAAGGTGTTTCATGTGTGGGGAAGGGATTCCCTGTGTGTGGAAGTGGTTTCAGGGAGTGGGGAAGTTGTTTCAGTGTGTGGGGAAGGCGTTTCAGTGTGTGCGGAAGGGGTTTCAGTCTGTGCGGTAAGGTTTTCAGTGTGTGGGGAAGGGGTTTCTTGTGTGTGGGGAAGGTGTTTCAGTGTGTGCGGAAGGGTTTTCAGTGTGTGGGGAAGGGGTTTCAGTGTGTGGGGATGTGTTTCAGTGTGTGGGGAAGGGGTTTCAGTGTGTGGGGAAGGGTTTCACTGTGTGCGGAAGGTGTTTCAGTATGTGGGGAAGGAGTTTCAGTGTGTGGGGAACGTGTTTCAGTGCGTGGGGATTTGTTTCAGTGTGTGGGGAAGGGCTTTCAGTGTGTGGGGATGTGTTTCGGTGTGTGGGGAAGGGGTTTCAGAGTGTGGGGAAGGTGTTTCAGTATGTGCGGAAGTGTTTTCAGTGTTGTGGGGAAGGGGTTTCAGTGTGTGGGGAAGGTGTTTCAGTGTGTGTGGAAGGTGTTTCAGTCACTGCGGAAGGCGTTTCAGTGTGTGGGGAAGGGGTTTCTGTGTGTGGGGAAGGGGTTTCTGTGAGTGGGGAATGTGTTTCAGTGTGTGGCGATTTGTTGCAGTGTGTGGGGATGGCGTTTCAGTGTGTGGGGATGGTGTTTCAGTGTGTGGGGAAGGGATTTCAGTGTGTGGGGAAGGGTTTCCAGTGTGTGGGGAAGGTGCTACTGTGTGTGGGACGTGTTTCAGTGTGTGGGGAAGGTGTTTCAGTTTGTGGGAAAGGGTTTCAGTGTGTGGGAACAGTGATTCAGTGTGTGCTGAAGGTGTTTCAATGTGTGGGGAAGGTGTTTTGTTGCGTGGGGAAGGTGTTTCAGTGTGTGGGGAAGGGGTTGCAGTGTGTGGGGAAGGTGTTTCAGTGTGTGGGGAAGTTGTTTCAATGTGTGGGAAGGGGTTTCAGTGTGTGGGGAAGGGTTTCAGTGTGTGGGGAAGGTGCTTCATTGTGTGGGGAAGGGTTTCAGTATGTGGGGAAGGTGTTTCTGTGTGTGCGGAAGGGGTTTCAGTGTGTGGGGAAGGTGTTTCAGTGTGTGGGGAAGGAGTTTCAGTGCGTGGGGTAGGTGTTTCAGTGTTTCGGGAAGCGGTTTCAGTGTGTGGGGAAGCTGTTTCAGTGTGTGGGGAAGGTGTTTCAGTGTTTGGGGAAGGTGTTTCAGAGTGTGGGGTAGGGTTCCAGTGTCTGGGGAAGGGGTTTCAGTGTGTGGGAAAGGTGTTTCAGTGTGTGGGGATGGTATTTCTGTGTGTTGGGAAGGTGTTTCAGAGTGTGGGGAAAGTGTTTCAGTGTGTGGGGAAGGGGTTTCAGTGTGTGGGGAAGGTGTTTTAGTGCGTGGGGATGTGTTTCAGTGTGTCGGGAAGGGTTTCAGTGTGTGGGGAAGGTGTTTCAGTGTGTGGGGATGGTTTTCAGTGTGTGGGGATGGGTTTCATTGTGTGGGAATGGGTTTCAGTGTGTGGCAATGGGTGTCAGTGTGTGTGGAAGGGGTTTCACTATGTGGGGAAGGTGTTTCTGTGTGTGGGGATGTGTTTCAGTATGTGGGGAAGGGGTTTCAGTGTGTGGGGAAGGGGCTTCAGTGTGTGGGGATGGGTTACAGTGTGTGGGGATGGGTTTCAGTGTGTGCGGAAGGGGTTTCAGTGTGTGGGGAAGGTGCTTCAGTGTGTTGGGAAAGGTTTCAGTGTGTGGGGAAGGGGTTTAAGTGTGTGGGGAAGGTGTTTCAGTGTGTGGGGAAGGGGTTTCAGAGTGTGGGTAAGGGTTTCAGTGTGTGGGGAAAGGGTTTCAGTGAGTGGGGAAGGTGTTTCAGAGTGTGGGGAAGGGTATCAGTGTGTGGGGAAGGGTTTTCAGTGTGTGGGGATGTGTTTCAGTGTGTGAGGAAGGTGTTTCAGTGTGTGGGGAAGGGATTCCCTGTGTGTGGAAGTGGTTTCAGGGAGTGGGGAAGGGGTTTCGGTGTGTGGGGAAGGTGTTTCAGTGTGTGCGGTAGGGGTTTCAGTACGTGGGGAAGGGGTTTCAGTGTGTGGGGAAGGCGTTTCAGTGTGTGCGGAAGAGGTTTCAGTCTGTGCGGTAAGGTTTTCAGTGTGTGGGGAAGGGGTTTCTTGTGTGTGGCGAAGGTGTTTCAGTGTGTGCGGAAGGGTTTTCAGTGTGTGGGGAAGGGGTTTCAGTGTGTGGGGATGTGTTTCAGTGTGTGGGGAAGGGGTTTCAGTGTGTGGGGATGTGTTTCAGTGTGTGGGGAAGGGGTTTCAGTGTGTGGGGAACGTGTTTCAGTGTGTGGGGAAGGGGTTTCAGTGTGTGGGGAAGGTGTTTTAGTGCGTGGGGATGTGTTTCAGTGTGTCGGGAAGGGTTTCAGTGTGTGGGGAAGGTGTTTCAGTGTGTGGGGATGGTTTTCAGTGTGTGGGGATGGGTTTCATTGTGTGGGGATGGGTTTCATTGTATGCGGAAGGGGTTTCAGTGTTTGGGGAAGGTGTTTCAGTGTGTGTGGAAGGGGTTTCAGTGTGTGGGGAAGGTGTTTCAGTGTGTGGGGAAGGGGCTTCAGTGTGTGGTGAAGGGTTTCCAGTCTCTGGGGAAGGAGTTTCAGTGTGTGGGGAAGTGTGTCAGTGTGTGGGGAAGGGGTTTCACGGTTTGGGATAGGTGTTCCAGTGTGTGAGGATGGTATTTCAGTGTATGGGGAAGGTGTTTCAGTATGTGTGGAAGGTGTTTAAGTGTCTGGGGATGGGGTTTCAGTATGTGGGGAAGGTGTTTCAGTGTGTGGGGAAGGGGTTTCAGTGTGTGGGGAAGCTGTTTCAGTGTGTGGGGTAGGTTTCCAGTGTGTGGGGAAGGGGTTTCAGTGTGTGGGAAAGGTGTTTCATTGTGTGGGGATGGTATTTCAGTGTGTGGGGAAGGGGTTTCAGTTTGTGGGGAAGGTGTTTCAGTGTGTGGGGATGTGTTTCAGTGTGTGGAGATGTGTTGCAATGTGTGGGGAAGGGTTTCACTTTGTGGGGAATGTGTTTCAGTGTGTGGGGATGGGTTTCAGTGTGTGGCGATGGGTTTCAGTGTGTGGGGATGAGTTGCATTGTGTGCGGAAGGGGTTTTGGTGTGTGGGGAAGGTGTTTCAGTGTGTGGGGAAGGGGTTTCAGTGTATGGGGAAGGGGTTTCAGTGTGTGGGGATTGTGATTCTGTGTGTTTGGAAGGGTTTCAGTGTGTGGGGAACGTGTTTCAGTGTATGGGGAAGGGGTTTCAGAATGTGGGTAAGGGTTTCAGTGTGTGGGGAAGTTTTTTCAGTGAGTGGGAAAGGTGTTTCAGAGTGTGGGGAAGGGTTTCAGTGTGTGGGGAAGGGTTTTCAGTGTGCGGGGAAGGGGTTTCAGTGAGTGGGGAAGGGTTTTCAGTGTGTTGGGATGTGTTTCAGTGTGTGGGGAAGGAGTTTCTGTGTGTGGGGTAGGTGTTTCAGTGTTTGGGGAAGCGGTTTCAGTGTGTGGGGAAGCTGTTTCAGTGTGTGGGGAAGGTGTTTCAGTGTTTGGGGAAGGTGTTTCAGTGTGCGGGGTAGGGTTCCAGTGTCTGGGGAAGGGGTTTCAGTGTGTGGGAAACGTGTTTCAGTGTGTGGGGAAGAGGTTTCAGTGTGTGGGGAAGGTGTTTTAGTGTGTGGGGATGTGTTGCAGTGTGTGTGGAAGGGGTTTCAGTGTGTGGGGAAGGTGTTTTAGTGTGTGGGGATGAGTTTCAGTGTGTCGGGAAGGGTTATAGTGTGTGGGGAAGGTGTTTCAGTATGTGTGGAAGGGGTTTCAGTGTTGTGGGGAAGGGGTTTCAGTGTGTGGGGAAGGTCTTTTAGTGTGTGGGGATGAGTTTCAGTTTGTGGGGATAGCTTTCAGTGTTTGCGGAAGGGGTTTCAGTGTGTGGGGAAGGTGTTTCAGTATGTGCGGAAGGGGTTTCAGTGTTGTGGGGAAGGGGTTTCAGTGTGTGCGGAAGGTGTTTCAGTGTGTGCGGAAGGGGTTTCAGTCAGTGCGGAAGGCGTTTCAGTGTGTGGGGAAGGGGTTTCTGTGTGTGGGGAAGGGGTTTCGGTGAGTGGGGTATGTGTTTCTTTGTGTGGCGATGTGTTGCAGTGTGTGGTGATGGCGTTTCAGTGTGTGGGGAAGGTGTTTCAGTGTGTGGGGAAGGGGTTTCAGTGTGTGGGGAAGGGTTTCCAGTGTGTGGGGAAGGTGCTACTGTGTGTGGGACGTGTTTCAGTGTGTGGGGAAGGTGTTTCACTTTGTGGGGAAGGGTTTCAGTGTGTGGGAACGGTGTTTCAGTGTGTGCTGAAGGGGTTTCAGTGTGTGAGGAAGGTGTTTTGTTGCGTGGGGAAGGTGTTTCAGTGTGTGGGGAAGGGGTTTCAGTGTGTGGGGTAGGTGTTTCAGTGTTTGGGGAAGCGGTTTCAGTGTGTGGGGAAGCTGTTTCAGTGTGTGGGGAAGGTGTTTCAGTGTTTGGGGAAGGTGTTTCAGAGTGTGGGGTAGGGTTCCAGTGTCTGGGGAAGGGGTTTCAGTGTGTTGGAAAGGTGTTTCAGAGTGTGGGGAACGTGTTTCAGTGTGTGGGGAAGGGGTTTCAGTGTGTGGGGAAGGTGTTTTAGTGCGTGGGGATGTGTTTCAGTGTGTCGGGAAGGGTTTCAGTGTGTGGGGAAGGTGTTTCAGTGTGTGGGGATGGTTTTCAGTGTGTGGGGATGGGTTTCATTGTGTGGGGATGGGTTTCATTGTATGCGGAAGGGGTTTCAGTGTTTGGGGAAGGTGTTTCAGTGTGTGTGGAAGGGGTTTCAGTGTGTGGGGAAGGTGTTTCAGTGTGTGGGGAAGGGGCTTCAGTGTGTGGTGAAGGGTTTCCAGTCTCTGGGGAAGGAGTTTCAGTGTGTGGGGAAGTGTTTCAGTGTGTGGGGAAGGGGTTTCACGGTTTGGGATAGGTGTTCCAGTGTGTGAGGATGGTATTTCAGTGTATGGGGAAGGTGTTTCAGTATGTGTGGAAGGTGTTTAAGTGTCTGGGGATGGGGTTTCAGTATGTGGGGAAGGTGTTTCAGTGTGTGGGGAAGGGGTTTCAGTGTGTGGGGAAGCTGTTTCAGTGTGTGGGGTAGGTTTCCAGTGTGTGGGGAAGGGGTTTCAGTGTGTGGGAAAGGTGTTTCATTGTGTGGGGATGGTATTTCAGTGTGTGGGGAAGGGGTTTCAGTTTGTGGGGAAGGTGTTTCAGTGTGTGGGGATGTGTTTCAGTGTGTGGAGATGTGTTGCAATGTGTGGGGAAGGGTTTCACTTTGTGGGGAATGTGTTTCAGTGTGTGGGGATGGGTTTCAGTGTGTGGCGATGGGTTTCAGTGTGTGGGGATGAGTTGCATTGTGTGCGGAAGGGGTTTTGGTGTGTGGGGAAGGTGTTTCAGTGTGTGGGGAAGGGGTTTCAGTGTATGGGGAAGGGGTTTCAGTGTGTGGGGATTGTGATTCTGTGTGTTTGGAAGGGTTTCAGTGTGTGGGGAACGTGTTTCAGTGTATGGGGAAGGGGTTTCAGAATGTGGGTAAGGGTTTCAGTGTGTGGGGAAGTTTTTTCAGTGAGTGGGAAAGGTGTTTCAGAGTGTGGGGAAGGGTTTCAGTGTGTGGGGAAGGGTTTTCAGTGTGCGGGGAAGGGGTTTCAGTGAGTGGGGAAGGGTTTTCAGTGTGTTGGGATGTGTTTCAGTGTGTGGGGAAGGAGTTTCTGTGTGTGGGGTAGGTGTTTCAGTGTTTGGGGAAGCGGTTTCAGTGTGTGGGGAAGCTGTTTCAGTGTGTGGGGAAGGTGTTTCAGTGTTTGTGGAAGGTGTTTCAGTGTGCGGGGTAGGGTTCCAGTGTCTGGGGAAGGGGTTTCAGTGTGTGGGAAACGTGTTTCAGTGTGTGGGGAAGAGGTTTCAGTGTGTGGGGAAGGTGTTTTAGTGTGTGGGGATGTGTTGCAGTGTGTGGGGAAGGGGTTTCAGTGTGTGGGGAAGGTGTTTTAGTGTGTGGGGATGAGTTTCAGTGTGTCGGGAAGGGTTATAGTGTGTGGGGAAGGTGTTTCAGTATGTGTGGAAGGGGTTTCAGTGTTGTGGGGAAGGGGTTTCAGTGTGTGGGGAAGGTCTTTTAGTGTGTGGGGATGAGTTTCAGTTTGTGGGGATAGCTTTCAGTGTTTGCGGAAGGGGTTTCAGTGTGTGGGGAAGGTGTTTCAGTATGTGCGGAAGGGGTTTCAGTGTTGTGGGGAAGGGGTTTCAGTGTGTGCGGAAGGTGTTTCAGTGTGTGCGGAAGGGGTTTCAGTCAGTGCGGAAGGCGTTTCAGTGTGTGGGGAAGGGGTTTCTGTGTGTGGGGAAGGGGTTTCGGTGAGTGGGGTATGTGTTTCTTTGTGTGGCGATGTGTTGCAGTGTGTGGTGATGGCGTTTCAGTGTGTGGGGAAGGTGTTTCAGTGTGTGGGGAAGGGGTTTCAGTGTGTGGGGAAGGGTTTCCAGTGTGTGGGGAAGGTGCTACTGTGTGTGGGACGTGTTTCAGTGTGTGGGGAAGGTGTTTCACTTTGTGGGGAAGGGTTTCAGTGTGTGGGAACGGTGTTTCAGTGTGTGCTGAAGGGGTTTCAGTGTGTGAGGAAGGTGTTTTGTTGCGTGGGGAAGGTGTTTCAGTGTGTGGGGAAGGGGTTTCAGTGTGTGGGGAAGTTCTTTCAGTGTGTGGGGATGGTGTTTCAATGTGTGGGAAGGGGTTTCAGTGTGTGGGGAAGGTGTTTCAGTGTGTGGGGAAGGTGTTTCAGTGTGTGGGGAAGGGTTTCAGTATGTGGGGAAGGTGTTTCTGTGTGTGCGGAAGGGGTTTCAGTGTGTGGGGAAGGTGTTTCAGTGTGTGGGGAAGGAGTTTCTGTGTGTGGGGTAGGTGTTTCAGTGTTTGGGGAAGCGGTTTCACTGTGTGGGGAAGCTGCTTCAGTGTGTGGGGAAGGTGTTTCACTGTTTGGGGAAGGTGTTTCAGTGTGCGGGGTAGGGTTCCAGTGTCTGGTGAAGGGGTTTCAGTGTGTGGGAAAGGTGTTTCAGTGTGTGGGGATGGTATTTCTGTGTGTTGGGAAGGTGTTTCAGTGTGCGGGGAACGTGTTTCAGTGTGTGGGGAAGAGGTTTCAGTGTGTGGGGAAGGTGTTTTAGTGTGTGTGGATGTGTTTCAGTGTGTGGGGATGTGTTTCAGTGTGTCGGGAAGGGTTTCAGTGTGTGGGGAAGGTGTTTCAGTGTGTGGGGATGGTTTTCAGTGTGTGGGGATGGTTTCCATTGTGTGGGGATGGGTTTCATTGTATGCGGAAGGGGTTTCAGTGTGTGGGGAAGGTGTTTCAGTGTGTGTGGAAGGGGTTTCAGTGTGTGGGGAAGGTGTTTCAGTGTGTGGGGAAGGGGCTTCAGTGTGTGGGGAAGGGTTATCCGTGTGTGAGGAAGGGGTTTCAGTGTCTGGAGAAGGTATTTCAGTGTGTGGGGAAGGGATTTCAGTGAGTGGGGAAGGTGTTTCAGTGTGTGTGGGAGGTGTTTCAGTGTGTGGGGAAAGGGTTTCAGTGTGTGGGGAAGGTGTTTCAGTGTGTGGGGATGGGTTTCAATGTGTGGGGATGGGTTTCAGTGTGTGGGGATTGGTGTCAGTGTGTGCGGAAGGGGTATCAGTATGTGGGGAATGTGTTTCTGTGTGTGGGGTGGTGTTTCAGTGTGTGGGGAACGGGGTTCAGTGTGTGGGGAAGGGGATTCAGTGTGTGGGGATGGGTTTCAGTGTGTGGGGATGGACTTCTGAGTGTGCGGAAGGTGTTTCAGTGCGTGGGAAAGGTGTTTCAGTGTGTGGGGAAGGTGTTTCAGTGTGTGGGGAAGGGGTTTCAGAGTTTGGGCAATTGTTTCAGTGTGTGGGGAAGGTGTTTAAGTGTGTGGGGAAGGTGTTTCAGTGTGTGGGGAAGGGGTTTCAGAGTTTGGGCAATTGTTTCAGTGTGTGGGGAAGGGGTTTCAGTGAGTGGGGAAGGTGTTTCAGAGTGTGGGGAAGGGCTTCAGTATGTGGGGAAGGGTTTTGAGTATGTGGGGAAGGGGTTTCAGTTTGTGGGGAAGGGGTTTATGTGTGTGGGGATGTGTTTCTGTGTGGGAGGAAGGGGTTTCAGTGTGTGGGGAAGGGTTTCACTGTGTGCGGAAGTGGTTTCAGTTTGTGGGGAAGGTGTTTCAGTGTGTGCGGAAGGGGTTTCAGTGTGTGGGGAAGGGGTTTCAGTGTGTGGGGATGTTGTTTCAGTGTGTGCGGAAGAGGTTTCAGTGCATGCGATAAGGGTTTCAGTGTGTGGGGAAGGGGTTTCAGTGTGTGGGAAGGTGTTACAGTGTGTGCGGAAGGGTTTTCAGTGTGTGTGGAAGGGGTTTCAGTGTGTGGGGTTGTGCTTCAGTGTGTGGGGAAGGGGTTTGAGTGTGTGGGGAAGGGTTTCACTGTGTGCAGAAGGGGTATCAGTGTGTGGGGAAGGGGTTTCAGTGTGTGGGGAAGGTGTTTCAGTGTGTGGGGAAGGGGTTTCAGTGTGTGGGGATTTGTTTCAGTGTGTGCGGAATGGCTTTCAGTGTGTGCGGATGTGTTTCAGTGTGTGGGGAAGGTGTTTCTGTGTGTGGGGCAGGGTTTCAGTGTGTGCGGAAGGGGTTTCAGTGTGTGGGGAAGGTGTTTCAGTTTGTGCGGAAGGGGTTTCAGTGTCGTGGGGAAGGTGTTTCAGAGTGTGGTGAAGGTGTTTCACTGTGTGCGGAAGGGGTTTCAGTCAGTGCGGAAGGCGTTTCAGTGTGTGGGGAAGGGGTTTATTTGTGTGGGGAAGGGGTTTCAGTGTGTGGGGAATGTGTTTCAGTGTGTTTGGAAGGTTTTCAGTGTGTGGGCAATGTGTTTCAGTGTGTGGTGAATGGGTATCAGTGTTTGGGGAACGGTTTCAGTGTGTGGGGAAGATGTTTCAGTGTGTGGAGAAGGTGTTTCAGTGTGTGAGGACGTGTTGCATTGTGTGGCGAAGGGGTTTCAGTGTGTGGGGAAGGTGTTTCAGTGTGTGAGGAAGCTGTTTCTGTGTGTGTGGAAGGGTTTTCAGTGTGTGGGGAAGGTGTTCAGTTTGTGGGGAAGTGTTTCAGTGTGTGCGAAGGTGTTTCAGAGTGTGGGGAAGGGTTGCAGTGTGTGGGGAAGTTGTTTCAGTGTGTGCAGAAGGGGTTTCAGTGTGTGGGGAAGGTGTTTCGGTGTGTGGGGAAGGTGTTTCAGTGTGTGGGGAAGGGGTTTCAGTGTGTGGGGAAGGTGTTTCAGTGTGCGGGGAAGGAGTTTCACTGTGTGGGAAGGGGTTTCAGTGTGTGGGGATGGACTTCTGTTTGTGCGGAAGGTGCTTCAGTGTGTGGGCAACGTGTTACAGTGTGTGGGGAAGGGTTTCAGTGTGTGGGGAAGGTGTTTAAGTGTGTGGGGAAGGTGTTTCAGTGTGTGGGGAAGGGGTTTCAGAGTTTGGGTAATTGTTTCAGTGTGTGGGGAAGGGGTTTCAGTGAGTGGGGAAGGTGTTTCAGTGTGTGTGGAAGGGGTTTCAGTGAGTGGGGAAGGTGTTTCAGAGTATGGGGAAGGGTTTCAGTGTGTGGGGAAGGGATTTCAGTGTGTGGGGAAGGTGTTTCAATGTGTGAGGGAGGTGTTTCAGTGTGTGGGGAAAGGGTTTCAGTGTGTGGGGAAGGCGTTTCAGTGTGTGGGGATGGGTTTCAAAGTGTGGGGATGGGTTTCAGTGTGTTGGGATGGGTGTCAGTGTGTGCGGAAGGGGTATCAGTATGTGGGGAATGTGTTTCTGTCTGTGGGGTGGTGTTTCAGTGTGTGGGGAAGGGGGTTCAGTGTGTGGGGAAGGGGTTTCAGTGTGTGGGGATGGGTTTCAGTGTGTGGGGATGGACTTCTGTGTGTGAAAAGTTGTTTCAGTGAGTGGGCAATGTGTTTCAGTGTGTGGGGAACGGTTTCAGTGTGTGGGGAAGGTGTTTAAGTGTGTGGGGAAGGTGTTTCAGTGTGTGGGGAAGGGGTTTCAGAGTTTGGGTAATTGTTTCAGTGTGTGGGGATGGGGTTTCAGTGAGTGGGGAAGGTGTTTCAGAGTATGGGGAAGGGTTTCAGTTTGTGGGGAAGTGTTTTGAGTGTGTGGGGATGGGGTTTCAGTGTTTGGGGAATGGTTTTCAGTGTCTGGGGACGGGGTTTCAGTGTGTGAAGAAGGGGTTTCAGTGTGTGGGGAACTGTTACAGTGTGTGCGGAAGTGGTTTCAGTGTGTGGGGATGTGTTTCAGTATGTGGGGAAGGGTTTGACTGAGTGCGGAAGGGGTATCAGTGTTTGGGGAAGTGGTTTCAGTGTGTGCGGAAGGTGTTTCAGTGTGTGGGGATGTTTTTCAGTGTGTGGGGAAGGCGTTTCAGTGTGTGGGGATGTGTTTCAGTGTGTGGGGAAGGGGTTTCAGTGTGTGGGGAAGAGTTTCACTGTGTGTGGAAGGGGTTTCAGTGTGTGGGGAAGGGGTTTTAGTGTGTGGGGAAGGGGTTTCAGTGTGTGGGGAAGGAGTTTCAGTGTGTGGGGAAGGAGTTTCAGTGTGTGGGGAAGGGGTTTCAGTTTGAGCGTAAGGTGTTTCAGTTTGTGGGGAAGGGGTTTCTATGTGTTGGGAAGGTGTTTCATTGTGTGCGGAAGGTGTTTCAGTGTGTAGGGCAGGGCATTCTGTGTGTGGGGAAGGTGTTTCATTGTGTGGGGAAGGTGTTTCAGTGTATGGGGAAGGTGTTTCAGTGTCTGGAGAAGGTATTTCAGTGTGTGGGGAAGGGATTTCAGTGAGTGGGGAAGGTGTTTCAGTGTGTGTGGGAGGTGTTTCAGTGTGTGGGGAAAGGGTTTCAGTCTGTGGGGAAGGTGTTTCAGTGTGTGGGGATGGGTTTCAGTGTGTGGGGATGGGTTTCAGTGTGTGGGGATTGGTGTCAGTGTGTGCGGAAGGGGTATCAGTATGTGGGGAATGTGTTTCTGTGTGTGGGGTGGTGTTTCAGTGTGTGGGGAAGGGGGTTCAGTGTGTGGGGAAGGGGATTCAGTGTGTGGGGATGGGTTTCAGTGTGTGGGGATGGACTTCTGTGTGTGCGGAAGGTGTTTCTGTGTGTGGGCAAGGTGTTTCAGTGTGTGGGGAAGGTGTTTCAGTGTGTGGGGAAGGGGTTTCAGAGTTTGGGCAATTGTTTCAGTGTGTGGGGAAGGTGTTTAAGTGTGTGGGGAAGGTGTTTCAGTGTGTGGGGAAGGGGTTTCAGAGTTTGGGCAATTGTTTCAGTGTGTGGGGAAGGGTTTTGAGTGTGTGGGGAAGGGGTTTCAGCTTGTGGGGAAGGGGTTTCAGTGTGTGGGGATGTCTTTCTGTGTGGGAGGAAGGGGTTTCAGTGTGTGGGGAAGGGTTTCACTGTGTGCGGAAGTGGTTTCAGTTTGTGGGGAAGGTGTATCAGTGTGTGCGGAAGGGGTTTCAGTGTGTGGGGAAAGGGTTTCAGTGTGTGGGGAAGTTGTTTCAGTGTGTGCGGAAGAGGTTTCAGTGCATGCGATAAGGGTTTCAGTGTGTGGGGAAGGGGTTTCAGTGTGTGGGGAAGGTGTTACAGTGTGTGCGGAAGGGTTTTCAGTGTGTGGGGAAGGGGTTTCAGTGTGTGGGGATGTGCTTCAGTGTGTGCAGAAGGGGTTTGAGTGCGTGGGGAAGGGGTTTCAGTGTGTGGGGAAGGTGTTTCAGTGTGTGGGGAAGGGGTTTCAGTGTGTGGGGATTTGTTTCAGTGTGTGCGGAATGGCTTTCAGTGTGTGCGGATGTGTTTCAGAGTGTGGGGAAGGTGTTTCTGTGTGTGGGGTAGGGTTTCAGTGTGTGCGGAAGGGGTTTCAGTGTGTGGGGAAGGTGTTTCAGTTTGTGCGGAAGGGGTTTCAGTGTTGTGGGGAAGGTGTTTCAGAGTGTGGGGAAGGTGTTTCAGTGTGTGGGGAAGGGGTTTCAGTGTGTGGGGATTTGTTTCAGTGTGTACGGAATGGATTTCAGTGTGTGGGGATGTGTTTCAGTGTGTGGGGAATGTGTTTCTGTGTGTGGGGCAGGGTTTCAGTGTGTGCGGAAGGGGTTTCAGTGTGTGGGGAAGGTGTTTCAGTTTGTGCGGAAGGGGTTTCAGTGTTGTGGGGAAGGTGTTTCAGAGTGTGGTGAAGGTGTTTCATTGTGTGCGGAAGGGGTTTCAGTCAGTGCGGAAGGCGTTTCAGTGTGTGGGGAAGGTGTTTCTGTGTGTGGGGCAGGGTTTCAGTGTGTGCGGAAGGGGTTTCAGTGTGTGGGGAAGGTGTTTCAGTTTGTGCGGAAGGGGTTTCAGTGTTGTGGGGAAGGGGTTTCAGTGTGTGGGGAATGTGTTTCAGTGTGTTTGGAAGGTTTTCAGTGTGTGGGCAATGTGTTTCAGTTTGTGGTGAATGGGTATCAGTGTTTGGGGAACGGTTTCAGTGTGTGGGGAAGATGTTTCAGTGTGTGGAGAAGGTGTTTCAGTGTGTGAGGACGTGTTGCATTGTGTGGCGAAGGGGTTTCAGTGTGTGGGGAAGGTGTTTCTGTGTGTGAGGAAGCTGTTTCTGTGTGTGGGGAAGGGTTTTCAGTGTGTGGGGAAGGTGTTCAGTTTGTGGGGAAGTGTTTCAGTGTGTGCGAAGGTGTTTCAGAGTGTGGGGAAGGGTTGCAGTGTGTGGGGAAGTTGTTTCAGTGTGTGCAGAAGGGGTTTCAGTGTGTGGGGAAGGTGTTTCGGTGTGTGGGGAAGGTGTTTCGGTGTGTGGGGAAGGTGTTTCAGTGTGTGGGGAGGGGGTTTCAGTGTGTGGGGAAGGTGTTTCAGTGTGCGGGGAAGGAGTTTTACTGTGTGGGAAGGGGTTTCAGTGTGTGGGGATGGACTTCTGTGTGTGCGGAAGGTGCTTTGGTGTGTGGGCAACGTGTTACAGTGTGTGGGGAAGGGTTTCAGTGTGTGGGGATGGGTTTCAGTGTGTGGGGAAGGTGTTTCAGTGTGTGGGGAAGGGGTTTCAGAGTTTGGGTAATTGTTTCAGTGTGTGGGGAAGGGGTTTCAGTGAGTGGGGAAGGTGTTTCAGTGAGTGAGGAAGGTGTTTCAGAGTATGGGGAAGGGTTTCAGTGTGTGGGGAAGGGTTTAGAGTGTGTGGGGAAGGGGTTTCAGTGTGTGGGGATGTGTTTCAGTGTGTGAGAAAGGGGTTTCAGTGTGTGGGGAAGGGTTTCACTGTTTGCGGAAGTGGTTTCAGTGTGTGGGGAAGGTGTTTCAGTGTGTGAGGAAGCTGTTTCTGTGTGTGGGGAAGGGTTTTCAGTGTGTGGGGAAGCTGTTTCAGTTTGTGGGGAAGTGTTTCAGTGTGTGCGAAGGTGTTTCAGTGTGTGGGGAAGGGTTGCAGTGTGTGGGGAAGTTGTTTCAGTGTGTGCGGAAGGGGTTTCAGTGTGTGGGAAAGGTGTTTCGGTGTGTGGGGAAGGTGTTTCAGTGTGTGGGGAAGGGGTTTCAGTGTGTGGGGAAGGTGTTTCAGTGTGCGGGTAAGGAGTTTCAATGTGTGGGAAGGGGTTTCAGTGTGTGGGGATGGACTTCTGTGTGTGCGGAAGGTGTTTCAGTGTGTGGGCAACGTGTTTCAGTGTGTGGGGAAGGGTTTCAGTGTGTGGGGGAGGTGTTTAAGTGTGTGGGGAAGGTGTTTCAGTGTGTGGGGAAGGGGTTTCAGAGTTTCTGTAATTGTTTCAGTGTGTGGGGAAGGGGTTTCAGTGAGTGGGGAAGGTGTTTCAGTGTGTGGGGAAGGGGTTTCAGTGAGTGGGAAAGGTGTTTCAGAGTATGGGGAAGGGTTTCAGTGTGTGTGGAAGGGTTTTGAGTGTGTGGGGAAGGGGTTTCAGTGTGTGGGGATGTGTTTCAGTGTGTGAGGAAGGGGTTTCAGTGTGTGGGGAAGGGTTTCACTGTGCGCGGAAATGGTTTCAGTGTGTGGGGAAGGGGTTTCAGTGTGTGGGGAAGGTGTTTCAGTGTGCGGGGAAGGAGTTTCAGTGTGTGGGAAGGGCTTTCAGTGTGTGGGGATGGACTTCTGTGTGTGCGGAAGGTGTTTCAGTGTGTGGGCAACGTGTTTCAGTGTGCGGGGAAGGGTTTCAGTGTGTGGGGAAGGTGTTTATGTGTGTGGGGAAGGTGTTTCAGTGTGTGGGGAAGGGGTTTCAGAGTTTGGGTAATTGTTTCAGTGTGTGGGGAAGGGGTTTCAGTGAGTGGGGAAGGTGTTTCAGTGTGTGGGGAAGGGGTTTCAGTGAGTGGGGAAGGTGTTTCAGAGTATGGGGAAGGGTTTCAGTGTGTGGGGAAGGGCTTTGAGTGTGTGGGGAAGGGGTTTCAGTGTGTGGGGATGTGTTTCAGTGTGTGAGGAAGGGGTTTCAGTGTGTTGGGAAGGGTTTCACTGTGTGCGGAAGTGGTTTCAGTGTGTGGGGAATGGGTTTCAGTGTGTGGGGAAGGTGTTACAGTTTGTGCGGAAGGGTTTTCAGTGTGTGGGGAAGGGGTTCCAGTGTTTGGGGATGTGCTTCAGTTTCTGGAGAAGGGGTTTGAGTGTGTGGGGAAGGGTTTCACTGTGTGCAGAAGGGGTTTCAGTGTGTGGGGAAGGAGTTTCAGTGTGTGGGGAAGGTGTTTCAGTGTATGTGGAAGGGGCTTCAGTGTGTGGGGATCTGTTTCAGTGTGTGCGGAAGGGCTTTCAGTGTGTTTGGATGTGTTTCAGTGTGTGGGGAAGGTGCTTCTGTGTGTGGGGCAGGGTTTCAGTGTATGTGGAAGGGGTTTCAGTGTGTGGGGAAGGTGTTTCAGTAAGTGCGGAAGGGGTTTCAGTGTTGTGGGGAAGGGGTTTCAGTGTGTGGGGAAGGTATTTCAGTGTGTGCGGAAGGGGTTTCCGTCAGTGCAGAAGGCGTTTCAGTGTGTGGGGAAGGGGTTTCTTTGTGTGGGGAAGGGGTTTCTGTGTGTGGGGAATGTGTTTCAGTGTGTTTGGAAGGTTTTCAGTGTGTGGGCAATGTGTTTCAGTGTGTGGTGAATGGATATCAGTGTTTGGGGAACGGTTTCAGTGTGTGGGGAAGGGGTTGCAGTGTGTGGGGAAGGTGTTTCTGTGTGTGAGGAAGTGTTGCATTGTGTGGGGAAGGGGTTTCAGTGTGTGGGGAAGGTGTTTCAGTGTGTGAGGAAGCTGTTTCAGTGTGTGGGGAAGGGTTTTCAGTGTGTGGGGAAGGTGTTTCAGTGAGTGGGGAAGTATTTCAGTGTTTGGGGAAGGTGTTTCAGTGTGTGGGGAAGGGTTGCAGTGTGTGGGGAAGGTGTTTCAGTGTGTGCGGAAGGGGTTTCAGTGTGTGGGGAAGGTGTTTCGGTGTGTGGGGAAGGTGTTTAAGAGTGTGTATGGAAGGGGTTTCAGTGTGTGGGGAAGGTGTTTCCGTGTGCGGGGAAGGTGTTTCTGTGTGTGGGGAAGGTGTTTCTGTGTGTGGGGAAGGTGTTTCAGTGTGTGGGGAAGGGGTTTCAGTGTGTGGGGAAGGTGTTTCAGTGTGCGGGGAAGTTGTTTCAGTGTGTGCGAAAGGGTTTCAGTGTGTGAGGAAGGGTTTCAGTGAGTGGTGAAGGGTTTCAGTGTGTGGGGAAGGTGTTTCCGTGTGTGGGGAAGGGGTTTGAGTGAGTGGGGAAGGATTTCACTGTGTGCGGAAGGGGTTTCAGTGTGTGGGGAAGGTGTTTCAGTGTGTGTGGAAGTGGTTTCAGTATGTGGGGAAGGGGTTTCAGTGTGTGGGGAAGGTCTTTCAGTGTGTGCGGAAGGGGTTTCAGTGCGTGCGGAAGGTGTTTCAGTGTATGGGGAAGGGGTTCCAGTGTGTGGGGAAGAGTTTCATTGTGTGCGGAAGGGGTTTCAGTTTGTGGGGAAGGGGATTCAGTGTGTGGGGAAGGTGTTTCATTGTGTGGGGTAGGTGTTTCATTGTGTGCGGAAGGGTATTCAGTGTGAGGGGAAGGGGTTTCAGTGTGTGGGGAGGGGGTTTCAGTGTGTGGGGAAGGGTTTAACTGTGTGCGGAAGGGGTTTCAGTGTGCGGGGAAGATGTATCAGTGTGTGGGGAAGGAGTTTCAGTATGTGGGGAATGGGTTTCAGTGTGAGGGGAAGGGTTTCAGTATTTGGTGAAGGCTTTCAGTGTGTGGGGAAGGGGTATCAGTGTGTGAGGAAGGGGATTCAGTGTCTGGGGAAGGGTTTCAGTGAGTGGGGAAGGGGTTTCAGTGTGTGGGGAAGGTGTTTCAGTGTGTGGGGAAGGGTTTCAGTGTGTGGGGAAGGTGTTTCAGTGTGTGGGGAAGGGTTTGACTGAGTGCGGAAGGGGTTTCACTATTTGGAGAAGGTGTTTCAGTGTGTGGGGAAGGTGTTTCAGTGTGTGGGGATGTGTTTCAGTGTGTGGGGAAGGCGTTTCAGTGTGTGGGGATGTGTTTCAGTGTGTGGGGAATGGGTTTCAGTGTGTGGGGAAGGTGTTTCAGTGAGTGGGGAAGGTGTTTCAGTGTGTGGGGAAGAGTTTCACTGTGTGTGGAAGGGGTTTCAGTGTGTGGGGTAGGGGTTTCAGTATGTGGGGAAGGGGTTTCAGTGTGAGGGGAAGGGTTTCAGTTTTTGGTGAAGGGTTTCAGTGTGTGGGGAAGGTGTATCAGTGTGTTTGGAAGGGGATTCAGTGTCTGGCGAAGGGTTTCAGTGTGTGGGGAAGGGGTTTCAGTGTGTGGGGAAGGGGTTTCAGTGTGTGGGAAAGTGTTTCAGTGTGTGGGGAAGGATTACAGTGTCTGGGGACGGGGTTTCAGTGTGTGGGGAAGGGGTTTCAGTGTGTGGGGAACTGTTTCAGTGTGTGCGGAAGTGGTTTCAGTGTGTGGGGAAGGGTTTCAGTGTCTGGGGAAGGTGTTTCAGTGTGTGGGGATGTGTTTCAGTGTGTGGGGAAGGGTTTGACTGAGTGCGGAAGGGGTTTCAGTGTTTGGGGAAGGGGTTTCAGTGTGTGGGGAAGGGGATTCAGTGTGTGGGGAAGAGTTTCACTGTGTGTGGAAGGGGTTTCAGTGTGTGGGGAAGGGGTTTCAGTGCGTGGGGAAGGTGTTTCAGTGTGTGTGGAAGGTGTTTCAGTGTGTGGGGAAGGAGTTTCAATGTGTGGGGAAGGGGTTTCAGTGTGTGGGGAAGGTGTTTCAGCGTGTGCGGAAGGGTTTCAGTTTGAGCGGAAGTTGTTTCAGTGAGTGGGGAATGGGTTTCAATGTGTTGGGAAGGTGTTTCACAGTGTGGGGTAGGGGTTTCAGTGTGTGAGGAAGGGGATTCTGTGTGTGGGGAAGGTGTTTCATTGTGTGGGGAAGGTGTTTCATTGTGTGCGGAAGGGTATTCAGTGTGTGGGGAAGGGGTTTCAGTGCGTGGGGAGGGGGTTTCAGTGTGTGGGGAATGGTTTAACTGTGTGCGGAAGGGGTTTCAGTATGTGGGCAAGGTGTTTCGGTGTGTGGGGAAGGGGTTTCAGTTTGTTGGGAAGGGGTTTCAGTGTGTGGGGAAGGGTTTCAGTTGTGGTCATGGGTTTGAGTGTATGAGCAATGTGTTTCAGAGTGTGGGGAAGGGGTTTCAGTGTGTGGGGATGGGTTTCAGTGTGTGGGGAAGGGGTTTCTGTGTGTGGGGAACGGGTTTCAGTGTGTGGGGAAGGGGTTTCAGTGCGTGGGGAAGTGCTTCAGTTTTTGGGCAAGTGTTACAGTGTGTGGGGACGGTGTTTCAGTGAGTGGGGAAGGGGTTTCAGTGTGTGGGGAATGGGTTTCAGTGTGTGGGGAAGGTGTTTCAGTGTGTGTGGAAGGGGTTTCAGTGTGTGGGGAAGGTGTTTCAGTGTGTGGGGAAGGGTTTCAGTGTGTGGGGAAGGGGTATCAGTGTGTGGAGAATGTGTTTCAGTGTCTGGAGAAGGTATTTCAGTGTGTGGGGAAGGGATTTCAGTGTGTGGGGGAGGTGTTTCAGTGTGTGGGGGAGGTGTTTCAGTATGTGGGGAAGGGGCTTCAGTGTGTGGGGATGTGTTTCAGTGTGTGGGGAATGGGTTTCAGTGTGTGGGGAAGGTGTTTCAGTGAGTGGGGAAGGTGTTTCAGTGTGTGGGGAAGAGTTTCACTGTGTGTGGAAGGGGTTTCAGTGTGTGGGGTAGGGGTTTCAGTATGTGGGGAAGGGGTTTCAGTGTGAGGGGAAGGGTTTCAGTTTTTGGTGAAGGGTTTCAGTGTGTGGGGAAGGTGTATCAGTGTGTTTGGAAGGGGATTCAGTGTCTGGCGAAGGGTTTCAGTGTGTGGGGAAGGGGTTTCAGTGTGTGGGGAAGGGGATTCAGTGTGTGGGGAAGAGTTTCACTGTGTGTGGAAGGGGTTTCAGTGTGTGGGGAAGGGGTTTCAGTGCGTGGGGAAGGTGTTTCAGTGTGTGTGGAAGGTGTTTCAGTGTGTGGGGAAGGAGTTTCAATGTGTGGGGAAGGGGTTTCAGTGTGTGGGGAAGGTGTTTCAGCGTGTGCGGAAGGGTTTCAGTTTGAGCGGAAGTTGTTTCAGTGAGTGGGGAATGGGTTTCAATGTGTTGGGAAGGTGTTTCACAGTGTGGGGTAGGGGTTTCAGTGTGTGAGGAAGGGGATTCTGTGTGTGGGGAAGGTGTTTCATTGTGTGGGGAAGGTGTTTCATTGTGTGCGGAAGGGTATTCAGTGTGTGGGGAAGGGGTTTCAGTGCGTGGGGAGGGGGTTTCAGTGTGTGGGGAATGGTTTAACTGTGTGCGGAAGGGGTTTCAGTATGTGGGCAAGGTGTTTCGGTGTGTGGGGAAGGGGTTTCAGTATGTTGGGAAGGGGTTTCAGTGTGTGGGGAAGGGTTTCAGTTGTGGTCATGGGTTTGAGTGTATGAGCAATGTGTTTCAGAGTGTGGGGAAGGGGTTTCAGTGTGTGGGGATGGGTTTCAGTGTGTGGGGAAGGGGTTTCTGTGTGTGGGGAACGGGTTTCAGTGTGTGGGGAAGGGGTTTCAGTGCGTGGGGAAGTGCTTCAGTTTTTGGGCAAGTGTTACAGTGTGTGGGGACGGTGTTTCAGTGAGTGGGGAAGGGGTTTCAGTGTGTGGGGAATGGGTTTCAGTGTGTGGGGAAGGTGTTTCAGTGTGTGTGGAAGGGGTTTCAGTGTGTGGGGAAGGTGTTTCAGTGTGTGGGGAAGGGTTTCAGTGTGTGGGGAAGGGGTATCAGTGTGTGGAGAATGTGTTTCAGTGTCTGGAGAAGGTATTTCAGTGTGTGGGGAAGGGATTTCAGTGTGTGGGGGAGGTGTTTCAGTGTGTGGGGGAGGTGTTTCAGTATGTGGGGAAGGGGCTTCAGTGTGTGGGGATGTGTTTCAGTGTGTGGGGAATGGGTTTCAGTGTGTGGGGAAGGTGTTTCAGTGAGTGGGGAAGGTGTTTCAGTGTGTGGGGAAGAGTTTCACTGTGTGTGGAAGGGGTTTCAGTGTGTGGGGTAGGGGTTTCAGTATGTGGGGAAGGGGTTTCAGTGTGAGGGGAAGGGTTTCAGTTTTTGGTGAAGGGTTTCAGTGTGTGGGGAAGGTGTATCAGTGTGTTTGGAAGGGGATTCAGTGTCTGGCGAAGGGTTTCAGTGTGTGGGGAAGGGGTTTCAGTGTGTGGGGAAGGGGTTTCAGTGTGTGGGAAAGTGTTTCAGTGTGTGGGGAAGGATTACAGTGTCTGGGGAAGGTGTTTCAGTGTGTGGGGATGTGTTTCAGTGTGTGGGGAAGGGTTTGACTGAGTGCGGAAGGGGTTTCAGTGTTTGGGGAAGGGGTTTCAGTGTGTGGGGAAGGGGATTCAGTGTGTGGGGAAGAGTTTCACTGTGTGTGGAAGGGGTTTCAGTGTGTGGGGAAGGGGTTTCAGTGCGTGGGGAAGGTGTTTCAGTGTGTGTGGAAGGTGTTTCAGTGTGTGGGGAAGGAGTTTCAATGTGTGGGGAAGGGGTTTCAGTGTGTGGGGAAGGTGTTTCAGCGTGTGCGGAAGGGTTTCAGTTTGATCGGAAGTTGTTTCAGTGTGTGGGGAAGGGGTTTCAATGTGTTGGAAAGGTGTTTCACAGTGTGGGGTAGGGGTTTCAGTGTGTGAGGAAGGGGATTCTGTGTGTGGGGAACGTGTTTCATTGTGTGGGGAAGGTGTTTCATTGTGTGCGGAAGGGTATTCAGTGTGTGGGGAAGGGGTTTCAGTGCGTGGGGAGGGGGTTTCAGTGTGTGGGGAATGGTTTAACTGTGTGCGGAAGGGGTTTCAGTATGTGGGCAAGGTGTTTCGGTGTGTGGGCAAGGTGTTTCGGTGTGTGGGGAAGAGGTTTCAGTGTGTGGGGAAGGGTTTCAGTTGTGGTCATGGGTTTGAGTGTGTGGGCAATGTGTTTCAGAGTGTGGGGAAGGGGTTTCAGTGTGTGGGGATGGGTTTCAGTGTGTGGGGAAGGGGTTTCTGTGTGTGGGGAACGGGTTTCAGTGTGTGGGGAAGGGGTTTCAGTGCGTGGGGAAGTGCTTCAGTTTTTGGGTAAGTGTTACAGTGTGTGGGGACGGTGTTTCAGTGAGTGGGGAAGGGGTTTCAGTGTGTGGGGAATGGGTTTCAGTGTGTGGGGAAGGTGTTTCAGTGTGTGTGGAAGGGGTTTCAGTGTGTGGGGAAGGTGTTTCAGTGTGTGGGGAAGGGTTTCAGTGTGTGGGGAAGGGGTATCAGTGTGTGGAGAATGTGTTTCAGTGTCTGGAGAAGGTATTTCAGTGTGTGGGGAAGGGATTTCAGTGTGTGGGGGAGGTGTTTCAGTGTGTGGGGGAGGTGTTTCAGTATGTGGGGAAGGGGCTTCAGTGTGTGGGGTAGGTGTTTCAGTGTGTGGGGATGTGTTTCAGTGTGTGGGGATGGGTTTCAGAGTGTGGGGATGGGTATCAGTGTGTGGGGATGTGTGTCAGTGTGTGTGGAAGGGGTTGCACTCAGTGGGGAAGGTGTTTCTGTGTGTGGGGATGTGTTTCAGTGTGTGGGGAAGGGGTTTCAGTGTGTGGGGATGGGTTTCAGTGTGTGGGGATGGGTTTCAGTGTGTGCGGAAGGGGTTTCAGTGTGTGTGAAGGTGCTTCAGTGTGTGGGGAACGGTTTCAGTGTGTGGGGAAGGGGTTTAAGTGTGTGGGGAAGGTGTTTCAGTGTGTGGGGAAGGGGTTTCAGTGAGTGGGGAAGGAGTTTAAGTGTGTGGGGAAGGGTTTCAGTGTGTGGGGAAGGGTTTTTAGTGTGTGGGGATGTGTTTCAGTGTGTGAGGAAGGGGTTTCAGTGTGTGGGTTAGGGTTTTCAGTGTGTGGGGAAGGTGTTTCAGTGTGTGTGGAAGGGGTTTCAGTGTGAGGGGAAGGGTTTCAGTTTTTGGTGAAGGGTTTCAGTGTGTGGGGAAGGTGTATCAGTGTGTTTGGAAGGGGATTCAGTGTCTGGCGAAGGGTTTCAGTGTGTGGGGAAGGGGTTTCAGTGTGTGGGGAAGGGGTTTCAGTGTGTGGGAAAGTGTTTCAGTGTGTGGGGAAGTGGTTTCAGTGTGTGGGGAAGGTGTTTCAGTGTGTGGGGATGTGTTTCAGTGTGTGGGGAAGTGTTTGACTGAGTGCGGAAGGGGTTTCAGTGTTTGGGGAAGGGGTTTCAGTGTGTGGGGAAGGGGATTCAGTGAGTGGGGAAGAGTTTCACTGTGTGTGGAAGGGGTTTCAGTGTGTGGGGAAGGGGTTTCAGTGCGTGGGGAAGGTGTTTCAGTGTGTGTGGAAGGTGTTTCAGTGTGTGGGGAAGGAGTTTCAATGTGTGGGGAAGGGGTTTCAGTGTGTGGGGAAGGTGTTTCAGCGTGTGCGGAAGGGTTTCAGTTTGAGCGGAAGTTGTTTCAGTGTGTGGGGAAGGGGTTTCAATGTGTTGGAAAGGTGTTTCACAGTGTGGGGTAGGGGTTTCAGTGTGTGAGGAAGGGGATTCTGTGTGTGGGGAAGGTGTTTCATTGTGTGGGGAAGGTGTTTCATTGTGTGCGGAAGGGTATTCAGTGTGTGGGGAAGGGGTTTCAGTGCGTGGGGAGGGGGTTTCAGTGTGTGGGGAATGGTTTAACTGTGTGCGGAAGGGGTTTCAGTATGTGGGCAAGGTGTTTCGGTGTGTGGGCAAGGTGTTTCGGTGTGTGGGGAAGGGGTTTCAGTGTGTGGGGAAGGGTTTCAGTTGTGGTCATGGGTTTGAGTGTGTGGGCAATGTGTTTCAGAGTGTGGGGAAGGGGTTTCAGTGTGTGGGGATGGGTTTCAGTGTGTGGGGAAGGGGTTTCTGTGTGTGGGGAACGGGTTTCAGTGTGTGGGGAAGGGGTTTCAGTGCGTGGGGAAGTGCTTCAGTTTTTGGGCAAGTGTTACAGTGTGTGGGGACGGTGTTTCAGTGAGTGGGGAAGGGGTTTCAGTGTGTGGGGAATGGGTTTCAGTGTGTGGGGAAGGTGTTTCAGTGTGTGTGGAAGGGGTTTCAGTGTTTGGGGAAGGTGTTTCAGTGTGTGGGGAAGGGTTTCAGTGTGTGGGGAAGGGGTATCAGTGTGTGGAGAATGTGTTTCAGTGTCTGGAGAAGGTATTTCAGTGTGTGGGGAAGGGATTTCAGTGTGTGGGGGAGGTGTTTCAGTGTGTGGGGGAGGTGTTTCAGTATGTGGGGAAGGGGCTTCAGTGTGTGGGGTAGGTGTTTCAGTGTGTGGGGATGTGTTTCAGTGTGTGGGGATGGGTTTCAGAGTGTGGGGATGGGTATCAGTGTGTGGGGATGGGTGTCAGTGTGTGTGGAAGGGGTTGCACTCAGTGGGGAAGGTGTTTCTGTGTGTGGGGATGTGTTTCAGTGTGTGGGGAAGGGGTTTCAGTGTCTGGGGATGGGTTTCAGTGTGTGGGGATGGGTTTCAGTGTGTGCGGAAGGGGTTTCAGGGTGTGTGAAGGTGCTTCAGTGTGTGGGGAACGGTTTCAGTGTGTGGGGAAGGGGTTTAAGTGTGTGGGGAAGGTGTTTCAGTGTGTGGGGAAGGGGTTTCAGTGAGTGGGGAAGGTGTTTAAGAGTGTGGGGAAGGGTTTCAGTGTGTGGGGAAGTTTTTTAGTGTGTGGGGATGTGTTTCAGTGTGTGAGGAAGGGGTTTCAGTGTGTGGGTTAGGGTTTTCCGTGTGTGGGGAAGGTGTTTCAGTGTGTGTGGAAGGGGTTTCAGTGTGTGGGGAAGGGGTTTCAGTGTGTGGGGAAGGTGTTTCAGTGTGTGGGGATGGAGGTTCAGTGTGTGGGGAAAGGGTTTCAGTGTGTTCGGAAGGTGTTTCAGTGTGTGGGGATGGAGGTTCAGTGTGTGGGGAAGGGGTTTCAGTGTGTTGGGAAGGTGTTTCAGTGTATGGGGACGGTGTTTCAGTGTGTGGGGAAGGGGTTTCAGTGTGTGGGGAAGTGTTTCAGTATTTGCATAAGGGGTTTCAGTGTGTGCGGAAGGGATTCACTGTGTGGGGAATGTGTTTCAGTGTGTGTGGTAGGGGTTTCAGTGTGTGGGGAAGGTGTTTCAGTGTGTGGGGATGGAGGTTCAGTGTGTGGGGAAGGGGTTTCAGTGTGTTGGGAAGGTGTTTCAGTGTGTGGGGAAGGGTTTCAGTGTGTGGGGAAGGGGTATCAGTGTGTGGAGAATCTGTTTTAGTGTCTGCTGAAGGTATTTCAGTGTGTGGGGAAGGGATTTCAGTGTGTGGGGGAGGTGTTTCAGTGCGTGGGGGAGGTGTTTCAGAGTGTGGGGGAGGTGTTTCAGTGTTTGGGGTAGGTGTTTCAGTGTGTGGGGATGTGTTTCAGTGTGTGGGGAAGGGTTTCAGTGTGTGGGGAAGGTGTTTCAGTGTGTGGGGATGGGTTTCAGTGTGTGGGGATGGGTTTCAGTGTGTGGGAATGGGTGTCAGTGTGTGTGGAAGGGGTTTCAATATGTGGGGAAGGTGTTTCTGTGTGTGGGGATGTGTTTCAGTATGTGGGGAAGGGGTTTCAGTGTGTGGGGAAGGGGTTTCAGTGTGCGGGGATGGGTTACAGTGTGTGGGGATGGGTTACAGTGTGTGGGGATGGGTTTCAGTGTGTGCGCAAGGGGTTTCAGTGTGTGGGGAAGGTGCTTCAGTGTGTTGGGTAAGGTTTCAGTGTGTTGGGAAGGGGTTTAAGTGTGTGGGGAAGGTGTTTCAGTGTGTGGGGAAGGGGTTTCAGGGTGTGGGTAAGGGTTTCAGTGTGTGGGGAAAGGGGGTCAGTGAGTGGGGAAGGTGTTTCAGAGTGTGGGGAAGGGTTTCAGTGTGTGGGGAAGGGTTTTCAGTCTGTGGGGATGTGTTTCAGTGTGTGAGGAAGGTGTTTCAGTGTGTGGGGAAGGGATTCCCTGTGTGTGGAAGTGGTTTCAGGGAGTGGGGAAGGGGTTTCAGTGTGTGGGGAAGGTGTTTCAGTGTGTATGGTAGGGGTTTCAGTACGTGGGGAAGGGGTTTCAGTGTGTGGGGAAGGCGTTTCAGTGTGTGCGGAAGAGGTTTCAGTCTGTGCGGTAAGGTTTTCAGTGTGTGGGGAAGGGGTATCTTGTGTGTGGGGAAGGTGTTTCAGTGTGTGCGGAAGGGTTTTCAGTGTGTGGGGAAGGGGTTTCAGTGTGTGGGGATGTGTTTCAGTGTGTGTGGAAGGGGTTTCAGTGTGTGGGGAAGGTGTTTCAGTGTGTGGGGATGGAGGTTCAGTGTGTGGGGAAGGGGTTTCAGTGTGTTGGGAAGGTGTTTCAGTGTGTGGGGAAGGGTTTCAGTGTGTGGGGATGGGGTATCAGTGTGTGGAGAATCTGTTTTAGTGTCTGCTGAAGGTATTTCAGTGTGTGGGGATGGGTTTCAATGTGTGGGGAAGGGGTTTCTGTGTGTGGGGAACGGGTTTCAGTGTGTGGGGAAGGGGTTTCAGTGCGTGGGGAAGTGCTTCAGTTTTTGGGCAAGTGTTACAGTGTGTGGGGACGGTGTTTCAGTGAGTGGGGAAGGGGTTTCAGTGTGTGGGGAATGGGTTTCAGTGTGTGGGGAAGGAGTTTCAGTGTGTGTGGAAGGGGTTTCAGTGTGTGGGGAAGGTGTTTCAGTGTGTGGGGAAGGCTTTCAGTGTGTGGGGAAGGGGTATCAGTGTGTGGAGAATGTGTTTCAGTGTCTGGAGAAGGTATTTCAGTGTGTGGGGAAGGGATTTCAGTGTGTGGGGGAGGTGTTTCAGTGTGTGGGGGAGGTGTTTCAGTATGTGGGGAAGGGGCTTCAGTGTGTGGGGTAGGTGTTTCAGTGTGTGGGGATGTGTTTCAGTGTGTGGGGATGGGTTTCAGAGTGTGGGGATGGGTATCAATGTGTGGGGATGGGTGTCAGTGTGTGTGGAAGGGGTTTCAGTGAGTGGGGAAGGTGTTTCTGTGTGTGGGGATGTGTTTCAGTGTGTGGGGAAGGGGTTTCAGTGTGTGGGGATGGGTTTCAGTGTGTGGGGAGGGGTTTCAGTTGGTGCGGAAGGGGTTTCAGGGTGTGTGAAGGTGCTTCAGTGTGTGGGGAACGGTTTCAGTGTGTGGGGAAGGGGTTTAAGTGTGTGGGGAAGGTGTTTCAGTGTGTGGGGAAGGGGTTTCAGTGAGTGGGGAAGGTGTTTAAGAGTGTGGGGAAGGGTTTCAGTGTGTGGGGAAGGGTTTTTAGTGTGTGGGGATGTGTTTCAGTGTGTGAGGAAGGGGTTTCAGTGTGTGGGTTAGGGTTTTCAGTGTGTGGGGAAGGTGTTTCAGTGTGTGTGGAAGGGGTTTCAGTGTTTGGGGAAGGTGTTTCAGTGTGTTGGGATGGAGGTTCAGTGTGTGGGGAAAGGGTTTCAGTGTGTTCGGAAGGTGTTTCAGTGTGTGGGGATGGAGGTTCAGTGTGTGGGGAAGGGGTTTCAGTGTGTTGGGAAGGTGTTTCAGTGTATGGGGACGGTGTTTCAGTGTGTGGGGAAGGGGTTTCAGTGTGTGGGGAAGGGGTTTCAGTGTGTGGGGATGGGTTACAGTGTGTGGGGATGGGTTACAGTGTGTGGGGATGGGTTTCAGTGTGTGCGCAAGGGGTTTCAGTGTGTGGGGAAGGTGCTTCAGTGTGTTGGAAAGGTTTCAGTATGTTGGGAAGGGGTTTAAGTGTGTGGGGAAGGTGTTTCAGTGTGTGGGGAAGGGGTTTCAGAGTGTGGGTAAGGGTTTCAGTGTGTGGGGAAAGGGGGTCAGTGAGTGGGGAAGCTGTTTCAGAGTGTAGGGAAGGGTTACAGTGTGTGGGGAAGGGTTTTCAGTGTGTGGGGATGTGTTTCAGTGTGTGAGCAAGGTGTTTCAGTGTGTGGGGAAGGGATTCCCTGTGTGTGGAAGTGGTTTCAGGGAGTGGGGAAGGGGTTTCAGTGTGTGGGGAAGGTGTTTCAGTGTGTGCGGTAGGGGTTTCAGTACCTGGGGAAGGGGTTTCAGTGTGTGGGGAAGGCGTTTCAGTGTGTGCGGAAGAGGTTTCAGTCTGTGCGGTAAGGTTTTCAGTGTGTGGGGAAGGGGTATCTTGTGTGTGGGGAAGGTGTTTCAGTATGTGCGGAAGGGTTTTCAGTGTGTGGGGAAGGGGTTTCAGTGTGTGGGGATGTGTTTCAGTGTGTGTGGAAGGGGTTTCAGTGTGTGGGGAAGGTGTTTCAGTGTGTGGGGATGGAGGTTCAGTGTGTGGGGAAGGGGTTTCAGTGTGTTGGGAAGGTGTTTCAGTGTGTGGGGAAGGGTTTCAGTGTGTGGGGAAGGGGTATCAGTGTGTGGAGAATCTGTTTCAGTGTCTGCTGAAGGTATTTCAGTGTGTGGGGAAGGGATTTCAGTGTGTGGGGGAGGTGTTTCAGTGCGTGGGGGAGGTGTTTCAGAGTGTGGGGAAGGGGTTTCAGTGTTTGGGGTAGGTGTTTCAGTGTGTGGGGATGAGTCTCAGTGTGTGGGGATGGGTTTCAGTGTGTGGGGAAGGTGTTTCAGTGTGTGGGGATGGGTTTCAGTGTGTGGGGATGGGTTTCAGTGTGTGGGAATGGGTGTCAGTGTGTGTGGAAGGGGTTTCACTATGTGGGGAATGTGTTTCTGTGTGTGGGGATGTGTTTCAGTATGTGGGGAAGGGGTTTCAGTGTGTGGGGAAGGGGTTTCAGTGTGTGGGGATGGGTTACAGTGTGTGGGGATGGGTTTCAGTGTGTGCGGAAGGGGTTTCAGTGTGTGGGGAAGGTGCTTCAGTGTGTTGGGAAAGGTTTCAGTGTGTGGGGAAGGGGTTTAAGTGTGTGGGGAAGGTGTTTCAGTGTGTGGGGAAGGGGTTTCAGAGTGTGGGTAAGGGTTTCAGTGTGTGGGGAAAGGGTTTCAGTGAGTGGGGAAAGTGTTTCAGAGTGTGGCGAAGTGTTTCAGTGTGTGGGGAAGGGTTTTCAGTGTGTGGGGATGTGTTTCAGTGTGTGAGGAAGGTGTTTCAGTGTGTGGGGAAGGGATTCCCTGTGTGTGGAAGTGGTTTCAGGGAGTGGGGAAGGGGTTTCAGTGTGTGGGGAAGGTGTTTCAGTGTGTGCGCTAGAGGTTTCAGTACGTGGGGAAGGGGTTTCAGTGTGTGGGGAAGGCGTTTCAGTGTGTGCGGAAGAGGTTTCAGTCTGTGCGGTAAGGTTTTCAGTGTGTGGGGAAGGGGTTTCTTGTGTGTGGGGAAGGTGTTTCAGTGTGTGCAGAAGGGTTTTCAGTGTGTGGGGAAGGGGTTTCAGTGTGTGGGGATGTGTTTCAGTGTGTGGGGAAGGGGTTGCAGTGTGTGGGGAAGGGTTTCACTGTGTGCGGAAGGTGTTTCAGTGTGTGGGGAAGGAGTTTCAGTGTGTGGGGAACGTGTTTCAGTGCGTGGGGAATGGGTTTCAGTGTGTGGGGATTTGTTTCAGTGTGTGGGGAAGGGCTTTCAGTGTGTGGGGATGTGTTTCGGTGTGTGGGGAAGGGGTTTCAGAGTGTGGGGAAGGTGTTTCAGTATGTGCTGAAGTGTTTTCAGTGTTGTGGGGAAGGGGTTTCAGTGTCTGGGGAAGATGTTTCAGTGTGTGGGGAAGATGTTTCAGTGTGTGGGGAAGGTGTTTCAGTCACTGCGGAAGGCGTTTCAGTGTGTGGGGAAGGGGTTTCTGTGTGTGAGGAAGGGGTTTCTGTGAGTGGGGAATGTGTTTCAGTGTGTGGCGATTTGTTGCAGTGTGTGGGGATGGCGTTTCAGTGTGTGGGGAAGGTGTTTCAGTGTGTGGGGAAGGGATTTCAGTGTGTGGGGAAGGGTTTCCAGTGTGTGGGGAAGGTGCTACTGTGTGTGGGACGTGTTTCAGTGTGTGCGGAAGGTGTTTCTGTTTGTGGGGAAGGGTTTCAGTGTGGGGGAACAGTGATTCAGTGTGTGCTGAAGGTGTTTCAGTGTGTGGGAAAGGTGTTTTGTTGCGTGGGGAAGGTGTTTCAGTGTGTGGGGAAGGGGTTGCAGTGTGTGGGGAAGGTGTTTCAGTGTGTGGGGAAGTTGTTTCAATGTGTGGGAAGGGGTTTCAGTGTGTGGGGAAGGGTTTCAGTGTGTGGGGAAGGAGCTTCATTGTGTGGGGAAGGGTTTCAGTATGTGGGGAAGGTGTTTCTGTGTGTGCGGAAGGGGTTTCAGTGTGTGGGGAAGGTGTTTCAGTGTGTGGGGAAGGAGTTTCAGTGTGTGGGGTAGGTGTTTCAGTGTTTGGGGAAGCGGTTTCAGTGTGTGGGGAAGCTGTTTCAGTGTGTGGGGAAGGTGTTTCAGTGTTTGGGGAAGGTGTTTCCGTGTGTGGGAAAGGTGTTTCAGTGTGTGGGGATGGTATTTCTGTGTGTTGGGAAGGTGTTTCAGTGTGTGGGGAACGTGTTTCAGTGTGTGGGGAAGGGGTTTCAGTGTGTGGGGAAGGTGTTTTAGTGTGTGGGGATGTGTTTCAGTGTGTCGGGAAGGGTTTCAGTGTGTGGGGAAGGTGTTTCAGTGTGTGGGGATGGTTTTCAGTGTGTGGGGATGGGTTTCATTGTGTGGGGATGGGTTTCATTGTATGCGGAAGGGGTTTCAGTGTTTGGGGAATGTGTTTCAGTGTGTGTGGAAGGGGTTTCAGTGTGTGGGGAAGGTGTTTCAGTGTGTGGGGAAGGGGCTTCAGTTTGTGGGGAAGGGTTTCCAGTCTCTGGGGAAGGAGTTTCAGTGTGTGGGGAAGTGTTTCAGTGTGTGGGGAAGGGGTTTCACGGTTTGGGATAGGAGTTCCAGTGTGTGAGGATGGTATTTCAGTTTATGGGGAAGGTGTTTCAGTATGTGTGGAAGGTGTTTAAGTGTCTGGGGATGGGGTTTCAGTATGTGGGGAAGGTGTTTCAGTGTGTGGGGAAGGGGTTTCAGTGTGTGGGGAAGCTGTTTCAGTGTGTGGGGTAGGTTTCCAGTGTGTGGGGAAGGGGTTTCAGTGTGTGGGAAAGGTGTTTCATTGTGTGGGGATGGTATTTCAGTGTGTGGGCAAGGGGTTTCAGTATGTGGGGAAGGTGTTTCAGTGTGTGGGGATGTGTTGCAGTGTGTGGAGATGTGTTTCAATGTGTGGGGAAGGGTTTCAGTGTGTGGGGAATGTGTTTCAGTGTGTGGGGATGGGTTTCAGTGTGTGGGGATGAGTTGCATTGTGTGCGGAAGGGGTTTTGGTGTGTGGGGAAGGTGTTTCAGTGTGTGGGGAAGAGGTTTCAGTGTGTGGGGAAGGGGTTTCAGTGTGTGGGGATTGTGATTCTGTGTGTTTGGAAGGGTTTCAGTGTGTGGGGAACGTGTTTCAGTGTATGGGGAAGGGGTTTCAGAGTGTGGGTAAGGGTTTCAGTGTGTGGGCAAGTTTTTTCAGTGAGTGGGAAAGGTGTTTCAGAGTGTGGGGAAGGGTTTCAGTGTGTGGGGAAGGGTTTTCAGTGTGCGGGGAAGGGGTTTCAGAGAGTGGGGAAGGGTTTTCAGTGTGTTGGGATGTGTTTCAGTGTGTGGGGAAGGAGTTTCTGTGTGTGGGGTAGGTGT
Source organism: Heterodontus francisci (assembly GCF_036365525.1). NCBI lineage: Eukaryota > Metazoa > Chordata > Chondrichthyes > Heterodontiformes > Heterodontidae > Heterodontus > Heterodontus francisci. The sequence continues at coordinate 157,762,798 of NC_090376.1, forward strand.
TTCAGTGTTTGGGGAAGCGGTTTCAGTGTGTGGGGAAGCTGTTTCAGTGTGTGGGGAATGTGTTTCAGTGTTTGGGGAAGCTGTTTCAGTGTGTGGGGAAGGTGTTTCAGTGTTTGGGGAAGGTGTTTCAGTGTGCGGGGTAGGGTTCCAGTGTCTGGGGAAGGGGTTTCAGTGTGTGTGAAAGGTGTTTCAGTGTGTGGGGATGGTATTTCTGTGTGTTGGGAAGGTGTTTCAGTGTGTGGGGATGTGTTTCAGTGTGTGGGGATGGGGTTTCAGTGTGTGGGGAAGGTGTTTTAGTGTGTGGGGATGAGGTTCAGTGTGTCGGGATGGGTTTCAGTGTGTGGGGAAGGTGTTTCAGTATGTGCGGAAGGGGTTTCAGTGTTGTGGGGAAGGGGTTTCAGTGTGTGGGGAAGGTGTTTTAGTGTGTGGGGATGAATTTCAGTTTGTGGGGATGGGTTTCAGTGTTTGCGGAAGGGGTTTCAGTGTGTGGGGAAGGTGTTTCAGTATGTGCGGAAGGGGTTTCAGTGTTGTGGGGAAGGGGTTTCAGTGTGTAGGGAAGGTGTTTCAGTGTGTGCGGAAGGGGTTTCAGTCAGTGCGGAAGGCGTTTCAGTGTGTGGGGAAGGGGTTTCTGTGTTTGGGGAAGGGGTTTCAGTGAGTGGGGTATGTGTTTCATTGTGTGGCGATGTGTTGCAGTGTGTGGTGATGGCGTTTCAGTGTGTGGGGAAGGTGTTTCAGTGTGTGGGGAAGGGGTTTCAGTGTGTGGGGAAGGGTTTCCAGTGTGTGGGGAAGGTGCTACTGTGTGTGGGACGTGTTTCAGTGTGTGGGGAAGGTGTTTCAGTTTGTGGGGAAGGGTTTCAGTGTGTGGGAACGGTGTTTCAGTGTGTGCTGAAGGGGTTTCAGTGTGTGAGGAAGGTGTTTTGTTGCGTGGGGAAGGTGTTTCAGTGTGTGGGGAAGGGGTTTCAGTGTGTGGGGAAGGTCTTTCAGTGTGTGGGGATGGTGTTTCAATGTGTGGGAAGGGGTTTCAGTGTGTGGGGAAGGTGTTTTAGTATGTGGGGAAGGTGTTTCTGTGTGTGCGGAAAGGGTTTCAGTGTGTGGGGAAGGTGTTTCAGTGTGTGGGGAAGGAGTTTCTGTGTGTGGGGTAGGTGTTTCAGTGTTTGGGGAAGCGGTTTCACTGTGTGGGGAAGCTGCTTCAGTGTGTGGGGAAGGTGTTTCAGTGTTTGGGGAAGGTGTTTCAGTGTGCGGGGTAGGGTTCCAGTGTCTGGTGAAGGGGTTTCAGTGTGTGGGAAAGGTGTTTCAGTGTGTGGGGATGGTATTTCTGTGTGTTGGGAAGGTGTTTCAGTGTGTGCGGAACGTGTTTCAGTGTGTGGGGAAGAGGTTTCAGTGTGTGGGGAAGGTGTTTTAGTGTGTGGGGATGTGTTGCAGTGTGTGGGGATGTGTTTCAGTGTGTCGGGAAGGGTTTCAGTGTGTGGGGAAGGTGTTTCAGTGTGTGGGGATGGTTTTCAGTGTGTGGGGATGGTTTCCATTGTGTGGGGATGGGTTTCATTGCATGCGGAAGGGGTTTCAGTGTGTGGGGAAGGTGTTTCAGTGTGTGTGGAAGGGGTTTCAGTGTGTGGGGAAGGTGTTTCAGTGTGTGGGGAAGGGGCTTCAGTGTGTGGGGAAGGGTTTCCAGTGTCTGGGGAAGGAGTTTCAGTGTGTGGGGAAGTGTTTCAGTGTGTGGGGAAGGGGTTTCAGGGTTTGGGATAGGTGTTCCAGTGTGTGGGGATGGTATTTCAGTGTGTGGGGAAGGTGTTTCAGTATGTGTGGAAGGTGTTTAAGTGTCTGGGGATGGGGTTTCAGTATGTGGGGAAGATGTTTCAGTGTGTGGGGAAGGGGTTTCAGTTTGTGGGGAAGCTGTTTCAGTGTGTGGGGTAGGGTTCCAGTGTGTGGGGAAGTGGTTTCAGTGTGTAGGAAAGGTGTTTCATTGTGTGGCGATGGTATTTCAGTGTGTGGGGAAGTTGTTTCAGTGTGTGGGGAAGGTGTCTTAGTGTGTGGGGACGGGGTTTCAGTATGTGGGGAAGGTGTTTCAGTGTGTGGGGATGTGTTTCATTGTGTGGAGATGTGTTTCAGTGTGTGGGGAAGGGTTTCAGTGTGTGGGGAATGTGTTTCAGTGTGTGGGGATGGGTTTCAGTGTGTGGCGATGGGTTTCAGTGTTTGGGGATGAGTTGCATTGTGTGCGGCAGGGGTTTTGGTGTGTGGGGAAGGTGTTTCAGTGTGTGGGGAAGGGGTTTCAGTGTGTGGGGAAGGGGTTTCAGTGTGTGGGGATTGTGATTCTGTGTGTTTGGAAGTGTTCCAGTGTGTGGGGAACGTGTTTCAGTGAGTGGGGAAGCGGTTTCAGAGTGTGGGTAAGGGTTTCAGTGTGTGGGGAAGGGGTTTCAGTGAGTGGGGAAGGTGTTTCAGACTGTGGGGAAGGGTTTCAGTGTGTGGGGAAGGGTTTTCAGTGTGCGGGGAAGGGGTTTCAGTGTGTGGGGAAGGGTTTTCAGTGTGTGGGGATGTGTTTCAGTATGTGAGGAAGGGGTTTCAGTGTGTGGGGAAGGGATTCACTGTGTGCGGAAGTGGTTTCAGTGCGTGGGGAAGGTGTTTCAGTGTGTGCGGTGGGGGTTTCAGTATGTGGGGACGGGGTTTCAGTGTGTGGGGAAGGCGTTTCAGTGTGTGGGGAAGGCGTTTCAGTGTGTGCAGAAGAGGTTTCAGTGTGTGCGGTAAGGGTTTCAGTGTGTGGGGAAGGGGTTTCAGTGTGTGGGGAAGTGTTTCAGTGTGTGCGGAAGGGTTTTCAGTGTGTGGGGCAGGGGTTTCAGTGTGTGGGGATGTGTTTCAGTGTGTGGGGAAGGGCTTTCAGTGTGTTGGGAAGGGTTTCACTGTGTGCGGAAGGTGTTTCAGTGTGTGGGGAAGGAGTTTCAGTGTGTGGGGAAGGTGTTTCAGTGTGTGGGGAAGGAGTTTCAGTGTGTGTAGGTTTGTTTCAGTGTGTGGGGAAGTGCTTTCAGTGTGTGGGGATGTGTTTCAGTGTGTGGGGAAGGTGTTTCTGTGTGTGGGGATGGGTTTCAGTGTTTGCGGAAGGGGTTTCAGTGGGTGGGGAAGGTGTTTCAGTATGTGCGGAAGGGGTTTCAGTATTGTGGGGAAGGGGTTTCAGTGTGTGGGGAAGGTGTTTCAGTGTGTGCGGAAGGGGTTTCAGTCAGTGCGGAAGGCGTTTCAGTGTGTGGGGAAGGGGTTTCTGTGTGTGGGGAAGGGGTTTCAGTGAGTGGGGAATGTGTTTCATTGTGTGGCGATGTGTTGCAGTGTGTGGTGATGGCGTTTCAGTGTGTGGGGTAGGTGTTTCAGTGTGTGGGGAAGGGGTTTCAGTGTGTGGGGAAGGGTTTCCAGTGTGTGGGGAAGGTGCTCCTGTGTGTGGGACGTGTTTCAGTATGTGGGGAAGGTGTTTCAGTTTGTGGGGAATGGTTTCAGTGTGTGGGAAATGTGTTTCAGTATGTGTGGAAGGTGTTAAAGTGTCTGGGGATGGGGTTTCAGTATGTGCTGATGGGGTTTCAGTGTGTGGGGTAGGTTCTTTGTTGCGTGGGGAAGGTGTTTCAGTGTGTGGGGAAGGGTTTTCAGTGTGTGGGGAAGTTCTTTCAGTGTGTGGGGAAGGCGTTTCAATGTGTGGGAAAGGGTTTCAGTGTGTGGGGAAGGGTTCCAGTGTGTGGGGAAGGTGTTTCAGTGTGCGGGGAAGGGTTTCAGTGTGTGGGGATGGTATTTCAGTGTGTGGGGAAGGTGTTTCAGTATGTGTGGAAGGTGTTAAAGTGTCTGGGGATGGGGTTTCAGTATGTGCTGAAGGGGTTTCAGTGTGTGGGGTAGGTGCTTTGTTGCGTGGGGAAGGTGTTTCAGTGTGTGGGGAAGGGGTTTCAGTGTGTGGGGAAGTTCTTTCAGTGTGTGGGGAAGGTGTTTCAATGTGTGGGAAAGGGTTTCAGTGTGTGGGGAAGGGTTTCAGTGTGTGGGGAAAGTGTTTCAGTGTGCGGGGAAGGGTTTCAGTGTGTGGTGAAGGTGTTTCTGTGTGTGCGGAAGGGGTTTCAGTGTGTGGGGAAGGTATTTCAGTGTGTGGGGAAGGAGTTTCAGTGTGTGGGGTAGGTGTCTCAGTGTTTGGGGAAGCGGTTGCAGTGTGTGGAGAATCTGTTTCAGTGTGTGGGGAAGGTGTTTTAGTGTTTGGGGAAGGTGTTTCAGTGTGTGGGGTAGGGTTCCAGTGTGTGGGGAAGGGGTTTCAGTGTGTGGGAAAGGTGTTTCAGTGTGTGGGGATGGTATTTCTGTGTGTTGGGAAGGTGTTTCAGTGTGTGGGGCACGTGTTTCAGTGTGTGGGGAACGTGTTTCAGTGTGTGGGGATGTGTTTCAGTGTGTCGGGAAGGGTTTCAGTGTGTGAGGAAGGTGTTTCAGTGTGTGGGGATGGTTTTCAGTGTGTGGGGATGGGTTTCATTGTGTGGGGATGGGTTTCATTGTATGCGGAAGGTGTTTCAGTGTGTGGGGAAGGTGTTTCAGTGTGTGTGGAAGGGGTTTCAGTGTGTGGGGAAGGTGTTTCAGTGTGTGGGGAAGGGGTTTCAGTGTGTGGGGAAGGGTTTCCAGTGTCTGGGGAAGGAGTTTCAGTGTGTGGGGAAGTGTTTCAGTGTGTGGGGAAGTGGTTTCAGGGATTGGGATAGGTGTTCCAGTGTGTGGGGATGGTATTTCAGTGTGTGGGGAAGGTGTTTCAGTATGTGTGGAAGGTGTTAAAGTGTCTGGGGATGGGGTTTCAGTATGTGGGGAAGGGGTTTCAGTGTGTGGGAAAGGTGTTTCATTGTGTGGGGATGGTATTTCAGTGTGTGGGGAAGTTGTTTCAGTGTGTGGGGAAGGTGCCTTAGTGTGTGGGGAAGGGGTTTCAGTATGTGGGGAAGGTGTTTCAGTGTGTGGGGATGGGTTTCAGTGTGAGGCGATGGGTTTCAGTGTGTGGGGATGAGTTGCATTGTGTGCGGAAGGGGTTTTGGTGTGTGGGGAAGGTGTTTCAGTGAATGGGGAAGGGTTTTCAGTGTGTGGGGAAGGTGTTTCAGTGTGTGGGGATTTTGATTCTGTGTGTTTGGAAGGGTTTCAGTGTGTGGGGAATGTGTTTCAGTGTGTGGTGAATGTGTTTCAGTGTTTGGGGAAGGGTTTCAGTGTGTGGGGAAGGGGTTTCAGAGTGTGGGGAAGGTGTTTCAGTGTGTGGGGATGTGTTGCAGTTTGTGCGGAAGGAGTTTCAGTGTGTGGGGAAGTGTTTCAGTGTGTGGGGAAGGTGTTTCAGTGTGTGGGGAAGGGTTGCAGTGTGTGGGGAAGGTGTTTCAGTGTCTGGGGAAGTTGCTTCAGTGTGTGGGGAAGGGGCTTCAGTCTGTGGGGAAGTTGTTTCAGTGTGTGGGGAAGGTGTTTCAGTGTGTGGGGAAGGGGTTTCAGTGTGTGCGGAAGGGGTTTCAGTGTGTGGGGAAGGTGTTTCAGTGTGTGGGGAAGGTGTTTCAGTGTGTGGGGTAGGTGTTTCAGTCTGTGGGGAAGGGGTTTCAGTGTGTGGGGATGTGTTTCAGTGTGTGCGGAAGGGGTTTCAGTGTGTGGGGAAGGGTTTCACTGTGTGCGGAAGGGGTTTCAGTGTGTGGGGAAGGAGTTTCAGTGTGTGGGGAAGGTGTTTCAGTGTGTGGGGAAGGGGTTTCAGTGTGTGGGGAAGGGTTTCCAGTGTGTGGGGAAGGTGCTACTGTGTGTGGGACGTGTTTCAGTATGTGGGGAAGGTGTTTCAGTTTGTGGGGAATGGTTTCAGTGTGTGGGAAATGTGTTTCAGTATGTGTGGAAGGTGTTAAAGTGTCTGGGGATGGGGGTTCAGTATGTGCTGAAGGGGTTTCAGTGTGTGGGGTCGGTGCTTTGTTGCGTGGGGAAGGTGTTTCAGTGTGTGGGGAAGGGGTTTCAGTGTGTGGGGAAGTTCCTTCAGTGTGTGGGGAAGGCGTTTCAATGTGTGGGAAAGGGTTTCAGTGTGTGGGGAAGGGTTTCCAGTGTCTGGGGAAGGAGTTTCAGTGTGTGGGGAAGTGTTTCAGTGTGTGGGGAAGTGGTTTCAGGGATTGGGATAGGTGTTCCAGTGTGTGGGGATGGTATTTCAGTGTGTGGGGAAGGTGTTTCAGTATGTGTGGAAGGTGTTAAAGTGTCTGGGGATGGGGTTTCAGTATGTGGGGAAGGGGTTTCAGTGTGTGGGAATGGTGTTTCATTGTGTGGGGATGGTATTTCAGTGTGTGGGGAAGTTGTTTCAGTGTGTGGGGAAGGTGCCTTAGTGTGTGGGGAAGGGGTTTCAGTATGTGGGGAAGGTGTTTCAGTGTGTGGGGATGTGTTTCAGTGTGTGGAGATGTGTTGCAGTGTGTGGGGAAGGGTTTCAATGTGTGGGGAATGTGTTTCAGAGTGTGGGGATGGGTTTCAGTGTGAGGCGATGGGTTTCAGTGTGTGAGGAAGGTGTTTCAGTGTGTGGGGATGGTTTTCAGTGTGTGGGGATGGGTTTCATTGTGTGGGGATGAGTTTCATTGTATGCGGAAGGTGTTTCAGTGTGTGGGGAAGGTGTTTCAGTGTGTGTGGAAGGGGTTTCAGTGTGTGGGGAAGGGGTTTCAGTGTGTGGGGAAGGGGTTTCAGTGTGTGGGGAAGGGTTTCCAGTGTCTGGGGAAGGAGTTTCAGTGTGTGGGGAAGTGTTTCAGTGTGTGGGGAAGTGGTTTCAGGGTTTGGGATAGGTGTTCCAGTGTGTGGGGATGGTATTTCAGTGTGTGGGCAAGGTGTTTCAGTATGTGTGGAAGGTGTTAAAGTGTCTGGGGATGGGGTTTCAGTATGTGGGGAAGGGGTTTCAGTGTGTGGGAAAGGTGTTTGATTGCGTGGGGATGGTATTTCAGTGTGTGGGGAAGTTGTTTCAGTGTGTGGGGAAGGTGCCTTAGTGTGTGGGGAAGGGATTTCAGTATGTGCGGAAGGTGTTTCAGTGTGTGGGGATGTGTTTCAGTGTGTGGAGATGTGTTGCAGTGTGTGGGGAAGGGTTTCAATGTGTGGGGAATGTGTTTCAGAGTGTGGGGATGGGTTTCAGTGTGAGGCGATGGGTTTCAGTGTGTGGGGATGAGTTGCATTGTGTGCGGAAGGGGTTTTGGTGTGTGGGGAAGGTGTTTCAGTGAATGGGGAAGGGTTTTCAGTGTGTGGGGAAGGTGTTTCAGTGTGTGGGGATTTTGATTCTGTGTGTTTGGAAGGGTTTCAGTGTGTGGGGAATGTGTTTCAGTGTGTGGTGAATGTGTTTCAGTGTTTGGGGAAGGGTTTCAGTGTGTGGGGAAGGGGTTTCAGAGTGTGGGGAAGGGGTTTCAGTGTGTGGGGATGTGTTGCAGTTTGTGCGGAAGGAGTTTCAGTGTGTGGGGAAGTGTTTCAGTGTGTGGGGAAGGTGTTTCAGTGTGTGGGGAAGGGTTTCAGTGTGTGGGGAAAGTGTTTCAGTGTGCGGGGAAGGGTTTCAGTGTGTGGTGAAGGTGTTTCTGTGTGTGCGGAAGGGGTTTCAGTGTGTGGGGAAGGTATTTCAGTGTGTGGGGAAGGAGTTTCAGTGTGTGGGGTAGGTGTCTCAGTGTTTGGGGAAGCGGTTGCAGTGTGTGGAGAATCTGTTTCAGTGTGTGGGGAAGGTGTTTTAGTGTTTGGGGAAGGTGTTTCAGTGTGTGGGGTAGCGTTCCAGTGTGTGGGGAAGGGGTTTCAGTGTGTGGGAAAGGTGTTTCAGTGTGTGGGGATGGTATTTCTGTGTGTTGGGAAGGTGTTTCAGTGTGTGGGGAACGTGTTTCAGTGTGTGGGGATGTGTTTCAGTGTGTGGGCATGTGTTTCAGTGTGTCGGGAAGGGTTTCAGTGTGTGAGGAAGGTGTTTCAGTGTGTGGGGATGGTTTTCAGTGTGTGGGGATGGGTTTCATTGTGTGGGGATGGGTTTCATTGTATGCGGAAGGTGTTTCAGTGTGTGGGGAAGGTGTTTCAGTGTGTGTGGAAGGGGTTTCAGTGTGTGGGGAAGGTGTTTCAGTGTGTGGGGAAGGGGTTTCAGTGTGTGGGGAAGGGGTTTCAGTGTGTGGGGAAGGGTTTCCAGTGTCTGGGGAAGGAGTTTCAGTGTGTGGGGAAGTGTTTCAGTGTGTGGGGAAGTGGTTTCAGGGATTGGGATAGGTGTTCCAGTGTGTGGGGATGGTATTTCAGTGTGTGGGGAAGGTGTTTCAGTATGTGTGGAAGGTGTTAAAGTGTCTGGGGATGGGGTTTCAGTATGTGGGGAAGGGGTTTCAGTGTGTGGGAAAGGTGTTTCATTGTGTGGGGATGGTATTTCAGTGTGTGGGGAAGTTGTTTCAGTGTGTGGGGAAGGTGCCTTAGTGTGTGGGGAAGGGGTTTCAGTATGTGGGGAAGGTGTTTCAGTGTGTGGGGATGTGTTTCAGTGTGTGGAGATGTGTTGCAGTGTGTGGGGAAGGGATTCAATGTGTGGGGAATGTGTTTCAGAGTGTGGGGATGGGTTTCAGTGTGAGGCGATGGGTTTCAGTGTGTGGGGATGAGTTGCATTGTGTGCGGAAGGGGTTTTGGTGTGTGGGGAAGGTGTTTCAGTGAATGGGGAAGGGTTTTCAGTGTGTGGGGAAGGTGTTTCAGTGTGTGGGGATTTTGATTCTGTGTGTTTGGAAGGGTTTCAGTGTGTGGGGAATGTGTTTCAGTGTGTGGTGAATGTGTTTCAGTGTTTGGGGAAGGGTTTCAGTGTGTGGGGAAGGGGTTTCAGAGTGTGGGGAAGGTGTTTCAGTGTGTGGGGATGTGTTGCAGTTTGTGCGGAAGGAGTTTCAGTGTGTGGGGAAGTGTTTCAGTGTGTGGGGAAGGTGTTTCAGTGTGTGGGGAAGGGTTGCAGTGTGTAGGGAAGGTGTTTCAGTGTCTGGGGAAGTTGCTTCAGTGTGTGGGGAAGGGGCTTCAGTCTGTGGGGAAGTTGTTTCAGTGTGTGGGGAAGGTGTTTCAGTGTGTGGGGAAGGGGTTTCAGTGTGTGCGGAAGGGGTTTCAGTGTGTGGGGAAGGTGTTTCAGTGTGTGGGGAAGGTGTTTCAGTGTGTGGGGTAGGTGTTTCAGTCTGTGGGGAAGGGGTTTCAGTGTGTGGGGATGTGTTTCAGTGTGTGCGGAAGGGGTTTCAGTGTGTGGGGAAGGGTTTCACTGTGTGCGGAAGGGGTTTCAGTGTGTGGGGAAGGAGTTTCAGTGTGTGGGGAAGGTGTTTCAGTGTGTGGAGAAGGGGTTTCAGTGTGTGGGGAAGGGTTTCCAGTGTGTGGGGAAGGTGCTACTGTGTGTGGGACGTGTTTCAGTATGTGGGGAAGGTGTTTCAGTTTGTGCGGAATGGTTTCAGTGTGTGGGAAATGTGTTTCAGTATGTGTGGAAGGTGTTAAAGTGTCTGGGGATGGGGGTTCAGTATGTGCTGAAGGGGTTTCAGTGTGTGGGGTCGGTGCTTTGTTGCGTGGGGAAGGTGTTTCAGTGTGTGGGGAAGGGGTTTCAGTGTGTGGGGAAGTTCCTTCAGTGTGTGGGGAAGGCGTTTCAATGTGTGGGAAAGGGTTTCAGTGTGTGGGGAAGGGTTTCCAGTGTCTGGGGAAGGAGTTTCAGTGTGTGGGGAAGTGTTTCAGTGTGTGGGGAAGTGGTTTCAGGGATTGGGATAGGTGTTCCAGTGTGTGGGGATGGTATTTCAGTGTGTGGGGAAGGTGTTTCAGTATGTGTGGAAGGTGTTAAAGTGTCTGGGGATGGGTTTTCAGTATGTGGGGAAGGGGTTTCAGTGTGTGGGAAAGGTGTTTCATTGTGTGGGGATGGTATTTCAGTGTGTGGGGAAGTTGTTTCAGTGTGTGGGGAAGGTGCCTTAGTGTGTGGGGAAGGGGTTTCAGTATGTGGGGAAGGTGTTTCAGTGTGTGGGGATGTGTTTCAGTGTGTGGAGATGTGTTGCAGTGTGTGGGGAAGGGTTTCAATGTGTGGGGAATGTGTTTCAGAGTGTGGGGATGGGTTTCAGTGTGAGGCGATGGGTTTCAGTGTGTGGGGATGAGTTGCATTGTGTGCGGAAGGGGTTTTGGTGTGTGGGGAAGGTGTTTCAGTGAATGGGGAAGGGTTTTCAGTGTGTGGGGAAGGTGTTTCAGTGTGTGGGGATTTTGATTCTGTGTGTTTGGAAGTGTTTCAGTGTGTGGGGAATGTGTTTCAGTGTGTGGTGAATGTGTTTCAGTGTTTGGGGAAGGGTTTCAGTGTGTGGGGAAGGGGTTTCAGAGTGTGGGGAAGGTGTTTCAGTGTGTGGGGATGTGTTGCAGTGTGTGCGGAAGGAGTTTCAGTGTGTGGGGAAGTGTTTCAGTGTGTGGGGAAGGTGTTTCAGTGTGTGGGGAAGGGTTGCAGTGTGTGGGGAAGGTGTTTCAGTGTCTGGGGAAGTTGCTTCAGTGTGTGGGGAAGGGGCTTCAGTCTGTGGGGAAGTTGTTTCAGTGTGTGGGGAAGGTGTTTCAGTGTGTGGGGAAGGGGTTTCAGTGTGTGGGGAAGGTGTTTCAGTGTGTGGGGAAGGTGTTTCAGTGTGTGGGGTAGGTGTTTCAGTCTGTGGGGAAGGGGTTTCAGTGTGTGGGGATGTGTTTCAGTGTGTGCGGAAGGGGTTTCAGTGTGTGGGGAAGGGTTTCACTGTGTGCGGAAGGGGTTTCAGTGTGTGGGGAAGGAGTTTCAGTGTGTGGGGAAGGTGTTTCAGTGTGTGGGGAAGGGGTTTCAGTGTGTGGGGTAGGGTTTCCAGTGCGTGGGGAAGGTGCTACTGTGTGTGGGACGTGTTTCAGTATGTGGGGAAGGTGTTTCAGTTTGTGGGGAATGGTTTCAGTGTGTGGGAAATGTGTTTCAGTATGTGTGGAAGGTGTTAAAGTGTCTGGGGATGGGGGTTCAGTATGTGCTGAAGGGGTTTCAGTGTGTGGGGTCGGTGCTTTGTTGCGTGGGGAAGGTGTTTCAGTGTGTGGGGAAGGGGTTTCAGTGTGTGGGGAAGTTCCTTCAGTGTGTGGGGAAGGCGTTTCAATGTGTGGGAAAGGGTTTCAGTGTGTGGAGAAGGGTTTCAGTGTGTGGGGAAGGTGTTTCAGTGTGCGGGGAAGGGTTTCAGTGTGTGGGGATGGTATTTCAGTGTGTGGGGAAGGTGTTTCAGTATGTGTGGAAGGTGTTAAAGTGTCTGGGGATGGGGTTTCAGTATGTGCTGAAGGGGTTTCAGTGTGTGGGGTAGGTGCTTTGTTGCGTGGGGAAGGGGTTTCAGTGTGTGGGGAAGGGGTTTCAGTGTGTGGGGAAGTTCTTTCAGTGTGTGGGGAAGGTGTTTCAATGTGTGGGAAAGGGTTTCAGTGTGTGGGGAAGGGTTTCAGTGTGTGGGGAAGGTGTTTCAGTGTGCGGGGAAGGGTTTCAGTGTGTGGTGAAGGTGTTTCTGTGTGTGCGGAAGGGGTTTCAGTGTGTCGGGAAGGTATTTCAGTGTGTGGGGAAGGAGTTTCAGTGTGTGGGGTAGGTGTCTCAGTGTTTGGGGAAGCGGTTGCAGTGTGTGGGGAATCTGTTTCAGTGTGTGGGGAAGGTGTTTTAGTGTTTGGGGAAGGTGTTTCAGTGTGTGGGGTAGGGTTCCAGTGTGTGGGGAAGGGGTTTCAGTGTGTGGGAAAGGTGTTTCAGTGTGTGGGGATGGTATTTCTGTGTGTGGGGATGTGTTTCAGTGTGTGGGGATGTGTTTCAGTGTGTCGGGAAGGGTTTCAGTGTGTGAGGAAGGTGTTTCAGTGTGTGGGGATGGTTTTCAGTGTGTGGGGATGGGTTTCATTGTGTGGGGATGGGTTTCATTGTATGCGGAAGGTGTTTCAGTGTGTGGGGAAGGTGTTTCAGTGTGTGTGGAAGGGGTTTCAGTGTGTGGGGAAGGTGTTTCAGTGTGTGGGGAAGGGGTTTCAGTGTGTGGGGAAGGGTTTCCAGTGTCTGGGGAAGGAGTTTCAGTGTGTGGGAAAGTGTTTCAGTGTGTGGGGAAGTGGTTTCAGGGTTTGGGATAGGTGTTCCAGTGTGTGGGGATGGTATTTCAGTGTGTGGGCAAGGTGTTTCAGTATGTGTAGAAGGTGTTAAAGTGTCTGGGGATGGGGTTTCAGTATGTGGGGAAGGGGTTTCAGTGTGTGGGAAAGGTGTTTGATTGCGTGGGGATGGTATTTCAGTGTGTGGGGAAGTTGTTTCAGTGTGTGGGGAAGGTGCCTTAGTGTGTGGGGAAGGGGTTTCAGTATGTGCGGAAGGTGTTTCAGTGTGTGGGGATGTGTTTCAGTGTGTGGAGATGTGTTGCAGTGTGTGGGGAAGGGTTTCAATGTGTGGGGAATGTGTTTCAGAGTGTGGGGATGGGTTTCAGTGTGAGGCGATGGGTTTCAGTGTGTGGGGATGAGTTGCATTGTGTGCGGAAGGGGTTTTGGTGTGTGGGGAAGGTGTTTCAGTGAATGGGGAAGGGTTTTCAGTGTGTGGGGAAGGTGTTTCAGTGTGTGGGGATTTTGATTCTGTGTGTTTGGAAGGGTTTCAGTGTGTGGGGAATGTGTTTCAGTGTGTGGTGAATGTGTTTCAGTGTTTGGGGAAGGGTTTCAGTGTGTGGGGAAGGGGTTTCAGAGTGTGGGGAAGGGGTTTCAGTGTGTGGGGATGTGTTGCAGTTTGTGCGGAAGGAGTTTCAGTGTGTGGGGAAGTGTTTCAGTGTGTGGGGAAGGTGTTTCAGTGTGTGGGGAAGGGTTTCAGTGTGTGGGGAAGGTGTTTCAGTGTCTGGGGAAGTTGCTTCAGTGTGTGGGGAAGGGGTTTCAGTCTGTGGGGAAGTTGTTTCAGTGTGTGGGGAAGGTGTTTCAGTGTGTGGGGAATGGGTTTCAGTGTGTGCGGAAGGGGTTTCAGTGTGTGGGGAAGGTGTTTCAGTGTGTGGGGAAGGTGTTTCAGTGTGTGGGGTAGGTGTTTCAGTCTGTGGGGAAGGGATTTCAGTGTGTGGGGATGTGTTTCAGAGTGTGCGGAAGGGGTTTCAGTGTGTGGGGAAGGGTTTCACTGTGTGCGGAAGGGGTTTCAGTGTGTGGGGAAGGAGTTTCAGTGTGTGCCGAAGGTGTTTCAGTGTGTGTGGGGAAGGGGTTTCAGTGTGTGGGGATTTGTTTCATTGTGTAGGGAAGGGGTTTAAGTGTGTGGGGATGTGTCTCAGTGTGCGCGGAAGGTGTTTCAGTGTGTGGGGAAGGTTTCCACTGTGTGCGGAAGGGGTTTCAGTGTGTGGGGAAGGGGTATCAGTGTGTGGGGAAGGTGTTTCAGTCTGTGCGGAAGGGGCTTCAGTGTGTGGGGAAGGGGTTTCAGTGTGTGGGGAAGGTGTTTCAGTGTGTGCAGAAGGTATTTCAGTGTATGGGGAAGGGTTTTCAGTGTGTGGGGAATGTGTTTCAGTGTGTTTGGAAGGGTTTCAGTGTGTTGGGAATGTGTTTCAGTGTGTGGCGAATGAGTATCAGTGTTTTGGGAACGTTTACAGTGTGTGGGGAAGGTGTTTCAGCGTGTGGGGAATGTGTTGCAGTGTGTGGCGATGTGTTGCAGTGTGTGGGGATGGCGTTTCAGTGTGTGGGGAAGGTGTTTCAGTATGTGAAGAAGGGGTTTCAGTGTGTGGGGTAGGGTTTCAGTGTGTGGGGAAGATGTTTCAGCGTGTGCGGAAGAGGTTTCAGTGTGTGGGGAAGGTGTTCTGTTGCGTGGGGAAGGTGTTTCAGTGTGTGGGGAAGGGGTTTCAGTGTGTGGGGAAGGTGTTTCAATGTGTGGGGTAGGGTTTTCAGTGTGGGGAAGTGGTTTCTGTGTGTGGGGATTGTGATTCTGTGTGTTAGGAAGGGTTTCAGTGTGTGGCGAATGTGTTTCAGTGTGTGGTGAATGTGTTTCAGTGTTTGGGGAAGGGTTTCAGTGTGTGGGGTAGGGGTTTCACTGTGTGGGGAAGGGGTTTCACTGTGTGGGGAAGGTGTTTCAGTTTGTGGGAATGCGTTGCAGTTTGTGGGGAAGGAGTTTCAGTGTGTGGGGAAGTGTTTCAGTGTGTGGGGAAGGTGTTTCAGTGTGTGGGGAAGGGGTTTCAGTGTGTGAGGAAGGTGTTTCAGTGTGTGGGGAAGGTGTTTCAGTGTGTGCAGAAGGTATTTCAGTGTGTGGGGAAGGGTTTTCAGTGTGTGGGGAAGGGTTTTCAGTGTGTGGGGAATGTGTTTCAGTGTGTTTGGAAGGGTTTCAGAGAGTTGGGAATGTGTTTCAGTGTGTGGTGAATGAGTATCAGTGTTTTGGGAACGTTTCCAGTGTGTGGGGAAGGGGTTTCAGCGTGTGGGGAATGTGTTGCAGTGTGTGGGGATAGCGTTTCAGTGTGTGGGGAAGGTGTTTCAGTGCTTGGGGAAGGGGTTTCAGTGTGTGGGGTATGCTTTCCAGTGTGTGGGGAAGGTGCTACTGTGTGTGGGAGGTGTTTCAGTGTGTGGGAAAGGTGTTTCAGCGTGTGCGGAAGGGGTTTCAGTGTGTGGGGAAGGTGTTTTGTTGCGTGGGGAATGTGTTTCAGTGTGTGGGGAAGGTGTTTCAGTGTGTGGGGAAGGGGTTTCAGTCTGTGGGGAAGGGGTTTCAGTGTGTGGGGATTTTGATTCTGTGTGTTAGGAAGGGTTTCAGTGTGTGGCGAATGTGTTTCAGTGTGTGGTGAATGAGTTTCAGTGTTTGGGGAAGGGTTTCAGTGTGTGGGGAAGGGGTTTCACTGTGTGGGGAAGGTGTTTTAGTTTTGGGGAATGTGTTGCTGTTTGTGGGGAAGGAGTTTCTGTGTGTGGGGAAGTGTTTCAGTGTGTGGGGAAGGTGTTTCAGTGTGTGGGGAAGGGTTTCAGTGTGTGAAGAAGGTGTTTCAGTGTGTGCGGAAGGGGTTTCAGTGTGTGGGGAAGGTCTTTCAGTGTATGGGGAAGGTGTTTCAGTGTGTGGGGAAGGTGTTTCAGTGTGTGGGGAAGGTGATTCAGTGTATGGGGAAGGTGTTTCAGTGTGTGGGGAAGGTGTTTCAGTGTGTGGGGAAGGGGTTTCAGTGTGTGGGGATGTGTTTCAGTGTGTGTGGAAGGGGTTTCAGTGTGTGGGGAAGGGTTTCACTGTGTGCGGAAGGGGTTTCAGTGTGTGGGGAAGGAGTTTCAGTGTGTGGGGAAGGTGTTTCAGTGTGTGTGGGGAAGGGGTTTCAGTGTGTGGGGATTTGTTTCATTGTGTAGGGAAGGGGTCTAAGTGTGTGGGGATATGTCTCAGTGTGTGGGGTATGTATTTCAGTGTGTGGGGAAGGTTTTCACTGTGTGTGGAAGGGGTTTCTGTGTGTGGGGATGGAGTTTCAGTGTATGGGGAAGGTGTTTCAGGATGAGCGGAAGTGGCTTCAGTGTGTGGGGAAGGGGTTTCAGTGTGTGGGGATGGTGTTTCAGTGTGTGCAGAAGGGATTTCAGTGTGTGGGGAAGGGGTTTCAGTGTGTGGGGAATGTGTTTCAAGTGTGTTTGGAAGGGTTTCAGTGTGTGGGGAATGTGTTTCAGTGTGTGGTGAATGAGTATCAGTGTTTTGGGAAGGTTTACAGTGTGTGGGGAAGTTGTTTCAGCGTGTGGGGAATGTGTTGCAGTGTGTGGCGATGTGTTGCAGTGTGTGGGGATGGAGTTTCAGTGTGTGGGGAAGGTGTTTTAGTGTGTGGGGATGGGTTTCAGTGTGTGGCGATGGGTTTCAGTGTGTGGGGATGAGTTGCATTGTGTGCGGAAGGGGTTTTGGTGTGTGGGGAAGGTGTTTCAGTGAATGGGGAAGGGTTTTCAGTGTCTGGGGAAGGGGTTTCAGTGTGTGGGGATTTTGATTCTGTGTGTTTGGAAGGGTTTCAGTGTGTGGGGAATATGTTTCAGTGTGTGGTCAATGAGTTTCAGTGTTTGGGGATGGGTTTCAGTGTGTGGGGAAGGGGTTTTAGAGTGTGGGGAAGGTGTTTCAGAGCGTGGGGATGTGTTGCAGTTTGTGGGGAAGGAGTTTCAGTGTGTGGGGAAGTGTTTCAGTGTGTGGGGAAGGTGTTTCAGTGTGTGGGGAAGGGTTTCAGTGTGTGGCGAAGGTGTTTCAGTGTGTGTGTAAGGGGTTTCAGTGTGTGGGGAAGGTGTTTCAGTGTGTGTGTAAGGGGTTTCAGTGTGTGGGGAAGTTGTTTCAGTGTGTGGGGAAGGGGCTTCAGTGTGTGGGGAAGTTGTCTCAGTGTGTGGGGAAGGTGTTTCAGTGTGTGGGGAAGGGGTTTCAGTGTGTGTGGAAGGGGTTTCAGTGTGTGGGGAAGGTGTTTCAGTGTGTGGGGAAGGTGTTTCTGTGTGTGGGGAAGTGTTTCAGTGTGTGGGGAAGGTGTTTCAGTGTGTGGGGAAGGGTTTCAGTGTGTGAGGAAGGTGTTTCAGTGTGTGCGGAAGGGGTTTCAGTGTGTGAGGAAGGTGTTTCAGTGTATGGAGAAGGTGTTTCAGTGTGTGGGGAAGGTGTTTCAGTGTGCGGGGAAGGGTTTCAGTGTGTGGGGATGGTATTTCAGTGTGTGGGGAAGGTGTTTCAGTATGTGTGGAAGGTGTTAAAGTGTCGGGGGATGGGGTTCCAGTAAGTGCTGAAGGGGTTTCACTGTGTGGGGTAGGTGCTTTGTTGCGTGGGGAAGGTGTTTCAGTGTGTGGGGAAGGGGTTTCAGTGTGTGGGGAAGTTCTTTCAGTGTGTGGGGAAGGTGTTTCAATGTGTGGGAAAGGGTTTCAGTGTGTGGGGAAGGGTTTCAGTGTGTGGGGAAGGTGTTTCAGTGTGCGGGGAAGGGTTTCAGTGTGTGGTGAAGGTGTTCCTGTGTGTGCGGAAGGGGTTTCAGTGTGTGGGGAAGGTATTTCAGTGTGTGGGGAAGGAGTTTCAGTGTGTGGGGTAGGTGTCTCAGTGTTTGGGGAAGCGGTTGCAGTGTTTGGGGAATCTGTTTCAGTGTGTGGGGAAGGTGTTTCAGTGTTTGGGGAAGGTGTTTCAGTGTGTGGGGTAGGGTTCCAGTGTGTGGGGAAGGGGTTTCAGTGTGTGGGAAACGTGTTTCAGAGTGTGGGGACGGTATGTCTGTGTGTTGGGAAGGTGTTTCAGTGTGTGGGGAACGTGTTTCAGTGTGTGGGGATGTGTTTCAGTGTGTGGGGATGTGTTTCAGTGTGTCGGGAAGGGTTTCAGTGTGTGAGGAAGGTGTTTCAGTGTGTGGGGATGGTTTTCAGTGTGTGGGGATGGGTTTCATTGTGTGGGGATGGGTTTCATTGTATGCGGAAGGTGTTTCAGTGTGTGGGGAAGGTGTTTCAGTGTGTGTGGAAGGGGTTTCAGTGTGTGGCGAAGGTGTTTCAGTGTGTGGGGAAGGGGTTTCAGTGTATGGGGAAGGGTTTCCAGTGTCTGGGGAAGGAGTTTCAGTGTGTGGGGAAGTGTTTCAGTGTGTGGGGAAGGGGTTTCAGGGTTTGGGATAGGTGTTCCAGTGTGTGGGGATGGTATTTCAGTGTGTGGGGAAGGTGTTTCAGTATGTGTGGAGGGTGTTAAAGTGTCTGGGGATGGGGTTTCAGTATGTGGGGAAGGGGTTTCAGTGTGTGGGAAAGGTGTTTCATTGTGTGGGGATGGTATTTCAGTGTGTGGGGAAGTTGTTTCAGTGTGTGGGGAAGGTGCCTTAGTGTGTGGGGAAGGTGTTTCAGTATGTGGGGAAGGTGTTTCAGTGTGTGGGGATGTGTTTCAGTGTGTGGAGATGTGTTGCAGTGTGTGGGGAAGGGTTTCAATGTGTGGGGAATGTGTTTCAGAGTGTGGGGATGGGTTTCAGTTTGTGGCGATGGGTTTCAGTGTGTGGGGATGAGTTGCATTGTGTGCGGAAGGGGTTTCAGAGTGTGGGGAAGGTGTTTCAGTGTGTGGTGATGTGTTGCAGTTTGTGCGGAAGGAGTTTCAGTGTGTGGGGAAGTGTTTCAGTGTGTGGGGAAGGTGTTTCAGTGTGTGGGGAAGGGTTTCAGTGTGTGGGGAAGGTGTTTCAGTGTCTGGGGAAGTTGCTTCAGTGTGTGGGGAAGGGGCTTCAGTCTGTGGGGAAGTTGTTTCAGTGTGTGGGGAAGGTGTTTCAGTGTGTGGGGAAGGGGTTTCAGTGTGTGCGGAAGGGGTTTCAGTGTGTGGGGAAGGTGTTTCAGTGTGTGGGGAAGGTGTTTCAGTGTGTGGGGTAGGTGTTTCTGTCTGTGGGGAGGGGTTTCAGTGTGTGGGGATGTGTTTCAGTGTGTGCGGAAGGGGTTTCAGTGTGTGGGGAAGGGTTTCACTGTGTGCGGAAGGGGTTTCAGTGTGTGGGGAAGGAGTTTCAGTGTGTGGGGAAGGTGTTTCAGTGTGTGTGGGGAAGGGGTTTCAGTGTGTGGGGATTTGTTTCATAGTGTAGGGAAGGGGTCTAAGTGTGTGGGGATGTGTCTCAGTGTGTGCGGAAGGTGTTTCAGTGTGTGGGGAAGGTTTTCACTGTGTGCGGAAGGGGTTTCAGTGTGTGGGGAAGGGGTTTCAGTGTGTGGGGAAGGTGTTTCAGTATGTGCGGAAGGGGCTTCAGTGTGTGGGGAAGGGGTTTCAGTGTGTGGGGAAGGTGTTTCAGTGTGTGCAGAAGGTATTTCAGTGTATGGGGAAGGGTTTTCAGTGTGTGGGGAATGTGTTTCAGTGTGTTTGGAAGGGTTTCAGTGTGTTGGCAATGTGTTTCAGTGTGTGGCGAATGAGTATCAGTGTTTTGGGAACGTTTACAGTGTGTGGGGAAGGTGTTTCAGCGTGTGGGGAATGTGTTGCAGTGTGTGGCGATGTGTTGCAGTGTGTGGGGATGGCGTTTCAGTGTGTGGGGAAGGTGTTTCAGTATGTGGGGAAGGGGTTTCAGTGTGTGGGGTAGGGTTTCAGTGTGTGGGGAAGGTGTTTCAGCGTGTGCGGAAGGGGTTTCAGTGTGTGGGGAAGGTGTTCTGTTGCGTGGGGAAGGTGTTTCAGTGTGTGGGGAAGGGGTTTCAGTGTGTGGGGAAGGTGTTTCAGTGAGTGGGGTAGGGGTTTCAGTGTGTGGGGAAGGGGTTTCAGTGTGTGGGGATTGTGATTCTGTGTGTTAGGAAGGGTTTCAGTGTGTGGCAAATGTGTTTCAGTGTGTGGTGACTGTGTTTCAGTGTTTGGGGAAGGGTTTCAGTGTGTGGGGAAGGGGTTTCACTGTGTGGGGAAGGTGTTTCAGTTTGTGGGAATGTGTTGCAGTTTGTGGGGAAGGAGTTTCAGTGTGTGGGGAAGTGTTTCAGTGTGTGGGGAAGGTGTTTCAGTGTGTGGGGAAGGGGTTTCAGTGTGTGAGGAAGGTGTTTCAGTGTGTGCGGAAGGAGTTTCAGTGTGTGGGGAAGGTGCTTCAGTGTGTGCAGAAGGTATTTCAGTGTGTGGGGAAGGGTTTTCAGTGTGTGGGGAATGTGTTTCAGTGTGTTTGGAAGGGTTTCAGAGTGTTGGGAATGTGTTTCAGTGTGTGGTGAATGAGTATCAGTGTTTTGGGAACGTTTACAGTGTGTGGGGAAGGGGTTTCAGCGTGTTGGGAATGTGTTTCAGTGTGTGGCGATGTGTTGCAGTGTGTGGGGATGACGTTTCAGTGTGTGGGGAAGGTGTTTCAGTGCTTGGGGAAGGGGTTTCAGAGTGTGGGGTAGGCTTTCCAGTGTGTGGGGAAGGTGCTACTGTGTGTGGGAGGTGTTTCAGTGTGTGGGAAAGGTGTTTCAGTGTGTGGGGAAGGGTTTCAGTGTGTGGGGAAGGTGTTTCAGCGTGTGCGGAAGGGGTTTCAGTGTGTGGGGAAGGTGTTTTGTTGCGTGGGGAAGGTGTTTCAGTGTGTGGGGAAGGGGTTTCAGTGTGTGGGGAAGGTGTTTCAGTGTGTTGGGAAGGGGTTTCAGTCTGTGGGGAAGGGGTTTCAGTGTGTGGGGTTTTGATTCTGTGTGTTAGGAAGGGTTTCAGTGTGTGGCGAATGTGTTTCAGTGTGTGGTGAATGGGTTTCAGTGTTTGGAGAAGGGTTTCAGTGTGTGGGGAAGGGGTTTCAATGTGTGGGGAAGGTGTTTCAGTTTTTGGGAATGTGTTGCAGTTTGTGGGGAAGGAGTTTCTGTGTGTGGGGAAGTGTTTCAGTGTGTGGGGAAGGTGTTTCAGTGTGTGGGGAAGGGTTTCAGTGTGTGAAGAAGGTGTTTCAGTGTGTGCGGAAGGGGTTTCAGTGTGTGGGGAAGGTGTTTCAGTGTATGGGGAAGGTGTTTCAGTGTGTGGGGAAGGTGTTTCAGTGTGTGGGCAAGGTGTTTCAGTGTATGGGGAAGGTGTTTCAGTGTGTGGGGAAGGTGTTTCAGTGTGTGGGGAAGGTGTTTCAGTGCGTGGGGAAGGGGTTTCAGTGTGTGGGGATGTGTTTCAGTGTGAGTGGAAGGGGTTTCAGTGTGTGGGGAAGGGTTTCACTGTGTGCGGAAGGGGTTTCAGTGTGTGGGGAAGGAGTTTCAGTGTGTGGAGAAGGTGTTTCAGTGTGTGTGGGGAAGGGGTTTCAGTGTGTGGGGGTTTGTTTCATTGTGTAGGGAAGGGGTCTAAGTGTGTGGGGATATGTCTCAGTGTGTGGGGTAGGTGTTTCAGTGTGTGGGGAAGGTTTTCACTGTGTGTGGAAGGGGTTTCTGTGTGTGGGGAAGGAGTTTCAGTGTATGGGGAAGGTGTTTCAGGATGTGCGGAAGGGGCTTCAGTGTGTGGGGAAGGGGTTTTAGTGTGTGGGGAAGGTGTTTCAGTGTGTGGGGAAGGTGTTTCAGTGTGTGGGGAAGGGGTTTCAGTGTGTGAGGAATGTGTTTCACTGTGTGCGGAAGGAGTTTCAGTGTGTGGGGAAGGTGCTTCAGTGTGTGCAGAAGGTATTTCAGAGTGTGGGGAAGGGTTTTCAGTGTGTGGGGAATGTGTTTCAGTGTGTTTGGAAGGGTTTCAGAGTGTTGGGAATGTGTTTCAGTGTGTGGTGAATGAGTATCAGTGTTTTGGGAAGGTTTACAGTGTGTGGGGAAGTTGTTTCAGCGTGTGGGGAATGTGTTGCAGTGTGTGGCGATGTGTTGCAGTGTGTGGGGATGGCGTTTCAGTTTGTGGGGAAGGTGTTTTAGTGTGTGGGGATGGGTTTCAGTGTGTGGCGATGGGTTTCAGTGTGTGGGGATGAGTTGCATTGTGTGCGGAAGGGGTTTTGGTGTGTGGGGAAGGTGTTTCAGTGAATGGGGAAGGGTTTTCAGTGTCTGGGGAAGGGGTTTCAGTGTGTGGGGATTTTGATTCTGTGTGTTTGGAAGGGTTTCAGTGTGTGGGGAATATGTTTCAGTGTGTGGTCAATGAGTTTCAGTGTTTGGGGATGGGTTTCAGTGTGTGGGGAAGGGGTTTTAGAGTGTGGGGAAGGTGTTTCAGAGCGTGGGGATGTGTTGCAGTTTGTGGGGAAGGAGTTTCAGTGTGTGGGGAAGTGTTTCAGTGTGTGGGGAAGGTGTTTCAGTGTGTGGGGAAGGGTTTCAGTGTGTGGCGAAGGTGTTTCAGTGTGTGTGTAAGGGGTTTCAGTGTGTGGGGAAGGTGTTTCAGTGTGTGTGTAAGGGGTTTCAGTGTGTGGGGAAGTTGTTTCAGTGTGTGGGGAAGGGGCTTCAGTGTGTGGGGAAGTTGTCTCAGTGTGTGGGGAAGGTGTTTCAGTGTGTGGGGAAGGGGTTTCAGTGTGTGTGGAAGGGGTTTCAGTGTGTGGGGAAGGTGTTTCAGTGTGTGGGGAAGGTGTTTCTGTGTGTGGGGAAGTGTTTCAGTGTGTGGGGAAGGTGTTTCAGTGTGTGGGGAAGGGTTTCAGTGTGTGAGGAAGGTGTTTCAGTGTGTGCGGAAGGGGTTTCAGTGTGTGAGGAAGGTGTTTCAGTGTATGGAGAAGGTGTTTCAGTGTGTGGGGAAGGTGTTTCAGTGTGCGGGGAAGGGTTTCAGTGTGTGGGGATGGTATTTCAGTGTGTGGGGAAGGTGTTTCAGTATGTGTGGAAGGTGTTAAAGTGTCGGGGGATGGGGTTCCAGTAAGTGCTGAAGGGGTTTCAGTGTGTGGGGTAGGTGCTTTGTTGCGTGGGGAAGGTGTTTCAGTGTGTGGGGAAGGGGTTTCAGTGTGTGGGGAAGTTCTTTCAGTGTGTGGGGAAGGTGTTTCAATGTGTGGGAAAGGGTTTCAGTGTGTGGGGAAGGGTTTCAGTGTGTGGGGAAGGTGTTTCAGTGTGCGGGGAAGGGTTTCAGTGTGTGGTGAAGGTGTTTCTGTGTGTGCGGAAGGGGTTTCAGTGTGTGGGGAAGGTATTTCAGTGTGTGGGGAAGGAGTTTCAGTGTGTGGGGTAGGTGTCTCAGTGTTTGGGGAAGCGGTTGCAGTGTTTGGGGAATCTGTTTCAGTGTGTGGGGAAGGTGTTTCAGTGTTTGGGGAAGGTGTTTCAGTGTGTGGGGTAGGGTTCCAGTGTGTGGGGAAGGGGTTTCAGTGTGTGGGAAACGTGTTTCAGAGTGTGGGGACGGTATGTCTGTGTGTTGGGAAGGTGTTTCAGTGTGTGGGGAACGTGTTTCAGTGTGTGGGGATGTGTTTCAGTGTGTGGGGATGTGTTTCAGTGTGTCGGGAAGGGTTTCAGTGTGTGAGGAAGGTGTTTCAGTGTGTGGGGATGGTTTTCAGTGTGTGGGGATGGGTTTCATTGTGTGGGGATGGGTTTCATTGTATGCGGAAGGTGTTTCAGTGTGTGGGGAAGGTGTTTCAGTGTGTGTGGAAGGGGTTTCAGTGTGTGGCGAAGGTGTTTCAGTGTGTGGGGAAGGGGTTTCAGTGTATGGGGAAGGGTTTCCAGTGTCTGGGGAAGGAGTTTCAGTGTGTGGGGAAGTGTTTCAGTGTGTGGGGAAGGGGTTTCAGGGTTTGGGATAGGTGTTCCAGTGTGTGGGGATGGTATTTCAGTGTGTGGGGAAGGTGTTTCAGTATGTGTGGAGGGTGTTAAAGTGTCTGGGGATGGGGTTTCAGTATGTGGGGAAGGGGTTTCAGTGTGTGGGAAAGGTGTTTCATTGTGTGGGGATGGTATTTCAGTGTGTGGGGAAGTTGTTTCAGTGTGTGGGGAAGGTGCCTTAGTGTGTGGGGAAGGTGTTTCAGTATGTGGGGAAGGTGTTTCAGTGTGTGGGGATGTGTTTCAGTGTGTGGAGATGTGTTGCAGTGTGTGGGGAAGGGTTTCAATGTGTGGGGAATGTGTTTCAGAGTGTGGGGATGGGTTTCAGTTTGTGGCGATGGGTTTCAGTGTGTGGGGATGAGTTGCATTGTGTGCGGAAGGGGTTTCAGAGTGTGGGGAAGGTGTTTCAGTGTGTGGTGATGTGTTGCAGTTTGTGCGGAAGGAGTTTCAGTGTGTGGGGAAGTGTTTCAGTGTGTGGGGAAGGTGTTTCAGTGTGTGGGGAAGGGTTTCAGTGTGTGGGGAAGGTGTTTCAGTGTCTGGGGAAGTTGCTTCAGTGTGTGGGGAAGGGGCTTCAGTCTGTGGGGAAGTTGTTTCAGTGTGTGGGGAAGGTGTTTCAGTGTGTGGGGAAGGGGTTTCAGTGTGTGCGGAAGGGGTTTCAGTGTGTGGGGAAGGTGTTTCAGTGTGTGGGGAAGGTGTTTCAGTGTGTGGGGTAGGTGTTTCTGTCTGTGGGGAGGGGTTTCAGTGTGTGGGGATGTGTTTCAGTGTGTGCGGAAGGGGTTTCAGTGTGTGGGGAAGGGTTTCACTGTGTGCGGAAGGGGTTTCAGTGTGTGGGGAAGGAGTTTCAGTGTGTGGGGAAGGTGTTTCAGTGTGTGTGGGGAAGGGGTTTCAGTGTGTGGGGATTTGTTTCATAGTGTAGGGAAGGGGTTTAAGTGTGTGGGGATGTGTCTCAGTGTGTGCGGAAGGTGTTTCAGTGTGTGGGGAAGGTTTTCACTGTGTGCGGAAGGGGTTTCAGTGTGTGGGGAAGGGGTTTCAGTGTGTGGGGAAGGTGTTTCAGTATGTGCGGAAGGGGCTTCAGTGTGTGGGGAAGGGGTTTCAGTGTGTGGGGAAGGTGTTTCAGTGTGTGCAGAAGGTATTTCAGTGTATGGGGAAGGGTTTTCAGTGTGTGGGGAATGTGTTTCAGTGTGTTTGGAAGGGTTTCAGTGTGTTGGGAATGTGTTTCAGTGTGTGGCGAATGAGTATCAGTGTTTTGGGAACGTTTACAGTGTGTGGGGAAGGTGTTTCAGCGTGTGGGGAATGTGTTGCAGTGTGTGGCGATGTGTTGCAGTGTGTGGGGATGGCGTTTCAGTGTGTGGGGAAGGTGTTTCAGTATGTGGGGAAGGGGTTTCAGTGTGTGGGGTAGGGTTTCAGTGTGTGGGGAAGGTGTTTCAGCGTGTGCGGAAGGGGTTTCAGTGTGTGGGGAAGGTGTTCTGTTGCGTGGGGAAGGTGTTTCAGTGTGTGGGGAAGGGGTTTCAGTGTGTGGGGAAGGTGTTTCAGTGAGTGGGGTAGGGGTTTCAGTGTGTGGGGAAGGGGTTTCAGTGTGTGGGGATTGTGATTCTGTGTGTTAGGAAGGGTTTCAGTGTGTGGCAAATGTGTTTCAGTGTGTGGTGAATGTGTTTCAGTGTTTGGGGAAGGGTTTCAGTGTGTGGGGAAGGGGTTTCACTGTGTGGGGAAGGTGTTTCAGTTTGTGGGAATGTGTTGCAGTTTGTGGGGAAGGAGTTTCAGTCTGTGGGGAAGTGTTTCAGTGTGTGGGGAAGGTGTTTCAGTGTGTGGGGAAGGGGTTTCAGTGTGTGAGGAAGGTGTTTCAGTGTGTGCGGAAGGAGTTTCAGTGTGTGGGGAAGGTGCTTCAGTGTGTGCAGAAGGTATTTCAGTGTGTGGGGAAGGGTTTTCAGTGTGTGGGGAATGTGTTTCAGTGTGTTTGGAAGGGTTTCAGAGTGTTGGGAATGTGTTTCAGTGTGTGGTGAATGAGTATCAGTGTTTTGGGAACGTTTACAGTGTGTGGGGAAGGGGTTTCAGCGTGTTGGGAATGTGTTTCAGTGTGTGGCGATGTGTTGCAGTGTGTGGGGATGGCGTTTCAGTGTGTGGGGAAGGTGTTTCAGTGCTTGGGGAAGGGGTTTCAGAGTGTGGGGTAGGCTTTCCAGTGTGTTGGGAAGGTGCTACTGTGTGTGGGAGGTGTTTCAGTGTGTGGGAAAGGTGTTTCAGTGTGTGGGGAAGGGTTTCAGTGTGTGGGGAAGGTGTTTCAGCGTGTGCGGAAGGGGTTTCAGTGTGTGGGGAAGGTGTTTTCTTGCGTGGGGAAGGTGTTTCAGTGTGTGGTGAATGGGTTTCAGTGTTTGGGGAAGGGTTTCAGTGTGTGGGGAAGGGGTTTCAATGTGTGGGGAAGGTGTTTCTGTTTTTGGGAATGTGTTGCAGTTTGTGGGGAAGGAGTTTCTGTGTGTGGGGAAGTGTTTCAGTGTGTGGGGAAGGTGTTTCAGTGTGTGGGGAAGGGTTTCAGTGTGTGAAGAAGGTGTTTCAGTGTGTGCGGAAGGGGTTTCAGTGTGTGGGGAAGGTGTTTCAGTGTATGGGGAAGGTGTTTCAGTGTGTGGGGAAGGTGTTTCAGTGTGTGGGCAAGGTGTTTCAGTGTATGGGGAAGGTGTTTCAGTGTGTGGAGAAGGTGTTTCAGTGTGTGGGGAAGGTGTTTCAGTGCGTGGGGAAGGGGTTTCAGTGTGTGGGGATGTGTTTCAGTGTGTGTGGAAGGGGTTTCAGTGTGTGGGGAAGGGTTTCACTGTGTGCGGAAGGGGTTTCAGTGTGTGGGGAAGGAGTTTCAGTGTGTGGAGAAGGTGTTTCAGTGTGTGTGGGGAAGGGGTTTCAGTGTGTGGGGGTTTGTTTCATTGTGTAGGGAAGGGGTCTAAGTGTGTGGGGATATGTCTCAGTGTGTGGGGTAGGTGTTTCAGTGTGTGGGGAAGGTTTTCACTGTGTGTGGAAGGGGTTTCTGTGTGTGGGGAAGGAGTTTCAGTGTATGGGGAAGGTGTTTCAGGATGTGCGGAAGGGGCTTCAGTGTGTGGGGAAGGGGTTTTAGTGTGTGGGGAAGGTGTTTCAGTGTGTGGGGAAGGTGTTTCAGTGTGTGGGGAAGGGGTTTCAGTGTGTGAGGAATGTGTTTCACTGTGTGCGGAAGGAGTTTCAGTGTGTGGGGAAGGTGCTTCAGTGTGTGCAGAAGGTATTTCAGAGTGTGGGGAAGGGTTTTCAGTGTGTGGGGAATGTGTTTCAGTGTGTTTGGAAGGGTTTCAGAGTGTTGGGAATGTGTTTCAGTGTGTGGTGAATGAGTATCAGTGTTTTGGGAACGTATACTGTGTGTGGGGAAGGGGTTTCAGTGTGTGGGGTAGGCTTTCCAGTGTGTGGGGAAGGTGCTACTGTGTGTGGGAGGTGTTTCAGTGTGTGGGAAAGGTGTTTCAGTGTGTGGGGAAGGGTTTCAGTGTGTGGGGAAGGTGTTTCAGCGTGTGCGGAAGGGGTTTCAGTGTGTGGGGAAGGTGTTTTGTTGCGTGGGGAAGGTGTTTCAGTGTGTGGGGAAGGGGTTTCAGTGTGTGGGGAAGGTGTTTCAGTGTGTGGGGAAGGTGTTTCATTCTGTGGGGAAGGGGTTTCAGTGTGTGGGGATTTTGATTCTGTGTGTTAGGAAGGGTTTCAGTGTGTGGCGAATGTGTTTCAGTGTGTGGTGAATGGGTTTCAGTGTTTGGGGAAGGGTTTCAGTGTGTGGGGAAGGGGTTTCACTGTGTGGGGAAGGTGTTTCAGTTTTTGGGAATGTGTTGCAGTTTGTGGGGAAGGAGTTTCTGTGTGTGGGGAAGTGTTTCAGAGTGTGGGGAAGGTGTTTCAGTGTGTGGGGAAGGGGTTTCAGTGTGTGAAGAAGGTGTTTCAGTGTGTGCGGAAGGGGTTTCAGTGTGTGGGGAAGGTGTTTCAGTGTTTGGGGAAGGTGTTTCAGTGTGTGGGGAAGGTGTTTCAGTGTGTGGGGAAGGTGTTTCAGTGTGTGGGGAAGGGTTTCAGTATGTGGGGAAGGTGTTTCTGTGTGTGCGGAAGGGGTTTCAGTGTGTGGGGAAGGTGTTTCAGTGTGTGGGGAAGCAGTTTCTGTGTGTGGGGTAGGTGTTTCAGTGTTTGGGGAAGCGGTTTCACTGTGTGGGGAAGCTGCTTCAGTGTGTGGGGAAGGTGTTTCAGTGTTTGGGGAAGGTGTTTCAGTGTGCGGGGTAGGGTTCCTGTGTCTGGTGAAGGGGTTTCAGTGTGTGGGAAAGGTGTTTCAGTGTGTGGGGATGGTATTTCTGTGTGTTGGGAAGGTGTTTCAGTGTGTGCGGAACGTGTTTCAGTGTGTGGGGAAGAGGTTTCAGTGTGTGGGGAAGGTGTTTTAGTGTGTGGGGATGTGTTGCAGTGTGTGGGGATGTGTTTCAGTGTGTCGGGAAGGGTTTCAGTGTGTGGGGAAGGTGTTTCAGTGTGTGGGGATGGTTTTCAGTGTGTGGGGATGGTTTCCATTGTGTGGGGAAGGTGTTTCAGTGTGTGGGGAAGGGGCTTCAGTGTGTGGGGAAGGGTTTCCAGTGTCTGGGGAAGGAGTTTCAGTGTGTGGGGAAGTGTTTCAGTGTATGGGGAAGGGGTTTCAGTGTGTGCAGAAGGGATTTCAGTGTGTGGGGAAGGGGTTTCAGTGTGTGGGGAATGTGTTTCAAGTGTGTTTGGAAGGGTTTCAGTGTGTGGGGAATGTGTTTCAGTGTGTGGTGAATGAGTATCAGTGTTTTGGGAAGGTTTACAGTGTGTGGGGAAGTTCTTTCAGCGTGTGGGGAATGTGTTTCAGTGTGTGGGGAAGGTGTTTCAGTGTGTGGGGAAGGGGTTTCAGTGTGTGAGGAAGGTGTTTCAGTGTGTGGGGAAGGGGTTTCAGTGTGTGAGGAAGGTGTTTCAGTGTGTGCGGAAGGAGTTTCAGTGTGTGGGGAAGGTGCTTCAGTGTGTGCAGAAGGTATTTTAGTGTGTGGGGAAGGGTTTTCAGTGTGTGGGGAATGTGTTTCAGTGTGTTTGGAAGGGTTTCAGAGTGTTGGGAATGTGTTTCAGTGTGCGGTGAATGAGTATCAGTGTTTTGGGAACGTTTACAGTGTGTGGGGAAGGGGTTTCAGCGTGTTGGGAATGTGTTTCAGTGTGTGGCGATGTGTTGCAGTGTGTGGGGATGGCGTTTCAGTGTGTGGGGAAGGTGTTTCAGTGCTTGGGGAAGGGGTTTCAGAGTGTGGGGTAGGCTTTCCAGTGTGTGGGGAAGGTGCTACTGTGTGTGGGAGGTGTTTCAGTGTGTGGGAAAGGTGTTTCAGTGTGTGGGGAAGGGTTTCAGTGTGTGGGGAAGGTGTTTCAGCGTGTGCGGAAGGGGTTTCAGTGTGTGGGGAAGGTGTTTTGTTGCGTGGGGAAGGTGTTTCAGTGTGTGGGGAAGGGGTTTCAGTGTGTGGGGAAGGTGTTTCAGTGTGTTGGGAAGGGGTTTCAGTCTGTGGGGAAGGGGTTTCAGTGTGTGGGGTTTTGATTCTGTGTGTTAGGAAGGGTTTCAGTGTGTGGCGAATGTGTTTCAGTGTGTGGTGAATGGGTTTCAGTGTTTGGGGAAGGGTTTCAGTGTGTGGGGAAGGGGTTTCACTGTGTGGGGAAGGTGTTTCAGTTTTTGGGAATGTGTTGCAGTTTGTGGGGAAGGAGTTTCTGTGTGTGGGGAAGTGTTTCAGTGTGTGGGCAAGGTGTTTCAGTGTATGGGGAAGGTGTTTCAGTGTGTGGGGAAGGTGTTTCAGTGTGTGGGGAAGGTGTTTCAGTGCGTGGGGAAGGGGTTTCAGTGTGTGGGGATGTGTTTCAGTGTGTGTGGAAGGGGTTTCAGTGTGTGGGGAAGGGTTTCACTGTGTGCGGAAGGGGTTTCAGTGTGTGGGGAAGGAGTTTCAGTGTGTGGAGAAGGTGTTTCAGTGTGTGTGGGGAAGGGGTTTCAGTGTGTGGGGGTTTGTTTCATTGTGTAGGGAAGGGGTCTAAGTGTGTGGGGATATGTCTCAGTGTGTGGGGTAGGTGTTTCAGTGTGTGGGGAAGGTTTTCACTGTGTGTGGAAGGGGTTTCTGTGTGTGGGGAAGGAGTTTCAGTGTATGGGGAAGGTGTTTCAGGATGTGCGGAAGGGGCTTCAGTGTGTGGGGAAGGGGTTTTAGTGTGTGGGGAAGGTGTTTCAGTGTGTGGGGAAGGTGTTTCAGTGTGTGGGGAAGGGGTTTCAGTGTGTGAGGAATGTGTTTCACTGTGTGCGGAAGGAGTTTCAGTGTGTGGGGAAGGTGCTTCAGTGTGTGCAGAAGGTATTTCAGAGTGTGGGGAAGGGTTTTCAGTGTGTGGGGAATGTGTTTCAGTGTGTTTGGAAGGGTTTCAGAGTGTTGGGAATGTGTTTCAGAGTGTGGTGAATGAGTATCAGTGTTTTGGGAACGTATACTGTGTGTGGGGAAGGGGTTTCAGTGTGTGGGGTAGGCTTTCCAGTGTGTGGGGAAGGTGTTTCAGCGTGTGCGGAAGGGGTTTCAGTGTGTGGGGAAGGTGTTTTGTTGCGTGGGGAAGGTGTTTCAGTGTGTGGGGAAGGGGTTTCAGTGTGTGGGGAAGGTGTTTCAGTGTGTGGGGAAGGGGTTTCATTCTGTGGGGAAGGGGTTTCAGTGTGTGGGGATTTTGATTCTGTGTGTTAGGAAGGGTTTCAGTGTGTGGCGAATGTGTTTCAGTGTGTGGTGAATGGGTTTCAGTGTTTGGGGAAGGGTTTCAGTGTGTGGGGAAGGGGTTTCACTGTGTGGGGAAGGTGTTTCAGTTTTTGGGAATGTGTTGCAGTTTGTGGGGAAGGAGTTTCTGTGTGTGGGGAAGTGTTTCAGTGTGTGGGGAAGGTGTTTCAGTGTGTGGGGAAGGGTTTCAGTGTGTGAAGAAGGTGTTTCAGTGTGTGCAGAAGGGGTTTTAGTGTGTGGGGAAGGTGTTTCAGTGTTTGGGGAAGGTGTTTCAGTGTGTGGGGAAGGTGTTTCAGTGTGTGGGGAAGGTGTTTCAGTGTATGGGGAAGGTGTTTCAGTGTGTGGGGAAGGTGTTTCAGTGTGTGGGGAAGGTGTTTCAATGTGTGTGGAAGGGGTTTCAGTGTGTGGGGATGTGTTTCAGTATGTGTGGAAGGGTTTTCAGTGTGTGGGGAAGGGTTTGCCTGTGTGCGGAAGGGGTTTCAGTGTGTGGGGAAGGAGTTTCAGTGTGTGGGGAAGGTGTTTCAGTGTGTGTGGTGAAGGGGTTTCAGTGTGTGGGGATTTGTTTCATTGTGTAGGGAAGGGTCCTAAGTGTGTGGGGATATGTCTCAGTGTGTGGGGTAGGTGTTTCAGTGTGTGGGGAAGGTTATCACTGTGTGTGGAAGGGGTTTCTGTGTGTGGGGAAGGAGTTTCAGTGTATGGGGAAGGTGTTTCAGGGTGTGCCGAAGGGGCTTCAGTGGGTGGGGAAGGGGTTTCAGTGTGTGGGGAAGGTGTTTCAGTGTGTGCAGAAGGGATTTCAGTGTGTGGGGAAGGGGTTTCAGTGTGTGGGGAATGTGTTTCAAGTGTGTTTGGAAGGGTTTCAGTGTGTGGGAAATGTGTTTCAGTGTGTGGTGAATGAGTATCAGTGTTTTGGGACGGTTTACAGTGTGTGGGGAAGGGGTTTCAGCGTGTGGGGAATGTGTTTCAGTGTGTGGCGATGTGTTGCAGTGTGTGGGGATGGCGTTTCAGCGTGTGGGGAAGGTGTTTCAGTGTGTGGGGATGTGTTTCAGTGTGTGGCGATGGGTTTCAGTGTGTGGGGATGAGTTGCATTGTGCGCGGAAGGGGTTTTGGTGTGTGGGGAAGGTGTTTCAGTGAATGGGGAAGGGTTTTCAGTGTGTGGGGAAGGGGTTTCAGTGTGTGGGGATTTTGATTCTGTGTGTTAGGAAGGGTTTCAGTGTGTGGGGAATGTGTTTCAGTGTGTGGTCAATGTGTTTCAGTGTTTGGGGATGGCTTTCAGTGTGTGGGGAAGGGGTTTTGGAGTGTGGGGAAGGTGTTTCAGAGCGTGGGGATGTGTTGCAGTTTGTGGGGAAGGAGCTTCAGTGTGTGGGGAAGTGTTTCAGTGTGTGGGGAAGGTGTTTCAGTGTGTGGGGAAGGGTTTCAGTGTGTGGCGAAGGTGTTTCAGTGTGTGTGGAAGGGGTTTCAGTGTGTGGGGAAGGTGTTTCAGTGTATGGGGAAGTTGTTTCAGTGTGTGGGGAAGGGGCGTCAGTGTGTGGGGAAGTTGTCTCAGTGTGTGGGGAAGGTGTTTCAGTGTGTGGGGAAGGGGTTTCAGTGTGTGTGGAAGGGGTTTCAGTGTGTGGGGAAGGTGTTTTAGTGTGTGGGGAAGGTGTTTCAGTGTGTGGGGAAGGGTTTCAGTGTGTGAGGAAGGTGTTTCAGTGTGTGGGGAAGGTGTTTCAGTGTGTGGGGAAGTTGTTTCAGTGTATGGGGAAGGTGTTTCAGTGTGTGTGGAAGGTGTTTCAGTGTGTGGGGAAGGTGTTTCAGTGTGTGGGGAAGGGGTTTCAGTGTGTGGGGATGTGTTTCAGTGTGTGGGGAAGGGTTTTCAGTGTGTGGGGAAGGGTTTCACTGTGTGCGGAAGGGGTTTCAGTGTGTGGGGAAGGACTTTCAGTGCGTGGGGAAGGTGTTTCAGTGTGTGGGGATTTGTTTCATTGTGTAGGGAAGGGGTCTAAGTGTGTGGGGATATGTCTCAGTGTGTGGGGTATGTGTTTCAGTGTGTGGGGAAGGTTTTCACTGTGTGTGGAAGGTGTTGCAGTGTGTGGTGAAGGAGTTTCAGTGTATGGGGAAGGTGTTTCAGGATGTGCGGAAGGGGCTTCAGTGAGTGGGGTAGGGGTTTCGGTGTTTGGGGAAGGTGTTTCAGTGTGTGCAGAAGGGATTTCAGTGAGTGGGGAAGGGGTTTCAGTGTGTGGGGAATGTGTTTCAAGTGTGTTTGGAAGGGTTTCAGTGTGTGGGGACTGTGTTTCAGTGTGTGGTGAATGTGTATCAGTGTTTTGGGACGGTTTACAGTGTGTGGGGAAGGGGTTTCAGCGTGTGGGGAATGTGTTTCAGTGTGTGGCGATGTGTTGCAGTGTGTGGGGATGGCGTTTCAATGTGTGGGGAAGGTGTTTCAGTGTGTGGGGATGGGTTTCAGTGTGTGGGGATGGGTTTCAGTGAGTGGCGATGGGTTTCAGTGTGTGGGGATGAGTTGCATTGTGTGCGGAAGGGGTTTTGGTGTGTGGGGAAGGTGTTTCAGTGAATGGGGAAGGGTTTTCAGTGTGTGGGGAAGGGGTTTCAGTGTGTGGGGATTTTGATTCTGTGTGTTTGGAAGGGTTTCAGTGTGTGGGGAATGTGTTTCAGTGTGTGGTCAATGTGTTTCAGTGTTTGGGGATGGGTTTCAGTGTGTGGGGAAGGGGTTTTATAGTGTGGGGAAGGTGTTTCAGTGTGTGGGGATGGCGTTTCAGTGTGTGGGAAAGGTGTTTCAGTTTGTGGGGAAGGAGTTTCAGTGTGTGGGGAAGTGTTTCAGTGTGTGGGGAAGGTGTTTCAGTGTCTGAGGAAGTTGTTTCAGTGTGTGGGGAGGGGGCTTCAGTGTGTGGGGAAGTTGTTTCAGTGTGTGGGGAAGGTGTTTCAGTGTGTGGGGAAGTGGTTTCAGTGTGTGTGGAAGGGGTTTCAGTGTGTGGGGAAGGGGTTTCAGTGTGTGGGGAAGGTGTTTCAGTGTGTGGGGTAGGTGTTTCAGTATGTGGGGAAGGGGTTTCAGTATGTGGGGATGTGTTTCAGTGTGTGGGGAAGGGGTTTCAGTGTGTGGGGAAGGGGTTCACTGTGTGCGGAAGGGGTTTCAGTGTGTGGGGAAGGACTTTCAGTGTGTGGGGAAGGTGTTTCAATGTGTCTGGGGAAGGGGTTTCAGTGTGTGGGGAGTTGTTTCATTGTGTTGGGAAGGGGTTTAAGTGTGTGTGGATGTGTCTCAGTGTGTGGGGAAGGTGTTTCAGTGTGTGGGGAACATAGAACATAGAACATAGAACATACAGCACAGAACAGGCCCTTCGGCCCACAATGTTGTGCCGATCCTTTGTCCTCTGTCAAGGACAATTTAATCTATACCCCATCATTCTCCTTTATCCATATACCTATCCAAAAGCCTTTTGAAAGTCCCTAAAGTTTCTGACTCAACAACTTCCCCGGGCAAGGCATTCCATGCCTCGACCACTCTCTGGGTAAAGAACCTTCCCCTGACATCCCCCTTATATCTCCCACCCTTCACCTTAAATTTATGACCCCTTGTAACGCTTTGCTCCACCCGGGGAAAAAGTTTCTGACTGTCTACCCTATCTATTCCCCTGATCATCTTATAAACCTCTATCATGTCACCCCTCATCCTTCTCCTTTCTAATGAGAAGAGGCCTAGAATGTTCAGCCTTTCCTCGTAAGACTTATTCTCCATTCCAGGCAACATCCTGGTAAATCTCCTCTGCACCCTCTCCAAGGCTTCCACATCCTTCCTAAAATGAGGCAACCAGAACTGCACACAGTACTCCAAATGAGGCCTTACCAAGGTCCTGTACAGCTGCATCATCACCTCACGGCTCTTAAATTCAATCCCTCTGCTAATGAACGCTAACACCCCATATGCCTTCTTCACAGCCCTATCCACTTGAGTTGCAACTTTCAATGATCTATGCACATAGACCCCAAGGTCTCTCTGCTCCTCCACATGCCCAAGAACCCTACCGTTAACCCAGTATTTTGCATTCATGTTTGTCCTTCCAAAATGGACGACCTCACACTTTTCAGGGTTAAACTCCATCTGCCACTTTTCAGCCCAGCACTGCAACCTATCCAAGTCCCCCTGCAGACGACAATAGCCCTCCTCGGTATCCACAACTCCACCAACCTTTGTATCATCTGCAAATTTACTGACCCACCCTTCGACTTCCTCATCCAAGTCGTTAATAAAAATCACAAACAGGAGAGGACCCAGAACTGATCCCTGCGGCACGCCACTGGTAACTGGGCTCCAGGCTGAGTATTTACCATCTAAGACCACTCTCTGCCTTCTATCAGTTAGCCAATTCTTAATCCAACTGGCCACATTCCCCACTATCCCATGCCTCCTGACTTTCTCCATAAGTCTACCATGGGGGACCTTATCAAATGCCTTACTAAAATCCATGTACACCACATCCACTGGTTTACCCTCATCCACTTGCTTGGTCACCTGCTCAAAGAATTCAATCAGGCTTGTGAGGCAAGACCTACCCCTCACAAAACCGTGCTGACTGTCCCGAATCAAGCAGTGTCTTTCCAGATGCTCAGAAATCCTATCCCTCAGCACCTTTTCCATCAACTTGCCTACCACCGAAGTAAGACTAACTGGCCTGTAATTCCCAGGGTTGTTCCTATTCCCTTTCTTGAACAGGGGCACAACATTTGCCACCCTCCAATCACCTGGTACCACCCCCGTCAGCAGAGAAGATGAAAAGATCATTGCCAGCGGCTCTGCAATTTCATCCCTTGCTTCCCATAACATCCTTGGATATACCCCGTCAGGCCCGGGAGACTTGTCTATCTTCAAGTTATTCAAAAACCCCAACACATCTTCCCTCCTAACGAGCACTTCCTCGAGCTTACCAGTCTGCTTCCCACCGTCCTCTTCAGTAATACACCCCTTCTCATTCGTAAATACCGAAGAGAAGTACTCATTCAAAACCTCACTTATCTCTTCCGGCTCAACACACAGTCTCCCGCTATTGTCCTTGACCGGACCTATGGTCCCCCTAGTCATCCTCATATTTCTGACATACGCGTAAAAGGCCTTGGGGTTTTCTTTTATCCTACCCGCCAAGCATTTTTCATGCCCTCTCTTAGCTCTCCTAATCCCTTTCTTCAGATCCTTCCTGGCCATCTTGTATCCCTCCAGAGCTATGCCTGTGCCCTTTTTCCTCAACTTTATATACGCATCCTTCTTCTTCCTAACAAGACTCTCAACCTCTCTTGTCAACCACGGTTCCCTCACATGACCATCCCTTCCCTGTCTGACAGGGACATGCTTATCAATGGCCCCTACTATCTGCTCCTTGAAAAAGTTCCACATTTCGACCGTGCCCTTCCCTGCCAGCATATGCTCCCAACTTATGCTCCTCAGTTCCTGCCTGACAGCATCATATCTACCCTTCCCCCAATTGTAAACCTTGCCCTGTTGCACATACCTATCCCTCTCCATTACCACAGTGAATGCTACAGAATTGTGATCACTATCTCCAAAGTGCTCGCCCACCAACAGCTCTATCACTTGCCCTGGTTCATTACCTAGTACCAAATCCAATATTGCCTCCCCTCTGGTCGGGCAGTCTACATACTGAGTCAGAAAAGCTTCCTGGACATACTGCACAAACACTACCCCATCCAAACTATTCGATCTAAAGAGTTGCCAATCAATATTTGGGAAGTTGAAATCCCCCATAATTACTACCCTGTGACTTCTGCTCCTTTCCAAAATCTGTTTCCCAATCTGCTCTTCCACCTCCCTGCTGCTATTGGGGGGCCTATAGAAAACTCCCATCAAGGTGACTGCTCCTTTCCTGTTCCTGACCTCAACCCACAGTGCCTCAGTCGGCAGATCCTCCTCGAAAATTCTTTCAGCAGTTGTTACACTATTTCTAACTAACAATGCCACCCCCCCCACCTCTTTTACCACCATTCCTAATCTTATGAAAACATCTATAACCAGGTACCTCCAAAAACCATTCCTCCCCCTCACCTATCCACGTTTCAGTGATGGCCACAACATCGTAGTCCCAAGTGCCCATCCACGCCTTCAATTCACTCACCTTATTCCTGATGCTTCTTGCGTTGAAGTATACGCACTTTAACCCTTCTCCGTGCCCATCTGTCCTCTGTGTGTGGGGAAGGACATTCAGTGTGTGGGGAAGGTTTTCACTGTGTGCGGAAGGGGTTTCAGTGGGTGGGGAAGGGGTTTCAGTGTGTGGGGAAGGGGTTTCAGTGTGTGGGGAAGGGTTTCACTGTGTGCGGAAGGGGTTTCAGTGTGTGGGGAAGGACTTTCAGTGCGTGGGGAAGGTGTTTCAGTGTGTGTGCGGAAGGGGTTTCAGTGTGTGGGGATTTGTTTCATTGTGTAGGGAAGGGGTCTAAGTGTGTGGGGATATGTCTCAGTGTGTGTGGTATGTGTTTCAGTGTGTGGGGAAGGTTTTCACTGTGTGTGGAAGGTGTTTCAGTGTGTGGGGAAGGAGTTTCAGTGTATGGGGAAGGTATTTCAGGATGTGCGGAAGGGGCTTCAGTGTGTGGGGTAGGGGTTTCGGTGTTTGGGGAAGGTGTTTCAGTGTGTGCAGAAGGGATTTCAGTGAGTGGGGAAGGGGTTTCAGTGTGTGGGGAATGTGTTTCAAGTGTGTTTGGAAGGGTTTCAGTGTGTGGGGAATGTGTTTCAGTGTGTGGTGAATGTGTATCAGTGTTTTGGGACGGTTTACAGTGTGTGGGGAAGGGGTTTCAGCGTGTGGGGAATGTGTTTCAGTGTGTGGCGATGTGTTGCAGTGTGTGGGGATGGCGTTTCAATGTGTGGGGAAGGTGTTTCAGTGTGTGGGGATGGGTTTCAGTGAGTGGCGATGGGTTTCAGTGTGTGGGGATGAGTTGCATTGTGTGCGGAAGGGGTTTTGGTGTGTGGGGAAGGTGTTTCAGTGAATGGGGAAGGGTTTTCAGTGTGTGGGGAAGGGGTTTCAGTGTGTGGGGATTTTGATTCTGTGTGTTTGGAAGGGTTTCAGTGTGTGGGGAATGTGTTTCAGTGTGTGGTCAATGTGTTTCAGTGTTTGGGGATGGGTTTCAGTGTGTGGGGAAGTGGTTTTATAGTGTGGGGAAGGTGTTTCAGTGTGTGGGGATGGCGTTTCAGTGTGTGGGAAAGTGTTTCAGTGTGTGGGGAAGGTGTTTCAGTGTATGAGGAAGTTGTTTCAGTGTGTGTGGAAGGGGTTTCAGTGTGTGGGGAAGGTGTTTCAGTGTGTGGGGAAGGTGTTTCAGTGTGTGGGGTAGGTGTTTCAGTATGTGGGGAAGGGGTTTCAGTATGTGGGGATGTGTTTCTGTGTGTGGGGAAGGGGTTTCAGTGTGTGGGGAAGGGTTTCACTGTGTGCGGAAGGGGTTTCAGTGTGTGGGGAAGGACATTCAGTGTGTGGGGAAGGTGTTTCAATGTGTGTTGGGAAGGGGTTTCAGTGTGTGGGGAGTTGTTTCATTGTGTAGGGAAGGGGTTTAAGTGTGTGTGGATGTGTCTCAGTGTGTGGGGAAGGTGTTTCAGTGTGTGGGGAAGGTTTTCACTGTGTGCGGAAGGGGTTTCAGTGTGTGGGGAAGGGGTTTCAGTGTGCGGGGAAGGTGTTTCAGTATGTGCAGAAGGGGCTTCAGTGTGTGGGGAAGGGGTTTTAGTGTGTGGGGAAGGTGTTTCAGTGTGTGCAGAAGGTATTTCAGTGTGTGGGGAAGGGTTTTCAGTGTGTGGGGCATGTGTTTCTGTGTGTTTGGAAGGGTTTCAATGTGTTGGGAATGTGTTTCAGTGTGTGGCGAATGAGTATCAGTGTTTTGGGAACGTTTACAGTGTGTGGGGAAGGTGTTTCAGCGTTTGGGGAATGTGTTTCAGTGTGTGGCGATGTGTTGCAGTCTGTGGGGATGGCGTTTCAGTGTGTGGGGAAGGTGTTTCAGTGAGTGGGGAAGGGGTTTCAGTGTGTGGGGTAGGGTTTCCAGTGTGTGGGGAAGGTGCTACTGTGTGTGGGAGGTGTTTCAGTGTGTGGGAAAGGTGTTTCAGTGTGTGGGGAAGGGTTTCAGTGTGTGGGGAAGGTGTTTCAGCGTGTGCGGAAGGGGTTTCAGTGTGTGGGGAAGGTGTTCTGTTGCGTGGGGAAGGTGTTTCAGTGTGTGGGGAAGGGGTTTCAGTGTGTGGGGAAGGTGTTTCAGTGTGTGGGGAAGGGGTTTCAGTGTGTGGGGAAGGGGTTTCTGTGTGTAGGGATAGTGATTCTGTGTGTTAGGAAGGGTTTCAGTGTGTGGCAAATGTGTTTCAGTGTGTGGTGAATGTTTCAGTGTTTGGGGAAGGGTTTCAGTGTGTGGGGAAGGGGTTTCACTGTGTGGGGAAGGTGTTTCAGTTTGTGGGAATGTGTTGCAGTTTGTGGGGAAGGAGTTTCAGTGTGTGGGGAAGTGTTTCAGTGTGTGGGGAAGGTGTTTCAGTGTGTGGGGAAGGGTTTCAGTGTGTGAGGAAGGTGTTTCAGTGTGTGCGGAAGGAGTTTCAGTGTGTGGGGAAGGTGTTTCAGTGTGTGCAGAAGGTATTTCAGTGTGTGGGGACAGGTTTTCTGTGTGTGGGTAATGTGTTTCAGTGTGTTTGGAAGGGTTTCAGTGTGTTGGGAATGTGTTTCAGTGTGTGGTGAATGAGTATCAGTGTTTTGGGAACGTTTACAGTGTGTGGGGAAGGGGTTTCAGCGTGTGGGGAATGTGTTTCAGTGTGTGGCGATGTGTTGCAGTGTGTGGGGATGGCGTTTCAGTGTGTGGGGAAGGTGTTTCAGTGTGTGGGGAAGGGGTTTCAGTGTGTGGGGTAGGCTTTCCAGTGTGTGGGGAAGGTGCTACTGTGTGTGGGAGGTGTTTCAGTGTGTGGGAAAGGTGTTTCAGTGTGTGGGGAAGGGTTTCAGTGTGTGGGGAAGGTGTTGCAGCGTGTGCGGAAGGGGTTTCAGTGTGTGGGGAAGGTGTTCTGTTGCGTGGGGAAGGTGTTTCAGTGTGTGGGGAAGGGGTTTCAGTGTGTGGGGAAGGTGTTTCAGTGTGTGGGGAAGGGGTTTCAGTGTGTGGGGTAGGGTTTCCAGTGTGTGGGGAAGGTGCTACTGTGTGTGGGAGGTGTTTCAGTGTGTGGGAAAGGTGTTTCAGTGTGTGGGGAGTTGTTTCATTGTGTAGGGAAGGGGTTTAAGTGTGTGTGGATGTGTCTCAGTGTGTGGGGAAGGTGTTTCAGTGTGTGGGGAAGGTTTTCACTGTGTGCGGAAGGGGTTTCAGTGTGTGGGGAAGGGGTTTCAGTGTGTGGGGAAGGGGTTTCAGTGTGTGGGGAAGGGTTTCACTGTGTGCGGAAGGTGTTTCAGTGTGTGGGGAAGGACTTTCAGTGCGTGGGGAAGGTGTTTCAGTGTGTGTGCGGAAGGGGTTTCAGTGTGTGGGGATTTGTTTCATTGTGTAGGGAAGGGGTCTAAGTGTGTGGGGATATGTCTCAGTGTGTGTGGTATGTGTTTCAGTGTGTGGGGAAGGTTTTCACTGTGTGTGGAAGGTGTTTCAGTGTGTGGGGAAGGAGTTTCAGTGTATGGGGAAGGTGTTTCAGGATGTGCGGAAGGGGCTTCAGTGTGTGGGGTAGGGGTTTCGGTGTTTGGGGAAGGTGTTTCAGTGTGTGCAGAAGGGATTTCAGTGAGTGGGGAAGGGGTTTCAGTGTGTGGGGAATGTGTTTCAAGTGTGTTTGGAAGGGTTTCAGTGTGTGGGGAATGTGTTTCAGTGTGTGGTGAATGTGTATCAGTGTTTTGGGACGGTTTACAGTGTGTGGGGAAGGGGTTTCAGCCTGTGGGGAATGTGTTTCAGTGTGTGGCGATGTGTTGCAGTGTGTGGGGATGGCGTTTCAATGTGTGGGGAAGGTGTTTCAGTGTGTGGGGATGGGTTTCAGTGAGTGGCGATGGGTTTCAGTGTGTGGGGATGAGTTGCATTGTGTGCGGAAGGGGTTTTGGTGTGTGGGGAAGGTGTTTCAGTGAATGGGGAAGGGTTTTCAGTGTGTGGGGAAGGGGTTTCAGTGTGTGGGGATTTTGATTCTGTGTGTTTGGAAGGGTTTCAGTGTGTGGGGAATGTGTTTCAGTGTGTGGTCAATGTGTTTCAGTGTTTGGGGATGGGTTTCAGTGTGTGGGGAAGGTGTTTCAGTGTGTGGGGAAGTGTTTCAGTGTGTGGGGAAGGTGTTTCAGTGTGTGGGGAAGGGTTTCAGTGTGTGAGGAAGGTGTTTCAGTGTGTGCGGAAGGAGTTTCAGTGTGTGGGGAAGGTGTTTCAGTGTGTGCAGAAGGTATTTCAGTGTGTGGGGACAGGTTTTCTGTGTGTGGGTAATGTGTTTCAGTGTGTTTGGAAGGGTTTCAGTGTGTTGGGAATGTGTTTCAGTGTGTGGTGAATGAGTATCAGTGTTTTGGGAACGTTTACAGTGTGTGGGGAAGGGGTTTCAGCGTGTGGGGAATGTGTTTCAGTGTGTGGCGATGTGTTGCAGTGTGTGGGGATGGCGTTTCAGTGTGTGGGGAAGGTGTTTCAGTGTGTGGGGAAGGGGTTTCAGTGTGTGGGGTAGGGTTTCCAGTGTGTGGGGAAGGTGCTACTGTGTGTGGGAGGTGTTTCAGTGTGTGGGAAAGGTGTTTCAGTGTGTGGGGAAGGGTTTCAGTGTGTGGGGAAGGTGTTGCAGCGTGTGCGGAAGGGGTTTCAGTGTGTGGGGAAGGTGTTCTGTTGCGTGGGGAAGGTGTTTCAGTGTGTGGGGAAGGGGTTTCAGTGTGTGGGGAAGGTGTTTCAGTGTGTGGGGAAGGGGTTTCAGTGTGTGGGGTAGGGTTTCCAGTGTGTGGGGAAGGTGCTACTGTGTGTGGGAGGTGTTTCAGTGTGTGGGAAAGGTGTTTCAGTGTGTGGGGAGTTGTTTCATTGTGTAGGGAAGGGGTTTAAGTGTGTGTGGATGTGTCTCAGTGTGTGGGGAAGGTGTTTCAGTGTGTGGGGAAGGTTTTCACTGTGTGCGGAAGGGGTTTCAGTGTGTGGGGAAGGGGTTTCAGTGTGTGGGGAAGGGGTTTCAGTGTGTGGGGAAGGGTTTCACTGTGTGCGGAAGGGGTTTCAGTGTGTGGGGAAGGACTTTCAGTGCGTGGGGAAGGTGTTTCAGTGTGTGTGCGGAAGGGGTTTCAGTGTGTGGGGATTTGTTTCATTGTGTAGGGAAGGGGTCTAAGTGTGTGGGGATATGTCTCAGTGTGTGTGGTATGTGTTTCAGTGTGTGGGGAAGGTTTTCACTGTGTGTGGAAGGTGTTTCAGTGTGTGGGGAAGGAGTTTCAGTGTATGGGGAAGGTGTTTCAGGATGTGCGGAAGGGGCTTCAGTGTGTGGGGTAGGGGTTTCGGTGTTTGGGGAAGGTGTTTCAGTGTGTGCAGAAGGGATTTCAGTGAGTGGGGAAGGGGTTTCAGTGTGTGGGGAATGTGTTTCAAGTGTGTTTGGAAGGGTTTCAGTGTGTGGGGAATGTGTTTCAGTGTGTGGTGAATGTGTATCAGTGTTTTGGGACGGTTTACAGTGTGTGGGGAAGGGGTTTCAGCCTGTGGGGAATGTGTTTCAGTGTGTGGCGATGTGTTGCAGTGTGTGGGGATGGCGTTTCAATGTGTGGGGAAGGTGTTTCAGTGTGTGGGGATGGGTTTCAGTGAGTGGCGATGGGTTTCAGTGTGTGGGGATGAGTTGCATTGTGTGCGGAAGGGTTTTTGGTGTGTGGGGAAGGTGTTTCAGTGAATGGGGAAGGGTTTTCAGTGTGTGGGGAAGGGGTTTCAGTGTGTGGGGATTTTGATTCTGTGTGTTTGGAAGGGTTTCAGTGTGTGGGGAATGTGTTTCAGTGTGTGGTCAATGTGTTTCAGTGTTTGGGGATGGGTTTCAGTGTGTGGGGAAGTGGTTTTATAGTGTGGGGAAGTTGTTTCAGTGTGTGGGGATGGCGTTTCAGTGTGTGGGAAAGGTGTTTCAGTTTGTGGGGAAGGAGTTTCAGTGTGTGGGGAAGTGTTTCAGTGTGTGGGGAAGGTGTTTCAGTGTATGAGGAAGTTGTTTCAGTGTGTGGGGAGGGGGCTTCAGTGTGTGGGGAAGTTGTTTCAGTGTGTTGGGAAGGTGTTTCAGTGTGTGGGGAAGTGGTTTCAGTGTGTGTGGAAGGGGTTTCAGTGTGTGGGGAAGGTGTTTCAGTGTGTGGGGAAGGTGTTTCAGTGTGTGGGGTAGGTGTTTCAGTATGTGGGGAAGGGGTTTCAGTATGTGGGGATGTGTTTCTGTGAGTGGGGAAGGGGTTTCAGTGTGTGGGGAAGGGTTTCACTGTGTGCGGAAGGGGTTTCAGTGTGTGGGGAAGGACTTTCAGTGTGTGGGGAAGGTGTTTCAATGTGTGTGGGGAAGGGGTTTCAGTGTGTGGGGAGTTGTTTCATTGTGTAGGGAAGGGGTTTAAGTGTGTGTGGATGTGTCTCAGTGTGTGGGGAAGGTGTTTCAGTGTGTGGGGAAGGTTTTCACTGTGTGCGGAAGGGGTTTCAGTGTGTGGGGAAGGGGTTTCAGTGTGCGGGGAAGGTGTTTCAGTATGTGCAGAAGGGGCTTCAGTGTGTGGGGAAGGGGTTTTAGTGTGTGGGGAAGGTGTTTCAGTGTGTGCAGAAGGTATTTCAGTGTGTGGGGAAGGGTTTTCAGTGTGTGGGGAATGTGTTTCTGTGTGTTTGGAAGGGTTTCAATGTGTTGGGAATGTGTTTCAGTGTGTGGCGAATGAGTATCAGTGTTTTGGGAACGTTTACAGTGTGTGGGGAAGGTGTTTCAGCGTTTGGGGAATGTGTTTCAGTGTGTGGCGATGTGTTGCAGTCTGTGGGGATGGCGTTTCAGTGTGTGGGGAAGGTGTTTCAGTGAGTGGGGAAGGGGTTTCAGTGTGTGGGGTAGGGTTTCCAGTGTGTGGGGAAGGTGCTACTGTGTGTGGGAGGTGTTTCAGTGTGTGGGAAAGGTGTTTCAGTGTGTGGGGAAGGGTTTCAGTGTGTGGGGAAGGTGTTTCAGCGTGTGCGGAAGGGGTTTCAGTGTGTGGGGAAGGTGTTCTGTTGCGTGGGGAAGGTGTTTCAGTGTGTGGGGAAGGGGTTTCAGTGTGTGGGGAAGGTGTTTCAGTGTGTGGGGAAGGGGTTTCAGTGTGTGGGGAAGGGGTTTCTGTGTGTAGGGATAGTGATTCTGTGTGTTAGGAAGGGTTTCAGTGTGTGGCAAATGTGTTTCAGTGTGTGGTGAATGTTTCAGTGTTTGGGGAAGGGTTTCAGTGTGTGGGGAAGGGGTTTCACTGTGTGGGGAAGGTGTTTCAGTTTGTGGGAATGTGTTGCAGTTTGTGGGGAAGGAGTTTCAGTGTGTGGGGAAGTGTTTCAGTGTGTGGGGAAGGTGTTTCAGTGTGTGGGGAAGGGTTTCAGTGTGTGAGGAAGGTGTTTCAGT
This sequence comes from Heterodontus francisci, assembly GCF_036365525.1. Taxonomy (NCBI): domain Eukaryota; kingdom Metazoa; phylum Chordata; class Chondrichthyes; order Heterodontiformes; family Heterodontidae; genus Heterodontus; species Heterodontus francisci. The sequence continues at coordinate 157,805,788 of NC_090376.1, forward strand.
GTGTGCGGAAGGAGTTTCAGTGTGTGGGGAAGGTGTTTCAGTGTGTGCAGAAGGTATTTCAGTGTGTGGGGACAGGTTTTCTGTGTGTGGGTAATGTGTTTCAGTGTGTTTGGAAGGGTTTCAGTGTGTTGGGAATGTGTTTCAGTGTGTGGTGAATGAGTATCAGTGTTTTGGGAACGTTTACAGTGTGTGGGGAAGGGGTTTCAGCGTGTGGGGAATGTGTTTCAGTGTGTGGCGATGTGTTGCAGTGTGTGGGGATGGCGTTTCAGTGTGTGGGGAAGGTGTTTCAGTGTGTGGGGAAGGGGTTTCAGTGTGTGGGGTAGGGTTTCCAGTGTGTGGGGAAGGTGCTACTGTGTGTGGGAGGTGTTTCAGTGTGTGGGAAAGGTGTTTCAGTGTGTGGGGAAGGGTTTCAGTGTGTGGGGAAGGTGTTGCAGCGTGTGCGGAAGGGGTTTCAGTGTGTGGGGAAGGTGTTCTGTTGCGTGGGGAAGGTGTTTCAGTGTGTGGGGAAGGGGTTTCAGTGTGTGGGGAAGGTGTTTCAGTGTGTGAGGAAGGGGTTTCTGTGTGTGGGGATTGTGATTCTGTGTGTTAGGAAGGATTTCAGTGTGGGGCGAATGTGTTTCAGTGTGTGGTGAATGGGTTTCAGTGTTTGGGGAAGGGTTTCCGTGTGTGGGGAAGGGGTTTCACTGTGTGGGGATGGTGTTTCAGTTTGTGGGAATGTGTTGCAGTTTGTGGGGAAGGAGTTTCTGTGTGTGGGGAAGTGTTTCAGTGTGTGGGGAAGGTGTTTCAGTGTGTGGGGAAGGGTTTTCAGTCAGTGGGGAATGTGTTTCAGTGTGTTTGGAAGGGTTTCAGTGTGTTGGGAATGTGTTTCAGTGTGTGGTGAATGAGTATCAGTGTTTTGGGAACGTTTACAGTGTGTGGGGAAGGGGTTTCAGCGTGTGGGGAATGTGTTTCAGTGTGTGGCGATGTGTTGCAGTGTGTGGGGATGACGTTTCAGTGTGTGGGGAAGGTGTTTCAGTGTGTGGGGAAGGGGTTTCAGTGTGTGGGGTAGGGTTTCCAGTGTGTGGGGAAGGTGCTACTGTGTGTGGGAGGTGTTTCAGTGTATGGGAAATGTGTTTCAGTGTGTGGGGAAGGGTTTCAGTGTGTGGGGAAGGTGTTTCAGCGTGTGCGGAAGGGGTTTCATTGTGTGGGGAAGGTGTTCTGTTGCGTGGGGAAGGTGTTTCAGTGTGTGGGGAAGGGGTTTCAGTGTGTGGGGAAGGTGTTTCAGTGTGTGGGGAAGGGGTTTCAGTGTGCGTTGAAGGGGTTTCTGTGTGTGGGGATTGTGATTCTGTGTGTTAGGAAGGGTTTCAGTGTGTGGCGAATGTGTTTCAGTGTGTGGTGAATGGGTTTCAGTGTTTGGGGAAGGGTTTCAGTGTGTGGGGAAGGGGTTTCACTGTGTGGGGAAGGTGTTTCAGTTTGTGTGAATGTGTTGCAGTTTGTGGGGAAGGAGTTTCAGTGTGTGGGGAAGTGTTTCAGTGTGAGGGGAAGGTGTTTCAGTGTGTGGGGAAGGGGTTTCAGTGTGTGTGGAAGGGGTTTCTGTGTGTGGGGATTGTGATTCTGTGTGTTAGGAAGGATTTCAGTGTGGGGCGAATGTGTTTCAGTGTGTGGTGAATGGGTTTCAGTGTTTGGGGAAGGGTTTCCGTGTGTGGGGAAGGGGTTTCACTGTGTGGGGTAGGGTTTCCAGTGTGTGGGGAAGGTGCTACTGTGTGTGGGAGGTGTTTCAGTGTGTGGGAAAGGTGTTTCAGTGTGTGGGGAAGGGTTTCAGTGTGTGGGGAAGGTGTTGCAGCGTGTGCGGAAGGGGTTTCAGTGTGTGGGGAAGGTGTTCTGTTGCGTGGGGAAGGTGTTTCAGTGTGTGGGGAAGGGGTTTCAGTGTGTGGGGAAGGTGTTTCAGTGTGTGAGGAAGGGGTTTCTGTGTGTGGGGATTGTGATTCTGTGTGTTAGGAAGGATTTCAGTGTGGGGCGAATGTGTTTCAGTGTGTGGTGAATGGGTTTCAGTGTTTGGGGAAGGGTTTCCGTGTGTGGGGAAGGGGTTTCACTGTGTGGGGATGGTGTTTCAGTTTGTGGGAATGTGTTGCAGTTTGTGGGGAAGGAGTTTCTGTGTGTGGGGAAGTGTTTCAGTGTGTGGGGAAGGTGTTTCAGTGTGTGGGGAAGGGTTTCAGTGTGTGAGGAAGGTGTTTCAGTGTGTGCGGAAGGAGTTTCAGTGTGTGGGGAAGGTGTTTCAGTGTGTGCAGAAGGGATTTCAGTGTGTGGGGAAGGGTTTTCAGTCAGTGGGGAATGTGTTTCAGTGTGTTTGGAAGGGATTCAGTGTGTTGGGAATGTGTTTCAGTGTGTGGTGAATGAGTATCAGTGTTTTGGGAACGATTACAGTGTGTGGGGAAGGGGTTTCAGCGTGTGGGGAATGTGTTTCAGTGTGTGGCGATGTGTTGCAGTGTGTGGGGATGACGTTTCAGTGTGTGGGGAAGGTGTTTCAGTGTGTGGGGAAGGGGTTTCAGTGTGTGGGGTAGGGTTTCCAGTGTGTGGGGAAGGTGCTACTGTGTGTGGGAGGTGTTTCAGTGTATGGGAAATGTGTTTCAGTGTGTGGGGAAGGGTTTCAGTGTGTGGGGAAGGTGTTTCAGCGTGTGCGGAAGGGGTTTCATTGTGTGGGGAAGGTGTTCTGTTGCGTGGGGAAGGTGTTTCAGTGTGTGGCGAAGGGGTTTCAGTGTGTGGGGAAGGTGTTTCAGTGTGTGGGGAAGGGGTTTCAGTGTGTGTTGAAGGGGTTTCTGTGTGTGGGGATTGTGATTCTGTGTGTTAGGAAGGGATTCAGTTTGTGTCGAATGTGTTTCAGTGTGTGGTGAATGGGTTTCAGTGTTTGGGGAAGGGTTTCAGTGTGTGGGGAAGGGGTTTCACTGTGTGGGGAAGGTGTTTCAGTTTGTGGGAATGTGTTGCAGTTTGTGGGGAAGGAGTTTCAGTGTGTGGGGAAGTGTTTCAGTGTGTGGGGAAGGTGTTTCAGTGTGTGGGGAAGGTGTTTCAGTGTTCGGGGAAGGGGTTTCAGTGTGTGAGGAAGGTGTTTCAGTGTGTGCAGAAGGAGTTTCAGTGTGTGGGGAAGGTGCTTCAGTGTGTGCAGAAGGTATTTCAGTGTGTGGGGAAGGGTTTTCAGTGTGTGGGGAATGTGTTTCAGTGGGTTTGGAAGGGTTTCAGAGTGTTGGGAATGTGTTTCAGTGTGTGGTGAATGAGTATCAGTGTTTTGGGAACGTTTACAGTGTTTGGGGAAGGGGTTTCAGCGTGTTGGGAATGTGTTTCAGTGTGTGGCGATGTGTTGCAGTGTGTGGGGATGGCGTTTCAGTGTGTGGGGAAGGTGTTTCAGTGCTTGGGGAAGGGGTTTCAGTGTGTGGGGTAGGCTTTCCAGTGTGTGGGGAAGGTGCTACTGTGTGTGGGAGGTGTTTCAGTGTGTGGGAAAGGTGTTTCAGTGTGTGGGGAAGGTGTTTCAGCGTGTGCGGAAGGGGTTTCAGTGTGTGGGGAAGGTGTTTTGTTGCGTGGGGAAGGTGTTTCAGTGTGTGGGGAAGGGGTTTCAGTGTGTGGGGAAGGTGTTTCAGTGTGTTGGGAAGGGGTTTCAGTCTGTGGGGAAGGGGTTTCAGTCTGTGGGGATTTTGATTCTGTGTGTTAGGAAGGGTTTCAGTGTGTGGCGAATGTGTTTCAGTGTGTGGCGAATGTGTTTCAGTGTGTGGTGAATGGGTTTCAGTGTTTGGGGAAGGGTTTCAGTGTGTGGGGAAGGGGTTTCACTGTGTGGGGAAGGTGTTTCAGTTTTTGGGAATGTGTTGCAGTTTGTGGGGAAGGAGTTTCTGTGTGTGGGGAAGTGTTTCAGTGTGTGGGGAAGGTGTTTCAGTGTGTGGGGAAGGGGTTTCAGTGTGTGAAGAAGGTGTTTCAGTGTGTGTGGAAGGGGTTTCAGTGTGTGGGGAAGGTGTTTCAGTGTATGGGGAAGGTGTTTCAGTGTGTGGGGAAGGTGTTTCAGTGTGTGGGGAAGGTGTTTCAGTGTATGGGGAAGGTGTTTCAGTGTGTGGGGAAGGTGTTTCAGTGTGTGGGGAAGGTGTTTCAGTGCGTGGGGAAGGGGTTTCAGTGTGTGGGGATGTGTTTCAGTGTGTGTGGAAGGGGTTTCAGTGTGTGGGGAAGGGTTTCACTGTGTGCGGAAGGGGTTTCAGTGTGTGGGGAAGGAGTTTCAGTGTGTGGAGAAGGTGTTTCAGTGTGTGTGGGGAAGGGGTTTCAGTGTGTGGGGGTTTGTTTCATTGTGTAGGGAAGGGGTCTAAGTGTGTGGGGATATGTCTCAGTGTGTGGGGTAGGTGTTTCAGTGTGTGGGGAAGGTTTTCACTGTGTGTGGAAGGGGTTTCTGTGTGTGGGGAAGGAGTTTCAGTGTATGGGGAAGGTGTTTCAGGATGTGCGGAAGGGGCTTCAGTGTGTGGGGAAGGGGTTTCAGTGTGTGGGGAAGGTGTTTCAGTGTGTGGGGAAGGTGTTTCAGTGTGTGGGGAAGGGGTTTCAGTGTGTGAGGAAGGTGTTTCAGTGTGTGCGGAAGGAGTTTCAGTGTGTGGGGAAGGTGCTTCAGTGTGTGCAGAAGGTATTTCAGAGTGTGGGGAAGGGTTTTCAGTGTGTGGGGAATGTGTTTCAGTGTGTTTGGAAGGGTTTCAGAGTGTTGGCAATGTGTTTCAGTGTGTGGTGAATGAGTATCAGTGTTTTGGGAACGTATACAGTGTGTGGGGAAGGGGTTTCAGTGAGTGGGGTAGGCTTTCCAGTGTGTGGGGAAGGTGCTACTGTGTGTGGGAGGTGTTTCAGTGTTTGGGAAAGGTGTTTCAGTGTGTGGGGAAGGGTTTCAGTGTGTGGGGAAGGTGTTTCAGCGTGTGCGGAAGGGGTTTCAGTGTGTGGGGAAGGTGTTTTGTTGCGTGGGGAAGGTGTTTCAGTGTGTGGGGAAGGGGTTTCAGTGTGTGGGGAAGGTGTTTCAGTGTGTTGGGAAGGGGCTTCAGTCTGTGGGGAAGGGGTTTCAGTGTGTGGGGATTTTGATTCTGTGTGTTAGGAAGGGTTTCAGTGTGTGGCGAATGTGTTTCAGTGTGTGGTGAATGGGTTTCAGTGTTTGGGGAAGGGTTTCAGTGTGTGGGGAAGGGGTTTCACTGTGTGGGGAAGGTGTTTCAGTTTTTGGGAATGTGTTGCAGTTTGTGGGGAAGGAGTTTCTGTGTGTGGGGAAGTGTTTCAGTGTGTGGGGAAGGTGTTTCAGTGTGTGGGGAAGGGGTTTCAGTGTGTGAAGAAGGTGTTTCAGTGTGTGCGGAAGGGGTTTCAGTGTGTGGGGAAGGTGTTTCAGTGTATGGGGAAGGTGTTTCAGTGTGTGGGTAAGGTGTTTCAGTGTGTGGGGAAGGTGTTTCAGTGTATGGGGAAGGTGTTTCAGTGTGTGGGGAAGGTGTTTCAGTGTGTGGGGAAGGTGTTTCAGTGCGTGGGGAAGGGGTTTCAGTGTGTGGGGATGTGTTTCAGTGTGTGTGGAAGGGGTTTCAGTGTGTGGGGAAGGGTTTCACTGCGTGCGGAAGGGGTTTCAGTGTGTGGGGAAGGAGTTTCAGTGTGTGGAGAAGGTGTTTCAGTGTGTGTGGGGAAGGGGTTTCAGTGTGTGGGGGTTTGTTTCATTGTGTAGGGAAGGGGTCTAAGTGTGTGGGGATATGTCTCAGTGTGTGGGGTAGGTGTTTCAGTGTGTGGGGAAGGTTTTCACTGTGTGTGGAAGGGGTTTCTGTGTGTGGGGAAGGAGTTTCAGTGTATGGGGAAGGTGTTTCAGGATGTGCGGAAGGGGCTTCAGTGTGTGGGGAAGGGGTTTCAGTGTGTGGGGAAGGTGTTTCAGTGTGTGGGGAAGGTGTTTCAGTGTGTGGGGAAGGGGTTTCAGTGTGTGAGGAAGGTGTTTCAGTGTGTGCGGAAGGAGTTTCAGTGTGTGGGGAAGGTGCTTCAGTGTGTGCAGAAGGTATTTCAGAGTGTGGGGAAGGGTTTTCAGTGTGTGGGGAATGTGTTTCAGTGTGTTTGGAAGGGTTTCAGAGTGTTGGGAATGTGTTTCAGTGTGTGGTGAATGAGTATCAGTGTTTTGGGAACGTATACAGTGTGTGGGGAAGGGGTTTCAGTGAGTGGGGTAGGCTTTCCAGTGTGTGGGGAAGGTGCTACTGTGTGTGGGAGGTGTTTCAGTGTGTGGGAAAGGTGTTTCAGTGTGTGGGGAAGGGTTTCAGTGTGTGGGGAAGGTGTTTCAGCGTGTGCGGAAGGGGTTTCAGTGTGTGGGGAAGGTGTTTTGTTGCGTGGGGGAGGTGTTTCAGTGTGTGGGGAAGGGGTTTCAGTGTGTGGGGAAGGTGTTTCAGTGTGTGGGGAAGGGGTTTCATTCTGTGGGGAAGGGGTTTCAGTGTGTGGGGATTTTGATTCTGTGTGTTAGGAAGGGTTTCAGTGTGTGGCGAATGTGTTTCAGTGTGTGGTGAATGGGTTTCAGTGTTTGGGGAAGGGTTTCAGTGTGTGGGGAAGGGGTTTCACTGTGTGGGGAAGGTGTTTCAGTTTTTGGGAATGTGTTGCAGTTTGTGGGGAAGGAGTTTCTGTGTGTGGGGAAGTGTTTCAGTGTGTGGGGAAGGTGTTTCAGTGTGTGGGGAAGGGTTTCAGTGTGTGAAGAAGGTGTTTCAGTGTGTGCGGAAGGGGTTTCAGTGTGTGGGGAAGGTGTTTCAGTGTTTGGGGAAGGTGTTTCAGTGTGTGGGGAAGGTGTTTCAGTGTGTGGGGAAGGTGTTTCAGTGTATGGGGAAGGTGTTTCAGTGTGTGGGGAAGGGGTTTCAGTGTGTGGGGATGTGTTTCAGTATGTGTGGAAGGGTTTTCAGTGTGTGGGGAAGGGTTTCACTGTGTGCGGAAGGGGTTTCAGTGTGTGGGGAAGGAGTTTCAGTGTGTGGGGAAGGTGTTTCAGTGTGTGTGGGGAAGGGGTTTCAGTGTGTGGGGATTTGTTTCATTGTGTAGGGAAGGGTCCTAAGTGTGTGGGGATATGTCTCAGTGTGTGGGGTAGGTGTTTCGGTGTGTGGGGAAGGTTATCACTGTGTGTGGAAGGGGTTTCTGTGTGTGGGGAAGGAGTTTCAGTGTATGGGGAAGGTGTTTCAGGGTGTGCGGAAGGGGCTTCAGTGGGTGGGGAAGGGGTTTCAGTGTTTGGGGAAGGTGTTTCAGTGTGTGCAGAAGGGATTTCAGTGTGTGTGGAAGGGGTTTCAGTGTGTGGGGAATGTGTTTCAAGTGTGTTTGGAAGGGTTTCAGTGTGTGGGAAATGTGTTTCAGTGTGTGGTGAATGAGTGTCAGTGTTTTGGGACGGTTTACAGTGTGTGGGGAAGGGGTTTCAGCGTGTGGGGAATGTGTTTCAGTGTGTGGCGATGTGTTGCAGTGTGTGGGGATGGCGTTTCTGTGTGTGGGGAAGGTGTTTCAGTGTGTGGGGATGTGTTTCAGTGTGTGGCGATGGGTTTCAGTGTGTGGGGATGAGTTGCATTGTGTGCGGAAGGGGTTTTGGTGTGTGGGGAAGGTGTTTCAGTGAATGGGGAAGGGTTTTCAGTGTGTGGGGAAGGGGTTTCAGTGTGTGGGGATTTTGATTCTGTGTGTTTGGAAGGGTTTCAGTGTGTGGGGAATGTGTTTCAGTGTGTGGTCAATGTGTTTCAGTGTTTGGGGATGGCTTTCAGTGTGTGGGGAAGGGGTTTTGGAGTGTGGGGAAGGTGTTTCAGAGCGTGGGGATGTGTTGCAGTTTGTGGGGAAGGAGCTTCAGTGTGTGGGGAAGTGTTTCAGTGTGTGGGGAAGGTGTTTCAGTGTGTGGGGAAGGTGTTTCAGTGTGTGGGGTAGGTGTTTCTGTCTGTGCGGAAGGGGTTTCAGTGTGTGGGGATGTGTTTCAGTGTGTGCGGAAGGGGTTTCAGTGTGTGGGGAAGGGTTTCACTGTGTGCGGAAGGGGTTTCAGTGTGTGGGGAAGGAGTTTCAGTGTGTGGGGAAGGTGTTTCAGTATGTGCGGAAGGGGCTTCAGTGTGTGGGGAAGGGGTTTCAGTGTGTGGGGAAGGTGATTCAGTGTGTGCAGAAGGTATTTCAGTGTATGGGGAAGGGTTTTCAGTGTGTGGGGAATGTGTTTCAGTGTGTTTGGAAGGGTTTCAGTGTGTTGGGAATGTGTTTCAGTGTGTGGCGAATGAGTATCAGTGTTTTGGGAACGTTTACAGTGTGTGGGGAAGGTGTTTCAGCGTGTGGGGAATGTGTTGCAGTGTGTGGCGATGTGTTGCAGTGTGTGGGGATGGCGTTTCAGTGTGTGGGGAAGTTGTTTCAGTATGTGGGGAAGGGGTTTCAGTGTGTGGGGTAGGGTTTCAGTGTGTGGGGAAGGTGTTTCAGCGTGCGCGGAAGGGGTTTCAGTGTGTGGGAAGGTGTTCTGTTGCGTGGGGAAGGTGTTTCAGTGTGTGGGGAAGGGGTTTCAGTGTGTGGGGAAGGTGTTTCAGTGTGTGGGGTAGGGGTTTCAGTGTGTGGGGAAGGGGTTTCAGTGTGTGGGGATTGTGATTCTGTGTGTTAGGAAGGGTTTCAGTGTGTGGCAAATGTGTTTCAGTGTGTGGTGAATGTGTTTCAGTGTTTGGGGAAGGGTTTCAGTGTGTGGGGAAGGGGTTTCACTGTGTGGGGAAGGTATTTCAGTTTGTGGGAATGTGTTGCAGTTTGTGGGGAAGGAGTTTCTGTGTGTGGGGAAGTGTTTCAGTGTGTGGGGAAGGTGTTTCAGTGTGTGGGGAAGATGTTTCAATGTGTGGGGAAGGGGTTTCAGTGTGTGAGGAAGGTGATTCAGTGTGTGCGGAAGGAGTTTCAGTGTGTGGGGAAGGTGCTTCAGTGTGTGCAGAAGGTATTTCAGTGTGTGGGGAAGGGTTTTCAGTGTGTGGGGAATGTGTTTCAGTGTGTTTGGAAGGGTTTCAGAGTGTTGGGAATGTGTTTCAGTGTGTGGTGAATGAGTATCAGTGTTTTGGGAACGTTTACAGTGTGTGGGGAAGGGGTTTCAGCGTGTTGGGAATGTGTTTCAGTGTGTGGCGATGTGATGCAGTGTGTGGGGATGGCGTTTCAGTGTGTGGGAAAGGTGTTTCAGTGCTTGGGGAAGGGGTTTCAGTGTGTGAGGAAGGTGTTTCAGTGTGTGCGGAAGGAGTTTCAGTGTGTGGGGAAGGTGCTTCAGTGTGTGCAGAAGGTATTTCAGAGTGTGGGGAAGGGTTTTCAGTGTGTGGGGAATGTGTTTCAGTGTGTTTGGAAGGGTTTCAGAGTGTCGGGAATGTGTTTCAGTGTGTGGTGAATGAGTATCAGTGTTTTGGGAACGTATACAGTGTGTGGGGAAGGGGTTTCAGTGTGTGGGGTAGGCTTTCCAGTGTGTGGGGAAGGTGCTACTGTGTGTGGGAGGTGTTTCAGTGTGTGGGAAATGTGTTTCAGTGTGTGGGGAAGGGGTTTCAGTGTGTGAGGAAGGTGTTTCAGTGTGTGCGGAAGGGGTTTCAGTGTGTGGGGAAGGTGTTTTGTTGCGTGGGGGAGGTGTTTCAGTGTGTGGGGAAGGGGTTTCAGTGTGTGGGGAAGGTGTTTCAGTGTGTGGGGAAGGGGTTTCATTCTGTGGGGAAGGGGTTTCAGTGTGTGGGGATTTTGATTCTGTGTGTTAGGAAGGGTTTCAGTGTGTGGCGAATGTGTTTCAGTGTGTGGTGAATGGGTTTCAGTGTTTGGGGAAGGGTTTCAGTGTGTGGGGAAGGGGTTTCACTGTGTGGGGAAGGTGTTTCAGTTTTTGGGAATGTGTTGCAGTTTGTGGGGAAGGAGTTTCTGTGTGTGGGGAAGTGTTTCAGTGTGTGGGGAAGGTGTTTCAGTGTGTGGGGAAGGGTTTCAGTGTGTGAAGAAGGTGTTTCAGTGTGTGCGGAAGGGGTTTCAGTGTGTGGGGAAGGTGTTTCAGTGTATGGGGAAGGTGTTTCAGTGTGTGGGGAAGGTGTTTCAGTGTATGGGGAAGGTGTTTCAGTGTGTGGGGAAGGTGTTTCAGTGTGTGGGGAAGGTGTTTCAGTGTGTGGGGAAGGGGTTTCAGTGTGTGGGGATGTGTTTCAGTATGTGTGGAAGGGTTTTCAGTGTGTGGGGAAGGGTTTCACTGTGTGCGGAAGGGGTTTTAGTGTGTGGGGAAGGAGTTTCAGTGTGTGGGGAAGGTGTTTCAGTGTGTGTGGGGAAGGGGTTTCAGTGTGTGGGGATTTGTTTCATTGTGTAGGGAAGGGTCCTAAGTGTGTGGGGATATGTCTCAGTGTGTGGGGTAGGTGTTTCAGTGTGTGGGGAAGGTTATCACTGTGTGTGGAAGGGGTTTCTGTGTTTGGGGAAGGTGTTTCAGTGTGTGCAGAAGGGATTTCAGTGTGTGTGGAAGGGGTTTCAGTGTGTGGGGAATGTGTTTCAAGTGTGTTTGGAAGGGTTTCAGTGTGTGGGAAATGTGTTTCAGTGTGTGGTGAATGAGTGTCAGTGTTTTGGGACGGTTTACAGTGTGTGGGGAAGGGGTTTCAGCGTGTGGGGAATGTGTTTCAGTGTGTGGCGATGTGTTGCAGTGTGTGGGGATGGCGTTTCTGTGTGTGGGGAAGGTGTTTCAGTGTGTGGGGATGTGTTTCAGTGTGTGGCGATGGGTTTCAGTGTGTGGGGATGAGTTGCATTGTGTGCGGAAGGGGTTTTGGTGTGTGGGGAAGGTGTTTCAGTGAATGGGGAAGGGTTTTCAGTGTGTGGGGAAGGGGTTTCAGTGTGTGGGGATTTTGATTCTGTGTGTTTGGAAGGGTTTCAGTGTGTGGGGAATGTGTTTCAGTGTGTGGTCAATGTGTTTCAGTGTTTGGGGATGGCTTTCAGTGTGTGGGGAAGGGGTTTTGGAGTGTGGGGAAGGTGTTTCAGAGCGTGGGGATTTGTTGCAGTTTGTGGGGAAGGAGCTTCAGTGTGTGGGGAAGTGTTTCAGTGTGTGGGGAAGGTGTTTCAGTGTGTGGGGAAGGTGTTTCAGTGTGTGGGGTAGGTGTTTCTGTCTGTGCGGAAGGGGTTTCAGTGTGTGGGGATGTGTTTCAGTGTGTGCGGAAGGGGTTTCAGTGTGTGGGGAAGGGTTTCACTGTGTGCGGAAGGGGTTTCAGTGTGTGGGGAAGGAGTTTCAGTGTGTGGGGAAGGTGTTTCAGTGTGTGTGGGGAAGGGGTTTCAGTGTGTGGGGATTTGTTTCATTGTGTAGGGAAGCGGTTTAAGTGTGTGGGGATGTGTCTCAGTGTGTGCGGAAGGTGTTTCAGTGTGTGGGGAAGGTTTTCACTGTGTGCGGAAGGGGTTTCAGTGTGTGGGGAAAGGGTTTCAGTGTGTGGGGAAGGTGTTTCAGTATGTGCGGAAGGGGCTTCAGTGTGTGGGGAAGGGGTTTCAGTGTGTGGGGAAGGTGTTTCAGTGTGTGCAGAAGGTATTTCAGTGTATGGGGAAGGGTTTTCAGTGTGTGGGGAATGTGTTTCAGTGTGTTTGGAAGGGTTTCAGTGTGTTGGGAATGTGTTTCAGTGTGTGGCGAATGAGTATCAGTGTTTTGGGAACGTTTACAGTGTGTGGGGAAGGTGTTTCAGCGTGTGGGGAATGTGTTGCAGTGTGTGGCGATGTGTTGCAGTGTGTGGGGATGGCGTTTCAGTGTGTGGGGAAGTTGTTTCAGTATGTGGGGAAGGGGTTTCAGTGTGTGGGGTAGGGTTTCAGTGTGTGGGGAAGGTGTTTCAGCGTGCGCGGAAGGGGTTTCAGTGTGTGGGAAGGTGTTCTGTTGCGTGGGGAAGGTGTTTCAGTGTGTGGGGAAGGTGTTTCAGTGTGTGGGGTAGGGGTTTCAGTGTGTGGGGAAGGGGTTTCAGTGTGTGGGGATTGTGATTCTGTGTGTTAGGAAGGGTTTCAGTGTGTGGCAAATGTGTTTCAGTGTGTGGTGAATGTGTTTCAGTGTTTGGGGAAGGGTTTCAGTGTGTGGGGAAGGGGTTTCACTGTGTGGGGAAGGTGTTTCAGTTTGTGGGAATGTGTTGCAGTTTGTGGGGAAGGAGTTTCAGTGTGTGGGGAAGTGTTTCAGTGTGTGGGGAAGGTGTTTCAGTGTGTGGGGAAGGTGTTTCAATGTGTGGGGAAGGGGTTTCAGTGTGTGAGGAAGGTGTTTCAGTGTGTGCGGAAGGAGTTTCAGTGTGTGGGGAAGGTGCTTCAGTGTGTGCAGAAGGTATTTCAGTGTGTGGGGAAGGGTTTTCAGTGTGTGGGGAATGTGTTTCAGTGTGTTTGGAAGGGTTTCAGAGTGTTGGAAATGTGTTTCAGTGTGTGGTGAATGAGTATCAGTGTTTTGGGAACGTTTACAGTGTGTGGGGAAGGGGTTTCAGCGTGTTGGGAATGTGTTTCAGTGTGTGGCGATGTGATGCAGTGTGTGGGGATGGCGTTTCAGTGTGTGGGGAAGGTGTTTCAGTGCTTGGGGAAGGGGTTTCAGTGTGTGAGGAAGGTGTTTCAGTGTGTGCGGAAGGAGTTTCAGTGTGTGGGGAAGGTGCTTCAGTGTGTGCAGAAGGTATTTCAGAGTGTGGGGAAGGGTTTTCAGTGTGTGGGGAATGTGTTTCAGTGTGTTTGGAAGGGTTTCAGAGTGTTGGGAATGTGTTTCAGTGTGTGGTGAATGAGTATCAGTGTTTTGGGAACGTATACAGTGTTTGGGGAAGGGGTTTCAGTGTGTGGGGTAGGCTTTCCAGTGTGTGGGGAAGGTGCTACTGTGTGTGGGAGGTGTTTCAGTGTGTGGGAAAGGTGTTTCAGTGTGTGGGGAAGGGTTTCAGTGTGTGGGGAAGGTGTTTCAGCGTGTGCGGAAGGGGTTTCAGTGTGTGGGGAAGGTGTTTTGTTGCTTGGGGGAGGTGTTTCAGTGTGTGGGGAAGGGGTTTCAGTGTGTGGGGAAGGTGTTTCAGTGTGTGGGGAAGGGGTTTCATTCTGTGGGGAAGGGGTTTCAGTGTGTGGGGATTTTGATTCTGTGTGTTAGGAAGGGTTTCAGTGTGTGGCGAATGTGTTTCAGTGTGTGGTGAATGGGTTTCAGTGTTTGGGGAAGGGTTTCAGTGTGTGGGGAAGGGGTTTCACTGTGTGGGGAAGGTGTTTCAGTTTTTGGGAATGTGTTGCAGTTTGTGGGGAAGGAGTTTCTGTGTGTGGGGAAGTGTTTCAGTGTGTGGGGAAGGTGTTTCAGTGTGTGGGGAAGGGTTTCAGTTTGTGAAGAAGGTGTTTCAGTGTGTGCGGAAGGGGTTTCAGTGTGTGGGGAAGGTGTTTCAGTGTTTGGGGAAGGTGTTTCAGTGTGTGGGGAAGGTGTTTCAGTGTGTGGGGAAGGTGTTTCAGTGTATGGGGAAGGTGTTTCAGTGTGTGGGGAAGGTGTTTCAGTGTGTGGGGAAGGTGTTTCAATGTGTGGGGAAGGGGTTTCAGTGTGTGGGGATGTGTTTCAGTATGTGTGGAAGGGTTTTCAGTGTGTGGGGAAGGGTTTCACTGTTTGCGGAAGGGGTTTCAGTGTGTGGGGAAGGAGTTTCAGTGTGTGGGGAAGGTGTTTCAGTGTGTGTGGGGAAGGGGTTTCAGTGTGTGGGGATTTGTTTCATTGTGTAGGGAAGGGTCCTAAGTGTGTGGGGATATGTCTCAGTGTGTGGGGTAGGTGTTTCAGTGTGTGGGGAAGGTTATCACTGTGTGTGGAAGGGGTTTCTGTGTGTGGGGAAGGAGTTTCAGTGTATGGGGAAGGTGTTTCAGGGTGTGCGGAAGGGGCTTCAGTGGGTGGGGAAGGGGTTTCAGTGTGTGGGGAAGGTGTTTCAGTGTGTGCAGAAGGTATTTCAGTGTGTGGGGAAGGGGTTTCAGTGTGTGGGGAATGTGTTTCAAGTGTGTTTGGAAGGGTTTCAGTGTGTGGGAAATGTGTTTCAGTGTGTGGTGAATGAGTATCAGTGTTTTGGGACGGTTTACAGTGTGTGGGGAAGGGGTTTCAGCGTGTGGGGAATGTGTTTCAGTGTGTGGCGATGTGTTGCAGTGTGTGGGGATGGCGTTTCAGTGTGTGGGGAAGGTGTTTCAGTGTGTGGGGATGTGTTTCAGTGTGTGGCGATGGGTTTCAGTGTGTGGGGATGAGTTGCATTGTGTGCGGAAGGGGTTTTGGTGTGTGGGGAAGGTGTTTCAGTGAATGGGGAAGGGTTTTCAGTGTGTGGGGAAGGGGTTTCAGTGTGTGGGGATTTTGATTCTGTGTGTTTGGAAGGGTTTCAGTGTGTGGGGAATGTGTTTCAGTGTGTGGTCAATGTGTTTCAGTGTTTGGGGATGGCTTTCAGTGTGTGGGGAAGGGGTTTTGGAGTGTGGGGAAGGTGTTTCAGAGCGTGGGGATGTGTTGCAGTTTGTGGGGAAGGAGCTTCAGTGTGTGGGGAAGTGTTTCAGTGTGTGGGGATGGTGTTTCAGTGTGTGGGGAAGGGTTTCAGTGTGTGGCGAAGGTGTTTCAGTGTGTGTGGAAGGGGTTTCAGTGTGTGGGGAAGGTGTTTCAGTGTATGGGGAAGTTGTTTCAGTGTGTGGGGAAGGGGCTTCAGTGTGTGGGGAAGTTGTCTCAGTGTGTGGGGAAGGTGTTTCAGTGTGTGGGGATGGGTTTCAGTGAGTGGCGATGGGATTCAGTGTGTGGGGATGAGTTGCATTGTGTGCGGAAGGGGTTTTGGTGTGTGGGGAAGGTGTTTCAGTGAATGGGGAAGGGTTTTCAGTGTGTGGGGAAGGGGTTTCAGTGTGTGGGGATTTTGATTCTGTGTGTTTGGAAGGGTTTCAGTGTGTGGGGAATGTGTTTCAGTGTGTGGTCAATGTGTTTCAGTGTTTGGGGATGGGTTTCAGTGTGTGGGGAAGGGGTTTTATAGTGTGGGGAAGGTGTTTCAGTGTGTGGAGATGGCGTTTCAGTGTGTGGGAAAGGTGTTTCAGTTTGTGGGGAAGGAGTTTCAGTGTGTGGGGAAGTGTTTCAGTGTGTGGGGAAGGTGTTTCAGTGTATGAGGAAGTTGTTTCAGTGTGTGGGGAGGGGGCTTCAGTGTGTGGGGAAGTTGTTTCAGTGTGTGGGGAAGGTGTTTCAGTGTGTGGGGAAGTGGTTTCAGTGTGTGTGGAAGGGGTTTCAGTGTGTGGGGAAGGTGTTTCAGTGTGTGGGGAAGGTGTTTCAGTGTGTGGGGTAGGTGTTTCAGTATGTGGGGAAGGGGTTTCAGTATGTGGGGATGTGTTTCAGTGTGTGGGGAAGGGGTTTCAGTGTGTGGGGAAGGGTTTCACTGTGTGCGGAAGGGGTTTCAGTGTGTGGGGAAGGACTTTCAGTGTGTGGGGAAGGTGTTTCAATGTGTGTGGGGAAGGGGTTTCAGTGTGTGGGGAGTTGTTTCATTGTGTAGGGAAGGGGTTTAAGTGTGTGGGGAAGGTGTTTCAGTGTGTTGGGAAGGGGTTTCTGTCTGTGGGGAAGGGGTTTCAGTGTGTGGGGATTTTGATTCTGTGTGTTAGGAAGGGTTTCAGTGTGTGGTGAATGTGTTTCAGTGTGTGGGGAAGGGGTTTCAGTGTTTGGGGAAGGGTTTCAGTGTGTGGGGAAGGGGTTTCACTGTGTGGGGAAGGTGTTTCAGTTTTTGGGAATGTGTTGCAGTTTGTGGGGAAGGAGTTTCTGCGTGTGGGGAAGTGTTTCAGTGTGTGGGGAAGGTGTTTCAGTGTGTGGGGAAGGGTTTCAGTGTGTGAAGAAGGTGTTTCAGTGTGTGCGGAAGGGGTTTCAGTGTGTGGGGAAGGTGTTTCAGTGTATGGGGAAGGTGTTTCAGTGTGTGGGGAATGTGTTTCAGTGTGTGGGGAAGGTGTTTCAGTGTATGGGGAAGGTGTTTCAGAGTGTGGGGAAGGTGTTTCAGTGTGTGGGGAAGGTGTTTCAGTGCGTGGGGAAGGGGTTTCAGTGTGTGGGGATGTGTTTCAGTGTGTGTGGAAGGGGTTTCAGTGTGTGGGGAAGGGTTTCACTGTGTGCGGAAGGGGTTTCAGTGTGTGGGGAAGGAGTTTCAGGTTGTGGAGAAGGTGTTTCAGTGTATGAGGAAGTTGTTTCAGTGTGTGCGGAGGGGGCTTCAGTGTGTGGGGAAGTTGTTTCAGTGTGTGGGGAAGGTGTTTCAGTGTGTGGGGAATTGGTTTCAGTATGTGTGGAAGGGGTTTCAGTGTGTGGGGAAGGACTTTCAGTGCGTGGGGAAGGTGTTTCAGTGTGTGTGCGGAAGGGGTTTCAGTGTGTGGGGATTTGTTTCATTGTGTAGGGAAGGGGTCTAAGTGTGTGGGGATATGTCTCAGTGTGTGGGGTATGTGTTTCAGTGTGTGGGGAAGGTTTTCACTGTGTGTGGAAGGTGTTTCAGTGTGTGGGGAAGGAGTTTCAGTGTATGGGGAAGGTGTTTCAGGATGTGCGGAAGGGGCTTCAGTGTGTGAGGTAGGGGTTTCGGTGTTTGGGGAAGGTGTTTCAGTGTGTGCAGAAGGGATTTCAGTGAGTGGGGAGGGGGTTTCAGTGTGTGGGGAATGTGTTTCAAGTGTGTTTGGAAGGGTTTCAGTGTGTGGGGAATGTGTTTCAGAGTGTGGTGAATGTGTATCAGTGTTTTGGGACGGTTTACAGTGTGTGGGGAAGGGGCTTCAGCGTGTGGGGAATGTGTTTCAGTGTGTGGCGATGTGTTGCAGTGTGTGGGGGTGGTGTTTCAGTGTGTGGGGAAGGTGTTTCAGTGTGTGGGAATGGGTTTCAGTGAGTGGCGATGGGTTTCAGTGTGTGGGGATGAGTTGCATTGTGTGCGGAAGGGGTTTTGGTGTGTGGGGAAGGTGTTTCAGTGAATGGGGAAGGGTTTTCAGTGTGTGGGGAAGGGGTTTCAGTGTGTGGGGATTTTGATTCTGTGTGTTTGGAAGGGTTTCAGTGTGTGGGAATGTGTTTCAGTGTGTGGTCAATGTGTTTCAGTGTTTGGGGATGGGTTTCAGTGTGTGGGGAAGGTGTTTTATAGTGTGGGGAAGGGGTTTTATAGTGTGGGAAGGTGTTTCAGTGTGTGGAGATGGCGTTTCAGTGTTTGGGAAAGGTGTTTCAGTTTGTGGGGAAGGAGTTTCAGAGTGTGGGGAAGTGTTTCAGTGTGTGGGGAAGGTGTTTCAGTGTATGAGGAAGTTGTTTCAGTGTGTGGGGAGGGGGCTTCAGTGTGTGGGGAAGTTGTTTCAGTGTGTGGGGAAGGTGTTTCAGTGTGTGGGGAAGTGGTTTCAGTGTGTGTGGAAGGGGTTTCAGTGTGTGGGGAAGGTGTTTCAGTGTGTGGGGAAGGTGTTTCAGTGTGTGGGGTAGGTGTTTCAGTATGTGGGGAAGGGGTTTCAGTATGTGGGGATGTGTTTCAGTGTGTGGGGAAGGGGTTTCAGTGTGTGGGGAAGGGTTTCACTGTGTGCGGAAGGGGTTTCAGTGTGTGGGGAAGGACTTTCAGTTTGTGGGGAAGGTGTTTCAATGTGTGTGGGGAAGGGGTTTCAGTGTGTGGGGAAGGGGTTTCAGTGTGTGGGGAGTTGTTTCATTGTGTAGGGAAGGGGTTTAAGTGTGTGTGGATGTGTCTCAGTGTGTGGGGAAGGTGTTTCAGTGTGTGGGGAAGGTTTTCACTGTGTGCGGAAGGGGTTTCAGTGTGTGCGGAAGGGGTTTCAGTGTGTGGGGAAGGGGTTTCAGTGTGTGGGGAAGGTGTTTCAGTATGTGCGGAAGGGGCTTCAGTGTGTGGGGAAGGGGTTTTAGTGTGTGGGGAAGGTGTTTCAGTGTGTGCAGAAGGTATTTCAGTGTGTGCGGAAGGGGTTTCAGTGTGTGGGGAAGGTGTTCTGTTGCGTGGGGAAGGTGTTTCAGTGTGTGGGGAAGGGGTTTCAGTGTGTGGGGAAGGTGTTTCAGTGTGTGAGGAAGGGGTTTCTGTGTGTGGGGATTGTGATTCTGTGTGTTAGGAAGGGTTTCAGTGTGGGGCGAATGTGTTTCAGTGTGTGGTGAATGGGTTTCAGTGTTTGGGGAAGGGTTTCCGTGTGTGGGGAAGGGGTTTCACTGTGTCGGGATGGTGTTTCAGTTTGTGGGAATGTGTTGCAGTTTGTGGGGAAGGAGTTTCAGTGTGTGGGGAAGTGTTTCAGTGTGTGGGGAAGGTGTTTCAGTGTGTGGGGAAGGGTTTCAGTGTGTGAGGAAGGTGTTTCAGTGTGTGAGGAAGGTGTTTCAGTGTGTGTGGAAGGAGTTTCAGTGTGTGGGGAAGGTGTTTCAGTGTGTGCAGAAGGGATTTCAGTGTGTGGGGAAGGGTTTTCAGTCAGTGGGGAATGTGTTTCAGTGTGTTTGGAAGGGTTTCAGTGTGTTGGGAATGTGTTTCAGTGTGTGGTGAATGAGTATCAGTGTTTTGGGAACGTTTACAGTGTGTGGGGAAGGGGTTTCAGCGTGTGGGGAATGTGTTTCAGTGTGTGGCGATGTGTTGCAGTGTGTGGGGATGACGTTTCAGTGTGTGGGGAAGGTGTTTCAGTGTGTGGGGAAGGGGTTTCAGTGTGTGGGGTAGGGTTTCCAGTGTGTGGGGAAGGTGCTACTGTGTGTGGGAGGTGTTTCAGTGTGTGGGAAATGTGTTTCAGTGTGTGGGGAAGGGTTTCAGTGTGTGGGGAAGGTGTTTCAGTGTGTGCAGAAGGGATTTCAGTGTTTGTGGAAGGGGTTTCAGTGTGTGGGGAATGTGTTTCAAGTGTGTTTGGAAGGGTTTCAGTGTGTGGGAAATGTGTTTCAGTGTGTGGTGAATGAGTATCAGTGTTTTGGGACGGTTTACAGTGTGTGGGGAAGGGGTTTCAGCGTGTGGGGAATGTGTTTCAGTGTGTGGCGATGTGTTGCAGTGTGTGGGGATGGCGTTTCTGTGTGTGGGGAAGGTGTTTCAGTGTGTGGGGATGTGTTTCAGTGTGTGGCGATGGGTTTCAGTGTGTGGGGATGAGTTGCATTGTGTGCGGAAGGGGTTTTGGTGTGTGGGGAAGGTGTTTCAGTGAATGGGGAAGGGTTTTCAGTGTGTGGGGAAGGGGTTTCAGTGTGTGGGGATTTTGATTCTGTGTGTTTGGAAGGGTTTCAGTGTGTGGGGAATGTGTTTCAGTGTGTGGTCAATGTGTTTCAGTGTTTGGGGATGGCTTTCAGTGTGTGGGGAAGGGGTTTAGGAGTGTGGGGAAGGTGTTTCAGAGCGTGGGGATGTGTTGCAGTTTGTGGGGAAGGAGCTTCAGTGTGTGGGGAAGTGTTTCAGTGTGTGGGGAAGGTGTTTCAGTGTGTGGGGAAGGTGTTTCAGTGTGTGGGGTAGGTGTTTCTGTCTGTGCGGAAGGGGTTTCAGTGTGTGGGGATGTGTTTCAGTGTGTGCGGAAGGGGTTTCAGTGTGTGGGGAAGGGTTTCACTGTGTGCGGAAGGGGTTTCAGTGTGTGGGGAAGGAGTTTCAGTGTGTGGGGAAGGTGTTTCAGTGTGTGTGGGGAAGGGGTTTCAGTGTGTGGGGATTTGTTTCATTGTGTAGGGAAGGGGTTTAAGTGTGTGGGGATGTGTCTCAGTGTGTGCGGAAGGTGTTTCAGTGTGTGGGGATGGTTTTCACTGTGTGCGGAAGGGGTTTCAGTGTGTGGGGAAGGGGTTTCAGTGTGTGGGGAAGGTGTTTCAGTATGTGCGGAAGGGGCTTCAGTGTGTGGGGAAGGGGTTTCAGTGTGTGGGGAAGGTGTTTCAGTGTGTGCAGAAGGTATTTCAGTGTATGGGGAAGGGTTTTCAGTGTGTGGGGAATGTGTTTCAGTGTGTTTGGAAGGGTTTCAGTGTGTTGGGAATGTGTTTCAGTGTGTGGCGAATGAGTATCAGTGTTTTGGGAACGTTTACAGTGTGTGGGGAAGGTGTTTCAGCGTGTGGGGAATGTGTTGCAGTGTGTGGCGATGTGTTGCAGTGTGTGGGGATGGCGTTTCAGTGTGTGGGGAAGTTGTTTCAGTATGTGGGGAAGGGGTTTCAGTGCGTGGGGTAGGGTTTCAGTGTGTGGGGAAGGTGTTTCAGCGTGCGCGGAAGGGGTTTCAGTGTGTGGGAAGGTGTTCTGTTGCGTGGGGAAGGTGTATCAGTGTGTGGGGAATGTGTTTCAGTGTGTGGGGAAGGTGTTTCAGTGTGTGGGGTAGGGGTTTCAGTGTGTGGGGAAGGGGTTTCAGAGTGTGGGGATTGTGATTCTGTGTGTTAGGAAGGGTGTCAGTGTGTGGCAAATGTGTTTCAGTGTGTGGTGAATGTGTTTCAGTGTTTGGGGAAGGGTTTCAGTGTGTGGGGAAGGGGTTTCACTGTGTGGGGAAGGTGTTTCAGTTTGTGGGAATGTGTTGCAGTTTGTGGGGAAGGAGTTTCAGTGTGTGGGGAAGTGTTTCAGTGTGTGGGGAAGGTGTTTCAGTGTGTGGGGAAGGTGTTTCAATGTGTGGGGAAGGGGTTTCAGTGTGTGAGGAAGGTGTTTCAGTGTGTGCGGAAGGAGTTTCAGTGTGTGGGGAAGGTGCTTCAGTGTGTGCAGAAGGTATTTCAGTGTGTGGGGAAGGTTTTTCAGTGTGTGGGGAATGTGTTTCAGTGTGTTTGGAAGGGTTTCAGAGTGTTGGGAATGTGTTTCAGTGTGTGGTGAATGAGTATCAGTGTTTTGGGAACGTTTACAGTGTGTGGGGAAGGGGTTTCAGCGTGTTGGGAATGTGTTTCAGAGTGTGGCGATGTGTTGCAGTGTGTGGGGATGGCGTTTCAGTGTGTGGGGAAGGTGTTTCAGTGCTTGGGGAAGGGGTTTCAGTGTGTGAGGAAGGTGTTTCAGTGTGTGCGGAAGGAGTTTCAGTGTGTGGGGAAGGTGCTTCAGTGTGTGCAGAAGGTATTTCAGAGTGTGGGGAAGGGTTTTCAGTGTGTGGGGAATGTGTTTCAGTGTGTTTGGAAGAGTTTCAGAGTGTTGGGAATGTGTTTCAGTGTGTGGTGAATGAGTATCAGTGTTTTGGGAACGTATACAGTGTGTGGGGAAGGGGTTTCACTGTGTGGGGTAGGCTTTCCAGTGTGTGGGGAAGGTGCTACTGTGTGTGGGAGGTGTTTCAGTGTGTGGGAAAGGTGTTTCAGTGTGTGGGGAAGGGTTTCAGTGTGTGGGGAAGGTGTTTCAGCGTGTGCGGAAGGGGTTTTAGTGTGTGGGGAAGGTGTTTTGTTGCGTGGGGGAGGTGTTTCAGTGTGTGGGGAAGGGGTTTCAGTGTGTGGGGAAGGTGTTTCAGTGTGTGGGGAAGGGGTTTCATTCTGTGGGGAAGGGGTTTCAGTGTGTGGGGATTTTGATTCTGTGTGTTAGGAAGGGTTTCAGTGTGTGGCGAATGTGTTTCAGTGTGTGGTGAATGGGTTTCAGTGTTTGGGGAAGGGTTTCAGTGTGTGGGGAAGGGGTTTCACTGTGTGGGGAAGGTGTTTCAGTTTTTGGGAATGTGTTGCAGTTTGTGGGGAAGGAGTTTCTGTGTGTGGGGAAGTGTTTCAGTGTGTGGGGAAGGTGTTTCAGTGTGTGGGGAAGGGTTTCAGTGTGTGAAGAAGGTGTTTCAGTGTGTGCGGAAGGGGTTTCAGTGTGTGGGGAAGGTGTTTCAGTGTTTGGGGAAGGTGTTTCAGTGTGTGGGGAAGGTGTTTCAGTGTGTGGGGAAGGTGTTTCAGTGTATGGGGAAGGTGTTTCAGTGTGTGGGGAAGGTGTTTCAGTGTGTGGGGAAGGTGTTTCAATGTGTGGGGAAGGGGTTTCAGTGTGTGGGGATGTGTTTCAGTATGTGTGGAAGGGTTTTCAGTGTGTGGGGAAGGGTTTCACTGTTTGCGGAAGGGGTTTCAGTGTGTGGGGAAGGAGTTTCAGTGTGTGGGGAAGGTGTTTCAGTGTGTGTGGGGAAGGGGTTTCAGTGTGTGGGGATTTGTTTCATTGTGTAGGGAAGGGTCCTAAGTGTGTGGGGATATGTCTCAGTGTGTGGGGTAGGTGTTTCAGTGTGTGGGGAAGGTTATCACTGTGTGTGGAAGGGGTTTCTGTGTGTGGGGAAGGAGTTTCAGTGTATGGGGAAGGTGTTTCAGGGTGTGCGGAAGGGGCTTCAGTGGGTGGGGAAGGGGTTTCAGTGTGTGGGGAAGGTGTTTCAGTGTGTGCAGAAGGTATTTCAGTGTGTGGGGAAGGGGTTTCAGTGTGTGGGGAATGTGTTTCAAGTGTGTTTGGAAGGGTTTCAGTGTGTGGGAAATGTGTTTCAGTGTGTGGTGAATGAGTATCAGTGTTTTGGGACGGTTTACAGTGTGTGGGGAAGGGGTTTCAGCGTGTGGGGAATGTGTTTCAGTGTGTGGCGATGTGTTGCAGTGTGTGGGGATGGCGTTTCAGTGTGTGGGGAAGGTGTTTCAGTGTGTGGGGATGTGTTTCAGTGTGTGGCGATGGGTTTCAGTGTGTGGGGATGAGTTGCATTGTGTGCGGAAGGGGTTTTGGTGTGTGGGGAAGGTGTTTCAGTGAATGGGGAAGGGTTTTCAGTGTGTGGGGAAGGGGTTTCAGTGTGTGGGGATTTTGATTCTGTGTGTTTGGAAGGGTTTCAGTGTGTGGGGAATGTGTTTCAGTGTGTGGTCAATGTGTTTCAGTGTTTGGGGATGGCTTTCAGTGTGTGGGGAAGGGGTTTTGGAGTGTGGGGAAGGTGTTTCAGAGCGTGGGGATGTGTTGCAGTTTGTGGGGAAGGAGCTTCAGTGTGTGGGGAAGTGTTTCAGTGTGTGGGGATGGTGTTTCAGTGTGTGGGGAAGGGTTTCAGTGTGTGGCGAAGGTGTTTCAGTGTGTGTGGAAGGGGTTTCAGTGTGTGGGGAAGGTGTTTCAGTGTATGGGGAAGTTGTTTCAGTGTGTGGGGAAGGGGCTTCAGTGTGTGGGGAAGTTGTCTCAGTGTGTGGGGAAGGTGTTTCAGTGTGTGGGGATGGGTTTCAGTGAGTGGCGATGGGATTCAGTGTGTGGGGATGAGTTGCATTGTGTGCGGAAGGGGTTTTGGTGTGTGGGGAAGGTGTTTCAGTGAATGGGGAAGGGTTTTCAGTGTGTGGGGAAGGGGTTTCAGTGTGTGGGGATTTTGATTCTGTGTGTTTGGAAGGGTTTCAGTGTGTGGGGAATGTGTTTCAGTGTGTGGTCAATGTGTTTCAGTGTTTGGGGATGGGTTTCAGTGTGTGGGGAAGGGGTTTTATAGTGTGGGGAAGGTGTTTCAGTGTGTGGAGATGGCGTTTCAGTGTGTGGGAAAGGTGTTTCAGTTTGTGGGGAAGGAGTTTCAGTGTGTGGGGAAGTGTTTCAGTGTGTGGGGAAGGTGTTTCAGTGTATGAGGAAGTTGTTTCAGTGTGTGGGGAGGGGGCTTCAGTGTGTGGGGAAGTTGTTTCAGTGTGTGGGGAAGGTGTTTCAGTGTGTGGGGAAGTGGTTTCAGTGTGTGTGGAAGGGGTTTCAGTGTGTGGGGAAGGTGTTTCAGTGTGTGGGGAAGGTGTTTCAGTGTGTGGGGTAGGTGTTTCAGTATGTGGGGAAGGGGTTTCAGTATGTGGGGATGTGTTTCAGTGTGTGGGGAAGGGGTTTCAGTGTGTGGGGAAGGGTTTCACTGTGTGCGGAAGGGGTTTCAGTGTGTGGGGAAGGACTTTCAGTGTGTGGGGAAGGTGTTTCAATGTGTGTGGGGAAGGGGTTTCAGTGTGTGGGGAGTTGTTTCATTGTGTAGGGAAGGGGTTTAAGTGTGTGGGGAAGGTGTTTCAGTGTGTTGGGAAGGGGTTTCAGTCTGTGGGGAAGGGGTTTCAGTGTGTGGGGATTTTGATTCTGTGTGTTAGGAAGGGTTTCAGTGTGTGGCGAATGTGTTTCAGTGTGTGGTGAATGGGTTTCAGTGTTTGGGGAAGGGTTTCAGTGTGTGGGGAAGGGGTTTCACTGCGTGGGGAAGGTGTTTCAGTTTGTGGGAATGTGTTGCAGTTTGTGGGGAAGGAGTTTCTGTGTGTGGGGAAGTGTTTCAGTGTGTGGGTAAGGTGTTTCAGTGTGTGGGGAAGGGTTTCAGTGTGTGAAGAAGGTGTTTCAGTGTGTGCGGAAGGGGTTTCAGTGTGTGGGGAAGGTGTTTCAGTGTATGGGGAAGGTGTTTCAGTGTGTGGGGAAGGTGTTTCAGTGTGAGGGGAAGGTGTTTCAGTGTATGGGGAAGGTGTTTCAGAGTGTGGGGAGGGTGTTTCAGTGTGTGGGGAAGGTGTTTCAGTGCGTGGGGAAGGGGTTTCAGTGTGTGGGGATGTGTTTCAGTGTGTGTGGAAGGTGTTTCAGTGTGTGGGGAAGGGTTTCACTGTGTGCGGAAGGGGTTTCAGTGTGTGGGGAAGGAGTTTCAGTGTGTGGAGAAGGAGTTTCAGTGTATGAGGAAGTTGTTTCAGTGTGTGGGGAGGGGGCTTCAGTGTGTGGGGAAGTTGTTTCAGTGTGTGGGGAAGGTGTTTCAGTGTGTGGGGAAGTGGTTTCAGTGTGTGTGGAAGGGGTTTCAGTGTGTGGGGAAGGACTTTCAGTGCGTGGGGAAGGTGTTTCAGTGTGTGTGCGGAAGGGGTTTCAGTGTGTGGGGATTTGTTTCATTGTGTAGGGAAGGGGTCTAAGTGTGTGGGGATATGTCTCAGTGTGTGGGGTATGTGTTTCAGTGTGTGGGGAAGGTTTTCACTGTGTGTGGAAGGTGTTTCAGTGTGTGGGGAAGGAGTTTCAGTGTATGGGGAAGGTGTTTCAGGATGTGCGGAAGGGGCTTCAGTGGGTGGGGTAGGGGTTTCGGTGTTTGGGGAAGGTGTTTCAGTGTGTGCAGAAGGGATTTCAGTGAGTGGGGAGGGGGTTTCAGTGTGTGGGGAATGTGTTTCAAGTGTGTTTGGAAGGGTTTCAGTGTGTGGGGAATGTGTTTCAGAGTGTGGTGAATGTGTATCAGTGTTTTGGGACGGTTTACAGTGTGTGGGGAAGGGGCTTCAGCGTGTGGGGAATGTGTTTCAGTGTGTGGCGATGTGTTGCAGTGTGTGGGGGTGGCGTTTCAGTGTGTGGGGAAGGTGTTTCAGTGTGTGGGAATGGGTTTCAGTGAGTGGCGATGGGTTTCAGTGTGTGGGGATGAGTTGCATTGTGTGCGGAAGGGGTTTTGGTGTGTGGGGAAGGTGTTTCAGTGAATGGGGAAGGGTTTTCAGTGTGTGGGGAAGGGGTTTCAGTGTGTGGGGATTTTGATTCTGTGTGTTTGGAAGGGTTTCAGTGTGTGGGAATGTGTTTCAGTGTGTGGTCAATGTGTTTCAGTGTTTGGGGATGGGTTTCAGTGTGTGGGGAAGGTGTTTTATAGTGTGGGGAAGGGGTTTTATAGTGTGGGAAGGTGTTTCAGTGTGTGGAGATGGCGTTTCAGTGTGTGGGAAAGGTGTTTCAGTTTGTGGGGAAGGAGTTTCAGTGTGTGGGGAAGTGTTTCAGTGTGTGGGGAAGGTGTTTCAGTGTATGAGGAAGTTGTTTCAGTGAGTGGGGAGGGGGCTTCAGTGTGTGGGGAAGTTGTTTCAGTGTGTGGGGAAGGTGTTTCAGTGTGAGGGGAAGTGGTTTCAGTGTGTGTGGAAGGGGTTTCAGTGTGTGGGGAAGGTGTTTCAGTGTGTGGGGAAGGTGTTTCAGTGTGTGGGGTAGGTGTTTCAGTATGTGGGGAAGGGGTTTCAGTATGTGGGGATGTGTTTCAGTGTGTGGGGAAGGGGTTTCAGTGTGTGGGGAAGGGTTTCACTGTGTGCGGAAGGGGTTTCAGTGTGTGGGGAAGGACTTTCAGTGTGTGGGGAAGGTGTTTCAATGTGTGTGGGGAAGGGGTTTCAGTGTGTGGGGAAGGGGTTTCAGTGTGTGGGGAGTTGTTTCATTGTGTAGGGAAGGGGTTTAAGTGTGTGTGGATGTGTCTCAGTGTGTGGGGAAGGTGTTTCAGTGTGTGGGGAAGGTTTTCACTGTGTGCGGAAGGGGTTTCAGTGTGTGCGGAAGGGGTTTCAGTGTGTGGGGAAGGGGTTTCAGTGTGTGGGGAAGGTGTTTCAGTATGTGCGGAAGGGGCTTCAGTGTGTGGGGAAGGGGTTTTAGTGTGTGGGGAAGGTGTTTCAGTGTGTGCAGAAGGTATTTCAGTGTGTGCGGAAGGGGTTTCAGTGTGTGGGGAAGGTGTTCTGTTGCGTGGGAAATGTGTTTCAGTGTGTGGGGAAGGGGTTTCAGTGTGTGGGGAAGGTGTTTCAGTGTGTGAGGAAGGGGTTTCTGTGTGTGGGGATTGTGTTTCTGTGTGTTAGGAAGGGTTTCAGTGTGTGTGGAAGGAGTTTCACTGTGTCGGGATGGTGTTTCAGTTTGTGGGAATGTGTTGCAGTTTGTGGGGAAGGAGTTTCAGTGTGTGGGAAAGTGTTTCAGTGTGTGGGGAAGGTGTTTCAGTGTGTGGGGAAGGGTTTCAGTGTGTGAGGAGGGTGTTTCAGTGTGTGAGGCAGGTGTTTCAGTGTGTGTGGAAGGAGTTTCAGTGTGTGGGGAAGGTGTTTCAGTGTGTGCAGAAGGGATTTCAGTGTGTGGGGAAGGGTTTTCAGACAGTGGGGAATGTGTTTCAGTGTGTTTGGAAGGGTTTCAGTGTGTTGGGAATGTGTTTCAGTGTGTGGTGAATGAGTATCAGTGTTTTGGGAACGTTTACAGTGTGTGGGGAAGGGGTTTCAGCGTGTGGGGAATGTGTATCAGTGTGTGGCGATGTGTTGCAGTGTGTGGGGATGACGTTTCATTGTTTGGGGAAGGTGTTTCAGTGTGTGGGGAAGGGGTTTCAGTGTGTGGGGTAGGGTTTCCAGTGTGTGGGGAAGGTGCTACTGTGTGTGGGAGGTGTTTCAGTGTGTGGGGAATGTGTTTCAGTGTGTGGGGAAGGGTTTCAGTGTGTGGGGAAGGTGTTTCAGCGTGTGCGGAAGGGGTTTCATTGTGTGGGGAAGGTGTTCTGTTGCGTGGGGAAGGTGTTTCAGTGTGTGGGGAAGGGGTTTCAGTGTGTGGGGAAGGTGTTTCAGTGTGTGGGGAAGGGGTTTCAGTGTGTGTTGAAGGGGTTTCTGTGTGTGGGGATTGTGATTCTGTGTGTTAGGAAGGGTTTCAGTGTGTGGCGAATGTGTTTCAGTGTGTGGTGAATGGGTTTCAGTGTTTTGGGAAGGGTTTCAGTGTGTGGGGAAGGGGTTTCACTGTGTGGGGAAGGTGTTTCAGTTTGTGGGAATGTGTTGCAGTTTGTGGGGAAGGAGTTTCAGTGTGTGGGGAAGTGTTTCAGTGTGTGGGGAAGGTGTTTCAGTGTTTGGGGAAGGTTTTCAGTGTGTGAGGAAGGTGTTTCAGTGTGTGCGGAAGGAGTTTCAGTGTGTGGGGAAGGTGTTTCAGTGTGTGCAGAAGGTATTTCAGTGTGTGGGGAAGGGTTTTCAGTGTGTGGGGAATGTGTTTCAGTGTGTTTGGAAGGGTTTCAGTGTGTTGGGAATGTGTTTCAGTGTGTGGTGAATGAGTATCAGTGTTTTGGGAACGTTTACAGTGTGTGGGGAAGGGGTTTCAGCGTGTGGGGAATGTGTTTCAGTGTGTGGCGATGAGTTGCAGTGTGTGGGGATGGCGTTTCAGTGTGTGGGAAAGGTGTTTCAGTGTGTGGGGAAGGGGTTTCAGTGTGTGGGATAGGCTTTCCAGTGTGTGGGGAAGGTGCTACTGTGTGTGGGAGGTTTTTCAGTGTGTGGGAAAGGTGTTTCAGTGTGTGGGGAAGGGTTTCAGTGTGTGGGGAAGGTGTTGCAGCGAGTGCGGAAGGGGTTTCAGTGTGTGGGGAAGGTGTTTTGTTGCGTGGGGAAGGTGTTTCAGTGTGTGGGGAAGGGGTTTCAGTGAGTGGGGAAGGTGTTTCAGTGTGTGGGGAAGGGGTTTCAGTATGCGGGGAAGGGGTTGCAGTGTGTGGGGATTTTGATTCTGTGTGTTAGGAAGGGTTTCAGTGTGTTCGAATGTGTTTCAGTGTGTGGTGAATGGGTTTCAGTGTTTGGGGAAGGGTTTCAGTGTGTGGGGAAGTGGTTTCACTGTGTGGGGAAGGTGTTTCAGTTTGTGGGAATGTGTTGCAGTTTGTGGGGAAGGAGTTTCTGTGTGTGGGGAAGTGTTTCAGTGTGTGGGGAAGGTGTTTCAGTGTGTGGGGAAGGGTTTCAGTGAGTGAGGAAGGTGTTTCAGTGTGTGCGGAAGGGGTTTCAGTGTGTGGGGAAGGTGTTTCAGTGCATGGGGAAGGTGTTTCAGTGTGTGGGGAAGGTGTTTCAGTGTGTGGGGAAGGTGTTTCAGTTTGTGGGGAAGGTGTTTCAGTGTGTGGGGAATTTGTTTCAGTGTGTGGGGAAGGTGTTTCAGTGTGTTGGGAAGGGGTTTCAGTGTGTGGGGATGTGTTTCAGTGTGTGGGGAAGGGGTTTCAGTGTGTGGGGTAAGGTTTCACTGTGTGCAGAAGGGGTTTCAGTGTGTGGGGATGGTTTTGCAGTGTGTGTGGGGAAGGGGTTTCAGTGTGTGGGGATTTGCTTCATTGTGTAGGGAAGGGGTCTAAGTGTGTGGGGATATGTCTCAGTGTGTGGGGTAGGTGTTTCAATGTGTGGGGAAGGTTTTCACTGTGTGTGGAAGGGGTTTCAGTGTGTGGGGAATGTGTTTCAATGTGTGGTGAATGTGTTTCAGTTTGTGGCGATGTGTTGCAGTGTGTGGGGATGGCGTTTCATTGTGTGGGGAAGGTGTTTCAGTGTGTGGGGAAGGGGTTTCACTGTGTGGGGAAGGTGTTTCAGTTTGTGGGAATGTGTTGCAGTTTGTGGGGAAGGAGTTTCAGTGTGTGAGGAAGGTGTTTCAGTGTGTGCGGAAGGGTTTTCAGTGTGTGGGGAAGGTGTTTCAGTGTGTGCAGAAGGTATTTCAGTGTGTGGGGAAGGGTTTTCAGTGTGTGGGGAATGTGTTTCAGTGTGTTTGGAAGGGTTTCAGTGTGTTGGGAATGTGTTTCAGTGTGTGGTGAATGAGTATCAGTGTTTTGGGAACATTTACAGTGTGTGGGGAAGGGGTTGCAGCGTGTGGGGAATGTGTTTCACTGTGTGGCGATGTGTTGCAGTGTGTGGGGATGGCGTTTCAGAGTGTGGGGAAGGTGTTTCAGTGTGTGGGGAAGGGGTTTCAGTGTGTGGGGTAGGGTTTCCAGTGTGTGGGGAAGGTGCTACTGTGTGTGGGAGGTGTTTCAGTGTGTGGGAAAGGTGTTTCAGTGTGTGGGGAAGGGTTTCAGTGTGTGTGGAATGTGTTTCAGCGTGTGCGGAAGGGGTTTCAGTGTGTGGGGAAGGTGTTTTGTTGCGTGGGGAAGGTGTTTCACTGTGTGGGGAAGGGGTTTCAGTGTATGGGGAAGGTGTTTCAGTGTGTGGGGAATGTGTTTCAGTGTGTGGGGAAGGTGTTTCAGTGTGTGGGGAAGGGGTTTCAGTGTGTGGGGATGTGTTTCAGTGTGTGGGGAAGGGGTTACAGTGTGTGGGGTAAGGTTTCACTGTGTGCGGAAGGGGTTTCAGTGTGTGGGGAAGGAGTTTCAGCGTGTGGGGATGGTGTTTCAGTGTGTGTGGGGAAGGGGTTTCAGTGTGTGGGGATTTGCTTCATTGTGTAGGGAAGGGGTCTAAGTGTGTGGGGATATGTCTCAGTGTGTGGGGTAGGTGTTTCAGTGTGTGGGGAAGGTTTTCACTGTGTGCGGAAGGGGTTTCAGTGTGTGGGGAAGGAGTTTCAGTGTATGGGGAAAGTGTTTCAGGATGTGCGGAAGGGGCTTCAGTGTGTGGGGAAAGGGTTTCAGTGTGTGGGGAAGGTGTTTCAGTGTGTGCAGAAGGGATTTCAGTGTGTGGGGAAGGGGTTTCAGTGTGTGGGGAATGTGTTTCAACTGTGTTTGGAAGGGTTTCAGTGTGTGGGGAATGTGTTTCAGTGTGTGGTGATGTGTTGCAGTGTGTGGGGATGGCGTTTCAGTGTGTGGGGAAGGTGTTTCAGTGTGTGGGTCAGGGGTTTCAGTGTGTGGGGGAGGGTTTCCAGTGTGTGGGGAAGGTGCTACTGTGTGTGGGAGGTGTTGCAGTGTGTGGGGAAGGTGTTTCAGTGTGTGGGGAAGGTGTTTTGTTGCGTGGGGAAGGTGTTTCAGTGTGTGGGGAAGGTGTTTCAGTGTGTGGGGAAGGGTTTCACTGTGTGCGGAAGGGGTTTCAGTGTGTGGGGAAGGGGTTTCAGTGCATGGGGAAGGTGTTTCAGTATGTGCGGAAGCGTCTTCAGTGAGTGGGGAAGGGGTTTCAGTGTGTGGGGAAGGTGTTTCAGTGTGTGCAGAAGGGATTTCAGTGTGTGGGGAAGGGCTTTCAGTGTGTGGGGAATGTGTTTCAGTGTGTTTGGAAGGGTTTCAGTGTGTGGGGAATGTGTTTCAATGTGTGGTGAATGTGTTTCAGTGTGTGGCGATGTGTTGCAGTGTGTGGGGATGGCGTTTCATTGTGTGGGGAAGGTGTTTCAGTGTGTGGGGAAGGGGTTTCACTGTGTGGGGAAGGTGTTTCAGTTTGTGGGAATGTGTTGCAGTTTGTGGGGAAGGGGTTTCAGTGTGTGGGGAAGGTGTTTCAGTGTGTGCAGAAGGTATTTCAGTGTGTGGGGAAGGGTTTTCAGTGTGTGGGGAATGTGTTTCAGTGTGTTTGGAAGGGTTTCAGTGTGTTGGGAATGTGTTTCAGTGTGTGGTGAATTAGTATCAGTGTTTTGGGAACGTTTACAGTGTGTGGGGAAGGGGCTGCAGCGTGTGGGGAATGTGTTTCAGTGTGTGGCGATGTGTTGCAGTGTGTGGGGAAGGTGCTACTGTGTGAGGGAGGTGTTTCAGTGTGTGGGGAAGGTTTTCTGTTGCGTGGGGAAGGGGTTTCAGTGTGTGGGGTAGGGTTTCCAGTGTGTGGGGAAGGTGCTACTGTGTGTGGGAGGTGTTTCAGTGTGTGGGAAAGGTGTTTCAGTGTGTGGGGAAGGGTTTCAGTGTGTGGGGAAGGTGTTTCAGCGTGTGCGGAAGGGGTTTCAGTGTGTGGGGAAGGTGTTTTGTTGCGTGGGGAAGGTGTTTCAGTGTGTGGGGAAGGGGTTTCAGTGTGTGGGGAAGGTGTTTCAGTGTGTGGGGAAGGGGTTTCAGTGTGTGGGGTAGGGTTTCCAGTGTGTGGGGAAGGTGCTACTGTGTGTGGGAGGTGTTTCAGTGTGTGGGAAAGGTGTTTCAGTGTGTGGGGAAGGGTTTCAGTGTGTGGGGAAGGTGTTTCAGCGTGTGCGGAAGGGGTTTCAGTGTGTGGGGAAGGTGTTTTGTTGCGAGGGGAAGGTGTTTCAGTGTGTGGGGAAGGGGTTTCAGTGTGTGGGGAAGGGGTTTCAGTGTGTGGGGAAGGTGTTTCAGTGTGTGGGGAAGGGGTTTCAGTGTGTGGGGAAGGGGTTTCAGTGTGTGGGGAAGGGGTTTCAGTGTGTGGGGATTGTGATTCTGTGTGTTAGGAAGGTTTTCAGTGTGTGGCGAATGTGTTTCAGTGTGTGGTGAATGGGTTTCAGTGTTTGGGGAAGGGTTTCAGTGTGTTGGGAAGGGGTTTCACTGTGTGGGGAAGGTGTTTGAGTTTGTGGGAATGTGTTGCAGTTTGTGGGGAAGGAGTTTCAGTGTGTGGGGAAGTGTTTCAGTGTGTGGGGAAGGTGTTTCAGTGTGTGGGGAAGGGGTTTCAGTGTGTGGGGAAGGGTTTTCAGTGAGTGGGGAATGTGTTTCAGTGTGTGGTGAATGAGTATCAGTGTTTTGGGAACGTTTACAGTGTGTGGGGAAGGGGTTTCAGCGTGTGGGGAATGTGTTTCAGTGTGTGGCGATGTGTTGCAGTGTGTGGGGATGGCGTTTCAGTGTGTGGGGAAGGTGTTTCAGTGTGTGGGGAAGGGGTTTCAGTGTGTGGGGTAGGGTTTCCAGTGTGTGGGGAAGGTGCTACTGTGTGTGGGAGGTGTTTCAGTGTGTGGGGAAGGTTTTCTGTTGCGTGGGGAAGTTGTTTCAGTGTGTGGGGAAGGGGTTTCAGTGAGTGGGGAAGGTGTTTCAGTGTGTGGGGAAGGGGTTTCAGTCTGCGGGGAAGGGGTTTCAGTGTGTGGGGATTTTGATTCTGTGTGTTCGGAAAGGTTTCAGTGTGTGGCGATTGTGTTTCAGTGTGTGGTGAATGGGTTTCAGTGTTTGGGGAAGGGTTTCAGTGTGTGGGGAAGTGGTTTCACTGTGTGGGGAAGGTGTTTCAGTTTGTGGGAATGTGTTGCAGTTTGTGGGGAAGGAGTTTCTGTGTGTGGGGAAGTGTTTCAGTGTGTGGTAAATGAGTATCAGTGTTATGGGAAGGTTTACAGTGTGTGGGGAAGGGGTTTCAGCGTGTGGGGAATGTGTTTCAGTGTGTGGCGATGTGTTGCAGTGTGTGGGGATGGCGTTTCAGTGTGTGGGGAAGGTGTTTCAGTGTGTGGGTCAGGGGTTCAAGTGTGTGGGGGAGGGTTTCCAGTGTGTGGGGAAGGTGCTACTGTGTGTGGGAGGTGTTTCAGTGTGTGGGGAAGGTGTTTCAGTGTGTGGGGAATGTGTATTGTTGTGTGGGGAAGGTGTTACAGTGTGTGGGGAAGGGGTTTCATTGTGTGGGGAAGGTATTTCTGTGTGTGCGGAAAGGGTTTCACTGTGTGGGGAAGGTGTTTCAGTTTATGGGGAAGGATTTCACTGTGTGCAGAAGGGGTTTCAGTGTGTGGGGAAGTGGTTTCAGTGCATGGGGAAGGTATTTCAGTAAGTGCGGAAGCGTCTTCAGTGTGTGGGGAAGGGGTTTCAGTGTGTGGGGAAGGGTTTCACTGTGTGCAGAAGGGATTTCAGTGTGTGGGGAAGGGGTTTCAGTGTGTGGGGAATGCGTTTCAGTGTGCTTGGAAGGGTTTCAGTGTGTGGGGAATGTGTTTCAATGTGTGGTGAATGTGTTTCAGTGTGTGGCGATGTGTTGCAGTGTGTGGGGATGGCGTTTCATTGTGTGGGGAAGGTGTTTCAGTGTGTGGGGTAGGGGTTTCACTGTGTGGGGAAGGTGTTTCAGTTTGAGGGAATGTGTTGCAGTTTGTGGGGAAGGAGTTTCAGTGTGTGAGGAAGGTGTTTCAGTGTGTGCGGAAGGGGTTTCAGTGTGTGGGGAAGGTGTTTCAGTGTGTGCAGAAGGTATTTCAGTGTGTGGGGAAGGGTTTTCAGTGTGTGGGGAATGTGTTTCAGTGTGTTTGGAAGGGTTTCAGTGTGTTGGGAATGTGTTTCAGTGTGTGGTGAATGAGTATCAGTGTTTTGGGAACGTTTACAGTATGTGGGGAAGGGGTTGCAGCGTGTGGGGAATGTATTTCACTGTGTGGCGATGTGTTGCAGTGTGTGGGGATGGCGTTTCAGTGTGTGGGGAAGGTGTTTCAGTGTGTGGGGAAGGGGTTTCAGGGTGTGGGGTAGGGTTTCCAGTGTGTGAGGAAGGTGCTACTGTGTGTGGGAGGTGTTTCAGTGTGTGGGAAAGGTGTTTCAGTGTGTGGGGAAGGGTTTCAGTGTGTGTGGAATGTGTTTCAGCGTGTGCGGAAGGGGTTTCAGTGTGTGGGGAAGGTGTTTTGTTGCGTGGGGAAGGTGTTTCAGTGTGTGGGGAAGGGGTTTCAGTGCATGGGGAAGGTGTTTCAGTGTGTGGGGAATGTGTTTCAGTGTGTGGGGAAGGTGTTTCAGTGTGTGGGGAAGGGGTTTCAGTGTGTGGGGATGTGTTTCAGTGTGTGGGGAAGGGGTTTCAGTGTGAGGGGTAAGGTTTCACTGTGTGCGGAAGGGGTTTCAGTGTGTGGGGAAGGAGTTTCAGTGTGTGGGGATGGTGTCTCAGTGTGTGTGGGGAAGGGGTTTCAGTGTGTGGGGATTTGCTTCATTGTGTAGGGAAGGGGTCTAAGTGTGTGGGGATATGTCTCAGTGTGTGGGGTGGGTGTTTCAGTGTGTGGGGAAGGTTTTCACTGTGTGTGGAAGGGGTTTCAGTGTGTGGGGAAGGGGTTTCAGTGTGTGGGGAAGGTGTTTCAGGATGTGCGGAAGGGGCTTCAGTGTGTGGGGAAAGGGTTTCAGTGTGTGGGGAAGGTGTTTCAGTGTATGCAAAAGGGATTTCAGTGTGTGGGGAAGGGGTTTCAGTGTGTGGGGAATGTGTTTCAACTGTGTTTGGAAGGGTTTCAGTGTGTGGGGAATGTGTTTCAGTGTGTGGTGAATGAGTATCAGTGTTATGGGAAGGTTTACAGTGTGTGGGGAAGGGGTTTCAGCGTGTGGGGAATGTGTTTCAGTGTGTGGCGATGTGTTGCAGTGTGTGGGGATGGCGTTTCAGTGTGTGGGGAAGGTGTTTCAGTGTGTGGGTCAGGGGCTTCAGTGTGTGGGGGAGGGTTTCCAGTGTGTGGGGAAGGTGCTACTGTGTGTGGGAGGTGTTTCAGTGTGTGGGGAAGGTGTTTCAGTGTGTGGGGAAGGTGTTTTGTTGCGTGGGGAAGGTGTTTCAGTGTGTGGGGAAGGGGTTTCATTGTGTGGGGAAGGTGTTTCTGTGTGTGCGGAAAGGGTTTCAGTGTGTGGGGAAGGTGTTTCAGTGTGTGGGGAAGGGTTTCACTGTGTGCAGAATGGGTTTCAGTGTGTGGGGAAGGGGTTTCAGTGCATGGGGAAGGTGTTTCAGTATGTGCGGAAGCGTCTTCCGTGTGTGGGGAAGGGGTTTCAGTGTGTGGGGAAGGTGTTTCAGTGTGTGCAGAAGGGATTTCAGTGTGTGGGGAAGGGGTTTCAGTGTGTGGGGAATGTGTTTCAGTGTGTTTGGAAGGGTTTCAGTGTGTGGGGAATGTGTTTCAATGTGTGGTGAATGTGTTTCAGTGTGTGGCGATGTGTTGCAGTGTGTGGGGATGGCGTTTCATTGTGTGGGGAAGGTGTTTCAGTGTGTGGGGAAGGGGTTTCACTGTGTGGGGAAGGTGTTTCAGTTTGTGGGAATGTGTTGCAGTTTGTGGGGAAGGAGTTTCAGTGTGTGAGGAAGGTGTTTCAGTGTGTGCAGAAGGGGTTTCAGTGTGTGGGTGGAAGGTGTTTCAGTGTGTGCAGAAGGTATTTCAGTGTGTGGGGAAGGGTTTTCAGTGTGTGGGGAATGTGTTTCAGTGTGTTTGGAAGGGTTTCAGTGTGTTGGGAATGTGTTTCAGTGTGTGGTGAATTAGTATCAGTGTTTTGGGAACGTTTACAGTGTGTGGGGAAGGGGCTGCAGCGTGTGGGGAATGTGTTTCAGTGTGTGGCGATGTGTTGCAGTGTGTGGGGATGGCGTTTCAGTGTGTGGGGAAGGTGTTTCAGTGTGTGGGGAAGGGGTTTCAGTGTGTGGGGTAGGGTTTCCAGTGTGTGGGGAAGGTGATACTGTGTGTGGGAGGTGTTTCAGTGTGTGGGAAAGGTGTTTCAGTGTGTGGGGAAGGGTTTCAGTTTGTGGGGAAGGTGTTTCAGCGTGTGCGGAAGGGGTTTCAGTGTGTGCGGAAGGTGTTTTGTTGCGTAGGGAAGGTGTTTCAGTGTGTGGGGAAGGGGTTTCAGTGTGTGGGGAAGGTGTTTCAGTGTGTTGGGAAGGGGTTTCAGTGTGTGGGGAAGGGGTTTCAGTGTGTGGGGATTGTGATTCTGTGTGTTCGGAAGTGTTTCAGAGTGTGGCGAATGTGTTTCAGTGTGTGGTGAATGGGTTTCAGTGTTTGGGGAAGGGTTTCAGTGTGTTGGGAAGGGGTTTCACTGTGTGGGGAAGGTGTTTCAGTTTGTGGGAATGTGTTGCAGTTTGTGGGGAAGGAGTTTCAGTGTGTGGGGAAGTGTTTCAGTGTGTGGGGAAGGTGTTTCAGTGTGTGGGGAAGGGTTTCAGTGTGTGAGGAAGGTGTTTCAGTGTGTGCGGAAGGAGGTTCAGTGTGTGGGGAAGGTGTTTCAATGTGTGCAGAAGGTATTTCAGTGTGTGGGGAAGGGTTTTCAGCGAGTGGGGAATGTGTTTCAGTGTGTGGTGAATGAGTATCAGTGTTTTGGGAACGTTTACAGTGTGTGGGGAAGGGGTTTCAGCGTGTGGGGAATGTGTTTCAGTGTGTGGCGATGTGTTGCAGTGTGTGGGGATGGCGTTTCAGTGTGTGGGAAAGGTGTTTCAGTGTGTGGGGAAGGGGTTTCAGTGTGTGGGGTAGGGTTTCCAGTGTGTGGGGAAGGTGCTACTGTGTGTGGGAGGTGTTTCAGTGTGTGGGGAAGGTTTTCTGTTGCGTGGGGAAGGTGTTTCAGTGAGTGGGGAAGGGGTTTCAGTGAGTGGGGAAGGTGTTTCAGTGTGTGGGGAAGGGGTTTCAGTCTGCGGGGAAGGGGTTTCAGTGTGTGGGGATTTTGATTCTGTGTGTTAGGAAGGGTTTCAGTGTGTGGCGATTGTGTTTCAGTGTGTGGTGAATGGGTTTCAGTGTTTGGGGAAGGGTTTCAGTGTGTGGGGAAGTGGTTTCACTGTGTGGGGAAGGTGTTTCAGTTTGTGGGAGTGTGTTGCAGTTTGTGGGGAAGGAGTTTCTGTGTGTGGGGAAGTGTTTCAGTGTGTGGGGAAGGTGTTTCAGTGTGTGGGGAAGGGTTTCAGTGTGTGAGGAAGATGTTTCAGTGTGTGCGGAAGGGGTTTCAGTGTGTGGGGAAGGTGTTTCAGTGTATGGGGAAGGTGTTTCAGTGTATGGGGAAGGTGTTTCAGTGTGTGGGGAAGGTGTTTCAGTGTGTGGGGAAGGTGTTTCAGTGTATGGGGAAGGTGTTTCAGTTTGTGGGGAAGGTGTTTCAGTGTGTGGGGAAGGTGTTTCAGTATGTGAGGAAGGGGTTTCAGTGTGTGGGGATGTGTTTCAGTGTGTGGGGAAGGGGTTTCAGTGTGTGGGGAAGGGTTTTACTGTGTGCGGAAGGGGTTTCAGTGTGTGGGGAAGGAGTTTCAATGTGTGGGGAAGGTGTTTCAGTGTGTGTGGGGAAGGGGTTTCAGTGTGTGGGGATTTGTTTCATTGTGTAGGGAAGGGGTCTAAGTGTGTGTGGTGATATGTCTCAGTGTGTGGGGTAGGTGTTTCAGTGTCTGGGGAAGGTTTTCACTGTGTGTGGAAGGGGTTTCAGTGTGTGGGGAAGGAGTTTCAGTGTATGGGGAAGGTGTTTCAGGATGTGCGGAAGGGGCTTCAATGTGTGGGGAAGGGGTTTCAGTGTGTGGGGAAGGTGTTTCAGTGTGTGCAGAAGGGATTTCAGTGTGTGGGGAAGGGGTTTCAGTGTGTGGGGAATGTGTTTCAGTGTGTGGCGATGTGTTGCAGTGTGTGGTGAATGAGTATCAGTGTTTTGGGAAGGTTTACAGTGTGTGGGGAAGGGGTTTCAGCGTGTGGGGAATGTGTTTCAGTGTGTGGCGATGTGTTGCAGCGTGTGGGGAAGGGGTTTCAGTGTGTGGGGGAGGGTTTCCAGTGTGTGGGGAAGGTGCTACTGTGTGTGGGAGGTGTTTCAGTGAGTGGGGAAGGGTTTCAGCGTGTGGGGAAGGGTTTCAGTGTGTGGGGAAGGTGTTTCAGTGTGTGTGGAAGGGGTTTCAGTGTGTGGGGAAGGTGTTTTGTTGCGTGTGGAAGGTGTTTCAGTGTGTGGGGAAGGGGTTTCATTGTGTGGGGAAGGTGTTTCAGTGTGTGCGGAAGAGGTTTCAGTGTGTGGGGAAGGTGTTTCAGTGTGTGGGGAAGGGTTTCACTGTGTGCGGAAGGGGTTTCAGTGTGTGGGGAAGGGGTTTCAGTGCATGGGGAAGGTGTTTCAGTATGTGCGGAAGCGTCTTCAGTGTGTGAGGAAGGGGTTTCAGTGTGCGGGTAAGGTGTTTCAGTGTGTGCAGAAGGGATTTCAGTGTGTGGGGAAGGGGTTTCAGTGTGTGGGGAATGTGTTTCAGTGTGTTTGGAAGGGTTTCAGTGTGTGGGGAATGTGTTTCAATGAGTGGTGAATGTGTTTCAGTGTATGGCGATGTGTTGCAGTGTGTGGGGATGGCGTTTCAGTGTGTGGGGAAGGTGTTTCAGTGTGTGGGGAAGGGGTTTCACTGTGTGGGGAAGGTGTTTCAGTTTGTGGGAATGTGTTGCAGTTTTTGGGGAAGGAGTTTCAGTGTGTGAGGAAGGTGTTTCAGTGTGTGCGGAAGGTGTTTCAGTGTGTGGGGAAGGTGTTTCAGTGTGTGCAGAAGGTATTTCAGTGTGTGGGGAAGGGTTTTTAGTGTGTGGGGAATGTGTTTCAGTGTGTTTGGAAGGGTTTCAGTGTGTTGGGAATGTGTTTCAGTGTGTGGTGAATGAGTATCAGTGTTTTGGGAACGTTTACAGTGTGTGGGGAAGGGGTTTCAGCGTGTGGGGAATGTGTTTCAGTGTGTGGCGATGTGTTGCAGTGTGTGGGGATGGCGTTTCTGTGTGTGGGAAAGGTGTTTCAGTGTGTGGGGAAGGGGTTTCAGTGTGTGGGGTAGGGTTTCCAGTGTGTGGGGAAGGTGCTACTGTGTGTGGGAGGTGTTTCAGTGTGTGGGAAAGGTGTTTCAGTGTGTGGGGAAGGGTTTCAGTGTGTGGGGAAGGTGTTTTGTTGCGTGGGGAAGGTGTTTCAGTGTGTGGGGAAGGGGTTTCAGAGTGTGGGGAAGGTGTTTCAGTGAGTGGGGAAGGGGTTTCAGTGTGTGGGGAAGGGGTTTCAGTGTGTGGGGATTGTGATTCTGTGTGTTAGGAAGGGTTTCAGTGTGTGGCGAATGTGTTTCAGTGTGTGGTGAATGGGTTTCAGTGTTTGGGGAAGGGTTTCAGTGTGTGGGAAAGGGGTTTCACTGTGTGGGGAGGGTGTTTCAGTTTGTGGGAATGTGTTCAGTGTGTGGGGAAGGTGTTTCAGTGTGTGGGGAAGGGTTTCAGTGTGTGAGGAAGGTGTTTCAGTGTGTGCGGAAGGGGTTTCAGTGTGTGGGGAAGGTGTTTCAGTGTGTGGGGAAGGTGTTTCAGTGTCTGGGGAAGGTGTTTCAGTGTATGGGGAAGGTGTTTCAGTGTGTGGGGAAGGTGTTTTAGTGTGTGAGGAAGGGGTTTCAGTGTGTGGGGATGTGTTTCAGTGTGTGGGGAAGGGGTTTCAGTGTGTGGGGAAGGGTTTAACTGTGTGCGGAAAGGGTTTCAGTGTGTGGGGAAGGAGTTTCAGTGTGTGGGGAAGGTGTTTCAGTGTGTGTGGGGAAGGGCTTTCAGTGTGTGGGGATTTGTTTCATTGTGTAGGGAAGGGGTCTAAGTGTTTGGGGATATGTCTCAGTGTGTGGGGAATGTGTTTCAAGTGTGTTTGGAAGGGTTTCAGTGTGTGGTGAATGAGTATCAGTGTTTTGGGAAGGTTTACAGTGTGTGGGGAAGGGGTTGCAGCGTGTGGGGAATGTGTTTCAGTGTGTGGCGATGTGTTGCAGTGTGTGGGGATGGCGTTTCAGTGTGTGGGGAAGGTGTTTCAGTGTGTTGGGAAGGGGTTACAGTGTGTGGGGGAGGGTTTCCAGTGTGTGGGGA
This sequence comes from Heterodontus francisci, assembly GCF_036365525.1. NCBI lineage: Eukaryota > Metazoa > Chordata > Chondrichthyes > Heterodontiformes > Heterodontidae > Heterodontus > Heterodontus francisci. The sequence goes on from NC_090376.1 coordinate 157,845,072, forward strand.
AGGTGCTACTGTGTGTGGGAGGTGTTTCAGTGTGTGGGGAAGGTGTTTCAGTGTGTGGGGAAGGGTTTTGGTGTGTGGGGAAGGTGTTTCAGTGTGTGCAGAAGGGGTTTCAGTGTGTGGGGAAGGTGTTTTGTTGCGTGGCGAAGGTGTTTCAGTGTGTGGGGAAGGGGTTTCATTCTGTGGGGAAGGGGTTTCTGTGATTGCGGAAAGGGTTTCAGTGTGTGGGGAAGGTGTTTCAGTGTGTGGGGAAGGGTTTCACTGTGTGCGGAAGGGGTTTCAGTGTGTGGGGAAGGGGTTTCAGTGCATTGGGAAGTTGTTTCAGTATGTGCGGAAGCGGCTTCAGTGTGTGGGGAAGGGGTTTCAGTGTGTGGGGAAGGTGATTCAGTGTGTGGGGAAGGGGTTTCAGTGTGTGGGGGAGGGTTTCTAGTGTGTGGGGAAGGTGCTACTGTGTGTGGGAGGTGTTTCAGTGTGTGGGGAAGGTGTTTCAGTGTGTGGGCAAGGGTTTCGGTGTGTGGGGAAGGTGTTTCAGTGTGTGCGGAAGGGGTTTCAGTGTGTGGGGAAGGTGTTTTGTTGCGTGGGGAAGGTGTTTCACTGTGTGGGGAAGGGGTTTCATTGTGTGGGGAAGGTGTTTCTGTGTGTGCAGAAGGGGTTTCAGTGTGTGGGGAAGGTGTTTCAGTGTGTGGGGAAGGGTTTCACTGTGTGCGGAAGGGGTTTCAGTGTGTGGGGAAGGGGTTTCAGTGCATGGGGAAGGTGTTTCAGTATGTGTGGAAGCGTCTTCAGTGTGTGAGGAAGGGGTTTCAGTCTGTGGGTAAGGTGTTTTAGTGTGTGCAGAAGGGATTTCAGTGTGTGGGGAAGGGGTTTCAGTGTGTGGGGAATGTGTTTCAGTGTGTTTGGAAGGGTTTCAGTGTGTGGGGAATGTGTTTCAATGTGTGGTGAATGTGTTTCAGTGTGTGGCGATGTGTTGCAGTGTGTGGGGATGGCGTTTCAGTGTGTGGGGAAGGTGTTTCAGTCTGTGGGGAAGGGGTTTCACTGTGTGGGGAAGGTGTTTCAGTTTGTGGGAATGTGTTGCAGTTTGTGGGGAAGGAGTTTCAGTGTGTGAGGAAGGTGTTTCAGTGTGTGCGGAAGGGGTTTCAGTGTGTGGGGAAGGTGTTTCAGTGTGTGCAGAAGGTATTTCAGTGTGTGGGGAAGGGTTTTCAGTGTGTGGGGAATGTGTTTCAGTGTGTTTGGAAGGGTTTCAGTGTGTTGGGAATGTGTTTCAGTGTGTGGTGAATGAGTATCAGTGTTTTGGGAACGTTTACAGTGTGTGCGGAAGAGGTTTCAGCGTGTGGGGAATGTGTTTCAGTGTGTGGCGATGTGTTGCAGTGTGTGGGGATGGCGTTTCAGTGTGAGGGGAAGGTGTTTCAGTGTGTGGGGAAGGGGTTTCAGTGTGTGGGGTAGGGTTTCCAGTGTGTGGGGAAGGTGCTACTGTGTGTGGGAGGTGTTTCAGTGTGTGGGAAAGGGTTTCAGTGTGTGGGGAAGGTGTTTTGTTGCGTGGGGAAGGTGTTTCAGTGTGTGGGGAAGGGGTTTCAGTGTGTGGGGAAGCTGTTTCAGTGTGTTGGGAATGGGTTTCAGTGTGTGGGGAAGGGGTTTCAGTGTGTGGGGATTGTGATTCTGTGTGTTAGGAAGGGTTTCAGTGTGTGGCGAATGTGTTTCAGTGTGTGGTGAATGGGTTTCAGTGTGTCGGGAAGGGTTTCAGTGTGTGAGGAAGGTGTTTCAGTTTGTGCGGAAGGGGTTTCAGTGTGTGGGGAAGGTGTTTCAGTGTGTGGGGAAGGTGTTTCAGTGTGTGGGGAAGGTGTTTCAGTGTATGGGGAAGGTGTTTCAGTGTGTGGGGAAGGTGTTTCAGTGTGTGGGGAAGGGGTTTCAGTGTGTGGGGATGTGTTTCAGTGTGTCGGGAAGGGGTTTCAGTGTGCGGGGAAGGGTTTCACTGTGTGCGGAAAGGGTTTCAGTGTGCGGGGAATGAGTTTCAGTGTGTGGGGAAGGTGTTTCAGTGTGTGTGGGGAAGGGGTTTCAGTGTGTGGGGATTTGTTTCATTGTGTAGGGAAGGGGTCTAAGTGTGTGGGGATATGTCTCAGTGTGTGGGGAATGTGTTTCAAGTGTGTTTGGAAGGGTTTCAGTGTGTGGTGAATGAGTATCAGTGTTTTGGGAAGGTTTACAGTGGGTGGGGAAGGGGTTTCAGCGTGTGGGGAATGTGTTTCAGTGTGTGGCGATGTGTTGCAGTGTGTGGGGATGGCGTTTCAGTGTGAGGGGAAGGAGTTTCACTGTGTGGTGAAGGGGTTTCAGTGTGTGGGGGAGGGTTTCCAGTGTGTGGGGAAGGTGCTACTGTGTGTGGGAGGTGTTTCAGTGTGTGGGGAAGGTGTTTCAGTGTGTGGGCAAGGGTTTCGGTGTGTGGGGAAGGTGTTTCAGTGTGTGCGGAAGGGGTTTCAGTGGGTGGGGAAGGTGTTTTGTTGCGTGGCAAAGGTGTTTCAGTGTGTGGGGAAGGGGTTTCATTGTGTGGGGAAGGTGTTTCTGTGTGTGTGGAAGAGGTTTCAGTGTGTGGGGAAGGTGTTTCAGTGTGTGGGGAAGGGTTTCACTGTGTGCGGAAGGGGTTTCAGTGTGTGGGGAAGGGGTTTCAGTGCATTGGGAAGGTGTTTCAGTATGTGCGGAAGCGGCTTCAGTGTGTGGGGAAGGGGTTTCAGTGTGTGGGGAAGGTGTTTCAGTGTGTGCAGAAGGGATTTCAGTGTGTGGGGAAGGGGTTTCAGTGTGTGGGGAAGGGGTTTCAGTGTGTTTGGAAGGGTTTCAATGTGTGGTGAATGTGTTTCAGTGTGTGGCGATGTGTTGCAGTGTGTTGGGATGGCGTTTCAGTGTGTGGGGAAGGTGTTTCAGTGTGTGGGGAAGGGGTTTCACTGTGTGGGGAAGGTGTTTCAGTTTGTGGGAATGTGTTGCAGTTTGTGGGGAAGGAGTTTCAGTGTGTGGGGAAGTGTTTCAGTATGTGGGGAAGGTGTTTCAGTGTGTGGGGAAGGGTTTCAGTGTGTGAGGAAGGTGTTTCAGTGTGTGGGGAAGTGGTTTCAGTGTGTGGGGAAGGTGTTTCAGTGTGTGCACAAGGTATTTCAGTGTGTGGGGAAGGGTTTTCAGTGTGTGGGGAATGTGTTTCAGTGTGTTTGGAAGGGTTTCAGTGTGTTGGGAATGTGTTTCAGTGTGTGGTGAATGAGTATCATTGTTTTGGGAACGTTTACAGTGTGTGGGGAAGGGATTTCAGAGTGTAGGGAATGTGCTTCAGTGTGTGGCGATGTGTTGCAGTGTGTGGGGATGGCGTTCAGTGTGTGGGGAAGGTGTTTCAGTGTGTGGGGAAGGGGTTTCAGTGTGTGGGGTAGGGTTTCCAGTGTGTGGGGAACGTGCTACTGTGTGTGGGAGGTGTTTCAGTTTGTGGGAAAGGTGTTTCAGTGTATGGGAAAGGGTTTCAGTGTGTGGGGAAGGTGTTTCAGCGTGTGCGGAAGGGGATTCAGTGTGTGGGGAAGGTGTTTTGTTGCGTGGGGAAGGTGTTTCAGTGTGTGGGGACGGGGTTTCAGTGTGTGGGGAAGGTGTTTCAGTGTGTGGGGAAGGGTTTTCAGTGCGTGGGGAAGGGGTTTCAGTGTGTGGGGATTGTGATTCTGTGTGTTCGGAAGGGTTTCAGTGTGTGGCGAATGTGTTTCAGTGTGTGGTGAATGGGTTTCAGTGATTGGGGAAGGGTTTCAGTGTGTGGGGAAGGGGTTTCACTGTGTGGGGAAGGTGTTTCAGTTTGTGGGAATGTGTTGCAGTTTGTGGGGAAGGAGTTTCAGTGTGTAGGGAAGTGTTTCAGTGTGTGGGGAAGGAGTTTCAGTGTGTGGGGAAGGGTTTCAGTGTGTGAGGAAGGTGTTTCAGTGTGTGCGGAAGGGGTTTCAATATGTGGGGAAGGTGTTTCAGTGTATGGGGAAGGTGTTTCAGTGTGTGGGGAAGGTGTTTCAGTGTGTGGGAAGGTGTTTCAGTGTATGGGGAAGGTGTTTCTGTGTGTGGGGAAGGTGTTTCAGTGTGTGGGGAAGGGGTTTCAGTGTGTGGGGATGTGTTTCAGTGTGTGGGGAAGGGGTTTCAGTGTGTGGGGACATGTCTCAGTGTGTGGGGTAGGTGTTTCAGTGTGTGGGGAAGGTTTTCACTGTGTGTGGAAGGGGTTTCAGTGTGTGGGAAAGGAGTTTCAGTGTATGGGGAAGGTGTTTCAGGATGTGCGGAAGGGGCTTCAGTGTGTGGGGAAGGGGTTTCAGTGTGTGGGGAAGGTGTTTCAGTGTGTGCAGAAGGGATTTCAGTGTGTGGGGAAGGGGTTTCAGTGTGTGGGGAATGTGTTTCAAGTGTGTTTGCAAGGGTTTCAGTGTGTGGGGAATGTGTTTCAGTGTGTGGTGAATGAGTATCAGTATTTTGGGAAGGTTTACAGTCTGTGGGGAAGGGGTTTCAGCGTGTGGGGAATGTGTTTCAGTGTGTGGCGATGCGTTGCAGTGTGTGGGGATGGCATTTCAGTGTGTGGGGAAGGTGTTTCAGTGTGTGGGGAACGGGTTTCAGTGCGTGGGGAAGGGGTTTCAGTGTGTGGGGATTGTGATTCTGTGTGTTCGGAAGGGTTTCAGTGTGTGGCGAATGTGTTTCAGTGTGTGGTGAATGGGTTTCAGTGATTGGGGAAGGGTTTCAGTGTGTGGGGAAGGGGTTTCACTGTGTGGGGAAGGTGTTTCAGTTTGTGGGAATGTGTTGCAGTTTGTGGGGAAGGAGTTTCAGTGTGTAGGGAAGTGTTTCAGTGTGTGGGGAAGGAGTTTCAGTGTGTGGGGAAGGGTTTCAGTGTGTGAGGAAGGTGTTTCAGTGTGTGCGGAAGGGGTTTCAATATGTGGGGAAGGTGTTTCAGTGTATGGGGAAGGTGTTTCAGTGTGTGGGGAAGGTGTTTCAGTGTGTGGGAAGGTGTTTCAGTGTATGGGGAAGGTGTTTCTGTGTGTGGGGAAGGTGTTTCAGTGTGTGGGGAAGGGGTTTCAGTGTGTGGGGATGTGTTTCAGTGTGTGGGGAAGGGGTTTCAGTGTGTGGGGACATGTCTCAGTGTGTGGGGTAGGTGTTTCAGTGTGTGGGGAAGGTTTTCACTGTGTGTGGAAGGGGTTTCAGTGTGTGGGAAAGGAGTTTCAGTGTATGGGGAAGGTGTTTCAGGATGTGCGGAAGGGGCTTCAGTGTGTGGGGAAGGGGTTTCAGTGTGTGGGGAAGGTGTTTCAGTGTGTGCAGAAGGGATTTCAGTGTGTGGGGAAGGGGTTTCAGTGTGTGGGGAATGTGTTTCAAGTGTGTTTGCAAGGGTTTCAGTGTGTGGGGAATGTGTTTCAGTGTGTGGTGAATGAGTATCAGTATTTTGGGAAGGTTTACAGTCTGTGGGGAAGGGGTTTCAGCGTGTGGGGAATGTGTTTCAGTGTGTGGCGATGCGTTGCAGTGTGTGGGGATGGCATTTCAGTGTGTGGGGAAGGTGTTTCAGTGTGTGGGGAACGGGTTTCAGTGTGTGGCGGCGGGTTTCCTGTGTGTGGGGAAGGTGCTACTGTGTGTGGGAGGTGTTTCAGTGTGTGGGGAAGTTGTTTCAGTGTGTGGGGAAGGGGTTTCCTTGTGTGGGGATGGTGTTTCCGTGTGTGCGGAAGGGGTTTCAGTGTGTGGGGAAGGTGTTTCAGTGTGTGGGGAAGTGTTTCACTGTGTGCGGAAGGGGTTTCAGTGTGTGGGGAAGGGGTTTCAGTGCATGGGGAAGGTGTTTCAGTCTGTGTGGAAGCGGCTTCACTGTGTGGGGAAGGGGTTAAAGTGTGTGGGGAAGGTGTTTCAGTGTGTGCAGAAGGGATTTCAGTGTGTGGGGAAGGGGTTTCAGTGTGTGGGGAATGTGTTTCAGTGTCTTCGGACTGTTTCAGTGTGTGTGGAATGTGTTTCAATGTGTGGTGAATGTGTTTCAGTGTGTGGCGATGTGTTGCAGTGTGTGGGGATGGCGTTTCAGTGTGTGGGGAAGGTGTTTCAGTGTTTGGGGAAGGGGTTTCAGTGTGTGGCTGAGTGTTTCCAGTGGGTGGGGAAGGTGCTACTGTGTGTGGGAGGTGTTTCAATCTGTGGGGAAGGTGTTTCAGTGTGTGGGGAAGGGTTTCAGTGAGTGGGGAAGTTGTTTCAGTGTGTGCGGAAGGGTTTTCAGTGTGTGGGGAAGGTGTTTTGTTGCGTGGGGAAGGTGTTTCAGTGTGTGGCGAAGGGGTTTCAGTGTGTGGGGAAGGTGTTTCAGTGTGTGGGGAAGGGGTTTCAGTGTGTTTGGAAGGGTTTCAGTGTGTGGGGAATGCGTTTCAGTGTGTGGTGAATGGGTCTCAGTGTTTGGGGAAGGGTTTCAGTGTGTGGGGAAGGGGTTTCAGTGTGTGGGGAAGGTGTTTCAGTGTGTGGGGATGTGTTGCAGGTTGTGGGAAGGTGTTTCAGTGTGTGCGGAAGGGTTTTCAGTGTGTGGGGAAGGTGTTTCAGTGTATGGGGAAGGTGTTTCAGTGTGTGGGGAAGGGACTTCAGTGTGTGGGGAAGTTGTTTCAGTGTGTGGGGAGGGTGTTTCAGTGGGTGGGGAAGGTGTTTCACTGTGTGCGGAAGGGGTTTCACTGTGTGCGGAAGGGGTTTCAGTGTGTGGGGAAGGGGTTTCAGTGAGTGGGGAAGGGGTTTCAGTGTGTGGGGATTGTGATTCTGTGTGTTTGGAAGGGTTTCAGTGTGTGGGGAATGTGTTTCACTGTGTGGTGAATGGGTTTCAGTGTTTGGGGAAGGTGTTTCAGTGTGTGGGGTTTTGTTGCAGTTTGTGGGGAAGGGGTTTCAGTGTGTGGGGAAGGGTTTCAGTGTGTGGGGAAGGTGGTTCAGTGTTTGGGCAAGGGTTTCAGTGTGTGGGGAAGGTGTTTCAGTGTGTGCGGAAGGGGTTTCAGTGTGTGGGGAAGGTGTTTCAGTGTATGGGGAAGGTGATTCAGTGTGTGGGGAAGGGGCTTCAGTGTGTGGGGAAGTTGTTTCAGTGTGTGGGGAAGGTGTTTCAGTGTGTGGCGAAGGGGTTTCAGTGTGTACGGAAGGGGTTTCAGTGTGTGGGGAAGGTGTTTCAGTGTGTGGGGAAGGTGTTTCAGTGTGTGGGGAAGGGGTTTCAGTGTGTGGGGATGTGTTTCAGTGTGTAGGGAAGGGGTTTCAGTGTGTGGGGAAGGGTTTCACTGTGTGCGGAAGGGGTTTCAGTGTGTGGGGATTTGTTTCATTGTGTAGGGAAGGGGTTTAAGTGTGGGGGGATGTGTCGCATTGTGTGGGGAATGTGTTTCAGTGTGTGGGGAAGGTTTTCACTGTGTGCAGAAGGGGTTTCAGTGTATGGGGAAGGTGTTTCAGTATGTGCGGAAGGTGTTTCAGTGTGTGGGGAAGGGGTTTCAGTGTGTGGGGAAGGTGTTTCAGTGTGTGCAGAAGGGATTTCACTGTGTGGGGAAGTGGTTTCAGTGTGTGGGGAATGTGTTTCAGTGTGTGGTGAATGGGTTTCAGTGATTCGGGAAGGGTTTCAGTGTGTGGGGAAGGGGTTTCACTGTGTGGGGAAGGTGTTTCAGTTTGTGGGAATGTGTTGCAGTTTGTGGGGAAGGAGTTTCAGTGTGTAGGGAAGTGTTTCAGTGTGTGGGGAAGGTGTTTCTGTGTGTGGGGAAGGGTTTCAGTGTGTGAGGAAGGTGTTTCAGTGTGTGCGGAAGGGGTTTCAATATGTGGGGAAGGTGTTTCAGTGTATGGGGAAGGTGTTTCAGTGTGTGGGGAAGGTGTTTCAGTGTGTGGGAAGGTGTTTCAGTGTATGGGGAAGGTGTTTCTGTGTGTGGGGAAGGTGTTTCAGTGTGTTGGGAAGGTGTTTCAGTGTGTGGGGAAGGGACTTCAGTGTGTGGGGATGTGTTTCAGTGTGTGGGGAAGGGGTTTCAGTGTGTGGGGACATGTCTCAGTGTGTGGGGTAGGTGTTTCAGTGTGTGGGGAAGGTTTTCACTGTGTGTGGAAGGGGTTTCAGTGTGTCGGAAAGGAGTTTCAGTGTATGGGGAAGGTGTTTCAGGATGTGCGGAAGGGGCTTCAGTGTGTGGGGAAGGGGTTTCAGTGTGTGGGGAAGGTGTTTCAGTGCGTGCAGAAGGGATTTCAGTGTGTGGGGAAGGGGTTTCAGTGTGTGGGGAATGTGTTTCAAGTGTGTTTGGAAGGGTTTCAGTGTGTGGGGAATGTGTTTCAGTGTGTGGTGAATGAGTATCAGTATTTTGGGAAGGTTTACAGTGTGTGGGGAAGGGGTTTCAGCGTGTGGGGAATGTGTTTCAGTGTGTGGCGATGCGTTGCAGTGTGTGGGGATGGCATTTCAGTGTGTGGGGAAGGTGTTTCAGTGTGTGGGGAAGGGGTTTCAGTGTGTGGCGGCGGGTTTCCTGTGTGTGGGGAAGGTGCTACTGTGTGTGGGAGGTGTTTCAGTGTGTGGGGAAGTTGTTTCAGTGTGTGGGGAAGGGTTTCAGTGTGTGGGGAAGGTGTTTCAGTGTGTGGGGAAGGTGTTTTGTTGCGTGGGGAAGGGGATTCAGTGTGTGGGGAAGGGGTTTCATTGTGTGGGGATGGTGTTTCCGTGTGTGCGGAAGGGGTTTCAGTGTGTGGGGAAGGTGTTTCAGTGTGTTGGGAAGTGTTTCACTGTGTGCAGAAGGGGTTTCAGTGTGTGGGGAAGGGGTTTCAGTGCATGGGGAAGGTGTTTCAGTCTGTGCGGAAGCGGCTTCACTGTGTGGGGAAGGGGTTAAAGTGTGTGGGGAAGGTGTTTCAGTGTGTGCAGAAGGGATTTCAGTGTGTGGGGAAGGGGTTTCAGTGTGTGGGGAATGTGTTTCAGTGTCTTCGGACTGTTTCAGTGTGTGGGGAATGTGTTTCAATGTGTGGTGAATGTGTTTCAGTGTGTGGCGATGTGTTGCAGTGTGTGGGGATGGCGTTTCAGTGTGTGGGGAAGGTGTTTCAGTGTTTGGGGAAGGGGTTTCAGTGTGTGGCTGAGTGTTTCCAGAGTGTGGGGAAGGTGCTACTGTGTATGGGAGGTGTTTCAATCTGTGGGGAAGGTGTTTCAGTGTGTGGGGAAGGGTTTCAGTGAGTGGGGAAGTTGTTTCAGTGTGTGCGGAAGGGGTTTCAGTGTGTGGGGAAGGTGTTTTGTTGCGTGGGGAAGGTGTTTCAGTGTGTGACGAAGGGGTTTCAGTGTGTGGGGAAGGTGTTTCAGTGTGTGGGGAAGGGGTTTCAGTGTGTTTGGAAGGGTTTCAGTGTGTGGGGAATGCGTTTCAGTGTGTGGTGAATGGGTCTCAGTGTTTGGGGAAGGGTTTCAGTGTGTGGGTAAGGGGTTTCAGTGTGTGGGGAAGGGGTTTCAGTGTGTGGGGATGTGTTGCAGTTTGTGGGGAAGGAGTTTCAGTGTGTGGGGAAGTGTTTCAGTGTGTGGGAAGGTGTTTCAGTGTGTGCGGAAGGGTTTTCAGTGTGTGGGGAAGGTGTTTCAGTGTATGGGGAAGGTGTTTCAGTGTGTGGGGAAGGGGCTTCAGTGTGTGGGGAAGTTGTTTCAGTGTGTGGGGAGGGTGTTTCACTGTGTGCGGAAGGGGTTTCAGTGTGTGGGGAAGGGGTTTCAGTGAGTGGGGAAGGGGTTTCAGTGTGTGGGGATTGTGATTCTGTGTGTTTGGAAGGGTTTCAGTGTGTGGGGAATGTGTTTCACTGTGTGGTGAATGGGTTTCAGTGTTTGGGGAAGGTGTTTCAGTGTGTGGGGTTGTGTTGCAGTTTGTGGGGAAGGGGTTTCAGTGTGTGGGGAAGGGTTTCAGTGTGTGTGGAAGGTGGTTCAGTGTTTGGGCAAGGGTTTCAGTGTGTGGGGAAGGTGTTTCAGTGTGTGCGGAAGGGGTTTCAGTGTGTGGGGAAGGTGTTTCAGTGTATGGGGAAGGTGATTCAGTGTGTGGGGAAGGGGCTTCAGTGTGTGGGGAAGTTGTTTCAGTGTGTGGGGAATGTGTTTCAGTGTGTGGCGAAGGGGTTTCAGTGTGTACGGAAGGGGTTTCAGTGTGTGGGGAAGGTGTTTCAGTGTGTGGGGAAGGTGTTTCAGTGTGTGGGGAAGGGGTTTCAGTGTGTGGGGAAGGGTTTCACTGTGTGCGGAAGGGGTTTCAGTGTGTGGGGATTTGTTTCATTGTGTAGGGAAGGGGTTTAAGTGTGTGGGGATGTGTCGCATTGTGTGGGGAATGTGTTTCAGTGTGTGGGGAAGGTTTTCACTGTGTGCGGAAGGTGTTTCAGTGTATGGGGAAGGTGTTTCAGTATGTGCGGAAGCTGTTTCAGTGTGTGGGGAAGGGATTTCAGTGTGTGGGGAAGGTGTTTCAGTGTGTGCAGAAGGGATTTCACTGTGTGGGGAAGTGGTTTCAGTGTGTGGGGAATGTGTTTCAGTGTGTTTGGAAGGTTTACAGTGTGTGGGGAAGGGGTTTCAGCGTGTGGGGAATTAGTATCAGTGTGTGGCGATGTGTTGCAGTGTGTGGGGATGGCGTTTCAGTGTGTGGGGAAGGTTTTTCAGTGTGTGGGGATGGGGTTTCAGTGTGTGGGGGAGGGTTTCCAGTGTGTGGGGTAGGTGCTACTGTGTGTGCGAGCTGTTTCAGTGTGTGGGGAAGGTGTTTCAGTGTGTGGGGAAAGGTTTCAGTGTGTGGGGAAGGTGTTTCAGTGTGTGCAGAAGGGGTTTCAGTGTGTGGGGAAGGGGTTTCAGTGTGTGGGGAATGTGTTTCAGTGTGTGGCAATGTGTTGCAGTGAGTGGGGATGGCGTTTCAGTGTGTGGGGAAGGTGTTGCAGTGTGTGGGGAAGGGGTTGCAGTGTGTGGGGAAGAGTTTCCAGTGTGTGGGGAAGGTGCTACAGTGAGTGGGAGGTGTTTCAGTGTGTGGGGAAGGTGGTTCAGTGTGTGGGGAAGGGTTTCAGTGTGTGGGGAAGGTGTTTCACTGTGTGCGGAAGGGGTTTCAGTGTGTGGGGGAGGTGTTTTGTTGCGTGGGGAAGGTGTTTCAGTGTGTGGGGAAGGTGTTTCAGTGTGCGGGGATTTGTTTCATTGTGCAGGGAAGGGGTCTAAGTGTGTGGGGATGTGTCTCAGTGTGTGGGCTAGGTATTTCAGTGTGTGGGGAAGGTTTTCACTGTGTGTGGAAGGGGTTTCAGTGTGTGGGGAAGGAGTTTCAGTGTATGGGGAAGTTGTTTCAGGATGTGCGGAAGGGGCTTCAGTGTGTCGGGAAGGGTTTTCAGTGTGTGGGGAAGGTGTTTCAGTGTGTGCAGAAGGGATTTCTGTGTGTGGGGAAGGGTTTCAGTGTGTGGGGAATGTGTTTCAGTGAGTGGTGAATGAGTATCCGTGTTTTGGGAAGGTTTACAGTGTGTGGGGAAGGGGTTTCAGCGTGTGAGGAATGTGTTTCAGTGTGTGGTGAATGTGTTTCAGTGTGTGGCGATGTGTTGCAGTGTGTGGGGATGGCGTTTCAGTGTGTGGGGAAGGTGTTTCAGTGTTTGGGGAAGGGGTTTCAGTGTGTGGGGGAGTGTTTCCAGTGTGTGGGGAAGGTGCTACTGTGTGTGGGAGGTGTTTCAATCTGTGGGGAAGGTGTTTCAGTGTGTGGGGAAGGGTTTCAGTGAGTGGGGAAGTTGTTTCAGTGTGTGCGGAAGGGGTTTCAGTGTGTGGGGAAGGTGTTTTGTTGCGTGGGGAAGGTGTTTCAGTGCGTGGCGAAGGGGTTTCAGTGTGTGGGGAAGGTGTTTCAGTGTGTGGGGAAGGGGTTTCAGTGTGTTTGGAAGGGTTTCAGTATGTGGGGAATGTGTTTCAGTGTGTGGTGAATGGGTCTCAGTGTTTGGGGAAGGGTTTCAGTGTGTGGGGAAGGGGTTTCAGTGTGTGGGGAAGGTGTTTCCGTGTGTGGGGATGTCTTGCAGTTTGTTGGGAAGGAGTTTCAGTGTGTGGGGAAGTGTTTCAGTGTGTGGGAAGGTGTTTCAGTGTGTGCGGGAGGGTTTTCAGTGTGTGGGGAAGGTGTTTCAGTGTATGGGGAAGGTGTTTCAGTGTGTGGGGAAGGGGCTTCAGTGTGTGGGGAAGTTGTTTCAGTGTGTGGGGAAGGTGTTTCAGTGGGTGGGGAAGGGGTTTCAGTGTGTGCGGAAGGGGTTTCAGTATGTGGGGAAGGGGTTTCAGTGAGTGGGGAAGGGGTTTCAGTGTGTGGGGATTGAGATTCTGTGTGTTTGGAAGGGTTTCAGTGTGTGGGGAATGTGTTTCACTGTGTGGTGAATGGGTTTCAGTGTTTGGGGAAGGTGTTTCAGTGTGTGGGGTTGTGTTGCAATTTGTGGGGAAGGGGTATCAGTGTGTGGGGAAGGGTTTCAGTGTGTGGGGAAGGTGGTTCAGTGTTTGGGCAAGGGTTTCAGTGTGTGGGGAAGGTGTTTCAGTGTGTGCGGAAGGGGTTTCAGTGTGTGGGGAAGGTGTTTCAGTGTATGGGGAAGGTGATTCAGTGTGTGGGGAAGGGGCTTCAGTGTGTGGGGAAGTTGTTTCAGTGTGTGGGGAAGGTGTTTCAGTGTGTGGCGAAGGGGTTTCAGTGTGTGCGGAAGGGGTTTCAGTGTGTGGGGAAGGTGTTTCAGTGTGTGGGGATGTGTTTCAGTGTGTAGGGAAGGGGTTTCAGTGTGTGGGGAAGGGTTTCATTGTGTGCGGAAGGGGTTTCAGTGTGTGGGGAAGGAGTTTCAGTGTGTGGGGAAGGTGTTTCAGTGTGTGTGGGGAAGGGGTTTCAGTGTGTGGGGATTTGTTTCAATGTGTAGGGAAGGGGTTTAAGTGTGTGGGGATGTGTCGCATTGTGTGGGGAAGGTGTTTCAGTGTGTGGGGAAGGTTTTCACTGTGTGCGGAAGGGGTTTCAGTGTATGGGGAACGTGTTTCAGTATGTGCGGAAGGTGTTTCAGTGTGTGGGGAAGGGGTTTCAGTGTGTGGGGAAGGTGTTTCAGTGTGTGCAGAAGGGATTTCAGTGTGCGGGGAAGTGGTTTCAGTGTGTGGGGAATGTGTTTCAGTGTGTTTGGAAGGTTTACAGTGTGTGGGGAAGGGGTTTCAGCGTGTGGGGAATGAGTATCAGTGTGTGGCGATGTGTTGCAGTGTGTGGGGATGGCGTTTCAGTGTGTGGGGAAGGTTTTTCAGTGTGTGGGGATGGGGTTTCAGTGTGTGGGGGAGGGTTTCCAGTGTGTGGGGTAGGTGCTACTGTGTGTGCGAGGTGTTTCAGTGTGTTGGGAAGGTGTTTCAGTGTGTGGGGAAGGGTTTCAGTGTGTGGGGAAGGTGTTTCAGTGTGTGCAGAAGGGGTATCAGTGTGTGGGGAAGGGGTTTCAGTGTGTGGGGAATGTGTTTCAGTGTGTGGCAATGTGTTGCAGTGAGTGGGGATGGCGTTTCAGTGTGTGTGGAAGGTGTTTCAGTGTGTGGGGAAGGGGTTTCTGTGTGTGGGGAAGAGTTTCCAGTGTGTGGGGAAGGTGCTACAGTGAGTGGGAGGTGTTTCAGTGTGTGGGGAAGGTGTTTCAGTGTGTGGGGAAGGGTTTCAGTGTGTGGGGAAGGTGTTTCAGTGTGTGCGGAAGGGGTTTCAGTGTGTGGGGGAGGTGTTTTGTTGCGAGGGGAAGGTGTTTCAGTGTGTGGGGAAGGTGTTTCAGTGTGCGGGGATGTGTTTCATTGTGCAGGGAAGGGGTCTAAGTGTCTGGGGATGTGTCTCAGTGTGTGGGCTATGTGTTTCAGTGTCTGGGGAAGGTTTTCACTGTGTGTGGAAGGGGTTTCAGTGTGTGGGGAAGGAGTTTCAGTGTATGGGGAAGTTGTTTCAGGATGTGCGGAAGGGGCTTCAGTGTGTGGGGAAGGGTTTTCAGTGTGTGGGGAAGGTGTTTCAGTGTGTGCAGAAGGGATTTCAGTGTGTGGGGAAGGGGTTTCAGTGTGTGGGGAATGTGTTTCAAGTGTGTTTTGAAGGGTTTCAGTGTGTGGGGAATGTGTTTCAGTGTGTGGTGAATGAGTATCAGTGTTTTGGGAAGGTTTACAGTGTGTGGGGAAGGGGTTTCAGTGTGTGGGGAAGAGTTTCCAGTGTGTGGGGAAGGTGCTACAGTGAGTGGGAGGTGTTTCAGTGTGTGGGGAAGGTGTTTCAGTGTGTGGGGAAGGGTTTCAGTGTGTGGGGAAGGTGTTTCAGTGTGTGCGGAAGGGGTTTCAGTGTGTGGGGGAGGTGTTTTGTTGCGAGGGGAAGGTGTTTCAGTGTGTGGGGAAGGTGTTTCAGTGTGCGGGGATGTGTTTCATTGTGCAGGGAAGGGGTCTAAGTGTCTGGGGATGTGTCTCAGTGTGTGGGCTATGTGTTTCAGTGTCTGGGGAAGGTTTTCACTGTGTGTGGAAGGGGTTTCAGTGTGTGGGGAAGGAGTTTCAGTGTATGGGGAAGTTGTTTCAGGATGTGCGGAAGGGGCTTCAGTGTGTGGGGAAGGGTTTTCAGTGTGTGGGGAAGGTGTTTCAGTGTGTGCAGAAGGGATTTCAGTGTGTGGGGAAGGGGTTTCAGTGTGTGGGGAATGTGTTTCAAGTGTGTTTGGAAGGGTTTCAGTGTGTGGGGAATGTGTTTCAGTGTGTGGTGAATGAGTATCAGTGTTTTGGGAAGGTTTACAGTGTTTGGGGAAGGGGTTTCAGCGTGTGGGGAATGTGTTTCAGTGTGTTGCGATGTGTTGCAGTGTGTGGGGATGGCGTTTCAGTGTGTGGGGAAGGTGTTTCAGTGTGTGGGGAAGGGGTTTCATTGTGTGGGGGAGGGTTTCCAGTGTGTGGGGAAGGTGCTACTGTGTGTGGGAGGTGTGTCAGTGTGTGGGGAAGGTGTTTCAGTGTGCGGGGAAGGGTTTCAGTGTGTGGGGAAGGTGTTGCAGTGTGTGCGGAAGGGGTTTCAGTGTGTGGGGAAGGTGTTTTGTTGCGTGGGGAAGGTGTTTCAGTGTGTGGGGAAGGGGTTTCATTGTGTGGGGAAGGTGTTTCTATGTGTGCAGAAGGGGTTTCAGTGTGTGGGGAAGGTGTTTCAGTGTGTGGGGAAGGGTTTCACTGTGTGCGGAACGGGTTTCAGTGTGTGGGGAAGGGGTTTCAGTGTGTGGGGAAGGTGTTTCAGTGTGTGGGGTTGTGTTGCAGTTTGTGGGGAAGGTGTTTCAGTGTGTGGGGAATGTGTTTCAAGTGTGTTTGGAAGGGTTTCAGTGTGTGGGGAATGTGTTTCAGTGTGTGGTGAATGAGTATCAGTGTTTTGGGAAGGTTTACAGTGTGTGGGGAAGGGGTTTCAGCGTGTGGGGAATGTGTTTCAGTGTGTGGCGATGTGTTGCAGTGTGTGGGGATGGCGTTTCAGTGTGTGGGGAAGGTGTTTCAGTGTGTGGGGAAGGGGTTTCATTGTGTGGGGGAGGGTTTCCAGTGTGTGGGGAATGTGCTACTGTGTGTGGGAGGTGTTTCAGTGTGTGGGGAAGGTGTTTCAGTGTGTGGGGAAGGGTTTCAGTGTGTGGGGAAGGTGTTTCAGTGTGTGCGGAAGGGGTTTCAGTGTGTGCGGAACGGGTTTCAGTGTGTGGGGAAGGGGTTTCAGTGCATGGGGAAGGTGTTTCAGTATGTGTGGAAGCAGCTTCAGCGTGTGGGGAAGTGGTTTCAGTGTGTGGGGAAGGTGTTTCAGTGTGTGCAGAAGGGATTTCAGTGTGTGGGGAAGGGCTTTCAGTGTGTGGGGAATGTGTTTCAGTGTGTTTGGAAGGGTTTCAGTGTTTGGGGAATGTGTTGCAATGTGTGGTGAATGTGTTTCAGCGTGTGGCGATGTGTTGCAGTGTGTGGGGATGGCGTTTCAGTGTGTGGGGAAGGTGTTTCAGTGTGTGGGGAAGGGGTTTCAGTGTTGGGGGAGTGTTTCCAGTGTGTGGGGAAGGTGCTACAGTGAGTGGGAGGTGTTTCAGTGTGTGGGGAAGGTGGTTCAGTGTGTGGGGAAGGGTTTCAGTGTGTGGGGAAGGTGTTTCAGTGTGTGCGGAAGGGGTTTCAGTGTGTGGGGGAGGTGTTTTGTTGCGTGGGGAAGGTGTTTCAGTGTTGGGAAGGTGTTTCAGTGTGCGGGGATTTGTTTCATTGTGCAGGGAAGGGGTCTAAGTGTGTGGGGATGTGTCTCAGTGTGTGGGCTAGGTGTTTCAGTGTGTGGGGAAGGTTTTCACTGTGTGTGGAAGGGGTTTCAGTGTGTGGGGAAGGAGTTTCAGTGTATGGGGAAGTTGTTTCAGGATGTGCGGAAGGGGCTTCAGTGTGTGGGGAAGGGTTTTCAGTGTGTGGGGAAGGTGTTTCAGTGTGTGCAGAAGGGATTTCAGTGTGTGGGGAAGGGTTTCAGTGTGTGGGGAATGTGTTTCAGTGAGTGGTGAATGAGTATCAGTGTTTTGGGAAGGTTTACAGTGCGTGGGGAAGGGGTTTCAGCGTGTGGGGAATGTGTTTCAGTGTGTGGTGAATGTGTTTCAGTGTGTGGCGATGTGTTGCAGTGTGTGGGGATGGCGTTTCAGTGTGTGGGGAAGGTGTTTCAGTGTTTGGGGAAGGGGTTTCAGTGTGTGGGGGAGTGTTTCCAGTGTGTGGGGAAGGTGCTACTGTGTGTGGGAGGTGTTTCAATCAGTGGGGAAGGTGTTTCAGTGTGTGGGGAAGGGTTTCAGTGAGTGGGGAAGTTGTTTCAGTGTGTGCGGAAGGGGTTTCAGTGTGTGGGGAAGGTGTTTTGTTGCGTGGGGAAGGTGTTTCAGTGCGTGGCGAAGGGGTTTCAGTGTGTGGGGAAGGTGTTTCAGTGTGTGGGGAAGGGGTTTCAGTGTGTTTGGAAGGGTTTCAGTATGTGGGGAATGGTTTTCAGTGTGTGGGGAAGGTGTTTCAGTGTATGGGGAAGGTGTTTCAGTGTGTGAGGAAGGGGCTTCAGTGTGTGGGGAAGTTGTTTCAGTGTGTGGGGAAGGTGTTTCAGTGGGTGGGGAAGGGGTTTCAGTGTGTGCGGAAGGGGTTTCAGTGTGTGGGGAAGGGGTTTCAGTGAGTGGGGAAGGGGTTTCAGTGTGTGGGGATTGTGATTCTGTATGTTTGGAAGGGTTGCAGTGTGTGGGGAATGTGTTTCACTGTGTGGTGAATGGGTTTCAGTGTTTGGGGAAGGTGTTTCAGTGTGTGGGGTTGTGTTGCAGTTTGTGGGGAAGGGGTATCAGTGTGTGGGGAAGGGTTTCAGTGTGTGGGGAAGGTGGTTCAGTGTTTGGGCAAGGGTTTCAGTGTGTGGGGAAGGTGTTTCAGTGTGTGCGGAAGGGGTTTCAGTGTGTGGGGAAGGTGTTTCAGTGTATGGGGAAGGTGATTCAGTGTGTGGGGAAGTTGTTTCAGTGTGTGGGGAAGGTGTTTCAGTGTGTAGCGAAGGGGTTTCAGTGTTTGCGGAAGGGGTTTCAGTGTGTGGGGAAGGTGTTTCAGTGTGTGGGGAAGGTGTTTCAGTGTGTCGGGAAGGGGTTTCAGTGTGTGGGGATGTGTTTCAGTGTGTAGGGAAGGGGTTTCAGTGTGTGGGGAAGGGTTTCACTGTGTGCGGAAGGCGTTTCAGTGTGTGGGGAAGGAGTTTCAGTGTGTGGGGAAGGTGTTTCAGTGTGTGTGGGGAAGGGGTTTCAGTGTGTGGGGATTTGTTTCATTGTGTAGGGAAGGGGTTTAAGTGTGTGGGGATGTGTCGCATTGTGTGGGGAAGGTGTTTCAGTGTGTGGGGAAGGTTTTCACTGTGTGCGGAAGGGGTTTCAGTGTATGGGGAAGGTGTTTCAGTATGTGCGGAATGTGTTTCAGTGTGTGGGGAAGTTGTTTCAGTGTGTGCAGAAGGGATTTCAATGTGCGGGGAAGTGGTTTCAGTGTGTGGGGAATGTGTTTCAGTGTGTTTGGAAGGTTTACAGTGTGTGGGGAAGGGGTTTCAGCGTGTGGGGAATGAGTATCAGTGTGTGGCGATGTGTTGCAGTGTGTGGGGATGGCGTTTCAGTGTGTGGGGAAGGTTTTTCAGTGTGTGGGGATGGGGTTTCAGTGTGTGGGGGAGGGTTTCCAGTGTGTGGGGTAGGTGTTTTGTTGCGTGGGGAAGGTGTTTCAGTGTGTGGGGAAGGTGTTTCAGTGTGCGGGGATTTGTTTCATTGTGCAGGGAAGGGGTCGAAGTGTGTGGGGATGTGTCTCAGTGTGTGGGCTAGGTGTTTCATTGTGTGGGGAAGGTTTTCACTGTGTGTGGAAGGGGTTTCAGTGTGTGGGGAAGGAGTTTCAGTGTATGGGGAAGTTGTTTCAGGATGTGCGGAAGGGGCTTCAGTGTGTGGGGAAGGGTTTTCAGTGTGTGGGGAAGGTGTTTCAGTGTGTGCAGAAGGGATTTCAGTGTGTGGGGAAGGGTTTCAGTGTGTGGGGAATGTGTTTCAGTGAGTGGTGAATGGGTATCAGTGTTTTGGGAAGGTTTACAGTGTGTGGGGAAGGGGTTTCAGCGTGTGGGGAATGTGTTTCAGTGTGTGGTGTATGTGTTTCAGTGAGTGGCGATGTGTTGCAGTGTGTGGGGATGGCGTTTCAGTGTGTGGGGAAGGTGTTTCAGTGTTTGGGGAAGGGGTTTCAGTGTGTGGGGGAGTGTTTCCAGTGTGTGGGGAAGGTGCTACTGTGTGTGGGAGGTGTTTCAATCTGTGGGGAAGGTGTTGCAGTGTGTGGGGAAGGGTTTCAGTGAGTGGGGAAGTTGTTTCAGTGTGTGCGGAAGGGGTTTCAGTGTGTGGGGAAGGTGTTTTGTTGCGTGGGGAAGGTGTTTCAGTGCGTGGCGAAGGGGTTTCAGTGTGTGGGGAAGGTGTTTCAGTGTGTGGGGAAGGGGTTTCAGTGTGTTTGGAAGGGTTTCAGTATGTGGGGAATGTGTTTCAGTGTGTGGTGAATGGGTCTCAGTGTTTGGGGAAGGGTTTCAGTGTGTGGGGAAGGGGTTTCAGTGTGTGGGGAAGGTGTTTCAGTGTGTGGGGATGTGTTGCAGTTTGTGGGGAAGGAGTTTCAGTGTGTGGGGAAGTGTTTCAGTGTGTGGGAAGGTGTTTCAGTGTGTGCGGAAGGGTTTTCAGTGTGTGGGGAAGGTGTTTCAGTGTATGGGGAAGGTGTTTCAGTGTGTGGGGAAGGGGCTTCAGTGTGTGGGGAAGTTGTTTCAGTGTGTGGGGAAGGTGTTTCAGTGGGTGGGGAAGGGGTTTCAGTGTGTGCGGAAGGGGTTTCAGTGTGTGGGGAAGGGGTTTCAGTGAGTGGGGAAGGGGTTTCAGTGTGTGGGGATTGTGATTCTGTGTGTTTGGAAGGGTTTCAGTGTGTGGGGAATGTGTCTCACTGTGTGGTGAATGGGTTTCAGTGTTTGGGGAAGGTGTTTCAGTGTGTGGGGTTGTGTTGCAGTTTGTGGGGAAGGGGTATCAGTGTGTGGGGAAGGGTTTCAGTGTGTGGGGAAGGTGGTTCAGTGTTTGGGCAAGGGTTTCAGTGTGTGGGGAAGGTGTTTCAGTGTGTGCGGAAGGGGTTTCAGTGTGTGGGGAAGGTGTTTCAGAGTATGGGGAAGGTGATTCAGTGTGTGGGGAAGGGGCTTCAGTGTGTGGGGAAGTTGTTTCAGTGTGTGGGGAAGGGGCTTCAGTGTGTGGGGAAGTTGTTTCAGTGTGTGGGGAAGGTGTTTCAGTGTGTGGCGAAGGGGTTTCAGTGTGTGCGGAAGGGGTTTCAGTTTGTGGGGAAGGTGTTTCAGTGTGTGCGGAAGGGGTTTCAGTGTGTGGGCAAGGAGTTTCAGTGTGTGGGGAAGGAGTTTCAGTGTGTGTGGGGAAGGGGTTTCAGTGTGTGGGGATTTGTTTCATTGTGTAGGGAAGGGGTTTAAGTGTGTGGGGATGTGTCGCATTGTGTGGGGAAGGTGTTTCAGTGTGTGGGGAAGGTTTTCACTGTGTGCGGAAGGGGTTTCAGTGTATGGGGAAGGTGTTTCAGTAAGTGCGGAATGTGTTTCAGTGTGTGGGGAAGTTGTTTCAGTGTGTGCAGAAGGGATTTCAGTGTGCGGGGAAGTGGTTTCAGTGTGTGGGGAATGTGTTTCAGTGTGTTTGGAAGGTTTACAGTGTGTGGGGAAGGGGTTTCAGCGTGTGGGGAATGAGTATCAGTGTGTGGCGATGTGTTGCAGTGTGTGGGGATGGCGTTTCAGTGTGTGGGGAAGGTTTTTCAGTGTGTGGGGATGGGGTTTCAGTGTGTGGGGGAGGGTTTCCAGTGTGTGGGGTAGGTGTTTTGTTGCGTGGGGAAGGTGTTTCAGTGTGTGGGGAAGGTGTTTCAGTGTGCGGGGATTTGTTTCATTGTGCAGGGAAGGGGTCTAAGTGTGTGGGGATGTGTCTCAGTGTGTGGGCTAGGTGTTTCAGTGTGTGGGGAAGGTTTTCACTGTGTGTGGAAGGGGTTTCAGTGTGTGGGGAAGGAGTTTCAGTGTATGGGGAAGTTGTTTCAGGATGTGCGGAAGGGGCTTCAGTGTGTGGGGAAGGGTTTTCAGTGTGTGGGGAAGGTGTTTCAGTGTGTGCAGAAGGGATTTCAGTGTGTGGGGAATGTGTTTCAGTGAGTGGTGAATGAGTATCAGTGTTTTGGGAAGGTTTACAGTGTGTGGGGAAGGGGTTTCAGCGTGTGGGGAATGTGTTTCAGTGTGTGGTGAATGTGTTTCAGTGAGTGGCGATGTGTTGCAGTGTGTGGGGATGGCGTTTCAGTGTGTGGGGAAGGTGTTTCAGTGTTTGGGGAAGGGGTTTCAGTGTGTGGGGGAGTGTTTCCAGTGTGTGGGGAAGGTGCTACTGTGTGTGGGAGGTGTTTCAATCTGTGGGGAAGGTGTTGCAGTGTGTGGGGAAGGGTTTCAGTGACTGGGGAAGTTGTTTCAGTGTGTGCGGAAGGGGTTTCAGTGTGTGGGGAAGGTGTTTTGTTGCGTGGGGAAGGTGTTTCAGTGCGTGGCGAAGGGGTTTCAGTGTGTGGGGAAGGTGTTTCAGTGTGTGGGGAAGGGGTTTCAGTGTGTTTGGAAGGGTTTCAGTATGTGGGGAATGTGTTTCAGTGTGTGGTGAATGGGTCTCAGTGTTTGGGGAAGGGTTTCAGTGTGTGGGGAAGAGGTTTCAGTGTGTGGGGAAGGTGTTTCAGTGTGTGGGGATGTGTTGCAGTTTGTGGGGAAGGAGTTTCAGTGTGTGGGGAAGTGTTTCAGTGTGTGGGAAGGTGTTTCAGTGTGTGCGGAAGGGTTTTCAGTGTGTGGGGAAGGTGTTTCAGTGTATGGGGAAGGTGTTTCAGTGTGTGGGGAAGGGGCTTCAGTGTGTGGGGAAGTTGTTTCAGTGTGTGGGGAAGGTGTTTCAGTGGGTGGGGAAGGGGTTTCAGTGTGTGCGGAAGGGGTTTCAGTGTGTGGGGAAGGTGTTTCAGTGTGTGCAGAAGGGATTTCAGTGTGTGGGGAATGTGTTTCAGTGAGTGGTGAATGAGTATCAGTGTTTTGGGAAGGTTTACAGTGTGTGGGGAAGGGGTTTCAGCGTGTGGGGAATGTGTTTCAGTGTGTGGTGAATGTGTTTCAGTGAGTGGCGATGTGTTGCAGTGTGTGGGGATGGCGTTTCAGTGTGTGGGGAAGGTGTTTCAGTGTTTGGGGAAGGGGTTTCAGTGTGTGGGGGAGTGTTTCCAGTGTGTGGGGAAGGTGCTACTGTGTGTGGGAGGTGTTTCAATCTGTGGGGAAGGTGTTGCAGTGTGTGGGGAAGGGTTTCAGTGACTGGGGAAGTTGTTTCAGTGTGTGCGGAAGGGGTTTCAGTGTGTGGGGAAGGTGTTTTGTTGCGTGGGGAAGGTGTTTCAGTGCGTGGCGAAGGGGTTTCAGTGTGTGGGGAAGGTGTTTCAGTGTGTGGGGAAGGGGTTTCAGTGTGTTTGGAAGGGTTTCAGTATGTGGGGAATGTGTTTCAGTGTGTGGTGAATGAGTCTCAGTGTTTGGGGAAGGGTTTCAGTGTGTGGGGAAGAGGTTTCAGTGTGTGGGGAAGGTGTTTCAGTGTGTGGGGATGTGTTGCAGTTTGTGGGGAAGGAGTTTCAGTGTGTGGGGAAGTGTTTCAGTGTGTGGGAAGGTGTTTCAGTGTGTGCGGAAGGGTTTTCAGTGTGTGGGGAAGGTGTTTCAGTGTATGGGGAAGGTGTTTCAGTGTGTGGGGAAGGGGCTTCAGTGTGTGGGGAAGTTGTTTCAGTGTGTGGGGAAGGTGTTTCAGTGGGTGGGGAAGGGGTTTCAGTGTGTGCGGAAGGGGTTTCAGTGTGTGGGGAAGGGGTTTCAGTGAGTGGGGAAGGGGTTTCAGTGTGTGGGGATTGTGATTCTGTGTGTTTGGAAGGGTTTCAGTGTGTGGGGAATGTGTCTCACTGTGTGGTGAATGGGTTTCAGTGTTTGGGGAAGGTGTTTCAGTGTGTGGGGTTGTGTTGCAGTTTGTGGGGAAGGGGTATCAGTGTGTGGGGAAGGGTTTCAGTGTGTGGGGAAGGTGGTTCAGTGTTTGGGCAAGGGTTTCAGTGTGTGGGGAAGGTGTTTCAGTGTGTGCGGAAGGGGTTTCAGTGTGTGGGGAAGGTGTTTCAGTGTATGGGGAATGTGATTCAGTGTGTGTGGAAGGGGCTTCAGTGTGTGGGGAAGTTGTTTCAGTGTGTGGGGAAGGTGTTTCAGTGTGTGGCGAAGGGGTTTCAGTGTGTGCGGAAGGGGTTTCAGTGTGTGGGGAAGGTGTTTCAGTGTGTGGGGAAGGTGTTTCAGTGTGTGGGGAAGGGGTTTCAGTGTGTGGGGATGTGTTTCAGTGTGTAGGGAAGGGGTTTCAGTGTGTGCGGAAGGGTTTCACTGTGTGCGGAAGGGGTTTCAGTGTGTGGGGAAGGAGTTTCAGTGTGTGGGGAAGGTGTTTCAGTGTGTGTGGGGAAGGGGTTTCAGTGTGTGGGGATTTTTTTCATTGTGTAGGGAAGGGGTTTAAGTGTGTGGGGATGTGTCGCATTGTGTGGGGAAGGTGTTTCAGTGTGTGGGGAAGGTTTTCACTGTGTGCGGAAGGGGTTTCAGTGTATGTGGAAGGTGTTTCAGTATGTGCGGAAGGTGTTTCAGTGTGTGGGGAAGGGGTTTCAGTGTGTGGGGAAGGTGTTTCAGTGTGTGCAGAAGGGATTTCAGTGTGCGGGGAAGTGGTTTCAGTGTGTGGGGAATGTGTTTCAGTGTGTTTGGAAGGTTTACAGTGTGTGGGGAAGGGGTTTCAGCGTGTGGGGAATGAGTATCAGTGTGTGGCGATGTGTTGCAGTGTGTGGGGATGGCGTTTCAGTGTGTGGGGAAGGTTTTTCAGTGTGTGGGGATGGGGTTTCAGTGTGTGGGGGAGGGTTTCCAGTGTGTGGGGTAGGAGCTACTGTGTGTGCGAGGTGCTTCAGTGTGTGGGGAAGGTGTTTCAGTGTGTGGGGAAGGGTTTCAGTGTGTGTGGAAGGTGTTTCAGTGTGTGCAGAAGGGGTTTCAGCGTGTGGGGAAGGGGTTTCAGTGTGTGGGGAATGTGTTTCAGTGTGTGGCAATGTGTTGCAGTGAGTGGGGATGGCGTTTCAGTGTGTGTTGAAGGTGTTTCAGTGTGTGGGGAAGGGGTTTCAGTGTGTGGGGAAGAGTTTCCAGTGTGTGGGGAAGGTGCTACAGTGAGTGGGAGGTGTTTCAGTGTGTGGGGAAGGTGTTTCAGTGAGTGGGGAAGGGTTTCAGTGTGTGGGGAAGGTGTTTCAGTGTGTGTGGAAGGGGTTTCAGTGTGTGGGGGAGGTGTTTTGTTGCGAGGGGAAGGTGTTTCAGTGTGTGGGGAAGGTGTTTCAGTGTGCGGGGATGTGTTTCATTGTGCAGGGAAGGGGTCTAAGTGTCTGGGGATGTGTCTCAGTGTGTGGGCTAGGTGTTTCAGTGTGTGGGGAAGGTTTTCACTGTGTGTGGAAGGGGTTTCAGTGTGTGGGGAAGGAGTTTCAGTGTATGGGGAAGTTGTTTCAGGATGTGCGGAAGGGGCTTCAGTGTGTGGGGAAGGGTTTTCAGTGTGTGGGGAAGGTGTTTCAGTGTGTGCAGAAGGGATTTCAGTGTGTGGGGAAGGGGTTTCAGTGTGTGGGAAATGTGTTTCAAGTGTGTTTGGAAGGGTTTCAGTGTGTGGGGAATGTGTTTCAGTGTGTGGTGAATGAGTATCAGTGTTTTGGGAAGGTTTACAGTGTGTGGGGAAGGGGTTTCAGCGTGTGGGGAATGTGTTTCAGTGTGTTGCGATGTGTTGCAGTGTGTGGGGATGGCGTTTCAGTGTGTGGGGAAGGTGTTTCAGTCTGTGGGGAAGGGGTTTCATTGTGTGGGGGAGGGTTTCCAGTGTGTGGGGAAGGTGCTACTGTGTGTGGGAGGTGTGTCAGTGTGTGGGGAAGGTGTTTCAGTGTGTGGGGATGGCGTTTCAGTGTGTGGGGAAGGTGTTTCAGTGTGTGGGGAAGGGGTTTCATTGTGTGGGGGAGGGTTTCCAGTGTGTGGGGAAGGTGCTACTGTGTGTGGGAGGTGTTTCAGTGTGTGGGGAAGGTGTTTCAGTGTGTGGGGAAGGGTTTCAGTGTGTGGGGAAGGTGTTGCAGTGTGTGCTGAAGGGGTTTCAGTGTGTGGGGAAGGTGTTTTGTTGCGTGGGGAAGGTGTTTCAGTGTGTGGGGAAGGGGTTTCATTGTGTGGGGAAGGTGTTTCTATGTGTGCAGAAGGGGTTTCAGTGTGTCGGGAAGGTGTTTCAGTGTGTGGGGAAGGGTTTCACTGTGTGCGGAACGGGTTTCAGTGTGTGGGGAAGCGGTTTCAGTGCATGGGGAAGGTGTTTCAGTATGTGCGGAAGCAGCTTCAGTGTGTGGGGAAGGGGTTTCAGTGTGTGGGGAAGGTGTTTCAGTGTGTGCAGAAGGGATTTCAGTGTGTGGGGAAGGGCTTTCAGTGTGTGGGGAATGTGTTTCAGTGTGTTTGGAAGGGTTTCAGTGTGTGGGGAATATGTTTCAATGTGTGGTGAATGTGTTTCAGTGTGTGGCGATGTGTTGCAGTGTGTGGGGATGGCGTTTCAGTGTATGGGGAATGTGTTTCAGTGTGTGGGGAAGGGGTTTCAGTGTTGGGGGAGTGTTTCCGGTGTGTGGGGAAGGTGCTACTGTGTGTGAGAGGTGTTTCAGTGTGTGGGGAAGGTGTTTCAGTGTGCGGGGAAGGGTTTCAGTGTGTGGGGAAGTTGTTTCAGTATGTGCGGAAGGGGTTTCAGTGTGTGGGGAAGGTGTTTTGTTGCGTGGGGAAGGTGTTTCAGTGTGTGGGGAAGGGGTTTCAGTGTGTGGGGAAGGTGTTTCAGAGTGTGGGGAAGGGGTTTCAGTGTGTGGGGAATGGGTTTCAGTGTGTGGGGATTGTGATTCTGTGTGTATGGAAGGCTTTCAGTGTGTGGGGAATGTGTTTCAGTGTGTGGTGAATGGGTCTCAGTGTTTGGGGAAGGGTTTCAGTGTGTGGG
Source organism: Heterodontus francisci (assembly GCF_036365525.1). Lineage (NCBI taxonomy): Eukaryota > Metazoa > Chordata > Chondrichthyes > Heterodontiformes > Heterodontidae > Heterodontus > Heterodontus francisci. The sequence goes on from NC_090376.1 coordinate 157,870,428, forward strand.
GAGGGGTTTCAGTGTGTGGGGAATGTGTTTCAGTGTGTGGGGATGTGTTGCAGTTGGTGGGGAAGGGGTTTCAGTGTGTGGGAAGTGTTTCAGTGTGTTGGGAAGGTGTTTCAGTGTGTGGGGAAGGGTTTCAGTGTGTGGGGAAGGTGTTTCAGTGTGTGTGGAAGGGGTTTCAGTGTGTGGGGAAGGTGTTTCAGTGTATGGGGAAGGTGTTTCAGTCTGTGGGGAAGGGGCTTCAGTGTGTGGAGAAGTTGTTTCAGTTTGTGGGGAAGGTGTTTCAGTGTGTGGGGAAGGGGTTTCAGTGTGTGGGGAAGGTGTTTCAGTGTGTGGGGAAGGTGTTTCAGTGTGTGGGGAAGGTATTTCAGTGTGTGGGGTTGTGTTGCAGTTTGTGGGGAAGGAGTTTCAGTGTGTGGGGAAGTGTTTCAGTGTGCGGGGAAGGTGGATCAGTGTGTGGGGAAGTGTTTCAGTGTGTGGGGAAGGTGTTTCACTGTGTGCGGAAGGGGTTTCAGTGTGTGGAGAAGTTGTTTCAGTTTGTGGGGAAGGTGTTTCAGTGTCTGGGGAAGGGTTTTCAGTGTGTGGCGAAGGTGTTTCAGTGTTTGGGGAATGTGTTTCAGTGTGTGGGGAAGGGGTTTCAGTGTTTTGGGGATGTGTTTCAGTTTGCTGGGAAGGGTTGTCAGTGTGTGCGGAAGGGTTTCACTGTGTGCGGAAGGGGTTTCAGTGTATGGGGAAGGTGTTTCAGGATGTGCGGACGGTGCTTCAGTGTGTGGGGAAGGGTTTTCAGTGTGTGGGGAAGGTGTTTCAGTGTGTGCAGAAGGGATTTCAGTGTGTGGGGAAGGGGTTTCAGTGTGTGGGGAATGTGTTTCAAGTGTGTTTGGAAGGGTTTCAGTGTGTGGGGAATGTGTTTCAGTGTGCGGTGAATGAGTATCAGTGTTTTGGGAAGGTTTACAGTGTGTGGGGATGGGGTTTCAGCGTGTGGGGAATGTGTTTCAGTGTGTGGCGATGTGTTGCAGTGTGTGGGGATGGCGTTTCAGTGTGTGGGGAAGGTGTTTCAGTGTGTGGGGAAGGGGTTTCATTGTGTGGGGGAGGGTTTCCAGTGTGTGGGGAAGGTGCTACTGTGTGTGGGAGGTGTTTCAGTGTGTGGGGAAGGTGTTTCAGTGTGTGGGGAAGGGTTTCAGTGTGTGGGGAAGGTGTTTCTATGTGTGCAGAAGGGGTTTCAGTGTGTGTGGAAGGTGTTTCAGTGTGTGGGAAAGGGTTTCACTGTGTGCGGAACGGGTTTCAGTGTGTGGGGAAGCGGTTTCAGTGCATGGGGAAGGTGTTTCAGTATTTGCGGAAGCAGCTTCAGTGTGTGGGGAAGGGGTTTCAGTGTGTGGGGAAGGTGTTTCAGTGTGTGCAGAAGGGATTTCAGTGTGTGGGGAAGGGCTTTCAGTGTGTGGGGAATGTGTTTCAGTGTGTTTGGAAGGGTTTCAGTGTGTAGGGGAATGTGTTTCAAAGTGTGGTGAATGTGTTTCAGTGTGTGGCGATGTGTTGCAGTGTGTGGGGATGGCGTTTCAGTGTATGGGGAATGTGTTTCAGTGTGTGGGGAAGGGGTTTCAGTGTTGGCGGAGTGTTTCCAGTGTGTGGGGAAGGTGCTACTGTGTGTGAGAGGTGTTTCAGTGTGTGGGGAAGGTGTTTCAGTGTGCGGGGAAGGGTTTCAGTGTGTGGGGAAGTTGTTTCAGTATGTGCGGAAGGGGTTTCAGTGTGTGGGGAAGGTGTTTTGTTGCGTGGGGAAGGTGTTTCAGTGTGTGGGGAAGGGGTTTCAGTGTGTGGGGAAGGTGTTTCAGTGTGTGGGGAAGGGGTTTCAGTGTGTGGGGAATGGGTTTCAGTGTGTGGGGATTGTGATTCTGTGTGTATGGAAGGTTTTCAGTGTGTGGGGAATGTGTTTCAGTGTGTGGTGAATGGGTCTCAGTGTTTGGGGAAGGGTTTCAGTGTGTGGGGAGGGGTTTCAGTGTGTGGGGAAGGTGTTTCAGTGTGTGGGGATGTGTTGCAGTTTGTAGGGAAGGGGTTTCAGTGTGTGGGGAAGTGTTTCAGTGTGTGGGGAAGGTGTTTCAGTGTGTGGGGAAGGGTTTCAGTGTGTGGGGAAGGTGTTTCAGTGTGTGTGGAAGGGGTTTCAGTGTGTGGGGAAGGTGTTTCAGTGTATGGGAAAGGTGTTTCAGTGTGTGGGGAAGGGGCTTCAGTGTGTGGGGATTGTGATTCTGTCTGTTTGGAAGGGTTTCAGTGTGTGGGGAATGTGTTTCACTGTGTGGTGTATGGGTTTCAGTGTTTGGGGAAGAGTTTCAGTGTGTGGGGAAGGGGTTTCAGTGTGTGGGGAAGGTGTTTCTGTGTGTGGGGTTGTGTTGCAGTTTGTGGGGAAGGAGTTTCAGTGTGTGGGGAAGTGTTTCAGTGTGTGGGGAAGGTGGTTCAGTGTGTGGGGAAGGTGTTTCAGTGTGTGCGGAAGGGGTTTCAGTGTGTGGGGAAGCTGTTTCAGTGTATGGGGAAGGTGTTTCAGTGTGTGGAGAAGTTGTTTCAGTTTGTGGGGAAGGTGTTTCAGTGTGTGGGGAAGGGGTTTCAGTGTGTGGGGAAGGTGTTTCAGTGTGTGGGGAAGGGGTTTCAGTGTGTGGGGATGTGTTTCAGTGTGTTGGGAAGGGGTTTCAGTGTGTGGGGAAGTTGTTTCAGTATGTGCGGAAGGGGTTTCAGTGTGTGGGGAAGGGGTTTCATTGTGTGGGGAAGGTATTTTGTTGCGTGGGGAAGGTGTCTCAGAGTGTGGGGAAGGTGTTTCAGTGTGTGGGGAAGGGGTTTCAGTGTGTGGGGAAGTGTTTCAGTGTGTGGGGAAGGTGTTTCAGTGTGTGCAGAAGGGGTTTCAGTGTGTGGGGAAGGTGTTTCAGTGTATGGGGAAGGTGTTTCAGTGTGTGGAGAAGTTGTTTCAGTTTGTGGGGAAGGTGTTTCAGTGTGTGGGGAAGGGGTTTCAGTGTGTGGGGAAGGTGTTTCAGTGTGTGGGGAAGGGGTTTCAGTGTGTGGGGATGTGTTTCAGTGTGTTGGGAAGGGGTTTCAGTGTGTGGGGAAGTTGTTTCAGTATGTGCGGAAGGGGTTTCAGTGTGTGGGGAAGGGGTTTCAGTGTGTGGGGAAGGTATTTTGTTGCGTGGGGAAGGTGTTTCAGTGTGTGGGGAAGGTGTTTCAGTGTGTGGGGAAGGGGTTTCAGTGTGTGGGGAATGGGTTTCAGTGTGTGGGGATTGTGATTCTGTGTGTTTGGAAGGGTTTCAGCGTGTGGGGAATGTGTTTCAGTGTGTGGTGAATGGGTCTCAGTGTTTGGGGAAGGGTTTCAGTGTGTGGGGAAGGTGTTTCAGTGTGTGGGGATGTGTTGCAGTGTGCGGGGAAGGTGTTTCAGAGTGTGGGGAAGGGTTTCAGTGTGTGGGGAAGGTGTTTCAGTGTGTGCGGAAGGGTTTTCAGTGATTGGGGGAGGGTTTCCAGTGTGTGGGGAAGGTGCTACTGTGTGTGCAGAAGGGGTTTCAGTGTGTGAGGAAGGGTTTTCAGTGTGTGGGGAATGTGTTTCAGTGTGTTTGGAAGGGTTTCAGTGTGTGGGGAATGTGTTTCAGTGTGTGCTGAATGGCTATCAGTGTTTTGGGAAGGTTTACAGTGTGTGGGGAAGGGGTTTCAGCGTGTGGGGAATGTGTTGCAGTGAGTGGGGATGGCTTTTCAGTGTGTGGGGTAGGTGTTTCAGTGTGTGGGGAAGGGGTTTCAGTGTGTGGGGAAGGTTTTCCAGTGTGTGGGGAAGGTGCAACAGTGAGTGGGAGGTGTTTCAGTGTGTGGGGAAGGTGTTTCAGTGTGTGGGGAAGGGTTTCAGTGTGTGGGGAAGGTGTTTCAGTGTGTACGGAAGGGGTTTCAGTGTGTGGGGGAGGTGTTTTGTTGCGTGGGGAAGGTGTTTCAGTGTGTGGGGAAGGTGTTTCAGTGTGTGGGGAAGGTGTTTCAGTGTGTGCAGAAGGGGTTTATGTGTGTGGGGAAGGGGTTTCAGTGTGTAGGGAATGTGTTTCAGTGTGTTTGGAAGGGTTTCAGTGTGTGGGCAATTTGTTTCAGTGTGTGGTGCATGGGTATCAGTGTTTGGGGAACGGGTTCAGTGTGTGGGGAAGGGGTTTCAGTGTGTGGCGAAGGTATTTCTGTGTGTGTGGATGGGGTTTCAGTGTGTGGGGAATGTGTTTCAGTGTGTGGTGAAGGGGATTCAGTGTGTGGGGAAGGGTTTCCAGTGTGTTTGGAAGGGTTTCAGTGTGTGGGGAATGTGTTTCAATGTGTGGTGAATGTGTTTCAGTGTGTGGCGATGTGTTGCAGTGTGTGGGGATCGCGTTTCAGTGAATGGGAAATGTTTATCAGTGTGTGGGGAAGGGATTTCAGTGTTGGGGGAGTGTTTCCAGTGTGTGGGGAAGGTGCTACTGTGTGTGAGAGGTGTTTCAGTGTGTGGGGAAGGTGTTTCAGTGTGCGGGGAAGGGTTTCAGTGTGTGGGGAAGTTGTTTCAGTATGTGCGGAAGGGGTTTCAGTGTGTGGGGAAGGTGTTCTGTTGCGTGGGGAAGGTGTTTCAGTGTGTGGGGAAGGGGTTTCAGTGTGTGGGGAAGGTGTTTCAGTGTGTGGGGAAGGGGTTTCAGTGTGTGGGGAATGGGTTTCAGTGTGTGGGGATTGTGATTCTGTGTGTATGGAAGTGTTTCAGTGTGTGGGGAATGTGTTTCAGTGTGTGGTGAATGGGTCTCAGTGTTTGGGGAAGGGTTTCAGTGTGTGGGGAGGGGTTTCAGTGTGTGGGGAAGGTGCTTCAGTGTGTGGGGATGTGTTGCAGTTTGTGGGGAAGGGGTTTCAGTGTGTGGGGAAGTGTTTCAGTGTGTGGGGAAGGTGTTTCAGTGTGTGGGGAAGGGTTTCAGTGTGTGGGGAAGGTGTTTCAGTGTGTGTGGAAGGGGTTTCAGTGTGTGGGGAAGGTGTTTCAGTGTATGGGGAAGGTGTTTCAGAGTGTGGGGAAGGGGCTTCAGTGTGTGGGGATTGTGATTCTGTCTGTTTGGAAGGGTTTCAGTGTGTGGGGAATGTGTTTCACTGTGTGGTGAATGGGTTTCAGTGTTTGGGGAAGGGTTTCAGTGTGTGGGGAAGGGGTTTCAGTCTGTGGGGAAGGTGTTTCAGTGTGTGGGGTTGTGTTGCAGTTTGTGGGGAAGGAGTTTCAGTGTGTGGGGAAGTGTTTCAGTGTGTGGGGAAGGTGGATCAGTGTGTGGGGAAATGTTTCAGTGTGTGGGGAAGGTGTTTCAGTGTATGGGGAAGGTGTTTCAGTGTGTGGGGAAGGGGCTTCAGTGTGTGGAGAAGTTGTTTCAGTTTGTGGGGAAGGTGTTTCAGTGTGTGGGGAAGGGGTTTCAGTGTGTGGGGAAGGTGTTTCAGTGTGTGGGGAAGTTGTTTCAGTGTGTGGGGAAGGGTTTCAGTGTGTGGGGAAGTTGTTTCAGTATGTGCGGAAGGGGTTTCAGTGTGTGGGGAAGGTGTTTTGTTGCGTGGGGAAGGTGTTTCAGTGTGTGGGGAAGGGGTTTCAGTGTGTGGGGAAGGTGTTTCAGTGTGTGGGGAAGGGGTTTCAGTGTGTGGGGAATGGGTTTCAGTGTGGGGGATTGTGATTCTGTGTGTATGGAAGGGTTTCAGTGTGTGGGGAATGTGTTTCAGTGTGTGGTGAATGGGTCTCAGTGTTTGGGGAAGGGTTTCAGTGTGTGGGGAGGGGTTTCAGTGTGTGGGGAAGGTGCTTCAGTGTGTGGGGATGTGTTGCAGTTTGTGGGGAAGGGGTTTCAGTGTGTGGGGAAGTGTTTCAGTGTGTGGGGAAGGTGTTTCAGTGTGTGGGGAAGGGTTTCAGTGTGTGGGGAAGGTGTTTCAGTGTGTGTGGAAGGGGTTTCAGTCTGTGGGGAAGGTGTTTCAGTGTATGGGGAAGGTGTTTCAGTGTGTGGGGAAGGGGTTTCAGTGTGTGGGGAAGGTGTTTCAGTGTGTGGGGAAGGTGTTTCAGTGTGTGGGGAAGGTGTTTCAGTGTGTGGGGAAGGGGCTTCAGTGTGTGGAGAAGTCGTTTCAGTTTGTGGGGAAGGTGTTTCAGTGTGTGGGGAAGGGGTTTCAGTGTGTGGGGAAGGTGTTTCAGTGTGTGGGGAAGGGGCTTCAGTGTGTGGGGATTGTGATTCTGTCTGTTTGGAAGGGTTTCAGTGTGTGGGGAATGTGTTTCACTGTGTGGTGAATGGGTTTCAGTGTTTGGGGAAGGGTTTCAGTGTGTGGGGAAGGGGTTTCAGTCTGTGGGGAAGGTGTTTCAGTGTGTGGGGTTGTGTTGCAGTTTGTGGGGAAGGAGTTTCAGTGTGTGGGGAAGTGTTTCAGTGTGTGGGGAAGGTGGATCAGTGTGTGGGGAAGTGTTTCAGTGTGTGGGGAAGGTGTTTCAGTGTATGGGGAAGTTGTTTCAGTTTGTGGGGAAGGTGTTTCAGTGTGTTGGGAAGGGGTTTCAGTGTATGGGGAAGATGTTTCAGGATGTGCGGAAGGGGCTTCAGTGTGTGGGGAAGGGTTTTCAGTGTGTGGGGAAGGTGTTTCAGTGTGTGCAGAAGGGATTTCAGTGTGTGGGGAAGGGGTTTCAGTGTGTGGGGAATGTGTTTCAAGTGTGTTTGGAAGGGTTTCAGTGTGTGGGGAATGTGTTTCAGTGTGCGGTGAATGAGTATCAGTGTTTTGGGAAGGTTTACAGTGTGTGGGGAAGGGGTTTCAGCGTGTGGGGAAGGTGTTTCAGTGTGTGGGGAAGGGTTTCCCTGTGTGCGGAACGGGTTTCAGTGTGTGGGGAAGCGGTTTCAGTGCATGGGAAGGTGTTTCAGTATGTGCGGAATCAGCTTCAGTGTGTGGGGAAGGGGTTTCAGTGTGTGGGGAAGGTGTTTCAGTGTGTGCAGAAGGGATTTCAGTGTGTGGGGAAGGGCTTTCAGTGTGTGGGGAATGTGTTTCAGTGTGTTTGGAAGGGTTTCAGTGTGTGGGGAATGTGTTTCAATGTGTGGTGAATGTGTTTCAGTGTGTGGCGATGTGTTGCAGTGTGTGGGGATGGCGTTTCAGTGTATGGGGAATGTGTTTCAGTGTGTGGGGATGGGGTTTCAGTGTTGGGGGAGTGTTTCCAGTGTGTGGGGAAGGTGCTACTGTGTGTGAGAGGTGTTTCAGTGTGTGGGGAAGGTGTTTCAGTGTGCGGGGAAGGGTTTCAGTGTGTGGGGAAGTTGTTTCAGTATGTGCGGAAGGGGTTTCAGTGTGTGGGGAAGGTGTTTTGTTGCGTGGGGAAGGTGTTTCAGTGTGTGGGGAAGGGGTTTCAGTGTGTGGGGAAGGGGTTTCAGTGTGTGGGGAAGGGGTTTCAGTGTGTGGGGAATGGGTTTCAGTGTGTGGGGATTGTGATTCTGTGTGTATGGAAGGGTTTCAGTGTGTGGGGAATGTGTTTCAGTGTGTGGTGAATGGGTCTCAGTGTTTGGGGAAGGGTTTCAGTGTGTGGGGAGGGGTTTCAGTGTGTGGTGAAGGTGTTTCAGTGTTTGGGGATGTGTTGCAGTTTGTGGGGAAGGGGTTTCAGTGTGTGGGGAAGTGTTTCAGTGTGTGGGGAAGGTGTTTCAGTGTGTGGGGAAGGGTTTCAGTGTGTGGGGAAGGTGTTTCAGTGTGTGTGGAAGGGGTTTCAGTGTGTGGGGAAGGTGTTTCAGTGTATGGGGAAGAATTAGAATTAGAATATTACAGCGCAGTACAGGCCCTTCGGCCCTCGATGTTGCGCCGATCATCTGACCTACACTATTCCATTTACATCCATATGTCTATCCAATGACCACTTAAATGCCCTTAAAGTTGGCGAGTCTACTACTGTTGCAGGCAGGGCGTTCCACGCCCCTACTACTCTCTGCGTAAAGAAACTACCTCTGACATCTGTCCTATATCTTTCACCCCTCAACTTAAAGCTATGTCCCCTCGTGTTTGCCATCCTCATCCGAGGAAAAAGACTCTCACTATCCACCCTATCTAACCCTCTGATTATCTTGTATGTCTCTATTAAGTCACCTCTCCTCCTCCTTCTCTCTAACGAAAACAACCCCAAGTCCCTCAGCCTTTCCTCGTAAGACCTTCCTTCCATACCAGGCAACATCCTAGTAAATCTCCTCTGCACCCTTTCCAAAGCTTCGACATCCTTCCTATAATGCGGTGACCAGAACTGCACGCAGGTGTTTCAGTGTGTGGGGAAGGGGCTTCAGTGTGTGGGGATTGTCATTCTGTCTGTTTGGAAGGGTTTCAGTGTGTGGCGAATGTGTTTCACTGTGTGGTGAATGGGTTTCAGTGTTTGGGGAAGAGTTTCAGTGTGTGGGGAAGGGGTTTCAGTGTGTGGGGAAGGTGTTTCAGTGTGTGGGGTTGTGTTGCAGTTTGTGGGGAAGGAGTTTCAGTGTGTGGGGAAGTGTTTCAGTGTGTGGGGAAGGTGGTTCAGTGTGTGGGGAAGAGTTTCAGTGTGTGGAGAAGGTGTTTCAGTGTGTGCGGAAGGGGTTTCAGTGTGTGGGGAAGGTGTTTCAGTGTATGGGGAAGGTGTTTCAGTGTGTGGGGAAGGGGCTTCAGTGTGTGGAGAAGTTGTTTCAGTTTGTGGGGAAGGTGTTTCAGTGTGTGGGGAAGGGGTTTCATTGTGTGGGGAAGGTGTTTCAGTGTGTGGGGAAGGTGTTTCAGTGTGTGGGGAAGGGGTTTCAGTGTGTGGGGATGTGTTTCAGTGTGTTGGGAAGGGGTTTTAGTGTGTGGGGACGTTGTTTCAGTTTGTGCGGAAGCGGTTTCAGTGTGTGGGGAAGGTGTTTTGTTGCGTGGGGAAGGTGTTTCAGTGTGTGGGGAAGCGGTTTCAGTGTGTGGGGAAGGTGTTTCAGTGTGTGGGGAAGGGGTTTCAGTGTGTGGGGAATGGGTTTCAGTGTGTGGGGATTGTGATTCTGTGTGTTTGGAAGGGTTTCAGCGTGTGGGGAATGTGTTTCAGTGTGTGGTGAATGGGTCTCAGTGTTTGGGGAAGGTGTTTCAGTGTGTGGGGAAGGTGTTTCAGTGTGTGGGGAAGGTGTTTCAGTGTGTGGGGAAGGGTTTCAGTGTGTGGGGAAGGTGTTTCAGTGTGTGCGGAAGGGTTTTCAGTGATTGGGGGAGGGTTTCCAGTGTGTGGGGAAGGTGCTACTGTGTGTGCAGAAGGGGTTTCAGTGTGTGGGGAAGGGGTTTCAGTGTGTGGGGAATGTGTTTCAGTGTGTTTGGAAGGGTTTCAGTGTGTGGGGAATGTGTTTCAGTGTGTGCTGAATGGCTCTCAGTGTTTTGGGAAGGTTTACAGTGTGTGGGGAAGGGGTTTCAGTGTGTGGGGAAGGTTTTCCAGTGTGTGGGGAAGGTGCAACAGTGAGTGGGAGGTGTTTCAGTGCGTGGGGAAGGTGTTTCAGTGTGTGGTGAATGGGTCTCAGTGTTTGGGGAAGGGTTTCAGTGTGTGGGGAAGGGGTTTCAGTGTGTGGGGAAGGTGTTTCAGTGTGTGGGGATGTGTTGCAGTGTGTGGGGAAGGTGTTTCAGTGTGTGGGGAAGGGTTTCAGTGTGTGGGGAAGGTGTTTCAGTGTGTGCGGAAGGGTTTTCAGTGATTGGGGGAGGGTTTCCAGTGTGTGGGGAAGGTGCTACTGTGTGTGCAGAAGGGGTTTCAGTGTGTGGGGAAGGGGTTTCAGTGTGTGGGGAATGTGTTTCAGTGTGTTTGGAAGGGTTTCAGTGTGTGCTGAATGGCTCTCAGTGTTTTGGGAAGGTTTACAGTGTGTGGGGAAGGGGTTTCAGCGTGTGGGGAATGTGTTGCAGTGAGTGGGGATGGCGTTTCAGTGTGTGGGGAAGGTTTTCCAGTGTGTGGGGAAGGTGCAACAGTGAGTGGGAGGTGTTTCAGTGTGTGGGGAAGGTGTTTCAGTGTGTGGGGAAGGGTTTCAGTGTGTGGGGAAGGTGTTTCAGTGTGTACGGAAGGGGTTTCAGTGTGTGGGGGAGGTGTTTTGTTGCGTGGGGAAGGTGTTTCAGTGTGTGGGGAAGCGGTTTCAGTGTGTGGGGAAGGTGTTTCAGTGTGTGGGGAAGGGGTTTCAGTGTGTGGGGAATGGGTTTCAGTGTGTGGGGATTGTGATTCTGTGTGTTTGGAAGGGTTTCAGCGTGTGGGGAATGTGTTTCAGTGTGTGGTGAATGGGTCTCAGTGTTTGGGGAAGGTGTTTCAGTGTGTGGGGAAGGTGTTTCAGTGTGTGGGGAAGGTGTTTCAGTGTGTGGGGAAGGGTTTCAGTGTGTGGGGAAGGTGTTTCAGTGTGTGCGGAAGGGTTTTCAGTGATTGGGGGAGGGTTTCCAGTGTGTGGGGAAGGTGCTACTGTGTGTGCAGAAGGGGTTTCAGTGTGTGGGGAAGGGGTTTCAGTGTGTGGGGAATGTGTTTCAGTGTGTTTGGAAGGGTTTCAGTGTGTGGGGAATGTGTTTCAGTGTGTGCTGAATGGCTCTCAGTGTTTTGGGAAGGTTTACAGTGTGTGGGGAAGGGGTTTCAGTGTGTGGGGAAGGTTTTCCAGTGTGTGGGGAAGGTGCAACAGTGAGTGGGAGGTGTTTCAGTGTGTGGGGAAGGTGTTTCAGTGTGTGGTGAATGGGTCTCAGTGTTTGGGGAACGGTTTCAGTGTGTGGGGAAGGGGTTTCAGTGTGTGGGGAAGGTGTTTCAGTGTGTGGGGATGTGTTGCAGTGTGTGGGGAAGGTGTTTCAGTGTGTGGGGAAGGGTTTCAGTGTGTGGGGAAGGTGTTTCAGTGTGTGCGGAAGGGTTTTCAGTGATTGGGGGAGGGTTTCCAGTGTGCGGGGAAGGTGCTACTGTGTGTGCAGAAGGGGTTTCAGTGTGTGGGGAAGGGGTTTCAGTGTGTGGGGAATGTGTTTCAGTGTGTTTGGAAGGGTTTCAGTGTGTGCTGAATGGCTCTCAGTGTTTTGGGAAGGTTTACAGTGTGTGGGGAAGGGGTTTCAGCGTGTGGGGAATGTGTTGTAGGAGTGGAGGAAGTGGGGGATGGCGTTTCAGTGTGTGGGGAAGGTTTTCCAGTGTGTGGGGAAGGTGCAACAGTGAGTGGGAGGTGTTTCAGTGTGTGGGGAAGGTGTTTCAGTGTGTGGGGAAGGGTTTCAGTGTGTGGGGAAGGTGTTTCAGTGTGTACGGAAGGGGTTTCAGTGTGTGGGGGAGGTGTTTTGTTGCGTGGGGAAGGTGTTTCAGTGTGTGGGGAAGGTGTTTCAGTGTGTGGGGAATGTGTTTCAGTGTGTGCAGAAGGGGTTTCTGTGTGTGGGGAAGGGGTTTCAGTGTGTAGGGAATGTGTTTCAGTGTGTTTGGAAGGGTTTCAGTGTGTGGGCAATTTGTTTCAGTGTTTGGTGCATGGGTATCAGTGTTTGGGGAACGGGTTCAGTGTGTGGGGAAGGGGTTTCAGTGTGTGGCGAAGGTGTCTCTGTGTGTGTGGATGGGGTTTCAGTGTGTGGTGAAGGTGTTTCAGTGTGTGGTGAAGGGGATTCAGTGTGTGGGGAAGGGTTTCCAGTGTGTGGGGAAGGTGTTTCAGTGTGTGGGGAAGTGTTTCAGTGTGTTTGGAAGGGTTTCAGTGTGTGGGGAATGTGTTTCAATGTGTGGTGAATGTGTGTCAGTGTGTGGCGATGTGTTGCAGTGTGTGGGGATGGCGTTTCAGTGTATGGGGAATGTGTTTCAGTGTGTGGGGAAGGGGTTTCAGTGTTGGGGGAGTGTTTCCAGTGTGTGGGGAAGGTGCTACTGTGTGTGAGAGGTGTTTCAGTGTGTGGGGAAGGTGTTTCAGTGTTCGGGGAAGGGTTTCAGTGTGTGGGGAAGTTGTTTCAGTATGTGCGGAAGGGGTTTCAGTGTGTGGGGAAGGTGTTTTATTGCGTGGGGTTGTGTTGCAGTTTGTGGGGAAGGAGTTTCAGTGTGTGGGGAAGTGTTTCAGTGTGTGGGGAAGGTGGTTCAGTGTGTGGGGAAGTGTTTCAGTGTGTGGGGGAAGGTGTTTCAGTGTGTGCGGAAGGGGTTTCAGTGTGTGGGGAAGGTGTTTCAGTGTATGGGGAAGGTGTTTCAGTGTGTGGGGAAGGGGCTTCAGTGTGTGGAGAAGTTGTTTCAGTTTGTGGGGAAGGTGTTTCAGTGTGTGGGGAAGGGGTTTCAGTGTGTGGGGAAGGTGTTTCAGTGTGTGGGGAAGGTGTTTCAGTGTGTGGGGAAGGGGTTTCAGTGTGTGGGGATGTGTTTCAGTGTGTTGGGAAGGGGTTTCAGTGTGTGGGGAAGTTGTTTCAGTTTGTGCGGAAGGGGTTTCAGTGTGTGGGGAAGGTGTTTTGTTGCGTGGGGAAGGTGTTTCAGTGTGTGGGGAAGCGGTTTCAGTGTGTGGGGAAGGTGTTTCAGTGTGTGGCGAAGGGGTTTCAGGTGTGTGGGGAATGGGTTTCAGTGTGTGGGGATTGTGATTCTGTGTGTTTGGAAGGGTTTCAGCGTCTGGGGAATGTGTTTCAGTGTGTGGTGAATGGGTCTCAGTGTTTGGGGAAGGGTTTCAGTGTGTGGGGAAGGGGTTTCAGTGTGTGGGGAAGGTGTTTCAGTGTGTGGGGATGTGTTGCAGTGTGTGGGGAAGGTGTTTCAGTGTGTGGGGAAGGGTTTCAGTGTGTGGGGAAGGTGTTTCAGTGTGTGCGGAAGGGTTTTCAGTGATTGGGGGAGGGTTTCCAGTGTGTGGGGAAGGTGCTACTGTGTGTGCAGAAGGTGTTTCAGTGTGTGGGGAAGGGGTTTCAGTGTGTGGGGAATGTGTTTCAGTGTGTTTGGAAGGGTTTCAGTGTGTGTGGAATGTGTTTCAGTGTGTGCTGAATGGCTCTCAGTGTTTTGGGAAGGTTTACAGTGTGTGGGGAAGGGGTTTCTACCACAGCGTGTGGGGAATGTGTTGCAGTGAGTGGGGATGGCGTTTCAGTGTGTGGGGAAGGTGTTTCAGTGTGTGCGGAAGGGGTTTCAGTGTGTGGGGAAGGTTTTCCAGTGTGTGGGGAAGGTGCAACAGTGAGTGGGAGGTGTTTCAGTGTCTGGGGAAAGTGTTTCAGTGTGTGGGGAAGGGATTGTGTGTGTTGGGAAGATGTTTCAGTGTGTACGGAAGGGGTTTCAGTGTGTGGGGGAGGTGTTTTGTTGCGTGGGGAAGGTGTTTCAGTGTGTGGGGAAGGTGTTTCAGTGTGTGGGGAAGGTGTTTCAGTGTGTGCAGAAGGGGTTTCTGTGTGTGGGGAAGGGGTTTCAGTGTGTAGGGAATGTGTTTCAGTGTGTTTGGAAGGGTTTCAGTGTGTGGGCAATTTGTTTCAGTGTGTGGTGCATGGGTATCAGTCTTTGGGGAACGGGTTCAGTGTTTGGGGAAGGGTTTCAGTCTGTGGGGAGGGGTTTCTGTGTGTGGGGAAGGTGTTTCAGTGTGTGGGGATGTGTTGCAGTTTGTGGGGAAGGGGTTTCAGTGTGTGGGGAAGTGTTTCAGTGTGTGGGGAAGGTGTTTCAATGTGTGGGGAAGGGTTTCAGTGTGTGGGGAAGGTGTTTCAGTGTGTGTGGAAGGTGTTTCAGTGTTTGGGGAAGGGGTTTCAGTGTGTGGCTGAGTGTTTCCAGTGTGTGGGGAAGGTGCTACTGTGTGTGGGAGGTGTTTCAATCTGTGGGGAAGGAGTTTCAGTGTGTGGGGTAGGGTTTCAGTGAGTGGGGAAGTTGTTTCAGTGTGTGCGGAAGGGGTTTCAGTGTGTGGGGAAGGTGTTTTGTTGCGTGGGGAAGGTGTTTCAGTGTGTGGCGAAGGGGTTTCAGTGTGTGGGGAAGGTGTTTCAGTGTGTGGGGAAGGGGTTTCAGTGTGTTTGGAAGGGTTTCAGTGTGTGGGGAATGCGTTTCAGTGTGTGGTGAATGGGTCTCAGTGTTTGGGGAAGGGTGTCAGTGTGTGGGGAAAGGGTTTCAGTGTGTGGGGAAGGTGTTTCAGTGTGTGGGGATGTGTTGCAGTTTGTGGGGAAGGAGCTTCAGTGTGTGGGGAAGTGTTTCAGTGTGTGGGAAGGTGTTTCAGTGTGTGCGGAAGGGTTTTCAGTGTGTGGGGAAGGTGTTTCAGTGTATGGGGAAGGTGTTTCAGTGTGTGGGGAGGGGGCTTCAGTGTGTGGGGAAGTTGTTTCAGTGTGTGGGGAGGGTGTTTCAGTGTGTGGGGAAGGGGTTTCAGTGTGTGCGGAAGGGGTTTCAGTGTGTGGGGAAGGGGTTTCAGTGAGTGGGGAAGGGGTTTCAGTGTGTGGGATTGTGATTCTGTGAGTTTGGAAGGGTTTCAGTGTGTGGGGGAATGTGTTTCACTGTGTGGTGAATGGGTTTCAGTGTTTGGGGAAGGTGTTTCAGTGTGTGGGGTTGTGTTGCAGTTTGTGGGGAAGGGGTTTCAGTGTGTGGGGAAGGGTTTCAGTGCGTGGGAAAGGTGGTTCAGTGTTTGGGCAAGGGTTTCAGTGTGTGGGGAAGGTGTTTCAGTGTGTGCGGAAGGGGTTTCAGTGTGTGGGGAAGGTGTTTCAGTGTATGGGGAAGGTGATTCAGTGTGTGGGGAAGGGGCTTCAGTGTGTGGGGAAGTTGTTTCAGTGTGTGGGGAAGGTGTTTCAGTGTGTGGGGAAGGTGTTTCAGTGTGTGGCGAAGGGGTTTCAGTGTGTACGGAAGGGGTTTCAGTGTGTGGGGAAGGTGTTTCAGTGTGTGTGGAAGGTGTTTCAGTGTGTGGGGAAGGGGTTTCAGTGTGTGGGGATGTGTTTCAGTGTGTAGGGAAGGGGTTTCAGTGTGTGGGGAAGGGTTTCACTGTGTGCGGAAGGGGTTTCAGTGTGTGGGGATTTGTTTCATTGTGTAGGGAAGGGGTTTAAGTGTGTGGGGATGTGTCGCATTGTGTGGGGAATATGTTTCAGTGTGTGGGGAAGGTTTTCACTGTGTGCGGAAGGGGTTTCAGTGTATGGGGAAGGTGTTTCAGTATGTGCGGAAGGTGTTTCAGTGTGTGGGGAAGGGGTTTCAGTGTGTGGGGAAGGTGTTTCAGTGTGTGCAGAAGGGATTTCAGTGTGTGGGGAAGTGGTTTCAGTGTGTGGGGAATGTGTTTCAGTCTGTTTGGAAGGTTTACAGTGTGTGGGGAACGGGTTTCAGCGTGTGGGGAATGAGTATCAGTGTGTGGCGATGTGTTGCAGTGTGTGGGGATGGCGTTTCAGTGTGTGGGGAAGGTTTTTCAGTGTGTGGGGATGGGGTTTCAGTGTGTGGGGGAGGGTTTCCAGTGTGTGGGGTAGGTGCTGCTGTGTGTGCGAGGTGTTTCAGTGTGTGGGGAAGGTGTTTCAGTGTGTGGGGAAGGGTTTCAGTGTGTGGGGAAGGTGTTTCAGTGTGTGCAGAAGGGGTTTCAGTGTGTGGGGAAGGGGTTTCAGTGTGTGGGGAATGTGTTTCAGTCTGTGGCAATGTGTTGCAGTGAGTGGGGATGGCGTTTCAGTGTGTGGGGAAGGTGTTGCAGTGTGTGGGGAAGGGGTTTCAGTGTGTGGGGAAGAGTTTCCAGTGTGTGGGGAAGGTGCTACAGTGAGTGGGAGGTGTTTCAGTGTGTGGGGAAGGTGGTTCAGTGTGTGGGGAAGGGTTTCAGTGTGTGGGGAAGGTGTTTCAGTGTGTGCGGAAGGGGTTTCAGTGTGTGGGGGAGGTGTTTTGTTGCGTGGGGAAGGTGTTTCAGTGAGTGGGGAAGGTGTTTCAGTGTGCGGGGATTTGTTTCATTGTGCAGGGAAGGGGTCTAAGTGTGTGGGGATGTGTCTCAGTGTGTGGGCTAGGTGTTTCATTGTGTGGGGAAGGATTTCACTGTGTGTGGAAGGGGTTTCAGTGTGTGGGGAAGGAGTTTCAGTGTATGGGGAAGTTGTTTCAGGATGTGCGGAAGGGGCTTCAGTGTATGGGGAAGGGTTTTCAGTGTGTGGGGAAGGTGTTTCAGTGTGTGCAGAAGGGATTTCAGTGTGTGGGGAAGGGGTTTCAGTGTGTGGGGAATGTGTTTCAAGTGTGTTTGGAAGGGTTTCAGTGTGTGGGGAATGTGTTTCAGTGAGTGGTGAATGAGTATCAGTGTTTTGGGAAGGTTTACAGTGTGTGGGGAAGGGGTTTCAGCGTGTGGGGAATGTGTTTCAGTGTGTGGTGAATGTGTTTCAGTGTGTGGCGATGTGTTGCAGTGTGTGGGGATGGCGTTTCAGTGTGTGGGGAAGGTGTTTCAGTGTTTGGGGAAGGGGTTTCAGTGTGTGGGGGAGTGTTTCCAGTGTGTGGGGAAGGTGTTTCAGTGTGTGGGAGGTGTTTCAATCTGTGGGGAAGGTGTTTCAGTGTGTGGGGAAGGGTTTCAGTGAGTGGGGAAGTTGTTTCAGTGTGTGCGGAAGGGGTTTCAGTGTGTGGGGAAGGTGTTTTGTTGCGTGGGGAAGGTGTTTCAGTGCGTGGCGAAGGGGTTTCAGTGTGTGGGGAAGGTGTTTCAGTGTGTGGGGAAGGGGTTTCAGTGTGTTTGGAAGGGTTTCAGTATGTGGGGAATGTGTTTCAGTGTGTGGTGAATGGGTCTCAGTGTTTGGGGAAGGGTTTCAGTGTGTGGGGAAGGGGTTTCAGTGTGTGGGGAAGGGGTTTCAGTGTGTGGGGATGTGTTGCAGTTTGTGGGGAATGAGTTTCAGTGTGTGGGGATGTGTTTCAGTGTGTGGGAAGGTGTTTCAGTGTGTGCGGAAGGGTTTTCAGTGTGTGGGGAAGGTGTTTCAGTGTATGGGGAAGGTGTTTCAGTGTGTGGGGAAGGGGCTTCAGTGTGTGGGGAAGCTGTTTCAGTGTGTGGGGAAGGTGTTTCAGTGGGTGGGGAAGGGGTTTCAGTGTGTGCGGAAGGGGTTTCAGTGAGTGGGGAAGGGGTTTCAGTGTGTGGGGATTGTGATTCTGTGTGTTTGGAAGGGTTTCAGTGTGTGGGGAATGTGTTTCACTGTGTGGTGAATGGGTTTCAGTGTTTGGGGAAGGTGTTTCAGTGTGTGGGGTTGTGTTGCAGTTTGTGGGGAAGGGGTATCAGTGTGTGGGGAAGGGTTTCAGTGTGTGGGGAAGGTGGTTCAGTGTTTGGGCAATGGTTTCAGTGTGTGGGGAAGGTGTTTCAGTGTGTGCGGAAGGGGTTTCAGTGTGTGGGGAAGGTGTTTCAGTGTATGGGGAAGGTGATTCAGTGTGTGGGGAAGGGGCTTCAGTGAGTGGGGAAGTTGTCTCAGTGTGTGGGGAAGGTGTTTCAGTGTGTGGCGAAGGGGTTTCAGTGTGTGCGGAAGGGGTTTCAGTGTGTGGGGAAGCTGTTTCAGTGTGTGGGGAAGGGGTTTCAGTGTGTGGGGATGTGTTTCAGTGTGTAGGGAAGGGGTTTCAGTGTGTGGGGAAGGGTTTCACTGTGTGCGGAAGGGGTTTCAGTGTGTGGGGAAGGAGTTTCAGTGTGTGGGGAAGGTGTTTCAGTGTGTGTGGGGAAGGGGTTTCAGTGTGTGGGGATTTGTTTCATTGTGTAGGGAAGGGGTTTAAGTGTGTGTGGATGTGTCGCATTGTGTGGGGAAGGTGTTTCAGTGTGTGGGGAAGGTTTTCACTGTGTGCGGAAGGGGTTTCAGTGTATGGGGAAGGTGTTTCAGTATGTGCGGAAGGTGTTTCAGTGTGTGGGGAAGGGGTTTCAGTGTGTGGGGAAGGTGTTTCAGTGTGTGCAGAAGGGATTTCAGTGTGCGGGGAAGTGGTTTCAGTGTGTGGGGAATGTGTTTCAGTGTGTTTGGAAGGTTTACAGTGTGTGGGGAAGGGGTTTCAGCGTGTGGGAATGAGTATCAGTGTGTGGCGATGTGTTGCAGTGTGTGGGGATGGCGTTTCAGTGTGTGGGGAAGGTTTTTCAGTGTGTGGGGATGGGGTTTCAGTGTGTGGGGGAGGGTTTCCAGTGTGTGGGGTAGGTGCTACTGTGTGTGCGAGGTGTTTCAGTGTGTGGGGAAGGTGTTTCAGTGTGTGGGGAAGGGTTTCAGTGTGTGGGGAATGTGTTTCAGTGTGTGCAGAAGGGGTTTCAGTGTGTGGGGAAGGGGTTTCAGTGTGTGGGGAATGTGTTTCAGTGTGTGGCAATGTGTTGCAGTGAGTGGGGATGGCGTTTCAGTGTGTGTGGAAGGTGCTTCAGTGTGTGGGAAAGGGGTTTCAGTGTGTGGGGAAGAGTTTCCAGTGTGTGGGGAAGGTGCTACAGGTGAGTGGGAGGTGTTTCAGAGTGTGGGGAAGGTGTTTCAGTGTGTGGGGAAGGGTTTCAGTGTGTGGGGAAGGTGTTTCAGTGTGTGCGGAATGGGTTTCTGTGTGTGGGGGATGTGTTTTGTTGCGAGGGGAAGGTGTTTCAGTGTGTGGGGAAGGTGTTTCAGTGTGCGGGGATGTGTTTCATTGTGCAGGAAGGGGGTCTAATTGTCTGGGGATGTGTCTCAGTGTGTGGGCTAGGTGTTTCAGTGTGTGGGGAAGGTTTTCACTGTGTGTGGAAGGGGTTTCAGTGTGTGGGGAAGGAGTTTCAGTGTATGGGAAGTTGTTTCAGGATGTGCGGAAGGGGCTTCAGTGTGTGGGGAAGGGTTTTCAGTGTGTGGGGAAGGTGTTTCAGTGTGTGCAGAAGGGATTTCAGTGTGTGGGGAAGGGGTTTCAGTGTGTGGGGAATGTGTTTAAGTGTGTTTGGAAGGGTTTCAGTGTGTGGGGAATGTGTTTCAGTGTGTGGTGAATGAGGATCAGTGT
Organism: Heterodontus francisci; assembly: GCF_036365525.1. NCBI lineage: Eukaryota > Metazoa > Chordata > Chondrichthyes > Heterodontiformes > Heterodontidae > Heterodontus > Heterodontus francisci. The sequence goes on from NC_090376.1 coordinate 157,889,101, forward strand.
TTTGGGAAGGTTTACAGTGTGTGGGGAAGGGGTTTCAGCGTGTGGGGAATGTGTTTCAGTTTGTTGCGATGTGTTGCAGTGTGTGGGGATGGCGTTTCAGTGTGTGGGGAAGGTGTTTCAGTGTGTGGGGAAGGGGTTTCATTGTGTGGGGGAGGGTTTCCAGTGTGTGGGGAAGGTGCTACTGTGTGTGGGAGGTGTGTCAGTGTGTGGGGAAGGTGTTTCAGTGTGTGGGGAAGGGTTTCAGTGTGTGGGGAAGGTGTTGCAGTGTGTGCGGAAGGGGTTTCAGTGTGTGGGGATGGTGTTTTGTTGCGTGGGGAAGGTGTTTCAGTGTGTGGGGAAGGGGTTTTATTGTGTGGGGAAGGTGTTTCTATGTGTGCAGAAGGGGTTTCAGTGTGTGGGGAAGGTGTTTCAGTGTGTGGGGAAGGGTTTCACTGTGTGCGGAACGGTTTCAGTGTGTGGGAAGGGGTTTCAGTGTGTGGGGAAGGTGTTTCAGTGTGTGGGGTTGTGTTGCAGTTTGTGGGGAAGGAGTTTCAGTGTGTGGGGAATGTGTTTCAAGTGTGTTTGGAAGGGTTTCAGTGTGTGGGGAATGTGTTTCAGTGTGTGGTGAATGAGTATCAGTGTTTTGGGAAGGTTTACAGTGTGTGGGGAAGGGGTTTCAGCGTGTGGGGAATGTGTTTCAGTGTGTGGCGATGTGTTGCAGTGTGTGGGGATGGCGTTTCAGTGTGTGGGGAAGGTGTTTCAGTGTGTGGGGAAGGGGTTTCATTGTGTGGGGGAGGGTTTCCAGTGTGTGGGGAAGGTGCTACTGTGTGTGGGAGGTGTTTCAGTGTGTGGGGAAGGTGTTTCAGTGTGTGGGGAAGGGTTTCAGTGTGTGGGGAAGGTGTTTCAGTGTGTGCGGAAGGGGTTTCAGTGTGTGGGGAAGGTGTTTTGTAGCGTGGGGAAGGTGTTTCAGTGTGTGGGGAAGGGGTTTCATTGTGTGCGGAAGGTGTTTCTATGTGTGCAGAAGTGGTTTCAGTGTGTGGGGAAGGTGTTTCAGTGTGTGGGGAAGGGTTTCACTGTGTGCGGAACGGGTTTCAGTGTGTGGGGAAGGGGTTTCAGTGCATGGGGAAGGTGTTTCAGTATGTGCGGAAGCAGCTTCAGTGTGTGGGGAAGTGGTTTCAGTGTGTGGGGAAGGTGTTTCAGTGTGTGCAGAAGGGATTTCAGTGTGTGGGGAAGGGCTTTCAGTGTGTGGGGAATGTGTTTCAGTGTGTTTGGAAGGGTTTCAGTGTTTGGGGAATGTGTTTCAATGTGTGGTGAATGTGTTGCAGTGTGTGGGGATGGCGTTTCAGTGTGTGGGGAAGGTGTTTCAGTGTGTGGGGAAGGGGTTTCAGTGTTGGGGGAGTGTTTCCAGTGTGTGGGGAAGGTGCTACTGTGTGTGAGAGGTGTTTCAGTGTGTGGGGAAGGTGTTTCACTGTGCGGGGAAGGGTTTCAGTGTGTGGGGAAGTTGTTTCAGTATGTGCGGAAGGGGTTTCAGTGTGTGGGGAAGGTGTTTTGTTGCGTGGGGAAGGTGTTTCAGTGTGTGGGGAAGGGGTTTCAGTGTGTGGGGAAGGTGTTTCAGTGTGTGGGGAAGGGGTTTCAGTGTGTGGGTAATGGGTTTCAGTGTGTGGGGATTGTGATTCTGTGTGTATGGAAGGGTTACAGTGTGTGGGGAATGTGTTTCAGTGTGTGGTGAATGGGTCTCAGTGTTTGGGGAAGGGTTTCAGTGTGTGGGGAAGGGTTTCAGTGTGCGGGGAAGGTGATTCAGTGTGTGGGGATGTGTTGCAGTTTGTGGGGAAGGGGTTTCAGTGTGTGGGGAAGAGTTTCAGTGTGGGGGGAAGGTGTTTCAGTGTGTGGGGAAGTGTTTCAGTGTGTGGGGAAGGTGTTTCAGTGTGTGTGGAGGGGGTTTCAGTGTGTGGGGAAGGTGTTTCAGTGTATGGGGAAGGTGTTTCAGTGTGTGGGGAAGGGGCTTCAGTGTGTGGGGATTGTGATTCTGTCTGTTTGGAAGGGTTTCAGTGTGTGGGGAATGTGTTTCACTGTGTGGTGAATGGGTTTCAGTGTTTGGGGAAGGGTGTCAGTGTGTGGGGAAGGGGTGTCAGTGTGTGGGGAAGGTGTTTCAGTGTGTGGGGTTGTGTTGCAGTTTGTGGGGAAGGAGTTTCAGTGTGTGGGGAAGTGTTTCAGTGTGTGTGGAAGGTGTTTCAGTGTGTGGGGAAGTGTTTCAGTGTGTGGGGAAGGGGTTTCAGTGTGTGGGGAAGGTGTTTCAGTGTATGGGGAAGGTGTTTCAGTGTGTGGGGAAGGGGCTTCAGTGTGTGGGGAAGTTGTTTCAGTTTGTGGGGAAGGTGTTTCAGTGTGTGGAGAAGGGGTTTCAGTGTGTGGGGAAGGTGTTTCAGTGTGTGGGGAAGGTGTTTCAGTGTGTGGGGAAGGGGTTTCAGTGTGTGGGGATGTGTTTCAGTGTGTTGGGAAGGGGTTTCAGTGTGTGCGGAAGGGTTTCACTGTGTGTGGAAGGGGTTTCAGTGTGTGGGGAAGGTGTTTTGTTGAGTGGGGAAGGGGTTTCAGTGTGTGGGGAAGGGGTTTCAGTGTGTTGGGAAGGTGTTTCAGAGTGTGGGGAAGGGGTTTCGGTGTGTGGGGATTGTGATTCTGTGTGTTTGGAAGGGTTTCAGTGTGTGGGGAATGTGTTTCAGTGTGTGGTGAATGCGTCTCAGTGTTTGGGGAAGGGTTTCCTTGTGTGGGGAAGGGGTTTCAGTGTGTGGGGAAGTTGTTTCAGTATGTGCGGAAGGGGTTTCAGTGTGTGGGGAAGGTGTTTTGTTGCGTGGGGAAGGTGTTTCAGTGTGTGGGGAAGCGGTTTCAGTGTGTGGGGAAGGTGTTTCAGTGTGTGGGGAAGGGGTTTCAGTGTGTGGGGAATGGGTTTCAGTGTGTGGGGATTGTGATTCTGTGTGTTTGGAAGTGTTTCAGTGTGTGGGGAATGTGTTTCAGTGTGTGGTGAATGGGTCTCAGAGTTTGGGGAAGGGTTTCAGTGTGTGGGGAAGGGGTTTCAGTGTGTGGGGAAGGTGTTTCAGTGTGTGGGGATGTGTTGCAGTTTGTGGGGAAGGGGTCTCAGTGTGCGGGGAAGTGTTTCAGTGTGTGGGGAAGTGTTTCAGTGTGTGGGTGGAAGGTGTTTCAGTGTGTGGGGAAGGGTTTCAGTGTGTGGGGAAGGTGTTTCAGTGTGTGCGGAAGGGGTTTCAGTGTGTGGGGAAGGTGTTTCAGTGTATGGCGAAGGTGTTTCAGTGAGTGGAGATGGGGCTTCAGTGTGTGGGGAAGTTGTTTCAGTGTGTGGGGAAGGTGTTTCAGTGTGTGGGGAAGGGGTTTCAGTGTGTGTGGAAGGGGTTTCAGTGTGTGGGGAAGGGGTTTCAGTGTGTGGGGAAGGGGTTTCTGTGTGTGGGGATTGTGATTCTGTGTGTTTGGAGGGTTTCAGTGTGTTTGGAAGGTGTTTCAGTGTATGGGGAAGGTGATTCAGTGTGTGGGGAAGGGGCTTCAGTGAGTGGGGAAGTTGTCTCAGTGTGTGGGGAAGGTGTTTCAGTGTGTGGCGAAGGGGTTTCAGTGTGTGCGGAAGGGGTTTCAGTGTGTGGGGAAGCTGTTTCAGTGTGTGGGGAAGGGGTTTCAGTGTGTGGGGATGTGTTTCAGTGTGTAGGGAAGTAGTTTCAGTGTGTGGGGAAGGGTTTCACTGTGTGCGGAAGGGGTTTCAGTGTGTGGGGAAGGAGTTTCAGTGTGTGGGGAAGGTGTTTCAGTGTGTGTGGGGAAGGGGTTTCAGTGTGTGGGGATTTGTTTCATTGTGTAGGGAAGGGGTTTAAGTGTGTGGGGATGTGTCGCATTGTGTGGGGAAGGTGTTTCAGTGTGTGGGGAAGGTTTTCACTGTGTGCGGAAGGGGTTTCAGTGTATGGGGAAGGTGTTTCAGTATGTGCGGAAGGTGTTTCAGTGTGTGGGGAAGGGGTTTCAGTGTGTGGGGAAGGTGTTTCAGTGTGTGCAGAAGGGATGTCAGAGTGCGGGGAAGTGGTTTCAGTGTGTGGGGAATTTGTTTCAGTGTGTTCGGAAGGTTTACAGTGTGTGGGGAAGGGGTTTCAGCGTGTGGGGAATGAGTATCAGTGTGTGGCGATGTGTTGCAGTGTGTGGGGATGGCGTTTCAGTGTGTGGGGAAGGTTTTTCAGTGTGTGGGGATGGGGTTTCAGTGTGTGGGGGAGGGTTTCCAGTGTGTGGGGTAGGTGCTACTGTGTGTGCGAGGTGTTTCAGTGTGTGGGGAAGGTGTTTCAGTGTGTGGGGAAGGGTTTCAGTGTGTGGGGAATGTGTTTCAGTGTGTGCAGAAGGGGTTTCAGTGTGTGGGGAAGGGGTTTTAGTGTGTGGGGAATGTGTTTCAGTGTGTGGCAATGTGTTGCAGTGAGTGGGGATGGCGTTTCAGTGTGTGTGGAAGGTGCTTCAGTGTGTGGGAAAGGGGTTTCAGTGTGTGGGGAAGAGTTTCCAGTGTGTGGGGAAGGTGCTACAGTGAGTGGGAGGTGTTTCAGTGTGTGGGGAAGGTGTTTCAGTGTGTGGGGAAGGTTTTCAGTGTGTGGGGAAGGTGTTTCAGTGTGTGCGGAAGGGGTTTCAGTGTGTGGGGGATGTGTTTTGTTGCGAGGGGAAGGTGTTTCAGTGTGTGGGGAAGGTGTTTCAGTGTGCGGGGATGTGTTTCATTGTGCAGGGAAGGGGTCTAAGTGTCTGGGGATGTGTCTCAGTGTGTGGGCTAGGTGTTTCAGTGTGTGGGGAAGGTTTTCACTGTGTGTGGAAGGGGTTTCAGTGTGTGGGGAAGGAGTTTCAGTGTATGGGGAAGTTGTTTCAGGATGTGCGGAAGGGGCTTCAGTGTGTGGGGAAGGGTTTTCAGTGTGTGGGGAAGGTGTTTCAGTGTGTGCAGAAGGGATTTCAGTGTGTGGGGAAGGGGTTTCAGTGTGTGGGGAATGTGTTTAAGTGTGTTTGGAAGGGTTTCAGTGTGTGGGGAATGTGTTTCAGTGTGTGGTGAATGAGTATCAGTGTTTTGGGAAGGTTTACAGTGTGTGGGGAAGGGGTTTCAGCGTGTGGGGAATGTGTTTCAGTGTGTTGCGATGTGTTGCAGTGTGTGGGGATGGCGTTTCAGTGTGTGGGGAAGGTGTTTCAGTGTGTGGGGAAGGGGTTTCATTGTGTGGGGGAGGGTTTCCAGTGTGTGGGGAAGGTGCTACTGTGTGTGGGAGGTGTGTCAGTGTGTGGGGAAGGGTTTCAGTGTGTGGGGAAGGTGTTGCAGTGTGTGCGGAAGGGGTTTCAGTGTGTGGGGAAGGTGTTTTGTTGCGTGGGGAAGGTGTTTCAGTGTGTGGGGAAGGGGTTTTATTGTGTGGGGAAGGTGTTTCTATGTGTGCAGAAGGGGTTTCAGTGTGTGGGGAAGGTTTTTCAGTGTGTGGGGATGGGGTTTCAGTGTGTGGGGGAGGGTTTCCAGTGTGTGGGGTAGGTGCTACTGTGTGTGCGAGGTGTTTCAGTGTGTGGGGAAGGTGTTTCAGTGTGTGGGGAAGGGTTTCAGTGTGTGGGGAATGTGTTTCAGTGTGTGCAGAAGGGGTTTCAGTGTGTGGGGAAGGGGTTTTAGTGTGTGGGGAATGTGTTTCAGTGTGTGGCAATGTGTTGCAGTGAGTGGGGATGGCGTTTCAGTGTGTGTGGAAGGTGCTTCAGTGTGTGGGAAAGGGGTTTCAGTGTGTGGGGAAGAGTTTCCAGTGTGTGGGGAAGGTGCTACAGTGAGTGGGAGGTGTTTCAGTGTGTGGGGAAGGTGTTTCAGTGTGTGGGGAAGGTTTTCAGTGTGTGGGGAAGGTGTTTCAGTGTGTGCGGAAGGGGTTTCAGTGTGTGGGGGATGTGTTTTGTTGCGAGGGGAAGGTGTTTCAGTGTGTGGGGAAGGTGTTTCAGTGTGCGGGGATGTGTTTCATTGTGCAGGGAAGGGGTCTAAGTGTCTGGGGATGTGTCTCAGTGTGTGGGCTAGGTGTTTCAGTGTGTGGGGAAGGTTTTCACTGTGTGTGGAAGGGGTTTCAGTGTGTGGGGAAGGAGTTTCAGTGTATGGGGAAGTTGTTTCGGGATGTGCGGAAGGGGCTTCAGTGTGTGGGGAAGGGTTTTCAGTGTGTGGGGAAGGTGTTTCAGTGTGTGCAGAAGGGATTTCAGTGTGTGGGGAAGGGGTTTCAGTGTGTGTGGAATGTGTTTAAGTGTGTTTGGAAGGGTTTCAGTGTGTGGGGAATGTGTTTCAGTGTGTGGTGAATGAGTATCAGTGTTTTGGGAAGGTTTACAGTGTGTGGGGAAGGGGTTTCAGCGTGTGGGGAATGTGTTTCAGTGTGTTGCGATGTGTTGCAGTGTGTGGGGATGGCGTTTCAGTGTGTGGGGAAGGTGTTTCAGTGTGTGGGGAAGGGGTTTCATTGTGTGGGGGAGGGTTTCCAGTGTGTGGGGAAGGTGCTACTGTGTGTGGGAGGTGTGTCAGTGTGTGGGGAAGGTGTTTCAGTGTGTGGGGAAGGGTTTCAGTGTGTGGGGAAGGTGTTGCAGTGTGTGCGGAAGGGGTTTCAGTGTGTGGGGAAGGTGTTTTGTTGCGTGGGGAAGGTGTTTCAGTGTGTGGGGAAGGGGTTTTATTGTGTGGGGAAGGTGTTTCTATGTGTGCAGAAGGGGTTTCAGTGTGTGGGGAAGGTTTTTCAGTGTGTGGGGATGGGGTTTCAGTGTGTGGGGGAGGGTTTCCAGTGTGTGGGGTAGGTGCTACTGTGTGTGCGAGGTGTTTCAGTGTGTGGGGAAGGTGTTTCAGTGTGTGGGGAAGGGTTTCAGTGTGTGGGGAATGTGTTTCAGTGTGTGCAGAAGGGGTTTCAGTGTGTGGGGAAGGGGTTTTAGTGTGTGGGGAATGTGTTTCAGTGTGTGGCAATGTGTTGCAGTGAGTGGGGATGGCGTTTCAGTGTGTGTGGAAGGTGCTTCAGTGTGTGGGAAAGGGGTTTCAGTGTGTGGGGAAGAGTTTCCAGTGTGTGGGGAAGGTGCTACAGTGAGTGGGAGGTGTTTCAGTGTGTGGGGAAGGTGTTTCAGTGTGTGGGGAAGGTTTTCAGTGTGTGGGGAAGGTGTTTCAGTGTGTGCGGAAGGGGTTTCAGTGTGTGGGGGATGTGCTTTGTTGCGAGGGGAAGGTGTTTCAGTGTGTGGGGAAGGTGTTTCAGTGTGCGGGGATGTGTTTCATTGTGCAGGGAAGGGGTCTAAGTGTCTGGGGATGTGTCTCAGTGTGTGGGCTAGGTGTTTCAGTGTGTGGGGAAGGTTTTCACTGTGTGTGGAAGGGGTTTCAGTGTGTGGGGAAGGAGTTTCAGTGTATGGGGAAGTTGTTTCAGGATGTGCGGAAGGGGCTTCAGTGTGTGGGGAAGGGTTTTCAGTGTGTGGGGAAGGTGTTTCAGTGTGTGCAGAAGGGATTTCAGTGTGTGGGGAAGGGGTTTCAGTGTGTGGGGAATGTGTTTAAGTGTGTTTGGAAGGGTTTCAGTGTGTGGGGAATGTGTTTCAGTGTGTGGTGAATGAGTATCAGTGTTTTGGGAAGGTTTACAGTGTGTGGGGAAGGGGTTTCAGCGTGTGGGGAATGTGTTTCAGTGTGTTGCGATGTGTTGCAGTGTGTGGGGATGGCGTTTCAGTGTGTGGGGAAGGTGTTTCAGTGTGTGTGGAAGGGGTTTCATTGTGTGGGGGAGGGTTTCCAGTGTGTGGGGAAGGTGCTACTGTGTGTGGGAGGTGTGTCAGTGTGTGGGGAAGGTGTTTCAGTGTGTGGGGAAGGGTTTCAGTGTGTGGGGAAGGTGTTGCAGTGTGTGCGGAAGGGGTTTCAGTGTGTGGGGAAGGTGTTTTGTTGCGTGGGGAAGGTGTTTCAGTGTGTGGGGAAGGGGTTTTATTGTGTGGGGAAGGTGTTTCTATGTGTGCAGAAGGGGTTTCAGTGTGTGGGGAAGGTGTTTCAGTGTGTGGGGAAGGGTTTCACTGTGTGCGGAACGGGTTTCAGTGTGTGGGGAAGGGGTTTCAGTGTGTGGGGAAGGTGTTTCACTGTGTGGGGTTGTGTTGCAGTTTGTGGGGAAGGAGTTTCAGTGTGTGGGGAATGTGTTTCAAGTGTGTTTGGAAGGGTTTCAGTGTGTGGGGAATGTGTTTCAGTGTGTGGTGAATGTGTTTCAGTGTGTGGCGATGTGTTGCAGTGTGTGGGGATGGCGTTTCAGTGTGTGGGGAAGGTGTTTCAGTGTGTGGGGAAGGGGTTTCATTGTGTGGGGGAGGGTTTCCAGTGTGTGGGGAAGGTGCTACTGTGTGTGGGAGGTGTTTCAGTGTGTGGGGAAGGTGTTTCAGTGTGTGGGGAAGGGTTTCAGTGTGTGGGGAAGGTGTTTCAGTGTGTGCGGAAGGGGTTTCAGTGTGTGGGGAAGGTGTTTTGTTGCGTGGGGAAGGTTGTTTCAGTGTGTGGGGAAGGGGTTTCATTGTGTGCGGAAGGTGTTTCTATGTGTGCAGAAGTGGTTTCAGTGTGTGGGGAAGGTGTTTCAGTGTGTGGGGAAGGGTTTCACTGTGTGCGGAACGGGTTTCAGTGTGTGGGGAAGGGGTTTCAGTGCATGGGGAAGGTGTTTCAGTATGTGCGGAAGCAGCTTCAGTGTGTGGGGAAGTGGTTTCAGTGTGTGGGGAAGGTGTTTCAGTGTGTGCAGAAGGGATTTCAGTGTGTGGGGAAGGGCTTTCAGTGTGTGGGGAATGTGTTTCAGTGTGTTTGGAAGGGTTTCAGTGTTTGGGGAATGTGTTTCAATGTGTGGTGAATGTGTTGCAGTGTGTGGGGATGGCGTTTCAGTGTGCGGGGAAGGTGTTTCAGTGTGTGGGGAAGGGGTTTCAGTGTTGGGGGAGTGTTTCCAGTGTGTGGGGAAGGTGCTACTGTGTGTGAGAGGTGTTTCAGTGTGTGGGGAAGGTGTTTCACTGTTCGGGGAAGGGTTTCAGTGTGTGGGGAAGTTGTTTCAGTATGTGCGGAAGGGGTTTCAGTGTGTGGGGAAGGTGTTTTGTTGCGTGGGGAAGGTGTTTCAGTGTGTGGGGAAGGGGTTTCAGTGTGTGGGGAAGGTGTTTCAGTGTGTGGGGAAGGGGTTTCAGTGTGTGGGTAATGGGTTTCAGTGTGTGGGGATTGTGATTCTGTGTGTATGGAAGGGTTACAGTGTGTGGGGAATGTGTTTCAGTGTGTGGTGAATGGGTCTCAGTGTTTGGCGAAGGGTTTCAGTGTGTGGGGAAGGGTTTCAGTGTGTGGGGAAGGTGATTCAGTGTGTGGGGATGTGTTGCAGTTTGTGGGGAATGGGTTTCAGTGTTTGGGGAAGGGTTTCAGTGTGTGGGGAAGGGGTGTCAGTGTGTGGGGAAGGTGTTTCAGTGTGTGGGGTTGTGTTGCAGTTTGTGGGGAAGGAGTTTCAGTGTGTGGGGAAGTGTTTCAGTGTGTGGGGAAGGTGGTTCAGTGTGTGGGGAAGTGTTTCAGTGTGTGGGGAAGGTGTTTCAGTGTGTGCGGAAGGGGTTTCAGTGTGTGGGGAAGGTGTTTCAGTGTATGGGGAAGGTGTTTCAGTGTATGGGGAAGGGGCTTCAGTGTGTGGGGAAGTTGTTTCAGTTTGTGGGGAAGTTGTTTCAGTGTGTGGAGAAGGGGTTTTAGTGTGTGGGGAAGGTGTTTCAGTGTGTGGGGAAGGTGTTTCAGTGTGTGGGGAAGGGGTTTCAGTGTGTGGGGATGTGTTTCAGTGTGTTGGGAAGGGGCTTCAGTGTGTGCGGAAGGGTTTCACTGTGTGCGGAAGGGGTTTCAGTGTGTGGGGAAGGTGTTTTGTTGAGTGGGGAAGGGGTTTCAGTGAGTGGGGAAGGGGTTTCAGTGTGTGGGGAAGGTGTTTCCGAGTGTGGGGAAGGGGTTTCGGTGTGTGGGGATTGTGATTCTGTGTGTTTGGAAGGGTTTCAGTGTGTGGGGAATGTGTTTCAGTGTGTGGTGAATGGGTCTCAGTGTTTGGGGAAGGGTTTCCGTGTGTGGGGAAGGGGTTTCAGTGTGTGGGGAAGTTGTTTCAGTATGTGCGGAAGGGGTTTCAGTGTGTGGGGAAGGTGTTTTGTTGCGTGGGGAAGGTGTTTCAGTGTGTGGGGAAGGTGTTTCAGTGTGTGGGGAAGGTGTTTCAGTGTGTGGGGAAGGGGTTTCAGTGTGTGGGGAATGGGTTTCAGTGTGTGGGGATTGTGATTCTGTGTGTTTGGAAGGGTTTCAGTGTGTGGGGAATGTGTTTCAGTGTGTGGTGAATGGGTCTCAGAGTTTGGGGAAGGGTTTCAGTGTGTGGGGAAGGGGTTTCAGTGTGTGGGGAAGGTGTTTCAGTGTGTGGGGATGTGTTGCAGTTTGTGGGGAAGGGGTTTCAGTGTGTGGGGAAGTGTTTCAGTGTGTGGGGAAGTGTTTCAGTGTGTGGGGAAGGTGTTTCAGTGTGTGGGGAAGGGTTTCAGTGTGTGGGGAAGGTGTTTCAGTGTGTGCGGAAGGGGTTTCAGTGTGTGGGGAAGGTGTTTCTGTGTATGGCGAAGGTGTTTCAGTGAGTGGAGATGGGGCTTCAGTGTGTGGGGAAGTTGTTTCAGTGTGTGGGGAAGGTGTTTCAGTGTGTGGGGAAGGTGTTTCAGTGTGTGTGGAAGGGGTTTCAGTGTGTGGGGAAGGGGTTTCAGTGTGTGGGGAAGGGGTTTCAGTGTGTGGGGATTGTGATTCTGTGTGTTTGGAGGGTTTCAGTGTTTGGGGAATGTGTTTCACTGTGTGGTGAATGGGTTTCAGTGTTTGGGGAAGGGTTTCAGTGCGTGGGGAAGTGGTTTCAGTGTGTGGGGAAGGTGTTTCAGTGTGTGGTGTTGTGTTGCAGTTTGTGGGGAAGGAGTTTCAGTGTGTGGGGAAGTGTTTCAGTGTGTGGGGAAGGTGGTTCAGTGTGTGGGGAAGGGTTTCAGTGAGTGGGGAATGTGTTTCAGTGTGTGCGGAAGGGGTTTCACTGTGTGGGAAAGGTGTTTCAGTCTATGGGGAAGGTATTTCAGTGTGTGGGGAAGGGGCTTCAGTGTGTGGGGAAGTTGTTTCAGTGTGTGGGGAAGGTGTTTCAGTGTGTGGGGAAGGGGTTTCAGTGTGTGCGGAAGGGGTTTCAGTGTGTGCGGAAGGGGTTTCAGTGTGTGGGGAAGGTGTTTCAGTGTGTGGGGAAGGTGTTTCAGTGTGTGGGGAAGGGGTTTCAGTGTGTGGGGATGTGTTTCAGAGTGTTGGGAAGGGGTTTCAGTGTGTGCGGAAGGGTTTCACTGTGTGCGGAAGGCGTTTCAGTGTGTGGGGAAGGAGTTTCAGTGTGTGGGGAAGTTGTTTCAGTGTGTGTGGGGAAGGGGTTTCAGTGTGTGGGGATTTGTTTCATTGTGTAGGGAAGGGGTTTAAGTGTGTGGGGATGTGTCGCAATGTGTGGGGAAGGTGTTTCAGTGGTTGGGGAAGGTTTTCACTGTGTGCGGAAGGGGTTTCAGTGTGTGCGGAAGGATTTTCAGTGTATGGGGAAGGTGTTTCAGTATGTGCGGAAGGTGTTTCAGTGTGTGGGGAAGGGGTTTCAGTGTGTGGGGAAGGTGTTTCAGTGTGTGCAGAAGGGATTTCAGTGTGTGGGGAAGGGGTTTCAGTGTGTGGGGAATGTGTTTCAGTGTGCAGAAGGGGTTTCAGTGTGTGGGGAATGTGTTTCAGTGTGTGGGGAAGGGTTTCACTGTGTGCGGAACGGGTTTCAGTGTGTGGGGAAGGGGTTTCAGTGTGTGGGGAAGGTGTTTCAGTGTGTGGGGTTGTGTTGCAGTTTGTGGGGAAGGAGTTTCAGTGTGTGGGGAATGTGTTTCAAGTGTGTTTGGAAGGGTTTCAGTGTGTGGGGAATGTGTTTCAGTGTGTGCTGAATGAGTATCAGTGTTTTGGGAAGGTTTACAGTGTGTGGGGAAGGGGTTTCAGCGTGTGGGGAATGTGTTTCAGTGTGTGGCGATGTGTTGCAGTGTGTGGGGATGGCGTTTCAGTGTGTGGGGAAGGTGTTTCAGTGTGTGGGGAAGGGGTTTCATTGTGTGGGGGAGGGTTTCCAGTGTGTGGGGAAGGTGCTACTGTGTGTGGGAGGTGTTTCAGTGTGTGGGGAAGGTGTTTCAGTGTGTGGGGAAGGGTTTCAGTGTGTGGGGAAGGTGTTGCAGTGTGTGCGGAAGGGGTTTCAGTGTGTGGGGAAGGTGTTTTGTTGCGTGGGGAAGGTATTTCAGTGTGTGGGGAAGGGGTTTCATTGTGTGGGGAAGGTGTTTCTATGTGTGCAGAAGGGGTTTCAGTGTGTGGGGAAGGTGTTTCAGTGTGTGGGGAAGGGTTTCACTGTGTGCGGAACGGGTTTCAGTGTGTGGGGAAGGGGTTTCAGTGCATGGGGAAGGTGTTACAGTATGTGCGGAAGCAGCTTCAGTGTGTGGGGAAGTGGTTTCAGTGTGTGGGGAAGGTGTTTCAGTGTGTGCAGAAGGGATTTCAGTGTGTGGGGAAGGGCTTTCAGTGTGTGGGGAATGTGTTTCAGTGTGTTTGGAAGGGTTTCAGTGTTTGGGGAATGTGTTCCAATGTGTGGTGAATGTGTTTCAGTGTGTGGCGATGTGTTGCAGTGTGTGGGGATGGCGTTTCAGTGTGTGGGGAAGGTGTTTCAGTGTGTGGGGAAGGGGTTTCAGTGTTGGGGCAGTGTTTCCAGTGTGTGGGGAAGGTGCTACTGTGTGTGAGAGGTGTTTCAGTGTGTGGGGAAGGTGTTTCAGTGTGCGGGGAAGGGTTTCAGTGTGTGGGGAAGTTGTTTCAGTATGTGCGGAAGGGGTTTCAGTGTGTGTGGAAGGTGTTTTGTTGCGTGGGGAAGTTGATTCAGTGTGTGGGGAAGGGGTTTCAGTGTGTGGGGAAGGTTATTCAGTGTGTGGGGAAGGGGTTTCAGTGTGTGGGTAATGGGTTTCAGTGTGTGGGGATTGTGATTCTGTGTGTATGGAAGGGTTGCAGTGTGTGGGGAATGTGTTTCAGTGTGTGGTGAATGGGTCTCAGTGTTTGGGGAAGGGTTTCAGTGTGTGGGGAAGGGTTTCAGTGTGGGGGGAAGGTGTTTCAGTGTGTGGGGATGTGTTGCAGTTTGTGGGGAAGGTGTTTCAGTGTGTGTGGAGGGGGTTTCAGTGTGTGGGGAAGGTGTTTCAGTGTATGGGGAAGGCGTTTCAGTGTGTGGGGAAGGGGCATCAGAGTGTGGGGATTGTGATTCTGTCTGTTTGGAATGGTTTCAGTGTGTGGGGAATGTGTTTCACTGTGTGGTGAATGGGTTTCAGTGTTTGGGGAAGGGTTTCAGTGTGTGGGGAAGGGGTGTCAGTGTGTGGGGAAGGTGTTTCAGTGTGTGGGGTTGTGTTGCAGTTTGCTGGGAAGGAGTTTCAGTGTGTGGGGAAGTGTTTCAGTGTGTGGGGAAGGTGGTTCAGTGTGTGGGGAAGTGTTTCAGTGTGTGGGGAAGGTGTTTCAGTGTGTGCGGAAGGGGTTTCAGTGTGTGGGGAAGGTGTTTCAGTGTATGGGGAAGGCGTTTCTGTGTGTGGGGAAGGGGCTTCAGTGTGTGGGGAAGTTGTTTCAGTTTGTGGGGAAGGTGTTTCAGTGTGTGGGGAAGGGGTTTCAGTGTGTGGGGAAGGTGTTTCAGTGTGTGGGGAAGGGGTTTCAGTGTGTGGGGATGTGTTTCAGTGTGTTGTGAAGGGGTTTCAGTGTGTGCGGAAGGGTTTCACTGTGTGCGGAAGGGGTTTCAGTGTGTGGGGAAGTTGTTTTGTTGCGTGGGGAAGGTGTTTCAGTGTGTGGGGAAGGGGTTTCAGTGTGTGGGGAAGGTGTTTCACTGTGTGGGGAAGGGGTTTCGGTGTGTGGGGATTGTGATTCTGTGTGTTTGGAAGGGTATCAGTGTGTGGGGAATGTGTTTCAGTGTGTGGTGAATGGGTCTCAGTGTTTGGGGAAGGGTTTCCGTGTGTGGGGAAGGGGTTTCAGTGTGTGGGGAAGTTGTTTCAGTATGTGCGGAAGGGGTTTCAGTGTGTGGGGAAGGTGTTTTGTTGCGTGGGGAAGGTGTTTCAGTGTGTGGGGAAGCGGTTTCAGTGTGTGGGGAAGTTGTTTCAGTGTGTGGGGAAGGTGTTTCAGTGTGTGGGGAAGGTGTTTCAGTGTGTGGGGAAGGGGTTTCAGTTTGTGTGGAAGGGGTTTCAGTGTGTGGGGAAGGGGTTTCAGTGTGTGGGGAAGGGGTTTCAGTTTGTGGGGATTGTGATTCTGTGTGTTTGGAGGGTTTCAGTGTGTGGGGAATGTGTTTCACTGTGTGGTGAATGGGTTTCAGTGTTTGGGGAAGGGTTTCAGTGCGTGGGGAAGGGGTTTCAGTGTGTGGGGAAGGTGTTTCAGTGTGTGGTGTTGTGTTGCAGTTTGTGGGGAAGGAGTTTCAGTGTGTGGGGAAGTGTTTCAGTGTGTGGGGAAGGTGGTTCAGTGTGTGGGGAAGGGTTTCAGTGAGTGGGGAATGTGTTTCAGTGTGTGCGGAAGGGATTTCAGTGTGTGGGAAAGGTGTTTCAGTGTATGGGGAAGGTGTTTCAGTGTGTGAGGAAGGGGCTTCAGTGTGTGGGGAAGTTGTTTCTGTGTGTGGGGAAGGTGTTTCAGTGTGTGGGGAAGGTGTTTCAGTGTGTGCGGAAGGGATTTCAGTGTGTGCGGAAGGGGTTTCAGTGTGTGGGGAAGGTGTTTCAGTGTGTGGGGAAGGTGTTTCAGTGTGTGGGGAAGGGGTTTCAGTGTGTGGGGATGTGTTTCAGAGTGTTGGGAAGGGGTTTCAGTGTGTGCGGAAGGGTTTCACAGTGTGCGGAAGGCGTTTCAGTGTGTGGGGTAGGAGTTTCAGTGTGTGGGGAAGTTGTTTCAGTGTGTGTGGGGAAGGGGTTTCAGTGTGTGGGGATTTGTTTCATTGTGTAGGGAAGGGGTTTAAGTGTGCGGGGATGTGTCGCAATGTGTGGGGAAGGTGTTACAGTGTGTGGGGAAGGTTTTCACTGTGTGCGGAAGGGGTTTCAGTGTGTGCGGAAGGATTTTCAGTGTATGGGGAAGGTGTTTCAGTATGTGCGGACGGTGTTTCAGTGTGCGGGGAAGGGGTTTCAGTGTGTGGGGATGTGTTTCAGTGTGTTGTGAAGGGGTTTCAGTGTGTGCGGAAGGGTTTCACTGTGTGCGGAAGGGGTTTCAGTGTGTGGGGAAGTTGTTTTGTTGCGTGGGGAAGGTGTTTCAGTGTGTGGGGAAGGGGTTTCAGTGTGTGGGGAAGGTGTTTCACTGTGTGGGGAAGGGGTTTCGGTGTGTGGGGATTGTGATTCTGTGTGTTTGGAAGGGTATCAGTGTGTGGGGAATGTGTTTCAGTGTGTGGTGAACGGGTCTCAGTGTTTGGGGAAGGGTTTCCGTGTGTGGGGAAGGGGTTTCAGTGTGTGGGGAAGTTGTTTCAGTATGTGCGGAAGGGGTTTCAGTGTGTGGGGAAGGTGTTTTGTTGCGTGGGGAAGGTGTTTCAGTGTGTGGGGAAGGTGTTTCAGTGTGTGGGGAAGCGGTTTCAGTGTGTGGGGAAGGTGTTTCAGTGTGTGGGGAAGGGGTTTCAGTGTGTGGGGAATGGGTTTCAGTGTGTGGGGATTGTGATTCTGTGTGTTTGGAAGGGTTTCTGTGTGTGGGGAATGTGTTTCAGTGTGTGGTGAATGGGTCTCAGAGTTTGGGGAAGGGTTTCAGTGTGTGGGGAAGGGGTTTCAGTGTGTGGGGAAGGTGTTTCAGTGTGTGGGGATGTGTTGCAGTTTGTGGGGAAGGGGTTTCAGTGTGTGGGGAATTGTTTCAGTGTGTGGGGAAGGTGTTTCAGTGTGTGGGGAAGGGTTTCAGTGTGTGGGGAAGGTGTTTCAGTGTGTGCGGAAGGGGTTTCAGTGTGTGGGGAAGGTGTTTCAGTGTATGGCGAAGGTGTTTCAGTGAGTGGAGATGGGGCTTCATTGTGTGGGGAAGTTGTTTCAGTGTGTGGGGAAGGTGTTTCAGTGTGTGGGGAAGGTGTTTCAGTGTGTGGGGAAGGGGTTTCAGTTTGTGGGGAAGGTGTTTCAGTGTGTGGGGAAGGGGTTTCAGTGTGTGGGGAAGGGGTTTCAGTTTGTGGGGATTGTGATTCTGTGTGTTTGGAGGGTTTCAGTGTGTGGGGAATGTGTTTCACTGTGTGGTGAATGGGTTTCAGTGTTTGGGGAAGGGTTTCAGTGCGTGGGGAAGGGGTTTCAGTGTGTGGGGAAGGTGTTTCAGTGTGTGGTGTTGTGTTGCAGTTTGTGGGGAAGGAGTTTCAGTGTGTGGGGAAGTGTTTCAGTGTGTGGGGAAGGTGGTTCAGTGTGTGGGGAAGGGTTTCAGTGAGTGGGGAATGTGTTTCAGTGTGTGCGGAAGGGATTTCAGTGTGTGGGAAAGGTGTTTCAGTGTATGGGGAAGGTGTTTCAGTGTGTGAGGAAGGGGCTTCAGTGTGTGGGGAAGTTGTTTCAGTGTGTGGGGAAGGTGTTTCAGTGTGTGGGGAAGGGGTTTCAGTGTGTGCGGAAGGGGTTTCAGTGTGTGCGGAAGGGGTTTCAGTGTGTGGGGAAGGTGTTTCAGTGTGTGGGGAAGGTGTTTCAGTGTGTGGGGAAGGGGTTTCAGTGTGTGGGGATGTGTTTCAGAGTGTTGGGAAGGGGTTTCAGTGTGTGCGGAAGGGTTTCACAGTGTGCAGAAGGCGTTTCAGTGTGTGGGGCAGGAGTTTCAGTGTGTGGGGAAGTTGTTTCAGTGTGTGTGGGGAAGGGGTTTCAGTGTGTGGGGATTTGTTTCATTGTGTAGGGAAGGGGTTTAAGTGTGCGGGGATGTGTCGCAATGTGTGGGGAAGGTGTTTCAGTGTGTGGGGAAGGTTTTCACTGTGTGCGGAAGGGGTTTCAGTGTGTGCGGAAGGATTTTCAGTGTATGGGGAAGGTGTTTCAGTACGTGCGGACGGTGTTTCAGTGTGTGGGGAAGGGGTTTCAGTGTGTGGGGAAAGTGTTTCAGTGTGTGCAGAAGGGATTTCAGTGTGTGGGGAAGGGGTTTCAGTGTGTGGGGAATGTGTTTCAGTGTGTTTGGAAGGGTTTCAGTGTGTGGGGAATGTGTTTCAGTGTGTGGTGAATGAGTATCAGTGTTTTGGGAAGGTTTACAGTGTGTGGGGATGGCGTTTCAGTGTGTGCAGAAGGGCTTTCAGTGTGTGGAGAAGGGGTTTCAGTGTGTGGGGAATGTGTTTCAGTGTGTTTGGAAGGGTTTCAGTGTGTGGGGAATGTGTTTCAGTGTGTGCTGAATGGCTATCAGTGTTTTGGGAAGGTTTACAGTGTGTGGGGAAGGGGTTTCAGCGTGTGGGGAATGTGTTGCAGTGAGTGGGGATGGCGTTTCAGTGTGTGGGGAAGGTGTTTCAGTGTGTGGGGAAGGGGTTTCAGTGTGTGGGGAAGGGTTTCAGTGTGTGGTGAAGGTATTTCAGTGTGTACGGAAGGGGCTTCAGTGTGCGGGGGAGGTGTTTTGTTGCGTGGGGAAGGTGTTTCAGTGTGTGGGGAAGGGGTTTCAGTGTGTGGGGAAGGTGTTTCAGTGTGTGGTGTTGTGTTGCAGTTTGTGGGGAAGGAGTTTCAGTGTGTGGGGAAGTGTTTCAGTGTGTGGGGAAGGTGGTTCAGTGTGTGGGGAAGGGTTTCAGTGAGTGGGGAATGTGTTTCAGTGTGTGCGGAAGGGATTTCAGTGTGTGGGAAAGGTGTTTCAGTGTATGGGGAAGGTGTTTCAGTGTGTGAGGAAGGGGCTTCAGTGTGTGGGGAAGTTGTTTCAGTGTGTGGGGAAGGTGTTTCAGTGTGTGGGGAAGGGGTTTCAGTGTGTGCGGAAGGGGTTTCAGTGTGTGGGGAAGGTGTTTCAGTGTGTGGGGAAGGTGTTTCAGTGTGTGGGGAAGGGGTTTCAGTGTGTGGGGATGTGTTTCAGAGTGTTGGGAAGGGGTTTCAGTGTGTGCGGAAGGGTTTCACAGTGTGCGGAAGGCGTTTCAGTGTGTGGGGTAGGAGTTTCAGTGTGTGGGGAAGTTGTTTCAGTGTGTGTGGGGAAGGGGTTTCAGTGTGTGGGGATTTGTTTCATTGTGTAGGGAAGGGGTTTAAGTGTGCGGGGATGTGTCGCAATGTGTGGGGAAGGTGTTGCAGTGTTTGGGGAAGGTTTTCACTGTGTGCGGAAGGGGTTTCAGTGTGTGCGGAAGGATTTTCAGTGTATGGGGAAGGTGTTTCAGTATGTGCGGACGGTGTTTCAGTATGTGGGGAAGGGGTTTCAGTGTGTGGGGAAGGTGTTTCAGTGTGTGCAGAAGGGATTTCAGTGTGTGGGGAAGGGGTTTCAGTGTGTGGGGAATGTGTTTCAGTGTGTTTGGAAGGGTTTCAGTGTGTGGGGAATGTGTTTCAGTGTGTGGTGAATGAGTATCAGTGTTTTGGGAAGGTTTACAGTGTGTGGGGATGGCGTTTCAGTGTGTGCAGAAGGGCTTTCAGTGTGTGGGGAAGGGGTTTCAGTGTGTGGGGAATGTGTTTCAGTGTGTTTGGAAGGGTTTCAGTGTGTGGGGAATGTGTTTCAGTGTGTGCTGAATGGCTATCAGTGTTTTGGGAAGGTTTACAGTGTGTGGGGAAGGGGTTTCAGCGTGTGGGGAATGTGTTGCAGTGAGTGGGGATGGCGTTTCAGTGTGTGGGGAAGGTGTTCCAGTGTGTGGGGAAGGGGTTTCAGTGTGTGGGGAAGGGTTTCAGTGTGTGGTGAAGGTATTTCAGTGTGTACGGAAGGGGCTTCAGTGTGCGGGGGAGGTGTTTTGTTGCGTGGGGAAGGTGTTTCAGTGTGTGGGGAAGGTGTTTCAGTGTGTGGGGAAGGTGTTTCAGTGTGTGCAGAAGGGATTTCTGTGTGTGGGGAAGGGGTTTCAGTGTGTAGGGAATGTGTTTCAGTGTGTTTGGAAGGGTTTCAGTGTGTGGGCAATTTGTTTCAGTGTGTGGTGAATGGGTATCAGTGTTTGGGGAAAGGGTTCAGTGTGTGGGGAAGGGGTTTCAGTGTGCGGCGAAGGTTTTTCTGTGTGTGTGGATGGGGTTTCAGTGTGTGGGGAAGGTGTTTCAGTGTGTGGTGAAGGGGATTCAGTGTTTGGGGAAGGGTTTCCAGTGTGTGGGGAAGGTGCTTCAGTGTGTGGGGAAGTGTTTCAGTGTGTGGGGAAGCTGTTTCAGTGTGTGGTGAAGGGGATTCAGTGTTTGGGGAAGGGTTTCCAGTGTGTGGGGAAGGTGTTTCAGTGTGTGGGGAAGGTGTTTCAGTGTGTGGTGAAGGGGATTCAGTGTTTGGGGAAGGGTTTCCAGTGTGTGGGGAAGGGTTTCATTGTGTGGGGAATGTGTTTCAGTGTGTGGGGATGTGTTGCACTGTGTGTGGATGGGGTTTCAGTGTGTGGGGAAGGGGATTCAGTGTGTGGGGAAGGGTTTCCAGTGTGTGGGGAAGGTGTTTCAGTGTGTGGGGAAGGTGTTTCAGTGTGTGGGGAAGCGGTTTCAGTGTGTGGGGAAGGGTTTCAGTGTTTGGGGAAGGTGTTTCAGTGTGTGTGGAATGGGTTTCAGTGTGTGTGGAATGGGTTTCAGTGTGTGGGGGAGGTGTTTCAGTGTGCGGGGAAGGGGTTTCAGTGTGTGGGGAAACTGTTTCAGTGTGTGGGGAAGGGGTTTCAGTGATTGGGGAAGGTGTTTCAGTGTGTGGGGTAGGGTCCAGTGTGTGGGGAATGGGTTTCAGTGTGTGGGAAAGGTGTTTCAGTGTGTGGGGAAGGTTTTCACTGTGTGTGGAAGGGGTTTCAGTGTGTGGGGAAGGAGTTTCAGTGTATGGGGAAGGTGTTTCAGGATGTGCGGAAGGGGCTTAAGTGTGTGGGGAAGGGTTTTCAGTGTGTGGGGAAGATGTTTCAGTGTGTGCAGAAGGGATTTCAGTGTGTGGGGAATGGTTTTCAGTGTGTGGGGAATGTGTTTCAAGTGTGTTTGGAAGGGTTTCAGTGTGTGTGGAATGTGTTTCAGTGTGCAGTGAATGAGTATCAGTGTTTTGGGAAGGTTTACAGTGTGTGGGGAAGGGGTTTCAGCGTGTGGGGAATGTGTTTCAGTGTGTGGCGATGTGTTGCAGTGTGTGGGGATGGCGTTTCAGTGTGTGGGGAAGGTGTTTCAGTGTGAGGGGAAGGGGTTTCATTGTGTGGGGGAGGGTTTCCAGTGTGTGGGGAAGGTGCTACTGTGTGTGGGAGGTGTTTCAGTGTGTGGGGAAGGTGTTTCAGTGTGTGGGGAAGGGTTTCAGTGTGTGGGGAAGGTGTTGCAGTGTGTGCGGAAGGGGTTTCAGTGTGTGGGGAAGGTGTTTTGTTGCGTGGGGAAGGTGTTTCAGTGTGTGGGGAAGGGGTTTCATTGTGTGGGGAAGGTGTTTCTATGTGTGCAGAAGGGGTTTCAATGTGTGGGGAAGGTGTTTCAGTGTGTGGGGAAGGGTTTGACTGTGTGCGGAACGGGTTTCAGTGTGTGGGGAAGCGGTTTCAGTGCATGGGGAAGGTGTTTCAGTATGTGCGGAAGCAGCGTCAGTGTGTGGGGAAGGTGTTTCAGTGTGTGCAGAAGGGATTTCAGTGTGTGGGGAAGGGCTTTCAGTGTGTGGGGAATGTGTTTCAGTGTGTTTGGAAGGGTTTCAGTGTGTGGGGAATGTGTTTCAATGTGTGGTGAATGTGTTTCAGTGTGTGGCGATGTGTTGCAGTGTGTGGGGATGGCGTTTCAGTGTATGGGGAATGTGTTTCAGTGTGTGGGGAAGGGGTTTCAGTGTTGGGGGAGTGTTTCCAGTGTGTGGGGAAGGTGTTTCAGAGTGTGGGAAAGGGGTTTCAGTGTGTGGGGAATGGGTTTCAGTGTGTGGGGATATTGATTCTGTGTGTATGGAAGGGTTACAGTGTGTGGGGAATGTGTTTCAGTGTGTGGTGAATGGGTCTCAGTGTTTGGGGAAGGGTTTCAGTGTGTGGGGAGGGGTTTCAGTGTGTGGGGAAGGTGTTTCAGTGTGTGGGGATGTGTTGCAGTTTGTGGGGAAGGGGTTTCAGTGTGTGGGGAGGTGTTTCAGTGTGTGGGGAAGGTGTTTCAGTGTGTGGGGAAGGGTTTCAGTGTGTGGGGAAGGTGTTTCAGTGTGTGTGGAAGGGGTTTCAGTGTGTGTGGAAGGTGTTTCAGTGTATGGGGAAGGTGTTTCAGTGTGTGGGGAAGGGGCTTCAGTGTGTGGGGATTGTGATTCTGTCTGTTTGGAAGGGTTCAGTGTGTGGGGAATGTGTTTCACTGTGTGCTACATGGGTTTCAGTGTTTGGGGAAGGGTTTCAGTGTGTGGGGAAGGGGTTTCCGTGTGTGGGGAAGGTGTTTCAGTGTGTGGGGTTGTGTTGCAGTTTGTGGGGAAGGAGTTTCAGTGTGTGGGGAAGTGTTTCAGTGTGTGGGGAAGGTGGATCAGTGTGTGGGGAAGTGTTTCAGTGTGTGGGGAAGGTGTTTCAGTGTGTGCGGAAGGGGTTTCAGTGTGTGGGGAAGGTGTTTCAGTGCATGGGGAAGGTGTTTCAGTGTGTGGGGAAGGGGCTTCAGTGTGTGGAGAAGTTGTTTCAGTTTGTGGGGAAGGTGTTTCAGTGTGTGGGGAAGGGGTTTCAGTGTGTGGGGAAGGTGTTTCAGTGTATGGCGAAGGTGTTTCAGTGAGTGGAGATGGGGCTTCATTGTGTGGGGAAGTTGTTTCAGTGTGTGGGGAAGGTGTTTCAGTGTGTGGGGAAGGGGTTTCAGTTTGTGTGGAAGGGGTTTCAGTGTGTGGGGAAGGGGTTTCAGTGTGTGGGGAAGGGGTTTCAGTGTGTGGGGATTGTGATTCTGTGTGTTTGGAGGGTTTCAGTGTGTGGGGAATGTGTTTCACTGTGTGGTGAATGGGTTTCAGTGTTTGGGGAAGGGTTTCAGTGCGTGGGGAAGGGGTTTCAGTGTGTGGGGAAGGTGTTTCAGT
This sequence comes from Heterodontus francisci, assembly GCF_036365525.1. NCBI lineage: Eukaryota > Metazoa > Chordata > Chondrichthyes > Heterodontiformes > Heterodontidae > Heterodontus > Heterodontus francisci. Next base: position 157,911,038 of record NC_090376.1, read on the forward strand.
GTGTGGTGTTGTGTTGCAGTTTGTGGGGAAGGAGTTTCAGTGTGTGGGGAAGTGTTTCAGTGTGTGGGGAAGGTGGTTCAGTGTGTGGGGAAGGGTTTCAGTGAGTGGGGAATGTGTTTCAGTGTGTGCGGAAGGGATTTCAGTGTGTGGGAAAGGTGTTTCAGTGTATGGGGAAGGTGTTTCAGTGTGTGGGGAAGGGGCTTCAGTGTGTGGGGAAGTTGTTTCAGTGTGTGGGGAAGGTGTTTCAGTGCGTGGGGAAAGGGTTTCAGTGTGTGCGGAAGGGGTTTCAGTGTGTGCGGAAGGGGTTTCAGTGTGTGGGGAAGGTGTTTCAGTGTGTGGGGAAGGTGTTTCAGTGTGTGGGGAAGGGGTTTCAGTGTGTGGGGATGTGTTTCAGAGTGTTGGGAAGGGGTTTCAGTGTGTGCGGAAGGGTTTCACAGTGTGCGGAAGGCGTTTCAGTGTGTGGGGAAGGAGTTTCAGTGTGTGGGGAAGTTGTTTCAGTGTGTGTGGGGAAGGGGTTTCAGTGTGTGGGGATTTGTTTCATTGTGTAGGGAAGGGGTTTAAGTGTGCGGGGATGTGTCGCAATGTGTGGGGAAGGTGTTTCAGTGTGTGGGGAAGGTTTTCACTGTGTGCGGAACGGGTTTCAGTGTGTGCGGAAGGATTTTCAGTGTATGGGGAAGATGTTTCAGTATGTGCGGACGGTGTTTCAGTGTGTGGGGAAGGGGTTTCAGTGTGTGGGGAAGGTGTTTCAGTGTGTGCAGAAGGGATTTCAGTGTGTGGGGAAGGGGTTTCAGTGTTTGGGGAATGTGTTTCAGTGTGTTTGGAAGGGTTTCAGTGTGTGGGGAATGTGTTTCAGTGTGTGGTGAATGAGTATCAGTGTTTTGGGAAGGTTTACAGTGTGTGGGGATGGCGTTTCAGTGTGTGGGGAAGGTGTTTCAGTGTGAGGGGAAGGGGTTTCAGTGATTGGGGGAGGGTTTCCTGTGTGTGGGGAAGGTGCTACTGTGTGTGCAGAAGGGCTTTCAGTGTGTGGGGAAGGGGTTTCAGTGTGTGGGGAATGTGTTTCAGTGTGTTTGGAAGGGTTTCAGTGTGTGGGGAATGTGTTTCAGTGTGTGCTGAATGGCTATCAGTGTTTTGGGAAGGTTTACAGTGTGTGGGGAAGGGGTTTCAGCGTGTGGGGAATGTGTTGCAGTGAGTGGGGATGGCGTTTCAGTGTGTGGGGAAGGTGTTTCAGTGTGTGGGGAAGGGGTTTCAGTGTGTGGGGAAGGGTTTCAGTGTGTGGTGAAGGTGTTTCAGTGTGTACGGAAGGGGCTTCAGTGTGTGGGGGAGGTGTTTTGTTGCGTGGGGAAGGTGTTTCAGTGTGTGGGGAAGGTGTTTCAGTGTGTGGGGAAGGTGTTTCAGTCTGTGCAGAAGGGATTTCTGTGTGTGGGGAAGGGGTTTCAGTGTGTAGGGAATGTGTTTCAGTGTGTTTGGAAGGGTTTCAGTGTGTGGGCAATTTGTTTCAGTGTGTGGTGAATGGGTATCAGTGTTTGGGGAAAGGGTTCAGTGTGTGGGGAAGGGGTTTCAGTGTGTGGTGAAGGGGATTCAGTGTGTGGGGAAGGGTTTCCAGTGTGTGGGGAAGGTGTTTCAGTGTGTGGGGAAGTGTTTCAGTGTGTGGGGAAGCTGTTTCAGTGTGTGGTGAAGGGGATTCAGTGTTTGGGGAAGGGTTTCCAGTGTGTGGGGAAGGTGTTTCAGTGTGTGGGGAAGGTGTTTCAGTGTGTGGGGAAGCTGTTTCAGTGTGTGGTGAAGGGGATTCAGTGTTTGGGGAAGGGTTTCCAGTGTGTGGGGAAGGTGTTTCAGTGTGTGGGGAAGGTGTTTCAGTGTGTGGTGAAGGGGATTCAGTGTTTGGGGAAGGGTTTCCAGTGTGTGGGGAAGGGTTTCATTGTGTGGGGAATGTGTTTCAGTGTGTGGGGATGTGTTGCACTGTGTGTGGATGGGGTTTCAGTGTGTGGGGAAGGGGATTCAGTGTGTGGGGAAGGGTTTCCAGTGAGTGGGGAAGGTGTTTCAGTGTGTGGGGAAGGTGTTTCAGTGTGTGGGGAAGCGGTTTCAGTGTGTGGGGAAGGGTTTCAGTGTTTGGGGAAGGTGTTTCAGTGTGTGTGGAATGGGTTTCAGTGTGTGTGGAATGGGTTTCAGTGTGTGGGGGAGGTGTTTCAGTGTGCGGGGAAGGGGTTTCAGTGTGTGGGGAAACTGTTTCAGTGTATGGGGAAGGGGTTTCAGTGATTGGGGAAGGTGTTTCAGTGTGTGGGGTAGGGTCCAGTGTGTGGGGAATGGGTTTCAGTGTGTGGGAAAGGTGTTTCAGTGTGTGGGGAAGGTTTTCACTGTGTGTGGAAGGGGTTTCAGTGTGTGGGGAAGGAGTTTCAGTGTATGGGGAAGGTGTTTCAGGATGTGCGGAAGGGGCTTCAGTGTGTGGGGAAGGGTTTTCAGTGTGTGGGGAAGGTGTTTCAGTGTGTGCAGAAGGGATTTCAGTGTGTGGGGAAGGGGTTTCAGTGTGTGGGGAATGTGTTTCAAGTGTGTTTGGAAGGGTTTCAGTGTGTGGGGAATGTGTTTCAGTGTGCAGTGAATGAGTATCAGTGTTTTGGGAAGGTTTACAGTGTGTGGGGAAGGGGTTTCAGCGTGTGGGGAATGTGTTTCAGTGTGTGGCGATGTGTTGCAGTGTGTGGGGATGGCGTTTCAGTGTGTGGGGAAGGTGTTTCAGTGTGAGGGGAAGGGGTTTCATTGTGTGGGGGAGGGTTTCCAGTGTGTGGGGAAGGTGCTACTGTGTGTGGGAGGTGTTTCAGTGTGTGGGGAAGGTGTTTCAGTGTGTGAGGAAGGGTTTCAGTGTGTGGGGAAGGTGTTGCAGTGTGTGCGGAAGGGGTTTCAGTGTGTGGGGAAGGTGTTTTGTTGCGTGGGGAAGGTGTTTCAGTGTGTGGGGAAGGGGTTTCATTGTGTGGGGAAGGTGTTTCTATGTGTGCAGAAGGGGTTTCAGTGTGTGGGGAAGGTGTTTCAGTGTGTGGGGAAGGGTTTGACTGTGTGCGGAACGGGTTTCAGTGTGTGGGGAAGCGGTTTCAGTGCATGGGGAAGGTGTTTCAGTATGTGCGGAAGCAGCTTCAGTGTGTGGGGAAGGTGTTTCAGTGTGTGCAGAAGGGATTTCAGTGTGTGGGGAAGGGCTTTCAGTGTGTGGGGAATGTGTTTCAGTGTGTTTGGAAGGCTTTCAGTGTGTGGGGAATGTGTTTCAATGTGTGGTGAATGTGTTTCAGTGTGTGGCGATGTGTTGCAGTGTGTGGGGATGGCGTTTCAGTGTATGGGGAATGTGTTTCAGTGTGTGGGGAAGGGGTTTCAGTGTTGGGGGAGTGTTTCCAGTGTGTGGGGAAGGTGCTACTGTGTGTGAGAGGTGTTTCAGTGTGTGGGGAAGGTGTTTCAGTGTGCGGGGAAGGGTTTCAGTGTGTGGGGAAGTTGTTTCAGTATGTGCGGAAGGGGTTTCAGTGTGTGGGGAAGGTGTTTTGTTGCGTGGGGAAGGTGTTTCAGTGTGTGGGGAAGGGGTTTCAGTGTGTGCGGAAGGTGTTTCAGAGTGTGGGAAAGGGGTTTCAGTGTGTGGGGAATGGGTTTCAGTGTGTGGGGATATTGATTCTGTGTGTATGGAAGGGTTTCAGTGTGTGGGGAATGTGTTTCAGTGTGTGGTGAATGGGTCTCAGTGTTTGGGGAAGGGTTTCACTGTGTGGGGAGGGGTTTCAGTGTGTGGGGAAGGTGTTTCAGTGTGTGGGGATGTGTTGCAGTTTGTGGGGAAGGGTTTTCAGTGTGTGGGGAAGTGTTTCAGTGTGTGGGGAAGGTGTTTCAGTGTGTGGGGAAGGGTTTCAGTGTGTGGGGAAGGTGTTTCAGTGTGTGTGGAAGGGGTTTCAGTGTGTGTGGAAGGTGTTTCAGTGTATGGGGAAGGTGTTTCAGTGTGTGGGGAAGGGGCTTCAGTGTGTGGGGATTGTGATTCTGTCTGTTTGGAAGGGTTCAGTGTGTGGGGAATGTGTTTCACTGTGTGCTACATGGGTTTCAGTGTTTGGGGAAGGGTTTCAGTGTGTGGGGAAGGGGTTTCCGTGTGTGGGGAAGGTGTTTCAGTGTGTGGGGTTGTGTTGCATTTTGTGGGGAAGGAGTTTCAGTGAGTGGGGAAGTGTTTCAGTGTGTGGGGAAGTGTTTCAGTGTGTGGGGAAGGTGTTTCAGTGTGTGCGGAAGGGGTTTCAGTGTGTGGGGAAGGTGTTTCAGTGCATGGGGAAGGTGTTTCAGTGTGTGGGGAAGGGGCTTCAGTGTGTGGAGAAGTTGTTTCAGTTTGTGGGGAAGGTGTTTCAGTGTGTGGGGAAGGGGTTTAAGTGTGTGGGGAAGGTGTTTCAGTGTGTGGGGAAGGTGTTTCAGTGTGTGGTGAAGGGGTTTCAGTGTGTGGGGATGTGTTTCAGTGTGTTGGGAAGGGGTTTCAGTGTGTGGGGAAGGGTTTCACTGTGTGCGGAAGGGGTTTCAGTGTATGGGGAAGGTGTTTCAGGATGTGCGGAAGGGGCTTCAGTGTGTGGGGAAGGGTTTTCAGTGTGTGGGGAAGGTGTTTCAGTGTGTGCAGAAGGGATTTCAGTGTGTGGGGAAGGGGTTTCAGTGTGTGGGGAATGTGTTTCAAGTGTGTTTGGAAGGGTTTCAGTGTGTGGGGAATGTGTTTCAGTGTGCGGTGAATGAGTATCAGTGTTTTGGGAAGGTTTACAGTGTGTGGGGAAGGGGTTTCAGCGTGTGGGGAACGTGTTTCAGTGTGTGGCGATGTGTTGCAGTGTGTGGGGATGGCGTTTCAGTGTGTGGGGATGGCGTTTCAGTGTGTGGGGAAGGTGTTTCAGTGTGTGGGGAAGGGGTTTCATTGTGTGGGGGAGGGTTTCCAGTGTGTGGGGAAGGTGCTACTGTGTGTGGGAGGTGTTTCAGTGTGTGGGGAAGGTGTTTCAGTGTGTGGGGAAGGGTTTCAGTGTGTGGGGAAGGTGTTGCAGTGTGTGCGGAAGGGGTTTCAGTGTGTGGGGAAGGTGTTTTGTTGCGTGGGGAAGGTGTTTCAGTGTGTGGGGAAGGGGTTTCAGTGTGTGGGGAAGGTGTTTCAGTGTGTGGGGAAGGGTTTCACTGTGTGCGGAACGGGTTTCAGTGTGTGGGGAAGCGGTTTCAGTGCATGGGGAAGGTGTTTCAGTATGTGCGGAAGCAGCTTCAGTGTGTGGGGAATGGGTTTCAGTGTGTGGGGAAGGTGTTTCAGTGTGTGCAGAAGGGATTTCAGTGTGTGGGGAAGGGCTTTCAGTGTGTGGGGAATGTGTTTCAGTGTGTTTGGAAGGGTTTCAGTGTGTGGGGAATGTGTTTCAATGTGTGGTGAATGTGTTGCAGTGTGTGGCGATGTGTTGCAGTGTGTGGGGATGGCGTTTCAGTGTATGGGGAATGTGTTTCAGTGTGTGGGGAAGGGGTTTCCGTGTTGGGGGAGTGTTTCCAGTGTGTGGGGAAGGTGCTACTGTGTGTGAGAGGTGTTTCAGTGTGTGGGGAAGGTGTTTCAGTGTGCGGGGAAGGGTTTCAGTGTGTGGGGAAGTTGTTTCAGTATGTGCGGAAGGGGTTTCAGTGTGTGGGGAAGGTGTTTTGTTGCGTGGGGAAGGTGTTTCAGTGTGTGGGGAAGGGGTTTCAGTGTGTGGGGAAGGTGTTTCAGTGTGTGGGGAAGGGGTTTCAGTGTGTGGGGAATGGGTTTCAGTGTGTGGGGATTGTGATTCTGTGTGTATGGAGGGTTTCAGTGTGTGGGGAATGTGTTTCAGTGTGTGGTGAATGGGTCTCAGTGTTTGGGGAAGGGTTTCAGTGTGTGGGGAGGGGTTTCAGTGTGTGGGGAAGGTGTTACAGTGTGTGGGGATGTGTTGCAGTTTGTGGGGAAGGGGTTTCAGTGTGTGGGAAGTGTTTCAGTGTGTGGGGAAGGTGTTTCAGTGAGTGGGGAAGTGTTTCAGTGTGTGGGGAAGGTGTTTCAGTGTGTGCGGAAGGGGTTTCAGTGTGTGGGGAAGGTGTTTCAGTGTATGGGGAAGGTGTTTCAGTGTGTGGGGAAGGGGTTTCAGTGTGTGCGGAAGGTGTTTCAGTGTGTGGGGAAGGTATTTCAGTGTGTGGGGTTGTGTTGCAGTTTGTGGGGAAGGAGTTTCAGTGTGTGGGGAAGTGTTTCAGTGTGTGGGGAAGGTGGATCAGTGTGTGGGGAAGTGTTTCAGTGTGTGGGGAAGGTGTTTCACTGTGTGCAGAAGGGGTTTCAGTGTGTGGGGAAGGGGCTTCAGTGTGTGGAGAAGTTGTTTCAGTTTGTGGGGAAGGTGTTTCAGTGTGTGGGGAAGGGGTTTCAGTGTGTGGGGAAGGTGTTTCAGTGTGTGGGGAAGGTGTTTCAGTGTGTGGGGAAGGGGTTTCAGTGTTTTGGGGATGTGTTTCAGTGTGCTGGGAAGGGTTGTCAGTGTGTGTGGAAGGGTTTCACTGTGTGCGGAAGGGGTTTCAGTGTATGGGGAAGGTGTTTCAGGATGTGCGGAAGGGGCTTCAGTGTGTGGGGAAGGGTTTTCAGTGTGTGGGGAAGGTGTTTCAGTGTGTGCAGAAGGGATTTCAGTGTGTGGGGAAGGGGTTTCAGTGTGTGGGGAATGTGTTTCAAGTGTGTTTGGAAGGGTTTCAGTGTGTGGGGAATGTGGTTCAGTGTGCGGTGAATGAGTATCAGTGTTTTGGGAAGGTTTACAGTGTGTGGGGATGGGGTTTCAGCGTGTGGGGAATGTGTTTCAGTGTGTGGCGATGTGTTGCAGTGTGTGGGGATGGCGTTTCAGTGTGTGGGGAAGGTGTTTCAGTGTGTGGGGAAGGGGTTTCATTGTGTGGGGGAGGGTTTCCAGTGTGTGGGGAAGGTGCTACTGTGTGTGGGAGGTGTTTCAGTGTGTGAGGAAGGTGTTTCAGTGTGTGGGGAAGGGTTTCAGTGTGTGGGGAAGGTGTTGCAGTGTGTGCGGAAGGGGTTTCAGTGTGTGGGGAAGGTGTTTTGTTGCGTGGGGAAGGTGTTTCAGTGTGTGGGGAAGGGGTTTCATTGTGTGGGGAAGGTGTTTCTATGTGTGCAGAAGGGGTTTCAGTGTGTGGGGAAGGTGTTTCAGTGTGTGGGAAAGGGTTTCACTGTGTGCGGAACGGGTTTCAGTGTGTGGGGAAGCGGTTTCAGTGCATGAGGAAGGTGTTTCAGTATGTGCGGAAGCAGCTTCAGTGTGTGGGGAAGGGGTTTCAGTGTGTGCGGAAGGTGTTTCAGTGCGTGCAGAAGGGATTTCAGTGTGTGGGGAAGGGCTTTCAGTGTGTGGGGAATGTGTTTCAGTGTGTTTGGAAGGGTTTCAGTGTGTGGGGAATGTGTTTCAGTGTGTGGCGATGTGTTGCAGTGTGTGGGGATGGCGTTTCAGTGTATGGGGAATGTGTTTCAGTGTGTGGGGAAGGGGTTTCAGTGTTGGGGGAGAGTTTCCAGTGTGTGGGGAAGGTGCTACTGTGTGTGAGAGGTGTTTCAGTGTGTGGGGAAGGTGTTTCAGTGTGCGGGGAAGGGTTTCAGTGTGTGGGGAAGTTGTTTCAGTATGTGCGGAAGGGGTTTCAGTGTGTGGGGAAGGTGTTTTGTTGCGTGGGGAAGGTGTTTCAGTGTGTGGGGAAGGGGTTTCAGTGTGTGGGGAAGGTGTTTCAGTGTGTGGGGAAGGGGTTTCAGTGTGTGGGGAATGGGTTTCAGTGTGTGGGGATTGTGATTCTGTGTGTATGGAAGGGTTTCAGTCTGTGGGGAATGTGTTTCAGTGTGTGGTGAATGGGTCTCAGTGTTTGGGGAAGGGTTTCAGTGTGTGGGGAGGTTTTTCAGTGTGTGGGGAAGGTGTTTCAGTGTGTGGGGATGTGTTGCAGTTTGTGAGGAAGGGGTTTCAGTGTGTGGGGAAGTGTTTCAGTGTGTGGGGAAGGTGTTTCAGTGTGTGGGGAAGGGTTTCAGTGTGTGGGGAAGGTGTTTCAGTGTGTGTGGAAGGGGTTTCAGTGTGTGGGGAAGGTGTTTCAGTGTATGGGAAAGGTGTTTCAGTGTGTGGGGAAGGGGCTTCAGTGTGTGGGGATTGTGATTCTGTCTGTTTGGAAGGGTTTCAGTGTGTGGGGAATGTGTTTCACTGTCTGGTGAATGGGTTTCAGTGTTTGGGGAAGAGTTTCAGTGTGTGGGGAAGGGGTTTCAGTGTGTGGGGAAGGTGTTTCAGTGTGTGGGGTTGTGTTGCAGTTTGTGGGGAAGGAGTTTCAGTGTGTGGGGAAGTGTTTCAGTGTGTGGGGAAGGTGCTTCAGTGTGTGGGGAAGTGTTTCAGTGTGTGGGGAAGGTGTTTCAGTGTGTGCGGAAGGGGTTTCAGTGTGTGGGGAAGGTGTTTCAGTGTATGGGGAAGGTGTTTCAGTGTATGGGGAAGGTGTTTCAGTGTGTGGAGAAGTTGTTTCAGTTTGTGGGGAAGGTGTTTCAGTGTGTGGGGAAGGGGTTTCAGTGGGTGGGGAAGGTGTTTCAGTGTGTGGGGAAGGTGTTTCAGTGTGTGGGGAAGGGGTTTCAGTGTGTGGGGATGTGTTTCAGTGTGTTGGGAAGGGGTTTCAGTGTGTGGGGAAGTTGTTTCAGTATGTGCGGAAGGGGTTTCAGTGTGTGCGGAAGGTGTTTTGTTGCGTGGGGAAGGTGTTTCAGTGTGTGGGGAAGCGGTTTCAGTGTGTGGGGAAGGTGTTTCAGTGTGTGGGGAAGGGGTTTCAGTGTGTGGGGAATGGGTTTCAGTGAGTGGGGATTGTGATTCTGTGTGTTTGGAAGGGTTTCAGCGTGTGGGGAATGTGTTTCAGTGTGTGGTGAATGGGTCTCAGTGTTTGGGGAAGGGTTTCAGTGTGTGGGGAAGGGGTTTCAGTGTGTGGGGAAGGTGTTTCAGTGTGTGGGGATGTGTTGCAGTGTGTGGGGAAGGTGTTTCAGTGTGTGGGGAAGGGTTTCAGTGTGTGGGGAAGGTGTTTCAGTGTGTGCGGAAGGGTTTTCAGTGATTGGGGGAGGGTTTCCAGTGTGTGGGGAAGGTGCTACTGTGTGTGCAGAAGGGGTTTCAGTGTGTGGGGAAGGGGTTTCAGTGTGTGGGGAATGTGTTTCAGTGTGTTTGGAAGGGTTTCAGTGTGTGGGGAATGTGTTTCAGTGTGTGCTGAATGGCTATCAGTGTTTTGGGAAGGTTTACAGTGTGTGGGGAAGGGGTTTCAGCGTGTGGGGAATGTGTTGCAGTGAGTGGGGATGGCGTTTCAGTGTGTGGGGTAGGTGTTTCAGTGTGTGGGGAAGGGGTTTCAGTGTGTGGGGAAGGTTTTCCAGTGTGTGGGGAAGGTGCAACAGTGAGTGGGAGGTGTTTCAGTGTGTGGGGAAGGTGTTTCAGTGTGTGGGGAAGGGTTTCAGTGTGTGGGGAAGGTGTTTCAGTGTGTACGGAAGGGGTTTCAGTGTGTGGGGGAGGTGTTTTGTTGCGTGGGGAAGGTGTTTCAGTGTGTGGGGAAGGTGTTTCAGTGTGTGGGGAAGGTGTTTCAGTGTGTGCAGAAGGGGTTTCTGTGTGTGGGGAAGGGGTTTCAGTGTGTAGGGAATGTGTTTCAGTGTGTTTGGAAGGGTTTCAGTGTGTGGGGAAGGTGTTTCAGTGTGTGGTGAAGGGGATTCAGTGTGTGGGGAAGGGTTTCCAGTGTGTTTGGAAGGGTTTCAGTGTGTGGGGAATGTGTTTCAATGTGTGGTGAATGTGTTTCAGTGTGTGGCGATGTGTTGCAGTGTGTGGGGATGGCGTTTCAGTGTATGGGAAATGTGTTTCAGTGTGTGGGGAAGGGGTTTCAGTGTTGGGGGAGTGTTTCCAGTGTGTGGGGAAGGTGCTACTGTGTGTGAGAGGTGTTTCAGTGTGTGGGGAAGGTGTTTCAGTGTGCGGGGAAGGGTTTCAGTGTGTGGGGAAGTTGTTTCAGTATGTGCGGAAGGGGTTTCAGTGTGTGGGGAAGGTGTTTTGTTGCGTGGGGAAGGTGTTTCAGTGTGTGGGGAAGGGGTTTCAGTGTGTGGCGAAGGTGTTTCAGTGTGTGGGGAAGGGGTTTCAGTGTGTGGGGAATGGGTTTCAGTGTGTGGGGATTGTGATTCTGTGTGTATGGAAGGGTTTCAGTGTGTGGGGAATGTGTTTCAGTGTGTGGTGAATGGGTCTCAGTGTTTGGGGAAGGGTTTCAGTGTGTGGGGAGGGGTTTCAGTGTTTGGGGAAGGTGTTTCAGTGTGTGGGGATGTGTTGCAGTTTGTGGGGAAGGGGTTTCAGTGTGTGGGGAATTGTTTCAGTGTGTGGGGAAGGTGTTTCAGTGTGTGGGGAAGGGTTTCAGTGTGTGGGGAAGGTGTTTCAGTGTGTGTGGAAGGGGTTTCAGTGTGTGGGGAAGGTGTTTCAGTGTATGGGGAAGCTGTTTCAGTGTGTGGGGAAGGTGTTTCAGTGTGTGGGGAAGGGGCTTCAGTGTGTGGGGATTGTGATTCTGTCTGTTTGGAAGGGTTTCAGTGTGTGGGGAATGTGTTTCACTGTGTGGTGAATGGGTTTCAGTGTTTGGGGAAGGGTTTCAGTGTGTGGGGAAGGGGTTTCAGTGTGTGGGGAAGGTGTTTCAGTGTGTGGGGTTGTGTTGCAGTTTGTGGGGAAGGAGTTTCAGTGTGTGGGGAAGTGTTTCAGTGTGTGGGGCAGGTGCATCAGTGTGTGGGGAAGTGGTTTCAGTGAGTGGAGATGGGGCTTCATTGTGTGGGGAAGTTGTTTCAGTGTGTGGGGAAGGTGGTTCAGTGTGTGGGGAAGGGTTTCAGTGAGTGGGGAATGTGTTTCAGTGTGTGCGGAAGGGGTTTCAGTGTGTGGGAAAGGTGTTTCAGTGTATGGGGAAGGTGTTTCAGTGTGTGGGGAAGGGGCGTCAGTGTGTGGGGAAGGTGTTTCAGTGTGTGGGGAAGGGCTTTCAGTGTGTGCGGAAGGGGTTTCAGTGTGTGCGGAAGGGGTTTCAGTGTGTGGGGAAGGTGTTTCAGTGTGTGGGGAAGGTGTTTCAGTGTGTGGGGAAGGGGTTTCAGTGTGTGGGGATGTGTTTCAGAGTGCTGGGAAGGGGTTTCAGTGTGTGCGGAAGGGTTTCACTGTGTGCGGAAGGCGTTTCAGTGTGTGCGGAAGGCGTTTCAGTGTGTGGGGAAGGAGTTTCAGTGTGTGGGGAAGTTGTTTCAGTGTGTGTGGGGAAGGGGTTTCAGTGTGTGGGGATTTGTTTCATTGTGTAGGGAAGGGGTTTAAGTGTGTGGGGATGTGTCGCAATGTGTGGGGAAGGTGTTTCAGTGTGTGGGGAAGGTTTTCACTGTGTGCGGAAGGGGTTTCAGTGTGTGCGGAAGGATTTTCAGTGTATGGGGAAGGTGTTTCAGTATGTGCGGAAGGTGTTTCAGTGTGTGGGGAAGGGGTTTCAGTGTGTGGGGAAGGTGTTTCAGTGTGTGCAGAAGGGATTTCAGTGTGTGGGGAAGGGGTTTCAGTGTGTGGGGAATGTGTTTCAGTGTGCAGAAGGGGTTTCAGTGTGTGGGGAATGTGTTTCAGTGTGTGGGGAAGGGTTTCACTGTGTGCGGAACGGGTTTCAGTGTGTGGGGAAGGGGTTTCAGTGTGTGGGGAAGGTGTTTCAGTGTGTGGGGTTGTGTTGCAGTTTGTGGGGAAGGAGTTTCAGTGTGTGGGGAATGTGTTTCAAGTGTGTTTGGAAAGGTTTCAGTGTGTGGGGAATGTGTTTCAGTGTGTGGTGAATGAGTATCAGTGTTTTGGGAAGGTTTACAGTGTGTGGGGAAGGGGTTTCAGCGTGTGGGGAATGTGTTTCAGTGTTTGGCGATGTGTTGCAGTGTGTGGGGATGGCGTTTCAGTGTGTGGGGAAGGTGTTTCAGTGTGTGGGGAAGGGGTTTCATTGTGTGGGGGAGGGTTTCCAGTGTGTGGGGAAGGTGCTACTGTGTGTGGGAGGTGTTTCAGTGTGTGGGGAAGGTGTTTCAGTGTGTGGGGAAGGGTTTCAGTGTGTGGGGAAGGTGTTGCAGTGTGTGCGGAAGGGGTTTCAGTGTGTGGGGAAGGTGTTTTGTTGCGTGGGGAAGGTGTTCCAGTGTGTGGGGAAGGGGTTTCATTGTGTGGGGAAGGTGTTTCTATGTGTGCAGAAGGGGTTTCAGTGTGTGGGGAAGGTGTTTCAGTGTGTGGGGAAGGGTTGCACTGTGAGCGGAACGTGTTTCAGTGTGTGGGGAAGGGGTTTCAGTGCATGGGGAAGGTGTTACAGTATGTGCGGAAGCAGCTTCAGTGTGTGGGGAAGTGGTTTCAGTGTGTGGGGAAGGTGTTTCAGTGTGTGCAGAAGGGATTTCAGTGTGTGGGGAAGGGCTTTCAGTGTGTGGGGAATGTGTTTCAGTGTGTTTGGAAGGGTTTCAGTGTTTGGGGAATGTGTTCCAATGTGTGGTGAATGTGTTTCAGTATGTGACGATGTGTTGCAGTGTGTGGGGATGGCGTTTCAGTGTGTGGGGAAGGTGTTTCAGTGTGTGGGGAAGGGGTTTCAGTGTTGGGGGAGTGTTTCCAGTGTGTGGGGAAGGTGCTACTGTGTGTGAGAGGTGTTTCAGTGTGTGGGGAAGGTGTTTCAGTGTGCGGGGAAGGGTTTCAGTGTGTGGGGAAGTTGTTTCAGTATGTGCGGAAGGGGTTTCAGTGTGTGGGGAAGGTGTTTTGTTGCGTGGGGAAGGTGTTTCAGTGTGTGGGGAAGGGGTTTCAGTGTGTGGGTAATGGGTTTCAGTGTGTGGGGATTGTGATTCTGTGTGTATGGAAGGGTTTCAGTGTGTGGGGAATTTGTTTCAGTGTGTGGTGAATGGGTCTCAGTGTTTGGGGAAGGGTTTCAGTGTGTGCGGAAGGGTTTCAGTGTGTGGGGAAGGTGATTCAGTTTGTGGGGATGTGTTGCAGTTTGTGGTGAAGGGGTTTCAGTGTGTGGGGAAGAGTTTCAGTGTGGGGGGAAGGTGTTTCAGTGTGTGGGGAAGTGTTTCAGTGTGTGGGGAAGGTGTTTCAGTGTGTGTGGAGGGGGTTTCAGTGTGTGGGGAAGGTGTTTCAGTGTATGGGGAAGGTGTTTCAGTGTGTGGGGAAGGGGCTTCAGAGTGTGGGGATTGTGATTCTGTCTGTTTGGAAGGGTTTCAGTGTGTGGGGAAGGTGTTTCAGTGTGTGGGGAAGGGTTTCAGTGTGTGGGGAAGGTGTTTCAGTGTGTGCGGAAGGGTTTTCAGTGATTGGGGGAGGGTTTCCAGTGTGTGGGGAAGGTGCTACTGTGTGTGCAGTAGGGGTTTCAGTGTGTGAGGAAGGGGTTTCAGTGTGTGGTGAATGTGTTTCAGTGTGTTTGGAAGGGTTTCAGTGTGTGGGGAATGTGTTTCAGTGTGTGCTGAATAGCTGTCAGTGTTTTGGGAAGGTTTACAGTGTGTGGGGAAGGGGTTTCAGCGTGTGGGGAATGTGTTGCAGTGAGTGGGGATGGCGTTTCAGTGTGTGGGGTAGGTGTTTCAGTGTGTGGGGAAGGGGTTTCAGTGTGTGGGGAAGGTTTTCCAGTGTGTGGGGAAGGTGCAACAGTGAGTGGGAGGTGTTTCAGTGTGTGCGGAAGGTGTTTCAGTGTGTGGGGAAGGGTTTCAGTGTGTGGGGAAGGTGTTTCAGTGTGTACGGAAGGGGTTTCAGTGTGTGGGGGAGGTGTTTTGTTGCGTGGGGAAGGTGTTTCAGTGTGTGGGGAAGGTGTTTCAGTGTGTGGGGAAGGTGTTTCAGTGTGTGCAGAAGGGGTTTCTGTGTGTGGGGAAGGGGTTTCAGTGTGTAGGGAATGTGTTTCAGTGTGTTTGGAAGGGTTTCAGTGTGTGGGCAATTTGTTTCAGTGTGTGGTGCATGGGTTTCAGTGTTTGGGGAACGGGTTCAGTGTGTGGGGAAGGGGTTTCAGTGAGTGGCGAAGGTATTTCTGTGTGTGTCGATGGGGTTTCAGTGTGTGGGGAAGGTGTTTCAGTGTGTGGTGAAGGGGATTCAGTGTGTGGGGAAGGGTTTCCAGTGTGTTTGGAAGGGTTTCAGTGTGTGGGGAATGTGTTTCAATGTGTGGTGAATGTGTTTCAGTGTGTGGCGATGTGTTGCAGTGTGTGGGGATGGCGTTTCAGTCTATGGGAAATGTGTTTCAGTGTGTGGGGAAGGGGTTTCAGTGTTGGGGGAGTGTTTCCAGTGTGTGGGGAAGGTGCTACTGTGTGTGAGAGGTGTTTCAGTGTGTGGGGAAGGTGTTTCAGTGTGCGGGGAAGGGTTTCAGTGTGTGGGGAAGGTGTTGCAGTGTGTGCGGAAGGGGTTTCAGTGTGTGGGGAAGGTGTTTTGTTGCGTGGGGAAGGTGTTCCAGTGTGTGGGGAAGGGGTTTCATTGTGTGGGGAAGGTGTTTCTATGTGTGCAGAAGGGGTTTCAGTGTGTGGGGAAGGTGTTTCAGTGTGTGGGGAAGGGTTGCACTGTGAGCGGAACGTGTTTCAGTGTGTGGGGAAGGGGTTTCAGTGCATGGGGAAGGTGTTACAGTATGTGCGGAAGCAGCTTCAGTGTGTGGGGAAGTGGTTTCAGTGTGTGGGGAAGGTGTTTCAGTGTGTGCAGAAGGGATTTCAGTGTGTGGGGAAGGGCTTTCAGTGTGTGGGGAATGTGTTTCAGTGTGTTTGGAAGGGTTTCAGTGTTTGGGGAATGTGTTCCAATGTGTGGTGAATGTGTTTCAGTATGTGACGATGTGTTGCAGTGTGTGGGGATGGCGTTTCAGTGTGTGGGGAAGGTGTTTCAGTGTGTGGGGAAGGGGTTTCAGTGTTGGGGGAGTGTTTCCAGTGTGTGGGGAAGGTGCTACTGTGTGTGAGAGGTGTTTCAGTGTGTGGGGAAGGTGTTTCAGTGTGCGGGGAAGGGTTTCAGTGTGTGGGGAAGTTGTTTCAGTATGTGCGGAAGGGGTTTCAGTGTGTGGGGAAGGTGTTTTGTTGCGTGGGGAAGGTGTTTCAGTGTGTGGGGAAGGGGTTTCAGTGTGTGGGTAATGGGTTTCAGTGTGTGGGGATTGTGATTCTGTGTGTATGGAAGGGTTTCAGTGTGTGGGGAATTTGTTTCAGTGTGTGGTGAATGGGTCTCAGTGTTTGGGGAAGGGTTTCAGTGTGTGCGGAAGGGTTTCAGTGTGTGGGGAAGGTGATTCAGTTTGTGGGGATGTGTTGCAGTTTGTGGTGAAGGGGTTTCAGTGTGTGGGGAAGAGTTTCAGTGTGGGGGGAAGGTGTTTCAGTGTGTGGGGAAGTGTTTCAGTGTGTGGGGAAGGTGTTTCAGTGTGTGTGGAGGGGGTTTCAGTGTGTGGGGAAGGTGTTTCAGTGTATGGGGAAGGTGTTTCAGTGTGTGGGGAAGGGGCTTCAGAGTGTGGGGATTGTGATTCTGTCTGTTTGGAAGGGTTTCAGTGTGTGGGGAAGGTGTTTCAGTGTGTGGGGAAGGGTTTCAGTGTGTGGGGAAGGTGTTTCAGTGTGTGCGGAAGGGTTTTCAGTGATTGGGGGAGGGTTTCCAGTGTGTGGGGAAGGTGCTACTGTGTGTGCAGTAGGGGTTTCAGTGTGTGAGGAAGGGGTTTCAGTGTGTGGTGAATGTGTTTCAGTGTGTTTGGAAGGGTTTCAGTGTGTGGGGAATGTGTTTCAGTGTGTGCTGAATAGCTGTCAGTGTTTTGGGAAGGTTTACAGTGTGTGGGGAAGGGGTTTCAGCGTGTGGGGAATGTGTTGCAGTGAGTGGGGATGGCGTTTCAGTGTGTGGGGTAGGTGTTTCAGTGTGTGGGGAAGGGGTTTCAGTGTGTGGGGAAGGTTTTCCAGTGTGTGGGGAAGGTGCAACAGTGAGTGGGAGGTGTTTCAGTGTGTGCGGAAGGTGTTTCAGTGTGTGGGGAAGGGTTTCAGTGTGTGGGGAAGGTGTTTCAGTGTGTACGGAAGGGGTTTCAGTGTGTGGGGGAGGTGTTTTGTTGCGTGGGGAAGGTGTTTCAGTGTGTGGGGAAGGTGTTTCAGTGTGTGGGGAAGGTGTTTCAGTGTGTGCAGAAGGGGTTTCTGTGTGTGGGGAAGGGGTTTCAGTGTGTAGGGAATGTGTTTCAGTGTGTTTGGAAGGGTTTCAGTGTGTGGGCAATTTGTTTCAGTGTGTGGTGCATGGGTTTCAGTGTTTGGGGAACGGGTTCAGTGTGTGGGGAAGGGGTTTCAGTGAGTGGCGAAGGTATTTCTGTGTGTGTCGATGGGGTTTCAGTGTGTGGGGAAGGTGTTTCAGTGTGTGGTGAAGGGGATTCAGTGTGTGGGGAAGGGTTTCCAGTGTGTTTGGAAGGGTTTCAGTGTGTGGGGAATGTGTTTCAATGTGTGGTGAATGTGTTTCAGTGTGTGGCGATGTGTTGCAGTGTGTGGGGATGGCGTTTCAGTCTATGGGAAATGTGTTTCAGTGTGTGGGGAAGGGGTTTCAGTGTTGGGGGAGTGTTTCCAGTGTGTGGGGAAGGTGCTACTGTGTGTGAGAGGTGTTTCAGTGTGTGGGGAAGGTGTTTCAGTGTGCGGGGAAGGGTTTCAGTGTGTGGGGAAGTTGTTTCAGTATGTGCGGAAGGGGTTTCAGTGTGTGGGGAAGGTGTTTTGTTGCGTGGGGAAGGTGTTTCAGTGTGTGGGGAAGGGGTTTCAGTCTGTGGGGAAGGTGTTTCAGTGTGTGGGGAAGGGGTTTCAGTGTGTGGGGAATGGGTTTCAGTGTGTGGGGATAGTGATTCTGTGTGTATGGAAGGGTTTCAGTGTGTGGGGAATGTGTTTCAGTGTGTGGTGAATGGGTCTCAGTGTTTGGGGAAGGGTTTCAGTGTGTGGGGAGGGGTTTCAGTGTGTGGGGAAGGTGTTTCAGTGTGTGGGGATGTGTTGCAGTTTGTGGGGAAGGGGTTTCAGTGTGTGGGGAAGTGTTTCAGTGTGTGGGGAAGGTGTTTCAGTGTGTGGGGAAGGGTTTCAGTGTGTGGGGAAGGTGTTTCAGTGTGTGTGGAAGGGGTTTCAGTGAGTGGAGATGGGGCTTCATTGTGTGGGGAAGTTGTTTCAGTGTGTGGGGAAGGTGTTTCAGTGTGTGGGGAAGGGGTTTCAGTGTGTGTGGAAGGGGTTTCAGTGTGTGGGGAAGGGGTTTCAGTGTGTGGGGAAGGGGCTTCAGTGTGTGGGGATTGTGATTCTGTCTGTTTGGAGGGTTTCAGTGTGTGGGGAATGTGTTTCACTGTGTGGTGAATGGGTTTCAGTGTTTGGGGAAGGGTTTCAGTGCGTGGGGAAGTGGTTTCAGTGTGTGGGGAAGGTGTTTCAGTGTGTGGTGTTGTGTTGCAGTTTGTGGGGAAGGAGTTTCAGTGTGTGGGGAAGTGTTTCAGTGTGTGGGGAAGGTGGTTCAGTGTGTGGGGAAGGGTTTCAGTGAGTGGGGAATGTGTTTCAGTGTGTGCGGAAGGGGTTTCAGTGTGTGGGAAAGGTGTTTCAGTGTATGGGGAAGGTGTTTCAGTGTGTGGGGAAGGGGCTTCAGTGTGTGGGGAAGGTGTTTCAGTGTGTGGGGAAGGGGTTTCATTGCGTGCGGAAGGGGTTTCAGTGTGTGCGGAAGGGGTTTCAGTGTGTGGGGAAGGTGTTTCAGTGTGTGGGGAAGGTGTTTCAGTGTGTGGGGAAGGGGTTTCAGTGTGTGGGGATGTGTTTCAG
Source organism: Heterodontus francisci (assembly GCF_036365525.1). Classification (NCBI taxonomy): domain Eukaryota; kingdom Metazoa; phylum Chordata; class Chondrichthyes; order Heterodontiformes; family Heterodontidae; genus Heterodontus; species Heterodontus francisci. Next base: position 157,928,685 of record NC_090376.1, read on the forward strand.
AGTGTTGGGAAGGGGTTTCAGTGTGTGCGGAAGGGTTTCACTGTGTGCGGAAGGCGTTTCAGTGTGTGGGGAAGGAGTTTCAGTGTGTGGGTAAGTTGTTTCAGTGTGTGTGGGGAAGGGGTTTCAGTGTGTGGGGATTTGTTTCATTGTGTAGGGAAGGGGCTTAAGTGTGTGGGGATGTGTCGCAATGTGTGGGGAAGGTGTTTCAGTGTGTGGGGAAGGTTTTCACTGTGTGCGGAAGGGGTTTCAGTGTGTGCGGACGGATTTTCAGTGTATGGGGAAGGTGTTTCAGTATTTGCGGAAGGTGTTTCAGTGTGTGGGGAAGGGGTTTCAGTGTGTGGGGAAGGGGTTTCAGTGTGTGCAGAAGGGACTTCAGTGTGTGGGGAAGGGGTTTCAGTGTGTGGGGAATGTTTTTCAGTGTGCAGAAGTGGTTTCAGTGTGTGGGGAATGTGTTTCAGTGTGTGGGGAAGGCTTTCACTGTGTGCGGAACAGGTTTCAGTGTGTGGGGAAGGGGTTTCAGTGTGTGGGGAAGGTGTTTCAGTGTGTGGGGTTGTGTTGCAGTTTGTGGGGAAGGAGTTTCAGTGTGTGGGGAATGTTTTTCAAGTGTGTTTGGAAGGGTTTCAGTGTGTGGGGAATGTGTTTCAGTGTGTGGTGAATGAGTATCAGTGTTTTGGGAAGGTTTACAGTGTGTGGGGAAGGGGTTTCAGCGTGTGGGGAATGTGTTTCAGTGTGTGGCGATGTGTTGCAGTGTGTGGGGATGGCGTTTCAGTGTGTGGGGAAGGTGTTTCAGTGTGTGGGGAAGGTGTTTCAGTGTGTGGCGAAGGGGTTTCATTGTGTGGGGAAGGTGTTTCTATGTGTGCAGAAGGGGTTTCAGTGTGTGGGGAAGGTGTTTCAGTGTGTGGGGAAGGGTTTCACTGTGTGCGGAACGGGTTTCAGTGTGTGGGGAAGGGGTTTCAGTGCATGGGGAAGGTGTTACAGTATGTGCGGAAGCAGCTTCAGTGTGTGGGGAAGTGGTTTCAGTGTGTGGGGAAGGTGTTTCAGTGTGTGCAGAAGGGATTTCAGTGTGTGGGGAAGGGCTTTCAGTGTGTGGGGAATGTGTTTCAGTGTGTTTGGAAGGGTTTCAGTGTTTGGGGAATGTGTTCCAATGTGTGGTGAATGTGTTTCAGTGTGTGGCGATGTGTTGCAGTGTGTGGGGATGGCGTTTCAGTGTGTGGGGAAGGTGTTTCAGTGTGTGGGGAAGGGGTTTCAGTGTTGGGGGAGTGTTTCCAGTGTGTAGGGAAGGTGCTACTGTGTGTGAGAGGTGTTTCAGTGTGTGGGGAAGGTGTTTCAGTGTGCGGGGAAGGGTTTCAGTGTGTGGGGAAGTTGTTTCAGTATGTGCGGAAGGGGTTTCAGTGTGTGGGGAAGATGTTTTGTTGCGTGGGGAAGGTATTTCAGTTTGTGGCGAAGGGGTTTCATTGTGTGGGGAAGGTGTTTCAGTGTGTGGGGAATGGGTTTCAGTGTGTGGGTAATGGGTTTCAGTGTGTGGGGATTGTGATTCTGTGTGTATGGAAGGGTTTCAGTGTGTGGGGAATGTGTTTCAGTGTGTGGTGAATGGGTCTCAGTGTTTGGGGAAGGGTTTCAGTATGTGGGGAAGGGTTTCAGTGTGTGGGGAAGGTGATTCAGTTTGTGGGGATGTGTTGCAGTTTGTGGGGAAGGGGTTTCAGTGTGTGGGGAAGAGTTTCAGTGTGGGGGGAAGGTGTTTCAGTGTGTGGGGAAGTGTTTCAGTGTGTGGGGAAGGTGTTTCAGTGTGTGTGGAGGGGGTTTCAGTGTGTGGGGAAGGTGTTTCAGTGTATGGGGAAGGTGTTTCAGTGTGTGGGGAAGGGGCTTCAGAGTGTGGGGATTGTGATTCTGTCTGTTTGGAAGGGTTTCAGTGTGTGGGGAATGTGTTTCACTGTGTGGTGAATGGGTTGCAGTGTTTGGGGAAGGGTTTCAGTGTGTGGCGAAGGGGTGTCAGTGTGTGGGGAAGGTGTTTCAGTGTGTGGGGAAGGTGATTCAGTTTGTGGGGATGTGTTGCAGTTTGTGGGGAAGGGGTTTCAGTGTGTGGGGAAGAGTTTCAGTGTGGGGGGAAGGTGTTTCAGTGTGTGGGGAAGTGTTTCAGTGTGTGGGGAAGGTGTTTCAGTGTGTGTGGAGGGGGTTTCAGTGTGTGGGGAAGGTGTTTCAGTGTATGGGGAAGGTGTTTCAGTGTGTGGGGAAGGGGCTTCAGAGTGTGGGGATTGTGATTCTCTCTGTTTGGAAGGGTTTCAGTGTGTGGGGAATGTGTTTCACTGTGTGGTGAATGGGTTGCAGTGTTTGGGGAAGGGTTTCAGTGTGTGGCGAAGGGGTGTCAGTGTGTGGGGAAGGTGTTTCAGTGTGTGGGGTTGTGTTGCAGTTTGTGGGGAAGGAGTTTCAGTGTGTGGGGAAGTGTTTCAGTGTGTGGGGAAGGTGGTTCAGTGTGTGGGGAAGTGTTTCAGTGTGTGGGGAAGGTGTTTCAGTGTGTGCGGAAGGGGTTTCAGTGTGTGGGGAAGGTGTTTCAGTGTATGGGGAAGGTGTTTCAGTGTGTGGGGAAGGGGCTTCAGTGTGTGGGGAAGTTGTTTCAGTTTGTGGGGAAGGTGTTACAGTGTGTGGGGAAGGGGTTTCAGTGTGTGGGGAAGGTGTTTCAGTGTGTGGGGAAGGTGTTCCAGTGTGTGGGGAAGGGGTTTCAGTGTGTGGGGATGTGTTTCAGTGTATTGGGAAGGGGTTTCAGTGTGTGCGGAAGGGTTTCACTGTGTGCGGAAGGGGTTTCAGTGTGTGGGGAAGTTGTTTTGTTGCGTGGGGAAGGTGTTTCAGTGTGTGGGGAAGTGGTTTCAGTGTGTGGGGAAGGTGTTTCAGTGTGTGGGGAAGGGGTTTCGGTGTGTGGGGATTGTGATTCTGTGTGTTTGGAAGGGTATCAGTGTGTGGGGAATGTGTTTCAGTGTGTGGTGAATGGGTCTCAGTGTTTGGGGAAGGGTTTCCGTGTGTGGGGAAGGGGTTTCAGTGTGTGGGGAAGTTGTTTCAGTATGTGCGGAAGGGGTTTCAGTGTGTGGGGAAGGTGTTTTGTTGCGTGGGGAAGGTGTTTCAGTGTGTGGGGAAGCGGTTTCAGTGTGTGGGGAAGGTGTTTCAGTGTGTGGGGAAGGGGTTTCAGTGTGTGGGGAATGGGTTTCAGTGTGTGGGGATTGTGATTCTGTGTGTTTGGAAGTGTTTCAGTGTGTGGGGAATGTGTTTCAGTGTGTGGTGAATGGGTCTCAGAGTTTGGGGAAGGGTTTCAGTGTGTGGGGAAGGGGTTTCAGTGTGTGGGGAAGGTGTTTCAGTGTGTGGGGATGTGTTGCAGTTTGTGGGGAAGGGGTTTCAGTGTGTGGGGAATTGTTTCAGTGTGTGGGGAAGGTGTTTCAGTGTGTGGGGAAGGGTTTCAGTGTGTGGGGAAGGTGTTTCAGTGTGTGCGGAAGGGGTTTCAGTGTGTGGGGAAGGTGTTTCAGTGTATGGCGAAGGTGTTTCAGTGAGTGGAGATGGGGCTTCATTGTGTGGGGAAGTTGTTTCAGTGTGTGGGGAAGGTGTTTCAGTGTGTGGGGAAGGTGTTTCAGTGTGTGTGGAAGGGGTTTCAGTGTGTGGGGAAGGGGTTTCAGTGTGTGGGGAAGGGGTTTCAGTGTGTGGGGATTGTGATTCTGTGTGTTTGGAGGGTTTCAGTGTGTGGGGAATGTGTTTCACTGTGTGGTGAATGGGTTTCAGTGTTTGGGGAAGGGTTTCAGTGCGTGGGGAAGGGGTTTCAGTGTGTGGGGAAGGTGTTTCAGTGTGTGGTGTTGTGTTGCAGTTTGTGGGGAAGGAGTTTCAGTGTGTGGGGAAGTGTTTCAGTGTGTGGGGAAGGTGGTTCAGTGTGTGGGGAAGGGTTTCAGTGAGTGGGGAATGTGTTTCAGTGTGTGCGGAAGGGATTTCAGTGTGTGGGAAAGGTGTTTCAGTGTATGGGGAAGGTGTTTCAGTGTGTGGGGAAGGGGCTTCAGTGTGTGGGGAAGTTGTTTCAGTGTGTGGGGAAGGTGTTTCAGTGTGTGGGGAAGGGGTTTCAGTGTGTGCGGAATGGGTTTCAGTGTGTGCGGAAGGGGTTTCAGTGTGTGGGGAAGGTGTTTCAGTGTTTGGGGAAGGTGTTTCATTGTGTGGGGAAGGGGTTCCAGTGTGTGGGGATGTGTTTCAGAGTGTTGGGAAGGGGTTTCAGTGTGTGCGGAAGGGTTTCACAGTGTGCGGAAGGCGTTTCAGAGTGTGGGGAAGGAGTTTCAGTGTGTGGGGAAGTTGTTTCAGTGTGTGTGGGGAAGGGGTTTCAGTGTGTGGGGATTTGTTTCATTGTGTAGGGAAGGGGTTTAAGTGTGCGGGGATGTGTCGCAATGTGTGGGGAAGGTGTTTCAGTGTGTGGGGATGGTTCTCACTGTGTGCGGAAGGGGTTTCAGTGTGTGCGGAAGGATTTTCAGTGTATGGGGAAGGTGTTTCAGTATGTGCGGCCGGTGTTTCAGTGTGTGGGGAAGGGGTTTCAGTGTGTGGGGAAGGTGTTTCAGTGTGTGCAGAAGGGATTTCAGTGTGTGGGGAAGGGGTTTCAGTGTGTGGGGAATGTGTTTCAGTGTGTTTGGAAGGGTTTCAGTGTGTGGGGAATGTGTTTCAGTGTGTGGTGAATGAGTATCAGTGTTTTGGGAAGGTTTACAGTGTGTGGGGATGGCATTTCAGTGTGTGGGGAAGGTGTTTCAGTGTAAGGGGAAGGGGTTTCAGTGATTGGGGGAGGGTTTCCTGTGTGTGGGGAAGGTGCTACTGTGTGTGCAGAAGGGCTTTCAGTGTGTGGGGAAGGGGTTTCAGTGTGTGGGGAATGTGTTTCAGTGTGTTTGGAAGGGTTTCAGTGTGTGGGGAATGTGTTTCAGTGTGTGCTGAATGGCTATCAGTGTTTTGGGAAGGTTTACAGTGTGTGGGGAAGGGGTTTCAGCGTGTGGGGAATGTGTTGCAGTGAGTGGGGATGGCGTTTCAGTGTGTGGGGAAGGTGTTTCAGTGTGTGGGGAAGGGGTTTCAGTGTGTGGGGAAGGGTTTCAGTGTGTGGTGAAGGTGTTTCAGTGTGTACGGAAGGGGCTTCAGTGTGTGGGGGAGGTGTTTTGTTGCGTGGGGAAGGTGTTTCAGTGTGTGGGGAAGGTGTTTCAGTGTGTGGGGAAGGTGTTTCAGTGTGTGCAGAAGGGATTTCTGTGTGTGGGGAAGGGGTTTCAGTGTGTAGGGAATGTGTTTCAGTGTGTTTGGAAGGGTTTCAGTGTGTGGGCAATTTGTTTCAGTGTGTGGTGAATGGGTATCAGTGTTTGGGGAAAGGGTTCAGTGTGTGGGGAAGGGGTTTCAGTGTGCGGCGAAGGTGTTTCTGTGAGTGTGGATGGGGTTTCAGTGTGTGGGGAAGGTGTTTCAGTGTGTGGTGAAGGGGATTCAGTGTGTGGGGAAGGGTTTCCAGTGTGTGGGGAAGGTGTTTCAGTGTGTGGGAAAGTGTTTCAGTGTGTGGGGAAGCTGTTTCAGTGTGTGGGGAAGGGTTTCATTGTGTGGGGAAGGTGTTTCAGTGTGTGGGGATATGTTGCACTGTGTGTGGATGGGGTTTCAGTGTGTGGGGAAGGGGATTCAGTGTGTGGGGAAGGGTTTCCAGTGTGTGGGGAAGGTGTTTCAGTGTGTGGGGAAGGTGTTTCAGTGTGTGGGGAAGCGGTTTCAGTGTGTGGGGAAGGGTTTCAGTGTTTGGGGAAGGTGTTTCAGTGTGTGTGGAATGGGTTTCAGTGTGTGGGGGAGGTGTTTCAGTGTGTGGGGAAGGTGTTTCAGTGTGCGGGGAAGGGGTTTCAGTGTGTGGGGAAACTGTTTCAGTGTGTGGGGAAGGTGTTTCAGTGATTGGGGAAGGTGTTTCAGTGTGTGGGGTAGGGTCCAGTGTGTGGGGAATGGGTTTCAGTGTGTGGGAAAGGTGTTTCAGTGTGTGGGGAAGGTTTTCACTGTGTGTGGAAGGGGTTTCAGTGTGTGGTGAAGGAGTTTCAGTGTATGGGGAAGGTGTTTCAGGATGTGCAGAAGGGGCTTCAGTGTGTGGGGAAGGGTTTTCAGTGTGTGGGGAAGGTGTTTCAGTGTGTGCAGAAGGGATTTCAGTGTGTGGGGAAGGGGTTTCAGTGTGTGGGGAATGTGTTTCAAGTGTGTTTGGAAGGGTTTCAGTGTGTGGGAATGTGTTTCAGTGTGCAGTGAATGAGTATCAGTGTTTTGGGAAGGTTTACAGTGTGTGGGGAAGGGGTTTCAGCGTGTGGGGAATGCGTTTCAGTGTGTGGCGATGTGTTGCAGTGTGTGGGGATGGCGTTTCAGTGTGTGGGGAAGGTGTTTCAGTGTGTGGGGAAGGGGTTTCATTGTGTGGGGGGGGTTTCCAGTGTGTGGGGAAGGTGCTACTGTGTGTGGGAGGTGTTTCAGTGTGTGGGGAAGGTGTTTCAGTGTGTGAGGAAGGGTTTCAGTGTGTGGGGAAGGTGTTGCAGTGTGTGCGGAAGGGGTTTCAGTGTGTGGGGAAGGTGTTTTGTAGCGTGGGGAAGGTGTTTCAGTGTGTGGGGAAGGGGTTTCATTGTGTGGGGAAGGTGTTTCTATGTGTGCAGAAGGGGTTTCAGTGTGTGGAGAAGGTGTTTCAGTGTGTGGGGAAGGGTTTGACTGTGTGCGGAACGGGTTTCAGTGTGTGGGGAAGCGGTTTCAGTGCATGGGGAAGGTGTTTCAGTATGTGCGGAAGCAGCTTCAGTGTGTGGGGAAGGGGTTTCAGTGTGTGGGGAAGGTGTTTCAGTGTGTGCAGAAGGGATTTCAGTGTGTGGGGAAGGGCTTTCAGTGTGTGGGGAATGTGTTTCAGTGTGTTTGGAAGGGTTTCAGTGTGTGGGGAATGTGTTTCAATGTGTGGTGAATGTGTTTCAGTGTGTGGCGATGTGTTGCAGTGTGTGGGGATGGCGTTTACGTGTATGGGGAATGTGTTTCAGTGTGTGGGGAAGGGGTTTCAGTGTTGGGGGAGTGTTTCCAGTGTGTGGGGAAGGTGCTACTGTGTGTGAGAGGTGTTTCAGTGTGTGGGGAAGGTGTTCCAGTGTGCGGGGAAGGGTTTCAGTGTGTGGGGAAGTTGTTTCAGTATGTGCGGAAGGGGTTTCAGTGTGTGGGGAAGGTGTTTTGTTGCGTGGGGAAGGTGTTTCAGTGTGTGGGGAAGGGGTTTCAGTGTGTGGGGAAGGTGTTTCAGTGTGTGGGGAAGGGGTTTCAGTGTGTGGGGAATGGGTTTCAGTGTGTGGGGATTGTGATTCTGTGTGTATGGAAGGGTTTCAGTGTGTGGGGAATGTGTTTCAGTGTGTGGTGAATGGGTCTCAGTGTTTGGGGAAGGGTTTCAGTGTGTGGGGAAGGGGTTTCAGTGTGTGGGGAAGGTGTTTCAGTGTGTGGGGAAGGGGTTTCAGTGTGTGGGGAGGGGTTTCAGTGTGTGGGGAAGGTGTTTCAGTGTGTGGGGATGTGTTGCAGTTTGTGGGGAAGGGGTTTCAGTGTGTGGGGAAGTGTTTCAGTGTGTGGGGAAGGTGTTTCAGTGTGTGGGGAAGGGTTTCAGTGTGTGGGGAAGGTGTTTCAGTGTGTGTGGAAGGGGTTTCAGTGTGTGTGGAAGGTGTTTCAGTGTATGGGGAAGGTGTTTCAGTGTGTGGGGAAGGGGCTTCAGTGTGTGGGGATTGTGATTCTGTCTGTTTGGAAGGGTTTCAGTGTGTGGGGAATGTGTTTCACTGTGTGCTACATGGGTTTCAGTGTTTGGGGAAGGGTTTCAGTGTGTGGGGAAGGGGTTTCCGTGTGTGGGGAAGGTGTTTCAGTGTGTGGGGTTGTGTTGCATTTTGTGGGGAAGGAGTTTCAGTGTGTGGGGAAGTGTTTCAGTGTGTGGGGAAGGTGGTTCAGTGTGTGGGGAAGGTGTTTCAGTGTGTGGGGAAGGTGTTTCAGTGTGTGCGGAAGGGGTTTCAGTGTGTGGGGAAGGTGTTTCAGTGTATGGGGAAGGTGTTTCAGTGTGTGGGGAAGGGGCTTCAGTGTGTGGAGAAGTTGTTTCAGTGTGTGGGGAATTGGTTTCAGTGTGTGGGGAAGGGGTTTCAGTGTGTGGGGAAGGTGTTTCAGTGTGTGGGGAAGGTGTTTCAGTGTGTGGGGAAGGGGTTTCAGTGTGTGGGGATGTGTTTCAGTGTGTTGGGAAGGGGTTTCAGTGTGTGCGGAAGGGTTTCACTGTGTGCGGAAGGGGTTTCAGTGTATGGGGATGGTGTTTCAGGATGTGCGGACGGGGCTTCAGTGTGTGGGGAAGGGTTTTCAGTGTGTGGGGAAGGTGTTTCAGTGTGTGCAGAAGGGATTTCAGTGTGTGGGGAAGGGGTTTCAGTGTGTGGGGAATGTGTTTCAAGTGTGTTTGGAAGGGTTTCAGTGTGTGGGGAATGTGTTTCAGTGTGCGGTGAATGAGTATCAGTGTTTTGGGAAGGTTTACAGTGTGTGGGGAAGGGGTTTCAGCGTGTGGGGAATGTGTTTCAGTGTGTGGCGATGTGTTGCAGTGTGTGGGGATGGCGTTTCAGTGTGTGGGGAAGGTGTTTCAGTGTGTGGGGAAGGGGTTTCATTGTGTGGGGTAGGGTTTCCAGTGTGTGGGGAAGGTGCTACTGTGTGTGGGAGGTGTTTCAGTGTGTGGGGAAGGTGTTTCAGTGTGTGGGGAAGGGTTTCAGTGTGTGGGGAAGGTGTTGCAGTGTGTGCGGAAGGGGTTTCAGTGTGTGGGGAAGGTGTTTTGTTGCGTGGGGAAGGTGTTTCAGTGTGTGGGGAAGGGGTTTCATTGTGTGGGGAAGGTGTTTCTATGTGTGCAGAAGGGGTTTCAGTGTGTGGGGAAGGTGTTTCAGTGTGTGGGGAAGGGTTTCACTGTGTGCGGAACGGGTTTCAGTGTGTGGGGAAGCGGTTTCAGTGCATGGGGAAGGTGTTTCAGTATGTGCGGAAGCAGCTTCAGTGTGTGGGGAAGGGGTTTCAGTGTGTGGGGAAGGTGTTTCAGTGTGTGCAGAAGGGATTTCAGTGTGTGGGGAAGGGCTTTCAGTGTGTGGGGAATGTGTTTCAGTGTGTTTGGAAGGGTTTCAGTGTGTGGGGAATGTGTTTCAATGTGTGGTGAATGTGTTTCAGTGTGTGGCGATGTGTTGCAGTGTGTGGGGATGGCGTTTCAGTGTATGGGGAATGTGTTTCAGTGTGTAGGGAAGGGGTTTCAGTGTTGGGGGAGTGTTTCCAGTGTGTGGGGAAGGTGCTACTGTGTGTGAGAGGTGTTTCAGTGTGTGGGGAAGGTGTTTCAGTGTGCGGGGAAGGGTTTCAGTGTGTGGGGAAGTTGTTTCAGTATGTGCGGAAGGGGTTTCAGTGTGTGGGGAAGGTGTTTTGTTGCGTGGGGAAAGTGTTTCAGTGTGTGGGGAAGGGGTTTCAGTGTGTGGGGAAGGTGTTTCAGTGTGTGGGGAAGGGGTTTCAGTGTGTGGGGAATGGGTTTCAGTGTGTGGGGAATGGGTTTCAGTGTGTGGGGATTGTGATTCTGTGTGTATGGAAGGGTTTCAGTGTGTGGGGAATGTGTTTCAGTGTGTGGTGAATGGGTCTCAGTGTTTGGGGAAGGGTTTCAGTGTGTGGGGAGGGGTTTCAGTGTGTGGGGAAGGTGTTTCAGTGTGTGGGGATGTGTTGCAGTTTGTGGGGAAGGGGTTTCAGTGTGTGGGGAAGTGTTTCAGTGTGTGGGGAAGGTGTTTCAGTGTGTGGGGAAGGGTTTCAGTGTGTGGGGAAGGTGTTTCAGTGTGTGTGGAAGGGGTTTCAGTGTGTGGGGAAGGTGTTTCAGTGTATGGGGAAGGTGTTTCAGTGTGTGGGGAAGGGGCTTCAGTGTGTGGGGATTGTGATTCTGTCTGTTTGGAAGGGTTTCAGTGTGTGGGGAATGTGTTTCACTGTGTGGTGAATGGGTTTCAGTGTTTGGGGAAGGGTTTCAGTGTGTGGGGAAGGGGTTTCAGTGTGTGGGGAAGGTGTTTCAGTGTGTGGGGTTGTGTTGCAGTTTGTGGGGAAGGAGTTTCAGTGTGTGGGGAAGTGTTTCAGTGTGTGGGGAAGGTGGTTCAGTGTGTGGGGAAGTGTTTCAGTGTGTGGGGAAGGTGTTTCAGTGTGTGCGGAAGGGGTTTCAGTGTGTGGGGAAGGTGTTTCAGTGTATGGGGAAGGTGTTTCAGTGTGTGGGGAAGGGGTTTCAGAGTGTGGGGAAGGTGTTTCAGTGTGTGGGGAAGGTGTTTCAGTGTGTGGGGAAGGTATTTCAGTGTGTGGGGTTGTGTTGCAGTTTGTGGGGAAGGAGTTTCAGTGTGTGGGGAAGTGTTTCAGTGTGTGGGGAAGGTGGATCAGTGTGTGGGGAAGTGTTTCAGTGTGTGGGGAAGGTGTTTCACTGTGTGCAGAAGGGGTTTCAGTGTGTGGGGAAGGTGTTTCAGTGCATGGGGAAGGTGTTTCAGTATGTGCGGAAGCAGCTTCAGTGTGTGGGGAAGGGGTTGCAGTGTGTGGGGAAGGTGTTTCAGTGTGTGCAGAAGGGATTTCAGTGTGTGGGGAAGGGCTTTCAGTGTGTGGGGAATGTGTTTCAGTGTGTTTGGAAGGGTTTCAGCGTGTGGGGAATGTGTTTCAGTGTGTGGCGATGTGTTGCAGTGTGTGGGGATGGCGTTTCATTGTATGGGGAATGTGTTTCAGTGTGTGGGGAAGGGGTTACAGTGTTGGGGGAGTGTTTCCAGTGTGTGGGGAAGGTGCTACTGTGTGTGAGAGGTGTTTCAGTGTGTGGGGAAGGTGTTTCAGTGTGCGGGGAAGTGTTTCACTGTGTGGGGAAGTTGTTTCAGTATGTGCGGAAGGGGTTTCAGTGTTGGGGGAGTGTTTCCAGTGTGTGGGGAAGGTGCTACTGTGTGTGAGAGGTGTTTCAGTGTGTGGGGAAGGTGTTTCAGTGTGCGGGGAAGGGTTTCAGTGTGTGGGGAAGTTGTTTCAGTATGTGCGGAAGGGGTTTCAGTGTGTGGGGAAGGTGTTTTGTTGCGTGGGGAAGGTGTTTCAGTGTGTGGGGAAGGGGTTTCAGTGTGTGGGGAAGGTGTTTCAGTGTGTGGGGAAGGGGTTTCAGTGTGTGGGGAATGGGTTTCAGTGTGTGGGGATTGTGATTCTGTGTGTATGGAAGGGTTTCAGTGTGTGGGGAATGTGTTTCAGTGTGTGGTGAATGGGTTTCAGTGTGTGGGGAGGGTTTTCAGTGTGTGGGGAAGGTGTTTCAGTGTGTGGGGATGTGTTGCAGTGTATGGGGAAGGGTTTCAGTGTGTGGGGAAGGTGTTTCAGTGTGTGTGGAAGGGGTTTCAGTGTGTGGGGAAGGTGTTTCAGTGTATGGGAAAGGTGTTTCAGTGTGTGGGGAAGGGGCTTCAGTGTGTGGGGAAGTTGTTTCAGTATGTGCGGAAGGGGTTTCAGTGTGTGGGGAAGGTGTTTTGTTGCGTGGGGAAGGTGTTTCAGTGTGTGGGGAAGCGGTTTCAGTGTGTGGGGAAGGTGTTTCAGTGTGTGGGGAAGGGGTTTCAGTGTGTGGGGAATGGGTTTCAGTGTGTGGGGATTGTGATTCTGTGTGTTTGGAAGGGTTTCAGCATGTGGGGAATGTGTTTCAGTGTGTGGTGAATGGGTCTCAGTGTTTGGGGAAGGGTTTCAGTCTGTGCGGAAGGGGTTTCAGTGTGTGGGGAAGGTGTTTCAGTGTGTGGGGATGTGTTGCAGTGTGTGGGGAAGCTGTTTCAGTGTGTGGGGAAGGGTTTCAGTGTGTGGGGAAGGTGTTTCAGTGTGTGCGGAAGGGTTTTCAGTGATTGGGGGAGGGTTTCCAGTGTGTGGGGAAGGTGCTACTGTGTGTGCAGAAGGGGTTTCAGTGTGTGGGGAATGTGTTTCAGTGTGTTTGGAAGGGTTTCAGTGTGTGGGGAATGTGTTTCAGTGTGTGCTGAATGGCTATCAGTGTTTTGGGAAGGTTTACAGTGTGTGGGGAAGGGGTTTCAGCGTGTGGGGAATGTGTTGCAGTGAGTGGGGATGGCGTTTCAGTGTGTGGGGTAGGTGTTTCAGTGTGTGGGGAAGGGGTTTCAGTGTGTGGGGAAGGTTTTCCAGTGTGTGGGGAAGGTGCAACAGTGAGTGGGAGGTGTTTCAGTGTGTGGGGAAGGTGTTTCAGTGTGTGGGGAAGGGTGTCAGTGTGTGGGGAAGGTGTTTCAGTGTGTACGGAAGGGGTTTCAGTGTGTGGGGGAAGTGTTTTGTTGCGTGGGGAAGGTGTTTCAGTGTGTGGGGAAGGTGTTTCAGTGTGTGGGGAAGGTGTTTCAGTGTGTGCAGAAGGGGTTTCTGTGTGTGGGGAAGGGGTTTCAGTGTGTAGGGAATGTGTTTCAGTGTGTTTGGAAGGGTTTCAGTGTGTGGGCAATTTGTTTCAGTGTGTGGTGCATGGGTATCAGTGTTTGTGGAACGGGTTCAGTGTGTGGGGAAGGGGTTTCAGTGTGTGGCGAAGGTATTTCTGTGTGTGGTGAAGGGGATTCAGTGTGTGGGGAAGGGTTTCCAGTGTGTTTGGAAGTGTTTCAGTGTGTGGGGAATGTGTTTCAATGTGTGGTGAATGTGTTTCAGTGTGTGGCGATGTGTTGCAGTGTGTGGGGATGGCGTTTCAGTGTATGGGAAATGTGTTTCAGTGTGTGGGGAAGGGGTTTCAGTGTTGGGGGAGTGTTTCTAGTGTGTGGGGAAGGTGCTACTGTGTGTGAGAGGTGTTTCAGTGTGTGGGGAAGGTGTTTCAGTGTGCGGGGAAGGGTTTCAGTGTGTGGGGAAGTTGTTTCAGTATGTGCGGAAGGGGTTTCAGTGTGTGGGGAAGGTGTTTTGTTGCGTGGGGAAGGTGTTTCAGTGTGTGGGGAAGGGGTTTCAGTGTGTGGGGAAGGTGTTTCAGTGTGTGGGGAAGGGGTTTCAGAGTGTGGGGAAGGTGTTTCAGTGTGTGGGGAAGGTGTTTCAGTGTGTGGGGAAGGTATTTCAGTGTGTGGGGTTGTGTTGCAGTTTGTGGGGAAGGAGTTTCAGTGTGTGGGGAAGTGTTTCAGTGTGTGGGGAAGGTGGATCAGTGTGTGGGGAAGTGTTTCAGTGTGTGGGGAAGGTGTTTCACTGTGTGCAGAAGGGGTTTCAGTGTGTGGGGAAGGTGTTTCAGTGCATGGGGAAGGTGTTTCAGTATGTGCGGAAGCAGCTTCAGTGTGTGGGGAAGGGGTTGCAGTGTGTGGGGAAGGTGTTTCAGTGTGTGCAGAAGGGATTTCAGTGTGTGGGGAAGGGCTTTCAGTGTGTGGGGAATGTGTTTCAGTGTGTTTGGAAGGGTTTCAGCGTGTGGGGAATGTGTTTCAGTGTGTGGCGATGTGTTGCAGTGTGTGGGGATGGCGTTTCATTGTATGGGGAATGTGTTTCAGTGTGTGGGGAAGGGGTTACAGTGTTGGGGGAGTGTTTCCAGTGTGTGGGGAAGGTGCTACTGTGTGTGAGAGGTGTTTCAGTGTGTGGGGAAGGTGTTTCAGTGTGCGGGGAAGTGTTTCACTGTGTGGGGAAGTTGTTTCAGTATGTGCGGAAGGGGTTTCAGTGTTGGGGGAGTGTTTCCAGTGTGTGGGGAAGGTGCTACTGTGTGTGAGAGGTGTTTCAGTGTGTGGGGAAGGTGTTTCAGTGTGCGGGGAAGGGTTTCAGTGTGTGGGGAAGTTGTTTCAGTATGTGCGGAAGGGGTTTCAGTGTGTGGGGAAGGTGTTTTGTTGCGTGGGGAAGGTGTTTCAGTGTGTGAGGAAGGGGTTTCAGTGTGTGGGGAAGGTGTTTCAGTGTGTGGGGAAGGGGTTTCAGTGTGTGGGGAATGGGTTTCAGTGTGTGGGGATTGTGATTCTGTGTGTATGGAAGGGTTTCAGTGTGTGGGGAATGTGTTTCAGTGTGTGGTGAATGGGTTTCAGTGTGTGGGGAGGGTTTTCAGTGTGTGGGGAAGGTGTTTCAGTGTGTGGGGATGTGTTGCAGTGTATGGGGAAGGGTTTCAGTGTGTGGGGAAGGTGTTTCAGTGTGTGTGGAAGGGGTTTCAGTGTGTGGGGAAGGTGTTTCAGTGTATGGGAAAGGTGTTTCAGTGTGTGGGGAAGGGGCTTCAGTGTGTGGGGAAGTTGTTTCAGTATGTGCGGAAGGGGTTTCAGTGTGTGGGGAAGGTGTTTTGTTGCGTGGGGAAGGTGTTTCAGTGTGTGGGGAAGCGGTTTCAGTGTGTGGGGAAGGTGTTTCAGTGTGTGGGGAAGGGGTTTCAGTGTGTGGGGAATGGGTTTCAGTGTGTGGGCATTGTGATTCTGTGTGTTTGGAAGGGTTTCAGCATGTGGGGAATGTGTTTCAGTGTGTGGTGAATGGGTCTCAGTGTTTGGGGAAGGGTTTCAGTCTGTGCGGAAGGGGTTTCAGTGTGTGGGGAAGGTGTTTCAGTGTGTGGGGATGTGTTGCAGTGTGTGGGGAAGGTGTTTCAGTGTGTGGGGAAGGGTTTCAGTGTGTGGGGAAGGTGTTTCAGTGTGTGCGGAAGGGTTTTCAGTGATTGGGGGAGGGTTTCCAGTGTGTGGGGAAGGTGCTACTGTGTGTGCAGAAGGGGTTTCAGTGTGTGGGGAATGTGTTTCAGTGTGTTTGGAAGGGTTTCAGTGTGTGGGGAATGTGTTTCAGTGTGTGCTGAATGGCTATCAGTGTTTTGGGAAGGTTTACAGTGTGTGGGGAAGGGGTTTCAGCGTGTGGGGAATGTGTTGCAGTGAGTGGGGATGGCGTTTCAGTGTGTGGGGTAGGTGTTTCAGTGTGTGGGGAAGGGGTTTCAGTGTGTGGGGAAGGTTTCCAGTGTGTGGGGAAGGTGCAACAGTGAGTGGGAGGTGTTTCAGTGTGTGGGGAAGGTGTTTCAGTGTGTGGGGAAGGGTGTCAGTGTGTGGGGAAGGTGTTTCAGTGTGTACGGAAGGGGTTTCAGTGTGTGGGGGAAGTGTTTTGTTGCGTGGGGAAGGTGTTTCAGTGTGTGGGGAAGGTGTTTCAGTGTGTGGGGAAGGTGTTTCAGTGTGTGCAGAAGGGGTTTCTGTGTGTGGGGAAGGGGTTTCAGTGTGTAGGGAATGTGTTTCAGTGTGTTTGGAAGGGTTTCAGTGTGTGGGCAATTTGTTTCAGTGTGTGGTGCATGGGTATCAGTGTTTGGGGAACGGGTTCAGTGTGTGGGGAAGGGGTTTCAGTGTGTGGCGAAGGTATTTCTGTGTGTGGTGAAGGGGATTCAGTGTGTGGGGAAGGGTTTCCAGTGTGTTTGGAAGTGTTTCAGTGTGTGGGGAATGTGTTTCAATGTGTGGTGAATGTGTTTCAGTGTGTGGCGATGTGTTGCAGTGTGTGGGGATGGCGTTTCAGTGTATGGGAAATGTGTTTCAGTGTGTGGGGAAGGGGTTTCAGTGTTGGGGGAGTGTTTCTAGTGTGTGGGGAAGGTGCTACTGTGTGTGAGAGGTGTTTCAGTGTGTGGGGAAGGTGTTTCAGTGTGCGGGGAAGGGTTTCAGTGTGTGGGGAAGTTGTTTCAGTATGTGCGGAAGGGGTTTCAGTGTGTGGGGAAGGTGTTTTGTTGCGTGGGGAAGGTGTTTCAGTGTGTGGGGAAGGGGGTTCAGTGTGTGGGGAAGGTGTTTCAGTGTGTGGGGAAGGGGTTTCAGTGTGTGGGGAATGGGTTTCAGTGTGTGGGGATTGTGATTCTGTGTGTATGGAAGGGTTTCAGTGTGTGGGGAATGTGTTTCAGTGTGTGGTGAATGGGTCTCAGTGTTTGGGGAAGGGTTTCAGTGTGTGGGGAGGGGTTTCAGTGTGTGGGGAAGGTGTTTCAGTGTGTGGGGATGTGTTGCAGTTTGTGGGGAAGGGGTTTCAGTGTGTGGGGAAGTGTTTCAATGTGTGGGGAAGGTGTTTCAGTGTGTGGGGAAGGGTTTCAGTGTGTGGGGAAGGTGTTTCAGTGTGTGTGGAAGGGGTTTCAGTGTGTGGGGAAGGTGTTTCAGTGTATGGGGAAGGTGTTTCAGTGTGTGGGGAAGGAGCTTCAGTGTGTGGGGATTGTGATTCTGTCTGTTTGGAAGGGTTTCAGTGTGTGGGGAATGTGTTTCACTGTGTGGTGAATGGGTTTCAGTGTTTGGGGAAGGGTTTCAGTGTGTGGGGAAGGGGTTTCAGTGTGTGGGGAAGGTGTTTCAGTGTGTGGGGTTGTGTTGCTGTTTGTGGGGAAGGAGTTTCAGTGTGTGGGGAAGTGTTTCAGTGTGTGTGGAAGGTGGATCAGTGTGTGGGGAAGTGTTTCAGTGTGTGGGGAAGGTGTTTCAGTGTGTGCGGAAGGGGTTTCAGTGTGTGGGGAAGGTGTTTCAGTGTATGGGGAAGGTGTTTCAGTGTGTGGGGAAGGGGCTTCAGTGTGTGGAGAAGTTGTTTCAGTTTGTGGGGAAGGTGTTTCAGTGTGTGGGGAAGGGGTTTATGTGTCTGGGGAAGGTGTTTCAGTGTGTGGGGAAGGTGTTTCAGTGTGTGGGGAAGGGGTTTCAGTGTGTGGGGATGTGTTTCAGTGTGTTGGGAAGGGGTTTCAGTGTGTGCGGAAGGGTTTCACTGTGTGCGGAAGGGGTTTCAGTGTATGGGGAAGGTGTTTCAGGATGTGCGGAAGGGGCTTCAGTGTGTGGGGAAGGGTTTTCAGTGTGTGGGGAAGGTGTTTCAGTGTGTGCAGAAGGGATCTCAGTGTGTGGGGAAGGGGTTTCAATGTGTGGGGAATGTGTTTCAAGTGTGTTTGGAAGGTTTTCAGTGTGTGGGGAATGTGTTTCAGTGTGCGGTGAATGAGTATCAGTGTTTTGGGAAGGTTTACAGTGTGTGGGGAAGGGGTTTCAGCGTGTGGGGAAGGTGTTTCAGTGTGTGGGGAAGGGTTTCCCTGTGTGCGGAACGGGTTTCAGTGTGTGGGGAAGCGGTTTCAGTGCATGGAAAGGTGTTTCAGTATGTGCGGAAGCAGCTTCAGTGTGTGGGGAAGGGGTTTCAGTGCGTGGGGAAGGTGTTTCAGTGTGTGCAGAAGGGATTTCAGTGTGTGGGGAAGGGCTTTCAGTGTGTGGGGAATGTGTTTCAGTGTGTTTGGAAGGGTTTCAGTGTGTGGGGAATGTGTTTCAATGTGTGGTGAATGTGTTTCAGTGTGTGGCGATGTGTTGCAGTGTGTGGGGATGACGTTTCAGTGTATGGGGAATGTGTTTCAGTGTGTGGGGAAGGGGTTTCAGTGTTGGGGGAGTGTTTCCAGTGTGTGGGGAAGGTGCTACTGTGTGTGAGAGGTGTTTCAGTGTGTGGGGAAGGTGTTTCAGTGTGCGAGGAAGGGTTTCAGTGTGTGGGGAAGTTGTTTCAGTATGTGCGGAAGGGGTTTCAGTGTGTGGGGAAGGTGTTTTGTTGCGTGGGGAAGGTGTTTCAGTGTGTGGGGAAGGGGTTTCAGTGTGTGGGGAAGGGGTTTCAGTGTGTGGGGAATGGGTTTCAGTGTGTGGGGATTGTGATGCTGTGTGTATGGAAGGGTTTCAGTGTGTGGGGAATGTGTTTCAGTGTGTGGTGAATGGGTCTCAGTGTTTGGGGAAGGGTCTCAGTGTGTGGGGAGGGGTTTCAGTGTGTGGGGAAGGTGTTTCAGTGTGTGGGGATGTGTTGCAGTTTGTGGGGAAGGGGTTTCAGTGTGTGGGGAAGTGTTTCAGTGTGTGGGGAAGGTGTTTCAGTGTGTGGGGAAGTGTTTCAGTGTGTGGGGAAGGTGTTTCAGTGTGTGTGGAAGGGGTTTCAGTGTGTGGGGAAGGTGTTTCAGTGTGTGGGGAAGGTGTTTTAGTGTGTGGGGAAGGGGCTTCAGTGTGTGGGGATTGTGATTCTGTCTGTTTGGAAGGGTTTCAGTGTGTGGCGAATGTGTTTCACTGTGTGGTGAATGGGTTTCAGTGTTTGGGGAAGAGTTTCAGTGTGTGGGGAAGGGGTTTCAGTGTGTGGGGAAGGTGTTTCAGTGTTTGGGGTTGTGTTGCAGTTTGTGGGGAAGGAGTTTCAGTGTGTGGGGAAGTGTTTCAGTGTGTGGGGAAGGTGGTTCAGTGTGTGGGGAAGTGTTTCAGTGTGTGGGGAAGGTGTTTCAGTGTGTGCGGAAGGGGTATCAGTGTGTGGGGAAGGTGTTTCAGTGTATGGGGAAGGTGTTTCAGTGTGTGGGGAAGGGGCTTCAGTGTGTGGAGAAGTTGTTTCAGTTTGTGGGGAAGGTGTTTCAGTGTGTGGGGAAGGGATTTCAGTGTGTGGGGAAGGTGTTTCAGTGTGTGGGGAAGGTGTTTCAGTGTGTGGGGAAGGGGTTTCAGTGTGTGGGGATGTGTTTCAGTGTGTTGGGAAGGGGTTTCAGTGTGTGGGGAAGTTGTTTCAGTTTGTGCGGAAGGGGTTTCAGTGTGTGGGGAAAGTGTTTTGTTGCGTGGGTAAGGTGTTTCAGTGTGTGGGGAAGCGGTTTCAGTGTGTGGGGAAGGTGTTTCAGTGTGTGGGGAAGGGGTTTCAGTGTGTGGGGAATGGGTTTCAGTGTGTGGGGATTGTGATTCTGTGTGTTTGGAAGGGTTTCAGCGTGTGGGGAATGTGTTTCAGTGTGTGGTGAATGGGTCTCAGTGTTTGGAGAAGGGTTTAAGTGTGTGGGGAAGGGGTTTCAGTGTGTGGGGAAGGTGTTTCAGTGTGTGGGGATGTGTTGCAGTGTGTGGGGAAGGTGTTTCAGTGTGTGGGGAAGGGTTTCAGTGTGTGGGGAAGGTGTTTCAGTGTGTGCGGAAGGGTTTTCAGTGATTGGGGGAGGGTTTCCAGTGTGTGGGGAAGGTGCTACTGTGTGTGCAGAAGGGGTTTCAGTGTGTGGGGAAGGGGTTTCAGTGTGTGGGGAATGTGTTTCAGTGTGTTTGGAAGGGTTTCAGTGTGTGGGGAATGTGTTTCAGTGTGTGCTGAATGGCTCTCAGTGTTTTGGGAAGGTTTACAGTGTGTGGGGAAGGGGTTTCAGCATGTGGGGAATGTGTTGCAGAGAGTGGGGATGGCGTTTCAGTGTGTGGGGAAGGTGTTTCAGTGTGTGGGGAAGGGGTTTCAGTGTGTGGGGAAGGTTTTTCAGTGTGTGGGGAAGGTGCAACAGTGAGTGGGAGGTGTTTCAGTGTGTGGGGAAGGTGTTTCAGTGTGTGGGGAAGGGTTTCAGTGTGTGGGGAAGGTGTTTCAGTGTGTACGGAAGGGGTTTCAGTGTGTGGGGGAGGTGTTTTGTTGCGTGGGGAAGGTGTTTCAGTGTGTGGGGAAGGTGTTTCGGTGTGTGGGGAAGGTGTTTCAGTGTGTGCAGAAGGGGTTTCTGTGTGTGGGGAAGGGGTTTCAGTGTGTAGGGAATGTGTTTCAGTGTGTTTGGAAGGGTTTCAGTGTGTGGGCAATTTGTTTCAGTGTGTGGTGCATGGGTATCAGTGTTTGGGGAACGGGTTCAGTGTGTGGGGAAGGGGTTTCAGTGTGTGGCGAAGGTGTTTCTGTGTGTGTGGATGGGGTTTCAGTGTGTGGGGAAGGTGTTTCACTGTGTGGTGAAGGGGATTCAGTGTGTGGGGAAGGGTTTCCAGTGTGTGGGGAAGGTGTTTCAGTGTGTGGGGAAGTGTTTCAGTGTGTTTGGAAGGGTTTCAGTGTGTGGGGAATGTGTTTCAATGTGTGGTGAATGTGTTTCAGTGTGTGGCGATGTGTTGCAGTGTGTGGGGATGGCGTTTCAGTGTATGGGGAATGTGTTTCAGTGTGTGAGGAAGGGGTTTCAGTGTTGGGGGAGTGTTTCCAGTGTGTGGGGAAGGTGCTACTGTGTGTGAGAGGTGTTTCAGTGTGTGGGGAAGGTGTTTCAGTGTGCGGGGAAGGGTTTCAGTGTGTGGGGAAGTTGTTTCAGTATGTGCGGAAGGGGTTTCAGTGTGTGGGGAAGGTGTTTTGTTGCGTGGGGAAGGTGTTTCAGTGTGTGGGGAAGGGGTTTCAGTGTGTGGGGAAGGTGTTTCAGTGTGTGGGGAAGGGGTTTCAGTGTGTGGGGAATGGGTTTCAGTGTGTGGGGATTGTGATTCTGTGTGTATGGAAGGGTTTCAGTGTGTGGGGAATGTGTTTCAGTGTGTGGTGAATGGGTCTCAGTGTTTGGGGAAGGGTTTCAGTGTGTGGGGAGGGGTTTCAGTGTGTGGGGAAGGTGTTTCAGTGTGTGGGGATGTGTTGCAGTTTGTGGGGAAGGGGTTTCAGTGTGTGGGGAAGTGTTTCAATGTGTGGGGAAGGTGTTTCAGTGTGTGGGGAAGGGTTTCAGTGTGTGGGGAAGGTGTTTCAGTGTGTGTGGAAGGGGTTTCAGTGTGTGGGGAAGGTGTTTCAGTGTACGGGGAAGGTGTTTCAGTGTGGGGGAAGGGGCTTCAGTGTGTGGGGATTGTGATTCTGTCTGTTTGGAAGGGTTTCAGTGTGTGGGGAATGTGTTTCAATGTGTGGTGAATGGGTTTCAGTGTTTGGGGAAGGGTTTCAGTGTGTGGGGAAGGGGTTTCAGTGTGTGGGGAAGGTGTTTCAGTGTGTGGGGTTGTGTTGCAGTTTGTGGGGAAGGAGTTTCAGTGTGTGGGGAAGTGTTTCAGTGTGTGGGGAAGGTGCTTCAGTGTGTGGGGAAGTGTTTCAGTGTGTGGGGAAGGTGTTTCAGTGTGTGGGGAAGGGTTTCAGTGTGTGGGGAAGGTGTTTCAGTGTATGGGGAAGGTGTTTCAGTGTGTGGGGAAGGGGTTTCAGTGTGTGGGGATGTGTTTCAGTGTGTTGGGAAGGGGTTTCAGTGTGTGCGGAAGGGTTTCACTGTGTGCGGAAGGGGTTTCAGTGTATGGGGAAGGTGTTTCAGGATGTGCGGAAGGGGCTTCAGTGTGTGGGGAAGGGTTTTCAGTGTGTGGGGAAGGTGTTTCAGTGTGTGCAGAAGGGATCTCAGTGTGTGGGGAAGGGGTTTCAATGTGTGGGGAATGTGTTTCAAGTGTGTTTGGAAGGTTTTCAGTGTGTGGGGAATGTGTTTCAGTGTGCGGTGAATGAGTATCAGTGTTTTGGGAAGGTTTACAGTGTGTGGGGAAGGGGTTTCAGCGTGTGGGGAAGGTGTTTCAGTGTGTGGGGAAGGGTTTCCCTGTGTGCGGAACGGGTTTCAGTGTGTGGGGAAGCGGTTTCAGTGCATGGAAAGGTGTTTCAGTATGTGCGGAAGCAGCTTCAGTGTGTGGGGAAGGGGTTTCAGTGCGTGGGGAAGGTGTTTCAGTGTGTGCAGAAGGGATTTCAGTGTGTGGGGAAGGGCTTTCAGTGTGTGGGGAATGTGTTTCAGTGTGTTTGGAAGGGTTTCAGTGTGTGGGGAATGTGTTTCAATGTGTGGTGAATGTGTTTCAGTGTGTGGCGATGTGTTGCAGTGTGTGGGGATGACGTTTCAGTGTATGGGGAATGTGTTTCAGTGTGTGGGGAAGGGGTTTCAGTGTTGGGGGAGTGTTTCCAGTGTGTGGGGAAGGTGCTACTGTGTGTGAGAGGTGTTTCAGTGTGTGGGGAAGGTGTTTCAGTGTGCGGGGAAGGGTTTCAGTGTGTGGGGAAGTTGTTTCAGTATGTGCGGAAGGGGTTTCAGTGTGTGGGGAAGGTGTTTTGTTGCGTGGGGAAGGTGTTTCAGTGTGTGGGGAAGGGGTTTCAGTGTGTGGGGAAGGGGTTTCAGTGTGTGGGGAATGGGTTTCAGTGTGTGGGGATTGTGATTCTGTGTGTATGGAAGGGTTTCAGTGTGTGGGGAATGTGTTTCAGTGTGTGGTGAATGGGTCTCAGTGTTTGGGGAAGGGTCTCAGTGTGTGGGGAGGGGTTTCAGTGTGTGGGGAAGGTGTTTCAGTGTGTGGGGATGTGTTGCAGTTTGTGGGGAAGGGGTTTCAGTGTGTGGGGAAGTGTTTCAGTGTGTGGGGAAGGTGTTTCAGTGTGTGGGGAAGTGTTTCAGTGTGTGGGGAAGGTGTTTCAGTGTGTGTGGAAGGGGTTTCAGTGTGTGGGGAAGGTGTTTCAGTGTATGGGGAAGGTGTTTTAGTGTGTGGGGAAGGGGCTTCAGTGTGTGGGGATTGTGATTCTGTCTGTTTGGAAGGGTTTCAGTGTGTGGCGAATGTGTTTCACTGTGTGGTGAATGGGTTTCAGTGTTTGGGGAAGAGCTTCAGTGTGTGGGGAAGGGGTTTCAGTGTGTGGGGAAGGTGTTTCAGTGTTTGGAATTGTGTTGCAGTTTGTGGGGAAGGAGTTTCAGTGTGTGGGGAAGTGTTTCAGTGTGTGGGGAAGGTGGTTCAGTGTGTGGGGAAGTGTTTCAGTGTGTGGGGAAGGTGTTTCAGTGTGTGCGGAAGGGGTTTCAGTGTGTGGGGAAGGTGTTTCAGTGTATGGGGAAGGTGTTTCAGTGTGTGGGGAAGGGGCTTCAGTGTGTGGAGAAGTTGTTTCAGTTTGTGGGGAAGGTGTTTCAGTGTGTGGGGAAGGGATTTCAGTGTGTGGGGAAGGTGTTTCAGTGTGTGGGGAAGGTGTTTCAGTGTGTGGGGAAGGGGTTTCAGTGTGTGGGGATGTGTTTCAGTGTGTTGGGAAGGGGTTTCAGTGTGTGGGGAAGTTGTTTCAGTTTGTGCGGAAGGGGTTTCAGTGTGTGGGGAAAGTGTTTTGTTGCGTGGGGAAGGTGTTTCAGTGTGTGGGGAAGCGGTTTCAGTGTGTGGGGAAGGTGTTTCAGTGTGTGGGGAAGGGGTTTCAGTGTGTGGGGAATGGGTTTCAGTGTGTGGGGATTGTGATTCTGTGTGTTTGGAAGGGTTTCAGCGTGTGGGGAATGTGTTTCAGTGTGTGGTGAATGGGTCTCAGTGTTTGGAGAAGGGTTTAAGTGTGTGGGGAAGGGGTTTCAGTGTGTGGGGAAGGTGTTTCAGTGTGTGGGGATGTGTTGCAGTGTGTGGGGAAGGTGTTTCAGTGTGTGGGGAAGGGTTTCAGTGTGTGGGGTAGGTGTTTCAGTGTGTGCGGAAGGGTTTTCAGTGATTGGGGGAGGGTTTCCAGTGTGTGGGGAAGGTGCTACTGTGTGTGCAGAAGGGGTTTCAGTGTGTGGGGAAGGGGTTTCAGTGTGTGGGGAATGTGATTCAGTGTGTTTGGAAGGGTTTCAGTGTGTGGGGAATGTGTTTCAGTGTGTGCTGAATGGCTCTCAGTGTTTTGGGAAGGTTTACAGTGTGTGGGGAAGGGGTTTCAGCATGTGGGGAATGTGTTGCAGAGAGTGGGGATGGCGTTTCAGTGTGTGGGGAAGGTGTTTCAGTGTGTGGGGAAGGGGTTTCAGTGTGTGGGGAAGGTTTTTCAGTGTGTGGGGAAGGTGCAACAGTGAGTGGGAGGTGTTTCAGTGTGTGGGGAAGGTGTTTCAGTGTGTGGGGAAGGGTTTCAGTGTGTGGGGAAGGTGTTTCAGTGTGTACGGAAGGGGTTTCAGTGTGTGGGGGAGGTGTTTTGTTGCGTGGGGAAGGTGTTTCAGTGTGTGGGGAAGGTGTTTCAGTGTGTGGGGAAGGTGTTTCAGTGTGTGCAGAAGGGGTTTCTGTGTGTGGGGAAGGGGTTTCAGTGTGTAGGGAATGTGTTTCAGTGTGTTTGGAAGGGTTTCAGTGTGTGGGCAATTTGTTTCAGTGTGTGGTGCATGGGTATCAGTGTTTGGGGAACGGGTTCAGTGTGTGGGGAAGGGGTTTCAGTGTGTGGCGAAGGTGTTTCTGTGTGTGTGGATGGGGTTTCAGTGTGTGGGGAAGGTGTTTCAGTGTGTGGTGAAGGGGATTCAGTGTGTGGGGAAGGGTTTCCAGTGTGTGGGGAAGGTGTTTCAGTGTGTGGGGAAGTGTTTCAGTGTGTTTGGAAGGGTTTCAGTGTGTGGGGAATGTGTTTCAATGTGTGGTGAATGTGTTTCAGTGTGTGGCGATGTGTTGCAGTGTGTGGGGATGGCGTTTCAGTGTATGGGGAATGTGTTTCAGTGTGTGAGGAAGGGGTTTCAGTGTTGGGGGAGTGTTTCCAGTGTGTGGGGAAGGTGCTACTGTGTGTGAGAGGTGTTTCAGTGTGTGGGGAAGGTGTTTCAGTGTGCGGGGAAGGGTTTCAGTGTGTGGGGAAGTTGTTTCAGTATGTGCGGAAGGGGTTTCAGTGTGTGGGGAAGGTGTTTTGTTGCGTGGGGAAGGTGTTTCAGTGTGTGGGGAAGGGGTTTCAGTGTGAGGGGAAGGTGTTTCAGTGTGTGGGGAAGGGGTTTCAGTGTGTGGGGAATGGGTTTCAGTGTGTGGGGATTGTGATTCTGTGTGTATGGAAGGGTTTCAGTGTGTGGGGAATGTGTTTCAGTGTGTGGTGAATGGGTCTCAGTGTTTGGGGAAGGGTTTCAGTGTGTGGGGAGGGGTTTCAGTGTGTGGGGAAGGTGTTTCAGTGTGTGGGGATGTGTTGCAGTTTGTGGGGAAGGGGTTTCAGTGTGTGGGGAAGTGTTTCAATGTGTGGGGAAGGTGTTTCAGTGTGTGGGGAAGGGTTTCAGTGTGTGGGGAAGGTGTTTCAGTGTGTGTGGAAGGGGTTTCAGTGTGTGGGGAAGGTGTTTCAGTGTACGGGGAAGGTGTTTCAGTGTGGGGGAAGGGGCTTCAGTGTGTGGGGATTGTGATTCTGTCTGTTTGGAAGGGTTTCAGTGTGTGGGGAATGTGTTTCAATGTGTGGTGAATGGGTTTCAGTGTTTGGGGAAGGGTTTCAGTGTGTGGGGAAGGGGTTTCAGTGTGTGGGGAAGGTGTTTCAGTGTGTGGGGTTGTGTTGCAGTTTGTGGGGAAGGAGTTTCAGTGTGTGGGGAAGTGTTTCAGTGTGTGGGGAAGGTGCTTCAGTGTATGGGGAAGGTGTTTCAGTGTGTGGGGAAGGGGCTTCAGTGTGTGGAGAAGTTGTTTCAGTTTGTGGGGAAGGTGTTTCAGTGTGTGGGGAAGGTGTTTCAGTGTGTGGGGAAGGTGTTTCAGTGTGTGGGGAAGGTGTTTCAGTGTGTGGGGAAGGGGTTTCAGTGTGTGGGGATGTGTTTCAGTGTGTTGGGAAGGGGTTTCAGTGTGTGCGGAAGGGTTTCACTGTGTGCGGAAGGGGTTTCAGTGTATGGGGAAGGTGTTTCAGGATGTGCGGAAGGGGCTTCAGTGTGTGGGGAAGGGTTTTCAGTGTGTGGGGAAGGTGTTTCAGGGTGTGCAGAAGGGATTTCAGTGTGTGGGGAAGGGGTTTCAGTGTGTGGGGAATGTGTTTCAAGTGTGTTTGGAAGGTTTTCAGTGTGTGGGGAATGTGTTTCAGTGTGCGGTGAATGAGTATCAGTGTTTTGGGAAGGTTTACAGTGTGTGGGGAAGGGGTTTCAGCGTGTGGGGAATGTGTTTCAGTGTGTGGCGATGTGTTGCAGTGTGTGGGGATGGCGTTTCAGTGTGTGGGGAAGGTGTTTCAGTGTGTGGGGAAGGGTTTCAGTGTGTGGGGAAGGTGTTGCAGTGTGTGCGGATGGGGTTTCAGTGTGTGGGGAAGGTGTTTTGTTGCGTGGGGAAGGTGTTTCAGTGTGTGGGGAAGGGGTTTCATTGTGTGGGGAAGGTGTTTCTATGTGTGCAGAAGGGGTTTCAGTGTGTGGGGAAGGTGTTTCAGTGTGTGGGGAAGGGTTTCACTGTGTGCGGAACGGGTTTCAGTGTGTGGGGAAGCGGTTTCAGTGCATGGGGAAGGTGTTTCAGTATGTGCGGAAGCAGCTTCAGTGTGTGGGGAAGGTGTTTCAGTGTGTGGGGAAGGTGTTTCAGTGTGTGCAGAAGGGATTTCAGTGTGTGGGAAAGGGCTTTCAGTGTGTGGGGAATTTGTTTCAGTGTGTTTGGAAGGGTTTCAGTGTGTGGGGAATGTGTTTCAATGTGTGGTGAATGTGTTTCAGTGTGTGGCGATGAGTTGCAGTGTGTGGGGATGGCGTTTCAGTGTATGGGGAATGTGTTTCAGTGTGTGGGGAAGGGGTTTCAGTGTTGGGGGAGTGTTTCCAGTGTGTGGGGAAGGTGCTACTGTGTGTGAGAGGTGTTTCAGTGTGTGGGGAAGGTGTTTCATTGTGCGGGGAAGGGTTTCAGTGTGTGGGGAAGTTGTTTCAGTATGTGCGGAAGGGGTTTCAGTGTGTGGGGAAGGTGTTTTGTTGCGTGGGGAAGGTGTTTCAGTGTGTGGGGAAGGGGTTTCAGTGTGTGGGGAAGGTGTTTCAGTGTCTGGGGAAGGGGTTTCAGTGTGTGCGGAAGGGGTTTCAGTGTGTGGGGAAGGTGTTTTGTTGCGTGGGGAAGGTGTTTCAGTGTGTGGGGAAGGGGTTTCAGTGTGTGGGGAATGTGTTTCAGTGTGTGGTGAATGGGTCTCAGTGTTTGGGGAAGGGTTTCATTGTGTGGGCAGGGGTTTCAGTGTGTGGGGAAGGTGTTTCAGTGTGTGGGGATGTGTTGCAGTTTGTGGGGAAGGGGTTTCAGTGTGTGGTGAAGTGTTTCAGTGTGTGGGGAAGGTGTTTCAGTGTGTGGGGAAGGGTTTCAGTGTGTGGGGAAGGTGTTTCAGTGTGTGTGGAAGGGGTTTCAGTGTGTGGGGAAGGTGTTTCAGTGTATGGGGAAGGTGTTTCAGTGTGTGGGGAAGGGGCTTCAGTGTGTGGGGATTGTGATTCTGTCTGTTTGGAAGGGTTTCAGTGTGTGGGGAATGTGTTTCACTCTGTGGTGAATGGGTTTCAGTGTTTGGGGAAGGGTTTCAGTGTGTGGGGAAGGGGTTTCAGTTTGTGGGGAAGGAGTTTCAGTGTGTGGGGAAGTGTTTCAGTGTGTGGGGAAGGTGGTTCAGTGTGTGGGCAAGTGTTTCAGTATGTGGGGAAGTGTTTCAGTATGTGGGGAAGGTGTTTCAGTGTGTGCGGAAGGGGTTTCAGTGTGTGGGGAAGGTGCTTCAGTGTATGGGGAAGGTGTTTCAGTGTGTGGGGAAGGGGCTTCAGTGTGTGGAGAAGTTGTTTCAGTTTGTGGGGAAGGGGTTTCAGTGTGTGGGGAAGGGGTTTCAGTGAGTGGGGAAGGTGTTTCAGTGTGTGAGGAACGTGTTTCAGTATGTGCGGAAGGGGTTTCAGTGTGTGGGGAAGGTGTTTTGTTGCGTGGGGGAGGTGTTTCAGTGTGTGGTGAAGCGGTTTCAGTGTGTGGGGAAGGTGTTTCAGTGTGTGGGGAAGGGGTTTCAGTGTGTGGGGAATGGGTTTCAGTGTGTGGGGATTGTGATTCTGTGTGTTTGGAAGGGTTTCAGTGTGTGGGGAATGTGTTTCAGTGTGTGGTGAATGGGTCTCAGTGTTTGGGGAGGGGTTTCAGTGTGTGGGGAAGGGGTTTCAGTGTGTGGGGCAGGTGTTTCAGTGTGTGGGGATGTGTTGCAGTGTGTGGGGAAGGTGTTTCAGTGTGTGGGGAAGGGTTTCAGTGTGTGGGTAAGGTGTTTCCGTGTGTGCGGAAGGGTTTTCAGTGATTGGGAGAGGGTTTCCAGTGTGTGGGGAAGGTGCTACTGTGTGTGCAGAAGGGGTTTCAGTGTGTGGGGAAGGGGTTTCAGTGTGTGGGGAATGTGTTTCTGTGTGTTTGGAAGGGTTTCAGTGTGTGGGGAATGTGTTTCAGTGTGTACTGAATGGCTATCAGTGTTTTGGGAAGGTTTACAGTGTGTGGGGAAGGGGTTTCAGCGTGTGGGGAATGTGTTGCAGTGAGTGGGGATGGCGTTTCAGTGTGTGGGGAAGGTGTTTCAGTGTGTGGGGAAGGGGTTTCAGTGTGTGGGGAAGGTTTTCCAGTGTGTGGGGAAGGTGCAACAGTTGGTGGCAGGTGTTTCAGTGTGTGGTGAAGGTGTTTCAGTGTGTGGGGAAGGGTTTCAGTGTGTGGGGAAGGTGTTTCAGTGTGTACGGAAGGGGTTTCAGTGTGTGGGGGAGGTGTTTTGTTGCGTGGGGAAGGTGTTTCAGTGTGTGGGGAAGGTGTTTCAGTGTGTGGGGAAGGTGTTTCAGTGTGTGCAGAAGGGGTTTCTGTGTGTGGGGAAGGGGTTTCAGTCTGTAGGGAATGTGTTTCAGTGTGTTTGGAAGGGTTTCAGTGTGTGGGCAATTTGTTTCAGTGTGTGGTGAATGGGTATCAGTGTTTGGGGAACGGGTTCAGTGTGTGGGGAAGGGGTTTCAGTGTGTGGCGAAGGTGTTTCTGTGTGTGTGGATGAGGTTTCAGTGTGCGGGGAAGGTGTTTCAGTGTGTGGTGAAGGAGATTCAGTGTGTGGGGAAGGGTTTCCAGTGTGTGGGGAAGGTGTTTCAGTGTGTGGGGAAGTGTTTCAGTGTGTGCGGAAGCTGTTTCAGTGTGTGGGGAAGGGTTTCATTGTGTGGGGAATGTGTTTCAGTGTGTGGGGATGTGTTGCACTGTGTGTGGATGGTGTTTCAGTGTGTGGGGAAGGTGTTTCAGTGTGTGGGGAAGGGGATTCAGTGTGTGGGGATGGGTTTCCAGTGTGTGGGGAAGGTGTTTCAGTGTGTGCGGAAGTGTTTCAGTGTGTGGGGAAGCTGTTTCAGTGTGTGCTGAAGGGGTTTCCGTGTGTGGGGAAGGTGTTTCGGTGTGTGGGGAAGGTGTTTCAGTGTGTGCGGAAGGTGTTTCAGTGTGTGGGGAAGGTGTTTCAGTGTGTAGGGAAGGGTTTCAGTGTGTGGGGAAGGGTTTCAGTGTGTGGGGAAGCGGTTTCAGTGTGTGGGGAAGGGTTTCAGTGTTTGGGGAAGGTGTTTCAGTGTGTGTGGAATGGGTTTCAGTGTTTTGGGGAGGTGTTTCAGTGTGTGGGGAATGGGTTCCAGTGTGTGGGAAAGGTGTTTCAGTGTGTGGGGAAGGTTTTCACTGTGTGTGGAAGGGGTTTCAGTGTATGGGGAAGGTGTTTCAGGATGTGCGGAAGGGGCTTCAGTGTGTGGGGAAGGGTTTTCAGTGTGTGGGGAAGGTGTTTCAGTGTGTGCAGAAGGGATTTCAGTGTCTGGGGAAGGGGTTTCAGTGTGTGGGGAATGTGTTTCAAGTGTGTTTGGAAGGGTTTCAGTGTGTGGGGAATGTGTTTCAGTGTGTGGTGAATGAGTATCAGTGTTTTGGGAAGGTTTACAGTGTGTGGGGATGGCGTTTCAGTGTGTGGGGAAGGTGTTTCAGTGTGTGGGGAAGGGTTTCAGTGTGTGGGGAAGGTGTTGCAGTGTGTGCGGAAGGGGTTTCAGTGTGTGGGGAAGGTGTTTTGTTGCTTGGGGAAGGTGTTTCAGTGTGTGGGGAAGGTGTTTCAGTTTGTGGGGAAGGGTTTCACTGTGTGCGGAACGTGTTTCAGTGAGTGGGGAAGGTGTTTCAGTGTGTGGGGAAGGTGTTTCAGTGTGTGCAGAAGGGATTTCAGTGTGTGGGGAAGGGCTTTCAGTGTGTGGGGAATGTGTTTCAGTGTGTTTGGAAGGGTTTCAGCGTGTGGGGAATGTGTTTCAATGTGTGGTGAATGTGTTTCAGTGTGTGGCGATGTGTTGCAGTGTGTGGGGATGGCGTTTCAGTGTATGGGGAATGTGTTTCAGTGTGTGGGGAAGGGGTTTCAGTGTTGGGGGAGTGTTTCCAGTGTGTGGGGAAGGTGCTACTGTGTGTGAGAGGTGTTTCAGTGTGTGGGGAAGGTGATTCAGTGTGCGGGGAAGTGTTTCAGTGTGTGGGGAAGTTGTTTCAGTATGTGCGGAAGGGGTTTCAGTGTGTGGGGAAGGTGTTTTGTTGCGTGAGGAAGGTGTTTCAGTGTGTGGGGAAGGGGTTTCAGTGTGTGGGGAAGGTGTTTCAGTGTGTGGGGAAGGGGTTTCAGTGTGTGGGGAATGGGTTTCAGTGTGTGGGGATTGTGATTCTTTGTGTATGGAAGGGTTTCAGTGTGTGGGGAATGTGTTTCAGTGTGTGGTGAATGGGTCTCAGTGTTTGGGGAAGGGTTTCAGTGTGTGGGGAGGGGTTTCAGTGGTTGGGGAAGGTGTTTCAGTGTGTGGGGATGTGTTGCAGTTTGTGGGGAAGGGGTTTCAGTGTGTGGGGAAGTGTTTCAGTGAGTGGGGAAGGTGTTTCAGTGTGTGGGGAAGGGTTTCAGTGTGTGGGGAAGGTGTTTCAGTGTGTGTGGAAGGTGTTTCAGTGTGTGGGGAAGGTGTTTCAGTGTATGGGGAAGGTGTTTCAGTGTGTGGGGAAGGTGTTTCAGTGTGTGGGGATTGTGATTCTGTCTGTTTGGAAGGGTTTCAGTGTGTGGGGAATGTGTTTCACTTTGTGGTGAATGGGTTTCAGTGTTTGGGGAAGTGTTTCAGTGTGTGGGGAAGGGGTTTCAGTGTGTGGGGAAGGTGTTTCAGTGTGTGGGGTTGTGTTGCAGTTTGTGGGGAAGGAGTTTCAGTGTGTGGGGAAGTGTTTCAGTGTGTGGGGAAGGTGGTTCAGTGTGTGGGGAAGTGTTTCAGTGTGTGGGGAAGGTGTTTCAGTGTGTGCGGAAGGGGTTTCAGTGTGTGGGGAAGGTGTTTCAGTGTATGGGGAAGGTGTTTCAGTGTGTGGGGAAGGTGTTTTGTTGCGTGGGTTAGGTGTTTCAGTGTGTGGGGAAGGGGTTTCATTGTGTGGGGAAGATGTTTCTATGTGTGCAGAAGGGGTTTCAGTGTGTGGGGAAGGTGTTTCAGTGTGTGGGGAAGGGTTTCACTGTGTGCGGAACGTGTTTCAGTGAGTGGGGAAGGGGTTTCAGTGCATGGGGAAGGTGTTTCAGTATGTGCGGAAGCAGCTTCAGTGTGTGGGGAAGGGGTTTCAGTGTGTGGGGAAGGTGTTTCAGTGTGTGCAGAAGGGATTTCAGTGTGTGGGGAAGGGCTTTCAGTGTGTGGGGAATGTGTTTCAGTGTGTTTGGAAGGGTTTCAGTGTGTGGGGAATGTGTTTCAATGTGTGGTGAATGTGTTTCAGTGTGTGGCGATGTGTTGCAGTGTGTGGGGATGGCGTTTCAGTGTATGGGGAATGTGTTTCAGTGTGTGGGGAAGGGGTTTCAGTGTTGGGGGAGTGTTTCCAGTGTGTGGGGAAGGTGCTACTGTGTGTGAGAGGTGTTTCAGTGTGTGGGGAAGGTGTTTCAGTGTGCGGGGAAGTGTTTCACTGTGTGGGGAAGTTGTTTCAGTATGTGCGGAAGGGGTTTCAGTGTGTGGGGAAGGTGTTTTGTTGCGTGAGGAAGGTGTTTCAGTGTGTGGGGAAGGGGTTTCAGTGTGTGGGGAAGGTGTTTCAGTGTGTGGGGAAGGGGTTTCAGTGTGTGGGGAATGGGTTTCAGTGTGTGGGGATTGTGATTCTGTGTGTATGGAAGGCTTTCAGTGTGTGGGGAATGTGTTTCAGTGTGTGGTGAATGGGTCTCAGTGTTTGGGGAAGGGTTTCAGTGTGTGGGGAGGGGTTTCAGTGGTTG
This sequence comes from Heterodontus francisci, assembly GCF_036365525.1. NCBI lineage: Eukaryota > Metazoa > Chordata > Chondrichthyes > Heterodontiformes > Heterodontidae > Heterodontus > Heterodontus francisci. Next base: position 157,959,969 of record NC_090376.1, read on the forward strand.
GGGAAGGTGTTTCAGTGTGTGGGGATGAGTTGCAGTTTGTGGGGAAGGGGTTTCAGTGTGTGGGGAAGTGTTTTAGTGAGTGGGGAAGGTGTTTCAGTGTGTGGGGAAGGGTTTCAGTGTGTGGGGAAGGTGTTTCAGTGTGTGTGGAAGGGGTTTCAGTGTGTGGGGAAGGTGTTTCAGTGTATGGGGAAGGTGTTTCAGTGTGTGGGGAAGGGGCTTCAGTGTGTGGGGATTGTGATTCTGTCTGTTTGGAAGGGTTTCAGTGTGTGGGGAATGTGTTTCACTTTGTGGTGAATGGGTTTCAGTGTTTGGGGAAGTGTTTCAGTGTGTGGGGAAGTGGTTTCAGTGTGTGGGGAAGGTGTTTCAGTGTGTGGGGTTGTGTTGCAGTTTGTGGGGAAGGAGTTTCAGTGTGAGGGGAAGTGTTTCAGTGTGTGGGGAAGGTGGTTCAGTGTGTGGGGAAGTGTTTCAGTGTGTGGGGAAGGTGTTTCAGTGTGTGCGGAAGGGGTTTCAGTGTGTGGGGAAGGAGTTTCAGTGTATGGGGAAGGTGTTTCAGTGTGTGGGGAAGGGGCTTCAGTGTGTGGAGCAGTTGTTTCAGTTGGTGGGGAAGGTGTTTCAGTGTGTGGGGAAGGGGTTTCAGTGTGTGGGGAAGGTGTTTCAGTGTGTGGGGAAGGGGTTTCAGTGTGTGGGGAGATGTTTCAGTGTGTTGGGAAGGGGTTTCAGTGTGTGCGGAAGGGTTTCACTGTGTGCGGAAGGGGTTTCAGTGTGTGGGGAAGGTGTTTTGTTGCGTGGGGAAGGTGTTTCAGTGTGTGGGGAAGGGGTTTCAGTGTGTGGGGAAGGTGTTTCAGTGTGTGGGAAGGGGTTTCAGTGGGTGGGGATTGTGATTCTGTGTGTTTGGAAGGGTTTCAGTGTGTGGGGAATGTGTTTCAGTGTGTGGTGAATGTGTCTCCGTGTTTGGGGAAGGGTTTCCGTGTGTGGGGAAGGGGTTTCAGTGTGTGGGGAAGTTGTTTCAGTATGTGCGGAAGGGGTTTCAGTGTGTGGGGAAGGTGTTTTGTTGCGTGGGGAAGGTGCTTCAGTGTGTGGGGAAGCGGTTTCAGTGTGTGGGGAAGGTGTTTCAGTGTGTGGGGAAGGGGTTTCAGTGTGTGGGGAATGGGTTTCAGTGTGTGGGGATTGTGATTCTGTGTGTTTGGAAGGGTTTCAGTGTGTGGGGAATGTGTTTCAGTGTGTGGTGAATGGGTCTCAGTGTTTGGGGAAGGGTTTCAGTGTGTGGGGAAGGGGTTTCAGTGTGTGGGGAAGGTGTTTCAGTGTGTGGGGATGTGTTGCAGTTTGTGGGGAAGGGGCTTCAGTGTGTTTGGAAGGGTTTCTGTGTGTGGGGAAGGTGTTTCAGTGTGTGGGGAAGGGTTTCAGTGTGTGGGGAAGGTGTTTCAGTGTGTGCGGAAGGGGTTTCAGTGTGTGGGGAAGGTGTTTCAGTGTATGGCGAAGGTGTTTCAGTGAGTGGAGATGGGGCTTCAGTGTGTGGGGAAGTTGTTTCAGTGTGTGGGGAAGGTGTTTCAGTGTGTGGGGAAGGGGTTTCAGTGTGTGGGGAAGGGGTTTCAGTGTGTGCGGAAGGGATTTCAGTGTGTGGGGAAGGGGTTTCAGTGTGTGGGGAAGGGGTTTCAGTGTGTGGGGATTGTGATTCTGTGTGTTTGGAGGGTTTCAGTGTGTGGGGAATGTGTTTCACTGTGTGGTGAATGGGTTTCAGTGTTTGGGGAAGGGTTTCAGTGTGTGGGGAAGGGGTTTCTCTGTGTGGGGAAGGTGTTTCATTGTGTGGGGTTGTGTTGCAGTTTGTGGGGAAGGAGTTTCAGTGTGTGGGGAAGTGTTTCAGTGTGTGGGGAAGGTGGTTCAGTGTGTGGGGAAGTGTTTCAGTGAGTGAGGAAGGTGTTTCAGTGTGTGCGGAAGGGGTTTCAGTGTGTGGGGAAGGTGTTTCAGTGTATGGGGAAGGTGTTTCAGTGTGTGGGGAAGGGGTTTCAGTGTGTGCGGAAGGGGTTTCAGTGTGTGGGGAAGGTGTTTCAGTGTGTGGGGAAGGTGTTTCAGTGTGTGGGGAAGGTGTTTCAGTGTGTGGGGAAGGTGTTTCAGTGTGTGGGGAAGGGGTTTCAGTGTGTGGGGATGTGTTTCAGAGTGTTGGGAAGGGGTTTCAGTGTGTGCGGAAGGGTTTCACTGTGTGCGGAAGGCGTTTCAGTGTGTGGGGAAGGAGTTTCAGTGTGTGGGGAAGTTGTTTCAGTGTGTGTGTGGAAGGGGTTTCAGTGTGTGGGGATTTGTTTCATTGTGTAGGGAAGGGGTTTAAGTGTGTGGGGATGTGTCGCAATGTGTGGGGAAGGTGTTTCAGTGTGTGGGGAAGGTTTTCACTGTGTGCGGAAGGGGTTTCAGTGTGTGCGGAAGGATTTTCAGTGTATGGGGAAGGTGTTTCAGTAGTGCGGAAGGTGTTTCAGTGTGTGGGGAAGGGGTTTCAGTGTGTGGGGAAGGTGTTTCAGTGTGTGCTGAAGGGATTTCAGTGTGTGGGGAAGGGGTTCCAGTGTGTGGGGAATGTGTTTCAGTGTGTTTGGAAGGGTTTCAGTGTGTGGGGAATGTGCTTCAGTGTGTGGTGAATGAGTATCAGTGTTTTGGGAAGGTTTACAGTGTGTGTGGATGGCGTTTCAGTGTGTGGGGTAGGTGTTTCAGTGTGAGGGGAAGGGGTTTCAGTGATTGGGGGAGGGTTTCCAGTGTGTGGGAAAGGTGCTACTGTGTGTGCAGAAGGGGTTTCAGTGTGTGGGGAAGGGGTTTCAGTGTGTGGGCAATGTGTTTCAGTGTGTTTGGAAGGGTTTCAGTGTGTGGGGAATGTGTTTCAGTGTGTGCTGAATGGCTATCAGTGTTTTGGGAAGGTTTACAGTGTGTGGGGAAGGGGTTTCAGCGTGTGGGGAATGTGTTGCAGTGAGTGGGGATGGTGTTTCAGTGTGTGGGGAAGGTCTTTCAGTGTGTGGGGAAGGGGTTTCAGTGTGTGGGGAAGGGGTTTCAGTGTGTGGGGAAGGTTTTCCAGTGTGTGGGGAAGGTGCAACAGTGAGTGGGAGGTGTTTCAGTGTGTGGGGAAGGTGTTTCAGTGTGTGGGGAAGGGTTTCCGTGTGTGGGGAAGGTGTTTCAGTGTGTACGGAAGGGGTTTCAGTGTGTGGGGGAGGTGTTTTGTTGTGTGGGGAAGGTGTTTCAGTGTGTGGGGAAGGTGTTTCAGTGTGTGGGGAAGGTGTTTCAGTGTGTGCAGAAGGGGTTTCAGTGTGTGGGGAAGGGGTTTCAGTGTGTGGGGAAGGTGTTTCAGTGTGTGCAGAAGGGATTTCAGTGTGTGGGGAAGGGGTTTCAGTGTGTGGGGAATGTGTTTCAGTGTGTTTGGAAGGGTTTCAGTGTGTGGGGAATGTGTTTCAGTGTGTGGTGAATGAGTATCAGTGTTTTGGGAAGGTTTACAGTGTGTGGGGATGGCGTTTCAGTGTGTGGGGTAGGTGTTTCAGTGTGAGGGGAAGGGGTTTCAGTGATTGGGGGAGGGTTTCCAGTGTGTGGGGAAGGTGCTACTGTGTGTGCAGAATGGGTTTCAGTGTGTGGGGAAGGGGTTTCAGTGTGTGGGGAAGGGGTTTCATTGTGTTTGGAAGGGTTTCAGTGTGTGGGGAATGTGTTTCAGTGTGTGCTGAATGGCTATCAGTGTTTTGGGAAGGGGTTTCAGTGTGTGGGGAAGGTTTTCCAGTGTGTGGGGAAGGTGCAACAGTGAGTGGGAGGTGTTTCAGTGTGTGGGGAAGGTGTTTCAGTGTGTGGGGAAGGGTTTCCGTGTGTGGGGAAGGTGTTTCAGTGTGTACGGAAGGGGTTTCAGTGTGTGGGGGAGGTGTTTTGTTGCGTGGGGAAGGTGTTTCAGTGTGTGGGGAAGGTGTTTCAGTGTGTGCAGAAGGGGTTTCTGTGTGTGGGGAAGGGGTTTCAGTGAGTAGGGAATGTGTTTCTGTGTGTTTGGAAGGGTTTCAGTGTGTGGGCAATTTGTTTCAATGTGTGGTGAATGGGTATCAGTGTTTGGGGAACGGGTTCAGTGTGTGGGGAAGGGGTTTCAGTGTGTGGCGAAGGTGTTTCTGTGTGTGTGGATTTGGTTTCAGTGTGTGGGGAAGGTGTTTCAGTGTGTGGTATAGGGGATTCAGTGTGTGGGGAAGGGTTTCCAGTGTGTGAGGAAGGTGTTTCAGTGTGTGGGGAAGTGTTTCAGTGTGTGGGGAAGCTTTTTCAGTGTGTGGGGAAGGGTTTCATTGTGTGGGGAATGTGTTTCAGTGTGTGGGGATGTGTTGCACTGTGTGTGGATGAGGTTTCAGTGTGTGGGGAAGGTGTTTCAATGTGTGGGGAATGGGATTCAGTGTGTGGGGAAGGGTTTCCAGTGTGTGGGGAAGGTGTTTCAGTGTGTGGGGAAGTGTTTCAGTGTGTGGGGAAGCTGTTTCAGTGTGTGCTGAAGGGGTTTCCGTGTGTGGGGAAGGTGTTTCGGTGTGTGGGGAAGGTGTTTCAGTGTGTGCGGAAGGTGTTTCAGTGTGTGGGGAAGGTGTTTCAGTGTGTGGGGCAGGTGTTTCAGTGTGTGGGAAGGGCTTTCAGTGTGTAGGGAAGGGTTTCAGTGTGTGGGGAAGCGGTTTCAGTGTGTGGGGAAGGGTTTCAGTGTTTGGGGAAAGTGTTTCAGTGTGTGTGGAATGGGTTTCAGTGTGTGGGGGAGGTGTTTCAGTGTGTGGGGAAGGTGTTTCAGTGTGTGGGGAAGGAGTTTCAGTGTGTGGGGAAGGGGATTCAGTGTGTGGGGAAGGGTTTCCAGTGTGTGGAGAAGGTGTTTCAGTGTGTGGGGAAGTTTTTCAGTGTGTGGGGAAGCTGTTTCAGTGTGTGCTGAAGGGGTTTCCGTGTGTGGGGAAGGTGTTTCGGTGTGTGGGGAAGGTGTTTCAGTGAGTGGGGAAGGTGTTTCAGTGTGTGCGGAAGGTGTTTCAGTGAGTGGGGAAGGTGTTTCAGTGTGTGGGGCAGGTGTTTCAGTGTGTGGGGCAGGTGTTTCAGTGTGTGGGAAGGGCTTTCAGTGTGTAGGGAAGGGTTTCAGTGTGTGGGGAAGCGGTTTCAGTGTGTGGGGAAGGGTTTCAGTGTTTTGGGAAGGTGTTTCAGTGTGTGTGGAATGGGTTTCAGTGTGTGGGGGAGGTGTTTCAGTGTGTGGGGAAGGGGTTTCAGTGTGTGGGAAAGCTGTTTCAGTGTGTGGGGAAGGGGTTTCAGTCTTTGGGGAAGGTGCTTCTGTGTGTGGGGTAGGGTCCAGTGTGTGGGGAAGGGGTTTCAGTGTGTGGGAAAGGTGTTTCAGTGTGTGGGGATGGTATTTCAGTGTGTGGGGAAGGTGTTTCAGTGTGTGGGGAGGTGTTTTAGTGTGTGGGGAAGGGTTTCAGTATGTGGGGAAGGTGTTTCAGTGTGTGGGGATGAGTTTCAGTGTGTGCAGATGTGTTTCAGTGTGTGGGGATGGGTTTCAGTGTGTGGCGATGGGTTTCAGTTTGTGGGGATGAGTTGCATTGTCTGTGGAAGGGGTTTTGGTGTGTGGGGAAGTGCTTCAGTGTGTGGGGAAGCTGTTTCAGTGTGTGCTGAAGGGGTTTCAGTGTGTGGGGAAGGTGTTTCGGTGTGTGGGGAAGGTGTTTCAGTGTGTGCGGAAGGGGTTTCAGTGTGTGGGGAAGGTGTTTCAGTGTGTGTGGAATGGGTTTCAGTGTGTGGGGGAGGTGTTTCAGTGTGTGGGGAAGGTGTTTCAGTGTGTGGGGACGCTGTTTCAGTGTGTGGGGAAGGGGTTTCAGTGTTTGGGGATGGTGTTTCAGTGTGTGGGGTAGGGTCCAGTGTGTTGGGAAGGGGTTTCAGTGTGTGGGAAAGGTGTTTCAGTGTGTGGGGATGGTATTTCAGTGTGTGGGGAAGGTGTTTCAGTGTGTGGGGAGGTGTTTTAGTGTGTGGGGAAGGGTTTCAGTATGTGGGGAAGGTGTTTCAGTGTGTGGGGATGAGTTTCAGTGTGTGGAGATGTGTTTCAGTGTGTGGGGATGGGTTTCAGTGTGTGGCGATGGGTTTCAGTTTGTGGGGATGAGTTGCATTGTCTGCGGAAGGGGTTTCGGTGTGTGGGGAAGGTGTTTCAGTGTGTGCGGAAGGAGTTTCAGAGTGTGGGGAAGGGATTTCAGTGTGTGGGGATTGTGATTCTGTGTGTTTGGAAGGGTTTAAGTGTGTGGGAAATGTGTTTCAGTGTGTGGTGAATGGGTTTCAGTGTTTGGGGAAGGGTTTCAGTGTTTGGGGAAGGGGTTTCAGTGTGTGGGGAAGGTGTGTCAGAGTGTGGGGATGTGTTGCAGTTTGTGGGGATGGGGTTTCAGTGTGTGGGGAAGGTGTTTCAGAGTGTGGGGAAGGGGTTTCAGTGTGTGGGGAACGGTTTCCAGTGTCTGGGGATGGGGTTTCAGTGTGTGGGGATGTGTTTCAGTGTGTGGGGATGGGTTGCAGTGTGTGGGGAATGGTTTCCCTGTGTTGGCAAGGTGTTTCAGAGTGTGCGGAAGGGGTTTCAGTGTGTGGGGAAGGTGTTTCAGTGCATGGGGAAGGTGTTTCAGTGTGTGGGGAAGGGGTTTCCGTGTGTGGGGAAGTTTTTTCACTGTGTGGGGATGGTGTTTCAGTGTGTGCGGAAGGGTTTTCAGTGTGTGGAGAAGGTGTTTCAGTGTGTGGGGAAGGGGTTTCAGTGTGTGGGGAAGGGTTTCCTGTGTGTGGGGAAGTTGTTTCAGTGTGTGGGGAAGTGTTTCAGTGTGTGGGGAAGCTGTTTCAGTGTGTGCAGAAGGGATTTCAGTGTGTGGGGAAGGGGTTTCAGTGTGTGGGGAATGTGTTTCAGTGTGTTTGGAAGGGTTTCAGTGTGTGGGGAATGTGTTTCAGTGTGTGGTGAATGAGTATCAGTGTTTTGGGAAGGTTTACAGTGTGTGGGGATGGCGTTTCAGTGTGTGGGGTAGGTGTTTCAGTGTGAGGGGAAGGGGTTTCAGTGATTGGGGGAGGGTTTCCAGTGTGTGGGGAAGGTGCTACTGTGTGTGCAGAATGGGTTTCAGTGTGTGGGGAAGGGGTTTCAGTGTGTGGGGAAGGGGTTTCATTGTGTTTGGAAGGGTTTCAGTGTGTGGGGAATGTGTTTCAGTGTGTGCTGAATGGCTATCAGTGTTTTGGGAAGGGGTTTCAGTGTGTGGGGAAGGTGCAACAGTGTGTGGGGAAGGTGCAACAGTGAGTGGGAGGTGTTTCAGTGTGTGGGGAAGGTGTTTCAGTGTGTGGGGAAGGGTTTCCGTGTGTGGGGAAGGTGTTTCAGTGTGTACGGAAGGGGTTTCAGTGTGTGGGGGAGGTGTTTTGTTGCGTGGGGAAGGTGTTTCAGTGTGTGGGGAAGGTGTTTCAGTGTGTGCAGAAGGGGTTTCTGTGTGTGGGGAAGGGGTTTCAGTGAGTAGGGAATGTGTTTCTGTGTGTTTGGAAGGGTTTCAGTGTGTGGGCAATTTGTTTCAATGTGTGGTGAATGGGTATCAGTGTTTGGGGAACGGGTTCAGTGTGTGGGGAAGGGGTTTCAGTGTGTGGCGAAGGTGTTTCTGTGTGTGTGGATTTGGTTTCAGTGTGTGGGGAAGGTGTTTCAGTGTGTGGTATAGGGGATTCAGTGTGTGGGGAAGGGTTTCCAGTGTGTGAGGAAGGTGTTTCAGTGTGTGGGGAAGTGTTTCAGTGTGTGGGGAAGCTTTTTCAGTGTGTGGGGAAGGGTTTCATTGTGTGGGGAATGTGTTTCAGTGTGTGGGGATGTGTTGCACTGTGTGTGGATGAGGTTTCAGTGTGTGGGGAAGGTGTTTCAATGTGTGGGGAATGGGATTCAGTGTGTGGGGAAGTGTTTCCAGTGTGTGGGGAAGGTGTTTCAGTGTGTGGGGAAGTGTTTCAGTGTGTGGGGAAGCTGTTTCAGTGTGTGCCGAAGGGGTTTCCGTGTGTGGGGAAGGTGTTTCGGTGTGTGGGGAAGGTGTTTCAGTGTGTGCGGAAGGTGTTTCAGTGTGTGGGGAAGGTGTTTCAGTGTGTGGGGCAGGTGTTTCAGTGTGAGGGAAGGGCTTTCAGTGTGTAGGGAAGGGTTTCAGTGTGTGGGGAAGCGGTTTCAGTGTGTGGGGAAGGGTTTCAGTGTTTGGGGAAAGTGTTTCAGTGTGTGTGGAATGGGTTTCAGTGTGTGGGGGAGGTGTTTCAGTGTGTGGGGAAGGTGTTTCAGTGTGTGGGGAAGGAGTTTCAGTGTGTGGGGAAGGGGATTCAGTGTGTGGGGAAGGGTTTCCAGTGTGTGGAGAAGGTGTTTCAGTGTGTGGGGAAGTTTTTCAGTGTGTGGGGAAGCTGTTTCAGTGTGTGCTGAAGGGGTTTCCGTGTGTGGGGAAGGTGTTTCGGTGTGTGGGGAAGGTGTTTCAGTGAGTGGGGAAGGTGTTTCAGTGTGTGCGGAAGGTGTTTCAGTGAGTGGGGAAGGTGTTTCAGTGTGTGGGGCAGGTGTTTCAGTGTGTGGGGCAGGTGTTTCAGTGTGTGGGAAGGGCTTTCAGTGTGTAGGGAAGGGTTTCAGTGTGTGGGGAAGCGGTTTCAGTGTGTGGGGAAGGGTTTCAGTGTTTTGGGAAGGTGTTTCAGTGTGTGTGGAATGGGTTTCAGTGTGTGGGGGAGGTGTTTCAGTGTGTGGGGAAGGTGTTTCAGTGTGTGGGGAAGGGGTTTCAGTGTGTGGGAAAGCTGTTTCAGTGTGTGGGGAAGGGGTTTCAGTCTTTGGGGAAGGTGCTTCTGTGTGTGGGGTAGGGTCCAGTGTGTGGGGAAGGGGTTTCAGTGTGTGGGAAAGGTGTTTCAGTGTGTGGGGATGGTATTTCAGTGTGTGGGGAAGGTGTTTCAGTGTGTGGGGAGGTGTTTTAGTGTGTGGGGAAGGGTTTCAGTATGTGGGGAAGGTGTTTCAGTGTGTGGGGATGAGTTTCAGTGTGTGCAGATGTGTTTCAGTGTGTGGGGATGGGTTTCAGTGTGTGGCGATGGGTTTCAGTTTGTGGGGATGAGTTGCATTGTCTGTGGAAGGGGTTTTGGTGTGTGGGGAAGTGCTTCAGTGTGTGGGGAAGCTGTTTCAGTGTGTGCTGAAGGGGTTTCAGTGTGTGGGGAAGGTGTTTCGGTGTGTGGGGAAGGTGTTTCAGTGTGTGCGGAAGGGGTTTCAGTGTGTGGGGAAGGTGTTTCAGTGTGTGTGGAATGGGTTTCAGTGTGTGGGGGAGGTGTTTCAGTGTGTGGGGAAGGTGTTTCAGTGTGTGGGGACGCTGTTTCAGTGTGTGGGGAAGGGGTTTCAGTGTTTGGGGATGGTGTTTCAGTGTGTGGGGTAGGGTCCAGTGTGTTGGGAAGGGGTTTCAGTGTGTGGGAAAGGTGTTTCAGTGTGTGGGGATGGTATTTCAGTGTGTGGGGAAGGTGTTTCAGTGTGTGGGGAGGTGTTTTAGTGTGTGGGGAAGGGTTTCAGTATGTGGGGAAGGTGTTTCAGTGTGTGGGGATGAGTTTCAGTGTGTGGAGATGTGTTTCAGTGTGTGGGGATGGGTTTCAGTGTGTGGCGATGGGTTTCAGTTTGTGGGGATGAGTTGCATTGTCTGCGGAAGGGGTTTCGGTGTGTGGGGAAGGTGTTTCAGTGTGTGCGGAAGGAGTTTCAGAGTGTGGGGAAGGGATTTCAGTGTGTGGGGATTGTGATTCTGTGTGTTTGGAAGGGTTTAAGTGTGTGGGAAATGTGTTTCAGTGTGTGGTGAATGGGTTTCAGTGTTTGGGGAAGGGTTTCAGTGTTTGGGGAAGGGGTTTCAGTGTGTGGGGAAGGTGTGTCAGAGTGTGGGGATGTGTTGCAGTTTGTGGGGATGGGGTTTCAGTGTGTGGGGAAGGTGTTTCAGAGTGTGGGGAAGGGGTTTCAGTGTGTGGGGAACGGTTTCCAGTGTCTGGGGATGGGGTTTCAGTGTGTGGGGATGTGTTTCAGTGTGTGGGGATGGGTTGCAGTGTGTGGGGAATGGTTTCCCTGTGTTGGCAAGGTGTTTCAGAGTGTGCGGAAGGGGTTTCAGTGTGTGGGGAAGGTGTTTCAGTGCATGGGGAAGGTGTTTCAGTGTGTGGGGAAGGGGTTTCCGTGTGTGGGGAAGTTTTTTCACTGTGTGGGGATGGTGTTTCAGTGTGTGCGGAAGGGTTTTCAGTGTGTGGAGAAGGTGTTTCAGTGTGTGGGGAAGGGGTTTCAGTGTGTGGGGAAGGGTTTCCTGTGTGTGGGGAAGTTGTTTCAGTGTGTGGGGAAGTGTTTCAGTGTGTGGGGAAGCTGTTTCAGTGTGTTGGGAGTTTCATTGTGTGGGGAAGGTGTTTCAGTGTGTGCGGAAGGGGTTTCAGTGTGTGGGGAAGGTGTTTCGGTGTGTGGGGAAGGTGTTTCAGTGTGTGGGGAAGGGGTTTCAGTGTGTGGGGAAGGTGTTTCAGTGTGTGGGGCAGGTGTTTCAGTGTGTGGGAAGGGCTTTCAGTATGTGCGGAAGGGTCTCAATGTGTTGGGATGGGGTTTCAGTGTGTGGGGAAGGGTTTCAGTGATTGGGGAAGGTGTTTCAGTGAGTGTGGAAGGGCTTTCAGTGTGTGGGGAAGGTGTCTCAGTGTTTGGGGAAGTTGTTTCAGTGTGTGGGGAAGGGGTTTCAGTGTGTGGGGAAGCTGTTTCAGTGTGTGGGGAAGGGGGTTCAGTGTTTGGGGAAGGTGTTTCAGTATGTGGGGTAGGGTTCCAGTGTGTGGGGAAGGGGTTTCAGTGTGTGGGAAAGGTGTTTCAGTGTTTGGGGATGGTATTTCAGTGTGTGGGGAAGGTGTTTCAGTGTGTGGGGAAGGTGTTTTAGTGTGTGGGGAAGGGTTTCAGTATGTGGGGAAGGTGTTTCAGTGTGTGGGGATGAGCGTCAGTGTGTGGGGAAGGTGTTTCAGTGTGTGGGGATGGGTTTCAGTGTGTGGCGATGGGTTTCAGTGGGTGGGGATGTGTTGCAGTTTGTGGGGATGGGGTTTCAGTGTGTGGGGAAGGTGTTTCAGAGTGTGGGGAAGGGGTTTCAGTGTGTGGGGAAGGGTTTCCAGTGTCTGGGTAAGGAGTTTCAGTGTGTGGGGAAGTGTTTCAGTGTGTGGGGAAGGTGTTTCAGTGTGTGGGGAAGGGTTTTGGTGTGTGGGTAAGGAGTTTCAGTGTGTGGGGATGAGTTTCAGTGTGTGCAGATGTGTTTCAGTGTGTGGGGATGGGTTTCAGTGTGTGGCGATGGGTTTCAGTTTGTGGGGATGAGTTGCATTGTCTGTGGAAGGGGTTTTGGTGTGTGGGGAAGTGCTTCAGTGTGTGGGGAAGCTGTTTCAGTGTGTGCTGAAGGGGTTTCAGTGTGTGGGGAAGGTGTTTCGGTGTGTGGGGAAGGTGTTTCAGTGTGTGCGGAAGGGGTTTCAGTGTGTGGGGAAGGTGTTTCAGTGTGTGTGGAATGGGTTTCAGTGTGTGGGGGAGGTGTTTCAGTGGGTGGGGAAGGTGTTTCAGTGTGTGGGGACGCTGTTTCAGTGTGTGGGGAAGGGGTTTCAGTGTTTGGGGATGGTGTTTCAGTGTGTGGGGTAGGGTCCAGTGTGTTGGGAAGGGGTTTCAGTGTGTGGGAAAGGTGTTTCAGTGTGTGGGGATGGTATTTCAGTGTGTGGGGAAGGTGTTTCAGTGTGTGGGGAGGTGTTTTAGTGTGTGGGGAAGGGTTTCAGTATGTGGGGAAGGTGTTTCAGTGTGTGGGGATGAGTTTCAGTGTGTGGAGATGTGTTTCAGTGTGTGGGGATGGGTTTCAGTGTGTGGCGATGGGTTTCAGTTTGTGGGGATGAGTTGCATTGTCTGCGGAAGGGGTTTCGGTGTGTGGGGAAGGTGTTTCAGTGTGTGGGGAAGGAGTTTCAGAGTGTGGGGAAGGGATTTCAGTGTGTGGGGATTGTGATTCTGTGTGTTTGGAAGGGTTTAAGTGTGTGGGAAATGTGTTTCAGTGTGTGGTGAATGGGTTTCAGTGTTTGGGGAAGGGTTTCAGTGTTTGGGGAAGGGGTTTCAGTGTGTGGGGAAGGTGTGTCAGAGTGTGGGGATGTGTTGCAGTTTGTGGGGATGGGGTTTCAGTGTGTGGGGAAGGTGTTTCAGAGTGTGGGGAAGGGGTTTCAGTGTGTGGGGAAGGGTTTCCAGTGTCTGGGTAAGGAGTTTCAGTGTGTGGGGAAGTGTTTCAGTGTGTGGGGAAGGTGTTTCAGTGTGTGGGGAAGGGTTTTGGTGTGTGGGTAAGGAGTTTCAGTGTGTGGGGATGAGTTTCAGTGTGTGCAGATGTGTTTCAGTGTGTGGGGATGGGTTTCAGTGTGTGGCGATGGGTTTCAGTTTGTGGGGATGAGTTGCATTGTCTGTGGAAGGGGTTTTGGTGTGTGGGGAAGTGCTTCAGTGTGTGGGGAAGCTGTTTCAGTGTGTGCTGAAGGGGTTTCAGTGTGTGGGGAAGGTGTTTCGGTGTGTGGGGAAGGTGTTTCAGTGTGTGCGGAAGGGGTTTCAGTGTGTGGGGAAGGTGTTTCAGTGTGTGTGGAATGGGTTTCAGTGTGTGGGGGAGGTGTTTCAGTGTGTGGGGAAGGTGTTTCAGTGTGTGGGGACGCTGTTTCAGTGTGTGGGGAAGGGGTTTCAGTGTTTGGGGATGGTGTTTCAGTGTGTGGGGTAGGGTCCAGTGTGTTGGGAAGGGGTTTCAGTGTGTGGGAAAGGTGTTTCAGTGTGTGGGGATGGTATTTCAGTGTGTGGGGAAGGTGTTTCAGTGTGTGGGGAGGTGTTTTAGTGTGTGGGGAAGGGTTTCAGTATGTGGGGAAGGTGTTTCAGTGTGTGGGGATGAGTTTCAGTGTGTGGAGATGTGTTTCAGTGTGTGGGGATGGGTTTCAGTGTGTGGCGATGGGTTTCAGTTTGTGGGGATGAGTTGCATTGTCTGCGGAAGGGGTTTCGGTGTGTGGGGAAGGTGTTTCAGTGTGTGGGGAAGGAGTTTCAGAGTGTGGGGAAGGGGTTTCAGTGTGTGGGGAACGGTTTCCAGTGTCTGGGGATGGGGTTTCAGTGTGTGGGGATGTGTTTCAGTGTGTGGGGAGGGGTTGCAGTGTGTGGGGAATGGTTTCCCTGTGTTGGCAAGGTGTTTCAGAGTGTGCGGAAGGGGTTTCAGTGTGTGGGGAAGGTGTTTCAGTGCATGGGGAAGGTGTTTCAGTGTGTGGGGAAGGGGTTTCCGTGTGTGGGGAAGTTTTTTCACTGTGTGGGGATGGTGTTTCAGTGTGTGCGGAAGGGTTTTCAGTGTGTGGAGAAGGTGTTTCAGTGTGTGGGGAAGGGGTTTCAGTGTGTGGGGAAGGGTTTCCTGTGTGTGGGGAAGTTGTTTCAGTGCGTGGGGAAGTGTTTCAGTGTGTGGGGAAGCTGTTTCAGTGTGTTGGGAGTTTCATTGTGTGGGGAAGGTGTTTCAGTGTGTGCGGAAGGGGTTTCAGTGTGTGGGGAAGGTGTTTCGGTGTGTGGGGAAGGTGTTTCAGTGTGTGGGGAAGGGGTTTCAGTGTGTGGGGAAGGTGTTTCAGTGTGTGGGGCAGGTGTTTCAGTGTGTGGGAAGGGCTTTCAGTATGTGCGGAAGGGTCTCAATGTGTTGGGATGGGGTTTCAGTGTGTGGGGAAGGGTTTCAGTGATTGGGGAAGGTGTTTCAGTGAGTGTGGAAGGGCTTTCAGTGTGTGGGGAAGGTGTCTCAGTGTTTGGGGAAGTTGTTTCAGTGTGTGGGGAAGGGGTTTCAGTGTGTGGGGAAGCTGTTTCAGTGTGTGGGGAAGGGGGTTCAGTGTTTGGGGAAGGTGTTTCAGTATGTGGGGTAGGGTTCCAGTGTGTGGGGAAGGGGTTTCAGTGTGTGGGAAAGGTGTTTCAGTGTTTGGGGATGGTATTTCAGTGTGTGGGGAAGGTGTTTCAGTGTGTGGGGAAGGTGTTTTAGTGTGTGGGGAAGGGTTTCAGTATGTGGGGAAGGTGTTTCAGTGTGTGGGGATGAGCGTCAGTGTGTGGGGAAGGTGTTTCAGTGTGTGGGGATGGGTTTCAGTGTGTGGCGATGGGTTTCAGTGGGTGGGGATGTGTTGCAGTTTGTGGGGATGGGGTTTCCGTGTGTGGGGAAGGTGTTTCAGAGTGTGGGGAAGGGGTTTCAGTGTGTGGGGAAGGGTTTCCAGTGTCTGGGTAAGGAGTTTCAGTGTGTGGGGAAGTGTTTCAGTGTGTGGGGAAGGTGTTTCAGTGTGTGGGGAAGGGTTTTGGTGTGTGGGAAAGGTGTTTCAGAGTGTGCGGAAGGGGTTTCAGTGTGTGGGGAAGGGTTTCAGTGATTGGGGAAGGTGTTTCAGTGAGTGTGGAAGGGCTTTCAGTGTGTGGGGAAGGTGTCTCAGTGTTTGGGGAAGTTGTTTCAGTGTGTGGGGAAGGGGTTTCAGTGTGTGGGGAAGCTGTTTCAGTGTGTGGGGAAGGGGGTTCAGTGTTTGGGGAAGGTGTTTCAGTATGTGGGGTAGGGTTCCAGTGTGTGGGGAAGTGGTTTCAGTGTGTGGGAAAGGTGTTTCAGTGTTTGGGGATGGTATTTCAGTGTGTGGGGAAGGTGTTTCAGTGTGTGGGGAAGGTGTTTTAGTGTGTGGGGAAGGGTGTCAGTATGTGGGGAAGGTGTTTCAGTGTGTGGGGATGAGCTTCAGTGTGTGGGGAAGGTGTTTCAGTGTGTGGGGATGGGTTTCAGTGTGTGGCGATGGGTTTCAGTGGGTGGGGATGTGTTGCAGTTTGTGGGGATGGGGTTTCAGTGTGTGGGGAAGGTGTTTCAGAGTGTGGGGAAGGGGTTTCAGTGTGTGGGGAAGGGTTTCCAGTGTCTGGGTAAGGAGTTTCAGTGTGTGGGGAAGTGTTTCAGTGTGTGGGGAAGGTGTTTCAGTGTGTGGGGAAGGGTTTTGGTGTGTGGGAAAGGTGTTTCAGAGTGTGCGGAAGGGGTTTCAGTGTGTGGGGAAGGGTTTCAGTGATTGGGGAAGGTGTTTCAGTGAGTGTGGAAGGGCTTTCAGTGTGTGGGGAAGGTGTCTCAGTGTTTGGGGAAGTTGTTTCAGTGTGTGGGGAAGGGGTTTCAGTGTGTGGGGAAGCTGTTTCAGTGTGTGGGGAAGGGGGTTCAGTGTTTGGGGAAGGTGTTTCAGTATGTGGGGTAGGGTTCCAGTGTGTGGGGAAGGGGTTTCAGTGTGTGGGAAAGGTGTTTCAGTGTTTGGGGATGGTATTTCAGTGTGTGGGGAAGGTGTTTCAGTGTGTGGGGAAGGTGTTTTGGTGTGTGGGGAAGGGTTTCAGTATGTGGGGAAGGTGTTTCAGTGTGTGGGGATGAGCTTCAGTGTGTGGGGAAGGTGTTTCAGTGTGTGGGGATGGGTTTCAGTGTGTGGCGATGGGTTTCAGTGGGTGGGGATGTGTTGCAGTTTGTGGGGATGGGGTTTCAGTGTGTGGGGAAGGTGTTTCAGAGTGTGGGGAAGGGGTTTCAGTGTGTGGGGAAGGGTTTCCAGTGTCTGGGTAAGGAGTTTCAGTGTGTGGGGAAGTGTTTCAGTGTGTGGGGAAGGTGTTTCAGTGTGTGGGGAAGGGTTTTGGTGTGTGGGAAAGGTGTTTCAGAGTGTGCGGAAGGGGTTTCAGTGTGTGGGGAAGGGTTTCAGTGATTGGGGAAGGTGTTTCAGTGAGTGTGGAAGGGCTTTCAGTGTGTGGGGAAGGTGTCTCAGTGTTTGGGGAAGTTGTTTCAGTGTGTGGGGAAGGGGTTTCAGTGTGTGGGGAAGCTGTTTCAGTGTGTGGGGAAGGGGGTTCAGTGTTTGGGGAAGGTGTTTCAGTATGTGGGGTAGGGTTCCAGTGTGTGGGGAAGGGGTTTCAGTGTGTGGGAAAGGTGTTTCAGTGTTTGGGGATGGTATTTCAGTGTGTGGGGAAGGTGTTTCAGTGTGTGGGGAAGGTGTTTTAGTGTGTGGGGAAGGGTTTCAGTATGTGGGGAAGGTGTTTCAGTGTGTGGGGATGAGCTTCAGTGTGTGGGGAAGGTGTTTCAGTGTGTGGGGATGGGTTTCAGTGTGTGGCGATGGGTTTCAGTGGGTGGGGATGTGTTGCAGTTTGTGGGGATGGGGTTTCAGTGTGTGGGGAAGGTGTTTCAGAGTGTGGGGAAGGGGTTTCAGTGTGTGGGGAAGGGTTTCCAGTGTCTGGGTAAGGAGTTTCAGTGTGTGGGGAAGTGTTTCAGTGTGTGGAAGGTGTTTCAGTGTGTGGGGAAGGGTTTTGGTGTGTGGGAAAGGTGTTTCGGAGTGTGCGGAAGGGGTTTCAGTGTGTGGGGAAGGGTTTCAGTGATTGGGGAAGGTGTTTCAGTGAGTGTGGAAGGGCTTTCAGTGTGTGGGGAAGGTGTCTCAGTGTTTGGGGAAGTTGTTTCAGTGTGTGGGGAAGGGGTTTCAGTGTGTGGGGAAGCTGTTTCAGTGTGTGGGGAAGGGGGTTCAGTGTTTGGGGAAGGTGTTTCAGTATGTGGGGTAGGGTTCCAGTGTGTGGGGAAGGGGTTTCAGTGTGTGGGAAAGGTGTTTCAGTGTTTGGGGATGGTATTTCAGTGTGTGGGGAAGGTGTTTCAGTGTGTGGGGAAGGTGTTTTAGTGTGTGGGGAAGGGTTTCAGTATGTGGGGAAGGTGTTTCAGTGTGTGGGGATGAGCTTCAGTGTGTGGGGAAGGTGTTTCAGTGTATGGGGAATGTGTTTCAGTGTGTGGCTCATTTCCCGGCGGAGCAGCAGGAGAAGGTAGCGACTCTTCGGTGGGTGAGTGAAGGCATCAGGAGCTGTGTTTTAAAAGTAAGTACTTACTGTTTTACTTACTGTTTTCCTTGTCTTTGAGTTTCTTTTGGCGCCGGAGGAACCGGAAGCTGGTCGGCAGCGAGGACTCCTGGGTAGGTATTTTCCTTAAAGGTGCAGAATGTTCGAGGTGAGGGAAACCTCCGGTGGCCCTGCCGACTTCACCTGCTGGAAGTGCATCCGTCTCCAGCTCCTATCAGACCGTGTTAGGGAATTGGAGCTGGAGCTGGATGAACTGAGGATCATTCGGGAAGCTGAGGGGTTGATAGATAGAAGCTACACGGAGGTCGCTACTCCACAAATCAAAGGCAGCTGGGTAACAGTTAGAGGTGGGAAGAGGTCAGTGCAGGGATCTCCTGTGGTCGTTCCCCTCAACAACAAGTATACAGTTTTAGATACTGTTGGGGGGGACGGCCTATCGGGGGCAGGCTGCAGTGACCGGGCCTCTGGCACGGGGTCCTGCACTGTGGCTCAGAAGGGAAGGAGGGAGAATGGGAGAGCACTAGTCATCGGGGACTCGATGGTGAGGAGTACGGACAGGCGGTTCTGTGGGCGCAGGCGAGACGCACGGATGGTTTGTTGCCTCCCTGGTGCCAGGGTCCGTGATGTTTGTGATCGCGTCTTCAGGATCCTTAAAGGGGAGGGGGAGCAGCCAGAGGTCGTGGTGCACATTGGCACCAACGACGTAGGAAGGAAGGGTGGCACAGATGTTAGAAGTGAGTTTAGGGAGTTAGGCTGGAAGCTGAAAGCTCGGACGGACAGAGTTGTTATCTCTGGTTTGTTGCCGGCGCCACGTGATAGTGAGGCTAGGAATAGGGAGAGAGCACAGCTGAACACGTGGCTGCAGGAATGGTGTAGGAGGGAGGGCTTCCAGTTCTTGGATAATTGGACTGCATTCTGGGGAAGATGGGACCTGTTCAAACAGGACGGGCTGCATCTGAACCAGAGGGGCACCAATATCCTGGGAGGGAGGTTTGCTAGTACTGTTCGGGAGGGTTTAAACTAGTTTGGGAGGGGGATGGGAACCGGACTTGTAATCCAGGGACCAGTGGGTCCACTCAGAAAGACAAAGAGTGTAGTGAGGTATTGGGGAAGGTAGCACTGTCGCAGAGGACAGATGGGCACGGAGAAGGGTTAAAGTGCGTATACTTCAACGCAAGAAGCATCAGGAATAAGGTGAGTGAATTGAAGGCGTGGATGGGCACTTGGGACTACGATGTTGTGGCCATCACTGAAACGTGGATAGGTGAGGGGGAGGAATGGTTTTTGGAGGTACCTGGTTATAGATGTTTTCATAAGATTAGGAATGGTGGTAAAAGAGGTGGGGGGGTGGCATTGTTAGTTAGAAATAGTGTAACAACTGCTGAAAGAATTTTCGAGGAGGATCTGCCGACTGAGGCACTGTGGGTTGAGGTCAGGAACAGGAAAGGAGCAGTCACCTTGATGGGAGTTTTCTATAGGCCCCCCAATAGCAGCAGGGAGGTGGAAGAGCAGATTGGGAAACAGATTTTGGAAAGGAGCAGAAGTCACAGGGTAGTAATTATGGGGGATTTCAACTTCCCAAATATTGATTGGCAACTCTTTAGATCGAATAGTTTGGATGGGGTAGTGTTTGTGCAGTATGTCCAGGAAGCTTTTCTGACTCAGTATGTAGACTGCCCGACCAGAGGGGAGGCAATATTGGATTTGGTACTAGGTAATGAACCAGGGCAAGTGATAGAGCTGTTGGTGGGCGAGCACTTTGGAGATAGTGATCACAATTCTGTAGCATTCACTGTGGTAATGGAGAGGGATAGGTATGTGCAACAGGGCAAGGTTTACAATTGGGGGAAGGGTAGATATGATGCTGTCAGGCAGGAACTGAGGAGCATAAGTTGGGAGCATATGCTGGCAGGGAAGGGCACGGTCGAAATGTGGAACTTTTTCAAGGAGCAGATAGTAGGGGCCATTGATAAGCATGTCCCTGTCAGACAGGGAAGGGATGGTCATGTGAGGGAACCGTGGTTGACAAGAGAGGTTGAGAGTCTTGTTAGGAAGAAGAAGGATGCGTATATAAAGTTGAGGAAAAAGGGCACAGGCATAGCTCTGGAGGGATACAAGATGGCCAGGAAGGATCTGAAGAAAGGGATTAGGAGAGCTAAGAGAGGGCATGAAAAATGCTTGGCGGGTAGGATAAAAGAAAACCCCAAGGCCTTTTACGCGTATGTCAGAAATATGAGGATGACTAGGGGGACCGTAGGTCCGGTCAAGGACAATAGCGGGAGACTGTGTGTTGAGCCGGAAGAGATAAGTGAGGTTTTGAATGAGTACTTCTCTTCGGTATTTACGAATGAGAAGGGGTGTATTACTGAAGAGGACGGTGGGAAGCAGACTGGTAAGCTCGAGGAAGTGCTCGTTAGGAGGGAAGATGTGTTGGGGTTTTTGAATAACTTGAAGATAGACAAGTCTCCCGGGCCTGACGGGGTATATCCAAGGATGTTATGGGAAGCAAGGGATGAAATTGCAGAGCCGCTGGCAATGATCTTTTCATCTTCTCTGCTGACGGGGGTGGTACCAGGTGATTGGAGGGTGGCAAATGTTGTGCCCCTGTTCAAGAAAGGGAATAGGAACAACCCTGGGAATTACAGGCCAGTTAGTCTTACTTCGGTGGTAGGCAAGTTGATGGAAAAGGTGCTGAGGGATAGGATTTCTGAGCATCTGGAAAGACACTGCTTGATTCGGGACAGTCAGCACGGTTTTGTGAGGGGTAGGTCTTGCCTCACAAGCCTGATTGAATTCTTTGAGCAGGTGACCAAGCAAGTGGATGAGGGTAAACCAGTGGATGTGGTGTACATGGATTTTAGTAAGGCATTTGATAAGGTCCCCCATGGTAGACTTATGGAGAAAGTCAGGAGGCATGGGATAGTGGGGAATGTGGCCAGTTGGATTAAGAATTGGCTAACTGATAGAAGGCAGAGAGTGGTCTTAGATGGTAAATACTCAGCCTGGAGCCCAGTTACCAGTGGCGTGCCGCAGGGATCAGTTCTGGGTCCTCTCCTGTTTGTGATTTTTATTAACGACTTGGATGAGGAAGTCGAAGGGTGGGTCAGTAAATTTGCAGATGATACAAAGGTTGGTGGAGTTGTGGATACCGAGGAGGGCTATTGTCGTCTGCAAAGGGACTTGGATAGGTTGCAGTGCTGGGCTGAAAAGTGGCAGATGGAGTTTAACCCTGAAAAGTGTGAGGTCGTCCATTTTGGAAGGACAAACATGAATGCAAAATACTGGGTTAACGGTAGGGTTCTTGGGCATGTGGAGGAGCAGAGAGACCTTGGGGTCTATGTGCATAGATCATTGAAAGTTGCAACTCAAGTGGATAGGGCTGTGAAGAAGGCATATGGGGTGTTAGCGTTCATTAGCAGAGGGATTGAATTTAAGAGCCGTGAGGTGATGATGCAGCTGTACAGGACCTTGGTAAGGCCTCATTTGGAGTACTGTGTGCAGTTCTGGTCGCCTCATTTTAGGAAGGATGTGGAAGCCTTGGAGAGGGTGCAGAGGAGATTTACCAGGATGTTGCCTGGAATGGAGAATAAGTCTTACGAGGAAAGGCTGAACATTCTAGGCCTCTTCTCATTAGAACGGAGAAGGATGAGGGGTGACATGATAGAAGTTTATAAGATGATCAGGGGAATAGATAGGGTAGACAGTCAGAAACTTTTTCCCCGGGTGGAGCAAAGCGTTACAAGGGGTCATAAATTTAAGGTGAAGGGTGGGAGATATAAGGGGGATGTCAGGGGAAGGTTCTTTACCCAGAGAGTGGTCGAGGCATGGAATGCCTTGCCCGGGGAAGTTGTTGAGTCAGAAACTTTAGGGACTTTCAAAAGGCTTTTGGATAGGTATATGGATAAAGGAGAATGATGGGGTATAGATTAAATTGTCCTTGACAGAGGACAAAGGATCGGCACAACATTGTGGGCCGAAGGGCCTGTTCTGTGCTGTATGTTCTATGTTCTATGTTCTATGAAGGGGTTTCAGTGTGTGGGGAAGTTGTTTCAGTGTGTGGGGAAGGTGTTTCAGTGTGTGGGGAAGGTGTTTCAGTGTGTGGGGAAGGTGTTTCAGTGTGTGGGGAAGGGGTTTCAGTATGTGGGCAAGGGTTTCCAGTGTGTGGGGAAGGTGTTTCAGCGTGTGGGGAAGCTGTTTCAGTGCGTGGGGAGGGTTTCATTGTGTGGGGAAGGTGTTTCAGTGTGTGCGGAAGGGGTTTCAGTGTGTGGGGAAGGTGTTTCGGTGTGTGGGGAAGGTGTTTCAGTGTGTGGGGAAGGGGTTTCAGTGTGTGGGGAAGGTGTTTCAGTGTGTGGGGAAGGTGTTTCAGTGTGTGGGGCAGGTGTTTCAGTGTGTGGGAAGTGCTTTCAGTGTGTAGGGAAGGGTTTCAGTGTGTGGGGAAGGGGTTTCAGTGAGTGGGGTAGGGGTTTCAGTGTGTGGGCAAGTTTTTTCACTGTGTGGGGAAGGTGTTTCAGTGTGTGCGGAAGGGGTTTCAGTGTGTGGGGAAGGTGTTTCCGTGTGTGGGGAAGGTGTTTCCGTGTGTGGGGAAGGGGTTTCAGTGTGTGGGGAAGGGTTTCCTGTGTGTGGGGAAGTTGTTTCAGTGTGTGGGGAAGTGTTTCAGTGTGTGGGGAAGCTGTTCCAGTGTGTGGGGAGTTTCATTGTGTGGGGAAGGTGTTTCAGTGTGTGCGGAAGGGGTTTCAGTGTGTGGGGAAGGTGTTTCGGTGTGTGGGGAAGGTGTTTCAGTGTGTGGGGAAGGGGTTTCAGTGTGTGTGGAAGGTGTTTCAGTGTGTGGGGCAGGTGTTTCAGTGTGTGGGAAGGGCTTTCAATATGTAGGGAAGGGTCTCAGTGTGTGGGGATGGGGTTTCAGTGTGTGGGGAAGGGTTTCAGTGATTGGGGAAGGTGTTTCAGTGAGTGTGGAAGGGCTTTCAGTGTGTGGGGAAGGTGTCTCAGTGTTTGGGGAAGGTGTTTCAGTGTGTGGGGAAGGGGTTTCAGTGTGTGGGGAAGCTGTTTCAGTGTGTGGGGAAGGGGGTTCAGTGTTTGGGGAAGGTGTTCCAGTGTGTGGGGTAGGGTTCCAGTGTGTGGGGAAGGGGTTTCAGTGTGTGGGAAAGGTGTTTCAGTGTTTGGGGATGGTATTTCAGTGTGTGGGGAAGGTGTTTCAGTGTGTGGGGAAGGTGTTTTAGTATGTGGGGATGGGCTTCAGTATGTGGGGAAGGTGTTTCAGTGTGTGGGGATGAGCTTCAGTGTGTGGGGAATGTGTTTCAGTGTGTGGGGATGGGTTTCAGTGTGTGGCGATGGGTTTCAGTGGGTGGGGATGTGTTGCAGTTTGTGGGGATGGGGTTTCAGTGTGTGGGGAAGGTGTTTCAGAGTGTGGGGAAGGGGTTTCAGTGTGTGGGGAAGGGTTTCCAGTGTCTGGGTAAGGAGTTTCAGTGTGTGGGGAAATGTTTCAGTGTGTGGGGAAGGTGTTTCAGTGTGTGGGGAAGGGTTTCGGTGTGTGGGAAAGGTGTTTCAGAGTGTGCGGAAGGGGTTTCAGTGTGTGGGGAAGGTGTTTCAGTGTATGGGGAAGGTGTTTCAGTGTGTGGGGAAGGGGTTTCAGTGCGTGGGGAAGTTGTTTCAGTGTGTGGGGAAGGTGTTTCAGTGTGTGGGGAAGGTGTTTCAGTGTGTGGGGAAGGGGTTTCAGTGTGCGGGGAAGGGTTTCCAGTGTGTGGGGAAGGTGTTTCAGTGTGTGGGGAAGCTGTTTCAGTGCGTGGGGAGGGTTTCATTGTGTGGGGAAGGTGATGCAGTGTGTGCGGAAGGGGTTTCGGTGTGTGGGGAAGGTGTTTCGGTGTGTGGGGAAGGTGTTTCAGTGTGTGGGGAAGGAGTTTCAGTGTGTGGGGCAGGTGTTTCAGTGTGTGGGAAGTTCTTTCAGTGTGTAGGGAAGGGTTTCAGTGTGTGGGGAAGGGGTTTCAGTGTCTGGGGAAGGGGTTTCAGTGTCTGGGGAAGGGTTTCAGTGTTTGGGGAAGGTGTTTCAGTGAGTGTGGAAGGGCTTTCAGTGAGTGGGGAAGGTGTCTCAGTGTGTGGGGAAGGTGTTTCAGTGTGTGGGGAAGGGGTTTCAGTGTGTGGGGAAGGGGTTTCAGTATGTGGGGAAGGGGTTTCAGTGTTTGGGGAAGGTGTTTCAGTGTGTGGGGTATGGTTCCAGTGTGTGGGGAAGGGGTTTCAGTGTGTCGGAAAGGTGTTTCAGCGTGTGGTGATGGCATTTCAGTGTGAGGGGAAGGTGTTTCAGTGTGTGCAGAAGGTGTTTCAGTGTGTGGGGAAGGGTTTCAGTATGTGGGGAAGGTGTTTCAGTGTGTGGGGATGTGTTTCAGTGTGTGGGTAAGGTGTTTCAGTGTGTGGGGATGGGTTTCAGTGTGTGGCGATGGGTTTCAGTGTGTGGGGATGAGTTGCATTGTATGCGGAAGGGGTTTTGGTGTGCGGGGAAGGTGTTTCAGTGTGTGAGGAAGGGGTTTCACTGTGTGGGGAAGGGGTTTCAGTGTGTGGGGATTATGATTCTGTGTGTTTGGAAGAGTTTCAGTGTGAGGGGAATGTGTTTCAGTGTGTGGCGAATGGGTTTCAGTGTGTGAGGAAGGTGTTTCAGAATGTGGGGATGTGTTGCAGTTTTTGGGGATGGGGTTTTCAGTGTGTGGGGAAGGGTTTCCATTGTGTGGGGAAGTAGTTTCAGTGTGTGGGGAAGTGTTTCAGTGTGTGGGGAAGGTGTTTCAGTGTGTGGGGAAGGGTTTCGGTGTGCGGGAAAGGTGTTTCAGTGTGTGCGGAAGGGGTTTCAGTGTGTGGGGAAGGTGCTTGAGTGTATGGGGAAGGTGTTTCAGTGTGTGGGGAAGGGGTTTCAGAGTGTGGGGAAGTTGTTTCAGTGTGTGGCGGAAGGTATTTCAGTGTGTAGGGAAGGGCTTTCAGTGTGTGGGGAAGGGTTTCAGAGAGTGGGGAAGGTGTTTCAGTGTGTGGGGAAGGTTTTCAGTGAGTGAGGAAGATATTTCAGTGTGTGCAGAAGGGGTTTCAGTGTGTGGGGAAGGTGTTTCAGTGTGTGGGGAAGCTGTTTCAGTGGGTGAAGAAGGTGTTTCAGTATGTGGGGAAGGGTTCTCAGTGTGTGGGAATGTATTTCAGGGTGTGGGGAAGGTGTTTCAGTGTGTGGGGAAGGGTTTCACTGTGTGCGGAAGGGGTTTCAGTGTTTGGGGAAGGAGTTTCAGTGTGTGAGGAAGGTGTTTCAGTGTGTGTGGGGAAGGGGTTTCAGTGTGTGGGGATTTGTTTCATTGTTTAGGGAAGGGGTTTCAGTGTGTTTGGAAGGGTTTCAGTGTGTGGGGAATGTGTTTCAGTGTGTGCTGAATGGCTATCAGTGTTTTGGGAAGGTTTACAGTGTGTGGGGAAGGGGTTTCAGCGTGTGGGGAATGTGTTGCTGTGAGTGGGGAAGGTGTTTCAGTGTGTGGGGAAGGCGTTTCAGCGTGTGGGGAAGGTGCAACAGTGAGTGGGAGGTGTTTCAGTGTGTGGGGATGGTGTTTCAGTGTGTGGGGAAGGGTTTCCGTGTGTGGGGAAGGTGTTTCAGTGTGTACGGAAGATGTTTCAGTGTGTGGGGGAGGTGTTTTGTTGCGTGGGGAAGGTGTTTCAGTGTGTGGGGAAGGTGTTTCAGTGTGTGGGGAAGGTGTTTCAGTGTGTGCAGAAGGGGTTTCAGTGTGTGGGGAAGGGGTTTCAGTGTGTGGGGAAGGTGTTTCAGTGTGTGCAGAAGGGATTTCAGTGTGTGGGGAAGGGGTTTGAGTGTGTGGGGAATGTGTTTCAGTGTGTTTGGAAGGGTTTCAGTGTGTGGGGAATGTGTTTCAGTGTGTGGTGAATGAGTATCAGTGTTTTGGGAATGTTTACAGTGTGTGGGGATGGCGTTTCAGTGTGTGGGGTACGTGTTTCAGTGTGAGGGGAAGGGGTTTCAGTGATTGGGGGAGGGTTTCCAGTGTGTGGGGAAGGTGCTACTGTGTGTGCAGAAGGGGTTTCAGTGTGTGGGGAAGGGGTTTCAGTGTGTGGGGAATGTGTTTCAGTGTGTTTGGAAGGGTTTCAGTGTGTGGGGAAGTGGTTTCAGTGTGTGGGGAATGTGTTTCAGTGTGTTTGGAAGGGTTTCAGTGTGTGGGGAATGTGTTTCAGTGTGTGCTGAATGGCTATCAGTGTTTTGGGAAGGTTTACAGTGTGTGGGGAAGGGGTTTCAGCGTGTGGGGAATGTGTTGCAGTGAGTGGGGATGGCGTTTCAGTGTGTGGGGAAGGTGTTTCAGTGTGTGGGGAAGGGGTTTCAGTGTGTGGGGAAGGTGCAACAGTGAGTGGGAGGTGTTTCAGTGTGTGGGGAAGGGTTTCCGTGTGTGGGGAAGGTGTTTCAGTGTGTACGGAAGGGGTTTCAGTGTGTGGGGGAGATGTTTTGTTGCGTGGGGAAGGTGTTTCAGTGTGTGCAGAATGGGTTTCTGTGTGTGGGGAAGGGGTTTCAGTGTGTAGGGAATGTGTTTCAGTGTGTTTGGAAGGGTTTCAGTGTGTGGGCAATTTGTTTCAGTGTGTGGTGAATGGGTATCAGTGTTTGGGGAACGGGTTCAGTGTGTGGGGAAGGGGTTTCAGTGTGTGGCGAAGGTGTTTCTGTGTGTGTGGATGGGGTTTCAGTGTGTGGGGAAGGTGTTTCAGTGTGTGGTATAGGGGATTCAGTCTGTGGGGAAGGGTTTCCAGTGTGTGAGGAAGGTGTTTCAGTGTGTGGGGAAGTGTTTCAGTGTGTGGGGAAGCTGTTTCAGTGTGTGGGGAAGGGTTTCATTGTGTGGGGAATGTGTTTCAGTGTGTGGGGATGTGTTGCACTGTGTGTGGATGAGGTTTCAGTGTGTGGGGAAGGTGTTTCAGTGTGTGGGGAAGGGGATTCAGTGTGTGGCGAAGGGTTTCCAGTGTGTGGGGAAGTGTTTCAGTGTGTGGGGAAGCTGTTTCAGTGTGTGCTGAAGGGGTTTCCGTGTGTGGGGAAGGTGTTTCAATGTGTGCGGAAGGTGTTTCAGTGTGTGGGGAAGGTGTTTCAGTGTGTGGGGCAGGTGTTTCAGTGTGTGGGAAGGGCTTTCAGTGTGTAGGGAAGGGTTTCAGTGTGTGGGGAAGCGGTTTCAGTGTGTGGGGAAGGGTTTCAGTGTTTGGGGAAGGTGTTTCAGTGTGTGTGGAATGGCTTTCAGTGTGTGGGGGAGGTGTTTCAGTGTGTGGGGAAGGTGTTTCAGTGTGTGGGGAAGGGGTTTCAGTGTGTGGGGAAGCTGTTTCAGTGTGTGGGGAAGGGGTTTCAGTGTTTGGGGAAGCTGTTTCAGTGTGCGGGGTAGGGTCCAGTGTGTGGGGAAGGGGTTTCAGTGTGTGGGGAAGGGGTTTCAGTGTGTGGGGATGGTATTTCAGTGTGTGGGGAAGGTGTTTCAGTGTGTTTGGAAGGGTTTCAGTGTGTGGGCAATTTGTTTCAGTGTGTGGTGAATGGGTATCAGTGTTTGGGGAACGGGTTCAGTGTGTGGGGAAGGGGTTTCAGTGTGTGGCGAAGGTGTTTCTGTGTGTGTGGACGGAGTTTCAGTGTGTGGGGAAGGTGTTTCAGTGTGTGCGGATGTGTTGCACTGTGTGTGGATGGGGTTTCAGTGTGTGGGGAAGGTGTTTCAGTGTGTGGGGAAGTGGATTCAGTGTGTGGGGAAGGGTTTCCAGTGTGTGGGGAAGGTGTTTCAGTGTGTGGGGAAGTGTTTCAGTGTGTGGGGAAGTGTTTCAGTGTGTGGGGAAGCTGTTTCAGTGTGTGCTGAGGGGGTTTCCGTGTGTGGGGAAGGTGTTTCGGTGTGTGGGGAAGGTGTTTCAGTGTGTGCGGAAGGTGTTTCAGTGTGTGGGGAAGGTGTTTCAGTGTGTGGGGCAGGTGTTTCAGTGTGTGGGAAGGGCTTTCAGTGTGTAGGGAAGGGTTTCAGTGTGTGGGGAAGCGGTTTCAGTGTGTGGGGAAGGGTTTCAGTGTTTGGGGAAGGTGTTTCAGTGTGTGTGGAATGGGTTTCAGTGTGTGTGGAATGGGTTTCAGTGTGTGGGGGATGTGTTTCAGTGTGTGGGGAAGGTGTTTCAGTGTGTGGGGAAGGTGTTTCAGTGTGTGGGGAAGGTGTTTCAGTGTGTGGGGAAGGGGTTTCAGTGTGTGGGGAAGCTGTTTCAGTGTGTGGGGAAGCTGTTTCAGTGTGTGGGGAAGGGGTTTCAGTGTTTGGGGAAGATGTTTCAGTGTGTGGGGTAGGGTCCAGTGTGTGGGGAAGGGGTTTCAGTGTGTGGGAAAGGTGTTTCAGTGTGTGGGGATGGTATTTCAGTTTGTGGGGAAGGTGTTGCAGTGTGTGGGGAGGTGTTTTAGTGTGTGGGGAAGGGTTTCAGTATGTGGGGAAGGTGTTTCAGTGTGTGGGGATGAGTTTCAGTGTGTGGAGATGTGTTTCAGTGTGTGGGGATGGGTTTCAGTGTGTGGCGATGGGTTTCAGTTTGTGGGGATGAGTTGCATTGTCTGCGGAAGGGGTTTCGGTGTGTGGGGAAGGTGTTTCAGTGTGTGGGGAAGCAGTTTCAGTGTGTGGGGAAGTGTTTCAGTGTGTGGGGAAGCTGTTTCAGTGTGTGCTGAAGGGGTTTCCGTGTGTGGGGAAGGTGTTTCGGTGTGTGGGGAAGGTGTTTCAGTGTGTGCGGAAGGGGTTTCAGTGTGTGGGGAAGGTGTTTCAGTGTGTGGGGCAGGTGTTTCAGTGTGTGGGAAGGGCTTTCAGTGTGTAGGGAAGGGTTTCAGTGTGTGGGGAAGCGGTTGCAGTGTGTGGGGATGGGTTTCAGTGTTTGGGGAAGGTGTTTCAGTGTGTGTGGAATGGGTTTCAGTTTGTAGGGGAGGTGTTTCAGTGTTTGGGGAAGGTGTTTCAGTGTGTGGGGAAGGGGTTTCAGTGTGTGGGGAAGCTGTTTCAGTGTGTGGGGAAGGTGTTTCAGTGTTTGGGGAAGGTGTTTCAGTGTGTGGGGTAGGATCCAGTGTGTGGGGAAGGGGTTTCAGTGTGTGGGAAAGGTGTTTCAGTGTGTGGGGATGGTATTTCAGTGTGTGGGGAAGGTGTTTCAGTGTGTGGGGAGGTGTTTTAGTGTGTGGGGAAGGGTTTCAGTATGTGGGGAAGGTGTTTCAGTGTGTGGGGATGAGTTTCAGTGTGTGGAGATGTGTTTCAGTGTGTGGGGATGGGTTTCAGTGTGTGGCGATGGGTTTCAGTTTGTGGGGATGAGTTGCATTGTCTGCGGAAGGGGTTTCGGTGTGTGGGGAAGGTGTTTCAGTGTGTGGGGAAGGAGATTCAGTGTGTGGGGAAGGGGTTTCAGTGTGTGGGGATTGTGATTCTGTGTGTTTGGAAGGGTTGAAGTGTGTGGGAAATGTGTTTCAGTGTGTGGTGAATGGGTTTCAGAATTTGGGGAAGGGTTTCAGTGTTTGGGGAAGGGGTTTCAGTGTGTGGGGAAGGTGTGTCAGTGCGTGGGGATGTGTTGCAGTTTGTGGGGAAGGTGTTTCAGAGTGTGGGGAAGGGGTTTCAGTGTGTGGGGAAGGGGTTTCAGTGTGTGGGGAAGGGTTTCCTGTGTCTGGGGATGGGGTTTCAGTGTGTGGGGATGTGTTTCAGTGTGTGGGGATGGGTTTCAGTGTGTGGGGAATGGTTTCCGTGTGTTGGCAAGGTGTTTCAGAGTGTGCGGAAGGGGTTTCAGTGTGTGGGGAAGGTGTTTCAGTGCATGGGGAAGGTGTTTCAGTGTGTGGGGAAGGGGTTTCCGTGTGTGGGGAAGTTTTTTCACTGTGTGGGGAAGTTTTTTCACTGTGTGGGGATTGTGTTTCAGTGTGTGCAGAAGGGGTTTCAGTGTGTGGAAGGGGTTTCAGTGTGTGGAGAAGGTGTTTCAGTGTGTGGGGAAGGGGTTTCAGTGTGTGGGGAAGGGTTTCCTGTGTGTGGGGAAGTTGTTTCAGTGTGTGGGGAAGTGTTTCAGTGTGTGGGGAAGTGTTTCAGTGTGTGGGGAAGATGTTTCAGTGTGTTGGGAGTTTCATTGTGTGGGGAAGGTGTTTCAGTGTGTGCGGAAGGGGTTTCAGTGTGTGGGGAATGTGTTTCGGTGTGTGGGGAAGGTGTTTCAGTGAGTGGGGAAGGGGTTTCAGTGTGTGGGGAAGGTGTTTCATTGTGTGGGGCAGGTGTTTCAGTGTGTGGGAAGGGCTTTCAGTATGTAGGGAAGGGTCTCAGTGTGTGGGGATGGGGTTTCAGTGTGTGGGGAAGGGTTTCAGTGATTGGGGAAGGTGTTTCATTGAGTGTGGAAGGGCTTTCAGTGTGTGGGGAAGGTTTCTCAGTGTTTGGGGAAGGTGTTTCAGTGTGTGGGGAAGGGGTTTCAGTGTGTCGGGAAGCTGTTTCAGTGTGTGGGGAAGGGGGTTCAGTGTTTGGGGAAGGTGTTTCAGTGTGTGGGGTAGGGTTCCAGCGTGTGGGGAAGGGGTTTCAGTGTGTGGGAAAGGTGTTTCAGTGTTTGGGGATGGTATTTCAGTGTGTGGGGAAGGTGTTTCAGTGTGTGGGGAAGGTGTTTTAGTGTGTGGGGAAGGGTTTCAGTATGTGGGGAAGGTGTTTCAGTGTGTGGGGATGAGCTTCAGTGTGTGGGGAAGGTGTTTCAGTGTGTGGGGAAGGTGTTTCAGTGTGTGGGGATGGGTTTCAGTGTGTGGCGATGGGTTTCAGTGGGTGGGGATATGTTGCAGTTTGTGGGGATGGGGTTTCAGTGTGTGGGGAAGGTGCTTCAGAGTGTGGGGAAGGGGTTTCAATGTGTGGGGAAGGGTTTCCAGTGTCTGGGTAAGGAGTTTCAGTGTGTGGGGAAGTGTTTCAGTGTGTGGGGAAGGTATTTCAGTGTGTGGGGAAGGGTTTCGGTGTGTGGGAAAGTTGTTTCAGAGTGTGCGGAAGGGGTTTCAGTGTGTGGGGAAGGTGTTTCAGTGTATGGGGAAGGTGTTTCAGTGTGTGGGGAAGGGGTTTCAGTGTGTGGGGAAGTTGCTTCAGTGTGTGGGGAAGGTGTTTCAGTGTGTGGGGAAGGTGTTTCAGTGTGTGGGGAAGGGGATTCAGTGTGTGGGGAAGGGTTTCCAGTGTGTGGGGAAGGTGTTTCAGTGTGTGGGGAAGCTGTTTCAGTGCGTGGGGAGGGTTTCATTGTGTGGGGAAGGTGTTTCAGTGTGTTCGGAAGGGGTTTCAGTGTGTGGGGCAGGTGTTTCAGTGTGTGGGAAGTGCTTTCAGTGTGTCGGGAAGGGTTTCAGTGTGTGGGGAAAGGGTTTCAGTGTGTGGGGAAGGGGTTTCAGTGTGTGGGGAAGTTTTTTCTCTGTGTGGGCAAGGTGTTTCAGTGTGTGCGGAAGGGGTTTCAGTGTGTGGGGAAGGTGTTTCAGTGTGTGGGGAAGGGGTTTCAGTGTGTGGGGAAGGGTTTCCTGTGTGTGGGGAAGTTGTTTCAGTGTGTGGGGAAGTGTTTCAGTGTGTGGGGAAGCTGTTCCAGTGTGTGGGGAGTTTCATTGTGTGGGGAAGGTGTTTCAGTGTGTGCGGACGGGGTTTCAGTGTGTGGGGAAGGTGTTTCAGTGTGTGGGGAAGGTGTTTCAGTGTGTGGGGAAGGGGTTTCAGTGTGTGGGGAAGGGGTTTCAGTGTGTGGGGCAGGTGTTTCAGTGTGTGGGAAGGGCTTTCAGTATGTAGGGAAGGGTCTCAGTGTGTGGGGATGGGGTTTCAGTGTGTGGGGAAGGGTTTCAGTGATTGGGGAAGGTGTTTCAGTGAGTGTGGAAGGGCTTTCAGTGTGTGGGGAAGGCGTCTCAGTGTTTGGGGAAGGTGTTTCAGTGTGTGGGGAAGGGGTTTCAGTGTGTGGGGAAGCTGTTTCAGTGTGTGGGGAAGGGGGTTCAGTGTTTGGGGAAGGTGTTTCAGTGTGTGGGGTAGGGTTCCAGTGTGTGGGGAAGGGGTTTCAGTGTGTGGGAAAGGTGTTTCAGTGTTTGGGGATGGTATTTCAGTGTGTGGGGAAGGTGTTTCAGTGTGTGGGGAAGGTGTTTTAGTGTGTGGGGAAGGGTTTCAATATGTGGGGAAGGTGTTTCAGTGTGTGGGGATGAGCTTCACTGTGTGGGGAATGTGTTTCAGTGTGTGGGGATGGGTTTCAGTGTGTGGCGATGGGTTTCAGTGGGTGGGGATGTGTTGCAGTTTGTGGGGATGGGGTTTCAGTGTGTGGGAAAGGTGTTTCAGAGTGTGGGGAAGGGGTTTCAGTGTGTGGGGAAGGGGTTTCAGTGTGTGGGGAAGGGTTTCCATTGTCTGGGTAAGGAGTTTCAGTGTGTGGGGAAGTGTTTCAGTGTGTGGGGAAGGTGTTTCAGTGTGTGGGGAAGGGTTTTGGTGTGTGGGAAAGGTGTTTCAGAGTGTGCGGAAGGGGTTTCAGTGTGTGGGGAAGGTGTTTCAGTGTATGGGGAAGGTGTTTCAGTGTGTGGGGAAGGGGTTTCAGTGTGTGGGGAAGTTGTTTCAGTGTGTGGGGAAGGTGTTTCAGTGTGTGGGGAAGGGGTTTCAGTGTGTGGGGAAGGGGTTTCAGTGTGTGGGGAAGGGTTTCCAGTGTGTGGGGAAGGTGTTTCAGTGTGTGGGGAAGCTGTTTCAGTGCGTGGGGAGGGTTTCATTGTGTGGGGAAGGTGTTTCAGTGTGTGCGGAGGGGGTTTCAGTGTGTGGGGAAGGTGTTTCGGTGTGTGGGGAAGGTGTTTCAGTGTGTGGGGAAGGGGTTTCAGTGTGTGGGGAAGGTGTTTCAGTGTGTGGGGCAGGTGTTTCAGTGTGTGGGAAGTGCTTTCAGTGTGTAGGGAAGGGTTTCAGTGTGTGGGGAAGGGGTTTCAGTGTGTGGGGAAGGGTTTCAGTGTTTGGGGAAGGTGTTTCAGTGAGTGTGGAAGGACTTTCAGTGTGTGGGGAAGGTGTCTCAGTGTTTGGGGAAGGTGTTTCAGTGTGTGGGGAATGGGTTTCAGTGTGTGGGGAAGCTGTTTCAGTATGTGGGGAAGGGGTTTCAGTGTTTGGGGAAGGTGTTTCAGTGTGTGGGGTAGGGTTCCAGTGTGTGGGGAAGGGGTTTCAGTGAGTGGGAAAGGTGTTTCAGTGTGTGGGGATGGTATTTCAGTGTGAGGGGAAGGTGTTTCAGTGTGTGCAGAAGGTGTTTTAGTGTGTGGGGAAGGGTTTCAGTATGTGGGGAAGGTGTTTCAGTGTGTGGGGATGTGTTTCAGTGTGTGGGGAAGGTGTTTCAGTGTGTGGGGATGGGTTTCAGTGTGTGGCGATGGGTTTCAGTGTGTGGGGATGAGTTGCATTGTATGCGGAAGGGGTTTTGGTGTGCGCGGAAGGTGTTTCAGTGTGTGAGGAAGGGGTTTCAGTGTGTGGGGAAGGGGTTTCAGTGTGTGGGGATTATGATTCTGTGTGTTTGGAAGAGTTTCAGTGTGAGGGGAATGTGTTTCAGTGTGTGGTGAATGGGTTTCAGTGTTTGGGGAAGGGTTTCAGTGTGTGGCGAATGGGTTTCAGTGTGTGAGGAAGGTGTTTCAGAATGTGGGGATGTGTTGCAGTTTTTGGGGATGGCGTTTTCAGTGTGTGGGGAAGGGTTTCCATTGTGTGGGGAAGGAGTTTCAGTGTGTGGGGAAGTGTTTCAGTGTGTGGGGAAGGTGTTTCAGTGTGTGGGGAAGGTGTTTCAGTGTGTGGGGAAGGGTTTCGGTGTGCGGGAAAGGTGTTTCAGTGTGTGCGGAAGGGGTTTCAGTGTGTGGGGAAGGTGTTTCAGTGTATGGGGAAGGTGTTTCAGTGTGTGGGGAAGGGGTTTCAGAGTGTGGGGAAGTTGTTTCAGTGTGTGGCGGAAGGTGTTTCAGTGTGTAGGGAAGGGGTTTCACTGTGTGGGGATGGGTTTCAGAGAGTGGGGAAGGTGTTTCAGTGTGTGGGGAAGGTATTCAGTGAGTGAGGAAGATATTTCAGTGTGTGAAGAAGGGGTTGCAGTGTGTGGGGAAGGTGTTTCAGTGTGTGGGGAAGCTGTTTCAGTGGGTGGAGAAGGTGTTTCAGTATGTGGGGAAGGGTTTTCAGTATGTGGGAATGTGTTTCAGGGTGTGGGGAAGGTTTTTCAGTGTGTGGGGAAGGGTTTCACTGTGTGCGGAAGGGGTTTCAGTGTTTGGGGAAGGAGTTTCAGTGTGTGAGGAAGGTGTTTCAGTGTGTGTGGGGAAGGGGTTTCAGTGTGTGGGGATTTGTTTCATTGTTTAGGGAAGGGGTTTAAGTGTGTGGGGATGTGTTTCAGTGTGTGGGGAAGGTGTTTCAGTGTGTGGGGAAGGTTTTCACTGTGTGCGGAAGGGGTTTCAGTGTGTGGGGAAGGGGTTTCAGTGTGTGGGGAAGGTGCTTCAGTATGTGCGGAAGGGGTTTCAGTGTGTGGGGAAGGGTTATCAGTGTGTGGGGAAGGTGTTTCAGTGTGTGCAGAAGGTATTTCAGTGTGTGGGGAAGGGGTTTCAGTGTGTGGGGAATGTGTTTCAGTGTGTTTGGAAGGGTTTCAGTGTGTGGGGAATGTGTTTCAGTGTGTGGTGAATGGGTGTCAGTGTTTTGGGAAGTGTTACAGTGAGTGGGGATGGGGTTTCAGTGTGTGGGAATGTGTTGCAGTGTGTGGGGAAGTTGCTTCAGTGTGTGCGGAAGGGGTTTCAGTGTGTGGGGAAGGTGTTTTGTTGCGTGGGGAAGGTGTTTCAGTGTGTGGGGAAGGGGTTTCAATGTGTGGGAAGGGATTTCAGTGTGTGGGGAAGTGTTTCAGTGTGTGGGGAAGGGGTTTCAGTGTGTGGGGAAGGGTTTCGGTGTGTGGGGAAGGTGTTTCAGTGTGTGCGGAAGGGGTTTCAGTGTGTGGGGAAGGGGTTTCAGTGTGTGGGGAAGGTGTTTCAGTGTGTGGGGAAGGTGTTTCAGTGTGTGGGGTAGGTGTTTCAGTGTTTGGGGAAGCGGTTTCAGTGTGTGAGGAAGCTGTTTCAGTGTGTGGGGAAAGGGTTTCAGTGTTTGGGGAAGGTGTTTCAGTGCGTGGGGTAGGGTTCCAATGTGTGGGGAAGGGGTTTCAGTGTGTGGGAAAGGTGTTTCAGTGTGTGGGGATGGTATTTCTGTGTGTGGGGATGGTATTTCTGTGTGTGGGGAAGGTGTTTCAGTGTGTGGGTAACGTGTTTCAGTGTGTGGGGAAGGGGTTTTAGTGTGTGGGGAAGGTGTTTTAGTGTGTGGGGAAGGTGTTTTAGTGTGTGGGGAAGTGTTTCAGTGTGTGGGTAGTGTTTCAGTGTGTCGGGAAGGGTTTCAGTGTGTGGGGAAGGTGTTTCATTGTGTGGGAAAGGTGTTTCAGTGTGTGGGGATGGTATTTCTGTGTGTGGGGAAGGGAATTCAGTGTGTGGGGAAGCTGTTTTAGTGTCTGGGGAAGGGGTTTCAGTGTTTGGGGAAGGTGTTTCAGTGTGTGGGGAAGGCGTTTCAGTGTGTGGGGAAGGGGTTTCAGTGTGTGGGAATTGTGATTCTGTGTGTTTGGAAGGGTTTCAGTGTGTGGGGAATGTGTTTCAGTGTGTGGTGAATGGGTTTCAGTGTTTGGGGAAGGGTTGCAGTGTGTGGGGAAGGGGTTTCAGTGTGTGGGGAAGGTGTTTCAGTGTGTGGGGATGTGTTGCAGTTTATGGGGATGGGGTTTCAGAGTGTGGGGAAGGTGTTTCAGAGTGTGGGGAAGGGGTTTCAGTGTGTGGGGATGGGTTTTCCAGTGTCTGGGGAAGGTGTTTCAGTGTGTGGAGAAGGGTTTCGGTGTGTGGGGAATGTGTTTCAGAGTGTGCGGAAGGGGTTTCAGTGTGTGGGGAAGGTGTTTCAGTGAATGGGGAACGTGTTTCAGTTTGTGGGGAAGGGGTTTCAGTGGGTCGGGAAGTTGTTTCAGTGTGTGGGGATGTGTTTCAGTGTATGGGGAAGGGGTTTTAGTGTTTGGGGAAGGGTTTCACTGTGTGTGGAAGGGGTTACAGTGTGTGGGGAAGGAGTTTCAGTGTGTGGGGGAGGTGTTTCAGTGTGTGTGGGGAAGGCGTTTCAGTGTGTGGGGAATTGTTTCAGTGTGTGGGGAAGGGGTTTCAGTGTGTGGGGAAGGGGTTTCAGTGTGTGGGGATGTGTTGCAGTGTGTTGGGAAGTTGTTTCAGTGTGTGGGGAAGGTTTTAACTGTGTGCTGAAGGGGTTTCAGTGTGTGGGGAAGGGGTTTCAGTGTGTGGGGAAGATTTTTCAGTATGTGCGGAAGGGGTTTCAGTGTGTGGGGAAGCTGTTTCAGTGTATGGGGAAGGTCTTTCAGTGAGTGCAGAAGGGGTTTCAGTGTGTGGGGAAGGGGTTTCAGTGTGTGGGGAATGTGTTTCAGTGTGTTTGGAAGGGTTTCAGTGTGTGGGGAATGTGTTTCAGTGTGTGGTGAATGGGTATCAGTGTTTGGGGAAGGGTTACAGCGATTGGGGAAGGGGTTTCAGCGTGTGGGGAATGTGTTTCAGTGTGCGGCGATGTGTTGCAGTGTGTGGGGATGGCGTTTCAGTGTGTGGGGAAGGTGTTTCAGTGTGTGGGGAAGGGGTTTCAGTGTGTGGGGAAGGTGTTTCAGTGTGTGGGGAAGGTGTTTCAGTGTGTGGGGAAGGTGTTTCAGTGTGTGGGGAAGGTGTTTCAGTGTGTGGGGAAGGGATTTCAGTGTGTGGGGAAGGGGTTTCAGTGTTTGGGGAATGTGTTTCAGTGGATGGGGTAGTGTTCCAGTGTGTGGGGAAGGGGTTTCAGTGTGTGGGGAAGGGTTTCAGTGTGTGGGGAAGGTGTTTCAGTGTGTGCGGAAGGGGTTTCAGTGTGTGGGGAAGGTGTTTCAGTCTGTGGGGAAGTTGTTTCAGTTTGTGCGGTTGGTGTTTCAGTGTGTGGGGAAGCGGTTTCAGTGTGTGGGGAAGCTGTTTCACTGTGTGGGGAAGGGGTTTCAGTTTTATTGGGAAGGTGTTTTAGTGTTTGGGGATGTGTTTCAGTGTGTGGGATGTGTTTCAGTGTGTCGGGAAGGGTTTCAGTGTGTGGGGAAGGAGTTTCATTGTGTGTTTATGGTTTTCAGTGTGTGGGGATGGGTTTTATTGTGTGGGGATGGGTTTCATTGTAGGCGGAAGGGGTTTCAGTGTGTGGGGAAGGTGTTTCAGTGTGTGTGGAAGGGGTTTCAGTGTGTGGGGACGGGTTTCCAGTTTCTGGGGAAGGAGTTTCAGTGAGTGGGGAAGTGTTTCAGTGTGTGGGGAAGGTGTTTCAGTGCGTGCGGAAGGGGTTTCAGTGTGTGGGGAAGGTGTTTCAGTGTATGGGGAACGTGTGTCAGTGTGTGTGGAAGGGGTTTCAGTGTGTGGGGAAGGGGTTTCAGTGTGTGGGGAAGGTGTTTCAGTGTGGGGGGAAGGTGTTTCAGTGTGTGGGGAAGCTGTTTCAGTGTGCGGGGAAGGGGTTTCAGTGTTTGGGGAAGGTGCTTCAGTGGATGGGGTAGGGTTCCAGTGTGTGGGGAAGGGGTTTCAATGTGTGGGATAGGTGTTCCAGTGTGTGG
The DNA here is from genome assembly GCF_036365525.1 of Heterodontus francisci. Taxonomy (NCBI): domain Eukaryota; kingdom Metazoa; phylum Chordata; class Chondrichthyes; order Heterodontiformes; family Heterodontidae; genus Heterodontus; species Heterodontus francisci. Next base: position 157,996,252 of record NC_090376.1, read on the forward strand.
GGATGGTATTTCATGGTGTGGGGAAGATGTTTCAGTATGTGTGGAAGGTGTTCAAATGTCTGGGGATGGGGTTTCAGTGTGTGGGAAAGGTGGTTCAGTGTGTGGGGATGGTATTTCAGTGTATGGAGAAGGTGTTTCAGTGTGTGGGGAAGGTGTTTTAGTGTGTGAGGAAGGGGTTTCAGTGTGTGGGGAAGGTGTTTCAGTGTGTGGGGAAGAGTTTCAATGTGTGGGGATGGTGTTTCAGTGTGGGGGGAAGGTGTTTCAGTGTGTGGGGAAGGGGTTTCAGAGTGTGGGGAAGGTGTTTCAGTGTGTGGGGAAGGGATTTCAGTGTGTGGGGAAGCTGTTTCAGTGTGTGGGGAAGGGGTTTCAGTGTGTGGGGAAGGTGTTTCAGTGTGTGGGGAAGGCGTTTCAGTGTGTGGGGAAGGCGTTTCAGTGTGTGGGGAAGGGGTTTCAGTGTGTGGGAATTGTGATTCTGTGTGTTTGGAAGGGTTTCAGTGTGTGGGGAATGTGTTTCAGTGTGTGGTGAATGGGTTTCAGTGTTTGGGGAAGGGTTGCAGTGTGTGGGGAAGGGGTTTCAGTGTGTGGGGAAGGTGTTTCTGTGTGTGGGGATGTGTTGCAGTTTATGGGGATGGGGTTTCAGTGTGTGGGGAAGGTGTTTCAGAGTGTGGGGAAGGGGTTTCAGTGTGTGGGGATGGGTTTTCCAGTGTCTGGGGAAGGTGTTTCAGTGTGTGGGGAAGGGTTTCGGTGTGTGGGGAATGTGTTTCAGAGTGTGCGGAAGGGGTTTGGTGTGTCGGGAAGGTGTTTCAGTGAATGGGGAACGTGTTTCAGTTTGTGGGGAAGGGGTTTCAGTGTGTCGGGAAGTTGTTTCAGTGTGTGGGAAAGGTGTTTCAGTGTGTGGGGAAGGTTTTCAGTGTGTGGGGAAGATGTTTCAGTGTGTGCGGAAGGGGTTTCAGTGTGTGGGGAAGGTGTTTCAGTGTGTGGGGAGGGAGTTTCAGTGTATGGGAAAGGTGTTTCAGTGTGTGGGGAAGGTTTTCAGTGTGTGGGGAAGATGTTTCAGTGTGTGCGGAAGGGGTTTTAGTGTTTGGGGAATGGGTTTCAGTGTGTGGGGAAGGTGTTTCAATGTGTGTAGAAGGGGTTTCAGTGTGTGGGGAAGGCGTTTCAGTGTGAGGGGAAGGGGTTTCAGTGTGTGTAGAAGGGGTTTCAGTGTGTGTGAAAGGGTATTCAGTGTGAGGGGAAGGGGTTTCAGTGTGTGGGGAGGGGGTTTCAGTGTGTGGGGAAGGGGTTTCAGTGTGTGGGGAAGGTGTTTCAGTGTGTGCGGAAGGGGTTTCAGTTTCTGCGGAAGGTGTTTCAGTGTGTGGGGAAGGGGTTTCAGTGTGTGGGGAAGATGTTTCACTGTGTGCGGAAGGGGTTTCTGTGTGTGGGGAAGGGGATTCTGTGTGTGGGGAAGGCGTTTCATTGTGTGGGGAAGGTGTTCCATTGTGTGTGCAAGGGTATTCAGTGTGTGGGGAAGGGGTTTCAGTGTGTGGGGAGGGGGTTTCAGTGTGTGCGATGGGGTTTAACTGTGTGCGGAAGGTGTTTCAGTGTGTGCGGAAGGTGTTTTAGAGTGTGGGGAAGGGGTTTCAGTATGTGGGGTAGGGGTTTCAGTGAGTGGGAAAGCGTTTCAGTGTGTGGGGCAGTCTTTCAGTGTGTGGGGAAGGTGTATCAGTGTGTGGGGCAGTCTTTCAGTGTGTGGGGAAGGTGTTTCAGTGTTTGGGGAAGGGCTTTCAGTGTGTGGGGAAGGTTTACAGTGTTTGGGGACGGGGTTTCAGTGTGTGGGGAAGGGGTTTCACTATGTGGGGAAGAGTTTCAGAGTATGCGGAAGGGGTTTCAGTGTGTGGGGAAGGGTTTCAGTGTGTGGGGAATGTGTTGCAGTGTTTGCAGATCGGGTTTCAGTGTGTGGGGAAGGTGGTTCAGTGTGTGTGGAAGGGGTTTCAGTGTGTGGGGAAGGGTTTCAGTGTGTGGGGAAGGGTTTCAGTGTGTGTGGAAGGTGTTTCAGAATGTGTGGAAGGGGTTTGAGTTTGTGGGGAAGTTTTTCACTGAGTGAGGAAGGGGTTTCAGTGTTTGGGGAAGGGGTTTCAGTGTGTGGGAAAGGTGTTTCAGTGTGTGGGGATGTGTTTCAGTGTGTGGGGAAGGCGTTTCAGTGTGTGGGGATGTGTTTCAATTTGTGGGGAAGGGGTTTCAGTGTGTGGGGATGTGTTTCAGTGTGTGGGGAAGGGGTTTCAGTGTGTGGGGAAGGTGTTACTGTGTGTGTGGAAGGGGTTTCAGTGTGTGGGGAAGGTGTTTCAGTGTGTGGGGAAGGGTTTTCAGTGTGTGGGGAAGGTTTTTCAGTGTGTGCGGAAGTGGTTTCAGTTTCTGCGGAAGCTGTTTCAGTGTGTGGGGAAGGGGTTTCAGTGTGTGGGGAAGGTGTTTCATTGTGTGAAGGGGTTTCAGTGTGTGGGGAAGGGGATTCTGTGTGTGGGGAAGGTGTTTCATTGTGTGGGGAAGGTGTTTCATTGTGTGTGGAAGGGTATTCAGTGTGTGGGGAAGGTGTTTCAGTGTGTGGGGAGGTTGTTTCAGTGTGTGGGGTAGGGTTTAACTGTGTGTGGCAGGGGTTTCAGTGTGTGGGGAGGGTGTTTCAGTGTGTGGGGTCGGGGTTTCAGTTTGTGGGGAAGGGTTTCAGTTTGTGGGGAAGGGTTTCAGTGTGTGGGGCAGGCTTTCAGTGTGTGGGGATGTTGTTTCAGTGTGTGGGGACGGGGTCTCAGTGTTTGGGGAAGGGTTTCAGTGTGTGGGGAAGGGTTTCAGTGTGTGCGGAAGGCGTTTCAGTGTGTGGGGAAGGTTTTCAGTGTGTGGGTAATGTGTTACAGTGTGTGTGGAAGGGATTTCAGTGTGTGGGGAAGGTGTTTCAGTGTGTGGGGAAGGTGTTTCAGTGTGTGGGGAAGGTGTTTCAGTGTGTGTGGAAGGGGTTTCAGTGTGTGGGGAAGATGTTTCAGTGTGTGGGGAAGGGTTTCACTGGGTGGTGAAGGGGTATCAGTGTGTGGGGAAGGTGTTTCAGTTTCTGGGGAAGGTATTTCAGTGTGTGGGGAAGGGATTTCAGTGTATGGCGAAGGTGTTTCAGTGTGTTGGGGAGGTCTTACCGTGTGTGGGAAGGGGTTTCAATGTGTGGGGAAGGTGTTTCAGTGTGTGGGGATGTGTTTCAGTGTTTGGGGAAGGGGTTCAGTGTGTGGGGAAGGTGTTTCAGGGTGTGGGGTTGGGTTTCAGTGTGTGGGGATGGGTTTCAGTGTGTGGGGATGGGTTTCAGTGTGTGGGGAAGGTGTTTCTGAGTGTGGGGATGTATTTCAGTGTGTTGGGAAGGGGTTTCAGTGAGTGGGGAAGGGGTTTCAGAGTGTGGGGAAGGGTTTCACTGTGTCGGGAAGTGGTTTCACTGTTTGGAGAAGGAGTTTGATTGTGTGGGGAAGGGGTTTCAGAGTGAGGGTCAGGGGTTCAGTGTGTGGGGAAGGGGTTTCAGTGTGTGGGGAAGGGGTTTCAGTGTGTGGGGAAGGGGTTTCAGTGTGTGGGGAAAGGGTTTCGGTGTGTGGGGAAGTGGTTTCAGTGTGTGGGGATGCGTTTCAGTGTGTGAAGAAGGGGTTTCAGTGTGTGGGGAAGGGGTTTCAGTGTGTGGGGAAACTTTCACTGTGTGGGGAAGGGGTTTCAGTGTGTGGGGAAGGGGTTACAGTGTGTGGGGAAGGTGCTGCAGTGTGTGGGGAAGGTGTTTCAGTGTGTGCGGAAGGGGTTTCAGTGTGTGCGGTAGGGGTTTCAGTGTGTGGGGAAGGGGTTTCAGTATGTGGCGAAGGGGTTTCAGTGTGTGGGGAATGTGTTTCAGTGTGTGGGGAAGGGGTTTCAGTGTGTGGGGAAGGGGTTTCAGTGTGTGGGGAATGGGGTTTCAGTGTGTGGGGAAGGTGTTTCAGAGTGTGTGGAGGGGGTTTCAGTGTGTGGGGAAGGGGTTTCAGTGTTTGGGGAAGGGGTTTCAGTGTGTGGGGATGGTGTTTCAGTGAGTGCGGAAGGGGTTTCAGTGTGTGCGGAAGGTGTTTCAGTGTGTGGGGAAGGGGTTTCAGTGTGTGGGGAAGGTGTTTCATTGTGTGCGGAAGGGGTTTCAGTTTGTGGGGAAGGGGATTCAGTGTTTGGGGAAGGGGTTTCAGTGTGTGGGGAGGGGCTTTCAGTGTGTGGGGAAGGGTTTAACTGTGTGCGGAAGGGGTTTCAGTGTGTAGGGAAGGTGTTTCAGAGTGTGCGGAAGGGGTTTCAGTTTGTGGGGAAGGGGTTTCAGTGTGTGGGGTAGGGTTTCAGTGAGTGGGAAAGGGGTTCAGTGTGTGGGGAAGGGGTTTCAGTGTTTGGGGAAGGGGTTTCAGTGTTTGGGGAAGGGGTTTCAGTGTGTGGGGAAGGGGTTTCAGTGTGTGGGGAAGGTGTTTCAGTGTGTGCGGATGGGTTTACAGTGTGTGAAGAAGGGGTTTCAGTGTGTGGGGAAGGGGTTTCAGTGTGTGGGGAAGGGTTTCACTGTGTGCGGAAGGGGTTTCAGTGTGTGGGGAGGGGGTTTCAGTGTGTGGGGAAGGTATTTCAGTGTGTGCGGAAGGGTTTTCAGTGTGTGGGGAAGGGGTTTCAGTGTGTGGAGAAGGGGTTTCAGTGTGTGCGGAAGGGGTTTCAGTGTGTGCGGTAGGGGTTTCACTGTGTGGGGAAGGGGTTTCAGTATGTGGGGAAGGGGTCTCTGTAAGTGGGGAATGGTTTCACTTAGTGCGCAAGGGGTTTCAGTGTTTGGGGAAGGGGTTTCAGTGTGTGGGGAAGGTGTTTCAGTGTGTGGGGAAGGTGTTTCAGTGTGTGGGGAAGGTGTTTCAGTGTGTGGGGAAGGCTTTTCAGTGTGTGGGGATGTGTTTCAGTTTGTGGGGAAGGGGTTTCAGTGTGTGGGGATGTGTTTCAGTGTGTGGGGAAGGGGTTTCAGTGTGTGGCGAAGGTGTTTCAGTGTGTGTTTAAGGGGTTTAAGTGTGTGGGGAAGGCGTTTCTGTGTGTGGGCAAGGGGTTTCATTGTGTGGGGAAGGTGTTTCAGTGTGTGCGGAAGGGTTTTCAGTTTCTGCGGAAGGTGTTTCAGTGTGTGGGGAAGGGGTTTCAGTGTGTGGGGAAGGTGTTTCATTGTGTGCAGAAGGTGTTTCAGTGTGTGGGGAAGGGGATTCTGTGTGTGGGGAAGGTGTTTCATTGTGTGGGGAAGGTGTTTCATTGTGTGTAGAAGGGTATTCAGTGTTTGGGGAAGGGGTTTCAGTGTGTGTGGAGGGGGTTTCAGTGTGTGGGGTAGGGTTTAACAGTGTGCGGAAGGGGTATCAGTGTGTGGCGAAGGTGTTTCAGTGTGTGGGGAAGGGGTTTCAGTGTGTGCAGAAGGGGCTTCAGTGTGTGCGGTAGAGGTTTCAGTGAGTGGGGAAGGAGTTTCAATCTGTGGGGAAGGTGTTTCATTGTGCGCAGAAGGGGTTTCAGTTTATGGGGAAGGGGATTCAGTGTGTGGGGAAGTTGTTTCAGTGCGTGGGGAAGGTGTTTCATGGTGTGCGGAAGGGTATTCAGTGTGTGGGGAAGGGGTTTCAGTTTGTGGGGAAGGGGTTGCAGTATGTGGGGAAGGGGTTGCAGTATGTGGGGAAGGGGTTTCAGTGTGTGGGGAAGGTGTTTCAGTGTGTGCGGAAGGGGTTTCAGTGAGTGGGGGAGGTGTTTCATTGTGTGCGGAAGGGGTGTCAGTGTGTGGGGAAGTGGTTTCAGTGTGTAGGGAAGGTGTTTCATTGTGTGGGGAAGGTGTTTCATTGTGTGCGGAAGGGGATTCAGTGTGTAGGTAAATGGTTTCAGGGTGTGGGGAAGGTGTTTCAGTGTGTGGGGAATTGTTTAACTGTGTGTGGATGGGGTTTCAGTGTGTGGGGAAGGTGTTTCAGTTTGTGCGGAAGGAGTTTCAGTGCGTGGGGAAGGGGTTTCAGTGTGTGGGGATGTGTCTCAGTGTGTCGGGAAGGGGTTTCAGTGTGTGGGGAAGGGGTCTCTGTAAGTGGGGAATGGTTTCACTTAGTGCGCAAGGGGTTTCAGTGTTTGGGAAAGGGGTTTCAGTTTGTGGGGAAGGTGTTTCAGTGTGTGGGGAAGGTGTTTCAGTGTGTGGGGAAGGCGTTTCAGTGTGTGGGGATGTGTTTCAGTTTGTGGGGAAGGGGTTTCAGTGTGTGGGGATGTGTTTCAGTGTATGGGGAAGGGGTTTCAGTGTGTGGGGAAGGGGTTTCAGTGTGTGTGGAAGGGGTTTCAGTGTGTGGGGAAGGCGTTTCTGTGTGTGGGCAAGGGGTTTCATTGTGTGGGGAAGGTGTTTCAGTGTGTGCGGAAGGGTTTTCAGTTTCTCATAAGGTGTTTCAGTGTGTGGGGAAGGAGTTTCAGTGTGTGGGGAAGGTGTTTCATTGTGTGCGGAAGGTGTTTCAGTGTGTGGGGAAGGGGATTCTGTGTGAGGGGAAGGTGTTTCATTGTGTGGGGAAGGTGTTTCATTGTGTGTAGAAGGGTATTCAGTGTTTGGGGAAGGGGTTTCAGTGTGTGGGGAGGGGGTTTCAGTGTGTGGGGTAGTGCTTAACAGTGTGCGGAAGGGGTTTCAGTGTGTGGGGAAGGTGTTTCAGTGTGTGGGGAAAGGGTTTCAGTGTGTGCAGAAGGGGCTTCAGTGTGTGCGGTAGAGGTTTCAGTGAGTGGGGAAGGAGTTTCAGTTTGTGGGGAAGGTGTTTCATTGTGTGCAGAAGGGGTTTCAGTTTGTGGGGAAGGGGATTCAGTGTGTGGGGAAGTTGTTTCAGTGCGTGTGGAAGGTGTTTCATGGTGTGCGTAAGGGTATTCAGTGTGTGGGGAGGGTGTTTCAGTTTGTGGGGAAGGGGTTGCAGTATGTGGGGAAGGGGTTTCAGTGTGTGGGGAAGGTGTTTCAGTGTGTGCGGAAGGGGTTTCAGTGAGTGGGGGAGGTGTTTCATTGTGTGCGGAAGGGGTGTCAGTGTGTGGGGAAGTGGTTTCAGTGTGTAGGGAAGGTGTTTCATTGTGTGGGGAAGGTGTTTCATTGTGTGCGGAAGGGGATTCAGTGTGTAGGTAAGTGGTTTCAGGGTGTGGGGAAGGGGTTTCAGTGTGTGGGGAATTGTTTAACTGTGTGTGGATGGGGTTTCAGTGTGTGGGGAAGGTGTTTCAGTTTGTGCGGAAGGAGTTTCAGTGCGTGGGGAAGGGGTTTCAGTGTGTGGGGATGTGTCTCAGTGTGTCGGGAAGGGGTTTCAGTGTGTGGGGAAGGGGTCTCTGTAAGTGGGGAATGGTTTCACTTAGTGCGCAAGGGGTTTCAGTGTTTGGGGAAGGGGTTTCAGTGTGTGGGGAAGTTGTTTCAGTGTGTGGGGAAGGTGTTTCAGTGTGTGGGGAAGGCGTTTCAGTGTGTGGGGATGTGTTTCAGTTTGTGGGGAAGGGGTTTCAGTGTGTGGGGATGTGTTTCAGTGTGTGGGGAAGGGTTTTCAGTGTGTGGCGAAGGTGTTTCAGTGTGTGTGGAAGGGGTTTCTGTGTGTGGGCAAGGGGTTTCATTGTGTGGGGAAGGTGTTTCAGTGTGCGGAAGGGTTTTCAGTTTCTGCGGAAGGTGTTTCAGTGTGTGGGGAAGGGGTTTCAGTGTGTGGGGAAGGTGTTTCATTGTGTGCGGAAGGTGTTTCAGTGTGTGGGGAAGGGGATTCTGTGTGTGGGGAAGGGGATTCTGTGTGTGGGGAAGGTGTTTCATTGTGTGGGGAAGGTGTTTCATTGTGTGTAGAAGGGTATTCAGTGTTTGGGGAAGGGGTTTCAGTGTGTGGGGAGGGGGTTTCAGTGTGTGGGGTAGGGTTTAACAGTGTGCGGAAGGGGTTTCAGTGTGTGGGGAAGGTGTTTCAGTGTGTGGGGAAGGGGTTTCAGTGTGTGCAGAAGGGGCTTCAGTGTGTGCGGTAGAGGTTTCAGTGAGTGGGGAAGGAGTTTCAGTTTGTGGGGAAGGTGTTTCATTGTGTGCAGAAGGGGTTTCAGTTTGTGGGGAAGGGGATTCAGTGTGTGGGGAAGTTGTTTCAGTGCGTGGGGAAGGTGTTTCATGATGTGCGGAAGGGTATTCAGTGTGTGGGGAAGGGGTTTCAGTTTGTGGGGAAGGGGTTGCAGTATGTGGGGAAGGGGTTTCAGTGTGTGGGGAAGGTGTTTCAGTGTGTGCGGAAGGGGTTTCAGTGTGTGGGGGAGGTGTTTCATTGTGTGCGGAAGGGGTGTCAGTGTGTGGGGAAGTGGTTTCAGTGTGTAGGGAAGGTGTTTCATTGTGTGGGGAAGGTGTTTCATTGTGTGCGGAAGGGGATTCAGTGTGTAGGTAAGTGGTTTCAGGGTGTGGGGAAGGGGTTTCAGTGTGTGGGGAAGGTGTTTCAGTTTGTGCGGAAGGAGTTTCAGTGCGTGGGGAAGGGGTTTCAGTGTGTGGGGATGTGTCTCAGTGTGTCGGGAAGGGGTTTCAGTGTGTGGGGAAGGGGTCTCTGTAAGTGGGGAATGGTTTCACTTAGTGCGTAAGGGGTTTCAGTGTTTGGGGAGTGTGTTTCAGTGTGTGGGGAAGGTGTTTCAGTGTGTGGGGAAGGCGTTTCAGTGTGTGGGGATGTGTTTCAGTTTGTGGGGAAGGGGTTTCAGTGTGTGGGGATATGTTTCAGTGTGTGGGGAAGGGGTTTCAGTGTGTGGCGAAGGTGTTTCAGTGTGTGTGGAAGGGGTTTCAGTGTGTGGGGAAGGCGTTTCTGTGTGTGGACAAGAGGTTTCATTGTGTGGGGAAGGTGTTTCAGTGTGTGCGGAAGGGTTTTCAGTTTCTGCGGAAGGTGTTTCAGTGTGTGGGGAAGGTGTTTCAGTGTGTGGGGAAGGTGTTTCATTGTGTGCGGAAGGTTTTTCAGTGTGTGGGGAAGGGGATTCTGTGTGTGGTGAAGGTGTTTCATTGTGTGGGGAAGGTGTTTCATTGTGTGTAGAAGGGTATTCAGTGTTTGGGGAAGGGGTTTCAGTGTGTGGGGAGGGGGTTTAGGTGTGTGGGGTAGGGTTTAACAGTGTGCGGAAGGGGTTTCAGTGTGTGGGGAAGGTGTTTCAGTGTGTGGGGAAGGGGTTTCAGTGTGTGCAGAAGGGGCTTCAGTGTGTGCGGTAGAGGTTTCAGTGAGTGGGGAAGGAGTTTCAGTTTGTGGGGAAGGTGTTTCATTGTGTGCAGAAGGGGTTTCAGTTTGTGGGGAAGGGGATTCAGTGTGTGGGGAAGTTGTTTCAGGGCGTGGGGAAGGTGTTTCATGGTGTGCGGAAGCGTATTCAGTGCGTGGGGAAGGGGTTTCAGTTTGTGGGGAAGGGGTTGCAGTATGTGGGGAAGGGGTTTCAGTGTGTGGGGAAGGTGTTTCTGTGTGTGCGGAAGGGGTTTCAGTGTGTGGGGGAGGTGTTTCATTGTGTGCGGAAGGGGTGTCAGTGTGTGGGGAAGTGGTTTCAGTGTGTAGGGAAGGTGTTTCATTGTGTGGGGAAGGTGTTTCATTGTGTGCGGAAGGGGATTCAGTGTGTAGGTAAGTCGTTTCAGGGTGTGGGGAAGGGGTTTCAGTGTGTGGGGAAGGTGTTTCAGTTTGTGCGGAAGGAGTTTCAGTGCGTGGGGAAGGGGTTTCAGTGTGTGGGGATGTGTCTCAGTGTGTCGGGAAGGGGTTTCAGTGTGTGGGGAAGGGGTCTCTGTAAGTGGGGAATGGTTTCACTTAGTGCGTAAGGGGTTTCAGTGTTTGGGGAGTGTGTTTCAGTGTGTGGGGAAGGTGTTTCAGTGTGTGGGGAAGGCGTTTCAGTGTGTGGGGATGTGTTTCAGTTTGTGGGGAAGGGGTTTCAGTGTGTGGGGATGTGTTTCAGTGTGTGGGGAAGGGGTTTCAGTGTGTGGCGAAGGTGTTTCAGTGTGTGTGGAAGGGGTTTCAGTGTGTGGGGAAGGCGTTTCTGTGTGTGGGCAAGAGGTTTCATTGTGTGGGGAAGGTGTTTCAGTGTGTGCGGAAGGGTTTTCAGTTTCTGCGGAAGGTGTTTCAGTGTGTGGGGAAGGTGTTTCAGTGTGTGGGGAAGGTGTTTCAGTGTGTGGGGAAGGTGTTTCATTGTGTGCGGAAGGTGTTTCAGTGTGTGGGGAAGGGGATTCTGTGTGTGGGGAAGGTGTTTCATTGTGTGGGGAAGGTGTTTCATTGTGTGGGGAAGGTGTTTCATTGTGTGTAGAAGGGTATTCAGTGTTTGGGGAAGGGGTTTCAGTGTGTAGGTAAGTGGTTTCAGGGTGTGGGGAAGGGGTTTCAGTGTGTGGGAAATGTTTAACTGTGCGTGGATGGGGTTTCAGTGTGTGGGGAAGGTGTTTCAGTTTGTGCGGAAGAAGTTTCAGTGCGTGGGGAAGGGGTTTCAGTGTGTGGGGATGTGTCTCAGTGTGTCGGGAAGGGGTTTCAGTGTGTGGGGAAGGGTTTCACTGTGTGCGGAGATGGTTTCAGTGTGTGGGGAAGGGTTTTCAGTGTGTGGGGAAGGTGCTTCAGTGTGTGGGGATATGTTTCAGTGTGTGGGGAAGGGGTTTCAGTTTGTGGGGATGGGTTTCATTGTGTGGGGAAGGGGTTTCAGTGTGTGGGGATGTGTTTCAGTGTTTGGGGAATGTGTTTCAGTGTGTGTGGAAGGGTTTCACTGTGTGCGGAAGGGGTTTCAGTGTATGGGAAGGGGTTTCAGTGTGTGGGGAATGTGTTTCAGTGTGTGTTGAAGGGGTTTCAGAGTGTGGGGATGGGGTTTCAGTGTGTGGGGAGGGGTTTCAGTGTGTGGGGAAGGTGCTTCAGTGTGTGCGGAAGGGGTTTCAGTGTGTGCGCAAGGTGTTTCATTGTGTGGGGAATGGGTGTCAGTGTGTGGGGAAGCTGTTTCATTGTGTGCGGAAGGAGTTTCAGTTTGTGGGAAATGGGATTCAGTGTGTGGGGAAGGTGTTTCATTGTGTGGGGAAGGTGTTTCATTGTGTGCGGAAGGGTATTCCGTGTATGGGGAAGGTGTTTCAGTGTGTGGGGAAGGGGTTGCAGTATGTGGGGAAGGGGTTTCAATGTGTGGGGAAGGGTTTCAGTGTGTGGGGAAGGGGTTCAGTGTGTGTGGAAGTGGTTTCAGTGTGTGGGGAAGGGGTTTCAGTGTGTGGGGAAGTGTTTCAGTGTGTGGGGAAGGATTACAGTGTCTGGGGACGTGGTTTCAGTGTGTGGGAAAGGGGTTTCAGTGTGTGGCGAAGGGTTTCAGTGTGTGCGGAAGGGGTTTCAGTGCGTGGGGAAGGTGTTCCAGTGTGTGGGGAAGGTGTTTCAGTGTGTGGGGAAGGGGTTTCAGTGTGTGGGGAAGGATTTCCCTGAGTGCAGAAGGGGTTTCAGTGTTTGGGGAAGGGGTTTCAGTTTGTGGGGAAGGGTTTTCAGTGTGAGCGGAAGGCTTTTCAGTGTGTGGGGAATGGGTTTCAGTATGTGGGGAAGGGGTTTCAGTGTGTGGGGAATGTGTTTCAGTGTGTGGGGAAGGGGTTTCAGTGCGTGGGGAAGGTGTTTCAGATTGTGGGAATGTGTTTCAGTGTTTGGGGAAGGGGTTTCAGTGTGTGGGGAATGGTTTCACTGTGTGCGGAAGGGGTTTCAGTTTGTGGGGAAGGGGTTTCAGTGTGTGGGGATGGGTTACCGTGTGTGGGGAAGGTGTTTCAGTGTGTGGGGAAGGGGTTTCAGTATGTAGGGAAGGGTTTCAGTGTTTGCGGAAGGGGTTTCAGTGTGTGGGGAAGGGTTTCAGTGTGTGGGGAATGTGTAACAGTGTGTGCGGAAGGGGTTTCAGTGTGTGGGGAAGGTGTTTCAGTGTGTGCGGAAGGGGTTTCAGTGTGTGGGGATGTGTTTCAGTGTGGGGATGTGTTTCAGTGTGGGGGAAGCGTTTCAGTGTGTGGGGAAGGTGTTTCGGTGTGTGGGGAAGGGGTTTCAGTATGTGGGGAAGGGTTTCAGTTTCTGCGGAAGGTGTTTCAGTGTTTGGGCAATGGGTTTCTGTGTGTGGGGAAGGGGTTTCAGTGTGTGTGGAAGGGGTTTCAGTGTGTGTGGAAGGGGTTTCAGTGTGTGGGGAAGGTGTTTCAGTGTGTGTTGAAGTGTTTCAGTGTGTGGGGAAGGGGTTTCAGTGTTTGGGGAAGGTGTTTCATTGTTTGGGGAAGGGGTTTCAGAGTGTGGGTAATGGTTTCAGTGTGTGGGCAAGGGGGTTCAGTGAGTGGGGAAGGGGTTTCATTGTGTGGGGAAGGTTTTCAGTGTGTGGGGAAGGGTTTTCAGTGTTTGGGGAAGGGGTTTCAGTGTGTGGGGAAGGGGTTTCAGTGTGTGGGGATGTGTTTCAGTGTGTGAAGAAGGGGTTTCAGTGTGTGGGGATGTGTTTCAGTTTGTGGGGAAGGGGTTTCAGTGTGTGGGGATGTGTTTCAGTGTGTGGGGAAGGGGTTTCAGTGTGTGGGGAAGGTGTTACAGTGTGTGTGGAAGGGGTTTCAGTGTGTGGGGAAGGTGTTTCAGTGTGTGGGGAAGGGGTTTCAGTGTGTGGGGAAGGGGTTTCAGTGTGTGGGGAAGGTTTTTCAGTGTGTGCGGAAGTGTTTTCAGTTTCTGCGGAAGGTGTTTCAGTGTGTGGGGAAGGGGTTTCAGTGTGTGCGGAAGGGGTTTCAGTGTGTGCGGTAGAGTTTTCAGTGTGTGGGGAAGGAGTTTCAGTTTGTGGGGAAGGTGTTTCAGAGTGTGCGGAAGGGGTTTCAGTGTGTGAGGATGGGGTTTCAGTTTGTGGGGATGTGTTTCAGTGTATGGGGAAGGGGTTTCAGTGTGTGAGGAGGGGTTTCACTGTGTGCGGAAGGGGTTTCAGTGTGTGGGGAAGGTGTTTCAGTGTGTGGGAAGGGGTTTCAGTGTGTGGGGATGTGTTTCACTGTGTGGGGAAGGGGTTTCAGTGTGTGGGGATGTGATTCAGTGTGTGGGGAAGGTATTTCAATGTGTGGGAAAGTGTTTCACTGTGTGGGGAAGGTGTTTCAGTGTGTGTGGAAGGGGTTTCAGTGTGTGGGGAATGGTTTCACTGTGTGCGGAAGGGGTTTCAGTTTGTGGGGAAGGGGTTTCAGTGTGTGGGGATGGGTTACCGTGTGTGGGGAAGGTGTTTCAGTGTGTGGGGAAGGGGTTTCAGTATGTAGGGAAGGGTTTCAGTGTTTGCGGAAGGGGTTTCAGTGTGTGGGGAAGGGTTTCAGTGTGTGGGGAATGTGTAACAGTGTGTGCGGAAGGGGTTTCAGTGTGTGGGGAAGGTGTTTCAGTGTGTGCGGAAGGGGTTTCAGTGTGTGGGGATGTGTTTCAGTGTGGGGGAAGCGTTTCAGTGTGTGGGGAAGGTGTTTCGGTGTGTGGGGAAGGGGTTTCAGTATGTGGGGAAGGGTTTCAGTTTCTGCGGAAGGTGTTTCAGTGTTTGGGCAATGGGTTTCTGTGTGTGGGGAAGGGGTTTCAGTGTGTGTGGAAGGGGTTTCAGTGTGTGTGGAAGGGGTTTCAGTGTGTGGGGAAGGTGTTTCAGTGTGTGTTGAAGTGTTTCAGTGTGTGGGGAAGGGGTTTCAGTGTTTGGGGAAGGTGTTTCATTGTTTGGGGAAGGGGTTTCAGAGTGTGGGTAATGGTTTCAGTGTGTGGGCAAGGGGGTTCAGTGAGTGGGGAAGGGGTTTCATTGTGTGGGGAAGGTTTTCAGTGTGTGGGGAAGGGTTTTCAGTGTTTGGGGAAGGGGTTTCAGTGTGTGGGGAAGGGGTTTCAGTGTGTGGGGATGTGTTTCAGTGTGTGAAGAAGGGGTTTCAGTGTGTGGGGATGTGTTTCAGTTTGTGGGGAAGGGGTTTCAGTGTGTGGGGATGTGTTTCAGTGTGTGGGGAAGGGGTTTCAGTGTGTGGGGAAGGTGTTACAGTGTGTGTGGAAGGGGTTTCAGTGTGTGGGGAAGGTGTTTCAGTGTGTGGGGAAGGGGTTTCAGTGTGTGGGGAAGGGGTTTCAGTGTGTGGGGAAGGTTTTTCAGTGTGTGCGGAAGTGTTTTCAGTTTCTGCGGAAGGTGTTTCAGTGTGTGGGGAAGGGGTTTCAGTGTGTGCGGAAGGGGTTTCAGTGTGTGCGGTAGAGTTTTCAGTGTGTGGGGAAGGAGTTTCAGTTTGTGGGGAAGGTGTTTCAGAGTGTGCGGAAGGGGTTTCAGTGTGTGAGGATGGGGTTTCAGTTTGTGGGGATGTGTTTCAGTGTATGGGGAAGGGGTTTCAGTGTGTGAGGAGGGGTTTCACTGTGTGCGGAAGGGGTTTCAGTGTGTGGGGAAGGTGTTTCAGTGTGTGGGAAGGGGTTTCAGTGTGTGGGGATGTGTTTCACTGTGTGGGGAAGGGGTTTCAGTGTGTGGGGATGTGATTCAGTGTGTGGGGAAGGTATTTCAATGTGTGGGAAAGTGTTTCACTGTGTGGGGAAGGTGTTTCAGTGTGTGTGGAAGGGGTTTCAGTATGTGCGGAAGGCATTTCAGTGTGTGGGGAATGGGTTTCAGTATGTGGGGAAGAGGTTTCAGTGTGTGGGGAATGTGTTTCAGTGTGTGGGCAAGGAGTTTCAGTGTGTGGGAATGTGTTTCAGTGTTTGGGGAAGGGGTTTCAGTGTGTGGCTAAGGGTTTCACTTTGTGCGGAAGGGGTTTCAGTGTGTGGGGAAAGAGTTTCAGTGTGTGGGGAAGGTGTTTCAGTGTGTGTGGAAGGGGTTTCAGTGTGTGAGGATGGGGTTTCAGTGTGTGGGGATGGTGTTTCAGTGTGTGCGGAAGGGGTTTCAGTGTTTGCGGAAGGTGTTTCAGTGTGTGGGGAAGGGGTTTCAGTGTGTGGGGATGTGTTTCAGTGTGTGGGGAAGGGGTTTCAGTGTGTGGGGAAGGTGTTTCAGTGTGTGTGGAAGGGGTTTCAGTGTGTGGGGAAGGCGTTTCAGTGAGTGGGGAAGGCGTTTCAGTGAGTGGGGAAGGGGTTTCAGTGTGTGGGGAAGGGGTTTCAGTGTGTGCGGAAGGGGATTCAGTGTTTGGGCAATGGGTTTCTGTGTGTGGGGAAGGGGTTTCAGTGTGTGTGGAAGGGGTTTCAGTGTGTGGGGAAGATGTTTCAGTGTGTCGGGAAGGGTTTCAGTGTGTGGGGAAGGGGTTTCAGTGTGTGGGGAAGGGGCTTCAGTGTGTGGGTAAGTGTTTCAGTGTGTGGGGAAGGATTACAGTGTCTGGGGACGGTGTTTCAGTGTGTGGGAAAGGGGTTTCAGTGTGTGGGGAAGGGTTTCACTGTGTGCGGAAGGGGTTTCAGTGCGTGGGGAAGGTGTTCCAGTGTGTGGGGAAGTTGTTTCAGTCTGTGGGGAAGGGGTTTCAGTGTGTGGGGAAGGTATTTCAATGTGTGGGGAAGTGTTTCACTGTGTGGGGAAGGTGTTTCAGTTTGTGTGGAAGGGGTTTCAGTGTGTGCGGAAGGCATTTCAGTGTGTGGGGAATGGGTTTCAGTATGTGGGGAAGAGGTTTCAGTGTGTGGGGAAGGTTTTTCAGTGTGTGCGGAAGTGTTTTCAGTTTCTGCGGAAGGTGTTTCAGTGTGTGGGGAAGGGGTTTCAGTGTGTGCGGAAGGGGTTTCAGTGTGTGCGGTAGAGGTTTCAGTGTGTGCGGTAGAGGTTTCAGTGTGTGGGGAAGGAGTTTCAGTTTGTGGGAAAGGTGTTTCAGTGTGTGCGGATGGGTTTTCAGTTTGTGGGGATGTGTTTCAGTGTATGGGGAAGGGGTTTCAGTGTGTGAGGAGGGGTTTCACTGTGTGAGGAAGGGGTTTCAGTGTGTGGGGAAGGTGTTTCAGTGTGTGGGAAGGGGTTTCAGTGTGTGGGGATGTGTTTCACTGTGTGGGGAAGGGGTTTCAGTGTGTGGGGATGTGATTCAGTGTGTGGGGAAGGTATTTCAATGTGTGGGAAAGTGTTTCACTGTGTGGGGAAGGTGTTTCAGTGTGTGTGGAAGGGGTTTCAGTATGTGCGGAAGGCATTTCAGTGTGTGGGGAATGGGTTTCAGTAAGTGGGGAAGAGGTTTCAGTGTGTGGGGAATGTGTTTCAGTGTGTGGGCAAGGAGTTTCAGTGTGTGGGAATGTGTTTCAGTGTTTGGGGAAGGGGTTTCAGTGTGTGGCTAAGGGTTTCACTTTGTGCGGAAGGGGTTTCAGTGTGTGGGGAAAGAGTTTCAGTGTGTGGGGAAGGTGTTTCAGTGTGTGTGGAAGGGGTTTCAGTGTGTGAGGATGGGGTTTCAGTGTGTGGGGATGGTGTTTCAGTGTGTGCGGAAGGGGTTTCAGTGTTTGCGGAAGGTGTTTCAGTGTGTGGGGAAGGGGTTTCAGTGTGTGGGGATGTGTTTCAGTGTGTGGGGAAGGGGTTTCAGTGTGTGGGGAAGGTGTTTCAGTGTGTGTGGAAGGGGTTTCAGTGTGTGGGGAAGGCGTTTCAGTGAGTGGGGAAGGCGTTTCAGTGAGTGGGGAAGGGGTTTCAGTGTGTGGGGAAGGGGTTTCAGTGTGTGGGGAAGGGGTTTCAGTGTGTGCGGAAGGGGATTCAGTGTTTGGGCAATGGGTTTCTGTGTGTGGGGAAGGGGTTTCAGTGTGTGTGGAAGGGGTTTCAGTGTGTGGGGAAGATGTTTCAGTGTGTCGGGAAGGGTTTCAGTGTGTGGGGAAGGGGTTTCAGTGTGTGGGGACGGGGTTTCAGTGTGTGGGAAAGGGGTTTCAGTGTGTGGGGAAGGGTTTCACTGTGTGCGGAAGGGGTTTCAGTGCGTGGGGAAGGTGTTCCAGTGTGTGGGGAAGGTGTTTCAGTCTGTGGGGAAGGGGTTTCAGTGTGTGGGGAAGGTATTTCAATGTGTGGGGAAGTGTTTCACTGTGTGGGGAAGGTGTTTCAGTTTGTGTGGAAGGGGTTTCAGTGTGTGCGGAAGGCATTTCAGTGTGTGGGGAATGGGTTTCTGTATGTGAGGAAGAGGTTTCAGTGTGTGGGGAATGTGTTTCATTGTGTGGGCAAGGAGTTTCAGTGTGTGGGGAAGGTGTTTCAGTGTGTGGGAATGTGTTTCAGTGTTTGGGGAAGGGGTTTCAGTGTGTGGCTAAGGGTTTCACTTTGTGCGGAAGGGGTTTCAGTGTGTGGGGAAAGAGTTTCAGTGTGTGGGGAAGGTGTTTCATTGTGTGTGGAAGGGGTTTCAGTGTGTGAGGATGGGGTTTCAGTGTGTGGGGATGGTGTTTCAGTGTGTGGGGAAGGGGTTTCAGTGTGTGGGGATGTGTTTCAGTGTGTGGGGAAGGGGTTTCAGTGTGTGGGGAAGGTGTTTCAGTGTGTGTGGAAGGGGTTTCAGTGTGTGGGGAAGGCGTTTCAGTGAGTGGGGAAGGGGTTTCAGTATGTGGGGAAGGTGTTTCAGTGTGTGCGGAAGGGGATTCAGTGTTTGGGCAATGGGTTTCTGTGTGTGGGGAAGGGGTTTCAGTGTGTGTGGAAGGGTTTTCAGTGTGTGGGGAAGATGTTTCAGTGTGTGGGGAAGGGTTTCAGTGTGTGGGGAAGGGGTTTCAGTGTGTGGGGAAGGGGTTTCAGTGTGTGGGTAAGTGTTTCAGTGTGTGGGGAAGGATTACAGTGTCTGGGGACGGGGTTTCAGTGTGTGGGAAAGGGGTTTCAGTGTGTGGGGAAGGGTTTCACTGTGTGCGGAAGGGGTTTCAGTGCGTGGGCAAGGTGTTCCAGTGTGTGGGGAAGGTGTTTCAGTCTGTGGGGAAGGGGTTTCAGTGTGTGGGGAAGGATTTCACTGAGTGCAGAAGGGGTTTCAGTGTTTCGGGAAGGGGTTTCAGTTTGTGTGGAAGGGGTTTCAGTGTGAGCGGAAGCCTTTTCAGTGTGTGGGGAATGTGTTTCAGTGTGTGGGGAAGGGGTTTCAGTGTGTGGGGAATGTGTTTCAGATTGTGGGAATGTGTTTCAGTGTTTGGGGAAGGGGTTTCAGTGTGTGGGGAACGGTTTCACTGTGTGTGGAAGGGGTTTCAGTGTGTGGGGAAGGGGTTTCAGTGTGTGGGGATGGGTTACAGTGTGTGGGGACGGTGTTTCAGTGTGTGGGGAAGGGGTTTCAGTATGTAGGGAAGGGTTTCAGTGTTTGTGGAAGGGGTTTCAGTGTGTGGGGAAGGGATTCAGTGTGTGGGGAATCTGTAACAGTGTGTGCGGAAGGGGTTTCAGTGTGTGGGGAAGGTGTTTCAGTGTGTGCGGAAGGGGTTTCAGTGTGTGGGGAAGTGTTTCAGTGTGTGGGGAAGCGTTTCAGTGTGTGGGGAAGGTGTTTCGGTGTGTGGGGAAGGGGTTTCAGTATGTGGGGAAGGGTTTCACTGAGCGCAGAAGGGGTTTCCGTGTTTGGGCAATGTGTTTCAGTGTGTGGGGAAGGGGTTTCAGTGTGTGTGGAAGGGTTTTCAGTGTGTGGGGAAGGTGTTTCAGTGTGTGTGGAAGGGTTTCAGTGTGTGGGGAAGGGGTTTCAGTGTTTGAGGAAGGGGTTGCAGAGTGTGGGTAATGGTTTCAGTGTGTGGGGAAGGGGTTTCAGTGTGTGGGGAAGGGGTTTCAGTGTGTGGGGAAGGGGTTTCAGTGTGTGAAGAAGGGGTTTCAGTGTGTGGGGATGGGGTTTCAGTGTGTGTGGAAGGTTTTCACTGTGTGCGGAAGGGGTTTCAGTGCGTGGGGAAGGTGTTCCAGTGTGTGGGGAAGGTGTTTCAGTGTGTGGGGAAGGATTTCACTGAGTGCAGAAGGGGTTTCAGTGTTTCGGGAAGGGGTTTCAGTTTGTGCGGAAGTGGTTTCAGTGTGAGCGGAAGGCTTTTCAGTGTGTGGGGAATGGGTTTCAGTATGTGGGGAAGGTGTTTCAGTGTGTCGGGAATGTGTTTCAGTGTGTGGGGAAGGAGTTTCAGTGTGTGGGGAAGGTGTTTCAGATTGTGGGAATGTGTTTCAGTGTTTGGGGAAGAGGTTTCAATGTCTGGGGAACGGTTTCACTGTGTGCGGAAGGGGTTTCAGTGTGTGGGGAAGGGGTTTCAGTGTGTGGGGATGGGTTACAGTGTGTGGGGACGGTGTTTCAGTGTGTGGGGAAGGGGTTTCAGTATGTAGGGAAGGGTTTCAGTGTTTGCGGAAGGGGTTTCAGTGTGTGGGGAAGGGTTTCAGTGTGTGGGGAATCTGTAACAGTGTGTGCGGAAGGGGTTTCAGTGTGTGGGGAAGGTGTTTCAGTGTGTGTGGAAGGGGTTTCAGTGTGTGGGGAAGTGTTTCAGTGTGTGGGGAAGCGTTTCAGTGTGTGGGGAAGGTGTTTCGGTGTGTGGGGAAGGGGTTTCAGTATGTGGGGAAGGGTTTCACTGAGCGCGGAAGGGGTTTCCGTGTTTGGGCAATGGGTTTCTGTGTGTGGGGAAGGGGTTTCAGTGTGTGTGGAAGGTGTTCCAGTGTGTGGGGAAGGTGTTTCAGTCTGTGGGGAAGGGGTTTCAGTGTGTGGGGAAGGTATTTCAATGTGTGGGGAAGTGTTTCACTGTGTGGGGAAGGTGTTTCAGTTTGTGTGGAAGGGGTTTCAGTGTGTGCGGAAGGCATTTCAGTGTGTGGGGAATGGGTTTCTGTATGTGAGGAAGAGGTTTCAGTGTGTGGGGAATGTGTTTCATTGTGTGGGCAAGGAGTTTCAGTGTGTGGGGAAGGTGTTTCAGTGTGTGGGAATGTGTTTCAGTGTTTGGGGAAGGGGTTTCAGTGTGTGGCTAAGGGTTTCACTTTGTGCGGAAGGGGTTTCAGTGTGTGGGGAAAGAGTTTCAGTGTGTGGGGAAGGTGTTTCATTGTGTGTGGAAGGGGTTTCAGTGTGTGAGGATGGGGTTTCAGTGTGTGGGGATGGTGTTTCAGTGTGTGGGGAAGGGGTTTCAGTGTGTGGGGATGTGTTTCAGTGTGTGGGGAAGGGGTTTCAGTGTGTGGGGAAGGTGTTTCAGTGTGTGTGGAAGGGGTTTCAGTGTGTGGGGAAGGCGTTTCAGTGAGTGGGGAAGGGGTTTCAGTATGTGGGGAAGGTGTTTCAGTGTGTGCGGAAGGGGATTCAGTGTTTGGGCAATGGGTTTCTGTGTGTGGGGAAGGGGTTTCAGTGTGTGTGGAAGGGTTTTCAGTGTGTGGGGAAGATGTTTCAGTGTGTGGGGAAGGGTTTCAGTGTGTGGGGAAGGGGTTTCAGTGTGTGGGGAAGGGGTTTCAGTGTGTGGGTAAGTGTTTCAGTGTGTGGGGAAGGATTACAGTGTCTGGGGACGGGGTTTCAGTGTGTGGGAAAGGGGTTTCAGTGTGTGGGGAAGGGTTTCACTGTGTGCGGAAGGGGTTTCAGTGCGTGGGCAAGGTGTTCCAGTGTGTGGGGAAGGTGTTTCAGTCTGTGGGGAAGGGGTTTCAGTGTGTGGGGAAGGATTTCACTGAGTGCAGAAGGGGTTTCAGTGTTTCGGGAAGGGGTTTCAGTTTGTGTGGAAGGGGTTTCAGTGTGAGCGGAAGCCTTTTCAGTGTGTGGGGAATGTGTTTCAGTGTGTGGGGAAGGGGTTTCAGTGTGTGGGGAATGTGTTTCAGATTGTGGGAATGTGTTTCAGTGTTTGGGGAAGGGGTTTCAGTGTGTGGGGAACGGTTTCACTGTGTGTGGAAGGGGTTTCAGTGTGTGGGGAAGGGGTTTCAGTGTGTGGGGATGGGTTACAGTGTGTGGGGACGGTGTTTCAGTGTGTGGGGAAGGGGTTTCAGTATGTAGGGAAGGGTTTCAGTGTTTGTGGAAGGGGTTTCAGTGTGTGGGGAAGGGATTCAGTGTGTGGGGAATCTGTAACAGTGTGTGCGGAAGGGGTTTCAGTGTGTGGGGAAGGTGTTTCAGTGTGTGCGGAAGGGGTTTCAGTGTGTGGGGAAGTGTTTCAGTGTGTGGGGAAGCGTTTCAGTGTGTGGGGAAGGTGTTTCGGTGTGTGGGGAAGGGGTTTCAGTATGTGGGGAAGGGTTTCACTGAGCGCAGAAGGGGTTTCCGTGTTTGGGCAATGTGTTTCTGTGTGTGGGGAAGGGGTTTCAGTGTGTGTGGAAGGGTTTTCAGTGTGTGGGGAAGGTGTTTCAGTGTGTGTGGAAGGGTTTCAGTGTGTGGGGAAGGGGTTTCAGTGTTTGAGGAAGGGGTTGCAGAGTGTGGGTAATGGTTTCAGTGTGTGGGGAAGGGGTTTCAGTGTGTGGGGAAGGGGTTTCAGTGTGTGGGGAAGGGGTTTCAGTGTGTGAAGAAGGGGTTTCAGTGTGTGGGGATGGGGTTTCAGTGTGTGTGGAAGGTTTTCACTGTGTGCGGAAGGGGTTTCAGTGCGTGGGGAAGGTGTTCCAGTGTGTGGGGAAGGTGTTTCAGTGTGTGGGGAAGGATTTCACTGAGTGCAGAAGGGGTTTCAGTGTTTCGGGAAGGGGTTTCAGTTTGTGCGGAAGTGGTTTCAGTGTGAGCGGAAGGCTTTTCAGTGTGTGGGGAATGGGTTTCAGTATGTGGGGAAGGTGTTTCAGTGTGTCGGGAATGTGTTTCAGTGTGTGGGGAAGGAGTTTCAGTGTGTGGGGAAGGTGTTTCAGATTGTGGGAATGTGTTTCAGTGTTTGGGGAAGAGGTTTCAATGTCTGGGGAACGGTTTCACTGTGTGCGGAAGGGGTTTCAGTGTGTGGGGAAGGGGTTTCAGTGTGTGGGGATGGGTTACAGTGTGTGGGGACGGTGTTTCAGTGTGTGGGGAAGGGGTTTCAGTATGTAGGGAAGGGTTTCAGTGTTTGCGGAAGGGGTTTCAGTGTGTGGGGAAGGGTTTCAGTGTGTGGGGAATCTGTAACAGTGTGTGCGGAAGGGGTTTCAGTGTGTGGGGAAGGTGTTTCAGTGTGTGTGGAAGGGGTTTCAGTGTGTGGGGAAGTGTTTCAGTGTGTGGGGAAGCGTTTCAGTGTGTGGGGAAGGTGTTTCGGTGTGTGGGGAAGGGGTTTCAGTATGTGGGGAAGGGTTTCACTGAGCGCGGAAGGGGTTTCCGTGTTTGGGCAATGGGTTTCTGTGTGTGGGGAAGGGGTTTCAGTGTGTGTGGAAGGGGTTTCAGTGTGTGGGGAAGGTGTTTCAGTGTGTGTGGAAGGGTTTCAGTGTGTGGGGAAGGGGTTTCAGTGTTTGGGGAAGGTGTTTCATTGTTTGAGGAAGCGGTTTCAGAGTGTGGGTAATGGTTTCAGTGTGTGGGGAAGGGGTTTCAGTGTGTGGGGAAGGGGTTTCAGTGTGTGAAGAAGGGGTTTCAGTGTGTGGGGATGGGGTTTCAGTGTGTGTGGAAGGTTTTCACTGTGTGCGGAAGGGGTTTCAGTGGGTGGGGATGTGTTTCAGTTTGTGGGGAAGGGGTTTCAGTGTGTGGGGATGTGTTTCAGTGTGTGGGGACGTGGTTTCAGTGTGTGGGGAAGGTGTTACAGTGTGTGTGGAAGGGGTTTCAGTGTGTGGGGAAGGTGTTTCAGTGTGTGGGGAAGGGGTTTCAGTGTGTGGGGAAGGTTTTTCAGTGTGTGCAGAAGTGGTTTCAGTTTCTGCGGAAGGTGTTTCAGTGTGTGGGGAAGGGGTTTCAGTGTGTGCGGAAGGGGTTTCAGTGTGTGCGGTAGAGGTTTCAGTGTGTGGGGAAGGAGTTTCTGTTTGTGGGGAAGGTGTTTCAGTGTGTGCGGAAGGCATTTCAGTGTGTGGGGAATGGGTTTCAGTATGTGGGGAAGAGGTTTCAGTATGTGGGGAATGTGTTTCATTGTGTGGGCAAGGAGTTTCAGTGTGTGGGGAAGGTATTTCAGTGTGTGGGAATGTGTTTCAGTGTTTGGGGAAGGTGTTTCAGTGTGTGGCTAAGGGTTTCACTTTGTGCGGAAGGGGTTTCAGTGTGTGGGGAAAGAGTTTCAGTGTGTGGGGAAGGTGTTTCATTGTGTGTGGAAGGGGTTTCAGTGTGTGAGGATGGGGTTTCAGTGTGTGGGGATGGTGTTTCAGTGTGTGCGGAAGGGGTTTCAGTGTTTGCGGAAGGTGTTTCAGTGTGTGGGGAAGGGGTTTCAGTGTGTGGGGATGTGTTTCAGTGTGTGGGGAAGGGGTTTCAGTGTGTGGGGAAGGTGTTTCAGTGTGTGTGGAAGGGGTTTCAGTGTGTGGGGAAGGCGTTTCAGTGAGTGGGGAAGGGGTTTCAGTATGTGGGGAAGGTGTTTCAGTGTGTGCGGAAGGGGATTCAGTGTTTGGGCAATGGGTTTCTGTGTGTGGGGAAGGGGTTTCAGTGTGTGTGGAAGGGTTTTCCGTGTGTGGGGAAGATGTTTCAGTGTGTGGGGAAGTGTTTCAGTGTGTGGGGAAGGGGTTTCAGTGTGTGGGGAAGGGGTTTCAGTGTGTGGGTAAGTGTTTCAGTGTGTGGGGAAGGATTACAGTGTCTGGGGACGGGGTTTCAGTGTGTGGGAAAGGGGTTTCAGTGTGTGGGGAAGGGTTTCACTGTGTGCGGAAGGGGTTTCAGTGCGTGGGCAAGGTGTTCCAGTGTGTGGGGAAGGTGTTTCAGTCTGTGGGGAAGGGGTTTCAGTGTGTGGGGAAGGATTTCACTGAGTGCAGAAGGGGTTTCAGTGTTTCGGGAAGGGGTTTCAGTTTGTGTGGAAGGGGTTTCAGTGTGAGCGGAAGGCTTTTCAGTGTGTGGGGAATGTGTTTCAGTGTGTGGGGAAGGGGTTTCAGTGTGTGGGGAATTTGTTTCAGATTGTGGGAATGTGTTTCAGTGTTTGGGGAAGGGGTTTCAGTGTGTGGGGAACGGTTTCACTGTGTGTGGAAGGGGTTTCAGTGTGTGGGGAAGGGGTTTCAGTGTGTGGGGATGGGTTACAGTGTGTGGAGACGGTGTTTCAGTGTGTGGGGAAGGGGTTTCAGTATGTAGGGAAGGGTTTCAGTGTTTGTGGAAGGGGTTTCAGTGTGTGGGGAAGGGTTTCAGTGTGTGGGGAATCTGTAACAGTGTGTGCGGAAGGGGTTTCAGTGTGTGGGGAAGGTGTTTCAGTGTGTGCGGAAGGGGTTTCAGTGTGTGGGGAAGTGTTTCAGTGTGTGGGGAAGCGTTTCAGTGTGTGGGGAAGGTGTTTCGGTGTGTGGGGAAGGGGTTTCAGTATGTGGGGAAGAGTTTCACTGAGCGCGGAAGGGGTTTCCGTGTTTGGGCAATGTGTTTCTGTGTGTGGGGAAGGGGTTTCAGTGTGTGTGGAAGGGTTTTCAGTGTGTGGGGAAGGTGTTTCAGTGTGTGTGGAAGGGTTTCAGTGTGTGGGGAAGGGGTTTCAGTGTTTGAGGAAGGGGTTGCAGAGTGTGGGTAATGGTTTCAGTGTGTGGGTAATGGTTTCAGTGTGTGGGGAAGGGGTTTCAGTGTGTGGGGAAGGGGTTTCAGTGTGTGGGGAAGGGGTTTCAGTGTGTGAAGAAGGGGTTTCAGTGTGTGGGGATGGGGTTTCAGTGTGTGTGGAAGGTTTTCACTGTTTGCGGAAGGGGTTTCAGTGCGTGGGGAAGGTGTTCCAGTGTGTGGGGAAGGTGTTTCAGTGTGTGGGGAAGGATTTCACTGAGTGCAGAAGGGGTTTCAGTGTTTCGGGAAGGGGTTTCAGTTTGTGCGGAAGTGGTTTCAGTGTGAGCGGAAGGCTTTTCAGTGTGTGGGGAATGGGTTTCAGTATGTGGGGAAGGTGTTTCAGTGTGTCGGGAATGTGTTTCAGTGTGTGGGGAAGTGGTTTCAGTGTGTGGGGAAGGTGTTTCAGATTGTGGGAATGTGTTTCAGTGTTTGGGGAAGAGGTTTCAGTGTCTGGGGAACGGTTTCAGTGTGTGGGGAAGGGGTTTCAGTGTGTGGGGAAGGGGTTTCAGTGTGTGGGGATGGGTTACAGTGTGTGGGGACGGTGTTTCAGTGTGTGGGGAAGGGGTTTCAGTATGTAGGGAAGGGTTTCAGTGTTTGCGGAAGGGGTTTCAGTGTGTGGGGAAGGGTTTCAGTGTGTGGGGAATCTGTAACAGTGTGTGCGGAAGGGGTTTCAGTGTGTGGGGAAGGTGTTTCAGTGTGTGCGGAAGGGGTTTCAGTGTGTGGGGAAGTGTTTCAGTGTGTGGGGACGGTGTTTCAGTGTGTGGGGAAGGGGTTTCAGTGTGTGGGGAAGGTTTTTCAGTGTGTGCGGAAGTGGTTTCAGTTTCTGCGGAAGGTGTTTCAGTGTGTGAGGAAGGGGTTTCAGTGTGTGGGGAAGGTGTTTCATTGTGTGCAGAAGGGGTTTCAGTGTGTGGGGAAGGGGATTCTGTGTGTAGGGAAGGTGTTTCATTGTGTGTGGAAGTTTATTCAGTGTGTGGGGAAGGTGTTGCAGTGTGTGGGGAGGGGGTTTCAGTGTGTGGGGTAGTGTTTAACTGTGTGCGGCAGGGGTTTCAGTGTGTGGGGAAGGTATTTCAGTGAGTGGGGAAGGGGTTTCACAGTGTGGGAAAGTGTTTCAGTGTTTGGGGAAGGGTTTTCAGTTTGTGGGGAAAGGGTTTCAGTGTGTGGGGAAGTGGTTTCAGTGTGTGGGGATGTGTTTCAGTGTTTGAAGAAGGGGTTTCAGTGTGTGGGGAAGGGGTTTCAGTGCGTGGGGAAGGGTTTCACTGTGTGCGGAAGGGGTTTCAGTGTGTGGGGAAGGGGTTTCAGTGTGTGGGGAAGGTGCTTCAGTGTGTGTGGAAGGGGTTTCAGTGTGTGGGGAAGGGGTTTCAGTGTGTGGGGAAGGTGTTTCCGTGTGTGCGGAAGGGGTTTCAGTGAGTGCGGTAGGGGTTTCAGTGTGTGGGGAAGGGGTTTCAGTATGTGGGGAAGGGGTTTCAGTGTGTGGGGAATGTGTTTCAGGGTGTGGGGAAGGGGTTTCAGTGTGTGGGGAAGGTGTTTCAGTGTGTGGGAATGTGTTTCAGTGTTTGGGGAAGGGGTTTCAGTGTGTGGCGAAGGGTTTCACTGTGTGCGGAAGGGGTTTCAGTGTGTGGGGATGGGGTTTCAGTGTGCGGGGAAGGTGTTTCAGGGTGTGTGGAGAGGGTTTCAGTGTGTGGGGAAGGTTTTTCATTCAAAGAACAAAGAACAAAGAACAAAGATAATTACAGCACAGGAACAGGCCCTTCGGCCCTCCAAGCCTGCGCCGATCCAGATCCTCTCTCTAAACATGTCGCCTATTTTCTAAGGTTCTGTATCTCTTTTCTTCCTGCCCATTCATGTATCTGTCTAGATACATCTTAAAAGACTCCATCGTGCCCGCATCTACCACCTCCGCTGGCAATGCGTTCCAGGTGCCCACCACCCTCTGCGTAAAGAACTTTCCACGCATATCCCCCCTAAACCTTTCCCCTTTCACTTTGAACTCGTGTCCTCTAGTAATTGAAACACCCACTCTGGGAAAAAGCCTCTTGCTATCCACCCTGTCTCTACCTCTCATGATTTTGTACACCTCAATCAGGTCCCCCCTCAACCTCCGTCTTTCTAATGAAAATAATCCTAATCTGCTCAACCTCTCTTCATAGCTAGCGCCCTCCATACCAGGCAACATCCTGGTGAACCTCCTCTGCACCCTCTCCAAAGCATCCACATCCTTTTGATAATGTGGCGACCAGAACTGTACGCAGTATTCCAAATGTGGCCGAACCAAAGTCCTATACAACTGTAACATGACCTGCCAACTCTTGTACTCAATGCCCCGTCCGATGAAGGAAAGCATGCCGTATGCCTTCTTGACCACTCTATTTACCTGCGTTGCCATCTTCAGGGAACAGTGGACCTGAACACCCAAATCTCTCTGGACATCAATTTTCCCCAGGACTTTTCCATTTACTGTATAGTTCACTCTTGAATTGGATCTTCCAAAATGCATCACCTCGCATTTGCCCTGATTGAACTCCATCTGCCATTTCTCTGCCCAACTCTCCAATCTATCTATATTCTGCTGTATTCTCTGACAGTCCCCTTCACTATCTGCTACTCCACCAATCTTAGTGTCGTCTGCAAATTTGCTAATCAGTCCACCTATACTTTCCTCCAAATCATTAATGTATATCACAAACAACAGTGGTCCCAGCACGGATCCCTGTGGAACACCACTGGTCACACGTCTCCATTTTGAGAAACTCCCTTCTACTGCTACTCTCTGTCTCCTGTTGCCCAGCCAGTTCTTTATCCATCTAGCTAGTACACCTTGGACCCCAAGCGCCTTCACTTTCTCCATCAGCCTGCCATGGGGAACCTTATCAAACGCCTTACTGAAGTCCATGTATATGACATCGACAGCCCTTCCCTCATCAATCAACTTTGTCACTTCCTCAAAGAATTCTATTAAGTTGGTAAGACATGACCTTCCCTGCACAAAACCATGTTGCCTATCACTGATGAGCCCATTTTCTTCCAAATGGGAATAGATCCTATCCCTCAGTATCTTCTCCAGCAGCTTCCCTACCACTGACGTCAGGCTCACCGGTCTATAATTACCTGGATTATCCCTGCTACCCTTCTTAAACAAGGGGACAACATTAGCAATTCTCCAGTCCTCCGGGACCTCACCCGTGTTTAAGGATGCTGCAAAGATATCTGTTAAGGCCCCAGCTATTTCCTCTCTCGCTTCCCTCAGTAACCTGGGATAGATCCCATCCGGACCTGGGGACTTGTCCACCTTAATGCCCTTTAGAATACCCAACACTTCCTCCCTCCTTATGCCGACTTGACCTAGAGTAATCAAACATCTGTTCCTAACCTCAACATCCGTCATGTCCCTCTCCTCGGTGAATACCGATGCAAAGTACTCGTTTAGAATCTCACCCATTTTCTCTGAGTCCAAGCATAACATTCCTCCTTTGTCCTTTAGTGGGCCAATCCTTTCTCTAGTTACCCTCTTTCTCCTTATATATGAATAAAAGGCTTTGGGATTTTCCTTGACCCTATTTGCTAAAGATATTTCATGACCCCTTTTAGCCCTCTTAATTCCTCGTTTCAGATTGGTCCTACATTCCCGATATTCTTTCAAAGCTTCGTCTTTCATCAGCCGCCTAGACCTTTTGTATGCTTCCTTTTTCCTCTTAGCTAGTCTCACAATTTCACCTGTCATCCATGGTTCCCTAATCTTGCCATTTCTATCCCTCATTTTCACAGGAACATGTCTCTCCTGCACGCTAATCAACCTCTCTTTAAAAGCCTCCCACATATCACATGTGGATTTACCTTCAAACAGCTGCTCCCAATCTACATTTCCCAGCTCCTGCCGAATTTTGGTGTAGTTGGCCTCCCCCCAATTTAGCACTCTCCCTTTTGGACCACTCTCGTCTTTGTCCATGAGTATTTTAAAGCTTACGGAATTGTGATCACTATTCCCAAAGTAGTCCCCTACTGAAACTTCAACAACCTGGCCGGGCTCATTCCCCAACACCAGGTCCAGTATGGCCCCTTCCCGAGTTGGACTATTTACATACTGCTCTAGAAAACCCTCCTGGATGCTCCTTACAAATTCTGCTCCATCTGGACCTCTAACACTAAGCGAATCCCAGTCAATGTTGGGAAAATTAAAATCTCCTATCACCACCACCCTGTTGCTCCTACATCTTTCCATAATCTGTTTACATATTTGTACCTCTATCTCACGCTCGCTGTTGGGAGGCCTGTAGTACAGCCCCAACATTGTTACCGCACCCTTCCTATTTCTGAGTTCAGTCCATATTGCCTCACTGCTCGAGTCCTCCATAGTGCCCTCCTTCAGCACAGCTGTGATATCCTCTTTGACCAGTAATGCAACTCCTCCACCCCTTTTACCTCCCTCTCTATCCCGCCTGAAGCATCGATATCCTGGGATATTTAGTTGCCAATCATGCCCTTCCCTCAACCAAGTCTCAGTAATAGCAATAACATCATACTCCCAGGTACTAATCCAAGCCCTAAGTTCATCTGCCTTACCTACTACACTTCTTGCATTAAAACAAATGCACCTCAGACCACCAGTCCCTTTATATTCATCATCTGCTCCCTGCCTGCTCTTCCCCTTAGTCACACTGACTTCATTATCTAGTTCCTTACAGGCTTTTGTTACTACCTCCTTACTGTCAACTGACCTCAATTGGTTCCCATCCCCCTGCCACATTAGTTTAAACCCTCCCCAACAGCGTTAGCAAAAGCACCTCCAAGGACATTGGTTCCAGTCCGGCCCAGGTGTAGACCATCCAATTTGTAATAGTCCCACCTCCCCCAGAACCGGTCCCAATGTCCCAAAAATCTGAACCCCTCCTTCCTGCACCATCTCTCAAGCCACGCATTCATCCTGACTATTCTTTCATTTTTACTCTGACTATCACGTGGCACTGGTAGTAATCCTGAGATTACTACCTTTGAGGTCCTACTTTTTAACTTGGCTCCTAACTCCCTAAACTCTGCATGTAGGACCTCATCCCGTTTTTTACCTATATCATTAGTGCCTATGTGCACAATGACAACTGGCTGTTCACCCTCCCCCTTTAGAATGTTCTGCAGCCGATCTGAGACGTCCCTGACCCGTGCACCTGGGAGGCAACATACCATTCGGGAGCCTGTGCAGAAGGGGTTTCAGTGTGTGGGGAAGGGGATTCAGTGTGTGCGGAAGATGTTTCAGTGTGTGGGGAAGGGGTTTCAGTGTGTGGGGAAGGTGTTTCATTGTGTGCGGAAGGGGTTTCAGTTTGTGGGGAAGGGGATTCAGTGTTTGGGGAAGGGGTTTCAGTGTGTGGGGAGGGGGTTTCAGTGTGTGGGGAAGGGTTTAACTGTGTGCGGAAGGGTTTTCAGTGTGTGAGGAAGGTGTTTCAGATTGTGGGGAAGGGGATTCAGTATGTGGGGAAGGGGTTTCAGTGTCTGGGGTAGGGTTTCAGTGAGTGGGGAAG
The DNA here is from genome assembly GCF_036365525.1 of Heterodontus francisci. Taxonomy (NCBI): domain Eukaryota; kingdom Metazoa; phylum Chordata; class Chondrichthyes; order Heterodontiformes; family Heterodontidae; genus Heterodontus; species Heterodontus francisci. The sequence continues at coordinate 158,025,973 of NC_090376.1, forward strand.
GGGTTCAGTGTGTGGGGAAGGGGTCTCAGTGTGTGGGGAAGTGTTTCAGTGTGCGGGGAAGGGGTTTCAGTGTCTGGGGAAGGGTTACAGTGTTTGGGGACGGGGTTTCAGTGTGAGGGGAAGGGGTTTCAGTATGTGGGGAAGAGTTTCAGTGTTTGCGGAAGGGGTTTCAGTGTGTGGGGAAGGGTTTCAGTGTGTGGGGAATGTGTTGCAGTGTTTGCGGATGGGGTTTCAGAGTTTGGAGAAGATGTTTCAGTGTGTGCGGAAGTGGTTTCAGTGTGAGGGGAAGGGTTTCAGTGTGTGGGGAAGGGTTTCAGTGTGTGTGGAAGGTGTTTCAGTGTGTGTGGAAGGTGTTTGAGTACGTGGGGAAGGATTTCACTGAGTGCGGAAGTGGTTTCAGTGTTTGGGAAAGGGGTTTCAGTGTGTGGGGAAGGGGTTTAAGTGTGTGGGGAAGGGTTTCAGTGTGTGGGGAAGGCGTTTCAGTGTGTGGGGATGTGTTTCAGTGTGTGAATAAGGGGTTTCAGTGTGTGGGGAAGGTGTTTCAGTGTGTGGGGAAGGGTTTCACTGTGTGCGGAAGGGGTTTCAGTGTGTGGGGAAGGGGTTTCAGTGTGTGGGGAAGGTGCTTCAGTGTGTGTGGAAGGGGTTTCAGTGTGTGTTGACGGGGTGTCAGTGTGTGGGGAAGGGGTTTCAGAGTGTGGGGAAGGGGTTTCAGTGTGTGCGGTAGGGGTTTCAGAGTGTGGGGAAGGGGTTTCAGTATGTGGGGAAGGGGATTCCGTGTGTGGGGAATGTGTTTCAGAGTGTGGGGAAGGGGTTTCAGTGTGTGGGGAAGGTGTTTCAGTGTGTGGGAATGTGTTTCAGTGTTTGGGGAAGGGGTTTCAGTGTGTGGGGAAGGGTTTCAGTGTGTGCGGAAAGGGTTTAAGTGTGTGGGGATGTGTTTCAGTTTGTGGGGAAGGGGTTTCAGTGTGTGGTGATCTGTTTCAGTGTGTGGGGAAGGGTTTTCAGTGTGTGGGGAAGGTGTTACAGTGTGTGTGGAAGGGGTTTCAGTGTGTGGGGACGGTGTTTCAGTGTGTGGGGAAGGGGTTTCAGTGTGTGGAGAAGGTCTTTCAGTGTGTGCGGAAGTGGTTTCAGTTTCTGCGGAAGGTGTTTCAGTGTGTGAGGAAGGGGTTTCAGTGTGTGGGGAAGGTGTTTCATTCTGTGCAGAAGGGGTTTCAGTGTGTGGGGAAGGGGATTCTGTGTGTGGGGAAGGTGTTTCATTGTGTGGGGAAGGTGTTTCATTGTGTGGGGAAGGTTTTTCATTGTGTGTGGAAGGTTTTTCATTGTGTGGGGAAGGTGTTGCAGTGTGTGGGGAGGGGGTTTCAGTGTGTGGGGTAGTGTTTAACTGTGTGCGGCAGGGGTTTCAGTGTGTGGGGAAGGTATTTCAGTGAGTGGGGAAGGGGTTTCACAGTGTGGGAAAGTGTTTCAGTGTTTGGGGAAGTGTTTTCAGTGTGTGGGGAAAGGGTTTCAGTGTGTGGGGAAGTGGTTTCAGTGTCTGGGGAAGGGTTTTAGTGTCTGGGGAAGGGTTTCACTGTGTGCGGAAGGGGTTTCAGTGTGTGGGGAAGGGGTTTCAGTGTGTGGGGAAGGTGCTTCAGTGTGTGTGGAAGGGGTTTCAGTGCGTGGGGAAGGGGTTTCAGTGTGTGGGGAAGGTGTTTCCGTGTGTGCGGAAGGGGTTTCAGTGAGTGCGGTAGGGGTTTCAGTGTGTGGGGAAGGGGTTTCAGTGTGTGGGGAAGGGGTTTCAGTGTGTGGGGAATGTGTTTCAGGGTGTGGGGAAGGGGTTTCAGTGTGTGGGGAAGGTGTTTCAGTGTGTGGGAATGTGTTTCAGTGTTTGGGGAAGGGGTTTCAGTTTGTGGCGAAGGGTTTCACTGTGTGCGGAAGGGGTTTCAGTGTGTGGGGATGGGGTTTCAGTGTGTGGGGAATGTGTTTCAGGGTGTGGGGAAGGGGTTTCAGTGTGTGGGGAAGGTGTTTCAGTGTGTGGGAATGTGTTTCAGTGTTTGGGGAAGGGGTTTCAGTGTGTGGCGAAGGGTTTCACTGTGTGCGGAAGGGGTTTCAGTGTGTGGGGAATGGGTTTCAGTGTGTGGGGAAGGTGTTTCAGTGTGTGTGGAGAGGGTTTCAGTGTGTGGGGAAGGTTTTTCAGTGTGTGGGGAAGGGGTTTCAGTGTGTGGGGATGGTATTTCAGTGTGTGCGGAAGGGAATTCAGTGTGTGCGGAAGATGTTTCAGTGTGTGGGGAAGGGATTCCAGTGTGTGGGGAAGGTGTTTCATTGTGTGCGGAAGGGGTTTCAGTTTGTGGGGAAGGGGATTCAGTGTTTGGGGAAGGGGTTTCAGTGTGTGGGGAGGGGGTTTCAGTGTGTGGGGAAGGGTTTAACTGTGTGCGGAAGGGGTTTCAGTGTGTGGGGAAGGTGTTTCAGAGTGTGGGGAAGGGGATTCAGTATGTGGGGAAGGGGTTTCAGTGTCTGGGGTAGGGTTTCAGTGAGTGGGGAAGGGGTTCAGTGTGTGGGGAAGGGGTTTCAGTGTTTGGGGAAGGTGTTTCAGTGTGTGGGGAAGGGGTTTCAGTGTGTGGGGAAGCTCTTTCAGTGTATGCGGAAGGGTTTTCAGTGTGTGAAGAAGGGGTTTCAGTGTGTGGGGAAACGGTTTCAGTCTGTGGGGAAGGGTTTCACTGTGTGCGGAAGGGGTTTCAGTGTGTGGGGAAGGGGTTTCAGTGTGTGGGGAAGGTGTTTCAGTGTGTGCGGAAGGGGTTTCACGTCATGCGCAAGGGGTTTCAGTGTTTGGGGAAGGGTTTTCAGTGTGTGGGGAAGGTGTTTCAGTGTGTGGGGATGTGTTTCAGTGTGTGGGGAAGGCGTTTCAGTGTGTGGGGATATGATTCAGTTTGTGGGGAAGGGGTTTCAGTGTGCGGCGAAGGTGTTTCAGTGTGTGGGGATGTGTTTCAGTGTGTGGGGAAGGAGTTTCAGTGTGTGGGGATGTGTTTCAGTGTGTTGCGAAGGGGTTTCAGTGTGTGTGGAAGGGGTTTCAGTGTGTGGCGAAGGCGTTTCAGTGTGTGGGGAAGGGGATTCATTGTGTGGGGAAGGTGTTTCAGTGTGTGCGGCAGGGGTTTCAGTTTCTGCGGAAGGTGTTTCAGTGTGTGGGGAAGGGGTTTCAGTGTGTGGTGAAGGTGTTTCATTGTGTGCGGAAGGCGTTTCAGTGTGTGGGGAAGGGGATTCTGTGTGTGGGGAAGGTGTTTCATTGTGTGGGGAAGGTGTTTCATTGTGTGTGGAAGGGTATTCAGTGTGTGCGGAAGGGGTTTCAGTGTGTGGGGAGGGGGTTTCAGTGTGTGGGGTAGGGTTTAACTGTGTGCGGAAGGGGTTTCAGTGTGTGGGGAAGGTGTTTCAGTGTGTGGGGAAGGGGTTTCAGTATGTGGGGTATGGGTTTCAGTGTGTGGGAAGGGTTTCAGTGTGTGGGGAATGTGTTGCAGTGTTTGCGGATGGGGTTTCAGAGTTTGGAGAAGATGTTTCAGTGTGTGCGGAAGTGGTTTCAGTGTGAGGGGAAGGGTTTCAGTGTGTGGGGAAGGGTTTCAGTGTGTGTGGAAGGTGTTTCAGTGTGTGTGGAAGGTGTTTGAGTACGTGGGGAAGGATTTCACTGAGTGCGGAAGTGGTTTCAGTGTTTGGGAAAGGGGTTTCAGTGTGTGGGGAAGGGGTTTAAGTGTGTGGGGAAGGGTTTCAGTGTGTGGGGAAGGCGTTTCAGTGTGTGGGGATGTGTTTCAGTGTGTGAATAAGGGGTTTCAGTGTGTGGGGAAGGTGTTTCAGTGTGTGGGGAAGGGTTTCACTGTGTGCGGAAGGGGTTTCAGTGTGTGGGGAAGGGGTTTCAGTGTGTGGGGAAGGTGCTTCAGTGTGTGTGGAAGGGGTTTCAGTGTGTGTTGACGGGGTGTCAGTGTGTGGGGAAGGGGTTTCAGAGTGTGGGGAAGGGGTTTCAGTGTGTGCGGTAGGGGTTTCAGAGTGTGGGGAAGGGGTTTCAGTATGTGGGGAAGGGGATTCCGTGTGTGGGGAATGTGTTTCAGAGTGTGGGGAAGGTGTTTCAGTGTGTGGGAATGTGTTTCAGTGTTTGGGGAAGGGGTTTCAGTGTGTGGGGAAGGGTTTCAGTGTGTGCGGAAAGGGTTTAAGTGTGTGGGGATGTGTTTCAGTTTGTGGGGAAGGGGTTTCAGTGTGTGGTGATCTGTTTCAGTGTGTGGGGAAGGGTTTTCAGTGTGTGGGGAAGGTGTTACAGTATGTGGGGAAGGGGTTTCAGTGTCTGGGGTAGGGTTTCAGTGAGTGGGGAAGGGGTTCAGTGTGTGGGGAAGGGGTTTCAGTGTTTGGGGAAGGTGTTTCAGTGTGTGGGGAAGGGGTTTCAGTGTGTGGGGAAGCTCTTTCAGTGTATGCGGAAGGGTTTTCAGTGTGTGAAGAAGGGGTTTCAGTGTGTGGGGAAACGGTTTCAGTCTGTGGGGAAGGGTTTCACTGTGTGCGGAAGGGGTTTCAGTGTGTGGGGAAGGGGTTTCAGTGTGTGGGGAAGGTGTTTCAGTGTGTGCGGAAGGGGTTTCACGTCATGCGCAAGGGGTTTCAGTGTTTGGGGAAGGGTTTTCAGTGTGTGGGGAAGGTGTTTCAGTGTGTGGGGATGTGTTTCAGTGTGTGGGGAAGGCGTTTCAGTGTGTGGGGATATGATTCAGTTTGTGGGGAAGGGGTTTCAGTGTGCGGCGAAGGTGTTTCAGTGTGTGGGGATGTGTTTCAGTGTGTGGGGAAGGAGTTTCAGTGTGTGGGGATGTGTTTCAGTGTGTTGCGAAGGGGTTTCAGTGTGTGTGGAAGGGGTTTCAGTGTGTGGCGAAGGCGTTTCAGTGTGTGGGGAAGGGGATTCATTGTGTGGGGAAGGTGTTTCAGTGTGTGCGGCAGGGGTTTCAGTGTGTGGGGAAGGTGTTTCAGTGTGTGGGGAAGGGGTTTCAGTGTGTGGTGAAGGTGTTTCATTGTGTGCGGAAGGCGTTTCAGTGTGTGGGGAAGGGGATTCTGTGTGTGGGGAAGGTGTTTCATTGTGTGGGGAAGGTGTTTCATTGTGTGTGGAAGGGTATTCAGTGTGTGCGGAAGGGGTTTCAGTGTGTGGGGAGGGGGTTTCAGTGTGTGGGGTAGGGTTTAACTGTGTGCGGAAGGGGTTTCAGTGTGTGGGGAAGGTGTTTCAGTGTGTGGGGAAGGGGTTTCAGTATGTGGGGTATGGGTTTCAGTGTGTGGGAAGGGTTTCAGTGTGTGGGGAATGTGTTGCAGTGTTTGCGGATGGGGTTTCAGAGTTTGGAGAAGATGTTTCAGTGTGTGCGGAAGTGGTTTCAGTGTGAGGGGAAGGGTTTCAGTGTGTGGGGAAGGGTTTCAGTGTGTGTGGAAGGTGTTTCAGTGTGTGTGGAAGGTGTTTGAGTACGTGGGGAAGGATTTCACTGAGTGCGGAAGTGGTTTCAGTGTTTGGGAAAGGGGTTTCAGTGTGTGGGGAAGGGGTTTAAGTGTGTGGGGAAGGGTTTCAGTGTGTGGGGAAGGCGTTTCAGTGTGTGGGGATGTGTTTCAGTGTGTGAATAAGGGGTTTCAGTGTGTGGGGAAGGTGTTTCAGTGTGTGGGGAAGGGTTTCACTGTGTGCGGAAGGGGTTTCAGTGTGTGGGGAAGGGGTTTCAGTGTGTGGGGAAGGTGCTTCAGTGTGTGTGGAAGGGGTTTCAGTGTGTGTTGACGGGGTGTCAGTGTGTGGGGAAGGGGTTTCAGAGTGTGGGGAAGGGGTTTCAGTGTGTGCGGTAGGGGTTTCAGAGTGTGGGGAAGGGGTTTCAGTATGTGGGGAAGGGGATTCCGTGTGTGGGGAATGTGTTTCAGAGTGTGGGGAAGGGGTTTCAGTGTGTGGGGAAGGTGTTTCAGTGTGTGGGAATGTGTTTCAGTGTTTGGGGAAGGGGTTTCAGTGTGTGGGGAAGGGTTTCAGTGTGTGCGGAAAGGGTTTAAGTGTGTGGGGATGTGTTTCAGTTTGTGGGGAAGGGGTTTCAGTGTGTGGTGATCTGTTTCAGTGTGTGGGGAAGGGTTTTCAGTGTGTGGGGAAGGTGTTACAGTGTGTGTGGAAGGGGTTTCAGTGTGTGGGGACGGTGTTTCAGTGTGTGGGGAAGGGGTTTCAGTGTGTGGAGAAGGTCTTTCAGTGTGTGCGGAAGTGGTTTCAGTTTCTGCGGAAGGTGTTTCAGTGTGTGAGGAAGGGGTTTCAGTGTGTGGGGAAGGTGTTTCATTCTGTGCAGAAGGGGTTTCAGTGTGTGGGGAAGGGGATTCTGTGTGTGGGGAAGGTGTTTCATTGTGTGGGGAAGGTGTTTCATTGTGTGGGGAAGGTTTTTCATTGTGTGTGGAAGGTTTTTCATTGTGTGGGGAAGGTGTTGCAGTGTGTGGGGAGGGGGTTTCAGTGTGTGGGGTAGTGTTTAACTGTGTGCGGCAGGGGTTTCAGTGTGTGGGGAAGGTATTTCAGTGAGTGGGGAAGGGGTTTCACAGTGTGGGAAAGTGTTTCAGTGTTTGGGGAAGGGTTTTCAGTGTGTGGGGAAAGGGTTTCAGTGTGTGGGGAAGAGGTTTCAGTGTCTGGGGAAGGGTTTTAGTGTCTGGGGAAGGGTTTCACTGTGTGCGGAAGGGGTTTCAGTGTGTGGGGAAGGGGTTTCAGTGTGTGGGGAAGGTGCTTCAGTGTGTGTGGAAGGGGTTTCAGTGCGTGGGGAAGGGGTTTCAGTGCGTGGGGAAGGGGTTTCAGTGTGTGGGGAAGGTGTTTCCGTGTGTGCGGAAGGGGTTTCAGTGAGTGCGGTAGGGGTTTGAGTGTGTGGGGAAGGGGTTTCAGTGTGTGGGGAAGGGGTTTCAGTGTGTGGGGAATGTGTTTCAGGGTGTGGGGAAGGGGTTTCAGTGTGTGGGGAAGGTGTTTCAGTGTGTGGGAATGTGTTTCAGTGTTTGGGGAAGGGGTTTCAGTTTGTGGCGAAGGGTTTCACTGTGTGCGGAAGGGGTTTCAGTGTGTGGTGATGGGGTTTCAGTGTGTGGGGAATGTGTTTCAGGGTGTGGGGAAGGGGTTTCAGTGTGTGGGGAAGGTGTTTCAGTGTGTGGGAATGTGTTTCAGTGTTTGGGGAAGGGGTTTCAGTGTGTGGCGAAGGGTTTCACTGTGTGCGGAAGGGGTTTCAGTGTGTGGGGAATGGGTTTCAGTGTGTGGGGAAGGTGTTTCAGTGTGTGTGGAGAGGGTTTCAGTGTGTGGGGAAGGTTTTTCAGTGTGTGGGGAAGGGGTTTCAGTGTGTGGGGATGGTATTTCAGTGTGTGCGGAAGGGGTTTCAGTGTGTGCGGAAGATGTTTCAGTGTGTGGGGAAGGGATTCCAGTGTGTGGGGAAGGTGTTTCATTGTGTGCGGAAGGGGTTTCAGTGTTTGGGGAAGGGGATTCAGTGTTTGGGGAAGGGGTTTCAGTGTGTGGGGAGGGGGTTTCAGTGTGTGGGGAAGGGTTTAACTGTGTGCGGAAGGGGTTTCAGTGTGTGGGGAAGGTGTTTCAGAGTGTGGGGAAGGGGATACAGTATGTGGGGAAGGGGTTTCAGTGTCTGGGGTAGGGTTTCAGTGAGTGGGGAAGGGGTTCAGTGTGTGGGGAAGGGGTTTCAGTGTTTGGGGAAGGTGTTTCAGTGTGTGGGGAAGGGGTTTCAGTGTGTGGGGAAGCTCTTTCAGTGTATGCGGAAGGGTTTTCAGTGTGTGAAGAAGGGGTTTCAGTGTGTGGGGAAACGGTTTCAGTCTGTGGGGAAGGGTTTCACTGTGTGCGGAAGGGGTTTCAGTGTGTGGGGAAGGGGTTTCAGTGTGTGGGGAAGGTGTTTCAGTGTGTGCGGAAGGGGTTTCACGTCATGCGCAAGGGGTTTCAGTGTTTGGGGAAGGGTTTTCAGTGTGTGGGGAAGGTGTTTCAGTGTGTGGGGATGTGTTTCAGTGTGTGGGGAAGGCGTTTCAGTGTGTGGGGATATGATTCAGTTTGTGGGGAAGGGGTTTCAGTGTGCGGCGAAGGTGTTTCAGTGTGTGGGGATGTGTTTCAGTGTGTGGGGAAGGAGTTTCAGTGTGTGGGGATGTGTTTCAGTGTGTTGCGAAGGGGTTTCAGTGTGTGTGGAAGGGGTTTCAGTGTGTGGCGAAGGCGTTTCAGTGTGTGGGGAAGGGGATTCATTGTGTGGGGAAGGTGTTTCAGTGTGTGCAGCAGGGGTTTCAGTTTCTGCGGAAGGTGTTTCAGTGTGTGGGGAAGGGGTTTCAGTGTGTGGTGAAGGTGTTTCATTGTGTGCGGAAGGCGTTTCAGTGTGTGGGGAAGGGGATTCTGTGTGTGGGGAAGGTGTTTCATTGTGTGGGGAAGGTGTTTCATTGTGTGGGGAAGGTGTTTCATTGTGTGTGGAAGGGGTTTCAGTGTGTGGGGAGGGGGTTTCAGTGTGTGGGGTAGGGTTTAACTGTGTGCGGAAGGGGTTTCAGTGTGTGGGGAAGGTGTTTCAGTGTGTGGGGAAGGGGTTTCAGTATGTGGGGTATGGGTTTCAGTGTGTGGGAAGGGTTTCAGAGTGTGGGGCAGGCTTTCAGTGTGTGGGGAAGGTGTTTCAGTGTGTGGGGAAGGGGTCTCAGTATGTGGGGAAGCGTATCGGTGTGTGCGGAAGGCGTTTCAGTGTGTGGGGAAGGGTTTCATTGTGTGGGGAATGTGTTACAGTGTGTGCGGAAATGATTTCAGTGTGTGGGGAAGGTGTTTCAGTGTGTGGGGAAGATGTTTCAGTGTGTGTGGAAGGGGTTTCAGTGTGTGGGGAAGTGTTTCACTGTGTGGTGAAGGGGTATCATTGTGTGGGGAAGATTTTTCAGTTTCTGGGGAAGGTATTTCAGTGTGTGGGGAAGGGATTTCAGTGTGTGGGGAAGGTGTTTCAATGTGTGGGGGAGGTCTTTCAGTGTGTGGGGAAGGGGTTTCAGTGTGTGGGGAAGATGTTTCAGTGTGTGGGGACGTGTTTCAGTGTGTGGGGAAGGGGTTCAGTGTGTGGGGAAGGGGTTTCAGTGTGTGGGGAAGGGTTTCCGTGTGTGGGGAAGGCGTTTCAGTGTGTGGGGATGTGTTTCAGTGTGTGAATAAGGGGTTTCAGTGTGTGGGGAAGGTGTTTCAGTGTGTGGGGAAGGGTTTCACTGTGTGTGGAAGGGGTTTCAGTGTGTGGGGAAGGGGTTTCAGTGTGTGGGGAAGGTGCTTCAGTGTGTGTGGAAGGGGTTTCAGTGTGTGGTGACGGGGTGTCAATGTGTGGGGAAGGGGTTTCAGAGTGTGGGGAAGGGGTTTCAGTGTGTGCGGTAGGGGTTTCAGAGTGTGGGGAAGGGGTTTCAGTATGTGGGGAAGGGGTTTCCGTGTGTGGGGAATGTGTTTCAGAGTGTGGGGAAGGGGTTTCAGTGTGTGGGGAATGTGTTTCAGTGTGTGGGAATGTGTTTCAGTGTTTGGGGAAGGGGTTTCAGTGTGTGGGGAAGGGTTTCAGTGTGTGCGGAAAGGGTTTAAGTGTGTGGGGATGTGTTTCAGTTTGTGGGGAAGGGGTTTCAGTGTGTGGTGATCTGTTTCAGTGTGTGGGGATGGGTTTCAGTGTTTGCGGAAGGGCTTTCAGTGTGTGGGGAAGGTGTTTCAGTGTGTGCAGAAGGGGTTTCAGTGTGTGGGGAAGGGTTTCAGTGTGTAGGGAAGGGATTCAGTGTGTGGGGAAGGTGCTTCAGTGTGTGGGGAAGGGGTTTCAGTATGTGGGGAAGGGTTTCATTGAGTGCGGAAGGGGTTTCAGTGTGTGGGGAAGGGTTTCAGTATGTGGGGAAGGGGTTTCAGTGTTTGGGGAAGGTGTTTCATTGTGTGGGGAGGGGGTTTCAGAGTGTGGGTAATGGTTTCAGTGTGTGGGGAAGGGGTTTTAGTGAGTGGGGAAGGGGTTTCAGGGTGTGGAGAATGTGTTTCAGGGTGTGGGGAAGGGGTTTCAGTGTGTGGGGAAGGTGTTTCAGTGTGTGGGAATGTGTTTCAGTGTTTGGGGAAGGGGTTTCAGTGTGTGGCGAAGGGTTTCACTGTGTGCGGAAGGGGTTTCAGTGTGTGGGGATGGGGTTTCAGTGTGTGGGGAAGGTGTTTCAGTGTGTGTGGAGAGGGTTTCAGTGTGTGCGGAAGATGTTTCAGTGTGTGGGGAAGGGATTTCAGTGTGTGGGGAAGGTGTTTCATTGTGTGCGGAAGGGGTTTCAGTTTGTGGGGAAGGGGATTCAGTGTTTGGGGAAGGGGTTTCAGTGTGTGGGGAGGGGGTTTCAGTGTGTGGGGAAGGGTTTAACTGTGTGCGGAAGGGGTTTCAGTGTGTGGGGAAGGTGTTTCAGAGTGTGGGGAAGGGGATTCAGTATGTGGGGAAGGGGTTTCAGTGTCTGGGGTAGGGTTTCAGTGAATGGGGAAGGGGTTCAGTGTGTGGGGAAGGGGTTTCAGTGTTTGGGGAAGGTTTTTCAGTGTGTGGGGAAGGGGTTTCAGTGTGTGGGGAAGCTGTTTCAGTGTATGCGGAAGGGTTTTCAGTGTGTGAAGAAGGGGTTTCAGTGTGTGGGGAAACGGTTTCAGTGTGTGGGGAAGGGTTTCACTGTGTGCGGAAGGGGTTTCAGTGTGTGGGGAAGGGGTTTCAGTGTGTGGGGAAGGTGTTTCAGTGTGTGCGGAAGGGGTTTCACGTCGTGCGCAAGGGGTTTCAGTGTTTGGGGAAGGGTTTTCAGTGTGTGGGGAAGGTGTTTCAGTGTGTGGGGATGTGTTTCAGTGTGTGGGGAAGGCGTTTCAGTGTGTGGGGATATGATTCAGTTTGTGGGGAAGGGGTTTCAGTGTGCGGCGAAGGTGTTTCAGTGTGTGGGGATGTGTTTCAGTGTGTTGGGAAGGAGTTTCAGTGTGTGGGGATGTGTTTCAGTGTGTTGCGAAGGGGTTTCAGTGTGTGTGGAAGGGGTTTCAGTGTGTGGCGAAGGCGTTTCAGTGTGTGGGGAAGGGGATTCATTGTGTGGGGAAGGTGTTTCAGTGTGTGCGGCAGGGGTTTCAGTTTCTGCGGAAGGTGTTTCAGTGTGTGGGGAAGGGGATTCTGTGTGTGGGGAAGGTGTTTCATTGTGTGCGGAAGGCGTTTCAGTGTGTGGGGAAGGGGATTCTGTGTGTGGGGAAGGTGTTTCATTGTGTGGGGAAGGTGTTTCATTGTGTGTGGAAGGGTATTCAGTGTGTGGGGAAGGGGTTTCAGTGTGTGGGGAGGGGGTTTCAGTGTGTGGGGTAGGGTTTAACTGTGTGCGGAAGGGGTTTCAGTGTGTGGGGAAGGTGTTTCAGTGTGTGGGGAAGGGGTTTCAGTATGTGGGGTATGGGTTTCAGTGTGTGGGAAGGGTTTCAGAGTGTGGGGCAGGCTTTCAGTGTGTGGGGAAGGTGTTTCAGTGTGTGGGGAAGGGGTCTCAGTATGTGGGGAAGGGTATCGGTGTGTGGGGAAGGGTTTCATTGTGTGGGGAATGTGTTACAGTGTGTGCGGAAATGATTTCAGTGTGTGGGGAAGGTGTTTCAGTGTGTGGGGAAGATGTTTCAGTGTGTGTGGAAGGGGTTTCAGTGTGTGGGGAAGTGTTTCACTGTGTGGGGAAGGGTTTCATTGTGTGGGGAATGTGTTACAGTGTGTGCGGAAATGATTTCAGTGTGTGGGGAAGGTTTTTCAGTTTCTGGGGAAGGTATTTCAGTGTGTGGGGAAGGGATTTCAGTGTGTGGGGAAGGTGTTTCAATGTGTGGGGGAGGTCTTTCAGTGTGTGGGGAAGGGGTTTCAGTGTGTGGGGAAGATGTTTCAGTGTGTGGGGACGTGTTTCAGTGTATGGGGAAGGGGTTCAGTGTGTGGGGAAGGGGTTCAGTGTGTGGGGAAGGGGTTTCAGTGTGTGGGGAAGGGTTTCAGTGTGTGGGGAAGGCGTTTCAGTGTGTGGGGATGTGTTTCAGTGTGTGAATAAGGGGTTTCAGTGTGTGGGGAAGGTGTTTCAGTGTGTGGGGAAGGGTTTCACTGTGTGCGGAAATGATTTCAGTGTGTGGGGAAGGTTTTTCAGTTTCTGGGGAAGGTATTTCAGTGTGTGGGGAAGGGATTTCAGTGTGTGGGGAAGGTGTTTCAATGTGTGGGGGAGGTCTTTCAGTGTGTGGGGAAGGGGTTTCAGTGTGTGGGGAAGATGTTTCAGTGTGTGGGGACGTGTTTCAGTGTGTGGGGAAGGGGTTCAGTGTGTGGGGAAGGGGTTCAGTGTGTGGGGAAGGGGTTTCAGTGTGTGGGGAAGGGTTTCAGTGTGTGGGGAAGGGTTTCAGTGTGTGGGGAAGGCGTTTCAGTGTGTGGGGATGTGTTTCAGTGTGTGAATAAGGGGTTTCAGTGTGTGGGGAAGGTGTTTCAGTGTGTGGGGAAGGGTTTCACTGTGTGCGGAAGGGGTTTCAGTGTGTGGGGAAGGGGTTTCAGTGTGTGGGGAAGGTGCTTCAGTGTGTGTGGAAGGGGTTTCAGTGTGTGGTGACGGGGTGTCAGTGTGTGGGGAAGGGGTTCAGTGTGTGGGGAAGGGGTTCAGTGTGTGGGGAAGGGGTTTCAGTGTGTGGGGAAGGGTTTCAGTGTGTGGGGAAGGGTTTCAGTGTGTGGGGAAGGCGTTTCAGTGTGTGGGGATGTGTTTCAGTGTGTGAATAAGGGGTTTCAGTGTGTGGGGAAGGTGTTTCAGTGTGTGGGGAAGGGTTTCACTGTGTGCGGAAGGGGTTTCAGTGTGTGGGGAAGGGGTTTCAGTGTGTGGGGAAGGTGCTTCAGTGTGTGTGGAAGGGGTTTCAGTGTGTGGTGACGGGGTGTCAATGTGTGGGGAAGGGGTTTCAGAGTGTGGGGAAGGGGTTTCAGTGTGTGCGGTAGGGGTTTCAGAGTGTGGGGAAGGGGTTTCAGTATGTGGGGAAGGGGTTTCCGTGTGTGGGGAATGTGTTTCAGAGTGTGGGGAAGGGGTTTCATTCTGTGCAGAAGGGGTTTCAGTGTGTGGGGAAGGGTTTCAGTGTGTGGGGAAGGGTTTCAGTGTGTGGGGAAGGCGTTTCAGTGTGTGGGGATGTGTTTCAGTGTGTGAATAAGGGGATTCTGTTTGTGGGGAAGGTGTTTCATTGTGTGGGGAAGGTTTTTCATTGTGTGTGGAAGGGTATTCAGTGTGTGGGGAAGGTGTTGCAGTGTGTGGGGAGGGGGTTTCAGTGTGTGGGGTTGTGTTTAACTGTGTGCGGCAGGGGTTTCAGTCTGTGGGGAAGGTATTTCAGTGAGTGGGGAAGGGGTTTCACAGTGTGGGAAAGTGTTTCAGTGTTTGGGGAAGGGTTTTCAGTGTGTGGGGAAAGGGTTTCAGTGTGTGGGGAAGTGGTTTCAGTGTGTGGGGATGTGTTTCAGTGTTTGAAGAAGGGGTATCAGTGTGTGGGGAAGGGGTTTCAGTTTGTGGGGAAGGGTTTCACTGTGTGCGGAAGTGGTTTCAGTGTGTGGGGAAGGGGTTTCAGTGTGTGGGGAAGGTGCTTCAGTGTGTGGGGAAGGGGTTTCAGTGTGTGGGGAAGGGGTTTCAGTGTGTGGGGAAGGTGTTTCCGTGTGTGCGTAAGGGGTTTCAGTGAGTGCGGTAGGGGTTTCAGTGTGTGGGGAAGGGGTTTCAGTGTGTCGGGAAGGGGTTTCAGTGAGTGGGGAATGTGTTTCAGGGTGTGGGGAAGGGGTTTCAGTGTGTGGGGAAGGTGTTTCAGTGTGTGGGAATGTGTTTCAGTGTTTGGGGAAGGGGTTTCAGTGTGTGGCGAAGGGTTTCACTGTGTGCGGAAGGGGTTTCAGTGTGTGGGGATGGGGTTTCAGTGTGTGGGGAAGGTGTTTCAGTGTGTGTGGAGAGGGTTGCAGTGTGTGGGGAAGGTTTTTCAGTGTGTTGGGAAGGGGTTTCAGTGTGTGGGGATGGTGTTTCAGTGTGTGGGGAAGGTGTTTCATTGTGTGCGGAAGGGGTTTCAGTTTGTGGGGAAGGGGATTCAGTGTTTGGGGAAGGGGTTTCAGTGTGTGGGGAGGGGGTTTCAGTGTGTGGGGAAGGGTGTAACTGTGTGCGGAAGGGTTTTCAGTGTGTGGGGAAGGTGTTTCAGAGTGTGGGGAAGGGGATTCAGTATGTGGGGAAGGGGTTTCAGTGTCTGGGGTAGGGTTTCAGTGAGTGGGGAAGGGGTTCAGTGTGTGGGGAAGGGGTTTCAGTGTTTGGGGAAGGTGTTTCAGTGTGTGGGGAAGGTGTTTCAGTGTGTGGGGAAGCTGTTTCAGTGTATGCGGAAGGGTTTTCAGTGTGTGAAGAAGGTGTTTCAGTGTGTGGGGAAACGGTTTCAGTGTGTGGGGAAGGTTTTCACTGTGTGCGGAAGGGGTTTCAGTGTGTGGGGAAGGGGTTTCAGTGTGTGGGGAAGGTGTTTCAGTGTTTGAAGAAGGGGTATCAGTGTGTGGGGAAGGGGTTTCAGTTTGTGGGGAAGGGTTTCACTGTGTGCGGAAGTGGTTTCAGTGTGTGGGGAAGGGGTTTCAGTGTGTGGGGAAGGTGCTTCAGTGTGTGGGGAAGGGGTTTCAGTGTGTGGGGAAGGGGTTTCAGTGTGTGGGGAAGGTGTTTCCGTGTGTGCGTAAGGGGTTTCAGTGAGTGCGGTAGGGGTTTCAGTGTGTGGGGAAGGGGTTTCAGTGTGTCGGGAAGGGGTTTCAGTGAGTGGGGAATGTGTTTCAGGGTGTGGGGAAGGGGTTTCAGTGTGTGGGGAAGGTGTTTCAGTGTGTGGGAATGTGTTTCAGTGTTTGGGGAAGGGGTTTCAGTGTGTGGCGAAGGGTTTCACTGTGTGCGGAAGGGGTTTCAGTGTGTGGGGATGGGGTTTCAGTGTGTGGGGAAGGTGTTTCAGTGTGTGTGGAGAGGGTTGCAGTGTGTGGGGAAGGTTTTTCAGTGTGTTGGGAAGGGGTTTCAGTGTGTGGGGATGGTGTTTCAGTGTGTGCGGAAGGGGTTTCAGTGTGTGCGGAAGATGTTTCAGTGTGTGGGGAAGGGGTTTCAGTGTGTGGGGAAGGTGTTTCATTGTGTGCGGAAGGGGTTTCAGTTTGTGGGGAAGGGGATTCAGTGTTTGGGGAAGGGGTTTCAGTGTGTGGGGAGGGGGTTTCAGTGTGTGGGGAAGGGTGTAACTGTGTGCGGAAGGGTTTTCAGTGTGTGGGGAAGGTGTTTCAGAGTGTGGGGAAGGGGATTCAGTATGTGGGGAAGGGGTTTCAGTGTCTGGGGTAGGGTTTCAGTGAGTGGGGAAGGGGTTCAGTGTGTGGGGAAGGGGTTTCAGTGTTTGGGGAAGGTGTTTCAGTGTGTGGGGAAGGTGTTTCAGTGTGTGGGGAAGCTGTTTCAGTGTATGCGGAAGGGTTTTCAGTGTGTGAAGAAGGTGTTTCAGTGTGTGGGGAAACGGTTTCAGTGTGTGGGGAAGGTTTTCACTGTGTGCGGAAGGGGTTTCAGTGTGTGGGGAAGGGGTTTCAGTGTGTGGGGAAGGTGTTTCAGTGTGTGCTGAAGGGGTTTCAGTGTGTGCGGTAGGGGTTTCAGTGTGTGGGGAAGGGGTTTCAGTGTGTGCTGAAGGGGTTTCAGTGTGTGCGGAAGGGGTTTCAGTGTGTGGGGAAGGGGTTTCAGTGTGTGGGGAAGGGTTTCACTGTGTGCGGAAGGGGTTTCAGTGTGTGGGGATGGGGTTTCAGTGTGTGGGGAAGGTGTTTCAGTGTGTGCTGAAGGGGTTTCAGTGTGTGCGGTAGGGGTTTCAGTGTGTGCGGAAGGGGTTTCAGTGTGTGGGGAAGGCGTTTCAGTGTGTGGGGACATGATTCAGTTTGTGGGGAAGGGGTTTCAGTGTGCGGCGAAGGTGTTTCAGTGTGTGGGGATGTGTTTCAGTGTGTGGGGAAGGAGTTTCAGTTTGTGGGGATGTGTTTCAGTGTGTGGGGAAGGGGTTTCAGTGTGTGGCGAAGGTGTTTCAGTGTGTGCGGCAGGGGTTTCAGTTTCTGTGGAACGTGTTTCAGTGTGTGGGGAAGGGATTTCATTGTGTGTTGAAGGTGTTTCATTGTGTGCGGAAGGTGTTTCATTGTGTGTGGAAGGGTATTCAGTGTGTGGGGAAGGATGTTTCAGTTTGTGGGGAAGGGGATTCTGTGTGTGGGGAAGGTGTTTCATTGTATGGGGAAGGTGTTTCATTGTGTGTGGAAGGGTATTCAGTGTGTGGGGAAGGATGTTTCAGTGTGTGGGGAGGGGGTTTCAGTGTGTGGGGTAGGGTTTAACTGTGTGCGGAAGGGGTTTCAGTGTGTGGGGAAGGTGTTTCAGTGTGTGGGGAAGGGGTTTCAGTATGTGGGGTATGGGTTTCAGTGTGTGGGAAGGGTTTCAGAGTGTGGGGCAGGCTTTCAGTGTGTGGGGAAGGTGTTTCAGTGTGTGGGGAAGGGGTCTCAGTCTGTGGGGAAGGGTATCAGTGTGTGCGGAAGGCGTTTCAGTGTGTGGAGAAGGGTTTCAGTGTGTGGGGAATGTGTTACAGTGTGTGCGGAAGGGATTTCAGTGTGTGGGTAAGGTGTTTCAGTGTGTGGGGAAGATGTTTCAGTGTGTGTGGAAGGGGTTTCAGTGTGTGGGGAAGTGTTTCACTGTGTGGTGAAGGGGTATCATTGTGTGGGGAAGGTTTTTCAGTTTCTGGGGAAGATATTTCAGTGTGTGGGGAAGGGATTTCAGTGTGTGGGGAAAGTGTTTCAATGTGTGGGGGAGGTCTTTCAGTGTGTGGGGAAGGGGTTTCAGTGTGTGGGGAAGATGTTTCAGTGTGTGGGGACGTGTTTCAGTGTGTGGGGAAGGGGTTCAGTGTGTGGGGAAGGTGTTTCAGTGTGTGGGGTTGGGTTTCAGTGTGTGGGGATGGGTTTCAGTGTGTGGGGATGGGTTTCAGTGTGTGCGGAAGGGGTTTCAGTGTGTCGGGAAGGTGTTTCTGATTGTGGGGATGTATTTTCGTGTGTCGGGATGGGGTTTCAGTGTGTGGGGAAGTGG
The DNA here is from genome assembly GCF_036365525.1 of Heterodontus francisci. Lineage (NCBI taxonomy): Eukaryota > Metazoa > Chordata > Chondrichthyes > Heterodontiformes > Heterodontidae > Heterodontus > Heterodontus francisci. Next base: position 158,042,938 of record NC_090376.1, read on the forward strand.
TTTCAGAATGTGGGGAAGGGTTTCAGTGTGTGGCGAAGGGGTTTCAGTGTTTGGGGAAGGTGTTTCAGTGTGTGGGGAAGGTGTTTCAGTGTGTGGGGAAGGGGTTTCAATGTGTGGGGAAGGGTTTCCAGTGTCTGGGGAAGGAGTTTCAGTGTGTGGGGAAGTGTTTCAGTGTGTGGGGAAGGTGTTTCAGTGTGTGGGGAAGGGTTTCAGTTTGTGGGGAAGGTGTTTGAGTGTGTGTGGAAGGGGTTTCAGTGTGTGGGGAAGGTGTTTCGGTGTATGGGGAAGGTGTTTCAGTGTGTGGGGAAGGGGTTTCCATGTGTGGGGAAGTTGTTTCAGTGTGTGGGGAAGGTGTGTCAGTGTGTGGGGAATGGGTTTCAGTGTGTGGGGAAGGGTTGCAGTGTGTGGGGAAGGGGTTTCAGTGTGTGGGGAAGGGTTTCAGTGTGTGGGGAAGGTGGTTCAGTGTGTGGGGAAGTTTTTTCAGTGTGTGTGGTAGGTGTTTCAGTGTGTGGGGAAGGCGTTTCAGTTTGTGGGGAATCTGATGCAGTGTGTGGGGAAGTTGTTTCAGTGTGTGGGGATGGATTTCAGTGTGCGGGGATTGGTTTCAGTGTGTGCGGAAGGTGTTTCAGTGTGCGGGGAAGTGTTTCAGTGTGTGGGGAAGGGGTTTCAGTGTGTGGGGAAGGGTTTCCAGTGTCTGTGGAAGGAGTTTCAGTGTGTGGGGGAGTGTTTCAGTGTGTGGGGAAGGTGTTTCGGTGTGTGGGGAAGGGTTTCAGTGTGTGGGGAAGGTGTTTCAGTTTGTGCGGAAGGGGTTTCAGTGTGTGGGGAAGTTGTTTCAGTGTGTGGGGAAAGGTTTCAGTGTGTGGGGAAGTTGTTTTAGTGTGTGGGGAAGGTGTATCAGTGTGTGCGGAAGGGGTTTCAGTGTGTGGGGAAGGGTTTCAGTGTGTGGGGAAGGGGTTTCAGTGTGTGGGGAAGGGTTTCAGTGTGTGGGGAAGGTGTTTCAGTTTGTGCGGAAGGGGTTTCATTTTGTGGGGAAGATGTTTCAGTGTGTGGGGAAGGTGTTTCAGTGTGTGGGGAAGTTGTTTCAGTGTGTGGGGAATGGCTTTCAGTGTGTGGCGAAGCTTTTTCAGTGTGTGGGGAAGGGGTTTCAGTGTTTGGGGAAGGTGTTTCTGTGTGTGGGGAAGTTGTTTCAGTGTGTGGGGATGTGTTTCACTGTGTGGGGAAGGGGTCTCTGTGTGTGGGGAAGGTTTTCAGTTTGTGGGGAAGGGGTTTCAGTGTGTGGGGAAGGGTTACAGTGTGTGGGGACGGGGTTTCAGTGTGTGGGGAAGGGGTTTCAGTGTGTTGGGATGGGTTTCAGTGTTTGCGGAAGGGGTTTCAGTGTGTGGGGAAGTGTTTCAGTGTGTGGCGAATGTGTTACAGTGTGTGCGGAAGTGCTTTCAGTGTGTGGGGAAGGTGTTTCAGTGTGTGCAGAAGGGGTTTCAGTGTGTGGGGAAGGGTTTCAGTGTGTAGGGAAGGGATTCAGTGTGTGGGGAAGGTGCTTCAGTGTGTGGGGAAGGGGTTTCAGTATGTGGGGAAGGTTTTATTGAGTGCGGAAGGGGTTTCAGTGTGTGGGGAAGGGTTTCAGTATGTGGGGAAGGGGTTTCAGTGTTTGGGGAAGGTGTTTAATTGTGTGGGGAGGGGGTTTCAGAGTGTGGGTAATGGTTTCAGTGTGTGGGGAAGGGGTTTTAGTGAGTGGGGAAGGGGTTTCAGTGTGTGGGGAAGGGGTTTCAGTGTGCGGGGAAGGGGTTTCAGTGTGTGGAGATGAGTTTCAGTGTGTGAAGAATGGGTCTCAGTGTGTGGGGAAGGGGTTTCAGTATGTGGGGAAGGGTTTCACTGTGTGTGGAAGGGGTTTCAGTGTGTGGGGAAGGGGTTTCAGTGTGTGGGGAAGGTGTTTCAGTATGTGCGGAAGGGGTTTCAGTGTGTGCGGTAGAGGTTTCAGTGTGTGGGGAAGGGGTTTCAGTTTTTGGGGAAGGTGTTTCAGTATGTGCGGGAGGGGTTTCAGTGTGTGGGGATGGGGTTTTAGTGTGTGGGGATGTGTTTCAGTGTGTGGGGAAGGGGTTTCAGTGTGTGGGGAAGGGGTTTCACTGTGTGCGGAAGGGGTTTCAGTGTGTGGGGAAGGTGTTGCAGTTTGTGGGGAAGGTGTGTCAATGTGTGGGAAGAAGTTTCAGTGTGTGGGGATGTGTTTCAGTGTGTGGGGAAGGGGTTTCAGTGTGTGAGGATGTTTTTCAGGGTGTGGGGAAGGTATTTCAGTGTGTGGGGAAGGGTTTCACTGTGTGGGGAAGGTATTTCAGTGTGTGCGGAAGGGGTTGCAGTGTGTGCGGAAGGCATTTCAGTGTGTGGGGAATGGGTTTCAGTATGTGGGGAAGGGGTTTCACTGTGTGGGGTATGTTTTTCAGTGTGTGGGGAAGGGGTTTCAGTGTGTGGGGAATGTGTTTCTGTGTGTGGGGAAGGTGTTTCATTGTGTGCGGAAGGGGTTTCAGAGTGTGGGTAATGGTTTCAGTGAGTGGGGAAGGGTATCATTGTGTGGGGAAGGGGTTTCAGTGTGTGGGGAAGGTGTTTCAGTGTGTGGGGAAGGGGTTTCACTGCGTGGGGAAGGGTTTCACTGTGTGCAGAAGGGGTTTCAGTGTGTGGGGAAGGTGTTTCAGTGTGTGCGGAAGGGGTGTCAGTGTGTGGGGAAGGGGTTTAAGTGTGTGGGGAAGTTGTTTCAGTGTGTGCGGAAGGGGTTACAGTGTGTGCGGTAGAGGTTTCAGTGTGTGGGGAAGGGGTTTCAGTTTTTGGGGAAGGTGTTTCAGTGTGTGCGGAAGGGGTTTCAGTGTGTGGGGATGGGGTTTCAGTGTGTGGGGATGTGTTTCAGTGTGTGGGGAAGGGGTTTCAGTGTGTGGGGAGGCGTTTCACTGTGTGCGGAAGGGGTTTCGGTGTGTGGGGAAGGTGTTTCAGCGTGTGGGGAAGGTGTTTTAATGTGTGGGAAGAAGCTTCAGTGTGTGGGGATGTGTTTCAGTATGTGGGGAAGGGGTTTCAGTGTATGTGGATGTGTTTCAGGTAGTGGGGAAGGTATTTCAGTGTGTGGGGATGGGTTTCAGTATGTCCGGAAAGGGTTTCAGTGTGTGGGGAATGTGTTTCAGTATGTGGGGAAGGGGTTTCAGTGTGTGGGGAAGGTGGTTCAGTGTGTGTGGATGTTTTTCAGTGTTTGGGGAAGCGGTTTCAGTGTGTGGGGAAGGGTTTCACTGTGTGCGGAAGGGGTGTCAGTGTGTGGGGAAGGGGTTTCAGTGTGTGGGGAAGGCGTTTCAGTGCGTGTGGAAGGCGTTTCAGTGTGTGGGGAAGGTGTTTCAGTGTGTGGGGAAGGGGTTTCAGAGTGTGCGGATGTTATTTCAGTGCGTGTGGAAGGCGTTTCAGTGTGTGGGGAAGGTGTTTCAGTGTGTGCGGAAGGTGTTTCATTGTGTGCGGAAGGGGTTTCAGTTTGTGGGGAAGGGGATTCAGTGTGTGGGGAAGGTGTTTAATTGTGTGGGGGAGGAGAGTGATAGAGAGTGTCAGAGAGTGATAGAGAGTGTCAGAGAGAGATAGAGAGTGATAGAGAGAGATCGAGAGTGATAGAGAGTGATAGAGAGTGTCAGAGAGTGATAGAGAGTGTCAGAGAGAGATAGAGAGTGATAGAGAGTGATCGAGAGTGTCAGAGACTGATAGAGAGTGATAGTGAGTGTCAGAGCATCAGATATTGATAGTGAGTGTCTGAGATTATCAGAGAGTGATAGAAAGTGTCAGAGAGTGTCAGAGAGTGAAAGTGTCAGAGAGTGATAGAAAGTGTCAGAGAGTGTCAGAGAGTGATAGTGAGTGTCAGAGAGTATCAGATAGTGATAGTGAGTGTCTGAGAGTGTCTGAGATGGTCAGAGATTCTCAGAGAGTGTCAGAGAGTGATAGTGTCAGAGAGTGTCAGAGAGTGATAGACAGTGTCAGAGAGTGAGAGTGAGTGTCTGAGCGTGTCAGAGAGTGTCAGAGTGTGTCAGAGAGTGTTAGAGAGTGATAGTGAGTGTCAGAGAGTGACAGAGAGTGTCAGAGGGTGATAGCGAGTGTCTGAGAGTGTCAGAGAGTGATAGTGAGTGTCAGAGAGTGATTGAGAGTGTCAGAGGGTTATAGTGAGTGTCTGAGAGTGTCAGAGAGTGTCAGAGAGTGATGGAGAGTGTCAGAGAGTGAAAGTGAGTCTCTGAGAGTGTCAGAGAGTGTCAGAGAGTGATAGAGAGTGTCAGAGTGTGTCAGAGAGTATCAGAAGGTGATAGAGAGTGTCAGAGAGTGACTGAGAGTGTCAGAGATTGCCAGAGATTGATAGAGAGTGTCAGAGAGTGTCAGAGAGTGTCAGAGAGAGTCAGAGAGTGTCAGAGAGTGATAGTGAGTGTCTGAGAGTGTCAGAGAATGATAGAGAGTGATAGAGAGTGATAGAGAGTGTCTGAGAGTGATATACAGTGTCTGAGAGTGTCTGAGAGTGATAGAGAGTGATTGTGAGTGTCAGAGAGTGTCAGAGAGTGATGGAGAGTGTCAGAGAGTGTCTGAGAGTGATAGAGAGTGTCAGAGAGTGTGAGAGAGAGTCAGACAGTGTCAGAGAGTGATAGTGAGTGTCAGATTGCCAGAGAGTGTCAGAGAGTGTCAGAGAGTGATAGAGAGTGACAGAGAGTGTCAGAGAGTGATAGAGAGTGTCAGAGAGTGTCAGAGAGTGTCAGAGAGTGAAAGAGAGTGTCAGAGAGTGATAGAGAGTGTCAGAGAGTGATAGAGAGTGTCAGAGAGTGATAGTGAGTCTCTGAGTGTGTCGAGAGGGATAGAGGGTGTCAGAGATTGTCAGAGAGTTTCAGAGAGTTTCAGAGAGTGTCAGAGAGTGTCAGAGAGTGTTAGAGAGTGTCAGAGAGAGTAGTGAGTCTCTATGAGTGTCTGAGAGTGATAGAAGGTGTCAGAGAGTGATAGAGAGTGTCAGAGAGTGACAGAGAGTGTCAGAGAGTGAAAGTGAGTTTCTGAGAGTGTCTGAGAGCGTCAGTGAGAGTCAGAGAGTGATAGAGAGTGATAGAGAGTGTCAGACAGTGTCAGAGAGTGATAGAGTGTGTCAGAGAGTGATAGTGTGTCTCTGAGTTTGTCAGAGTGTGATAGAGGTTGTCAGAGATTGTCAGAGAGTGATAGAGAGTGTCAGAGAGTGTCAGAGAGTGATAGTGAGTGTCAGAGAGTGATAGTGAGTGTCTGAGAGTGTCAGAGAGTGACTGAGAGTGTCAGAGATTGTCAGAGATTGATAGAGAGTGTCAGAGAGTGTCAGAGAGTGTCAGAGAGTGTCAGAGAGTGATAGAGAGTGATAGAGAGTGTCAGAGAGTGATAGTGAGTGTCAGAGAGTGATAGTGAGTGTCTGAGAGTGATAGTGAGTGTCTGAGAGTGTCAGAGAGTGTCTGGGAGTGTCAGAGAATGATAGAGAGTGATAGAGAGTGATAGAGAGTGTCTGAGAGTGTCTGAGAGTGATAGACAGTGTCAGAGATTGTCTGAGAGTGATTGAGAGTGATTGTGAGTGTCAGAGAGTGTCAGAGAGTGTCAGACAGTGATAGAGAGTGATTGTGAGTGTTAGAGAGTGTCAGAGAGTGTCAGACAGTGTCAGAGAGTGATAGATAGTTTCAGAGAGAGTAGTGAGTCTCTGAGAGTGTCATTGAGTGTCAGAGAGTGTCAGACAGTGATAGAGAGTGATTGTGAGTGTTAGAGAGTGTCAGAGAGTGTCAGACAGCGATAGAGAGTGATAGTGAGTGTCAGAAAGTGTCAGAGAGTGATAGAGAGTGTCCGAGAGTGATAGTGAGTCTCTGAGAGTGTCAGAGAGTGATAGAGGGTGTCAGAGAGTGTCAGAGAGTGATAGAGAGTGTCAGAGAGTGATAGTGAGTGTCTGAGAGTGTCAGAGAGTGTCAGAGAGTGATAGAGAGTGAAAGAGAGTGTCAGACAGTGTCCAAGAGTGATAGAGAGTGTCAGAGAGTGAAAGTGAGTCTCTGAGAGTGTCAGAGAGTGTCAGAGAGTGCCAGAGAGTGCCAGAGAGTGCCAGAGAGTGATAGAGAGTGATAGAGAGTGATAGAGAGTGATAGAGAGTGATAGAGAGTGATAGAGAGTGTCAGCGTGTGTCAGAGAGTATCAGAAAGTGATAGAGAGTGTCAGAGAGTGATAGTGAGTGTCCGAGAGTGATAGTGAGTGTCTGATAGTGTCAGAGAGTGTCCGAGAGTGTCAGAGAGTGTCAGAGAGTGTCAGAGAGTGTCAGAGAGTGTCAGAGAGTGATAGAGAGTGATAGAGAGTGATAGAGAGTGATAGAGATTGTCAGTGAGTGATAGAGAGTGTCAGAGAGTGATAGTGAGTGTCAGAGAGTGTCAGAGAGTGATAGTGAGTGTCTGAGAGTGTCTGAGAGTGTCAGAGAGTGTCTGAGAGTGTCAGAGAATGATAGAGAGTGATAGAGAGTGATAGAGAGTGATAGAGAGTGTCTGAGAGTGATAGACAGTGTCAGAGAGTGTCTGAGAGTGATTGAGAGTGATTGTGAGTGTCAGAGAGTGTCAGAGAGTGTCAGACAGTGTCAGAGAGTGATAGATAGTTTCAGAGAGAGTAGTGAGTCTCTGAGAGTGTCATTGAGTGTCAGAGAGTGTCAGACAGTGATAGAGAGTGATTGTGAGTGTTAGAGAGTGTCAGAGAGTGTCAGACAGTGTCAGAGAGTGATAGATAGTTTCAGAGAGAGTAGTGAGTCTCTGAGAGTGTCATTGAGTGTCAGAGAGTGTCAGACAGTGATAGAGAGTGATAGAGAGTGTCAGAAAGTGTCAGAGAGTGATAGAGAGTGTCCGAGAGTGATAGTGAGTCTCTGAGAGTGTCAGAGAGTGTCAGAGAGTGATAGAGGGTGTCAGAGAGTGTCAGAGAGTGATAGTGAGTGTCTGAGAGTGTCAGAGAGTGATAGAGAGTGAAAGAGAGTGTCAGACAGTGTCCAAGAGTGATAGAGAGTGTCAGAGAGTGAAAGTGAGTCTCTGAGAGTGTCAGAGTGTGTCAGAGAGTGTCAGAGAGTGATAGAGAGTGTCAGAGAGTGATAGAGAGTGTCATAGAGTGATAGTGAGTGTCTGAGAGTGTCAGAGAGTGACTGAGAGTGTCAGAGAGTGTCAGAGAGTGATAGAGAGTGTCAGCGTGTGTCAGCGTGTGTCAGAGAGTGTCAGAGAGTGTCAGAGAGTGATAGAGAGTGATAGAGAGTGATAGAGAGTGTCAGAGTGTGTCAGAGAGTATCAGAAAGTGATAGAGAGTGTTAGAGAGTGATAGTGAGTGTCAGAGAGTGATAGAGAGTGTCAGAGAGTGTCAGAGAGTGTCAGACAGTGTCTGAGAGAGTCAGAGAGTGTCAGAGAGTGTCAGAGAGTGATAGAGAGTGTCAGAGAGTGTCAGAGAGTGATCGAGAGTGTCAGAGAGAGATAGAGAGTGATAGAGAGTGATAGAGAGTGTCAGAGAGTGAGAGAGAGTGTCAGAGAGTGATAGAGAGTGTCAGAGCATCAGATGGTGATAGTGAGTGTCTGAGAGAGTCTGAGATAGTCAGAGAGAGTCAGAGAGTGAAAGAAAGTGTCATTGAGTGTCAGAGAGTGATACTGAGTGTCAGAGAGTATCATATAGTGATAGTGAGTGTCTGAGAGTTTCTGAGATTGTCAGAAATTCTCAGAGAGTGTCAGAGAGTGATAGAGAGTGACAGACAGTGTCCTCGAGTGATAGAGAGTGTCAGAGAGTGAACATGAGTCTCTGAGAGTGTCTGAGAGTGTCAGAGAGTGTCAGAGAGTGTCAGAGAGTGACAGAGAGTGATAGAGATTGATAGAGAGTGTCAGAGTGTGTCAGAGAGTATCAGAAAGTGATAGAGAGTGTCAGAGAGTGATAGTGAGTGTCAGAGAGTGATAGTGAGTATCTGATAGTGACTGAGAGTGTCCGAGAGTGTCAGAGAGTGACAGAGAGTGATGGAGAGTGATGGAGAGTGATGGACAGTGTCAGAGAGTGTCTGAGAGTGATAGAAAGTTTCAGAGAGTGTCAGAGAGAGTCAGACAGTGTCAGAGAGTGATTGTGAGTGTCAGAGAGTGTCAGAGAGTTTCAGAGAGTGTCAGAGAGTGTCAGAGAGTGTTAGAGAGAGTCAGAGAGAGTAGTGAGTCTCTATGAGTGTCTGAGAGTGATAGAAGGTGTCAGAGAGTGTCAGAGAGGGATAGAGAGTGTCAGAGAGTGTCAGAGAGTGATAGAGAGTGTCAGAGAGTGAAAGTGAGTTTCTGAGAGTGTCTGAGAGCGTCAGTGAGAGTCAGAGAGTGATAGAGAGTGATAGAGAGTGTCAGACAGTGTCAGAGAGTGATAGAGTGTGTCAGAGAGTGATAGTGTGTCTCTGAGTTTGTCAGAGTGTGATAGAGGTTGTCAGAGATTGTCAGAGAGTGATAGAGAGTGTCAGAGAGAGTCAGAGAGTGTCAGAGAGTAGTAGTGAGTGTCAGAGAGTGATAGTGAGTGTCTGAGAGTGTCAGAGAGTGACTGAGAGTGTCCGAGATTGTCAGAGATTGATAGAGAGTGTCAGAGAGTGTCAGAGAGTGTCAGAGAGTGTCAGAGAGTGTCAGAGAGTCATAGACAGTGTCAGAGAGTGTCTGAGAGTGTCTGAGAGTGTCTGAGAGTGTCAGAGAATGATAGAGAGTGATAGAGAGTGATAGAGAGTGATAGAGAGTGTCTGAGAGTGATAGACAGTGTCAGAGAGTGTCTGAGAGTGATTGAAAGTGATTGTGAGTGTCAGAGAGTGTCAGAGAGTGTCAGACAGTGTCAGAGAGTGATAGACAGTTTCAGAGAGAGTAGTGAGTCTCTGAGAGTGTCATTGAGTGTCAGAGAGTGTCAGACAGTGATAGAGAGTGATTGTGAGTGTTAGAGAGTGTCAGAGAGTGTCAGACAGTGTCAGAGAGTGATAGATAGTTTCAGAGAGAGTAGTGAGTCTCTGAGAGTGTCATTGAGTGTCAGAGAGTGTCAGACAGTGATAGAGAGTGATAGAGAGTGTCAGAAAGTGTCAGAGAGTGATAGAGAGTGTCCGAGAGTGATAGTGAGTCTCTGAGAGTGTCAGAGAGTGATAGAGGGTGTCAGAGAGTGTCAGAGAGTGTCAGAGAGTGATAGAGAGTGTCAGAGAGTGATAGTAAGTGTCTGAGAGTGTCAGAGAGTGATAGAGAGTGAAAGAGAGTGTCAGACAGTGTCCAAGAGTGATAGAGAGTGTCAGAGAGTGAAAGTGAGTCTCTGAGAGTGTCAGAGAGTGTCAGAGAGTGTCAGAGAGTGTCAGAGAGTGTCAGAGAGTGTCAGAGAGTGATAGAGAGTGATAGAGAGTGTCAGAGTGTGTCAGAGAGTATCAGAAAGTGATAGAGAGTGTCAGAGAGTGATAGTGAGTGTCTGATAGTGTCAGAGAGTGTCAGAGAGTGTCAGAGAGTGATAGAGAGTGATAGAGAGTGATAGAGATTGTCAGTGAGTGATAGAGAGTGTCAGAGAGTGTCAGAGAGTGTCAGAGAGTGTCAGACAGTGTCTGAGAGAGTCAGAGAGTGTCAGAGAGTGTCAGAGAGTGATAGAGAGTGTCAGAGAGTGTCAGAGAGTGATCGAGAGTGTCAGAGAGAGATAGAGAGTGATAGAGAGTGCAGAGAGTGATAGAGAGTGTCAGAGAGAGATAGAGACTGATAGAGAGTGAGAGAGAGTGTCAGAGAGTGATAGTGAGTGTCAGAGCATCAGATGGTGATAGTGAGTGTCTGAGAGAGTCTGAGATAGTCAGAGAGAGTCAGAGAGTGAAATAAAGTGTCAGAGAGTGTCAGAGAGTGATACTGAGTGTCAGAGAGTATCAAATAGTGATAGTGAGTTTCTGAGAGTTTCTGAGATTGTCAGAAAATCTCAGAGAGTGTCAGAGAGTGATAGAGAGTGACATACAGTGTCCTAGAGTGATAGAGAGTGTCAGAGAGTGAACGTGACTCTCTGAGAGTGTCTGAGAGTGTCAGAGAGTGCCAGAGAGTGACAGAGAGTGATAGAGATTGATAGAGAGTGTCAGAGTGTGTCAGAGAGTATCAGAAAGTGATAGAGAGTGTCAGAGATTGATAGTGAGTGTCAGAGAGTGATAGTGAGTATCTGATAGTGTCAGAGAGTGTCCGAGAGTGTCAGAGAGTGATAGAGAGTGATAGAGAGTGGTAGAGAGAGATCGAGATTGTCAGAGAGTGATAGAGAGTGTCAGACAGTGTCAGAGAGTGTCAGAGAGTGTCAGAGAGTGTCAGACAGTGTCAGACAGTGTCAGACAGTGTCAGACAGTGTCAGACAGTGTCAGAGAGTGATAGTGAGTGTCTGAGAGAGTCAGAGAGTGTCAGAGAGTGATAGAGAGTGTCAGAGAGTGTCAGAGAGTGTCAGAGAGTGTCAGAGAGTGTCAGAGAGTGATAGAGAGTGTCTGAGAGTGTCAGAGAGTGTCAGACAGTGTCAGAGTGTGATCGAGAGCGATAGAGAGCAATAGAGAGTGTCAGAGTGTATCAGAGAGTGATAGGGAGTGTCAGAGAGTGAGAGTGAGTGTCAGAGAATGTTAGAGACTGATAGAGAGTGTCAGAGGGTGATAGTGAGTGTCTGAGAGTGTCAGAGAGGGATAGTGTGTGTCAGAGAGTGAAAGTGAGTGTCAGAGAGTGTCAGACAGTGTCAGAGTGTGATAGAGAGCGATAGAGAGCAATAGAGAGTGTCAGAGTGTGTCAGAGAGTGTCAGAGAGTGATAGGGAGTGTCAGAGAGTGACAGTGAGTGTCAGAGAATGTTAGAGACTGATAGAGAGTGTCAGAGAGTGATAGTGAGTGTCTGAGAGTGTCAGAGAGGGATAGTGTGTGTCAGAGAGTGTCAGAGAGTGAAAGTGAGTGTCTGAGAGTGTCAGAGAGTGTCAGAGAGTGTCAGAGCATGTCAGAGAGTGATCGAGTGTCAGAGAGTGATAGTGAGTGTCAGAGAGTTTCAGAGCATGGCAGAGAGTGATAGAGAGTGTCAGAGAGTGGTAGTGAGTGTCAGAGTGATAGTGAGTGACTGAGAGTGTCAGAGACTGATAGAGAGTGATAGAGAGTGTCAGAGAGTGACTGAGAGTGATAGAGAGTGATAGAGAGAGTCAGAGAATGTCAGAGAGAGATAGAGAGTGTCAGAGAGTGTCAGAGAGTGTCAGAGAGAGATAGTGAGTGATAGAGAGTGTCAGAGAGTGACAGTGAGTGTGTGAGAGTGTCAGAGAGTGACAATGAGTGTCTGAGAGTGTCAGAGAGTGATAGTGTGTGTCAGAGAGTGTCAGAGAGTGATAGTGAGTGTCTGGGTGTGTCAGAGAGTGATAGTGTGTGTCAGAGAGTGTCAGAGAGTGATAGTGAGTGTCTGGGTGTGTCAGAGAGTGATAGTGAGTGTCTGAGAGTGTCAGAGCATGTCAGAGAGTGATAGAGAGAATCAGAGAGTGATAGTGAGTGTCTGAGAGTGTCAGAGAGTGTCAGAGAGTGTCAGAGAGAGACAGAGAGTGTCAGAGAGTGTCAGAGAGTGTCAGAGAGTGACAGAGAGTGTCAGAGAGTTTCAGACAGTGTCAGAGAGTGATAGTGAGTGTCTGAGATTGTCAGAGAGTGTCAGAGAGTGTCAGAGAGAGACAGAGAGTGTCAGAGAGTGACAGAGAGTGTCAGAGAGTTTCAGACAGTGTCAGAGAGTGATAGTGAGTGTCTGAGAGTGTCAGAGAGTGTCAGAGAGTGATAGAGATTGTCAGAGTGTGATAGAGAGTGTCAGAGAGTGTCAGAGAGTGATAGAGAGTGTCAGAGAGTGTCAGAGAGTGATAGTGAGTTTCTGAGAGTGTCAGAGAGTGTCAGACAGTGTCAGACAGTGTCAGACAGTGTCAGAGAGTGAAAGAGAGTGTCAGAGAGTGTCAGAGAGTGAGAGAGAGTGAGAGAGAGTGGGAGAGAGTGTCTGAGAGTGTCTGAGAGTGGCAGAGAGTGGCAGAGAGTGTCAGAATGATAGAGAGTGTCAGAATGATAGAGAGTGTCAGAGAGTGATAGTGAGTGTCTGAGAGTGTCAGAGAGTGTCAGACAGTGTCAGACAGTGTCAGACAGTGTCAGACAGTGTCAGAGAGTGAAAGAGAGGGCCAGAGTGTGTCAGAGAGTGAGAGAGAGTGAGAGAGAGTGGGAGAGAGTGTCTGAGAGTGTCTGAGAGTGGCAGAGAGTGGCAGAGAGTGATTGTGAATGTCAGAGTGTATCAGAGAGTGATAGTCAATATCTGAGAGTGTCTGAGATTGTCAGAGAGTGATAGAGAGTGATAGTGAGTGTCAGAGAGTGTCAGAGAGTGATAGTGAGTGTCAGAGAGTGTCTGAGAGTGTCAGAGAGTGTCAGAGAGTGTCAGAGATTGATAGAGAGTGATAGAGAGTGTCAGCAAGTGATATTGAGTGTCTGAGAGTGTCAGAGTGTGTCAGAGAGGGATAGAGAGTGTCAGAGAGTGATAGAGTGTGTCAGAGAGTGTCAGAGAGTGATAGTGAGTTTCGGAGAGTGTCTGAGAGTGTCAGAGAGTGATAGAGAGTGTCAGAGAGGGTAAGAGAGTGACAGAGAGAGATAGAGAGTGTCAGAGAGTGTCAGAGAGTGTCAGAGAGTGATAGAGAGTGTCAGATAGTGATAGTGAGTGTCAGAGAGTGATAGAGAGTGTCTGAGAGTGTCTGAGATTGTCAGAGAATGTCAGAGAGTTCAAGAGTGTGTCAGAGAGTGTCAGAGAGTGATAGTGAATGTCTGAGAGTCTCAGAGAGTGATAGAGAGTGTCAGAGAGTGTAAGAGAGAGATAGAGAGTGATAGAGAGTGAGAGAGAGTGACAGAGAGTGTCAGAGTGTGTCAGAGAGAGATAGAGTGTGATAGAGAGTGATAGAGAGTGATAGAGAGTGATAGAGAGTGATAGAGAGTGTCAGAGTGTGATAGTGAGTGTCAGAGAGTGATAGTGAGTGTCTGAGAGTGTCTGAGAGTGTCAGAGAGTGATAGAGAGAGATAGAGAGTGTAAGAGAGTGATAGTGAGTGTCTGAGAGTGTCTGAGAGTGTCAGAGAGTGATAGTGAGTGTATGAGAGTGTCAGAGAGTGTCAGAGAATGTCAGAGAGCGATAGAGAGTGCAAGAGAGTGTCAGAGAGTGATAGTGAGTGTATGTGAGTGTCTGAGAGTGTCAGAGAGTGATAGAGAGAGATAGAGAGTGTAAGAGAGTGATAGTGAGTGTCTGAGAGTGTCAGAGAGAGATAGAGTGTGATAGAGAGTGAGAGAGAGTGACAGAGAGTGTCAGAGTGTGTCAGAGAGAGATAGAGTGTGATAGAGTGTGATAGAGAGTGATAGAGAGTGATAGAGAGTGATAGAGAGTGATAGAGAGTGATAGAGAGTGTCAGAGAGTGTCAGAGAGTGATAGTGAGTTTCGGAGAGTGTCAGAGAGTGTCAGAGAGTGATAGAGACTGATAGAGAGTGTCAGCGAGTGATAGTGAGTGTCTGAGAGTGTCAGAGTGTGTCAGAGAGGGATAGAGAGTGTCAGAGAGTGATAGAGTGTGTCAGAGATTGTCAGAGAGTGATAGTGAGTTTCGGAGAGTGTCTGAGAGTGTCAGAGAGTGATAGAGACTGATAGAGAGTGTCAGCGAGTGATAGTGAGTGTCTGAGAGTGTCAGAGTGTGTCAGAGAGGGATAGAGAGTGTCAGAGAGTGATAGAGTGTGTCAGAGATTGTCAGAGAGTGATAGTGAGTTTCGGAGAGTGTCTGAGAGTGTCAGAGAGTGATAGAGTGTGTCAGAGAGTGTAAGAGAGTGACAGAGAGAGATAGAGAGTGTCAGAGAGTGTCAGAGAGTGTCAGAGAGTGATAGAGAGTGATAGAGAGTGTCAGAGGGTGATAGTGAGTGTCAGAGAGTGATAGAGAGTGTCTGAGAGTGTCTGAGATTGTCAGAGAATGTCAGAGAGTTCAAGAGTGTGTCAGAGAGTGTCAGAGAGTGTCTGAGAGTGATAGTGAGTGTCTGAGAGTGATAGTGAAGTTCTGAGAGTGATAGTGAGTGTCTGAGAGTGTCAGAGAGTGATAGTGAGTGTCTGAGAGTGTCAGAGAGTGTCGGAGCATGTCAGAGAATGATAGAGAGTGTCAGAGAATGATAGTGTGTGTCAAAGGGTGCTGGTGTGTGTCAGAGCGTATAACAGAGTGATAGTGAGTGTCTGAGAGTATCTGAGATTGTCAGAGAGGGCCAGAGTGTGTCAGAGAGTGAGAGAGAGTGAGAGAGAGTGGGAGAGAGTGTCTGAGAGTGTCAGAGAGTGGCAGAGAGTGGCAGAGAGTGATTGTGAATGTCAGAGTGTATCAGAGAGTGATAGTCAATATCTGAGAGTGTCTGAGATTGTCAGAGAGTGATAGAGAGTGATAGTGAGTGTCAGAGAGTGTCAGAGAGTGATAGTGAGTGTCAGAGAGTGTATGAGAGTGTCAGAGAGTGTCAGAGAATGTCAGAGAGCGATAGAGAGTGCAAGAGAGTGTCAGAGAGTGATAGTGAGTGTATGTGAGTGTCTGAGAGTGTCAGAGAGTGATAGAGAGAGATAGAGAGTGTAAGAGAGTGATAGTGAGTGTCTGAGAGTGTCAGAGAGAGATAGAGTGTGATAGAGAGTGAGAGAGAGTGACAGAGAGTGTCAGAGTGTGTCAGAGAGAGATAGAGTGTGATAGAGAGTGATAGAGAGTGATAGAGAGTGATAGAGAGTGATAGAGAGTGATAGAGAGTGTCAGAGAGTGTCAGAGAGTGATAGTGAGTTTCGGAGAGTGTCTGAGAGTGTCAGAGAGTGATAGAGACTGATAGAGAGTGTCAGCGAGTGATAGTGAGTGTCTGAGAGTGTCAGAGTGTGTCAGAGAGGGATAGAGAGTGTCAGAGAGTGATAGAGTGTGTCAGAGATTGTCAGAGAGTGATAGTGAGTTTCGGAGAGTGTCTGAGAGTGTCAGAGAGTGATAGAGTGTGTCAGAGAGTGTAAGAGAGTGACAGAGAGAGATAGAGAGTGTCAGAGAGTGTCAGAGAGTGTCAGAGAGTGATAGAGAGTGATAGAGAGTGTCAGAGGGTGATAGTGAGTGTCAGAGAGTGATAGAGAGTGTCTGAGAGTGTCTGAGAGTGTCTGAGATTGTCAGAGAATGTCAGAGAGTTCAAGAGTGTGTCAGAGAGTGTCAGAGAGTGTCTGAGAGTGATAGTGAGTGTCTGAGAGTGATAGTGAAGTTCTGAGAGTGATAGTGAGTGTCTGAGAGTGTCAGAGAGTGATAGTGAGTGTCTGAGAGTGTCAGAGAGTGTCGGAGCATGTCAGAGAATGATAGAGAGTGTCAGAGAATGATAGTGTGTGTCAAAGGGTGCTGGTGTGTGTCAGAGCGTATAACAGAGTGATAGTGAGTGTCTGAGAGTATCTGAGATTGTCAGAGAGGGCCAGAGTGTGTCAGAGAGTGAGAGAGAGTGAGAGAGAGTGAGAGAGAGTGGGAGAGAGTGTCTGAGAGTGGCAGAGAGTGGCAGAGAGTGATTGTGAATGTCAGAGTGTATCAGAGAGTGATAGTCAATATCTGAAAGTGTCTGAGATTGTCAGAGAGTGATAGAGAGTGATAGTGAGTGTCAGAGAGTGTCAGAGAGTGATAGTGAGTGTCAGAGAGTGTCTGAGAGTGTCAGAGAGTGTCTGAGAGTGTCAGAGAGTGTCAGAGATTGATAGAGAGTGATAGAGAGTGTCAGCAAGTGATATTGAGTGTCTGAGAGAGTCAGAGAGTGTCAGAGAGTGATAGAGAGTGTCAGAGATTGATAGAGATTGATAGAGAGTGTCAGCGAGTTTCAGTGAGTGTCTGAGAGTGTCAGAGTGTGTCAGAGAGGGATAGAGAGTGTCAGAGAGTGATAGAGTGTGTCAGAGATTGTCAGAGAGTGATAGTGAGTTTCGGAGAGTGTCTGAGAGTGTCAGAGAGTGATAGAGTGTGTCAGAGTGTGTAAGAGAGTGACAGAGAGTGATAGTGAATGTCTGAGAGTGTCTGAAAGTGTCTGAGATTTTCAGAGAGTGTCGGAGAATGTCAGAGAGTGTCAGAGAGTTCAAGAGAGTGTCAGAGATTGATAGTGAGTGTCTGAGAGTTTCAGAGTGTTTCAGAGATTGATAGAGAGTGATAGAGAGTGACAAAGAGTGACAGAGAGTGTCAGAGGGTGTCAGTGAGTGTCAGAGAGCGAGAGAGAGTCAGAGAGTGATAGAGAGTGTCAGAGAGTGTCAGAGAGTGATAGTGAGTGTCTGAGAGTGTCAGAGAGCGATAGAGTGTGTCAGAGAGTGTAAGAGAGAGATAGAGAGTGATGGAGAGTGAGAGAGAGTGACAGAGAGTGGCAGAGTGTGTCAGAGAGAGATAGAGTGTGATAGAGAGTGATAGAGAGTGATAGTGAGTGTCAGAGAGTGTCTGAGAGTGTCAGAGAGTGTCAGAGAGTGTTAGAGAGTGTCAGCGAGTGATAGTGAGTGTCTGAGAGTGTCAGAGTGTGTCAGAGAGGGATAGAGAGTGTCAGAGAGTGTCAAAGAGTGATAGAGAGTGATAGAGAGTGTCTGAGAGTGTCTGAGATTGTCAGAGTGTGTCAGAGACAGTCAGAGAGTGATAGAGAGTGATAGAGAGTGTCAGAGAGTCTAAGAGAGAGATAGAGAGTGATAGAGAGTGAGAGAGAGTGAGAGAGAGTGTCAGAGTGTGTCAGAGAGAGATAGAGTGTGATAGAGAGTGATAGAGAGTGATAGAGAGTGATAGTGAGTGTCAGAGAGTGTCAGAGAGTGATAGTGAGTGTCTGAGAGTGATAGTGAAGTTCTGAGAGTGATAGTGAGTGTCTGAGAGTGTCAGAGAGTGATAGTGAGTGTATGAGAGTGTCAGAGTATGTCAGAGAGTGTCAGAGAATGTCAGAGAGCGATAGAGAGTGATAGACAGTGATAGAGAGTGTCAGAGAATGTCAGAGAGCGAAAGAGAGTGATAGAGAGTGTCAGAGAGTGTCAGAGAGTGTCAGAGTGTGTCAGAGAGTGTCAGAGAGTGATAGAGAGTGTCAGAAAGTGATAGTGAGTGTCTGAGAGAGTCTGAGAGTGTCAGAGATTGTCAGAGACTGTCAGAGAGTGATAGAGAGTGATAGAGAGTGTCAGCGAGTTATAGTGAGTGTCTGAGAGTGTCAGAGAGTGTCAGAGAGTGATAGAGAGTGTCAGAGAGTGTCAGAGTGTGATAGTGAGTGTCAGAGAGTGTCAGAGAGTGTCAGAGAGTGTCAGAGAGTGTCAGAGAGTGTCAGAGAGTGTCAGAGAGTGTCAGAGAGTGATAGAGAGTGTCAGCGAGTTATAGTGAGTGTCTGAGAGTGTCAGAGAGTGTCAGAGAGTGATAGAGAGTGTCAGAGAGTGTCAGAGAGAGATAGAGAGGGATAGAGAGTGAGAGAGAGTGTCAGAGAGTGTCAGAGAGTGATAGAGAGTGTCAGAGATTGTCAGAGACTGTCAGAGACTGTCAGAGACTGTCAGACAGTGTCAGAGAGTGATAGAGAGTGTCAGAGAGTGTCAGAGAGTGTCTGAGAGTGTCTGAGAGTGATAGAGAGTGTCAGAGAGTGTCAGAGAGTGTCAGAGAGTGTCAGAGAGTGTCAGAGAGTGTCAGAGAGTGATAGAGAGTGATAGAGAGTGTCAGCGAGTTATAGTGAGTGTCTGAGAGTGTCAGAGTGTGTCAGAGAGGGATAGAGAGTGTCAGAGAGTGTCAGAGAGTGATCGAGAGTGATAGAGTGTCTGAGTGTCTCTGAGATTGTCAGAGTGTGTCAGAGACTGTCAGAGAGTGTGAGAGAGTGATAGAGAGTGTAAGAGAGAGATAGAGAGTGATAGAGAGTGAGAGAGAGTGACAGAGAGTGTCAGAGAGAGATAGAGTGTGATAGAGAGTGATCGAGAGTGATCGTGAGTGTCAGAGAGTGTCAGAGAGTGTCAGAGAGTGTCAGAGAGTGATAGAGAGTGATAGAGAGTGATAGAGAGTGATAGAGAGTGATAGAGAGTGTCAGCGAGTGATAGTGAGAGTCTGAGAGTGTCGGAGTGTGTCAGAGGGACAGAGAGTGTCAGAGAGTGATAGAGTGTGTCAGAGATTGTCAGAGAGTGATAGTGAGTTTCGGAGAGTGTCTGAGAGTGTCAGAGAGTGATAGAGTGTGTCAGAGAGTGATGGAGTGTGTCAGAGGGTGATAGAGAGTGTCTGAGAGTGTCTGAGATTGTCAGAGAATGTCAGAAGGTTCAAGAGTGTGTCAGAGAGTGTCAGAGAGTGTCTGAGAGTGATAGTGAGTGTCTGAGAGTGATAGTGAAGTTCTGAGAGTGATAGTGAGTGTCTGAGAGTGTCAGAGAGTGATAGTGAGTGTATGAGAGTGTCAGAGTGTGTCAGAGGGTGTCAGATAATGTCAGAGAGCGATAGAGAGTGATAGACAGTGATAGAGAGTGTCAGAGAGTGATAGGGAGTGTCAGAGAGTGTAAGAGAGAGATAGAGAGAGATAGAGAGTGATAGAGAGTGAGAGAGAGTGAGAGAGAGTGACAGAGAGTGTCAGAGTGTGTCAGAGAGAGATAGAGTGTGATAGAGAGTGATAGAGAGTGATCGAGAGTGATCGTGAGTGTCAGAGAGTGTCAGAGAGTGATAGTGAGTGTCAGAGAGTGTCAGAGAGTGATAGCGAGTGATAGAGAGTGTCAGCGAGTGATAGTGAGAGTCTGAGAGTGTCAGAATGTGTCAGAGAGGGATAGAGAGTGTCAGAGAGTGATAGAGTGAGTCAGAGATTGTCAGAGAGTGATAGTGAGTTTCGGAGAGTGTCTGAGAGTGTCAGAGAGTGATAGAGTGTGTCAGAGAGTGTAAGAGAGTGATAGTGAGTTTCGGAGAGTGTCTGAGAGTGTCAGAGAGTGATAGAGTGTGTCAGAGAGTGATAGAGTGTGTCAGAGGGTGATAGAGAGTGTCTGAGAGTGTCTGAGATTGTCAGAAAATGTCAGAGGGTTCAAGAGTGTGTCAGAGAGTGTCAGAGAGTGTCTGAGAGTGATAGTGAGTGTCTGAGAGTGATAGTGAAGTTCTGAGAGTGATAGTGAGTGTCTGAGAGTGTCAGAGAGTGATAGTGAGTGTATGAGAGTGTCAGAGTGTGTCAGAGAGTGTCAGAGAGTGTAAGAGAGAGATAGAGAGTGATAGAGAGTGATAGAGAGTGAGAGAGAGTGATAGAGAGTGAGAGAGAGTGAGAGAGAGTGACAGAGAGTGTCAGAGTGTGTCAGAGAGTGATAGAGAGTGATAGAGTGAGTCAGAGATTGTCAGAGAGTGATAGTGAGTTTCGGAGAGTGTCTGAGAGTGTCAGAGAGTGATAGAGTGTGTCAGAGAGTGTCAGAGAGTGACAGAGAGAGATAGAGAGTGTCAGAGAGTGTCAGAGAGTGATAGAGAGTGTCAGAGGGTGATAGTGAGTGTCAGAGAGTGATAGAGTGTGTCTGAGATTGTCAGAGAATGTCAGAGTGTTCAAGAGTGTTCAAGAGTGTGTCAGAGAGTGTCAGAGAGTGTCAGAGAGTGATAGTGAATGTGTGAGATTGTCTGAGAGTGTCTGAGATTTTCAGAGAATGTCAGAGAATGTCAGAGAGTGATAGAGAGTGTCAGGGAGTGTCAGAGAGTTCAAGAGAGTGTCAGAGAGTGATAGTGATGGTCTGAGAGTTTCAGAGTGTTTCAGAGATTGATAGAGAGTGATAGAGAGTGACAAAGAGTGACAGAGAGTGACAGAGAGTGTCAGAGAGTGTCAGAGAGTGTCAGAGAATGATAGTGAGTGTCTGAGAGTCTCTGAGAGTGTCAGAGAGTGTCAGAGAGTGTCTGAGAGTGTCAGAGAGTGTCAGAGAGTGTCAGAGAGTGTCAGAGAGTGTCAGAGAGTGTCAGAGAGTGTCAGAGAGTGATAGAGTGTCTGAGAGTGTCTGAGATTGTCAGAGTGTGTCAGAGAGTGATAGAGAGTGTCAGAGAGTGTAAGAGAGAGATAAAGAGTGATAGAGAGTGAGAGAGAGTGACAGAGACTGTCAGAGTGTGTCAGAGAGAGATAGAGTGTGATAGAGTGTGATAGAGTGTGATAGAGAGTGATAGAGAGTGATGGAGAGTGATCGTGAGTGTCAGAGAGTGTCAGAGAGTGATAGTGAGTGTCAGAGAGTGTCAGAGAGTGATAGTGAGTGTCAGAGAGTGTCAGCGAGTGATAGTGAGAGTCTGAGAGTGTCAGAGAGTGTCAGAGAGTGTCAGAGAGGGATAGCGAGTGGCAGAGAGTGGCAGAGAGTGGCAGAGAGTGATTTTGAATGTCAGAGTGTATCAGAGAGTGATAGTGAATATCTGAGAGTGTCAGAGAGTGTCTGAGAGTGTCAGAGAGTGTCAGAGAGTGTCAGAGAGTGTCAGAGAGTGTCAGAGAGTGTCAGAGAGTGATAGAGAGTGATAGAGAGTGATAGAGAGTGAAAGAGAGTGTCAGCGAGTGATAGTGAGTGTCTGAGAGTGTCAGAGAGTGTCAGAGAGTGTCAGAGAGTGATAGAGAGTGATAGAGAGTGATAGAGAGTGTCAGCGAGTGATAGTGAGTGTCTGAGAGTGTCAGAGTGTGTCAGAGAGGGATAGAGAGTGTCAGAGAGTGTCAGAGAGTGATCGAGTGTCTGAGAGTGTCTGAGATTGTCAGAGTATGTCAGAGACTGTCAGA
Organism: Heterodontus francisci; assembly: GCF_036365525.1. Taxonomy (NCBI): domain Eukaryota; kingdom Metazoa; phylum Chordata; class Chondrichthyes; order Heterodontiformes; family Heterodontidae; genus Heterodontus; species Heterodontus francisci. The sequence goes on from NC_090376.1 coordinate 158,063,603, forward strand.
GAGTGTCAGAGAGTGTCAGAGAGTGTCAGAGAGTGATAGAGAGTGATAGAGAGTGTCAGAGAGTGCAAGAGAGAGATAGAGAGTGATAGAGAGTGAGAGAGAGTGACAGAGAGTGACAGAGAGTGTCAGAGTGTGTCAGAGAGAGATAGAGTGTGATAGAGAGTGATAGAGAGTGATCGAGAGTGATCGAGAGTGATCGTGAGTGTCAGAGAGTGTCAGAGAGTGATAGTGAGTGTCAGAGAGTGTCAGAGAGTGTCAGAGAGTGTCAGAGAGTGTCAGAGAGTGTCAGAGAGTGTCAGAGAGTGGCAGAGAGTGATAGAGAGTGTCAGCGAGTGATCGTGAGAGTCTGAGAGTGTCAGAGTGTGTCAGAGAGGGATAGAGAGTGTCAGAGAGTGATAGAGTGTGTCAGAGATTGTCAGAGTGTGATCGTGAGTTTTGGAGAGTGTCAGAGAGTGTCAGAGAGTGTCAGAGAGTGGCAGAGAGTGATAGAGAGTGTCAGCGAGTGATCGTGAGAGTCCGAGAGTGTAAGAGAGTGACAGAGAGAGATAGAGAGTGTCAGAGAGTGTCAGAGAGTGATAGAGAGTGATAGAGAGTGTCAGATGGTGATAGTGAGTGTCAGAGAGTGATAGAGAGTGTCTGAGAGTGTCTGAGATTGTCAGAGAGTGATAGAGAGTGATAGAGAGTGTCTGAGAGTGTCTGAGATTGTCAGAGAGTTCAAGAGTGTGTCAGAGAGTGTCAGAGAGTGATAGTGAATGTGTGAGAGTGTCTGAGAGTGTCTGAGATTTTCAGAGAATGTCAGAGAATGTCAGAGAGTGATAGAGAGTGTCAGAGAGTGTCAGAGTGTGATAGTGAGTGTCAGAGAGTGTCTGAGATTGTCAGAGAATGTCAGAGAGTTCAAGAGTGTGTCAGAGAGTGTCAGCGAGTGTTAGTGAATGTGTGAGATTGTCTGAGAGTGTCTGAGATTTTCAGAGAATGTCAGAGAATGTCAGAGAGTGATAGAGAGTGTCAGAGAGTGTCAGAGAGTTCAAGAGAGTGTCAGAGAGTGATAGTGATGGTCTGAGAGTTTCAGAGTGTTTCAGAGATTGATAGAGAGTGATAGAGAGTGACAAAGAGTGACAGAGAGTGACAGAGAGTGTCAGAGAGTGTCAGAGAGTGTCAGTGTGTGTCAGAGAATGATAGTGAGTGTCTGAGAGTGTCAGAGAGTGTCAGAGAGTGACAGAGACTGTCAGAGTGTGTCAGAGAGAGATAGAGTGTGATAGAGTGTGTTAGAGAGTGATAGAGAGTGATGGAGAGTGATCGTGAGTGTCAGAGAGTGTCAGAGAGTGATAGTGAGTGTCAGAGAGTGTCAGAGAGTGATAGTGAGTGTCAGAGAGTGTCAGCGAGTGATAGTGAGAGTCTGAGAGTGTCAGAGAGTGTCAGAGAGGGATAGCGAGTGGCAGAGAGTGGCAGAGAGTGGCAGAGAGTGATTTTGAATGTCAGAGTGTATCAGAGAGTGATAGTGAATATCTGAGAGTGTCAGAGAGTGTCAGAGAGTGTCAGAGAGTGTCAGAGAGTGTCAGAGAGTGTCAGAGAGTGTCAGAGAGTGTCAGAGAGTGATAGAGAGTGATAGAGAGTGAAAGAGAGTGTCAGCGAGTGATAGTGAGTGTCTGAGAGTGTCAGAGAGTGTCAGAGAGTGTCAGAGAGTGATAGAGAGTGATAGAGAGTGTCAGCGAGTGATAGTGAGTGTCTGAGAGTGTCAGAGTGTGTCAGAGAGGGATAGAGAGTGTCAGAGAGTGTCAGAGAGTGATCGAGTGTCTGAGAGTGTCTGAGATTGTCAGAGTATGTCAGAGACTGTCAGAGAGTGTCAGAGAGTGTCAGAGAGTGTCAGAGAGTGATAGAGAGTGATAGAGAGTGTCAGAGAGTGCAAGAGAGAGATAGAGAGTGATAGAGAGTGAGAGAGAGTGACAGAGAGTGACAGAGAGTGTCAGAGTGTGTCAGAGAGAGATAGAGTGTGATAGAGAGTGATAGAGAGTGATCGAGAGTGATCGAGAATGATCGTGAGTGTCAGAGAGTGTCAGAGAGTGATAGTGAGTGTCAGAGAGTGTCAGAGAGTGTCAGAGAGTGTCAGAGAGTGTCAGAGAGTGTCAGAGAGTGTCAGAGAGTGTCAGAGAGTGATTGAGAGTGTCAGCGAGTGATCGTGAGAGTCTGAGAGTGTCAGAGTGTGTCAGAGAGGGATAGAGAGTGTCAGAGAGTGATAGAGTGTGTCAGAGATTGTCAGAGTGTGATCGTGAGTTTTGGAGAGTGTCAGAGAGTGTCAGAGAGTGTCAGAGAGTGGCAGAGAGTGATAGAGAGTGTCAGCGAGTGATCGTGAGAGTCCGAGAGTGTAAGAGAGTGACAGAGAGAGATAGAGAGTGTCAGAGAGTGTCAGAGAGTGATAGAGAGTGATAGAGAGTGTCAGATGGTGATAGTGAGTGTCAGAGAGTGATAGAGAGTGTCTGAGAGTGTCTGAGATTGTCAGAGAGTTCAAGAGTGTGTCAGAGAGTGTCAGAGAGTGATAGTGAATGTGTGAGAGTCTCTGAGGGTGTCTGAGATTTTCAGAGAATGTCAGAGAATGTCAGAGAGTGATAGAGAGTGTCAGAGAGTGTCAGAGTGTGATAGTGAGTGTCAGAGAGTGTCTGAGATTGTCAGAGAATGTCAGACAGTTCAAGAGTGTGTCAGAGAGTGTCAGCGAGTGATAGTGAGAGTCTGAGAGTGTCAGAGTGTGTCAGAGAGGGATAGAGAGTGTCAGAGAGTGTAAAAGAGAGATAGAGAGTGATAGAGAGTTGGAGAGAGTGTCAGAGAGAGATAGAGTGTGATAGAGAGTGATAGAGAGTGTCAGCGAGTGATCGTGAGAGTCTGAGAGTGTCAGAGTGTGTCAGAGAGGGATAGAGAGTGTCAGAGAGTGATAGAGTGTGTCAGAGATTGTCAGAGTGTGATAGTGAGTTTCGGAGAGTGTCTGAGAGTGTCAGAGAGTGATACAGCGTGTCAGAGAGTGTAAGAGAGTGACAGAGAGAGATAGAGAGTGTCAGAGAGTGTCAGAGAGTGTCAGAGAGTGATAGAGAGTGATAGAGAGTGATAGTGAGTGTCAGAGAGTGATAGAGAGTGTCTGAGAGTGTCTGAGATTGTCAGAGAGTTCAAGAGTGTGTCAGAGAGTGTCAGAGAGTGATAGTGAATGTGTGAGAGTGTCTGAGAGTGTCTGAGATTTTTAGAGAATGTCGAGAATGATAGAGAGTGTCAGAGAGTGTCAGAGAGTGATAGTGAGTGTCAGAGAGTGTCTGAGATTGTCAGAGAATGTCAGAGAGTTCAAGAGTGTGTCAGAGAGTGTCAGAGAGTGATAGTGAATGTGTGAGAGTGTCTGAGAGTGTCTGAGATTTTCAGAGAATGTCAGAGAGTGTCAGAGAGTGATAGCGAGTGATAGAGAGTGTCAGCGAGTGATAGTGAGAGTCTGAGAGTGTCAGAGTGTGTCAGAGAGGGATAGAGAGTGTCAGAGAGTGATAGAGTGTGTCAGAGATTGTCATAGAGTGATAGTGAGTTTCGGAGAGTGTCTGAGAGTGTCAGAGAGTGTCAGAGAGTGTCAGAGAGTGATAGAGAGTGATAGAGAGTGATAGAGTGTCTGAGAGTGTCTGAGAGTGATAGAGAGTGCCAGAGAGAGTAAGAGAGGGATAGAGAGTGCCAGAGAGTGTAAGAGAGGGATAGAGAGTGATAGAGAGTGAGAGAGAGTGACAGAGAGTGATAGAGAGTGATAGAGAGTGATGGAGTGTCTGAGAGTGTCTGAGAGTGATAGAGAGTGCCAGAGAGTGTAAGAGAGGGATAGAGAGTGATCGAGAGTGATCGTGAGGGTCAGAGAGTGTCAGAGAGTGATAGTGAGTGTCAGAGAGTGTCTGAGAGTGTCAGAGAGTGTCAGAGAGTGTCAGAGAGTGTCAGAGAGTGTCAGAGAGTGATAGCGAGTGATAGAGAGTGTCAGAGAGTGATAGAGAGTGTCAGAGAGTGTAAGAGAGAGATAGAGAGTGATAGAGAGTGAGAGAGAGTGACAGAGAGTGTCAGAGAGTGTCAGAGTGTGTCAGAGAGAGATAGAGTGTGATAGAGAGTGATCGAGAGTGATCGTGAGTGTCAGAGAGTGACAGAGAGTGATAGTGAGTGCCAGAGTGTGTCTGAGAGTGTCAGAGAGTGTCAGAGAGTGATAGCGAGTGATAGATAGTGTCAGCGAGTGATAGTGAGAGTCTGAGAGTGTCAGAGTGTGTCAGAGAGGGATAGAGAGTGTCAGAGAGTGATAGAGTGTGTCAGAGATTGTCAGAGAGTAATAGTGAGTTTCGGAGAGTGTCTGAGAGTGTCAGAGAGTGATAGAGTGTGTCAGAGAGTGTAAGAGAGTGACAGAGAGAGATACAGAGTGTCAGAGAGTGTCAGAGAGTGTCAGAGAGTGTCAGAGAGTGTCAGAGAGTGATAGAGAGTGATAGAGAGTGTCAGAGGGTGATAGTGAGTGTCAGAGAGTGATAGAGAGTGTCTGAGATTGTCAGAGAATGTCAGAGAGTTCAAGAGTGTGTCAGAGAGTGTCAGAGAGTGTCAGAGAGTGATAGTGAAAGTGTGAGAGTGTCTGAGAGTGTCTGAGATATTCAGAGAATGTCAGAGAATGTCAGAGAGTGATAGAGAGTGTCAGAGAGTGTCAGAGAGTTCAAGAGAGTGTCAGAGAGTGATAGTGAGTTTCTGAGAGTTTCAGAGTGTTTCAGAGATTGATAGAGAGTGAGAGAGAGTGATAGAGAGTGACAAAGAGTGACAGAGTGTCAGAGAGTGTCAGAGAGTGTCAGAGAGTGTCAGAGAGTGTCAGAGAGTAATAGAGAGTGATAGAGTGTCTGAGAGTGTCTGAGATTGTCTGAGATTGTCAGAGTGTGTCAGAGTGTGTCAGAGAATGTCGGAGAGTGTCAGAGAGTGTCTGAGAGTGTCAGAGAGTGTAAGAGAGAGTCAGAGAATGTCAGAGAGTGATAGAGAGTGACAGAGAGTGTCAGCTAGTGATAGTGAGAGTCTGAGAGTGTCAGAGTGTGTCAGAGAGGGATAGAGAGTGGCAGAGAGTGGCAGAGAGTGGCAGAGAGTGGCAGAGAGTGGCAGAGAGTGGCAGAGAGTGATGTGATTTTGAATGTCAGAGTGTATCAGAGAGTGATAGTGAATATCTGAGAGTGTCAGAGAGTGTCTGAGAGTGTCAGAGAGTGTTAGAGAGTGTCAGAGAGTGTCAGAGAGTGATAGAGAGTGAAAGAGAGTGTCAGCGAGTGATAGTGAGTGTCTGAGAGTGATAGTGAGTGTCAGAGAGTGATAGAGAGTGATAGAGAGTGATAGAGAGTGTCAGCGAGTGATAGTGAGTGTCAGAGAGTGTCAGAGAGTGTCAGAGAGTGTCAGAGGGTGTCAGAGAGTGTCAGAGAGTGTCAGAGAATGTCAGAGAGTGATAGAGAGTGATAGAGAGTGTCAGAGAGTGTCAGAGAGTGTCTGAGAGTGTCAGAGAGTGTTAGAGAGTGTCAGAGAGTGTCAGAGAGTGTCAGAGAGTGATAGAGAGTGAAAGAGAGTGTCAGCGAGTGATAGAGAGTGATAGTGAGTGTCTGAGAGTGTCAGAGAGTGTCAGAGAGTGTCAGAGAGTGTCAGAGAATGTCAGAGAGTGATAGAGAGTGATAGAGAGTGTCAGAGAGTGTCAGAGTGTCAGAGTGTCAGAGAGTGTCAGAGAGTGTCAGAGAGTGTCAGAGTGTCAGAGAGTGTCAGAGTGTCAGAGAGTGTCAGAGAGTGTCAGAGAGTGTCAGAGAGTGTCAGAGAGTGTCAGAGAGTGTCAGAGAGTGTCAGAGAGTGATAGAGAGTGAAAGTGAGTGTCTGAGAGTGTCAGAGTGTGTCAGAGAGTGTCAGAGAGTGTCAGAGAATGTCAGAGAATGTCAGAGAGTGATAGAGAGTGATAGAGAGTGATAGAGAGTGTCAGAGAGTGTCTGAGAGTGTCAGAGTGTGTCAGAGAGTGTCAGAGAATGTCAGAGAGTGATAGAGAGTGATAGAGAGTGATAGAGAGTGATAGAGAGTGTCAGAGAGTGTCAGAGTGTCAGAGAGTGTCAGAGAGTGTCAGAGAGTGTCAGAGAGTGATAGAGAATGATAGAGAGTGATAGAGAGTGTCAGAGAGTGTCAGAGAGTGATAGAGAGTGAAAGTGAGTGTCAGAGTGTGTCAGAGAGTGTCAGAGAGTGTCAGAGAATGTCAGAGAGTGATAGAGAGTGATAGAGAGTGTCAGAGAGTGTCAGAGTGTCAGAGAGTGTCAGAGAGTGTCAGAGAATGTCAGAGAGTGATAGAGAATGATAGAGAGTGATAGAGAGTGTCAGAGAGTGTCAGAGAGTGTCAGAGAGTGTCAGAGAGTGATAGAGAGTGAAAGTGAGTGTCAGAGAGTGTCAGAGAGTGTCAGAGTGTCAGAGAGTGTCAGAGAGTGTCAGAGAGTGTCAGAGAGTGATAGAGAGTGAAAGTGAGTGTCAGAGAGTGTCAGAGAGTGTCAGAGTGTCAGAGAGTGTCAGAGAGTGTCAGAGAGTGTCAGAGAGTGATAGAGAGTGAAAGTGAGTGTCAGAGAGTGTCAGAGAGTGTCAGAGAGTGTCAGAGTGTCAGAGAGTGTCAGAGAGTGTCAGAGAGTGTCAGAGAGTGATAGAGAGTGAAAGTGAGTGTCAGAGAGTGTCAGAGAGTGTCAGAGTGTCAGAGAGTGTCAGAGAGTGTCAGAGAGTGTCAGAGAGTGATAGAGAGTGAAAGTGAGTGTCAGAGAGTGTCAGAGAGTGTCAGAGAGTGTCAGAGTGTCAGAGTGTCAGAGAGTGTCAGAGAGTGTCAGAGAGTGTCAGAGAGTGTCAGAGTGTCAGAGAGTGTCAGAGAGTGTCAGAGAGTGTCAGAGAGTGATAGAGAGTGAAAGTGAGTGTCTGAGAGTGTCAGAGTGTGTCAGAGACTGTCAGAGAATGTCAGAGAGTGATAGAGAGTGATAGAGAGTGATAGAGAGTGTCAGAGAGTGTCAGAGTGTCAGAGAGTGTCAGAGAGTGTCAGAGAGTGTCAGAGAGTGTCAGAGAGTGATAGAGAGTGAAAGTGAGTGTCTGAGAGTGTCAGAGTGTGTCAGAGAGTGTCAGAGAGTGTCAGAGAATGTCAGAGAGTGATAGAGAGTGATAGAGAGTGTCAGAGAGTGTCAGAGTGTGTCAGAGAGTGATAGAGAGTGATAGAGAGTGTCAGAGAGTGTCAGAGTGTGTCAGAGAGTGATAGAGAGTGATAGAGAGTGTCAGAGAGTGTCAGAGTGTGTCAGAGAGTGATAGAGAGTGATAGAGAGTGTCAGAGAGTGTCAGAGTGTGTCAGAGAGTGATAGAGAGTGATAGAGAGTGATAGAGAGTGTCAGAGAGTGTCAGAGTGTGTCAGAGTGTGTCAGAGAGTGATAGAGAGTGATAGAGAGTGTCAGAGAGTGTCAGAGTGTGTCAGAGAGTGATAGAGAGTGATAGAGAGTGTCAGAGAGTGTCAGAGTGTGTCAGAGAGTGATAGAGAGTGATAGAGAGTGATAGTGAGTGTCTGAGAGTGTCAGAGTGTGTCAGAGAGGGATAGAGAGTGTCAGAGAGTGATAGAGAGTGATAGAGAGTGATAGAGAGTGAGAGAGAGTGAGAGAGAGTGAGAGAGAGTGCAGAGAGTGTCAGAGTGTGTCAGAGAGAGATAGAGTGTGATAGAGAGTGATAGAGAGTGATCGAGAGTGTTCGTGAGTGTCAGAGAGTGTCAGAGAGTGATAGTGAGTGTCAGAGAGTGTCTGAGAGTGTCAGAGAGTGTCAGAGAGTGATAGAGAGTGACAGAGAGTGTCAGCGAGTGATAGTGAGAGTCTGAGAGTGTCAGAGTGTGTCAGAGAGGGATAGAGAGTGTCAGAGAGTGTCAGAGAGTGTCAGAGAGTGATAGAGAGTGAAATACAGTATCAGCGAGTGATAGTGAGTGTCTGAGAGTGATAGTGAGTGTCAGAGAGTGTCTGAGAGTGTCAGAGAGTGTCAGAGAGTGTCAGCGAGTGTCAGAGAGTGTCAGAGAATGTCAGAGAGTGATAGAGAGTGATAGAGAGTGTCAGAGAGTGTCAGAGAGTGTCAGAGAGTGTCAGAGAGTGTCAGTGTCAGAGAGTGATAGAGAGTGATAGAGTGTGTCAGAGGGTGATAGTGAGTGTCAGCGAGTGATAGTGAGTGTCTGAGAGTGTCTGAGATTGTCAGAGAATGTCAGTGAGTTCAAGAGTGTGTCAGAGAGTGATAGTGAATGTGTGAGAGTGTCTGAGAGTGTCTGAGATTTTCAGAGAATGTCAGAGAGTGTCAGAGAGTGATTGCGAGTGATAGAGAGTGTCAGCGAGTGATAGTGAGAGTCTGAGAGTGTCAGAGTGTGTCAGAGAGGGATAGAGAGTGTCAGAGAGTGATAGAGTGTGTCAGAGATTGTCAGAGAGTGATAGTGAGTTTCGGAGAGTGTCTGAGAGTGTCAGAGAGTGTCAGAGAGTGTCAGAGAGTGATAGAGAGTGCCAGAGAGTGTAAGAGAGTGATTGAGAGTGATCGAGAGTGATCGTGAGTGTCAGAGAGTGTCAGAGAGTGATAGTGAGTGTCAGAGAGTGTCTGAGAGTGTCTGAGAGTGTCAGAGAGTGTCAGAGAGTGTCAGAGAGTGTCAGAGAGTGTCAGAGAGTGTCAGAGAGTGATAGCGAGTGATAGAGAGTGTCAGAGAGTGATAGAGAGTGTCAGAGAGTGTCAGAGAGTGTAAGAGAGAGATAGAGAGTGATGGAGAGTGAGAGAGAGTGACAGAGAGTGTCAGAGAGTGTCAGAGTGTGTCAGAGAGAGATAGAGTGTGATAGAGAGTGATCGAGAGTGATCGTGAGTGTCAGAGAGTGACAGAGAGTGATAGTGAGTGCCAGAGTGTGTCTGAGAGTGTCAGAGAGTGTCAGAGAGTGTCAGAGAGTGTCAGAGAGTGATAGCGAGTGATAGATAGTGTCAGCGAGTGATAGTGAGAGTCTGAGAGTGTCAGAGTGTGTCAGAGAGGGATAGAGAGTGTCAGAGAGTGATAGAGTGTGTCAGAGATTGTCAGAGAGTGATAGTGAGTTTCGGAGAGTGTCTGAGAGTGTCAGAGAGTGATACAGTGTGTCAGAGAGTGTAAGAGAGTGACAGAGAGAGATAGAGAGTGTCAGAGAGTGTCAGAGAGTGTCAGAGAGTGATAGAGAGTGATAGAGAGTGTCAGAGGGTGATAGTGAGTGTCAGAGAGTGATAGAGAGTGTCTGAGATTGTCAGAGAATGTCAGAGAGTTCAAGAGTGTGTCAGAGAGTGTCAGAGAGTGTCAGAGAGTGATAGTGAATGTGTGAGAGTGTCTGAGAGTGTCTGAGATTTTCAGAGAATGTCAGAGAATGTCAGAGAGTGATAGAGAGTGTCAGAGAGTGTCAGAGAGTTCAAGAGAGTGTCAGAGAGTGATAGTGAGTGTCTGAGAGTTTCAGAGTGTTTCAGAGATTGATAGAGAGTGAGAGAGAGTGATAGAGAGTGACAAAGAGTGACAGAGAGTGTCAGAGAGTGTCAGTGAGTGTCAGAGAATGATAGTGAGTGTCTGAGAGTGTCAGAGAGTGTCAGAGAGTGATAGAGTGTCTGAGAGTGTCTGAGATTGTCTGAGATTGTCAGAGTGTGTCAGAGTGTGTCAGAGTGTGTCAGAGAATGTCAGAGAATGTCAGAGAGTGTCTGAGAGTGTCTGAGAGTGTCAGAGAGTGTAAGAGAGAGTCAGAGAATGTCAGAAAGTGATAGAGAGTGGCAGAGAGTGTCAGAGAGTGATTTTGAATGTCAGAGTGTATCAGAGAGTGATAGTGAATATCTGAGAGTGTCAGAGAGTGTCTGAGAGTGTCAGAGAGTGTTAGAGAGTGTCAGAGAGTGTCAGAGAGTGATAGAGAGTGAAAGAGCGTGTCAGCGAGTGATAGTGAGTGTCTGAGAGTGATAGTGAGTGTCAGAGAGTGTCAGAGAGTGTCAGAGTGTGTCAGAGAATGTCAGAGAGTGATAGAGAGCGATAGAGAGTGTCAGAGAGTGTCAGAGAGTGTCAGAGAGTGTCAGAGAGTGTCAGAGAGTGTCAGAGAGTGATAGAGAGTGATAGAGAGTGATAGAGAGTGTCAGCGAGTGATAGTGAGTGTCTGAGAGTGTCAGAGTGTGTCAGAGAGGGATAGAGAGTGTCAGAGAGTGATAGAGAGTGACAGAGAGTGTCAGAGTGTGTCAGAGAGAGATAGAGTGTGATAGAGAGTGATCGAGAGTGATCGTGAGTGTCAGAGAGTGTCAGAGAGTGATAGTGAGTGTCAGAGAGTGTCTGAGAGTGTCAGAGAGTGTCAGAGAGTGTCAGAGAGTGATAGAGAGTGACAGAGAGTGTCAGCGAGTGATAGTGAATATCTGAGAGTGTCAGAGAGTGTCTGAGAGTGTCAGAGAGTGTTCGAGAGTGTCAGAGAGTGTCAGAGAGTGTCAGAGAGTGATAGAGAGTGAAAGACAGTATCAGCGAGTGATAGTGAGTGTCTGAGAGTGATAGTGAGTGTCAGAGAGTGTCTGAGAGTGTCTGAGAGTGTCAGAGAGTGTCAGAGAGTGTCAGAGAGTGTCAGAGAGTGTCAGCGAGTGTCAGCGAGTGTCAGAGAGTGTCAGAGAATGTCAGAGAGTGATAGAGAGTGATAGAGAGTGATAGAGATTGTCAGAGAGTGTCAGAGAGTTTCAGAGAGTGTCAGAGAGTGATAGAGAGTGAAAGAGAGTGATAGATAGTGTCAGCGAGTGATAGTGTGTGTCTGAGAGTGTCTGAGAGTGTCAGAGAGTGATAGAGAGTGTCTGAGAGTGTCTGAGATTGTCAGAGAATGTCAGAGAGTTCAAGAGTGTGTCAGAGAGTGTCAGAGAGTGCCAGAGAGTGTCAGAGAGTGATAGTGAGTGTCAGAGAGTGTCAGAGAGTGTCAGAGAGTGTCAGAGAGTGTCAGAGAGTGTCAGAGAGTGATAGCGAGTGATAGAGTGTGTCAGCGAGTGATAGTGAGAGTCTGAGAGTGTCAGAGTGTGTCAGAGAGGGATAGAGAGTGTCAGAGAGAGTAAGAGAGAGATAGAGAGTGATAGAGAGTGAGAGAGAGTGTCAGAGAGTGTCAGAGAGTGTCAGAGAGTGATAGTGAGTGTCAGAGAGTGTCAGAGAGTGTCAGAGAGTGTCAGAGAGTGTCAGAGAGTGTCAGAGAGTGTCAGAGAGTGTCAGAGAGTGATAGCGAGTGATAGAGAGTGTCAGCGAGTGATAGTGAGAGTCTGAGAGTGTCAGAGTGTGTCAGAGAGGGATAGAGAGTGTCAGAGAGAGTAAGAGAGAGATAGAGAGTGATAGAGAGTGAGAGAGAGTGACAGAGAGTGTCAGAGTGTGTCAGAGAGAGATAGAGAGTGATAGAGAGTGATAGAGAGTGATCGAGAGTGATCGTGAGTGTCAGAGAGTGTCAGAGAGTGTCAGAGAGTGATAGCGAGTGATAGAGAGTGTCAGCGAGTGATAGTGAGAGTCTGAGAGTGTCAGAGTGTGTCAGAGAGGGATAGAGAGTGTCAGAGAGTGATAGAGTGTGTCAGAGATTGCCAGAGAGTGATAGTGAGAGTCTGAGAGTGTCAGAGTGTGTCAGAGAGTGATAGAGAGTGATAGAGTGTCTGAGAGTGTCTGAGAGTGTCTGAGAGTGATCGAGAGTGTCAGAGAGTGTCAGAGAGTGTAAGAGAGAGATAGAGAGTGATAGAGAGTGAGAGAGAGTGACAGAGAGTGTCAGAGTGTGTCAGAGAGAGATAGAGAGTGATAGAGAGTGATAGAGAGTGATAGAGAGTGATAGAGAGTGATCGAGAGTGATCGTGAGTGTCAGAGAGTGTCAGAGAGTGTCAGAGAGTGTCAGAGAGTGTCAGAGAGTGATAGCGAGTGATAGAGAGTGTCAGCGAGTGATAGTGAGAGTCTGAGAGTGTCAGAGTGTGTCAGAGAGGGATAGAGAGTGTCAGAGAGTGATAGAGTGTGTCAGAGATTGCCAGAGAGTGATAGTGAGAGTCTGAGAGTGTCAGAGTGTGTCAGAGAGTGATAGAGTGTGTCAGAGAGTGTAAGAGTGTGTCAGAGAGTGTCAGAGAGTGTCAGAGAGTGATAGAGAGTGATAGAGTGTCTGAGAGTGTCTGAGAGTGTCTGAGAGTGATCGAGAGTGTCAGAGAGTGATCGAGAGTGTCAGAGAGTGTCAGAGAGAGATAGAGTGTGATAGAGAGTGATAGAGAGTGATCGAGAGTGATCGTGAGTGTCAGAGAGTGTCAGAGAGTGATAGTGAGTGTCAGAGAGTGTCTGAGAATGTCAGAGAGTGTCAGAGAGTGTCAGAGAGTGTCAGAGAGTGTCAGAGAGTGTCAGAGAGTGATAGCGAGTGATAGAGAGTGTCAGAGAGTGATAGAGAGTGTCAGAGAGTGTAAGAGAGAGATAGAGAGTGATAGAGAGTGAGAGAGAGTGACAGAGAGTGTCAGAGTGTGTCAGAGAGAGATAGAGTGTGATAGAGAGTGATAGAGAGTGATCGAGAGTGATCGTGAGTGTCAGAGAGTGATAGTGAGTGTCAGAGAGTGTCAGAGAGTGTCAGAGAGTGTCAGAGAGTGATAGCGAGTTTCAGAGAGTGTCTGAGAGTGCCAGAGAGTGATAGAGTGTGTCAGAGAGTGTAAGAGTGTGTCAGAGAGTGTCAGAGAGTGATAGAGAGTGATAGAGTGTCTGAGAGTGTCTGAGAGTGATCGAGAGTGTCAGAGAGTGTAAGAGAGAGATAGAGAGTGAGAGAGAGTGAGAGAGAGTGACAGAGAGTGTCAGAGAGTGTCAGAGAGAGATAGAGTGTGATAGAGAGTGATAGAGAGTGATCGAGAGTGATCGTGAGTGTCAGAGAGTGTCAGAGAGTGATAGTGAGTGTCAGAGAGTGTCTGAGAATGTCAGAGAGTGTCAGAGAGTGTCAGAGAGTGTCAGAGAGTGTCAGAGAGTGTCAGAGAGTGTCAGAGAGTGATAGCGAGTGATAGAGAGTGTCAGAGAGTGATAGAGAGTGTCAGAGAGTGTAACAGAGAGATAGAGAGTGATAGAGAGTGAGAGAGAGTGACAGAGAGTGTCAGAGTGTGTCAGAGAGAGATAGAGTGTGATAGAGAGTGATAGAGAGTGATCGAGAGTGATCGTGAGTGTCAGAGAGTGATAGTGAGTGTCTGAAAGTGCCTGAGAGTGTCGGAGTGTGGCAGAGAGTGATAGAGAGTGATAGTGAATGTCTGAGAGTGTCAGAGAGGGTCAGAGGGTGATAGTGAGTGTCAGAGGGTTATAGTGAGTGTCTGAGAGTGTCAGAGAGTGTCAGAGAGCGATAGTGAATGTCTGAGAGTGTCAGAGAATGTCAGAGTGTGATAGTGAATGTCAGAGAGTGTCAGTGAGATTCAGAGAGTGATAGTGAGCGTCCGACAGTTTCAGAGAGTGATAGTGAGTGTCAGAGAGTGTCAGAGAGTGATAGTGAGTGTCTGAGAGTGTCAGAGAGATTCAGACAGTGTCTGAGAGTGTCAGAGAGTGTCAGAGAGTGATAGAGAGTGAAAAAGATTGATAGAGAGTGATAGAGAGTAACAGAGAGTGTCAGAGAGTGTCAGAGAGTGTCAGCGAGTTATAGAGAGTGTCAGAGAGTGTCAGAGAGTGTCAGAGTGATAGTGAGTGTCTGAGAGTGTCTGAGAGTGTCTTAGATTGTCAGAGAGTTATAGAGTGCGTCAGAGAGTTATAGAGAGTGTCAGAGAGTGTCAGAGAGTGTCAAAGAGTGTCAGAGAGTGTTAGTGAGTGTCTGAGAGAGTCTGAGATATTCAGAGAGTGCCAGAGAGTTTCAGAGAGTGTCAGAGAGTGTCGGAGTGTGATAGAGAGTGTCAAAGAGTGATAGAGAGTGTCAGAGAGTGATAAAGAGTGTCAGAGAGTGATAAAGAGTGTCAGAGAGTGATAGTGAGTGTCAGAGAGTATCAGAGAGTGATAGTGAGTGTCTGAGAGTGTCAGAGAGTGTCAGAATGTGATAGAGAGTGTCAGAGAGTTATAGTGAATGTCAGAGAGTATCAGAGAGTGATAGTGAGCGTCTGAGTGTTTCTGAGAGTGACAGAGAGTGTCAGAGATTGTCAGAGAGTGATAGAGAGTGTCAGAGAGTGATGGTGAGTCTCTGAGAGTGTCAGAGAGAGTCAGAGAGATAGAGAGTTTCAGAGAGTGATAGAGAGTGATAGAGAGTGATTGAGAGTGATAGTGAGTGTCAGATAGTGATAGTGAGTGTCAGAGAGTGGCAGAGAGTGATAGAGAGTGGCAGACAGTGTGAGAGAGTGTCAGAGAGAGATAGAGATTGTCAGAGAGTGATAGTGAGTGTCAGAGAGAGATAGAGAGTGTCAGAGAGTGATAGTGTGTGTCTGAGAGTGTCAGAGAGTGTCAGAGAGCAATAGAGAGTGTCAGAGAGTGTCAGAGAGTGTCAGAGAGTGTCAGAGAGTGTCAGAGAGTGTTAGAGATGGATAGAGATGGATAGAGAGTGGTAGAGAGTGTCAGAGAGTGTCAGAGCGTGATAGTGAGTGTCTGAGAGTGTCTGAGAGTGTCTGAGAGTGTCTGAGAGTGTCTTAGATTGTCAGAGAGTTATAGAGTGCGTCAGAGAGTTATAGAGAGTGTCAGAGAGTGTCAGAGAGTGTCAAAGAGTGTCAGAGAGTGTTAGTGAGTGTCTGAGAGAGTCTGAGATATTCAGAGAGTGCCAGAGAGTTTCAGAGAGTGTCAGAGAGTGTCGGAGTGTGATAGAGAGTGTCAAAGAGTGATAGAGAGTGTCAAAGAGTGATAGAGAGTGTCAGAGAGTGATAGAGAGTGTCAAAGAGTGATAGAGAGTGTCAGAGAGTGATAGAGAGTGTCAGAGAGTGATAGTGAGTGTCAAAGAGTGATAGAGAGTGTCAGAGAGTGATAGAGAGTGTCAAAGAGTGATAGAGAGTGTCAGAGAGTGATAGAGAGTGTCAGAGAGTGATAGTGAGTGTCAATGAGTATCAGAGAGTGATAGTGAGTGTCTGAGAGTGTCAGAGAGTGATAGAGCGTGTCAGAGAGTGATAGTGAGTGTCAGAGAGTATCAGAGAGTGATAGAGAGTGTCAGAGAGTGTCAGAGAGTGTCAGAGAGTGAAAGAGACTGTCAGAGAGTGTCAGAGAGATATAGAGAGTGTCAGAGGGTGTTAGTGAGTGTCAGAGAGAGATAGAGAGTGTCAGAGAGTGATAGTGTGTGTCTGAGAGTGTCAGAGAGTGTCAGAGAGAGTCAGAGAGCGATAGAGAGTGATAGAGAGTGTCAGAGAGAGATAGAGAGTGTCAGAGAGTGATAGAGCGTGTCAGAGAGTGTCAGAGAGTGATAGTGAGTGTCAGAGAGTCTCAGAGAGAGATAGAGAGTGTCAGTGAGTGATAGTGAGTGTCAGAGAGTGTCAGAGAGTGATAGAGAGTGTCAGAGAGTGTCAGAGAGTTTCAGAGAGAGACAGAGATTGTCAGAGAGTGATAGAGAGTGTCAGAGAGTTTCAGAGAGAGATCGAAAGTGTCAGAGAGTGATAGTGAGTGTCTGAGAGGGTCAGAGAGTGTCAGAGAGCGATAGAGAGTGATAGAGTGTGTCAGAGAGTGTCAGAGAGAGATAGATAGTGTCAGAGAGTGATAGTGTGTGTCTGAGAGTGTCAGAGAGTGTCAGAGAGCGATAGAGAGTGTCAGAGAGAGATAGAGAGTGTCTGAGAGTGTCAGAGAGTGTCAGAGAGCGATAGAGAGTGATAGAGAGTGTCAGAGAGAGATAGAGAGTGTCAGAGAGTGATAGAGAGTGTCAGAGAGTGATAGAGAGTGTCAGAGAATGTCAGAGAGTGATAATGAGTGTCAGAGAGTGTCAGAGAGAGATAGAGAGTGTCAGAGAGTGATAGTGTGTGTCTGAGAGTGTCAGAGAGTGTCAGAGAGCAATAGAGAGTGTCAGAGAGTGTCAGAGAGTGTCAGAGAGTGTCAGAGAGTGTCAGAGAGTGTTAGAGATGGATAGAGATGGATAGAGAGTGGTAGAGAGTGTCAGAGAGTGTCAGAGCGTGATAGTGAGTGTCTGAGAGTGTCTGAGAGTGTCTGAGAGTGTCTGAGAGTGTCTTAGATTGTCAGAGAGTTATAGAGTGCGTCAGAGAGTTATAGAGAGTGTCAGAGAGTGTCAGAGAGTGTCAAAGAGTGTCAGAGAGTGTTAGTGAGTGTCTGAGAGAGTCTGAGATATTCAGAGAGTGCCAGAGAGTTTCAGAGAGTGTCAGAGAGTGTCGGAGTGTGATAGAGAGTGTCAAAGAGTGATAGAGAGTGTCAAAGAGTGATAGAGAGTGTCAGAGAGTGATAGAGAGTGTCAAAGAGTGATAGAGAGTGTCAGAGAGTGATAGAGAGTGTCAGAGAGTGATAGTGAGTGTCAAAGAGTGATAGAGAGTGTCAGAGAGTGATAGAGAGTGTCAAAGAGTGATAGAGAGTGTCAGAGAGTGATAGAGAGTGTCAGAGAGTGATAGTGAGTGTCAATGAGTATCAGAGAGTGATAGTGAGTGTCTGAGAGTGTCAGAGAGTGATAGAGCGTGTCAGAGAGTGATAGTGAGTGTCAGAGAGTATCAGAGAGTGATAGAGAGTGTCAGAGAGTGTCAGAGAGTGTCAGAGAGTGAAAGAGACTGTCAGAGAGTGTCAGAGAGATATAGAGAGTGTCAGAGGGTGTTAGTGAGTGTCAGAGAGAGATAGAGAGTGTCAGAGAGTGATAGTGTGTGTCTGAGAGTGTCAGAGAGTGTCAGAGAGAGTCAGAGAGCGATAGAGAGTGATAGAGAGTGTCAGAGAGAGATAGAGAGTGTCAGAGAGTGATAGAGCGTGTCAGAGAGTGTCAGAGAGTGATAGTGAGTGTCAGAGAGTCTCAGAGAGAGATAGAGAGTGTCAGTGAGTGATAGTGAGTGTCAGAGAGTGTCAGAGAGTGATAGAGAGTGTCAGAGAGTGTCAGAGAGTTTCAGAGAGAGACAGAGATTGTCAGAGAGTGATAGAGAGTGTCAGAGAGTTTCAGAGAGAGATCGAAAGTGTCAGAGAGTGATAGTGAGTGTCTGAGAGGGTCAGAGAGTGTCAGAGAGCGATAGAGAGTGATAGAGTGTGTCAGAGAGTGTCAGAGAGAGATAGATAGTGTCAGAGAGTGATAGTGTGTGTCTGAGAGTGTCAGAGAGTGTCAGAGAGCGATAGAGAGTGTCAGAGAGAGATAGAGAGTGTCTGAGAGTGTCAGAGAGTGTCAGAGAGCGATAGAGAGTGATAGAGAGTGTCAGAGAGAGATAGAGAGTGTCAGAGAGTGATAGAGAGTGTCAGAGAGTGATAGAGAGTGTCAGAGAATGTCAGAGAGTGATAATGAGTGTCAGAGAGTGTCAGAGAGAGATAGAGAGTGTCAGAGAGTGATCAAGAGTGTCAGAGAGTATCAGAGAGTAATAGTGAGTGTCAGAGAGTGTCAGAGAGCAATGGAGTGTGATAGAAAGTGTCAGAGAGAGATAGAGAGTGTCAGAGAGTGATAGAGAGAGTCAGAGAGTGTCAGAGAGTGATAATGCGTGTCAGAGAGTGTCAGAGAGAGATAGAGAGTGTCAGAGAGTGATAGAGAGTGTCAGAGAGTGTCAGAGAGTGATAATGTGTGTCAGAGAGTGTCAGAGAGTGTCAGAGAGCGATAGAGAGCGATAGAGAGTGATAGAGAGTGTCAGAGAGAGATAGATTATGTCAGAGAGTGGTAGAGAGTGTCAGAGAGTTTCAGAGAGTGTCAGAGAGAGATCGAGAGTGTCAGAGAGTGATATTGAGTGTCTGAGAGTTTCAGAGAGTGTCAGAGAGTGATAATGAGTGTCAGAGAGTGTCAGAGAGAGATAGAGAGTGTCAGAGAGTGATCGAGAGTGTCAGAGAGTATCAGAGAGTGATAGTGAGTGTCAGAGAGTGTCAGAGAGTGATAGAGAGTGTCAGAGAGAGATAGAGAGTGTCAGAGAGAGATAGAGAGTGTCAGAGAGTGATAGAGAGTGTCAGAGAGTTTCAGAGAGTGTCAGAGAGAGATAGAGAGTGTCAGATCGTGATATTGAGTGTCAGAGAGTGTCAGAGAGAGATAGAGAGTGTCAGAGAGTGATAGAGAGTGTCAGAGAGTGTCAGAGAGTGATAGTGATTGTCAGAGAGTGTCAGAGAGAGATAGAGAGTGTCAGTGAGTGATAGTGAGTGTCAGAGAGTGTCAGAGAGTGATAGAGAGTGTCAGAGAGTGTCAGAGAGTTTCAGAGAGAAACAGAGAGTGTCAGAGAGTTTCAGAGAGAGAGAGAAAGTGTCAGAGAGTGATAGTGAGTGTCTGAGAGGGTCAGAGAGTGTCAGAGAGCGATAGAGAGTGATGGAGTGTGTCAGAGAGTGTCAGAGAGAGATAGATAGTGTCAGAGAGTGATAGTGTGTGTCTGAGAGTGTCAGAGAGTGTCAGAGAGCGATAGAGAGTGTCAGAGAGTGTCAGAGAGTGATAATGAGTGTCAGAGAGTGTCAGAGAGAGATAGAGAATGTCAGAGAGTCATAGAGAGTGTCAGAGAGTATCAGAGAGTGATAGTGAGAGTCAGAGAGTTTCAGAGAGAGATAGAGAGTGTCAGATAGTGATATTGAGTGACTGAGAGTGTCAGAGAGTGTCAGAGAGCGATAGAGAGTGACAGAGAGTGTCAGAGAGAGATAGAGTGTCAGAGAGTGATAGAGAGTGTCCGATAGTGTCAGAGAGTGATAATGAGTGTCAGAGAGTGTCAGAGAGAGTTAGAGAGTGTCAGAGAGTGATAGAGAGTGTCAGAGAATGTCAGAGATTGATAATGAGTGTCAGAGAGCGATGGAGATTGATAGAGAGTGTCAGAGAGAGATAGAGAGTGTCAGAGAGTGGTAGAGAGTGTCAGAGAGTGATATTGAGTGTCTGAGAGTGTCAGAGGGTGTCAGCGAGCGATACAGATTGATAGAGTGTGTCAGAGAGTGTCAGAGAGAGATAGAGAGTGTCAGAGAGTGCTAGAGAGTGTCAGAGAGTGTCAGAGAGTGATAGTGAGTGTCAGAGAGTGTCAGAGAGTGATAGAGAGTGTCAGTGAGTGATAGTGAGTGTCAGAGAGTGTCAGAGAGAGATAGAGAGTGTCAGAGAGTGATAGCGAGTGTCTGAGTGTGTCAGAGAGTGTCAGAGAGCGACAGAGAGTGATAGAGAGTTTCAGAGAGTGTCAGAGAGTGACAGAGATTGTCAGAGAGTGTCAGAGAGTGATAGTGAGTGTCAGAGAGTGTCAGAGAGAGATAGAGATTGTCAGAGAGTGATAGTGAGTGTCAGAGAGTGTGCAGGAGTGTCAGAGAGTGATAGACAGTGTCAGAGAGTGATAGTGAGTGTCTGAGAGAGTCAGAGAGTGTCTGAGAGCAATCGAGAGTGATAGAGAGTGTCAGTGAGCGTCCGAGAGAGATAGAGAGTGTCAGAGAGTGATATAGAGTGTCAGTGAGTGTCAGAGTGCGATAGAGAGTGATAGAGAGTGTCAGAGAGTATCAGAGAGAGATAGAGAGTGTCAGAGAGTGATAGTGAGTCTCTGAGAATGTCAGAGAGTGTCAGAGAGCGATAGAGAGTGATAGAGAGTGTCAGAGAGTGTCAGAGAGTGTCAGAGAATGTCAGAGAGTGATAGAGAGTGTCAGAGAGTGATAGTGAGCGTCTGTGAGTGTCTGAGAGTGTCAGAGAGTGTAAGAGAGTGATAGTGAGTGTCTGAGAGTGTCAGAGAGTGATAGTGAGTGTATGAGAGTGTCAGAGAGTGTCAGAGAATGTCAGAGAGCGATAGAGAGTGATAGACAGTGATAGAGAGTGTCAGAGAATGTCAGAGAGTGAAAGAGAGTGATAGAGAGTGTCAGAGAGTGTCAGAGAGTGATAGAGAGTGTCAGAGAGTGTGAGAGAGTGTCAGAGAGTGTGAGAGAGTGATAGTGAGTGTCTGAGAGTGTCTGAGAGTGTCAGAGATTGTCAGAGAGTGTCAGAGAGTGAGAGTGTCAGAGAGTGTCAGAGTGTGATAGAGGGTGGTAGAGTGTGTCAGAGAGTGTCAGAGAGTGATAGAGAGTGATAGAGAGTGATAGAGACTGTCAGAGAGTGATAATGAGTGTCATAGAGTGTCTGAGAGTGTCAGAGATTGTCAGAGAGTGTCAGAGACTGTCAGAGAGTGTCAGAGAGGGATAGAGAGTGAGAGAGAGTGATAGAGAGTGATAGAGAGTGATAGTGAGTGTCAGAGAGTTTCAGAGAGTGATAGTGAGTGTCAGAGTGTGTCAGAGTGTGTCAGAGTGTGTCTGAGAGTGTCAGAGAGTGTCAGAGAGTGATAGAGAGTGAGAGAGAGTGATAGAGAGTGTCAGAGAGTGATAGTGAATGTCTGAGAGTGTCTGAGAGTGTCTGAGAGTGTCTGAGAGTGTCTGAGATTTTCAGAGAGTGTCAGAGAGTGATAGTGAGTGCCTGAGAGTGTCAGAGAGTGTCAGAGAATGTCAGAGAGCAATAGAGAGTGATAGACAGTGATAGAGAGTGTCAGAGAATGTCAGAGAGTGTCAGAGAGTGTGAGAGAGTGATAGTGAGTGTCTGAGAGGGTCTGAGAGTGTCAGAGATTGTCAGAGAGTGTCAGAGAGTGAGAGAGAGTGTCAGAGAGTGTCAGAGTGTGATAGAGGGTGGTAGAGTGTGTCAGAGAGTGTCAGAGAGTGATAGAGAGTGATAGAGACTGTCAGAGAGTGATAATGAGTGTCATAGAGTGTGAGAGTGTCAGAGATTGTCAGAGAGTGTCAGAGATTGTCAGAGAGTGTCAGAGACTGTTAGAGAGTGTCAGAGAGAGATAGAGAGTGAGAGAGAGTGTCAGAGAGTGTCAGAGAGTGTCAGAGCGAGATAGAGTGTGATAGAGAGTGCTAGAGAGTGATAGTGAGTGTCAGAGAGTGTCAGAGAGAGATAGAGTGTGATAGAGAGTGATAGAGAGTGATATTGAGTGTCAGAGAGTGACAGAGAGTGACAGAGAGTGTCAGAGTGTGTCAGAGAGAGATAGAGTGTGATAGAGAGTGATCGAGAGTGATCGAGAGTGATAGAGAGTGATAGTGAGTGTCAGAGAGTGATAGTGAGTGTCAGAGAGTGTCTGAGAGTGTCAGAGAGTGTCAGAGAATGTCAGAGAGTGATAGAGAGTGTCAGAGAGTGATAGTGAGTGTCTGAGAGTTTCAGAGTGTTTCAGAGATTGATAGAGAGTGATAGAGAGTGATCGTGAGTGATCGTGAGTGATCGAGAGTGATAGAGAGTGATAGTGAGTGTCAGAGAGTGATAGTGGGTGTCAGAGAGTGTCTGAGAGTGTCAGAGAGTGTCAGAGAGTGTCAGAGAATGTCAGAGAGTGATAGAGAGTGTAAGAGAGTGATAGTGAGTGTAAGAGAGTGATAGTGAGTGTCTGAGAGTGATAGTGAGTGTCTGAGAGTGTCAGAGAGTGATAGTGAGTGTATGAGAGTGTCAGAGAGTGTCAGAGAATGTCAGAGAGTGTCTGAGAGTGTCAGAGTGTGTAAGAGAGAGATAGAGAGTGATAGAGAGTGAGAGAGAGTGACAGAGAGTGGCAGAGTGTGTCAGAGAGAAGTAGAGTGTGATAGAGAGTGATAGAGAGTGATAGTGAGTGCCAGAGAGTGTCAGAGAGTGTCTGAGAGTGTCTGAGAGTGTCAGAGAGTGTCAGAGAGTGTCAGAGAGTGTCAGAGAGTGATAGAGAGTGTCAGAGATTGATAGAGATTGATAGAGAGTGTCAGCGAGTTTTAGTGAGTGTCTGAGAGTGTCAGAGTGTGTCAGAGAGGGACAGAGAGTGTCAGAGAGTGATAGAGTGTGTCAGAGATTGTCAGAGAGTGATAGTGAGTTTCGGAGAGTGTCTGAGAGTGTCAGAGAGTGATAGAGTGTGTCAGAGTGTGTAAGAGAGTGACAGAGAGTGATAGTGAATGTCTGAGAGTGTCTGAAAGTGTCTGAGATTTTCAGAGAGTGTCGGAGAATGTCAGAGAGTGATAGAGAGTGTCAGAGAGTGTCAGAGAGTTCAAGAGAGTGTCAGAGATTGATAGTGAGTGTCTGAGAGTTTCAGAGTGTTTCAGAGATTGATAGAGAGTGATAGAGAGTGACAAAGAGTGACAGAGAGTGTCAGAGGGTGTCAGTGAGTGTCAGAGAGTGAGAGAGAGTCAGAGAGTGATAGAGAGTGTCAGAGAGTGTCAGAGAGTGATAGTGAGTGTCTGAGAGTGTCAGAGAGCGATAGAGAGTGTCAGAGTGTGTAAGAGAGAGATAGAGAGTGATAGAGAGTGAGAGAGAGTGACAGAGAGTGGCAGAGTGTGTCAGAGAGAGATAGAGTGTGATAGAGAGTGATAGTGAGTGATAGTGAGTGTCAGAGAGTGTCAGAGAGTGTCAGAGAGTGTCAGAGAGTGTCAGAGAGTGTCAGCGAGTGATAGTGAGTGTCTGAGATTGTCAGAGTGTGTCAGAGAGGGATAGAGAGTGTCAGAGAGTGTCAAAGAGTGATCGAGAGTGATAGAGAGTGTCTGAGAGAGTCTGAGATTGTCAGAGTGTGTCAGAGACAGTCAGAGAGTGATAGAGAGTGATAGAGAGTGTCAGAGAGTCTAACAGAGAGATAGAGAGTGAGAGAGAGTGACAGAGAGTGTCAGAGAGTGTCAGAGAGTGTCAGAGAGTGTCAGAGAGAGATAGAGTGTGATAGAGAGTGATAGAGAGTGATAGAGAGTGATAGTGAGTGTCAGAGAGTGTCGGAGAGTGATAGTGAGTGTCTGAGAGTGATAGTGAAGTTCTGAGAGTGATAGTGAGTGTCTGAGAGTGTCAGAGAGTGATAGTGAGTGTATGAGAGTGTCAGAGTGTGTCAGAGAGTGTCAGAGAATGTCAGAGAGCGATAGAGAGTGATAGACAGTGATAGAGAGTGTCAGAGAATGTCAGAGAGTGAAAGAGAGTGATAGAGAGTGATAGAGAGTGTCTGAGAGTGTCAGAGAATGTCAGAGTGTGATAGTGAATGTCAGAGAGTGTCAGTGAGATTCAGAGAGTGATAGTGAGCGTCCGACAGTTTCAGAGAGTGATAGTGAGTGTCAGAGAGTGTCAGAGAGTGATAGTGAGTGTCTGAGAGTGTCAGAGAGATTCAGACAGTGTCTGAGAGTGTCAGAGAGTGTCAGAGAGTGATAGAGAGTGAAAAAGATTGATAGAGAGTGATAGAGAGTAACAGAGAGTGTCAGAGAGTGTCAGAGAGTGTCAGCGAGTTATAGAGAGCGTCAGAGAGTGTCAGAGAGTGTCAGAGTGATAGTGAGTGTCTGAGAGTGTCTGAGAGTGTCTTAGATTGTCAGAGAGTTATAGAGTGCGTCAGAGAGTTATAGAGAGTTTCAGAGAGTGTCAGAGAGTGTCGGAGTGTGATAGAGAGTGTCAAAGAGTGATAGAGAGTGTCAGAGAGTGATAAAGAGTGTCAGAGAGTGATAGTGAGTGTCAGACAGTATCAGAGAGTGATAGTGAGTGTCTGAGAGTGTCAGAGAGTGTCAGAATGTGATAGAGAGTGTCAGAGAGTTATAGTGAATGTCAGAGAGTATCAGAGAGTGATAGTGAGCGTCTGAGTGTTTCTGAGAGTGACAGAGAGTGTCAGAGATTGTCAGAGAGTGATAGAGAGTGTCAGAGAGTGATGGTGAGTCTCTGAGAGTGTCAGAGAGAGTCAGAGAGATAGAGAGTTTCAGAGAGTGATAGAGAGTGATAGAGAGTGATTGAGAGTGATAGTGAGTGTCAGATAGTGATAGTGAGTGTCAGAGAGTGGCAGAGAGTGATAGAGAGTGGCAGACAGTGTGAGAGAGTGTCAGAGAGAGATAGAGATTGTCAGAGAGTGATAGTGAGTGTCAGAGAGAGATAGAGAGTGTCAGAGAGTGATAGTGTGTGTCTGAGAGTGTCAGAGAGTGTCAGAGAGCAATAGAGAGTGATAGAGAGTGTCAGAGAGAGATAGAGAGTGTCAGAGAGTGATAGAGAGTGTCAGAGAGTGTCAGAGAGTGTCAGAGAGTGTTAGAGATGGATAGAGATGGATAGAGAGTGGTAGAGAGTGTCAGAGAGTGTCAGAGCGTGATAGTGAGTGTCTGAGAGTGTCTGAGAGTGTCTTAGATTGTCAGAGAGTTATAGAGTGCGTCAGAGAGTTATAGAGAGTGTCAGAGAGTGTCAGAGAGTGTCAAAGAGTGTCAGAGAGTGTTAGTGAGTGTCTGAGAGAGTCTGAGATATTCAGAGAGTGCCAGAGAGTTTCAGAGAGTGTCAGAGAGTGTCGGAGTGTGATAGAGAGTGTCAAAGAGTGATAGAGAGTGTCAAAGAGTGATAGAGAGTGTCAGAGAGTGATAGAGAGTGTCAAAGAGTGATAGAGAGTGTCAGAGAGTGATAGAGAGTGTCAGAGAGTGATAGTGAGTGTCAAAGAGTGATAGAGAGTGTCAGAGAGTGATAGAGAGTGTCAAAGAGTGATAGAGAGTGTCAGAGAGTGATAGAGAGTGTCAGAGAGTGATAGTGAGTGTCAATGAGTATCAGAGAGTGATAGTGAGTGTCTGAGAGTGTCAGAGAGTGATAGAGCGTGTCAGAGAGTGATAGTGAGTGTCAGAGAGTATCAGAGAGTGATAGAGAGTGTCAGAGAGTGTCAGAGAGTGTCAGAGAGTGAAAGAGACTGTCAGAGAGTGTCAGAGAGATATAGAGAGTGTCAGAGGGTGTTAGTGAGTGTCAGAGAGAGATAGAGAGTGTCAGAGAGTGATAGTGAGTGTCAGAGAGTCTCAGAGAGAGATAGAGAGTGTCAGTGAGTGATAGTGAGTGTCAGAGAGTGTCAGAGAGTGATAGAGAGTGTCAGAGAGTGTCAGAGAGTTTCAGAGAGAGACAGAGATTGTCAGAGAGTGATAGAGAGTGTCAGAGAGTTTCAGAGAGAGATCGAAAGTGTCAGAGAGTGATAGTGAGTGTCTGAGAGGGTCAGAGAGTGTCAGAGAGCGATAGAGAGTGATAGAGTGTGTCAGAGAGTGTCAGAGAGAGATAGATAGTGTCAGAGAGTGATAGTGTGTGTCTGAGAGTGTCAGAGAGTGTCAGAGAGCGATAGAGAGTGATAGAGAGTGTCAGAGAGAGATAGAGAGTGTCTGAGAGTGTCAGAGAGTGTCAGAGAGCGATAGAGAGTGATAGAGAGTGTCAGAGAGAGATAGAGAGTGTCAGAGAGTGATAGAGAGTGTCAGAGAGTGATAGAGAGTGTCAGAGAATGTCAGAGAGTGATAATGAGTGTCAGAGAGTGTCAGAGAGAGATAGAGAGTGTCAGAGAGTGATCGAGAGTGTCAGAGAGTATCAGAGAGTAATAGTGAGTGTCAGAGAGTGTCAGAGAGCGATGGAGTGTGATAGAGAGTGTCAGAGAGAGATAGAGAGTGTCAGAGAGTGATAGAGAGTGTCAGAGAGTGATAGAGAGTGTCAGAGAATGTCAGAGAGTGATAATGAGTGTCAGAGAGTGTCAGAGAGAGATAGAGAGTGTCAGAGAGTGATCGAGAGTGTCAGAGAGTGTCAGAGAGTGATAGAGAGTGTCAGAGAGTGTCAGAGAGTGATAATGCGTGTCAGAGAGTGATAGAGAGTGTCAGAGAGAGATAGATTATGTCAGAGAGTGATAGAGAGTGTCAGAGAGTTTCAGAGAGTGTCAGAGAGAGATCGAGAGTGTCAGAGAGTGATATTGAGTGTCTGAGAGTTTCAGAGAGTGTCAGAGAGTGATAATGAGTGTCAGAGAGTGTCAGAGAGAGATAGAGAGTGTCAGAGAGTGATCGAGAGTGTCAGAGAGTATCAGAGAGTGATAGTGAGTGTCAGAGAGTGTCAGAGAGTGATAGAGAGTGTCAGAGAGAGAGTGTCAGAGAGAGATAGAGAGTGTCAGAGAGTGATAGAGAGTGTCAGAGAGTTTCAGAGAGTGTCAGAGAGAGATAGAGAGTGTCAGATCGTGATATTGAGTGTCAGAGAGTGTCAGAGAGAGATAGAGAGTGTCAGAGAGTGATAGAGAGTGTCAGAGAGTGTCAGAGAGTGATAGTGATTGTCAGAGAGTGTCAGAGAGAGTTAGAGAGTGTCAGTGAGTGATAGTGAGTGTCAGAGAGTGTCAGAGAGTGATAGAGAGTGTCAGAGAGTGTCAGAGAGTTTCAGAGAGAAACAGAGAGTGTCAGAGAGTTTCAGAGAGAGAGAGAAAGTGTCAGAGAGTGATAGTGAGTGTCTGAGAGGGTCAGAGAGTGTCAGAGAGCGATAGAGAGTGATGGAGTGTGTCAGAGAGTGTCAGAGAGAGATAGATAGTGTCAGAGAGTGATAGTGTGTGTCTGAGAGTGTCAGAGAGTGTCAGAGAGCGATAGAGAGTGTCAGAGAGTGTCAGAGAGTGATAATGAGTGTCAGAGAGTGTCAGAGAGAGATAGAGAATGTCAGAGAGTCATAGAGAGTGTCAGAGAGTATCAGAGAGTGATAGTGAGTGTCAGAGAGTTTCAGAGAGAGATAGAGAGTGTCAGATAGTGATATTGAGTGACAGAGAGTGTCGGAGAGTGATAGAGAGTGTCAGAGAGTGTGAGAGAGTTTCAGAGAGTGATCGAGAGTGTCAGAGAGTGATAGTGAGTGCCTGAGAGTGTCAGAGAGTGTCAGAGAGCGATAGAGAGTGACAGAGAGTGTCAGAGAGAGATAGAGTGTCAGAGAGAGATAGAGAGTGTCAGATAGTGTCAGAGAGTGATAATGAGTGTCAGAGAGTGTCAGAGAGAGTTAGAGAGTGTCAGAGAGTGATAGAGAGTGTCAGAGAATGTCAGAGATTGATAATGAGTGTCAGAGAGCGATGGAGATTGATAGTGAGTGTCAGAGAGAGATAGAGAGTGTCAGAGAGTGGTAGAGAGTGTCAGAGAGTGATATTGAGTGTCTGAGAGTGTCAGAGGGTGTCAGCGAGCGATACAGATTGATAGAGTGTGTCAGAGAGTGTCAGAGAGAGATAGAGAGTGCTAGAGAGTGTCAGAGAGTGTCAGAGAGTGTCAGAGAGTGATAGTGAGTGTCAGAGAGTGTCAGAGAGTGATAGAGAGTGTCAGTGAGTGATAGTGAGTGGCAGAGAGTGTCAGAGAGAGATAGAGAGTGTCAGAGAGTGATAGCGAGTGTCTGAGTGTGTCAGAGAGTGTCAGAGAGCGACAGAGAGTGATAGAGAGTTTCAGAGAGTGTCAGAGAGTGACAGAGATTGTCAGAGAGTGTCAGAGAGTGATAGTGAGTGTCAGAGAGTGTCAGAGAGTGTCAGAGAGAGATAGAGATTGTCAGAGAGTGATAGTGAGTGTCAGAGAGTGTGCAGGAGTGTCAGAGAGTGATAGACAGTGTCAGAGAGTGATAGTGAGTGTCTGAGAGAGTCAGAGAGTGTCTGAGAGCAATCGAGAGTGATAGAGAGTGTCAGTGAGCGTCCGAGAGAGATAGAGATTGTCAGAGAGTGTCAGAGAGTGATAGTGAGTGTCAGAGAGTGTCAGAGAGTGTCAGAGAGAGATAGAGATTGTCAGAGAGTGATAGTGAGTGTCAGAGAGTGTGCAGGAGTGTCAGAGAGTGATAGACAGTGTCAAAGAGTGATAGTGAGTGTCTGAGAGAGTCAGAGAGTGTCTGAGAGCAATCGAGAGTGATAGAGAGTGTCAGTGAGCGTCCGAGAGAGATAGAGAGTGTCAGAGAGTGATAGAGAGTGTCAGTGAGTGTCAGAGTGCGATAGAGAGTGATAGAGAGTGTCAGAGAGTATCAGAGAGAGATAGAGAGTGTCAGAGAGTGATAGTGAGTCTCTGAGAATGTCAGAGAGTGTCAGAGAGCGATAGAGAGTGATAGAGAGTGTCAGAGAGTGTCAGAGAGTGTCAGAGAATGTCAGAGAGTGATAGAGTGTCAGCGAGTGATAGTGAGTGTCTGAGAGTGTCAGAGTGTGTCAGAGAGGGATAGAGAGTGTCAGAGAGTGATAGTGAGCGTCTGTGAGTGTCTGAGAGTGTCAGAGAGTGTCAGAGAGTGATAGAGAGAGATAGAGAGTGTAAGAGAGTGATAGTGAGTGTCTGAGAGTGTCAGAGAGTGATAGTGAGTGTATGAGAGTGTCAGAGAGTGTCAGAGAATGTCAGAGAGCGATAGAGAGTGATAGACAGTGATAGAGAGTGTCAGAGAATGTCAGAGAGTGAAAGAGAGTGATAGAGAGTGTCAGAGAGTGTCAGAGAGTGTCAGAGAGTGTCAGAGAGTGATAGAGAGTGTCAGAGAGTGTGAGAGAGTGTCAGAGAGTGTGAGAGAGTGATAGTGAGTGTCTGAGAGTGTCTGAGAGTGTCAGAGATTGTCAGAGAGTGTCAGAGAGTGAGAGTGTCAGAGAGTGTCAGAGTGTGATAGAGGGTGGTAGAGTGTGTCAGAGAGTGTCAGAGAGTGATAGAGAGTGATAGAGAGTGATAGAGACTGTCAGAGAGTGATAATGAGTGTCATAGAGTGTCTGAGAGTGTCAGAGATTGTCAGAGAGTGTCAGAGACTTTCAGAGAGTGTCAGAGAGAGATAGAGAGTGAGAGAGAGTGTCAGAGAGTGTCAGAGACTGTCAGAGCGAGATAGAGTGTGATAGAGAGTGATAGAGAGTGATAGTGAGTGTCAGTGAGTGTCAGAGAGAGATAGAGTGTGATAGAGAGTGATAGAGATTGATATTGAGTGTCAGAGAGTTTCAGAGAGTGATAGTGAGTGTCAGAGGGTGTCTGAGAGTGTCAGAGAGTGATAGAGAGTGAGAGAGAGTGATAGAGAGTGTCAGAGAGTGATAGTGAATGTCTGAGAGTGTCTGAGAGTGTCTGAGAGTGTCTGAGATTTTCAGAGAGTGTCAGAGAGTGATAGTGAGTGCCTGAGAGTGTCAGAGAGTGTCAGAGAATGTCAGAGAGCGATAGAGAGTGATAGACAGTGATAGAGAGTGTCAGAGAATGTCAGAGAGTGTCAGAGAGTGTGAGAGAGTGATAGTGAGTGTCTGAGAGTGTCTGAGAGTGTCAGAGATTGTCAGAGAGTGTCAGAGAGTGAGAGAGAGTGTCAGAGAGTGTCAGAGTGTGATAGAGGGTGGTAGAGTGTGTCAGAGAGTGTCAGAGAGTGATAGAGAGTGATAGAGACTGTCAGAGAGTGATAATGAGTGTCATAGAGTGTCTGAGAGTGTCAGAGATTGTCAGAGAGTGTCAGAGATTGTCAGAGAGTGTCAGAGACTGTCAGAGAGTTTCAGAGAGAGATAGAGAGTGAGCGAGAGTGTCAGAGAGTGTCAGAGAGTGTCAGAGCGAGATAGAGTGTGATAGAGAGTGCTAGAGAGTGATAGTGAGTGTCAGAGAGTGTCAGAGAGAGATAGAGTGTGATAGAGTGTGATAGAGTGTGATAGAGAGTGATAGAGAGTGATATTGAGTGTCAGAGAGTGACAGAGAGTGACAGAGAGTGTCAGAGTGTGTCAGAGAGAGATAGAGTGTGATAGAGAGTGATCGAGAGTGATCGAGAGTGATAGAGAGTGATAGTGAGTGTCAGAGAGTGATAGTGAGTGTCAGTGAGTGTCTGAGAGTGTCAGAGAGTGTCAGAGAATGTCAGAGAGTGATATCGAGTGTCAGAGAGTGATAGTGAGTGTCTGAGAGTTTCAGAGTGTTTCAGAGATTGATAGAGAGTGATAGAGAGTGATAGAGAGTGATCGTGAGTGATCGAGAGTGATAGAGAGTGATAGTGAGTGTCAGAGAGTGATAGTGGGTGTCAGAGAGTGTCTGAGAGTGTCAGAGAGTGATAGAGAGTGTCAGCGAGTGATAGTGAGTGTCTGAGAGTGTCAGAGAGTGATAGAGAGAGATAGAGAGTGTAAGAGAGTGATAATGAGTGTCTGAGAGTGTCAGAGAGTGATAGTGAGTGTATGAGAGTGTCAGAGAGTGTCAGAGAGTGTCAGAGAATGTCAGAGAGTGATAGAGAGTGTCAGCGAGTGATAGTGAGTGTCTGAGAGTGTCAGAGAGTGATAGAGAGAGATAGAGAGTGTAAGAGAGTGATAATGAGTGTCTGAGAGTGTCAGAGAGTGATAGTGAGTGTATGAGAGTGTCAGAGAGTGTCAGAGAATGTCAGAGAGCGATAGAGAGTGATAGACAGTGATAGAGAGTGTCAGAGAATGTCAGAGAGTGTCAGAGAGTGTCAGAGAGTGTGAGAGAGTGATAGTGAGTGTCTGAGAGTGTCTGAGAGTGTCAGAGATTGTCAGAGAGTGTCAGAGAGTGTCAGAGAGTGAGAGAGAGTGTCAGAGAGTGTCAGAGTGTGATAGAGGGTGGTATAGTGTGTCAGAGAGTGTCAGAGAGTGATAGAGAGTGATAGAGACTGTCAGAGAGTGATAATGAGTGTCATAGAGTGTCTGAGAGTGTCAGAGATTGTCAGAGAGTGTCAGAGATTGTCAGAGAGTGTCAGAGAGTGTCAGAGAGTGTCAGAGCGAGATAGAGTGTGATAGAGAGTGATAGAGAGTGATAGTGAGCGTCAGAGAGTGTCAGAGAGAGATAGAGTGTGATAGAGAGTGATAGA
This sequence comes from Heterodontus francisci, assembly GCF_036365525.1. Classification (NCBI taxonomy): domain Eukaryota; kingdom Metazoa; phylum Chordata; class Chondrichthyes; order Heterodontiformes; family Heterodontidae; genus Heterodontus; species Heterodontus francisci. Next base: position 158,094,064 of record NC_090376.1, read on the forward strand.
GAGTGATATTGAGTGTCAGAGAGTTTCAGAGAGTGATAGTGAGTGTCAGAGTGTGTCTGAGAGTGACAGAGAGTGTCAGAATGTGTCAGAGAGAGATAGAGTGTGATAGAGAGTGATAGAGAGTGATAGTGAGTGTCAGAGAGTTTCAGAGAGTGATAGTGTGTGTCAGAGAGTGTCAGAGAGTGTCAGAGAGTGTCAGAGAGTGATAGAGAGTGATAGAGAGTGATAGAGAGTGTCAGCGAGTGATAGTGAGTGTCTGAGAGTGTCAGAGTGTGTCAGAGAGGGATAGAGAGTGTCAGAGAGTGTCAGAGAGTGTCAGAGAGTGATAGAGAGTGATAGAGAGTGATAGTGTCTGAGAGAGTCTGAGATTGTCAGAGTGTGTCAGAGACTGTCAGAGAGTATCAGAGAGTGATAGAGAGTGATAGAGAGTGTCAGAGTGTGTAAGAGAGAGATAGAGAGTGATAGAGAGTGAGAGAGAGTGACAGAGAGTGGCAGTGTGTCAGAGAGAGATAGAGTGTGATAGAGAGTGATAGAGAGTGATAGTGAGTGCCAGAGAGTGATAGTGAGTGTCAGAGAGTGTCAGAGAGTGTCAGAGAGTGATAGAGAGTGATAGAGAGTGTCAGCGAGTTCTAGTGAGTGTCTGAGAGTGTCAGAGTGTGTCAGAGAGTGTCAGAGAGGGATAGAGAGTGTCAGAGAGTGATAGAGTGTGTCAGAGATTGTCAGAGAGTGATAGTGAGTTTCGGAGAGTGTCTGAGATTGTCAGAGAGTGATAGAGTGTGTCAGAGAGTGTAAGAGAGTGACAGAGAGAGATAGAGAGTGTCAGAGAGTGTCAGAGAGTGTCAGAGAGTGATAGTGAATGTCTGAGAGTGTCTGAGATTTTCAGAGAGTGTCGGAGAATGTCAGAGAGTGTCAGAGAGTTCAAGAGAGTGTCAGAGAGTGATAGTGAGTGTCTGAGAGTTTCAGAGTGTTTCAGAGATTGATAGAGAGTGATAGAGAGTGACAAAGAGTGACAGAGAGTGTCAGAGGGTGTCAGTGAGTGTCAGAGAGTGAGAGAGAGTCAGAGAGTGTTAGAGAGCGTCAGAGAGTGTCAGAGAGTGATAGTGAGTGTCTGAGAGTGTCAGAGAGCGATAGAGAGTGTCAGAGAGTGTAAGAGAGAGATAGAGAGTGATAGAGAGTGAGAGAGAGTGACAGAGAGTGTCAGAGTGTGTCAGAGAGAGATAGAGTGTGATAGAGAGTGATAGCGAGTGATAGTGAGTGTCAGAGAGTGTCTGAGAGTGTCAGAGAGTGTCAGAGAGTGTCAGAGAGTGTCAGAGAGTGTCAGAGAGTGTCAGAGAATGTCAGAGAGTGATAGAGAGCGTCAGCGAGTGATAGTGAGTGTCTGAGAGTGTCAGAGTGTGTCAGAGAGGGATTGAGAGTGTCAGAGAGTGATAGAGAGTCATAGAGACTGTCTGAGAGTGTCTGAGATTGTCAGAGTGTGTCAGAGACAGTCAGAGAGTGATAGAGAGTGAGTGAGAGTGTCATGGAGTCTAAGAGAGAGATAGAGAGTGATAGAGAGTGAGAGAGAGTGTCAGAGTGTGTCAGAGAGAGATAGAGTGTGATAGAGAGTGATAGTGAGTTTCTGAGAGTGATAGTGAAGTTCTGAGAGTGATAGTGAGTGTCTGAGAGTGTCAGAGAGTGATAGTGAGTGTATGAGAGTGTCAGAGTGTGTCAGAGAGTGTCAGAGAATGTCAGAGAATGTCAGAGAATGTCAGAGAATGTCAGAGAATGTCAGAGAGCGATAGAGAGTGATAGACAGTGATAGAGAGTGTCAGAGAATGTCAGAGAGTGAAAGAGAGTGATAGAGAGTGTCAGAGAGTGTCAGAGAGAGATAGAGAGGGATAGAGAGTGAGAGAGAGTGTCAGAGAGTGTCAGAGAGTCATAGAGAGTGGTAGAGTGTGTCAGAGAGTGTCAGAGAGTGTCAGAGAGTGATAGAGAGTGTCAGAGAGTGATAGAGAGTGTCAGAGAGTGATAGTGAGTGTCAGAGTGTGTCAGAGAGTGTCAGAGAGTGTCAGAGAGTGTCAGAGAGTGTCAGAGAGTGATAGAGAGTGATAGAGAGTGTCAGTGAGTGATAGTGAGTGTCTGAGAGTGTCAGAGTGTGTCAGAGAGGGATAGAGAGTGTCAGAGAGTGATAGAGAGTGATAGAGAGTGTCTGAGAGTGTCTGAGATTGTCAGAGTGTGTCAGAGACTGTCAGAGAGTATCAGAGAGTGATAGAGAGTGATAGAGAGTGTCAGAGTGTGTAAGAGAGAGATAGAGAGTGATAGAGAGTGAGAGAGAGTGACAGAGAGTGGCAGAGTGTGTCAGAGAGAAATAGAGTGTGATAGAGAGTGATAGAGAGTGATAGTGAGTGCCAGAGAGTGTCAGAGAGTGTCAGAGAGTGTCAGAGAGTGTCTGAGAGTGTCTGAGAGTGTCAGAGAGTGTCAGAGAGTGTCAGAGAGTGTCAGAGAGTGATAGAGAGTGTCAGAGATTGATAGAGAGTGTCAGCGAGTTTTAGTGAGTGTCTGAGAGTGTCAGAGTGTGTCAGAGAGGGATAGAGAGTGTCAGAGAGTGATAGAGTGTGTCAGAGATTGTCAGAGAGTGATAGTGAGTGTCTGAGAGAGTCTGAGAGTGTCAGAGATTGTCAGAGACTGTCAGAGACTGTCAGAGAGTGTCAGAGAGTGATAGAGAGTGTCAGAGAGTGTCAGAGAGAGATAGAGTGGGATAGAGAGTGAGAGAGAGTGTCAGAGAGTGTCAGAGAGTGATAGAGAGTGTCAGAGAGTGGTAGAGAGTGGTAGAGTGTGTCAGAGAGTGATAGAGAGTGTCAGAGAGTGTCAGAGAGTGATAGTGAGTGTCTGAGAGAGTCTGAGAGTGTCAGAGATTGTCAGAGACTGTCAGAGACTGTCAGAGACTGTCAGACAGTGTCAGACAGTGTCAGACAGTGTCAGAGAGTGTCAGAGAGTGTCAGAGAGTGTCAGAGAGAGATAGAGAGGGATAGAGAGTGAGAGAGAGTGTCAGAGAGTGTCAGAGAGTGATAGAGAGTGTCAGAGAGTGATAGAGAGTGTCAGAGTGTGATAGAGAGTGTCAGAGAGTGATAGAGAGTGTCAGAGTGTGATAGAGAGTGTCAGAGAGTGATAGTGAGTGTCTGAGAGTGTCAGAGAGTGTCAGAAAATGTCAGAGAGTGATAGAGAGTGATAGAGAGTGTCAGAGAGTGATAGTGAGTGTCTGAGAGTGTCAGAGAGTGTCAGAAAATGTCAGAGAGTGATAGAGAGTGATAGAGAGTGTCAGCGAGGGATAGTGAGTGTCTGAGAGTGTCAGAGTTTGTCAGAGAGTGATAGAGAGTGTCAGAGAGTGTCAGAGAGTGTCAGAGAGTGATAGAGAGTGATAGAGAGTGTCTGAGATTGTCTGAGATTGTCAGAGTGTGTCAGAGACTGTCAGAGAGTGTCAGAGAGTGTAAGAGAGAGATAGAGAGTGATAGAGAGTGAGAGAGAGTGACAGAGAGTGTCAGAGTGTGTCAGAGAGAGATAGAGTGTGATAGAGAGTGATAGAGAGTGATAGAGTGTGATAGTGAGTGTCAGAGAGTGTCAGAGTGTGATAGTGAGTGTCAGAGAGTGTCAGAGAGTGTCAGAGAGTGATAGAGAGTGATAGAGAGTGTCAGCGAGTTATAGTGAGTGTCTGAGAGTGTCAGAGTGTGTCAGAGAGGGATAGAGAGTGTCAGAGAGTGATCGAGAGTGATCGAGAGTGATAGAGTGTCTGAGAGTCTCTGAGATTGTCAGAGTGTGTCAGAGACTGTCAGAGAGTGTGAGAGAGTGATAGAGAGTGTCAGAGAGTGTAAGAGAGAGATAGAGAGTGATAGAGAGTGAGAGAGAGTGACAGAGAGTGTCAGAGAGAGATAGAGTGTGATAGAGAGTGATCGAGAGTGATCGTGAATGTCAGAGAGTGTCAGAGTGTCAGAGAGTGTCAGAGAGTGATAGAGAGTGTCAGCGAGTGATAGTGAGAGTCTGAGAGTGTCAGAGTGTGTCAGAGGGACAGAGATTGTCAGAGAGTGATAGTGAGTTTCGGAGAGTGTCTGAGAGTGTCAGAGAGTGATAGAGTGTGTCAGAGAGTGATAGAGTGTGTCAGAGGGTGATAGTGAGTGTCAGAGAGTGATAGAGAGTGTCTGAGAGTGTCTGAGATTGTCAGAGAATGTCAGAGAGTTCAAGAGTGTGTCAGAGAGTGTCAGAGAGTGTCTGAGAGTGATAGTGAGTGTCTGAGAGTGATAGTGAAGTTCTGAGAGTGATAGTGAGTGTCTGAGAGTGTCAGAGAGTGATAGTGAGTGTATGAGAGTGTCAGAGTGTGCCAGAGGGTGTCAGATAATGTCAGAGAGCGATAGAGAGCGATAGACAGTGATAGACAGTGATAGAGAGTGTCAAAGAATGTCAGAGTGATAAAGAGTGTCAGAGAGTGTCAGAGAGTGTCAGAGAGTGTCAGAGAGTGTCAGAGAGTGATAGAGAGTGATAGAGAGTGTCAGCGAGTGATAGTGAGTGTCTGAGAGAGTCAGAGTGTGTCAGAGAGGGATAGAGAGTGACAGAGTGTCTGAGAGTGTCTGAGATTGTCAGAGTGTGTCAGAGACTGTCAGAGAGTGTCAGAGAGTGTAAGAGAGAGATAGAGAGTGATAGAGAGTGAGAGAGAGTGACAGAGAGTGTCAGAGTGTGTCAGAGAGAGATAGAGTGTGATAGAGTGTGATAGAGAGTGATAGAGAGTGATCGAGAGTGATCGTGAGTGTCAGAGAGTGTCAGAGAGTGTCAGAGAGTGATAGTGAGTGTCAGAGAGTGTCAGAGAGTGTCAGAGAGTGTCAGAGAGTGATAGCGAGTGATAGAGAGTGTCAGCGAGTGATAGTGAGAGTCTGAGAGTGTCAGAGTGTGTCAGAGAGGGATAGAGAGTGTCAGAGAGTGATAGAGTGAGTCAGAGATTGTCAGAGAGTGATAGTGAGTTTCGGAGAGTGTCTGAGAGTGTCAGAGAGTGATAGAGTGTGTCAGAGAGTGTAAGAGAGTGACAGAGAGAGATAGAGAGTGTCAGAGAGTGTCAGAGAGTGATAGAGAGTGATAGAGAGTGTCAGAGGGTGATAGTGAGTGTCAGAGAGTGATAGAGAGTGTCTGAGATTGTCAGAGAATGTCAGAGAGTTCAAGAGTGTGTCAGAGAGTGTCAGAGAGTGTCAGAGAGTGTCAGAGAGTGTCAGAGAGTGATAGTGAATGTGTGAGATTGTCTGAGAGTGTCTGAGATTTTCAGAGAATGTCAGAGAATGTCAGAGAGTGATAGAGAGTGTCAGAGAGTGTCAGAGAGTTCAAGAGAGTGTCAGAGAGTGATAGTGAGTGTCTGAGAGTTTCAGAGTGTTTCAGAGATTGATAGAGAGTGATAGAGAGTGATAGAGAGTGACAAAGAGTGACAGAGAGTGTCAGAGAGTGTCAGTGTGTGTCAGAGAATGATAGTGAGTGTCTGAGAGTGTCAGAGAGTGTCAGAGAGTGTCAGAGAGTGTCAGAGAGTGTCAGAGAGTGATAGAGAGTGATAGAGTGCCTGAGAGTGTCTGAGATTGTCAGAGTGTGTCAGAGACTGTCAGAGAGTGTCAGAGAGTGATAGAGAGTGTCAGAGAGTGTCAGAGAGTGTAAGAGAGAGATAAAGAGTGATAGAGAGTGAGAGAGAGTGACAGAGACTGTCAGAGTGTGTCAGAGAGAGATAGAGTGTGATAGAGAGTGATAGAGAGTGATAGAGAGTGATCGGGAGTGATCGTGAGTGTCAGAGAGTGTCAGAGAGTGATAGTGAGTGTCAGAGAGTGTCAGAGAGTGATAGTGAGTGTCAGAGAGTGTCTGAGAGTGTCAGAGAGTGATCGTGAGTGTCAGAGAGTGTCAGAGAGTGATAGTGAGTGTCAGAGAGTGTCAGAGAGTGTCAGAGAGTGATAGTGAGTGTCAGAGAGTGTCAGAGAGTGTCTGAGAGTGTCAGAGAGTGTCAGAGAGTGTCAGAGAGGGATAGCGAGTGGCAGAGAGTGGCAGAGAGTGGCAGAGAGTGATTTTGAATGTCAGAGTGTATCAGAGAGTGATAGTGAATATCTGAGAGTGTCAGAGAGTGTCAGAGAGTGTCAGAGAGTGTCAGAGAGTGATAGAGAGTGATAGAGAGTGAAAGAGAGTGTCAGCGAGTGATAGTGAGTGTCTGAGAGTGTCAGAGAGTGTCAGAGAGTGTCAGAGAGTGTCAGAGAGTGTCAGAGAGTGTCAGAGAGTGATAGAGAGTGATAGAGAGTGATAGAGAGTGATAGAGAGTGTCAGCGAGTGATAGTGAGTGTCTGAGAGTGTCAGAGTGTGTCAGAGAGGGATAGAGAGTGTCAGAGAGTGTCAGAGAGTGATCGTGTGTCTGAGAGTGTCTGAGATTGTCAGAGTATGTCAGAGTATGTCAGAGACTGTCAGAGAGTGTCAGAGAGTGTCAGAGAGTGTCAGAGAGTGATAGAGAGTGATAGAGAGTGATAGAGAGTGTCAGCGAGTGATAGTGAGTGTCTGAGAGTGTCAGAGTGTGTCAGAGAGGGATAGAGAGTGTCAGAGAGTGTCAGAGAGTGATCGTGTGTCTGAGAGTGTCTGAGATTGTCAGAGTATGTCAGAGACTGTCAGAGAGTGTCAGAGAGTGTCAGAGAGTGTCAGAGAGTGATAGAGAGTGATAGAGAGTGATAGAGAGTGTCAGCGAGTGATAGTGAGTGTCTGAGAGTGTCAGAGTGTGTCAGAGAGGGATAGAGAGTGTCAGAGAGTGTCAGAGAGTGTCAGAGAGTGATCGAGTGTCTGAGAGTGTCTGAGATTGTCAGAGTATGTCAGAGTATGTCAGAGACTGTCAGAGACTGTCAGAGAGTGTCAGAGAGTGTCAGAGAGTGTCAGAGAGTGATAGAGAGTGATAGAGAGTGTCAGAGAGTGTCAGAGAGTGTAAGAGAGAGATAGAGAGAGATAGAGAGTGATAGAGAGTGAGAGAGAGTGACAGAGAGTGACAGAGAGTGTCAGAGTGTGTCAGAGTGTGATAGAGAGTGATAGAGAGTGATCGAGAGTGATCGTGAGTGTCAGAGAGTGTCAGAGAGTGATAGTGAGTGTCAGAGAGTGTCAGAGAGTGTCAGAGAGTGTCAGAGAGTGGCAGAGAGTGGCAGAGAGTGATAGAGAGTCTCAGCGAGTGATCGTGAGAGTCTGAGAGTGTCAGAGTGTGTCAGAGAGGGATAGAGAGTGTCAGAGAGTGATAGAGTGTGTCAGAGAGTGATAGAGTGTGTCAGAGATTGTCAGAGTGTGATAGTGAGTTTCGGAGAGTGTCTGAGAGTGTCAGAGAGTGATAGAGTGTATCAGAGAGTGTAAGAGAGTGACAGAGAGAGATAGAGAGTGTCAGAGAGTGTCAGAGAGTGTCAGAGAGTGATAGAGAGTGATAGAGAGTGTCAGATGGTGATACTGAGTGTCAGAGAGTGATAGAGAGTGTCTGAGAGTGTCTGAGATTGTCAGAGAGTTCAAGAGTGTTTCAGAGAGTGTCAGAGAGTGATAGTGAATGTGTGAGAGTGTCTGAGAGTGTCTGAGATTTTCAGAGAATGTCAGAGAGTGATAGAGAGTGTCAGAGAGTGTCAGAGAGTGATAGTGAGTGTCAGAGAGTGTCTGAGATTGTCAGAGAATGTCAGAGAGTTCAAGAGTGTGTCAGAGAGTGTCAGAGAGTGATAGTGAATGTGTGAGAGTGTCTGAGAGTGTCTGAGATTTTCAGAGAATGTCAGAGAGTGTCAGAGAGTGATAGCGAGTGATAGAGAGTGTCAGCGAGTGATAGTGAGAGTCTGAGAGTGTCAGAGTGTGTCAGAGAGGGATAGAGAGTGTCAGAGAGTGTAAAAGAGAGATAGAGAGTGATAGAGAGTGATAGAGAGTGATAGAGAGTGAGAGAGAGTGAGACAGAGTGTCAGAGTGTGTCAGAGAGAGATAGAGTGTGATAGAGAGTGATAGAGAGTGTCAGCGAGTGATCGTGAGAGTCTGAGAGTGTCAGAGTGTGTCAGAGAGGGATAGAGAGTGTCAGAGAGTGATAGAGTGTGTCAGAGATTGTCAGAGTGTGATAGTGAGTTTCGGAGAGTGTCTGAGAGTGTCAGAGAGTGATAGAGCGTGTCAGAGAGTGTAAGAGAGTGAGAGAGAGAGATAGAGAGTGTCAGAGAGTGTCAGAGAGTGTCAGAGAGCGTCAGAGAGTGATAGAGAGTGATAGAGAGTGTCAGAGGGTGATAGTGAGTGTCAGAGAGTGATAGAGAGTGTCTGAGAGTGTCTGAGATTGTCAGAGAGTTCAAGAGTGTGTCAGAGAGTGTCAGAGAGTGATAGTGAATGTGTGAGAGTGTCTGAGAGTGTCTGAGATTTTCAGAGAATGTCAGAGAATGTCAGAGAATGTCAGAGAGTGATAGAGAGTGATAGAGAGTGTCAGAGAGTGTCAGAGAGTGATAGTGAGTGTCAGAGAGTGTCTGAGATTGTCAGAGAATGTCAGAGAGTTCAAGAGTGTGTCAGAGAGTGTCAGAGAGTGATAGTGAATGTGTGAGAGTGTCTGAGAGTGTCTGAGATTTTCAGAGAATGTCAGAGAGTGTCAGAGAGTGATAGCGAGTGATAGAGAGTGTCAGCGAGTGATAGTGAGAGTCTGAGAGTGTCAGAGTGTGTCAGAGAGGGATAGAGAGTGTCAGAGAGTGATAGAGTGTGTCAGAGATTGTCAGAGAGTGATAGTGAGTTTCGGAGAGTGTCTGAGAGTGTCAGAGAGTGTCAGAGAGTGTCAGAGAGTGATAGAGTGTCTGAGAGTGTCTGAGAGTGATAGAGAGTGCCAGAGAGTGCCAGAGAGTGTAAGAGAGGGATAGAGAGTGATAGAGAGTGAGAGAGAGTGACAGAGAGTGTCAGAGAGTGTCAGAGAGAGATAGAGTGTGATAGAGAGTGATTGAGAGTGATCGAGAGTGATCGTGAGTGTCAGAGAGTGTCAGAGAGTGATAGTGAGTGTCAGAGAGTGTCTGAGAGTGTCAGAGAGTGTCAGAGAGTGTCAGAGAGTGTCAGAGAGTGTCAGAGAGTGATAGCGAGTGATAGAGAGTGTCAGAGAGTGTAAGAGAGAGATAGAGAGTGATAGAGAGTGAGAGAGAGTGACAGAGAGTGTCAGAGAGTGTCAGAGTGTGTCAGAGAGAGATAGAGTGTGATAGAGAGTGATCGAGAGTGATCGTGAGTGTCAGAGAGTGACAGAGAGTGATAGTGAGTGCCAGAGTGTGTCTGAGAGTGTCAGAGAGTGTCAGAGAGTGTCAGAGAGTGATAGCGAGTGATAGCGAGTGATAGATAGTGTCAGCGAGTGATAGTGAGAGTCTGAGAGTGTCAGAGTGTGTCAGAGAGAGATAGAGAGTGTCAGAGAGTGATAGAGTGTGTCAGAGATTGTCAGAGAGTGATAGTGAGTTTCGGAGAGTGTCAGAGAGTGTAAGAGAGTGACAGAGAGAGATAGAGAGTGTCAGAGAGTGTCAGAGAGTGTCAGAGAGTGTCAGAGAGTGATAGAGAGTGATAGTGAGTGTCAGAGGGTGATAGTGAGTGTCAGAGAGTGATAGAGAGTGTCTGAGATTGTCAGAGAATGTCAGAGAGTTCAAGAGTGTGTCAGAGAGTGTCAGAGAGTGTCAGAGAGTGATAGTGAATGTGTGAGAGTGTCTGAGAGTGTCTGAGATTTTCAGAGTATGTCAGAGAGTGATAGAGAGTGTCAGAGAGTGTCAGAGAGTTCAAGAGAGTGTCAGAGAGTGATAGTGAGTTTCTGAGAGTTTCAGAGTGTTTCAGAGATTGATAGAGAGTGAGAGAGAGTGATAGAGAGTGACAAAGAGTGTCAGAGAGTGTCAGAGAGTGTCAGAGAGTGTCAGTGAGTGTCAGAGAATGATAGTGAGTGTCAGAGAGTGTCAGAGAGTGTCAGAGAGGGATAGAGAGTGATAGAGAGTGATAGAGTGTCTGAGAGTGTCTGAGATTGTCTGAGATTGTCAGAGTGTGTCAGAGTGTGTCAGAGTGTGTCAGAGAATGTCAGAGAGTGTCAGAGAGTGTCTGAGAGTGTCTGAGAGTGTCAGAGAGTGTAAGAGTGAGTCAGAGAATGTCAGAGAGTGATAGAGAGTGACAGAGAGTGTCAGCTAGTGATAGTGAGAGTCTGAGAGTGTCAGAGTGTGTCAGAGAGGGATAGAGAGTGGCAGAGAGTGGCAGAGAGTGGCAGAGAGTGGCAGAGAGTGTCAGAGAGTGATTTTGAATGTCATAGTGTATCAGAGAGTGATAGTGAATATCTGAGAGTGTCAGAGAGTGTCTGAGAGTGTCAGAGAGTGTTAGAGAGTGTTAGAGAGTGTCAGAGAGTGATAGAGAGTGAAAGAGAGTGTCAGCGAGTGATAGTGAGTGTCTGAGAGTGATAGTGAGTGTCAGAGAGTGTCAGAGAGTGTCAGAGAGTGTCAGAGAGTGTCAGAGAGTGATAGAGAGTGTCAGAGAGTGATAGAGAGTGTTAGAGAGTGTCAGAGAGTGTCAGAGAGTGTCAGAGAGTGATAGAGAGTGATAGAGAGTGATAGAGAGTGATAGAGAGTGAAAGACAGTATCAGCGAGTGATAGTGATTGTCTGAGAGTGTCAGAGTGTGTCAGAGAGGGATAGAGAGTGTCAGAGAGTGATAGAGAGTGATAGAGAGTGAGAGAGAGTGAGAGAGAGAGAGAGAGAGTGACAGAGAGTGTCAGAGTGTGTCAGAGAGAGATAGAGTGTGATAGAGAGTGATAGAGAGTGATCGAGAGTGATCGTGAGTGTCAGAGAGTGTCAGAGAGTGATAGTGAGTGTCAGAGAGTGTCTGAGAGTGTCAGAGAGTGTCAGAGAGTGATAGAGAGTGACAGAGAGTGTCAGCGAGTGATAGTGAGAGTCTGAGAGTGTCAGAGTGTGTCAGTGAGGGATAGAGAGTGGCAGAGAGTGGCAGAGAGTGTCAGAGAGTGATTTTGAATGTCAGAGTGTATCAGAGAGTGATAGTGAATATCTGAGAGTGTCAGAGAGTGTTTGAGAGTGTCAGAGAGTGTTAGAGAGTGTCAGAGAGTGTCAGAGAGTGTCAGAGAGTGTCAGAGAGTGTCAGAGAGTGATAGAGAGTGATAGAGAGTGATAGAGAGTGATAGAGAGTGAAAGACAGTATCAGCGAGTGATAGTGAGTGTCTGAGAGTGATAGTGAGTGTCAGAGAGTGTCTGAGATTGTCAGAGAATGTCAGAGAGTTCAAGAGTGTGTCAGAGAGTGTCAGAGAGTGATAGTGAATGTGTGAGAGTGTCTGAGAGTGTCTGAGAGTGTCTGAGATTTTCAGAGAATGTCAGAGAGTGTCAGAGAGTGTCAGAGAGTGATAGCGAGTGATAGAGAGTGTCAGCGAGTGATAGTGAGAGTCTGAGAGTGTCAGAGTGTGTCAGAGAGGGATAGAGAGTGTCAGAGAGTGATAGAGTGTGTCAGAGATTGTCAGAGAGTGATAGTGAGTTTCGGAGAGTGTCAGAGAGTGTCAGAGAGTGTCAGAGAGTGATAGAGAGTGATAGAGTGTCTGAGAGTGTCTGAGAGTGATAGAGAGTGCCAGAGAGTGTAAGAGAGGGATAGAGAGTGATAGAGAGAGAGAGAGAGTGACAGAGAGTGTCAGAGAGTGTCAGAGAGTGTCAGAGAGAGATAGAGTGTGATAGAGAGTGATAGAGAGTGATCGAGAGTGATCGTGAGTGTCAGAGAGTGTCAGAGAGTGATAGTGAGTGTCAGAGAGTGTCAGAGAGTGTCAGAGAGTGTCAGAGAGTGTCAGAGAGTGTCAGAGAGTGATAGCGAGTGATAGCGAGTGATAGAGAGTGAGAGAGAGTGACAGAGAGTGTCAGAGAGTGTCAGAGTGTGTCAGAGAGAGATAGAGTGTGATAGAGAGTGATCGAGAGTGATCGTGAGTGTCAGAGAGTGACAGAGAGTGATAGTGAGTGCCAGAGTGTGTCAGAGAGTGTCAGAGAGTGTCAGAGAGTGATAGCGAGTGATAGATAGTGTCAGCGAGTGATAGTGAGAGTCTGAGAGTGTCAGAGTGTGTCAGACAGGGATAGAGAGTGTCAGAGAGTGAGAGAGTGTGTCAGAGATTGTCAGAGAGTGATAGTGAGTTTCGGAGAGTGTCTGAGAGTGTCAGAGAGGGATAGAGAGTGTCAGAGAGTGTAAAAGAGAGATAGAGAGTGATAGAGAGTGATAGAGAGTGATAGAGAGTGAGAGAGAGTGAGACAGAGTGTCAGAGTGTGTCAGAGAGAGATAGAGTGTGATAGAGAGTGATAGAGAGTGTCAGCGAGTGATCGTGAGAGTCTGAGAGTGTCAGAGTGTGTCAGAGAGGGATAGAGAGTGTCAGAGAGTGATAGAGTGTGTCAGAGATTGTCAGAGTGTGATAGTGAGTTTCGGAGAGTGTCTGAGAGTGTCAGAGAGTGATAGAGCGTGTCAGAGAGTGTAAGAGAGTGAGAGAGAGAGATAGAGAGTGTCAGAGAGTGTCAGAGAGTGTCAGAGAGTGATAGAGAGTGATAGAGAGTGTCAGAGGGTGATAGTGAGTGTCAGAGAGTGATAGAGAGTGTCTGAGAGTGTCTGAGATTGTCAGAGAGTTCAAGAGTGTGTCAGAGAGTGTCAGAGAGTGATAGTGAATGTGTGAGAGTGTCTGAGAGTGTCTGAGATTTTCAGAGAATGTCAGAGAATGTCAGAGAATGTCAGAGAGTGATAGAGAGTGATAGAGAGTGTCAGAGAGTGTCAGAGAGTGTCAGAGAGTGTCTGAGATTGTCAGAGAATGTCAGAGAGTTCAAGAGTGTGTCAGAGAGTGTCAGAGAGTGATAGTGAATGTGTGAGAGTGTCTGAGAGTGTCTGAGATTTTCAGAGAATGTCAGAGAGTGTCAGAGAGTGATAGCGAGTGATAGAGAGTGTCAGCGAGTGATAGTGAGAGTCTGAGAGTGTCAGAGTGTGTCAGAGAGGGATAGAGAGTGTCAGAGAGTGATAGAGTGTGTCAGAGATTGTCAGAGAGTGATAGTGAGTTTCGGAGAGTGTCTGAGAGTGTCAGAGAGTGTCAGAGAGTGTCAGAGAGTGATAGAGTGTCTGAGAGTGTCTGAGAGTGATAGAGAGTGCCAGAGAGTGTAAGAGAGGGATAGAGAGTGATAGAGAGTGAGAGAGAGTGACAGAGAGTGTCAGAGAGTGTCAGAGAGAGATAGAGTGTGATAGAGAGTGATTGAGAGTGATCGAGAGTGATCGTGAGTGTCAGAGAGTGTCAGAGAGTGATAGTGAGTGTCAGAGAGTGTCAGAGAGTGTCAGAGAGTGTCAGAGAGTGTCAGAGAGTGTCAGAGAGTGTCAGAGAGTGATAGCGAGTGATAGAGAGTGTCAGATCGTGATAGAGAGTGTCAGAGAGTGTAAGAGAGAGATAGAGAGTGATAGAGAGTGAGAGAGAGTGACAGAGAGTGTCAGAGAGTGTCAGAGTGTGTCAGAGAGAGATAGAGTGTGATAGAGAGTGATCGAGAGTGATCGTGAGTGTCAGAGAGTGACAGAGAGTGATAGTGAATGCCAGAGTGTGTCTGAGAGTGTCAGAGAGTGTCAGAGAGTGATAGCGAGTGATAGCGAGTGATAGATAGTGTCAGCGAGTGATAGTGAGAGTCTGAGAGTGTCAGAGTGTGTCAGAGAGGGATAGAGAGTGTCAGAGAGTGATAGAGTGTGTCAGAGATTGTCAGAGAGTGATAGTGAGTTTCGGAGAGTGTCAGAGAGTGTAAGAGAGTGACAGAGAGAGATAGAGAGTGTCAGAGAGTGTCAGAGAGTGTCAGAGAGTGTCAGAGAGTGATAGAGAGTGATAGTGAGTGTCAGAGGGTGATAGTGAGTGTCAGAGAGTGATAGAGAGTGTCTGAGATTGTCAGAGAATGTCAGAGAGTTCAAGAGTGTGTCAGAGAGTGTCAGAGAGTGTCAGAGAGTGATAGTGAATGTGTGAGAGTGTCTGAGAGTGTCTGAGATTTTCAGAGAATGTCAGAGAGTGATAGAGAGTGTCAGAGAGTGTCAGAGAGTTCAAGAGAGTGTCAGAGAGTGATAGTGAGTTTCTGAGAGTTTCAGAGTGTTTCAGAGATTGATAGAGAGTGAGAGAGAGTGATAGAGAGTGACAAAGAGTGTCAGAGAGTGTCAGAGAGTGTCAGAGAGTGTCAGTGAGTGTCAGAGAATGATAGTGAGTGTCAGAGAGTGTCAGAGAGTGTCAGAGAGTGATAGAGAGTGATAGAGTGTCTGAGAGTGTCTGAGATTGTCTGAGATTGTCAGAGTGTGTCAGAGTGTGTCAGAGTGTGTCAGAGAATGTCAGAGAGTGTCAGAGAGTGTCTGAGAGTGTCAGAGAGTGTAAGAGTGAGTCAGAGAATGTCAGAGAGTGATAGAGAGTGACAGAGAGTGTCAGCTAGTGATAGTGAGAGTCTGAGAGTGTCAGAGTGTGTCAGAGAGGGATAGAGAGTGGCAGAGAGTGGCAGAGAGTGGCAGAGAGTGGCAGAGAGTGTCAGAGAGTGATTTTGAATGTCATAGTGTATCAGAGAGTGATAGTGAATATCTGAGAGTGTCAGAGAGTGTCTGAGAGTGTCAGAGAGTGTTAGAGAGTGTTAGAGAGTGTCAGAGAGTGATAGAGAGTGAAAGAGAGTGTCAGCGAGTGATAGTGAGTGTCAGAGAGTGTCAGAGAGTGTCAGAGAGTGTCAGAGAGTGTCAGAGAGTGATAGAGAGTGTTAGAGAGTGTCAGAGAGTGTCAGAGAGTGTCAGAGAGTGATAGAGAGTGATAGAGAGTGATAGAGAGTGATAGAGAGTGAAAGACAGTATCAGCGAGTGATAGTGATTGTCTGAGAGTGTCAGAGTGTGTCAGAGAGGGATAGAGAGTGCCAGAGTGTGTCAGAGAGTGTCAGAGAGTGTCAGAGAGTGATAGCGAGTGATAGATAGTGTCAGCGAGTGATAGTGAGAGTCTGAGAGTGTCAGAGTGTGTCAGACAGGGATAGAGAGTGTCAGAGAGTGAGAGAGTGTGTCAGAGATTGTCAGAGAGTGATAGTGAGTTTCGGAGAGTGTCTGAGAGTGTCAGAGAGGGATAGAGAGTGTCAGAGAGTGTAAAAGAGAGATAGAGAGTGATAGAGAGTGATAGAGAGTGATAGAGAGTGAGAGAGAGTGAGACAGAGTGTCAGAGTGTGTCAGAGAGAGATAGAGTGTGATAGAGAGTGATAGAGAGTGTCAGCGAGTGATCGTGAGAGTCTGAGAGTGTCAGAGTGTGTCAGAGAGGGATAGAGAGTGTCAGAGAGTGATAGAGTGTGTCAGAGATTGTCAGAGTGTGATAGTGAGTTTCGGAGAGTGTCTGAGAGTGTCAGAGAGTGATAGAGCGTGTCAGAGAGTGTAAGAGAGTGAGAGAGAGAGATAGAGAGTGTCAGAGAGTGTCAGAGAGTGTCAGAGAGTGATAGAGAGTGATAGAGAGTGTCAGAGGGTGATAGTGAGTGTCAGAGAGTGATAGAGAGTGTCTGAGAGTGTCTGAGATTGTCAGAGAGTTCAAGAGTGTGTCAGAGAGTGTCAGAGAGTGATAGTGAATGTGTGAGAGTGTCTGAGAGTGTCTGAGATTTTCAGAGAATGTCAGAGAATGTCAGAGAGTGATAGAGAGTGATAGAGAGTGTCAGAGAGTGTCAGAGAGTGATAGTGAGTGTCAGAGAGTGTCTGAGATTGTCAGAGAATGTCAGAGAGTTCAAGAGTGTGTCAGAGAGTGTCAGAGAGTGATAGTGAATGTGTGAGAGTGTCTGAGAGTGTCTGAGATTTTCAGAGAATGTCAGAGAGTGTCAGAGAGTGATAGCGAGTGATAGAGAGTGTCAGCGAGTGATAGTGAGAGTCTGAGAGTGTCAGAGTGTGTCAGAGAGGGATAGAGAGTGTCAGAGAGTGATAGAGTGTGTCAGAGATTGTCAGAGAGTGATAGTGAGTTTCGGAGAGTGTCTGAGAGTGTCAGAGAGTGTCAGAGAGTGTCAGAGAGTGATAGAGTGTCTGAGAGTGTCTGAGAGTGATAGAGAGTGCCAGAGAGTGTAAGAGAGGGATAGAGAGTGATAGAGAGTGAGAGAGAGTGACAGAGAGTGTCAGAGAGTGTCAGAGAGAGATAGAGTGTGATAGAGAGTGATTGAGAGTGATCGAGAGTGATCGTGAGTGTCAGAGAGTGTCAGAGAGTGTCAGAGAGTGTCAGAGAGTGTCAGAGAGTGTCAGAGAGTGTCAGAGAGTGTCAGAGAGTGTCAGAGAGTGATAGCGAGTGATAGAGAGTGTCAGAGCGTGATAGAGAGTGTCAGAGAGTGTAAGAGAGAGATAGAGAGTGATAGAGAGTGAGAGAGAGTGACAGAGAGTGTCAGAGAGTGTCAGAGTGTGTCAGAGAGAGATAGAGTGTGATAGAGAGTGATCGAGAGTGATCGTGAGTGTCAGAGAGTGACAGAGAGTGATAGTGAATGCCAGAGTGTGTCTGAGAGTGTCAGAGAGTGTCAGAGAGTGATAGCGAGTGATAGCGAGTGATAGATAGTGTCAGCGAGTGATAGTGAGAGTCTGAGAGTGTCAGAGTGTGTCAGAGAGGGATAGAGAGTGTCAGAGAGTGATAGAGTGTGTCAGAGATTGTCAGAGAGTGATAGTGAGTTTCGGAGAGTGTCAGAGAGTGTAAGAGAGTGACAGAGAGAGATAGAGAGTGTCAGAGAGTGTCAGAGAGTGTCAGAGAGTGTCAGAGAGTGATAGAGAGTGATAGTGAGTGTCAGAGGGTGATAGTGAGTGTCAGAGAGTGATAGAGAGTGTCTGAGATTGTCAGAGAATGTCAGAGAGTTCAAGAGTGTGTCAGAGAGTGTCAGAGAGTGTCAGAGAGTGATAGTGAATGTGTGAGAGTGTCTGAGAGTGTCTGAGATTTTCAGAGAATGTCAGAGAGTGATAGAGAGTGTCAGAGAGTGTCAGAGAGTTCAAGAGAGTGTCAGAGAGTGATAGTGAGTTTCTGAGAGTTTCAGAGTGTTTCAGAGATTGATAGAGAGTGAGAGAGAGTGATAGAGAGTGACAAAGAGTGTCAGAGAGTGTCAGAGAGTGTCAGAGAGTGTCAGTGAGTGTCAGAGAATGATAGTGAGTGTCAGAGAGTGTCAGAGAGTGTCAGAGAGTGATAGAGAGTGATAGAGTGTCTGAGAGTGTCTGAGATTGTCTGAGATTGTCAGAGTGTGTCAGAGTGTGTCAGAGTGTGTCAGAGAATGTCAGAGAGTGTCAGAGAGTGTCTGAGAGTGTCAGAGAGTGTAAGAGTGAGTCAGAGAATGTCAGAGAGTGATAGAGAGTGACAGAGAGTGTCAGCTAGTGATAGTGAGAGTCTGAGAGTGTCAGAGTGTGTCAGAGAGGGATAGAGAGTGGCAGAGAGTGGCAGAGAGTGGCAGAGAGTGGCAGAGAGTGGCAGAGAGTGATTTTGAATGTCATAGTGTATCAGAGAGTGATAGTGAATATCTGAGAGTGTCAGAGAGTGTCTGAGAGTGTCAGAGAGTGTTAGAGAGTGTTAGAGAGTGTCAGAGAGTGATAGAGAGTGAAAGAGAGTGTCAGCGAGTGATAGTGAGTGTCAGAGAGTGTCAGAGAGTGTCAGAGAGTGTCAGAGAGTGTCAGAGAGTGATAGAGAGTGTTAGAGAGTGTCAGAGAGTGTCAGAGAGTGTCAGAGAGTGATAGAGAGTGATAGAGAGTGATAGAGAGTGATAGAGAGTGAAAGACAGTATCAGCGAGTGATAGTGATTGTCTGAGAGTGTCAGAGTGTGTCAGAGAGGGATAGAGAGTGTCAGAGAGTGATAGAGAGTGATAGAGAGTGAGAGAGAGTGAGAGAGAGAGAGAGAGAGTGACAGAGAGTGTCAGAGTGTGTCAGAGAGAGATAGAGTGTGATAGAGAGTGATAGAGAGTGATCGAGAGTGATCGTGAGTGTCAGAGAGTGTCAGAGAGTGATAGTGAGTGTCAGAGAGTGTCTGAGAGTGTCAGAGAGTGTCAGAGAGTGATAGAGAGTGACAGAGAGTGTCAGCGAGTGATAGTGAGAGTCTGAGAGTGTCAGAGTGTGTCAGTGAGGGATAGAGAGTGGCAGAGAGTGGCAGAGAGTGTCAGAGAGTGATTTTGAATGTCAGAGTGTATCAGAGAGTGATAGTGAATATCTGAGAGTGTCAGAGAGTGTTTGAGAGTGTCAGAGAGTGTCAGAGAGTGTTAGAGAGTGTCAGAGAGTGTCAGAGAGTGTCAGAGAGTGTCAGAGAGTGATAGAGAGTGATAGAGAGTGATAGAGAGTGATAGAGAGTGAAAGACAGTATCAGCGAGTGATAGTGAGTGTCTGAGAGTGATAGTGAGTGTCAGAGAGTGTCTGAGATTGTCAGAGAATGTCAGAGAGTTCAAGAGTGTGTCAGAGAGTGTCAGAGAGTGATAGTGAATGTGTGAGAGTGTCTGAGAGTGTCTGAGATTTTCAGAGAATGTCAGAGAGTGTCAGAGAGTGTCAGAGAGTGATAGCGAGTGATAGAGAGTGTCAGCGAGTGATAGTGAGAGTCTGAGAGTGTCAGAGTGTGTCAGAGAGGGATAGAGAGTGTCAGAGAGTGATAGAGTGTGTCAGAGATTGTCAGAGAGTGATAGTGAGTTTCGGAGAGTGTCAGAGAGTGTAAGAGAGTGTCAGAGAGTGATAGAGAGTGATAGAGTGTCTGAGAGTGTCTGAGAGTGATAGAGAGTGCCAGAGAGTGTAAGAGAGTGTCAGAGAGTGATAGAGAGTGATAGAGTGTCTGAGAGTGTCTGAGAGTGATAGAGAGTGCCAGAGAGTGTAAGAGAGGGATAGAGAGTGATAGAGAGAGAGAGAGAGTGACAGAGAGTGTCAGAGAGTGTCAGAGAGTGTCAGAGAGAGATAGAGTGTGATAGAGAGTGATTGAGAGTGATCGAGAGTGATCGTGAGTGTCAGAGAGTGTCAGAGAGTGATAGAGAGTGATAGAGTGTCTGAGAGTGTCTGAGAGTGATAGAGAGTGCCAGAGAGTGTAAGAGAGGGATAGAGAGTGATAGAGAGAGAGAGAGAGTGTCAGAGAGTGTCAGAGAGTGATAGTGAGTGTCAGAGAGTGTCTGAGAGTGTCAGAGAGTGTCAGAGAGTGATAGAGAGTGACAGAGAGTGTCAGCGAGTGATAGTGAGAGTCTGAGAGTGTCAGAGTGTGTCAGTGAGGGATAGAGAGTGGCAGAGAGTTGCAGAGAGTGTCAGAGAGTGATTTTGAATGTCAGAGTGTATCAGAGAGTGATAGTGAATATCTGAGAGTGTCAGAGAGTGTTTGAGAGTGTCAGAGAGTGTTAGAGAGTGTCAGAGAGTGTCAGAGAGTGTCAGAGAGTGTCAGAGAGTGTCAGAGAGTGATAGAGAGTGATAGAGAGTGATAGAGAGTGATAGAGAGTGAAAGACAGTATCAGCGAGTGATAGTGAGTGTCTGAGAGTGATAGTGAGTGTCAGAGAGTGTCTGAGATTGTCAGAGAATGTCAGAGAGTTCAAGAGTGTGTCAGAGAGTGTCAGAGAGTGATAGTGAATGTGTGAGAGTGTCTGAGAGTGTCTGAGATTTTCAGAGAATGTCAGAGAGTGTCAGAGAGTGTCAGAGAGTGATAGCGAGTGATAGAGAGTGTCAGCGAGTGATAGTGAGAGTCTGAGAGTGTCAGAGTGTGTCAGAGAGGGATAGAGAGTGTCAGAGAGTGATAGAGTGTGTCAGAGATTGTCAGAGAGTGATAGTGAGTTTCGGAGAGTGTCAGAGAGTGTAAGAGAGTGTCAGAGAGTGATAGAGAGTGATAGAGTGTCTGAGAGTGTCTGAGAGTGATAGAGAGTGCCAGAGAGTGTAAGAGAGTGTCAGAGAGTGATAGAGAGTGATAGAGTGTCTGAGAGTGTCTGAGAGTGATAGAGAGTGCCAGAGAGTGTAAGAGAGGGATAGAGAGTGATAAAGAGAGAGAGAGAGTGACAGAGAGTGTCAGAGAGTGTCAGAGAGTGTCAGAGAGAGATAGAGTGTGATAGAGAGTGATTGAGAGTGATCGAGAGTGATCGTGAGTGTCAGAGAGTGTCAGAGAGTGATAGAGAGTGATAGAGTGTCTGAGAGTGTCTGAGAGTGATAGAGAGTGCCAGAGAGTGTAAGAGAGGGATAGAGAGTGATAGAGAGAGAGAGAGAGTGACAGAGAGTGTCAGAGAGTGTCAGAGAGTGTCAGAGAGAGATAGAGTGTGATAGAGAGTGATTGAGAGTGATCGAGAGTGATCGTGAGTGTCAGAGAGTGTCAGAGAGTGATAGTGAGTGTCAGAGAGTGTCAGAGAGTGTCAGAGAGTGTCAGAGAGTGTCAGAGAGTGATAGCAAGTGATAGCGAGTGATAGCGAGTGATAGAGAGTGAGAGAGAGTGACAGAGAGTGTCAGAGAGTGTCAGAGTGTGTCAGAGAGAGATAGAGTGTGATAGAGAGTGATCGAGAGTGATCGTGAGTGTCAGAGAGTGACAGAGAGTGATAGTGAGTGCCAGAGTGTGTCAGAGAGTGTCAGAGAGTGTCAGAGAGTGATAGCGAGTGATAGATAGTGTCAGCGAGTGATAGTGAGAGTCTGAGAGTGTCAGAGTGTGTCAGACAGGGATAGAGAGTGTCAGAGAGTGAGAGAGTGTGTCAGAGATTGTCAGAGAGTGATAGTGAGTTTCGGAGAGTGTCTGAGAGTGTCAGAGAGTGATAGAGTGTGTCAGAGAGTGTAAGAGAGTGACAGAGAGAGATAGAGAGTGTCAGAGAGTGTCAGAGAGTGTCAGAGAGTGATAGAGAGTGATAGAGAGTGATAGAGAGTGTCAGAGGGTGATAGTGAGTGTCAGAGAGTGATAGAGAGTGTCTGAGATTGTCAGAGAATGTCAGAGAGTTCAAGAGTGTGTCAGAGAGTGTCAGAGAGTGTCAGAGAGTGATAGTGAAAGTGTGAGAGTGTCTGAGAGTGTCTGAGATTTTCAGAGAATGTCAGAGAATGTCAGAGAGTGATAGAGAGTATCAGAGAGTGTCAGAGAGTTCAAGAGAGTGTCAGAGAGTGATAGTGAGTGTCTGAGAGTTTCAGAGTGTTTCAGAGATTGATAGAGAGTGAGAGAGAGTGATAGTGAGTGACAAAGAGTGACAGAGAGTGTCAGAGAGTGTCAGAGAGTGTCAGTGAGTGTCAGAGAATGATAGTGAGTGTCTGAGAGTGTCAGAGAGTGTCAGAGAGTGTCAGAGAGTGATAGAGTGTCTGAGAGTGTCTGAGAGTGTCTGAGATTGTCTGAGATTGTCAGAGTGTGTCAGAGTGTGTCAGAGAATGTCAGAGAGTGTCAGAGAGTGTCTGAGAGTGTCAGAGAGTGTAAGAGAGAGTCAGAGAATGTCAGAGAGTGATAGAGAGTGACAGAGAGTGTCAGCTAGTGATAGTGAGAGTCTGAGAGTGTCAGAGTGTTTCAGAGATTGATAGAGAGTGAGAGAGAGTGATAGTGAGTGACAAAGGGTGACAGAGAGTGTCAGAGAGTGTCAGTGAGTGTCAGAGAATGATAGTGAGTGTCTGAGAGTGTCTGAGAGTGTCTGAGAGTGTCAGAGAGTGTCAGAGAGTGATAGAGTGTCTGAGAGTGTCTGAGAGTGTCTGAGATTGTCTGAGATTGTCAGAGTGTGTCAGAGTGTGTCAGAGTGTGTCAGAGAATGTCAGAGAGTGTCAGAGAGTGTCTGAGAGTGTCAGAGAGTGATAGAGAGTGACAGAGTGTGTCAGCTAGTGATAGTGAGAGTCTGAGAGTGTCAGAGTGTGTCAGAGAGGGATAGAGAGTGGCAGAGAGTGGCAGAGAGTGGCAGAGAGTGGCAGAGAGTGTCAGAGAGTGATTTTGAATGTCAGAGTGTATCAGAGAGTGATAGTGAATATCTGAGAGTGTCAGAGAGTGTCTGAGAGTGTCAGAGAGTGTTAGAGAGTGTCAGAGAGTGTCAGAGAGTGATAGAGAGTGAAAGAGAGTGTCAGCGAGTGATAGTGAGTGTCTGAGAGTGATAGTGAGTGTCAGAGAGTGTCAGAGAGTGTCAGAGAGTGTCAGAGAGTGTCAGAGAATGTCAGAGAGTGATAGAGAGTGATAGAGAGTGTCAGAGAGTGTCAGAGAGTGTCAGAGAGTGTCAGAGAGTGTCAGAGAGTGATAGAGAGTGATAGAGTGTCAGAGTGTGTCAGAGAGAGATAGAGTGTGATAGAGAGTGAGAGAGAGTGAGAGAGAGTGACAGAGAGTGTCAGAGAGTGTTAGAGAGAGATAGAGTGTGATAGAGAGTGATAGAGAGTGATCGAGAGTGATCGTGAGTGTCAGAGAGTGTCAGAGAGTGATAGTGAGTGTCAGAGAGTGTCTGAGAATGGCAGAGATTGTCAGAGAGTGTCAGAGATTGTCAGAGAGTGATAGCGAGTGATAGAGAGTGTCAGAGAGTGATAGAGAGTGTCAGAGAGTGTAAGAGAGAGATAGAGAGTGATAGAGAGTGAGAGAGAGTGACAGAGAGTGTCAGAGTGTGTCAGAGAGAGATAGAGTGTGATAGAGAGTGATAGAGAGTGATCGAGAGTGATCGTGAGTGTCAGAGAGTGATAGTGAGTGTCAGAGAGTGTCAGAGAGTGTCAGAGAGTGTCAGAGAGTGTCAGAGAGTGTCAGAGAGTGATAGCGAGTGATAGATAGTGTCAGCGAGTGATAGTGAGAGTCTGAGAGTGTCAGAGTGTGTCAGACAGGGATAGAGAGTGTCAGAGAGTGAGAGAGTGTGTCAGAGATTGTCAGAGAGTGTAAGAGAGTGACAGAGAGAGATAGAGAGTGTCAGAGAGTGTCAGAGAGTGATAGAGAGTGATAGAGAGTGTCAGAGGGTGATAGTGAGTGTCAGAGAGTGATAGAGAGTGTCTGAGATTGTCAGAGAATGTCAGAGAGTTCAAGAGTGTGTCAGAGAGTGTCAGAGAGTGTCAGAGTGTGATAGTGAATGTGTGAGAGTGTCTGAGAGTGTCAGAGATTTTCAGAGAATGTCAGAGAGTGATAGAGAGTGTCAGAGAGTTCAAGAGAGTGTCAGAGTGTGATAGTGAGTGTCTGAGAGTTTCAGAGAATGTCAGAGAGTGATAGAGAGTGTCAGAGAGTGATAGAGAGTGTCAGAGAATGTCAGAGAATGTCAGAGAGTGATAGAGAGTGATAGAGAGTGATAGAGAGTGATAGAGAGTGATAGAGAGTGTCAGAGAGTGATAGAGAGTTTCAGAGAGTGATAAAGAGTGATAGAGAGTTTCAGAGAGTGTCAGAGAGTTTCTGAGAGTGTCAGAGAGTGTCAGAGAGTGATAGAGAGTGTCAGAGAGTGATAGAGAGTGTCAGAGAGTGTCAGAGAGTGATAGAGAGTGTCAGAGAGTGATAGAGAGTGTCAGAGAGTGTCAGAGAGTGTCAGAGAGTGTCAGAGAGTGATAGAGAGTTTCAGAGAGTGTCAGAGAGTGTCAGAGAGTGTCAGAGAGTGATAGAGAGTGTCAGAGAGTGTCAGAAAGTGATAGAGAGTGATAGAGAGTGTCAGACAGTGTCAGAGAGTGTCGGAGAGTGTCAGAGAGTGATAGAGATTGATAGAGAGTGTCAGAGAGTGTCTGAGAGTGATAGAGAGTGATAGAGAGTGTCAGAGAGTGTCAGAGAGTGTCAGAGAGTGTCAGAGAGTGATAGAGAGTGATAGAGAGTGTCAGAGAGTGATAGTGAGTGTCAGAGAGTGTCAGAGAGTGTCAGAGAGTGATAGAGAGTGTCAGAGAGTGATAGAGAGTGTCAGAGAGTGATAGAGAGTGTCAGAGAGTGTCAGAGAGTGATAGAGAGTGATAGAGAGTGATAGAGAGTGATAGAGAGTGATAGAGAGTGTCAGAGAGTGTCAGAGAGTGTCAGAGAGTGATAGTGAGTGTCTGAAAGTGATAGAGAATGTCAGAGAGTTTCAGAGAGTGATAGAGAGTTTCAATGTGTGTCAGAGAGTGTCAGAGAGTGATAGAGTGTGATAGAGAGTGATAGAGAGTGTCAGAGAGTGATAGAGAGTGATGGAGAGTTTCAGAGAGTGTCAGAGAGTGTCTGAGAGTGTCAGAGAGTGATAGAGAGTGTCAGAGAGTGTCAGAGAGTGTCAGAGAGTGATAGAGAGTGATAGAGAGTTGTAGAGAGTGATAGAGAGTGTCAGAGAGTGTCAGAGAGTGATAGTGAGTGTCTGAGAGTGATAGAGAATGTCAGAGAGTGATAGAGAGTTTCAGAGAGTTTCAGAGAGTGTCAGAGAGTGTCTGAGAGTGTCAGAGAGTGTCAGAGAGTGATAGAGAGTGTCAGAGAGTGTCAGAGAGTGTCTGAGAGTGTCAGAGAGTAATAGAGAGTGTCAGAGAGTGATAGAGAGTGATAGAGAGTTTCAGAGAGTGTCAGAGAGTGTCTGAGAGTGTCAGGGAGTGATAGAGAGTGTCAGAGAGTGTCAGAGAGTGATAGAGAGTGTCAGAGAGTGATAGAGAGTGTCAGAGTGTGTCAGAGAGTGATAGAGAGTGATAGCGAGTGATAGAGAGTGATAGAGAGTGATAGAGAGTGTCAGAGAGTGATAGAGAGAGATAGAGAGTTTCAGAGAGTGTCAGAGAGTGTCTGAGAGTGTCAGAGAGTGTCAGAGAGTGATAGCGAGTGATAGATAGTGTCAGCGAGTGATAGTGAGAGTCTGAGAGTGTCAGAGTGTGTCAGACAGGGATAGAGAGTGTCAGAGAGTGAGAGAGTGTGTCAGAGATTGTCAGAGAGTGATAGTGAGTTTCGGAGAGTGTCTGAGAGTGACAGAGAGAGATAGAGAGTGTCAGAGAGTGTCAGAGAGTGAAAGAGAGTGATAGAGAGTGTCAGAGGGTGATAGTGAGTGTCAGAGAGTGATAGAGAGTGTCAGAGAGTGTCAGAGAGTGTCAGAGAGTGATAGAGAGTGATAGAGAGTGATAGAGAGTGTCAGAGAGTGTCAGAGAGTGATAGTGAGTGTCTGAGAGTGATAGAGAATGTCAGAGAGTGATAGAGAGTTTCAGAGAGTGTCAGAGAGTGTCTGAGAGTGTCTGAGAGTGTCAGAGAGTGTCAGAGAGTGTCAGAGAGTGATAGAGAGTGTCAGAGAGTGTCTGAGAGTGTCAGAGAGTGATAGAGAGTGTCAGAGAGTGATAGAGAGTGATATTGAGTTTCAGAGAGTGTCAGAGAGTGTCTGAGAGTGTCAGAGAGTGATAGAGAGTGTCAGAGAGTGTCAGAGAGTGATAGAGAGTGATAGAGAGTGTCAGAGAGTGATAGAGAGTGATAGATAGTTTCAGAGAGTGTCAGAGAGTGTCAGAGAGTGATAGAGAGTGTCAGAGAGTGATAGAGAGTGTCAGAGAGTGATAGAGAGTGATAGAGAGTGTCAGAGAGTGATAGAGAGTGTCAGAGAGTAATAGAGAGTGATAGAGAGTGATAGAGAGTGTCAGAGAGTGTCAGAGAGTGTCAGAGAGTGATAGAGAGTGTCAGAGAGTGTCAGAGAGAGATAGAGAGTGTCAGAGAGTGATAGAGAGTGATAGAGAGTTTCAGAGAGTGTCAGAGAGAGTCTGAGAGTGTCAGAGAGTGATAGAGAGTGTCAGAGAGTGTCAGAGAGTGATAGAGAGTGTCAGAGAGTGATAGAGAGTGTCAGAGAGTGTCAGAGAGTGTCAGAGAGTGATAGAGAGTGTCAGAGAGTGTCAGAGAGTGATAGAGAGTGATAGAGAGTGATAGAGAGTGTCAGAGAGTGTCAGAGAGTGATAGAGAGTGTCAGAGAGTGATAGAGAGTGTCAGAGAGTCATAGAGAGTGATAGAGAGTGATGGAGAGTGATAGAGAGTGATAGAGAGTGATAGAGAGTGTCAGAGAGTGTCAGAGAGTGTCAGAGAGTGTCAGAGAGTGATAGTGAGTGTCAGAGAGTGTCAGAGAGTGTCAGAGAGTGTCAGAGAGTGTCAGAGAGTGACAGAGATTGATAGAGAGTGTCAGAGAGTGTCAGAGAGTGTCAGAGAGTGATAGAGAGTGATAGAGAGTGTCAGACAGTGTCAGAGAGTGTCTGAGAGTGTCAGAGAGTGTCAGAGAGTGATAGAGAGTGATAGAAAGTGTCAGAGAGTGTCTGAGAGTGTCAGAGAGTGTCAGAGAGTGATAGAGAGTGATAGAGAGTGATAGAGAGTTTCAGAGAGTGTCAGAGAGTGTCTGAGAGTGTCAGAGAGGGTCTGAGAGTGTCAGAGAGTGATAGAGAGTGATAGAGAGTGATAGAGAGTGTCAGAGAGTGTCAGACAGTGTCAGAGAGTGATAGAGAGTGATAGAGAGTGTCAGAGAGTGTCTGAGAGTGTCAGAGAGGGTCTGAGAGTGTCAGAGAGTGATAGAGAGTGATAGAGAGTGATAGAGAGTGTCAGAGAGTGTCAGACAGTGTCAGAGAGTGTCAGAGAGTGTCAGAAAGTGATAGAGAGTGATAGAGAGTGTCAGACAGTGTCAGAGAGTGTCTGAGAGTGTCAGAGAGTGATAGAGAGTGATAGAGAGTGTCAGAGAGTGTCAGGCAGTGTCAGAGAGTGATAGTGAGTGTCTGAGAGTGTCAGATAGTGTCAGAGAGTGTCAGAGAGTGTCAGAGAGTGTCAGAGAGTGTCAGAGAGTGTCTGAGAGTGTCAGAGAGTGATAGAGAGTGTCAGAGAGTGCCTGAGAGTGTCAGAGAGTGTCTGAGAGTGTCAGAGAGTGATAGAGAGTGATAGAGAGTGTCAGAGAGTGTCAGACAGTGTCAGAGAGTGTCAGAGAGTGTCTGAGAGTGTCAGAGAGTGATAGAGAGTGTCAGAGAGTGTCAGACAGTGTCAGAGAGTGTCAGAGAGTGTCAGAGAGTGTCTGAGAGTGTCAGAGAGTGTCAGAGAGTGTCAGAGAGTGATAGAGAGTGATAGAGAGTGTCAGAGAGTGTCTGAGAGTGTCAGAGAGTGTCAGAGAGTGTCAGAGAGTGATAGAGAGTGATAGAGAGTGTCAGAGAGTGTCAGACAGTGTCAGAGAGTGTCAGAGAGTGTCAGAGAGTGTCTGAGAGTGTCAGAGAGTGATAGAGAGTGATAGAGAGTGTCAGAGAGTGTCAGACAGTGTCAGAGAGTGTCAGAGAGTGTCAGAGAGTGTCAGAGAGTGTCAGAGAGTGTCAGAGAGTGTCAGAGAGTGATAGAGAGTGATAGAGAGTGTCAGAGAGTGTCAGAGAGTGTCAGAGAGTGTCAGAGAGTGATAGAGAGTGATAGAGAGTGTCAGAGAGTGTCTGAGAGTGTCAGAGAGTGTCAGAGAGTGTCAGAGAGTGATAGAGAGTGATAGAGAGTGATAGAGAGTGTCAGAGAGTGTCTGAGAGTGTCAGAGAGTGTCAGAGAGTGTCAGAGAGTGATAGAGAGTGATAGAGAGTGTCAGAGAGTGTCTGAGAGTGTCAGAGAGTGTCAGAGAGTGTCAGAGAGTGATAGAGAGTGATAGAGAGTGTCAGAGAGTGTCAGAGAGTGATAGAGAGTGATAGAGAGTCATAGAGAGTGATAGAGAGTGTCAGAGAGTGTCAGAGAGTGTCTGAGAGTGTCAGAGAGTGTCAGAGAGTGTCAGAGAGTGATAGAGAGTGATAGAGAGTGTCAGAGAGTGTCAGAGAGTGATAGAGAGTGATAGAGAGTCATAGAGAGTGATAGAGAGTGTCAGAGAGTGTCAGAGAGTGTCAGAGAGTGTCAGAGAGTGTCAGAGAGTGATAGAGAGTGATAGAGAGTGTCAGAGAGTGTCAGAGAGTGATAGAGAGTGATAGAGAGTCATAGAGAGTGATAGAGAGTGTCAGAGAGTGTCAGAGAGTGTCTGAGAGTGTCAGAGAGTGTCAGAGAGTGTCAGAGAGTGATAGAGAGTGATAGAGAGTGTCAGAGAGTGTCAGAGAGTGATAGAGAGTGATAGAGAGTCATAGAGAGTGATAGAGAGTGTCAGAGAGTGTCAGAGAGTGTCAGAGAGTGATAGTGAGTGTCTGAGAGTGTCAGAGAGTGATAGAAAGTGATAGAGAGTGTCAGAGAGTGTCAGAGAGTGATAGAGAGTGTCAGAGAGTGTCAGAGAGTGATATAGAGTGTCAGAGAGTGATAGAGAGTGATAGAGAGTGTCAGAGAGTGTCAGAGAGTGATAGAGAGTGTCAGAGAGTGTCAGAGAGTGATATAGAGTGTCAGAGAGTGATAGAGAGTGATAGAGAGTGTCAGAGAGTGTCAGGGAGCGATAGAGAGTTTCAGAGAGTGATAGAGAGTGTCAGAGAGTGTCAGAGAGTGTCAGAGAGTGTCAGAGAGTGATAGAGAGTGATAGAGAGTGTCAGAGAGTGATAGAGAGTGTCAGAGAGTGTCAGAGAGTGTCAGAGAGTGATAGAGAGTTTCAGAGAGTGCCAGAGAGTGTCTGAGAGTGTCAGAGAGTGATAGAGAGTGATGGAGAGTGTCAGAGAGTGTCAGAGAGTGATAGAGAGTGATAGAGAGTGATAGAGAGTGTCAGAGAGTGTCAGAGAGTGATAGAGAGTGTCAGAGAGTGTCAGAGAGTGTCAGACAGTGTCAGGGAGTGATGGAGAGTTTCAGAGAGTGCCAGAGAGTGTCTGAGAGTGTCAGAGAGTGATAGAGAATGATAGAGAGTGTCAGAGAGTGTCAGAGAGTGATAGAGAGTGTCAGAGAGTGTCAGAGAGTGATAGTGAGTGTCTGAGAGTGACAGAGAGTGATAGAGAGTGATAGAGAGTGTCAGAGAGTGTCTGAGAGTGATAGAGAGTGATAGAGAGTTTCAGAGAGTGTCAGAGAGTGTCAGAGAGTGTCTGAGAGTGTCAGAGAGTGATAGAGAGTGATACAGAGTGTCAGAGAGTGTCAGAGAGTGATAGAGAGTGATAGAGAGTGATAGAGAGTGATAGAGAGTGTCAGAGAGTGTCAGAGAGTGATAGTGAGTGTCAGAGAGTGTCAGAGAGTGATAGAGAGTGTCAGAGAGTGTCAGAGAGTGTCAGACAGTGTCAGGGAGCGATGGAGAGTTTCAGAGAGTGCCAGTGAGTGTCTAAGAGTGTCAGAGAGTGATAGAGAATGATAGAGAGTGTCAGAGAGTGTCAGAGAGTGATAGAGAGTGTCAGAGAGTGTCAGAGAGTGTCAGAGAGTGATAGTGAGTGTCTGAGAGTGTCAGAGAGTGATAGAGAGTGATAGAGAGTGTCTGAGTGTGTCAGAGAGTGTCAGAGAGTGATAGTTAGTGTCTGAGAGTGTCAGAGAGTGTCAGAGAGTGATAGAGAGTGATAGAGAGTGTCTGAGTGTGTCAGAGAGTGTCAGAGAGTGATAGTGAGTGTCTGAGAGTGTCAGAGAGTGATAGAGAGTGATAGAGAGTGATAGAGAGTGTCAGAGAGTGTCAGAGAGGGTCAGAGAGTGTCAGAGAGTGATAGAGAGTGATAGAGAGTTTCAGAGAGTGTCAGAGAGTGATAGAGAGTGATAGAGAGTGTCAGAGAGTGTCAGAGAGGGTCAGAGAGTGTCAGAGAGTGATAGAGAGTGATAGAGAGTGTCAGAGA
Organism: Heterodontus francisci; assembly: GCF_036365525.1. Lineage (NCBI taxonomy): Eukaryota > Metazoa > Chordata > Chondrichthyes > Heterodontiformes > Heterodontidae > Heterodontus > Heterodontus francisci. The sequence goes on from NC_090376.1 coordinate 158,123,498, forward strand.
GTGTCAGAGAGTGTCAGAGAGTGATAGAAAGTGATAGAGAGTGTCAGAGAGTGATAGAGAGTGTCAGAGAGTGTCAGAGAGTGTCAGAGAGTGTCAGAGAGTGATAGAGAGTGATAGAGAGTTTCAGAGAGTGTCAGAGAGTGTCTGAGAGTGTCAGAGAGTGATAGAGAGTGATAGAGAGTGTCAGAGAGTGTCAGAGAGTGATAGAGAGTGATAGAGAGTCATAGAGAGTGATAGAGAGTGTCAGAGAGTGTCAGAGAGTGACAGTGAGTGTCTGAGAGTGTCAGAGAGTGATAGAGAGTGATAGAGAGTGATAGAGAGTGTCAGAGAGTTTCAGAGAGTGGTAGAGAGTGGTAGAGAGTGTCAGAGAGTGATAGAGAGTGTCAGAGAGTGATAGAGAGTGTCAGAGAGTGTCAGAGAGTGTCAGGGAGTGATAGAGAGATTCAGAGAGTGATAGAGAGTGTCAGAGAGTGTCAGAGAGTGTCAGAGAGTGATAGAGAGTGATAGAGAGTGTCAGAGAGTGATAGAGAGTGTCAGAGAGTGTCAGAGAGTGTCAGAGCGTGTCAGAGAGTGATAGAGAGTGATAGAGAGTTTCAGAGAGTGTCAGAGAGTGTCTGAGAGTGTCAGAGAGTGATAGAGAGTGATAGAGAGTGTCAGAGAGTGTCAGCGAGTGATAGAGAGTGTCAGAGAGTGTCTGAGAGTGTCAGAGAGTGTCAGAGAGTGATAGTGAGTGTCTGAGAGTGATAGAGAGTGATAGAGAGTGTCAGAGAGTGTCAGAGAGTGTCAGAGAGTGATAGAGATTGTCTGAGAGTGTCAGAAACTGATAGAGAGTGATAGTGAGTGTCATAGAGTGTCAGAGAGTGATAGAGAGTGATAGAGAGTTTCAGAGAGTGTCAGAGAGTGTCAGAGAGTGTCTGAGAGTGTCTGAGAGTGTCAGAGAGTGATAGAGAGTGATAGAGAGTTTCAGAGAGTGTCTGAGAGTGTCAGAGAGTGTCAGAGAGTGATAGAGAGTGATAGAGATTGTCAGAGAGTGTCAGAGAGTGATAGTGAGTGTCTGAGAGTGTCAGAGAGTGTCAGAGAGTGATACAGAGTGTCAGAGAGTGTCAGAGAGTGATAGAGATTGTCAGAGAGTGTCAGAGAGTGTCAGGGAGTGATGGAGAGTTTCAGAGAGTGCCAGAGAGTGTCTGAGAGTGTCAGAGAGTGACAGAGAGTGACAGAGAGTGATAGAGAGTGTCAGAGAGTGTCAGAGAGTGATAGAGAGTGTCCGAGAGTGTCAGAGTGTGATAGAGAGTGATAGAGAGTTTCAGAGAGTGTCAGAAAGTGTCTGAGAGTGTCAGAGAGTGATAGAGACTGATAGAGTGTCAGAGAGTGTCAGAGGGTGATAGAGAGTGTCAGAGAGTGATAGAGAGTGTCAGAGAGTGTCAGAGAGTGTCAGGGAGTGATGGAGAGTTTCAGAGAGTGCCAGAGAGTGTCTGAGAGTGTCAGAGAGTGATAGAGAGTGATAGAGAGTGTCAGAGAGTGTCAGGGAGTGATGGAGAGTTTCAGAGAGTGCCAGAGAGTGTCAGAGAGTGACAGAGAGTGTCAGAGAGTGTCAGAGAGTGTCAGAGAGTGTCAGAGAGTGATAGAGAGTGATAGAGAGTTTCAGAGAGTTTCAGAGAGTGTCTGAGAGTGTCAGAAAGTGATAGAGTGTGATAGAGAGTGTCAGAGAGTGTTAGAGAGTGATAGAGAGTTTCAGAGAGTTTCAGAGAGTGTCTGAGAGTGTCAGAAAGTGATAGAGTGTGATAGAGAGTGTCAGAGAGTGTCAGAGAGTGATAGAGAGTGATAGAGAATTTCAGAGAGTGTCAGAGAGTGTCAGAGAGTGTCTGAGAGTGTCTGAGAGTGTCAGAGAGTGATAGAGAGTGATAGAGCCTGTCAGAGAGTGTCAGAGAGTGATAGTGAGTGTCAGAGAGTGTCAGAGAGTGATAGAGAGTGTCAGAGAGTGTCAGAGAGTGATAGAGAGTGTCAGAGAGTGTCAGAGAGTGTCAGAGAGTGTCTGAGAGTGTCAGAAAGTGATAGAGAGTGATAGAGAGTGTCAGAGAGTGTCAGAGAGGGTCAGAGAGTGTCAGAGAGTGATAGAGAGTGATAGAGAGTTTCAGAGAGTGTCAGAGAGTGATAGAGAGTGATAGAGAGTGTCAGAGAGTGTCAGAGAGGGTCAGAGAGTGTCAGAGAGTGATAGAGAGTGATAGAGAGTGTCAGAGAGTGTCAGAGAGTGATAGAGAGTGATAGAGAGTGATAGAGAGTGATAGAGAGTGTCAGAGAGTGTCAGAGAGTGATAGAGAGTGATAGAGAGTGTCAGAGAGTGATAGAGAGTGATAGAGAGTGTCAGAGAGTGTCAGAGAGTGATAGAGAGTGATAGAGAGTGTCAGAGAGTGATAGAGAGTGTCAGAGAGTGTCAGAGAGTGTCAGAGAGTGATAGAGAGTGATAGAGAGTTTCAGAGAGTGTCAGAGAGTGTCTGAGAGTGTCAGAGAGTGATAGAGAGTGATAGAGAGTGTCAGAGAGTGTCAGAGAGTGATAGAGAGTCATAGAGAGTCATAGAGAGTGATAGAGAGTGTCAGAGAGTGTCAGAGAGTGGCAGAGAGTGTCAGAGAGTGATAGAGAGTGATAGAGAGTGTCAGAGAGTGTCAGAGAGTGATAGAGAGTCATAGAGAGTCATAGAGAGTGATAGAGAGTGTCAGAGAGTGGCAGAGAGTGTCAGAGAGTTTTAGTGAGTGTCTGAGAGTGTCAGAGAGTGATAGAGAGTGTCAGAGAGTGTGAGAGAGTGATATAGAGTGTCAGAGAGTGATAGAGAGTGTCAGAGAGTGTCAGGGAGTGATAGAGAGTGTCAGAGAGTGTCAGAGCGTGTCAGAGAGTGATAGAGAGTGATAGAGAGTGTCAGAGAGTGTCAGAGAGTGTCAGAGAGTGTCAGAGAGTGATAGAGAGTTTCAGAGAGTGTCAGAGAGTGTCTGAGAGTGTCAGAGAGTGATAGAGAGTGATAGAGAGTGTCAGAGAGTGTCAGAGAGTGATAGAGAGTGATAGAGAGTGATAGAGAGTGTCAGAGAGTGTCAGAGAGTGATAGAGAGTGATAGAGAGTGATAGAGAGTTTCAGAGAGTGTCAGAGAGTGTCTGAGAGTGTCAGAGAGTGATAGAGAGTTTCAGAGAGTGTCAGAGAGTGTCTGAGAGTGTCAGAGAGTGATAGAGAGTGATAGAGAGTGTCAGAGAGTGTCAGAGAGTGATAGAGAGTGATAGAGAGTGATAGAGAGTGTCAGAGAGTGATAGAGAGTGTCAGAGAGTGATAGAGAGTTTCAGAGAGTGTCAGAGAGTGTCTGAGAGTGTCAGAGAGTGATAGAGAGTGATAGAGAGTGTCAGAGAGTGTCAGAGAGTGATAGAGAGTGATAGAGAGTGATAGAGAGTGTCAGAGAGTGTCAGAGAGTGATAGAGAGTGATAGAGAGTGATAGAGAGTGTCAGAGAGTGTCAGAGAGTGATAGTGAGTGTCTGAGAGTGTCAGAGAGTGTCAGAGAGTGATAGAGAGTGTCAGAGAGTGTCAGAGAGTGATAGAGAGTGTCAGAGAGTGTCAGAGAGTGTCAGACAGTGTCAGGGAGTGATGGAGAGTTTCAGAGAGTGTCTGAGAGTGTCTGAGAGTGTCTGAGAGTGATAGAGAATGATAGAGAGTGTCAGAGAGTGTCAGAGAGTGTCAGAGAGTGATAGAGAGTGTCAGAGAGTGTCAGAGAGTGTCAGAGAGTGATAGTGAGTGTCCGAGAGTGTCAGAGAGTGATAGAGAGTGATAGAGAGTGTCAGAGAGTGTCTGAGAGTGTCAGAGAGTGTCAGAGAGTGATAGTGAGTGTCAGAGAGTGATAGAGAGTGTCAGAGAGTGTCAGACAGTGTCAGGGAGTGATGGAGAGTTTCAGAGAGTGCCAGAGAGTGTCTGAGAGTGTCAGAGAGTGATAGAGAATGAGAGAGAGTGTCAGAGAGTGTCAGAGAGTGATAGAGAGTGTCAGAGAGTGTCAGAGAGTGTCAGAGAGTGATAGTGAGTGTCAGAGAGTGATAGAGAGTGTCAGAGAGTGTCAGACAGTGTCAGGGAGTGATGGAGAGTTTCAGAGAGTGCCAGAGAGTGTCTGAGAGTGTCAGAGAGTGATAGAGAATGAGAGAGAGTGTCAGAGAGTGTCAGAGAGTGATAGAGAGTGTCAGAGAGTGTCAGAGAGTGTCAGAGAGTGTCAGAGAGTGATAGTGAGTGTCCGAGATGTGTCAGAGAGTGATAGAGAGTGATAGAGAGTGTCAGAGAGTGTCTGAGAGTGTCAGAGAGTGTCAGAGAGTGATAGAGAGTGTCAGAGAGTGTCAGAGAGTGTCAGAGAGTGATAGAGATTGTCTGAGAGTGTCAGAAAGTGATAGAGAGTGATAGAGAGTGTCAGAGAGTGTCAGAGAGTGTCAGAGAGTGATGGTGAGTGTCAGCGAGTGTCAGAGAGTGATAGAGAGGGATAGAGAGTTTCAGAGAGTGTCAGAGAGTGTCAGAGAGTGTCTGAGAGTGTCTGAGAGTGTCAGAGAGTGATAGAGAGTGATAGAGAGTTTCAGAGAGTGTCTGAGAGTGCCAGAGAGTGATAGAGAGTGATAGAGAGTGTCAGAGAGTGTCAGAGAGTGATAGTGAGTGTCTGAGAGTGTCAGAGAGTGTCAGAGAGTGTCAGAGAGTGATAGTGAGTGTCTGAGAGTGTCAGAGAGTGTCAGAGTGTGTCAGAGAGTGTCAGAGAGTGTCAGGGAGTGATGGAGAGTTTCAGAGAGTGCCAGAGAGTGTCTGAGAGTGTCAGAGAGTGATAGAGAGTGATAGAGAGTGTCAGAGAGTGTCAGAGAGTGATAGAGAGTGTCAGAGAGTGTCAGAGAGTGATAGAGAGTGATAGAGAGTTTCAGAGAGTGTCAGAGAGTGTCTGAGAGTGTCAGAGAGTGATAGAGAGTGATAGAGAGTGTCAGAGAGTGTCAGAGAGTGATAGTGAGTGTCTGAGAGTGTCAGAGAATGTCAGAGAGTGATAGAGAGTGCCAGAGAGTGTCAGAGAGTGATAGAGAGTGTCAGAGAGTGTCAGAGAGTGTCAGGGAGTGATGGAGAGTTTCAGAGAGTGCCAGAGAGTGTCTGAGAGTGTCAGAGAGTGATAGAGAGTGATAGAGAGTGTCAGAGAGTGTCAGAGTGTGATAGAGAGTGTCAGAGAGTGTCAGAGAGAGTCAGAGAGTGATAGTGAGTGTCTGACAGTGTCAGAGAGTGATAGAGAGTGATAGAGAGTGTCAGAGAGTGTCTGAGAGTGTCAGAGAGTGTCAGAGAGTGATAGTGAGTGTCTGAGAGTGATAGAGAGTGATAGAGAGTGTCAGAGAATGTCAGAGAGTGTCAGAGAGTGATAGAGATTGTCTGAGAGTGTCAGAAAGTGATAGAGAGTGATAGAGAGTGTCAGAGAGTGTCAGAGAGTGTCAGAGAGTGATAGTGTGTGTCACAGAGTGTCAGACAGTGATAGAGAGCGATAGAGAGTTTCAGGGAGTGTCAGAGAGTGTCAGAGAGTGTCTGAGAGTGTCTGAGAGTGTCAGAGAGTGATAGAGAGTGATAGAGAGTTTCAGAGAGTGTCAGAGAGTGTCGGAGAGTGATAGAGAGTGATAGAGAGTGTCAGAGAGTGTCAGAGAGTGATAGAGAGAGATAGAGAGTTTCAGAGAGTGTCAGAGAGTGTCTGAGAGTGTCAGAGAGTGTCAGAGAGTGATAGAGAGTGTCAGAGAGTGTCAGAGAGTGATAGAGAGTGATAGAGAGTGATAGAGAGTGATAGAGAGTGTCAGAGAGTGTCAGAGAGTGATAGAGAGTGTCAGAGAGTGTCAGAGAGTGATAGAGAGTGATAGAGAGTGTCTGAGAGTGTCAGAGTGTGTCTGAGAGTGTCAGAGAGTGTCAGAGTGTCAGAGAGTGATAGAGAGTGTCAGAGAGTGATAGAGAGTGATAGAGAGTGTCAGAGAGTGTTAGAGAGTGTCTGAGAGTGATAGAGCGTGTCAGAGAGTGTCAGAGAGTGTCAGAGAGTGATAGAGAGTGATAGAGAGAGATATAGAGTGTCAGAGAGTGTCAGAGAGTGTCTGAGAGTGTCAGAGAGTGATAGAGAGTGTCAGAGAGTGTCAGAGAGTGATAGAGAGTGATAGAGAGTGTCAGAGAGTGTCAGAGAGTGATGGAGAGTGTCAGAGAGTGTCAGAGAGTGATAGAGAGTGATAGAGAGTGTCAGAGAGTGTCAGAGAGTGTCAGAGAGTGATAGAGAGTGATAGAGAGTGTCAGAGAGGGTCAGAGAGTGATAGAGAGTGATAGAGAGTTATAGAGAGTGTCTGAGAATGTCTGAGAGTGTCAGAGAGTGATAGAGAGTGTCAGAGAGTGTCAGAGAGTGATAGAGTGTGTCAGAGAGTGATAGAGAGTGATAGAGTGTGTCAGAGAGTGTCAGAGAGTGTCAGAGAGTGATAGAGAGTGATAGAGAGTTTCAGAGAGTGTCAGAGAATGTCTGAGAGTGTCAGAGAGTGATAGAGAATGTCAGAGAGTGTCAGAGAGTGATAGAGAGTGTCAGAGAGTGTCAGAGAGTGATAGAGAGTGTCAGAGAGTGTCAGAGAGTGAAAGAGAGTGTCAGAGAGTGTCAGAGAGAGATAGAGAGTGCTAGAGAGTGTCAGAGAGTGACAGAGAGTGTCAGAGAGTGATAGTGAGTGTCTGAGAGTGTCAGAGAGTGTCTGAGAGTGTCAGAGAGTGTTCGAGAGTTTCAGAGAGTGATAGAGAGTGATATTGAGTGATAGAGAGTGTCAGAGAGTGTCAGAGAGTGTCAGAGAGTGATAGAGAGTGATAGAGAGTTTCAGAGAGTGTCAGAGAATGTCTGAGAGTGTCAGAGAGTGATAGAGAGTGTCAGAGAGTGTCAGAGAGTGATAGGGAGTGATAGAGAGTGATAGAGAGTGTCAGAGAGTGTCAGAGAGTGTCAGAGAGTGATAGAGAGTGTCAGAGAGTGTCAGAGAGTAATAGAGAGTTTCAGAGAGTGTCAGAGAATGTCTGAGAGTGTCAGAGAGTGATAGAGAGTGTCAGAGAGTGTCAGAGAGTGATAGAGAGTGATAGAGAGTGTCAGAGAGTGTCAGAGAGTGTCAGAGAGTGATAGAGAGTGATAGAGAGTGTCAGAGAGTGACAGAGAGTGATAGAGAGTGATAGAGAGTGTCAGAGAGTGTCAGAGAGTGTCAGAGAGTGATAGAGAGTGATAGAGAGTGTCAGAGAGTGACAGAGAGTGATAGAGAGTGATAGAGAGTGTCAGAGAGTGTCAGAGAATGTCAGAGAGTGATAGTGAGTGTCTGAGAGTGTCAGAGAGTGTCAGAGAGTGATAGAGAGTGATAGAGAGTGTCAGAGAGTGACAGAGAGTGATAGAGAGTGATAGAGAGTGTCAGAGAGTGTCAGAGAGTGTCAGAGAGTGATAGAGAGTGATAGAGAGTGTCAGAGAGTGACAGAGAGTGATAGAGAGTGATAGAGAGTGTCAGAGAGTGACAGAGAGTGATAGAGAGTGATAGAGAGTGTCAGAGAGTGTCAGAGAGTGTCAGAGAGTGATAGAGAGTGATAGAGAGTGTCAGAGAGTGACAGAGAGTGATAGAGAGTGATAGAGAGTGTCAGAGAGTGACAGAGAGTGATAGAGAGTGATAGAGAGTGTCAGAGAGTGTCAGAGAGTGTCAGAGAGTGATAGAGAGTGATAGAGAGTGTCAGAGAGTGACAGAGAGTGATAGAGAGTGATAGAGAGTGATAGAGAGTGTCAGAGAGTGTCAGAGAATGTCAGAGAGTGATAGTGAGTGTCTGAGAGTGTCAGAGAGAGTCTGAGAGTGTCAGAGAGTGTCAGAGAGTGTCAGAGAGTGATAGAGAGTTTCAGAGAGTGATAGAGAGTGATAGAGAGTGATAGAGAGAGTCAGAGAGTGTCAGAGAGTGTCAGAGAGTGTCAGAGAGTGTCAGAGAGTGTTCGAGAGTTTCAGAGAGTGATAGAGAGTGATATTGAGTGATAGAGAGTGTCAGAGAGTGTCAGAGAGTGTCAGAGAGTGATAGAGAGTGATAGAGAGTGTCAGAGAATGTCTGAGAGTGTCAGAGAGTGATAGAGAGTGTCAGAGAGTGTCAGAGTGTGATAGAGAGTGATAGAGAGTGATAGAGAGTGTCAGAGAGTGTCAGAGAGTGTCAGAGAGTGATAGAGAGTGTCAGAGAGTGTCAGAGAGTAATAGAGAGTTTCAGAGAGTGTCAGAGAATGTCTGAGAGTGTCAGAGAGTGATAGAGAGTGTCAGAGAGTGTCAGAGAGTGTCAGAGAGTGTCAGAGAGTGATAGAGAGTGATAGAGAGTGTCAGAGAGTGTCAGAGAGTGTCGGAGAGTGATAGAGAGTGTCAGAGAGTGATAGAGAGTGATAGAGAGTGATAGAGAGTGTCAGAGAGTGTCAGAGAATGTCAGAGAGTGATAGTGAGTGTCTGAGAGTGTCAGAGAGTGTCTGAGAGTGTCAGAGAGTGTCAGAGAGTGTCAGAGAGTGATAGAGAGTTTCAGAGAGTGATAGAGAGTGATAGAGAGAGTCAGAGAGTGTCAGAGAGTGTCAGAGAGTGTCAGAGAGTTTCAGAGAGTGATAGAGAGTGTCAGAGAGTGATAGAGAGTGATAGAGAGTGATAGAGAGAGTCAGAGAGTGTCAGAGAGTGTCAGAGAGTGATAGTGAGTGTCTGAGAGTGTCAGAGAGTGTCTGAGAGTGTCAGAGAGTGTCAGAGAGTGTCAGAGAGTGTCAGAGAGTGATAGAGACTGTCAGAGAGTGTCAGAGATTGATAGAGAGTGATAGAGAGTTTCAGAGAGTGTCAGAGAATGTCTGAGAGTGTCAGAGAGTGATAGAGAGTGTCAGAGAGTGATAGAGAGTGATAGAGAGTGATAGAGAGTGTCAGAGAGTGATAGAGAGTGATAGAGAGTGTCTGAGAGTGTCAGAGAGTGTCAGAGAGTGATAGAGAGTGTCAGAGAGTGATAGAGAGTGATAGAGAGTGTCAGAGAGTTTCAGAGAGTGTCAGAGAGTGATAGTGAGTGTCTGAGAGTGATAGAGAGTGATAGAGAGTGATAGAGAGTGTCAGAGAGTGTCAGAGAGTGTCAGAGAGTGATAGAGAGTGTCAGAGAGTGATAGAGAGTGATAGAGAGTGTCAGAGAGTTTCAGAGAGTGTCAGAGAGTGATAGTGAGTGTCTGAGAGTGTCAGAGAGTGTCTGAGAGTGTCTGAGAGTGTCAGAGAGTGTCAGAGAGTGTCAGAGAGTGATAGTGAGTGTCAGAGAGTGTCAGAGAGTGTCAGAGAGTGTCAGAGAGTGATAGTGAGTGTCTGAGAGTGTCAGAGAGTGTCTGAGAGTGTCAGAGAGTGTTCGAGAGTTTCAGAGAGTGATAGAGAGTGATATTGAGTGATAGAGAGTGTCAGAGAGTGTCAGAGAGTGTCAGAGAGTGATAGAGAGTGATAGAGAGTTTCAGAGAGTGTCAGAGAATGTCTGAGAGTGTCAGAGAGTGTTAGAGAGTGTCAGAGAGTGTCAGAGAGTGATAGAGAGTGATAGAGAGTGATAGAGAGTGTCAGAGAGTGTCAGAGAGTGTCAGAGAGTGATAGAGAGTGTCAGAGAGTGTCAGAGAGTAATAGAGAGTTTCAGAGAGTGTCAGAGAATGTCTGAGAGTGTCAGAGAGTGATAGAGAGTGTCAGAGAGTGTCAGAGAGTGATAGAGAGTGATAGAGAGTGTCAGAGAGTGTCAGAGAGTGTCAGAGAGTGATAGAGAGTGATAGAGAGTTTCAGAGAGTGATAGAGAGTGATATTGAGTGATAGAGAGTGTCAGAGAGTGTCAGAGAGTGTCAGAGAGTGATAGAGAGTGATAGAGAGTTTCAGAGAGTGTCAGAGAATGTCTGAGAGTGTCAGAGAGTGATAGAGAGTGTCAGAGAGTGTCAGAGAGTGATAGAGAGTGATAGAGAGTGATAGAGAGTGTCAGAGAGTGTCAGAGAGTGTCAGAGAGTGATAGAGAGTGTCAGAGAGTGTCAGAGAGTAATAGAGAGTTTCAGAGAGTGTCAGAGAATGTCTGAGAGTGTCAGAGAGTGATAGAGAGTGTCAGAGAGTGTCAGAGAGTGTCAGAGAGTGATAGAGAGTGATAGAGAGTGTCAGAGAGTGTCAGAGAGTGTCAGAGAGTGATAGAGAGTGATAGAGAGTGTCAGAGAGTGACAGAGAGTGATAGAGAGTGATAGAGAGTGTCAGAGAGTGTCAGAGAATGTCAGAGAGTGATAGTGAGTGTCTGAGAGTGTCAGAGAGTGATAGAGAGTGATAGAGAGTGTCAGAGAGTGTCAGAGAGTGTCAGAGAGTGATAGAGAGTGATAGAGAGTGTCAGAGAGTGTCAGAGAGTGATAGAGAGTGTCAGAGAGTGTCAGAGAGTGATAGAGAGTGATAGAGAGTGATAGAGAGTGTCAGAGAGTGTCAGAGAGTGTCAGAGAGTGATAGAGAGTGTCAGAGAGTGTCAGAGAGTAATAGAGAGTTTCAGAGAGTGTCAGAGAATGTCTGAGAGTGTCAGAGAGTGATAGAGAGTGTCAGAGAGTGTCAGAGAGTGATAGAGAGTGATAGAGAGTGTCAGAGAGTGTCAGAGAGTGTCAGAGAGTGATAGAGAGTGATAGAGAGTGTCAGAGAGTGACAGAGAGTGATAGAGAGTGATAGAGAGTGTCAGAGAGTGTCAGAGAATGTCAGAGAGTGATAGTGAGTGTCTGAGAGTGTCTGAGAGTGTCAGAGAGAGTCTGAGAGTGTCAGAGAGTGATAGAGAGTGTCAGAGAGTGTCAGAGAGTGATAGAGAGTGATAGAGAGTGTCAGAGAGTGTCAGAGAGTGTCAGAGAGTGATAGAGAGTGATAGAGAGTGTCAGAGAGTGACAGAGAGTGATAGAGAGTGTCAGAGAGTGTCAGAGAATGTCAGAGAGTGATAGTGAGTGTCTGAGAGTGTCAGAGAGAGTCTGAGAGTGTCAGAGAGTGTCAGAGAGTGTCAGAGAGTGATAGAGAGTTTCAGAGAGTGATAGAGAGTGATAGAGAGTGATAGAGAGAGTCAGAGAGTGTCAGAGAGTGTCAGAGAGTGTCAGAGAGTGTTCGAGAGTTTCAGAGAGTGATAGAGAGTGATATTGAGTGATAGAGAGTGTCAGAGAGTGTCAGAGAGTGTCAGAGAGTGATAGAGAGTGATAGAGAGTTTCAGAGAGTGTCAGAGAATGTCTGAGAGTGTCAGAGAGTGATAGAGAGTGTCAGAGAGTGTCAGAGTGTGATAGAGAGTGATAGAGAGTGATAGAGAGTGTCAGAGAGTGTCAGAGAGTGTCAGAGAGTGATAGAGAGTGTCAGAGAGTGTCAGAGAGTAATAGAGAGTTTCAGAGAGTGTCAGAGAGTTATAGAGAGTGTCAGAGAGTGATAGAGAGTGTCAGAGAGTGTCAGAGAGTGATAGTGAGTGTCAGAGAGTGTCAGAGAGTGTCAGAGAGTGTCAGAGAGTGATAGAGAGTGTCAGAGAGTGTCAGAGAGTGTCAGAGAGTGTCAGAGAGTGATAGAGAGTGTCAGAGAGTGTCAGAGAGTGATAGAGAGTGTCAGAGAGTGTCAGAGAGTGATAGAGAGTGATAGAGAGTGATAGAGATTGTCAGAGAGTGTCAGAGAGTGTCAGAGAGTGATAGTGATGTGTCTGAGAGTGTCAGAGAGTGTCTGAGAGTGTCAGAGAGTGTCAGAGAGTGATAGAGAGTGTCAGAGAGTGATAGAGAGTGATAGAGAGTGATAGAGAGTTTCAGAGAGTGTCAGAGAATGTCAGAGAGTGATAGTGAGTGCCTGAGAGTGTCAGAGAGTGTCTGAGAGTGTCAGAGAGTGTCAGAGAGTGTCAGAGAGTGATAGAGAGTGTCAGAGAGTGATAGAGAGTGATAGAGAGTGTCAGAGAGTGTCAGAGAGTGTCAGAGAGTGTCAGAGAGTGTCAGAGAGTGATAGAGAGTGTCAGAGAGTGATAGAGAGTGATAGAGAGTGTCAGAGAGTGTCAGAGAGTGTCAGAGAGTGTCAGAGAGTGATAGTGAGTGTCTGAGAGTGTCAGAGAGTGTCAGAGAGTGTCAGAGAGTGATAGTGAGTGTCAGAGAGTGTCAGAGAGTGTCAGAGAGTGTCAGAGAGTGATAGAGAGTGTCAGAGAGTGTCAGAGAGTGATAGAGAGTGATAGAGAGTGTCAGAGAGTGTCAGAGAGTGTCAGAGAGTGATAGTGAGTGTCAGAGAGTGTCAGAGAGTGTCAGAGAGTGTCAGAGAGTGATAGAGAGTGTCAGAGAGTGTCAGAGAGTGATAGAGAGTGATAGAGAGTGTCAGAGAGTGTCAGAGAGTGTCAGAGAGTGATAGTGAGTGTCTGAGAGTGTCAGAGAGTGTCAGAGAGTGTCAGAGAGTGTCAGAGAGTGATAGTGAGTGTCAGAGAGTGTCAGAGAGTGTCAGAGAGTGTCAGAGAGTGATAGAGAGTGTCAGAGAGTGTCAGATAGTGATAGAGAGTGATAGAGAGTGTCAGAGAGTGTCAGAGAGTGTCAGAGAGTGATAGTGAGTGTCAGAGAGTGTCAGAGAGTGTCAGAGAGTGTCAGAGAGTGATAGAGAGTGTCAGAGAGTGTCAGAGAGTGATAGAGAGTGATAGAGAGTGTCAGAGAGTGTCAGAGAGTGTCAGAGAGTGATAGTGAGTGTCTGAGAGTGTCAGAGAGTGTCAGAGAGTGTCAGAGAGTGATAGTGAGTGTCTGAGAGTGTCAGAGAGTGATAGAGTGAGATAGAGAGTGTCAGAGAGTGTCTGAGAGTGTCAGAGAGTGTCAGAGAGTGATAGTGAGTGTCTGAGAGTGTCAGAGAGTGATAGAGAGAGATAGAGATTGTCAGAAAGTGTCAGAGAGTGTCAGAGAGAGATAGAGAGTGTCAGAGAGTGTCAGAGAGTGTCAGAGAGTGATAGAGAGTGTCAGAGAGTGATAGAGAGTGTCAGAGAGTGTCAGAGAGTGATATAGAGTGATAGAGAGTGTCAGAGAGTGTCAGAGAGAGATCGAGAGTGTCAGAGAGTGCCTGAGAGTGTCAGAGAGTGTCAGAGAGTGATAGTGAGTGTCTGAGAGTGTCAGAGAGTGATAGAGAGTGATAGAGTGTGTCTGAAAGTGTCAGAGAGTGTCAGAGAGAGATAGAGCGTGTCAGAGAGTGTCAGAGAGTGTCAGAGAGTGATAGAGAGTGCTAGTGAGTGTCAGAGCGTGTCAGAGAGTGTCAGAGAGTGCCAGAGAGTGATAGAGAGTGATAGTGAGTGTCAGAGAGTGTCAGAGAGTGATAGTGAGTGTCTGAGAGTGTCAGAGAGTGATAGAGAGTGATAGAGAGTGTCAGAGAGTGTCAGAGAGTGTCAGAGAGTGATAGTGAGTGTCTGAGAGTGTCAGAGAGTGATAGCGAGAGATAGAGAGTGTCAGAGAGTGTCTGAGAGTGTCTGAGAGTGTCAGAGAGTGTCAGAGAGAGATAGAGAGTGTCAGAGATTGTCAGAGAGTGTCAGAGAGTGATAGAGAGTGATAGAGAGTGATAGAGAGTGTCAGAGACTGTCAGAGAGTGTCAGAGAGTGATAGTGAGTGTCTGAGAGTGTCTGAGAGTGTCAGAGAGTGATAGAGAGAGATAGAGAGTGTCAGAGAGTGTCTGAGAGTGTCAGAGAGTGTCAGAGAGAGATAGAGAGTGTCAGAGAGTGTCAGAGAGTGTCAGAGAGTGATAGAGAGTGTCAGAGAGTGATAGAGAGTGTCAGAGAGTGTCAGAGAGTGATAGAGAGTGTCAGAGAGTGTCAGAGAGAGATAGAGAGTGTCAGAGAGTGTCAGAGAGTGTCTGAGAGTGTCAGAGAGTGTCAGAGAGTGTCAGAGAGTGTCAGAGAGTGTCAGAGAGTGATAGTGAGTGTCTGAGAGTGTCAGAGAGTGATAGAGAGTGATAGAGTGTGTCTGAAAGTGTCAGAGAGTGTCAGAGAGAGATAGAGAGTGTCAGAGAGTGTCAGAGAGTGATAGAGAGTGTCAGAGAGTGATAGAGAGTGATAGAGAGTTTCAGAGAGTGTCTGAGAGTGTCAGAGAGTGTCTGAGAGTGTCAGAGAGTGATAGAGAGTGATAGAGACTGTCAGTAGGTGTCAGAGAGTGATAGTGAGTGTCAGAGAGTGATAGAGAATTGATAGAGAGTGTCAGAGAGTGTCAGAGAGTGATAGAGAGTGATAGAGAGTGTCAGAGAGTGATAGAGAGTGTCAGAGAGTGATAGAGAGTGATAGAGAGTGATAGAGAGTTTCAAGAGTGTCAGAGAGTGATAGAGAGTGTCAGAGAGTGATAGAGAGTGATAGAGAGTGATAGAGAGTTTCAGAGAGTGTCAGAGAATGTCAGAGAGTGATAGTGAGTGTCTGAGAGTGTCAGAGAGTGTCTGAGAGTGTCAGAGAGTGTCTGAGAGTGTCAGAGAGTGTCAGAGAGTGTCAGAGAGTGATAGAGAGTGTCAGAGAGTGTCAGACAGTGATAGAGAGTGATAGAGAGTTTCAGAGAGTGTCAGAGAATGTCTGAGAGTGTCAGAGAGTGATTGAGAGTGTCAGAGAAGGTCAGAGAGTGATAGAGAGTGATAGAGAGTGTCAGAGAGTGTCAGAGAGTGTCAGAGAGTGATCGAGAGTGTCAGAGAGTGTCAGAGAGTGATAAAGAGTGATAGAGAGTGTCAGAGAGTGTCAGAGAGTGTCAGAGAGTGATAGAGAGTGATAGAGAGTGTCAGAGAGTGTCAGAGAGTGTCAGAGAGTGATAGAGAGTGATAGAGAGTGATAGAGAGTTTCAAGAGTGTCAGAGAGTGTCAGAGAGTGATAGAGAGTGTCAGAGAGTGATAGAGAGTGCCAGAGAGTGTCAGAGAGTGTCAGAGAGTGATAGAGAGTGTCAGAGAGTGTCAGAGAGTGTCAGAGAGTGATAGTGAGTGTCTGAGAGTGTCAGAGAGTGTCTGAGAGTGTCAGAGAGTGTCAGAGAGTGATAGAGAGTGTCAGAGAGTGTCAGAGATTGATAGAGAGTGATAGAGAGTTTCAGAGAGTGTCAGAGAATATCTGAGAGTGTCAGAGAGTGATAGAGAGTGTCAGAGAGTGTCAGAGAGTGATAGAGAGTGATAGAGAGTGTCTGAGAGTGTCAGAGAGTGTCAGAGATTGTCAGAGAGTGATAGAGAGTGTCAGAGAGTGTCAGACAGTGATAGAGAGTGATAGAGAGTTTCAGAGAGTTGCAGAGAATGTCAGAGAGTGATAGAGAGTGTCAGAGAGTGTCAGAGATTGATAGAGAGTGATAGAGAGTTTCAGAGAGTGTCAGAGAATATCTGAGAGTGTCAGAGAGTGATAGAGAGTGTCAGAGAGTGTCAGAGAGTGATAGAGAGTGATAGAGAGTGTCTGAGAGTGTCAGAGAGTGTCAGAGAGTGTCAGAGAGTGATAGAGAGTGTCAGAGAGTGTCAGAGAGTGATAGAGAGTGATAGAGAGTGATAGAGAGTTTCAAGAGTGTCAGAGAGTGTCAGAGAGTGATAGAGAGTGTCAGAGAGTGATAGAGAGTGTCAGAGAGTGTCAGAGAGTGTCAGAGAGTGATAGAGAGTGTCAGAGAGTGTCAGAGAGTGTCAGAGAGTGATAGTGAGTGTCAGAGAGTGTCAGAGAGTGATAAAGAGTGATAGAGAGTGTCAGAGAGTGTCAGAGAGTGTCAGAGAGTGATAGAGAGTGATAGAGAGTGATAGAGAGTTTCAAGAGTGTCAGAGAGTGTCAGAGAGTGATAGAGAGTGTCAGAGAGTGATAGAGAGTGTCAGAGAGTGTCAGAGAGTGTCAGAGAGTGATAGAGAGTGTCAGAGAGTGTCAGAGAGTGTCAGAGAGTGATAGTGAGTGTCTGAGAGTGTCAGAGAGTGATAGAGAGTGATAGAGAGTGTCAGAGAGTGTCAGAGAGTGTCAGAGAGTGATAGTGAGTGTCAGAGAGTGTCAGAGAGTGATAGAGAGTGATAGAGAGTGTCAGAGAGTGTCAGAGAGTGTCAGAGAGTGATAGTGAGTGTCTGAGAGTGTCAGAGAGTGATAGAGAGTGATAGAGAGTGATAGAGAGTGTCAGAGAGTGTCAGAGAGTGTCAGAGAGTGATAGTGAGTGTCTGAGAGTGTCAGAGAGTGATAGAGAGATATAGAGAGTGTCAGAGAGTGTCTGAGAGTGTCAGAGAGTGTCAGAGAGTGTCAGAGAGTGATAGTGAGTGTCTGAGAGTGTCAGAGAGTGTCAGAGAGTGATAGTGAGTGTCTGAGAGTGTCAGAGAGTGTCAGAGAGTGATAGTGAGTGTCTGAGAGTGTCAGAGAGTGTCAGAGAGTGATAGAGAGTGTCTGAGAGTGATAGAGCGTGTCAGAGAGTGATAGAGATTGATAGAGAGTGTCAGACAGTGTCAGAGAGTGATAGTGAGTGTCAGAGCGTGTCAGAGAGTGTCAGAGAGTGCCAGAGAGTGATAGAGAGTGATAGAGAGTGTCAGAGAGTGCCAGAGAGTGATAGAGAGTGATAGAGAGTGTCAGAGAGTGTCAGAGAGTGATAGTGTGTGTCTGAGAGTGTCAGAGAGTGTCAGAGAGTGATAGAGAGTGATAGAGAGTGTCAGAGAGTGTCAGAGAGTGTCAGAGAGTGATAGTGAGTGTCTGAGAGTGTCAGAGAGTGATAGAGAGTGATAGAGAGTGATAGAGAGTGTCAGAGAGTGTCAGAGAGTGTCAGAGAGTGATAGTGAGTGTCTGAGAGTGTCAGAGAGTGATAGAGAGATATAGAGAGTTTCAGAGAGTGTCTGAGAGTGTCAGAGAGTGTCAGAGAGTGATAGTGAGTGTCTGAGAGTGTCAGAGAGTGTCAGAGAGTGATAGTGAGTGTCTGAGAGTGTCAGAGAGTGTCAGAGAGTGATAGTGAGTGTCTGAGAGTGTCTGAGAGTGTCAGAGAGTGTCAGAGAGTGATAGTGAGTGTCTGAGAGTGTCAGAGAGTGTCAGAGAGTGATAGTGAGTGTCTGAGAGTGTCAGAGAGTGTCAGAGAGTGATAGTGAGTGTCTGAGAGTGTCAGAGAGTGATAGAGAGAGATAGAGAGTGTCAGAGAGTGTCTGAGAGTGTCAGAGAGTGTCAGAGAGTGATAGTGAGTGTCTGAGAGTGTCAGAGAGTGATAGAGAGTGATAGAGTATGTCTGAAAGTGTCAGAGAGTGTCAGAGAGAGATAGAGAGTGTCAGAGAGTGTCAGAGAGTGTCAGAGAGTGATAGAGAGTGTCAGAGAGTGATAGAGAGTGTCAGAGAGTGTCAGAGAGTGATAGAGAGTGATAGAGAGTGTCAGAGAGTGTCAGAGAGTGATAGTGAGTGTCTGAGAGTGTCAGAGAGTGATAGAGAGTGATAGAGAGTGTCTGAAAGTGTCAGAGAGTGATAGTGAGTGTCAGAGCGTGTCAGAGAGTGTCAGAGAGTGTCTGAGAGTGTCAGAGAGTGTCAGAGAGTGTCAGAGAGTGATAGAGAGTGTCAGAGAGTGACAGAGAGTGATAGAGAGTGATAGAGAGTGTCAGAGAGTGTCAGAGAGTGTCAGAGAGTGATAGTGAGTGTCTGAGAGTGTCATAGAGTGTCTGAGAGTGTCAGAGAGTGTCAGAGAGTGTCAGAGAGGGATAGAGAGTGTCAGAGAGTGTCAGAGATTGATAGAGAGTGATAGAGAGTTTCAGAGAGTGTCAGAGAATATCTGAGAGTGTCAGAGAGTGATAGAGAGTGTCAGAGAGTGTCAGAGAGTGATAGAGAGTGATAGAGAGTGTCTGAGAGTGTCAGATAGTGTCAGAGAGTGATAGAGAGTGTCAGAGAGTGTCAGAGAGTGATAGAGAGTGATAGAGAGTGTCAGAGAGTTTCAGAGAGTGTCAGAGAGTGATAGTGAGTGTCTGAGAGTGTCAGAGAGTGTCTGAGAGTGTCAGAGAGTGTCAGAGAGTGTCAGAGAGTGTCAGAGAGTGTCAGAGAGTGATAGAGAGTGTCAGAGAGTGTCAGAGAGTGTCTGAGAGTGATAGAGCGTGTCAGAGAGTGTCAGAGAGTGTCAGAGAGTGATAGAGATTGATAGAGAGTGTCAGACAGTGTCAGAGAGTGATAGTGAGTGTCAGAGCGTGTCAGAGAGTGTCAGAGAGTGCCAGAGAGTGATAGAGAGTGATAGAGAGTGTCAGAGAGTGCCAGAGAGTGATAGAGAGTGATAGAGAGTGTCAGAGAGTGTCAGAGAGTGATAGTGAGTGTCTGAGAGTGTCAGAGAGTGTCAGAGAGTGATAGAGAGTGATAGAGAGTGTCAGAGAGTGTCAGAGAGTGTCAGAGAGTGATAGTGAGTGTCTGAGAGTGTCAGAGAGTGTCAGAGAGTGCCAGAGAGTGATAGAGAGTGATAGAGAGTGTCAGAGAGTGTCAGAGAGTGATAGTGAGTGTCTGAGAGTGTCAGAGAGTGTCAGAGAGTGATAGAGAGTGATAGAGAGTGTCAGAGAGTGTCAGAGAGTGTCAGAGAGTGATAGTGAGTGTCTGAGAGTGCCAGAGAGTGATAGAGAGAGATAGAGAGTGTCAGAGAGTGTCTGAGAGTGTCAGAGAGTGTCAGAGAGTGATAGTGAGTGTCTGAGAGTGTCAGAGAGTGTCAGAGAGTGATAGTGAGTGTCTGAGAGTGTCAGAGAGTGATAGAGAGTGATGTAGTATGTCTGAAAGTGTCAGAGAGTGTCAGAGAGAGATAGAGAGTGTCAGAGAGTGTCAGAGAGTGTCAGAGAGTGATAGAGAGTGTCAGAGAGTGATAGAGAGTGTCAGAGAGTGTCAGAGAGTGATAGAGAGTGATAGAGAGTGTCAGAGAGTGTCAGAGAGAGATAGAGAGTGTCAGAGAGTGTCTGAGAGTGTCAGAGAGTGTCAGAGAGTGTCAGAGAGTGATAGAGAGTGTCAGAGAGTGTCAGAGAGTGATAGAGAGTGATAGAGAGTGTCAGAGAGTGTCAGAGAGAGATAGAGAGTGTCAGAGAGTGTCTGAGAGTGTCAGAGAGTGTCAGAGAGTGTCAGAGAGTGTCAGAGAGTGATAGTGAGTGTCTGAGAGTGTCAGAGAGTGATAGAGAGTGATAGAGAGTGTCTGAAAGTGTCAGAGAGTGATAGTGAGTGTCAGAGCGTGTCAGAGAGTGTCAGAGAGTGTCAGAGAGTGCCAGAGAGTGATAGAGAGTGATAGAGAGTGTCAGAGAGTGTCAGAGAGTGATAGTGAGTGTCTGAGAGTGTCAGAGAGTGTCAGAGAGTGATAGAGATTGATAGAGAGTGTCAGAGAGTGTCAGAGAGTGTCAGAGAGTGATAGTGAGTGTCAGAGCGTGTCAGAGAGTGTCAGAGAGTGCCAGAGAGTGATAGAGAGTGATAGAGAGTGTCAGAGAGTGTCAGAGAGTGATAGTGAGTGTCTGAGAGTGTCAGATAGTGTCAGAGAGTGACAGAGAGTGATAGAGTGTGTCAGAGAGTGTCAGAGAGTGTCAGAGAGTGATAGTGAGTGTCTGAGAGTGTCAGAGAGTGATAGAGAGAGATAGAGAGTGTCAGAGAGAGTCTGAGAGTGTCAGAGAGTGTCAGAGAGAGATAGAGAGTGTCAGAGAGTGTCAGAGAGTGATAGAGAGTGTCAGAGAGTGATAGAGAGTGTCAGAGAGTGTCAGAGAGTGATAGAGAGTGATAGAGAGTGTCAGAGAGTGTCAGAGAGAGATAGAGAGTGTCAGAGAGTGTCTGAGAGTGTCAGAGAGTGTCAGAGAGTGTCAGAGAGTGTCAGAGAGTGATAGTGAGTGTCAGAGAGTGTCAGAGAGTGATAGAGAGAGATAGAGAGTGCCAGAGAGTGTCTGAGAGTGTCAGAGAGTGTCAGAGAGAGATAGAGAGTGTCAGAGAGTGTCAGAGAGTGTCAGAGAGTGATAAAGCGTGTCAGAGAGTGATAGAGAGTGTCAGAGAGTGTCAGAGAGTGATAGAGAGTGATAGAGAGTGTCAGAGAGTGTCAGAGAGAGATAGAGAGTGTCAGAGAGTGTCTGAGAGTGTCAGAGAGTGTCAGAGAGTGTCAGAGAGTGTCAGAGAGTGATAGAGAGTGATAGAGAGTGTCAGAGAGTGTCAGAGAGAGATAGAGAGTGTCAGAGAGTGTCTGAGAGTGTCAGAGAGTGTCAGAGAGTGTCAGAGAGTGTCAGAGAGTGTCAGAGAGTGATAGTGAGTGTCTGAGAGTGTCAGAGAGTGATAGAGAGTGATAGAGTGTGTCTGAAAGTGTCAGAGAGTGTCAGAGAGAGATAGAGAGTGTCAGAGAGTGTCAGAGAGTGTCAGAGAGTGATAGAGAGTGTCAGAGAGTGATAGAGAGTGTCAGAGAGTGTCAGAGAGTGATAGAGATTGATAGAGAGTGTCAGAGAGTGTCAGAGAGTGATAGAGAGTGTCAGAGAGTGTCAGAGAGTGATAGAGAGTGTCAGAGAGTGTCAGAGAGTGATAGTGAGTGTCTGAGAGTGTCAGAGAGTGTCAGAGAGTGATAGAGAGTGATAGAGAGTGTCAGAGTGTGTCAGAGAGTGTCAGAGAGTGATAGTGAGTGTCTGAGAGTGTCAGAGAGTGTCAGAGAGTGATAGAGAGTGATAGAGAGTGTCAGAGTGTGTCAGAGAGTGTCAGAGAGTGATAGTGAGTGTCTGAGAGTGTCAGAGAGTGTCAGAGAGTGATAGAGAGTGATAGAGTGTGTCAGAGAGTGTCAGAGAGTGTCAGAGTGTGATAGTGAGTGTCTGAGAATGTCAGAGAATGACAGAGAGTGATAGAGTGTGTCAGAGAGTGTCAGAGAGTGTCAGAGTGTGATAGTGAGTGTCTGAGAATGTCAGAGAATGACAGAGAGTGATAGAGTGTGTCAGAGAGTGTCAGAGAGTGTCAGAGAGTGATAGTGAGTGTCTGAGAGTGTCAGAGAGTGTCAGAGAGTGATGGAGAGTGATAGAGTGTGTCAGAGAGAGTCAGAGAGTGTCAGAGAGTGTCAGAGAGTGATAGTGAGTGTCTGAGAGTGTCAGAGAGTGTCAGAGAGTGATAGAGAGTGATAGAGTGTGTCAGAGAGTGTCAGAGAGTGTCAGAGAGTGATAGTGAGTGTCTGAGAGTGTCAGAGAGTGTCAGAGAGTGATAGAGAGTGTCAGAGAGTGTCAGAGAGAGATAGAGAGTGTCAGAGAGTGTCAGAGAGTGATAAAGAGTGTCAGAGGGTGATAGAGAGTGTCAGAGAGTGTCAGAGAGTGATAGAGAGTGATAGAGAGTGTCAGAGAGAGTCAGAGAGAGATAGAGAGTGTCAGAGAGTTTCTGAGAGTGTCAGAGAGTGTCAGAGAGTGTCAGAGAGTGATAGAGAGTGTCAGAGAGTGTCAGAGAGTGATAGAGAGTGATAGAGAGTGTCAGAGAGTGTCAGAGAGAGATAGAGAGTGTCAGAGAGTGTCTGAGAGTGATAGAGAGTGATAGAGAGTGTCTGAGTGTGTCAGAGAGTGTCAGAGAGTGTCAGAGAGTGTCAGAGAGTGATAGTGAGTGTCTGAGAGTGTCAGAGAGTGTCAGAGAGTGATAGAGAGTGATAGAGTGTGTCAGAGAGTGTCAGAGAGTGTCAGAGAGTGATAGTGAGTGTCTGAGAATGTCAGAGAGTGTCAGAGAGTGATAGTGAGTGTCTGAGAATGTCAGAGAGTGATAGAGAGTGATAGAGTGTGTCAGAGAGTGTCAGAGAGTGTCAGAGAGTGATAGTGAGTGTCTGAGAGAGTCAGAGAGAGTCAGAGAGTGATAGAGAGTGATAGAGTGTGTCAGAGAGTGTCAGAGAGTGTCAGAGAGTGATAGTGAGTGTCTGAGAGTGTCAGAGAGTGTCTGAGAGTGTCAGAGAGTGTCAGAGAGTGACAGAGAGTGTCAGAGAGTGTCAGAGAGTGTCAGAGAGTGTCAGAGAGTTTCAGAGAGTGATAGAGAGTGATAGAGAGTTTCAGAGAGTTTCAGAGAGTGTCTGAGAGTGTCAGAAAGTGATAGAGTTTGATAGAGAGTGTCAGATAGTGTCAGAGAGTGATAGAGAGTGATAGAGTGTGTCAGAGAGTGTCAGAGAGTGTCAGAGAGTGATAGTGAGTGTCTGAGAGTGTCAGAGAGAGTCTGAGAGTGTCAGAGAGTGTCAGAGAGTGACAGAGAGTGTCAGAGAGTGTCAGAGAGTGTCAGAGAGTGACAGAGAGTGATAGAGAGTTTCAGAGAGTTTCAGAGAGTGCCTGAGAGTGTCAGAAAGTGATAGAGTGTGATAGAGAGTGTCAGAGAGTGTCAGAGAGTGATAGAGAGTGATAGAGAGTGATAGAGAGTTTCAGAGAGTTTCAGAGAGTGTCTGAGAGTGTCAGAAAGTGATAGAGTGTGATAGAGAGTGTCAGAGAGTGTCAGAGAGTGATAGAGAGTGATAGAGAGTGATAGAGAGTTTCAGAGAGTGTCAGAGAGTGTCTGAGAGTGTCTGAGAGTGTCAGAGAGTGATAGAGAGTGATAGAGACTGTCAGAGAGTGTCACAGAGTGATAGTGAGTGTCAGAGAGTGTCAGAGAGTGATAGAGAGTGTCAGAGAGTGTCTGAGAGTGTCAGAGAGTGATAGAGAGTGATAGAGAGTGTCAGAGAGTGTCAGAGAGGGTCAGAGAGTGTCAGAGCGTGATAGAGAGTGATAGAGAGTTTCAGAGAGTGTCAGAGAGTGATAGAGAGTGTCAGAGAGTGTCAGAGAGGGTCAGAGAGTGTCAGAGAGTGATAGAGGGTGATAGAGAGTGTCTGAGAGTGTCAGAGAGTGATAGAGAGTGATAGAGAGTGATAGAGAGTGTCAGAGAGTGTCAGAGAGTGATAGAGAGTGATAGAGAGTGTCAGAGAGTGCCAGAGAGTGTCAGAGAGTGATAGAGAGTGATAGAGAGTGTCAGAGAGTGATAGAGAGTGTCAGAGAGTGTCAGAGAGTGTCAGAGAGTGATAGAGAGTGATAGAGAGTTTCAGAGAGTGTCAGAGAGTGTCTGAGAGTGTCAGAGAGTGATAGAGAGTGATAGAGAGTGTCAGAGAGTGTCAGAGAGTGATAGAGAGTGATAGAGAGTCATAGAGAGTGATAGAGAGTGTCAGAGAGTGTCAGAGAGTGATAGAGAGTGTCAGAGAGTGTCAGAGATGATAGAGAGTGTCAGAGAGTGTCAGAGAGTGATAGAGAGTGTCAGAGAGTGATAGAGAGTGTCAGAGAGTGATAGAGAGTGTCAGAGAGTTTCAGAGAGTGTCAGGGAGTGATAGAGAGTTTCAGAGAGTGCCAGAGAGTGTCTGAGAGTGTCAGAGAGTGATAGAGAGTGATAGAGAGTGTCAGAGAGTGTCAGAGAGTGATAGAGAGTGTCAGAGCATGTCAGAGAGTGTCAGAGGGTGTCAGAGAGTGATAGAGAGTGATAGAGAGTGTCAGAGAGTGTCAGAGAGTGTCTGAGAGTGTCACAGAGTGATAGAGAGTGATAGAGAGTGTCAGAGAGTGTCTGAGTGTGTCAGAGAGTGATAGAGAGTGATAGAGAGTGTCAGAGAGTGTCTGAGAGTGTCAGAGAGTGTCAGAGAGTGATAGAGAGTGTCTGTGAGTGTCAGAGAGTGATAGAGAGTGTCAGAGAGTGTCTGAGATTGTCAGAGAGTGTCAGAGAGTGATAGAGAGTGTCAGAGAGTGTCAGAGAGTGATAGAACGTGATAGAGAGTGTCAGAGAGTGTCAGAGAGTGTTAGAGAGTGTCTGAGAATGTCAGAGAGTGCTGGAGAGTGTCAGAGAGTGTCAGAGAGTGTCAGAGAGTGATAGAGAGTGTCAGAGAGTGTCAGAGAGTGATAGAGAGTGATAGAGAGTGTCAGAGAGTGTCAGAGAGTGTCAGAGAGTGATAGAGAGTGTCTGAGAGTGTCTGAGTGTGTCAGAGAGTGATAGAGAGTGATAGAGAGTGATAGAGAGTGTCAGAGAGTGTCTGAGAGTGTCAGAGAGTGTCAGAGAGTGATAGAGAGTGTCTGAGAGTGTCAGAGAGTGATAGAGAGTGTCAGAGAGTGTCTGAGAGTGTCAGAGAGTGTCAGAGAGTGATAGAGAGTGTCAGAGAGTGTCAGAGAGTGATAGAGAGTGATAGAGAGTGTCAGAGAGTGTCAGAGAGTGTCAGAGAGTGTCAGAGAGTGATAGAGAGTGTCTGAGAATGTCAGAGAGTGCTAGAGAGTGTCAGAGAGTGTGAGAGAGTGATAGAGAGTGTCAGAGAGTGTCAGAGAGTGATAGAGAGTGATAGAGAGTGTCAGAGAGTGTCAGAGAGTGTCAGAGAGTGATAGAGAGTGTCTGAGAGTGTCAGAGAGTGCTAGAGAGTGTCAGAGAGTGTCAGAGAGTGATAGAGAGTGATAGAGAGTGTCAGAGAGTGTCAGAGAGTGTCAGAGAGTGATAGAGAGTGTCAGAGAGTGTCAGAGAGTGTCAGAGAGTGTCAGAGAGTGTCTGAGAGTGTCAGAGAGTGCTAGAGAGTGTCAGAGAGTGTCAGAGAGTGATAGAGAGTGATAGAGAGTGTCAGAGAGTGTCAGAGAGTGTCAGAGAGTGTCAGAGAGTGATAGAGAGTGTCAGAGAGTGTCTGAGAGTGTCTGAGAGTGTCAGAGAGTGTCAGAGAGTGATAGATAGTGTCAGAGAGTGTCAGAGAGTGTCAGAGAGTGATAGAGAGTGATAGAGAGTGTCAGAGAGTGTCAGAGAGTGTCAGAGAGTGATAGTGAGTGTCTGAGAGTGATAGTGAGTGTCAGAGAGTGATAGAGAGTGATAGAGAGTGATAGATAGTGTCAGAGAGTGTCTGAGAGTGTCAGAGAGTGATAGAGAGTGATAGAGAGTGTCAGAGAGTGTCTGAGAGTGTCAGAGAGTGTCAGAGAGTGATAGAGAGTGTCTGAGAGTGTCAGAGAGTGATAGAAAGTGATAGAGAGTGTCAGAGAGTGTCAGAGAGTGATAGATAGTGTCAGAGAGTGTCAGAGAGTGATAGAGAGTGATAGAGAGTGTCAGAGAGTGTCTGAGAGTGTCTGAGAGTGTCAGAGAGTGATAGAGAGTGATAGTGAGTGTCAGAGAGTGATAGAGAGTGATAGAGAGTGATAGAGAGTGTCAGAGAGTGTCTGAGAGTGTCTGAGAGTGTCAGAGAGTGATAGAGAGTGATGGAGAGTGTCAGAGAGTGTCTGAGAGTGTCAGAGAGTGTCAGAGAGTGATAGAGAGTGTCTGAGAGTGTCAGAGAGTGATAGAAAGTGATAGAGAGTGTCAGAGAGTGTCTGAGAGTGTCTGAGAGTGTCAGAGAGTGATAGAGAGTGATAGTGAGTGTCTGAGAGTGATAGAGAGTGATAGAGAGTGTCAGAGAGTGTCTGAGAGTGTCTGAGAGTGTCAGAGAGTGATAGAGAGTGATGGAGAGTGTCAGAGAGTGTCTGAGAGTGTCAGAGAGTGTCAGAGAGTGATAGAGAGTGTCTGAGAGTGTCAGAGAGTGATAGAAAGTGATAGAGAGTGTCAGAGAGTGTCTGAGAGTGTCTGAGAGTGTCAGAGAGTGATAGAGAGTGATAGTGAGTGTCTGAGAGTGTCAGAGAGTGTCAGAGAGTGATAGAGAGTGATAGTGAGTGTCAGAGAGTGATAGAGAGTGATAGAGAGTGATAGAGAGTGTCTGAGAGTGTCAGAGAGTGTCAGAGAGTGATAGTGAGTGTCTGAGAGTGATAGTGAGTGTCAGAGAGTGATAGAGAGTGATAGAGAGTGATAGAGAGTGTCAGAGAGTGTCTGAGAGTGTCAGAGAGTGATAGAGAGTGATAGAGAGTGTCAGAGAGTGTCTGAGAGTGTCAGAGAGTGTCAGAGAGTGATAGAGAGTGTCAGAGAGTGTCTGAGAGTGTCAGAGAGTGTCAGAGAGTGATAGTGAGTGTCTGAGAGTGATAGTGAGTGTCAGAGAGTGATAGAGAGTGATAGAGAGTGATAGAGAGTGTCAGAGAGTGTCAGAGAGTGTCAGAGAGTGATAGAGAGTGATAGAGAGTGTCAGAGAGTGTCTGAGAGTGTCAGAGAGTGTCAGAGAGTGATAGAGAGTGTCTGAGAGTGTCAGAGAGTGATAGAAAGTGATAGAGAGTGTCAGAGAGTGTCTGAGAGTGTCTGAGAGTGTCAGAGAGTGATAGAGAGTGATAGTGAGTGTCAGAGAGTGATAGAGAGTGATAGAGAGTGATAGAGAGTGTCAGAGAGTGTCTGAGAGTGTCAGAGAGTGATAGAGAGTGATAGAGAGTGTCAGAGAGTGTTAGAGAGTGTCTGAGAGTGTCAGAGAGTGTCAGAGAGTGATAGAGAGTGTCTGAGAGTGTCAGAGAGTGATAGAAAGTGATAGAGAGTGATAGAGAGTGATAGTGAGTGTCAGAGAGTGTCAGAGAGTGATAGAGAGTGATAGAGAGTGTCAGAGAGTGTCTGAGAGTGTCAGAGAGTGATAGAGAGTGATAGAGAGTGTCAGAGAGTGTCAGAGAGTGTTAGAGAGTGTCTGAGAGTGTCAGAGAGTGTCAGAGAGTGATAGAGAGTGTCTGAGAGTGTCAGAGAGTGATAGAAAGTGATAGAGAGTGTCAGAGAGTGTCAGAGAGTGTCAGAGAGTGATAGAGAGTGATAGAGAGTGTCAGAGAGTGTCTGAGAGTGTCAGAGAGTGATAGAGAGTGATAGAGAGTGTCAGAGAGTGTTAGAGAGTGTCTGAGAGTGTCAGAGAGTGTCAGAGAGTGATAGAGAGTGTCTGAGAGTGTCAGAGAGTGATAGAAAGTGATAGAGAGTGTCAGAGAGTGATAGAGAGTGTCAGAGAGTGTCAGAGAGTGTCAGAGAGTGTTAGAGAGTGTCTGAGAGTGTCAGAGAGTGTCAGAGAGTGATAGAGAGTGTCTGAGAGTGTCAGAGAGTGATAGAAAGTGATAGAGAGTGTCAGAGAGTGATAGAGAGTGTCAGAGAGTGTCAGAGAGTGATAGAGAGTGATAGTGAGTGTCTGAGAGTGTCAGAGAGTGTCAGAGAGTGATAGAGTGTCTGAGAGTGATAGTGAGTGTCAGAGAGTGATAGAGAGTGATAGAGAGTGATAGAGAGTGTCAGAGAGTGTCTGAGAGTGTCAGAGAGTGATAGAGAGTGATAGAGAGTGTCAGAGAGTGTCTGAGAGTGTCAGAGAGTGTCAGAGAGTGATAGAGAGTGTCTGAGAGTGTCAGAGAGTGATATAAAGTGATAGAGAGTGTCAGAGAGTGTCTGAGAGTGTCTGAGAGTGTCAGAGAGTGTCAGAGAGTGATAGAGAGTGTCTGAGAGTGTCAGAGAGTGATATAAAGTGATAGAGAGTGTCAGAGAGTGTCTGAGAGTGTCTGAGAGTGTCAGAGAGTGATAGAGAGTGATAGTGAGTGTCTGAGAGTGTCAGAGAGTGTCTGAGAGTGATAGTGAGTGTCTGAGAGTGATAGTGAGTGTCAGAGAGTGATAGAGAGTGATAGAGAGTGTCAGAGAGTGTCAGAGAGTGTCAGAGAGTGATAGAGAGTGATAGAGAGTGTCAGAGAGTGTCTGAGAGTGTCAGAGAGTGTCAGAGAGTGATAGAGAGTGTCAGAGAGTGTCAGAGAGTGATAGAAAGTGATAGAGAGTGTCAGAGAGTGTCTGAGAGTGTCTGAGAGTGTCTGAGAGTGTCAGAGAGTGATAGAAAGTGATAGAGAGTGTCAGAGAGTGTCTGAGAGTGTCAGAGAGTGTCAGAGAGTGATAGAGAGTGATAGAGAGTGTCTGAGAGTGTCAGAGAGTGATAGAAAGTGATAGAGAGTGTCAGAGAGTGTCTGAGAGTGTCAGAGAGTGTCAGAGAGTGATAGAAAGTGATAGAGAGTGTCAGAGAGTGTCTGAGAGTGTCAGAGAGTGTCAGAGAGTGATAGAGAGTGATAGTGAGTGTCTGAGAGTGTCAGAGAGTGGTAGTGAGTGTCAGAGAGTGTCTGAGAGTGTCAGAGAGTGTCAGAGAGTGATAGAGAGTGTCTGAGAGTGTCAGAGAGTGATAGAAAGTGATAGAGAGTGTCAGAGAGTGTCTGAGAGTGTCAGAGAGTGTCAGAGAGTGATAGAGAGTGATAGTGAGTGTCTGAGAGTGTCAGAGAGTGGTAGTGAGTGTCTGAGAGTGTCTGAGAGTGTCAGAGAGTGTAAGAGAGTGATAGAGAGTGTCTGAGAGTGTCAGAGAGTGATAGAAAGTGATAGAGAGTGTCAGAGAGTGTCTGAGAGTGTCTGAGAGTGTCAGAGAGTGATAGAGAGTGATAGTGAGTGTCTGAGAGTGTCAGAGAGTGTCAGAGAGTTATAGTGAGTGTCTGAGAGTGTCTGAGAGTGTCAGAGAGTGTCAGAGAGTGATAGAGAGTGTCTGAGAGTGTCAGAGAGTGATAGAGAGTGATAGAGAGTGTCAGAGAGTGTCTGAGAGTGTCTGAGAGTGTCAGAGAGTGTCAGAGAGTGATAGTGAGTGTCTGAGAGTGTCTGAGAGTGTCAGAGAGTGTAAGAGAGTGATAGAGAGTGTCTGAGAGTGTCAGAGAGTGATAGAAAGTGATAGAGAGTGTCAGAGAGTGTCTGAGAGTGTCTGAGAGTGTCAGAGAGTGATAGAGAGTGATAGTGAGTGTCTGAGAGTGTCAGAGAGTGTCAGAGAGTTATAGTGAGTGTCTGAGAGTGTCTGAGAGTGTCAGAGAGTGTCAGAGAGTGATAGAGAGTGTCTGAGAGTGTCAGAGAGTGATAGAGAGTGATAGAGAGTGTCAGAGAGTGTCTGAGAGTGTCTGAGAGTGTCAGAGAGTGTCAGAGAGTGATAGTGAGTGTCTGAGAGTGTCAGAGCGTGTCAGAGAGTGATAGAGAGTGATAGAGAGTGTCAGAGAGTGTCAGAGAGTGTCAGAGAGTGATAGAGAGTGTCAGAGACTGTCTGAGAGTGTCTGAGAGTGTCAGAGAGTGTCAGAGAGTGAAAGAGAGTGTCAGAGAGTGTCAGAGAGTGATAGAGAGTGATAGAGAGTGTCAGAGAGTGTCAGAGAGTGTAAGAGAGTGATAGAGAGTGCTAGAGAGTGTCAGAGAGTGTCAGAGAGTGATAGAGAGTGATAGTGAGTGTCTGAGAGTGTCAGAGAGTGTCAGAGAGTGATAGAGAGTGATAGAGAGTGTCTGAGAGTGTCAGAGAGTGATAGAAAGTGATAGAGAGTGTCAGAGAGTGTCAGAGAGTGTCTGAGAGTGTCAGAGAGTGTCAGAGAGTGATAGAGAGTGTCTGAGAGTGTCAGAGAGTGATAGAAAGTGATAGAGAGTGTCAGAGAGTGTCTGAGAGTGTCAGAGAGTGATAGAGAGTGTCAGAGAGTGATAGAGAGTGATAGAGAGTGATAGAGAGTGTCAGAGAGTGTCTGAGAGTGTCAGAGAGTGATATAGAGTGATAGAGAGTGTCAGAGAGTGTCTGAGAGTGTCAGAGAGTGTCAGAGAGTGATAGAGAGTGTCAGAGAGTGATATAGAGTGATAGAGAGTGTCAGAGAGTGTCTGAGAGTGTCAGAGAGTGTCAGAGAGTGATAGAGAGTGTCAGAGAGTGATAGAGAGTGATAGAGAGTGTCTGAGAGTGTCAGAGAGTGTCTGAGAGTGTCAGAGAGTGTCAGAGAGTGATAGAGAGTGTCTGAGAGTGTCAGAGAGTGATAGAGAGTGTCTGAGAGTGTCAGAGAGTGTCTGAGAGTGTCAGAGAGTGTCAGAGAGTGTCTGAGAGTGTCAGAGAGTGTCAGAGAGTGATAGAGAGTGTCAGAGAGTGATAGAGAGTGATAGAGAGTGTCTGAGAGTGTCAGAGAGTGTCTGAGAGTGTCAGAGAGTGTCAGAGAGTGATAGAGAGTGTCTGAGAGTGTCAGAGAGTGATAGAGAGTGTCTGAGAGTGTCAGAGAGTGTCTGAGAGTGTCAGAGAGTGTCAGAGAGTGATAGAGAGTGATAGTGAGTGTCTGAGAGTGTCAGAGAGTGGTAGTGAGTGTCTGAGAGTGTCTGAGAGTGTCAGAGAGTGTAAGAGAGTGATAGAGAGTGTCTGAGAGTGTCAGAGAGTGATAGAAAGTGATAGAGAGTGTCAGAGAGTGTCTGAGAGTGTCTGAGAGTGTCAGAGAGTGTCAGAGAGTGATAGAGAGTGATAGTGAGTGTCTGAGAGTGTCAGAGAGTGATAGAGAGTGTCTGAGAGTGTCAGAGAGTGTCTGAGAGTGTCAGAGAGTGTCAGAGAGTGATAGAGAGTGATAGTGAGTGTCTGAGAGTGTCAGAGAGTGGTAGTGAGTGTCTGAGATTGTCTGAGAGTGTCAGAGAGTGTAAGAGAGTGATAGAGAGTGTCTGAGAGTGTCAGAGAGTGATAGAAAGTGATAGAGAGTGTCAGAGAGTGTCTGAGAGTGTCTGAGAGTGTCAGAGAGTGATAGAGAGTGATAGTGAGTGTCTGAGAGTGTCAGAGAGTGATAGAGAGTGATAGAGAGTGTCAGAGAGTGTCTGAGAGTGTCTGAGAGTGTCAGAGAGTGTCAGAGAGTGATAGTGAGTGTCAGAGAGTGTCAGAGAGTGATAGAACGTGATAGAGAGTGTCAGAGAGTGTCAGAGAGTGATAGTGAGTGTCTGAGAGTGTCAGAGAGTGATAGAGAGTGACTGAGAGTGTCAGAGAGTGATATAGAGAGTCAGGGAGTGTCAGAGAGTGTCAGAGAGTGATATAGAGAGTCAGGGAGTGTCAGAGAATGTCAGAGAGTGTCAGAGAGTGATAGAGAGTGATAGAGAGTGTCAGAGAGTGTCAGAGAGTGTCAGAGAGTGTCAGAGAGTGTCAGAGAGTGATATAGAGTGATAGAGAGTGTCAGAGAGTGTCTGAGAGTGTCAGAGAGTGTCAGAGAGTGATAGAGAGTGTCAGAGAGTGACAGAGAGTGTCTGAGAGTGTCAGAGAGTGATAGAGAGTGATAGAGAGTGTCAGAGAGTGTCTGAGAGTGTCAGAGAGTGTCAGAGAGTGATAGAGAGTGTCTGAGAGTGTCAGAGAGTGATAGAGAGTGATAGAGAGTGTCAGAGAGTGTCAGAGAGTGTCTGAGAGTGTCAGAGAGTGATATAGAGTGATAGAGAGTGTCAGAGAGTGTCTGAGAGTGTCAGAGAGTGTCAGAGAGTGATAGAGAGTGTCAGAGAGTGATAGAGAGTGTCTGAGAGTGTCAGAGAGTGATAGAGAGTGATAGAGAGTGTCAGAGAGTGTCTGAGAGTGTCAGAGAGTGTCAGAGAGTGATAGAGAGTGTCAGAGAGTGATATAGAGTGATAGAGAGTGTCAGAGAGTGTCTGAGAGTGTCAGAGAGTGTCAGAGAGTGATAGAGAGTGTCAGAGAGTGTCAGAGAGTGATAGAGAGTGTCAGAGAGTGATAGTGAGTGTCTGAGAGTGTCAGAGAGTGATAGTGAGTGTCTGAGAGTGTCAGAGAGTGATAGAGAGTGTCTGAGAGTGTCAGAGAGTGATAGAGAGTGATAGAGAGTGTCAGAGAGTGTCTGAGAGTGATATAGAGTGATAGAGAGTGTCAGAGAGTGTCTGAGAGTGTCAGAGAGTGATATAGAGTGATAGAGAGTGTCAGAGAGTGTCTGAGAGTGTCAGAGAGTGTCAGAGAGTGATAGAGAGTGTCAGAGAGTGATAGAGAGTGTCTGAGAGTGTCAGAGAGTGATAGAGAGTGATAGAGAGTGTCAGAGAGTGTCTGAGAGTGTCAGAGAGTGTCAGAGAGTGATAGAGAGTGTCAGAGAGTGATATAGAGTGATAGAGAGTGTCAGAGAGTGTCTGAGAGTGTCAGAGAGTGATATAGAGTGATAGAGAGTGTCAGAGAGTGTCTGAGAGTGTCAGAGAGTGTCAGAGAGTGATAGAGAGTGTCAGAGAGTGATAGAGAGTGTCTGAGAGTGTCAGAGAGTGATAGAGAGTGATAGAGAGTGTCAGAGAGTGTCTGAGAGTGTCAGAGAGTGTCAGAGAGTGATAGAGAGTGTCAGAGAGTGATATAGAGTGATAGAGAGTGTCAGAGAGTGTCTGAGAGTGTCAGAGAGTGTCAGAGAGTGATAGAGAGTGTCAGAGAGTGATAGAGAGTGTCTGAGAGTGTCAGAGAGTGATAGAGAGTGATAGAGAGTGTCAGAGAGTGTCTGAGAGTGATATAGAGTGATAGAGAGTGTCAGAGAGTGTCTGAGAGTGTCAGAGAGTGATATAGAGTGATAGAGAGTGTCAGAGAGTGTCTGAGAGTGTCAGAGAGTGTCAGAGAGTGATAGAGAGTGTCAGAGAGTGATAGAGAGTGTCTGAGAGTGTCAGAGAGTGATAGAGAGTGATAGAGAGTGTCAGAGAGTGTCTGAGAGTGTCAGAGAGTGTCAGAGAGTGATAGAGAGTGTCAGAGAGTGATAGTGAGTGATAGAGAGTGTCAGAGAGTGATAGTGAGTGTCTGAGAGTGTCAGAGAGTGATAGAGAGTGTCAGAGAGTGTCAGAGAGTGTCAGAGAGTGATAGAGAGTGATAGAGAGTGTCAGAGAGTGTCTGAGAGTGTCAGAGAGTGTCAGAGAGTGATAGAGAGTGTCAGAGAGTGTCAGAGAGTGATAGAGAGTGTCAGAGAGTGATAGTGAGTGTCTGAGAGTGTCAGAGAGTGATAGTGAGTGTCTGAGAGTGTCAGAGAGTGATAGAGAGTGTCAGAGAGTGTCAGAGAGTGATAGAGAGTGTCAGAGAGTGATAGTGAGTGTCTGAGAGTGTCAGAGAGTGATAGTGAGTGTCTGAGAGTGTCAGAGAGTGATAGAGAGTGTCAGAGAGTGTCAGAGAGTGATAGAGAGTGTCAGAGAGTGTCAGAGAGTGTCAGAGAGTGTCAGAGAGTGATAGTGAGTGTCTGAGAGTGTCAGAGAGTGATAGAGAGTGACTGAGAGTGTCAGAGAGTGATATAGAGAGTCAGGGAGTGTCAGAGAGTGTCAGAGAGTGATATAGAGAGTCAGGGAGTGTCAGAGAATGTCAGAGAGTGTCAGAGAGTGATAGAGAGTGATAGAGAGTGTCAGAGAGTGTCAGAGAGTGTCAGAGAGTGTCAGAGAGTGATAGTGAGTGTCTGAGAGTGTCAGAGAGTGATAGAGAGTGATAGAGAGTGTCAGAGAGTGTCTGAGAGTGTCAGAGAGTGATATAGAGTGATAGAGAGTGTCAGAGAGTGTCTGAGAGTGTCTGAGAGTGTCTGAGAGTGTCTGAGAGTGTCAGAGAGTGTCAGAGAGTGATAGAGAGTGTCTGAGAGTGTCAGAGAGTGATAGAGAGTGATAGAGAGTGTCAGAGAGTGTCTGAGAGTGTCAGAGAGTGTCAGAGAGTGATAGAGAGTTGCAGAGAGTGTCAGAGAGTGATAGAGAGTTGTAGAGAGTGTCAGAGAGTGTCAGAGAGTGATAGCGAGTGTCTGAGAGGGTCAGAGATTGTCAGAGAGTGTCTGAGAGTGTCAGAGAGTGATAGCGAGTGTCTGAGAGGGTCAGAGATTGTCAGAGAGTGTCTGAGAGTGTCAGAGAGTGATAGTGAGTGTCTGAGAGTGTCAGAGAGTGTCAGAGAGTGATAGAGAGTGATAGAGCGTGTCAGAGAGTGTCAGAGAGTGTCAGAGAGTGATAGTGAGTGTCTGAGAGTGTCAGAGAGTGATAGTGAGTGTCTGAGAGTGTCAGAGAGTGTCAGAGAGTGTCAGAGAGTGATAGAGAGTGATAGAGAGTGTCAGAGAGTGTCAGAGAGTGTCAGAGAGTGATAGAGAGTTTCAGAGAGTGTCAGAGAGTGTCAGAGAGTGATAGAGAGTGTCAGAGAGTGTCAGAGAGTGTCAGAGAGTGATAGAGAGTTTCAGAGAGTTTCAGAGAGTGTCAGAGAGTGTCAGAGAGTGATAGTGAGTGTCTGAGAGTGTCAGAGAGTGATAGAGAGTGATAGAGAGTGTCAGAGAGTGTCTGAGAGTGTCAGAGAGTGATAGTGAGCGTCTGAGAGTTTCAGAGAGTGTCAGAGAGTGACAGAGAGTGATAGAGTGTGTCTGAGAGTGTCGGAGAGTGTCAGAGAGTGATAGAGAGTGATAGAGAGTGATAGAGAGTGTCAGAGAGTGTCAGAGAGTGTCAGAGAGTGATAGTGAGTGTCTGAGAGTGTCAGAGAGTGATAGCGAGTGTCTGAGAGTGTCAGAGATTGTCAGAGAGTGTCAGAGATTGTCAGAGAGTGTCTGAGAGTGTCAGAGAGTGATATAGAGAGTCAGGGAGTGTCAGAGAGTGTCAGAGAGTGTCAGAGAGTGATAGAGAGTGATAGAGCGTGTCAGAGAGTGTCTGAGAGTGTCAGAGAGTGTCAGAGAGTGATAGAGAGTGTCTGAGAGTGTCAGAGAGTGATAGAGAGTGATAGAGAGTGTCAGAGAGTGTCTGAGAGTGTCAGAGAGTGATATAGAGTGATAGAGAGTGTCAGAGAGTGTCTGAGAGTGTCTGAGAGTGTCTGAGAGTGTCAGAGAGTGTCAGAGAGTGATAGAGAGTGTCAGAGAGTGATAGAGAGTAATAGAGAGTGTCAGAGAGTGTCTGAGAGTGTCAGAGAGTGTCAGAGAGTGATAGAGAGTTGCAGAGAGTGTCAGAGAGTGATAGAGAGTTGTAGAGAGTGTCAGAGAGTGTCAGAGAGTGATAGCGAGTGTCTGAGAGGGTCAGAGATTGTCAGAGAGTGTCAGAGAGTGTCAGAGAGTGATAGTGAGTGTCTGAGAGTGTCAGAGAGTGTCAGAGAGTGATAGAGAGTGATAGAGCGTGTCAGAGAGTGTCAGAGAGTGTCAGAGAGTGATAGTGAGTGTCTGAGAGTGTCAGAGAGTGTCAGAGAGTGTCAGAGAGTGATAGTGAGTGTCTGAGAGTGTCAGAGAGTGTCAGAGAGTGATAGAGAGTGTCAGAGAGTGTCAGAGAGTGTCAGAGAGTGTCAGAGAGTGATAGTGAGTGTCTGAGAGTGTCAGAGAGTGTCAGAGAGTGATAGCGAGTGTCTGAGAGTGTCAGAGATTGTCAGAGAGTGTCTGAGAGTGATATAGAGTGTCAGAGAGTGTCAGAGAGTGTCAGAGAGTGATACAGAGTGATAGAGAGTTTCAGAGAGTTTCAGAGAGTGTCTGAGAGTGTCAGAAAGTGATAGAGTGTGATAGAGAGTGTCAGAGAGTGTCAGAGAGTGATAGAGAGTGATAGAGAGTTTCAGAGAGTTTCAGAGAGTGTCTGAGAGTGTCAGAGAGTGATAGTGAGTGTCTGAGAGTGTCAGAGAGTGTCAGAGAGTGATAGAGAGTGATAGAGAGTGTCAGAGAGTGTCAGAGAGTGTCAGAGAGTGATAGAGAGTTTCAGAGAGTGTCAGAGAGTGTCAGAGAGTGATAGTGAGTGTCTGAGAGTGTCAGAGAGTGATAGAGAGTGATAGAGAGTGTCAGAGAGTGTCTGAGAGTGTCAGAGAGTGATAGTGAGTGTCTGAGAGTTTCAGAGAGTGTCAGAGAGTGACAGAGAGTGATAGAGTGTGTCTGAGAGTGTCGGAGAGTGTCAGAGAGTGATAGAGAGTGATAGAGAGTGATAGAGAGTGTCAGAGAGTGTCAGAGAGTGTCAGAGAGTGATAGTGAGTGTCTGAGAGTGTCAGAGAGTGTCAGAGAGTGACAGAGAGTGATAGAGTGTGTCTGAGAGTGTCAGAGAGTGTCAGAGAGTGATAGAGAGTGTCAGAGAGTGTCAGAGAGTGATAGAGAGTGATAGAGAGTGTCAGAGAGTGTCAGAGAGTGTCAGAGAGTGATAGAGAGTGATAGAGAGTGATAGAGAGTGTCAGAGAGTGTCAGAGAGTGTCAGAGAGTGATAGAGAGTGTCAGACAGTGTCAGAGAGTGTCAGAGAGTGTCAGAGAGTGATAGAGAGTGATAGAGAGTTTCAGAGATTTTCAGAGAGTGTCTGAGAGTGTCAGAGAGTGATAGAGAGTGATAGAGAGTGTCAGAGAGTGTCAGAGAGTGATAGAGAGTGTCAGAGAGTGTAAGAGAGTGATAGAGAGTGTCAGAGAGTGATATAGAGTGATAGAGAGTGTCAGAGAGTGTCTGAGCATGTCAGAGAGTGTCAGAGAGTGATAGAGAGTGTCAGAGAGTGATAGAGAGTGTCTGAGAGTGTCAGAGAGTGATAGAGAGTGATAGAGAGTGTCAGAGAGTGTCTGAGAGTGTCAGAGAGTGTCAGAGAGTGATAGAGAGTTGTAGAGAGTGTCAGAGAGTGTCAGAGAGTGATAGCGAGTGTCTGAGAGGGTCAGAGATTGTCAGAGAGTGTCAGAGAGTGATAGAGTGTGTCTGAGAGTGTCAGAGAGTGTCAGAGAGTGATAGAGAGTGATAGAGAGTGATAGAGAGTGTCAGAGAGTGTCAGAGAGTGTCAGAGAGTGATAGAGAGTTGTAGAGAGTGTCAGAGAGTGTCAGAGAGTGATAGCGAGTGTCTGAGAGGGTCAGAGATTGTCAGAGAGTATCAGAGAGTGTCAGAGAGTGATAGAGCGTGTCAGAGAGTGTCAGAGAGTGTCAGAGAGTGATAGAGAGTGATAGAGAGTGATAGAGCGTGTCAGAGAGTGTCAGAGAGTGTCAGAGAGTGATAGTGAGTGTCTGAGAGTGTCAGAGAGTGTCAGAGAGTGATAGAGAGTGATAGAGCGTGTCAGAGAGTGTCAGAGAGTGTCAGAGAGTGATAGTGAGTGTCTGAGAGTGTCAGAGAGTGTCAGAGAGTGATAGAGAGTGATAGAGAGTGTCAGAGAGTGTCAGAGAGTGTCAGAGAGTGATATAGAGTGTCAGGGAGTGTCAGAGAGTGTCAGAGAGTGTCAGAGAGTGATAGAGAGTGATAGAGAGTGTCAGAGAGTGTCTGAGAGTGTCAGAGAGTGTCAGAGAGTGATAGAGAGTCTCTGAGAGTGATAGAGAGTGTCTGAGAGTGTCAGAGAGTGATAGAGATTGATAGAGAGTGTCAGAGAGTGTCAGAGAGTGATAGAGATTGATAGAGAGTGTCAGAGAGTGTCAGAGAGTGTCAGAGAGTGTCAGAGAGTGTCAGAGAGTGATAGTGAGTGTCTGAGAGTGTCAGAGAGTGATAGCGAGTGTCTGAGAGTGACAGAGAGTGATAGAGAGTGTCAGAGAGTGTCTGAGAGTGTCAGAGAGTGTCAGAGAGTGATAGAGAGTGTCTGAGAGTGATAGAGAGTGTCTGAGAGTGTCAGAGAGTGATAGAGATTGATAGAGAGTGTCTGAGAGTGTCTGAGAGTGTCAGAGAGTGTATGAGAGTGTCTGAGAGTGATAGAGAGTGATAGAGAGTGTCAGAGAGTGTCAGAGAGTGTCAGAGAGTGATAGAGAGTGTCTGAGAGTGTCAGAGAGTGATAGTGAGTGTCTGAGAGTGTCAGAGAGTGTCAGAGACTGATAGAGAGTGATAGAGTGTGTCAGAGAGTGTCAGAGAGAGTCAGAGAGTGATAGAGAGTGATAGATAGTGTCAGAGAGTGTCAGAGAGTGTCAGAGAGTGTCAGAGAGTGATAGCGAGTGTCTGAGAGTGTTAGAGAGTGTCTGAGAGTGTCAGAGAGTGTCTGAGAGTATCAGGGAGTGTCAGAGAGTGTCAGAGAGTGTCAGAGAGTGATAGAGAGTGTCAGAGAGTGTCTGAGAGTGTCAGAGAGTGTCAGAGAGTGATAGAGAGTGTCAGAGAGTGTCAGAGAGTGATAGAGAGTGATAGAGAGTGTCAGAGAGTGTCAGAGAGTGTCAGAGAGTGTCAGAGAGTGATATAGAGTATCAGGGAGTGTCAGAGAGTGTCAGAGAGTGTCAGAGAGTGTCAGAGAGTGATAGAGAGTGTCAGAGAGTGTCTGAAAGTGTCAGAGAGTGTCAGAGAGTGATAGAGAGTGTCTGAGAGTGTCTGAGAGTGTCAGAGAGTGATAGAGAGTGTCTGAGAGTGTCAGAGAGTGATAGAGAGTGATAGAGTGTGTCAGAGAGTGTCTGAGAGTGTCAGAGAGTGATAGAGAGAGATAGAGAGTGTCAGAGAGTGTCTGAGAGTGTCAGAGAGTGATAGTGAGTGTCAGAGAGTGTCAGAGAGTGTCTGAGAGTGTCTGAGAGTGTCAGAGAGTGTCAGAGAGTGACATAGAGTATCAGGGAGTGTCAGAGAGTGTCAGAGAGTGATAGAGAGTGTCAGAGAGTGTCTGAGAGTGTCAGAGAGTGTCAGAGAGTGATAGAGAGTGTCTGAGAGTGTCAGAGAGTGATAGAGAGTGATAGAGAGTGTCAGAGAGTGTCTGAGAGTGTCTGAGAGTGTCAGAGAGTGATAGAGAGTGATAGAGGGTGTCAGAGAGTGTCTGAGAGTGTCAGAGAGTGATAGAGAGTGATAGAGAGTGTCTGAGAGTGATAGAGAGTGATAGAGGGTGTCAGAGAGTGTCTGAGAGTGTCAGAGAGTGATAGAGAGTGATAGAGAGTGTCTGAGAGTGTCAGAGAGTGTCAGAGAGTGATAGAGAGTGTCTGAGAGTGTCAGAGAGTGATAGAGAGTGATAGAGAGTGTCTGAGAGTGTCTGAGAGTGTCAGAGAGTGTCAGAGAGTGATATAGAGTATCAGGGAGTGTCAGAGAGTGTCAGAGAGTGTCAGAGAGTGTCAGAGAGTGATAGAGAGTGATAGAGAGTGTCTGAGAGTGTCAGAGAGTGTCAGAGAGTGATAGAGAGTGTCTGAGAGTGTCAGAGAGTGATAGAGAGTGATAGAGAGTGTCTGAGAGTGTCTGAGAGTGTCAGAGAGTGTCAGAGAGTGATATAGAGTATCAGGGAGTGTCAGAGAGTGTCAGAGAGTGTCAGAGAGTGTCAGAGAGTGATAGAGAGTGTCAGAGAGTGTCTGAAAGTGTCAGAGAGTGTCAGAGAGTGATAGAGAGTGTCTGAGAGTGTCAGAGAGTGATAGAGAGTGATAGAGTGTGTCAGAGAGTGTCTGAGAGTGTCAGAGAGTGATAGAGAGAGATAGAGAGTGTCTGAGAGTTTCAGAGAGTGATAGTGAGTGTCAGAGAGTGTCTGAGAGTGTCTGAGAGTGTCAGAGAGTGTCAGAGAGTGACATAGAGTATCAGGGAGTGTCAGAGAGTGTCAGAGAGTGATAGAGAGTGTCAGAGAGTGTCTGAGAGTGTCAGAGAGTGTCAGAGAGTGATAGTGAGTGTCAGAGAGTGTCTGAGAGTGTCTGAGAGTGTCAGAGAGTGTCAGAGAGTGACATAGAGTATCAGGGAGTGTCAGAGAGTGTCAGAGAGTGATAGAGAGTGATAGAGAGTGTCAGAGAGTGTCTGAGAGTGTCAGAGAGTGTCAGAGAGTGATAGAGAGTGTCTGAGAGTGTCAGAGAGTGATAGAGAGTGATAGAGAGTGTCAGAGAGTGTCTGAGAGTGTCTGAGAGTGTCAGAGAGTGATAGAGAGTGATAGAGG
Organism: Heterodontus francisci; assembly: GCF_036365525.1. Lineage (NCBI taxonomy): Eukaryota > Metazoa > Chordata > Chondrichthyes > Heterodontiformes > Heterodontidae > Heterodontus > Heterodontus francisci. Next base: position 158,162,670 of record NC_090376.1, read on the forward strand.
GTGTCAGAGAGTGTCTGAGAGTGTCAGAGAGTGATAGAGAGTGATAGAGAGTGTCAGAGAGTGTCTGAGAGTGTCAGAGAGTGTCAGAGAGTGATAGAGAGTGTCTGAGAGTGTCAGAGAGTGATAGAGAGTGATAGAGAGTGTCAGAGAGTGTCTGAGAGTGTCTGAGAGTGATAGAGAGTGATAGAGGGTGTCAGAGAGTGTCAGAGAGTGATAGAGAGTGATAGAGAGTGTCAGAGAGTGTCTGAGAGTGTCAGAGAGTGTCAGAGAGTGATAGAGAGTGTCTGAGAGTGTCAGAGAGTGATAGAGAGTGATAGAGAGTGTCAGAGAGTGTCTGAGAGTGTCTGAGAGTGATAGAGAGTGATAGAGGGTGTCAGAGAGTGTCTGAGAGTGTCAGAGAGTGATAGAGAGTGATAGAGAGAGTCATAGAGTGTCTGAGAGTGTCAGAGAGTGATAGTGAGTGTCAGAGAGTGTCTGAGAGTGTCTGAGAGTGTCAGAGAGTGTCAGAGAGTGATATAGAGTATCAGGGAGTGTCAGAGAGTGTCAGAGAGTGATAGAGAGTGTCAGAGAGTGTCTGAGAGTGTCAGAGAGTGTCAGAGAGTGATAGAGAGTGTCTGAGAGTGTCAGAGAATGATAGAGAGTGATAGAGAGTGTCAGAGAGTGTCTGAGAGTGTCTGAGAGTGTCAGAGAGTGATAGAGAGTGATAGAGGGTTTCAGAGAGTGTCTGAGAGTGTCAGAGAGTGATAGAGAGTGATAGAGAGTGTCAGAGAGTGTCTGAGAGTGTCAGAGAGTGATAGTGAGTGTCAGAGAGTGTCTGAGAGTGTCTGAGAGTGTCAGAGAGTGTCAGAGAGTGATAGAGCGTGTCAGAGAGTATCAGGGAGTGTCAGAGAGTGTCAGAGAGTGATAGAGAGTGTCAGAGAGTGTCAGAGTGTGTCAGAGAGTGTCAGAGAGTGATAGAGAGTGTCTGAGAGTGTCAGAGAGTGATAGAGAGTGTCAGAGAGTGTCTGAGAGTGTCTGAGAGTGTCAGAGAGTGATAGAGAGTGATAGAGAGTGTCAGAGAGTGTCTGAGAGTGTCTGAGAGTGTCAGAGAGTGATAGAGAGTGATAGAGCGTGTCAGAGAGTGTCTGAGACTGTCAGAGAGTGATAGAGCGTGTCAGAGAGTGTCTGAGACTGTCAGAGAGTGATAGTGAGTGTCTGAGAGTGTCTGAGAGTGTCAGAGAGTGATAGTGAGTGTCTGAGAGTGTCAGAGCGTGTCAGAGAGTGATAGAGAGTGATAGAGAGTGTCAGAGAGTGTCAGAGAGTGTCAGAGAGTGATAGAGAGTGTCTGAGAGTGTCTGAGAGTGTCAGAGAGTGTCAGAGAGTGATAGAGAGTGTCAGAGAGTGATAGAGAGTGATAGAGAGTGTCAGAGAGTGTCAGAGAGTGTCAGAGAATGATAGTGAGTGTCTGAGAGTGATAGTGAGTGTCAGAGAGTGTCAGATAGTGATAGTGAGTGTCTGAGAGTGTCAGAGAGTGTCAGAGAGTGATAGAGAGTGATAGAGAGTGAGAGAGAGTGTCAGAGAGTGTCAGAGAGTGTCAGAGAGTGATAGAGAGTGATAGAGAGTGAGAGAGAGTGTCAGAGAGTGTCAGAGAGTGTCAGAGAGTGATAGAGAGTCTCTGAGAGTGTCTGAGAGTGTCAGAGAGTGATAGAGAGTGATAGAGAGTGTCAGAGAGTGTCAGAGAGCGTCAGAGAGTGATAGTGAGTGTCTGAGAGTGTCAGAGCGTGTCAGAGAGTGATAGAGAGTGATAGAGAGTGTCAGAGAGTGTCAGAGAGTGTCAGAGAGTGATAGAGAGTGTCAGAGAGTGTCTGAGAGTGTCTGAGAGTGTCTGAGAGTGTCTGAGAGTGTCTGAGAGTGTCTGAGAGTGTCAGAGAGTGATAGAGAGTGTCAGAAAGTGTCAGAGAGTGATAGAGGGTGATAGCGAGTGTCAGAGACTCTCTGAGAGTGTCAGAGAGTGATAGTGAGTGTCTGAGAGTGTCAGAGAGTGTCAGAGTGTGGTAGAGAGTGATAGAGAGTGTCAGAGAGTGTCAGAGACTGTCACAGAGTGATAGTGAGTGTCTGAGAGTGTCAGAGAGTGTCAGAGAGTGTCAGAGAGTGTCAGAGAGTGATAGAGAGTGATAGAGAGTGTCAGAGAGTGTCTGAGAGTGTCAGAGAGTGTCAGAGAGTGATAGAGAGTGTCAGAGAGTGTCAGAGAGTGATAGAGAGTGTCAGAGAGTGATAGTGAGTGTCTGAGAGTGTCAGAGAGTGATAGTGAGTGTCTGAGAGTGTCAGAGAGTGATAGAGAGTGTCAGAGAGTGTCAGAGAGTGTCAGAGAGTGATAGAGAGTGATAGAGAGTGTCAGAGAGTGTCTGAGAGTGTCAGAGAGTGTCAGAGAGTGATAGAGAGTGTCAGAGAGTGTCAGAGAGTGATAGAGAGTGTCAGAGAGTGATAGTGAGTGTCTGAGAGTGTCAGAGAGTGATAGTGAGTGTCTGAGAGTGTCAGAGAGTGATAGAGAGTGTCAGAGAGTGTCAGAGAGTGATAGAGAGTGTCAGAGAGTGTCAGAGAGTGATAGTGAGTGTCTGAGAGTGTCAGAGAGTGATAGTGAGTGTCTGAGAGTGTCAGAGAGTGATAGAGAGTGTCAGAGAGTGTCAGAGAGTGATAGAGAGTGTCAGAGAGTGTCAGAGAGTGTCAGAGAGTGTCAGAGAGTGATAGTGAGTGTCTGAGAGTGTCAGAGAGTGATAGAGAGTGACTGAGAGTGTCAGAGAGTGATATAGAGAGTCAGGGAGTGTCAGAGAGTGTCAGAGAGTGATATAGAGAGTCAGGGAGTGTCAGAGAATGTCAGAGAGTGTCAGAGAGTGATAGAGAGTGATAGAGAGTGTCAGAGAGTGTCAGAGAGTGTCAGAGAGTGTCAGAGAGTGATAGTGAGTGTCTGAGAGTGTCAGAGAGTGATAGAGAGTGATAGAGAGTGTCAGAGAGTGTCTGAGAGTGTCAGAGAGTGATATAGAGTGATAGAGAGTGTCAGAGAGTGTCTGAGAGTGTCTGAGAGTGTCTGAGAGTGTCTGAGAGTGTCAGAGAGTGTCAGAGAGTGATAGAGAGTGTCTGAGAGTGTCAGAGAGTGATAGAGAGTGATAGAGAGTGTCAGAGAGTGTCTGAGAGTGTCAGAGAGTGTCAGAGAGTGATAGAGAGTTGCAGAGAGTGTCAGAGAGTGATAGAGAGTTGTAGAGAGTGTCAGAGAGTGTCAGAGAGTGATAGCGAGTGTCTGAGAGGGTCAGAGATTGTCAGAGAGTGATAGAGAGTGATAGAGAGTGTCAGAGAGTGTCTGAGAGTGTCAGAGAGTGATATAGAGTGATAGAGAGTGTCAGAGAGTGTCTGAGAGTGTCTGAGAGTGTCTGAGAGTGTCTGAGAGTGTCTGAGAGTGTCAGAGAGTGATAGAGAGTGTCTGAGAGTGTCAGAGAGTGATAGAGAGTGATAGAGAGTGTCAGAGAGTGTCTGAGAGTGTCAGAGAGTGTCAGAGAGTGATAGAGAGTTGCAGAGAGTGTCAGAGAGTGATAGAGAGTTGTAGAGAGTGTCAGAGAGTGTCAGAGAGTGATAGCGAGTGTCTGAGAGGGTCAGAGATTGTCAGAGAGTGTCTGAGAGTGTCAGAGAGTGATAGTGAGTGTCTGAGAGTGTCAGAGAGTGATAGCGAGTGTCTGAGAGTGACAGAGAGTGATAGAGAGTGTCAGAGAGTGTCTGAGAGTGTCAGAGAGTGTCAGAGAGTGATAGAGAGTGTCTGAGAGTGATAGAGAGTGTCTGAGAGTGTCAGAGAGTGATAGAGATTGATAGAGAGTGTCTGAGAGTGTCTGAGAGTGTCAGAGAGTGTATGAGAGTGTCTGAGAGTGATAGAGAGTGATAGAGAGTGTCAGAGAGTGTCAGAGAGTGTCAGAGAGTGATAGAGAGTGTCTGAGAGTGTCAGAGAGTGATAGTGAGTGTCTGAGAGTGTCAGAGAGTGTCAGAGACTGATAGAGAGTGATAGAGTGTGTCAGAGAGTGTCAGAGAGAGTCAGAGAGTGATAGAGAGTGATAGATAGTGTCAGAGAGTGTCAGAGAGTGTCAGAGAGTGTCAGAGAGTGATAGCGAGTGTCTGAGAGTGTTAGAGAGTGTCTGAGAGTGTCAGAGAGTGTCTGAGAGTATCAGGGAGTGTCAGAGAGTGTCAGAGAGTGTCAGAGAGTGATAGAGAGTGTCAGAGAGTGTCTGAGAGTGTCAGAGAGTGTCAGAGAGTGATAGAGAGTGTCAGAGAGTGTCAGAGAGTGATAGAGAGTGATAGAGAGTGTCAGAGAGTGTCAGAGAGTGTCAGAGAGTGTCAGAGAGTGATATAGAGTATCAGGGAGTGTCAGAGAGTGTCAGAGAGTGTCAGAGAGTGTCAGAGAGTGATAGAGAGTGTCAGAGAGTGTCTGAAAGTGTCAGAGAGTGTCAGAGAGTGATAGAGAGTGTCTGAGAGTGTCAGAGAGTGATAGAGAGTGATAGAGTGTGTCAGAGAGTGTCTGAGAGTGTCAGAGAGTGTCAGAGAGTGATAGAGAGTGTCTGAGAGTGATAGAGAGTGATAGAGTGTGTCAGAGAGTGTCTGAGAGTGTCAGAGAGTGATAGAGAGAGATAGAGAGTGTCAGAGAGTGTCTGAGAGTGTCAGAGAGTGATAGTGAGTGTCAGAGAGTGTCAGAGAGTGTCTGAGAGTGTCTGAGAGTGTCAGAGAGTGTCAGAGAGTGACATAGAGTATCAGGGAGTGTCAGAGAGTGTCAGAGAGTGATAGAGAGTGTCAGAGAGTGTCTGAGAGTGTCAGAGAGTGTCAGAGAGTGATAGAGAGTGTCTGAGAGTGTCAGAGAGTGATAGAGAGTGATAGAGAGTGTCAGAGAGTGTCTGAGAGTGTCTGAGAGTGTCAGAGAGTGATAGAGAGTGATAGAGGGTGTCAGAGAGTGTCTGAGAGTGTCAGAGAGTGATAGAGAGTGATAGAGAGTGTCTGAGAGTGATAGAGAGTGATAGAGGGTGTCAGAGAGTGTCTGAGAGTGTCAGAGAGTGATAGAGAGTGATAGAGAGTGTCTGAGAGTGTCAGAGAGTGTCAGAGAGTGATAGAGAGTGTCTGAGAGTGTCAGAGAGTGATAGAGAGTGATAGAGAGTGTCTGAGAGTGTCTGAGAGTGTCAGAGAGTGTCAGAGAGTGATATAGAGTATCAGGGAGTGTCAGAGAGTGTCAGAGAGTGTCAGAGAGTGTCAGAGAGTGATAGAGAGTGATAGAGAGTGTCTGAGAGTGTCAGAGAGTGTCAGAGAGTGATAGAGAGTGTCTGAGAGTGTCAGAGAGTGATAGAGAGTGATAGAGAGTGTCTGAGAGTGTCTGAGAGTGTCAGAGAGTGTCAGAGAGTGATATAGAGTATCAGGGAGTGTCAGAGAGTGTCAGAGAGTGTCAGAGAGTGTCAGAGAGTGATAGAGAGTGTCAGAGAGTGTCTGAAAGTGTCAGAGAGTGTCAGAGAGTGATAGAGAGTGTCTGAGAGTGTCAGAGAGTGATAGAGAGTGATAGAGTGTGTCAGAGAGTGTCTGAGAGTGTCAGAGAGTGATAGAGAGAGATAGAGAGTGTCTGAGAGTTTCAGAGAGTGATAGTGAGTGTCAGAGAGTGTCTGAGAGTGTCTGAGAGTGTCAGAGAGTGTCAGAGAGTGACATAGAGTATCAGGGAGTGTCAGAGAGTGTCAGAGAGTGATAGAGAGTGTCAGAGAGTGTCTGAGAGTGTCAGAGAGTGTCAGAGAGTGATAGTGAGTGTCAGAGAGTGTCTGAGAGTGTCTGAGAGTGTCAGAGAGTGTCAGAGAGTGACATAGAGTATCAGGGAGTGTCAGAGAGTGTCAGAGAGTGATAGAGAGTGATAGAGAGTGTCAGAGAGTGTCTGAGAGTGTCAGAGAGTGTCAGAGAGTGATAGAGAGTGTCTGAGAGTGTCAGAGAGTGATAGAGAGTGATAGAGAGTGTCAGAGAGTGTCTGAGAGTGTCTGAGAGTGTCAGAGAGTGATAGAGAGTGATAGAGGGTGTCAGAGAGTGTCTGAGAGTGTCAGAGAGTGATAGAGAGTGATAGAGAGTGTCAGAGAGTGTCTGAGAGTGTCAGAGAGTGTCAGAGAGTGATAGAGAGTGTCTGAGAGTGTCAGAGAGTGATAGAGAGTGATAGAGAGTGTCAGAGAGTGTCTGAGAGTGTCTGAGAGTGATAGAGAGTGATAGAGGGTGTCAGAGAGTGTCAGAGAGTGATAGAGAGTGATAGAGAGTGTCAGAGAGTGTCTGAGAGTGTCAGAGAGTGTCAGAGAGTGATAGAGAGTGTCTGAGAGTGTCAGAGAGTGATAGAGAGTGATAGAGAGTGTCAGAGAGTGTCTGAGAGTGTCTGAGAGTGATAGAGAGTGATAGAGGGTGTCAGAGAGTGTCTGAGAGTGTCAGAGAGTGATAGAGAGTGATAGAGAGAGTCATAGAGTGTCTGAGAGTGTCAGAGAGTGATAGTGAGTGTCAGAGAGTGTCTGAGAGTGTCTGAGAGTGTCAGAGAGTGTCAGAGAGTGATATAGAGTATCAGGGAGTGTCAGAGAGTGTCAGAGAGTGATAGAGAGTGTCAGAGAGTGTCTGAGAGTGTCAGAGAGTGTCAGAGAGTGATAGAGAGTGTCTGAGAGTGTCAGAGAATGATAGAGAGTGATAGAGAGTGTCAGAGAGTGTCTGAGAGTGTCTGAGAGTGTCAGAGAGTGATAGAGAGTGATAGAGGGTTTCAGAGAGTGTCTGAGAGTGTCAGAGAGTGATAGAGAGTGATAGAGAGTGTCAGAGAGTGTCTGAGAGTGTCAGAGAGTGATAGTGAGTGTCAGAGAGTGTCTGAGAGTGTCTGAGAGTGTCAGAGAGTGTCAGAGAGTGATAGAGCGTGTCAGAGAGTATCAGGGAGTGTCAGAGAGTGTCAGAGAGTGATAGAGAGTGTCAGAGAGTGTCAGAGTGTGTCAGAGAGTGTCAGAGAGTGATAGAGAGTGTCTGAGAGTGTCAGAGAGTGATAGAGAGTGTCAGAGAGTGTCTGAGAGTGTCTGAGAGTGTCAGAGAGTGATAGAGAGTGATAGAGAGTGTCAGAGAGTGTCTGAGAGTGTCTGAGAGTGTCAGAGAGTGATAGAGAGTGATAGAGCGTGTCAGAGAGTGTCTGAGACTGTCAGAGAGTGATAGAGCGTGTCAGAGAGTGTCTGAGACTGTCAGAGAGTGATAGTGAGTGTCTGAGAGTGTCTGAGAGTGTCAGAGAGTGATAGTGAGTGTCTGAGAGTGTCAGAGCGTGTCAGAGAGTGATAGAGAGTGATAGAGAGTGTCAGAGAGTGTCAGAGAGTGTCAGAGAGTGATAGAGAGTGTCTGAGAGTGTCTGAGAGTGTCAGAGAGTGTCAGAGAGTGATAGAGAGTGTCAGAGAGTGATAGAGAGTGATAGAGAGTGTCAGAGAGTGTCAGAGAGTGTCAGAGAATGATAGTGAGTGTCTGAGAGTGATAGTGAGTGTCAGAGAGTGTCAGATAGTGATAGTGAGTGTCTGAGAGTGTCAGAGAGTGTCAGAGAGTGATAGAGAGTGATAGAGAGTGAGAGAGAGTGTCAGAGAGTGTCAGAGAGTGTCAGAGAGTGATAGAGAGTGATAGAGAGTGAGAGAGAGTGTCAGAGAGTGTCAGAGAGTGTCAGAGAGTGATAGAGAGTCTCTGAGAGTGTCTGAGAGTGTCAGAGAGTGATAGAGAGTGATAGAGAGTGTCAGAGAGTGTCAGAGAGCGTCAGAGAGTGATAGTGAGTGTCTGAGAGTGTCAGAGCGTGTCAGAGAGTGATAGAGAGTGATAGAGAGTGTCAGAGAGTGTCAGAGAGTGTCAGAGAGTGATAGAGAGTGTCAGAGAGTGTCTGAGAGTGTCTGAGAGTGTCTGAGAGTGTCTGAGAGTGTCAGAGAGTGTCAGAGAGTGATAGAGAGTGTCAGAAAGTGTCAGAGAGTGATAGAGGGTGATAGCGAGTGTCAGAGACTCTCTGAGAGTGTCAGAGAGTGATAGTGAGTGTCTGAGAGTGTCAGCGAGTGTCAGAGTGTGGTAGAGAGTGATAGAGAGTGTCAGAGAGTGTCAGAGACTGTCACAGAGTGATAGTGAGTGTCTGAGAGTGTCAGAGAGTGTCAGAGAGTGTCAGAGAGTGTCAGAGAGTGATAGAGAGTGATAGAGAGTGTCAGAGAGTGTCAGAGAGTGTCAGAGAGTGATAGAGAGTGATAGAGAGTGTCAGAGAGTGTCGGAGAGTGTCAGAGAGTGATAGAGAGTGATAGAGAGTGATAGAGAAAGATAGAGAATGTCAGAGAGTTTCTGAGAGTGTCAGAGAGTGATAGAGAGTGATAGAGAGTGTCAGAGAGTGTCTGAGAGTGTCAGAGAGTGTCAGAGAGTGATAGAGAGTGTCAGAGAGTGATAGAGAGTGTCAGAGAGTGATAGAGAGTGTCTGAGAGTGTCAGAGAGTGATAGAGAGTGATAGAGAGTGATAGAGAGTGTCAGAGACTGTCTGAGAGTGTCAGAGAGTGTCAGAGAGTGATAGAGAGTGTCAGAGAGTGTCAGAGAGTGATAGTGAGTGTCTGAGAGTGTCAGAGAGTGTCAGAGAGTGATAGAGAGTGATAGAGAGTGATAGAGAGTGATAGAGAGTGTCAGAGAGTGTCAGAGAGTGTCAGAGAGTGAAAGTGAGTGTCTGAGAGTGTCAGAGAGTGTCAGAGAGTGTCAGAGAGTGATAGAGAGTGATAGAGAGTGTCAGAGAGTGTCAGAGAGTGTCAGAGAGTGATAGTGAGTGTCTGAGAGTGTCTGAGAGTGTCAGAGAGTGTCAGAGAGTGATAGAAAGTGTCAGAGAGTGTCAGAGAGTGTCAGAGAGTGATAGTGAGTGTCTGAGAGTGTCAGAGAGTGATAGAGAGTGATAGAGAGTGTCTGAGAGTGTCAGAGAGTGTCAGAGAGTGATAGCGAGTGTCTGAGAGTGTCAGAGAGTGTCAGAGAGTGTCAGAGAGTGATAGAGAGTGATAGAGAGTGTCAGAGAGTGTCAGAGAGTGTCAGAGAGTGATAGAGAGTGTCTGAGAGTGTCTGAGAGTGTCAGAGAGTGATAGTGAGTGTCAGAGAGTGTCAGAGAGTGATAGAGAGTGATAGAGAGTGTCAGAGAGTGTCAGAGAGTGTCAGAGAGTGATAGTGAGTGTCTGAGAGTGTCAGAGAGTGTCAGAGAGTGATAGAGAGTGATAGAGAGTGTCAGAGAGTGTCAGAGAGTGTCAGAGAGTGATAGTGAGTGTCTGAGAGTGTCAGAGAGTGATAGTGAGTGTCAGAGAGTGTCAGAGAGTGATAGAGAGTGATAGAGAGTGTCAGAGAGTGTCAGAGAGTGTCAGAGAGTGATAGTGAGTGTCTGAGAGTGTCAGAGAGTGTCAGAGAGTGATAGAGAGTGATAGAGAGTGTCAGAGAGTGTCAGAGAGTGTCAGAGAGTGATAGTGAGTGTCTGAGAGTGTCAGAGAGTGTCAGAGAGTGACAGAGAGTGATAGAGTGTGTCTGAGAGTGTCAGAGAGTGTCAGAGAGTGATAGAGAGTGATAGAGAGTGATAGAGAGTGTCAGAGAGTGATAGAGAGTGATAGAGAGTGTCAGAGAGTGTCAGAGAGTGTCAGAGAGTGATAGTGAGTGTCTGAGAGTGTCTGAGAGTGTCAGAGAGTGACAGAGAGTGATAGAGTGTGTCTGAGAGTGTCAGAGAGTGTCAGAGAGTGATAGAGAGTGATAGAGACTGATAGAGAGTGTCAGAGACTGTCAGAGAGTGTCAGAGAGTGATAGTGAGTGTCTGAGAGTGTCAGAGAGTGTCAGAGAGTGACAGAGAGTGAGAGTGTGTCTGAGAGTGTCAGAGAGTGTCAGAGAGTGATAGAGAGTGTCAGAGAGTGTCAGAGAGTGATAGAGAGTGTCAGAGAGTGTCAGAGAGTGATAGAGAGTGATAGAGAGTGTCAGAGAGTGTCAGAGAGTGATAGAGAGTGATAGAGAGTTTCAGAGAGTGTCTGAGAGTGTCAGAGAGTGATAGAGAGTGATAGAGAGTGTCAGAGAGTGTCAGAGAGTGATAGAGAGTGATAGAGAGTGTCAGAGAGTGTCAGAGAGTGATAGAGAGTGTCAGAGAGTGTCAGAGAGTGTCAGAGAGTGTCAGAGAGTGATAGAGAGTGATAGAGAGTTTCAGAGAGTGTCAGAGAGTGTCTGAGAGTGTTAGAGAGTGATAGAGAGTGATAGAGAGTGTCAGAGAGTGTCAGAGAGTGTCTGAGAGTGTCAGAGAGTGATAGAGAGTGTCAGAGAGTGATAGAGAGTGATAGAGAGTGTCAGAGAGTGTAAGAGAGTGATAGCGAGTGATAGAGAGTGTCAGAGAGTGTCAGAGAGTGTCTGAGAGTGTCAGAGAGTGATAGAGAGTGTCAGAGAGTGATAGAGAGTGATAGAGAGTTTCAGAGAGTGTCAGAGAGTGTCTGAGAGTGTCAGAGAGTGATAGAGAGTGTCAGAGAGTGTCAGAGAATGTCAGCGAGTGATAGTGAGTGTCTGAGAGTGTCTGAGAGTGTCAGAGAGTGATAGAGAGTGTCTGAGAGCGTCTGAGAGTGTCAGAGAGTGATAGAGAGTGTCAGAGAGTGTCAGAGAGTGATAGAGAGTGATAGAGAGTGTCAGAGAGTGTCAGAGAGTGATAGAGAGTGTCAGAGAGTGTAAGAGAGTGATAGAGAGTGATAGAGAGTGTCAGAGAGTGTCTGAGAGTGTCAGAGAGTGTCAGAGAGTGTCAGAGAGTGATAGTGAGTGTCTGAGAGTGTCAGAGAGTGATAGCGAGTGTCAGAGAGTGTCAGAGAGTGTCAGAGAGTGACAGAGAGTGATAGAGTGTGTCTGAGAGTGTCAGAGAGTGTCAGAGAGTGATAGAGAGTGATAGAGAGTGATAGAGAGTGTCAGAGAGTGTCAGAGAGTGTCAGAGAGTGATTGTGAGTGATAGAGTGTGTCTGAGAGTGTCAGAGAGTGTCAGAGAGTGATAGTGAGTGTCTGAGAGTGTCAGAGAGTGACAGAGAGTGATAGAGTGTGTCTGAGAGTGTCAGAGAGTGATAGAGAGTGATAGAGAGTGTCAGAGAGTGTCTGAGACTGTCAGAGAGTGATAGAGAGTGTCAGAGAGTGTAAGAGAGTGTCAGAGAGTGTCAGAGAGTGATAGAGAGTGATAGAGAGTAATAGAGAGTGTAAGAGAGTGATAGAGACTGATAGAGAGTGTCAGAGAGTGTCAGAGAGAGTATGAGAGTGTCAGAGAGTGATAGAGAGTGTCAGAGAGTGTCAGAGAGTGATAGAGAGTGATAGAGAGTGTCAGAGAGTGTCAGAGAGAGTATGAGAGTGTCAGAGAGTGATAGAGAGTGTCAGAGAGTGTCAGAGAGTGATAGAGAGTGATAGAGAGTTTCAGAGAGTGTCAGCGAGTGTCTGAGAGTGTCAGAGAGTGATAGAGAGTGATAGAGAGTGTCAGAGAGTGTCAGAGAGTGATAGAGAGTGTCAGAGAGTGTAAGAGAGTGATAGAGAGTGATAGAGAGTGTCAGAGAGTGTCAGAGAGTGTCTGAGAGTGTCAGAGAGTGATAGAGAGTGTCAGAGAGTGTCAGAGAGTGATAGAGAGTGATAGAGAGTTTCAGAGAGTGTCAGAGAGTGTCTGAGAGTGTCAGAGAGTGATAGAGAGTGATAGAGAGTGTCAGAGAGTGATAGTGAGTGTCTGAGAGCGTCTGAGAGTGTCAGAGAGTGATAGAGAGTGATAGAGAGTGTCAGAGAGTGTCAGAGAGTGATAGAGAGTGTCAGAGAGTGTAAGAGAGTGATAGAGAGTGTCAGAGAGTGTAAGAGAGTGATAGAGAGTGATAGAGAGTGTCAGAGAGTGTCAGAGAGTGTCTGAGAGTGTCAGAGAGTGATAGAGAGTGTCAGAGAGTGTCAGAGAGTGATAGAGAGTGATAGAGAGTTTCAGAGAGTGTCAGAGAGTGTCTGAGAGTGTCAGAGAGTGATAGAGAGTGATAGAGAGTGTCAGAGAGTGTCAGAGAGTGATAGAGAGTGTCAGAGAGTGTAAGAGATTGATAGAGAGTGATAGAGAGTGATAGAGAGTGTCAGAGAGTGTCAGAGAGTGATAGAGAGTGATAGAGAGTTTCAGAGAGTGTCAGAGAGTGTCAGAGAGTGATAGTGAGTGTCTGAGAGCGTCTGAGAGTGTCAGAGAGTGATAGAGAGTGTCAGAGAGTGTCAGAGAGTGATAGAGAGTGATAGAGAGTGTCAGAGAGTGTCAGAGAGTGATAGAGAGTGTCAGAGAGTGTAAGAGAGTGATAGAGAGTGTCAGTGATTGTAAGAGAGTGATAGAGACTGATAGAGAGTGTCAGAGAGTGTCAGAGAGTGTCAGAGAATGTCAGAGAGTGATAGTGAGTGTCTGAGAGCGTCTGAGAGTGTCAGAGAGTGATAGAGAGTGTCAGAGAGTGATAGAGAGTGATAGAGAGTGTCAGAGAGTGTCAGAGAGTGATAGAGAGTGTCAGAGAGTGTAAGAGAGTGATAGAGAGTGTCAGTGAGTGTAAGAGAGTGTAGAGACTGATAGAGAGTGTCAGAGAGTGTCAGAGAGTGTCTGAGAGTGTCAGAGAGTTATAGAGAGTGTCAGAGAGTGTCAGAGAGTGATTGAGAGTGATAGAGAGTTTCAGAGAGTGTCAGAGAGTGTCTGAGAGTGTCAGAGCGTGATAGAGAGTGATAGAGAGTGTCAGAGAGTGTCAGAGAGTGATAGAGAGTGTCAGAGAGTGTAAGAGAGTGATAGAGAGTGATAGAGAGTGTCAGAGAGTGTCAGAGAGTGTCTGAGAGTGTCAGAGAGTGATAGAGAGTGTCAGAGAGTGTCAGAGAGTGATAGAGAGTGATAGAGAGTTTCAGAGAGTGTCAGAGAGTGTCTGAGAGTGTCAGAGAGTGATAGAGAGTGATAGAGAGTGTCAGAGAGTGTCAGAGAATGTCAGAGAGTGATAGTGATTGTCTGAGAGCGTCTGAGAGTGTCAGAGAGTGATAGAGAGTGTCAGAGAGTGCCTGAGAGTGATAGAGAGTGATAGAGAGTGTCAGAGAGTGTCAGAGAGTGATAGAGAGTGTCAGAGAGTGTAAGAGAGTGATAGAGAGTGATAGAGAGTGTCAGAGAGTGTCAGAGAGTGTCTGAGAGTGTCAGAGAGTGATAGAGAGTGTCAGAGAGTGTCAGAGAGTGATAGAGAGTGATAGAGAGTTTCAGAGAGTGTCAGAGAGTGTCTGAGAGTGTCAGAGAGTGATAGAGAGTGATAGAGAGTGTCAGAGAGTGTCAGAGAATGTCAGAGAGTGATAGAGAGTGTCAGAGAGTGTCAGAGAGTGATAGAGAGTGATAGAGAGTGATAGAGAGTGTCAGAGAGTGATAGTGATTGTCTGAGACTGTCAGAGAGTGATAGAGAGTGTCAGAGAGTGTAAGAGAGTGTCAGAGAGTGTCAGAGAGTGATAGAGAGTGATAGAGAGTAATAGAGAGTGTCAGAGAGTGTCAGAGAGTGATAGTGAGTGTCTGAGAGTGTCAGAGAGTGTCAGAGAGTGTCTGAGAGTGTCAGAGAGTTACTGATAGAGTCAGAGAGTGTCAGAGAGTGATAGAGAGTGTCAGAGAGTTTCTGAGAGTTTCAGAGAGTGTCAGAGAGTGTCTGAGAGTGTCAGAGAGTGTCAGAGAGTGATAGTGATTGTCTGAGACTGTCAGAGAGTGATAGTGAGTGTCTGAGAGTGATAGAGAGTGTCAGAGAGTGTCAGAGAGTGTCAGAGAGTGGTAGAGAGTTTCAGAGAGTGTCTGAGAGTGTCAGAGAGTGATAGTGAGTGTCTGAGAGTGTCAGAGAGTGATAGAGAGTGATAGAGAGTGTCAGAGAGTGTCTGAGAGTGACAGAGAGTGATAGAGTGTGTCTGAGAGTGTCAGAGAGTGTCAGAGATTGATAGAGAGTGATAGAGTGTGTCTGAGAGTGTCAGAGAGTGTCAGAGAGTGATAGAGAGTGATAGAGAGTGTCAGAGAGTGTCTGAGAGTGACAGAGAGTGACAGAGAGTGATAGAGTGTGTCTGAGAGTGTCAGAGAGTGACAGAGAGTGACAGAGAGTGATAGAGTGTGTCCGAGAGTGTCAGAGAGTGTCAGAGAGTGTTAGAGAGTGATAGAGAGTGTCAGAGAGTGTCAGAGAGTGTCAGAGAGTGATAGTGAGTGTCTGAGAGTGTCAGAGAGTGTCTGAGAGTGTCAGAGAGTGACAGAGAGTGATAGAGTGTGTCTGAGAGTGTCAGAGAGTGATAGAGAGTGATAGAGAGTGTCAGAGAGTGTCAGAGAGTGTCAGAGAGTGATAGCCAGTGTCAGAGAGTGTCAGAGAGTGTCAGAGAGTGACAGAGAGTGATAGAGTGTGTCTGAGAGTGTCAGAGAGTGTCAGAGAGTGATAGAGAGTGATAGAGAGTGATAGAGAGTGTCAGAGAGTGTCAGAGAGTGTCAGAGAGTGATTGTGAGTGATAGAGTGTGTCTGAGAGTGTCAGAGAGTGTCAGAGAGTGATAGTGAGTGTCTGAGAGTGTCAGAGAGTGTCAGAGAGTGACAGAGAGTGATAGAGTGTGTCTGAGAGTGTCAGAGAGTGATAGAGAGTGATAGAGAGTGTCAGAGAGTGTCTGAGACTGTCAGAGAGTGATAGAGAGTGTCAGAGAGTGTAAGAGAGTGTCAGAGAGTGTCAGAGAGTGATAGAGAGTGATAGAGAGTAATAGAGAGTGTCAGAGAGTGTCAGAGAGTGATAGTGAGTGTCTGAGAGTGTCAGAGAGTGTCAGAGAGTGTCTGAGAGTGTCAGAGAGTTACTGATAGAGTCAGAGAGTGTCAGAGAGTGATAGAGAGTGTCAGAGAGTTTCTGAGAGTTTCAGAGAGTGTCAGAGAGTGTCTGAGAGTGTCAGAGAGTGATAGAGAGTGATAGAGAGTGATAGAGAGTGATAGAGAGTGTCAGAGAGTGTCAGAGAGTGATAGAGAGTGATAGAGAGTGTCAGAGAGTGTCAGAGAGTGTCTGAGAGTGTTAGAGAGTGATAGAGAGTGATAGAGAGTGTCAGAGAGTGTCAGAGAGTGATAGAGAGTGTCAGAGAGTGTAAGAGAGTGATAGAGAGTGATAGAGAGTGTCTGAGAGTGTCAGAGAGTGATAGAGAGTGTCAGAGAGTGTCAGAGAGTGATAGAGAGTGATAGAGAGTTTCAGAGAGTGTCAGAGAGTGTCTGAGAGTGTCAGAGAGTGATAGAGAGTGATAGAGAGTGTCAGAGAGTGTCAGAGAATGTCAGAGAGTGATAGTGAGTGTCTGAGAGCGTCTGAGAGTGTCAGAGAGTGATAGAGAGTGTCAGAGAGTGTCAGAGCATGTCAGAGAGTGATAGTGAGTGTCTGAGAGCGTCTGAGAGTGTCAGAGAGTGATAGAGAGTGTCAGAGAGTTTCAGAGAGTGATAGAGAGTGATAGAGAGTGTCAGAGAGTGTCAGAGAGTGATAGAGAGTGATAGAGAGTGATAGAGAGTGTCAGAGAGTGTCAGAGAGTGTCAGAGAGTGATAGAGAGTGTCAGAGAGTGTCAGAGAGTGTCAGAGAGTGATAGAGAGTGATAGAGAGTTTCAGAGAGTGTCAGAGAGTGTCTGAGAGTGTCAGAGAGTGATAGAGAGTGATAGAGAGTGTCAGAGAGTGTCAGAGAGTGATAGAGAGTGATAGAGAGTTTCAGAGAGTGTCAGAGAGTGTCTGAGAGTGTCAGAGAGTGATAGAGAGTGTCAGAGAGTGTCAGAGAGTGTCTGAGAGTGTAAGAGAGTGATAGAGAGTGATAGAGAGTGTCAGAGAGTGTCAGAGAGAGTATGAGAGTGTCAGAGAGTGATAGAGAGTGTCAGAGAGTGTCAGAGAGTGATAGAGAGTGATAGAGAGTTTCAGAGAGTGTCAGCGAGTGTCTGAGAGTGTCAGAGAGTGATAGAGAGTGATAGAGAGTGTCAGAGAGTGTCAGAGAGTGATAGAGAGTGTCAGAGAGTGTAAGAGAGTGATAGAGAGTGTCAGAGAGTGTCAGAGAGTGTCTGAGAGTGTCAGAGAGTGATAGAGAGTGTCAGAGAGTGTCAGAGAGTGATAGAGAGTGATAGAGAGTTTCAGAGAGTGTCAGAGAGTGTCTGAGAGTGTCAGAGAGTGATAGAGAGTGATAGAGAGTGTCAGAGAGTGTCAGAGAATGTCAGAGAGTGATAGTGAGTGTCTGAGAGCGTCTGAGAGTGTCAGAGAGTGATAGAGAGTGTCAGAGAGTGATAGAGAGTGATAGAGAGTGTCAGAGAGTGTCAGAGAGTGATAGAGAGTGTCAGAGAGTGTAAGAGAGTGATAGAGAGTGTCAGAGAGTGTAAGAGAGTGATAGAGACTGATAGAGAGTGTCAGAGAGTGTCAGAGAGTGTCTGAGAGTGTCAGAGAGTGATAGAGAGTGTCAGAGAGTGTCAGAGAGTGATAGAGAGTGATAGAGAGTTTCAGAGAGTGTCAGAGAGTGTCTGAGAGTGTCAGAGAGTGATAGAGAGTGATAGAGAGTGTCAGAGAGTGTCAGAGAGTGATAGAGAGTGTCAGAGAGTGTAAGAGAGTGATAGAGAGTGATAGAGAGTGTCAGAGAGTGTCAGAGAGTGTCTGAGAGTGTCAGAGAGTGATAGAGAGTGTCAGAGAGTGTCAGAGAGTGATAGAGAGTGATAGAGAGTTTCAGAGAGTGTCAGAGAGTGTCTGAGAGTGTCAGAGAGTGATAGTGAGTGTCTGAGAGCGTCTGAGAGTGTCAGAGAGTGATAGAGAGTGTCAGAGAGTGTCAGAGAGTGATAGAGAGTGATAGAGAGTGTCAGAGAGTGTCAGAGAGTGATAGAGAGTGTCAGAGAGTGTAAGAGAGTGATAGAGAGTGATAGAGAGTGTCAGAGAGTATCAGAGAGTGTCTGAGAGTGTCAGAGAGTGATAGAGAGTGTCAGAGAGTGTCAGAGAGTGATAGAGAGTGATAGAGAGTTTCAGAGAGTGTCAGAGAGTGTCAGAGAGTGATAGAGAGTGATAGAGAGTGTCAGAGAGTGTCAGAGAATGTCAGAGAGAGATAGAGAGTGTCAGAGAGTGTCAGAGAGTGATAGAGAGTGATAGAGAGTGATAGAGAGTGTCAGAGAGTGTCAGAGAGTGATAGTGATTGTCTGAGACTGTCAGAGAGTGATAGAGAGTGTCAGAGAGTGTAAGAGAGTGTCAGAGAGTGTCAGAGAGTGATAGAGAGTGATAGAGAGTAATAGAGAGTGTCAGAGAGTGTCAGAGAGTGATAGTGAGTGTCTGAGAGCGTCTGAGAGTGTCAGAGAGTGATAGAGAGTGTCAGAGAGTGTCAGAGAGTGATAGAGAGTGATAGAGAGTGTCAGAGAGTGTCAGAGAGTGATAGAGAGTGTCAGAGAGTGTAAGAGAGTGATAGAGAGTGATAGAGAGTGTCAGAGAGTATCAGAGAGTGTCTGAGAGTGTCAGAGAGTGATAGAGAGTGTCAGAGAGTGTCAGAGAGTGATAGAGAGTGATAGAGAGTTTCAGAGAGTGTCAGAGAGTGTCAGAGAGTGATAGAGAGTGATAGAGAGTGTCAGAGAGTGTCAGAGAATGTCAGAGAGAGATAGAGAGTGTCAGAGAGTGTCAGAGAGTGATAGAGAGTGATAGAGAGTGATAGAGAGTGTCAGAGAGTGTCAGAGAGTGATAGTGATTGTCTGAGACTGTCAGAGAGTGATAGAGAGTGTCAGAGAGTGTAAGAGAGTGTCAGAGAGTGTCAGAGAGTGATAGAGAGTGATAGAGAGTAATAGAGAGTGTCAGAGAGTGTCAGAGAGTGATAGTGAGTGTCTGAGAGTGTCAGAGAGTGTCAGAGAGTGTCTGAGAGTGTCAGAGAGTTACTGATAGAGTCAGAGAGTGTCAGAGAGTGATAGAGAGTGTCAGAGAGTTTCTGAGAGTTTCAGAGAGTGTCAGAGAGTGTCTGAGAGTGTCAGAGAGTGTCAGAGAGTGATAGTGATTGTCTGAGACTGTCAGAGAGTGATAGTGAGTGTCTGAGAGTGATAGAGAGTGTCAGAGAGTGTCAGAGAGTGTCAGAGAGTGATAGAGAGTTTCAGAGAGTGTCAAAGAGTGTCAGAGAGTGATAGTGAGTGTCTGAGAGTGTCAGAGAGTGATAGAGAGTGATAGAGAGTGTCAGAGAGAGTCTGAGAGTGACAGAGAGTGATAGAGTGTGTCTGAGAGTGTCAGAGAGTGTCAGAGATTGATAGAGAGTGATAGAGTGTGTCTGAGAGTGTCAGAGAGTGTCAGAGAGTGATAGAGAGTGATAGAGAGTGTCAGAGAGTGTCTGAGAGTGACAGAGAGTGATAGAGTGTGTCTGAGAGTGTCAGAGAGTGACAGAGAGTGACAGAGAGTGATAGAGTGTGTCCGAGAGTGTCAGAGAGTGTCAGAGAGTGATAGAGAGTGATAGAGAGTGTCAGAGAGTGTCAGAGAGTGTCAGAGAGTGATAGTGAGTGTCTGAGAGTGTCAGAGAGTGTCAGAGAGTGTCAGAGAGTGATAGTGAGTGTCTGAGAGTGTCAGAGAGTGTCAGAGAGTGACAGAGAGTGATAGAGTGTGTCTGAGAGTGTCAGAGAGTGACAGAGAGTGACAGAGAGTGATAGAGTGTGTCCGAGAGTGTCAGAGAGTGTCAGAGAGTGATAGAGAGTGATAGAGAGTGTCAGAGAGTGTCAGAGAGTGTCAGAGAGTGATAGTGAGTGTCTGAGAGTGTCAGAGAGTGTCAGAGAGTGTCAGAGAGTGATAGTGAGTGTCTGAGAGTGTCAGAGAGTGTCAGAGAGTGACAGAGAGTGATAGAGTGTGTCTGAGAGTGTCAGAGAGTGATAGAGAGTGATAGAGAGTGTCAGAGAGTGTCAGAGAGTGTCAGAGAGTGATAGTGAGTGTCAGAGAGTGTCAGAGAGTGTCAGAGAGTGACAGAGAGTGATAGAGTGTGTCTGAGAGTGTCAGAGAGTGTCAGAGAGTGATAGAGAGTGATAGAGAGTGATAGAGAGTGTCTGAGAGTGTCAGAGAGTGTCAGAGAGTGACAGAGAGTGATAGAGTGTGTCAGAGTGTCAGAGAGTGTCAGAGAGTGATAGTGAGTGTCTGAGAGTGTCAGAGAGTGTCAGAGAGTGACAGAGAGTGATAGAGTGTGTCTGAGAGTGTCAGAGAGTGATAGAGAGTGATAGAGTGTGTCTGAGAGTGTCAGAGAGTGACAGAGAGTGACAGAGAGTGATAGAGTGTGTCCGAGAGTGTCAGAGAGTGTCAGAGAGTGATAGAGAGTGATAGAGAGTGTCAGAGAGTGTCAGAGAGTGTCAGAGAGTGATAGTGAGTGTCTGAGAGTGTCAGAGAGTGTCAGAGAGTGTCAGAGAGTGATAGTGAGTGTCTGAGAGTGTCAGAGAGTGTCAGAGAGTGACAGAGAGTGATAGAGTGTGTCTGAGAGTGTCAGAGAGTGATAGAGAGTGATAGAGAGTGTCAGAGAGTGTCAGAGAGTGTCAGAGAGTGATAGTGAGTGTCAGAGAGTGTCAGAGAGTGTCAGAGAGTGACAGAGAGTGATAGAGTGTGTCTGAGAGTGTCAGAGAGTGTCAGAGAGTGATAGAGAGTGATAGAGAGTGATAGAGAGTGTCTGAGAGTGTCAGAGAGTGTCAGAGAGTGACAGAGAGTGATAGAGTGTGTCAGAGTGTCAGAGAGTGTCAGAGAGTGATAGTGAGTGTCTGAGAGTGTCAGAGAGTGTCAGAGAGTGACAGAGAGTGATAGAGTGTGTCTGAGAGTGTCAGAGAGTGATAGAGAGTGATAGAGAGTGTCAGAGAGTGTCAGAGAGTGGTAGAGAGTGATAGAGAGTGTCAGAGAGTGTCAGAGAGTGTCAGAGAGTGATAGTGAGTGTCAGAGAGTGTCAGAGAGTGTCAGAGAGTGACAGAGAGTGATAGAGTGTGTCTGAGAGTGTCTGAGAGTGTCAGAGAGTGTCAGAGAGTGACAGAGAGTGATAGAGTGTGTCAGAGTGTCAGAGAGTGTCAGAGAGTGATAGTGAGTGTCTGAGAGTGTCAGAGAGTGTCAGAGAGTGACAGAGAGTGATAGAGTGTGTCTGAGAGTGTCAGAGAGTGATAGAGAGTGATAGAGAGTGTCAGAGAGTGTCAGAGAGTGATAGAGAGTGATAGAGAGTGTCAGAGAGTGTCAGAGAGTGTCAGAGAGTGATAGTGAGTGTCAGAGAGTGTCAGAGAGTGTCAGAGAGTGACAGAGAGTGATAGAGTGTGTCTGAGAGTGTCAGAGAGTGTCAGAGAGTGATAGAGAGTGATAGAGAGTGATAGAGAGTGTCAGAGAGTGTCAGAGAGTGTCAGAGAGTGATTGTGAGTGTCTGAGAGTGTCAGAGAGTGTCAGAGAGTGACAGAGAGTGATAGAGTGTGTCTGAGAGTGTCAGAGAGTGTCAGAGAGTGTCAGAGAGTGACAGAGAGTGATAGAGTGTGTCTGAGAGTGTCTGAGAGTGTCAGAGAGTGTCAGAGAGTGATAGTGAGTGTCTGAGAGTGTCAGAGAGTGTCAGAGAGTGACAGAGAGTGATAGAGTGTGTCTGAGAGTGTCAGAGAGTGTCAGAGAGTGATAGAGAGTGTCAGAGAGTGTCAGAGAGTGATAGAGAGTGATAGAGAGTTTCAGAGAGTGTCAGAGAGTGTCTGAGAGTGTCAGAGAGTGATAGTGAGTGTCTGAGAGCGTCTGAGAGTGTCAGAGAGTGATAGAGAGTGTCAGAGAGTGTCAGAGAGTGATAGAGAGTGATAGAGAGTGTCAGAGAGTGTCAGAGAGTGATAGAGAGTGTCAGAGAGTGTAAGAGAGTGATAGAGAGTGATAGAGAGTGTCAGAGAGTATCAGAGAGTGTCTGAGAGTGTCAGAGAGTGATAGAGAGTGTCAGAGAGTGTCAGAGAGTGATAGAGAGTGATAGAGAGTTTCAGAGAGTGTCAGAGAGTGTCAGAGAGTGATAGAGAGTGATAGAGAGTGTCAGAGAGTGTCAGAGAATGTCAGAGAGAGATAGAGAGTGTCAGAGAGTGTCAGAGAGTGATAGAGAGTGATAGAGAGTGATAGAGAGTGTCAGAGAGTGTCAGAGAGTGATAGTGATTGTCTGAGACTGTCAGAGAGTGATAGAGAGTGTCAGAGAGTGTAAGAGAGTGTCAGAGAGTGTCAGAGAGTGATAGAGAGTGATAGAGAGTAATAGAGAGTGTCAGAGAGTGTCAGAGAGTGATAGTGAGTGTCTGAGAGTGTCAGAGAGTGTCAGAGAGTGTCTGAGAGTGTCAGAGAGTTACTGATAGAGTCAGAGAGTGTCAGAGAGTGACAGAGAGTGTCAGAGAGTTTCTGAGAGTTTCAGAGAGTGTCAGAGAGTGTCTGAGAGTGTCAGAGAGTGTCAGAGAGTGATAGTGATTGTCTGAGACTGTCAGAGAGTGATAGTGAGTGTCTGAGAGTGATAGAGAGTGTCAGAGAGTCTCAGAGAGTGTCAGTGAGTGATAGAGAGTTTCAGAGAGTGTCAGAGAGTGTCAGAGAGTGATAGTGAGTGTCTGAGAGTGTCAGAGAGTGATAGAGAGTGATAGAGAGTGTCAGAGAGAGTCTGAGAGTGACAGAGAGTGATAGAGTGTGTCTGAGAGTGTCAGAGAGTGTCAGAGAGTGTCAGAGATTGATAGAGAGTGATAGAGTGTGTCTGAGAGTGTCAGAGAGTGTCAGAGAGTGATAGAGAGTGATAGAGAGTGTCAGAGAGTGTCTGAGAGTGACAGAGAGTGATAGAGTGTGTCTGAGAGTGTCAGAGAGTGACAGAGAGTGACAGAGAGTGATAGAGTGTGTCCGAGAGTGTCAGAGAGTGTCAGAGAGTGATAGAGAGTGATAGAGAGTGTCAGAGAGTGTCAGAGAGTGTCAGAGAGTGATAGTGAGTGTCTGAGAGTGTCAGAGAGTGTCAGAGAGTGTCAGAGAGTGATAGTGAGTGTCTGAGAGTGTCAGAGAGTGTCAGAGAGTGACAGAGAGTGATAGAGTGTGTCTGAGAGTGTCAGAGAGTGATAGAGAGTGATAGAGAGTGTCAGAGAGTGTCAGAGAGTGTCAGAGAGTGATAGTGAGTGTCAGAGAGTGTCAGAGAGTGTCAGAGAGTGACAGAGAGTGATAGAGTGTGTCTGAGAGTGTCAGAGAGTGTCAGAGAGTGATAGAGAGTGATAGAGAGTGTCAGAGAGTGTCAGAGAGTGACAGAGAGTGATAGAGTGTGTCTGAGAGTGTCAGAGAGTGATAGAGAGTGATAGAGAGTGTCAGAGAGTGTCAGAGAGTGATAGAGAGTGATAGAGAGTGTCAGAGAGTGTCAGAGAGTGTCAGAGAGTGATAGTGAGTGTCAGAGAGTGTCAGAGAGTGTCAGAGAGTGACAGAGAGTGATAGAGTGTGTCTGAGAGTGTCAGAGAGTGTCAGAGAGTGATAGAGAGTGATAGAGAGTGATAGAGAGTGTCAGAGAGTGTCAGAGAGTGTCAGAGAGTGATTGTGAGTGTCTGAGAGTGTCAGAGAGTGTCAGAGAGTGACAGAGAGTGATAGAGTGTGTCTGAGAGTGTCAGAGAGTGTCAGAGAGTGATAGTGAGTGTCTGAGAGTGTCAGAGAGTGTCAGAGAGTGACAGAGAGTGATAGAGTGTGTCTGAGAGTGTCAGAGAGTGATAGAGAGTGTCAGAGAGTTTCTGAGACTGTCAGAGAGTGATAGAGAGTGTCAGAGAGTGTAAGAGAGTGTCAGAGAGTGTCAGAGAGTGATAGAGAGTGTCAGAGAGTTTCTGAGAGTTTCAGAGAGTGTCAGAGAGTGTCTGAGAGTGTCAGAGAGTGACAGAGAGTGATAGAGAGTGATAGAGAGTGATAGAGAGTGTCAGAGAGTGTCAGAGAGTGATAGAGAGTGATAGAGAGTGATAGAGAGTGTCAGAGAGTGTCAGAGAGTGATAGTGAGTGTCTGAGAGTGATAGAGAGTGATAGAGAGTTTCAGAGAGTGGCAGAGAGTGTCTGAGAGTGTCAGAGAGTGATAGCGAGTGATAGAGAGTGTCAGAGTGTCAGAGAGTGTCAGAGAGTGATAGAGAGTGATAGAGAGTGATAGAGAGTAATAGAGAGTGTCAGAGAGTGTCAGAGAGTGATAGTGAGTGTCTGAGTGTGTCAGAGAGTGTCAGAGAGAGTCTGAGAGTGTCAGAGAGTTAATGATAGAGTCAGAGAGTGTCAGAGAGTGATGGAGAGTGTCAGAGAGTGTCAGAGAGGGATAGAGAGTGATAGAGTGTGTCAGACAGTGTCAGAGAGTGATAGAGAGTGATAGAGAGTGTCAGAGAGTGTCAGAGAGTGTCAGAGAGTGTCAGAGAGTGATAGAGAGTGATAGAGAGTTTCAGAGAGTGTCAGAGAGTGTCTGAGAGTGTCAGAGAGTGATAGAGAGTGATAGAGAGTGTCAGAGAGTGTCAGAGAGTGATAGAGAGTGATAGAGAGTTTCAGAGAGTGTCAGAGAGTGATAGAGAGTGTCAGAGAGTGTCAGAGAGTGATAGAGAGTGATAGAGAGTGTCAGAGAGTGATAGAGAGTGATAGAGAGTGTGAGAGAGTGTCAGAGAGTGTCAGAGACTGATAGCGATTGTCAGAGAGTGTCAGAGAGTGATAGAGAGTGATAGAGAGTGTCAGAGAGTGTCAGAGAGTGTCAGAGAGTGATAGTGAGTGTCTGAGAGTGTCAGAGAGTGTCAGAGAGTGACAGAGAGTGTCAGAGTGTGTCAGAGAGTGATAGAGAGTGATAGAGAGTGTCAGAGAGTGTCTGAGAGTGTCAGAGAGTGATAGAGAGTGTCAGAGAGTGTCAGAGAGTGATAGAGAGTGTCAGAGAGTGTCTGAGAGTGTCAGAGAGTGTCAGAGAGTGATAGTGTCTGAGAGTGTCTGAGAGTGTCAGAGAGTGATAGAGAGTGATAGAGAGTGTCAGAGAGTGTCAGAGAGTGATAGAGAGTGTCAGAGAGTGTCAGAGAGTGATAGAGAGTGATAGAGAGTGTCAGAGAGTGTCAGAGAGTGTCAGAGAGTGATAGAGAGTGATAGAGAGTTTCAGAGAGTGTCTGAGAGTGTCAGAGAGTGTCAGAGAGTGATAGAGAGTGTCTGAGAGTGTCAGAGAGTGATAGAGAGTGATAGAGAGTGTCAGAGAGTGTCAGAGAGTGATAGAGAGTGTCAGAGAGTGTCAGAGAGTGATAGAGAGTGTCAGAGAGTGTCAGAGAGTGATAGAGAGTGATAGAGAGTGATAGAGAGTGATAGAGAGTGTCAGAGAGTGTCTGAGAGTGTCAGAGAGTGATAGAGAGTGATAGAGAGTGTCTGAGAGTGTCAGAGAGTGTCAGAGAGTGATAGAGAGTGTCTGAGAGTGTCAGAGAGTGATAGAGAGTGATAGAGAGTGTCAGAGAGTGTCAGAGAGTGATAGAGAGTGTCAGAGAGTGTCAGACAGTGATAGAGAGTGATAGAGAGTGTCAGAGAGTGTCAGAGAGTGTCAGAGAGTGTCAGAGAGTGATAGAGAATGATAGAGAGTTTCAGAGAGTGTCTGAGAGTGTCAGAGAGTGTCAGAGAGTGATAGAGAGTGTCTGAGAGTGTCAGAGAGTGATAGAGAGTGATAGAGAGTGTCAGAGAGTGTCAGAGAGTGTCAGAGAGTGTCAGAGAGTGATAGAGAGTGTCAGAGAGTGTCAGAGAGTGTCAGAGAGTGAAAGAGAGTGATAGAGAGTGATAGAGAGTGTCAGAGAGTGTCTGAGAGTGTCAGAGAGTGATAGAGAGTGATAGAGAGTGTCAGAGAGTGTCTGAGAGTGTCAGAGAGTGTCAGAGAGTGATAGAGAGTGTCAGAGAGTGTCAGAGAGTGTCTGAGAGTGTCAGAGAGTGTCAGAGAGTGATAGAGAGTGTCTGAGAGTGTCAGAGAGTGATAGAGAGTGATAGAGAGTGTCAGAGAGTGTCAGAGAGTGATAGAGAGTGTCAGAGAGTGTCAGAGAGTGATAGAGAGTTTCAGAGAGGCTCAGAGAGTGTCTGAGAGTGTCAGAGAGTGATAGAGAGTGATAGAGAGTGATAGAGAGTGTCAGAGAGTGATAGAGAGTTTCAGAGAGTGTCTGAGAGTGTCAGAGAGTGATAGAGAGTGATAGAGAGTGTCAGAGAGTGTCAGAGAATGTCAGAGAGTGATAGTGAGTGTCTGAGAGTTTCAGAGAGTTTCAGAGAGTGTCTGAGAGTGTCAGAAATTGATAGAGTGTGATAGAGAGTGTCAGAGAGTGTCAGAGAGTGTCAGAGAGTGTCTGAAAGTGTCTGAGAGTGATAGAGAGTGATAGAGAGTGTCAGAGAGTGTCAGAGAGTGTCAGAGAGTGATAGTGAGTGTCTGAGAGTGATAGAGAGTGTCAGAGAGTATCAGAGAGTGTCAGAGAGTGATAGAGAGTTTCAGAGAGTGTCAGAGAGTGTCAGAGAGTGATAGTGAGTGTCTGAGAGTGTCAGAGAGTGATAGAGATTGATAGAGAGTGTCAGAGAGTGTCTGAGAGTGACAGAGAGTGATAGAGTGTGTCTGAGAGTGTCAGAGAGTGACAGAGAGTGATAGAGTGTGTCTGAGTGTGTCAGAGAGTGTCAGAGAGTGATAGAGAGTGATAGAGAGTGTCAGAGAGTGTCAGAGAGTGTCAGAGAGTGATAGTGAGTGTCTGAGAGTGTCAGAGAGTGTCAGAGAGTGATAGTGAGTGTCTGAGAGTGTCAGAGAGTGTCAGAGAGTGATAGTGAGTGTCTGAGAGTGTCAGAGAGTGTCAGAGAGTGATAGTGAGTGTCTGAGAGTGTCAGAGAGTGTCAGAGAGTGACAGAGAGTGATAGAGTGTGTCTGAGAGTGTCAGAGAGTGTCAGAGAGTGATAGAGAGTGATAGAGAGTGTCAGAGAGTGTCAGAGAGTGTCAGAGAGTGATAGTGAGTGTCAGAGAGTGTCAGAGAGTGTCAGAGAGTGACAGAGAGTGATAGAGTGTGTCTGAGAGTGTCAGAGAGTGTCAGAGAGTGATAGAGAGTGATAGAGAGTGATAGAGAGTGTCAGAGAGTGTCAGAGAGTGATAGTGAGTGTCTGAGAGTGTCAGAGAGTGTCAGAGAGTGACAGAGAGTGATAGAGTGTGTCTGAGAGTGTCAGAGAGTGTCAGAGAGTGATAGAGAGTGTCAGAGAGTGTCAGAGAGTGATAGAGAGTGTCAGAGAGTGATAGAGAGTGATAGAGAGTGATAGAGAGTTTCAGAGAGTGTCAGAGAGTGTCAGAGAGTGTCTGAGAGTGTCAGAGAGTGTCAGAGAGTGTCGGAGAGTGATAGAGAGTGATAGAGAGTTTCAGAGAGTGTCAGAGAGTGTCTGAGAGTGTCAGAGAGTGATAGAGAGTGATAGAGAGTGTCAGAGAGTGATAGAGAGTGTCAGAGAGTGTCAGAGAGTGTCTGAGAGTGTCAGAGAGTGATAGAGAGTGATAGAGAGTGTCAGAGAGTGTCAGAGAGTGTCAGAGAGTGTCAGAGAGTGATAGAGAGTGTCAGAGTGTGATAGAGAGTGTCAGAGAGTGTCAGAGAGTGTAAGAGAGTGTCTGAGAGTGTCAGAGAGTGTCTGAGAGTGTCAGAGAGTGATAGGGAGTTTCAGAGAGTGTCAGAGAGTGATAGAGAGTGTCTGAGAGTGTCAGAGAGTGTCTGAGAGTGTCAGAGAGTGATAGAGAGTGATAGAGAGTGATAGAGAGTGTCAGACAGTGTCAGAGACTGATAGAGAGTGATAGAGAGTTTCAGAGAGTGTCAGAGAGTGTCAGAGAGTGTCTGAGAGTGTCTGAGAGTGTCAGAGAGTGATAGAGAGTGTCAGAGAGTGTCAGAGAGTTATAGAGAGTGATAGAGAGTGATAGAGAGTGATAGAGAGTGTCAGAGAGTGATAGAGAGTGTCAGAGAGTGTCAGAGAGTGATATAGAGTGATAGAGAGTGTCAGAGCGTGTCAGAGAGTGTCAGAGAGTGATAGAGAGTGTCAGAGAGTGATAGAGAGTGATAGAGAGTTTCAGAGAGTTTCAGAGAGTGTCTGAGAATGTCAGAGAGTGATAGAGAGTGTCAGAGATTGTCAGAGAGTGTCAGAGAGTGTCAGAGAGTGATATAGAGTGATAGAGAGTGTCAGAGAGTGTCTGAGAGTGTCTGAGAGTGTCAGAGAGTGTCAGAGAGTGTCTGAGAGTGTCTGAGAATGTCAGAGAGTGTCAGAGAGTGTCAGAGAGTGATAGTGAGTGTCTGAGAGCGTCTGAGAGTGTCAGAGAGTGATAGAGAGTGTCAGAGAGTGTCAGAGAGTGATAGAGAGTGATAGAGAGTGTCAGAGAGTGTCAGAGAGTGCTAGAGAGTTTCAGAGAGTGTAAGAGAGTGATAGAGAGTGATAGAGAGTGTCAGAGAGTGTCAGAGAGTGTCTGAGAGTGTCAGAGAGTGATAGAGAGTGTCAGAGAGTGTCAGAGAGTGATAGAGAGTGATAGAGAGTTTCAGAGAGTGTCAGAGAGTGTCTGAGAGTGTCAGAGAGTGATAGAGAGTGATAGAGAGTGTCAGAGAGTGTCAGAGAATGTCAGAGAGTGATAGAGAGTGTCAGAGAGTGTCAGAGAGTGATAGAGAGTGATAGAGAGTGATAGAGAGTGTCAGAGAGTGTCAGAGAGTGTCAGAGAGTGATAGTGATTGTCTGAGACTGTCAGAGAGTGATAGAGAGTGTCAGAGAGTGTAAGAGAGTGTCAGAGAGTGTCAGAGAGTGATAGAGAGTGATAGAGAGTAATAGAGAGTGTCAGAGAGTGTCAGAGAGTGATAGTGAGTGTCTGAGAGTGTCAGAGAGTGTCAGAGAGTGTCTGAGAGTGTCAGAGAGTTACTGATAGAGTCAGAGAGTGTCAGAGAGTGATAGAGAGTGTCAGAGAGTTTCTGAGAGTTTCAGAGAGTGTCAGAGAGTGTCTGAGAGTGTCAGAGAGTGTCAGAGAGTGATAGTGATTGTCTGAGACTGTCAGAGAGTGATAGTGAGTGTCTGAGAGTGTCAGAGAGTGATAGAGAGTGATAGAGAGTGATAGAGAGTGTCAGAGAGTGATAGAGAGTGATAGAGAGTGTCAGAGAGTGTCAGAGAGTGATAGAGAGTGTCAGAGAGTGATAGAGAGTTTCAGAGAGTGTCTGAGAGTGTCAGAGAGTGATAGAGAGTGTCAGAGAGTGTCAGAGAGTGTCAGAGAGTAAAATAGTGTAAAAGAGAGTGATAGAGACTGTCACAGAGTGTCTGAGAGTGTCAGAGTGTGTCAGAGAGTGATAGAGAGTGTCAGAGAGTTTCAGTGAGTGTCTGAGAGTGTCAGAGAGAAATAGAGAGTGATAGAGAGTGTCAGAGAGTGTCAGAGAGTGTCAGAGAGTGATAGAGAGTGATAGAGAGTTTCAGAGAGTGTCAGAGAGTGTCTGAGAGTGTCTGAGATTGTCAGAGAGTGATAGTGAGTGTCTGAGAGTGTCAGAGAGTGATAGAGAGTGTCAGAGAGTGATAGAGAGTGTCAGAGAGTGTCAGAGAGTGTCAGAGAGTAAAAGAGAGTAAAAGAGAGTGATAGAGAGTGTCAGAGAGTGTCTGAGAGTGTCAGAGTGTGTCAGAAAGTGATAGAGAGTGTCAGAGAGTGTCAGAAATTGTCAGAGAGTGATAGAGAGTGATAGAGAGTTTCAGAGAGTTTCAGCGAGTGTCTGAGAGTGTCAGAGAGAAATAGAGAGTGATAGAGAGTGTCAGAGAGTGTCAGAGAGTGTCAGAGAGTGTTAGAGAGTGATAGAGAGTTTCAGAGAGTGTCAGAGAGTGTCAGAGAGTGTCTGAGAGTGTCTGAGATTGTCAGAGAGTGTCAGAGAGTGATAGTGAGTGTCTGAGAGTGTCAGAGAGTGATAGAGAGTGTCAGAGAGTGATAGAGAGTGTCAGAGAGTGATAGAGAGTGTCAGAGAGTGTCAGAGAGTGTCAGAGAGTGATAGAGAGTGTCAGAGAGTGATAGAGAGTGATAGAGAGTGTCAGAGAGTGTCAGAGAGTGATAGTGAGTGTCTGAGAGTGTCAGAGAGTGATAGAGAGTGATAGAGAGTGTCAGAGAGTGATAGAGAGTGTCAGAGAGTGTCAGAGAGTGTCAGAGAGTGTCTGAGAGTGTCAGAGAGTGATAGAGAGTGATAGAGAGTGATAGAGAGTGTCAGAGAGTGTCAGAGAGTGTCAGAGAGTGATAGAGAGTGTCAGAGAGTGATAGAGAGTGTCAGAGAGTGTCAGAGATTGTCAGAGAGTGATAGTGAGTGTCTGAGATTGTCAGAGAGTGTCAGAGAGTGATAGTGAGTGTCTGAGATTGTCAGAGAGTGTCAGAGAGTGATAGAGAGTGATAGAGAGTGATAGAGAGTGTCAGAGAGTGTCAGAGAGTGTCAGAGAGTGATAGAGAGTGTCAGAGAGTGATAGAGAGTGTCAGAGAGTGTCAGAGATTGTCAGAGAGTGATAGTGAGTGTCTGAGAGTGTCAGAGAGTGATAGAGAGTGATAGAGAGTGATAGAGAGTGTCAGAGAGTGATAGAGAGTGTCAGAGAGTGTCAGAGAGTGTCAGAGAGTGATAGAGAGTGATAGAGTGTGTCAGAGAGTGTCAGAGAGTGTCAGAGAGTGATAGAGAGTGATGGAGAGTGTCTGAGAGTGTCAGAGAGTGTCTGAGAGTGTCAGAGAGTGATAGAGAGTGATAGAGAGTGATAGAGAGTGATAGAGAGTGTCAGAGAGTGTCAGAGAGTGATAGAGAGTTTCAGAGAGTGTCAGAGAGTGTCTGAGAGTGTCTGAGAGTGTCAGAGAGTGATAGAGAGTGTCAGAGAGTGTCAGAGAGTGATAGAGAGTGATAGAGAGTGATAGAGAGTTTCAGAGAGTGTCAGAGAGTGATAGAGAGTGTCAGAGAGTGTCAGAGAGTGATAGAGAGTGACAGAGAGTGTCAGAGCGTGTCAGAGAGTGTCAGAGAGTGATAGAGAGTGTCAGAGAGTGATAGAGAGTGATAGAGAGTTTCAGAGAGTTTCAGAGAGTGTCTGAGAGTGTCAGAGAGTGATAGAGAGTGATAGAGAGTGTCAGAGAGTGTCAGAGAGTGATAGAGAGTGATAGAGAGTGATAGAGAGTTTCAGAGAGTGTCTGAGAGTGTCAGAGAGTGTCAGAGAGTGTCGGAGAGTGATAGAGAGTGATAGAGAGTTTCAGAGAGTGTCAGAGAGTGTCAGAGAGTGTCAGAGAGTGTCTGAGAGTGTCAGAGAGTGTCAGAGAGTGATAGAGAGTGATAGAGAGTGTCAGAGAGTGTCAGAGAGTGTCTGAGAGTGTCAGAGAGTGATAGACAGTGATAGAGAGTGTCAGAGAGTGTCAGAGAGTGATAGAGAGTGTCAGAGAGTGTCAGAGAGTGTCTGAGAGTGTCAGAGAGTGATAGAGAGTGATAACGAGTGTCAGAGAGTGTCAGAGAGTGTCAGAGAGTGATAGAGAGTGATAGAGAGTGTCAGAGAGTGTCAGAGAGTAATAGAGAGTGATAGAGAGTTTCAGAGAGTGTCAGAGAGTGTCTGAGAGTGATAGAGAGTGATAGAGAGTGTCAGAGAGTGTCAGAGAGTGTCAGAGAGTGATAGAGAGTGATGGAGAGTGTCTGAGAGTGTCAGAGAGTGTCTGAGAGTGTCAGAGAGTGATAGAGAGTGATAGAGAGTGATAGAGAGTGATAGAGAGTGTCAGAGAGTGTCAGAGAGTGATAGAGAGTTTCAGAGAGTGTCAGAGAGTGTCTGAGAGTGTCTGAGAGTGTCAGAGAGTGATAGAGAGTGTCAGAGAGTGTCAGAGAGTGATAGAGAGTGATAGAGAGTGATAGAGAGTTTCAGAGAGTGTCAGAGAGTGATAGAGAGTGTCAGAGAGTGTCAGAGAGTGTCAGAGAGTGATAGAGAGTGTCAGAGAGTGATAGAGAGTGATAGAGAGTTTCAGAGAGTTTCAGCGAGTGTCTGAGAGTGTCAGAGAGAAATAGAGAGTGATAGAGAGTGTCAGAGAGTGTCAGAGAGTGTCAGAGAGTGTCAGAGAGTGATAGAGAGTTTCAGAGAGTGTCAGAGAGTGTCAGAGAGTGTCTGAGATTGTCAGAGAGTGTCAGAGAGTGATAGTGAGTGTCTGAGAGTGTCAGAGAGTGATAGAGAGTGTCAGAGAGTGATAGAGAGTGTCAGAGAGTGATAGAGAGTGTCAGAGAGTGTCAGAGAGTGTCAGAGAGTGATAGAGAGTGATGGAGAGTGTTTGAGAGTGTCAGAGAGTGTCTGAGAGTGTCAGAGAGTGATAGAGAGTGATAGAGAGTGTCAGAGCGTGTCAGAGAGTGTCAGAGAGTGATAGAGAGTGATAGAGAGTGATAGAGAGTTTCAGAGAGTGTCAGAGAGTGTCTGAGAGTGTCTGAGAGTGTCAGAGAGTGATAGAGAGTGATAGAGAGTGTCAGAGCGTGTCAGAGAGTGATAGAGAGTGATAGAGAGTTTCAGAGAGTGTCAGAGAGTGTCTGAGAGTGTCTGAGAGTGTCAGAGAGTGATAGAGAGTGATAGAGTGTGTCAGAGAGTGTCAGAGAGTGATAGAGAGTGATGGAGAGTGTCTGAGAGTGTCAGAGAGTGTCAGAGAGTGATAGAGAGTGATAGAGAGTCTCAGAGAGTGATAGAGAGTGTCAGAGAGTGTCAGAGAGTGTCTGAGAATGTCAGAGAGTGATAGAGAGTGATAGAGAGTGTCAGAGAGTGTCAGAGAGTGTCAGAGAGTGTCAGAGAGTGATAGAGAGTGTCTGAGAGTGTCAGAGAGTGATATAGAGTGATAGAGAGTGTCAGAGAGTGTCGGAGAGTGATAGAGAGTGGTAGAGAGTTTCAGAGAGTGTCAGAGAGTGTCTGAGAGTGTCAGAGAGTGATAGAGAGTGATAGAGCGTGTCAGAGAGTGATAGAGAGTGTCAGAGAGTGTCAGAGAGTGTCTGAGAGAGATAGAGAGTGATAGAGAGTGTCAGAGAGTGTCAGAGAGTGTCAGAGAGTGATAGAGAGTGTCTGAGAGTGTCAGAGAGTGATATAGAGTGATAGAGAGTGTCAGAGAGTGTCGGAGAGTGATAGAGAGTGATAGAGAGTTTCAGAGAGTGTCAGAGAGTGTCTGAGAGTGTCAGAGAGTGATAGAGAGTGATAGAGCGTGTCAGAGAGTGATAGAGAGTGTCAGAGAGTGTCAGAGAGTGTCTGAGAGAGATAGAGAGTGATAGAGAGTGTCAGAGAGTGTCTGAGAGTGTCAGAGAGTGATAGAGAGTGATAGAGAGTGTCAGAGAGTGATAGAATGTGATAGAGATTGTCAGAGAGTGATAGAGAGTGTCAGAGAGTGTCAGAGAGTGTCAGAGAGTGATGTAGAGTGAGAGAGAGTGTCAGAGAGTGTCGGAGAGTGATAGAGAGTGATAGAGAGTTTCAGAGAGTGTCAGAGAGTGTCTGAGAGTGTCAGAGAGTGATAGAGCGTGTCAGAGAGTGATAGAGAGTGTCAGAGAGTGTCTGAGAGTGTCAGAGAGTGATAGAGAGTGATAGTGAGTGTCAGAGAGTGTCAGAGAGTGTCAGAGAGTGTCAGAGAGTGTCAGAGAGTGATAGAGAGTGATAGAGAGTGTCAGAGAGTGTCGGAGAGTGATAGAGAGTGATAGAGTGTGTCAGAGAGTGTCAGTTAGTGTCAGAGAGTGTCAGAGAGTGATAGAGAGTGATAGAGAGTTTCAGAGAGTGTCAGAGAGTGTCTGAGAGTGATAGAGAGTGATAGAGAGTGTCAGAGAGTGTCAGAGAGTGATAGAGAGTGTCTGAGAGTGTCAGAGAGTGTTTGAGAGTGTCAGAGAGTGATAGAGAGTGATAGAGAGTGATAGAGAGTGTCAGAGAGTGTCAGAGAGTGTCAGAGAGTGATAGAGTGTGATAGAGAGTTTCAGAGAGTGTCAGAGAGTGTCTGAGAGTGTCTGAGAGTGTCAGAGAGTGATAGAGAGTGATAGAGAGTGATAGAGCGTGTCAGAGAGTGTCAGAGAGTGATAGAGAGTGTCAGAGAGTGATAGAGAGTGATAGAGAGTGTCAGAGAGCGATAGAGAGTGATAGAGAATGTCAGAGAGTGTCAGAGAGAGTCAGAGAGTGATAGAGAGTGCCAGAGAGTGTCAGAGAGTGTCAGAGAGTGATAGAGAGTGATAATGAGTTTCAGAGAGTGTCAGAGAGTGTCTGAGAGTGATAGAGAGTGATAGAGAGTGTCAGAGAGTGTCAGAGAGTGTCAGAGAGTGTCAGAGAGTGATAGAAAGTGATAGAGAGTTTCAGAGAGTGTTAAAGAGTGTCAGAGAGTGTCTGAGAGTGTCAGAGAGTGATAGAGAGGGACGGAGAGTGTCAGAGAGTGTCAGAGAGTCATAGAGAGTGATAGAGAGTGTCAGAGAGTGTCAGAGAGTGATAGAGAGTGATAGAGAGTTATAGAGAGTTTCAGAGAGTGTCAGAGAGTGATAGTGAGTGTCTGAGAGTGTCAGAGAGTGATATAGAGTGACAGAGAGTGTCAGAGAGTGTCAGAGAGTGATAGAGAGTGATAGAGAGGGTCAGAGCGTGTCAGAGAGTGTCAGAGAGTGATAGAGATTGTCAGAGAGTGATAGAGAGTGATAGAGAGTTTCAGAGAGTTTCAGAGAGTGTCTGAGAGTGTCTGAGAGTGTCAGAGAGCGATAGAGAGGGATAGAGAGTGTCAGAGAGTGTCAGAGAGTGTCAGAGAGTGTCAGAGAGTGATAGAGAGTGAAAGAGAGTTTCAGAGAGTTTCAGAGAGTGTCTGAGATTGTCTGAGAGTGATAGAGAGTTTCAGAGAGCTTCAGAGAGTGTCAGAGAGTGTCTGAGAGTGTCAGAGAGTGATGGAGAGTGATAGAGAGTGATAGAGAGTGTCAGAGAGCGATAGAGAGTGATAGAGACAGTCAGAGAGTGTCAGAGAGAGTCAGAGAGTGATAGAGATTGCCAGAGAGTGTCAGAGAGTGTCAGAGAGTGATAGAGAGTGATAATGAGTTTCAGAGAGTGTCAGAGAGTGTCTGAGAGTGATAGAGAGTGATAGAGAGTGTCAGAGAGTGTCAGAGAGTGTCAGAGAGTGATAGAAAGTGATAGAGAGTTTCAGAGAGTGTTAAAGAGTGTCAGAGAGTGTCTGAGAGTGTTAGAGAGTGATAGAGAGTCTCAGAGAGTGTCAGAGAGTGTCAGAGAGTGATAGAGAGTGATAGAGAGTGTCAGGGAGTGTCAGAGAGTGTCAGAGAGTGATAGTGAGTGTCAGAGAGTGATAGAGAGTGATAGAGAGTTTCAGAGAGTGGTAGTGAGTGTCTGAGAGTGTCAGAGAGTGATAGAGAGTGTCAGAGAGTGTCAGAGAGTGATATAGAGTGATAGAGAGTGTCAGTGAGTGTCAGAGAGTGTCAGAGAGTGATAGTGAGTGTCAGAGAGAGTCAGAGAGTGGTAGAGAGTGATAGAGAGTGTCAGAGAGTGATGGAGACTGTCAGAGAGTGATGGAGAGTGATAGAGAGTGTCAGAGAGTGTCAGAGAGTCTCAGAGAGTGATATAGAGTGATAGAGAGTGTCAGAGAGTGTCGGAGAGTGATAGAGAGTGATAGAGAGTTTCAGAGAGTGTCAGAGAGTGTCAGAGAGTGATAGAGAGTGATAGAGAGTGTCAGAGAGTGATAGAGAGTTTCAGAGAGTGTCAGAGAGTGTCTGAGAGTGTCAGAGAGTGATAGAGAGTGATAGAGAGTGTCAGAGAGTGATAGTGAGTGTCAGAGAGTGTCAGAGAGTGTCTGAGAGTGTCAGAGAGTGATAGAGAGTGATAGAGAGTGTCAGAGAGTGTCGGAGAGTGATAGAGAGTGATAGAGAGTTTCAGAGAGTGTCAGAGAGTGTCTGAGAGTGTCAGAGAGTGTCAGAGAGTGTCGGAGAGTGATAGAGAGTGATAGAGAGTTTCAGAGAGTGTCAGAGAGTGTCAGAGAGTGTCTGAGAGTGTCAGAGAGTGATAGAGAGTGATAGAGAGTGTCAGAGAGTGTCAGAGAGTGTCTGAGAGTGTCAGAGAGTGATAGAGAGTGATAGAGAGTGTCAGAGAGTGTCAGAGAGTGATAGAGAGTGTCAGAGAGTGTCAGAGAGTGTCAGAGAGTGATAGAGAGTGATAACGAGTGTCAGAGAGTGTCAGAGAGTGTCAGAGAGTGATAGAGAGTGATAGAGAGTGTCAGAGAGTGTCAGAGAGTAATAGAGAGTGATAGAGAGTTTCAGAGAGTGTCAGCGAGTGTCTGAGAGTGATAGAGAGTGATAGAGTGTGTCAGAGAGTGTCAGAGAGTGTCAGAGAGTGATAGAGAGTGATGGAGAGTGTCTGAGAGTGTCAGAGAGTGTCTGAGAGTGTCAGAGAGTGATAGAGAGTGATAGAGAGTGATAGAGAGTGATAGAGAGTGTCAGAGAGTGTCAGAGAGTGATAGAGAGTTTCAGAGAGTGTCAGAGAGTGTCTGAGAGTGTCTGAGAGTGTCAGAGAGTGATAGAGAGTGTCAGAGAGTGTCAGAGAGTGATAGAGAGTGATAGAGAGTGATAGAGAGTTTCAGAGAGTGTCAGAGAGTGATAGAGAGTGTCAGAGAGTGTCAGAGAGTGATAGAGAGTGACAGAGAGTGTCAGAGCGTGTCAGAGAGTGTCAGAGAGTGATAGAGAGTGTCAGAGAGTGATAGAGAGTGATAGAGAGTTTCAGAGAGTTTCAGAGAGTGTCTGAGAGTGTCAGAGAGTGATAGAGAGTGATAGAGAGTGTCAGAGAGTGTCAGAGAGTGATAGAGAGTGATAGAGAGTGATAGAGAGTTTCAGAGAGTGTCTGAGAGTGTCAGAGAGTGTCAGAGAGTGTCGGAGAGTGATAGAGAGTGATAGAGATTTTCAGAGAGTGTCAGAGAGTGTCAGAGAGTGTCTGAGAGTGTCAGAGAGTGATAGAGAGTGATAGAGAGTGTCAGAGAGTGTCAGAGAGTGTCTGAGAGTGTCAGAGAGTGATAGACAGTGATAGAGAGTGTCAGAGAGTGTCAGAGAGTGATAGAGAGTGTCAGAGAGTGTCAGAGAGTGTCTGAGAGTGTCAGAGAGTGATAGAGAGTGATAACGAGTGTCAGAGAGTGTCAGAGAGTGTCAGAGAGTGATAGAGAGTGATAGAGAGTGTCAGAGAGTGTCAGAGAGTAATAGAGAGTGATAGAGAGTTTCAGAGAGTGTCAGAGAGTGTCTGAGAGTGATAGAGAGTGATAGAGAGTGTCAGAGAGTGTCAGAGAGTGTCAGAGAGTGATAGAGAGTGATGGAGAGTGTCTGAGAGTGTCAGAGAGTGTCAGAGAGTGTCTGAGAGTGTCAGAGAGTGTCAGAGAGTGATAGAGAGTGATAGAGAGTGATAGAGAGTGTCAGAGAGTGTCAGAGAGTGATAGAGAGTTTCAGAGAGTGTCAGAGAGTGTCTGAGAGTGTCTGAGAGTGTCAGAGAGTGATAGAGAGTGTCAGAGAGTGTCAGAGAGTGATAGAGAGTGATAGAGAGTGATAGAGAGTTTCAGAGAGTGTCAGAGAGTGATAGAGAGTGTCAGAGAGTGTCAGAGAGTGATAGAGAGTGACAGAGAGTGTCAGAGCGTGTCAGAGAGTGTCAGAGAGTGATAGAGAGTGTCAGAGAGTGATAGAGAGTGATAGAGAGTTTCAGAGAGTTTCAGCGAGTGTCTGAGAGTGTCAGAGAGAAATAGAGAGTGATAGAGAGTGTCAGAGAGTGTCAGAGAGTGTCAGAGAGTGATAGAGAGTTTCAGAGAGTGTCAGAGAGTGTCAGAGAGTGTCTGAGAGTGTCTGAGATTGTCAGAGAGTGTCAGAGAGTGATAGTGAGTGTCTGAGAGTGTCTGAGATTGTCAGAGAGTGTCAGAGAGTGATAGTGAGTGTCTGAGAGTGTCAGAGAGTGATAGAGAGTGTCAGAGAGTGATAGAGAGTGTCAGAGAGTGTCAGAGAGTGTCAGAGAGTGATAGAGAGTGATGGAGAGTGTTTGAGAGTGTCAGAGAGTGTCTGAGAGTGTCAGAGAGTGATAGAGAGTGATAGAGAGTGTCAGAGCGTGTCAGAGAGTGATAGAGAGAGATAGAGAGTTTCAGAGAGTGTCAGAGAGTGTCTGAGAGTGTCTGAGAGTGTCAGAGAGTGATAGAGAGTGATAGAGAGTGATAGAGAGTTTCAGAGAGTGTCAGAGAGTGTCTGAGAGTGTCTGAGAGTGTCAGAGAGTGATAGAGAGTGATAGAGAGTGTCAGAGCGTGTCAGAGAGTGATAGAGAGTGATAGAGAGTTTCAGAGAGTGTCAGAGAGTGTCTGAGAGTGTCTGAGAGTGTCAGAGAGTGATAGAGAGTGATATAGAGTGATAGAGAGTGTCAGAGAGTGTCGGAGAGTGATAGAGAGTGGTAGAGAGTTTCAGAGAGTGTCAGAGAGTGTCTGAGAGTGTCAGAGAGTGATAGAGAGTGATAGAGCGTGTCAGAGAGTGATAGAGAGTGTCAGAGAGTGTCAGAGAGTGTCTGAGAGAGATAGAGAGTGATAGAGAGTGTCAGAGAGTGTCAGAGAGTGTCAGAGAGTGATAGAGAGTGTCAGAGAGTGTCAGAGAGTGATATAGAGTGATAGAGAGTGTCAGAGAGTGTCGGAGAGTGATAGAGAGTGATAGAGAGTTTCAGAGAGTGTCAGAGAGTGTCTGAGAGTGTCAGAGAGTGATAGAGAGTGATAGAGCGTGTCAGAGAGTGATAGAGAGTGTCAGAGAGTGTCAGAGAGTGTCTGAGAGAGATAGAGAGTGATAGAGAGTGTCAGAGAGTGTCTGAGAGTGTCAGAGAGTGATAGAGAGTGATAGAGAGTGTCAGAGAGTGATAGAATGTGATAGAGATTGTCAGAGAGTGATAGAGAGTGTCAGAGAGTGTCAGAGAGTGTCAGAGAGTGATGTAGAGTGAGAGAGAGTGTCAGAGAGTGTCGGAGAGTGATAGAGAGTGATAGAGAGTTTCAGAGAGTGTCAGAGAGTGTCTGAGAGTGTCAGAGAGTGATAGAGCGTGTCAGAGAGTGATAGAGAGTGTCAGAGAGTGTCTGAGAGTGTCAGAGAGTGATAGAGAGTGATAGTGAGTGTCAGAGAGTGTCAGAGAGTGTCAGAGAGTGTCAGAGAGTGTCAGAGAGTGATAGAGAGTGATAGAGAGTGTCAGAGAGTGTCGGAGAGTGATAGAGAGTGATAGAGTGTGTCAGAGAGTGTCAGAGAGTGTCAGAGAGTGTCAGAGAGTGATAGAGAGTGATAGAGAGTTTCAGAGAGTGTCAGAGAGTGTCTGAGAGTGATAGAGAGTGATAGAGAGTGTCAGAGAGTGTCAGAGAGTGATAGAGAGTGTCTGAGAGTGTCAGAGAGTGTTTGAGAGTGTCAGAGAGTGATAGAGAGTGATAGAGAGTGTCAGAGAGTGTCAGAGAGTGATAGAGTGTGATAGAGAGTTTCAGAGAGTGTCAGAGAGTGTCTGAGAGTGTCTGAGAGTGTCAGAGAGTGATAGAGAGTGATAGAGAGTGATAGAGCGTGTCAGAGAGTGTCAGAGAGTGATAGAGAGTGTCAGAGAGTGATAGAGAGTGATAGAGAGTGTCAGAGAGTGTCAGAGAGTGATAGAGAGTGATAGAGAGTGTCAGAGAGTGTCAGAGAGTGATAGAGAGTGATAGAGAGTGTCAGAGCGTGTCAGAGAGTGTCAGAGAGTGATAGAGAGTGTCAGAGAGTGTCAGAGAGTGATAGAGAGTGATAGAGAGTGTGAGAGCGTGTCAGAGAGTGTCAGAGAGTGATAGAGAGTGTCAGAGAGTGATAGAGAGTGATAGAGAGTTTCAGAGAGTTTCAGAGAGTGTCTGAGAGTGTCTGAGAGTGTCTGAGAGTGTCAGAGAGCGATAGCGAGGGATAGAGAGTGTCAGAGAGTGTCAGAGAGTGTCAGAGAGTGATAGAGAGTGATAGAGAGTTTCAGAGAGTGTCAGAGAGTGTCTGAGATTGTCTGAGAGTGATAGAGAGTTTCAGAGAGTTTCAGAGAGTGTCAGAGAGTGTCTGAGAGTGTCAGAGAGTGATGGAGAGTGATAGAGAGTGATAGAGAGTGTCAGAGAGCGATAGAGAGTGATAGAGACTGTCAGAGAGTGTCGGAGAGAGTCAGAGAGTGATAGAGAGTGCCAGAGAGTGTCAGAGAGTGTCAGAGAGTGATAGAGAGTGATAATGAGTTTCAGAGAGTGTCAGAGAGTGTCTGAGAGTGATAGAGAGTGATAGAGAGTGTCAGAGAGTGTCAGAGAGTGTCAGAGAGTGTCAGAGAGTGATAGAAAGTGATAGAGAGTTTCAGAGAGTGTTAAAGAGTGTCAGAGAGTGTCTGAGAGTGTCAGAGAGTGATAGAGAGTGTCAGAGAGTGTCAGAGAGTGTCAGAGAGTGATAGAGAGTGATAGAGAGTGTCAGAGAGTGTCAGAGAGTGATATAGAGTGATAGAGAGTTATAGAGAGTTTCAGAGAGTGTCAGAGAGTGATAGTGAGTGTCTGAGAGTGTCAGAGAGTGATATAGAGTGATAGAGAGTGTCAGAGAGTGTCAGAGAGTGATAGAGAGTGATAGAGAGTGTCAGAGCGTGTCAGAGAGTGTCAGAGAGTGATAGAGAGTGTCAGAGAGTGATAGAGAGTGATAGAGAGTTTCAGAGAGTTTCAGAGAGTGTCTGAGAGTGTCTGAGAGTGTCAGAGAGCGATAGAGAGGGATAGAGAGTGTCAGAGAGTGTCAGAGAGTGTCAGAGAGTGATAGAGAGTGAAAGAGAGTTTCAGAGAGTTTCAGAGAGTGTCAGAGAGTGTCTGAGATTGTCTGAGAGTGATAGAGAGTTTCAGAGAGTGTCAGAGAGTGTCTGAGAGTGTCAGAGAGTGATGGAGAGTGATAGAGAGTGATAGAGAGTGTCAGAGAGCGATAGAGAGTGATAGAGACAGTCAGAGAGTGTCAGAGAGAGTCAGAGAGTGATAGAGATTGCCAGAGAGTGTCAGAGAGTGTCAGAGAGTGATAGAGAGTGATAATGAGTTTCAGAGAGTGTCAGAGAGTGTCTGAGAGTGATAGAGAGTGATAGAGAGTGTCAGAGAGTGTCAGAGAGTGTCAGAGAGTGATAGAAAGTGATAGAGAGTTTCAGAGAGTGTTAAAGAGTGTCAGAGAGTGTCTGAGAGTGTTAGAGAGTGATAGAGAGTGTCAGAGAGTGTCAGAGAGTGTCAGAGAGTGATAGAGAGTGATAGAGAGTGTCAGGGAGTGTCAGAGAGTGTCAGAGAGTGATAGTGAGTGTCAGAGAGTGTCAGAGAGTGATAGAGAGTGATAGAGAGTTTCAGAGAGTGGTAGTGAGTGTCTGAGAGTGTCAGAGAGTGATAGAGAGTGTCAGAGAGTGTCAGAGAGTGATATAGAGTGATAGAGAGTGTCAGTGAGTGTCAGAGAGTGTCAGAGAGTGATAGTGAGTGTCAGAGAGAGTCAGGGAGTGGTAGAGAGTGATAGAGAGTGTCAGAGAGTGATGGAGACTGTCAGAGAGTGATGGAGAGTGATAGAGAGTGTCAGAGAGTGTCAGAGAGTCTCAGAGAGTGATATAGAGTGATAGAGAGTGTCAGAGAGTGTCGGAGAGTGATAGAGAGTGATAGAGAGTGTCAGAGAGTGTCTGAGAGTGTCAGAGAGTGATAGGGAGTGATAGAGAGTGTCAGAGAGTGATAGAGAGTTTCAGAGAGTGTCAGAGAGTGTCTGAGAGTGTCAGAGAGTGATAGAGAGTGATAGAGAGTGTCAGAGAGTGATAGTGAGTGTCAGAGAGTGTCAGAGAGTGTCTGAGAGTGTCAGAGAGTGATAGAGAGTGATAGAGAGTGTCAGAGAGTGTCGGAGAGTGATAGAGAGTGATAGAGAGTTTCAGAGAGTGTCAGAGAGTGTCTGAGAGTGTCAGAGAGTGTCAGAGAGTGTCGGAGAGTGATAGAGAGTGATAGAGAGTTTCAGAGAGTGTCAGAGAGTGTCAGAGAGTGTCTGAGAGTGTCAGAGAGTGATAGAGAGTGATAGAGAGTGTCAGAGAGTGTCAGAGAGTGTCTGAGAGTGTCAGAGAGTGATAGACAGTGATAGAGAGTGTCAGAGAGTGTCAGAGAGTGATAGAGAGTGTCAGAGAGTGTCAGAGAGTGTCTGAGAGTGTCAGAGAGTGATAGAGAGTGATAACGAGTGTCAGAGAGTGTCAGAGAGTGTCAGAGAGTGATAGAGAGTGATAGAGAGTGTCAGAGAGTGTCAGAGAGTAATAGAGAGTGATAGAGAGTTTCAGAGAGTGTCAGCGAGTGTCTGAGAGTGATAGAGAGTGATAGAGAGTGTCAGAGAGTGTCAGAGAGTGTCAGAGAGTGATAGAGAGTGATGGAGAGTGTCAGAGAGTGTCTGAGAGTGTCAGAGAGTGATAGAGAGTGATAGAGAGTGATAGAGAGTGATAGAGAGTGATAGAGAGTGATAGAGAGTGTCAGAGAGTGTCAGAGAGTGATAGAGAGTTTCAGAGAGTGTCAGAGAGTGTCTGAGAGTGTCTGAGAGTGTCAGAGAGTGATAGAGAGTGTCAGAGAGTGTCAGAGAGTGATAGAGAGTGATAGAGAGTGATAGAGAGTTTCAGAGAGTGATAGAGAGTGTCAGAGAGTGTCAGAGAGTGATAGAGAGTGACAGAGAGTGTCAGAGCGTGTCAGAGAGTGTCAGAGAGTGATAGAGAGTGTCAGAGAGTGATAGAGAGTGATAGAGAGTTTCAGAGAGTTTCAGAGAGTGTCTGAGAGTGTCAGAGAGTGATAGAGAGTGATAGAGAGTGTCAGAGAGTGTCAGAGAGTGATAGAGAGTGATAGAGAGTGATAGAGAGTTTCAGAGAGTGTCAGAGAGTGTCTGAGAGTGTCAGAGAGTGTCAGAGAGTGTCGGAGAGTGATAGAGAGTGATAGAGAGTTTCAGAGAGTGTCAGAGAGTGTCAGAGAGTGTCTGAGAGTGTCAGAGAGTGATAGAGAGTGATAGAGAGTGTCAGAGAGTGTCAGAGAGTGTCTGAGAGTGTCAGAGAGTGATAGACAGTGATAGAGAGTGTCAGAGAGTGATAGAGAGTGTCAGAGAGTGTCAGAGAGTGTCTGAGAGTGTCAGAGAGTGATAGAGAGTGATAACGAGTGTCAGAGAGTGATAGAGAGTGATAGAGAGTGTCAGAGAGTGTCAGAGAGTGATAGAGAGTGATAGAGAGTGTCAGAGAGTGTCAGAGAGTGATAGAGAGTGATAGAGAGTGTCAGAGCGTGTCAGAGAGTGTCAGAGAGTGATAGAGAGTGTCAGAGAGTGTCAGAGAGTGATAGAGAGTGATAGAGAGTGTGAGAGCGTGTCAGAGAGTGTCAGAGAGTGATAGAGAGTGTCAGAGAGTGATAGAGAGTGATAGAGAGTTTCAGAGAGTTTCAGAGAGTGTCTGAGAGTGTCTGAGAGTGTCTGAGAGTGTCAGAGAGCGATAGCGAGGGATAGAGAGTGTCAGAGAGTGTCAGAGAGTGTCAGAGAGTGATAGAGAGTGATAGAGAGTTTCAGAGAGTGTCAGAGAGTGTCTGAGATTGTCTGAGAGTGATAGAGAGTTTCAGAGAGTTTCAGAGAGTGTCAGAGAGTGTCTGAGAGTGTCAGAGAGTGATGGAGAGTGATAGAGAGTGATAGAGAGTGTCAGAGAGCGATAGAGAGTGATAGAGACTGTCAGAGAGTGTCGGAGAGAGTCAGAGAGTGATAGAGAGTGCCAGAGAGTGTCAGAGAGTGTCAGAGAGTGATAGAGAGTGATAATGAGTTTCAGAGAGTGTCAGAGAGTGTCTGAGAGTGATAGAGAGTGATAGAGAGTGTCAGAGAGTGTCAGAGAGTGTCAGAGAGTGTCAGAGAGTGATAGAAAGTGATAGAGAGTTTCAGAGAGTGTTAAAGAGTGTCAGAGAGTGTCTGAGAGTGTCAGAGAGTGATAGAGAGTGTCAGAGAGTGTCAGAGAGTGTCAGAGAGTGATAGAGAGTGATAGAGAGTGTCAGAGAGTGTCAGAGAGTGATATAGAGTGATAGAGAGTTATAGAGAGTTTCAGAGAGTGTCAGAGAGTGATAGTGAGTGTCTGAGAGTGTCAGAGAGTGATATAGAGTGATAGAGAGTGTCAGAGAGTGTCAGAGAGTGATAGAGAGTGATAGAGAGTGTCAGAGCGTGTCAGAGAGTGTCAGAGAGTGATAGAGAGTGTCAGAGAGTGATAGAGAGTGATAGAGAGTTTCAGAGAGTTTCAGAGAGTGTCTGAGAGTGTCTGAGAGTGTCAGAGAGCGATAGAGAGGGATAGAGAGTGTCAGAGAGTGTCAGAGAGTGTCAGAGAGTGATAGAGAGTGAAAGAGAGTTTCAGAGAGTTTCAGAGAGTGTCAGAGAGTGTCTGAGATTGTCTGAGAGTGATAGAGAGTTTCAGAGAGTGTCAGAGAGTGTCTGAGAGTGTCAGAGAGTGATGGAGAGTGATAGAGAGTGATAGAGAGTGTCAGAGAGCGATAGAGAGTGATAGAGACAGTCAGAGAGTGTCAGAGAGAGTCAGAGAGTGATAGAGATTGCCAGAGAGTGTCAGAGAGTGTCAGAGAGTGATAGAGAGTGATAATGAGTTTCAGAGAGTGTCAGAGAGTGTCTGAGAGTGATAGAGAGTGATAGAGAGTGTCAGAGAGTGTCAGAGAGTGTCAGAGAGTGATAGAAAGTGATAGAGAGTTTCAGAGAGTGTTAAAGAGTGTCAGAGAGTGTCTGAGAGTGTTAGAGAGTGATAGAGAGTGTCAGAGAGTGTCAGAGAGTGTCAGAGAGTGATAGAGAGTGATAGAGAGTGTCAGGGAGTGTCAGAGAGTGTCAGAGAGTGATAGTGAGTGTCAGAGAGTGTCAGAGAGTGATAGAGAGTGATAGAGAGTTTCAGAGAGTGGTAGTGAGTGTCTGAGAGTGTCAGAGAGTGATAGAGAGTGTCAGAGAGTGTCAGAGAGTGATATAGAGTGATAGAGAGTGTCAGTGAGTGTCAGAGAGTGTCAGAGAGTGATAGTGAGTGTCAGAGAGAGTCAGGGAGTGGTAGAGAGTGATAGAGAGTGTCAGAGAGTGATGGAGACTGTCAGAGAGTGATGGAGAGTGATAGAGAGTGTCAGAGAGTGTCAGAGAGTCTCAGAGAGTGATATAGAGTGATAGAGAGTGTCAGAGAGTGTCGGAGAGTGAT
The DNA here is from genome assembly GCF_036365525.1 of Heterodontus francisci. NCBI lineage: Eukaryota > Metazoa > Chordata > Chondrichthyes > Heterodontiformes > Heterodontidae > Heterodontus > Heterodontus francisci. Next base: position 158,206,720 of record NC_090376.1, read on the forward strand.
AGAGAGTGATAGAGAGTGTCAGAGAGTGTCTGAGAGTGTCAGAGAGTGATAGGGAGTGATAGAGAGTGTCAGAGAGTGATAGAGAGTTTCAGAGAGTGTCAGAGAGTGTCTGAGAGTGTCAGAGAGTGATAGAGAGTGATAGAGAGTGTCAGAGAGTGATAGTGAGTGTCAGAGAGTGTCAGAGAGTGTCTGAGAGTGTCAGAGAGTGATAGAGAGTGATAGAGAGTGTCAGAGAGTGTCGGAGAGTGATAGAGAGTGATAGAGAGTTTCAGAGAGTGTCAGAGAGTGTCTGAGAGTGTCAGAGAGTGTCAGAGAGTGTCGGAGAGTGATAGAGAGTGATAGAGAGTTTCAGAGAGTGTCAGAGAGTGTCAGAGAGTGTCTGAGAGTGTCAGAGAGTGATAGAGAGTGATAGAGAGTGTCAGAGAGTGTCAGAGAGTGTCTGAGAGTGTCAGAGAGTGATAGACAGTGATAGAGAGTGTCAGAGAGTGTCAGAGAGTGATAGAGAGTGTCAGAGAGTGTCAGAGAGTGTCTGAGAGTGTCAGAGAGTGATAGAGAGTGATAACGAGTGTCAGAGAGTGTCAGAGAGTGTCAGAGAGTGATAGAGAGTGATAGAGAGTGTCAGAGAGTGTCAGAGAGTAATAGAGAGTGATAGAGAGTTTCAGAGAGTGTCAGCGAGTGTCTGAGAGTGATAGAGAGTGATAGAGAGTGTCAGAGAGTGTCAGAGAGTGTCAGAGAGTGATAGAGAGTGATGGAGAGTGTCAGAGAGTGTCTGAGAGTGTCAGAGAGTGATAGAGAGTGATAGAGAGTGATAGAGAGTGATAGAGAGTGATAGAGAGTGATAGAGAGTGTCAGAGAGTGTCAGAGAGTGATAGAGAGTTTCAGAGAGTGTCAGAGAGTGTCTGAGAGTGTCTGAGAGTGTCAGAGAGTGATAGAGAGTGTCAGAGAGTGTCAGAGAGTGATAGAGAGTGATAGAGAGTGATAGAGAGTTTCAGAGAGTGATAGAGAGTGTCAGAGAGTGTCAGAGAGTGATAGAGAGTGACAGAGAGTGTCAGAGCGTGTCAGAGAGTGTCAGAGAGTGATAGAGAGTGTCAGAGAGTGATAGAGAGTGATAGAGAGTTTCAGAGAGTTTCAGAGAGTGTCTGAGAGTGTCAGAGAGTGATAGAGAGTGATAGAGAGTGTCAGAGAGTGTCAGAGAGTGATAGAGAGTGATAGAGAGTGATAGAGAGTTTCAGAGAGTGTCAGAGAGTGTCTGAGAGTGTCAGAGAGTGTCAGAGAGTGTCGGAGAGTGATAGAGAGTGATAGAGAGTTTCAGAGAGTGTCAGAGAGTGTCAGAGAGTGTCTGAGAGTGTCAGAGAGTGATAGAGAGTGATAGAGAGTGTCAGAGAGTGTCAGAGAGTGTCTGAGAGTGTCAGAGAGTGATAGACAGTGATAGAGAGTGTCAGAGAGTGATAGAGAGTGTCAGAGAGTGTCAGAGAGTGTCTGAGAGTGTCAGAGAGTGATAGAGAGTGATAACGAGTGTCAGAGAGTGATAGAGAGATTCAGAGAGTGTCAGAGAGTGTCTGAGAGTGTCTGAGAGTGTCAGAGAGTGATAGAGAGTGTCAGAGAGTGTCAGAGAGTGATAGAGAGTGATAGAGAGTGATAGAGAGTTTCAGAGAGTGTCAGAGAGTGATAGAGAGTGTCAGAGAGTGTCAGAGAGTGATAGAGAGTGACAGAGAGTGTCAGAGCGTGTCAGAGAGTGTCAGAGAGTGATAGAGAGTGTCAGAGAGTGATAGAGAGTGATAGAGAGTTTCAGAGAGTGTCTGAGAGTGTCAGAGAGTGATAGAGAGTGATAGAGAGTGTCAGAGAGTGTCAGAGAGTGTCAGAGAGTGATATAGAGTGATAGAGAGTTTCAGAGAGTGTCAGAGAGTGTCAGAGAGTGTCTGAGAGTGTCTGAGAGTGTCAGAGAGTGTCAGAGAGTGTCTGACAGTGTCTGAGAGTGTCAGAGAGTGTCAGAGAGTGATAGAGAGTGATAGAGAGTGTCAGAGAGTGTCAGAGAGTGTCTGAGAGTGTCAGAGAGTGTCAGAGAGTGTCAGAGAGTGTCAGAGAGTGTTGGAGAGTGATAGAGAGTGATAGAGAGTTTCAGAGAGTGTCAGAGAGTGTCAGAGAGTGTCTGAGAGTGTCAGAGTGTGATAGAGAGTGATAGAGAGTGTCAGAGAGTGTCAGAGAGTGGCAGAGAGTGTCAGAGAGTGATAGAGAGTGATAGAGAGTGTCAGAGAGTGTCAGAGAGTAATAGAGAGTGATAGAGAGTTTCAGAGAGTGTCAGAGAGTGTCTGAGAGTGATAGAGAGTGATAGAGAGTGTCAGAGAGTGTCAGAGAGTGATAGAGAGTGATAGAGAGTGATGGAGAGTGTCTGAGAGTGTCAGAGAGTGTCAGAGAGTGTCTGAGAGTGTCAGAGAGTGATAGAGAGTGATAGAGAGTGATAGAGAGTGTCAGAGAGTGTCAGAGAGTGATAGAGAGTGATAGAGAGTTTCAGAGAGTGTCAGAGAGTGTCTGAGTGTGTCTGAGAGTGTCAGAGAGTGATAGAGAGTGTCAGAGAGCGTCAGAGAGTGATAGAGAGTGATAGAGAGTGATAGAGAGTGATAGAGAGTGTCAGAGAGTGATAGAGAGTGTCAGAGAGTGTCAGAGAGTGATAGAGTGTGATAGAGGGTGTCAGAGCGTGTCAGAGAGTGTCAAAGAGTGATAGAGAGTGTCAGAGAGTGATAGAGAGTGATAGAGAGTTTCAGAGAGTTTCAGAGAGTGTCTGAGAGTGTCAGAGAGTGATAGAGAGTGATAGAGAGTGTCAGAGAGTGTCAGAGAGTGATATAGAGTGATAGAGAGTTTCAGAGAGTGTCAGAGAGTGATAGTGAGTGTCAGAGAGTGTCAGAGAGTGATAGAGAGTGATAGAGAGTTTCAGAGAGTGATAGAGAGTGTCAGAGAGTGTCAGAGAGTGATATAGAGTGATAGAGAGTGTCAGTGAGTGTCAGAGAGTGTCAGAGAGTGATAGTGAGTGTCAGAGAGTGTCAGAGAGTGGTAGAGAGTGATAGAGAGTGTCAGACAGTGATGGAGACTGTCAGAGAGTGATGGAGAGTGATAGAGAGTGTCAGAGAGAGTCAGAGAGTGTCAGAGAGTGATATAGAGTGATAGAGAGTGTCAGAGAGTGTCGGAGAGTGATAGAGAGTGATAGAGAGTTTCAGAGAGTGTCAGAGAGTGTCTGAGAGTGTCAGAGAGTGATAGAGAGTGATAGAGAGTGTCAGAGAGTGATAGAGAGTTTCAGAGTGTGTCAGAGAGTGTATGAGAGTGTCAGAGAGTGATAGAGAGTGATAGAGAGTGTCAGAGAGTGATAGTGAGTGTCAGAGAGTGTCAGAGAGTGTCTGAGAGTGTCAGAGAGTGATAGAGAGTGATAGAGAGTGTCAGAGAGTGTCGGAGAGTGATAGAGAGTGATAGAGAGTTTCAGAGAGTGTCAGAGAGTGTCAGAGAGTGTCAGAGAGTGTCAGAGAGTGTCGGAGAGTGATAGAGAGTGATATAGAGTTTCAGAGAGTGTCAGAGAGTGTCAGAGAGTGTCTGAGAGTGTCAGAGAGTGACAGAGAGTGATAGAGAGTGTCAGAGAGTGTCAGAGAGTGTCTGAGAGTGTCAGAGAGTGTCAGAGAGTGTCAGAGAGTGATAGAGAGTGTCAGAGAGTGTCAGAGAGTGTCTGAGAGTGTCAGAGAGTGATAGAGAGTGATAACGAGTGTCAGAGAGTGTCAGAGAGTGATAGAGAGTGATAGAGAGTGTCAGAGAGTAATAGAGAGTGATAGAGAGTTTCAGAGAGTGTCAGAGAGTGTCTGAGAGTGATAGAGAGTGATAGAGAGTGTCAGAGAGTGTCAGAGAGTGTCAGAGAGTGATAGAGAGTGATGGAGAGTGTCTGAGAGTGTCAGAGAGTGTCTGAGAGTGTCAGAGAGTGATAGAGATTGATAGAGAGTGATAGAGAGTGATAGAGAGTGTCAGAGAGTGTCAGAGAGTGATAGAGAGTGATAGAGAGTTTCAGAGAGTGTCAGAGAGTGTCTGAGAGTGTCTGAGAGTGTCAGAGAGTGATAGAGAGTGTCAGAGAGTGTCAGAGAGTGATAGAGAGTGATAGAGAGTTTCAGAGAGTATCAGAGAGTGATAGAGAGTGTCAGAGAGTGTCAGAGAGTGATAGAGAGTGACAGAGAGTGTCAGAGCGTATCAGAGAGTGATAGAGAGTGATAGAGAGTGTCAGAGAGCGATAGAGAGTGATAGAGACAGTCAGAGAGTGTCTGAGAGTGTCAGAGAGTGTCAGAGAGTGTCTGACAGTGTCAGAGAGTGTCAGAGAGTGTCAGAGAGTGATAGTGAGTGTCAGAGAGTGTCAGAGAGTGATAGAGAGTGATAGAGAGTTTCAGAGAGTGATAGAGAGTGTCAGAGAGTGTCAGAGAGTGATATAGAGTGATAGAGAGTGTCAGTGAGTGTCAGAGAGTGTCAGAGAGTGATAGTGAGTGTCAGAGAGTGTCAGAGAGTGGTAGAGAGTGATAGAGAGTGTCAGACAGTGATGGAGACTGTCAGAGAGTGATGGAGAGTGATAGAGAGTGTCAGAGAGAGTCAGAGAGTGTCAGAGAGTGATATAGAGTGATAGAGAGTGTCAGAGAGTGTCGGAGAGTGATAGAGAGTGATAGAGAGTTTCAGAGAGTGTCAGAGAGTGTCTGAGAGTGTCAGAGAGTGATAGAGAGTGATAGAGAGTGTCAGAGAGTGATAGAGAGTGTCTGAGAGTGTCAGAGAGTGTCTGAGAGTGTCAGAGAGTGATAGAGAGTGATAGAGAGTGTATGAGAGTGTCAGAGAGTGATAGAGAGTGATAGAGAGTGTCAGAGAGTGATAGTGAGTGTCAGAGAGTGTCAGAGAGTGTCTGAGAGTGTCAGAGAGTGATAGAGAGTGATAGAGAGTGTCAGAGAGTGTCGGAGAGTGATAGAGAGTGATAGAGAGTTTCAGAGAGTGTCAGAGAGTGTCAGAGAGTGTCAGAGAGTGTCTGAGAGTGTCAGAGAGTGTCAGAGAGTGATAGAGAGTGATAGAGAGTGTCAGAGAGTGTCAGAGAGTGTCTGAGAGTGTCAGAGAGTGTCAGAGAGTGTCAGAGAGTGATAGAGAGTGTCAGAGAGTGTCTGAGAGTGTCAGAGAGTGATAGAGAGTGATAACGAGTGTCAGAGAGTGTCAGAGAGTGATAGAGAGTGATAGAGAGTGTCAGAGAGTAATAGAGAGTGATAGAGAGTTTCAGAGAGTGTCAGAGAGTGTCTGAGAGTGATAGAGAGTGATAGAGAGTGTCAGAGAGTGTCAGAGAGTGTCAGAGAGTGATAGAGAGTGATGGAGAGTGTCTGAGAGTGTCAGAGAGTGTCTGAGAGTGTCTGAGAGTGTCAGAGAGTGATAGAGATTGATAGAGAGTGATAGAGAGTGATAGAGAGTGTCAGAGAGTGTCAGAGAGTGATAGAGAGTGATAGAGAGTTTCAGAGAGTGTCAGAGAGTGTCTGAGAGTGTCTGAGAGTGTCAGAGAGTGATAGAGAGTGTCAGAGAGTGTCAGAGAGTGATAGAGAGTGATAGAGAGTTTCAGAGAGTATCAGAGAGTGATAGAGAGTGTCAGAGAGTGTCAGAGAGTGATAGAGAGTGACAGAGAGTGTCAGAGCGTATCAGAGAGTGTCAGAGAGAGATAGAGAGTGTCAGAGAGTGATAGAGAGTGATAGAGAGTTTCAGAGAGTTTCAGAGAGTGTCTGAGAGTGTCAGAGAGTGATAGAGAGTGATAGAGAGTGATAGAGAGTTTCAGAGAGTGTCAGAGAGTGATAGAGAGTGTCAGAGAGTGTCAGAGAGTGATAGAGAGTGACAGAGAGTGTCAGAGCGTGTCAGAGAGTGTCAGAGAGTGATAGAGAGTGTCAGAGAGTGATAGAGAGTGATAGAGAGTTTCAGAGAGTTTCAGAGAGTGTCTGAGAGTGTCAGAGAGTGATAGAGAGTGATAGAGAGTGTCAGAGAGTGTCAGAGAGTGTCAGAGAGTGATATAGAGTGATATAGAGTGATAGAGAGTTTCAGAGAGTGTCAGAGAGTGTCAGAGAGTGTCTGAGAGTGTCTGAGAGTGTCAGAGAGTGTCAGAGAGTGTCTGACAGTGTCTGAGAGTGTCAGAGAGTGTCAGAGAGTGATAGAGAGTGATAGAGAGTGTCAGAGAGTGTCAGAGAGTGTCTGAGAGTGTCAGAGAGTGTCAGAGAGTGTCAGAGAGTGTTGGAGAGTGATAGAGAGTGATAGAGAGTTTCAGAGAGTGTCAGAGAGTGTCAGAGAGTGTCTGAGAGTGTCAGAGAGTGATAGAGAGTGATATAGAGTGTCAGAGAGTGTCAGAGAGTGGCAGAGAGTGTCAGAGAGTGATAGAGAGTGATAGAGAGTGTCAGAGAGTGTCAGAGAGTAATAGAGAGTGATAGAGAGTTTCAGAGAGTGTCAGAGAGTGTCTGAGAGTGATAGAGAGTGATAGAGAGTGTCAGAGAGTGTCAGAGAGTGTCAGAGAGTGATAGAGAGTGATAGAGAGTGATGGAGAGTGTCTGAGAGTGTCAGAGAGTGTCTGAGAGTGTCAGAGAGTGATAGAGAGTGATAGAGAGTGATAGAGAGTGTCAGAGAGTGTCAGAGAGTGATAGAGAGTGATAGAGAGTTTCAGAGAGTGTCAGAGAGTGTCTGAGTGTGTCTGAGAGTGTCAGAGATTGATAGAGAGTGTCAGAGAGCGTCAGAGAGTGATAGAGAGTGATAGAGAGTGATAGAGAGTGATAGAGAGTGTCAGAGAGTGATAGAGTGTGTCAGAGAGTGCCAGAGAGTGATAGAGTGTGATAGAGAGTGTCAGAGCGTGTCAGAGAGTGTCAAAGAGTGATAGAGAGTGTCAGAGAGTGATAGAGAGTGATAGAGAGTTTCAGAGAGTTTCAGAGAGTGTCTGAGAGTGTCAGAGAGTGATAGAGAGTGATAGAGAGTGTCAGAGAGTGTCAGAGAGTGATATAGAGTGATAGAGAGTTTCAGAGAGTGTCAGAGAGTGTCAGAGAGTGTCTGAGAGTGTCAGAGAGTGTCAGAGAGTGTCAGAGAGTGTCTGACAGTGTCAGAGAGTGTCAGAGAGTGTCAGAGAGTGATAGTGAGTGTCAGAGAGTGTCAGAGAGTGATAGAGAGTGATAGAGAGTTTCAGAGAGTGATAGAGAGTGTCAGAGAGTGTCAGAGAGTGATATAGAGTGATAGAGAGTGTCAGTGAGTGTCAGAGAGTGTCAGAGAGTGATAGTGAGTGTCAGAGAGTGTCAGAGAGTGGTAGAGAGTGATAGAGAGTGTCAGACAGTGATGGAGACTGTCAGAGAGTGATGGAGAGTGATAGAGAGTGTCAGAGAGAGTCAGAGAGTGTCAGAGAGTGATATAGAGTGATAGAGAGTGTCAGAGAGTGTCGGAGAGTGATAGAGAGTGATAGAGAGTTTCAGAGAGTGTCAGAGAGTGTCTGAGAGTGTCAGAGAGTGATAGAGAGTGATAGAGAGTGTCAGAGAGTGATAGAGAGTTTCAGAGTGTGTCAGAGAGTGTATGAGAGTGTCAGAGAGTGATAGAGAGTGACAGAGAGTGTCAGAGAGTGATAGTGAGTGTCAGAGAGTGTCAGAGAGTGTCTGAGAGTGTCAGAGAGTGATAGAGAGTGATAGAGAGTGTCAGAGAGTGTCGGAGAGTGATAGAGAGTGATAGAGAGTTTCAGAGAGTGTCAGAGAGTGTCAGAGAGTGTCAGAGAGTGTCAGAGAGTGTCGGAGAGTGATAGAGAGTGATATAGAGTTTCAGAAAGTGTCAGAGAGTGTCAGAGAGTGTCTGAGAGTGTCAGAGAGTGATAGAGAGTGATAGAGAGTGTCAGAGAGTGTCAGAGAGTGTCAGAGAGTGTCAGAGAGTGTCAGAGAGTGATAGAGAGTGTCAGAGAGTGTCAGAGAGTGTCTGAGAGTGTCAGAGAGTGATAGAGAGTGATAACGAGTGTCAGAGAGTGTCAGAGAGTGATAGAGAGTGATAGAGAGTGTCAGAGAGTGTCAGAGAGTAATAGAGAGTGATAGAGAGTTTCAGAGAGTGTCAGAGAGTGTCTGAGAGTGATAGAGAGTGATAGAGAGTGTCAGAGAGTGTCAGAGAGTGTCAGAGAGTGATAGAGAGTGATGGAGAGTGTCTGAGAGTGTCAGAGAGTGTCTGAGAATGTCAGAGAGTGATAGAGAGTGATAGAGAGTGATAGAGAGTGATAGAGAGTGTCAGAGAGTGTCAGAGAGTGATAGAGAGTGATAGAGAGTTTCAGAGAGTGTCAGAGAGTGTCTGAGAGTGTCTGAGAGTGTCAGAGAGTGATAGAGAGTGTCAGAGAGTGTCAGAGAGTGATAGAGAGTGATAGAGAGTTTCAGAGAGTATCAGAGAGTGATAGAGAGTGTCAGAGAGTGTCAGAGAGTGATAGAGAGTGACAGAGAGTGTCAGAGCGTATCAGAGAGTGTCAGAGAGTGATAGAGAGTGTCAGAGAGTGATAGAGAGTGATAGAGAGTTTCAGAGAGTTTCAGAGAGTGTCTGAGAGTGTCAGAGAGTGATAGAGAGTGATAGAGAGTGTCAGAGAGTGTCAGAGAGTGTCTGAGAGTGATATAGAGTGATAGAGAGTTTCAGAGAGTGTCAGAGAGTGTCAGAGAGTGTCTGAGAGTGTCTGAGAGTGTCAGAGAGTGTCAGAGAGTGTCAGACAGTGTCTGACAGTGTCTGAGAGTGTCAGAGGGTGTCAGAGAGTGATAGAGAGTGATAGAGAGTGTCAGAGAGTGTCAGAGAGTGTCAGAGAGTGTCTGAGAGTGTCAGAGAGTGTCAGAGAGTGTCAGAGAGTGTCAGAGAGTTTCGGAGAGTGATAGAGAGTGATAGAGAGTTTCAGAGGTGTCAGAGAGTGTCAGAGAGTGTCTGAGAGTGTCAGAGAGTGATAGAGAGTGATAGAGAGTGTCAGAGAGTGTCAGAGAGTGTCTGAGAGTGTCAGAGAGTGATAGAGAGTGATAGAGAGTGTCAGAGAGTGATAGAGAGTGTCAGAGAGTGTCAGAGAGTGTCTGAGAGTGTCAGAGAGTGATAGAGAGTGATAGAGAGTGTCAGAGAGTGTCAGAGAGTGTCAGAGAGTGATAGAGAGTGATAGAGAGTGTCAGAGAGTGTCAGAGAGTGTCAGAGAGTGATAGAGAGTGATGGAGAGTGTCTGAGAGTGTCAGAGAGTGTCTGAGAGTGTCAGAGAGTGATAGAGAGTGATAGAGAGTGATAGAGAGTGTCAGAGAGTGCCAGAGAGTGATAGAGAGTTTCAGAGAGTGTCAGAGAGTGTCAGAGAGTGTCAGAGAGTGTCTGAGAGTGTCAGAGAGTGATAGAGAGTGTCAGAGAGTGTCAGAGAGTGATAGAGAGTGATAGAGAGTGATAGAGAGTGTCAGAGAGTGATAGAGAGTGTCAGAGAGTGTCAGAGAGTGATAGAGAGTGTCAGAGAGTGATAGAGAGTGATAGAGAGTTTCAGAGAGTTTCAGTGAGTGTCTGAGAGTGTCTGAGAGTGTCAGAGAGTGATAGAGAGTGATAGAGAGTGTCAGAGAGTGTCAGAGAGTGTCAGAGAGTGATATAGAGTGATAGAGAGTTTCAGAGAGTGTCAGAGAGTGTCAGAGAGTGTCTGAGAGTGTCTGAGAGTGTCAGAGAGTGTCAGAGAGTGTCTGACAGTGTCTGCGAGTGTCAGAGAGTGTCAGAGAGTGATAGAGAGTGATAGAGAGTGATGGAGAGTGTCAGAGAGTGATAGAGAGTGATAGAGAGTGATCGAGAGTGTCAGAGAGTGATAGAGAGTGATAGAGAGTGTCAGTGAGTGATAGAGAGTTTCTGAGAGTGTCAGAGAGTGATAGAGAGTGTCAGAGAGTGTCAGAGAGTAAAAGAGAGTAAAAGAGAGTGATAGAGAGTTTCAGAGAGTGATAGAGAGTGTCAGAGAGTGTCTGAGAGTGTCAGAGAGTGTCAGAGAGTGATAGAGAGTGTCAGAGAGTGTCAGAGATTGTCAGAGAGTGATAGAGAGTAAAAGAGAGTGATAGAGAGTGTCAGAGAGTGATGGAGAGTGTCAGAGAGTGTCTGAGAGTGTCTGAGAGTGTCAGAGAGTGTCAGAGAGTGTCTGACAGTGTCTGAGAGTGTCAGAGAGTGTCAGAGAGTGTCAGAGAGTGATATAGAGTGTCTGAGAGTGTCTGAGAGTGTCAGAGAGTGTCAGAGAGTGTCTGACAGTGTCTGAGAGTGATACAGAGTGATAGAGAGTTTCAGAGAGTGTCAGAGAGTGTCTGAGTGTGTCTAAGAGTGTCAGAGAGTGTCAGAGAGTGTCAGAGAGTGTCTGACAGTGTCTGAGAGTGTCAGAGAGTGTCAGAGAGTGTCAGAGAGTGATATAGAGTGTCTGAGAGTGTCTGAGAGTGTCAGAGAGTGTCAGAGAGTGTCTGACAGTGTCTGAGAGTGATACAGAGTGATAGAGAGTTTCAGAGAGTGTCAGAGAGTGTCTGAGAGTGTCTAAGAGTGTCAGAGAGTGTCAGAGAGTGTCTGACAGTGTCTGAGAGTGTTTGAGAGTGTCAGAGAGTGTCAGAGAGTGTCTGAGTGTGTCTAAGAGTGTCAGAGAGTGTCAGAGAGTGTCAGAGAGTGTCTGACAGTGTCTGAGAGTGTCAGAGAGTGTCAGAGAGTGTCAGAGAGTGATATAGAGTGTCTGAGAGTGTCTGAGAGTGTCAGAGAGTGTCAGAGAGTGTCTGACAGTGTCTGAGAGTGATACAGAGTGATAGAGAGTTTCAGAGAGTGTCAGAGAGTGTCTGAGAGTGTCTAAGAGTGTCAGAGAGTGTCAGAGAGTGTCTGACAGTGTCTGAGAGTGTTTGAGAGTGTCAGAGAGTGATAGTGAGTGTCTGAGAGTGTCAGAGAGTGTCAGAGAGTGTCAGTGAGTGATAGAGAGTTTCAGAGAGTGTCTGAGAGTGTCAGAGAGTGATAGAGAGTGTCAGAGAGTGTCAGAGAGTAAAAGAGAGTAAAATAGAGTGATAGAGAGTGTCAGAGAGTGATAGTGAGTGTCTGAGAGTGTCAGAGAGTGATAGAGAGTGTCAGTGAGTGATAGAGAGTTTCAGAGAGTGTCTGAGAGTGTCAGAGAGTGATAGAGAGTGTCAGAGAGTGTCAGAGAGTAAAAGAGAGTAAAAGAGAGTGATAGAGAGTGTCAGAGAGTGATAGAGAGTGTCAGAGAGTGTCAGAGATTGTCAGAGAGTGATAGAGAGTGATAGAGAGTGATAGAGAGTTTCAGCGAGTGTCTGAGATTGTCTGAGAGTGTAAGAGAGTGTCTGAGAGTGTCAGAGAGTGATAGAGAGTGATAGAGAGTGTCAGAGAGTGTCAGAGAGTGTCTGAGAGTGTCAGAGAGTGATAGAGAGTGATAGAGAGTGTCAGAGAGTGATAGAGAGTGTCAGAGAGTGTCAGAGAGTGTCTGAGAGTGTCAGAGAGTGATAGAGAGTGATAGAGAGTGTCAGAGAGTGTCAGAGAGTGTCAGAGAGTGATAGAGAGTGATAGAGAGTGTCAGAGAGTGTCAGAGAGTAATAGAGAGTGTTAGAGAGTTTCAGAGAGCGTCAGAGAGTGTCTGAGAGTGATAGAGAGTGATAGAGAGTGTCAGAGAGTGTCAGAGAGTGTCAGAGAGTGATAGAGAGTGATGGAGAGTGTCTGAGAGTGTCAGAGAGTGTCAGAGAGTGTCAGAGAGTGATAGAGAGTGACAGAGAGTGATAGAGAGTGTCAGAGAGTGTCAGAGAGTGATAGAGAGAGATAGAGAGTTTCAGAGAGTGTCAGAGAGTGTCAGAGAGTGTCTGAGAGTGTCAGAGAGTGATAGAGAGTGTCAGAGAGTGTCAGAGAGTGATAGAGAGTGATAGAGAGTGATAGAGAGTGTCAGAGAGTGATAGAGAGTGTCAGAGAGTGTCAGAGAGTGATAGAGAGTGATAGAGATTGTCAGAGCGTGTCAGAGAGTGTCAGAGAGTGATAGAGAGTGTCAGAGAGTGATAGAGAGTGATAGAGAGTTTCAGAGAGTTTCAGAGAGTGTCTGAGAGTGTCAGAGAGTGATAGAGAGTGTCAGAGAGTGTCAGAGAGTGTCAGAGAGTGATATAGAGTGATAGAGAGTTTCAGAGAGTGTCAGAGAGTGTCAGAGAGTGTCTGAGAGTGTCTGAGAGTGTCTGAGAGTGTCAGAGAGTGTCAGAGAGTGTCTGACAGTGTCTGCGAGTGTCAGAGAGTGTCAGAGAGAGATAGAGAGTGATAGAGAGTGATGGAGAGTGTCAGAGAGTGATATAGAGTGATAGAGAGTGATCGAGAGTGTCTGAGAGTGTCAGAGAGTGATAGAGAGTGATAGAGAGTGTCAGTGAGTGATAGAGAGTTTCTGAGAGTGTCAGAGAGTGATAGAGAGTGTCAGAGAGTGTCAGAGAGTGTCAGAGAGTAAAAGAGAGTAAAAGAGAGTGATAGAGAGTGTCAGAGAGTGATAGAGAGTGTCAGAGAGTGTCTGAGAGTGTCAGAGAGTGTCAGAGAGTGATAGAGAGTGTCAGAGAGTGTCAGAGATTGTCAGAGAGTGATAGAGAGTAAAAGAGAGTGATAGAGAGTGTCAGAGAGTGATGGAGAGTGTCAGAGAGTGTCTGAGAGTGTCTGAGAGTGTCAGAGAGTGTCAGAGAGTGTCAGAGAGTGTCTGACAGTGTCTGAGAGTGTCAGAGAGTGTCAGAGAGTGATATAGAGTGATAGAGAGTTTCAGAGAGTGTCAGAGAGTGTCTGAGAGTGTCTGAGAGTGTCAGAGAGTGTCAGAGAGTGTCTGACAGTGTCTGAGAGTGTCAGAGAGTGTCAGAGAGTGTCAGAGAGTGATATAGAGTGTCTGAGAGTGTCTGAGAGTGTCAGAGAGTGTCAGAGAGTGTCTGACAGTGTCTGAGAGTGATACAGAGTGATAGAGAGTTTCAGAGAGTGTCAGAGAGTGTCTGAGAGTGTCTAAGAGTGTCAGAGAGTGTCAGAGAGTGTCTGACAGTGTCTGAGAGTGTTTGAGAGTGTCAGAGAGTGATAGTGAGTGTCTGAGAGTGTCAGAGAGTGTCAGAGAGTGTCAGTGAGTGATAGAGAGTTTCAGAGAGTGTCTGAGAGTGTCAGAGAGTGATAGAGAGTGTCAGAGAGTGTCAGAGAGTAAAAGAGAGTAAAATAGAGTGATAGAGAGTGTCAGAGAGTGATAGTGAGTGTCTGAGAGTGTCAGAGAGTGATAGAGAGTGTCAGTGAGTGATAGAGAGTTTCAGAGAGTGTCTGAGAGTGTCAGAGAGTGATAGAGAGTGTCAGAGAGTGTCAGAGAGTAAAAGAGAGTAAAAGAGAGTGATAGAGAGTGTCAGAGAGTGATAGAGAGTGTCAGAGAGTGTCAGAGATTGTCAGAGAGTGATAGAGAGTGATAGAGAGTGATAGAGAGTTTCAGCGAGTGTCTGAGATTGTCTGAGAGTGTAAGAGAGTGTCTGAGAGTGTCAGAGAGTGATAGAGAGTGATAGAGAGTGTCAGAGAGTGTCAGAGAGTGTCTGAGAGTGTCAGAGAGTGATAGAGAGTGATAGAGAGTGTCAGAGAGTGATAGAGAGTGTCAGAGAGTGTCAGAGAGTGTCTGAGAGTGTCAGAGAGTGATAGAGAGTGATAGAGAGTGTCAGAGAGTGTCAGAGAGTGTCAGAGAGTGATAGAGAGTGATAGAGAGTGTCAGAGAGTGTCAGAGAGTAATAGAGAGTGTTAGAGAGTTTCAGAGAGCGTCAGAGAGTGTCTGAGAGTGATAGAGAGTGATAGAGAGTGTCAGAGAGTGTCAGAGAGTGTCAGAGAGTGATAGAGAGTGATGGAGAGTGTCTGAGAGTGTCAGAGAGTGTCAGAGAGTGTCAGAGAGTGATAGAGAGTGACAGAGAGTGATAGAGAGTGTCAGAGAGTGTCAGAGAGTGATAGAGAGAGATAGAGAGTTTCAGAGAGTGTCAGAGAGTGTCAGAGAGTGTCTGAGAGTGTCAGAGAGTGATAGAGAGTGTCAGAGAGTGTCAGAGAGTGATAGAGAGTGATAGAGAGTGATAGAGAGTGTCAGAGAGTGATAGAGAGTGTCAGAGAGTGTCAGAGAGTGATAGAGAGTGATAGAGATTGTCAGAGCGTGTCAGAGAGTGTCAGAGAGTGATAGAGAGTGTCAGAGAGTGATAGAGAGTGATAGAGAGTTTCAGAGAGTTTCAGAGAGTGTCTGAGAGTGTCAGAGAGTGATAGAGAGTGTCAGAGAGTGTCAGAGAGTGTCAGAGAGTGATATAGAGTGATAGAGAGTTTCAGAGAGTGTCAGAGAGTGTCAGAGAGTGTCTGAGAGTGTCTGAGAGTGTCTGAGAGTGTCAGAGAGTGTCAGAGAGTGTCTGACAGTGTCTGCGAGTGTCAGAGAGTGTCAGAGAGTGATAGAGAGTGATAGAGAGTGATGGAGAGTGTCAGAGAGTGATATAGAGTGATAGAGAGTGATCGAGAGTGTCTGAGAGTGTCAGAGAGTGATAGAGAGTGATAGAGAGTGTCAGTGAGTGATAGAGAGTTTCTGAGAGTGTCAGAGAGTGATAGAGAGTGTCAGAGAGTGTCAGAGAGTGTCAGAGAGTAAAAGAGAGTAAAAGAGAGTGATAGAGAGTGTCAGAGAGTGATAGAGAGTGTCAGAGAGTGTCAGAGATTGTCAGAGAGTGATAGAGAGTGATAGAGAGTTTCAGAGAGTTTCAGCGAGTGTCTGAGAGTGTCAGAGAGTAATAGAGAGTGATAGAGAGTGTCAGAGAGTGTCAGAGAGTGATAGAGAGTGATAGAGAGTTTCAGAGAGTGTCAGAGAGTGTCTGAGAGTGTCTGAGATTGTCAGAGAGTGTCAGAGAGTGATAGAGAGTGATAGAGAGTGTCAGAGCGTGTCAGAGAGTGATAGAGAGTGATAGAGAGTTTCAGAGAGTGTCAGAGAGTGTCTGAGAGTGTCTGAGAGTGTCAGAGAGTGATAGAGAGTGATAGAGCGTGTCAGAGAGTGTCAGAGAGTGATAGAGAGTGATGGAGAGTGTCTGAGAGTGTCAGAGAGTGATAGAGAGTGATAGAGAGTGATCGAGAGTGTCTGAGAGTGTCAGAGAGTGTCAGAGAGTGATAGAGAGTGATAGAGAGTTTCAGATAGTGTCAGAGAGTGTCTGAGAGTGCCAGAGAGTGATAGAGAGTGATAGAGAGTGTCAGAGAGTGATAGAGAGTGTCAGAGAGTGTCAGAGAGTGTCTGAGAGTGTCAGAGAGTGATAGAGAGTGATAGAGAGTGTCAGAGAGTGTCAGAGAGTGATAGAGAGTGATAGTGAGTGTCAGAGAGTGTCAGAGAGTGTCCGAGAGTGTCAGAGAGTGATAGAGAGTGATAGAGAGTGTCAGAGAGTGATAGAGAGTGACAGAGAGTGTCAGAGAGTGATAGAGAGTGTCAGAGAGTGTCAGAGAGTGTCAGAGAGTGTCAGAGAGTGATAGAGAGTGATAGAGAGCGTCAGAGATTTTCAGAGAGTGATAGAGAGTGATGGAGAGTGTTTGAGAGTGTCAGAGAGTGTCAGAGATTGTCTGAGAGTGTCAGAGAGTGATAGAGAGTGATAGAGAGTGTCAGAGAGTGATAGAGAGTGTCAGAGAGTGATAGAGAGTGATAGAGAGTGTCAGAGAGTGTCAGAGAGTGTCAGAGAGTGATAGAGAGTAATAGAGAGTGTCAGAGAGTGTCAGAGAGTGATAGAGAGTGATAGAGAGTTTCAGAGAGTGTCAGAGAGTGTCTGAGAGTGATAGAGACTGATAGAGAGTGTCAGAGAGTGTCAGAGAGTGTCAGAGAGTGATAGAGAGTGATGGAGAGTGTCTGAGAGTGTCAGAGAGTGTCTGAGAGTGTCAGAGAGTGTCAGAGAGTGTCTGAGAGTGTCAGAGAGTGATAGAGAGTGTCGGAGAGTGATAGAGAGTGATAGAGAGTTTCAGAGAGTGTCAGAGAGTGTCTGAGAGTGTCAGAGAGTGATAGAGAGTGATAGAGAGTGTCAGAGAGTGATAGAGAGTGTCAGAGAGTGTCAGAGAGTGTCTGAGAGTGTCAGAGAGTGATAGAGAGTGATAGAGAGTGTCAGAGAGTTTCAGAGAGTGATAGAGAGTGATGGAGAGTGTTTGAGAGTGTCAGAGAGTGTCTGAGAGTGTCAGAGAGTGATAGAGAGTGATAGAGAGTGTCAGAGAGTGATAGGAAGTGTCAGAGAGTGTCAGAGAGTGTCTGAGAGTGTCAGAGAGTGATAGAGAGTGATAGAGAGTGTCAGAGAATGTCAGAGAGAGTCAGAGAGTGTCAGAGAGTGATAGAGAGTGATAGAGAGTGTCAGAGAGTGATAGAGAGTGATAGAGAGTTTCAGAGAGTGTCAGAGAGTGTCTGAGAGTGATAGAGAGTGATAGAGAGTGTCAGAGAGTGTCAGAGAGTGTCAGAGCGTGATAGAGACAGATGGAGAGTGTCTGAGAGTGATAGAGAGTGTCAGAGTGTGTCAGAGAGTGTCTGAGAGTGATAGAGAGTGATAGAGAGTGTCAGAGAGTGTCAGAGAGTGTCAGAGAGTGATAGAGAGTGATGGAGAGTGTCTGAGAGTGTCAGAGAGTGTCTGAGAGTGTCAGAGAGTGTCAGAGAGTGTCGGAGAGTGATAGAGAGTGATAGAGAGTTTCAGAGAGTGTCAGAGAGTGTCTGAGAGTGTCAGAGAGTGATAGAGAGTGATAGAGAATGTCAGAGAGTGATAGAGAGTGTCAGAGAGTGTCAGAGAGTGTCAGAGAGTGATAGAGAGTGATAGAGAGTGTCAGAGAGTGTCAGAGAGTGTCAGAGAGTGATAGAGAGTGATAGAGAGTGTCAGAGAGTGATAGAGAGTGATAGAGAGTTTCAGAGAGTGTCAGAGAGTGTCTGAGAGTGATAGAGAGTGATAGAGAGTGTCAGAGAGTGTCAGAGAGTGTCAGAGAGTGATAGAGAGTGATGGAGAGTGTCTGAGAGTGTCAGAGAGTGTCTGAGAGTGTCAGAGAGTGATAGAGAGTGATAGAGAGTGATAGAGAGTGTCAGAGAGTGTCAGAGAGTGATAGAGAGTGATAGAGAGTTTCAGAGAGTGTCTGAGAGTGTCAGAGAGTGATAGAGAGTGTCAGAGAGTGATAGAGAGTGTCAGAGAGTGTCAGAGAGTGATAGAGAGTGAAAGAGAGTGATAGAGAGTTTCAGAGAGTGTCAGAGTGTGATAGAGAGTGTCAGAGAGTGATAGAGAGTGATAGAGAGTGTCAGAGCGTGTCAGAGAGTGTCAGAGAATGATAGAGAGTGTCAGAGAGTGATGGAGAGTGATAGAGAGTTTCAGAGAGTTTCAGAGAGTGTCTGAGAGTGTCAGAGAGTGATAGAGAGTGATAGAGAGTGTCAGAGAGTGTCAGAGAGTGTCAGAGAGTGATATAGAGTGATAGAGAGTTTCAGAGAGAGTCAGAGAGTGTCAGAGAGTGTCTGAGAGTTTCAGAGAGTGTCAGAGAGTGTCAGAGAGTGTCTGAGAGTGTCTGAGAGTGTCAGAGAGTGTCAGAGAGTGTCAGAGAGTGTCAGAGAGTGATATAGAGTGATAGAGAGTTTCAGAGAGTGTCAGAGAGTGTCAGAGAGTGTCTGAGAGTTTCAGAGAGTGTCAGAGAGTGTCAGAGAGTGTCTGAGAGTGTCTGAGAGTGTCAGAGAGCGTCAGAGAGTGTCAGAGAGTGTCTGACAGTGTCTGAGAGTGTCAGAGAGTGTCAGAGAGTGTCAGAGAGTGATAGTGAGTGTCTGAGAGTGTCAGAGAGTGATAGAGAGTGTCAGTGAGTGATAGAGAGTGTCAGAGTGTGTCAGAGAGTGTCAGAGAGTGTCAGAGAGTAAAAGAGAGTAAAAGAGAGTGATAGAGAGTGTCAGAGAGTGATAGAGAGTGTCAGAGAGTGTCAGAGAGTGATAGAGAGTGATAGAGAGTTTCAGAGAGTTTCATCGAGTGTCTGAGAGTGTCAGAGAGTAATAGAGAGTGATAGAGAGTGTCAGAGAGTGTCAGAGAGTGTCAGAGAGTGATAGAGAGTGATAGAGAGTTTCAGAGCGTGTCAGAGAGTGTCAGAGAGTGATAGAGAGTGATGGAGAGTGTCTGAGAGTGTCAGAGAGTGATAGAGAGTGATCGAGAGTGTCTGAGAATGTCAGAGAGTGTCAGAGAGTGATAGAGAGTGATAGAGAGTTTCAGATAGTGTCAGAGAGTGTCTGAGAGTGTCAGAGAGTGATAGAGAGTGATAGAGAGTGTCAGAGAGTGATAGAGAGTGTCAGAGAGTGTCAGAGAGTGTCAGAGAGTGTCTGAGAGTGTCTGAGAGTGTCAGAGAGTGATAGAGAGTGATAGAGAGTGTCAGAGAGTGTCAGAGAGTGATAGAGAGTGATAGTGAGTGTCAGAGAGTGTCAGAGAGTGTCCGAGAGTGTCAGAGAGTGATAGAGAGTGATAGAGAGTTTCAGAGAGTGTCATAGAGTGTCTGAGAGTGTCAGAGAGTGATAGAGAGTGATAGAGAGTGTCAGAGAGAGATAGAGAGTGACAGAGAGTGTCAGACAGTGATAGAGAGTGTCAGAGAGTGTCAGAGAGTGTCAGAGAGTGATATAGAGTGAAAGAGAGTGTCAGAGAGTGTCGGAGAGTGATAGAGAGTGATAGAGAGTTTCAGAGAGTGTCAGAGAGTGTCTGAGAGTGTCAGAGAGTGATAGAGAGTGATAGAGAGTGTCAGAGAGTGATAGAGAGTGTCAGAGAGTGTCAGAGAGTGTCTGAGAGTGTCTGAGAGTGTCAGAGAGTGATAGAGAGTGATAGAGAATGTCAGAGAGTGTCAGAGAGTGTCAGAGAGTGATAGAGAGTGGTAGAGAGTGTCAGAGAGTGTCAGAGAGTAATAGAGAGTGATAGAGTGTGTCAGAGAGTGTCAGAGAGTGTCAGAGAGTGATAGAGAGTGATAGAGAGTTTCAGAGAGTGTCAGAGAGTGTCTGAGAGTGTCAGAGAGTGATAGAGAGTGATAGAGAGTGTCAGAGAGTTTCAGAGAGTGATAGAGAGTGATGGAGAGTGTTTGAGAGTGTCAGAGAGTGTCTGAGAGTGTCAGAGAGTGATAGAGAGTGATAGAGAGTGTCAGAGCATGTCAGAGAGTGATAGAGAGTGATAGAGCGTGTCAGAGAGTGTCAGAGAGTGATAGAGAGTGATGGAGAGTGCCTGAGAGTGTCAGAGAGTGATAGAGAGTGATCGAGAGAGTCTGAGAGTGTCAGAGAGTGTCAGAGAATGATAGAGAGTGATAGACAGTTTCAGATAGTGTCAGAGAGTGTCTGAGAGTGTCAGAGAGTGATAGAGAGTGATAGAGAGTGTCAGAGAGTGATAGAGAGTGATAGAGAGTTTCAGAGAGTGTCAGAGAGTGTCAGAGAGTGAAAGTGAGTGTCTGAGAGTGTCAGAGAGTGATATAGAGTGATAGAGAGTGTCAGAGAGTGTCAGAGAGTGATAGAGAGTGATAGAGAGTTTCAGAGAGTGTCTGAGAGTGTCTGAGAGTGTCAGAGAGTGATAGAGAGTGATAGAGAGTGTCAGAGAGTGTCAGAGAGTGATAGAGAGTGATAGAGAGTGATGGAGAGTGTCTGAGCGTGTCAGAGAGTGATAGAGAGTGATAGAGAGTGTCAGAGAGTGATAGAGAGTGTCAGAGAGTGTCAGTGTCAGAGAGTGTCTGAGAGTGTCAGAGAGTGATAGAGAGTGTCAGAGAGTGTCAGAGAGTGATAGAGAGTGTCAGAGAGTGTCAGAGAGTGTCAGAGAGTGTCAGAGAGTGATATAGAGTGATAGAGAGTGCCAGAGAGTGTCGGAGAGTGATAGCGAGTGATAGAGAGTTTCAGAGAGTGTCAGAGAGTGTCTGAGAGTGTCAGAGAGTGATAGAGAGTGATAGAGAGTGTCAGAGACTGATAGAGAGTGTCAGATAGTGTCTGAGAGTGTCAGAGAGTGATAGAGAGTGATAGAGAGTGTCAGAGAGTGTCAGAGAGTGTCAGAGAGTGTCAGAGAGTGATAGAGAGTGTCAGAGAGTGTCAGAGAGTGATAGAGAGTGTCAGAGAGTGTCAGAGAGTGTCAGAGAGTGTCAGAGAGTGATATAGAGTGATAGAGAGTGCCAGAGAGTGTCGGAGAGTGATAGCGAGTGATAGAGAGTGTCAGAGAGTGTCAGAGAGTGTCAGAGAGTGTCAGAGAGTGATAGAGAGTGTCAGAGAGTGTCAGAGAGTGATAGAGAGTGTCAGAGAGTGTCAGAGAGTGTCAGAGAGTGTCAGAGAGTGATATAGAGTGATAGAGAGTGCCAGAGAGTGTCGGAGAGTGATAGCGAGTGATAGAGAGTGTCAGAGAGTGTCTGAGAGTGTCAGAGAGTGATAGAGAGTGATAGAGAGTGTCAGAGACTGATAGAGAGTGTCAGATAGTGTCTGAGAGTGTCAGAGAGTGATAGAGAGTGATAGAGAGTGATAGAGAGTGTCAGAGAGTGTCAGAGAGTGTCAGAGAGTGTCAGAGAGTGATAGTGAGTGTCAGAGAGTGATAGAGAGTGATAGAGAGTGTCAGAGAGTGTCAGAGAGTGTCAGGGAGTGTCAGAGAGTGATAGTGAGTGTCTGAGAGTGTCAGAGAGTGATAGAGAGTGACAGAGAGTGTCAGAGAGTGATAGAGAGTGTTAGAGAGTGTCAGAGAGTGTCAGAGAGTGATAGAGAGTGATAGAGAGTGTCAGAGAGTGTCAGAGAGTGATAGTGAGTGTCAGAGAGTGTCAGAGAGTGTCAGAGAGTGATAGAGAGTGATAGAGAGTTTCAGAGAGTGTCAGAGAGTGTCTGAGAGTGTCAGAGAGTGATAGAGTGATAGAGAGTGTCAGAGAGTGATAGAATGTGATTGAATGTGTCAGAGAGTGATATAGAGTGATAGAGAGTGTCAGAGAGTGTCGAAGAGTGATAGAGAGTGATAGAGAGTTTCAGAGAGTGTCAGAGAGTGTCTGAGAGTGTCAGAGAGTGATAGAGAGTGATAGAGAGTGCCAGAGAGTGATAGAGAGCGTCAGAGAGTGTCAGAGAGTGTCTCAGAGTGTCAGAGAGTGTCAGAGAGTGATAGCGAGTGATAGAGAGTGTCAGAGAGTGTCAGAGAGTGTCAGAGAGTGTCAGAGAGTGATAGAGAGTGATAGAGAGAGTCAGAGAGTGTCAGAGAGTGATAGAGAGTGATAGAGTGTGTCAGAGAGTTTCAGAGAGTGTCAGAGAGTGTCTGAGAGTGATAGAGAGTGATAGAGAGTGTCAGAGAGTGTCAGAGAGAGTCTGAGAGTGTCAGAGAGTGATAGAGAGTGATAGAGAGTGTCAGAGAGTGTCTGAGAGTGTCTGAGAGTGTCTGAGAGTGTCAGAGAGTGATAGAGAGTGACAGAGCGTGTCAGAGAGTGTCAGAGAGTGATAGAGAGTGATAGAGAGTGATAGAGAGTTTCAGAGAGTGTCAGAGAGTGATAGTCAGTGTCTGAGAGTGTCAGAGAGTGATATAGAGTGATAGAGAGTGTCAGAGAGTGTCAGAGAGTGATAGAGAGTGATAGAGAGTGTCAGAGCGTGTCAGAGAGTGTCAGAGAGTGATAGAGAGTGTCAGAGAGTGATAGAGAGTGATAGAGAGTTTCAGAGAGTTTCAGAGAGTGTCTGAGATTGTGTGAGTGTGTCACAGAGCGATAGAGAGGGATAGAGAGTGTCAGAGAGTGTCAGAGAGTGTCAGAGAGTGATAAAGAGTGATAGAGAGTTTCAGAGAGTGTCTGAGATTGTCTGAGAGTGATAGAGAGTTTCAGAGAGTGTCAGAGAGTGTCTGAGAGTGTCAGAGAGTGATGGAGATTGATAGAGAGTGATAGAGAGTGTCAGAGAGCGATAGAGAGTGATAGAGACTGTCAGAGAGTGTCAGAGAGAGTCAGAGAGTGATAGAGAGTGCCAGAGAGTGTCAGAGAGTGTCAGAGAGTGATAGAGAGTGATAATGAGTTTCAGAGAGTGTCAGAGAGTGTCTGAGAGTGATAGAGAGTGATAGAGAGTGTCAGAGAGTGTCAGAGAGTGTCAGAGAGTGATAGAAAGTGATAGAGAGTTTCAGAGAGTGTTAAAGAGTGTCAGAGAGTGTCTGAGAGTGTCAGAGAGTGAAAGAGAGTGTCAGAGAGTGTCAGAGAGTGATAGAGAGTGATAGAGAGTGTCAGAGAGTGTCAGAGAGTGTCAGAGAGTGATAGTGAGTGTCAGAGAGTGTCAGAGAGTGATAGAGAGTGATAGAGAGTTTCAGGGAGTAATAGTGAGTGTCTGAGAGTGTCAGAGAGTGATAGAGAGTGTCAGAGAGTGTCAGAGAGTGATATAGAGTGATAGAGAGTGTCAGTGAGTGTCAGAGAGTGTCAGAGAGTGAGAGTGAGTGTCAGAGAGTGTCAGAGAGTGATAGAGAGTGATCGAGAGTGTCAGAGAGTGAAATAGACTGTCAGAGAGTGTCAGACAGTGCCAGAGAGTGATAGAGAGTGATAGAGAGTTTCAGAGAGTGTTAAAGAGTGTCAGAGAGTGTCTGAGAGTGTCAGAGAGTGTCAGAGAGTGTCAGAGAGTGATAGAGAGTGATAGAGAGTTTCAGAGAGTGTCAGAGAGTGTCTGAGAGTGTCAGAGAGTGATAGAGAGCGATAGAGAGTGTCAGAGAGTGTCAGAGAGTGTCAGAGAGTGATAGTGAGTGTCAGAGAGTGTCAGAGAGTGATAGAGAGTGATAGAGAGTTTCAGAGAGTGATAGTGAGTGTCTGAGAGTGTCAGAGAGTGTCAGAGAGTGTCAGAGAGTGATGGTGAGTGTCAGAGAGTGTCAGAGAGTGATAGAGAGTGATCGAGAGCGTCAGAGATTGTCAGAGAGTGATAGAGAGTGATAGAGAGTGATAGAGAGTGTCAGAGAGTGTCAGAGAGTGTCAGAGAGTGATAGTGAGTGTCAGAGAGTGTCAGAGAGTGATAGAGAGTGATCGAGAGCGTCAGAGAGTGTCAGAGAGTGATAGAGAGTGATAGAGAGTGTCAGAGAGTGTCAGAGAGTGTCAGAGAGTGATAGTGAGTGTCAGAGAGTGTCAGAGAGTGATAGAGAGTGATCGAGAGCGTCAGAGAGTGTCAGAGAGTGATAGAGAGTGATAGAGAGTGTCAGAGAGTGTCAGAGAGTGTCAGAGAGTGATAGTGAGTGTCAGAGAGTGTCAGAGAGTGTCAGAGAGTGATAGTGAGTGTCTGAGAGTGTCAGAGAGAGATAGAGAGTGATAGAGAGTATCAGAGAGTGATAGAGAGTGTCAGAGAGTGTCAGAGAGTGTCAGAGAGTGTCAGAGTGTGATAGAGAGTGATAGAGAGTGTCAGAGAGTGTCAGAGAGTGATAGAGAGTGATAGTGAGTTTCAGAGAGTGTCAGAGAGTGATAGAGAGTGATAGAGAGTTTCAGAGAGTGTCTGAGAGTGTGTGAGAGTGTCAGAGAGTGATAGAGAGTGTCAGAGAGTGATAGAATGTGATAGAGAGTGTCAGAGAGTGATAGAGAGTGTCAGAGAGTGTCAGAGAGTGTCAGAGAGTGATATAGAGTGATAGAGAGTGTCAGAGAGTGTCGGAGAGTGATAGAGAGTGATAGAGAGTTTCAGAGAGTGTCAGAGAGTGTCTGAGAGTGTCAGAGAGTGATAGAGAGTGATAGAGAGTGTCAGAGCGTGATAGAGAGTGTCAGAGAGTGTCAGAGAGTGTCTGAGAGTGTCAGAGAGTGATAGAGAGTGATAGAGAGTGTCAGAGAGTGTCAGAGAGTGTCAGAGAGTGATAGAGAGTGATATAGAGTGTCAGAGAGTGTCAGAGAGTGATAGAGTGTGTCAGAGAGTGTCAGAGAGTGTCAGAGAGTGATAGAGAGTTTCAGAGAGTGTCAGAGAGTGTCTGAGAGTGATAGAGAGTGATAGAGAGTGATAGAGAGTGTCAGAGAGTGTCAGAGAGTGTCAGAGAGTGATAGAGAGTGTCTGAGAGTGTCTGAGAGTGTCTGAGAGTGTCAGAGAGTGTCTGAGAGTGTCTGAGAGTGTCAGAGAGTGTCAGAGAGTGATAGAGAGTGATAGAGAGTGTCTGAAAGTGTCAGAGAGTGTCAGAGAGTGATATAGAGTGATAGAGAGTTTCAGAGAGTGTCAGAGAGTGATAGAGTGTGATAGAGAGTTTCAGAGAGTGTCAGAGAGTGTCTGAGAGTGTCTGAGAGTGTCAGAGAGTGATAGAGAGTGATAGAGCGTGTCAGCGAGTGTCAAAGAGTGATAGAGAGTGATAGAGAGTGATAGAGAGTGTCAGAGAGTGTCAGAGAGTGTCTGCGAGTGTCAGAGAGTGATAGAGAGTGACAGAGAGTGATAGAGAGTGATAGAGAGTGTCAGAGATTGTCAGAGAGTGATAGAGTGTGTCAGAGAGTGTCAGAGAGTGTCAGAGAGTGATAGAGATTGATAGAGAGTTTCAGAGAGTGTCAGAGAGTGTCTGAGAGTGTCTGAGAGTGTCAGAGAGTGATAGAGAGTGATAGAGCGTGTCAGCGAGTGTCAAAGAGTGATAGAGAGTGATAGAGAGTGATAGAGAGTGTCAGAGAGTGTCAGAGAGTGTCTGCGAGTGTCAGAGAGTGATAGAGAGTGACAGAGAGTGATAGAGAGTGATAGAGAGTGTCAGAGATTGTCAGAGAGTGATAGAGTGTGTCAGAGAGTGTCAGAGAGTGTCAGAGAGTGATAGAGATTGATAGAGAGTTTCAGAGAGTGTCAGAGAGTGTCTGAGAGTGATAGAGAGTGATAGAGAGTGTCAGAGAGTGTCAGAGAGTGTCAGAGAGTGATAGAGAGTGTCTGAGAGTGTCTGAGAGTGTCAGAGAGTGATAGAGAGTGATAGAGAGTGTCAGAGAGTGTCAGAGAGTGATAGAGTGTTTCAGAGAGTGTCTGAGAGTGTCAGAGAGTGTCAGAGAGTGATAGAGAGTGATAGAGAGTGTCAGAGAGTGTCAGAGAGTGTCAGAGAGTGATAGAGAGTGTCTGAGAGTGTCTGAGAGTGTCAGAGAGTGATAGAGAGTGATAGAGAGTGTCAGAGAGTGTCAGAGAGTGATAGAGTGTTTCAGAGAGTGTCTGAGAGTGTCAGAGAGTGTCAGAGAGTGATAGAGAGTGATAGAGCGTGTCAGAGAGTGTCAGAGAGTGATAGAGAGTGATAGAGAGTTTCAGAGAGTGTCAGAGAGTGATAGTGAGTGTCTGAGAGTGTCAGAGAGTGATATAGAGTGATAGAGAGTGTCAGAGAGTGTCAGAGAGTGATAGAGAGTGATAGAGAGTGTCAGAGCGTGTCAGAGAGTGTCAGAGAGTGATAGAGAGTGTCAGAGAGTGATAGAGAGTGATAGAGAGTTTCAGAGAGTTTCAGAGAGTGTCTGAGAGTGTCAGAGAGCGATAGAGAGGGATAGAGAGTGTCAGAGAGTGTCAGAGAGTGTCAGAGAGTGTCAGAGATTGATTGAGAGTGTCAGAGAGTGATAGAGAGTGTCAGAGAGTGTCAGAGAGTGTCAGAGAGTGTCAGAGTGTGATAGAGAGTGATAGAGAGTGTCAGAGAGTGTCAGAGAGTGATAGAGAGTGATAGTGAGTGTCAGAGAGTGTCAGAGAGTGATAGAGAGTGATAGAGAGTTTCAGAGAGTGTCTGAGAGTGTGTGAGAGTGTCAGAGAGTGATAGAGAGTGTCAGAGAGTGATAGAATGTGATAGAGAGTGTCAGAGAGTGATAGAGAGTGTCAGAGAGTGTCAGAGAGTGTCAGAGAGTGTCAGAGAGTGATATAGAGTGATAGAGAGTGTCAGAGAGGGACGGAGAGTGATAGAGAGTGATAGAGAGTTTCAGAGAGTGTCAGAGAGTGTCTGAGAGTGTCAGAGAGTGATAGAGAGTGATAGAGAGTGTCAGAGAGTGATAGAGAGTGTCTGAGAGTGTCAGAGAGTGTCTGAGAGTGTCAGAGAGTGATAGAGAGTGATAGAGAGTGTCAGTGAGTGTCAGAGAGTGTCAGAGAGTGATAGAGAGTGATATAGAGTGTCAGAGAGTGTCAGAGAGTGATAGAGTGTGTCAGAGAGTGTCAGAGAGTGTCAGAGAGTGATAGAGAGTGTCAGAGAGTGTCTGAGAGTGATAGAGAGTGATAGAGAGTGTCAGAGAGTGTCAGAGAGTGTCAGAGAGTGATAGAGAGTGTCTGAGAGTGTCTGAGAGTGTCTGAGAGTGTCTGAGAGTGTCTGAGAGTGTCAGAGAGTGTCTGAGAGTGTCTGAGAATGTCAGAGAGTGTCAGAGAGTGATAGAGAGTGATAGAGAGTGTCTGAGAGTGTCAGAGAGTGTCAGAGAGTGATAGAGAGTGATAGAGAGTTTCAGAGAGTTTCAGAGAGTGATAGAGTGTGATAGAGAGTTTCAGAGAGTGATAGAGAGTGATAGAGAGTGTCAGAGAGTGTCAGAGAGTGTCAGAGAGTGATAGAGAGTGTCTGAGAGTGTCTGAGAGTGTCTGAGAGTGTCTGAGAGTGTCAGAGAGTGTCTGAGAGTGTCTGAGAGTGTCAGAGAGTGTCAGAGAGTGATAGAGAGTGATAGAGAGTGTCTGAGAGTGTCAGAGAGTGTCAGAGAGTGATAGAGAGTGATAGAGAGTTTCAGAGAGTTTCAGAGAGTGATAGAGTGTGATAGAGAGTTTCAGAGAGTGTCAGAGAGTGTCTGAGAGTGTCTGAGAGTGTCTGAGAGTGTCAGAGAGTGATAGAGAGTGATAGAGCGTGTCAGCGAGTGTCAAAGATTGATAGAGAGTGATAGAGAGTGATAGAGAGTGTCAGAGAGTGTCAGAGAGTGTCTGCGAGTGTCAGAGAGTGATAGAGAGTGACAGAGAGTGTCAGAGAGTGTCAGAGAGTGTCAGAGAGTGTCAGAGAGTGTCAGAGAGTGATAGAGAGTGATAGAGAGTGTCAGAGATTGTCAGAGAGTGATAGAGTGTGTCAGAGAGTGTCAGAGAGTGTCAGAGAGTGATAGAGATTGATAGAGAGTTTCAGAGAGTGTCAGAGAGTGTCTGAGAGTGATAGAGAGTGATAGAGAGTGTCTGAGAGTGTCAGAGAGTGTCTGAGAGTGTCAGAGAGTGATAGAGAGTGATAGAGAGTGTCAGAGAGTGTCAGAGAGTGATAGAGTGTTTCAGAGAGTGTCTGAGAGTGTCAGAGAGTGTCAGAGAGTGATAGAGAGTGATAGAGCGTGTCAGAGAGTGTCAGAGAGTGATAGAGAGTGATAGTGAGTGTCTGAGAGTGTCAGAGAGTGATATAGAGTGATAGAGAGTGTCAGAGAGTGTCAGAGAGTGATAGAGAGTGATAGAGAGTGTCAGAGCGTGTCAGAGAGTGTCAGAGAGTGATAGAGAGTGTCAGAGAGTGATAGAGAGTGATAGAGAGTTTCAGAGAGTTTCAGAGAGTGTCTGAGAGTGTCTGAGAGTGTCAGAGAGCGATAGAGAGGGATAGAGAGTGTCAGAGAGTGTCAGAGAGTGTCAGAGAGTGTCAGAGAGTGATCGAGAGTGATCGAGAGTGATAGAGAGTGATAGAGAGTGTCAGAGAGTGTCTGAGATTGTCTGAGAGTGATAGAGAGTTTCAGAGTTTCAGAGAGTGTCAGAGAGTGTCTGAGAGTGTCAGAGAGTGATGGAGAGTGATAGAGAGTGATAGAGAGTGTCAGAGAGCGATAGAGAGTGATAGAGACTGTCAGAGAGTGTCAGAGAGAGTCAGAGAGTGATAGAGAGTGCCAGAGAGTGTCAGAGAGTGATGGAGAGTGATAGAGAGTGATAGAGAGTGTCAGAGAGCGATAGAGAGTGATAGAGACTGTCAGAGAGTGTCAGAGAGAGTCAGAGAGTGATAGAGAGTGCCAGAGAGTGCCAGAGAGTGTCAGAGAGTGATAGAGAGTGTCAGAGAGTGTCAGAGAGTGTCAGAGAGTGATAGAGAGTGATAGAGAGTGTCAGAGAGTGTCAGAGAGTGATAGTGAGTGTCAGAGAGTGTCAGAGAGTGATAGAGAGTGATAGAGAGTTTCAGAGAGTGATAGTGAGTGTCTGAGAGTGTCAGAGAGTGATAGAGAGTGTCAGAGAGTGTCAGAGTGTGATATAGAGTGATAGAGAGTGTCAGTGAGTGTCAGAGAGTGTCAGAGAGTGATAGTGAGTGTCAGAGAGTGTCAGAGAGTGGTAGAGAGTGATAGAGAGTGTCAGAGAGTGATGGAGACTGTCAGAGAGTGATGGAGAGTGATAGAGAGTGTCAGAGAGTGTCAGAGAGTGTCAGAGAGTGATAGTGAGTGTCTGAGAGTGTCTGAGAGTGTCAGAGAGTGATAGAGAGTGATAGAGAGTGTCAGAGAGTGATGGAGACTGTCAGAGAGTGATGGAGAGTGATAGAGAGTGTCAGAGAGTGTCAGAGAGTGTCAGAGAGTGTCAGAGAGTGATAGTGAGTGTCTGAGAGTGTCTGAGAGTGTCAGAGAGTGATAGAGAGTGATAGAGACTGTCAGAGAGTGTCAGAGAGTGTCAGAGAGTGATAGAGAGTGATAGAGAGTGTCAGAGAGTGTCAGAGAGTGATAGAGAGTGATATAGAGTGTCAGAGAGTGTCAGAGAGTGTCAGAGAGTGATAGTGAGTGTCAGAGAGTGTCAGAGAGTGATATAGAGTGATAGAGAGTTTCAGAGAGTGATAGTGAGTGTCTGAGAGTGTCTGAGAGTGTCAGAGAGTGATAGAGAGTGATAGAGACTGTCAGAGAGTGTCAGAGAGTGTCAGAGAGTGATAGAGAGTGATAGAGAGTGTCAGACAGTGTCAGAGAGTGATAGAGAGTGATAGAGAGTGTCAGAGAGTGTCAGAGAGTGTCAGAGAGTGATAGTGAGTGTCAGAGAGTGTCAGAGAGTGATAGAGAGTGATAGAGAGTTTCAGAGAGTGATAGTGAGTGTCTGAGAGTGTCAGAGAGTGATATAGAGTGATAGAGAGTGTCAGTGAGTGTCAGAGAGTGTCAGAGAGTGATAGTGAGTGTCTGAGAGTGTCAGAGAGTGATATAGAGTGATAGAGAGTGTCAGTGAGTGTCAGAGAGTGTCAGAGAGTGATAGTGAGTGTCTGAGAGTGTCAGAGCGTGATAGAGTGTGTCAGAGAGTGTCAGAGAGTGTCAGAGAGTGATAGAGAGTGATAGAGAGTTTCAGAGAGTTTCAGAGAGTGTCAGAGAGTGATAGGGAGTTTCAGAGAGTGTCTGAGAGTGTCAGAGAGTGTCAGAGTGTGATAGAGAGTGTCTGAGAGTGTCAGAGAGTGTCTGAGAGTGTCAGAGAGTGATAGAGAGTGTCAGAGAGTGTCAGAGAGTGATAGAGTGTTTCAGAGAGTGTATGAGACTGTCTGAGAGTGTCTGAGAGTGTCAGAGAGTAATAGAGAGTGATAGAGCGTGTCAGAGAGTGTCAGAGAGTGATAGAGAGTGATAGAGAGTGATAGAGAGTTTCAGAGAGTGTCAGAGAGTGATAGTGAGTGTCTGAGAGTGTCAGAGAGTGATATAGAGTGATAGAGAGTGTCAGAGAGTGTCAGAGAGTGATAGAGAGTGATAGAGAGTGTCAGAGCGTGTCAGAGAGTGTCAGATAGTGATAGAGAATGTCAGAGAGTGATTGAGAATTTCAGAGAGTTTAAGAGAGTGTCTGAGAGTGTCTGAGAGTGTCAGAGAGCGATAGAGAGGGATAGAGAGTGTCAGAGAGTGTCAGAGAGTGTCAGAGAGTGTCAGAGAGTGATCGAGAGTGATAGAGAGTGATAGAGAGTGTCAGAGAGTGTCTGAGATTGTCTGAGAGTGATAGAGTGTGTCAGAGAGTGTCAGAGAGTGATAGAGAGTTTCAGAGAGTGTCAGAGAGTGTCTGAGAGTGATAGAGAGTGATAGAGAGTGATAGAGAGTGTCAGAGAGTGTCAGAGAGTGTCAGAGAGTGATAGAGAGTGTCTGAGAGTGTCTGAGAGTGTCTGAGAGTGTCAGAGAGTGTCTGAGAGTGTCTGAGAGTGTCAGAGAGTGTCAGAGAGTGATAGAGAGTGATAGAGAGTGTCTGAGAGTGTCAGAGAGTGTCAGAGAGTGATAGAGAGTGATAGAGAGTTTCAGAGAGTGTCAGAGAGTGATAGAGTGTGATAGAGAGTTTCAGAGAGTGTCTGAGAGTGTCTGAGAGTGTCAGAGAGTGATAGAGAGTGATAGAGCGTGTCAGCGAGTGTCAAAGAGTGATAGAGAGTGATAGAGAGTGATAGAGAGTGTCAGAGAGTGTCAGAGAGTGTCTGCGAGTGTCAGAGAGTGATAGAGAGTGACAGAGAGTGTCAGAGAGTGTCAGAGAGTGTCAGAGAGTGTCAGAGAGTGATAGAGAGTGATAGAGAGTGTCAGAGATTGTCAGAGAGTGATAGAGTGTGTCAGAGAGTGTCAGAGAGTGTCAGAGAGTGATAGAGATTGATAGAGAGTTTCAGAGAGTGTCAGAGAGTGTCTGAGAGTGATAGAGAGTGATAGAGAGTGTCAGAGAGTGTCAGAGAGTGTCAGAGAGTGATAGAGAGTGTCTGAGAGTGTCAGAGAGTGTCTGAGAGTGTCAGAGAGTGATAGAGAGTGATAGAGAGTGTCAGAGAGTGTCAGAGAGTGATAGAGTGTTTCAGAGAGTGTCTGAGAGTGTCAGAGAGTGTCAGAGAGTGATAGAGAGTGATAGAGCGTGTCAGAGAGTGTCAGAGAGTGATAGAGAGTGATAGAGAGTTTCAGAGAGTGTCAGAGAGTGATAGTGAGTGTCTGAGAGTGTCAGAGAGTGATATAGAGTGATAGAGAGTGTCAGAGAGTGTCAGAGAGTGATAGAGAGTGATAGAGAGTGTCAGAGCGTGTCAGAGAGTGTCAGAGAGTGATAGAGAGTGTCAGAGAGTGATAGAGAGTGATAGAGAGTTTCAGAGAGTTTCAGAGAGTGTCTGAGAGTGTCTGAGAGTGTCAGAGAGCGATAGAGAGGGATAGAGAGTGTCAGAGAGTGTCAGAGAGTGTCAGAGAGTGTCAGAGAGTGATCAAGAGTGATAGAGAGTGATAGAGAGTGTCAGAGAGTGTCTGAGATTGTCTGAGAGTGATAGAGAGTTTCAGAGTTTCAGAGAGTGTCAGAGAGTGTCTGAGAGTGTCAGAGAGTGATGGAGAGTGATAGAGAGTGATAGAGAGTGTCAGAGAGCGATAGAGAGTGATAGAGACTGTCAGAGAGTGTCAGAGAGAGTCAGAGAGTGATAGAGAGTGCCAGAGAGTGCCAGAGAGTGTCAGAGAGTGATAGAGAGTGTCAGAGAGTGTCAGAGAGTGTCAGAGAGTGATAGAGAGTGATAGAGAGTGTAAGAGAGTGTCAGAGAGTGATAGTGAGTGTCAGAGAGTGTCAGAGAGTGATAGAGAGTGATAGAGAGTTTCAGAGAGTGATAGTGAGTGTCTGAGAGTGTCAGAGAGTGATAGAGAGTGTCAGAGAGTGTCAGAGTGTGATATAGAGTGATAGAGAGTGTCAGTGAGTGTCAGAGAGTGTCAGAGAGTGATAGTGAGTGTCAGAGAGTGTCAGAGAGTGGTAGAGAGTGATAGAGAGTGTCACAGAGTGATGGAGACTGTCAGAGAGTGATGGAGAGTGATAGAGAGTGTCAGAGAGTGTCAGAGAGTGTCAGAGAGTGTCAGAGAGTGATAGTGAGTGTCTGAGAGTGTCTGAGAGTGTCAGAGAGTGATAGAGAGTGATAGAGACTGTCAGAGAGTGTCAGAGAGTGTCAGAGAGTGATAGAGAGTGATAGAGAGTGTCAGAGAGTGTCAGAGAGTGATAGTGAGTGTCAGAGAGTGTCAGAGAGTGATAGAGAGTGATAGAGAGTTTCAGAGAGTGATAGTGAGTGTCTGAGAGTGTCAGAGAGTGATATAGAGTGATAGAGAGTGTCAGTGAGTGTCAGAGAGTGTCAGAGAGTGATAGTGAGTGTCTGAGAGTGTCAGAGAGTGATAGAGAGTGATAGTGAGTGTCAGAGAGTGTCAGAGAGTGATAGAGAGTGATAGAGAGTTTCAGAGAGTGATAGTGAGTGTCAGACAGTGATA
Organism: Heterodontus francisci; assembly: GCF_036365525.1. Classification (NCBI taxonomy): domain Eukaryota; kingdom Metazoa; phylum Chordata; class Chondrichthyes; order Heterodontiformes; family Heterodontidae; genus Heterodontus; species Heterodontus francisci. The sequence continues at coordinate 158,238,670 of NC_090376.1, forward strand.
GAGTGTGTCAGAGAGTGTCAGAGAGTGTCAGAGAGTGATAGAGAGTGATAGAGAGTTTCAGAGATTTTCAGAGAGTTTCAGAGAGTGTCAGAGAGTGATAGGGAGTTTCAGAGAGTGTCTGAGAGTGTCAGAGAGTGTCAGAGTGTGATAGAGAGTGTCTGAGAGTGTCAGAGAGTGTCTGAGAGTGTCAGAGAGTGATAGAGAGTGTCAGAGAGTGTCAGAGAGTGATAGAGTGTTTCAGAGAGTGTATGAGACTGTCTGAGAGTGTCTGAGAGTGTCAGAGAGTGATAGAGAGTGATAGAGCGTGTCAGAGAGTGTCAGAGAGTGATAGAGAGTGATAGAGAGTGATAGAGAGTTTCAGAGAGTGTCAGAGAGTGATAGTGAGTGTCTGAGACTGTCAGAGAGTGATATAGAGTGATAGAGAGTGTCAGAGAGTGTCAGAGAGTGATAGAGAGTGATAGAGAGTGTCAGAGCGTGTCAGAGAGTGTCAGATAGTGATAGAGAATGTCAGAGAGTGATTGAGAATTTCAGAGAGTTTCAGAGAGTGTCTGAGAGTGTCTGAGAGTGTCAGAGAGCGATAGAGAGGGATAGAGAGTGTCAGAGAGTGTCAGAGAGTGTCAGAGAGTGTCAGAGAGTGATCAAGAGTGATAGAGAGTGATAGAGAGTGTCAGAGAGTGTCTGAGATTGTCTGAGAGTGATAGAGAGTGTCAGAGAGTGATAGAGAGTGATAGAGAGTTTCAGAGAGTGTCAGAGAGTGTCAGAGAGTGTCAGAGAGTGATAGAGAGTGTCAGAGAGTGTCAGAGAGTGTCAGAGAGTGTCAGAGAGTGATATAGAGTGATAGAGAGTGTCAGAGAGTGTCGGAGAGTGATAGAGAGTGATAGAGAGTTTCAGAGAGTGTCAGAGAGTGTCTGAGAGTGTCAGAGAGTGATAGAGAGTGATAGAGAGTGTCAGAGAGTGATAGAGAGTGTCTGAGAGTGTCAGAGAGTGTCTGAGAGTGTCAGAGAGTGATAGAGAGTGATAGAGAGTTTCAGAGAGTGTCAGAGAGTGTCAGAGAGTGTCAAAGAGTGATAGAGAGTGATATAGAGTGTCAGAGAGTGTCAGAGAGTGATAGAGTGTGTCAGAGAGTGTCAGAGAGTGTCAGAGAGTGATAGAGAGTTTCAGAGAGTGTCAGAGAGTGTCTGAGAGTGATAGAGAGTGATAGAGAGTGATAGAGAGTGTCAGAGAGTGTCAGAGAGTGTCAGAGAGTGATAGAGAGTGTCTGAGAGTGTCAGAGAGTGTCAGAGAGTGTCTGAGAGTGTCTGAGAGTGTCAGAGAGTGATAGAGAGTGATAGAGAGTGTCTGAGAGTGTCAGAGAGTGTCAGAGAGTGATAGAGAGTGATAGAGAGTTTCAGAGAGTTTCAGAGAGTGATAGAGTGTGATAGAGAGTTTCAGAGAGTGTCAGAGAGTGTCTGAGAGTGTCTGAGAGTGTCTGAGAGTGTCAGAGAGTGTCAGAGAGTGATAGAGAGTGATAGAGCGTGTCAGCGAGTGTCAAAGAGTGATAGAGAGTGATAGAGAGTGATAGAGAGTGTCAGAGAGTGTCAGAGAGTGTCTGCGAGTGTCAGAGAGTGATAGAGAGTGACAGAGAGTGTCAGAGAGTGTCAGAGAGTGTCAGAGAGTGTCAGAGAGTGTCAGAGAGTGATAGAGAGTGATAGAGAGTGTCAGAGATTGTCAGAGAGTGATAGAGTGTGTCAGAGAGTGTCAGAGAGTGTCAGAGAGTGATAGAGAGTGATAGAGAGTTTCAGAGAGTGTCTGAGAGTGTGTGAGAGTGTCAGAGAGTGATAGAGAGTGTCAGAGAGTGTCAGAGAGTGTCAGAGAGTGTCAGAGAGTGATATAGAGTGATAGAGAGTGTCAGAGAGTGTCGGAGAGTGATAGAGAGTGATAGAGAGTTTCAGAGAGTGTCAGAGAGTGTCTGAGAGTGTCAGAGAGTGATAGAGAGTGATAGAGAGTGTCAGAGAGTGATAGAGAGTGTCTGAGAGTGTCAGAGAGTGTCTGAGAGTGTCAGAGAGTGATAGAGAGTGATAGAGAGTGTCAGAGAGTGTCAGAGAGTGTCAGAGAGTGTCAGAGAGTGATAGAGAGTGATATAGAGTGTCAGAGAGTGTCAGAGAGTGATAGAGTGTGTCAGAGAGTGTCAGAGAGTGTCAGAGAGTGATAGAGAGTTTCAGAGAGTGTCAGAGAGTGTCTGAGAGTGATAGAGAGTGATAGAGAGTGATAGAGAGTGTCAGAGAGTGTCAGAGAGTGTCAGAGAGTGATAGAGAGTGTCTGAGAGTGTCAGAGAGTGTCAGAGAGTGTCTGAGAGTGTCTGAGAGTGTCAGAGAGTGATAGAGAGTGATAGAGAGTGTCTGAGAGTGTCAGAGAGTGTCAGAGAGTGATAGAGAGTGATAGAGAGTTTCAGAGAGTTTCAGAGAGTGATAGAGTGTGATAGAGAGTTTCAGAGAGTGTCAGAGAGTGTCTGAGAGTGTCTGAGAGTGTCTGAGAGTGTCAGAGAGTGATAGAGAGTGATAGAGCGTGTCAGCGAGTGTCAAAGAGTGATAGAGAGTGATAGAGAGTGATAGAGAGTGTCAGAGAGTGTCAGAGAGTGTCTGCGAGTGTCAGAGAGTGATAGAGAGTGACAGAGAGTGTCAGAGAGTGTCAGAGAGTGTCAGAGAGTGTCAGAGAGTGTCAGAGAGTGATAGAGAGTGATAGAGAGTGTCAGAGATTGTCAGAGAGTGATAGAGTGTGTCAGAGAGTGTCAGAGAGTGTCAGAGAGTGATAGAGAGTGTCAGAGAGTGATCGAGAGTGATAGAGAGTGATAGAGAGTGTCAGAGAGTGTCTGAGATTGTCTGAGAGTGATAGAGTGTGTCAGAGAGTGTCAGAGAGTGATAGAGAGTTTCAGAGAGTGTCAGAGAGTGTCTGAGAGTGATAGAGAGTGATAGAGAGTGATAGAGAGTGTCAGAGAGTGTCAGAGAGTGTCAGAGAGTGATAGAGAGTGTCTGAGAGTGTCTGAGAGTGTCTGAGAGTGTCAGAGAGTGTCTGAGAGTGTCTGAGAGTGTCAGAGAGTGTCAGAGAGTGATAGAGAGTGATAGAGAGTGTCTGAGAGTGTCAGAGAGTGTCAGAGAGTGATAGAGAGTGATAGAGAGTTTCAGAGAGTGTCAGAGAGTGATAGAGTGTGATAGAGAGTTTCAGAGAGTGTCTGAGAGTGTCTGAGAGTGTCAGAGAGTGATAGAGAGTGATAGAGCGTGTCAGCGAGTGTCAAAGAGTGATAGAGAGTGATAGAGAGTGATAGAGAGTGTCAGAGAGTGTCAGAGAGTGTCTGCGAGTGTCAGAGAGTGATAGAGAGTGACAGAGAGTGTCAGAGAGTGTCAGAGAGTGTCAGAGAGTGTCAGAGAGTGATAGAGAGTGATAGAGAGTGTCAGAGATTGTCAGAGAGTGATAGAGTGTGTCAGAGAGTGTCAGAGAGTGTCAGAGAGTGATAGAGATTGATAGAGAGTTTCAGAGAGTGTCAGAGAGTGTCTGAGAGTGATAGAGAGTGATAGAGAGTGTCAGAGAGTGTCAGAGAGTGTCAGAGAGTGATAGAGAGTGTCTGAGAGTGTCAGAGAGTGTCTGAGAGTGTCAGAGAGTGATAGAGAGTGATAGAGAGTGTCAGAGAGTGTCAGAGAGTGATAGAGTGTTTCAGAGAGTGTCTGAGAGTGTCAGAGAGTGTCAGAGAGTGATAGAGAGTGATAGAGCGTGTCAGAGAGTGTCAGAGAGTGATAGAGAGTGATAGAGAGTTTCAGAGAGTGTCAGAGAGTGATAGTGAGTGTCTGAGAGTGTCAGAGAGTGATATAGAGTGATAGAGAGTGTCAGAGAGTGTCAGAGAGTGATAGAGAGTGATAGAGAGTGTCAGAGCGTGTCAGAGAGTGTCAGAGAGTGATAGAGAGTGTCAGAGAGTGATAGAGAGTGATAGAGAGTTTCAGAGAGTTTCAGAGAGTGTCTGAGAGTGTCTGAGAGTGTCAGAGAGCGATAGAGAGGGATAGAGAGTGTCAGAGAGTGTCAGAGAGTGTCAGAGAGTGTCAGAGAGTGATCAAGAGTGATAGAGAGTGATAGAGAGTGTCAGAGAGTGTCTGAGATTGTCTGAGAGTGATAGAGAGTTTCAGAGTTTCAGAGAGTGTCAGAGAGTGTCTGAGAGTGTCAGAGAGTGATGGAGAGTGATAGAGAGTGATAGAGAGTGTCAGAGAGCGATAGAGAGTGATAGAGACTGTCAGAGAGTGTCAGAGAGAGTCAGAGAGTGATAGAGAGTGCCAGAGAGTGCCAGAGAGTGTCAGAGAGTGATAGAGAGTGTCAGAGAGTGTCAGAGAGTGTCAGAGAGTGATAGAGAGTGATAGAGAGTGTAAGAGAGTGTCAGAGAGTGATAGTGAGTGTCAGAGAGTGTCAGAGAGTGATAGAGAGTGATAGAGAGTTTCAGAGAGTGATAGTGAGTGTCTGAGAGTGTCAGAGAGTGATAGAGAGTGTCAGAGAGTGTCAGAGTGTGATATAGAGTGATAGAGAGTGTCAGTGAGTGTCAGAGAGTGTCAGAGAGTGATAGTGAGTGTCAGAGAGTGTCAGAGAGTGGTAGAGAGTGATAGAGAGTGTCACAGAGTGATGGAGACTGTCAGAGAGTGATGGAGAGTGATAGAGAGTGTCAGAGAGTGTCAGAGAGTGTCAGAGAGTGTCAGAGAGTGATAGTGAGTGTCTGAGAGTGTCTGAGAGTGTCAGAGAGTGATAGAGAGTGATAGAGACTGTCAGAGAGTGTCAGAGAGTGTCAGAGAGTGATAGAGAGTGATAGAGAGTGTCAGAGAGTGTCAGAGAGTGATAGTGAGTGTCAGAGAGTGTCAGAGAGTGATAGAGAGTGATAGAGAGTTTCAGAGAGTGATAGTGAGTGTCTGAGAGTGTCAGAGAGTGATATAGAGTGATAGAGAGTGTCAGTGAGTGTCAGAGAGTGTCAGAGAGTGATAGTGAGTGTCTGAGAGTGTCAGAGAGTGATAGAGAGTGATAGTGAGTGTCAGAGAGTGTCAGAGAGTGATAGAGAGTGATAGAGAGTTTCAGAGAGTGATAGTGAGTGTCAGACAGTGATAGAGTGTGTCAGAGAGTGTCAGAGAGTGTCAGAGAGTGATAGAGAGTGATAGAGAGTTTCAGAGATTTTCAGAGAGTTTCAGAGAGTGTCAGAGAGTGATAGGGAGTTTCAGAGAGTGTCTGAGAGTGTCAGAGAGTGTCAGAGTGTGATAGAGAGTGTCTGAGAGTGTCAGAGAGTGTCTGAGAGTGTCAGAGAGTGATAGAGAGTGTCAGAGAGTGTCAGAGAGTGATAGAGTGTTTCAGAGAGTGTATGAGACTGTCTGAGAGTGTCTGAGAGTGTCAGAGAGTGATAGAGAGTGATAGAGCGTGTCAGAGAGTGTCAGAGAGTGATAGAGAGTGATAGAGAGTGATAGAGAGTTTCAGAGAGTGTCAGAGAGTGATAGTGAGTGTCTGAGACTGTCAGAGAGTGATATAGAGTGATAGAGAGTGTCAGAGAGTGTCAGAGAGTGATAGAGAGTGATAGAGAGTGTCAGAGCGTGTCAGAGAGTGTCAGATAGTGATAGAGAATGTCAGAGAGTGATTGAGAATTTCAGAGAGTTTCAGAGAGTGTCTGAGAGTGTCTGAGAGTGTCAGAGAGCGATAGAGAGGGATAGAGAGTGTCAGAGAGTGTCAGAGAGTGTCAGAGAGTGTCAGAGAGTGATCAAGAGTGATAGAGAGTGATAGAGAGTGTCAGAGAGTGTCTGAGATTGTCTGAGAGTGATAGAGAGTGTCAGAGAGTGATAGAGAGTGATAGAGAGTTTCAGAGAGTGTCTGAGAGTGTGTGAGAGTGTCAGAGAGTGATAGAGAGTGTCAGAGAGTGTCAGAGAGTGTCAGAGAGTGTCAGAGAGTGATATAGAGTGATAGAGAGTGTCAGAGAGTGTCGGAGAGTGATAGAGAGTGATAGAGAGTTTCAGAGAGTGTCAGAGAGTGTCTGAGAGTGTCAGAGAGTGATAGAGAGTGATAGAGAGTGTCAGAGAGTGATAGAGAGTGTCTGAGAGTGTCAGAGAGTGTCTGAGAGTGTCAGAGAGTGATAGAGAGTGATAGAGAGTGTCAGAGAGTGTCAGAGAGTGTCAGAGAGTGTCAGAGAGTGATAGAGAGTGATATAGAGTGTCAGAGAGTGTCAGAGAGTGATAGAGTGTGTCAGAGAGTGTCAGAGAGTGTCAGAGAGTGATAGAGAGTTTCAGAGAGTGTCAGAGAGTGTCTGAGAGTGATAGAGAGTGATAGAGAGTGATAGAGAGTGTCAGAGAGTGTCAGAGAGTGTCAGAGAGTGATAGAGAGTGTCTGAGAGTGTCAGAGAGTGTCAGAGAGTGTCTGAGAGTGTCTGAGAGTGTCAGAGAGTGATAGAGAGTGATAGAGAGTGTCTGAGAGTGTCAGAGAGTGTCAGAGAGTGATAGAGAGTGATAGAGAGTTTCAGAGAGTTTCAGAGAGTGATAGAGTGTGATAGAGAGTTTCAGAGAGTGTCAGAGAGTGTCTGAGAGTGTCTGAGAGTGTCTGAGAGTGTCAGAGAGTGTCAGAGAGTGATAGAGAGTGATAGAGCGTGTCAGCGAGTGTCAAAGAGTGATAGAGAGTGATAGAGAGTGATAGAGAGTGTCAGAGAGTGTCAGAGAGTGTCTGCGAGTGTCAGAGAGTGATAGAGAGTGACAGAGAGTGTCAGAGAGTGTCAGAGAGTGTCAGAGAGTGTCAGAGAGTGTCAGAGAGTGATAGAGAGTGATAGAGAGTGTCAGAGATTGTCAGAGAGTGATAGAGTGTGTCAGAGAGTGTCAGAGAGTGTCAGAGAGTGATAGAGAGTGATAGAGAGTTTCAGAGAGTGTCTGAGAGTGTGTGAGAGTGTCAGAGAGTGATAGAGAGTGTCAGAGAGTGTCAGAGAGTGTCAGAGAGTGTCAGAGAGTGATATAGAGTGATAGAGAGTGTCAGAGAGTGTCGGAGAGTGATAGAGAGTGATAGAGAGTTTCAGAGAGTGTCAGAGAGTGTCTGAGAGTGTCAGAGAGTGATAGAGAGTGATAGAGAGTGTCAGAGAGTGATAGAGAGTGTCTGAGAGTGTCAGAGAGTGTCTGAGAGTGTCAGAGAGTGATAGAGAGTGATAGAGAGTGTCAGAGAGTGTCAGAGAGTGTCAGAGAGTGTCAGAGAGTGATAGAGAGTGATATAGAGTGTCAGAGAGTGTCAGAGAGTGATAGAGTGTGTCAGAGAGTGTCAGAGAGTGTCAGAGAGTGATAGAGAGTTTCAGAGAGTGTCAGAGAGTGTCTGAGAGTGATAGAGAGTGATAGAGAGTGATAGAGAGTGTCAGAGAGTGTCAGAGAGTGTCAGAGAGTGATAGAGAGTGTCTGAGAGTGTCAGAGAGTGTCAGAGAGTGTCTGAGAGTGTCTGAGAGTGTCAGAGAGTGATAGAGAGTGATAGAGAGTGTCTGAGAGTGTCAGAGAGTGTCAGAGAGTGATAGAGAGTGATAGAGAGTTTCAGAGAGTTTCAGAGAGTGATAGAGTGTGATAGAGAGTTTCAGAGAGTGTCAGAGAGTGTCTGAGAGTGTCTGAGAGTGTCTGAGAGTGTCAGAGAGTGATAGAGAGTGATAGAGCGTGTCAGCGAGTGTCAAAGAGTGATAGAGAGTGATAGAGAGTGATAGAGAGTGTCAGAGAGTGTCAGAGAGTGTCTGCGAGTGTCAGAGAGTGATAGAGAGTGACAGAGAGTGTCAGAGAGTGTCAGAGAGTGTCAGAGAGTGTCAGAGAGTGTCAGAGAGTGATAGAGAGTGATAGAGAGTGTCAGAGATTGTCAGAGAGTGATAGAGTGTGTCAGAGAGTGTCAGAGAGTGTCAGAGAGTGATAGAGATTGATAGAGAGTTTCAGAGAGTGTCAGAGAGTGTCTGAGAGTGATAGAGAGTGATAGAGAGTGTCTGAGAGTGTCAGAGAGTGTCTGAGAGTGTCAGAGAGTGATAGAGAGTGATAGAGAGTGTCAGAGAGTGTCAGAGAGTGATAGAGTGTTTCAGAGAGTGTCTGAGAATGTCAGAGAGTGTCAGAGAGTGATAGAGAGTGATAGAGCGTGTCAGAGAGTGTCAGAGAGTGATAGAGAGTGATAGAGAGTTTCAGAGAGTGTCAGAGAGTGATAGTGAGTGTCTGAGAGTGTCAGAGAGTGATATAGAGTGATAGAGAGTGTCAGAGAGTGTCAGAGAGTGATAGAGAGTGATAGAGAGTGTCAGAGCGTGTCAGAGAATGTCAGAGAGTGATAGAGAGTTTCAGAGATGAATAGAGAGTGATAGAGAGTTTCAGAGAGTTTCAGAGAGTGTCTGAGAGTGTCTGAGAGTGTCAGAGAGCGATAGAGAGGGATAGAGAGTGTCAGAGAGTGTCAGAGAGTGTCAGAGAGTGTCAGAGAGTGATCGAGAGTGATAGAGAGTGTTAGAGAGTGTCAGAGAGTGTCTGAGATTGTCTGAGAGTGATAGAGAGTTTCAGAGTTTCAGAGAGTGTCAGAGAGTGTCTGAGAGTGTCAGAGAGTGATGGAGAGTGATAGAGAGTGATAGAGAGTGTCAGAGAGCGATAGAGAGTGATAGAGAGTGTCAGAGAGTGATAGAGAGTGTCTGAGAGTGTCAGAGAGTGTCTGAGAGTGTCAGAGAGTGATAGAGAGTGATAGAGAGTGTCAGAGAGTGTCAGAGAGTGTCAGAGAGTGATAGAGAGTGATATAGAGTGTCAGAGAGTGTCAGAGAGTGATAGAGTGTGTCAGAGAGTGTCAGAGAGTGTCAGAGAGTGATAGAGAGTTTCAGAGAGTGTCAGAGAGTGTCTGAGAGTGATAGAGAGTGATAGAGAGTGATAGAGAGTGTCAGAGAGTGTCAGAGAGTGTCAGAGAGTGATAGAGAGTGTCTGAGAGTGTCAGAGAGTGTCAGAGAGTGTCTGAGAGTGTCTGAGAGTGTCAGAGAGTGTCAGAGAGTGATAGAGAGTGATAGAGAGTGTCTGAGAGTGTCAGAGAGTGTCAGAGAGTGATAGAGAGTGATAGAGAGTTTCAGAGAGTTTCAGAGAGTGATAGAGTGTGATAGAGAGTTTCAGAGAGTGTCAGAGAGTGTCTGAGAGTGTCTGAGAGTGTCTGAGAGTGTCAGAGAGTGATAGAGAGTGATAGAGCGTGTCAGCGAGTGTCAAAGAGTGATAGAGAGTGATAGAGAGTGATAGAGAGTGTCAGAGAGTGTCAGAGAGTGTCTGCGAGTGTCAGAGAGTGATAGAGAGTGACAGAGAGTGTCAGAGAGTGTCAGAGAGTGTCAGAGAGTGTCAGAGAGTGTCAGAGAGTGATAGAGAGTGATAGAGAGTGTCAGAGATTGTCAGAGAGTGATAGAGTGTGTCAGAGAGTGTCAGAGAGTGTCAGAGAGTGATAGAGATTGATAGAGAGTTTCAGAGAGTGTCAGAGAGTGTCTGAGAGTGATAGAGAGTGATAGAGAGTGTCTGAGAGTGTCAGAGAGTGTCTGAGAGTGTCAGAGAGTGATAGAGAGTGATAGAGAGTGTCAGAGAGTGTCAGAGAGTGATAGAGTGTTTCAGAGAGTGTCTGAGAATGTCAGAGAGTGTCAGAGAGTGATAGAGAGTGATAGAGCGTGTCAGAGAGTGTCAGAGAGTGATAGAGAGTGATAGAGAGTTTCAGAGAGTGTCAGAGAGTGATAGTGAGTGTCTGAGAGTGTCAGAGAGTGATATAGAGTGATAGAGAGTGTCAGAGAGTGTCAGAGAGTGATAGAGAGTGATAGAGAGTGTCAGAGCGTGTCAGAGAATGTCAGAGAGTGATAGAGAGTTTCAGAGAGTGATAGAGAGTGATAGAGAGTTTCAGAGAGTTTCAGAGAGTGTCTGAGAGTGTCTGAGAGTGTCAGAGAGCGATAGAGAGGGATAGAGAGTGTCAGAGAGTGTCAGAGAGTGTCAGAGAGTGTCAGAGAGTGATCGAGAGTGATAGAGAGTGATAGAGAGTGTCAGAGAGTGTCTGAGATTGTCTGAGAGTGATAGAGAGTTTCAGAGTTTCAGAGAGTGTCAGAGAGTGTCTGAGAGTGTCAGAGAGTGATGGAGAGTGATAGAGAGTGATAGAGAGTGTCAGAGAGCGATAGAGAGTGATAGAGACTGTCAGAGAGTGTCAGAGAGAGTCAGAGAGTGATAGAGAGTGCCAGAGAGTGCCAGAGAGTGTCAGAGAGTGATAGAGAGTGTCAGAGAGTGTCAGAGAGTGTCAGAGAGTGATAGAGAGTGATAGAGAGTGTCAGAGAGTGTCAGAGAGTGATAGTGAGTGTCAGAGAGTGTCAGAGAGTGATAGAGAGTGATAGAGAGTTTCAGAGAGTGATAGTGAGTGTCTGAGAGTGTCAGAGAGTGATAGAGAGTGTCAGAGAGTGTCAGAGTGTGATATAGAGTGATAGAGCGTGTCAGTGAGTGTCAGAGAGTGTCAGAGAGTGATAGTGAGTGTCAGAGAGTGTCAGAGAGTGGTAGAGAGTGATAGAGAGTGTCAGAGAGTGATGGAGACTGTCAGAGAGTGATGGAGAGTGATAGAGAGTGTCAGAGAGTGTCAGAGAGTGTCAGAGAGTGATAGTGAGTGTCTGAGAGTGTCTGAGAGTGTCAGAGAGTGATAGAGAGTGATAGAGAGTGTCAGAGAGTGATGGAGACTGTCAGAGAGTGATGGAGAGTGATAGAGAGTGTCAGAGAGTGTCAGAGAGTGTCAGAGAGTGTCAGAGAGTGATAGTGAGTGTCTGAGAGTGTCTGAGAGTGTCAGAGAGTGATAGAGAGTGATAGAGACTGTCAGAGAGTGTCAGAGAGTGTCAGAGAGTGATAGAGAGTGATAGAGAGTGTCAGAGAGTGTCAGAGAGTGATAGAGAGTGATAGAGAGTGTCAGAGAGTGTCAGAGAGTGTCAGAGAGTGATAGTGAGTGTCAGAGAGTGTCAGAGAGTGATATAGAGTGATAGAGAGTTTCAGAGAGTGATAGTGAGTGTCTGAGAGTGTCTGAGAGTGTCAGAGAGTGATAGAGAGTGATAGAGACTGTCAGAGAGTGTCAGAGAGTGTCAGAGAGTGATAGAGAGTGATAGAGAGTGTCAGAGAGTGTCAGAGTGATAGAGAGTGATAGAGAGTGTCAGAGAGTGTCAGAGTGATAGAGAGTGATAGAGAGTGTCAGAGAGTGTCAGAGAGTGTCAGAGAGTGATAGTGAGTGTCTGAGAGTGTCTGAGAGTGTCAGAGAGTGATAGAGAGTGATAGAGCGTGTCAGAGAGTGTCAGAGAGTGATAGAGAGTGATAGAGAGTGATAGAGAGTTTCAGAGAGTGTCAGAGAGTGATAGTGAGTGTCTGAGAGTGTCAGAGAGTGATATAGAGTGATAGAGAGTGTCAGAGAGTGTCAGAGAGTGATAGAGAGTGATAGAGAGTGTCAGAGCGTGTCAGAGAGTGTCAGATAGTGATAGAGAATGTCAGAGAGTGATTGAGAATTTCAGAGAGTTTAAGAGAGTGTCTGAGAGTGTCTGAGAGTGTCAGAGAGCGATAGAGAGGGATAGAGAGTGTCATAGAGTGTCAGAGAGTGTCAGAGAGTGTCAGAGAGTGATCGAGAGTGATAGATGGTGATAGAGAGTGTCAGAGAGTGTCTGAGATTGTCTGAGAGTGATAGAGTGTGTCAGAGAGTGTCAGAGAGTGTCAGAGAGTGATAGAGAGTTTCAGAGAGTGTCAGAGAGTGTCTGAGAGTGATAGAGAGTGATAGAGAGTGATAGAGAGTGTCAGAGAGTGTCAGAGAGTGTCAGAGAGTGATAGAGAGTGTCTGAGAGTGTCTGAGAGTGTCTGAGAGTGTCAGAGAGTGTCTGAGAGTGTCTGAGAGTGTCAGAGAGTGTCAGAGAGTGATAGAGAGTGATAGAGAGTGTCTGAGAGTGTCAGAGAGTGTCAGAGAGTGATAGAGAGTGATAGAGAGTTTCAGAGAGTGTCAGAGAGTGATAGAGTGTGATAGAGAGTTTCAGAGAGTGTCAGAGAGTGTCTGAGAGTGTCTGAGAGTGTCAGAGAGTGATAGAGAGTGATAGAGCGTGTCAGCGAGTGTCAAAGAGTGATAGAGAGTGATAGAGAGTGATAGAGAGTGTCAGAGAGTGTCAGAGAGTGTCTGCGAGTGTCAGAGAGTGATAGAGAGTGACAGAGAGTGTCAGAGAGTGTCAGAGAGTGTCAGAGAGTGTCAGAGAGTGATAGAGAGTGATAGAGAGTGTCAGAGATTGTCAGAGAGTGATAGAGTGTGTCAGAGAGTGTCAGAGAGTGTCAGAGAGTGATAGAGATTGATAGAGAGTTTCAGAGAGTGTCAGAGAGTGTCTGAGAGTGATAGAGAGTGATAGAGAGTGTCAGAGAGTGTCAGAGAGTGTCTGAGAGTGTCAGAGAGTGTCTGAGAGTGTCAGAGAGTGATAGAGAGTGATAGAGAGTGTCAGAGAGTGTCAGAGAGTGATAGAGTGTTTCAGAGAGTGTCTGAGAGTGTCAGAGAGTGTCAGAGAGTGATAGAGAGTGATAGAGCGTGTCAGAGAGTGTCAGAGAGTGATAGAGAGTGATAGAGAGTTTCAGAGAGTGTCAGAGAGTGATAGTGAGTGTCTGAGAGTGTCAGAGAGTGATATAGAGTGATAGAGAGTGTCAGAGAGTGTCAGAGAGTGATAGAGAGTGATAGAGAGTGTCAGAGCGTGTCAGAGAGTGTCAGAGAGTGATAGAGAGTGTCAGAGAGTGATAGAGAGTGATAGAGAGTTTCAGAGAGTTTCAGAGAGTGTCTGAGAGTGTCTGAGAGTGTCAGAGAGCGATAGAGAGGGATAGAGAGTGTCAGAGAGTGTCAGAGAGTGTCAGAGAGTGTCAGAGAGTGTCAGAGAGTGATCGAGAGTGATAGAGAGTGATAGAGAGTGTCAGAGAGTGTCTGAGATTGTCTGAGAGTGATAGAGAGTTTCAGAGTTTCAGAGAGTGTCAGAGAGTGTCTGAGAGTGTCAGAGAGTGATGGAGAGTGATAGAGAGTGATAGAGAGTGTCAGAGAGCGATAGAGAGTGATAGAGACTGTCAGAGAGTGTCAGAGAGAGTCAGAGAGTGATAGAGAGTGCCAGAGAGTGCCAGAGAGTGTCAGAGAGTGATAGAGAGTGTCAGAGAGTGTCAGAGAGTGTCAGAGAGTGTCAGAGAGTGATAGTGAGTGTCAGAGAGTGTCAGAGAGTGATAGTGAGTGTCAGAGAGTGTCAGAGAGTGATAGAGAGTGATAGAGAGTTTCAGAGAGTGATAGTGAGTGTCTGAGAGTGTCAGAGAGTGATAGAGAGTGTCAGAGAGTGTCAGAGTGTGATATAGAGTGATAGAGAGTGTCAGTGAGTGTCAGAGAGTGTCAGAGAGTGATAGTGAGTGTCAGAGAGTGTCAGAGAGTGGTAGAGAGTGATAGAGAGTGTCAGAGAGTGATGGAGACTGTCAGAGAGTGATGGAGAGTGATAGAGAGTGTCAGAGAGTGTCAGAGAGTGTCAGAGAGTGTCAGAGAGTGATAGTGAGTGTCTGAGAGTGTCTGAGAGTGTCAGAGAGTGATAGAGAGTGATAGAGACTGTCAGAGAGTGTCAGAGAGTGTCAGAGAGTGATAGAGAGTGATAGAGAGTGTCAGAGAGTGTCAGAGAGTGATAGAGAGTGATAGAGAGTGTCAGAGAGTGTCAGAGAGTGTCAGAGAGTGATAGTGAGTGTCAGAGAGTGTCAGAGAGTGATAGAGAGTTTCAGAGAGTGATAGTGAGTGTCTGAGAGTGTCAGAGAGTGATATAGAGTGACAGAGAGTGTCAGTGAGTGTCAGAGAGTGTCAGAGAGTGATATAGAGTGACAGAGAGTGTCAGTGAGTGTCAGAGAGTGTCAGAGAGTGATAGGGAGTTTCAGAGAGTGTCTGAGAGTGTCAGAGAGTGTCAGAGTGTGATAGAGAGTGTCTGAGAGTGTCAGAGAGTGTCTGAGAGTGTCAGAGAGTGATAGAGAGTGTCAGAGAGTGTCAGAGAGTGATAGAGTGTTTCAGAGAGTGTATGAGACTGTCTGAGAGTGTCTGAGAGTGTCAGAGAGTGATAGAGAGTGATAGAGCGTGTCAGAGAGTGTCAGAGAGTGATAGAGAGTGATAGAGAGTGATAGAGAGTTTCAGAGAGTGTCAGAGAGTGATAGTGAGTGTCTGAGAGTGTCAGAGAGTGATATAGAGTGATAGAGAGTGTCAGAGAGTGTCAGAGAGTGATAGAGAGTGATAGAGAGTGTCAGAGCGTGTCAGAGAGTGTCAGATAGTGATAGAGAATGTCAGAGAGTGATTGAGAATTTCAGAGAGTTTCAGAGAGTGTCTGAGAGTGTCTGAGAGTGTCAGAGAGCGATAGAGAGGGATAGAGAGTGTCAGAGAGTGTCAGAGAGTGTCAGAGAGTGTCAGAGAGTGATCGAGAGTGATAGAGAGTGATAGAGAGTGTCAGAGAGTGTCTGAGATTGTCTGAGAGTGATAGAGAGTTTCAGAGACTTTCAGAGAGTGTCAGAGAGTGTCTGAGAGTGTCAGAGAGTGATGGAGAGTGATAGAGAGTGATAGAGAGTGTCAGAGAGCGATAGAGAGTGATAGAGACTGTCAGAGAGTGTGAGAGAGAGTCAGAGAGTGATAGAGAGTGCCAGAGAGTGCCAGAGAGTGTCAGAGAGTGATAGAGAGTGATAATGAGTTTCAGAGAGTGTCAGAGAGTGTCTGAGAGTGATAGAGAGTGTCAGAGAGTGTCAGAGAGTGTCAGAGAGTGTCAGAGAGTGATAGAGAGTGATAGAGAGTGTCAGAGAGTGTCAGAGAGTGTCAGAGAGTGATAGTGAGTGTCAGAGAGTGTCAGAGAGTGATAGAGAGTGATAGAGAGTTTCAGAGAGTGATAGTGAGTGTCTGAGAGTGTCAGAGAGTGATAGAGAGTGTCAGTGAGTGTCAGAGAGTGTCAGAGAGTGATAGTGAGTGTCAGAGAGTGTCAGAGAGTGGTAGAGAGTGATAGAGAGTGTCAGAGAGTGATGGAGACTGTCAGAGAGTGATGGAGAGTGATAGAGAGTGATAGAGAGTGTCAGAGAGTGTCAGAGAGTGTCAGAGAGTGTCAGAGAGTGATAGAGAGTGATAGAGAGTGTCAGAGCGTGTCAGAGAGTGTCAGATAGTGATAGAGAATGTCAGAGAGTGATTGAGAATTTCAGAGAGTTTCAGAGAGTGTCTGAGAGTGTCTGAGAGTGTCAGAGAGCGATAGAGAGGGATAGAGAGTGTCAGAGAGTGTCAGAGAGTGTCAGAGAGTGTCAGAGAGTGATCGAGAGTGATAGAGAGTGATAGAGAGTGTCAGAGAGTGTCTGAGATTGTCTGAGAGTGATAGAGAGTTTCAGAGAGTTTCAGAGAGTGTCAGAGAGTGTCTGAGAGTGTCAGAGAGTGATGGAGAGTGATAGAGAGTGTCAGAGAGTGTCAGAGAGTGTCAGAGAGTGATAGTGAGTGTCAGAGAGTGATAGAGAGTGATAGAGAGTGATAGAGAGTGTCAGAGAGTGTCTGAGATTGTCTGAGAGTGATAGAGAGTTTCAGAGAGTTTCAGAGAGTGTCAGAGAGTGTCTGAGAGTGTCTGAGAGTGATAGAGAGTGTCAGAGAGTGTCTGAGAGTGTCAGAGAGTGATAGAGAGTGATAGAGAGTGTCAGAGAGTGTCAGAGAGTGTCAGAGAGTGATAGTGAGTGTCAGAGAGTGTCAGAGAGTGATAAAGAGTGATAGAGAGTTTCAGAGAGTGATAGTGAGTGTCTGAGAGTGTCAGAGAGTGATAGAGAGTGTCAGTGAGTGTCAGAGAGTGTCAGAGAGTGATAGTGAGTGTCAGAGAGTGTCAGAGAGTGGTAGAGAGTGATAGAGAGTGTCAGAGAGTGATGGAGACTGTCAGAGAGTGATGGAGAGTGATAGAGAGTGTCAGAGAGTGTCAGAGAGTGTCAGAGAGTGTCAGAGAGTGATAGAGAGTGATAGAGAGTGTCAGAGCGTGTCAGAGAGTGTCAGATAGTGATAGAGAATGTCAGAGAGTGATTGAGAATTTCAGAGAGTTTCAGAGAGTGTCTGAGAGTGTCTGAGAGTGTCAGAGAGCGATAGAGAGGGATAGAGAGTGTCAGAGAGTGTCAGAGAGTGTCAGAGAGTGTCAGAGAGTGATCGAGAGTGATAGAGAGTGATAATGAGTTTCAGAGAGTGTCAGAGAGTGTCTGAGAGTGATAGAGAGTGTCAGAGAGTGTCAGAGAGTGTCAGAGAGTGATAGAGAGTGATAGAGAGTGTCAGAGAGTGTCAGAGAGTGTCAGAGAGTGATAGTGAGTGTCAGAGAGTGTCAGAGAGTGATAGAGAGTGATAGAGAGTTTCAGAGAGTGATAGTGAGTGTCTGAGAGTGTCAGAGAGTGATAGAGAGTGATAGAGAGTTTCAGAGAGTGATAGTGAGTGTCTGAGAGTGTCAGAGAGTGATAGAGAGTGTCAGAGAGTGTCAGAGAGTGATATAGAGTGATAGAGAGTGTCAGTGAGTGTCAGAGAGTGTCAGAGAGTGATAGTGAGTGTCAGAGAGTGTCAGAGAGTGGTAGAGAGTGATAGAGAGTGTCAGAGAGTGATGGAGACTGTCAGAGAGTGATGGAGAGTGATAGAGAGTGTCAGAGAGTGTCAGAGAGTGTCAGAGAGTGTCAGAGAGTGATAGTGAGTGTCTGAGAGTGTCTGAGAGTGTCAGAGAGTGATAGAGAGTGATAGAGACTGTCAGAGTGTGTCAGAGAGTGTCAGAGAGTGATAGAGAGTGATAGAGACTGTCAGAGAGTGTCAGAGAGTGATAGTGAGTGTCAGAGAGTGTCAGAGAGTGGTAGAGAGTGATAGAGAGTGTCAGAGAGTGATGGAGACTGTCAGAGAGTGATGGAGAGTGATAGAGAGTGTCAGAGAGTGTCAGAGAGTGTCAGAGAGTGTCAGAGAGTGATAGAGAGTGATAGAGAGTGTCAGAGCGTGTCAGAGAGTGTCAGATAGTGATAGAGAATGTCAGAGAGTGATTGAGAATTTCAGAGAGTTTCAGAGAGTGTCTGAGAGTGTCTGAGAGTGTCAGAGAGCGATAGAGAGGGATAGAGAGTGTCAGAGAGTGTCAGAGAGTGTCAGAGAGTGTCAGAGAGTGATCGAGAGTGATAGAGAGTGATAATGAGTTTCAGAGAGTGTCAGAGAGTGTCTGAGAGTGATAGAGAGTGTCAGAGAGTGTCAGAGAGTGTCAGAGAGTGATAGAGAGTGATAGAGAGTGTCAGAGAGTGTCAGAGAGTGTCAGAGAGTGATAGTGAGTGTCAGAGAGTGTCAGAGAGTGATAGAGAGTGATAGAGAGTTTCAGAGAGTGATAGTGAGTGTCTGAGAGTGTCAGAGAGTGATAGAGAGTGTCAGAGAGTGTCAGAGAGTGATATAGAGTGATAGAGAGTGTCAGTGAGTGTCAGAGAGTGTCAGAGAGTGATAGTGAGTGTCAGAGAGTGTCAGAGAGTGGTAGAGAGTGATAGAGAGTGTCAGAGAGTGATGGAGACTGTCAGAGAGTGATGGAGAGTGATAGAGAGTGTCAGAGAGTGTCAGAGAGTGTCAGAGAGTGTCAGAGAGTGATAGTGAGTGTCTGAGAGTGTCTGAGAGTGTCAGAGAGTGATAGAGAGTGATAGAGACTGTCAGAGTGTGTCAGAGAGTGTCAGAGAGTGATAGAGAGTGATAGAGACTGTCAGAGTGTGTCAGAGAGTGTCAGAGAGTGATAGAGATTGATAGAGAGTGTCAGAGACTGTCAGAGAGTGATAGAGAGTGATAGAGAGTGTCAGAGAGTGTCAGAGAGTGTCAGAGAGTGATAGTGAGTGTCAGAGAGTGTCAGAGAGTGATAGAGAGTGATAGAGAGTTTCAGAGAGTGATATAGAGTGATAGAGAGTGTCAGTGAGTGTCAGAGAGTGTCAGAGAGTGATAGTGAGTGTCTGAGAGTGTCAGAGAGTGATATAGAGTGATAGAGAGTGTCAGTGAGTGTCAGAGAGTGTCAGTGAGTGTCAGTGAGTGTCAGAGAGTGTCAGAGAGTGATAGTGAGTGTCTGAGAGTGTCAGAGAGTGATATAGAGTGATAGAGAGTGTCAGTGAGTGTCAGAGAGTGTCAGAGAGTGATAGTGAGTGTCTGAGAGTGTCAGAGAGTGTCAGAGAGTGATAGAGAGTGATAGAGAGTGTCAGAGAGTGTCAGAGAGTGTCAGAGAGTGATAGTGAGTGTCAGAGAGTGTCAGAGAGTGTCAGAGAGTGATAGAGCGTGATAGAGAGTTTCAGAGAGTGATAGTGAGTGTCTGAGAGTGTCAGAGAGTGATAGAGAGTGATAGAGACTGTCAGAGTGTGTCAGAGAGTGTCAGAGAGTGATAGAGAGTGATAGAGAGTGTCAGAGAGTGTCAGAGAGTGATAGAGAGTGATAGAGAGTGTCAGAGAGTGTCAGAGAGTGATAGTGAGTGTCAGAGACTGTCAGAGAGTGATAGAGAGTTTCAGAGAGTGATAGTGAGTGTCTGAGAGTTTCAGAGAGTGATATAGAGTGATAGAGAGTTTCAGTGAGTGTCAGAGAGTATCAGAGAGTGATAGTGAGTGTCTGAGAGTGTCAGAGAGTGTCAGAGAGTGATAGAGAGTGATAGAGAGTGTCAGAGAGTGTCAGAGAGTGTCAGAGAGTGATAGTGAGTGTCAGAGAGTGTCAGAGAGTGTCAGAGAGTGATAGAGAGTGATAGAGAGTTTCAGAGAGTGATAGTGAGTGTCTGAGAGTGTCAGAGAGTGATATAGAGTGATAGAGAGTGTCAGTGAGTGTCAGAGAGTGTCAGAGAGTGATAGTGAGTGTCTGAGAGTGTCAGAGAGTGATAGAGAGTGAAAGAGACTGTCAGAGAGTGTCAGAGAGTGTCAGAGAGTGTCAGAGAGTGATAGAGAGTGATAGAGAGTTTCAGAGAGTGTTAAAGAGTGTCAGAGAGTGTCTGAGAGTGTCAGAGAGTGTCAGAGAGTGATAGAGAGTGATAGAGAGTTTCAGAGAGTGTCAGAGAGCGATAGAGAGCGATAGAGAGTGTCAGAGAGTGTCAGAGAGTGTCAGAGAGTGATAGTGAGTGTCAGAGAGTGTCAGAGAGTGATAGAGAGTGATAGAGAGTGTCAGAGAGTGTCAGAGAATGATCGAGAGTGATAGAGAGTGTCAGAGAGTGTCAGAGAGTGTCAGAGAGTGATAGAGAGTGTCAGAGAGTGTCAGAGAGTGATATAGAGTGATAGAGAGTGTCAGTGAGTGTCAGAGAGTGTCAGAGAGTGATAGTGAGTGTCAGAGAGTGTCAGAGAGTGATAGAGAGTGATAGAGAGTGTCAGAGAGTGTCAGAGAATGATCGAGAGTGATAGAGAGTGTCAGAGAGTGTCAGAGAGTGTCAGAGAGTGATAGAGAGTGTCAGAGAGTGTCAGAGAGTGATATAGAGTGATATAGAGTGATAGAGAGTGTCAGTGAGTGTCAGAGAGTGTCAGAGAGTGATAGTGAGTGTCTGAGAGTGTCAGAGAGTGATAGAGAGTTTCAGAGAGTGATAGTGAGTGTCTGAGAGTTTCAGAGTGTGATATAGAGTGATAGAGAGTGTCAGTGAGTGTCAGAGAGTATCAGAGAGTGATAGTGAGTGTCTGAGAGTGTCAGAGAGTGTCAGAGAGTGATAGAGAGTGATAGAGAGTGTCAGAGAGTGTCAGAGAGTGTCAGAGAGTGATAGTGAGTGTCAGAGAGTGTCAGAGAGTGTCAGAGAGTGATAGAGAGTGATAGAGAGTTTCAGAGAGTGATAGTGAGTGTCTGAGAGTGTCAGAGAGTGATATAGAGTGATAGAGAGTGTCAGTGAGTGTCAGAGAGTGTCAGAGAGTGATAGTGAGTGTCTGAGAGTGTCAGAGAGTGATAGAGAGTGAAAGAGACTGTCAGAGAGTGTCAGAGAGTGTCAGAGAGTGATAGAGAGTGATAGAGAGTTTCAGAGAGTGTTAAAGAGTGTCAGAGAGTGTCTGAGAGTGTCAGAGAGTGTCAGAGAGTGATAGAGAGTGATAGAGAGTTTCAGAGAGTGTCAGAGAGCGATAGAGAGCGATAGAGAGTGTCAGAGAGTGTCAGAGAGTGTCAGAGAGTGATAGTGAGTGTCAGAGAGTGTCAGAGAGTGATAGAGAGTGATAGAGAGTGTCAGAGAGTGTCAGAGAGTGATCGAGTGTGATAGAGAGTGTCAGAGAGTGTCAGAGAGTGATAGAGAGTGTCAGAGAGTGTCAGAGAGTGATATAGAGTGATAGAGAGTGTCAGTGAGTGTCAGACAGTGTCAGAGAGTGATAGTGAGTGTCTGAGAGTGTCAGAGAGTGTCAGAGAGTGATAGAGAGCGATAGAGAGTGTCAGAGAGTGTCAGAGAGTGTCAGAGAGTGTCAGAGAGTGATAGTGAGTGTCAGAGAGAGTCAGAGAGTGATAGAGAGTGATAGAGAGTGTCAGAGAGTGTCAGAGAGTGATAGAGAGTGATAGAGAGTGATAGAGAGTTTCAGAGAGTGATAGTGAGTGTCTGAGAGTGTCAGAGAGTGATATAGAGTGATAGAGAGTGTCAGTGAGTGTCAGAGAGTGTCAGAGAGTGATAGTGAGTGTCAGAGAGTGTCAGAGAGTGATAGAGAGTGATAGAGAGTTTCAGAGAGTGTTAAAGAGTGTCAGAGAGTGTCTGAGAGTGTCAGAGAGTGTCAGAGAGTGTCAGAGAGTGATAGAGAGTGATAGAGAGTTTCAGAGAGTGTCAGAGTGTGTCTGAGAGTGTCAGAGAGTGATAGAGAGTGATAGAGAGTGTCAGAGAGTGTCAGAGAGTGATAGAGAGCGATAGAGAGTGTCAGAGGGTGTCAGAGAGTGTCATAGAGTGATAGTGAGTGTCAGAGAGTGTCAGAGAGTGATAGAGAGTGATAGAGAGTGTCAGAGAGTGTCAGAGAGTGATCGAGAGTGATAGAGAGTGTCAGAGAGTGTCAGAGAGTGTCAGAGAGTGATAGAGAGTGTCAGAGAGTGTCAGAGAGTGATATAGAGTGATAGAGAGTGTCAGTGAGTGTCAGAGAGTGTCAGAGAGTGATAGTGAGTGTCAGAGAGTGTCAGAGAGTGATAGAGAGTGATAGAGAGTTTCAGAGAGTGTTAAAGAGTGTCAGAGAGTGTCTGAGAGTGTCAGAGAGTGTCAGAGAGTGTCAGAGAGTGATAGAGAGTGATAGAGAGTTTCAGAGAGTGTCAGAGTGTGTCTGAGAGTGTCAGAGAGTGATAGAGAGTGATAGAGAGTGTCAGAGAGTGTCAGAGAGTGATAGAGAGCGATAGAGAGTGTCAGAGGGTGTCAGAGAGTGTCATAGAGTGATAGTGAGTGTCAGAGAGTGTCAGAGAGTGATAGAGAGTGATAGAGAGTGTCAGAGAGTGTCAGAGAGTGATCGAGAGTGATAGAGAGTGTCAGAGAGTGTCAGAGAGTGTCAGAGAGTGATAGAGAGTGTCAGAGAGTGTCAGAGAGTGATATAGAGTGATAGAGAGTGCCAGTGAGTGTCAGAGAGTGTCAGAGAGTGATAGTGAGTGTCTGAGAGTGTCAGAGAGTGTCAGAGAGTGATAGAGAGCGATAGAGAGTGTCAGAGAGTGTCAGAGAGTGTCAGAGAGTGTCAGAGAGTGATAGTGAGTGTCAGAGAGAGTCAGAGAGTGATAGAGAGTGATAGAGAGTGTCAGAGAGTGTCAGAGAGTGATAGAGAGTGATAGAGAGTTTTAGAGAGTTTCAGAGAGTGATAGTGAGTGTCTGAGAGTGTCAGAGAGTGATATAGAGTGATAGAGAGTGTCAGTGAGTGTCAGAGAGTGTCAGAGAGTGATAGTGAGTGTCAGAGAGTGTCAGAGAGTGATAGAGAGTGATAGAGAGTTTCAGAGAGTGTTAAAGAGTGTCAGAGAGTGTCTGAGAGTGTCAGAGAGTGTCAGAGAGTGTCAAAGAGTGTCAGAGAGTGATAGAGAGTGATAGAGAGTTTCAGAGAGTGTCAGAGTGTGTCTGAGAGTGTCAGAGAGTGATAGAGAGTGATAGAGAGTGTCAGAGAGTGTCAGAGAGTGATAGAGAGCGATAGAGAGTGTCAGAGAGTGTCAGAGAGTGTCAGAGAGTGTCAGAGAGTGATAGTGAGTGTCAGAGAGTGTCAGAGAGTGATAGAGAGTGTCAGAGAGTGTCAGAGAGTGATAGAGAGCGATAGAGAGTGTCAGAGAGTGTCAGAGAGTGTCAGAGAGTGATAGTGAGTGTCAGAGAGTGTCAGAGAGTGATAGAGAGTGATAGAGAGTTTCAGAGAGTGATAGAGAGTGTCAGAGAGTGTCAGAGAGTGTCAGAGAGTGTCAGAGAGTGATAGTGAGTGTCAGAGAGTGTCAGAGAGTGATAGAGAGTGATAGAGAGTTTCAGAGAGTGATAGTGAGTGTCTGAGAGTGTCAGAGAGTGTCAGAGAGTGTCAGAGAGTGATAGTGAGTGTCAGAGAGTGTCAGAGAGTGTCAGAGAGTGATAGAGAGTGATAGAGAGTTTCAGAGAGTGATAGTGAGTGTCTGAGAGTGTCAGAGAGTGATAGAGAGTGTCAGAGAGTGTCAGAGAGTGATATAGAGTGATAGAGAGTGTCAGTGAGTGTCAGAGAGTGTCAGAGAGTGATAGTGATTGTCAGAGAGTGTCAGAGAGTGATAGAGAGTGATCGAGAGCGTCAGAGAGTGTCAGAGAGTGATAGAGAGTGATAGAGAGTGTCAGAGAGTGTCAGAGAGTGTCAGAGAGTGATAGTGAGTGTCAGAGAGTTTCAGAGAGTGATAGAGAGTGATAGAGAGTTTCAGAGAGTGATCTTGAGTGTCAGAGAGTGTCAGAGAGTGACATAGAGTGATAGAGAGTGTCAGTGAGTGTCAGAGAGTGTCAGAGAGTGATAGTGAGTGTCAGAGAGTGTCAGAGAGTATCAAAGAGTGATAGAGAGTGATACTGATTGTCAGAGAGTGTCAGAGAGTGTCAGAGAGTGTCAGAGAGTGATAGAGAGTGATAGAGAGTTTCAGAGAGTGTCAGAGAGTGTCAGAGAGTGTCAGAGAGTGTCAGAGAGTGTCTGAGAGTGTCTGAGAGTGTCAGAGAGTGTCTGAGATTGATAGAGAGTGATAGAGACTGTCAGAGAGTGTCTGAGAGAGTCAGAGAGTGATAGAGAGTGATAGAGAGTGTCTGAGAGTGTCAGAGAGTGATAGAGAGTGATAGAGAGTTTCAGAGAGTGTCAGAGAGTGTCAGAGAGTGATAGTGAGTGTCTGAGAGTGTCTGAGAGTGTCAGAGAGTGTCAGAGAGTGATAGAGAGTGATAGAGAGTGTCAGAGAGTGTCAGAGAGTGATAGAGAGTGATAGAGAGTTTCAGAGAGTGTCAGAGAGTGTCAGAGAGTGATAGTGAGTGTCAGAGAGTGATAGAGAGTGATAGAGAGTGTCAGAGAGTGTCAGAGAGTGATAGAGAGTGATAGAGAGTTTCAGAGAGTTTCAGAGAGTGTCAGAGAGTGATAGTGAGTGTCTGAGAGTGTCAGAGAGTGTCAGAGAGTGTCAGAGAGCGATAGAGAGGGATAGAGAGTGTCAGAGAGTGTCAGAGAGTGTCAGAGAGTGATAGAGAGGGATAGAGAGTTTCAGAGAGTGTCAGAGAGTGTCTGAGATTGTCTGAGAGTGATAGAGAGTGATAGAGACTGTCAGATAGTGTCTGAGAGTGTCAGAGAGTGATAGAGAGTGATAGAGAGTGTCAGAGAGTGTCAGAGAGTGTCAGAGAGCGATAGAGAGGGATAGAGAGTGTCAGAGAGTGTCAGAGAGTGTCAGAGAGTGATAGAGAGTGATAGAGAGTTTCAGAGAGTGTCAGAGAGTGTCTGAGATTGTCTGAGAGTGATAGAGAGTGATAGAGACTGTCAGAGAGTGTCTGAGAGTGTCAGAGAGTGATAGAGAGTGTCAGAGAGTGTCAGAGAGTGTCAGAGAGTGATAGAGAGTGTCAGAGAGTGATAGGGAGTTTCAGAGAGTGTCTGAGAGTGTCTGAGAGTGTCAGAGAGTGATCGAGAGTGATAGAGAGTGTCAGAGAGTGTCAGGGAGTGTCAGAGAGTGATAGAGAGTGTCAGAGAGTGTCAGAGAGTGATATAGAGTGATAGAGAGTGTCAGTGAGTGTCAGAGAGTGTCAGAGAGTGATAGGGAGTTTCAGAGAGTGTCTGAGAGTGTCTGAGAGTGTCAGAGAGTGATCGAGAGTGATAGAGAGTGTCAGAGAGTGTCAGGGAGTGTCAGAGAGTGATAGAGAGTGTCAGAGAGTGTCAGAGAGTGATATAGAGTGATAGAGAGTGTCAGTGAGTGTCAGAGAGTGTCAGAGAGTGATAGTGAGTGATCGAGAGTGATAGAGAGTGTCAGAGAGTGTCAGGGAGTGTCAGAGAGTGATAGAGAGTGTCAGAGAGTGTCAGAGAGTGATATAGAGTGATAGAGAGTGTCAGTGAGTGTCAGAGAGTGTCAGAGAGTGATAGTGAGTGTCTGAGAGTGTCAGAGAGTGTCAGAGAGTGATAGAGAGCGATAGAGAGTGTCAGAGAGTGTCAGAGAGTGTCAGAGAGTGTCAGAGAGTGATAGTGAGTGTCAGAGAGAGTCAGAGAGTGATAGAGAGTGATAGAGAGTGTCAGAGAGTGTCAGAGAGTGATAGAGAGTGATAGAGAGTGATAGAGAGTTTCAGAGAGTGATAGTGAGTGTCTGAGAGTGTCAGAGAGTGATAGAGAGTGATAGTGAGTGTCTGAGAGTGTCAGAGAGTGATAGAGAGTGATAGAGAGTGTCAGAGAGTGTCAGAGAGTGTCAGAGAGTGATAGAGAGTGTCAGAGAGTGATAGGGAGTTTCAGAGAGTGTCTGAGAGTGTCTGAGAGTGTCAGAGAGTGATCGAGATTGATAGAGAGTGTCAGAGAGTGTCAGAGAGTGTCAGAGAGTGATAGAGAGTGTCAGAGAGTGTCAGAGAGTGATATAGAGTGATAGAGTGTCAGTGAGTGTCAGAGAGTGTCAGAGAGTGATAGTGAGTGTCTGAGAGTGTCAGAGAGTGTCAGAGAGTGATAGAGAGCGATAGAGAGTGTCAGAGAGTGTCAGAGAGTGTCAGAGAGTGTCAGAGAGTGATAGTGAGTGTCAGAGAGAGTCAGAGAGTGATAGAGAGTGATAGAGAGTGTCAGAGAGTGTCAGAGAGTGATAGAGAGTGATAGAGAGTTTCAGAGAGTGATAGTGAGTGTCTGAGAGTGTCAGAGAGTGATATAGAGTGATAGAGAGTGTCAGTGAGTGTCAGAGAGTGTCAGAGAGTGATAGTGAGTGTCAGAGAGTGTCAGAGAGTGATAGAGAGTGATAGAGAGTTTCAGAGAGTGTTAAAGAGTGTCAGAGAGTGTCTGAGAGTGTCAGAGAGTGTCAGAGAGTGTCAGAGAGTGTCAGAGAGTGATAGAGAGTGATAGAGAGTTTCAGAGAGTGTCAGAGTGTGTCTGAGAGTGTCAGAGAGTGATAGAGAGTGATAGAGAGTGTCAGAGAGTGTCAGAGAGTGATAGAGAGCGATAGAGAGTGTCAGAGAGTGTCAGAGAGTGTCAGAGAGTGATAGTGAGTGTCAGAGAGTGTCAGAGAGTGATAGAGAGTGATAGAGAGTGTCAGAGAGTGTCAGAGAGTGATAGAGAGCGATAGAGAGTGTCAGAGAGTGTCAGAGAGTGTCAGAGAGTGTCAGAGAGTGATAGTGAGTGTCAGAGAGTGTCAGAGAGTGATAGAGAGTGATAGAGAGTTTCAGAGAGTGATAGTGAGTGTCTGAGAGTGTCAGAGAGTGATAGAGAGTGTCAGAGAGTGTCAGAGAGTGATATAGAGTGATAGAGAGTGTCAGTGAGTGTCAGAGAGTGTCAGAGAGTGATAGTGATTGTCAGAGAGTGTCAGAGAGTGATAGAGAGTGATCGAGAGCGTCAGAGAGTGTCATAGAGTGATAGAGAGTGATAGAGAGTGTCAGAGAGTGTCAGAGAGTGTCAGAGAGTGATAGTGAGTGTCAGAGAGTTTCAGAGAGTGATAGAGAGTGATAGAGAGTTTCAGAGAGTGATCGTGAGTGTCAGAGAGTGTCAGAGAGTGACATAGAGTGATAGAGAGTGTCAGTGAGTGTCAGAGAGTGTCAGAGAGTGATAGTGAGTGTCAGAGAGTGTCAGAGAGTGATAGAGAGTGATAGAGAGTGTCAGAGAGTGTCAGAGAGTGTCAGAGAGTGATAGAGAGTGATAGAGAGTGTCAGAGAGTATCAAAGAGTGATAGAGAGTGATACTGATTGTCAGAGAGTGTCAGAGAGTGTCAGAGAGTGTCAGAGAGTGATAGAGAGTGATAGAGAGTTTCAGAGAGTTTCAGAGAGTGTCAGAGAGTGTCAGAGAGTGTCAGAGAGTGTCAGAGAGTGTCTGAGAATGTCTGAGATTGATAGAGAGTGATAGAGACTGTCAGAGAGCGTCTGAGAGAGTCAGAGAGTGATAGAGAGTGATAGAGAGTGTCTGAGAGTGTCAGAGAGTGATAGAGAGTGATAGAGAGTTTCAGAGAGTGTCAGAGAGTGTCAGAGAGTGATAGTGAGTGTCTGAGAGTGTCTGAGAGTGTCTGCGAGTGTCAGAGAGTGATAGAGAGTGATAGAGAGTGTCAGAGAGTGTCAGAGAGTGATAGAGAGTGATAGAGAGTTTCAGAGAGTGTCAGAGAGTGTCAGAGAGTGATAGTGAGTGTCAGAGAGTGATAGAGAGTGATAGAGAGTGTCAGAGAGTGTCAGAGAGTGATAGAGAGTGATAGAGAGTTTCAGAGAGTTTCAGAGAGTGATAGAGAGTGATAGAGAGTGATAGAGAGTGTCAGAGAGTGTCAGAGAGTGATAGAGAGTGATAGAGAGTTTCAGAGAGTGTCAGAGAGTGTCAGAGAGTGATAGTGAGTGTCAGAGAGTGATAGAGAGTGATAGAGAGTGTCAGAGAGTGTCAGAGAGTGATAGAGAGTGATAGAGAGTTTCAGAGAGTTTCAGAGAGTGTCAGAGAGTGATAGTGAGTGTCTGAGAGTGTCAGAGAGTGTCAGAGAGTGTCAGAGAGGGATAGAGAGTGTCAGAGAGTGTCAGAGAGTGTCAGAGAGTGTCAGAGAGTGATAGAGAGTGATAGAGAGTTTCAGAGAGTGATAGAGAGTGTCAGAGAGTGTCAGAGAGTGATAGAGAGTGATAGTGAGTGTCTGAGAATGTCAGAGAGTGTCAAAGAGTGTCTGAGAGTGTCTGAGAGTGTCAGAGAGTGATAGAGAGTGCTAGAGAGTGTCAGAGAGTGTCAGAGAGTGATAGAGAGTGTCAGAGAGTATCGGAGAGTCTCTGAGAGTGTCAGAGAGTGATAGAGAGTGTCAGAGAGTGTCAGAGAGTGATAGAGAGTGATAGAGAGTTTCAGAGAGTTTCAGAGAGTGTCTGAGAGTGTCAGAGAGTGTCAGAGAGTGATAGAGAGTGATATAGAGTTTCAGAGAGTGTCAGAGTGTGTCTGAGAGTGTCAGAGAGTGATAGAGAGTGATAGAGAGTGTCAGAGAGTGTCAGAGAGTGATAGAGAGCGATAGAGAGTGTCAGAGAGTGTCAGAGAGTGTCAGAGAGTGATAGTGAGTGTCAGAGAGTGTCAGAGAGTGATAGAGAGTGATAGAGAGTTTCAGAGAGTGATAGTGAGTGTCTGAGAGCGTCAGAGAGTGTTAAAGAGTGTCAGAGAGTGTCTGAGAGTGTCAGAGAGTGTCAGAGAGTGTCAGAGAGTGTCAGAGAGTGATAGAGAGTGATAGAGAGTTTCAGAGAGTGTCAGAGTGTGTCTGAGAGTGTCAGAGAGTGATAGAGAGTGATAGAGAGTGTCAGAGAGTGTCAGAGAGTGATAGAGAGCGATAGAGAGTGTCAGAGAGTGTCAGAGAGTGTCAGAGAGTGTCAGAGAGTGATAGTGAGTGTCAGAGAGTGTCAGAGAGTGATAGAGAGTGATAGAGAGTTTCAGAGAGTGATAGTGAGTGTCTGAGAGTGCCAGAGAGTGATAGAGAGTGTCAGAGAGTGTCAGAGAGTGATATAGAGTGATAGAGAGTGTCAGTGAGTGTCAGAGAGTGTCAGAGAGTGATAGTGAGTGTCAGAGAGTGTCAGAGAGTGATAGAGAGTGATCGAGAGCGTCAGAGAGTGTCAGAGAGTGATAGAGAGTGATAGAGAGTGTCAGAGAGTGTCAGAGAGTGTCAGAGAGTGATAGTGAGTGTCAGAGAGTTTCAGAGAGTGATAGAGAGTGATAGAGAGTTTCAGAGAGTGATCGTGAGTGTCAGAGAGTGTCAGAGAGTGATATAGAGTGATAGAGAGTGTCAGTGAGTGTCAGAGAGTGTCAGAGAGTGATAGTGAGTGTCAGAGAGTATCAGAGAGTGATAGAGAGTGATACTGATTGTCAGAGAGTGTCAGAGAGTGTCAGAGAGTGTCAGAGAGTGTCAGAGAGTGATAGAGAGTGATAGAGAGTTTCAGAGAGTGTCAGAGAGTGTCAGAGAGTGTCAGAGAGTGTCTGAGATTGTCTGAGAGTGATAGAGAGTGATAGAGACTGTCAGAGAGTGTCTGAGAGTGTCAGAGAGTGATAGAGAGTAATAGAGAGTGTCAGTGAGTGTCAGAGAGTGATAGAGAGTGATAGAGAGTTTCAGAGAGAGTCAGAGAGTGTCAGAGAGTGATAGTGAGTGTCTGAGAGTGTCAGAGAGTGTCAGAGAGTGTCAGAGAGAGATAGAGAGTGATAGAGAGTTTCAGAGAGTGTCAGAGAGTGTCAGAGAGTGTCAGAGAGTGTCTGAGATTGTCTGAGAGTGATAGAGAGTGATAGAGAGTGTCAGAGAGTGTCTGAGAGTGTCAGAGAGTGATAGAGAGTGATAGAGAGTGTCATAGAGAGTCTGAGAGTGTCAGAGAGTGATAGAGAGTGATAGAGAGTGTCAGAGAGTGTCAGAGAGTGATAGAGAGTGATAGAGAGTTTCAGAGAGTGTCAGAGAGTGTCAGAGAGTGATAGTGAGTGTCTGAGAGTGTCAGAGAGTGTCAGAGAGTGACAGAGAGCGATAGAGAGGGATAGAGAGTGTCAGAGAGTGTCAGAGAGTGTCAGAGAGTGTCAGAGAGTGATAGAGAGGGATAGAGAGTTTCAGAGAGTGTCAGAGAGTGTCTGAGATTGTCTGAGAGTGATAGAGAGTGATAGAGACTGTCAGATAGTTTCTGAGAGTGTCAGAGAGTGATAGAGAGTGATAGAGAGTGTCAGAGAGTGTCTGAGAGTGTCAGAGAGTGATAGAGAGTGCTAGAGAGTGTCAGAGAGTGTCAGAGAGTGATAGAGAGTGTCAGAGAGTATCGGAGAGTCTCTGAGAGTGTCAGAGAGTGATAGAGAGTGTCAGAGAGTGTCAGAGAGTGATAGAGAGTGATAGAGAGTTTCAGAGAGTTTCAGAGAGTGTCTGAGAGTGTCAGAGAGTGTCAGAGAGTGATAGAGAGTGATATAGAGTTTCAGAGAGTGTCAGAGTGTGTCTGAGAGTGTCAGAGAGTGATAGAGAGTGATAGAGAGTGTCAGAGAGTGTCAGAGAGTGATAGAGAGCGATAGAGAGTGTCAGAGAGTGTCAGAGAGTGTCAGAGAGTGATAGTGAGTGTCAGAGAGTGTCAGAGAGTGATAGAGAGTGATAGAGAGTTTCAGAGAGTGATAGTGAGTGTCTGAGAGCGTCAGAGAGTGTTAAAGAGTGTCAGAGAGAGTCTGAGAGTGTCAGAGAGTGTCAGAGAGTGTCAGAGAGTGTCAGAGAGTGATAGAGAGTGATAGAGAGTTTCAGAGAGTGTCAGAGTGTGTCTGAGAGTGTCAGAGAGTGATAGAGAGTGATAGAGAGTGTCAGAGAGTGTCAGAGAGTGATAGAGAGTGATAGAGAGCGATAGAGAGTGTCAGAGAGTGTCAGAGAGTGTCAGAGAGTGATAGTGAGTGTCAGAGAGTGTCAGAGAGTGATAGAGAGTGATAGAGAGTTTCAGAGAGTGATAGTGAGTGTCTGAGAGTGCCAGAGAGTGATAGAGAGTGTCAGAGAGTGTCAGAGAGTGATATAGAGTGATAGAGAGTGTCAGTGAGTGTCAGAGAGTGTCAGAGAGTGATAGTGAGTGTCAGAGAGTGTCAGAGAGTGATAGAGAGTGATCGAGAGCGTCAGAGAGTGTCAGAGAGTGATAGAGAGTGATAGAGAGTGTCAGAGAGTGTCAGAGAGTGTCAGAGAGTGATAGTGAGTGTCAGAGAGTTTCAGAGAGTGATAGAGAGTGATAGAGAGTTTCAGAGAGTGATCGTGAGTGTCAGAGAGTGTCAGAGAGTGATATAGAGTGATAGAGAGTGTCAGTGAATGTCAGAGAGTGTCAGAGAGTGATAGTGAGTGTCAGAGAGTATCAGAGAGTGATAGAGAGTGATACTGATTGTCAGAGAGTGTCAGAGAGTGTCAGAGAGTGTCAGAGAGTGTCAGAGAGTGATAGAGAGTGATAGAGAGTTTCAGAGAGTGTCAGAGAGTGTCAGAGAGTCTCAGAGAGTGTCTGAGATTGTCTGAGAGTGATAGAGAGTGATAGAGACTGTCAGAGAGTGTCTGAGAGTGTCAGAGAGTGATAGAGAGTAATAGAGAGTGTCAGAGAGTGTCAGAGAGTGATAGAGAGTGATAGAGAGTTTCAGAGAGAGTCAGAGAGTGTCAGAGAGTGATAGTGAGTGTCTGAGAGTGTCAGAGAGTGTCAGAGAGTGTCAGAGAGTGATAGAGAGTGATAGAGAGTTTCAGAGAGAGTCAGAGAGTGTCAGAGAGTGATAGTGAGTGTCTGAGAGTGTCAGAGAGTGTCAGAGAGTGTCAGAGAGAGATAGAGAGTTTCAGAGAGTGTCAGAGAGTGTCAGAGAGTGTCAGAGAGTGTCTGAGATTGTCTGAGAGTGATAGAGAGTGATAGAGACTGTCAGAGAGTGTCTGAGAGTGTCAGAGAGTGATAGAGAGTAATAGAGAGTGTCAGAGAGTGTCAGAGAGTGATAGAGAGTGATAGAGAGTTTCAGAGAGAGTCAGAGAGTGTCAGAGAGTGATAGTGAGTGTCTGAGAGTGTCAGAGAGTGTCAGAGAGTGTCAGAGAGTGATAGAGAGTGATAGAGAGTTTCAGAGAGAGTCAGAGAGTGTCAGAGAGTGATAGTGAGTGTCTGAGAGTGTCAGAGAGTGTCAGAGAGTGTCAGAGAGAGATAGAGAGTGATAGAGAGTTTCAGAGAGTGTCAGAGAGTGTCAGAGAGTGTCAGAGAGTGTCTGAGATTGTCTGAGAGTGATAGAGAGTGATAGAGAGTGTCAGAGAGTGTCTGAGAGTGTCAGAGAGTGATAGAGAGTGATAGAGAGTGTCATAGAGTGTCTGAGAGTGTCAGAGAGTGATAGAGAGTGATAGAGAGTGTCAGAGAGTGTCTGAGAGTGATAGAGAGTGATAGAGAGTTTCAGAGAGTGTCAGAGAGTGTCAGAGAGTGATAGTGAGTGTCTGAGAGTGTCAGAGAGTGTCAGAGAGTGACAGAGAGCGATAGAGAGTGTCAGAGAGTGTCAGAGAGTGTCAGAGAGTGTCAGAGAGTGATAGAGAGGGATAGAGAGTTTCAGAGAGTGTCAGAGAGTGTCTGAGATTGTCTGAGAGTGATAGAGAGTGATAGAGACTGTCAGATAGTTTCTGAGAGTGTCAGAGAGTGATAGAGAGTGATAGAGAGTGTCAGAGAGTGTCAGAGAGTGTCAGAGAGCGATAGAGAGGGATAGAGAGTGTCAGAGAGTGTCAGAGAGTGTCAGAGAGTGATAGAGAGTGATAGAGAGTTTCAGAGAGTGTCAGAGAGTGTCAGAGAGTGTCAGAGAGTGTCTGAGATTGTATGAGAGTGATAGAGAGTGATAGAGACTGTCAGAGAGTGTCTGAGAGTGTCAGAGAGTGATAGAGAGTGATAGAGAGTGTCAGAGAGTGTCAGAGAGTGTCAGAGAGTGATAGAGAGTGTCAGAGAGTGATAGGGAGTTTCAGAGAGTGTCTGAGAGTGTCTGAGAGTGTCAGAGAATGATAGAGAGTGATAGAGAGTGTCAGAGAGTGTCAGAGAGCGTCAGAGAGTGATAGAGAGTGCCAGAGAGTGATAGGGAGTTTCAGAGAGTGTCTGAGTGTGTCTGAGAGTGTCAGAGAGTGTCAGAGAGTGATAGAGAGTGTCAGAGAGTGTCAGAGAGTGATAGAGAGCGATAGAGAGTGTCAGAGAGTGTCAGAGAGTGTCAGAGAGTGTCAGAGAGTGATAGTGAGTGTCAGAGAGTGTCAGAGAGTGATAGAGAGTGATAGAGAGTTTCAGAGAGTGATAGTGAGTGTCTGAGAGTGTCAGAGAGTGATAGAGAGTGTCAGAGAGTGTCAGAGAGTGACAGAGAGCGATAGAGAGGGATAGAGAGTGTCAGAGAGTGTCAGAGAGTGTCAGAGAGTGTCAGAGAGTGATAGAGAGGGATAGAGAGTTTCAGAGAGTGTCAGAGAGTGTCTGAGATTGTCTGAGAGTGATAGAGAGTGATAGAGACTGTCAGATAGTTTCTGAGAGTGTCAGAGAGTGATAGAGAGTGATAGAGAGTGTCAGAGAGTGTCTGAGAGTGTCAGAGAGTGATAGAGAGTGCTAGAGATTGTCAGAGAGTGTCAGAGAGTGATAGAGAGTGTCAGAGAGTATCGGAGAGTCTCTGAGAGTGTCAGAGAGTGATAGAGAGTGTCAGAGAGTGTCAGAGAGTGATAGAGAGTGATAGAGAGTTTCAGAGAGTTTCAGAGAGTGTCTGAGAGTGTCAGAGAGTGTCAGAGAGTGATAGAGAGTGATATAGAGTTTCAGAGAGTGTCAGAGTGTGTCTGAGAGTGTCAGAGAGTGATAGAGAGTGATAGAGAGTGTCAGAGAGTGTCAGAGAGTGATAGAGAGCGATAGAGAGTGTCAGAGAGTGTCAGAGAGTGTCAGAGAGTGATAGTGAGTGTCAGAGAGTGTCAGAGAGTGATAGAGAGTGATAGAGAGTTTCAGAGAGTGATAGTGAGTGTCTGAGAGCGTCAGAGAGTGTTAAAGAGTGTCAGAGAGAGTCTGAGAGTGTCAGAGAGTGTCAGAGAGTGTCAGAGAGTGTCAGAGAGTGATAGAGAGTGATAGAGAGTTTCAGAGAGTGTCAGAGTGTGTCTGAGAGTGTCAGAGAGTGATAGAGAGTGATAGAGAGTGTCAGAGAGTGTCAGAGAGTGATAGAGAGTGATAGAGAGCGATAGAGAGTGTCAGAGAGTGTCAGAGAGTGTCAGAGAGTGATAGTGAGTGTCAGAGAGTGTCAGAGAGTGATAGAGAGTGATAGAGAGTTTCAGAGAGTGATAGTGAGTGTCTGAGAGTGCCAGAGAGTGATAGAGAGTGTCAGAGAGTGTCAGAGAGTGATATAGAGTGATAGAGAGTGTCAGTGAGTGTCAGAGAGTGTCAGAGAGTGATAGTGAGTGTCAGAGAGTGTCAGAGAGTGATAGAGAGTGATCGAGAGCGTCAGAGAGTGTCAGAGAGTGATAGAGAGTGATAGAGAGTGTCAGAGAGTGTCAGAGAGTGTCAGAGAGTGATAGTGAGTGTCAGAGAGTTTCAGAGAGTGATAGAGAGTGATAGAGAGTTTCAGAGAGTGATCGTGAGTGTCAGAGAGTGTCAGAGAGTGATATAGAGTGATAGAGAGTGTCAGTGAGTGTCAGAGAGTGTCAGAGAGTGATAGTGAGTGTCAGAGAGTATCAGAGAGTGATAGAGAGTGATACTGATTGTCAGAGAGTGTCAGAGAGTGTCAGAGAGTGTCAGAGAGTGTCAGAGAGTGATAGAGAGTGATAGAGAGTTTCAGAGAGTGTCAGAGAGTGTCAGAGAGTGTCAGAGAGTGTCTGAGATTGTCTGAGAGTGATAGAGAGTGATAGAGACTGTCAGAGAGTGTCTGAGAGTGTCAGAGAGTGTCAGAGAGTGATAGAGAGTAATAGAGAGTGTCAGAGAGTGATAGAGAGTGATAGAGAGTTTCAGAGAGAGTCAGAGAGTGTCAGAGAGTGATAGTGAGTGTCTGAGAGTGTCAGAGAGTGTCAGAGAGTGTCAGAGAGAGATAGAGAGTGATAGAGAGTTTCAGAGAGTGTCAGAGAGTGTCAGAGAGTGTCAGAGAGTGTCTGAGATTGTCTGAGAGTGATAGAGAGTGATAGAGAGTGTCAGAGAGTGTCTGAGAGTGTCAGAGAGTGATAGAGAGTGATAGAGAGTGTCATAGAGAGTCTGAGAGTGTCAGAGAGTGATAGAGAGTGATAGAGAGTGTCAGAGAGTGTCTGAGAGTGATAGAGAGTGATAGAGAGTTTCAGAGAGTGTCAGAGAGTGTCAGAGAGTGATAGTGAGTGTCTGAGAGTGTCAGAGAGTGTCAGAGAGTGACAGAGAGCGATAGAGAGTGTCAGAGAGTGTCAGAGAGTGTCAGAGAGTGTCAGAGAGTGATAGAGAGGGATAGAGAGTTTCAGAGAGTGTCAGAGAGTGTCTGAGATTGTCTGAGAGTGATAGAGAGTGATAGAGACTGTCAGATAGTTTCTGAGAGTGTCAGAGAGTGATAGAGAGTGATAGAGAGTGTCAGAGAGTGTCAGAGAGTGTCAGAGAGCGATAGAGAGGGATAGAGAGTGTCAGAGAGTGTCAGAGAGTGTCAGAGAGTGATAGAGAGTGATAGAGAGTTTCAGAGAGTGTCAGAGAGTGTCAGAGAGTGTCAGAGAGTGTCTGAGATTGTATGAGAGTGATAGAGAGTGATAGAGACTGTCAGAGAGTGTCTGAGAGTGTCAGAGAGTGATAGAGAGTGATAGAGAGTGTCAGAGAGTGTCAGAGAGTGTCAGAGAGTGATAGAGAGTGTCAGAGAGTGATAGGGAGTTTCAGAGAGTGTCTGAGAGTGTCTGAGAGTGTCAGAGAGTGATAGAGAGTGATAGAGAGTGTCAGAGAGTGTCAGAGAGCGTCAGAGAGTGATAGAGAGTGCCAGAGAGTGATAGGGAGTTTCAGAGAGTGTCTGAGTGTGTCTGAGAGTGTCAGAGAGTGTCAGAGAGTGATAGAGAGTGTCAGAGAGTGTCAGAGAGTGATAGAGAGCGATAGAGAGTGTCAGAGAGTGTCAGAGAGTGTCAGAGAGTGTCAGAGAGTGATAGTGAGTGTCAGAGAGTGTCAGAGAGTGATAGAGAGTGATAGAGAGTTTCAGAGAGTGATAGTGAGTGTCTGAGAGTGTCAGAGAGTGATAGAGAGTGTCAGAGAGTGTCAGAGTGTGATATAGAGTGATAGAGAGTGTCAGTGAGTGTCAGAGAGTGTCAGAGAGTGATAGTGAGTGTCAGAGAGTGTCAGAGAGTGATATAGAGTGATCGAGAGCGTCAGAGAGTGTCAGAGAGTGATAGAGAGTGATAGAGAGTGTCAGAGAGTGTCAGAGAGTGTCAGAGAGTGATAGTGAGTGTCAGAGAGTTTCAGAGAGTGATAGAGAGTGATAGAGAGTTTCAGAGAGTGATCGTGAGTGTCAGAGAGTGTCAGAGAGTGATATAGAGTGATAGAGAGTGTCAGTGAGTGTCAGAGAATGTCAGAGAGTGATAGTGAGTGTCAGAGAGTGTCAGAGAGTGATAGAGAGTGATAGAGAGTGTCAGAGAGTGTCAGAGAGAGTCAGAGAGTGATAGAGAGTGTCAGAGAGTATCAGAGAGTGATAGAGAGTGATACTGATTGTCAGAGAGTGTCAGAGAGTGTCAGAGAGTGTCAGAGAGTGATAGAGAGTGATAGAGAGTTTCAGAGAGTGTCAGAGAGTGTCAGAGAGTGTCAGAGAGTGTCTGAGATTGTCTGAGAGTGATAGAGAGTGATAGAGACTGTCAGAGAGTGTCTGAGAGTGTCAGAGAGTGATAGAGAGTAATAGAGAGTGTCAGAGAGTGTCAGAGAGTGATAGAGAGTGATAGAGAGTTTCAGAGAGTGTCAGAGAGTGTCAGAGAGTGATAGTGAGTGTCTGAGAGTGTCAGAGAGTGTCAGAGAGTGTCAGAGAGAGATAGAGAGTGATAGAGAGTTTCAGAGAGTGTCAGAGAGTGTCAGAGAGTGTCAGAGAGTGTCTGAGATTGTCTGAGAGTGATAGAGAGTGATAGAGAGTGTCAGAGAGTGTCTGAGAGTGTCAGAGAGTGATAGAGAGTGATAGAGAGTGTCATAGAGAGTCTGAGAGTGTCAGAGAGTGATAGAGAGTGATAGAGAGTGTCAGAGAGTGTCAGAGAGTGATAGAGAGTGATAGAGAGTGTCAGAGAGTGTCTGAGAGTGTCAGAGAGTGATAGAGAGTGATAGAGAGTGTCATAGAGAGTCTGAGAGTGTCAGAGAGTGATAGAGAGTGATAGAGAGTGTCAGAGAGTGTCAGAGAGTGATAGAGAGTGATAGAGAGTTTCAGAGAGTGTCAGAGAGTGTCAGAGAGTGATAGTGAGTGTCTGAGAGTGTCAGAGAGTGTCAGAGAGTGACAGAGAGCGATAGAGAGGGATAGAGAGTGTCAGAGAGTGTCAGAGAGTGTCAGAGAGTGATAGAGAGGGATAGAGAGTTTCAGAGAGTGTCAGAGAGTGTCTGAGATTGTCTGAGAGTGATAGAGAGTGATAGAGACTGTCAGATAGTTTCTGAGAGTGTCAGAGAGTGATAGAGAGTGATAGAGAGTGTCAGAGAGTGTCAGAGAGTGTCAGAGAGCGATAGAGAGGGATAGAGAGTGTCAGAGAGTGTCAGAGAGTGTCAGAGAGTGATAGAGAGTGATAGAGAGTTTCAGAGAGTGTCAGAGAGTGTCAGAGAGTGTCAGAGAGTGTCTGAGATTGTCTGAGAGTGATAGAGAGTGATAGAGACTGTCAGAGAGTGTCTGAGAGTGTCAGAGAGTGATAGAGAGTGATAGAGAGTGTCAGAGAGTGTCAGAGAGTGTCAGAGAGTGATAGAGAGTGTCAGAGAGTGATAGGGAGTTTCAGAGAGTGTCTGAGAGTGTCTGAGAGTGTCAGAGAGTGATAGAGAGTGATAGAGAGTGTCAGAGAGTGTCAGAGAGCGTCAGAGAGTGATAGAGAGTGCCAGAGAGTGATAGGGAGTTTCAGAGAGTGTCTGAGAGTGTCAGAGAGTGATAGAGAGTGATAGAGAGTGTCAGAGAGTGTCAGAGAGTGTCTGAGAGTGTCAGAGAGTGTCAGAGAGTGATAGAGAGTGTCAGAGAGTATCGGAGAGTCTCTGAGAGTGTCAGAGAGTGATAGAGAGTGTCAGAGAGTGTCAGAGAGTGATAGAGAGTGATAGAGAGTTTCAGAGAGTTTCAGAGAGTGTCTGAGAGTGTCTGAGAGTGTCAGAGTGTGATAGAGAGTGATATAGAGTGTCAGAGAGTGTCAGAGAGTGTCAGAGAGTGTCTGAGAGTGTCTGAGAGTGTCAGAGAGTGATAGAGAGTGATTGAGACTGTCAGAGAGTGTCAGAGAGTGTCAGAGAGTGATAGAGAGTGATAGAGAGTGTCAGAGAGTGATGGAGAGTGATAGAGAGTGATAGAGAGTGTCAGAGAGTGTCAGAGAGTGATAGAGAGTGATAGAGAGTGATAGAGAGTGTCAGAGAGTGTCAGAGAGTGTCAGAGAGTGATTGTGAGTGTCTGAGAGTGTCAGAGAGTGTTAGAGAGTGTCTGAGAGTGTCAGAGAGTGATAGAGAGTGTCAGAGAGTGTCAGAGAGTGTCTGAGAGTGTCAGACCGTGTCAGAGAGTGTCAGAGAGTGTCAGAGAGTGATAGAGAGTGATAGTGAGTTTCAGAGAGTTTCAGAGAGTGTCTGAGAGTGTCTGAGAGTGTCAGAGAGTGTCAGAGAGGGATAGAGAGTGTCAGAGAGTGTCAGAGAGTGTCAGAGAGTGATAGAGAGTGATAGAGAGTTTCAGAGAGTGATAGAGAGTGTCAGAGAGTGTCAGAGAGTGATAGAGAGTGACAGTGAGTGTCTGAGAATGTCAGAGAGTGTCAAAGAGTGTCTGAGAGTGTCTGAGAGTGTCAGAGAGTGATAGAGAGTGATAGAGAGTGTCAGAGAGTGTCAGAGAGTGATAGAGAGTGTCAGAGAGTATCGGAGAGTCTCTGAGAGTGTCAGAGAGTGATAGAGAGTGTCAGAGAGTGTCAGAGAGTGATAGAGAGTGATAGAGAGTTTCAGAGAGTTTCAGAGAGTGTCTGAGAGTGTCTGAGAGTGTCAGAGTGTGATAGAGAGTGATATAGAGTGTCAGAGAGTGTCAGAGAGTGTCTGAGAGTGTCTGAGAGTGTCAGAGAGTGATAGAGAGTGATAGAGACTGTCAGAGAGTGTCAGAGAGTGTCAGAGAGTGATAGAGAGTGATAGAGAGTTTCAGAGAGTGTCAGAGTGTGTCTGAGAGTGTCAGAGAGTGATAGAGAGTGATAGAGAGTGTCAGAGAGTGTCAGAGAGTGATAGAGAGCGATAGAGTGCGTCAGAGAGTGTCAGAGAGTGTCAGAGAGTGATAGTGAGTGTCAGAGAGTGTCAGAGAGTGATAGAGAGTGATAGAGAGTTTCAGAGAGTGATAGTGAGTGTCTGAGAGTGTCAGAGAGTGATAGAGAGTGTCAGAGAGTGTCAGAGAGTGATATAGAGTGATAGAGAGTGTCAGTGAGTGTCAGAGAGTGTCAGAGAGTGATAGTGAGTGTCAGATAGTGTCAGAGAGTGATAGAGAGTGATCGAGAGCGTCAGAGAGTGTCAGAGAGTGATAGAGAGTGATAGAGAGTGTCAGAGAGTGTCAGAGAGTGTCAGAGAGTGATAGTGAGTGTCAGGGAGTTTCAGAGAGTGATAGAGAGTGATAGAGAGTTTCAGAGAGTGATCGTGAGTGTCAGAGAGTGTCAGAGAGTGATATAGAGTGATAGAGAGTGTCAGTGAGTGTCAGAGAGTGTCAGAGAGTGATAGTGAGTGTCAGAGAGTGTCAGAGAGTGATAGAGAGTGATAGAGAGTGTCAGAGAGTGTCAGAGAGTGATAGAGAGTGATAGAGAGTGTCAGAGAGTATCAGAGTGTGATAGAGAGTGATACTGATTGTCAGAGAGTGTCAGAGAGTGTCAGAGAGTGTCAGAGAGTGATAGAGAGTGATAGAGAGTTTCAGAGAGTGTCAGAGAGTGTCAGAGATTGATAGAGAGTGATAGAGAGTTTCAGAGAGTGTCAGAGTGTGTCTGAGAGTGTCAGAGAGTGATAGAGAGTGATAGAGAGTGTCAGAGAGTGTCAGAGAGTGATAGAGAGCGATAGAGAGTGTCAGAGAGTGTCAGAGAGTGTCAGAGAGTGATAGTGAGTGTCAGAGAGTGTCAGAGAGTGATAGAGAGTGATAGAGAGTTTCAGAGAGTGATAGTGAGTGTCTGAGAGTGTCAGAGAGTG
Organism: Heterodontus francisci; assembly: GCF_036365525.1. Taxonomy (NCBI): domain Eukaryota; kingdom Metazoa; phylum Chordata; class Chondrichthyes; order Heterodontiformes; family Heterodontidae; genus Heterodontus; species Heterodontus francisci. Next base: position 158,277,893 of record NC_090376.1, read on the forward strand.
ATAGAGAGTGTCAGAGAGTGTCAGAGAGTGATATAGAGTGATAGAGAGTGTCAGTGAGTGTCAGAGAGTGTCAGAGAGTGATTGTGAGTGTCAGAGAGTGTCAGAGAGTGATAAAGAGTGATCGAGAGCGTCAGAGAGTGTCAGAGAGTGATAGAGAGTGATAGAGAGTGTCAGAGAGTGTCAGAGAGTGTCAGATAGTGATAGTGAGTGTCAGAGAGTTTCAGAGAGTGATAGCGAGTGATAGAGAGTTTCAGAGAGTGATCGTGAGTGTCAGAGAGTGTCAGAGAGTGATATAGAGTGATAGAGAGTGTCAGTGAGTGTCAGAGAGTGTCAGAGAGTGATAGTGAGTGTCAGAGAGTGTCAGAGAGTGATAGAGAGTGTCAGAGAGTGTCAGAGAAGGTCAGAGAGTGATAGAGAGTGATAGAGAGTGTCAGAGAGTATCAGAGAGTGATAGAGAGTGATACTGATTGTCAGAGTGTGTCAGAGAGTGTCAGAGAGTGATAGAGAGTGATAGAGAGTTTCAGAGAGTGTCAGAGAGTGCCAGAGTGTGTCAGAGAGTGTCTGAGATTGTCTGAGAGCGATAGAGAGGGATAGAGAGTGTCAGAGAGTGTCAGAGAGTGTCAGAGAGTGATAGAGAGTGATAGAGAGTTTCAGAGAGTGTCAGAGAGTGTCAGAGTGTGTCAGAGAGTGTCTGAGATTGTCTGAGAGTGATAGAGAGTGATAGAGACTGTCAGAGAGTGTCTGAGAGTGCCAGAGAGTGATAGAGAGTGATAGAGAGTGTCAGAGAGTGTCAGAGAGCGATAGAGAGGGATAGAGAGTGTTAGAGAGTGTCAGAGAGTGTCAGAGAGTGATAGAGAGTGATAGAGAGTTTCAGAGAGTGTCAGAGAGTGTCAGAGAGTGTCAGAGAGTGTCTGAGATTGTCTGAGAGTGATAGAGAGTGATAGAGAGTGTCAGAGAGTGTCTGAGAGTGTCAGAGAGTGATAGAGAGTGATAGAGAGTGTCAGAGAGTGTCAGAGAGTGTCAGAGAGTGATAGAGAGAGTCAGAGAGAGATAGGGAGTTTCAGAGAGTGTCTGAGAGTGTCTGAGAGTGTCAGAGAGTGATAGAGAGTGATAGAGAGTGTCAGAGAGTGTCAGAGAGCGTCAGAGAGTGATAGAGAGTGCCAGAGAGTGATAGGGAGTTTCAGAGAGTTTCTGAGAGTGTCAGAGAGTGATAGAGAGTGATAGAGAGTGTCAGAGAGTGTCAGAGAGTGTCTGAGAGTGTCAGAGAGTGTCAGAGAGTGATAGAGAGTGTCAGAGAGTATCGGAGAGTCTCTGAGAGTGTCAGAGAGTGATAGAGAGTGTCAGAGAGTGTCAGAGAGCGATAGAGAGTGATAGAGAGTTTCAGAGAGTTTCTGAGAGTGTCTGAGAGTGTCTGAGAGTGTCAGAGTCTGATAGAGAGTGATATAGAGTGTCAGAGAGTGTCTGAGAGTGTCTGAGAGTGTCAGAGAGTGATAGAGAGTGATAGAGACTGTCAGAGAGTGTCAGAGAGTGTCAGAGAGTGATAGAGAGTGATAGAGAGTGTCAGAGAGTGATGGAGAGTGATAGAGAGTGATAGAGAGTGATAGAGAGTGTCAGAGAGTGATGGAGAGTGATAGAGAGTGATAGAGAGTGTTAGAGAGTGTCTGAGAGTGTCAGAGAGTGATAGAGAGTGTCAGAGAGTGTCAGAGAGTGTCTGAGAGTGTCAGAGCGTGTCAGAGAGTGTCTGAGAGTGTCTGAGAGTGTCAGAGAGTGATAGAGAGTGATAGAGAGTGTCAGAGAGTGTCAGAGAGCGTCAGAGAGTGATAGAGAGTGCCAGAGAGTGATAGGGAGTTTCAGAGAGTGTCTGAGAGGTTCAGAGAGTGATAGAGAGTGATAGAGAGTGTCAGAGAGTGTCTGAGAGTGTCAGAGAGTGTCAGAGAGTGATAGAGAGTGTCAGAGAGTATCGGAGAGTCTCTGAGAGTGTCAGAGAGTGATAGAGAGTGTCAGAGAGTGTCAGAGAGTGATAGAGAGTGATAGAGAGTTTCAGAGAGTTTCAGAGAGTGTCTGAGAGTGTCTGAGAGTGTCAGAGTGTGATAGAGAGTGACATAGAGTGTCAGAGAGTGTCAGAGAGTGTCAGAGAGTGTCTGAGAGTGTCTGAGAGTGTCAGAGATTGATAGAGAGTGATAGAGACTGTCAGAGAGTGTCAGAGAGTGTCAGAGAGTGATAGAGAGTGATAGAGAGTGTCAGAGAGTGATAGAGAGTGATAGTGAGTGTCAGAGAGTGTCAGAGAGTGTCAGAGAGTGATTGTGAGTGTCTGAGAGTGTCAGAGAGTGTTAGAGAGTGTCTGAGAGTGTCAGAGAGTGATAGAGAGTGTCAGAGAGTGTCAGAGAGTGTCTGAGAGTGTCAGACCGTGTCAGAGAGTGTCAGAGAGTGTCAGAGAGTGATAGAGAGTGATAGTGAGTTTCAGAGAGTTTCAGAGAGTGTCTGAGAGTGTCTGAGAGTGTCAGAGAGTGTCAGAGAGGGATAGAGAGTGTCAGAGAGTGTCAGAGAGTGTCAGAGAGTGATAGAGAGTGATAGAGAGTTTCAGAGAGTGATAGAGAGTGTCAGAGAGTGTCAGAGAGTGATAGAGAGTGACAGTGAGTGTCTGAGAATGTCAGAGAGTGTCAAAGAGTGTCTGAGAGTGTCTGAGAGTGTCAGAGAGTGATAGAGAGTGATAGAGAGTGTCAGAGAGTGTCAGAGAGTGATAGAGAGTGTCAGAGAGTATCGGAGAGTCTCTGAGAGTGTCAGAGAGTGATAGAGAGTGTCAGAGAGTGTCAGAGAGTGATAGAGAGTGATAGAGAGTTTCAGAGAGTTTCAGAGAGTGTCTGAGAGTGTCTGAGAGTGTCAGAGTGTGATAGAGAGTGATATAGAGTGTCAGAGAGTGTCAGAGAGTGTCTGAGAGTGTCTGAGAGTGTCAGAGAGTGATAGAGAGTGATAGAGACTGTCAGAGAGTGTCAGAGAGTGTCAGAGAGTGATAGAGAGTGATAGAGAGTTTCAGAGAGTGTCAGAGTGTGTCTGAGAGTGTCAGAGAGTGATAGAGAGTGATAGAGAGTGTCAGAGAGTGTCAGAGAGTGATAGAGAGCGATAGAGTGTGTCAGAGAGTGTCAGAGAGTGTCAGAGAGTGATAGTGAGTGTCAGAGAGTGTCAGAGAGTGATAGAGAGTGATAGAGAGTTTCAGAGAGTGATAGTGAGTGTCTGAGAGTGTCAGAGAGTGATAGAGAGTGTCAGAGAGTGTCAGAGAGTGATATAGAGTGATAGAGAGTGTCAGTGAGTGTCAGAGAGTGTCAGAGAGTGATAGTGAGTGTCAGATAGTGTCAGAGAGTGATAGAGAGTGATCGAGAGCGTCAGAGAGTGTCAGAGAGTGATAGAGAGTGATAGAGAGTGTCAGAGAGTGTCAGAGAGTGTCAGGTAGTGATAGTGAGTGTCAGAGAGTTTCAGAGAGTGATAGAGAGTGATAGAGAGTTTCAGAGAGTGATCGTGAGTGTCAGAGTGTGTCAGAGAGTGATATAGAGTGATAGAGAGTGTCAGTGAGTGTCAGAGAGTGTCAGAGAGTGATAGTGAGTGTCAGAGAGTGTCAGAGAGTGATAGAGAGTGATAGAGAGTGTCAGAGAGTGTCAGAGAGTGATAGAGAGTGATAGAGAGTGATAGAGAGTGTCAGAGAGTATCAGAGTGTGATAGAGAGTGATACTGATTGTCAGAGAGTGTCAGAGAGTGTCAGAGAGTGTCAGAGAGTGATAGAGAGTGATAGAGAGTTTCAGAGAGTGTCAGAGAGTGTCAGAGATTGATAGAGAGTGATAGAGAGTTTCAGAGAGTGTCAGAGTGTGTCTGAGAGTGTCAGAGAGTGATAGAGAGTGATAGAGAGTGTCAGAGAGTGTCAGAGAGTGTCAGAGAGTGATAGTGAGTGTCAGAGAGTGTCAGAGAGTGATAGAGAGTGATAGAGAGTTTCAGAGAGTGATAGTGAGTGTCTGAGAGTGTCAGAGAGTGATAGAGAGTGTCAGAGAGTGTCAGAGAGTGATATAGAGTGATAGAGAGTGTCAGTGAGTGTCAGAGAGTGTCAGAGAGTGATAGTGAGTGTCAGAGAGTGTCAGAGAGTGATAAAGAGTGATCGAGAGCGTCAGAGAGTGTCAGAGAGTGATAGAGAGTGATAGAGAGTGTCAGAGAGTGTCAGAGAGTGTCAGATAGTGATAGTGAGTGTCAGAGAGTTTCAGAGAGTGATAGCGAGTGATAGAGAGTTTCAGAGAGTGATCGTGAGTGTCAGAGAGTGTCAGAGAGTGATATAGAGTGATAGAGAGTGTCAGTGAGTGTCAGAGAGTGTCAGAGAGTGATAGTGAGTGTCAGAGAGTGTCAGAGAGTGATAGAGAGTGTCAGAGAGTGTCAGAGAAGGTCAGAGAGTGATAGAGAGTGATAGAGAGTGTCAGAGAGTATCAGAGAGTGATAGAGAGTGATACTGATTGTCAGAGTGTGTCAGAGAGTGTCAGAGAGTGATAGAGAGTGATAGAGAGTTTCAGAGAGTGTCAGAGAGTGTCAGAGTGTGTCAGAGAGTGTCTGAGATTGTCTGAGAGTGATAGAGAGTGATAGAGACTGTCAGAGAGTGTCTGAGAGTGTCAGAGAGTGTCAGAGAGCGATAGAGAGGGATAGAGAGTGTCAGAGAGTGTCAGAGAGTGTCAGAGAGTGATAGAGAGTGATAGAGAGTTTCAGAGAGTGTCAGAGAGTGTCAGAATGTGTCAGAGAGTGTCTGAGATTGTCTGAGAGTGATAGAGAGTGATAGAGACTGTCAGAGATTGTCTGAGAGTGCCAGAGAGTGATAGAGAGTGATAGAGAGTGTCAGAGAGTGTCAGAGAGCGATAGAGAGGGATAGAGAGTGTTAGAGAGTGTCAGAGAGTGTCAGAGAGTGATAGAGAGTGATAGAGAGTTTCAGAGAGTGTCAGAGAGTGTCAGAGAGTGTCAGAGAGTGTCTGAGATTGTCTGAGAGTGATAGAGAGTGATAGAGACTGTCAGAGAGTGTCTGAGAGTGTCAGAGAGTGATAGAGAGTGATAGAGAGTGTCAGAGAGTGTCAGAGAGTGTCAGAGAGTGATAGAGAGTATCAGAGAGTGATAGGGAGTTTCAGAGAGTGTCTGAGAGTGTCTGAGAGTGTCAGAGAGTGATAGAGAGTGATAGAGAGTGTCAGAGAGTGTCAGAGAGCGTCAGAGAGTGATAGAGAGTGCCAGAGAGTGATAGGGAGTTTCAGAGAGTGTCTGAGAGTGTCAGAGAGTGATAGAGAGTGATAGAGAGTGTCAGAGAGTGTCAGAGAGTGTCTGAGAGTGTCAGAGAGTGTCAGAGAGTGATAGAGAGTGTCAGAGAGTATCGGAGAGTCTCTGAGAGTGTCAGAGAGTGATAGAGAGTGTCAGAGAGTTTCTGAGAGTGTCTGAGAGTGTCTGAGAGTGTCAGAGTCTGATAGAGAGTGAAATAGAGTGTCAGAGAGTGTCTGAGAGTGTCTGAGAGTGTCAGAGAGTGATAGAGAGTGATAGAGACTGTCAGAGAGTGTCAGAGAGTGTCAGAGAGTGATAGAGAGTGATAGAGAGTGTCAGAGAGTGATGGAGAGTGATAGAGAGTGATAGAGAGTGTTAGAGAGTGTCTGAGAGTGTCAGAGAGTGATAGAGAGTGTCAGAGAGTGTCAGAGAGTGTCTGAGAGTGTCAGAGCGTGTCAGAGAGTGTCAGAGAGTGTCAGAGAGTGTCAGAGAGTGATAGAGAGTGATAGAGAGTGATAGAGAGTTTCAGAGAGTTTCAGAGAGTGTCTGAGAGTGTCTGAGAGTGTCAGAGAGCGATAGAGAGGGATAGAGAGTGTCAGAGAGTGTCAGAGAGTGTCAGAGAGTGATAGAGAGTGATAGAGAGTTTCAGAGAGTGATAGAGAGTGTCAGAGAGTGTCAGAGAGTGATAGAGAGTGATAGTGAGTGTCTGAGAATGTCAGAGAGTGTCAAAGAGTGTCTGAGAGTGTCTGAGAGTGTCAGAGATTGATAGAGAGTGATAGAGAGTGTCAGAGAGTGTCAGAGAGTGATAGAGAGTGTCAGAGAGTATCGGAGAGTCTCTGAGAGTGTCAGAGAGTGATAGAGAGTGTCAGAGAGTGTCAGAGAGTGATAGAGAGTGATAGAGAGTTTCAGAGAGTTTCAGAGAGTGTCTGAGAGTGTCAGAGTGTGATAGAGAGTGATATAGAGTGTCAGAGAGTGTCAGAGAGTGTCTGAGAGTGTCTGAGAGTGTCAGAGAGTGATAGAGAGTGATAGAGACTGTCAGAGAGTGTCAGAGAGTGTCAGAGAGTGATAGAGAGTGATAGAGAGTGTCAGAGAGTGCTGGAGAGTGATAGAGAGTGATAGAGAGTGTCAAAGAGTGTCAGAGAGTGATAGAGAGTGATAGAGAGTGTCAGAGAGTGTCAGAGAGTGTCAGAGAGTGATAGTGAGTGTCTGAGAGTGTGAGAGAGTGTTAGAGAGTGTCTGAGAGTGTCAGAGAGTGATAGAGAGTGTCAGAGAGTGTCAGAGAGAGTCTGAGAGTGTCAGAGCGTGTCAGAGAGTGTCAGAGAGTGTCAGAGAGTGTCAGAGAGTGTCAGAGAGTGATAGAGAGTTTCAGAGAGTGTCAGAGTGTGTCTGAGAGTGTCAGAGAGTGATAGAGAGTGATAGAGAGTGTCAGAGAGTGTCAGAGAGTGATAGAGAGCGATAGAGAGTGTCAGAGAGTGTCAGAGAGTGTCAGAGAGTGATAGTGAGTGTCAGAGAGTGTCAGAGAGTGATAGAGAGTGATAGAGAGTTTCAGAGAGTGATAGTGAGTGTCTGAGAGTGTCAGAGAGTGATAGAGAGTGTCAGAGAGTGTCAGAGAGTGATATAGAGTGATAGAAAGTGTCAGTGAGTGTCAGAGAGTGTCAGAGAGTGATAGTGAGTGTCAGAGAGTGTCAGAGAGTGATAAAGAGTGATCGAGAGCGTCAGAGAGTGTCAGAGAGTGATAGAGAGTGATAGAGATTGTCAGAGAGTGTCAGAGAGTGTCAGATAGTGATAGTGAGTGTCAGAGAGTTTCAGAGAGTGATAGCGAGTGATAGAGAGTTTCAGAGAGTGATCGTGAGTGTCAGAGAGTGTCAGAGAGTGATATAGAGTGATAGAGAGTGTCAGTGAGTGTCAGAGAGTGTCAGAGAGTGATAGTGAGTGTCAGAGAGTGTCAGAGAGTGATAGAGAGTGTCAGAGAGTGTCAGAGAAGGTCAGAGAGTGATAGAGAGTGATAGAGAGTGTCAGAGAGTATCAGAGAGTGATAGAGAGTGATACTGATTGTCAGAGAGTGTCAGAGAGTGTCAGAGAGTGATAGAGAGTGATAGAGAGTTTCAGAGAGTGTCAGAGAGTGTCAGAGTGTGTCAGAGAGTGTCTGAGATTGTCTGAGAGTGATAGAGAGTGATAGAGACTGTCAGAGAGTGTCTGAGAGTGTCAGAGAGTGATAGAGAGTGATAGAGAGTGTCAGAGAGTGTCAGAGAGAGATAGAGAGGGATAGAGAGTGTCAGAGAGTGTCAGAGAGTGTCAGAGAGTGATAGAGAGTGATAGAGAGTTTCAGAGAGTGTCAGAGAGTGTCAGAGTGTGTCAGAGAGTGTCTGAGATTGTCTGAGAGTGATAGAGAGTGATAGAGACTGTCAGAGAGTGTCTGAGAGTGCCAGAGAGTGATAGAGAGTGATAGAGAGTGTCAGAGAGTGTCAGAGAGCGATAGAGAGGGATAGAGAGTGTTAGAGAGTGTCAGAGAGTGTCAGAGAGTGATAGAGAGTGATAGAGAGTTTCAGAGAGTGTCAGAGAGTGTCAGAGAGTGTCAGAGAGTGTCTGAGATTGTCTGAGAGTGATAGAGAGTGATAGAGACTGTCAGAGAGTGTCTGAGAGTGTCAGAGAGTGATAGAGAGTGATAGAGAGTGTCAGAGAGTGTCAGAGAGTTTCAGAGAGTGTCAGAGAGTGATAGAGAGTGATAGAGAGTGTCAGAGAGTGTCAGAGAGTGTCTGAGAGTGTCAGAGAGTGTCAGAGAGTGATAGAGAGTGTCAGAGAGTATCGGAGAGTCTCTGAGAGTGTCAGAGAGTGATAGAGAGTGTCAGAGAGTGTCAGAGAGCGATAGAGAGTGATAGAGAGTTTCAGAGAGTTTCTGAGAGTGTCTGAGAGTGTCTGAGAGTGTCAGAGTCTGATAGAGAGTGATATAGAGTGTCAGAGAGTGTCTGAGAGTGTCTGAGAGTGTCAGAGAGTGATAGAGAGTGATAGAGACTGTCAGAGAGTGTCAGAGAGTGTCAGAGAGTGATAGAGAGTGATAGAGAGTGTCAGAGAGTGATGGAGAGTGATAGAGAGTGATAGAGAGTGTCAGAGAGTGTCAGAGAGTGATAGAGAGTGATAGAGAGTGTCAGAGAGTGTCAGAGAGTGTCAGAGAGTGATTGTGAGTGTCTGAGAGTGTCAGAGAGTGTTAGAGAGTGATAGAGAGTGTCAGAGAGTGATAGAGAGTGTCAGAGAGTGTCAGAGAGTGTCTGAGAGTGTCAGAGCGTGTCAGAGAGTGTCAGAGAGTGTCAGAGAGTGTCAGAGAGTGATAGAGAGTGATAGAGAGTGATAGAGAGTTTCAGAGAGTTTCAGAGAGTGTCTGAGAGTGTCTGAGAGTGTCAGAGAGCGATAGAGAGGGATAGAGAGTGTCAGAGAGTGTCAGAGAGTGTCAGAGAGTGATAGAGAGTGATAGAAAGTTTCAGAGAGTGATAGAGAGTGTCAGAGAGTGTCAGAGAGTGATAGAGAGTGATAGTGAGTGTCTGAGAATGTCAGAGAGTGTCAAAGAGTGTCTGAGAGTGTCTGAGAGTGTCAGAGAGTGATAGAGAGTGATAGAGAGTGTCAGAGAGTGTCAGAGAGTGATAGAGAGTGTCAGAGAGTATCGGAGAGTCTCTGAGAGTGTCAGAGAGTGATAGAGAGTGTCAGAGAGTGTCAGAGAGTGATAGAGAGTGATAGAGAGTTTCAGAGAGTTTCAGAGAGTGTCTGAGAGTGTCAGAGTGTGATAGAGAGTGATATAGAGTGTCAGAGAGTGTCAGAGAGTGTCTGAGAGTGTCTGAGAGTGTCAGAGAGTGATAGAGAGTGATAGAGACTGTCAGAGAGTGTCAGAGAGTGTCAGAGAGTGATAGAGAGTGATAGAGAGTGTCAGAGAGTGATAGAGAGTGATAGAGAGTGTCAAAGAGTGTCAGAGAGTGATAGAGAGTGATAGAGTGTGTCAGAGAGTGTCAGAGAGTGTCAGAGAGTGATAGTGAGTGTCTGAGAGTGTGAGAGAGTGTTAGAGAGTGTCTGAGAGTGTCAGAGAGTGATAGAGAGTGTCAGAGAGTGTCAGAGAGAGTCTGAGATTGTCAGAGCGTGTCAGAGAGTGTCAGAGAGTGTCAGAGAGTGTCAGAGAGTGTCAGAGAGTGATAGAGAGTTTCAGAGAGTTTCAGAGAGTGTCTGAGAGTGTCTGAGAGTGTCAGAGAGCGATAGAGAGGGATAGAGAGGGATAGAGAGTGTCAGAGAGTGTCACAGAGTGTCAGAGAGTGTCAGAGAGTGATAGAGAGTGATAGAGAGTTTCAGAGAGTGTCAGAGAGTGTCTGAGATTGTCTGAGAGTGACAGAGAGTTTCAGAGAGTTTCAGAGAGTGTCAGAGAGTGTCTGAGAGTGTCAGTGAGTGATGGAGAGTGATAGAGAGTGTCAGAGAGCGATAGAGAGTGATGGAGACTGTCAGAGAGTGTCAGAGAGTGTCAGAGAGTGATAGAGAGTGATAGAGAGTTTCAGAGAGTGATAGAGAGTGTCAGATAGTGTCAGAGAGTGATGGAGAGTTATAGATAGTGTCAGAGAGTGTCAGAGAGTTTCAGAGAGTGATAGAGAGTGTCAGATAGTGTCAGAGAGCGATAGAGAGTGATGGAGACTGTCAGAGAGTGTCAGAGAGTGTCAGAGAGCGATAGAGAGTGATAGAGAGTTTCAGAGAGTGTCAGAGAGTGTCTGAGATTGTCTGAGAGTGACAGAGAGTTTCAGAGAGTTTCAGAGAGTGTCAGAGAGTGTCTGAGAGTGTCAGTGAGTGATGGAGAGTGATAGAGAGTGTCAGAGAGCGATAGAGAGTGATGGAGACTGTCAGAGAGTGTCAGAGAGTGTCAGAGAGTGATAGAGAGTGATAGAGAGTTTCAGAGAGTGATAGAGAGTGTCAGATAGTGTCAGAGAGTGATGGAGAGTTATAGATAGTGTCAGAGAGTGTCAGAGAGTGTCAGAGAGTGATAGTGATTGTCTGAGATTGTCAGAGAGTGTCAAAGAGTGTCAGAGAGTGATAGAGAGTGCCAGAGAGTGTCAGAGAGTGATAGAGACTGATAGAGAGTTTCAGAGAGTTTCAGAGAGTTTCAGAGAGTGTCAGAGACTGTCAGAGAGTGTCAGAGAGTGTCAGAGAGTGATAGAGAGTGATAGAGAGTGATAGAGAGTGTCAGAGTGTGTCAGAGAGTGTCAGAGAGTGTCAGAGAGTGATGGAGAGTGATAGCGAGTGATAGAGAGTGTCAGAGAGCGATAGAGAGTGATAGAGACTGTCAGAGAGTGCCAGAGAGTGTCAGAGAGTGATAGAGAGTGATAGAGAGTGATAGAGAGTGTCATAGAGTGTCAGAGAGTGATAGAGTGTGATAGAGAGTGTCAGAGAGTGTCTGAGTGTGTCAGAGAGTGATAGTGAGTGTCTGAGAGTGTCAGAGAGTGTCAGAGAGTGTCAGAGAGTGATGGAGTGTGATAGAGAGTGATAGAGAGTGTCAGAGAATGTCAGACAGTGATAGAGAGGGATAGAGACTGTCAGAGAGTGTCTGAGAGTGTCAGAGAGTGATAGAGAGTGATAGAGAGAGTCAGACAGTGTCAGAGAGTGTCAGAGAGCGATAGAGAGGGATAGAGAGTGTCAGAGAGTGTCAGAGAGTGTCAGAGAGTGATAGAGAGTTTCAGAGAGTGTCAGAGAGTGTCAGAGAGTGTCAGAGAGTGTCTGAGATTGTCTGAGAGTGATAGAGCGTGATAGAGACTGTCAGAGAGTGTCTGAGAGTGTCAGAGAGTGATAGAGAGTGATAGAGAGTGTCAGAGAGTGTCAGAGAGTGTCAGAGAGTGTCTGAGAGTGTCAGAGAGTGTCAGAGAGTGTCAGAGAGTGATAGAGAGTGTCAGAGAGTGTCAGAGAGTGATAGAGAGTGTCAAAGAGTGATAGGGAGATTCAGAGAGTGTCTGAGAGTGTCAGAGAGTGATAGAGAGTGTCAGAGAGTATCAGAGAGTCTCTGAGAGTGTCAGAGAGTGATAGAGAGTGATAGAGAGTTTCAGAGAGTGTCAGAGAGTGTCTGAGAGTGTCTGAGAGTGTCAGAGTGTGCTAGAGAGTGATATAGAGTGTCAGAGAGTGTCAGAGAGTGTCTGAGAGTGTCTGAGAGTGTCAGAGAGTGATAGAGAGTGATAGAGACTGTCAGAGAGTGTCAGAGAGTGTCAGAGAGTGTTAGAGAGTGTCAGAGAGTGATGGAGAGTGATAGAGAGTGATAGAGAGTGTCAGAGAGTAATAGAGAGTGTCAGAGAGTGTCAGAGAGTGATAGTGAGTGTCTGAGAGTGTCAGAGAGTGTCAGAGAGTGTCAGAGAGTGTCAGAGAGTGATGGAGTGTGATAGAGAGTGATAGAGAGTGTCAGAGAATGTCAGAGAGTGATAGAGAGGGATAGAGAGTTTCAGAGAGTGTCTGAGATTGTCTGAGAGTGATAGAGAGTGATAGAGACTGTCAGAGAGTGTCTGAGAGTGTCAGAGAGTGATAGAGAGTGATAGAGAGAGTCAGACAGTGTCAGAGAGTGTCAGAGAGCGATAGAGAGGGATAGAGAGTGTCAGAGAGTGTCAGAGAGTGTCAGAGAGTGATAGAGAGTTTCAGAGAGTGTCAGAGAGTGTCAGAGAGTGTCAGAGAGTGTCTGAGATTGTCTGAGAGTGATAGAGCGTGATAGAGACTGTCAGAGAGTGTCTGAGAGTGTCAGAGAGTGATAGAGAGTGATAGAGAGTGTCAGAGAGTGTCTGAGAGTGTCAGAGAGTGTCTGAGAGTGTCAGAGAGTGTCAGAGAGTGTCAGAGAGTGATAGAGAGTGTCAGAGAGTGTCAGAGAGTGATAGAGAGTGTCAAAGAGTGATAGGGAGATTCAGAGAGTGTCTGAGAGTGTCTGAGAGTGTCAGAGAGTGATAGAGAGTGTCAGAGAGTATCAGAGAGTCTCTGAGAGTGTCAGAGAGTGATAGAGAGTGATAGAGAGTTTCAGAGAGTGTCAGAGAGTGTCTGAGAGTGTCTGAGAGTGTCAGAGTGTGCTAGAGAGTGATATAGAGTGTCAGAGAGTGTCAGAGAGTGTCTGAGAGTGTCTGAGAGTGTCAGAGAGTGATAGAGAGTGATAGAGACTGTCAGAGAGTGTCAGAGAGTGTCAGAGAGTGTTAGAGAGTGTCAGAGAGTGATGGAGAGTGATAGAGAGTGATAGAGAGTGTCAGAGAGTAATAGAGAGTGTCAGAGAGTGTCAGAGAGTGATAGTGAGTGTCTGAGAGTGTCAGAGAGTGTTAGAGAGTGTCAGAGAGTGTCAGAGAGTGTCAGAGAGTGATGGAGTGTGATAGAGAGTGATAGAGAGTGTCAGAGAATGTCAGAGAGTGATAGAGAGGGATAGAGAGTTTCAGAGAGTGTCTGAGATTGTCTGAGAGTGATAGAGAGTGATAGAGACTGTCAGAGAGTGTCTGAGAGTGTCAGAGAGTGTCAGAGAGTGATAGAGAGTGATAGAGAGAGTCAGACAGTGTCAGAGAGTGTCAGAGAGCGATAGAGAGGGATAGAGAGTGTCAGAGAGTGTTAGAGAGTGTCAGAGAGTGATAGAGAGTTTCAGAGAGTGTCAGAGAGTGTCAGAGAGTGTCAGAGAGTGTCAGAGAGTGTCTGAGATTGTCTGAGAGTGATAGAGCGTGATAGAGACTGTCAGAGAGTGTCTGAGAGTGTCAGAGAGTGATAGAGAGTGATAGAGAGTGTCAGAGAGTGTCAGAGAGTGTCAGAGAGTGTCTGAGAGTGTCAGAGAGTGTCAGAGAGTGTCAGAGAGTGATAGAGAGTGTCAGAGAGTGTCAGAGAGTGATAGAGAGTGTCAAAGAGTGATAGGGAGATTCAGAGAGTGTCTGAGAGTGTCTGAGAGTGTCAGAGAGTGATAGAGAGTGTCAGAGAGTATCAGAGAGTCTCTGAGAGTGTCAGAGAGTGATAGAGAGTGATAGAGAGTTTCAGAGAGTGTCAGAGAGTGTCTGAGAGTGTCTGAGAGTGTCAGAGTGTGCTAGAGAGTGATATAGAGTGTCAGAGAGTGTCAGAGAGTGTCTGAGAGTGTCTGAGAGTGTCAGAGAGTGATAGAGAGTGATAGAGACTGTCAGAGAGTGTCAGAGAGTGTCAGAGAGTGTTAGAGAGTGTCAGAGAGTGATGGAGAGTGATAGAGAGTGATAGAGAGTGTCAGAGAGTAATAGAGAGTGTCAGAGAGTGTCAGAGAGTGATAGTGAGTGTCTGAGAGTGTTAGAGAGTGTCTGAGAGTGTCAGAGAGTGATAGAGAGTGTCTGAGAGTGTCAGAGAGCGATAGAGAGGGATAGAGAGTGTCAGAGAGTGTCAGAGAGTGTCAGAGAGTGTCAGAGAGTGATAGAGAGTGATAGAGAGTTTCAGAGAGTGTCAGAGAGTGTCAGAGAGTGTCTGAGATTGTCTGAGAGTGATAGAGAGTTTCAGAGAGTTTCAGAGAGTGTCAGAGAGTGTCTGAGAGTGTCAGAGAGTGATGGAGAGTGATAGAGAGTGATAGAGAGTGTCAGAGAGCGATAGAGAGTGATAGAGACTGTCAGAGAGTGTCAGAGAGTGTCAGAGAGTGATAGAGAGTGATAGAGAGTTTCAGAGAGTGATAGAGAGTGTCAGAGAGTGATAGAGCGTTATAGAGAGTTTCAGAGAGTTTCAGAGAGTGTCAGAGAGTGTCTAAGAGTGTCAGAGAGTGATGGAGAGTGACAGAGAGTGATAGAGAGTGTCAGAGAGCGATAGAGAGTTATAGAGACTGTCAGAGAGTGTCAGAGAGTGTCAGACAGTGATAGAGAGTGATAGAGAGTTTCAGAGAGTGATAGAGAGTGTCAGAGAGTGTCAGAGAGTGATAGAGCGTTATAGAGAGTGTCAGAGAGTGTCAAAGAGTGTCAGAGAGTGATAGTGAGTGTCTGAGAGTGTCAGAGAGTGTCAAAGAGTGTCAGAGAGTGATGGAGAGTGATAGAGAGTGATAGAGGGTGCCAGAGAGTGTCAGAGAGTGATAGAGACTGATAGAGAGTTTCAGAGAGTTTCAGAGAGTTTCAGAGAGTGTCAGAGAGTGTCTGAGAGTGTCAGAGAGTGATGGAGAGTGTCTGAGAGTGATAGAGAGTGTCAGAGAGTGTCAGAGAGTGATGGAGTGTGATAGAGAGTGTCAGAGAGTGTCAGAGAGTGTCAGAGAGTGATAGAGAGTGATAGAGAGTTTCAGAGAGTGTCAGAGAGTGTCAGAGAGTGATAGTGAGTGTCTGAGAGTGTCAGAGAGTGTCAGAGAGTGTCAGAGAGCGCTAGAGAGGGATAGAGAGTGTCAGAGAGTGTCAGAGAGTGTCAGAGAGTGTCAGAGAGTGATAGAGAGTGATAGAGAGTTTCAGAGAGTGTCAGAGAGTGTCTGAGATTGTCTGACAGTGATAGAGAGTGATCGAGAGTGTCAGAGAGTGTCTGAGAGTATCAGAGAGTGATAAGAGTGATAGAGAGTGTCAGAGAGTGTCAGAGAGTGTCAGAGAGCGACGGAGAGGGATAGAGAGTGTCAGAGAGTGTCAGAGAGTGTCAGAGAGTGATAGAGAGTGATAGAGAGTTTCAGAGAGTGTCAGAGAGTGTCAGAGAGTGTCTGAGATTGTCTGAGAGTGATAGAGAGTGATAGAGACTGTCAGAGAGTGTCTGAGAGTGTCAGAGAGTGATAGAGAGTGATAGAGAGTGATAGAGAGTGTCAGAGAGTGTCAGAGAGTGACAGAGAGTGTCTGAGAGTGATAGAGAGTGATAGAGACTGTCAGAGAGTGTCTGAGAGTGTCAGAGAGTGTCAGAGAGTGATAGAGAGTGATAGAGAGTTTCAGAGAGTGTCAGAGAGTGTCAGAGAGTGATAGAGAGTGTCTGAGAGTGTCAGAGAGTGACAGAGAGTGTCTGAGAGTGATAGAGAGTGATAGAGAGTGTCAGAGAGTGTCTGAGAGTGTCAGAGAGTGATAGAGAGTGATAGAGAGTGATAGAGAGAGTTAGAGAGTGTCAGAGAGTGTCAGAGAGTGTCAGAGAGTGATAGAGAGTGATAGAGAGTGTCAGATAGTGTCAGAGAGTGATAGTGAGTGTCAGAGAGTGTCAGAGAGTGATAGAGAGTGATAGAGAGTTTCAGAGAGTGTCAGAGAGTGTCAGAGAGTGTCTGAGAGCGTCAGAGAGTGTCAGAGAGTGTCAGAGAGTGTCAGAGCGTGATAGAGAGTGATAGAGAGTTTCAGAGAGTGATATAGAGTGTCAGAGAGTGTCAGAGAGTGATAGAGCGTTATAGAGAGTGTCAGAGAGTGTCAAAGAGTGTCAGAGAGTGATAGTGAGTGTCTGAGAGTGTCAGAGAGTGTCAAAGAGTGTCAGAGAGTGATGGAGAGTGATAGAGAGTGATAGAGAGTGATAGAGAGTGATAGAGGGTGCCAGAGAGTGTCAGAGAGTGATAGAGACTGATAGAGAGTTTCAGAGATTTTCAGAGAGTTTCAGAGAGTGTCAGAGAGTGTCTGAGAGTGTCAGAGAGTGATGGAGAGTGATAGAGAGTGATAGAGAGTGTCAGAGTACGATAGAGAGTGATAGAGACTGTCAGAGAGTGTCAGAGAGTGATAGAGAGAGATAGAGAGTTTCAGAGAGTGATAGAGAGTGTCAGAGAGTGTCAGAGAGTGATAGAGAGTGATAGAGAGTGATAGAGAGTGTCAGAGAGTGTCAGAGAGTGATAGTGAGTGTCTGAGAGTATCAGAGAGTGATAGTGAGTGTCTGAGAGTGTCAGAGAGTGTCAAAGAGTGTCAGAGAGTGTCAGAGAGTGATGGAGAGTGATGGAGAGTGATAGCGAGTGATAGAGAATGTCAGAGAGCGATAGAGAGTGATAGAGACTGTCAGAGAGTGTCAGAGAGTGATAGAGACTGATAGAGAGTTTCAGAGAGTGATAGAGAGTGTCAGAGAGTGTCAGAGAGTGATAGAGAGTGATAGAGAGTGTCAGAGAGTGTCAGAGTGTGTCAGAGAGTGATAGTGAGTGTCTGAGAGTGTCAGAGAGTGTTAGAGAGTGTCTGAGAGTGTCAGAGAGTGATAGAGAGTGTCAGAGAGTGTCAGAGAGTGTCTGAGAGTGTCAGAGCGTGTCAGAGAGTGTCAGAGAGTGTCAGAGAGTGTCAGAGAGTGATAGAGAGTGATAGAGAGTTTCAGAGAGTTTCAGAGAGTGTCTGAGAGTGTCAGAGAGTGTCAGAGAGTGATAGAGAGGGATAGAGAGTGTCAGAGAGTGTCAGAGAGTGTCAGAGAGTGTCAGAGAGTGATAGAGAGTGATAGAGAGTTTCAGAGAGTGTCAGAGAGTGTCAGAGAGTGATAGAGCGTTATAGAGAGTTTCAGAGAGTTTCAGAGAGTGTCAGAGAGTGTCTGAGAGTGTCAGAGAGTGATAGAGAATGATAGAGACTGTCAGAGAGTGTCACAGAGTGATAGAGACTGATAGAGAGTTTCAGAGAGTTTCAGAGAGTTTCAGAGAGTGTCAGAGAGTGTCTGAGAGTGTCAGAGAGTGATGGAGAGTGATAGAGAGTGATAGAGAGTGTCAGAGTACGATAGAGAGTGATAGAGACTGTCAGAGAGTGTCAGAGAGTGTCAGAGAGTGATAGAGAGAGATAGAGAGTTTCAGAGAGTGATAGAGGGTGTCAGAGAGTGTCAGCGAGTGATAGAGAGTGATAGAGAGTGATAGAGAGTGTCAGAGAGTGTCAGAGAGTGATAGTGAGTGTCTGAGAGTATCAGAGAGTGATAGTGAGTGTCTGAGAGTGTCAGCGAGTGTCAAAGAGTGTCAGAGAGTGTCAGAGAGTGATGGAGAGTGATAGCGAGTGATAGAGAATGTCAGAGAGCGATAGAGAGTGATAGAGACTGTCAGAGAGTGTCAGAGAGTGATAGAGAGTGATAGATAGTTTCAGAGAGTGATAGAGAGTGTCAGAGAGTGTCAGAGAGTGATAGAGAGTGATAGAGAGTGTCAGAGAGTGTCAGAGTGTGTCAGAGAGTGATAGTGAGTGTCTGAGAGTGTCAGAGAGTGTTAGAGAGTGTCTGAGAGTGTCAGAGAGTGATAGAGAGTGTCAGAGAGTGTCAGAGAGTGTCTGAGAGTGTCAGAGCGTGTCAGAGAGTGTCAGAGAGTGTCAGAGAGTGTCAGAGAGTGATAGAACATAGAAAACATAGAACATAGAAAAATACAGCACAGAACAGGCCCTTCGGCCCACGATGTTGTGCCGATCCTTTGTCCTCTGTCAAGGACAATTTAATCTATACCCCATCATTCTCCTTTATCCATATACCTATCTAAAAGCCGTTTGAAAGTCCGTAAAGTTTCTGACTCAACAACTTCCCCAGGCAAGGCATTCCATGCCCCGACCACTCTCTGGGTAAAGAACCTTCCCCTGACATCCCCCTTATATCTCCCACCCTTCACCTTAAATTTATGACCCCTTGTAACGCTTTGAGTTAGAGAGTGATAGAGAGTTTCAGAGAGTTTCAGAGAGTGTCTGAGAGTGTCAGAGAGCGATAGAGAGGGATAGAGAGTGTCAGAGAGTGTCAGAGAGTGTCAGAGAGTGTCAGAGAGTGATAGAGAGTTATAGAGAGTTTCAGAGAGTGTCAGAGAGTGTCAGAGAGTGTCTGAGATTGTCTGAGAGTGATAGAGAGTTTCAGAGAGTTTCAGAGAGTGTCAGAGAGTGTCTGAGAGTGTCAGAGAGTGATGGAGAGTGATAGAGAGTGATAGAGAGTGTCAGAGAGCGATAGAGAGTGATAGAGACTGTCAGAGAGTGTCAGAGAGTGTCAGAGAGTGATAGAGAGTGATAGAGAGTTTCAGAGAGTGATAGAGAGTGTCAGAGAGTGTCAGAGAGTGATAGAGCGTTATAGAGAGTGTCAGAGAGTGTCAAAGAGTGTCAGAGAGTGATAGTGAGTGTCTGAGAGTGTCAGAGAGTGTCAAAGAGTGTCAGAGAGTGATGGAGAGTGATAGAGAGTGATAGAGGGTGCCAGAGAGTGTCAGAGAGTGATAGAGACTGATAGAGAGTTTCAGAGAGTTTCAGAGAGTGTCAGAGAGTGTCTGCGAGTGTCAGAGAGTGATGGAGAGTGATAGAGAGTGATAGAGAGTGTCAGAGTACGATAGAGAGTGATAGAGACTGTCAGAGAGTGTCAGAGAGTGTCAGAGAGTGATAGGGAGAGATAGAGAGTTTCAGAGAGTGATAGAGAGTGTCAGAGAGTGTCAGAGAGTGATAGAGAGTGATAGAGAGTGATAGAGAGTGATAGAGAGTGATAGAGAGTGTCAGAGAGTGTCAGAGAGTGTCAGAGAGTGATAGTGAGTGTCTGAGAGTGTCAGAGAGTGATAGTGAGTGTCTGAGAGTGTCAGAGAGTGTCAAAGAGTGTCAGAGAGTGTGAGAGAGTGATGGAGAGTGATAGCGAGTGATAGAGAGTGTCAGAGAGCGATAGAGAGTGATAGAGACTGTCAGAGAGTGTCAGAGAGTGTCAGAGAGTGATAGAGAGTGATAGAGAGTTTCAGAGAGTGATAGAGAGTGTCAGAGAGTGTCAGAGAGTGATAGAGAGTGATAGAGAGTGTCAGAGAGTGTCAGAGTGTGTCAGAGAGTGATAGTGAGTGTCTGAGAGTGTCAGAGAGAGTGAACGAGTGTCAGAGAGTGATTGAGAGTGATAGAGTGTGATAGAGAGTGCCAGAGAGTGTCAGAGAGTGATAGATAGTGATAGAGAGTTTCAGAGAGTATCAGAGAGTGTCAGAGAGTGATAGTGAGTGTCTGAGAGTGATAGAGAGTGTCAGAGAGTGTCAGAGAGTGATGGAGTGTGATAGAGAGTGTCAGAGAGTGTCAGAGAGTGTCAGAGAGTGTCAGAGAGTGATAGAGAGTGATAGAGAGTTTCAGAGAGTGTCAGAGAGTGTCAGAGAGTGATAGTGAGTGTCTGAGAGTGTCAGAGAGCGTCAGAGAGTGTCAGAGAGCGCTAGAGAGGCATAGAGAGTGTCAGAGAGTGTCAGAGAGTGTCAGAGAGTGTCAGAGAGTGATAGAGAGTGATAGAGAGTTTCAGAGAGTGTCAGAGAGTGTCTGAGATTGTCTGACAGTGATAGAGAGTGATCGAGAGTGTCAGAGAGTGTCTGAGAGTATCAGAGAGTGATAGAGAGTGATAGAGAGTGTCAGAGAGTGTCAGAGAGTGTCAGAGAGCGATAGAGAGGGATAGAGAGTGTCAGAGAGTGTCAGAGGGTGTCAGAGAGTGATAGAGAGTGATAGAGAGTTTCAGAGAGTGTCAGAGAGTGTCAGAGAGTGTCAGAGAGTGTCTGAGACTGTCTGAGAGTGATAGAGAGTGATAGAGACTGTCAGAGAGTGTCTGAGAGTGTCAGAGAGTGATAGAGAGTGATAGAGAGTGTCAGAGAGTGTCAGAGAGTGTCAGAGAGTGATAGAGAGTGTCAGAGAGTGTCAGAGAGTGACAGAGAGTGTCTGAGAGTGATAGAGATTGATAGAGACTGTCAGAGAGTGTCTGAGTGTCAGAGAGTGATAGAGAGTGATAGAGAGTGATAGAGAGTTTCAGAGAGTGTCAGAGAGTGTCAGAGAGTGATCGAGAGTGTCAGAGAGTGTCAGTGAGTGCCTGAGAGTGTCAGAGAGTGATAGAGAGAGTTAGAGAGTGTCAGAGAGTGTCAGAGAGTGTCAGAGAGTGTCAGAGTGTGATAGAGAGTGATAGAGTGTCAGATAGAGTCAGAGAGTGATAGTGAGTGTCAGAGAGTGTCAGAGAGTGATAGAGAGTGATAGAGAGTTTCAGAGAGTGATAGAGAGTGTCAGAGAGTGTCAGAGAGTGTCAAAGAGTGTCAGAGAGTGTCAGAGAGTGATGGAGAGTGATAGCGAGTGATAGAGAGTGTCAGAGAGCGATAGAGAGTGATAGAGACTGTCAGAGAGTGTCAGAGAGTGTCAGAGAGTGATAGAGAGTGATAGAGAGTGTCAGATAGTGTCAGAGAGTGATAGTGAGTGTCAGAGAGTGTCAGAGAGTGATAGAGAGTGATAGAGAGTTTCAGAGAGTGTCAGAGAGTGTCAGAGAGTGTCAGAGAGTGTCAGAGAGTGTCAGATAGTGTCAGAGAGTGTCAGAGAGCGATAGAGAGGGATAGAGAGTGTCAGAGAGTGTCAGAGAGTGTCAGAGAGTGATAGAGAGTGATAGAGAGTTTCAGAGAGTGTCAGAGAGTGTCAGAGAGTGTCAGAGAGAGTCTGAGATTGTCTGAGAGTGTTAGAGAGTGATAGAGACTGTCAGAGAGTGTCTGAGAGTGTCAGAGAGTGATAGAGAGTGATAGAGAGTGTCAGAGAGTGTCAGAGAGTGTCAGAGAGTGATAGAGAGTGTCAGAGAGTGTCAGAGAGTGACAGAGAGTGTCTGAGAGTGATAGAGAGTGATAGAGACTGTCAGAGAGTGTCTGAGAGTGTCAGAGAGTGATAGAGAGTGATAGAGAGTTTCAGAGAGTGTCAGAGAGTGTCAGAGAGTGATAGAGAGTGTCAGAGAGTGTCAGAGAGTGACAGAGAGTGTCTGAGAGTGATAGAGATTGATAGAGACTGTCAGAGAGTGTCTGAGTGTCAGAGAGTGATAGAGAGTGATAGAGAGTGATAGAGAGTTTCAGAGAGTGTCAGAGAGTGTCAGAGAGTGATCGAGAGTGTCAGAGAGTGTCAGTGAGTGCCTGAGAGTGTCAGAGAGTGATAGAGAGAGTTAGAGAGTGTCAGAGAGTGTCAGAGAGTGTCAGAGAGTGATAGAGAGTGATAGAGTGTCAGATAGAGTCAGAGAGTGATAGTGAGTGTCAGAGAGTGTCAGAGAGTGATAGAGAGTGATAGAGAGTTTCAGAGAGTGATAGAGAGTGTCAGAGAGTGTCAGAGAGTGTCAAAGAGTGTCAGAGAGTGTCAGAGAGTGATGGAGAGTGATAGCGAGTGATAGAGAGTGTCAGAGAGCGATAGAGAGTGATAGAGACTGTCAGAGAGTGTCAGAGAGTGTCAGAGAGTGATAGAGAGTGATAGAGAGTGTCAGAAAGTGTCAGAGAGTGATAGTGAGTGTCAGAGAGTGTCAGAGAGTGATAGAGAGTGATAGAGAGTTTCAGAGAGTGTCAGAGAGTGTCAGAGAGTGTCAGAGAGTGTCAGAGAGTGTCAGAGAGTGTCAGAGAGCGATAGAGAGGGATAGAGAGTGTCAGAGAGTGTCAGAGAGTGTCAGAGAGTGATAGAGAGTGATAGAGAGTGTCAGAGAGTGTCAGAGAGTGTCAGAGAGTGTCAGAGAGAGTCTGAGATTGTCTGAGAGTGTTAGAGAGTGATAGAGACTGTCAGAGAGTGTCTGAGAGTGTCAGAGAGTGATAGAGAGTGATAGAGAGTGATAGAGAGTGTCAGAGAGTGTCAGAGAGTGTCAGAGAGTGATAGAGAGTGTCAGAGAGTGTCAGAGAGTGACAGAGAGTGTCTGAGAGTGATAGAGAGTGATAGAGACTGTCAGAGAGTGTCTGAGAGTGTCAGAGAGTGATAGAGAGTGATAGAGAGTTTCAGAGAGTGTCAGAGAGTGTCAGAGAGTGATAGAGAGTGTCAGAGAGTGTCAGAGAGTGACAGAGAGTGTCTGAGAGCGATAGAGAGTGATCCAGAGTGTCAGAGAGTGTCAGTGAGTGTCTGAGAGTGTCAGAGAGTGATAGAGACTGATAGAGAGTTTCAGAGAGTTTCAGAGAGTTTCAGAGAGTGTCAGAGAGTGTCTGAGAGTGTCAGAGAGTGTCAGAGAGTGATGGAGAGTGATAGAGAGTGATAGAGAGTGTCAGAGTACGATAGAGAGTGATAGAGACTGTCAGAGAGTGTCAGAGAGTGTCAGAGAGTGATAGAGAGAGATAGAGAGTTTCAGAGAGTGATAGAGAGTGTCAGAGAGTGTCAGAGAGTGATAGAGAGTGATAGAGAGTGATAGAGAGTGTCAGAGAGTGTCAGAGAGTGATAGTGAGTGTCTGAGAGTGTCAGAGAGTGATAGAGAGTGTCAGAGAGTGTCAGAGAGTGATAGTGAGTGTCTGAGAGTGTCAGAGAGTGATAGTGAGTGTCTGAGAGTGTCAGAGAGTGTCAAAGAGTGTCAGAGAGTGTCAGAGAGTGATGGAGAGTGATAGCGAGTGATAGAGAGTGTCAGAGAGCGATAGAGAGTGATAGAGACTGTCAGAGAGTGTCAGAGAGTGATAGAGAGTGAGAGAGAGTTTCAGAGAGTGTCTGAGAGTGTCAGAGAGTGTCAGAGAGTGATAGAGAGTGATAGAGAGTGTCAGAGAGTGTCAGAGTGTGTCAGAGAGTGATAGTGAGTGTCTGAGAGTGTCAGAGAGAGTGAAAGAGTGTCAGAGAGTGATGGAGAGTGATAGAGTGTGATAGAGAGTGCCAGAGAGTGTCAGAGAGTGATAGATAGTGATAGAGAGTTTCAGAGAGTATCAGAGAGTGTCAGAGAGTGATAGTGAGCGTCTGAGAGTGATAGAGAGTGTCAGAGAGTGTCAGATCGTGATGGAGTGTGATAGAGAGTTTCAGAGAGTGTCAGAGAGTGATAGTGAGTGTCTGAGAGTGTCAGAGAGTGTCAGAGAGTGTCAGAGAGCGCTAGAGAGGGATAGAGAGTGTCAGAGAGTGTCAGAGAGTGTCAGAGAATGTCAGAGAGTGATAGAGAGTGATAGAGAGATTCAGAGAGTGTCAGAGAGTGTCTGAGATTGTCTGACAGTGATAGAGAGTGATCGAGAGTGTCAGAGAGTGTCTGAGAGTATCAGAGAGTGATAGAGAGTGATAGAGAGTGTCAGAGAGTGTCAGAGAGTGTCAGAGAGCGATAGAGAGGGATAGAGAGTGTCAGAGAGTGTCAGAGAGTGTCAGTGAGTGATAGAGAGTGATAGAGAGTTTCAGAGAGTGTCAGAGAGTGTCAGAGATTGTCAGAGAGTGTCTGAGATTGTCTGAGAGTGTTAGAGAGTGATAGAGACTGTCAGAGAGTGTCTGAGAGTGTCAGAGAGTGATAGAGAGTGATAGAGAGTGTCAGAGAGTGTCAGAGAGTGTCAGAGAGTGATAGAGACTGTCAGAGAGTGTCTGAGAGTGTCAGAGAGTGATAGAGAGTGATAGAGAGTTTCAGAGAGTGTCAGAGAGTGTCAGAGAGTGATAGAGAGTGTCAGAGAGTGTCAGAGAGTGACAGAGAGTGTCTGAGAGTGATAGAGAGTGATCGAGAGTGTCAGAGAGTGTCAGTGAGTGTCTGAGAGTGTCAGAGAGTGATAGAGAGAGTTAGAGAGTGTCAGAGAGTGTCAGAGAGTGTCAGAGAGTGATAGAGAGTGATAGAGAGTGTCAGATAGTGTCAGAGAGGGATAGTGAGTGTCAGAGAGTGTCAGAGAGTGATAGAGAGTGATAGAGAGTTTCAGAGAGTGTCAGAGAGTGTCAGAGAGTGTCTGCGAGCGTCAGAGAGTGTCAGAGAGTGTCTGAGAGTGTCAGAGAGTGTCAGAGAGTGATGGAGAGTGATAGAGAGTGATAGAGAGTGTCAGAGAGTGATAGTGAGTGTCAGAGAGTGTCAGAGAGTGTCAGAGAGTGATAGAGAGTGATAGAGAGTTTCAGAGAGTGTCTGAGAGTGTCAGAGAGTGATAGAGAGTGATAGAGAGTGTCAGAGAGTGTCAGAGAGTGATAGAGAGTGATAGAGAGTGTCAGAGAGTGTCAGAGAGTGATAGTGAGTGTCAGAGAGTGTCAGAGAGTGTCAGAGAGTGATAGAGAGTGATAGAGAGTTTCAGAGATTGATATAGAGAGTGTCAGAGAGTGTCAGAGAGTGATAGAGAGTGATAGAGAGTTTCAGAGAGTTTCAGAGAGTGTCAGAGAGTGATAGGGAGTTTCAGAGAGTGTCTGAGAGTGTCTGAGAGCGTCAGAGAGTGATAGAGAGTGATAGAGAGTGTCAGAGAGTGTCAGAGAGTGTCTGAGAGTGTCAGAGAGTGATAGAGAGTGTCAGAGAGTACCAGAGAGTGTCTGAGAGTGTCAGAGAGTGTCAGAGAGTGATAGAGAGTGTCAGAGAGTGTCAGAGAGTGATAGAGAGTGATAAAGTGTTTCAGAGAGTGTCTGAGAGTGTCAGAGAGTGATAGAGAGTGATAGAGAGTGTCAGAGAGTGACGGAGAGTGATAGAGAGTGATTGAGAGTGTCAGAGAGTGTCAGAGAGTGATGGAGAGTGATAGAGAGTGTCAGAGAGTGTCAGAGAGTGATAGTGAGTGTCTGAGAGTGTCTGAGAGTGATAGAGAGTGTCAGAGAGTGATAGAGAGTGATAGAGAGTGTCAGAGAGTGATGGAGACTGTCAGAGAGTGATGGAGCGTGATAGAGAATGTCAGAGAGTGTCAGAGAGTGTCAGAGAGTGATAGTGAGTGTCTGAGAGTGTCTGAGAGTGTCAGAGAGTGATAGAGAGTGATAGAGACTGTCACAGAGTGATAGAGAGTGTCTGAGAGTGTCTGAGAGTGATAGAGAGTGTCAGAGAGTGATAGAGAGTGATAGAGAGTGTCAGAGAGTGATGGAGACTGTCAGAGAGTGATGGAGCGTGATAGAGAATGTCAGAGAGTGTCAGAGAGTGTCAGAGAGTGATAGTGAGTGTCTGAGAGTGTCAGAGAGTGTCAGAGAGTGTCTGAGAGTGTCAGAGAGTGATAGAGAGTGTCAGAGAGTGTCAGAGAGTGTCTGAGAGTGTCAGAGCGTGTCAGAGAGTGTCAGAGAGTGTCAGAGAGTGCCAGAGAGTGATAGAGAGTGATAGAGAGTTTCAGAGAGTTTCAGAGAGTGTCTGAGAGTGTCTGAGAGTGTCAGAGTGCGATAGTGAGGGATAGAGAGTGTCAGAGAGTGTCAGAGAGTGTCAGAGAGTGATAGAGAGTGATAGAGAGTTTCAGAGAGTGTCAGAGAGTGTCAGAGAGTGTATGAGATTGTCTGAGAGTGATAGAGAGTTTCAGAGAGTTTCAGAGAGTGTCAGAGAGTGTCTGAGAGTGTCAGAGAGTGATGGAGAGTGATAGAGAGTGATAGAGAATGTCACAGAGCGATAGAGAGTGATAGAGACTGTCAGAGAGTGTCAGAGAGAGTCAGAGAGTGATATAGAGTGCCAGAGAGTGTCAGAGAGTGATAGAGAGTGATAATGAGTTTCAGAGAGTGTCAGAGAGTGTCTGAGAGTGATAGAGAGTGATAGAGAGTGTCAGAGAGTGTCAGAGAGTGTCAGAGAGTGTCAGAGAGTGATAGAGAGTGATAGAGAGTGATAGAGAGTTTCAGAGAGTGTTAAAGAGTGTCAGAGAGTGTCTGAGAGTGTCAGAGAGTGATAGAGAGTGTCAGAGAGTGTCAGAGAGTGTCCGAGAGTGATAGAGAGTGATAGAGAGTGATAGAGAGTGTCAGAGAGTGTCAGAGAATGTCAGAGAGTGATAGTGAGTGTCAGAGAGTGTCAGAGAGTGATAGAGAGTGATAGAGAGTTTCAGAGAGTGATAGTGAGTGTCTGAGAGTGTCAGAGAGTGATAGAGTGTGTCAGAGAGTGTCAGAGAGTGATATAGAGTGATAGAGAGTGTCAGTGAGTGTCAGAGAGTGTCAGAGAGTGATAGTGAGTGTCAGAGAGTGTCAGAGAGTGATAGAGAGTGATAGAGAGTGTCAGAGAGTGATGGAGACTGTCAGAGAGTGATGGAGAGTGTCAGAGAGTGTCAGAGAGTGTCAGAGAGTGATAGTGAGTGTCAGAGTGTCTGAGAGTGTCAGAGAGTGATAGAGAGTGATAGAGACTGTCAGGGAGTGTCAGAGAGTGATAGAGAGTGTCAGAGAGTGTCAGAGAGTGATAGAGAGTGATAGAGAGTGTCAGAGAGTGTCTGAGAGTGTCAGAGAGTTTCAGAGAGTGATAGAGAGTGTCAGAGAGTGTCAGAGAGTGACAGAGAGTGATAGAGAGTGTCAGAGAGTGTCAGAGAGTGTCTGAGAGTGTCAGAGAGTGATAGAGAGAGTCAGAGAGTGATAGAGAGTGCCAGAGAGTGTCAGAGAGTGATAGAGAGTGATAATGAGTTTCAGAGAGTGTCAGAGAGTGTCTGAGAGTGATAGAGAGTGATAGAGAGTGTCAGAGAGTGTCAGAGAGTGTCAGAGAGTGTCAGATAGTGATAGAGAGTGATAGAGAGTTTCAGAGAGTGTTAAAGAGTGTCAGAGAGTGTCTGAGAGTGTCAGAGAGTGATAGAGAGTGTCAGAGAGTGTCAGAGAGTGATAGAGAGTGATAGAGAGTGTCAGAGAGTGTCAGAGAATGTCAGAGAGTGATAGTGAGTGTCAGAGAGTGTCAGAGAGTGATAGAGAGTGATAGAGAGTTTCAGAGAGTGATAGTGATTGTCTGAGAGTGTCAGAGAGTGATAGAGAGTGTCAGAGAGTGTCAGAGAGTGATATAGAGTGATAGAGAGTGTCAGTGAGTGTCAGAGAGTGTCAGAGAGTGATAGTGAGTGTCAGAGAGTGTCAGAGAGTGATAGAGAGTGATAGAGAGTGTCAGAGAGTGATGGAGACTGTCAGAGAGTGATGGAGAGTGATAGAGAGTGTCAGAGAGTGTCAGAGAGTGTCAGAGAGTGTCAGAGAGTGATAGTGAGTGTCTGAGAGTGTCTGAGAGTGTCAGAGAGTGATAGAGAGTGATAGAGACTGCCAGAGAGTGTCAGTGAGTGTCAGAGTGTGTCAGAGAGTGATAGTGAGTGTCTGAGAGTGTCAGAGAGTGATAGAGAGTGATAGAGAGTGATAGAGAGTTTCAGAGAGTGTCTGAGAGTGTCAGAGAGTGATAGAGAGTGATAGAGAGTGTCAGAGAGTGTCAGAGAGTGATAGAGAGTGATAGAGAGTGTCAGAGAGTGTCAGAGAGTGATAGTGAGTGTCAGAGAGTGTCAGAGAGTGTCAGAGAGTGTCTGAGAGTGTTAGAGAGTGTCAGAGAGTGATGGAGAGTGTCAGAGAGTGATGGAGAGTGATAGAGAGTGATAGAGAGTGTCAGAGAGCGATAGAGAGTGATAGAGACTTTCAGAGAGTGTCAGAGAGTGTCAGAGAGTGATAGAGAGTGATAGAGAGTTTCAGAGATTGATAGAGAGTGTCAGAGAGTGTCAGAGAGTGATAGAGAGTGATAGAGAGTGATAGAGAGTTTCAGAGAGTGTCAGAGAGTGATAGGGAGTGATATAGAGAGTCAGAGAGTGTCAGAGAGTGTCTGAGATTGTCAGAGAGTGATAGAGAGTGATAGAGAGTGGCAGAGAGTACCAGAGAGTGTCTGAGAGTGTCAGAGAGTGTCAGAGAGTGATAGAGAGTGTCAGAGAGTGATAGAGAGTGATAAAGAGTTTCAGAGAGTGTCTGAGAGAGTCAGAGAGTGATAGAGAGTGATAGAGAGTGTCAGAGAGTGACGGAGAGTGATAGAGAGTGATTGAGAGTGTCAGAGAGTGATAGAGAGTGATAGAGAGTGTCAGAGAGTGACGGAGAGTGATAGAGAGTGATTGAGAGTGTCAGAGAGTGATGGAGAGTGATAGAGAGTGTCAGAGAGTGTCAGAGAGTGTCAGAGAGTGATAGTGAGTGTCTGAGAGTGTCTGAGAGTGTCTGAGAGTGTCAGAGAGTGATAGAGAGTGATAGAGACTGTCAGAGAGTGTCAGAGAGTGTCAGAGAGTGATAGAGAGTGATAGAGAGTGTCAGAGAGTGATGGAGACTGTCAGAGAGTGATGGAGCGTGATAGAGAATGTCAGAGAGTGTCAGAGAGTGTCAGAGAGTGATAGTGAGTGTCTGAGAGTGTCTGAGAGTGTCAGAGAGTGATAGAGACTGTCAGAGAGTGATAGAGAGTGATAGAGACTGTCAGAGAGTGATAGTGAGTGTCTGAGAGTGTCAGAGAGTGTCAGAGAGTGTCTGAGAGTGTCTGAGAGTGTCAGAGCGTGTCAGAGAGTGTCAGAGAGTGTCAGAGAGTGTCAGAGAGTGATAGAGAGTGATAGAGAGTTTCAGAGAGTTTCAGAGAGTGTCTGAGAGTGTCTGAGAGTGTCAGAGAGCGATAGAGAGGGATAGAGAGTGTCAGAGAGTGTCAGAGAGTGATAGAGAGTGATAGAGAGTTTCAGAGAGTGTCAGAGAGTGTCAGAGAGTGATAGAGAGTGATAGAGAGTTTCAGAGAGTTTCAGAGAGTGTCTGAGAGTGTCTGAGAGTGTCAGAGAGCGATAGAGAGGGATAGAGAGTGTCAGAGAGTGTCAGAGAGTGATAGAGAGTGATAGAGAGTTTCAGAGAGTGTCAGAGAGTGTCAGAGAGTTTATGAGATTGTCTGAGAGTGATAGAGAGTTTCAGAGAGTTTCAGAGAGTGTCAGAGAGTGTCTGAGAGTGTCAGAGAGTGATGGAGAGTGATAGAGAGTGATAGAGAATGTCAGAGAGCGATAGAGAGTGATAGAGACTGTCAGAGAGTGTCAGAGAGAGTCAGAGAGTGATAGAGAGTGCCAGAGAGTGAGTGTCAGAGAGTGTCTGAGAGTGATAGAGAGTGATAGAGAGTGTCAGAGAGTGTCAGAGAGTGTCAGAGAGTGTCAGAGAGTGATAGAGAGTGATAGAGAGTTTCAGAGAGTGTTAAAGAGTGTCAGAGAGTGTCTGAGAGTGTCAGAGAGTGATAGAGAGTGTCAGAGAGTGTCAGAGAGTGTCAGAGAGTGATAGAGAGTGATAGAGAGTGATAGAGAGTGTCAGAGAGTGTCAGAGAATGTCAGAGAGTGATAGTGAGTGTCAGAGAGTGTCAGAGAGTGATAGAGAGTGATAGAGAGTTTCAGAGAGTGATAGTGAGTGTCTGAGAGTATCAGAGAGTGATAGAGAGTGTCAGAGAGTGATATAGAGTGATAGAGAGTGTCAGTGAGTGTCAGAGAGTGTCAGAGAGTGATAGTGAGTGTCAGGGAGTGTCAGAGAGTGATAGAGAGTGATAGAGAGTGATAGAGAGTGATAGAGAGTGTCAGAGAGTGTCAGAGAGTGTCAGAGAGTGTCAGAGAGTGATAGAGAGTGATAGAGAGTTTCAGAGAGTGTTAAAGAGTGTCAGAGAGTGTCTGAGAGTGTCAGAGAGTGATAGAGAGTGTCAGAGAGTGTCAGAGAGTGTCAGAGAGTGATAGAGAGTGATAGAGAGTGTCAGAGAGTGTCAGAGAATGTCAGAGAGTGATAGTGAGTGTCAGAGAGTGTCAGAGAGTGATAGAGAGTGATAGAGAGTTTCAGAGAGTGATAGTGAGTGTCTGAGAGTATCAGAGAGTGATAGAGAGTGTCAGAGAGTGATATAGAGTGATAGAGAGTGTCAGTGAGTGTCAGAGAGTGTCAGAGAGTGATAGTGAGTGTCAGAGAGTGTCAGAGAGTGATAGAGAGTGATAGAGAGTGTCAGAGAGTGATGGAGACTGTCAGAGAGTGATGGAGAGTGTCAGAGAGTGTCAGAGAGTGTCAGAGAGTGTCAGAGAGTGTCAGAGAGTGATAGTGAGTGTCTGAGAGTGTCTGAGAGTGTCAGAGAGTGATAGAGAGTGATAGAGACTGTCAGAGAGTGTCAGAGAGTGTCAGAGAGTGATAGAGAGTGATAGAGAGTGTCAGAGAGGGTCAGAGAGTGATAGAGAGTGTCAGAGAGTGTCAGAGAGTGTCAGAGAGTGATAGTGAGTGTCAGAGAGTGTCAGAGAGTGATAGAGAGTGATAGAGAGTTTCAGAGATTGATAGAGAGTGTCAGAGAGTGTCAGAGAGTGATAGAGAGTGATAGAGAGTGATAGAGAGTTTCAGAGAGTGTCAGAGAGTGACAGGGAGTGATATAGAGAGTCAGAGAGTGTCAGAGAGTGTCTGAGAGTGTCAGAGAGTGATAGAGAGTGTCAGAGAGTACCAGAGAGTGTCTGAGAGTGTCAGAGAGTGTCAGAGAGTGATAGAGAGTGTCAGAGAGTGTCAGAGAGTGATAGAGAGTGATAAAGAGTTTCAGAGAGTGTCTGAGAGAGTCAGAGAGTGATAGAGAGTGATAGAGAGTGTCAGAGAGTGACGGAGAGTGATAGAGAGTGATTGAGAGTGTCAGAGAGTGATAGAGAGTGATAGAGAGTGTCAGAGAGTGACGGAGAGTGATAGAGAGTGATTGAGAGTGTCAGAGAGTGATGGAGAGTGATAGAGAGTGTCAGAGAGTGTCAGAGAGTGTCAGAGAGTGACAGTGAGTGTCTGAGAGTGTCTGAGAGTGTCAGAGAGTGATAGAGAGTGATAGAGACTGTCAGAGAGTGTCAGAGAGTGTCAGAGAGTGATAGAGAGTGATAGAGAGTGTCAGAGAGTGATGGAGACTGTCAGAGAGTGATGGAGCGTGATAGAGAATGTCAGAGAGTGTCAGAGAGTGTCAGAGAGTGATAGTGAGTGTCTGAGAGTGTCTGAGAGTGTCAGAGAGTGATAGAGACTGTCAGAGAGTGATAGAGAGTGATAGAGACTGTCAGAGAGTGATAGTGAGTGTCTGAGAGTGTCAGAGAGTGTCAGAGAGTGTCTGAGAGTGTCTGAGAGTGTCAGAGCGTGTCAGAGAGTGTCAGAGAGTGTCAGAGAGTGTCAGAGAGTGATAGAGAGTGATAGAGAGTTTCAGAGAGTTTCAGAGAGTGTCTGAGAGTGTCTGAGAGTGTCAGAGAGCGATAGAGAGGGATAGAGAGTGTCAGAGAGTGTCAGAGAGTGTCAGAGAGTGATAGAGAGTGATAGAGAGTTTCAGAGAGTGTCAGAGAGTGTCAGAGAGTGATAGAGAGTGATAGAGAGTTTCAGAGAGTTTCAGAGAGTGTCTGAGAGTGTCTGAGAGTGTCAGAGAGCGATAGAGAGGGATAGAGAGTGTCAGAGAGTGTCAGAGAGTGATAGAGAGTGATAGAGAGTTTCAGAGAGTGTCAGAGAGTGTCAGAGAGTTTATGAGATTGTCTGAGAGTGATAGAGAGTTTCAGAGAGTTTCAGAGAGTGTCAGAGAGTGTCTGAGAGTGTCAGAGAGTGATGGAGAGTGATAGAGAGTGATAGAGAATGTCAGAGAGCGATAGAGAGTGATAGAGACTGTCAGAGAGTGTCAGAGAGAGTCAGAGAGTGATAGAGAGTGCCAGAGAGTGAGTGTCAGAGAGTGTCTGAGAGTGATAGAGAGTGATAGAGAGTGTCAGAGAGTGTCAGAGAGTGTCAGAGAGTGTCAGAGAGTGATAGAGAGTGATAGAGAGTTTCAGAGAGTGTTAAAGAGTGTCAGAGAGTGTCTGAGAGTGTCAGAGAGTGATAGAGAGTGTCAGAGAGTGTCAGAGAGTGTCAGAGAGTGATAGAGAGTGATAGAGAGTGATAGAGAGTGTCAGAGAGTGTCAGAGAATGTCAGAGAGTGATAGTGAGTGTCAGAGAGTGTCAGAGAGTGATAGAGAGTGATAGAGAGTTTCAGAGAGTGATAGTGAGTGTCTGAGAGTATCAGAGAGTGATAGAGAGTGTCAGAGAGTGATATAGAGTGATAGAGAGTGTCAGTGAGTGTCAGAGAGTGTCAGAGAGTGATAGTGAGTGTCAGAGAGTGTCAGAGAGTGATAGAGAGTGATAGAGAGTGATAGAGAGTGATAGAGAGTGTCAGAGAGTGTCAGAGAGTGTCAGAGAGTGTCAGAGAGTGATAGAGAGTGATAGAGAGTTTCAGAGAGTGTTAAAGAGTGTCAGAGAGTGTCTGAGAGTGTCAGAGAGTGATAGAGAGTGTCAGAGAGTGTCAGAGAGTGTCAGAGAGTGATAGAGAGTGATAGAGAGTGTCAGAGAGTGTCAGAGAATGTCAGAGAGTGATAGTGAGTGTCAGAGAGTGTCAGAGAGTGATAGAGAGTGATAGAGAGTTTCAGAGAGTGATAGTGAGTGTCTGAGAGTATCAGAGAGTGATAGAGAGTGTCAGAGAGTGATATAGAGTGATAGAGAGTGTCAGTGAGTGTCAGAGAGTGTCAGAGAGTGATAGTGAGTGTCAGAGAGTGTCAGAGAGTGATAGAGAGTGATAGAGAGTGTCAGAGAGTGATGGAGACTGTCAGAGAGTGATGGAGAGTGTCAGAGAGTGTCAGAGAGTGTCAGAGAGTGTCAGAGAGTGTCAGAGAGTGATAGTGAGTGTCTGAGAGTGTCTGAGAGTGTCAGAGAGTGATAGAGAGTGATAGAGACTGTCAGAGAGTGTCAGAGAGTGTCAGAGAGTGATAGAGAGTGATAGAGAGTGTCAGAGAGGGTCAGAGAGTGATAGAGAGTGTCAGAGAGTGTCAGAGAGTGTCAGAGAGTGATAGTGAGTGTCAGAGAGTGTCAGAGAGTGATAGAGAGTGACAGAGAGTTTCAGAGAGTGATAGTGAGTGTCTGAGAGTGTCAGAGAGTGATATAGAGTGATAGAGAGTGTCAGAGTGTGTCAGAGAGTGTCAGTGAGTGATAGAGAGTGATAGAGAGTGTCAGAGAGCGATAGAGAGTGATAGAGACTTTCAGAGAGTGTCAGAGAGTGTCAGAGAGTGATAGAGAGTGATAGAGAGTTTCAGAGATTGATAGAGAGTGTCAGAGAGTGTCAGAGAGTGATAGAGAGTGTCAGAGAGTGTCAGAGAGTGTCAGAGAGTGATAGAGAGTGATAGTGAGTGTCAGAGTGTCTGAGAGTGTCAGAGAGTGATAGAGAGTGATAGAGACTGTCAGGGAGTGTCAGAGAGCGATAGAGAGTGATAGAGACTGTCAGAGAGTGTCAGAGAGAGTCAGAGAGTGATAGAGAGTGCCAGAGAGTGTCAGAGAGTGATAGAGAGTGATAATGAGTTTCAGAGAGTGTCAGAGAGTGTCTGAGAGTGATAGAGAGTGATAGAGAGTGTCAGAGAGTGTCAGAGAGTGTCAGAGAGTGTCAGAGAGTGATAGAGAGTGATAGAGAGTTTCAGAGAGTGTTAAAGAGTGTCAGAGAGTGTCTGAGAGTGTCAGAGAGTGATAGAGAGTGTCAGAGAGTGTCAGAGAGTGTCAGAGAGTGATAGAGAGTGATAGAGAGTGTCAGAGAGTGTCAGAGAATGTCAGAGAGTGATAGTGAGTGTCAGAGAGTGTCAGAGAGTGATAGAGAGTGATAGAGGGTTTCAGAGAGTGACAGTGAGTGTCTGAGAGTGTCAGAGAGTGATAGAGAGTGTCAGAGAGTGTCAGAGAGTGATATAGAGTGATAGAGAGTGTCAGTGAGTGTCAGAGAGTGTCAGAGAGTGATAGTGAGTGTCAGAGAGTGTCAGAGAGTGATAGAGAGTGATAGAGAGTGTCAGAGAGTGATGGAGACTGTCAGAGAGTGATGGAGAGTGATAGAGAGTGTCAGAGAGTGTCAGAGAGTGTCAGAGAGTGATAGTGAGTTTCAGAGAGTGTCTGAGAGTGTCAGAGAGTGATAGAGAGTGATAGAGAGTGTCAGAGAGTGTCAGAGAGTGTCAGAGAGTGTCAGAGAGTGATAGAGAGTGATAGAGAGTTTCAGAGAGTGTTAAAGAGTGTCAGAGAGTTTCTGAGAGTGTCAGAGAGTGATAGAGAGTGTCAGAGAGTGTCAGAGAGTGTCAGAGAGTGATAGAGAGTGATAGAGAGTGTCAGAGAGTGTCAGAGAATGTCAGAGAGTGATAGTGAGTGTCAGAGAGTGTCAGAGAGTGATAGAGAGTGATAGAGAGTGTCAGAGAGTGATGGAGACTGTCAGAGAGTGATGGAGAGTGATAGAGAGTGTCAGAGAGTGTCAGAGAGTGTCAGAGAGTGTCTGAGAGTGATAGAGAGTGATAGAGAGTGTCAGAGAGTGATAGTGAGTGTCAGAGAGTGTCAGAGAGTGATAGAGAGTGATAGAGAGTGTCAGAGAGTGATGGAGACTGTCAGAGAGTGATGGAGAGTGATAGAGAGTGTCAGAGAGTGTCAGAGAGTGTCAGAGAGTGTCAGAGAGTGATAGTGAGTTTCAGAGAGTGTCTGAGAGTGTCAGAGAGTGATAGAGAGTGATAGAGAGTGTCAGAGAGTGTCAGAGAGTGTCAGAGAGTGTCAGAGAGTGATAGAGAGTGATAGAGAGTTTCAGAGAGTGTTAAAGAGTGTCAGAGAGTGTCTGAGAGTGTCAGAGAGTGATAGAGAGTGTCAGAGAGTGTCAGAGAGTGTCAGAGAGTGATAGAGAGTGATAGAGAGTGTCAGAGAGTGTCAGAGAATGTCAGAGAGTGATAGTGAGTGTCAGAGAGTGTCAGAGAGTGATAGAGAGTGATAGAGAGTTTCAGAGAGTGTTAAAGAGTGTCAGAGAGTGTCTGAGAGTGTCAGAGAGTGATAGAGAGTGTCAGAGAGTCTCAGAGAGTGTCAGAGAGTGATAGAGAGTGATAGAGAGTGATAGAGAGTGTCAGAGAGTGTCAGAGAATGTCAGAGAGTGATAGTGAGTGTCAGAGAGTGTCAGAGAGTGATAGAGAGTGATAGAGAGTTTCAGAGAGTGATAGTGAGTGTCTGAGAGTATCAGAGAGTGATAGAGAGTGTCAGAGAGTGATATAGAGTGATAGAGAGTGTCAGTGAGTGTCAGAGAGTGTCAGAGAGTGATAGTGAGTGTCAGAGAGTGTCAGAGAGTGATAGAGAGTGATAGAGAGTGATAGAGAGTGATAGAGAGTGTCAGAGAGTGTCAGAGAGTGTCAGAGAGTGTCAGAGAGTGATAGAGAGTGATAGAGAGTTTCAGAGAGTGTTAAAGAGTGTCAGAGAGTGTCTGAGAGTGTCAGAGAGTGATAGAGAGTGTCAGAGAGTGTCAGAGAGTGTCAGAGAGTGATAGAGAGTGATAGAGAGTGTCAGAGAGTGTCAGAGAATGTCAGAGAGTGATACTGAGTGTCAGAGAGTGTCAGAGAGTGATAGAGAGTGTCAGAGAGTGATATAGAGTGATAGAGAGTGTCAGTGAGTGTCAGAGAGTGTCAGAGAGTGATAGTGAGTGTCAGAGAGTGTCAGAGAGTGATAGAGAGTGATAGAGAGTGTCAGAGAGTGATGGAGACTGTCAGAGAGTGATGGAGAGTGATAGAGAGTGTCAGAGAGTGTTAAAGAGTGTCAGAGAGTGATAGAGAGTGATAGAGACTGTCAGAGAGTGTCAGAGAGTGTCAGAGAGTGATAGAGAGTGATAGAGAGTGTCAGAGAGGGTCAGAGAGTGATAGAGAGTGTCAGAGAGTGTCAGAGAGTGTCAGAGAGTGTCAGAGAGTGATTGTGAGTTTCAGAGAGTGTCTGAGAGTGTCAGAGAGTGATAGAGAGTGATAGAGAGTGTCAGAGAGTGTCTGAGAGTGTCAGAGAGTGATAGAGAGTGTCAGAGAGTGTCAGAGAGTGTCAGAGAGTGATAGAGAGTGATAGAGAGTGTCAGAGAGTGTCAGAGAATGTCAGAGAGTGATAGTGAGTGTCAGAGAGTGTCAGAGAGTGATAGAGAGTGATAGAGAGTTTCAGAGAGTGTTAAAGAGTGTCAGAGAGTGTCTGAGAGTGTCAGAGAGTGATAGAGAGTGATAGAGAGTGATAGAGAGTGTCAGAGAGTGTCAGAGAATGTCAGAGAGTGATAGTGAGTGTCAGAGAGTGTCAGAGAGTGATAGAGAGTGATAGAGAGTTTCAGAGAGTGATAGTGAGTGTCTGAGAGTATCAGAGAGTGATAGAGAGTGTCAGAGAGTGATATAGAGTGATAGAGAGTGTCAGTGAGTGTCAGAGAGTGTCAGAGAGTGATAGTGAGTGTCAGAGAGTGTCAGAGAGTGATAGAGAGTGATAGAGAGTGATAGAGAGTGATAGAGAGTGTCAGAGAGTGTCAGAGAGTGTCAGAGAGTGATAGAGAGTGATAGAGAGTTTCAGAGAGTGTTAAAGAGTGTCAGAGAGTGTCTGAGAGTGTCAGAGAGTGATAGAGAGTGTCAGAGAGTGTCAGAGAGTGTCAGAGAGTGATAGAGAGTGATAGAGAGTGTCAGAGAGTGTCAGAGAATGTCAGAGAGTGATAGTGAGTGTCAGAGAGTGTCAGAGAGTGTCAGAGAATGTCAGAGAGTGATAGTGAGTGTCAGAGAGTGTCAGAGAGTGATAGAGAGTGATAGAGAGTGTCAGAGAGTGATGGAGACTGTCAGAGAGTGATGGAGAGTGATAGAGAGTGTCAGAGAGTGTCAGAGAGTGTCAGAGAGTGATAGTGAGTTTCAGAGAGTGTCTGAGAGTGTCAGAGAGTGATAGAGAGTGATAGAGAGTGTCAGAGAGTGTCAGAGAGTGTCAGAGAGTGTCAGAGAGTGATAGAGAGTGATAGAGAGTTTCAGAGAGTGTTAAAGAGTGTCAGAGAGTTTCTGAGAGTGTCAGAGAGTGATAGAGAGTGTCAGAGAGTGTCAGAGAGTGTCAGAGAGTGATAGAGAGTGATAGAGAGTGTCAGAGAGTGTCAGAGAATGTCAGAGAGTGATAGTGAGTGTCAGAGAGTGTCAGAGAGTGATAGAGAGTGATAGAGAGTGTCAGAGAGTGATGGAGACTGTCAGAGAGTGATGGAGAGTGATAGAGAGTGTCAGAGAGTGTCAGAGAGTGTCAGAGAGTGTCTGAGAGTGATAGAGAGTGATAGAGAGTGTCAGAGAGTGATAGTGAGTGTCAGAGAGTGTCAGAGAGTGATAGAGAGTGATAGAGAGTGTCAGAGAGTGATGGAGACTGTCAGAGAGTGATGGAGAGTGATAGAGAGTGTCAGAGAGTGTCAGAGAGTGTCAGAGAGTGTCAGAGAGTGATAGTGAGTTTCAGAGAGTGTCTGAGAGTGTCAGAGAGTGATAGAGAGTGATAGAGAGTGTCAGAGAGTGTCAGAGAGTGTCAGAGAGTGTCAGAGAGTGATAGAGAGTGATAGAGAGTTTCAGAGAGTGTTAAAGAGTGTCAGAGAGTGTCTGAGAGTGTCAGAGAGTGATAGAGAGTGTCAGAGAGTGTCAGAGAGTGTCAGAGAGTGATAGAGAGTGATAGAGAGTGTCAGAGAGTGTCAGAGAATGTCAGAGAGTGATAGTGAGTGTCAGAGAGTGTCAGAGAGT
This sequence comes from Heterodontus francisci, assembly GCF_036365525.1. Classification (NCBI taxonomy): domain Eukaryota; kingdom Metazoa; phylum Chordata; class Chondrichthyes; order Heterodontiformes; family Heterodontidae; genus Heterodontus; species Heterodontus francisci. The sequence continues at coordinate 158,314,971 of NC_090376.1, forward strand.
GATAGAGAGTGATAGAGAGTTTCAGAGAGTGTTAAAGAGTGTCAGAGAGTGTCTGAGAGTGTCAGAGAGTGATAGAGAGTGTCAGAGAGTCTCAGAGAGTGTCAGAGAGTGATAGAGAGTGATAGAGAGTGATAGAGAGTGTCAGAGAGTGTCAGAGAATGTCAGAGAGTGATAGTGAGTGTCAGAGAGTGTCAGAGAGTGATAGAGAGTGATAGAGAGTTTCAGAGAGTGATAGTGAGTGTCTGAAGTATCAGAGAGTGATAGAGAGTGTCAGAGAGTGATATAGAGTGATAGAGAGTGTCAGTGAGTGTCAGAGAGTGTCAGAGAGTGATAGTGAGTGTCAGAGAGTGTCAGAGAGTGATAGAGAGTGATAGAGAGTGATAGAGAGTGATAGAGAGTGTCAGAGAGTGTCAGAGAGTGTCAGAGAGTGTCAGAGAGTGATAGAGAGTGATAGAGAGTTTCAGAGAGTGTTAAAGAGTGTCAGAGAGTGTCTGAGAGTGTCAGAGAGTGATAGAGAGTGTCAGAGAGTGTCAGAGAGTGTCAGAGAGTGATAGAGAGTGATAGAGAGTGTCAGAGAGTGTCAGAGAATGTCAGAGAGTGATACTGAGTGTCAGAGAGTGTCAGAGAGTGATAGAGAGTGTCAGAGAGTGATATAGAGTGATAGAGAGTGTCAGTGAGTGTCAGAGAGTGTCAGAGAGTGATAGTGAGTGTCAGAGAGTGTCAGAGAGTGATAGAGAGTGATAGAGAGTGTCAGAGAGTGATGGAGACTGTCAGAGAGTGATGGAGAGTGATAGAGAGTGTCAGAGAGTGTTAAAGAGTGTCAGAGAGTGATAGAGAGTGATAGAGACTGTCAGAGAGTGTCAGAGAGTGTCAGAGAGTGATAGAGAGTGATAGAGAGTGTCAGAGAGGGTCAGAGAGTGATAGAGAGTGTCAGAGAGTGTCAGAGAGTGTCAGAGAGTGTCAGAGAGTGATTGTGAGTTTCAGAGAGTGTCTGAGAGTGTCAGAGAGTGATAGAGAGTGATAGAGAGTGTCAGAGAGTGTCTGAGAGTGTCAGAGAGTGATAGAGAGTGTCAGAGAGTGTCAGAGAGTGTCAGAGAGTGATAGAGAGTGATAGAGAGTGTCAGAGAGTGTCAGAGAATGTCAGAGAGTGATAGTGAGTGTCAGAGAGTGTCAGAGAGTGATAGAGAGTGATAGAGAGTTTCAGAGAGTGTTAAAGAGTGTCAGAGAGTGTCTGAGAGTGTCAGAGAGTGATAGAGAGTGATAGAGAGTGATAGAGAGTGTCAGAGAGTGTCAGAGAATGTCAGAGAGTGATAGTGAGTGTCAGAGAGTGTCAGAGAGTGATAGAGAGTGATAGAGAGTTTCAGAGAGTGATAGTGAGTGTCTGAGAGTATCAGAGAGTGATAGAGAGTGTCAGAGAGTGATATAGAGTGATAGAGAGTGTCAGTGAGTGTCAGAGAGTGTCAGAGAGTGATAGTGAGTGTCAGAGAGTGTCAGAGAGTGATAGAGAGTGATAGAGAGTGATAGAGAGTGATAGAGAGTGTCAGAGAGTGTCAGAGAGTGTCAGAGAGTGATAGAGAGTGATAGAGAGTTTCAGAGAGTGTTAAAGAGTGTCAGAGAGTGTCTGAGAGTGTCAGAGAGTGATAGAGAGTGTCAGAGAGTGTCAGAGAGTGTCAGAGAGTGATAGAGAGTGATAGAGAGTGTCAGAGAGTGTCAGAGAATGTCAGAGAGTGATAGTGAGTGTCAGAGAGTGTCAGAGAGTGTCAGAGAATGTCAGAGAGTGATAGTGAGTGTCAGAGAGTGTCAGAGAGTGATAGAGAGTGATAGAGAGTTTCAGAGAGTGATAGTGAGTGTCTGAGAGTATCAGAGAGTGATAGAGAGTGTCAGAGAGTGATATAGAGTGATAGAGAGTGTCAGTGAGTGTCAGAGAGTGTCAGAGAGTGATAGTGAGTGTCAGAGAGTGTCAGAGAGTGATAGAGAGTGATAGAGAGTGATAGAGAGTGATAGAGAGTGTCAGAGAGTGTCAGAGAGTGTCAGAGAGTGTCAGAGAGTGATAGAGAGTGATAGAGAGTTTCAGAGAGTGTTAAAGAGTGTCAGAGAGTGTCTGAGAGTGTCAGAGAGTGATAGAGAGTGTCAGAGAGTGTCAGAGAGTGTCAGAGAGTGATAGAGAGTGATAGACAGTGTCAGAGAGTGTCAGAGAATGTCAGAGAGTGATAGTGAGTGTCAGAGAGTGTCAGAGAGTGATAGAGAGTGATAGAGAGTTTCAGAGAGTGATAGTGAGTGTCTGAGAGTATCAGAGAGTGATAGAGAGTGTCAGAGAGTGATATAGAGTGATAGAGAGTGTCAGTGAGTGTCAGAGAGTGTCAGAGAGTGATAGTGAGTGTCAGAGAGTGTCAGAGAGTGATAGAGAGTGATAGAGAGTGTCAGAGAGTGATGGAGACTGTCAGAGAGTGATGGAGAGTGATAGAGAGTGTCAGAGAGTGTCAGAGAGTGTCAGAGAGTGATAGTGAGTGTCTGAGAGTGTCTGAGAGTGTCAGAGAGTGATAGAGAGTGATAGAGACTGTCAGAGAGTGTCAGAGAGTGTCAGAGAGTGATAGAGAGTGATAGAGAGTGTCAGAGAGGGTCAGAGAGTGATAGAGAGTGTCAGAGAGTGTCAGAGAGTGTCAGAGAGTGTCAGAGAGTGATAGTGAGTTTCAGAGAGTGTCTGAGAGTGTCAGAGAGTGATAGAGAGTGATAGAGAGTGTCAGAGAGTGTCAGAGAGTGTCAGAGAGTGATAGTGAGTTTCAGAGAGTGTCTGAGAGTGTCAGAGAGTGATAGAGAGTGATAGAGAGTGTCAGAGAGTGTCAGAGAGTGTCAGTGAGTGTCAGAGAGTGTCAGAGAGTGATAGAGAGTGACAGAGAGTTTCAGAGAGTGATAGTGAGTGTCTGAGAGTGTCAGAGAGTGATATAGAGTGATAGAGAGTGTCAGAGTGTGTCAGAGAGTGTCAGTGAGTGATAGAGAGTGATAGAGAGTGTCAGAGAGCGATAGAGAGTGATAGAGACTTTCAGAGAGTGTCAGAGAGTGTCAGAGAGTGATAGAGAGTGATAGAGAGTTTCAGAGATTGATAGAGAGTGTCAGAGAGTGTCAGAGAGTGATAGAGAGTGTCAGAGAGTGTCAGAGAGTGTCAGAGAGTGATAGAGAGTGTCAGAGAGTGTCAGAGAGTGTCAGAGAGTGATAGAGAGTGATAGAGAGTGTCAGAGAGTGTCTGAGAGTGTCAGAGAGTTTCAGAGAGTGATAGAGAGTGTCAGAGAGTGTCAGAGAGTGATAGAGAATGTCAGAGAGCGATAGAGAGTGATAGAGACTGTCAGAGAGTGTCAGAGAGAGTCAGAGAGTGATAGAGAGTGCCAGAGAGTGTCAGAGAGTGATAGAGAGTGATAATGAGTTTCAGAGAGTGTCAGAGAGTGTCTGAGAGTGATAGAGAGTGATAGAGAGTGTCAGAGAGTGTCAGAGAGTGTCAGAGAGTGTCAGAGAGTGATAGAGAGTGATAGAGAGTTTCAGAGAGTGTTAAAGAGTGTCAGAGAGTGTCTGAGAGTGTCAGAGAGTGATAGAGAGTGTCAGAGAGTGTCAGAGAGTGTCAGAGAGTGATAGAGAGTGATAGAGAGTGTCAGAGAGTGTCAGAGAATGTCAGAGAGTGATAGTGAGTGTCAGAGAGTGTCAGAGAGTGATAGAGAGTGATAGAGAGTTTCAGAGAGTGATAGTGAGTGTCTGAGAGTGTCAGAGAGTGACAGAGAGTGTCAGAGAGTGTCAGAGAGTGATATAGAGTGATAGAGAGTGTCAGTGAGTGTCAGAGAGTGATAGTGAGTGTCAGAGAGTGTCAGAGAGTGATAGAGAGTGATAGAGAGTGTCAGAGAGTGATGGAGACTGTCAGAGAGTGATGGAGAGTGATAGAGAGTGATAGAGAGTGTCAGAGAGTGTCAGAGAGTGTCAGAGAGTGTCAGAGAGTGATAGTGAGTGTCTGAGAGTGTCTGAGAGTGTCAGAGAGTGATAGAGAGTGATAGAGACTGCCAGAGAGTGTCAGTGAGTGTCAGAGTGTGTCAGAGAGTGATAGTGAGTGTCTGAGAGTGTCAGAGAGTGATAGAGAGTGATAGAGAGTGATAGAGAGTTTCAGAGAGTGTCTGAGAGTGTCAGAGAGTGATAGAGAGTGATAGAGAGTGTCAGAGAGTGTCAGAGAGTGATAGAGAGTGATAGAGAGTGTCAGAGAGTGTCAGAGAGTGATAGTGAGTGTCAGAGAGTGTCAGAGAGTGTCAGAGAGTGTCTGAGAGTGTTAGAGAGTGTCAGAGAGTGATGGAGAGTGTCAGAGAGTGATAGAGAGTGATAGAGACTGCCAGAGAGTGTCAGTGAGTGTCAGAGTGTGTCAGAGAGTGATAGTGAGTGTCTGAGAGTGTCAGAGAGTGATAGAGAGTGATAGAGAGTGATAGAGAGTTTCAGAGAGTGTCTGAGAGTGTCAGAGAGTGATAGAGAGTGATAGAGAGTGTCAGAGAGTGTCAGAGAGTGATAGAGAGTGATAGAGAGTGTCAGAGAGTGTCAGAGAGTGATAGTGAGTGTCAGAGAGTGTCAGAGAGTGTCAGAGAGTGTCTGAGAGTGTTAGAGAGTGTCAGAGAGTGATGGAGAGTGTCAGAGAGTGATGGAGAGTGATAGAGATGATAGAGAGTGTCAGAGAGCGATAGAGAGTGATAGAGACTTTCAGAGAGTGTCAGAGAGTGTCAGAGAGTGATAGAGAGTGATAGAGAGTTTCAGAGATTGATAGAGAGTGTCAGAGAGTGTCAGAGAGTGATAGAGAGTGATAGAGAGTGATAGAGAGTTTCAGAGAGTGTCAGAGAGTGATAGGGAGTGATAGAGAGTGTCAGAGAGTGTCAGAGAGTGTCTGAGAGTGTCAGAGAGTGATAGAGAGTGTCAGAGAGTACCAGAGAGTGTCTGAGAGTGTCAGAGAGTGTCAGAGAGTGATAGAGAGTGTCAGAGAGTGTCAGAGAGTGATAGAGAGTGATAAAGAGTTTCAGAGAGTGTCTGAGAGTGTCAGAGAGTGATAGAGAGTGATAGAGAGTGTCAGAGAGTGATGGAGACTGTCAGAGAGTGATGGAGCGTGATAGAGAATGTCAGAGAGTGTCAGAGAGTGTCAGAGAGTGATAGTGAGTGTCTGAGAGTGTCTGAGAGTGTCAGAGAGTGATAGAGACTGTCAGAGAGTGATAGAGAGTGATAGAGACTGTCAGAGAGTGATAGTGAGTGTCTGAGAGTGTCAGAGAGTGTCAGAGAGTGTCTGAGAGTGTCAGAGAGTGATAGAGAGTGTCAGAGAGTGTCAGAGAGTGTCTGAGAGTGTCAGAGCGTGTCAGAGAGTGTCAGAGAGTGTCAGAGAGTGTCAGAGAGTGATAGAGAGTGATAGAGAGTTTCAGAGAGTTTCAGAGAGTGTCTGAGAGTGTCTGAGAGTGTCAGAGAGCGATAGAGAGGGATAGAGAGTGTCAGAGAGTGTCAGAGAGTGTCAGAGAGTGATAGAGAGTGATAGAGAGTTTCAGAGAGTGTCAGAGAGTGTCAGAGAGTTTATGAGATTGTCTGAGAGTGATAGAGAGTTTCAGAGAGTTTCAGAGAGTGTCAGAGAGTGTCTGAGAGTGTCAGAGAGTGATGGAGAGTGATAGAGAGTGATAGAGAATGTCAGAGAGCGATAGAGAGTGATAGAGACTGTCAGAGAGTGTCAGAGAGAGTCAGAGAGTGATAGAGAGTGCAAGAGAGTGAGTGTCAGAGAGTGTCTGAGAGTGTCAGAGAGTGATAGAGAGTGATAGAGAGTTTCAGAGAGTTTTAAAGAGTGTCAGAGAGTGTCTGAGAGTGTCAGAGAGTGATAGAGAGTGTCAGAGAGTGTCAGAGAGTGTCAGAGAGTGATAGAGAGTGATAGAGAGTGTCAGAGAGTGTCAGAGAATGTCAGAGAGTGATAGTGAGTGTCAGAGAGTGTCAGAGAGTGATAGAGAGTGATAGAGAGTTTCAGAGAGTGATAGTGAGTGTCTGAGAGTATCAGAGAGTGATAGAGAGTGTCAGAGAGTGATATAGAGTGATAGAGAGTGTCAGTGAGTGTCAGAGAGTGTCAGAGAGTGATAGTGAGTGTCAGAGAGTGTCAGAGAGTGATAGAGAGTGATAGAGAGTGATAGTGAGTGATAGAGAGTGTCAGAAAGTGTCAGAGAGTGTCAGAGAGTGTCAGAGAGTGATAGAGAGTGATAGAGAGTTTCAGAGAGTGTTAAAGAGTGTCAGAGAGTGTCTGAGAGTGTCAGAGAGTGATAGAGAGTGTCAGAGAGTGTCAGAGAGTGATAGAGAGTGATAGAGAGTGTCAGAGAGTGTCAGAGAATGTCAGAGAGTGATAGTGAGTGTCAGAGAGTGTCAGAGAGTGATAGAGAGTGATAGAGAGTTTCAGAGAGTGATAGTGAGTGTCTGAGAGTATCAGAGAGTGATAGAGAGTGTCAGAGAGTGATATAGAGTGATAGAGAGTGTCAGTGAGTGTCAGAGAGTGTCAGAGAGTGATAGTGAGTGTCAGAGAGTGTCAGAGAGTGATAGAGAGTGATAGAGAGTGTCAGAGAGTGATGGAGACTGTCAGAGAGTGATAGAGAGTGATAGAGAGTGTCAGAGAGTGTCAGAGAGTGTCAGAGAGTGATAGTGAGTGTCTGAGAGTGTCTGAGAGTGTCAGAGAGTGATAGAGAGTGATAGAGACTGTCAGAGAGTGTCAGAGAGTGTCAGAGAGTGATAGAGAGTGATAGAGAGTGTCAGAGAGGGTCAGAGAGTGATAGAGAGTGTCAGAGAGTGTCAGAGAGTGTCAGAGAGTGATAGTGAGTGTCAGAGAGTGTCAGAGAGTGATAGAGAGTGACAGAGAGTTTCAGAGAGTGATAGTGAGTGTCTGAGAGTGTCAGAGAGTGATATAGAGTGATAGAGAGTGTCAGAGAGCGATAGAGAGTGATAGAGACTTTCAGAGAGTGTCAGAGAGTGTCAGAGAGTGATAGAGAGTGACAGAGAGTTTCAGAGAGTGATAGTGAGTGTCTGAGAGTGTCAGAGAGTGATATAGAGTGATAGAGAGTGTCAGAGAGTGTCAGAGAGTGATATAGAGTGATAGAGAGTGTCAGTGAGTGTCAGAGAGTGTCAGAGAGTTATAGTGAGTGTCTGAGAGTGTCAGAGAGTGATAGAGAGTGAAAGAGACTGTCAGAGAGTGTCAGTGAGTGTCAGAGAGTGTCAGAGAGTGATAGAGAGTAATAGAGAGTTTCAGAGAGTGTTAAAGAGTGTCAGAGAGTGTCTGAGAGTGTCAGAGAGTGATAGAGAGTGTCAGAGAGTGTCAGAGAGTGTCAGAGAGTGATAGAGAGTGATAGAGAGTTTCAGAGAGTGTCAGAGAATGTCTGAGAGTGTCAGAGAGTGATAGAGAGTGATAGAGAGTGATAGAGAGTGTCAGAGAGTGTCAGAGAGTGATAGAGAGCGATAGAGAGTGTCAGAGAGTGTCAGAGAGTGATAGTGAGTGTCAGAGAGTGTCAGAGAGTGATAGAGATTGATAGAGAGTTTCAGAGAGTGATAGAGTGTCTGAGAGTGTCAGAGAGTGATAGAGAGTGTCAGAGAGTGTCAGAGAGTGATATAGAGTGTCAGAGAGTGATAGAGAGTGATAAAGAGTTTCAGAGAGTTTCAGAGAGTTTCTGAGAGTGTCAGAGAGTGATAGAGAGTGATAGAGAGTGTCAGAGAGTGATAGAGAGTGATAGAGAGTGATAGAGAGTTTCAGAGAGTGTCAGAGAATGTCTGAGAGTGTCAGAGAGTGATAGAGAGTGATAGAGAGTGTCAGAGAGTGTCAGAGAGTGATAGAGAGCGATAGAGAGTGTCAGAGAGTGTCAGAGAGTGATAGTGAGTGTCAGAGAGTGTCAGAGAGTGATAGAGAGTGATAGAGAGTTTCAGAGAGTGATAGAGTGTCTGAGAGTGTCAGAGAGTGATAGAGAGTGTCAGAGAGTGTCAGAGAGTGATATAGAGTGTCAGAGAGTGATAGAGAGTGATAAAGAGTTTCAGAGAGTTTCAGAGAGTTTCTGAGAGTGTCAGAGAGTGATAGAGAGTGATAGAGAGTGTCAGAGAGTGATAGAGAGTGATAGAGAGTGATAGAGAGTGATAGAGAGTGTCAGAGAGTGTCAGAGAGTGTCAGAGAGTGATGGAGAGTGATAGAGAGTGTCAGATAGTGTCAGAGAGTGTCAGAGAGTGATAGAGAGTGATAGAGACTGTCAGAGAATGTCAGAGAGTGTCAGAGAGTGATAGAGAGTGTCAGAGAGTGATAGAGAGTGATAGAGAGTGTCAGAGAGTGTCAGAGAGTGATGGAGACTGTCAGAGAGTGATGGAGAGTGATAGAGAGTGTCAGAGAGTGTCAGAGAGCGATAGAGAGTGATAGTGAGTGTCTGAGAGTGTCTGAGAGCGTCAGAGAGTGATAGAGAGTGATAGAGACTGTCAGAGAGTGATAGTGAGTGTCTGAGAGTGTCAGAGAGTGTCAGAGAGTGTCTGAGAGTGTCAGAGAGTGATAGAGAGTGTCAGAGAGTGTCTGAGAGTGTCAGAGCGTGTCAGAGAGTGTCAGAGAGTGTCAGAGAGTGCCAGAGAGTGATAGAGAGTGATAGAGAGTTTCAGAGAGTTTCAGAGAGTGTCTGAGAGTGTCTGAGAGTGTCAGAGAGCGATAGAGAGGGATAGAGAGTGTCAGAGAGTGTCAGAGAGTGTCAGAGAGTGATAGAGAGTGATAGAGAGTTTCAGAGAGTGTCAGAGAGTGTCAGAGAGTGTCTGAGATTGTCTGAGAGTGATAGAGAGTTTCAGAGAGTTTCAGAGAGTTTCAGAGAGTGTCTGAGAGTGTCACAGAGTGATGGAGAGTGATAGAGAGTGATACAGAATGTCAGAGAGCGATAGAGAGTGATAGAGACTGTCAGAAAGTGTCAGAGAGAGTCAGAGAGTGATAGAGAGTGCCAGAGAGTGTCAGAGAGTGTCAGAGAGTGATAGAGAGTGATAATGAGTTTCAGAGAGTGTCAGAGAGTGTCTGAGAGTGATAGAGAGTGATAGAGAGTGTCAGAGAGTGTTTGAGAGTGTCAGAGAGTGTCAGAGAGTGATAGAGAGTGATAGAGAGTTTCAGAGAGTGTTTGAGAGTGTCAGAGAGTGTCAGAGAGTGATAGAGAGTGATAGAGAGTTTCAGAGAGTGTTAAAGAGTGTCAGAGAGTGTCTGAGAGTGTCAGAGAGTGCTAGAGAGTGTCAGAGAGTGTCAGAGAGTGTCAGAGAGTGATAGAGAGTGATAGAGAGTGTCAGAGAGTGTCAGAGAATGTCAGAGAGTGATAGTGAGTGTCAGAGAGTGTCCGAGAGTGATAGAGAGTGATAGAGAGTTTCAGAGAGTGATAGAGAGTGTCTGAGAGTGTCAGAGAGTGATGGAGAGTGTCAGAGAGTGTCAGATAGTGATATAGAGTGATAGAGAATGTCAGTGAGTGTCACAGAGTGTCAGAGAGTGATAGTGAGTGTCAGAGAGTGTCAGAGTGTGATAGAGAGTGATAGAGAGCGTCAGAGAGTGATGGAGACTGTCAGAGAGTGATGGAGAGTGATAGAGAGTGTCAGAGAGTGTCAGAGAGTGTCAGAGAGTGATAGTGAGTGTCTGAGAGTGTCTGAGAGTGCCAGAGAGTGATAGAGAGTGATAGAGACTGTCAGAGAGTGTCAGAGAGTGTCAGAGAGTGATAGAGAGTGATAGAGAGTGTCAGAGAGGGTCAGAGAGTGATAGAGAGTGATAGAGAGTGTCAGAGAGTGTCAGAGAGTGTCAGAGAGTGATAGTGAGTGTCAGAGAGTGTCAGAGAGTGATATAGAGTGATAGAGAGTGTCAGAGAGTGTCAGAGAGTGTCAGAGAGTGATAGTGAGTGTCTGAGAGTGTCAGAGAGTGATATAGAGTGATAGAGAGTGTCAGTGAGTGTCAGAGAGTGTCTGAGAGTGATACTGAGTGTCTGAGAGTGTCAGAGAGTGATAGAGAGTGAAAGAGACTGTCAGAGAGTGTCAGAGAGTGTCGGAGAGTGTCAGAGAGTGTCAGAGAGTGATAGAGAGCGATAGAGAGTGTCAGAGAGTGTCAGAGAGTGTCAGAGAGTGATAGAGAGTGATAGAGAGTTTCAGAGAGTGATAGTGAGTGTCAGAGAGTGTCAGAGAGTGATAGAGAGCGATAGAGAGTGTCAGAGAGTGTCAGAGAGTGTCAGAGAGTGATAGAGAGTGATAGAGAGTTTCAGAGAGTGATAGTGAGTGTCTGAGAGTGTCAGAGAGTGTCTGAGAGTGATACTGAGTGTCTGAGAGTGTCAGAGAGTGATAGAGAGTGAAAGAGACTGTCAGAGAGTGTCAGAGAGTGTCGGAGAGTGTCAGAGAGTGTCAGAGAGTGATAGAGAGTGATAGAGAGTTTCAGAGAGTGATAGAGAGTGTCAGAGAGTGTCAGAGAGTGATAGAGAGTGTCAGAGAGTGTCAGAGAGTGTCAGAGAGTGATAGAGAGTGATAGAGAGTTTCAGAGAGTGTCAGAGAATGTCTGAGAGTGTCAGAGAGTGATAGAGAGTGATAGAGAGTGTCAGAGAGAGTGTCAGAGAGTGATAGAGAGCGATAGAGAGTGTCAGAGAGTGTCAGAGAGTGTCAGAGAGTGATAGTGAGTGTCAGAGAGTGTCAGAGAGTGATAGAGAGTGATAGAGAGTTTCAGAGAGTGATAGAGTGTCTGAGAGTGTCAGAGAGTGATAGAGAGTGTCAGAGAGTGTCAGAGAGTGATATAGAGTGATAGAGAGTGTCAGTGAGTGTCAGAGAGTGTCAGAGAGTGATAGTGAGTGTCAGAGAGTGATAGAGAGTGATAGAGAGTGATAGAGAGTGTCAGAGAGTGTCAGAGAGTGATAGAGAGCGATAGAGAGAGTCAGAGAGTGTCAGAGAGTGTCAGAGAGTGATAGTGAGTGTCAGAGAGTTTCAGAGAGTGATAGAGAGTGATAGAGAGTTTCAGAGAGTGATCGTGAGTGTCAGAGTGTCAGAGAGTGATATAGAGTGATAGAGAGTGTCAGTGAGTGTCAGAGAGTGTCAGAGAGTGATAGTGAGTGTCAGAGAGTGTCAGAGAGTGATAGAGATTGATCGAGAGTGTCAGAGAGTGTCAGAGAGTGATAGAGAGCGATAGAGAGTGTCAGAGAGTGTCAGAGAGTGTCAGAGAGTGATAGAGAGTGATAGAGAGTTTCAGAGAGTGATAGTGAGTGTCTGAGAGTGTCTGAGAGTGTCAGAGAGTGATAGAGAGTGATAGAGACTGTCAGAGAGTGTCAGAGAGTGTCAGAGAGTGATAGAGAGTGATAGAGAGTGTCAGAGAGGGTCAGAGAGTGATAGAGAGTGATAGAGAGTGTCAGAGAGTGTCAGAGAGTGATAGTGAGTGTCAGAGAGTGTCAGAGAGTGATATAGAGTGATAGAGAGTGTCAGAGAGTGTCAGAGAGTGTCTGAGAGTGATAGTGAGTGTCTGAGAGTGTCAGAGAGTGATATAGAGTGATAGAGAGTGTCAGTGAGTGTCAGAGAGTGTCTGAGAGTGATACTGAGTGTCAGAGAGTGTCAGAGAGTGTCGGAGAGTGTCAGAGAGTGTCAGAGAGTGATAGAGAGTGATAGAGAGTTTCAGAGAGTGATAGAGAGTGTCAGAGAGTGTCAGAGAGTGATAGAGAGTGTCAGAGAGTGTCAGAGAGTGTCAGAGAGTGATCGAGAGTGATAGAGAGTTTCAGAGAGTGTCAGAGAATGTCTGAGAGTGTCAGAGAGTGATAGAGAGTGATAGAGAGTGTCAGAGAGAGTGTCAGAGAGTGATAGAGAGCGATAGAGAGTGTCAGAGAGTGTCAGAGAGTGTCAGAGAGTGTCAGAGAGTGATAGTGAGTGTCAGAGAGTGTCAGAGAGTGATAGAGAGTGATAGAGAGTTTCAGAGAGTGATAGAGTGTCTGAGAGTGTCAGAGAGTGATAGAGAGTGTCAGAGAGTGTCAGAGAGTGATATAGAGTGATAGAGAGTGTCAGTGAGTGTCAGAGAGTGTCAGAGAGTGATAGTGAGTGTCAGAGAGTGTCAGAGAGTGATAGAGAGTAATAGAGAGTGATAGAGAGTGTCAGAGAGTGTCAGAGAGTGATAGAGAGCGATAGAGAGAGTCAGAGAGTGTCAGAGAGTGTCAGAGAGTGATAGTGAGTGTCAGAGAGTTTCAGAGAGTGATAGAGAGTGATAGAGAGTTTCAGAGAGTGATCGTGAGTGTCAGAGTGTCAGAGAGTGATATAGAGTGATAGAGAGTGTCAGTGAGTGTCAGAGAGTGTCAGAGAGTGATAGAGATTGATCGAGAGTGTCAGAGAGTGTCAGAGAGTGATAGAGAGCGATAGAGAGTGTCAGAGAGTGTCAGAGAGTGTCAGAGAGTGATAGAGAGTGATAGAGAGTTTCAGAGAGTGATAGAGAGTGATAGAGAGTTTCAGAGAGTGATCGTGAGTGTCTGAGAGTGTCAGAGAGTGATAGAGAGTGTCTGAGAGTGTCAGAGAGTGTCAGAGAGTGATAGTGAGTGTCTGAGAGTGTCAGAGAGTGTCAGAGAGTGTCTGAGAGTGTCAGAGAGTGTCAGAGAGCGATAGAGAGGGATAGAGAGTGTCAGAGATTGTCAGAGAGTGATAGAGAGTGATAGAGAGTTTCAGAGAGTGTCAGAGAGTGTCAGAGAGTGTCTGAGATTGTCTGAGTGTGATGGAGAGTGACAGAGACTGTCAGAGAGTGTCTGAGAGTGTCAGGGAGTGATAGAGAGTGATAGATAGTGTCAGAGAGTGTCAGAGAGTGATAGAGAGTGATATAGAGTTTCAGAGAGTATCAGAGAGTATCAGAGAGTGTCTGAGATTGTCTGAGAGCGATAGAGAGTGTCAGAGAGTGTCAGAGAGTGTCAGAGAGTGATAGAGAGTGATAGAGAGTTTCAGAGAGTGATAGTGAGTGTCTGAGAGTGTCTGAGAGGGTCAGAGAGTGATAGAGAGTGATAGAGACTGTCAGAGAGTGTCAGAGAGTGTCAGAGAGTGATAGAGAGTGATAGAGAGTGTCAGAGAGGGTCAGAGAGTGATAGAGAGTGATAGAGAGTGTCAGAGAGTGTCAGAGAGTGTCAGAGAGTGATAGTGAGTGTCAGAGAGTGTCAGAGAGTGATATAGAGTGATAGAGAGTGTCAGAGAGTGTCAGAGAGTGTCTGAGAGTGATAGTGAGTGTCTGAGAGTGTAAGAGAGTGATATAGAGTGATAGAGAGTGTCAGTGAGTGTCAGAGAGTGTCTGAGAGTGATACTGAGTGTCTGAGAGTGATACTGAGTGTCTGAGAGTGTCAGAGAGTGATAGAGAGTGAAGGAGACTGTCAGAGAGTGTCAGAGAGTGTCGGAGAGTGTCAGAGAGTGTCAGAGAGTGATAGAGAGTGATAGAGAGTTTCAGAGAGTGATAGAGAGTGTCAGAGAGTGTCAGAGAGTGATAGAGAGTGTCAGAGAGTGTCAGAGAGTGTCAGAGAGTGATAGAGAGTGATAGAGAGTTTCAGAGAGTGTCAGAGAATGTCTGAGAGTGTCAGAGAGTGATAGAGAGTGATAGAGAGTGTCAGAGAGAGTGTCAGAGAGTGATAGAGAGCGATAGAGAGTGTCAGAGAGTGTCAGAGAGTGTCAGAGAGTGATAGTGAGTGTCAGAGAGTGTCAGAGAGTGATAGAGAGTGATAGAGAGTTTCAGAGAGTGATAGAGTGTCTGAGAGTGTCAGAGAGTGATAGAGAGTGTCAGAGAGTGTCAGAGAGTGATATAGAGTGATAGAGAGTGTCAGTGAGTGTCAGAGAGTGTCAGAGAGTGATAGTGAGTGTCAGAGAGTGTCAGAGAGTGATAGAGAGTGATAGAGAGTGATAGAGAGTGTCAGAGAGTGTCAGAGAGTGATAGAGAGCGATAGAGAGAGTCAGATAGTGTCAGAGAGTGTCAGAGAGTGATAGTGAGTGTCAGAGAGTTTCAGAGAGTGATAGAGAGTGATAGAGAGTTTCAGAGAGTGATCGTGAGTGTCAGAGTGTCAGAGAGTGATATAGAGTGATAGAGAGTGTCAGTGAGTGTCAGAGAGTGTCAGAGAGTGATAGTGAGCGTCAGAGAGTGTCAGAGAGTGATAGAGATTGATCGAGAGTGTCAGAGAGTGTCAGAGAGTGATAGAGAGCGATAGAGAGTGTCAGAGAGTGTCAGAGAGTGTCAGAGAGTGATAGAGAGTGATAGAGAGTTTCAGAGAGTGATAGAGAGTGATAGAGAGTTTCAGAGAGTGATCGTGAGTGTCTGAGAGTGTCAGAGAGTGATAGAGAGTGTCTGAGAGTGTCAGAGAGTGTCAGAGAGTGATAGTGAGTGTCTGAGAGTGTCAGAGAGTGTCAGAGAGTGTCTGAGAGTGTCAGAGAGTGTCAGAGAGCGATAGAGAGGGATAGAGAGTGTCAGAGAGTGTCAGAGATTGTCAGAGAGTGATAGAGAGTGATAGAGAGTTTCAGAGAGTGACAGAGAGTGTCAGAGAGTGTCTGAGATTGTCTGAGAGTGATAGAGAGTGACAGAGACTGTCAGAGAGTGTCTGAGAGTGTCAGGGAGTGATAGAGAGTGATAGATAGTGTCAGAGAGTGTCAGAGAGTGATAGAGAGTGATAGAGAGTTTCAGAGAGTGTCAGAGAGTGTCAGAGAGTGTCTGAGATTGTCTGAGAGTGATAGAGAGTTATAGAGACTGTCAGAGAGTGTCTGAGAGTGTCAGAGAGTGATAGAGAGTGATAGAGAGTGTCAGAGAATGTCACAGAGTGTCAGAGAGTGATAGTGAGAGTCTGAGAGTGTCAGAGAGTGATAGACAGTTTCAGAGAGTGTCTGAGAGTGTCAGAGAGTGTCAGAGAGTGATAGAGAGTGTCAGAGAGTGTCAGAGAGTGTCTGAGAGTGTCAGAGAGTGTCAGAGAGTAATAGAGTGTCAGAGAGTGTCAGAGAGTGTCTGAGAGTGTCAGAGAGTGTCAGAGAGTGTCAGAGAGTGATAGAGAGTGTCAGAGAGTGTCAGAGAGTGTCTGAGAGTGTCAGAGAGTGTCAGAGAGTGATAGAGAGTGTCAGAGAGTGTCAGAGAGTGTCAGAGAGTGATAGGGAGTTTCAGAGAGTGTCTGAGAGTGTCAGAGAGTGATGGAGAGTGATAGAGAGTGTCAGAGAGTGTCAGAGTGATAGAGAGTGTCAGAGAGTGATAGAGAGTGTCAGAGAGTACCAGAGAGTGTCTGAGAGTGTCAGAGAGTGTCAGAGAGTGATAGAGAGTGTCAGAGAGTGTCAGAGAGTGATAGAGAGTGATAGAGAGTGTCAGAGGGTGATGGAGAGTGATAGAGAGTGATAGAGAGTGTCAGAGAGTGTCAGAGAGTGATAGAGAGTGATAGAGAGTGTCAGAGAGTGATAGTGAGTGTCTGAGAGTGTCTGAGAGTGTCAGAGAGTGTCAGAGAGTGATAGTGAGTGTCTGAGAGTGTCAGAGAGTGTCAGAGAGTGATAGTGAGTGTCTGAGAGTGTCTGAGAGTGTCAGAGAGTGATGGAGAGTGATAGAGACTGTCAGAGAGTGTCAGAGAGTGTCAGAGAGTGATAGAGAGTGTCTGAGAGTGATGGAGAGTGATAGAGAGTGTCAGAGAGTGTCAGAGAGTGTCAGAGAGTGATAGTGAGTGTCTGAGAGTGTCTGAGAGTGTCTGAGAGTGTCAGAGAGTGATAGAGACTGATAGAGACTGTCAGAGAGTGTCAGAGAGTGTCAGAGAGTGATAGAGAGTGTCAGAGAGTGATGTAGAGTGATAGAGAGTTTCAGAGAGTTTCAGAGAGTGTCTGAGAGTGTCAGAGAGTGATAGAGAGTGTCAGAGAGTGATGGAGAGTGATAGAGAGTGATAGAGAGTGTCAGAGAGTGATAGAGAGTGATAGAGAGTGTCAGAGAGTGTCAGAGAGTGTCAGAGAGTGATAGTGAGTGTCTGAGAGTGTCTGAGAGGGTCAGAGAGTGATAGAGAGTGATAGGGACTGTCAGAGAGTGTCAGAGAGTGTCAGAGAGTGATAGAGAGTGTCAGAGAGTGATGGAGAGTGATAGAGAGTGTCAGAGGGTGTCAGAGAGTGATAGAGAGTGTCAGAGAGTGATAGTGAGTGTCTGAGAGTGATAGAGACTGTCAGAGAGTGTCACAGAGTGTCAGAGAGTGTCTGAGAGTGTCAGAGAGTGATAGAGAGTGTCAGAGAGTGATGGAGAGTGATAGAGAGTGTCAGAGAGTGTCAGAGAGTGATAGAGAGTGTCAGAGAGTGATGGAGAGTGATAGAGAGTGTCAGAGAGTGTCAGAGAGTGATATAGAGTGATAGAGAGTGATAGAGAGTGATAGAGAGTGATAGAAACTGTCAGAGAGTGTCAGAGAGTGTCAGAGAGTGATAGAGAGTGTCAGAGAGTGATGGAAAGTGATAGAGAGTGTCAGAGAGTGTCAGAGAGTGATAGAGAGTGATAGAGAGTGATAGAGAGTGATAGAGAGTGTCAGAGAGTGTCAGAGAGTGTCAGAGAGTGATAGAGAGTGATAGAGATTGTCAGAGAGTGTCAGAGAGTGATAGAGAGTGTCAGAGAGTGATGGAGAGTGATGGAGAGTGATAGAGAGTGTCAGAGAGTGTCAGAGAGTGTCAGAGAGTGATGGAGAGTGATAGAGAGTGTCAGAGAGTGTCAGAGAGTGTCAGAGAGTGATAGAGAGTGTCAGAGAGTGATGGAGAGTGATAGAGAGTGTCAGAGAGTGTCAGAGAGTGATAGAGAGTGATAGAGAGTGATAGAGAGTGATAGAGACTGTCAGAGAGTGTCAGAGAGTGATAGAGAGTGTCAGAGAGTGATGGAGAGTGATAGAGAGTGTCAGAGAGTGTCAGAGAGTGATAGAGAGTGATAGAGAGTGATAGAGAGTGTCAGAGAGTGTCAGAGAGTGATAGAGAGTGATAGAGACTGTCAGAGAGTGTCAGAGAGTGTCAGAGAGTGATAGAGAGTGTCAGAGAGTGATGGAGAGTGATGGAGAGTGATAGAGAGTGTCAGAGAGTGTCAGAGAGTGTCAGAGAGTGTCAGAGAGTGTCTGAGAGTGTCTGAGAGTGTCAGAGAGTGATAGAGAGTGTCAGAGAGTGTCAGAGAGTGTCTGAGATTGTCAGAGCGTGTCAGAGAGTTTCAGAGAGTGTCTGAGAGTGTCAGAGAGCGATAGAGAGGGATAGAGAGTGTCAGAGAGTGTCAGAGAGTGATAGAGAGTGATAGAGAGTTTCAGAGAGTGTCAGAGAGTGTCAGAGAGTGTCTGAGATTGTCTGAGATTGATAGAGAGTTTCAGAGAGTTTCAGAGAGTGTCAGAGAGTGTCTGAGAGTGTCAGAGAGTGATAGAGAGTGATAGAGAGTGTCAGAGAGCGATAGAGAGTGATAGAGACTGTCAGAGAGTGTCAGAGAGAGTCAGAGAGTGATAGAGAGTGATAGAGAGTTTCAGAGAGTGATAGAGAGTGTCAGAGAGTGTCAGGGAGTGATAGAGAGTGATAGAGAGTGTCAAAGAGTGTCAGATAGTGTCAGAGAGTGATAGTGAGTGTCTGAGAGTGTCAGAGAGTGTCAAAGAGTGTCAGAGAGTGATGGAGAGTGTCTGAGAGTGTCTGAGAGTGTCAGAGAGTGAGAGAGAGTGATAGGGACTGTCAGAGAGTGTCAGAGAGTGTCAGAGAGTGATAGAGAGTGTCAGAGAGTGATGGAGAGTGATAGAGAGTGTCAGAGTGTGTCAGAGAGTGTCAGAGAGTGATAGTGAGAGTCTGAGAGTGATAGAGACTGTCAGAGAGTGTCAGAGAGTGATAGAGAGTGTCAGAGAGTGTCAGAGAGTGTCAGAGAGTGATAGAGAGTGTCAGAGAGTGATGGAGAGTGATAGAGAGTGTCAGAGAGTGTCAGAGAGTGATAGAGAGTGATAGAGAGAGATAGAGAGTGATAGAGAGTGATAGAGACTGTCAGAGAGTGTCAGAGAGTGATAGAGAGTGTCAGAGAGTGATGGAGAGTGATAGAGAGTGTCAGAGAGTGTCAGAGAGTGATAGAGAGTGATAGAGAGTGATAGAGAGTGTCAGAGAGTGTCAGAGAGTGATAGAGAGTGATAGAGACTGTCAGAGAGTGTCAGAGAGTGTCAGAGAGTGATAGAGAGTGTCAGAGAGTGATGGAGAGTGATGGAGAGTGATAGAGAGTGTCAGAGAGTGTCAGAGAGTGATAGAGAGTGATAGAGAGTGTCAGAGAGTGTCAGAGAGTGATGGAGAGTGATAGAGAGTGATAGAGAGTGTCAGAGAGTGTCAGAGAGTGTCAGAGAGTGATAGAGAGTGTCAGAGAGTGATGGAGAGTGATGGAGAGTGATAGAGAGTGTCAGAGAGTGTCAGAGAGTGATAGAGAGTGATAGAGAGAGATAGAGAGTGATAGAGACTGATAGAGACTGTCAGAGAGTGTCAGAGAGTGATAGAGAGTGTCAGAGAGTGATGGAGAGTGATAGAGAGTGTCAGAGAGTGTCAGAGAGTGATAGAGAGTGATAGAGAGTGATAGAGAGTGTCAGAGAGTGTCAGAGAGTGATAGAGAGTGATAGAGACTGTCAGAGAGTGTCAGAGAGTGTCAGAGAGTGATAGAGAGTGTCAGAGAGTGATGGAGAGTGATGGAGAGTGATGGAGAGTGATAGAGAGTGTCAGAGAGAGTCAGAGAGTGATAGAGTGTGATAGCGAGTGTCTGAGAGTGTCAGAGAGTGTCAGAGAGTGTCAGAGAGTGTCTGAGAGTGTCAGAGAGTGATAGAGAGTGTCAGAGAGTGTCAGAGAGTGTCAGAGAGTGTCTGAGATTGTCAGAGCGTGTCAGAGAGTTTCAGAGAGTGTCTGAGAGTGTCAGAGAGCGATAGAGAGGGATAGAGAGTGTCAGAGAGTGTCAGAGAGTGTCAGAGAGTGTCAGAGAGTGATAGAGTGTGATAGAGAGTTTCAGAGAGTGTCAGAGAGTGTCAGAGAGTGTCTGAGATTGTCTGAGATTGATAGAGAGTTTCAGAGAGTTTCAGAGAGTGTCAGAGAGTGTCTGAGAGTGTCAGAGAGTGATGGAGAGTGATAGAGAGTGATAGAGAGTGTCAGAGAGCGATAGAGAGTGATAGAGACTGTCAGAGAGTGTCAGAGAGAGTCAGAGAGTGATAGAGAGTGATAGAGAGTTTCAGAGAGTGATAGAGAGTGTCAGAGAGTGTCAGGGAGTGATAGAGAGTGATAGAGAGTGTCAAAGAGTGTCAGAGAGTGTCAGAGAGTGATAGTGAGTGTCTGAGTGTGTCAGAGAGTGTCAAAGAGTGTCAGAGAGTGATGGAGAGTGTCTGAGAGTGTCAGAGAGTGATGGAGAGTGATAGAGAGTGTCAGAGTGTGTCAGAGAGTGTCAGAGAGTGATAGTGAGAGTCTGAGAGTGATAGAGACTGTCAGAGAGTGATGGAGAGTGATAGAGAGTGTCAGAGAGTGTCAGAGAGTGATAGAGAGTGTCAGAGAGTGATGGAGAGTGATAGAGAGTGCCAGAGAGTGTCAGAGAGTGATAGAGACTGATAGAGAGTTTCAGAGAGTTTCAGAGAGTGTCTGAGAGTGTCAGAGAGTGATGGAGAGTGATGGAGAGTGTCAGAGAGCGATAGAGAGTGATAGAGACTGTCAGAGAGTGTCAGAGAGTGATAGAGAGTGATAGAGATTTTCAGAGAGTGATAGAGAGTGTCAGAGAGTGTCAGAGAGTGATAGAGAGTGTCAGAGAGTGTCAGAGAGTGTCAGAGAGTGATAGTGAGTGTCTGAGAGTTTCAGAGAGTGTCAAAGAGTGTCAGAGAGTGTCAGAGAGTGATGGAGAGTGATAGAGAGTTTCAGAGAGCGATAGAGAGTGATAGAGACTGTCAGAGAGTGTCAGAGAGAGTCAGAGAGTGATAGAGAGTGATAGAGAGTGTCAAAGAGTGTCAGAGAGTGTCAGAGAGTGATAGTGAGTGTCTGAGAGTGTCTGAGAGTGTCAGAGAGTGTCAAAGAGTGTCAGAGAGTGATGGAGAGTGTCAGAGAGTGATGGAGAGTGATAGAGAGTGATAGAGAGTGTCAGAGAGCGATAGAGAGTGATAGAGACTGTCAGAGAGTGTCAGAGAGAGTCAGAGAGTGATAGAGAGTGATAGAGAGATTCAGAGAGTGATAGAGAGTGTCAGAGAGTGTCTGAGAGTGTCAGAGAGTGATGGAGAGTGATAGAGAGTGATAGAGAGTGTCAGAGAGCGATAGAGAGTGATAGAGACTGTCAGAGAGTGTCAGAGAGAGTCAGAGAGTGACAGAGAGTGATAGAGAGTTTCAGAGAGTGATAGAGAGTGTCAGAGAGTGTCAGGGAGTGATAGAGAGTGATAGAGAGTGTCAAAGAGTGTCAGAGAGTGTCAGAGAGTGATAGTGAGTGTCTGAGAGTGTCAGAGAGTGTCAGAGAGTGTCAGAGAGTGATGGAGAGTGATAGAGAGTGATAGAGAGTGCCAGAGAGTGTCAGAGAGTGATAGAGACTGATAGAGAGTGTCAGAGAGTGTCAGAGAGTGATAGTGAGTGTCAGAGAGTGTCAGAGAGTGTCAGAGAGTGATAGAGAGAGATACAGAGTTTCAGAGAGTGTCAGAGAGTTTCTGAGAGTGTCAGAGAGTGATAGAGAGTGATAGAGAGTGTCAGAGAGTGTCAGAGAGTGATCGAGAGTTATAGAGAGTGTCAGAGAGTGTCAGAGAGTGTGAGAGAGTGATAGTGAGTGTCAGAGAGTGTCAGAGAGTGATAGAGAGTGTCAGAGAGTGTCAGAGAGTGATAGAGAGTGATAGAGAGTGTCAGAGAGTGTCAGAGAGTGTCAGAGAGTGATAGAGAGTGATAGAGAGTGTCAGAGAGTGTCTGAGAGTGTCAGAGAGTGATAGAGAGTGATAGAGAGTGTCAGAGAGTGTCAGAGAGTGATAGAGAGTGATAGTGAGTGTCAGAGAGTGACAGAGAGTGATAGAGAGTGTCAGAGAGTGATAGAGAGTGTCAGAGAGTGTCAGGGAGTGATAGAGAGTGATAGAGAGTGTCAAAGAGTGTCAGAGAGTGTCAGAGAGTGATAGTGAGTGTCTGAGAGTGTCTGAGAGTGTCAGAGAGTGATAGAGAGTGATAGAGAGTGTCAGAGAGTGTCAGAGAGTGATAGAGAGTGATAGTGAGTGTCAGAGAGTGACAGAGAGTGATAGAGAGTGTCAGAGAGTGATAGAGAGTGTCAGAGAGTGTCAGGGAGTGATAGAGAGTGATAGAGAGTGTCAAAGAGTGTCAGAGAGTGTCAGAGAGTGATAGTGAGTGTCTGAGAGTGTCAGAGAGTGTCAAAGAGTGTCAGAGAGTGATGGAGAGTGTCTGAGAGTGTCTGAGAGTGTCAGAGAGTGATAGAGAGTGATAGGGACTGTCAGAGAGTGTCAGAGAGTGTCAGAGTGTGTCAGAGAGTGTCAGAGAGTGATAGTGAGAGTCTGAGAGAGATAGAGACTGTCAGAGAGTGTCAGAGAGTGTCAGAGAGTGTCAGAGAGTGTCAGAGAGTGATGGAGAGTGATAGAGAGTGTCAGAGAGTGTCAGAGAGTGTCACAGAGTGATAGAGAGTGTCAGAGAGTGATGGAGAGTGATAGAGAGTGCCAGAGAGTGTCAGAGAGTGATAGAGACTGATAGAGAGTTTCAGAGAGTTTCAGAGAGTTTCAGAGAGTGTCAGAGAGTGTCTGAGAGTGTCAGAGAGTGATGGAGAGTGATAGAGAGTGATAGAGAGTGTCAGAGAGCGATAGAGAGTGATAGAGACTGTCAGAGAGTGTCAGAGAGTGATAGAGAGTGATAGAGATTTTCAGAGAGTGATAGAGAGTGTCAGAGAGTGATAGAGAGTGTCAGAGAGTGTCAGAGAGTGTCAGAGAGTGATAGTGAGTGTCTGAGAGTTTCAGAGAGTGTCAAAGAGTGTCAGAGAGTGTCAGAGAGTGATAGAGAGTGATAGAGAGTGATAGAGAGTGATAGAGAGTGATAGAGACTGTCAGAGAGTGTCAGAGAGTGATAGTGAGTGTCTGAGAGTTTCAGAGAGTGTCAAAGAGTGTCAGAGAGTGTCAGAGAGTGATAGAGAGTGTCAGAGAGTGTCAGAGAGTGTCAGAGAGTGATAGTGAGTGTCTGAGAGTTTCAGAGAGTGTCAAAGAGTGTCAAAGAGTGTCAGAGAGTGTCAGAGAGTGTCAGAGAGTGTCAGAGAGTGATAGAGAGTGATAGAGAGTGTCAGAGAGTGATAGAGAGTGATAGAGAGTGTCAGAGAGTGTCAGAGAGTGTCAGAGAGTGTCAGAGAGTGATAGTGAGTGTCTGAGAGTGTCAGAGAGTGTCAGAGAGTGTGTGAGAGTGTCAGAGAGTGATAGAGAGTGTCAGAGAGTGTCAGAGAGTGTCTGAGATTGTCAGAGCGTGTCAGAGAGTGTCAGAGAGTGATAGAGAGTTTCAGAGAGTTTCAGAGAGTGTCTGAGAGTGTCTGAGAGTCTCCGAGAGCGATAGAGAGGGATAGAGAGTGTCAGAGAGTGTCAGAGAGTGTCAGAGAGTGTCAGAGAGTGATAGAGAGTGATAGAGAGTTTCAGAGAGTGTCAGAGAGTGATAGAGAGCGATAGAGAGTGTCAGAGAGTGTCAGAGAGTGTCAGAGAGTGATAGTGAGTGTCAGAGAGTGTCAGAGAGTGATAGAGAGTGATAGAGAGTTTCAGAGAGTGATAGAGTGTCTGAGAGTGTCAGAGAGTGATAGAGAGTGTCAGAGAGTGTCAGAGAGTGATATAGAGTGATAGAGAGTGTCAGTGAGTGTCAGAGAGTGTCAGAGAGTGATAGTGAGTGTCAGAGAGTGTCAGAGAGTGATAGAGAGTGATAGAGAGTGATAGAGAGTGTCAGAGAGTGTCAGAGAGTGATAGAGAGCGATAGAGAGAGTCAGAGAGTTTCAGAGAGTGTCAGAGAGTGATAGTGAGTGTCAGAGAGTTTCAGAGAGTGATAGAGAGTGATAGAGAGTTTCAGAGAGTGATCGTGAGTGATAGTGAGTGTCAGATAGTGTCAGAGAGTGATATAGAGTGATAGAGAGTGTCAGTGAGTGTCAGAGAGTGTCAGAGAGTGATAGTGAGTGTCAGAGAGTGTCAGAGAGTGATAGAGATTGATCGAGAGTGTCAGAGAGTGTCAGAGAGTGATAGAGAGCGATAGAGAGTGTCAGAGAGTGTCAGAGAGTGTCAGAGAGTGATAGGGAGTGATAGAGAGTTTCAGAGAGTGATAGAGAGTGATAGAGAGTTTCAGAGAGTGATCGTGAGTGTCTGAGAGTGTCAGAGAGTGATAGAGAGTGTCTGAGAGTGTCAGAGAGTGTCAGAGAGTGATAGTGAGTGTCTGAGAGTGTCAGAGAGTGTCAGAGAGTGTCTGAGAGTGTCAGAGAGTGTCAGAGAGCGATAGAGAGGGATAGAGAGTGTCAGAGAGTGTCAGAGATTGTCAGAGAGTGATAGAGAGTGATAGAGAGTTTCAGAGAGTGTCAGAGAGTGTCAGAGAGTGTCTGAGATTGTCTGAGAGTGATAGAGAGTGACAGAGACTGTCAGAGAGTGTCTGAGAGTGTCAGGGAGTGATAGAGAGTGATAGATAGTGTCAGAGAGTGTCAGAGAGTGATAGAGAGTGATAGAGAGTTTCAGAGAGTGTCAGAGAGTGTCAGAGAGTGTCTGAGATTGTCTGAGAGTGATAGAGAGTTATAGAGACTGTCAGAGAGTGTCTGAGAGTGTCAGAGAGTGATAGAGAGTGATAGAGAGTGTCAGAGAATGTCAGAGAGTGTCAGAGAGTGATAGTGAGAGTCTGAGAGTGTCAGAGAGTGATAGACAGTTTCAGAGAGTGTCTGAGAGTGTCAGAGAGTGTCAGAGAGTGATAGAGAGTGTCAGAGAGTGTCAGAGAGTGTCTGAGAGTGTCAGAGAGTGTCAGAGAGTAATAGAGAGTCAGAGAGTGTCAGAGAGTGTCTGAGAGTGTCAGAGAGTGTCAGAGAGTGATAGAGAGTGTCAGAGAGTGTCAGAGAGTGTCTGAGAGTGTCAGAGAGTGTCAGAGAGTGATAGAGAGTGTCAGAGAGTGTCAGAGAGCGTCAGAGAGTGATAGGGAGTTTCAGAGAGTGTCTGAGAGTGTCAGAGAGTGATGGAGAGTGATAGAGAGTGTCAGAGAGTGTCAGAGTGATAGAGAGTGTCAGAGAGTGATAGAGAGTGTCAGAGAGTACCAGAGAGTGTCTGAGAGTGTCAGAGAGTGTCAGAGAGTGATAGAGAGTGTCAGAGAGTGTCAGAGAGTGATAGAGAGTGATAGAGAGTGTCAGAGGGTGATGGAGAGTGATAGAGAGTGATAGAGAGTGTCAGAGAGTGTCAGAGAGTGATAGAGAGTGATAGAGAGTGTCAGAGAGTGATAGTGAGTGTCTGAGAGTGTCTGAGAGTGTCAGAGAGTGTCAGAGAGTGATAGTGAGTGTCTGAGAGTGTCTGAGAGTGTCAGAGAGTTTTGGAGAGTGATAGAGACTGTCAGAGAGTGTCAGAGAGTGTCAGAGAGTGATAGAGAGTGTCTGAGAGTGATGGAGAGTGATAGAGAGTGTCAGAGAGTGTCAGAGAGTGTCAGAGAGTGATAGTGAGTGTCTGAGAGTGTCTGAGAGTGTCTGAGAGTGTCAGAGAGTGATAGAGACTGATAGAGACTGTCAGAGAGTGTCAGATAGTGTCAGAGAGTGATAGAGAGTGTCAGAGAGTGATGTAGAGTGATAGTGAGTGATAGAGAGTGTCAGAGAGTGATAGAGAGTGATAGAGAGTGTCAGAGAGTGTCAGAGAGTGTCAGAGAGTGATAGTGAGTGTCTGAGAGTGTCTGAGAGGGTCAGAGAGTGTTAGAGAGTGATAGGGACTGTCAGAGAGTGATAGTGAGTGTCTGAGAGTTTCAGAGAGTTTCAGAGAGTGTCTGAGAGTGTCAGAGAGTGATAGAGAGTGATAGAGAGTGTCAGAGAGTGATGGAGAGTGATAGAGAGTGATAGAGAGTGTCAGAGAGTGATAGAGAGTGATAGAGAGTGTCAGAGAGTGTCAGAGAGTGTCAGAGAGTGATAGTGAGTGTCTGAGAGTGTCTGAGAGGGTCAGAGAGTGTTAGAGAGTGATAGGGACTGTCAGAGAGTGTCAGAGAGTGTCAGAGAGTGATAGAGAGTGTCAGAGAGTGATGGAGAGTGATAGAGAGTGTCAGAGGGTGTCAGAGAGTGATAGAGAGTGTCAGAGAGTGATAGTGAGTGTCTGAGAGTGATAGAGACTGTCAGAGAGTGTCACAGAGTGTCAGAGAGTGTCTGAGAGTGTCAGAGAGTGATAGAGAGTGTCAGAGAGTGATGGAGAGTGATAGAGAGTGTCAGAGAGTGTCAGAGAGTGATAGAGAGTGTCAGAGAGTGATGGAGAGTGATAGAGAGTGTCAGAGAGTGTCAGAGAGTGATATAGAGTGATAGAGAGTGATAGAGAGTGATAGAGAGTGATAGAAACTGTCAGAGAGTGTCAGAGAGTGTCAGAGAGTGATAGAGAGTGTCAGAGAGTGATGGAGAGTGATAGAGAGTGTCAGAGAGTGTCAGAGAGTGATAGAGAGTGATAGAGAGTGATAGAGAGTGATAGAGAGTGTCAGAGAGTGTCAGAGAGTGTCAGAGAGTGATAGAGAGTGATAGAGACTGTCAGAGAGTGTCAGAGAGTGATAGAGAGTGTCAGAGAGTGATGGAGAGTGGTGGAGAGTGATAGAGAGTGTCAGAGAGTGTCAGAGAGTGTCAGAGAGTGTCAGAGAGTGATGGAGAGTGATAGAGAGTGTCAGAGAGTGTCAGAGAGTGTCAGAGAGTGATAGAGAGTGTCAGAGAGTGATGGAGAGTGATAGAGAGTGTCAGAGAGTGTCAGAGAGTGATAGAGAGTGATAGAGAGTGATAGAGAGTGATAGAGACTGTCAGAGAGTGTCAGAGAGTGATAGAGAGTGTCAGAGAGTGATGGAGAGTGATAGAGAGTGTCAGAGAGTGTCAGAGAGTGATAGAGAGTGATAGAGAGTGATAGAGAGTGTCAGAGAGTGTCAGAGAGTGATAGAGAGTGATAGAGACTGTCAGAGAGTGTCAGAGAGTGTCAGAGAGTGATAGAGAGTGTCAGAGAGTGATGGAGAGTGATGGAGAGTGATAGAGAGTGTCAGAGAGTGTCAGAGAGTGATAGAGAGTGATAGCGAGTGTCTGAGAGTGTCAGAGAGTGTCAGAGAGTGTCAGAGAGTGTCAGAGAGTGTCTGAGAGTGTCAGAGAGTGATAGAGACTGATAGAGACTGTCAGAGAGTGTCAGATAGTGTCAGAGAGTGATAGAGAGTGTCAGAGAGTGATGTAGAGTGATAGTGAGTGATAGAGAGTGTCAGAGAGTGATAGAGAGTGATAGAGAGTGTCAGAGAGTGTCAGAGAGTGTCAGAGAGTGATAGTGAGTGTCTGAGAGTGTCTGAGAGGGTCAGAGAGTGTTAGAGATTGATAGGGACTGTCAGAGAGTGATAGTGAGTGTCTGAGAGTTTCAGAGAGTTTCAGAGAGTGTCTGAGAGTGTCAGAGAGTGATAGAGAGTGATAGAGAGTGTCAGAGAGTGATGGAGAGTGATAGAGAGTGATAGAGAGTGTCAGAGAGTGATAGAGAGTGATAGAGAGTGTCAGAGAGTGTCAGAGAGTGTCAGAGAGTGATAGTGAGTGTCTGAGAGTGTCTGAGAGGGTCAGAGAGTGTTAGAGAGTGATAGGGACTGTCAGAGAGTGTCAGAGAGTGTCAGAGAGTGATAGAGAGTGTCAGAGAGTGATGGAGAGTGATAGAGAGTGTCAGAGGGTGTCAGAGAGTGATAGAGAGTGTCAGAGAGTGATAGTGAGTGTCTGAGAGTGATAGAGACTGTCAGAGAGTGTCACAGAGTGTCAGAGAGTGTCTGAGAGTGTCAGAGAGTGATAGAGAGTGTCAGAGAGTGATGGAGAGTGATAGAGAGTGTCAGAGAGTGTCAGAGAGTGATAGAGAGTGTCAGAGAGTGATGGAGAGTGATAGAGAGTGTCAGAGAGTGTCAGAGAGTGATATAGAGTGATAGAGAGTGATAGAGAGTGATAGAGAGTGATAGAAACTGTCAGAGAGTGTCAGAGAGTGTCAGAGAGTGATAGAGAGTGTCAGAGAGTGATGGAGAGTGATAGAGAGTGTCAGAGAGTGTCAGAGAGTGATAGAGAGTGATAGAGAGTGATAGAGAGTGATAGAGAGTGTCAGAGAGTGTCAGAGAGTGTCAGAGAGTGATAGAGAGTGATAGAGACTGTCAGAGAGTGTCAGAGAGTGATAGAGAGTGTCAGAGAGTGATGGAGAGTGGTGGAGAGTGATAGAGAGTGTCAGAGAGTGTCAGAGAGTGTCAGAGAGTGTCAGAGAGTGATGGAGAGTGATAGAGAGTGTCAGAGAGTGTCAGAGAGTGTCAGAGAGTGATAGAGAGTGTCAGAGAGTGATGGAGAGTGATAGAGAGTGTCAGAGAGTGTCAGAGAGTGATAGAGAGTGATAGAGAGTGATAGAGAGTGATAGAGACTGTCAGAGAGTGTCAGAGAGTGATAGAGAGTGTCAGAGAGTGATGGAGAGTGATAGAGAGTGTCAGAGAGTGTCAGAGAGTGATAGAGAGTGATAGAGAGTGATAGAGAGTGTCAGAGAGTGTCAGAGAGTGATAGAGAGTGATAGAGACTGTCAGAGAGTGTCAGAGAGTGTCAGAGAGTGATAGAGAGTGTCAGAGAGTGATGGAGAGTGATGGAGAGTGATAGAGAGTGTCAGAGAGTGTCAGAGAGTGATAGAGAGTGATAGCGAGTGTCTGAGAGTGTCAGAGAGTGTCAGAGAGTGTCAGAGAGTGTCAGAGAGTGTCTGAGAGTGTCAGAGAGTGATAGAGAGTGTCAGAGAGTGTCAGAGAGTGTCTGAGATTGTCAGAGCGTGTCAGAGAGTTTCAGAGAGTGTCTGAGAGTGTCAGAGAGCGATAGAGAGGGATAGAGAGTGTCAGAGAGTGTCAGAGAGTGATAGAGAGTGATAGAGAGTTTCAGAGAGTGTCAGAGAGTGTCAGAGAGTGTCTGAGATTGTCTGAGATTGATAGAGAGTTTCAGAGAGTTTCAGAGAGTGTCAGAGAGTGTCTGAGAGTGTCAGAGAGTGATAGAGAGTGATAGAGAGTGTCAGAGAGCGATAGAGAGTGATAGAGACTGTCAGAGAGTGTCAGAGAGAGTCAGAGAGTGATAGAGAGTGATAGAGAGTTTCAGAGAGTGATAGAGAGTGTCAGAGAGTGTCAGGGAGTGATAGAGAGTGATAGAGAGTGTCAAAGAGTGTCAGAGAGTGTCAGAGAGTGATAGTGAGTGTCTGAGAGTGTCAGAGAGTGTCAAAGAGTGTCAGAGAGTGATGGAGAGTGTCTGAGAGTGTCTGAGAGTGTCAGAGAGTGATAGAGAGTGATAGGGACTGTCAGAGAGTGTCAGAGAGTGTCAGAGAGTGATAGAGAGTGTCAGAGAGTGATGGAGAGTGATAGAGAGTGTCAGAGTGTGTCAGAGAGTGTCAGAGAGTGATAGTGAGAGTCTGAGAGTGATAGAGACTGTCAGAGAGTGTCAGAGAGTGATAGAGAGTGTCAGAGAGTGATGGAGAGTGATAGAGAGTGTCAGAGAGTGTCAGAGAGTGATAGAGAGTGATAGAGAGAGATAGAGAGTGATAGAGGCTGATAGAGACTTTCAGAGAGTGATGGAGAGTGATAGAGAGTGTCAGAGAGTGTCAGAGAGTGATAGAGAGTGATAGAGAGTGATAGAGAGTGTCAGAGAGTGTCAGAGAGTGATAGAGAGTGATAGAGACTGTCAGAGAGTGTCAGAGAGTGTCAGAGAGTGATAGAGAGTGTCAGAGAGTGATGGAGAGTGATGGAGAGTGATAGAGAGTGTCAGAGAGTGTCAGAGAGCGATAGAGAGTGATAGAGAGTGTCAGAGAGTGTCAGAGAGTGATGGAGAGTGATAGAGAGTGTCAGAGAGTGTCAGAGAGTGTCAGAGAGTGATAGAGAGTGTCAGAGAGTGATGGAGAGTGATGGAGAGTGATAGAGAGTGTCAGAGAGTGTCAGAGAGTGATAGAGAGTGATAGAGAGAGATAGAGAGTGATAGAGAGTGATAGAGACTGTCAGAGAGTGTCAGAGAGTGATAGAGAGTGTCAGAGAGTGATGGAGAGTGATAGAGAGTGTCAGAGAGTGTCAGAGAGTGATAGAGAGTGATAGAGAGTGATAGAGAGTGTCAGAGAGTGTCAGAGAGTGATAGAGAGTGATAGAGACTGTCAGAGAGTGTCAGAGAGTGTCAGAGAGTGATAGAGAGTGATAGAGAGTGTCAGAGAGTGATGGAGAGTGATGGAGAGTGATAGAGAGTGTCAGAGAGAGTCAGAGAGAGTCAGAGAGTGATAGAGTGTGATAGCGAGTGTCTGAGAGTGTCAGAGAGTGTCAGAGAGTGTCAGAGAGTGTCTGAGAGTGTCAGAGAGTGATAGAGAGTGTCAGAGAGTGTCAGAGAGTGTCTGAGATTGTCAGAGCGTGTCAGAGAGTTTCAGAGAGTGTCTGAGAGTGTCAGAGAGCGATAGAGAGGGATAGAGAGTGTCAGAGAGTGTCAGAGAGTGTCAGAGAGTGTCAGAGAGTGATAGAGTGTGATAGAGTGTTTCAGAGAGTGTCAGAGAGTGTCAGAGAGTGTCTGAGATTGTCTGAGATTGATAGAGAGTTTCAGAGAGTTTCAGAGAGTGTCAGAGAGTGTCTGAGAGTGTCAGAGAGTGATGGAGAGTGATAGAGAGTGATAGAGAGTGTCAGAGAGCGATAGAGAGTGATAGAGACTGTCAGAGAGTGTCAGAGAGAGTCAGAGAGTGATAGAGAGTGATAGAGAGTTTCAGAGAGTGATAGAGAGTGTCAGAGAGTGTCAGGGAGTGATAGAGAGTGATAGAGAGTGTCAAAGAGTGTCAGAGAGTGTCAGAGAGTGATAGTGAGTGTCTGAGTGTGTCAGAGAGTGTCAAAGAGTGTCAGAGAGTGATGGAGAGTGTCTGAGAGTGTCTGAGAGTGTCAGAGAGTGATAGAGAGTGATAGGGACTGTCAGAGAGTGTCAGAGAGTGTCAGAGAGTGATAGAGAGTGTCAGAGAGTGATGGAGAGTGATAGAGAGTGTCAGAGTGTGTCAGAGAGTGTCAGAGAGTGATAGTGAGAGTCTGAGAGTGATAGAGACTGTCAGAGAGTGATGGAGAGTGATAGAGAGTGTCAGAGAGTGTCAGAGAGTGATAGAGAGTGTCAGAGAGTGATGGAGAGTGATAGAGAGTGCCAGAGAGTGTCAGAGAGTGATAGAGACTGATAGAGAGTTTCAGAGAGTTTCAGAGAGTGTCTGAGAGTGTCAGAGAGTGATGGAGAGTGATGGAGAGTGTCAGAGAGCGATAGAGAGTGATAGAGACTGTCAGAGAGTGTCAGAGAGTGATAGAGAGTGATATAGATTTTCAGAGAGTGATAGAGAGTGTCAGAGAGTGTCAGAGAGTGATAGAGAGTGTCAGAGAGTGTCAGAGAGTGTCAGAGAGTGATAGTGAGTGTCTGAGAGTTTCAGAGAGTGTCAAAGAGTGTCAGAGAGTGTCAGAGAGTGATGGAGAGTGATAGAGAGTTTCAGAGAGCGATAGAGAGTGATAGAGACTGTCAGAGAGTGTCAGAGAGAGTCAGAGAGTGATAGAGAGTGATAGAGAGTGTCAAAGAGTGTCAGAGAGTGTCAGAGAGTGATAGTGAGTGTCTGAGAGTGTCAGAGAGTGTCAAAGAGTGTCAGAGAGTGATGGAGAGTGTCAGAGAGTGATGGAGAGTGATAGAGAGTGATAGAGAGTGTCAGAGAGCGATAGAGAGTGATAGAGACTGTCAGAGAGTGTCAGAGAGATTCAGAGAGTGATAGAGAGTGATAGAGAGTTTCAGAGAGTGATAGAGAGTGTCAGAGAGTGTCTGAGAGTGTCAGAGAGTGATGGAGAGTGATAGAGAGTGATAGAGAGTGTCAGAGAGCGATAGAGAGTGATAGAGACTGTCAGAGAGTGTCAGAGAGAGTCAGAGAGTGACAGAGAGTGATAGAGAGTTTCAGAGAGTGATAGAGAGTGTCAGAGAGTGTCAGGGAGTGATAGAGAGTGATAGAGAGTGTCAAAGAGTGTCAGAGAGTGTCAGAGAGTGATAGTGAGTGTCTGAGAGTGTCAGAGAGTGTCAAAGAGTGATGGAGAGTGATAGAGAGTGATAGAGAGTGCCAGAGAGTGTCAGAGAGTGATAGAGACTGATAGAGAGTGTCAGAGAGTGTCAGAGAGTGATAGTGAGTGTCAGAGAGTGTCAGAGAGTGTCAGAGAGTGATAGAGAGAGATACAGAGTTTCAGAGAGTGTCAGAGAGTTTCTGAGAGTGTCAGAGAGTGATAGAGAGTGATAGAGAGTGTCAGAGAGTGTCAGAGAGTGATCGAGAGTTATAGAGAGTGTCAGAGAGTGTCAGAGAGTGTGAGAGAGTGATAGTGAGTGTCAGAGAGTGTCAGAGAGTGATAGAGAGTGTCAGAGAGTGTCAGAGAGTGATAGAGAGTGATAGAGAGTGTCAGAGAGTGTCAGAGAGTTTCAGAGAGTGATAGAGAGTGATAGAGAGTGTCAGAGAGTGTCTGAGAGTGTCAGAGAGTGATAGAGAGTGATAGAGAGTGTCAGAGAGTGTCAGAGAGTGATAGAGAGTGATAGTGAGTGTCAGAGAGTGACAGAGAGTGATAGAGAGTGTCAGAGAGTGATAGAGAGTGTCAGAGAGTGTCAGGGAGTGATAGAGAGTGATAGAGAGTGTCAAAGAGTGCCAGAGAGTGTGAGAGAGTGATAGTGAGTGTCAGAGAGTGTCAGAGAGTGATAGAGAGTGTCAGAGAGTGTCAGAGAGTGATAGAGAGTGATAGAGAGTGTCAGAGAGTGTCAGAGAGTGTCAGAGAGTGATAGAGAGTGATAGAGAGTGTCAGAGAGTGTCTGAGAGTGTCAGAGAGTGATAGAGAGTGATAGAGAGTGTCAGAGAGTGTCAGAGAGTGATAGAGAGTGATAGTGAGTGTCAGAGAGAGACAGAGAGTGATAGAGAGTGTCAGAGAGTGATAGAGAGTGTCAGAGAGTGTCAGGGAGTGATAGAGAGTGATAGAGAGTGTCAAAGAGTGCCAGAGAGTGTCAGAGAGTGATAGTGAGTGTCTGAGAGTGTCAGAGAGTGTCAAAGAGTGTCAGAGAGTGATGGAGAGTGTCTGAGAGTGTCTGAGAGTGTCAGAGAGTGATAGAGAGTGATAGGGACTGTCAGAGAGTGTCAGAGAGTGTCAGAGAGTGATAGAGAGTGTCAGAGAGTGATGGAGAGTGATAGAGAGTGTCAGAGTGTGTCAGAGAGTGTCAGAGAGTGATAGTGAGAGTCTGAGAGTGATAGAGACTGTCAGAGAGTGTCAGAGAGTGTCAGAGAGTGTCTGAGAGTGTCAGAGAGTGATGGAGAGTGATAGAGAGTGTCAGAGAGTGTCAGAGAGTGATAGAGAGTGTCAGAGAGTGATGGAGAGTGATAGAGAGTGCCAGAGAGTGTCAGAGAGTGATAGAGACTGATAGAGAGTTTCAGAGAGTTTCAGAGAGTGTCTGAGAGTGTCAGAGAGTGATGGAGAGTGATGGAGAGTGTCAGAGAGCGATAGAGAGTGATAGAGACTGTCAGAGAGTGTCAGAGAGTGATAGAGAGTGATAGAGATTTTCAGAGAGTGTTAGAGAGTGTCAGAGAGTGTCAGAGAGTGATAGAGAGTGTCAGAGAGTGTCAGAGAGTGTCAGAGAGTGATAGTGATTGTCTGAGAGTTTCAGAGAGTGTCAAAGAGTGTCAGAGAGTGTCAGAGAGTGATGGAGAGTGATAGAGAGTTTCAGAGAGTGTCAGAGAGTGTCAGAGAGTGTCTGAGAGTGTCTGAGAGTGTCAGAGAGCGATAGAGAGGGATAGAGAGTGTCAGAGAGTGTCAGAGAGTGTCAGAGAGTGTCAGAGAGTGATAGAGAGTGATAGAGAGTTTCAGAGAGTGTCAGAGAGTGTCAGAGAGTGTCTGAGATTGTCTGAGATTGATAGAGAGTTTCAGAGAGTTTCAGAGAGTGTCAGAGAGTGTCTGAGAGTGTCAGAGAGTGATGGAGAGTGATAGAGAGTGATAGAGAGTGTCAGAGAGCGATAGAGAGTGATAGAGACTGTCAGAGAGTGTCAGAGAGAGTCAGAGAGTGATAGAGAGTGATAGAGAGTTTCAGAGAGTGATAGAGAGTGTCAGAGAGTGTCAGGGAGTGATAGAGAGTGATAGAGAGTGTCAAAGAGTGTCAGAGAGTGTCAGAGAGTGATAGTGAGTGTCTGAGAGTGTCAGAGAGTGTCAAAGAGTGTCAGAGAGTGATGGAGAGTGATAGAGAGTGATAGAGAGTGCCAGAGAGTGTCAGAGAGTGATAGAGACTGATAGAGAGTTTCAGAGAGTTTCAGAGAGATTCAGAGAGTGTCAGAGAGTGTCTGAGAGTGGCAGAGAGAGATGGAGAGTGATAGAGAGTGATAGAGAGTGTCAGAGAGCGATAGAGAGTGATAGAGACTGTCAGAGAGTGTCAGAGAGTGTCAGAGTGTGATAGAGAGTGATAGAGATTTTCAGAGAGTGATAGAGAGTGTCAGAGAGTGTCAGAGAGTGATAGAGAGTGTCAGAGAGTGTCAGAGAGTGTCAGAGAGTGATAGAGAGTGTCAGAGAGCGATAGAGAGTGATAGAGACTGTCAGAGAGTGTCAGAGAGAGTCAGAGAGTGATAGAGAGTGATAGAGAGTTTCAGAGAGTGATAGAGAGTGTCAGAGAGTGTCAGGGAGTGATAGAGAGTGATAGAGAGTGTCAAAGAGTGTCAGAGAGTGTCAGAGAGTGATAGTGAGTGTCTGAGAGTGTCAGAGAGTGTCAAAGAGTGTCAGAGAGTGATGGAGAGTGTCTGAGAGTGTCTGAGAGTGTCAGAGAGTGATAGAGAGTGATAGGGACTGTCAGAGAGTGTCAGAGAGTGTCAGAGAGTGATAGAGAGTGTCAGAGAGTGATGGAGAGTGATAGAGAGTGTCAGAGTGTGTCAGAGAGTGTCAGAGAGTGATAGTGAGAGTCTGAGAGTGATAGAGACTGTCAGAGAGTGTCAGAGAGTGTCAGAGAGTGTCAGAGAGTGATGGAGAGTGATAGAGAGTGTCAGAGAGTGTCAGAGAGTGTCACAGAGTGATAGAGAGTGTCAGAGAGTGATGGAGAGTGATAGAGAGTGCCAGAGAGTGTCAGAGAGTGATAGATACTGATAGAGAGTTTCAGAGAGTTTCAGTGAGTTTCAGAGAGTGTCAGAGAGTGTCTGAGAGTGTCAGAGAGTGATGGAGAGTGATAGAGAGTGATAGAGAGTGTCAGAGAGTGATAGAGAGTGATAGAGACTGTCAGAGAGTGTCAGAGAGTGATAGAGAGTGATAGAGATTTTCAGAGAGTGATAGAGAGTGTCAGAGAGTGATAGAGAGTGTCAGAGAGTGTCAGAGAGTGTCAGAGAGTGATAGAGAGTGTCAGAGAGTGATGGAGAGTGATAGAGAGTGTCAGAGTGTGTCAGAGAGTGTCAGAGAGTGATAGTGAGAGTCTGAGAGTGATAGAGACTGTCAGAGAGTGTCAGAGAGTGTCAGAGAGTGTCTGAGAGTGTCAGAGAGTGATGGAGAGTGATAGAGAGTGTCAGAGAGTGTCAGAGAGTGATAGAGAGTGTCAGAGAGTGATGGAGAGTGATAGAGAGTGCCAGAGAGTGTCAGAGAGTGATAGAGACTGATAGAGAGTTTCAGAGAGTTTCAGAGAGTGTCTGAGAGTGTCAGAGAGTGATGGAGAGTGATGGAGAGTGTCAGAGAGCGATAGAGAGTGATAGAGACTGTCAGAGAGTGTCAGAGAGTGATAGAGAGTGATAGAGATTTTCAGAGAGTGATAGAGAGTGTCAGAGAGTGTCAGAGAGTGATAGAGAGTGTCAGAGAGTGTCAGAGAGTGTCAGAGAGTGATAGTGATTGTCTGAGAGTTTCAGAGAGTGATGGAGAGTGATGGAGAGTGTCAGAGAGCGATAGAGAGTGATAGAGACTGTCAGAGAGTGTCAGAGAGTGATAGAGAGTGATAGAGATTTTCAGAGAGTGATAGAGAGTGTCAGAGAGTGTCAGAGAGTGATAGAGAGTGTCAGAGAGTGTCAGAGAGTGTCAGAGAGTGATAGTGATTGTCTGAGAGTTTCAGAGAGTGTCAAAGAGTGTCAGAGAGTGTCAGAGAGTGATGGAGAGTGATAGAGAGTTTCAGAGAGTGTCAGAGAGTGTCAGAGAGTGTCTGAGAGTGTCTGAGAGTGTCAGAGAGCGATAGAGAGGGATAGAGAGTGTCAGAGAGTGTCAGAGAGTGTCAGAGAGTGTCAGAGAGTGATAGAGAGTGATAGAGAGTTTCAGAGAGTGTCAGAGAGTGTCAGAGAGTGTCTGAGATTGTCTGAGATTGATAGAGAGTTTCAGAGAGTTTCAGAGAGTGTCAGAGAGTGTCTGAGAGTGTCAGAGAGTGATGGAGAGTGATAGAGAGTGATAGAGAGTGTCAGAGAGCGATAGAGAGTGATAGAGACTGTCAGAGAGTGTCAGAGAGAGTCAGAGAGTGATAGAGAGTGATAGAGAGTTTCAGAGAGTGATAGAGAGTGTCAGAGAGTGTCAGGGAGTGATAGAGAGTGATAGAGAGTGTCAAAGAGTGTCAGAGAGTGTCAGAGAGTGATAGTGAGTGTCTGAGAGTGTCAGAGAGTGTCAAAGAGTGTCAGAGAGTGATGGATAGTGATAGAGAGTGATAGAGAGTGCCAGAGAGTCTCAGAGAGTGATAGAGACTGATAGAGAGTTTCAGAGAGTTTCAGAGAGATTCAGAGAGTGTCAGAGAGTGTCTGAGAGTGGCAGAGAGAGATGAAGAGTGATAGAGAGTGATAGAGAGTGTCAGAGAGCGATAGAGAGTGATAGAGACTGTCAGAGAGTGTCAGAGAGTGTCAGAGTGTGATAGAGAGTGATAGAGATTTTCAGAGAGTGATAGAGAGTGTCAGAGAGTGTCAGAGAGTGATAGAGAGTGTCAGAGAGTGTCAGAGAGTGTCAGAGAGTGATAGAGAGTGTCAGAGAGCGATAGAGAGTGATAGAGACTGTCAGAGAGTGTCAGAGAGAGTCAGAGAGTGATAGAGAGTGATAGAGAGTTTCAGAGAGTGATAGAGAGTGTCAGAGAGTGTCAGGGAGTGATAGAGAGTGATAGAGAGTGTCAGAGAGTGTCAGAGACTGTCAGAGAGTGTCAGAGAGAGTCAGAGAGTGATAGAGAGTGATAGAGAGTTTCAGAGAGTGATAGAGAGTGTCAGAGAGTGTCAGGGAGTGATAGAGAGTGATAGAGAGTGTCAAAGAGTGTCAGAGAGTGTCAGAGAGTGATAGTGAGTGTCTGAGAGTGTCAGAGAGTGTCAAAGAGTGTCAGAGAGTGATGGAGAGTGTCTGAGAGTGTCTGAGAGTGTCAGAGAGTGATAGAGAGTGATAGGGACTGTCAGAGAGTGTCAGAGAGTGTCAGAGAGTGATAGAGAGTGTCAGAGAGTGATGGAGAGTGATAGAGAGTGTCAGAGTGTGTCAGAGAGTGTCAGAGAGTGATAGTGAGAGTCTGAGAGTGATAGAGACTGTCAGAGAGTGTCAGAGAGTGTCAGAGAGTGTCAGAGAGTGATGGAGAGTGATAGAGAGTGTCAGAGAGTGTCAGAGAGTGTCACAGAGTGATAGAGAGTGTCAGAGAGTGATGGAGAGTGATAGAGAGTGCCAGAGAGTGTCAGAGAGTGATAGAGACTGATAGAGAGTTTCAGAGAGTTTCAGAGAGTTTCAGAGAGTGTCAGAGAGTGTCTGAGAGTGTCAGAGAGTGATGGAGAGTGATAGAGAGTGATAGAGAGTGTCAGAGAGCGATAGAGAGTGATAGAGACTGTCAGAGAGTGTCAGAGAGTGATAGAGAGTGATAGAGATTTTCAGAGAGTGATAGAGAGTGTCAGAGAGTGATAGAGAGTGTCAGAGAGTGTCAGAGAGTGTCAGAGAGTGATAGTGAGTGTCTGAGAGTTTCAGAGAGTGTCAAAGAGTGTCAGAGAGTGTCAGAGAGTGATAGAGAGTGATAGAGAGTGATAGAGAGTGATAGAGAGTGATAGAGACTGTCAGAGAGTGTCAGAGAGTGTCAGAGAGTGTCTGAGAGTGTCAGAGAGTGTCAAAGAGTGTCAGAGAGTGTCAGAGAGTGATAGAGAGTGTCAGAGAGTGTCAGAGAGTGTCAGAGAGTGATAGTGAGTGTCTGAGAGTTTCAGAGAGTGTCAAAGAGTGTCAGAGAGTGTCAGAGAGTGTCAGAGAGTGTCAGAGAGTGATAGAGAGTGATAGAGAGTGTCAGAGAGTGATAGAGAGTGATAGAGAGTGTCAGAGAGTGTCAGAGAGTGTCAGAGAGTGTCAGAGAGTGATAGTGAGTGTCTGAGAGTGTCAGAGAGTGTCAGAGAGTGTGTGAGAGTGTCAGAGAGTGATAGAGAGTGTCAGAGAGTGTCAGAGAGTGTCTGAGATTGTCAGAGCGTGTCAGAGAGTGTCAGAGAGTGATAGAGAGTTTCAGAGAGTTTCAGAGAGTGTCTGAGAGTGTCTGAGAGTCTCCGAGAGCGATAGAGAGGGATAGAGAGTGTCAGAGAGTGTCAGAGAGTGTCAGAGAGTGTCAGAGAGTGATAGAGAGTGATAGAGAGTTTCAGAGAGTGTCAGAGAGTGTCAGAGAGTGTCTGAGATTGTCTGAGATTGATAGAGAGTTTCAGAGAGTTTCAGAGAGTGTCAGAGAGTGTCTGAGCGTGTCAGAGAGTGATGGAGAGTGATAGAGAGTGATAGAGAGTGTCAGAGAGCGATAGAGAGTGATAGAGACTGTCAGAGAGTGTCAGAGAGAGTCAGAGAGTGATAGAGAGTGATAGAGAGATTCAGAGAGTGATAGAGAGTGTCAGAGAGTGTCAGGGAGTGATAGAGAGTGATAGAGAGTTTCAAAGAGTGTCAGAGAGTGTCAGAGAGTGATAGTGAGTGTCTGAGAGTGTCAGAGAGTGTCAAAGAGTGTCAGAGAGTGATGGAGAGTGATAGAGAGTGATAGAGAGTGCCAGAGAGTGTCAGAGAGTGATAGAGACTGATAGAGAGTTTCAGCGAGTTTCAGAGAGTTTCAGAGAGTGTCAGAGAGTGTCTGAGAGTGTCAGAGAGTGATGGAGAGTGATAGAGAGTGATAGAGAGTGTCAGAGAGCGATAGAGAGTGATAGAGACTGTCAGAGAGTGTCAGAGAGTGTCAGAGAGTGATAGAGAGTGATAGAGATTTTCAGAGAGTGATAGAGAGTGATAGAGAGTGTCAGAGAGTGTCAGAGAGTGTCAGAGAGTGTCAGAGAGTGTCAGAGAGTGATAGAGTGTCTGAGAGTTTCAGAGAGTGTCAAAGAGTGTCAGAGAGTGTCAGAGAGTGATGGAGAGTGATAGAGAGTGATAGAGAGTGTCTGAGAGCGATAGAGAGTGATAGACACTGTCAGAGAGTGTCAGAGAGTGTCAGAGAGTGATAGAGAGTGATAGAGAGTTTCAGAGAGTGATAGAGAGTGTCAGAGAGTGTCAGAGAGAGATAGAGAGTGATAGAGAGTGTCAGAGAGTGTCAGAGAGTGTCAGAGAGAGATAGAGAGTGTCAGAGAGTGTCAGAGAGAGATAGAGAGTGATAGAGAGTGTCAGAGAGTGCAGACAGTGTCAGAGAGTGATAGTGAGTGTCTGAGAGTGTCAGAGAGTGTCAGAGAGTGATAGAGAGTGTCAGAGAGTGATAGAGAGTGTCAGAGAGTGTCAGAGAGTGTCTGAGATTATCAGAGCGTGTCAGAGAGTGTCAGAGAGTGATAGAGAGTTTCAGAGAGTTTCAGAGAGTGTCTGAGAGTGTCTGAGAGTGTCAGAGAGCGATAGAGAGGGATAGAGAGTGTCAGAGAGTGTCAGAGAGTGTCAGAGAGTGTCAGAGAGTGATAGAGAGTGATAGAGAGTTTCAGAGAGTGATAGAGACTGTCAGAGAGTGTCAGAGAGTGTCAGAGAGTGATAGAGAGTGATAGAGATTTTCAGAGAGTGATAGAGAGTGTCAGAGAGTGTCAGAGAGTGATAGAGAGTGTCAGAGAGTGTCAGAGAGTGTCAGAGAGTGATAGTGAGTGTCTGAGAGTTTCAGAGAGTGTCAAAGAGTGTCAGAGAGTGTCAGAGAGTGATGGAGAGTGATAGAGAGTGATAGAGAGTGTCAGAGAGCGATAGAGAGTGATAGACACTGTCAGAGAGTGTCAGAGAGTGTCAGAGAGTGATAGAGAGTGATAGGGAGATTCAGAGAGTGATAGAGAGTGTCAGAGAGTGTCAGAGAGTGATAGAGAGTGATAGAGAGTGTCAGAGAGTGTCAGAGAGTGTCAGAGAGTGATAGTGACTGTCTGAGAGTGTCACAGAGTGTCAAAGAGTGTCAGAGAGTGATGGAGAGTGATAGAGAGTGATAGAGAGTGCCAGAGAGTGTCAGAGAGTGATAGAGAGTGATAGAGAGTTTCAGAGAGTGTCAGAGAGTGTCAGAGAGTGATAGTGAGTGTCAGAGAGTGTTAGTGACTTTCTGAGAGTGTCAGAGAGTGTCAAAGAGTGTCAGAGAGTGATGGAGAGTGATAGAGAGTGATAGAGAGTGCCAGACAGTGTCAGAGAGTGATAGAGAGTGATAGAGAGTTTCAGAAAGTGTCAGAGAGTGTCAGAGAGTGATAGTGAGTGTCTGAGAGTGTCAGAGAGTGTCAGAGAGTGTCAGAGAGTGATGGAGAGTGATAGAGAGTGATAGAGAGTGTCAGAGAGTGTCAGAGAGTGATAGAGAGTGATAGAGAGTTTCAGAGAGTGTCAGAGAGTGTCAGAGAGTGATAGTGAGTGTCTGAGAGTGATAGAGAGTGATAGAGAGTTTCAGAGAGTGTCAGAGAGTGTCAGAGAGTGATAGTGAGTGTCAGAGAGTGTCAGAGAGTGATAGAGAGTGATAGAGAGTGATAGAGAGTGATAGAGAGTGATAGAGAGTGTCAGAGAGTGTCAGAGAGTGATAGAGAGTGATAGAGAGTTTCAGAGAGTGTCAGAGAGTGTCAGAGAGTGATAGTGAGTGTCTGAGAGTGTCAGAGAGTGTCAGAGAGAGTCAGAGAGCGATAGAGAGTGTCAGAGAGTGTCAGAGAGTGTCAGAGAGTGATAGAGAGTGATAGAGAGTTTCAGAGAGTGTCAGAGAGTGTCAGAGTGTGTCTGAGATTGTCTGAGAGTGATAGAGAGTGATAGAGACTGTCAGAGAGTGTCTGAGAGTGTCAGAGAGTGATAGAGAGTGATAGAGAGTGATAGAGAGTGTCTGAGAGTGTCAGAGAGTGTCAGAGAGCGATAGAGTGGGATAGAGAGTGTCAGAGAGTGTCAGAGAGTGATAGAGAGTGATAGACAGTTTCAGAGAGTGTCAGAGAGTGTCTGAGAGTGTCAGAGAGTGATGGAGAGTGATAGAGAGTGATAGAGAGTGTCAGAGAGCGATAGAGAGTGATAGAGACTGTCAGAGAGTGTCAGGGAGAGTCAGAGAGTGATAGAGAGTGATAGAGAGTTTCAGAGAGTGATAGAGAGTGTCAGAGAGTGTCAGGGAGTGATAGAGAGTGATAGAGAGTGTGAAAGAGTGTCAGAGAGTGTCAGAGAGTGATAGTGAGTGTCTGAGAGTGTCAGAGAGTGTCAAAGAGTGTCAGAGAGTGATGGAGAGTGATGGAGAGTGATAGAGAGTGTCAGAGAGTGTCAGAGAGTGTCAGAGAGTGATAGAGACTGATAGAGAGTTTCAGAGAGTTTCAGAGAGTGTCAGAGAGTGTCTGAGAGTGTCAGAGAGTGATGGAGAGTGATAGAGAGTGATAGAGAGTGTCAGAGAGCGATAGAGAGTGATAGAGACTGGCAGAGAGTGTCAGAGAGTGTCAGAGAGTGATAGAGAGTGATAGAGATTTTCAGAGAGTGATAGAGAGTGTCAGAGAGTGTCAGAGAGTGATAGAGAGTGTCAGAGAGTGTCAGAGAGTGTCAGAGAGTGTCAGAGAGTGATAGTGAGTGTCAGAGAGTGATGGAGAGTGATAGAGAGTTTCAGAGAGTGTCAGAGAGTGTCAGAGAGTGATAGTGAGTGTCTGAGAGTGTCAGAGAGTGTCAGAGAGAGTCAGAGAGCGATAGAGAGTGTCAGAGAGTGTCAGAGAGTGTCAGAGAGTGATAGAGAGTGATAGAGAGTTTCAGAGAGTGTCAGAGAGTGTCAGAGTGTGTCTGAGATTGTCTGAGAGTGATAGAGAGTGATAGAGACTGTCAGAGAGTGTCTGAGAGTGTCAGAGAGTGATAGAGAGTGATAGAGAGTGATAGAGAGTGTCTGAGAGTGTCAGAGAGTGTCAGAGAGCGATAGAGTGGGATAGAGAGTGTCAGAGAGTGTCAGAGAGTGATAGAGAGTGATAGACAGTTTCAGAGAGTGTCAGAGAGTGTCTGAGAGTGTCAGAGAGTGATGGAGAGTGATAGAGAGTGATAGAGAGTGTCAGAGAGCGATAGAGAGTGATAGAGACTGTCAGAGAGTGTCAGGGAGAGTCAGAGAGTGATAGAGAGTGATAGAGAGTTTTAGAGAGTGATAGAGAGTGTCAGAGAGTGTCAGGGAGTGATAGAGAGTGATAGAGAGTGTCAAAGAGTGTCAGAGAGTGTCAGAGAGTGATAGTGAGTGTCTGAGAGTGTCAGAGAGTGTCAAAGAGTGTCAGAGAGTGATGGAGAGTGATAGAGAGTGTCAGAGAGTGTCAGAGAGTGTCAGAGAGTGATAGAGACTGATAGAGAGTTTCAGAGAGTTTCAGAGAGTTTCAGAGAGTGTCAGAGAGTGTCTGAGAGTGTCAGAGAGTGATGGAGAGTGATAGAGAGTGATAGAGAGTGTCAGAGAGCGATAGAGAGTGATAGAGACTGGCAGAGAGTGTCAGAGAGTGTCAGAGAGTGATAGAGAGTGATAGAGATTTTCAGAGAGTGATAGAGAGTGTCAGAGAGTGTCAGAGAGTGATAGAGAGTGTCAGAGAGTGTCAGAGAGTGATAGTGAGTTTCAGAGAGTGATGGAGAGTGATAGAGAGTGATAGAGAGTGTCAGAGAGCGATAGAGAGTGATAGACACTGTCAGAGAGTGTCAGAGAGTGTCAGAGAGTGATAGAGAGTGATAGAGAGTTTCAGAGAGTGATAGAGAGTGTCAGAGAGTGTCAGAGAGTGATAGAGAGTGATAGAGAGTGTCAGAGAGTGTCAGAGAGTGACAGAGAGTGATAGTGACTGTCTGAGAGTGTCAGAGAGTGTCAAAGAGTGTCAGAGAGTTATGGAGAGTGATAGAGAGTGATAGAGAGTGCCAGAGAGTGTCAGAGAGTGATAGAGAGTGATAGAGAGTTTCAGAGAGTGTCAGAGAGTGTCAGAGAGTGATAGTGAGTGTCAGAGAGTGTTAGTGACTGTCTGAGAGTGTCAGAGAGTGTCAAAGAGTGTCAGAGAGTGATGGAGAGTGATAGAGAGTGATAGAGAGTGCCAGAGAGTGTCAGAGAGTGATAGAGAGTGATAGAGAGTTTCAGAGAGTGTCAGAGTGTGTCAGAGAGTGATAGTGAGTGTCTGAGAGTGTCAGAGAGTGTCAGAGAGTGTCAGAGAGTGATGGAGAGTGATAGAGAGTGATAGAGAGTGTCAGAGAGTGTCAGAGAGTGATCAAGAGTGATAGAGAGTTTCAGAGAGTGTCAGAGAGTGTCAGAGAGTGATTGTGAGTGTCTGAGAGCGTCAGAGAGTGTCAGAGAGAGTCAGAGAGCGATAGAGAGTGTCAGAGAGTGTCAGAGAGTGTCAGAGAGTGTCAGAGAGTGATAGAGAGTGATAGAGAGTTTCAGAGAGTGTCAGAGAGTGTCAGAGTGTGTCTGAGATTGTCTGAGAGTGTCAGAGAGTGATAGAGAGTGTCAGAGAGTGTCTGAGAGTGTCAGAGAGTGATAGAGAGTGATAGAGAGTGTCAGAGAGTGTCAGAGAGTGTCAGAGAGCGATAGAGTGGGATAGAGAGTGTCAGAGAGTGTCAGAGAGTGTCAGAGAGTGATAGAAAGTTTCAGAGAGTGTCAGAGAGTGTCTGAGAGTGTCAGAGAGTGATAGAGAGTGTCAGAGAGTGTCAGAGAGTGATAGAGAGTTTCAGAGAGTGTCAGAGAGTGTCAGAGAGTGTCAGAGAGTGTCAGAGAGTGTCAGAGAGTGTCTGAGAGTGTCTGAGAGTGTCAGAGAGTGATAGAGACTGTCAGAGAGTGTCTGAGAGTGTCAGAGAGTGATAGAGAGTGATAGAGAGTGTCAGAGATTGTCAGAGAGTGTCAGAGAGCGATAGAGTGGGATAGAGAGTGTCAGAGAGTGTCAGAGAGTGTCAGAGAGTGATAGAGAGTGATAGAGGGTTTCAGAGAGTGTCAGAGAGTGTCAGAGAGTGATAGAGAGTTTCAGAGAGTGTCAGAGAGTGTCAGAGAGTGTCTGAGAGTGTCAGAGAGTGATAGAGAGAGTCAGAGAGTGTCTGAGAGTGTCAGAGAGTGATAGAGAGTGATAGAGAGTGTCAGAGAGTGTCAGAGAGTGTCAGAGAGCGATAGAGTGGGATAGAGAGTGTCAGAGAGTGTCAGAGAGTGTCAGAGAGTGATAGAGAGTGATAGAGAGTTTCAGAGAGTGTCAGAGAGTGTCAGAGAGTGTCAGAGAGTGATAGAGAGTTTCAGAGAGTGTCAGAGAGTGTCTGAGAGTGTCAGAGAGATATAGAGAGTGTCAGAGAGTGTCAGAGAGTGATAGAGAGTTTCAGAGAGTGTCTGAGAGTGTCAGAGAGTGTCAGAGAGTGTCTGAGAGTGTCAGAGAGTGATAGAGAGTGTCAGAGTGTGTCAGAGAGTGTCAGAGAGTGATAGAGAGTGTTTTAGAGTGTCAGAGGGTGTCTGAGAGTGTCAGAGAGTGTCAGAGAGTGTTAGAGAGTGATAGA
The DNA here is from genome assembly GCF_036365525.1 of Heterodontus francisci. Taxonomy (NCBI): domain Eukaryota; kingdom Metazoa; phylum Chordata; class Chondrichthyes; order Heterodontiformes; family Heterodontidae; genus Heterodontus; species Heterodontus francisci. The sequence continues at coordinate 158,358,876 of NC_090376.1, forward strand.
GAGTGAGAGAGAGTTTCAGAGAATGTCTGAGAGTGTCAGAGAGTGATAGAGAGTGATAGAGAGTGATAGAGAGTGATAGAGAGTTTCAGAGAGTGTCAGAGAGTGATAGAGAGTGATAGAGAGTGATAGAGAGTGTCTGAGAGTGTCAGAGAGTGATAGAGAGTGATAGAGAGTGATAGAGAGTGATAGAGCGTGTCAGAGAGTGTCAGTGAGTGATAGAGAGTGATAGAGAGTGTCTGAGAGTGTCAGAGAGTGATAGAGAGTGATAGAGAGTGTCAGAGAGTGATAGAGAGTGCCAGAGAGTGTCAGAGAGTGATAGAGAGTGATAGAGAGTGATAGAGAGTGTCAGAGAGTGTCTGAGAGTGATAGAGAGTGATAGAGAGTGATAGAGAGTGTCAGAGAGTGTCAGAGAGTGTCAGAGAGTGATAGTGAGTGTCAGAGAGTGTCAGAGAGTGATAGAGAGTGTCAGAGAGTGATAGTGAGTGTCAGAGAGTGTCAGAGAGTGATAGAGAGTTTCAGAGAGTGTCAGAGAGTGTCTGAGAGTGTCAGAGAGTGATAGAGAGTGTCAGAGAGTGTCAGAGAGTGATAGAGAGTGATAGAGAGTGTCAGAGAGTGTCAGAGAGTGTCAGAGAGTGATAGTGAGTGTCAGAGAGTGTCAGAGAGTGATAGAGAGTGATAGAGAGTTTCAGAGAGTGTCAGAGAGTGTCTGAGAGTGTCAGAGAGTGATAGAGAGTGATTGAGAGTGTCAGAGAGTGTCAGAGAGTGTTAGAGAGTGATAGAGAGTGTCAGAGAGTGTCAGAGAGTGTCAGAGAGTGATAGTGAGTGTCAGAGAGTGTCAGAGAGTGATAGAGAGTGATAGAGAGTGTCAGAGAGTGATAGATAGTGTCAGAGAGTGTCAGAGAGTGATAGAGAGTGATAGTGAGTGTCAGAGAGTGACAGAGAGTGATAGAGAGTGTCAGAGAGTGATAGAGAGTGTCAGAGAGTGTCAGAGAGTGATAGAGAGTGATAGAGAGTTTCAGAGAGTGTCAGCGAGTGATAGAGAGTGATAGAGAGTGTCAGAGAGTGTCAGAGAGTGTCAGAGAGTGATAGAGAGAGATAGAAGTGTTTCAGAGAGTGTTAAAGAGTGTCAGAGAGTGTCTGAGAGTGTCAGAGAGTGATAGAGAGTGTCAGAGAGTGTCAGAGAGTGATAGAGAGTTTCAGAGAGTGTCAGAGAGTGTCTGAGAGTGTCAGAGAGTGATAGAGAGTGTCAGAGAGTGTCAGAGAGTGATAGAGAGTGATAGAGGGTGTCAGAGAGTGTCAGAGAGTGTCAGAGAGTGATAGTGAGTGTCAGAGAGTGTCAGAGAGTGTCAGAGAGTGATAGAGAGTGATAGAGAGTTTCAGAGAGTGTCAGAGAGTGTCTGAGAGTGTCAGAGAGTGATAGAGAGTGATAGAGAGTGATAGAGAGTGTCAGAGAGTGTCAGAGAGTGATAGAGAGTGATAGAGAGTGTCAGAGAGTGTCAGAGAGTGTCAGAGAGTGTCAGAGAGTGATAGTGAGTGTCAGAGAGTGTCAGAGAGTGATAGAGAGTGATAGAGAGTGTCAGAGAGTGATAGAGAGTGTCAGAGAGTGTCAGAGAGTGATAGAGAGTGTCAGAGAGTGTCTGAGAGTGTCAGAGAGTGATAGAGAGTGATAGAGAGTGTCAGAGAGTGTCAGAGAGTGATAGAGAGTGATAGAGAGTGTCAGAGAGTGTCAGAGAGTCTCAGAGAGTGTCAGAGAGTAATAGTGAGTGTCAGAGAGTGTCAGAGAGTGATAGAGAGTGTCAGAGAGTGTCAGAGAGTGATAGGGAGTGATAGAGAGTTTCAGAGAGTGTCAGAGAGTGTCTGAGAGTGTCAGAGAGTGATAGAGAGTGTCAGAGAGTGTCAGAGAGTGATAGAGAGTGATAGAGAGTGTCAGAGAGTGTCAGAGAGTGTCAGAGAGTGATAGTGAGTGTCAGAGAGTGTCAGAGAGTGTCAGAGAGTGATTGAGAGTGAGAGAGAGTTTCAGAGAGTGTCAGAGAGTGTCTGAGAGTGTCAGAGAGTGATAGAGAGTGTCAGAGAGTGTCAGAGAGTGATAGAGAGTGATAGAGAGTGTCAGAGAGTGTCAGAGAGTGTCAGAGAGTGATAGTGAGTGTCAGAGAGTGTCAGAGAGTGTCAGAGAGTGATAGAGAGTGATAGAGAGTTTCAGAGATTGTCAGAGAGTTTCTGAGTGTGTCAGAGAGTGATAGAGAGTGATAGAGAGTGTCAGAGAGTGTCAGAGAGTGATAGAGAGTGATAGAGAGTGTCAGAGAGTGTCAGAGAGTGTCAGAGAGTGATAGTGAGTGTCAGAGAGTGTCAGAGAGTGATAGAGAGTGATAGAGAGTGTCAGAGAGTGATAGATAGTGTCAGAGAGTGTCAGAGAGTGATAGAGAGTGACAGAGAGTGTCAGAGAGTGTCTGAGAGTGTCAGAGAGTGATAGAGAGTGATAGAGAGTGTCAGAGAGTGTCAGAGAGTGATAGAGAGTGCTAGAGAGTGTCAGAGAGTGTCAGAGAGTGATAGTGAGTGTCAGAGAGTGTCAGAGAGTGATAGAGAGTGTCAGAGAGTGATAGAGAGTGTCAGAGAGTGTCAGAGAGTGATAGAGAGTGATAGAGAGTTTCAGAGAGTGTCAGCGAGTGTCTGAGAGTGTCAGAGAGTGATAGAGAGTGTCAGAGAGTGTCAGAGAGTGTGAGAGAGTGATAGTGAGTGTCAGAGAGTGTCAGAGAGTGATAGAGAGTGTCAGAGAGTGTCAGAGAGTGATAGAGAGTGATAGAGAGTGTCAGAGAGTGTCAGAGAGTGTCAGAGAGTGATAGAGAGTGATAGAGTGTGTCAGAGAGTGTCTGAGAGTGTCAGAGAGTGATAGAGAGTGATAGAGAGTGTCAGAGAGTGTCAGAGAGTGATAGAGAGTGATAGTGAGTGTCAGAGAGTGACAGAGAGTGATAGAGAGTGTCAGAGAGTGATAGAGAGTGTCAGAGAGTGTCAGAGAGTGATAGAGAGTGATAGAGAGTTTCAGAGAGTGTCAGCGAGTGTCTGAGAGTGTCAGAGAGTGATAGAGAGTGATAGTGAGTGTCAGAGAGTGTCAGAGAGTGTCAGAGAGTGATAGAGAGAGATAGAAGTGTTTCAGAGAGTGTTAAAGAGTGTCAGAGAGTGTGTGAGAGTGTCAGAGAGTGATAGAGAGTGTCAGAGAGTGATAGAGAGTGATAGAGAGTGTCAGAGAGTGATAGAGAGTGTCAGAGAGTGTCAGAGAGTGATAGAGAGTGTCAGAGAGTGTCTGAGAGTGTCAGAGAGTGATAGAGAGTGATAGAGAGTGTCAGAGAGTGTCAGAGAGTGATAGAGAGTGATAGAGAGTGTCAGAGAGTGTCAGAGAGTCTCAGAGAGTGTCAGAGAGTAATAGTGAGTGTCAGAGAGTGTCAGAGAGTGATAGAGAGTGTCAGAGAGTGTCAGAGAGTGATAGGGAGTGATAGAGAGTTTCAGAGAGTTTCAGAGAGTGTCAGAGAGTGTCTGAGAGTGTCAGAGAGTGATAGAGAGTGTCAGAGAGTGTCAGAGAGTGATAGAGAGTGTCAGAGAGTGATAGTGAGTGTCAGAGAGTGTCAGAGAGTGATAGTGAGTGTCAGAGAGTGTCAGAGAGTGTCAGAGAGTGCTTGAGAGTGAGAGAGAGTTTCAGAGAGTGTCAGAGAGTGTCTGAGAGTGTCAGAGAGTGATAGAGAGTGTCAGAGAGTGTCAGAGAGTGATAGAGAGTGATAGAGAGTGTCAGAGAGTGTCAGAGAGTGTCAGAGAGTGATAGTGAGTGTCAGAGAGTGTCAGAGAGTGTCAGAGAGTGATAGAGAGTGATAGAGAGTTTCAGAGATTGTCAGAGAGTTTCTGAGTGTGTCAGAGAGTGATAGAGAGTGATAGAGAGTGTCAGAGAGTGTCAGAGAGTGATAGAGAGTGATAGAGAGTGTCAGAGAGTGTCAGAGAGTGTCAGAGAGTGATAGTGAGTGTCAGAGAGTGTCAGAGAGTGATAGAGAGTGATAGAGAGTGTCAGAGAGTGATAGATAGTGTCAGAGAGTGTCAGAGAGTGATAGAGAGTGACAGAGAGTGTCAGAGAGTGTCTGAGAGTGTCAGAGAGTGATAGAGAGTGATAGAGAGTGTCAGAGAGTGTCAGAGAGTGATAGAGAGTGCTAGAGAGTGTCAGAGAGTGTCAGAGAGTGATAGTGAGTGTCAGAGAGTGTCAGAGAGTGATAGAGAGTGTCAGAGAGTGATAGAGAGTGTCAGAGAGTGTCAGAGAGTGATAGAGAGTGATAGAGAGTTTCAGAGAGTGTCAGCGAGTGTCTGAGAGTGTCAGAGAGTGATAGAGAGTGTCAGAGAGTGTCAGAGAGTGTGAGAGAGTGATAGTGAGTGTCAGAGAGTGTCAGAGAGTGATAGAGAGTGTCAGAGAGTGTCAGAGAGTGATAGAGAGTGATAGAGAGTGTCAGAGAGTGTCAGAGAGTGTCAGAGAGTGATAGAGAGTGTCAGAGAGTGTCTGAGAGTGTCAGAGAGTGATAGAGAGTGATAGAGAGTGTCAGAGAGTGTCAGAGAGTGATAGAGAGTGATAGTGAGTGTCAGAGAGTGACAGAGAGTGATATAGAGTGTCAGAGAGTGATAGAGAGTGTCAGAGAGTGTCAGAGAGTGATAGAGAGTGATAGAGAGTGTCAGAGAGTGTCAGAGAGTGTCAGAGAGTGATAGAGAGTGATAGAGAGTGTCAGAGAGTGTCTGAGAGTGTCAGAGAGTGATAGAGAGTGATAGAGAGTGTCAGAGAGTGTCAGAGAGTGATAGAGAGTGATAGTGAGTGTCAGAGAGTGACAGAGAGTGATATAGAGTGTCAGAGAGTGATAGAGAGTGTCAGAGAGTGTCAGAGAGTGATAGAGAGTGATAGAGAGTTTCAGAGAGTGTCAGCGAGTGTCTGAGAGTGTCAGAGAGTGATAGAGAGTGATAGTGTGTGTCAGAGAGTGTCAGAGAGTGTCAGAGAGTGATAGAGAGAGATAGAAGTGTTTCAGAGAGTGTTAAAGAGTGTCAGAGAGTGTCTGAGAGTGTCAGAGTGTGATAGAGAGTGTCAGAGAGTGTCAGAGAGTGATAGAGAGTTTCAGAGAGTGTCAGAGAGTGTCTGAGAGTGTCAGAGAGTGATAGAGAGTGTCAGAGAGTGTCAGAGAGTGATAGAGAGTGATAGAGGGTGTCAGAGAGTGTCAGAGAGTGTCAGAGAGTGATAGTGAGTGTCAGAGAGTGTCAGAGAGTGTCAGAGAGTGATAGAGAGTGATAGAGAGTTTCAGAGAGTGTCAGAGAGTGTCTGAGAGTGTCAGAGAGTGATAGAGAGTGATAGAGAGTGATAGAGAGTGTCAGAGAGTGTCAGAGAGTGATAGAGAGTGATAGAGAGTGTCAGAGAGTGTCAGAGAGTGTCAGAGAGTGTCAGAGAGTGATAGTGAGTGTCAGAGAGTGTCAGAGAGTGATAGAGAGTGATAGAGAGTGTCAGAGAGTGATAGAGAGTGTCAGAGAGTGTCAGAGAGTGATAGAGAGTGTCAGAGAGTGTCTGAGAGTGTCAGAGAGTGATAGAGAGTGATAGAGAGTGTCAGAGAGTGTCAGAGAGTGATAGAGAGTGATAGAGAGTGTCAGAGAGTGTCAGAGAGTCTCAGAGAGTGTCAGAGAGTAATAGTGAGTGTCAGAGAGTGTCAGAGAGTGATAGAGAGTGTCAGAGAGTGTCAGAGAGTGATAGGGAGTGATAGAGAGTTTCAGAGAGTGTCAGAGAGTGTCTGAGAGTGTCAGAGAGTGATAGAGAGTGTCAGAGAGTGTCAGAGAGTGATAGCGAGTGATAGAGAGTGTCAGAGAGTGTCAGAGAGTGTCAGAGAGTGATAGTGAGTGTCAGAGAGTGTCAGAGAGTGTCAGAGAGTGATTGAGAGTGAGAGAGAGTTTCAGAGAGTGTCAGAGAGTGTCTGAGAGTGTCAGAGAGTGATAGAGAGTGTCAGAGAGTGTCAGAGAGTGATAGAGAGTGATAGAGAGTGTCAGAGAGTGTCAGAGAGTGATAGTGAGTGTCAGAGAGTGTCAGAGAGTGTCAGAGAGTGATAGAGAGTGATAGAGAGTTTCAGAGATTGTCAGAGAGTTTCTGAGTGTGTCAGAGAGTGATAGAGAGTGATAGAGAGTGTCAGAGAGTGTCAGAGAGTGATAGAGAGTGATAGAGAGTGTCAGAGAGTGTCAGAGAGTGTCAGAGAGTGATAGTGAGTGTCAGAGAGTGTCAGAGAGTGATAGAGAGTGATAGAGAGTGTCAGAGAGTGATAGATAGTGTCAGAGAGTGTCAGAGAGTGATAGAGAGTGACAGAGAGTGTCAGAGAGTGTCTGAGAGTGTCAGAGAGTGATAGAGAGTGATAGAGAGTGTCAGAGAGTGTCAGAGAGTGATAGAGAGTGCTAGAGAGTGTCAGAGAGTGTCAGAGAGTGATAGTGAGTGTCAGAGAGTGTCAGAGAGTGATAGAGAGTGTCAGAGAGTGATAGAGAGTGTCAGAGAGTGTCAGAGAGTGATAGAGAGTGATAGAGAGTTTCAGAGAGTGTCAGCGAGTGTCTGAGAGTGTCAGAGAGTGATAGAGAGTGTCAGAGAGTGTCAGAGAGTGTGAGAGAGTGATAGTGAGTGTCAGAGAGTGTCAGAGAGTGATAGAGAGTGTCAGAGAGTGTCAGAGAGTGATAGAGAGTGATAGAGAGTGTCAGAGAGTGTCAGAGAGTGTCAGAGAGTGATAGAGAGTGATAGAGAGTGTCAGAGAGTGTCTGAGAGTGTCAGAGAGTGATAGAGAGTGATAGAGAGTGTCAGAGAGTGTCAGAGAGTGATAGAGAGTGATAGTGAGTGTCAGAGAGTGACAGAGAGTGATAGAGAGTGTCAGAGAGTGATAGAGAGTGTCAGAGAGTGTCAGAGAGTGATAGAGAGTGATAGAGAGTTTCAGAGAGTGTCAGCGAGTGTCTGAGAGTGTCAGAGAGTGATAGAGAGTGATAGTGAGTGTCAGAGAGTGTCAGAGAGTGTCAGAGAGTGATAGAGAGAGATAGAAGTGTTTCAGAGAGTGTTAAAGAGTGTCAGAGAGTGTCTGAGAGTGTCAGAGAGTGATAGAGAGTGTCAGAGAGTGTCAGAGAGTGATAGAGAGTTTCAGAGAGTGTCAGAGAGTGTCTGAGAGTGTCAGAGAGTGAAAGAGAGTGTCAGAGAGTGTCAGAGAGTGGTAGAGAGTGATAGAGGGTGTCACAGAGTGTCAGAGAGTGTCAGAGAGTGATAGTGAGTGTCAGAGAGCGTCAGAGAGTGTCAGAGAGTGATAGAGAGTGATAGAGAGTTTCAGAGAGTGTCAGAGAGTGTCTGAGAGTGTCAGAGAGTGATAGAGAGTGATAGAGAGTGATAGAGAGTGTCAGAGAGTGTCAGAGAGTGATAGAGAGTGATAGAGAGTGTCAGAGAGTGTCAGAGAGTGTCAGAGAGTGTCAGAGAGTGATAGTGAGTGTCAGAGAGTGTCAGAGAGTGATAGAGAGTGATAGAGAGTGTCAGAGAGTGATATAGAGTGTCAGAGAGTGTCAGAGAGTGATAGAGAGTGTCAGAGAGTGTCTGAGAGTGTCAGAGAGTGATAGAGAGTGATAGAGAGTGTCAGAGAGTGTCAGAGAGTGATAGAGAGTGATAGAGAGTGTCAGAGAGTGTCAGAGAGTGTCAGAGAGTGTCAGAGAGTGATAGTGAGTGTCAGGGAGTGTCAGAGAGTGATAGAGAGTGTCAGAGAGTGTCAGAGAGTGATAGGGAGTGATAGAGAGTTTCAGAGAGTGTCAGAGAGTGTCTGAGAGTGTCAGAGAGTGATAGAGAGTGTCAGAGAGTGTCAGAGAGTGATAGAGAGTGATAGAGAGTGTCAGAGAGTGTCAGAGAGTGTCAGAGAGTGATAGTGAGTGTCAGAGAGTGTCAGAGAGTGTCAGAGAGTGATTGAGAGTGAGAGAGTGTTTCAGAGAGTGTCAGAGAGTGTCTGAGCGTGTCAGAGAGTGATAGAGAGTGTCAGAGAGTGTCAGAGAGTGATAGAGAGTGATAGAGGGTGTCAGAGAGTGTCAGAGAGTGTCAGAGAGTGATAGTGAGTGTCAGAGAGTGTCAGAGAGTGTCAGAGAGTGATAGAGAGTGATAGAGAGTTTCAGAGATTGTCAGAGAGTGTCTGAGAGTGTCAGAGAGTGATAGAGAGTGATAGAGAGTGTCAGAGAGTGTCAGAGAGTGATAGAAAGTGATAGAGAGTGTCAGAGAGTGTCAGAGAGTGTCAGAGAGTGATAGTGAGTGTCAGAGAGTGTCAGAGAGTGATAGAGAGTGATAGAGAGTGTCAGAGAGTGATAGATAGTGTCAGAGAGTGTCAGAGAGTGATAGAGAGTGACAGAGAGTGTCAGAGAGTGTCTGAGAGTGTCAGAGAGTGATAGAGAGTGATAGAGAGTGTCAGAGAGTGTCAGAGAGTGATAGAGAGTGCTAGAGAGTGTCAGAGAGTGTCAGAGAGTGATAGTGAGTGTCAGAGAGTGTCAGAGAGTGATAGAGAGTGTCAGAGAGTGATAGAGAGTGTCAGAGAGTGTCAGAGAGTGATAGAGAGTGATAGAGAGTTTCAGAGAGTGTCAGCGAGTGTCTGAGAGTGTCAGAGAGTGATAGAGAGTGTCAGAGAGTGTCAGAGAGTGATAGAGAGTGATAGAGAGTGTCAGAGAGTGTCAGAGAGTGTCAGAGAGTGATAGAGAGTGTCAGAGAGTGTCAGAGAGTGATAGAGAGTGATAGAGAGTTTCAGAGAGTGTCAGAGAGTGTCTGAGAGTGTCAGAGAGTGATAGAGAGTGATAGAGAGTGATAGAGAGTGTCAGAGTGTGTCAGAGAGTGATAGAGAGTGATAGAGAGTGTCAGAGAGTGTCAGAGAGTGTCAGAGAGTGCTAGAGAGTGATGGAGAGTGTCAGAGAGTGATAGAGAGTGTCAGAGAGTGTCAGAGAGTGATAGAGAGTGATAGAGAGTGTCAGAGAGTGTCTGAGAGTGTCAGAGAGTGATAGAGAGTGATAGAGAGTGTCAGAGAGTGTCAGAGAGTGATAGAGAGTAGTAGAGAGTGTCAGAGAGTGTCAGAGAGTATCAGAGATTGTCAGAGAGTGATAGTGAGTGTCAGTGAGTGTCAGAGAGTGATAGAGAGTGTCAGAGATTGTCAGAGAGTGATAGAGAGTGATAGAGAGTTTCAGAGAGTGTCAGAGAGTGTCTGAGAGTGTCAGAGAGTGATAGAGAGTGTCAGAGAGTTTCAGAGAGTGATAGAGAGTGATAGAGAGTGTCAGAGAGTGTCAGAGAGTGTCAGAGAGTGATAGTGAGTGATAGTGAGTTTCAGAGAGTGTCAGAGAGTGGCAGAGAGTGTCTGAGATTGTCAGAGAGTGATAGAGAGTGTCAGAGAGTGATAGAGAGTGATAGAGAAATTCAGAGAGTGTCAGAGAGTGTCTGAGAGAGGCAGAGAGTGATAGTGAGTGTCAGAGAGTGTCAGAGAGTGTCAGAGAGTGATAGAGAGTGATAGAAGTGTTTCAGAGAGAGTTAAAGGGTGTCAGAGAGTGTCTGAGAGTGTCAGAGAGTGATAGAGAGTGTCAGAGAGTGTCAGAGAGTGATAGAGAGTGATAGAGTGTTTCAGAGAGTGTCAGAGAGTTTCTGAGAGTGTCAGAGAGTGATAGAGAGTGTCAGAGAGTGTCAGAGAGTGATAGAGAGTGATAGAGAGTGTCAGAGAGTGTCAGAGACTGTCAGAGAGTGATAGTGAGTGTCAGAGAGTGTCAGAGAGTGTCAGAGAGTGATAGTGAGTGTCAGAGAGTGATAGAGAGTGATAGAGAGTGATAGAGAGTGTCAGAGAGTGTCAGAGAGTGATAGAGAGTGATAGAGAGTGTCAGAGAGTGTCAGAGAGTGTCAGAGAGTGACAGTGAGTGTCAGAGAGTGTCAGAGAGTGATAGAGAGTGATAGAGAGTGTCAGAGAGTGATAGAGAGTGTCAGAGAGTTTCAGAGAGTGATAGAGAGTGATAGAGAGTGATAGATAGTGTCAGAGAGTGTCAGAGAGTGTCAGAGATTGTCAGAGAGTGATAGTGAGTGTCAGTGAGTGTCAGAGAGTGATAGAGAGTGTCAGAGATTGTCAGAGAGTGATAGAGAGTGATAGAGAGTTTCAGAGAGTGTCAGAGAGTGTCTGAGAGTGTCAGAGAGTGATAGAGAGTGTCAGAGAGTTTCAGAGAGTGATAGAGAGTGATAGAGAGTGTCAGAGAGTGTCAGAGAGTGTCAGAGAGTGATAGTGAGTGATAGTGAGTTTCAGAGAGTGTCAGAGAGTGGCAGAGAGTGTCTGAGATTGTCAGAGAGTGATAGAGAGTGTCAGAGAGTGATAGAGAGTGATAGAGAAATTCAGAGAGTGTCAGAGAGTGTCTGAGAGAGGCAGAGAGTGATAGTGAGTGTCAGAGAGTGTCAGAGAGTGTCAGAGAGTGATAGAGAGTGATAGAAGTGTTTCAGAGAGAGTTAAAGGGTGTCAGAGAGTGTCTGAGAGTGTCAGAGAGTGATAGAGAATGTCAGAGAGTGTCAGAGAGTGATAGAGAGTGATAGAGTGTTTCAGAGTGTGTCAGAGAGTGTCTGAGAGTGTCAGAGAGTGATAGAGAGTGTCAGAGAGTGTCAGAGAGTGATAGAGAGTGATAGAGAGTGTCAGAGAGTGTCAGAGACTGTCAGAGAGTGATAGTGAGTGTCAGAGAGTGTCAGAGAGTGTCAGAGAGTGATAGTGAGTGTCAGAGAGTGATAGAGAGTGATAGAGAGTGATAGAGAGTGTCAGAGAGTGTCAGAGAGTGATAGAGAGTGATAGAGAGTGTCAGAGAGTGTCAGAGAGTGTCAGAGAGTGACAGTGAGTGTCAGAGAGTGTCAGAGAGTGATAGAGAGTGATAGAGAGTGTCAGAGAGTGATAGAGAGTGTCAGAGAGTTTCAGAGAGTGATAGAGAGTGTCAGAGAGTGATAGATAGTGTCAGAGAGTGTCAGAGAGTGATAGAGAGTGATAGAGAGCAATAGAGAGTGATAGAGAGTGATAGAGAGTGTCAGAGAGTGTCTGAGAGTGTCAGAGAGTGATAGAGAGTGATAGAGAGTGTCAGAGAGAGTCAGAGAGTGATAGAGAGTGATAGAGAGTGTCAGAGAGTGTCAGAGAGTGTCAGAGAGTGATAGAGAGTGATAGAGAGTTTCAGAGAGTGTCAGCGAGTGTCTGAGAGTGTCAGAGAGTGATAGAGAGAGTCAGAGAGTGTCAGAGAGTGATAGAGAGTGATAGAGAGTGTCAGAGAGTGTCAGAGAGTGTCAGAGAGTGATAGAGAGTGTCAGAGAGTGTCAGAGAGTGATAGAGAGTGATAGAGAGTTTCAGAGAGTGTCAGAGAGTGTCTGAGAGTGTCAGAGAGTGATAGAGAGTGATAGAGAGTGATAGAGAGTGTCAGAGTGTGTCAGAGAGTGATAGAGAGTGATAGAGAGTGTCAGAGAGTGTCAGAGAGTGTCAGAGAGTGCTAGAGAGTGATGGAGAGTGTCAGAGAGTGATAGAGAGTGTCAGAGAGTGTCAGAGAGTGATAGAGAGTGATAGAGAGTGTCAGAGAGTGTCTGAGAGTGTCAGAGAGTGATAGAGAGTGATAGAGAGTGTCAGAGAGTGTCAGAGAGTGATAGAGAGTAGTAGAGAGTGTCAGAGAGTGTCAGAGAGTATCAGAGATTGTCAGAGAGTGATAGTGAGTGTCAGTGAGTGTCAGAGAGTGATAGAGAGTGTCAGAGAGTTTCAGAGAGTGATAGAGAGTGATAGAGAGTGTCAGAGAGTGTCAGAGAGTGTCAGAGAGTGATAGTGAGTGATAGTGAGTTTCAGAGAGTGTCAGAGAGTGGCAGAGAGTGTCTGAGATTGTCAGAGAGTGATAGAGAGTGTCAGAGAGTGATAGAGAGTGATAGAGAAATTCAGAGAGTGTCAGAGAGTGTCTGAGAGAGGCAGAGAGTGATAGTGAGTGTCAGAGAGTGTCAGAGAGTGTCAGAGAGTGATAGAGAGTGATAGAAGTGTTTCAGAGAGAGTTAAAGGGTGTCAGAGAGTGTCTGAGAGTGTCAGAGAGTGATAGAGAGTGTCAGAGAGTGTCAGAGAGTGATAGAGAGTGATAGAGTGTTTCAGAGAGTGTCAGAGAGTTTCTGAGAGTGTCAGAGAGTGATAGAGAGTGTCAGAGAGTGTCAGAGAGTGATAGAGAGTGATAGAGAGTGTCAGAGAGTGTCAGAGACTGTCAGAGAGTGATAGTGAGTGTCAGAGAGTGTCAGAGAGTGTCAGAGAGTGATAGTGAGTGTCAGAGAGTGATAGAGAGTGATAGAGAGTGATAGAGAGTGTCAGAGAGTGTCAGAGAGTGATAGAGAGTGATAGAGAGTGTCAGAGAGTGTCAGAGAGTGTCAGAGAGTGACAGTGAGTGTCAGAGAGTGTCAGAGAGTGATAGAGAGTGATAGAGAGTGTCAGAGAGTGATAGAGAGTGTCAGAGAGTTTCAGAGAGTGATAGAGAGTGATAGAGAGTGATAGATAGTGTCAGAGAGTGTCAGAGAGTGTCAGAGATTGTCAGAGAGTGATAGTGAGTGTCAGTGAGTGTCAGAGAGTGATAGAGAGTGTCAGAGATTGTCAGAGAGTGATAGAGAGTGATAGAGAGTTTCAGAGAGTGTCAGAGAGTGTCTGAGAGTGTCAGAGAGTGATAGAGAGTGTCAGAGAGTTTCAGAGAGTGATAGAGAGTGATAGAGAGTGTCAGAGAGTGTCAGAGAGTGTCAGAGAGTGATAGTGAGTGATAGTGAGTTTCAGAGAGTGTCAGAGAGTGGCAGAGAGTGTCTGAGATTGTCAGAGAGTGATAGAGAGTGTCAGAGAGTGATAGAGAGTGATAGAGAAATTCAGAGAGTGTCAGAGAGTGTCTGAGATAGGCAGAGAGTGATAGTGAGTGTCAGAGAGTGTCAGAGAGTGTCAGAGAGTGATAGAGAGTGATAGAAGTGTTTCAGAGAGAGTTAAAGGGTGTCAGAGAGTGTCTGAGAGTGTCAGAGAGTGATAGAGAGTGTCAGAGAGTGTCAGAGAGTGATAGAGAGTGATAGAGTGTTTCAGAGAGTGTCAGAGAGTGTCTGAGAGTGTCAGAGAGTGATAGAGAGTGTCAGAGAGTGTCAGAGAGTGATAGAGAGTGATAGAGAGTGTCAGAGAGTGTCAGAGACTGTCAGAGAGTGATAGTGAGTGTCAGAGAGTGTCAGAGAGTGTCAGAGAGTGATAGTGAGTGTCAGAGAGTGATAGAGAGTGATAGAGAGTGATAGAGAGTGTCAGAGAGTGTCAGAGAGTGATAGAGAGTGATAGAGAGTGTCAGAGAGTGTCAGAGAGTGTCAGAGAGTGACAGTGAGTGTCAGAGAGTGTCAGAGAGTGATAGAGAGTGATAGAGAGTGTCAGAGAGTGATAGAGAGTGTCAGAGAGTTTCAGAGAGTGATAGAGAGTGTCAGAGAGTGATAGATAGTGTCAGAGAGTGTCAGAGAGTGATAGAGAGTGATAGAGAGCAATAGAGAGTGATAGAGAGTGATAGAGAGTGTCAGAGAGTGTCTGAGAGTGTCAGAGAGTGATAGAGAGTGATAGAGAGTGTCAGAGAGAGTCAGAGAGTGATAGAGAGTGATAGAGAGTGTCAGAGAGTGTCAGAGAGTGTCAGAGAGTGATAGTGAGTGTCAGAGAGTGTCAGAGAGTGATAGAGAGTGTCAGAGAGTGATAGAGAGTGTCAGAGAGTGTCAGAGAGTGATAGAGAGTGATAGAGAGATTCAGAGAGTGTCAGAGAGTGTCTGAGAGTGTCAGAGAGTGATAGAGAGTGTCAGAGAGTGTCAGAGAGTGATTGAGAGTGATAGAGAGTGTCAGAGAGTGTCAGAGAGTGATAGTGAGTGTCAGAGAGTGTCAGAGAGTGTCAGAGAGTGATAGAGAGAGATACAGAGATTCAGAGAGTGTCAGAGAGTTTCTGAGAGTGTCAGAGAGTGATAGAGAGTGATAGAGAGTGTCAGAGAGTGTCAGAGAGTGATAGAGAGTTATAGAGAGTGTCAGAGAGTGTCAGAGAGTGTGAGAGAGTGATAGTGAGTGTCAGAGAGTGTCAGAGAGTGATAGAGAGTGTCAGAGAGTGTCAGAGTGTGATAGAGAGTGATAGAGAGTGTCAGAGAGTGTCAGAGAGTGTCAGAGAGTGATAGAGAGTGATAGAGAGTGTCAGAGAGTGTCTGAGAGTGTCAGAGAGTGATAGAGAGTGATAGAGAGTGTCAGAGAGTGTCAGAGAGTGATAGAGAGTGATAGTGAGTGTCAGAGAGTGACAGAGAGTGATAGAGAGTGTCAGAGAGTGATAGAGAGTGTCAGAGAGTGTCAGAGAGTGATAGAGAGTGATAGAGAGTTTCAGAGAGTGTCAGCGAGTGATAGAGAGTGATAGAGAGTGTCAGAGAGTGTCAGAGAGTGTCAGAGAGTGATAGAGAGTGATAGAGAGTGTCAGAGAGTGATAGATAGTGTCAGAGAGTGTCAGAGAGTGATAGAGAGTGATAGAGAGCGATAGAGAGTGATAGAGAGTGATAGAGAGTGTCAGAGAGTGTCTGAGAGTGTCAGAGAGTGATAGAGAGTGATAGAGAGTGTCAGAGAGTGTCAGAGAGTGATAGAGAGTGATAGAGAGAGATACAGAGTTTCAGAGAGTGTCAGAGAGTTTCTGAGAGTGTCAGAGAGTGATAGAGAGTGATAGAGAGTGTCAGAGAGTGTCAGAGAGTGATAGAGAGTGATAGAGAGTGTCAGAGAGTGTCAGAGAGTGATAGAGAGTGTCAGAGAGTGTCAGAGAGTGATAGAGAGTGATAGAGAGTGTCAGAGAGTGTCAGAGAGTGTCAGAGAGTGATAGAGAGTGATAGAGAGTGTCAGAGAGTGTCTGAGAGTGTCAGAGAGTGATAGAGAGTGATAGAGAGTGTCAGAGAGTGTCAGAGAGTGATAGAGAGTGATAGTGAGTGTCAGAGAGTGACAGAGAGTGATATAGAGTGTCAGAGAGTGATAGAGAGTGTCAGAGAGTGTCAGAGAGTGATAGAGAGTGATAGAGAGTTTCAGAGAGTGTCAGCGAGTGTCTGAGAGTGTCAGAGAGTGATAGAGAGTGATAGTGAGTGTCAGAGAGTGTCAGAGAGTGTCAGAGAGTGATAGAGAGAGATAGAAGTGTTTCAGAGAGTGTTAAAGAGTGTCAGAGAGTGTCTGAGAGTGTCAGAGAGTGATAGAGATTGTCAGAGAGTGTCAGAGAGTGATAGAGAGTTTCAGAGAGTGTCAGAGAGTGTCTGAGAGTGTCAGAGAGTGATAGAGAGTGTCAGAGAGTGTCAGAGAGTGATAGAGAGTGATAGAGGGTGTCAGAGAGTGTCAGAGAGTGTCAGAGAGTGATAGTGAGTGTCAGAGAGTGTCAGAGAGTGTCAGAGAGTGATAGAGAGTGATAGAGAGTTTCAGAGAGTGTCAGAGAGTGTCTGAGAGTGTCAGAGAGTGATAGAGAGTGATAGAGAGTGATAGAGAGTGTCAGAGAGTGTCAGAGAGTGATAGAGAGTGATAGAGAGTGTCAGAGAGTGTCAGAGAGTGTCAGAGAGTGTCAGAGAGTGATAGTGAGTGTCAGAGAGTGTCAGAGAGTGATAGAGAGTGATAGAGAGTGTCAGAGAGTGATAGAGAGTGTCAGAGAGTGTCAGAGAGTGATAGAGAGTGTCAGAGAGTGTCTGAGAGTGTCAGAGAGTGATAGAGAGTGATAGAGAGTGTCAGAGAGTGTCAGAGAGTGATAGAGAGTGATAGAGAGTGTCAGAGAGTGTCAGAGAGTCTCAGAGAGTGTCAGAGAGTAATAGTGAGTGTCAGAGAGTGTCAGAGAGTGATAGAGAGTGTCAGAGAGTGTCAGAGAGTGATAGGGAGTGATAGAGAGTTTCAGAGAGTGTCAGAGAGTGTCTGAGAGTGTCAGAGAGTGATAGAGAGTGTCAGAGAGTGTCAGAGAGTGATAGAGAGTGATAGAGAGTGTCAGAGAGTGTCAGATAGTGTCAGAGAGTGATAGTGAGTGTCAGAGAGTGTCAGAGAGTGTCAGAGAGTGATTGAGAGTGAGAGAGAGTTTCAGAGAGTGTCAGAGAGTGTCTGAGAGTGTCAGAGAGTGATAGAGAGTGTCAGAGAGTGTCAGAGAGTGATAGAGAGTGATAGAGAGTGTCAGAGAGTGTCAGAGAGTGTCAGAGAGTGATAGTGAGTGTCAGAGAGTGTCAGAGAGTGTCAGAGAGTGATAGAGAGTGATAGAGAGTTTCAGAGATTGTCAGAGAGTTTCTGAGTGTGTCAGAGAGTGATAGAGAGTGTCAGAGAGTGTCAGAGAGTGATAGAGAGTGATAGAGAGTGTCAGAGAGTGTCAGAGAGTGTCAGAGAGTGATAGTGAGTGTCAGAGAGTGTCAGAGAGTGATAGAGAGTGATAGAGAGTGTCAGAGAGTGATAGATAGTGTCAGAGAGTGTCAGAGAGTGATAGAGAGTGACAGAGAGTGTCAGAGAGTGTCTGAGAGTGTCAGAGAGTGATAGAGAGTGATAGAGAGTGTCAGAGAGTGTCAGAGAGTGATAGAGAGTGCTAGAGAGTGTCAGAGAGTGTCAGAGAGTGATAGTGAGTGTCAGAGAGTGTCAGAGAGTGATAGAGAGTGTCAGAGAGTGATAGAGAGTGTCAGAGAGTGTCAGAGAGTGATAGAGAGTGATAGAGAGTTTCAGAGAGTGTCAGCGAGTGTCTGAGAGTGTCAGAGAGTGATAGAGAGTGTCAGAGAGTGTCAGAGAGTGTGAGAGAGTGATAGTGAGTGTCAGAGAGTGTCAGAGAGTGATAGAGAGTGTCAGAGAGTGTCAGAGAGTGATAGAGAGTGATAGAGAGTGTCAGAGAGTGTCAGAGAGTGTCAGAGAGTGATAGAGAGTGATAGAGAGTGTCAGAGAGTGTCTGAGAGTGTCAGAGAGTGATAGAGAGTGATAGAGAGTGTCAGAGAGTGTCAGAGAGTGATAGAGAGTGATAGTGAGTGTCAGAGAGTGACAGAGAGTGATGGAGAGTGTCAGAGAGTGATAGAGAGTGTCAGAGAGTGTCAGAGAGTGATAGAGAGTGATAGAGAGTTTCAGAGAGTGTCAGCGAGTGTCTGAGAGTGTCAGAGAGTGATAGAGAGTGATAGTGAGTGTCAGAGAGTGTCAGAGAGTGTCAGAGAGTGATAGAGAGAGATAGAAGTGTTTCAGAGAGTGTTAAAGAGTGTCAGAGAGTGTCTGAGAGTGTCAGAGAGTGATAGAGAGTGTCAGAGAGTGTCAGAGAGTGATAGAGAGTTTCAGAGAGTGTCAGAGAGTGTCTGAGAGTGTCAGAGAGTGATAGAGAGTGTCAGAGAGTGTCAGAGAGTGGTAGAGAGTGATAGAGGGTGTCAGAGAGTGTCAGAGAGTGTCAGAGAGTGATAGTGAGTGTCAGAGAGCGTCAGAGAGTGTCAGAGAGTGATAGAGAGTGATAGAGAGTTTCAGAGAGTGTCAGAGAGTGTCTGAGAGTGTCAGAGAGTGATAGAGAGTGATAGAGAGTGATAGAGAGTGTCAGAGAGTGTCAGAGAGTGATAGAGAGTGATAGAGAGTGTCAGAGAGTGTCAGAGAGTGTCAGAGAGTGTCAGAGAGTGATAGTGAGTGTCAGAGAGTGTCAGAGAGTGATAGAGATTGATAGAGAGTGTCAGAGAGTGATATAGAGTGTCAGAGAGTGTCAGAGAGTGATAGAGAGTGTCAGAGAGTGTCTGAGAGTGTCAGAGAGTGATAGAGAGTGATAGAGAGTGTCAGAGAGTGTCAGAGAGTGATAGAGAGTGATAGAGAGTGTCAGAGAGTGATAGGAAGTGATAGAGAGTTTCAGAGAGTGTCAGAGAGTGTCTGAGAGTGTCAGAGAGTGATAGAGAGTGTCAGAGAGTGTCAGAGAGTGATAGAGAGTGATAGAGAGTGTCAGAGAGTGTCAGAGAGTGTCAGAGAGTGATAGTGAGTGTCAGAGAGCGTCAGAGAGTGTCAGAGAGTGTCAGAGAGTGATAGAGAGTGATAGAGAGTGTCAGAGAGTGTCAGAGAGTGTCAGAGAGTGATAGAGAGTGTCAGAGAGTGATAGTGAGTGTCAGAGAGTGTCAGAGAGTGATAGAGAGTTTCAGAGAGTGTCAGAGAGTGTCTGAGAGTGTCAGAGAGTGATAGAGAGTGTCAGAGAGTGTCAGAGAGCGATAGAGAGTGATAGAGAGTGTCAGAGAGTGTCAGAGAGTGCCAGAGAGTGATAGTGAGAGTCAGAGAGTGTCAGAGAGTGTCAGAGAGTGATAGAGAGTGATAGAGAGTTTCAGAGTGTCAGAGAGTGTCTGAGAGTGTCAGAGAGTGATAGAGAGTGATTGAGAGTGTCAGAGAGTGTCAGAGAGTGTCAGAGAGTGTCAGAGAGTGATAGTGAGTGTCAGAGAGTGTCAGAGAGTGATAGAGATTGATAGAGAGTGTCAGAGAGTGATATAGAGTGTCAGAGAGTGTCAGAGAGTGATAGAGAGTGTCAGAGAGTGTCTGAAAGTGTCAGAGAGTGATAGAGAGTGATAGAGAGTGTCAGAGAGTGTCAGAGAGTGATAGAGAGTGATAGAGAGTGTCAGAGAGTGTCAGAGAGTGTCAGAGAGTGTCAGAGAGTGATAGTGAGTGTCAGAGAGTGTCAGAGAGTGATAGAGAGTGTCAGAGAGTGTCAGAGAGTGATAGGGAGTGATAGAGAGTTTCAGAGAGTGTCAGAGAGTGTCTGAGAGTGTCAGAGAGTGATAGAGAGTGTCAGAGAGTGTCAGAGAGTGATAGAGAGTGATAGAGAGTGTCAGAGAGTGTCAGAGAGTGTCAGAGAGTGATAGTGAGTGTCAGAGAGTGTCAGAGAGTGTCAGAGAGTGATTGAGAGTGAGAGAGAGTTTCAGAGAGTGTCAGAGAGTGTCTGAGCGTGTCAGAGAGTGATAGAGAGTGTCAGAGAGTGTCAGAGAGTGATAGAGAGTGATAGAGGGTGTCAGAGAGTGTCAGAGAGTGTCAGAGAGTGATAGTGAGTGTCAGAGAGTGTCAGAGAGTGTCAGAGAGTGATAGAGAGTGATAGAGAGTTTCAGAGATTGTCAGAGAGTGTCTGAGAGTGTCAGAGAGTGATAGAGAGTGATAGAGAGTGTCAGAGAGTGTCAGAGAGTGATAGAAAGTGATAGAGAGTGTCAGAGAGTGTCAGAGAGTGTCAGAGAGTGATAGTGAGTGTCAGAGAGTGTCAGAGAGTGATAGAGAGTGATAGAGAGTGTCAGAGAGTGATAGATAGTGTCAGAGAGTGTCAGAGAGTGATAGAGAGTGACAGAGAGTGTCAGAGAGTGTCTGAGAGTGTCAGAGAGTGATAGAGAGTGATAGAGAGTGTCAGAGAGTGTCAGAGAGTGATAGAGAGTGCTAGAGAGTGTCAGAGAGTGTCAGAGAGTGATAGTGAGTGTCAGAGAGTGTCAGAGAGTGATAGAGAGTGTCAGAGAGTGATAGAGAGTGTCAGAGAGTGTCAGAGAGTGATAGAGAGTGATAGAGAGTTTCAGAGAGTGTCAGCGAGTGTCTGAGAGTGTCAGAGAGTGATAGAGAGTGTCAGAGAGTGTCAGAGAGTGATAGAGAGTGATAGAGAGTGTCAGAGAGTGTCAGAGAGTGTCAGAGAGTGATAGAGAGTGTCAGAGAGTGTCAGAGAGTGATAGAGAGTGATAGAGAGTTTCAGAGAGTGTCAGAGAGTGTCTGAGAGTGTCAGAGAGTGATAGAGAGTGATAGAGAGTGATAGAGAGTGTCAGAGTGTGTCAGAGAGTGATAGAGAGTGATAGAGAGTGTCAGAGAGTGTCAGAGAGTGTCAGAGAGTGCTAGAGAGTGATGGAGAGTGTCAGAGAGTGATAGAGAGTGTCAGAGAGTGTCAGAGAGTGATAGAGAGTGATAGAGAGTGTCAGAGAGTGTCTGAGAGTGTCAGAGAGTGATAGAGAGTGATAGAGAGTGTCAGAGAGTGTCAGAGAGTGATAGAGAGTAGTAGAGAGTGTCAGAGAGTGTCAGAGAGTATCAGAGATTGTCAGAGAGTGATAGTGAGTGTCAGTGAGTGTCAGAGAGTGATAGAGAGTGTCAGAGATTGTCAGAGAGTGATAGAGAGTGATAGAGAGTTTCAGAGAGTGTCAGAGAGTGTCTGAGAGTGTCAGAGAGTGATAGAGAGTGTCAGAGAGTTTCAGAGAGTGATAGAGAGTGATAGAGAGTGTCAGAGAGTGTCAGAGAGTGTCAGAGAGTGATAGTGAGTGATAGTGAGTTTCAGAGAGTGTCAGAGAGTGGCAGAGAGTGTCTGAGATTGTCAGAGAGTGATAGAGAGTGTCAGAGAGTGATAGAGAGTGATAGAGAAATTCAGAGAGTGTCAGAGAGTGTCTGAGAGAGGCAGAGAGTGATAGTGAGTGTCAGAGAGTGTCAGAGAGTGTCAGAGAGTGATAGAGAGTGATAGAAGTGTTTCAGAGAGAGTTACAGGGTGTCAGAGAGTGTCTGCGAGTGTCAGAGAGTGATAGAGAGTGTCAGAGAGTGTCAGAGAGTGATAGAGAGTGATAGAGTGTTTCAGAGAGTGTCAGAGAGTGTCTGAGAGTGTCAGAGAGTGATAGAGAGTGTCAGAGAGTGTCAGAGAGTGATAGAGAGTGATAGAGAGTGTCAGAGAGTGTCAGAGACTGTCAGAGAGTGATAGTGAGTGTCAGAGAGTGTCAGAGAGTGTCAGAGAGTGATAGTGAGTGTCAGAGAGTGATAGAGAGTGATAGAGAGTGATAGAGAGTGTCAGAGAGTGTCAGAGAGTGATAGAGAGTGATAGAGAGTGTCAGAGAGTGTCAGAGAGTGTCAGAGAGTGACAGTGAGTGTCAGAGAGTGTCAGAGAGTGATAGAGAGTGATAGAGAGTGTCAGAGAGTGATAGAGAGTGTCAGAGAGTTTCAGAGAGTGATAGAGAGTGATAGAGAGTGATAGAGAGTGTCAGAGAGTGTCTGAGAGTGTCAGAGAGTGATAGAGAGTGATAGAGAGTGTCTGAGAGTGTCAGAGAGTGATAGAGAGTGATAGAGAGTGTCTGAGAGTGTCAGAGAGTGATAGAGAGTGTCAGAGAGTGATAGAGAGTGATAGAGAGTGATAGAGAGTGTCTGAGAGTGTCAGAGAGAGATAGAGAGTGTCAGAGAGTGATAGAGAGTGATAGAGAGTGATAGAGAGTGTCAGAGAGTGTCTGAGAGTGTCAGAGAGTGATAGAGAGTGATAGAGAGTGTCAGAGAGTGTCAGAGAGTGTCAGAGAGTGATAGAGAGTGTCAGAGAGTGATAGTGAGTGTCAGAGAGTGTCAGAGAGTGATAGAGAGTTTCAGAGAGTGTCAGAGAGTGTCTGAGAGTGTCAGAGAGTGATAGAGAGTGTCAGAGAGTGTCAGAGAGTGATAGAGAGTGATAGAGAGTGTCAGAGAGTGTCAGAGAGTGCCAGAGAGTGATAGTGAGAGTCAGAGAGTGTCAGAGAGTGTCAGAGAGTGATAGAGAGTGATAGAGAGTTTCAGAGTGTCAGAGAGTGTCTGAGAGTGTCAGAGAGTGATAGAGAGTGATTGAGAGTGTCAGAGAGTGTCAGAGAGTGATAGAGAGTGATAGAGAGTGTCAGAGTGTGTCAGAAAGTGTCAGAGAGTGATAGTGAGTGTCAGAGAGTGTCAGAGAGTGATAGAGAGTGATAGAGAGTGTCAGAGAGTGATAGATAGTGTCAGAGAGTGTCAGAGAGTGATAGAGAGTGATAGAGAGTGTCAGAGAGTGTCTGAGAGTGATAGAGAGTGATAGAGAGTGTCAGAGAGTGTCAGAGAGTGTCAGAGAGTGATAGAGAGTGATAGAGAGTGTCAGAGAGTGATAGATAGTGTCAGAGAGTGTCAGAGAGTGATAGAGAGTGATAGAGAGCGATAGAGAGTGATAGAGAGTGATAGAGAGTGTCAGAGAGTGTCTGAGAGTGTCAGAGAGTGATAGAGAGTGATAGAGAGTGTCAGAGAGTGTCAGAGAGTGATAGAGAGTGATAGAGAGTGTCAGAGAGTGTCAGAGAGTGTCAGAGAGTGATAGAGAGTGTCAGAGAGTGTCAGAGAGTGATAGAGAGTGTCAGAGAGTGATAGAGAGTGTCAGAGAGTGTCAGAGAGTGATAGAGAGTGATAGAGAGTTTCAGAGAGTGTCAGAGAGTGTCTGAGAGTGTCAGAGAGTGATAGAGAGTGTCAGAGAGTGTCAGAGAGTGATAGAGAGTGATAGAGAGTGATAGAGAGTGTCAGAGAGTGTCAGAGAGTGATAGTGAGTGTCAGAGAGTGTCAGAGAGTGTCAGAGAGTGATAGAGAGAGATACAGAGTTTCAGAGAGTGTCAGAGAGTTTCTGAGAGTGTCAGAGAGTGATAGAGAGTGATAGAGAGTGTCAGAGAGTGTCAGAGAGTGATAGAGAGTGATAGAGAGTGTCAGAGAGTGTCAGAGAGTGTCAGAGAGTGATAGTGAGTGTCAGAGAGTGTCAGAGAGTGATAGAGAGTGTCAGAGAGTGATAGAGAGTGATAGAGAGTGTCAGAGAGTGTCAGAGAGCGTCAGAGAGTGATAGAGAGTGATAGAGAGTGTCAGAGAGTGTCTGAGAGTGTCAGAGAGTGATAGAGAGTGATAGAGAGTGTCAGAGAGTGTCAGAGAGTGATAGAGAGTGATAGTGAGTGTCAGAGAGTGACAGAGAGTGATAGAGAGTGTCAGAGAGTGATAGAGAGTGTCAGAGAGTGTCAGAGAGTGATAGAGAGTGATAGAGAGTGATAGAGAGTGTCAGAGAGTGTCAGAGAGTGATAGTGAGTGTCAGAGAGTGTCAGAGAGTGTCAGAGAGTGATAGAGAGAGATACAGAGTTTCAGAGAGTGTCAGAGAGTTTCTGAGAGTGTCAGAGAGTGATAGAGAGTGATAGAGAGTGTCAGAGAGTGTCAGAGAGTGATAGAGAGTGATAGAGAGTGTCAGAGAGTGTCAGAGAGTGTCAGAGAGTGATAGTGAGTGTCAGAGAGTGTCAGAGAGTGATAGAGAGTGTCAGAGAGTGTCAGAGAGTGATAGAGAGTGATAGAGAGTGTCAGAGAGTGTCAGAGAGTGTCAGAGAGTGATAGAGAGTGATAGAGAGTGTCAGAGAGTGTCTGAGAGTGTCAGAGAGTGATAGAGAGTGATAGAGAGTGTCAGAGAGTGTCAGAGAGTGATAGAGAGTGATAGTGAGTGTCAGAGAGTGACAGAGAGTGATAGAGAGTGTCAGAGAGTGATAGAGAGTGTCAGAGAGTGTCAGAGAGTGATAGAGAGTGATAGAGAGTTTCAGAGAGTGTCAGCGAGTGTCTGAGAGTGTCAGAGAGTGATAGAGAGTGATAGAGAGTGTCAGAGAGTGTCAGAGAGTGTCAGAGAGTGATAGAGAGAGATAGAAGTGTTTCAGAGAGTGTTAAAGAGTGTCAGAGAGTGTCTGAGAGTGTCAGAGAGTGATAGAGAGTGTCAGAGAGTGTCAGAGAGTGATAGAGAGTGATAGAGAGTTTCAGAGAGTGTCAGAGAGTGTCTGAGAGTGTCAGAGAGTGATAGAGAGTGTCAGAGAGTGTCAGAGAGTGATAGAGAGTGATAGAGGGTGTCAGAGAGTGTCAGAGAGTGTCAGAGAGTGATAGTGAGTGTCAGAGAGTGTCAGAGAGTGTCAGAGAGTGATAGAGAGTGATAGAGAGTTTCAGAGAGTGTCAGAGAGTTTCTGAGAGTGTCAGAGAGTGATAGAGAGTGATAGAGAGTGATAGAGAGTGTCAGAGAGTGTCAGAGAGTGATAGAGAGTGATAGTGAGTGTCAGAGAGTGTCAGAGAGTGATAGTGAGTGTCAGAGAGTGTCAGAGAGTGATAGAGAGTGATAGAGAGTGTCAGAGAGTGATAGAGAGTGTCAGAGAGTGTCAGAGAGTGATAGAGAGTGTCAGAGAGTGTCTGAGAGTGTCAGAGAGTGATAGAGAGTGATAGAGAGTGTCAGAGAGTGTCAGAGAGTGATAGAGAGTGATAGAGAGTGTCAGAGAGTGTCAGAGAGTGTCAGAGAGTGATAGTGAGTGTCAGAGAGTGTCAGAGAGTGATAGAGAGTGTCAGAGAGTGTCAGAGAGTGATAGGGAGTGATAGAGAGTTTCAGAGAGTGTCAGAGAGTGTCTGAGATTGTCAGAGAGTGATAGAGAGTGTCAGAGAGTGTCAGAGAGTGATAGAGAGTGATAGAGAGTGTCAGAGAGTGTCAGAGAGTGTCAGAGAGTGATAGTGAGTGTCAGAGAGTGTCAGAGAGTGATAGAGAGTGAGAGAGAGTTTCAGAGAGTGTCAGAGAGTGTCTGAGGGTGTCAGAGAGTGATAGAGAGTGTCAGAGAGTGTCAGAGAGTGATAGAGAGTGTCAGAGAGTGTCAGAGAGTGTCATAGAGTGATAGTGAGTGTCAGAGAGTGTCAGAGAGTGTCAGAGAGTGATAGAGAGTGATAGAGAGTTTCAGAGATTGTCAGAGAGTGTCTGAGAGTGTCAGAGAGTGATAGAGAGTGATAGAGAGTGTCAGAGAGTGTCAGAGAGTGATAGAGAGTGATAGAGAGTGTCAGAGAGTGTCAGAGAGTGACAGTGAGTGTCAGAGAGTGTCAGAGAGTGATAGAGAGTGATAGAGAGTGTCAGAGAGTGATAGATAGTGTCAGAGAGTGATAGAGAGTGACAGAGAGTGTCAGAGAGTGTCTGAGAGTGTCAGAGAGTGATAGAGAGTGATAGAGAGTGTCAGAGAGTGTCAGAGAGTGCTAGAGAGTGTCAGAGAGTGTCAGAGAGTGATAGTGAGTGTCAGAGAGTGTCAGAGAGTGATAGAGAGTGTCAGAGAGTGATAGAGAGTGTCAGAGAGTGTCTGAGAGTGTCAGAGAGTGATAGAGAGTGTCAGAGAGTGTCAGAGAGTGATAGAGAGTGATAGAGAGTTTCAGAGAGTGTCAGAGAGTGTCTGAGAGTGTCAGAGAGTGATAGAGAGTGTCAGAGAGTGTCAGAGAGTGATAGAGAGTGATAGAGGGTGTCAGAGAGTGTCAGAGAGTGTCAGAGAGTGATAGTGAGTGTCAGAGAGTGTCAGAGAGTGTCAGAGAGTGATAGAGAGTGATAGAGAGTTTCAGAGAGTGTCAGAGAGTTTCTGAGAGTGTCAGAGAGTGATAGAGAGTGATAGAGAGTGATAGAGAGTGTCAGAGAGTGTCAGAGAGTGATAGAGAGTGATAGTGAGTGTCAGAGAGTGTCAGAGAGTGATAGTGAGTGTCAGAGAGTGTCAGAGAGTGATAGAGAGTGATAGAGAGTGTCAGAGAGTGATAGAGAGTGTCAGAGAGTGTCAGAGAGTGATAGAGAGTGTCAGAGAGTGTCTGAGAGTGTCAGAGAGTGATAGAGAGTGATAGAGAGTGTCAGAGAGTGTCAGAGAGTGATAGAGAGTGATAGAGAGTGTCAGAGAGTGTCAGAGAGTGTCAGAGAGTGATAGTGAGTGTCAGAGAGTGTCAGAGAGTGATAGAGAGTGTCAGAGAGTGTCAGAGAGTGATAGGGAGTGATAGAGAGTTTCAGAGAGTGTCAGAGAGTGTCTGAGAGTGTCAGAGAGTGATAGAGAGTGTCAGAGAGTGTCAGAGAGTGATAGAGAGTGATAGAGAGTGTCAGAGAGTGTCAGAGAGTGTCAGAGAGTGATAGTGAGTGTCAGAGAGTGTCAGAGAGTGATAGAGAGTGAGAGAGAGTTTCAGAGAGTGTCAGAGAGTGTCTGAGGGTGTCAGAGAGTGATAGAGAGTGTCAGAGAGTGTCAGAGAGTGATAGAGAGTGATAGAGAGTGTCAGAGAGTGATAGAGAGTGTCAGAGAGTGTCAGAGAGTGTCATAGAGTGATAGTGAGTGTCAGAGAGTGTCAGAGAGTGTCAGAGAGTGATAGAGAGTGATAGAGAGTTTCAGAGATTGTCAGAGAGTGTCTGAGAGTGTCAGAGAGTGATAGAGAGTGATAGAGAGTGTCAGAGAGTGTCAGAGAGTGATAGAGAGTGATAGAGAGTGTCAGAGAGTGTCAGAGAGTGATAGTGAGTGTCAGAGAGTGTCAGAGAGTGATAGAGAGTGATAGAGAGTGTCAGAGAGTGATAGATAGTGTCAGAGAGTGTCAGAGAGTGATTGAGAGTGACAGAGAGTGTCAGAGAGTGTCTGAGAGTGTCAGAGAGTGATAGAGAGTGATAGAGAGTGTCAGAGAGTGTCAGAGAGTGATAGTGAGTGTCAGAGAGTGTCAGAGAGTGATAGAGAGTGATAGAGAGTGTCAGAGAGTGATAGAGAGTGTCAGAGAGTGTCAGAGAGTGATAGAGAGTGTCAGAGAGTGTCTGAGAGTGTCAGAGAGTGATAGAGAGTGATAGAGAGTGTCAGAGAGTGTCAGAGAGTGATAGAGAGTGATAGAGAGTGTCAGAGAGTGTCAGAGAGTGTCAGAGAGTGATAGTGAGTGTCAGAGAGTGTCAGAGAGTGATAGAGAGTGTCAGAGAGTGTCAGAGAGTGATAGGGAGTGATAGAGAGTTTCAGAGAGTGTCAGAGAGTGTCTGAGAGTGTCAGAGAGTGATAGAGAGTGTCAGAGAGTGTCAGAGAGTGATAGAGAGTGATAGAGAGTGTCAGAGAGTGTCAGAGAGTGTCAGAGAGTGATAGTGAGTGTCAGAGAGTGTCAGAGAGTGATAGAGAGTGAGAGAGAGTTTCAGAGAGTGTCAGAGAGTGTCTGAGGGTGTCAGAGAGTGATAGAGAGTGTCAGAGAGTGTCAGAGAGTGATAGAGAGTGATAGAGAGTGTCAGAGAGTGATAGAGAGTGTCAGAGAGTGTCAGAGAGTGTCATAGAGTGATAGTGAGTGTCAGAGAGTGTCAGAGAGTGTCAGAGAGTGATAGAGAGTGATAGAGAGTTTCAGAGATTGTCAGAGAGTGTCTGAGAGTGTCAGAGAGTGATAGAGAGTGATAGAGAGTGTCAGAGAGTGTCAGAGAGTGATAGAGAGTGATAGAGAGTGTCAGAGAGTGTCAGAGAGTGATAGTGAGTGTCAGAGAGTGTCAGAGAGTGATAGAGAGTGATAGAGAGTGTCAGAGAGTGATAGATAGTGTCAGAGAGTGTCAGAGAGTGATTGAGAGTGACAGAGAGTGTCAGAGAGTGTCTGAGAGTGTCAGAGAGTGATAGAGAATGATAGAGAGTGTCAGAGAGTGTCAGAGAGTGATAGAGAGTGATAGAGAGTGTCAGAGAGTGTCAGAGAGTGCTAGAGAGTGTCAGAGAGTGTCAGAGAGTGATAGTGAGTGTCAGAGAGTGTCAGAGAGTGATAGAGAGTGTCAGAGAGTGATAGAGAGTGTCAGAGAGTGTCTGAGAGTGTCAGAGAGTGATAGAGAGTGTCAGAGAGTGTCAGAGAGTGATAGAGAGTGATAGAGAGTTTCAGAGAGTGTCAGAGAGTGTCTGAGAGTGTCAGAGAGTGATAGAGAGTGTCAGAGAGTGTCAGAGAGTGATAGAGAGTGATAGAGGGTGTCAGAGAGTGTCAGAGAGTGTCAGAGAGTGATAGTGAGTGTCAGAGAGTGTCAGAGAGTGTCAGAGAGTGATAGAGAGTGATAGAGAGTTTCAGAGAGTGTCAGAGAGTTTCTGAGAGTGTCAGAGAGTGATAGAGAGTGATAGAGAGTGATAGAGAGTGTCAGAGAGTGTCAGAGAGTGATAGAGAGTGATAGTGAGTGTCAGAGAGTGTCAGAGAGTGATAGTGAGTGTCAGAGAGTGTCAGAGAGTGATAGAGAGTGATAGAGAGTGTCAGAGAGTGATAGAGAGTGTCAGAGAGTGTCAGAGAGTGATAGAGAGTGTCAGAGAGTGTCTGAGAGTGTCAGAGAGTGATAGAGAGTGATAGAGAGTGTCAGAGAGTGTCAGAGAGTGATAGAGAGTGATAGAGAGTGTCAGAGAGTGTCAGAGAGTGTCAGAGAGTGATAGTGAGTGTCAGAGAGTGTCAGAGAGTGATAGAGAGTGTCAGAGAGTGTCAGAGAGTGATAGGGAGTGATAGAGAGTTTCAGAGAGTGTCAGAGAGTGTCTGAGAGTGTCAGAGAGTGATAGAGAGTGTCAGAGAGTGTCAGAGAGTGATAGAGAGTGATAGAGAGTGTCAGAGAGTGTCAGAGAGTGTCAGAGAGTGATAGTGAGTGTCAGAGAGTGTCAGAGAGTGATAGAGAGTGAGAGAGAGTTTCAGAGAGTGTCAGAGAGTGTCTGAGGGTGTCAGAGAGTGATAGAGAGTGTCAGAGAGTGTCAGAGAGTGATAGAGAGTGATAGAGAGTGTCAGAGAGTGATAGAGAGTGTCAGAGAGTGTCAGAGAGTGTCATAGAGTGATAGTGAGTGTCAGAGAGTGTCAGAGAGTGTCAGAGAGTGATAGAGAGTGATAGAGAGTTTCAGAGATTGTCAGAGAGTGTCTGAGAGTGTCAGAGAGTGATAGAGAGTGATAGAGAGTGTCAGAGAGTGTCAGAGAGTGATAGAGAGTGATAGAGAGTGTCAGAGAGTGTCAGAGAGTGATAGTGAGTGTCAGAGAGTGTCAGAGAGTGATAGAGAGTGATAGAGAGTGTCAGAGAGTGATAGATAGTGTCAGAGAGTGTCAGAGAGTGATTGAGAGTGACAGAGAGTGTCAGAGAGTGTCTGAGAGTGTCAGAGAGTGATAGAGAGTGATAGAGAGTGTCAGAGAGTGTCAGAGAGTGATAGAGAGTGCTAGAGAGTGTCAGAGAGTGTCAGAGAGTGATAGTGAGTGTCAGAGAGTGTCAGAGAGTGATAGAGAGTGTCAGAGAGTGATAGAGAGTGTCAGAGAGTGTCAGAGAGTGATAGAGAGTGATAGAGAGTTTCAGAGAGTGTCAGCGAGTGTCTGAGTTTGTCATAGAGTGATATAGAGTGTCAGAGAGTGTCAGAGAGTGATAGAGAGTGATAGAGAGTGTCAGAGAGTGTCAGAGAGTGTCAGAGAGTGATAGAGAGTGATAGAAGTGTTTCAGAGAGTGTTAAAGCGTGTCAGAAAGTGTCTGAGAGTGTCAGAGAGTGATAGAGAGTGTCAGAGAGTGTCAGAGAGTGATAGAGAGTGATAGAGAGTTTCAGAGAGTGTCAGAGAGTGTCTGAGAGTGTCAGAGAGTGATAGAGAGTGTCAGAGAGTGTCAGAGAGTGATAGAGAGTGATAGAGAGTGTCAGAGAGTGTCAGAGAGTGTCAGAGAGTGATAGTGAGTGTCAGAGAGTGTCAGAGAGTGATAGAGAGTGATAGAGAGTTTCAGAGAGTGTCAGAGAGTGTCTGAGAGTGTCAGAGAGTGATAGAGAGTGATAGAGAGTGATAGAGAGTGTCAGAGAGTGTCAGAGAGTGATAGAGAGTGATAGAGAGTGTCAGAGAGTGTCAGAGAGTGTCAGAGAGTAATAGTGAGTGTCAGAGAGTGTCAGAGAGTGATAGAGAGTGATAGAGAGTGTCAGAGAGTGATAGAGAGTGTCAGAGAGTGTCAGAGAGTGATAGAGAGTAATAGAGAGTGTCAGAGAGTGTCTGAGAGTGTCAGAGAGTGATAGAGAGTGATAGAGAGTGTCAGAGAGTGTCAGAGAGTGATAGAGAGTAGTAGAGAGTGTCAGAGAGTGTCAGAGAGTATCAGAGAGTGTCAGAGAGTGATAGTGAGTGTCAGTGAGTGTCAGAGAGTGATAGAGAGTGTCAGAGATTGTCAGAGAGTGATAGAGAGTGATAGAGAGTTTCAGAGAGTGTCAGAGAGTGTCTGAGAGTGTCAGAGAGTGATAGAGAGTGTCAGAGAGTGTCAGAGAGTGATAGAGAGTGATAGAGAGTGTCAGAGAGTGTCAGAGAGTGTCAGAGAGTGATAGTGAGTGTCAGAGAGTGTCAGAGAGTGATAGAGAGTGATAGAGAGTGATAGAGAGTGATAGAGAGTGTCAGAGAGTGTCAGAGAGTGTCAGAGAGTGTCAGAGAGTGTCAGAGAGTGTCAGAGAGTGATAGAGAGTGATAGAGAGTTTCAGAGAGTGTCAGAGAGTGTCTGAGAGTGTCAGAGAGTGATAGAGAGTGATAGAGAGTGATAGAGAGTGTCAGAGAGTGTCAGAGAGTGATAGAGAGTGATAGAGAGTGTCAGAGAGTGTCAGAGAGTGTCAGAGAGTAATAGTGAGTGTCAGAGAGTGTCAGAGAGTGATAGAGAGTGTCAGAGAGTGATAGAGAGTGTCAGAGAGTGTCAGAGAGTGATAGAGAGTGATAGAGAGTGTCAGAGAGTGTCTGAGAGTGTCAGAGAGTGATAGAGAGTGATAGAGAGTGTCAGAGAGTGTCAGAGAGTGATAGAGAGTAGTAGAGAGTGTCAGAGAGTGTCAGAGAGTATCAGAGAGTGTCAGAGAGTGATAGTGAGTGTCAGTGAGTGTCAGAGAGTGATAGAGAGTGTCAGAGATTGTCAGAGAGTGATAGAGAGTGATAGAGAGTTTCAGAGAGTGTCAGAGAGTGTCTGAGAGTGTCAGAGAGTGATAGAGAGTGTCAGAGAGTGTCAGAGAGTGATAGAGAGTGATAGAGAGTGTCAGAGAGTGTCAGAGAGTGTCAGAGAGTGATAGTGAGTGTCAGAGAGTGTCAGAGAGTGTCAGAGAGTGATAGAGAGTGAGAGAGAGTTTCAGAGAGTGTCAGAGAGTGCCTGAGAGTGTCAGAGTGTGATAGAGAGTGATAGAGAGTGTCAGAGAGTGTCAGAGAGTGATAGAGAGTGATATAGAGTGTCAGAGAGTGTCAGAGAGTGTCAGAGAGTGTCACAGAGTGATAGAGAGTGATAGAGAGTGATAGAGAGTGTCAGAGAGTGTCTGAGAGAGTCAGAGAGTGATAGAGAGTGATAGAGAGTGTCAGAGAGTGTCAGAGAGTGATAGAGAGTGTCAGAGAGTGTCAGAGAGTGATAGAGAGTGATAGAGAGATTCAGAGAGTGTCAGAGAGTGTCTGAGAGAGGCAGAGAGTGATAGAGAGTGTCAGAGAGTGTCAGAGAGTGTCAGAGAGTGATAGAGAGTGATAGAAGTGTTTCAGAGAGAGTTAAAGGGTGTCAGAGAGTGTCTGAGAGTGTCAGAGAGTGATAGAGAGTGTCAGAGAGTGTCAGAGAGTGATAGAGAGTGATAGAGTGTTTCAGAGAGTGTCAGAGAGTGTCTGAGAGTGTCAGAGAGTGATAGAGAGTGTCAGAGAGTGTCAGAGAGTGATAGAGAGTGATAGAGAGTGTCAGAGAGTGTCAGAGAGTGTCAGAGAGT
Source organism: Heterodontus francisci (assembly GCF_036365525.1). Lineage (NCBI taxonomy): Eukaryota > Metazoa > Chordata > Chondrichthyes > Heterodontiformes > Heterodontidae > Heterodontus > Heterodontus francisci. The sequence goes on from NC_090376.1 coordinate 158,390,050, forward strand.
GATAGTGAGTGTCAGAGAGTGTCAGAGAGTGTCAGAGAGTGATAGTGAGTGTCAGAGTGTGATAGAGAGTGATAGAGAGTGATAGAGAGTGCCAGAGAGTGTCAGAGAGTGATAGAGAGTGATAGAGAGTGTCAGAGAGTGTCAGAGAGTGTCAGAGAGTGATAGTGAGTGTCAGAGAGTGTCAGAGAGTGATAGAGAGTGATAGAGAGTGTCAGAGAGTGATAGAGAGTGTCAGAGAGTGTCAGAGAGTGATAGAGAGTGATAGAGAGTGATAGAGAGTGTCAGAGAGTGTCTGAGAGTGTCAGAGAGTGATAGAGAGTGATAGAGAGTGTCAGAGAGTTTCAGAGATTGATAGAGAGTGATAGAGAGTGTCAGAGAGTGTCAGAGAGTGTCAGAGAGTGATAGTGAGTGTCAGAGAGTGTCAGAGAGTGATAGAGAGTGTCAGAGAGTGATAGAGAGTGTCAGAGAGTGTCAGAGAGTGATAGAGAGTGATAGAGAGTTTCAGAGAGTGTCAGAGAGTGTCAGAGTGTGTCTGAGAGTGTCAGAGAGTGATAGAGAGTGTCAGAGAGTGTCAGAGAGTGATAGAGAGTGAGAGAGAGTTTCAGAGAGTGTCAGAGAGTGTCTGAGAGTGTCAGAGAGTGATAGAGAGTGATTGAGAGTGTCAGAGTGTGTCAGAGAGTGTCAGAGAGTGATAGTGAGTGTCAGAGAGTGTCAGAGAGTGATAGAGAGTGATAGAGAGTGTCAGAGAGTGATAGATAGTGTCAGAGAGTGTCAGAGAGTGATAGAGAGTGATAGAGAGTGTCAGAGAGTGTCTGAGAGTGATAGAGAGTGTCAGAGAGTGTCAGAGAGTGATAGAGAGTGATAGAGAGTGTCAGAGAGTGATAGATAGTGTCAGAGAGTTTCAGAGAGTGATAGAGAGTGATAGAGAGTGATAGAGAGTGATAGAGAGTGTCAGAGAGTGATAGAGAGTGATAGAGAGTGTCAGAGAGTGTCTGAGAGTGATAGAGAGTGATAGAGAGTGTCAGAGAGTGTCAGAGAGTGTCAGAGAGTGATAGAGAGTGATAGAGAGTTTCAGAGAGTGTCAGAGAGTGTCTGAGAGTGTCAGAGAGTGATAGAGAGTGTCAGAGAGTGTCAGAGAGTGTCAGAGAGTGATAGAGAGTGTCAGAGAGTGTCAGAGAGTGTCAGAGAGTGATAGTGAGTGTCAGAGAGTGTCAGTGAGTGTCAGAGAGTGATAGAGAGTGATAGAGAGTTTCAGAGAGTGTCAGAGAGTGTCTGAGAGTGTCAGAGAGTGATAGAGAGTGATTGAGAGTGTCAGAGAGTGTCAGAGAGTGATAGAGAGTGATAGAGAGTGTCAGAGAGTGTCAGAGAGTGTCAGAGAGTGATAGTGAGTGTCAGAGAGTGTCAGAGAGTGATAGAGAGTGATAGAGAGTGTCAGAGAGTGATAGATAGTGTCAGAGAGTGTCAGAGAGTGATAGAGAGTGATAGAGAGTGTCAGAGAGTGTCTGAGAGTGATAGAGAGTGATAGAGAGTGTCAGAGAGTGTCAGAGAGTGTCAGAGAGTGATAGAGAGTGATAGAGAGTGTCAGAGAGTGATAGATAGTGTCAGAGAGTGTCAGAGAGTGATAGAGAGTGATAGAGAGTGTCAGAGACTGATAGAGAGTGATAGAGAGTGTCCGAGAGTGTCTGAGAGTGATAGAGAGTGTCAGAGAGTGTCAGAGAGTGTCAGAGAGTGATAGAGAGTGATAGAGAGTGTCAGAGAGTGATAGATAGTGTCAGAGAGTGTCAGAGAGTGATAGAGAGTGATAGAGAGTGATAGAGAGTGATAGAGAGTGATAGAGAGTGTCAGAGAGTGTCTGAGAGTGTCAGAGAGTGATAGAGAGTGATAGAGAGTGTCAGAGAGTGTCAGAGAGTGATAGAGAGTGATAGAGAGTGTCAGAGAGTGTCAGAGAGTGTCAGAGAGTGATAGTGAGTGTCATAGTGTGTCAGAGAGTGATAGAGAGTGTCAGAGAGTGATAGAGAGTGTCAGAGAGTGTCAGAGAGTGATAGAGAGTGATAGAGAGTTTCAGAGAGTGTCAGAGAGTGTCTGAGAGTGTCAGAGAGTGATAGAGAGTGTCAGAGAGTGTCAGAGAGTGTCAGAGAGTGATAGTGAGTGTCAGAGAGTGTCAGAGAGTGTCAGAGAGTGATAGAGAGTGATACAGAGTTTCAGAGAGTGTCAGAGAGTTTCTGAGAGTGTCAGAGAGTGATAGAGAGTGATAGAGAGTGTCAGAGAGTGTCAGAGAGTGATAGAGAGTGATAGAGAGTGTCAGGGAGTGTCAGAGAGTGTCAGAGAGTGATAGTGAGTGTCAGAGAGTGTCAGAGAGTGATAGAGAGTGTCAGAGAGTGTCAGAGAGTTTTAGAGAGTGATAGAGAGTGTCAGAGAGTGTCAGAGAGTGTCAGAGAGTGATAGAGAGTGATAGAGAGTGTCAGAGAGTGTCTGAGAGTGTCAGAGAGTGATAGAGAGTGATAGAGAGTGTCAGAGAGTGTCAGAGAGTGATAGAGAGTGATGGTGAGTGTCAGAGAGTGTCAGAGAGTGATAGAGAGTGTCAGAGAGTGATAGAGAGTGTCAGAGAGTGTCAGAGAGTGATAGAGAGTGATAGAGAGTTTCAGAGAGTGTCAGCGAGTGTCTGAGAGTGTCAGAGAGTGATAAAGAGTGTCAGAGAGTGTCAGAGAGTGATAGAGAGTGATAGAGAGTGATAGAGAGTGTCAGAGAGTGTCAGAGAGTGTCTGAGAGTGTCAGAGAGTGATAGAGAGTGTCAGAGAGTGTCAGAGAGTGATAGAGAGTGTCAGAGAGTGTCAGAGAGTGATAGAGAGTGATAGAGAGTTTCAGAGAGTGTCAGAGAGTGTCTGAGAGAGTCAGAGAGTGATACAGAGTGTCAGAGAGTGTCAGAGAGTGATAGAGAGTGATAGAGAGTGTCAGAGAGTGTCAGAGAGTGTCAGAGAGTGTCAGAGAGTGATAGTGAGTGTCAGAGAGTGTCAGAGAGTGTCAGAGAGTGATAGAGAGTGATAGAGAGTTTCAGAGAGTGTCAGAGAGTGTCAGAGAGTGATAGAGAGTGATAGAGAGTGTCAGAGAGTGTCAGAGAGTGTCAGAGAGTGATAGTGAGTGATAGTGAGTTTCAGAGAGTGTCAGAGAGTGGCAGAGAGTGTCTGAGATTGTCAGAGAGTGATAGAGAGTGTCAGAGAGTGTCAGAGAGTGATAGAGAGTGATAGAGAGATTCAGAGAGTGTCAGAGAGTGTCTGAGAGAGGCAGAGAGTGATAGAGAGTGTCAGAGAGTGTCAGAGAGTGTCAGAGAGTGATAGAGAGTGTCAGAGAGTGTCAGAGAGTGATAGAGAGTGATAGAGTGTTTCAGAGAGTGTCAGAGAGTGTCTGAGAGTGTCAGAGAGTGATAGAGAGTGTCAGAGAGTGTCAGAGAGTGATAGAGAGTGATAGAGAGTGTCAGAGAGTGTCAGAGAGTGTCAGAGAGTGATAGTGAGTGTCAGAGAGTGTCAGAGAGTGTCAGAGAGTGATAGTGAGTGTCAGAGTGTGATAGAGAGTGATAGAGAGTGATAGAGAGTGCCAGAGAGTGTCAGAGAGTGATAGAGAGTGATAGAGAGTGTCAGAGAGTGTCAGAGAGTGTCAGAGAGTGTCAGAGAGTGATAGTGAGTGTCAGAGAGTGTCAGAGAGTGATAGAGAGTGATAGAGAGTGTCAGAGAGTGATAGAGAGTGTCAGAGAGTGTCAGAGAGTGATAGAGAGTGATAGAGAGTGATAGAGAGTGTCAGAGAGTGTCTGAGAGTGTCAGAGAGTGATAGAGAGTGATAGAGAGTGTCAGAGAGTTTCAGAGATTGATAGAGAGTGATAGAGAGTGTCAGAGAGTGTCAGAGAGTGTCAGAGAGTGATAGTGAGTGTCAGAGAGTGTCAGAGAGTGTCAGAGAGTGTCAGAGAGTGATAGAGAGTGTCAGAGAGTGTCAGAGAGTGATAGAGAGTGATAGAGAGTTTCAGAGAGTGTCAGAGAGTGTCAGAGTGTGTCTGAGAGTGTCAGAGAGTGATAGAGAGTGTCAGAGAGTGTCAGAGAGTGATAGAGAGTGAGAGAGAGTTTCAGAGAGTGTCAGAGAGTGTCTGAGAGTGTCAGAGAGTGATAGAGAGTGATTGAGAGTGTCAGAGAGTGTCAGAGAGTGTCAGAGAGTGATAGTGAGTGTCAGAGAGTGTCAGAGAGTGATAGAGAGTGATAGAGAGTGTCAGAGAGTGATAGATAGTGTCAGAGAGTGTCAGAGAGTGATAGAGAGTGTCAGAGAGTGTCTGAGAGTGATAGAGAGTGTCAGAGAGTGTCAGAGAGTGATAGAGAGTGATAGAGAGTGTCAGAGAGTGATAGATAGTGTCAGAGAGTGTCAGAGAGTGTCAGAGAGTGATAGAGAGTGATAGAGAGTGTCAGAGAGTGTCAGAGAGTGTCAGAGAGTGATAGAGAGTGATAGAGAGTTTCAGAGAGTGTCAGAGAGTGTCTGAGAGTGTCAGAGAGTGATAGAGAGTGTCAGAGAGTGTCAGAGAGTGATAGAGAGTGTCAGAGAGTGTCAGAGAGTGTCAGAGAGTGATAGTGAGTGTCAGAGAGTGTCAGTGAGTGTCAGAGAGTGATAGAGAGTGATAGAGAGTTTCAGAGAGTGTCAGAGAGTGTCTGAGAGTGTCAGAGAGTGATAGAGAGTGATTGAGAGTGTCAGAGAGTGTCAGAGAGTGATAGAGAGTGATAGAGAGTGTCAGAGAGTGTCAGAGAGTGTCAGAGAGTGATAGTGAGTGTCAGAGAGTGTCAGAGAGTGATAGAGAGTGATAGAGAGTGTCAGAGAGTGATAGATAGTGTCAGAGAGTGTCAGAGAGTGATAGAGAGTGATAGAGAGTGTCAGAGAGTGTCTGAGAGTGATAGAGAGTGATAGAGAGTGTCAGAGAGTGTCAGAGAGTGTCAGAGAGTGATAGAGAGTGATAGAGAGTGTCAGAGAGTGATATATAGTGTCAGAGAGTGTCAGAGAGTGATAGAGAGTGATAGAGAGTGATAGAGAGTGATAGAGAGTGATAGAGAGTGTCAGAGACTGATAGAGAGTGATAGAGAGTGTCCGAGAGTGTCTGAGAGTGATAGAGAGTGATAGAGAGTGTCAGAGAGTGTCAGAGAGTGTCAGAGAGTGATAGAGAGTGATAGAGAGTGTCAGAGAGTGATAGATAGTGTCAGAGAGTGTCAGAGAGTGTCAGAGAGTGATAGAGAGTGATAGAGAGTGATAGAGAGTGATAGAGAGTGATAGAGAGAGTCAGAGAGTGTCTGAGAGTGTCAGAGAGTGATAAGAGTGATAGAGAGTGTCAGAGAGTGTCAGAGAGTGATAGAGAGTGATAGAGAGTGTCAGAGAGTGTCAGAGAGTGTCAGAGAGTGATAGTGAGTGTCATAGAGTGTCAGAGAGTGATAGAGAGTGTCAGAGAGTGATAGAGAGTGTCAGAGAGTGTCAGAGAGTGATAGAGAGTGATAGAGAGTTTCAGAGAGTGTCAGAGAGTGTCTGAGAGTGTCAGAGAGTGATAGAGAGTGTCAGAGAGTGTCAGAGAGTGTCAGAGAGTGATAGTGAGTGTCAGAGAGTGTCAGAGAGTGTCAGAGAGTGATAGAGAGTGATACAGAGTTTCAGAGAGTGTCAGAGAGTTTCTGAGAGTGTCAGAGAGTGATAGAGAGTGATAGAGAGTGTCAGAGAGTGTCAGAGAGTGATAGAGAGTGATAGAGAGTGTCAGAGAGTGTCAGAGAGTGTCAGAGAGTGATAGTGAGTGTCAGAGAGTGTCAGAGAGTGATAGAGAGTGATAGAGAGTGTCAGAGAGTGATAGATAGTGTCAGAGAGTGTCAGAGAGTGATAGAGAGTGATAGAGAGTGTCAGAGAGTGTCTGAGAGTGATAGAGAGTGATAGAGAGTGTCAGAGAGTGTCAGAGAGTGTCAGAGAGTGATAGAGAGTGATAGAGAGTGTCAGAGAGTGATATATAGTGTCAGAGAGTGTCAGAGAGTGATATAGAGTGATAGAGAGTGATAGAGAGTGATAGAGAGTGATAGAGAGTGTCAGAGACTGATAGAGAGTGATAGAGAGTGTCCGAGAGTGTCTGAGAGTGATAGAGAGTGATAGAGAGTGTCAGAGAGTGTCAGAGAGTGTCAGAGAGTGATAGAGAGTGATAGAGAGTGTCAGAGAGTGATAGATAGTGTCAGAGAGTGTCAGAGAGTGATAGAGAGTGATAGAGAGTGATAGAGAGTGATAGAGAGTGATAGAGAGTGTCAGAGAGTGTCTGAGAGTGTCAGAGAGTGATAAGAGTGATAGAGAGTGTCAGAGAGTGTCAGAGAGTGATAGAGAGTGATAGAGAGTGTCAGAGAGTGTCAGAGAGTGTCAGAGAGTGATAGTGAGTGTCATAGAGTGTCAGAGAGTGATAGAGAGTGTCAGAGAGTGATAGAGAGTGTCAGAGAGTGTCAGAGAGTGATAGAGAGTGATAGAGAGTTTCAGAGAGTGTCTGAGAGTGTCAGAGAGTGATAGAGAGTGTCAGAGAGTGTCAGAGAGTGTCAGAGAGTGATAGTGAGTGTCAGAGAGTGTCAGAGAGTGTCAGAGAGTGATAGAGAGTGATACAGAGTTTCAGAGAGTGTCAGAGAGTTTCTGAGAGTGTCAGAGAGTGATAGAGAGTGATAGAGAGTGTCAGAGAGTGTCAGAGAGTGATAGAGAGTGATAGAGAGTGTCAGGGAGTGTCAGAGAGTGTCAGAGAGTGATAGTGAGTGTCAGAGAGTGTCAGAGAGTGATAGAGAGTGTCAGAGAGTGTCAGAGAGTTTTAGAGAGTGATAGAGAGTGTCAGAGAGTGTCAGAGAGTGTCAGAGAGTGATAGAGAGTGATAGAGAGTGTCAGAGAGTGTCTGAGAGTGTCAGAGAGTGATAGAGAGTGATAGAGAGTGTCAGAGAGTGTCAGAGAGTGATAGAGAGTGATGGTGAGTGTCAGAGAGTGTCAGAGAGTGATAGAGAGTGTCAGAGAGTTATAGAGAGTTATAGAGAGTGTCAGAGAGTGTCAGAGAGTGATAGAGAGTGATAGAGAGTTTCAGAGAGTGTCAGCGAGTGTCTGAGAGTGTCAGAGAGTGATAGAGAGTGTCAGAGAGTGTCAGAGAGTGATAGAGAGTGATAGAGAGTGTCAGAGAGTGATAGAGAGTGATAGAAGTGTTTCAGAGAGTGTTAAAGAGTGTCAGAGAGTGTCTGAGAGTGTCAGAGAGTGATAGAGAGTGTCAGAGAGTGTCAGAGAATGATAGAGAGAGATAGAGAGTTTCAGAGAGTGTCAGAGAGTGTCTGAGAGTGTCAGAGAGTGATAGAGAGTGTCAGAGAGGGTCAGAGAGTGATAGAGAGTGATAGAGAGTGTCAGAGAGTGTCAGAGAGTGTCAGAGAGTGATAGTGAGTGTCAGAGAGTGTTAGAGAGTGTCAGAGAGTGCTAGAGAGCGATAGAGAGTTTCAGAGAGTGTCAGAGAGTGTCTGAGAGTGTCAGAGAGTGATAGAGAGCGATAGATAGTGATAGAGAGTGTCAGAGAGTGTCAGGGAGTGATAGAGAGTGATAGAGAGTGTCAGAGAGTGTCAGAGAGTGTCAGAGAGTGATAGTGAGTGTCAGAGAGTGTCAGAGAGTGATAGAGAGTGATAGAGAGTGTCAGAGAGTGATAGAGAGTGTCAGAGAGTGTCAGAGAGTGATAGAGAGTGTCAGAGAGTGTCTGAGAGTGTCAGAGAGTGATAGAGAGTGATAGAGAGTGTCAGAGAGTGTCTGAGAGTGATAGAGAGTGATAGAGAGTGTCAGAGAGTGTCAGAGAGTGTCAGAGAGTGATAGTGAGTGTCAGAGAGTGTCAGAGAGTGATAGAGAGTGTCAGAGAGTGTCAGAGAGTGATAGGGAGTGATAGAGAGTTTCAGAGAGTGTCAGAGAGTGTCTGAGAGTGTCAGAGAGTGATAGAGAGTGTCAGAGAGTGTCAGAGAGTGATAGAGAGTGATAGAGAGTGTCAGAGAGTGTCAGAGAGTGTCAGAGAGTGATAGTGAGTGTCAGAGAGTGTCAGAGAGTGTCAGAGAGTGTCAGAGAGTGATAGTGAGTGTCAGAGAGTGTCAGAGAGTGTCAGAGAGTGATAGAGAGTGAGAGAGAGTTTCAGAGAGTTTCAGAGAGTGTCTGAGAGTGTCAGAGAGTGATAGAGAGTGTCAGAGAGTGTCAGAGAGTGATAGAGAGTGATAGAGAGTGTCAGAGAGTGTCAGAGAGTGTCAGAGAGTGATAGTGAATGTCAGAGAGTGTCAGAGAGTGTCAGAGAGTGATAGAGAGTGATAGAGAGTTTCAGAGATTGTCAGAGAGTGTCTGAGAGTGTCAGAGAGTGATAGAGAGTGATAGAGAGTGTCAGAGAGTGTCAGAGAGTGATAGAGAGAGATAGAGAGTTTCAGAGAGTGTCAGAGAGTGTCTGAGAGTGTCAGAGAGTGATAGAGAGTGTCAGAGAGTGTCAGAGAGTGATAGAGAGTGATAGAGAGTGTGAGAGAGTGTGAGAGAGTGTCAGAGAGTGATAGTGAGTGTCAGAGAGTGTTAGAGAGTGTCAGAGAGTGATAGAGAGTGATAGAGAGTTTCAGAGAGTGTCAGAGAGTGTCTGAGAGTGTCAGAGAGTGATAGAGAGCGATAGAGAATGTCAGAGAGTGTCAGGGAGTGATAGAGAGTGATAGAGAGTGTCAGAGAGTGTCAGAGAGTGATAGTGAGTGTCAGAGAGTGTCAGAGAGTGATAGAGAGTGATAGAGAGTGTCAGAGAGTGATAGAGTGTCAGAGAGTGTCAGAGAGTGATAGAGAGTGTCAGAGAGTGTCTGAGAGTGTCAGAGAGTGATAGAGAGTGATAGAGAGTGTCAGAGAGTGTCAGAGAGTGATAGAGAGTGATAGAGTGTGTCAGAGAGTGTCAGAGAGTGTCAGAGAGTGATAGTGAGTGTCAGAGAGTGTCAGAGAGTGATAGAGAGTGTCAGAGAGTGTCAGAGAGTGATAGGGAGTGATAGAGAGTTTCAGAGAGTGTCAGAGAGTGTCTGAGAGTGTCAGAGAGTGATAGAGAGTGTCAGAGAGTGTCAGAGAGTGATAGAGAGTGATAGAGAGTGTCAGAGAGTGTCAGAGAGTGATAGTGAGTGTCAGAGAGTGTCAGAGAGTGTCAGAGAGTGATAGAGAGTGAGAGAGAGTGTCAGAGAGTGTCAGAGAGTGTCAGAGAGTGATAGTGAGTGTCAGAGAGTGTCAGAGAGTGATAGAGAGTGTCAGAGAGTGTCAGAGAGTGATAGAGAGTGAGAGAGAGTGTCAGAGAGTGTCAGAGAGTGTCTGAGAGTGTCAGAGAGAGATAGAGAGTGTCAGAGAGTGTCAGAGAGTGATAGAGAGTGATAGAGAGTGTCAGAGAGTGTCAGAGAGTGTCAGAGAGTGATAGTGAGTGTCAGAGAGTGTCAGAGAGTGTCAGAGAGTGATAGAGAGTGATAGGGAGTTTCAGAGATTGTCAGAGAGTGTCTGAGAGTGTCAGAGAGTGATAGAGAGTGATAGAGAGTGTCAGAGAGTGTCAGAGAGTGATAGAGTGTGATAGAGAGTGTCAGAGAGTGTCAGAGAGTGTCAGAGAGTGATAGTGAGTGTCAGAGAGTGTCAGGGAGTGATAGAGAGTGATAGAGAGTGTCAGAGAGTGATAGATAGTGTCAGAGAGTGTCAGAGAGTGATAGAGAGTGATAGAGAGTGTCAGAGAGTGTCTGAGAGTGTCAGAGAGTGATAGAGAGTGATAGAGAGTGTCAGAGAGTGTCAGAGAGTGATAGAGAGTGATAGAGAGTGTCAGAGAGTGTCAGAGAGTGATAGTGAGTGTCAGAGAGTGTCAGAGAGTGATAGAGAGTGTCAGAGAGTGATAGAGAGTGTCAGAGAGTGTCAGAGAGTGATAGAGAGTGATAGAGAGTTTCAGAGAGTGTCAGCGAGTGTCTGAGAGTGTCAGAGAGTGATAGAGAGTGTCAGAGAGTGTCAGAGAGTGGTAGAGAGTGATAGAGAGTGTCAGAGAGTGTCAGAGAGTGTCAGAGAGTGATAGAGAGTGATAGAAGTGTTTCAGAGAGTGTTAAAGCATGTCAGAGAGTGTCTGAGAGTGTCAGAGAGTGATAGAGAGTGTCAGAGAGTGTCAGAGAGTGATAGAGAGTGATAGAGAGTTTCAGAGAGTGTCAGAGAGTGTCTGAGAGTGTCAGAGAGTGATAGAGAGTGTCAGAGAGTGTCAGAGAGTGATAGAGAGTGTCAGAGAGTGTCAGAGAGTGTCAGAGAGTGATAGTGAGTGTCAGAGAGTGTCAGAGAGTGTCAGAGAGTGATAGAGAGTGATAGAGAGTTTCAGAGAGTGTCAGAGAGTGTCTGAGAGTGTCAGAGAGTGATAGAGAGTGATAGAGAGTGATAGAGAGTGTCAGAGAGTGTCAGAGAGTGATAGAGAGTGATAGAGAGTGTCAGAGAGTGTCAGAGAGTGTCAGAGAGTAATAGTGAGTGTCAGAGAGTGTCAGAGAGTGATAGAGAGTGATAGAGAGTGTCAGAGAGTGATAGAGAGTGTCAGAGAGTGTCAGAGAGTGATAGAGAGTGATAGAGAGTGTCAGAGAGTGTCTGAGAGTGTCAGAGAGTGATAGAGAGTGATAGAGAGTGTCAGAGAGTGTCAGAGAGTGATAGAGAGTAGAAGAGAGTGTCAGAGAGTGTCAGAGAGTATCAGAGAGTGTCAGAGAGTGATAGTGAGTGTCAGAGAGTGTCAGAGAGTGATAGAGAAAGTCAGAGATTGTCAGAGAGTGATAGAGAGTGATAGAGAGTTTCAGAGAGTGTCAGAGAGTGTCTGAGAGTGTCAGAGAGTGATAGAGAGTGTCAGAGAGTGTCAGAGAGTGTCAGAGAGTGATAGAGAGTGATAGAGAGTGTCAGAGAGTGTCAGAGAGTGATAGAGAGTGATAGAGGGTGTCAGAGAGTGTCAGAGAGTGTCAGAGAGTGATAGTGAGTGTCAGAGAGTGTCAGAGAGTGTCAGAGAGTGATAGAGAGTGATAGAGAGTTTCAGAGAGTGTCAGAGAGTGTCTGAGAGTGTCAGAGAGTGATAGAGAGTGATAGAGAGTGATAGAGAGTGTCAGAGAGTGTCAGAGAGTGATAGAGAGTGATAGAGAGTGTCAGAGAGTGTCAGAGAGTGATAGTTAGTGTCAGAGAGTGTCAGAGAGTGATAGAGAGTGATAGAGAGTGTCAGAGAGTGATAGAGAGTGTCAGAGAGTGATAGAGAGTGTCAGAGAGTGTCTGAGAGTGTCAGAGAGTGATAGAGAGTGATAGAGAGTGTCAGAGAGTGTCAGAGAGTGATAGAGAGTGATAGAGAGTGTCAGAGAGTGTCAGAGAGTGTCAGAGAGTGATAGTGAGTGTCAGAGAGTGTCAGAGAGTGATAGAGAGTGTCAGAGAGTGTCAGAGAGTGATAGGGAGTGATAGAGAGTTTCAGAGAGTGTCAGAGAGTGTCTGAGAGTGTCAGAGAGTGATAGAGAGTGTCAGAGAGTGTCAGAGAGTGATAGAGAGTGATAGAGAGTGTCAGAGAGTGTCAGAGAGTGATAGTGAGTGTCAGAGAGTGTCAGAGAGTGTCAGAGAGTGATAGAGAGTGAGAGAGAGTTTCAGAGAGTGTCAGAGAGTGTCTGAGAGTGTCAGAGAGTGATAGAGAGTGTCAGAGAGTGTCAGAGAGTGATAGAGAGTGATAGAGAGTGTCAGAGAGTGTCAGAGAGTGTCAGAGAGTGATAGTGAGTGTCAGAGAGTGTCAGAGAGTGTCAGAGAGGGATAGAGAGTGATAGAGAGTTTCAGAGATTGTCAGAGAGTGTCTGAGAGTGTCAGAGAGTGATAGAGAGTGATAGAGAGTTTCAGAGAGTGTCAGCGAGTGTCTGAGAGTGTCAGAGAGTGATAGAGAGTGTCAGAGAGTGTCAGAGAGTGGTAGAGAGTGATAGAGAGTGTCAGAGAGTGTCAGAGAGTGTCAGAGAGTGATAGAGAGTGATAGAAGTGTTTCAGAGAGTGTTAAAGCGTGTCAGAGAGTGTCTGAGAGTGTCAGAGAGTGATAGAGAGTGTCAGAGAGTGTCAGAGAGTGATAGAGAGTGTCTGAGAGTGTCAGAGAGTGATAGAGAGTGATAGAGAGTGTCAGAGAGTGTCAGAGAGTGATAGAGAGTGATAGAGAGTGTCAGAGAGTGTCAGAGAGTGTCAGAGAGTGATAGTGAGTGTCAGAGAGTGTCAGAGAGTGATAGAGAGTGATAGAGAGTGTCAGAGAGTGATAGATAGTGTCAGAGAGTGTCAGAGAGTGATAGAGAGTGACAGAGAGTGTCAGAGAGTGTCTGAGAGTGTCAGAGAGTGATAGAGAGTGATAGAGAGTGTCAGAGAGTGTCAGAGAGTGATAGAGAGTGCTAGAGAGTGTCAGAGAGTGTCAGAGAGTGATAGTGAGTGTCAGAGAGTGTCAGAGAGTGATAGAGAGTGTCAGAGAGTGATAGAGAGTGTCAGAGAGTGTCAGAGAGTGATAGAGAGTGATAGAGAGTTTCAGAGAGTGTCAGCGAGTGTCTGAGAGTGTCAGAGAGTGGTAGAGAGTGTCAGAGAGTGTCAGAGAGTGATAGAGAGTGATAGAGAGTGTCAGAGAGTGTCTGAGAGTGTCAGAGAGTGATAGAGAGTGACAGAGAGTGATAGAGAGTGTCAGAGAGTGTCAGAGAGTGATAGAGAGTGATAGAGAGTTTCAGAGAGTGTCAGCGAGTGTCTGAGAGTGTCAGAGAGTGATAGAGAGTGTCAGAGAGTGTCAGAGAGTGGTAGAGAGTGATAGAGAGTGTCAGAGAGTGTCAGAGAGTGTCAGAGAGTGATAGAGAGTGATAGAAGTGTTTCAGAGAGTGTTAAAGCGTGTCAGAGAGTGCCTGAGAGTGTCAGAGAGTGATAGAGAGTGTCAGAGAGTGTCAGAGAGTGATAGAGAGTGATAGAGAGATTCAGAGAGTGTCAGAGAGTGTCAGAGAGTGTCTGAGAGTGTCAGAGAGTGATAGAGAGTGTCAGAGAGTGTCAGAGAGTGATAGAGAGTGATAGAGAGTGTCAGAGAGTGTCAGAGAGTGTCAGAGAGTGATAGTGAGTGTCAGAGAGTGTCAGAGAGTGTCAGAGAGTGATAGAGAGTGATAGAGAGTTTCAGAGAGTGTCAGAGAGTGTCTGAGAGTGTCAGAGAGTGATAGAGAGTGATAGAGAGTGATAGAGAGTGTCAGAGAGTGTCAGAGAGTGATAGAGAGTGATAGAGAGTGTCAGAGAGTGTCAGAGAGTGTCAGAGAGTAATAGTGATTGTCAGAGAGTGTCAGAGAGTGATAGAGAGTGATAGAGAGTGTCAGAGAGTGATAGAGAGTGTCAGAGAGTGTCAGAGAGTGATAGAGAGTGATAGAGAGTGTCAGAGAGTGTCTGAGAGTGTCAGAGAGTGATAGAGAGTGATAGAGAGTGTCAGAGAGTGTCAGAGAGTGATAGAGAGTAGTAGAGAGTGTCAGAGAGGGTCAGAGAGTATCAGAGAGTGTCAGAGAGTGATAGTGAGTGTCAGAGAGTGTCAGAGAGTGATAGAGAGTGTCAGAGATTGTCAGAGAGTGATAGAGAGTGATAGAGAGTTTCAGAGAGTGTCAGAGAGTGTCTGAGAGTGTCAGAGAGTGATAGAGAGTGTCAGAGAGTGTCAGAGAGTGATAGAGAGTGATAGAGAGTGTCAGAGAGTGTCAGAGAGTGATAGAGAGTGATAGAGGGTGTCAGAGAGTGTCAGAGAGTGTCAGAGAGTGATAGTGAGTGTCAGAGAGTGTCAGAGAGTGTCAGAGAGTGATAGAGAGTGATAGAGAGTTTCAGAGAGTGTCAGAGAGTGTCTGAGAGTGTCAGAGAGTGATAGAGAGTGATAGAGAGTGATAGAGAGTGTCAGAGAGTGTCAGAGAGTGATAGAGAGTGATAGAGAGTGTCAGAGAGTGTCAGAGAGTGATAGTGAGTGTCAGAGAGTGTCAGAGAGTGATAGAGAGTGATAGAGAGTGTCAGAGAGTGATAGAGAGTGTCAGAGAGTGATAGAGAGTGTCAGAGAGTGTCTGAGAGTGTCAGAGAGTGATAGAGAGTGATAGAGAGTGTCAGAGAGTGTCAGAGAGTGATAGAGAGTGATAGAGAGTGATAGAGAGTGTCAGAGAGTGTCAGAGAGTGTCAGAGAGTGATAGTGAGTGTCAGAGAGTGTCAGAGAGTGATAGAGAGTGTCAGAGAGTGTCAGAGAGTGATAGGGAGTGATAGAGAGTTTCAGAGAGTGTCAGAGAGTGTCTGAGAGTGTCAGAGAGTGATAGAGAGTGTCAGAGAGTGTCAGAGAGTGATAGAGAGTGATAGAGAGTGTCAGAGAGTGTCAGAGAGAGTCAGAGAGTGATAGTGAGTGTCAGAGAGTGTCAGAGAGTGTCAGAGAGTGATAGAGAGTGAGAGAGAGTTTCAGAGAGTGTCAGAGAGTGTCTGAGAGTGTCAGAGAGTGATAGAGAGTGTCAGAGAGTGTCAGAGAGTGATAGAGAGTGATAGAGAGTGTCAGGGAGTGTCAGAGAGTGTCAGAGAGTGATAGTGAGTGTCAGAGAGTGTCAGAGAGTGTCAGAGAGTGATAGAGAGTGATAGAGAGTTTCAGAGATTGTCAGAGAGTGTCTGAGAGTGTCAGAGAGTGATAGAGAGTGATAGAGAGTGTCAGAGAGTGTCAGAGAGTGATAGAGAGTGATAGAGAGTGTCAGAGAGTGTCAGAGAGTGTCAGAGAGTGATAGTGAGTGTCAGAGAGTGTCAGAGAGTGATAGAGAGTGATAGAGAGTGTCAGAGAGTGATAGATAGTGTCAGAGAGTGTCAGAGAGTGATAGAGAGTGACAGAGAGTGTCAGAGAGTGTCTGAGAGTGTCAGAGAGTGATAGAGAGTGATAGAGAGTGTCAGAGAGTGTCAGAGAGTGATAGAGAGTGCTAGAGAGTGTCAGAGAGTGTCAGAGAGTGATAGTGAGTGTCAGAGAGTGTCAGAGAGTGATAGAGAGTGTCAGAGAGTGATAGAGAGTGTCAGAGAGTGTCAGAGAGTGATAGAGAGTGATAGAGAGATTCAGAGAGTGTCAGCGAGTGTCAGAGAGTGTCAGAGAGTGATAGAGAGTGAGAGAGAGTTTCAGAGAGTGTCAGAGAGTGTCTGAGAGTGTCAGAGAGTGATAGAGAGTGTCAGAGAGTGTCAGAGAGTGATAGAGAGTGATAGAGAGTGTCAGGGAGTGTCAGAGAGTGTCAGAGAGTGATAGTGAGTGTCAGAGAGTGTCAGAGAGTGTCAGAGAGTGATAGAGAGTGATAGAGAGTTTCAGAGATTGTCAGAGAGTGTCTGAGAGTGTCAGAGAGTGATAGAGAGTGATAGAGAGTGTCAGAGAGTGTCAGAGAGTGATAGAGAGTGATAGAGAGTGTCAGAGAGTGTCAGAGAGTGTCAGAGAGTGATAGTGAGTGTCAGAGAGTGTCAGAGAGTGATAGAGAGTGATAGAGAGTGTCAGAGAGTGATAGATAGTGTCAGAGAGTGTCAGAGAGTGATAGAGAGTGACAGAGAGTGTCAGAGAGTGTCTGAGAGTGTCAGAGAGTGATAGAGAGTGATAGAGAGTGTCAGAGAGTGTCAGAGAGTGATAGAGAGTGCTAGAGAGTGTCAGAGAGTGTCAGAGAGTGATAGTGAGTGTCAGAGAGTGTCAGAGAGTGATAGAGAGTGTCAGAGAGTGATAGAGAGTGTCAGAGAGTGATAGAGAGTGATAGAGAGTTTCAGAGAGTGTCAGCGAGTGTCTGAGAGTGTCAGAGAGTGATAGAGAGTGTCAGAGAGTGTCAGAGAGTGATAGAGAGTGATAGAGAGTGTCAGAGAGTGTCAGAGAGTGTCAGAGAGTGATAGAGAGTGATAGAAGTGTTTCAGAGAGTGTTAAAGCGTGTCAGAGAGTGTCAGAGAGTGATAGAGAGTGATAGAGAGTGTCAGAGAGTGTCAGAGAGTGATAGAGAGTGCTAGAGAGTGTCAGAGAGTGTCAGAGAGTGATAGTGAGTGTCAGAGAGTGTCAGAGAGTGATAGAGAGTGTCAGAGAGTGATAGAGAGTGTCAGAGAGTGTCAGAGAGTGATAGAGAGTGATAGAGAGTTTCAGAGAGTGTCAGCGAGTGTCTGAGAGTGTCAGAGAGTGATAGAGAGTGTCAGAGAGTGTCAGAGAGTGATAGAGAGTGATAGATAGTGTCAGAGAGTGTCAGAGAGTGTCAGAGAGTGATAGAGAGTGATAGAAGTGTTTCAGAGAGTGTTAAAGCGTGTCAGAGAGTGTCTGAGAGTGTCAGAGAGTGATAGAGAGTGTCAGAGAGTGATAGAGAGTGATAGAGAGTTTCAGAGAGTGTCAGAGAGTGTCTGAGAGTGTCAGAGAGTGATAGAGAGTGTCAGAGAGTGTCAGAGAGTGATAGAGAGTGATAGAGAGTGTCAGAGAGTGTCAGAGAGTGTCAGAGAGTGATAGTGAGTGTCAGAGAGTGTCAGAGAGTGTCAGAGAGTGTCAGAGAGTGATAGAGAGTGATAGAGAGTTTCAGAGAGTGTCAGAGAGTGTCTGAGAGTGTCAGAGAGTGATAGAGAGTGATAGAGAGTGATAGAGAGTGTCAGAGAGTGTCAGAGAGTGATAGAGAGTGATAGAGAGTGTCAGAGAGTGTCAGAGAGTGTCAGAGAGTAATACTGAGTGTCAGAGAGTGTCAGAGAGTGATAGAGAGTGATAGAGAGTGTCAGAGAGTGATAGAGAGTGTCAGAGAGTGTCAGAGAGTGATAGAGAGTGATAGAGAGTGTCAGAGAGTGTCTGAGAGTGTCACAGAGTGATAGAGAGTGATAGAGAGTGTCAGAGAGTGTCAGAGAGTGATAGAGAGTAGTAGAGAGTGTCAGAGAGTGTCAGAGAGTAATAGAGAGTGTCAGAGAGTGATAGTGAGTGTCAGTGAGTGTCAGAGAGTGATAGAGAGTGTCAGAGATTGTCAGAGAGTGATAGAGAGTTTCAGAGAGTTTCAGAGAGTGTCAGAGAGTGTCTGAGAGTGTCAGAGAGTGATAGAGAGTGTCAGAGAGTGTCAGAGAGTGATAGAGAGTGATAGAGAGTGATAGAGAGTGTCATAGAGTGTCAGAGAGTGTCAGAGAGTGATAGTGAGTGTCAGAGAGTGTCAGAGAGTGTCAGAGAGTGATAGAGAGTGATAGTGAATGTCAGAGAGTGTCAGAGAGTGCCTGAGAGTGTCAGAGTGTGATAGAGAGTGATAGAGAGTGTCAGAGAGTGTCAGAGAGTGATAGAGAGTGATATAGAGTGTCAGAGAGTGTCAGAGAGTGTCAGAGAGTGTCACAGAGTGATAGAGAGTGATAGAGAGTGATAGAGAGTGTCAGAGAGTGTCTGAGAGAGTCAGAGAGTGATAGAGAGTGATAGAGAGTGTCAGAGAGTGTCAGAGAGTGATAGAGAGTGTCAGAGAGTGTCAGAGAGTGTCAGAGAGTGATAGGGAGTGTCAGAGAGTGTCAGAGAGTGATAGAGAGTGTCAGAGAGTGATAGAGAGTGTCAGAGAGTGTCAGAGAGTGTCAGAGAGTGATAGAGAGTGATAGAAGTGTTTCAGAGAGTGTTAAAGAGTGTCAGAGAGTGTCTGAGAGTGTCAGAGAGTGATAGAGAGTGTCAGAGAGTGTCAGAGAGTGTCAGAGAGTGATAGAGAGTGATAGAGAGTTTCAGAGAGTGTCAGAGAGTGTCTGAGAGTGTCAGAGAGTGATAGAGAGTGTCAGAGAGTGTCAGAGAGTGATAGAGAGTGATAGAGAGTGTCAGAGAGTGTCAGAGAGTGTCAGAGAGTGATAGTGAGTGTCAGAGATTGTCAGAGAGTGTCAGAGAGTGATAGAGAGTGATAGAGAGTTTCAGAGAATTTCAGAGAGTGTCAGAGAGTGATAGAGAGTGATAGAGAGTGTCAGAGAGTGTCAGAGAGTGTCAGAGAGTGATAGTGAGTGATAGTGAGTTTCAGAGAGTGTCAGAGAATGGCAGAGAGTGTCTGAGATTGTCAGAGAGTGATAGAGAGTGTCAGAGAGTGTCAGAGAGTGATAGAGAGTGATAGAGAGATTCAGAGAGTGTCAGAGAGTGTCTGAGAGAGGCAGAGAGTGATAGAGAGTGTCAGAGAGTGTCAGAGAGTGTCAGAGAGTGATAGAGAGTGATAGAAGTGTTTCAGAGAGAGTTAAAGGGTGTCAGAGAGTGTCTGAGAGTGTCAGAGAGTGATAGAGAGTGTCAGAGAGTGTCAGAGAGTGATAGAGAGTGATAGAGTGTTTCAGAGAGTGTCAGAGAGTGTCTGAGAGTGTCAGAGAGTGATAGAGAGTGTCAGAGAGTGTCAGAGAGTGATAGAGAGTGATAGAGAGTGTCAGAGAGTGTCAGAGAGTGTCAGAGAGTGATAGTGAGTGTCAGAGAGTGTCAGAGAGTGTCAGAGAGTGATAGTGAGTGTCAGAGTGTGATAGAGTGTGATAGAGAGTGATAGAGAGTGCCAGAGAGTGTCAGAGAGTGATAGAGAGTGTCAGAGAGTGTCAGAGAGTGTCAGAGAGTGATAGTGAGTGTCAGAGAGTGTCAGAGAGTGATAGAGAGTGATAGAGAGTGTCAGAGAGTGATAGAGAGTGTCAGAGAGTGTCAGAGAGTGATAGAGAGTGATAGAGAGTGATAGAGAGTGTCAGAGAGTGTCTGAGAGTGTCAGAGAGTGATAGAGAGTGTCAGAGAGTGTCAGAGAGTGTCAGAGAGTGATAGTGAGTGTCAGAGAGTGTCAGAGAGTGATAGAGAGTGTCAGAGAGTGATAGAGAGTGTCAGAGAGTGTCAGAGAGTGATAGAGAGTTTCAGAGAGTGATAGTGAGTGTCAGAGAGTGTCAGAGAGTGTCAGAGAGTGATAGAGAGTGATAGAGAGTTTCAGAGAGTGTCAGAGAGTGTCTGAGAGTGTCAGAGAGTGATAGAGAGTGATTGAGAGTGTCAGAGAGTGTCAGAGAGTGATAGAGAGTGATAGAGAGTGTCAGAGAGTTTCAGAGAGTGTCAGAGAGTGATAGTGAGTGTCAGAGAGTGTCAGAGAGTGATAGAGAGTGATAGAGAGTGTCAGAGAGTGATAGATAGTGTCAGAGAGTGTCAGAGAGTGATAGAGAGTGTCAGAGAGTGATAGATAGTGTCAGAGAGTGTCAGAGAGCGATAGAGAGTGATAGAGAGTGTCAGAGAGTGTCTGAGAGTGATAGAGAGTGTCAGAGAGTGATAGAGAGTGATAGAGAGTGATAGAGAGTGATAGAGAGTGTCAGAGAGTGTCAGAGAGTGATAGAGAGTGATAGAGAGTGTCAGAGAGTGTCAGAGAGTGATAGTTAGTGTCAGAGAGTGTCAGAGAGTGATAGAGAGTGATAGAGAGTGTCAGAGAGTGATAGAGAGTGTCAGAGAGTGATAGAGAGTGTCAGAGAGTGTCTGAGAGTGTCAGAGAGTGATAGAGAGTGATAGAGAGTGTCAGAGAGTGTCAGAGAGTGATAGAGAGTGATAGAGAGTGTCAGAGAGTGTCAGAGAGTGTCAGAGAGTGATAGTGAGTGTCAGAGAGTGTCAGAGAGTGATAGAGAGTGTCAGAGAGTGTCAGAGAGTGATAGGGAGTGATAGAGAGTTTCAGAGAGTGTCAGAGAGTGTCTGAGAGTGTCAGAGAGTGTCAGAGAGTGTCAGAGAGTGATAGAGAGTGTCAGAGAGTGTCAGAGAGTGATAGAGAGTGATAGAGAGTGTCAGAGAGTGTCAGAGAGTGTCAGAGAGTGATAGTGAGTGTCAGAGAGTGTCAGAGAGTGATAGAGAGTGAGAGAGAGTTTCAGAGAGTGCCAGAGAGTGTCTGAGAGTGTCAGAGAGTGATAGAGAGTGTCAGAGAGTGTCAGAGAGTGATAGAGAGTGATAGAGTGTGTCAGAGAGTGTCAGAGAGTGTCAGAGAGTGATAGTGAGTGTCAGAGAGTGTCAGAGAGTGTCAGAGAGTGATAGAAAGTGATAGAGAGTTTCAGAGATTGTCAGAGAGTGTCTGAGAGTGTCAGAGAGTGATAGAGAGTGATAGAGAGTGTCAGAGAGTGTCAGAGAGTGATAGAGAGTGATAGAGAGTGTCAGAGAGTGTCAGAGAGTGTCAGAGAGTGATAGTGAGTGTCAGAGAGTGTCAGAGAGTGATAGAGAGTGATAGAGAGTGTCAGAGAGTGATAGATAGTGTCAGAGAGTGTCAGAGAGTGATAGAGAGTGACAGAGAGTGTCAGAGAGTGTCTGAGAGTGTCAGAGAGTGATAGAGAGTGATAGAGAGTGTCAGAGAGTGTCAGAGAGTGATAGAGAGTGCTAGAGAGTGTCAGAGAGTGTCAGAGAGTGATAGTGAGTGTCAGAGAGTGTCAGAGAGTGATAGAGAGTGTCAGAGAGTGATAGAGAGTGTCAGAGAGTCTCAGAGAGTGATAGAGAGTGATAGAGAGTTTCAGAGAGTGTCAGCGAGTGTCTGAGAGTGTCAGAGAGTGATAGAGAGTGTCAGAGAGTGTCAGAGAGTGATAGAGAGTGATAGAGAGTGTCAGAGAGTGTCAGAGAGTGTCAGAGAGTGATAGAGAGTGATAGAAGTGTTTCAGAGAGTGTTAAAGCGTGTCAGAGAGTGTCTGAGAGTGTCAGAGAGTGATAGAGAGTGTCAGAGAGTGTCAGAGAGTGATAGAGAGTGATAGAGAGTTTCAGAGAGTGTCAGAGAGTGTCTGAGAGTGTCAGAGAGTGATAGAGAGTGTCAGAGAGTGTCAGAGAGTGATAGAGAGTGATAGAGAGTGTCAGAGAGTGTCAGAGAGTGATAGTGAGTGTCAGAGAGTGCCAGAGAGTGTCAGAGAGTGATAGAGAGTGATAGAGAGTTTCAGAGAGAGTCAGAGAGTGTCTGAGAGTGTCAGAGAGTGATAGAGAGTGATAGAGAGTGATAGAGAGTGTCAGAGAGTGTCAGAGAGTGATAGAGAGTGATAGAGAGTGTCAGAGAGTGTCAGAGAGTGTCAGAGAGTAATACTGAGTGTCAGAGAGTGTCAGAGAGTGATAGAGAGTGATAGAGAGTGTCAGAGAGTGATAGAGAGTGTCAGAGAGTGTCAGAGAGTGATAGAGAGTGATAGAGAGTGTCAGAGAGTGTCTGAGAGTGTCAGAGAGTGATAGAGAGTGATAGAGAGTGTCAGAGAGTGTCAGAGAGTGATAGAGAGTAGTAGAGAGTGTCAGAGAGTGTCAGAGAGTATCAGAGAGTGTCAGAGAGTGATAGTGAGTGTCAGTGAGTGTCAGAGAGTGATAGAGAGTGTCAGAGATTGTCAGAGAGTGATAGAGAGTGATAGAGAGTTTCAGAGAGTGTCAGAGAGTGTCTGAGAGTGTCAGAGAGTGATAGAGAGTGTCAGAGAGTGTCAGAGAGTGATAGAGAGTTATAGAGAGTGTCAGAGAGTGTCAGAGAGTGATAGTGAGTGTCAGAGAGTGTCAGAGAGTGTCAGAGAGTGATAGAGAGTGATAGTGAGTGTCAGAGAGTGTCAGAGAGTGCCTGAGAGTGTCAGAGTGTGATAAAGAGTGATAGAGAGTGTCAGAGAGTGTCAGAGAGTGATAGAGAGTGATATAGAGTGTCAGAGAGTGTCAGAGAGTGTCAGAGAGTGTCACAGAGTGATAGAGAGTGATAGAGAGTGATAGAGAGTGTCAGAGAGTGTCTGAGAGAGTCAGAGAGTGATAGAGAGTGATAGAGAGTGTCAGAGAGTGTCAGAGAGTGATAGAGAGTGTCAGAGAGTGTCAGAGAGTGTCAGAGAGTGATAGTGAGTGTCAGAGAGTGTCAGAGAGTGATAGAGAGTGTCAGAGAGTGATAGAGAGTGTCAGAGAGTGTCAGAGAGTGTCAGAGAGTGTCAGAGAGTGATAGAGAGTGATAGAAGTGTTTCAGAGAGTGTTAAAGAGTGTCAGAGAGTGTCTGAGAGTGTCAGAGAGTGATAGAGAGAGTCAGAGAGTGTCAGAGAGTGTCAGAGAGTGATAGAGAGTGATAGAGAGTTTCAGAGAGTGTCAGAGAGTGTCTGAGAGTGTCAGAGAGTGATAGAGAGTGTCAGAGAGTGTCAGAGAGTGATAGAGAGTGATAGAGAGTGTCAGAGAGTGTCAGAGAGTGATAGTGAGTGTCAGAGAGTGTCAGAGAGTGTCAGAGAGTGATAGAGAGTGATAGAGAGTTTCAGAGAATTTCAGAGAGTGTCAGAGAGTGATAGAGAGTGATAGAGAGTGTCAGAGAGTGTCAGAGAGTGATAGTGAGTGATAGTGAGTTTCAGAGAGTGTCAGAGAATGGCAGAGAGTGTCTGAGATTGTCAGAGAGTGATAGAGAGTGTCAGAGAGTGTCAGAGAGTGATAGAAGTGTTTCAGAGAGAGTTAAAGGGTGTCAGAGAGTGTCTGAGAGTGTCAGAGAGTGATAGAGAGTGTCAGAGAGTGTCAGAGAGTGATAGAGAGTGATAGAGTGTTTCAGAGAGCGTCAGAGAGTGTCAGAGAGTGATAGAGAGTGATAGAGAGTGTCAGAGAGTGTCAGAGAGTGTCAGAGAGTGATAGTGAGTGTCAGAGAGTGTCAGAGAGTGTCAGAGAGTGATAGTGAGTGTCAGAGTGTGATAGAGTGTGATAGAGAGTGATAGAGAGTGCCAGGGAGTGTCAGAGAGTGATAGAGAGTGTCAGAGAGGGTCAGAGAGTGTCAGAGAGTGATAGTGAGTGTCAGAGAGTGTCAGAGAGTGATAGAGAGTGATAGAGAGTGTCAGAGTGTGATAGAGAGTGTCAGAGAGTGTCAGAGAGTGATAGAGAGTGATAGAGAGTGATAGAGAGTGTCAGAGAGTGTCTGAGAGTGTCAGAGAGTGATAGAGAGTGATAGAGAGTGTCAGAGAGTTTCAGAGATTGATAGAGAGTGATAGAGAGTGTCAGAGAGTGTCAGAGAGTGTCAGAGAGTGATAGTGAGTGTCAGAGAGTGTCAGAGAGTGATAGAGAGTGTCAGAGAGTGATAGAGAGTGTCAGAGAGTGTCAGAGAGTGATAGAGAGTTTCAGAGAGTGATAGTGAGTGTCAGAGAGTGTCAGAAAGTGTCAGAGAGTGATAGAGAGTGATAGAGAGTTTCAGAGAGTGTCAGAGAGTGTCTGAGAGTGTCAGAGAGTGATAGAGAGTGATTGAGAGTGTCAGAGAGTGATAGAGAGTGATAGAGAGTGTCAGAGAGTGTCAGAGAGTGTCAGAGAGTGATAGTGAGTGTCAGAGAGTGTCAGAGAGTGATAGAGAGTGATAGAGAGTGTCAGAGAGTGATAGATAGTGTCAGAGAGTGTCAGAGAGTGATAGAGAGTGATAGAGAGTGTCAGAGAGTGTCTGAGAGTGATAGAGAGTGTCAGAGAGTGTCAGAGAGTGATAGAGAGTGATAGAGAGTGTCAGAGAGTGATAGATAGTGTCAGAGAGTTTCAGAGAGTGATAGAGAGTGATAGAGAGTGATAGAGAGTAATAGAGAGTGATAGAGAGTGTCAGAGAGTGATAGAGAGTGATAGAGAGTGTCAGAGAGTGTCTGAGAGTGATAGAGAGTGATAGAGAGTGTCAGAGAGTGTCAGAGAGTGTCAGAGAGTGATAGAGAGTGATAGAGAGTTTCAGAGAGTGTCAGAGAGTGTCTGAGAGTGTCAGAGAGTGATAGAGAGTGTCAGAGAGTGTCAGAGAGTGTCAGAGAGTGATAGAGAGTGTCAGAGAGTGTCAGAGAGTGATAGTGAGTGTCAGAGAGTGTCAGAGAGTGTCAGAGAGTGATAGAGAGTGATAGAGAGTTTCAGAGAGTGTCAGAGAGTGTCTGAGAGTGTCAGAGAGTGATAGAGAGTGATTGAGAGTGTCAGAGAGTGTCAGAGAGTGATAGAGAGTGATAGAGAGTGTCAGAGAGTGTCAGAGAGTGTCAGAGAGTGATAGTGAGTGTCAGAGAGTGTCAGAGAGTGATAGAGAGTGTCAGAGAGTGATAGATAGTGTCAGAAAGTGTCAGAGAGTGATAGAGAGTGATAGAGAGTGTCAGAGAGTGTCTGAGAGTGATAGAGAGTGATAGAGAGTGTCAGAGAGTGTCAGAGAGTGTCAGAGAGTGATAGAGAGTGATAGAGAGTGTCAGAGAGTGATAGATAGTGTCAGAGAGTGTCAGAGAGTGATAGAGAGTGATAGAGAGTGATAGAGAGTGATAGAGAGTGATAGAGAGTGTCAGAGAGTGTCTGAGAGTGTCAGAGAGTGATAGAGAGTGATAGAGAGTGTCAGAGAGTGTCAGAGAGTGATAGAGAGTGATAGAGAGTGTCAGAGAGTGTCAGAGAGTGTCAGAGAGTGATAGTGAGTGTCATAGAGTGTCAGAGAGTGATAGAGAGTGTCAGAGAGTGATAGAGAGTGTCAGAGAGTGTCAGAGAGTGATAGAGAGTGATAGAGAGTTTCAGAGAGTGTCAGAGAGTGTCTGAGAGTGTCAGAGAGTGATAGAGAGTGTCAGAGAGTGTCAGAGAGTGTCAGAGAGTGATAGTGAGTGTCAGAGAGTGTCAGAGAGTGTCAGAGAGTGATACAGAGTTTCAGAGAGTGTCAGAGAGTTTCTGAGAGTGTCAGAGAGTGATAGAGAGTGATAGAGAGTGTCAGAGAGTGTCAGAGAGTGATAGAGAGTGATAGAGAGTGTCAGGGAGTGTCAGAGAGTGTCAGAGAGTGATAGTGAGTGTCAGAGAGTGTCAGAGAGTGATAGAGAGTGTCAGAGAGTGTCAGAGAGTTTTAGAGAGTGATAGAGAGTGTCAGAGAGTGTCAGAGAGTGTCAGAGAGTGATAGAGAGTGATAGAGAGTGTCAGAGAGTGTCTGAGAGTGTCAGAGAGTGATAGAGAGTGATAGAGAGTGTCAGAGAGTGTCAGAGAGTGATAGAGAGTGATAGTGAGTGTCAGAGAGTGTCAGAGAGTGATAGAGAGTGTCAGAGAGTGATAGAGAGTGTCAGAGAGTGTCAGAGAGTGATAGAGAGTGATAGAGAGTTTCAGAGAGTGTCAGCGAGTGTCTGAGAGTGTCAGAGAGTGATAGAGAGTGTCAGAGAGTGTCAGAGAGTGATAGAGAGTGATAGAGAGTGTCAGAGAGTGTCAGAGAGTGTCAGAGAGTGATAGAGAGTGATAGAAGTGTTTCAGAGAGTGTTAAAGAGTGTCAGAGAGTGTCTGAGAGTGTCAGAGAGTGATAGAGAGTGTCAGAGAGTGTCAGAGAGTGATAGAGAGAGATAGAGAGTTTCAGAGAGTGTCAGAGAGTGTCTGAGAGTGTCAGAGAGTGATAGAGAGTGTCAGAGAGTGTCAGAGAGTGATAGAGAGTGATAGAGAGTGTCAGAGAGTGTCAGAGAGTGTCAGAGAGTGATAGTGAGTGTCAGAGAGTGTTAGAGAGTGTCAGAGAGTGATAGAGAGTGATACAGAATTTCAGAGAGTGTCAGAGAGTGTCTGAGAGTGTCAGAGAGTGATAGAGAGCGATAGAGAGTGATAGAGAGTGTCAGAGAGTGTCAGAGAGTGATAGAGAGTGATAGAGAGTGTCAGAGAGTGTCAGAGAGTGTCAGAGAGTGATAGTGAGTGTCAGAGAGTGTCAGAGAGTGATAGACAGTGGTAGAGAGTGTCAGAGAGTGTCTGAGAGTGTCAGAGAGTGATAGAGAGTGATAGAGAGTGTCAGAGAGTGTCAGAGAGTGATAGAGAGTGATAGAGAGTGTCAGAGAGTGTCAGAGAGTGATAGTGAGTGTCAGAGAGTGTCAGAGAGTGATAGAGAGTGTCAGAGAGTGTCAGAGAGTGATAGGGAGTGATAGAGATTTTCAGAGAGTGTCAGAGAGTGTCTGAGAGTGTCAGAGAGTGATAGAGAGTGTCAGAGAGTGTCAGAGAGTGATAGAGAGTGATAGAGAGTGTCAGAGAGTGTCAGAGAGTGTCAGAGAGTCATAGTGAGTGTCAGAGAGTGTCAGAGAGTGTCAGAGAGTGATAGAGAGTGAGAGAGAGTTTCAGAGAGTGTCAGAGAGTGTCTGAGAGTGTCAGAGAGTGATAGAGTGTCAGAGAGTGTCAGAGAGTGTCAGAGAGTGATAGAGAGTGATAGAGAGTGTCAGAGAGTGTCAGAGAGTGTCAGAGAGTGATAGTGAGTGTCAGAGAGTGTCAGAGAGTGTCAGAGAGTGATAGAGAGTGATAGAGAGTTTCAGAGATTGTCTGAGAGTGTCAGAGAGTGATAGAGAGTGATAGAGAGTGTCAGAGAGTGTCAGAGAGTGATAGAGAGAGATAGAGAGTTTCAGAGAGTGTCAGAGAGTGTCTGAGAGTGTCAGAGAGTGATAGAGAGTGTCAGAGAGTGTCAGAGAGTGATGGAGAGTGATAGAGAGTGTCAGAGCGTGTCAGAGAGTGTCAGAGAGTGATAGTGAGTGTCAGAGAGTGTTAGAGAGTGTCAGAGAGTGATAGAGAGTGATAGAGAGTTTCAGAGAGTGTCAGAGAGTGTCTGAGAGTGTCAGAGAGTGATAGAGAGCGATAGAGAGTGATAGAGAGTGTCAGAGAGTGTCAGGGAGTGATAGAGAGTGATAGAGAGTGTCAGAGAGTGTCAGAGAGTGTCAGAGAGTGATAGTGAGTGTCAGAGAGTGTCAGAGAGTGATAGAGAGTGATAGAGAGTGTCAGAGAGTGATAGAGAGTGTCAGAGAGTGTCAGAGAGTGATAGAGAGTGTCAGAGAGTGTCTGAGAGTGTCAGAGAGTGATAGAGAGTGATAGAGAGTGTCAGAGAGTGTCAGAGAGTGATAGAGAGTGATAGAGAGTGTCAGAGAGTGTCAGAGAGTGATAGAGAGTGATAGAGAGTGTCAGAGAGTGTCAGAGAGTGATAGTGAGTGTCAGAGAGTGTCAGAGAGTGATAGAGAGTGTCAGAGAGTGTCAGAGAGTGATAGGGAGTGATCGAGAGTTTCAGAGAGTGTCAGAGAGTGTCTGAGAGTGTCAGAGAGTGATAGAGAGTGTCAGAGAGTGTCAGAGAGTGATAGAGAGTGATAGAGAGTGTCAAAGAGTGTCAGAGAGTGTCAGAGAGTGATAGTGAGTGTCAGAGAGTGTCAGAGAGTGTCAGAGAGTGATAGAGAGTGAGAGAGAGTTTCAGAGAGTGTCAGAGACTGTCTGAGAGTGTCAGAGAGTGATAGAGAGTGTCAGAGAGTGTCAGAGAGTGATAGAGAGTGATAGAGAGTGTCAGAGAGTGTCAGAGAGTGTCAGAGAGTGATAGTGAGTGTCAGAGAGTGTCAGAGAGTGATAGAGAGTGATAGAGAGTTTCAGAGATTGTCAGAGAGTGTCTGAGAGTGTCAGAGAGTGATAGAGAGTGATAGAGAGTGTCAGAGAGTGTCAGAGAGTGATAGAGAGTGATAGAGAGTGTCAGAGAGTGTCAGAGAGTGTCAGAGAGTGATAGTGAGTGTCAGAGAGTGTCAGAGAGTGATAGAGAGTGATAGAGAGTGTCAGAGAGTGATAGATAGTGTCAGAGAGTGTCAGAGAGTGATAGAGAGTGATAGAGAGTGTCAGAGAGTGTCTGAGAGTGTCAGAGAGTGATAGAGAGTGATAGAGAGTGTCAGAGAGTGTCAGAGAGTGATAGAGAGTGATAGAGAGTGTCAGAGAGTGTCAGAGAGTGATAGTGAGTGTCAGAGAGTGTCAGAGAGTGATAGAGAGTGTCAGAGAGTGATAGAGAGTGTCAGAGAGTGTCAGAGAGTGATACAGAGTGATAGAGAGTTTCAGAGAGTGTCAGCGAGTGTCTGAGAGTGTCAGAGAGTGATAGAGAGTGTCAGAGAGTGTCAGAGAGTGATAGAGAGTGATAGAGAGTGTCAGAGAGTGTCAGAGAGTGTCAGAGAGTGATAGAGAGTGATATAAGTGTTTCAGAGAGTGTTAAAGCGTGTCAGAGAGTGTCTGAGTGTGTCAGAGAGTGATAGAGAGTGTCAGAGAGTGTCAGAGAGTCATAGAGAGTGATAGAGAGTTTCAGAGAGTGTCAGAGAGTGTCTGAGAGTGTCAGAGAGTGATAGAGAGTGTCAGAGAGTGTCAGAGAGTGATAGAGAGTGATAGAGAGTGTCAGAGAGTGTCAGAGAGTGTCAGAGAGTGATAGTGAGTGTCAGAGAGTGTCAGAGAGTGTCAGAGAGTGATAGAGAGTGATAGAGAGTTTCAGAGAGTGTCAGAGAGTGTCTGAGAGTGTCAGAGAGTGATAGAGAGTGATAGAGAGTGATAGAGAGTGTCAGAGAGTGTCAGAGAGTGATAGAGAGTGATAGAGAGTGTCAGAGAGTGTCAGAGAGTGTCAGAGAGTGATAGTGAGTGTCAGAGAGTGTCAGAGAGTGTCAGAGAGTGATAGAGAGTGAGAGAGAGTTTCAGAGAGTGTCAGAGAGTGCCTGAGAGTGTCAGAGTGTGATAGAGAGTGATAGAGAGTGTCAGAGAGTGTCAGAGAGTGATAGAGAGTGATAGAGAGTGTCAGAGAGTGTCAGAGAGTGTCAGAGAGTGATAGTGAGTGTCAGAGAGTGTCAGAGAGTGATAGAGAGTGATAGAGAGTGTCAGAGAGTGTCAGAGAGTGTCTGAGAGAGTCAGAGAGTGATAGAGAGTGATAGAGAGTGTCAGAGAGTGTCAGAGAGTGATAGAGAGTGTCAGAGAGTGTCAGAGAGTGTCAGAGAGTGATAGTGAGTGTCAGAGAGTGTCAGAGAGTGATAGAGACTGTCAGAGAGTGATAGAGAGTGTCAGAGAGTGTCAGAGAGTGTCAGAGAGTGATAGAGAGTGATAGAAGTGTTTCAGAGAGTGTTAAAGAGTGATAGTGAGTGTCAGAGAGTGTCAGAGAGTGATAGAGAGTGATAGAGAGTGTCAGAGAGTGATAGAGAGTGTCAGAGAGTGTCAGAGAGTGATAGAGAGTGTCAGAGAGTGTCTGAGAGTGTCAGAGAGTGATAGAGAGTGATAGAGAGTGTCAGAGAGTGTCAGAGAGTGATAGAGAGTGATAGAGAGTGTCAGAGAGTGTCAGAGAGTGATAGTGAGTGTCAGAGAGTGTCAGAGAGTGATAGAGAGTGTCAGAGAGTGTCAGAGAGTGATAGGGAGTGATAGAGAGTTTCAGAGAGTGTCAGAGAGTGTCTGAGAGTGTCAGAGAGTGATAGAGAGTGTCAGAGAGTGTCAGAGAGTGATAGAGAGTGATAGAGAGTGTCAAAGAGTGTCAGAGAGTGTCAGAGAGTGATAGTGAGTGTCAGAGAGTGTCAGAGAGTGTCAGAGAGTGATAGAGAGTGAGAGAGAGTTTCAGAGAGTGTCAGAGACTGTCTGAGAGTGTCAGAGAGTGATAGAGAGTGTCAGAGAGTGTCAGAGAGTGATAGAGAGTGATAGAGAGTGTCAGAGAGTGTCAGAGAGTGTCAGAGAGTGATAGTGAGTGTCAGAGAGTGTCAGAGAGTGATAGAGAGTGATAGAGAGTTTCAGAGATTGTCAGAGAGTGTCTGAGAGTGTCAGAGAGTGATAGAGAGTGATAGAGAGTGTCAGAGAGTGTCAGAGAGTGATAGAGAGTGATAGAGAGTGTCAGAGAGTGTCAGAGAGTGTCAGAGAGTGATAGTGAGTGTCAGAGAGTGTCAGAGAGTGATAGAGAGTGATAGAGAGTG
The DNA here is from genome assembly GCF_036365525.1 of Heterodontus francisci. Taxonomy (NCBI): domain Eukaryota; kingdom Metazoa; phylum Chordata; class Chondrichthyes; order Heterodontiformes; family Heterodontidae; genus Heterodontus; species Heterodontus francisci. The sequence goes on from NC_090376.1 coordinate 158,419,579, forward strand.
TCAGAGAGTGATAGATAGTGTCAGAGAGTGTCAGAGAGTGATAGAGAGTGATAGAGAGTGTCAGAGAGTGTCTGAGAGTGTCAGAGAGTGATAGAGAGTGATAGAGAGTGTCAGAGAGTGTCAGAGAGTGATAGAGAGTGATAGGGAGTGTCAGAGAGTGTCAGAGAGTGATAGTGAGTGTCAGAGAGTGTCAGAAAGTGATAGAGAGTGTCAGAGAGTGATAGAGAGTGTCAGAGAGTGTCAGAGAGTGATACAGAGTGATAGAGAGTTTCAGAGAGTGTCAGCGAGTGTCTGAGAGTGTCAGAGAGTGATAGAGAGTGTCAGAGAGTGTCAGAGAGTGATAGAGAGTGATAGAGAGTGTCAGAGAGTGTCAGAGAGTGTCAGAGAGTGATAGAGAGTGATATAAGTGTTTCAGAGAGTGTTAAAGCGTGTCAGAGAGTGTCTGAGTGTGTCAGAGAGTGATAGAGAGTGTCAGAGAGTGTCAGAGAGTCATAGAGAGTGATAGAGAGTTTCAGAGAGTGTCAGAGAGTGTCTGAGAGTGTCAGAGAGTGATAGAGAGTGTCAGAGAGTGTCAGAGAGTGATAGAGAGTGATAGAGAGTGTCAGAGAGTGTCAGAGAGTGTCAGAGAGTGATAGTGAGTGTCAGAGAGTGTCAGAGAGTGTCAGAGAGTGATAGAGAGTGATAGAGAGTTTCAGAGAGTGTCAGAGAGTGTCTGAGAGTGTCAGAGAGTGATAGAGAGTGATAGAGAGTGATAGAGAGTGTCAGAGAGTGTCAGAGAGTGATAGAGAGTGATAGAGAGTGTCAGAGAGTGTCAGAGAGTGTCAGAGAGTAATAGTGAGTGTCAGAGAGTGTCAGAGAGTGATAGAGAGTGATAGAGAGTGTCAGAGAGTGATAGAGAGTGTCAGAGAGTGTCAGAGAGTGATAGAGAGTGATAGAGAGTGTCAGAGAGTGATAGAGAGTGTCAGAGAGTGATAGAGAGTGATAGAGAGTGTCAGAGAGTGATAGAGAGTAGTAGAGAGTGTCGGAGAGTGTCAGAGAGTATCAGAGAGTGTCAGAGAGTGATAGTGAGTGTCAGAGAGTGTCAGAGAGTGATAGAGAGTGTCAGAGATTGTCAGAGAGTGATAGAGATTGATAGAGAGTTTCAGAGAGTGTCAGAGAGTGTCTGAGAGTGTCAGAGAGTGATAGAGAGTGTCAGAGAGTGTCAGAGAGTGATAGAGAGTGTCAGAGAGTGTCAGAGAGTGTCAGAGAGTGATAGTGAGTGTCAGAGAGTGTCAGAGAGTGTCAGAGAGTGATAGAGAGTGAGAGAGAGTTTCAGAGAGTGTCAGAGAGTGCCTGAGAGTGTCAGAGTGTGATAGAGAGTGATAGAGAGTGTCAGAGAGTGTCAGAGAGTGATAGAGAGTGATAGAGAGTGTCAGAGAGTGTCAGAGAGTGTCAGAGAGTGATAGTGAGTGTCAGAGAGTGTCAGAGAGTGATAGAGAGTGATAGAGAGTGTCAGAGAGTGTCAGAGAGTGTCTGAGAGAGTCAGAGAGAGTCAGAGAGTGATAGAGAGTGATAGAGAGTGATAGAGAGTGATAGAGAGTGTCAGAGAGTGTCAGAGAGTGTCAGAGAGTGATAGAGAGTGATAGAGAGTGTCAGAGAGTGATAGAGAGTGTCAGAGAGTGTCAGAGAGTGATAGAGAGTGATAGAGAGTGTCAGAGAGTGATAGAAGTGTTTCAGAGAGTGTTAAAGAGTGTCAGAGAGTGTCTGAGAGTGTCAGAGAGTGATAGAGAGTGTCAGAGAGTGATAGAGAGTGATAGAGAGTTTCAGAGAGTGTCAGAGAGTGTCAGAGAGTGATAGAGAGTGTCAGAGAGTGTCAGAGAGTGATAGAGAGTGATAGAGAGTGTCAGAGAGTGTCAGAGAGTGTCAGAGAGTGATAGTGAGTGTCAGAGAGTGTCAAAGAGTGATAGAGAGTGATAGAGAGTTTCAGAGAGTGTCAGAGAGTGTCAGAGAGTGATAGAGAGTGATAGAGAGTGTCAGAGAGTGTCAGAGAGTGTCAGAGAGTGATAGTGAGTGATAGTGAGTTTCAGAGAGTGTCAGAGAGTGGCAGAGAGTGTCTGAGATTGTCAGAGAGTGATAGAGAGTGTCAGAGAGTGTCAGAGAGTGATAGAGAGTGATAGAGAGATTCAGAGAGTGTCAGAGAGTGTCTGAGAGAGGCAGAGTGATAGAGAGTGTCAGAGAGTGTCAGAGAGTGTCAGAGAGTGATAGAGAGTGATAGAAGTGTTTCAGAGAGAGTTAAAGGGTGTCAGAGAGTGTCTGAGATTGTCAGAGAGTGATAGAGAGTGTCAGAGAGTGATAGAGAGTGATAGAGAGTTTCAGAGAGTGTCAGAGAGTGTCTGAGAGTGTCAGAGAGTGATAGAGAGTTTCAGAGAGTGTCAGAGAGTGATAGAGAGTGATAGAGAGTGTCAGAGAGTGTCAGAGAGTGTCAGAGAGTGTCAGAGAGTGATAGTGAGTGTCAGAGAGTGTCAGAGAGTGTCAGAGAGTGATAGTGAGTGTCAGAGAGTGATAGAGAGTGATAGAGAGTGATAGAGAGTGTCAGAGAGTGTCAGAGAGTGATAGAGAGTGATAGAGAGTGTCAGAGAGTGTCAGAGAGTGATAGTGAGTGTCAGAGAGTGTCAGAGAGTGATAGAGAGTGATAGAGAGTGTCAGAGAGTGATAGTGAGTGTCAGAGAGTGTCAGAGAGTGATAGAGAGTGTCAGAGAGTGATAGAGAGTGTCTGAGAGTGTCAGAGAGTGATAGAGAGTGATAGAGAGTGTCAGAGAGTTTCAGAGATTGATAGAGAGTGATAGAGAGTGTCAGAGAGTGTCAGAGAGTGTCAGAGAGTGATAGTGAGTGTCAGAGAGTGTCAGAGAGTGATAGAGAGTGTCAGAGAGTGATAGAGAGTGTCAGAGAGTGTCAGAGAGTGATAGAGAGTGATAGAGAGTTTCAGAGAGTGTCAGAGAGTGTCTGAGAGTGTCAGAGAGTGATAGAGAGTGTCAGAGAGTGTCAGAGAGTGATAGAGAGTGATAGAGAGTGTCAGAGAGTGTCAGAGAGTGTCAGAGAGTGATAGTGAGTGTCAGAGAGTGTCAGAGAGTGTCAGAGAGTGATAGAGATTGATAGAGAGTTTCAGAGAGTGTCAGAGAGTGTCTGAGAGTGTCTGAGAGTGTCAGAGAGTGATAGAGAGTGATTGAGAGTGTCAGAGAGTGTCAGAGAGTGATAGAGAGTGATAGAGCGTGTCAGAGAGTGTCACAGAGTGTCAGAGAGTGATAGTGAGTGTCAGAGAGTGTCAGAGAGTGATAGAGAGTGATAGAGAGTGTCAGAGAGTGATAGATAGTGTCAGAGAGTGTCAGAGAGTGATAGAGAGTGTCAGAGAGTGTCTGAGAGTGATAGAGAGTGTCAGAGAGTGTCAGAGAGTGTCAGAGAGTGATAGAGAGTGATAGAGAGTGTCAGAGAGTGATAGATAGTGTCAGAGAGTGTCAGAGAGTGATAGAGAGTGATAGAGAGTGATAGAGAGTGTCAGAGAGTGTCAGAGAGTGATAGAGAGTGATAGAGAGTGTCAGAGAGTGTCAGAGAGTGTCAGAGAGTGATAGTGAGTGTCAGAGAGTGTCAGAGAGTGATAGAGAGTGTCAGAGAGTGATAGAGAGTGTCAGAGAGTGTCAGAGAGTGATAGAGAGTGATAGAGAGTTTCAGAGAGTGTCAGAGAGTGTCTGAGAGTGTCAGAGAGTGATAGAGAGTGTCAGAGAGTGTCAGAGAGTGATAGAGAGTGATAGAGAGTGTCAGAGAGTGTCAGAGAGTGTCAGAGAGTGATAGTGAGTGTCAGAGAGTGTCAGAGAGTGTCAGAGAGTGATAGAGAGTGATACAGAGTTTCAGAGAGTGTCAGAGAGTTTCTGAGAGTGTCAGAGAGTGATAGAGAGTGATAGAGAGTGTCAGAGAGTGTCAGAGAGTGATAGAGAGTGATAGAGAGTGTCAGAGAGTGTCAGAGAGTGTCAGAGAGTGATAGTGAGTGTCAGAGAGTGTCAGAGAGTGATAGAGAGTGTCAGAGAGTGTCAGAGAGTGATAGAGAGTGATAGAGAGTGTCAAAGAGTGTCAGAGAGTGTCAGAGAGTGATAGAGAGTGTCAGAGAGTGTCTGAGAGTGTCTGAGAGTGTCAGAGAGTGATAGAGAGTGATAGAGAGAGTCAGTGAGTGTCAGAGAGTGATAGAGAGTGATAGTGAGTGTCAGAGAGTGTCAGAGAGTGATAGAGAGTGTCAGAGAGTGTCAGAGAGTGATAGAGAGTGATAGAGAGTTTCAGAGTGTGTCAGCGAGTGTCTGAGAGTGTCAGAGAGTGATAGAGAGTGTGTGAGAGTGTCAGAGAGTGATAGAGAGTGATAGAGAGTGTCAGAGAGTGTCAGAGAGTGTCAGAGAGTGATAGAGAGTGATAGAAGTGTTTCAGAGAGTGTTAAAGAGTGTCAGAGAGTGTCTGAGAGTGTCAGAGAGTGATAGAGAGTGTCAGAGAGTGTCAGAGAGTGATAGAGAGTGATAGAGAGTTTCAGAGAGTTTCAGAGAGTGTCTGAGAGTGTCAGAGAGTGATAGAGAGTGTCAGAGAGTGTCAGAGAGTGATAGAGAGTGATAGAGAGTGATAGAGAGTGTCAGAGAGTGTCAGAGAGTGTCAGAGAGTGATAGAGAGTGATAGAGAGTGTCAGAGAGTGTCAGAGAGTGTCAGAGAGTGATAGAGAGTGATAGAGAGTTTCAGAGAGTGTCAGAGAGTGTCTGAGAGTGTCAGAGAGTGATAGAGAGTGATAGAGAGTGATAGAGAGTGTCAGAGAGTGTCAGAGAGTGATAGAGAGTGATAGAGAGTGTCAGAGAGTGATAGTGAGTGTCAGAGAGTGTCAGAGAGTGATAGAGAGTGATAGAGAGTGTCAGAGAGTGATAGAGAGTGTCAGAGAGTGATAGAGAGTGATAGAGAGTGTCAGAGAGTGTCTGAGAGTGTCAGAGAGTGATAGAGAGTGATAGAGAGTGTCAGAGAGTGATAGAGAGTGATAGAGAGTTTCAGAGAGTGTCAGAGAGTGTCTGAGAGTGTCTGAGAGTGTCAGAGAGTGATAGAGAGTGATTGAGAGTGTCAGAGAGTGTCAGAGAGTGATAGAGAGTGATAGAGCGTGTCAGAGAGTGTCACAGAGTGTCAGAGAGTGATAGTGAGTGTCAGAGAGTGTCAGAGAGTGATAGAGAGTGATAGAGAGTGTCAGAGAGTGATAGATAGTGTCAGAGAGTGATAGAGAGTGTCTGAGAGTGTCAGAGAGTGATAGAGAGTGTCTGAGAGTGTCAGAGAGTGATAGAGAGTGATAGAGAGTGTCAGAGAGTTTCAGAGATTGATAGAGAGTGATAGAGAGTGTCAGAGAGTGTCAGAGAGTGTCAGAGAGTGATAGTGAGTGTCAGAGAGTGTCAGAGAGTGATAGAGAGTGTCAGAGAGTGATAGAGAGTGTCAGAGAGTGTCAGAGAGTGATAGAGAGTGATAGAGAGTTTCAGAGAGTGTCAGAGAGTGTCTGAGAGTGTCAGAGAGTGATAGAGAGTGTCAGAGAGTGTCAGAGAGTGATAGAGAGTGATAGAGAGTGTCAGAGAGTGTCAGAGAGTGTCAGAGAGTGATAGTGAGTGTCAGAGAGTGTCAGAGAGTGTCAGAGAGTGATAGAGATTGATAGAGAGTTTCAGAGAGTGTCAGAGAGTGTCTGAGAGTGTCTGAGAGTGTCAGAGAGTGTCAGAGAGTGATAGAGAGTGATTGAGAGTGTCAGAGAGTGTCAGAGAGTGATAGAGAGTGATAGAGCGTGTCAGAGAGTGTCACAGAGTGTCAGAGAGTGATAGTGAGTGTCAGAGAGTGTCAGAGAGTGATAGAGAGTGATAGAGAGTGTCAGAGAGTGATAGATAGTGTCAGAGAGTGTCAGAGAGTGATAGAGAGTGATAGAGAGTGTCAGAGAGTGTCTGAGAGTGATAGAGAGTGTCAGAGAGTGTCAGAGAGTGTCAGAGAGTGATAGAGAGTGATAGAGAGTGTCAGAGAGTGATAGATAGTGTCAGAGAGTGTCAGAGAGTGATAGAGAGTGATAGAGAGTGATAGAGAGTGATAGAGAGTGTCAGAGAGTGTCTGAGAGTGTCAGAGAGTGATAGAGAGTGATAGAGAGTGTCAGAGAGTGTCAGAGAGTGATAGAGAGTGATAGAGAGTGTCAGAGAGTGTCAGAGAGTGTCAGAGAGTGATAGTGAGTGTCAGAGAGTGTCAGAGAGTGATAGAGAGTGTCAGAGAGTGATAGAGAGTGTCAGAGAGTGTCAGAGAGTGATAGAGAGTGATAGAGAGTTTCAGAGAGTGTCAGAGAGTGTCTGAGAGTGTCAGAGAGTGATAGAGAGTGTCAGAGAGTGTCAGAGAGTGATAGAGAGTGATAGAGAGTGTCAGAGAGTGTCAGAGAGTGTCAGAGAGTGATAGTGAGTGTCAGAGAGTGTCAGAGAGTGTCAGAGAGTGATAGAGAGTGATACAGAGTTTCAGAGAGTGTCAGAGAGTTTCTGAGAGTGTCAGAGAGTGATAGAGAGTGATAGAGAGTGTCAGAGAGTGTCAGAGAGTGATAGAGAGTGATAGAGAGTGTCAGAGAGTGTCAGAGAGTGTCAGAGAGTGATAGTGAGTGTCAGAGAGTGTCAGAGAGTGATAGAGAGTGTCAGAGAGTGTCAGAGAGTGATAGAGAGTGATAGAGAGTGTCAGAGAGTGTCAGAGAGTGTCAGAGAGTGATAGAGAGTGTCAGAGAGTGTCTGAGAGTGTCTGAGAGTGTCAGAGAGTGATAGAGAGTGATAGAGAGAGTCAGAGAGTGTCAGAGAGTGATAGAGAGTGATAGTGAGTGTCAGAGAGTGTCAGAGAGTGATAGAGAGTGTCAGAGAGTGTCAGAGAGTGATAGAGAGTGATAGAGAGTTTCAGAGTGTGTCAGCGAGTGTCTGAGAGTGTCAGAGAGTGATAGAGAGTGTGTGAGAGTGTCAGAGAGTGATAGAGAGTGATAGAGAGTGTCAGAGAGTGTCAGAGAGTGTCAGAGAGTGATAGAGAGTGATAGAAGTGTTTCAGAGAGTGTTAAAGAGTGTCAGAGAGTGTCTGAGAGTGTCAGAGAGTGATAGAGAGTGTCAGAGAGTGTCAGAGAGTGATAGAGAGTGATAGAGAGTTTCAGAGAGTTTCAGAGAGTGTCTGAGAGTGTCAGAGAGTGATAGAGAGTGTCAGAGAGTGTCAGAGAGTGATAGAGAGTGATAGAGAGTGATAGAGAGTGATAGAGAGTGTCAGAGAGTGTCAGAGAGTGATAGAGAGTGATAGAGAGTGTCAGAGAGTGTCAGAGAGTGTCAGAGAGTGATAGAGAGTGATAGAGAGTTTCAGAGAGTGTCAGAGAGTGTCTGAGAGTGTCAGAGAGTGATAGAGAGTGATAGAGAGTGATAGAGAGTGTCAGAGAGTGTCAGAGAGTGATAGAGAGTGATAGAGAGTGTCAGAGAGTGATAGTGAGTGTCAGAGAGTGTCAGAGAGTGATAGAGAGTGATAGAGAGTGATAGAGAGTGTCAGAGAGTGATAGAGAGTGTCAGAGAGTGTCAGAGAGTGATAGAGAGTGATAGAGAGTGTCAGAGAGTGTCTGAGAGTGTCAGAGAGTGATAGAGAGTGATAGAGAGTGTCAGAGAGTGATAGAGAGTGATAGAGAGTGTCAGAGAGTGATAGAGAGTGATTGAGAGTGTCAGAGAGTGTCAGAGAGTGATAGAGAGTGATAGAGCGTGGCAGAGAGTGTCACAGAGTGTCAGAGAGTGATAGTGAGTGTCAGAGAGTGTCAGAGAGTGATAGAGAGTGATAGAGAGTGTCAGAGAGTGATAGATAGTGTCAGAGAGTGTCAGAGAGTGATAGAGAGTGATAGAGAGTGTCAGAGAGTGTCTGAGAGTGATAGAGAGTGTCAGAGAGTGTCAGAGAGTGTCAGAGAGTGATAGAGAGTGATAGAGAGTGTCAGAGAGTGATAGATAGTGTCAGAGAGTGTCAGAGAGTGATAGAGAGTGATAGAGAGTGATAGAGAGTGATAGAGAGTGTCAGAGAGTGTCTGAGAGTGTCAGAGAGTGATAGAGAGTGATAGAGAGTGTCAGAGAGTGTCAGAGAGTGATAGAGAGTGATAGAGAGTGTCAGAGAGTGTCAGAGAGTGTCAGAGAGTGATAGTGAGTGTCAGAGAGTGTCAGAGAGTGATAGAGAGTGTCAGAGAGTGATAGAGAGTGTCAGAGAGTGTCAGAGAGTGATAGAGAGTGATAGAGAGTTTCAGAGACTGTCAGAGAGTGTCTGAGAGTGTCAGAGAGTGATAGAGAGTGTCAGAGAGTGTCAGAGAGTGATAGAGAGTGATAGAGAGTGTCAGAGAGTGTCAGAGAGTGTCAGAGAGTGATAGTGAGTGTCAGAGAGTGTCAGAGAGTGTCAGAGAGTGATAGAGAGTGATACAGAGTTTCAGAGAGTGTCAGAGAGTTTCTGAGAGTGTCAGAGAGTGATAGAGAGTGATAGAGAGTGTCAGAGAGTGTCAGAGAGTGATAGAGAGTGATAGAGAGTGTCAGAGAGTGTCAGAGAGTGTCAGAGAGTGATAGTGAGTGTCAGAGAGTGTCAGAGAGTGATAGAGAGTGTCAGAGAGTGTCAGAGAGTGATAGAGAGTGATAGAGAGTGTCAGAGAGTGTCAGAGAGTGTCAGAGAGTGATAGAGAGTGTCAGAGAGTGTCTGAGAGTGTCTGAGAGTGTCAGAGAGTGATAGAGAGTGATAGAGAGAGTCAGAGAGTGTCAGAGAGTGATAGAGTATGATAGTGAGTGTCAGAGAGTGTCAGAGAGTGATAGAGAGTGTCAGAGAGTGTCAGAGAGTGATAGAGAGTGATAGAGAGTTTCAGAGTGTGTCAGCGAGTGTCTGAGAGTGTCAGAGAGTGATAGAGAGTGTCAGAGAGTGTCAGAGAGTGATAGAGAGTGATAGAGAGTGTCAGAGAGTGTCAGAGAGTGTCAGAGAGTGATAGAGAGTGATAGAAGTGTTTCAGAGAGTGTTAAAGAGTGTCAGAGAGTGTCTGAGAGTGTCAGAGAGTGATAGAGAGTGTCAGAGAGTGTCAGAGAGTGATAGAGAGTGATAGAGAGTTTCAGAGAGTTTCAGAGAGTGTCTGAGAGTGTCAGAGAGTGATAGAGAGTGTCAGAGAGTGTCAGAGAGTGATAGAGAGTGATAGAGAGTGATAGAGAGTGATAGAGAGTGTCAGAGAGTGTCAGAGAGTGATAGAGAGTGATAGAGAGTGTCAGAGAGTGTCAGAGAGTGTCAGAGAGTGATAGAGAGTGATAGAGAGTTTCTGAGAGTGTCAGAGAGTGTCTGAGAGTGTCAGAGAGTGATAGAGAGTGATAGAGAGTGATAGAGAGTGTCAGAGAGTGTCAGAGAGTGATAGAGAGTGATAGAGAGTGTCAGAGAGTGATAGTGAGTGTCAGAGAGTGTCAGAGAGTGATAGAGAGTGATAGAGAGTGTCAGAGAGTGATAGAGAGTGTCAGAGAGTGATAGAGAGTGATAGAGAGTGTCAGAGAGTGTCTGAGAGTGTCAGAGAGTGATAGAGAGTGATAGAGAGTGTCAGAGAGTGATAGAGAGTGATAGAGAGTGTCAGAGAGTGTCAGAGAGTGTCAGAGAGTGTCAGAGAGTGATAGTGAGTGTCAGAGAGTGTCAGAGAGTGATAGAGAGTGTCAGAGAGTGTCAGAGAGTGATAGGGAGTGATAGAGAGTTTCAGAGAGTGTCAGAGAGTGTCTGAGAGTGTCAGAGAGTGATAGTGAGTGTCAGAGAGTGTCAGAGAGTGATAGAGAGTGAGAGAGAGTTTCAGAGAGTGTCAGAGAGTGCCTGAGAGTGTCAGAGTGTGATAGAGTGTGATAGAGAGTGTCAGAGAGTGTCAGAGAGTGATAGAGAGTGATAGAGAAGTCAGAGAGTGTCAGAGAGTGTCAGAGAGTGATAGTGAGTGTCAGAGAGTGTCAGAGAGTGATAGAGAGTGATAGAGAGTGTCAGAGAGTGATAGAGAGTGTCAGAGAGTGTCACAGAGTGATAGAGAGTTTCAGAGAGTGTCTGAGAGTGTCTGAGAGTGTCAGAGAGTGATAGAGAGTGATAGAGAGTGATAGAGAGTGTCAGAGAGTGTCAGAGAGTGATAGAGAGTGATAGAGAGTGTCAGAGAGTGATAGTGAGTGTCAGAGAGTGTCAGAGAGTGATAGAGAGTGATAGAGAGTGTCAGAGAGTGATAGAGAGTGTCAGAGAGTGTCAGAGAGTGATAGAGAGTGATAGAGAGTGTCAGAGAGTGTCTGAGAGTGTCAGAGAGTGATAGAGAGTGATAGAGAGTGTCAGAGAGTGATAGAGAGTGTCAGAGAGTGTCAGAGAGTGTCAGAGAGTGTCAGAGAGTGATAGTGAGTGTCAGAGAGTGTCAGAGAGTGATAGTGAGTGTCAGAGAGTGTCAGAGAGTGATAGAGAGTGAGAGAGAGTTTCAGAGAGTGTCAGAGAGTGCCTGAGAGTGTCAGAGTGTGATAGAGTGTGATAGAGAGTGACAGAGAGTGTCAGAGAGTGATAGAGAGTGATAGAGAGTGTCAGAGAGTGTCAGAGAGTGTCAGAGAGTGATAGTGAGTGTCAGAGAGTGTCAGAGAGTGATAGAGAGTGATAGAGAGTGTCAGAGAGTGATAGAGAGTGTCAGAGAGTGTCACAGAGTGATAGAGAGTGATAGAGAGTGTCAGAGAGTGTCTGAGAGTGTCAGAGAGTGGTAGAGAGTGATAGAGAGTGTCAGAGAGTGTCACAGAGTGATAGGGAGTGATAGAGACTTTCAGAGAGTGTCAGAGAGTGTCTGAGAGTGTCAGAGAGTGATAGAGAGTGTCAGAGAGTGTCAGAGAGTGATAGAGAGTGATAGAGAGTGTCAGAGAGTGTCAGAGAGTGTCAGAGAGTGATAGTGAGTGTCAGAGAGTGTCAGAGAGTGATAGAGAGTGAGAGAGAGTTTCCGAGAGTGTCAGAGAGTGCCTGAGAGTGTCAGAGTGTGATAGAGTGTGATAGAGAGTGTCAGAGAGTGTCAGAGAGTGATAGAGAGTGATAGAGAGTGTCAGAGAGTGTCAGAGAGTGTCAGAGAGTGTCAGAGAGTAATAGTGAGTGTCAGAGAGTGTCAGAGAGTGATAGTGAGTGTCAGAGAGTGTCAGAGAGTGATAGAGAGTGAGAGAGAGTTTCAGAGAGTGTCAGAGAGTGCCTGAGAGTGTCAGAGTGTGATAGAGTGTGATAGAGAGTGTCAGAGAGTGTCAGAGAGTGATAGAGAGTGATAGAGAGTGTCAGAGAGTGTCAGAGAGTGTCAGAGAGTGATAGTGAGTGTCAGAGAGTGTCAGAGAGTGATAGAGAGTGATAGAGAGTGTCAGAGAGTGATAGAGAGTGTCAGAGAGTGTCACAGAGTGATAGAGAGTGATAGAGAGTGTCAGAGAGTGTCTGAGAGTGTCAGAGAGTGATAGAGAGTGATAGAGAGTGTCAGAGAGTGTCACAGAGTGATAGGGAGTGATAGAGAGTTTCAGAGAGTGTCAGAGAGTGTCTGAGAGTGTCAGAGAGTGATAGAGAGTGTCAGAGAGTGTCAGAGAGTGATAGAGAGTGATAGAGAGTGTCAGAGAGTGTCAGAGAGTGTCAGAGAGTGATAGTGAGTGTCAGAGAGTGTCAGAGAGTGATAGAGAGTGAGAGAGAGTTTCAGAGAGTGTCAGAGAGTGCCTGAGAGTGTCAGAGTGTGATAGAGTGTGATAGAGAGTGTCAGAGAGTGTCAGAGAGTGATAGAGAGTGATAGAGAGTGTCAGAGAGTGTCAGAGAGTGTCAGAGAGTGATAGTGAGTGTCAGAGAGTGTCAGAGAGTGATAGAGAGTGATAGAGAGTGTCAGAGAGTGTCAGAGAGTGATAGAGAGTGATAGAGAGTGTCAGAGAGTGTCTGAGAGTGTCAGAGAGTGATAGAGAGTGATAGAGAGTGTCAGAGAGTGATAGAGAGTGATAGAGAGTGTCAGAGAGTGTCAGAGAGTGTCAGAGAGTGTCAGAGAGTGATAGTGAGTGTCAGAGAGTGTCAGAGAGTGATAGTGAGTGTCAGAGAGTGTCAGAGAGTGATAGAGAGTGAGAGAGAGTTTCAGAGAGTGTCAGAGAGTGCCTGAGAGTGTCAGAGTGTGATAGAGTGTGATAGAGAGTGTCAGAGAGTGTCAGAGAGTGATAGAGAGTGATAGAGAGTGTCAGAGAGTGTCAGAGAGTGTCAGAGAGTGATAGTGAGTGTCAGAGAGTGTCAGAGAGTGATAGAGAGTGATAGAGAGTGTCAGAGAGTGATAGAGAGAGTCAGAGAGTGTCACAGAGTGATAGAGAGTGATAGAGAGTGTCAGAGAGTGTCTGAGAGTGTCAGAGAGTGATAGAGAGTGATAGAGAGTGTCAGAGAGTGTCACAGAGTGGTAGGGAGTGATAGAGAGTTTCAGAGAGTGTCAGAGAGTGTCTGAGAGTGTCAGAGAGTGATAGAGAGTGTCAGAGAGTGTCAGAGAGTGATAGAGAGTGATAGAGAGTGTCAGAGAGTGTCAGAGAGTGTCAGAGAGTGATAGTGAGTGTCAGAGAGTGTCAGAGAGTGATAGAGAGTGAGAGAGAGTTTCAGAGAGTGTCAGAGAGTGCCTGAGAGTGTCAGAGTGTGATAGAGTGTGATAGAGAGTGTCAGAGAGTGTCAGAGAGTGATAGAGAGTGATAGAGAGTGTCAGAGAGTGTCAGAGAGTGTCAGAGAGTGATAGTGAGTGTCAGAGAGTGTCAGAGAGTGATAGAGAGTGATAGAGAGTGTCAGAGAGTGATAGAGAGTGTCAGAGAGTGTCACATAGTGATAGAGAGTGATAGAGAGTGTCAGAGAGTGTCTGAGAGTGTCAGAGAGTGATAGAGAGTGATAGAGAGTGTCAGAGAGTGTCAGAGAGTGATAGAGAGTGTCAGAGAGTGTCAGAGAGTGTCAGAGAGTGACAGTGAGTGTCAGAGAGTGTCAGAGAGTGATAGAGAGTGTCAGAGAGTGATAGAGAGTGTCAGAGAGTGATAGAGAGTGATAGAGAGTGTCAGAGAGTGTCAGAGAGTGTCAGAGAGTGATAGAGAGTGATAGAAGTGTTTCAGAGAGTGTTAAAGAGTGTCAGAGAGTGTCTGAGAGTGTCAGAGAGTGATAGAGAGTGTCAGAGAGTGATAGAGAGTGATAGAGAGTTTCAGAGAGTGTCAGAGAGTCTCTGAGAGTGTCAGAGAGTGATAGAGAGTGTCAGAGAGTGTCAGAGAGTGATAGAGAGTGATAGACAGTGTCAGAGAGTGTCAGAGAGTGTCAGAGAGTGATAGTGAGTGTCAGAGAGTGTCAGAGAGTGTCAGAGAGTGATAGAGAGTGATAGAGAGTTTCAGAGAGTGTCAGAGAGAGTCAGAGAGTGATAGAGAGTGAGAGAGAGTGTCAGAGAGTGTCAGAGAGTGTCAGAGAGTGATAGTGAGTGTCAGAGAGTGTCAGAGAGTGATAGAGAGTGTCAGAGAGTGATAGAGAGTGTCAGAGAGTGATAGAGAGTGTCAGAGAGTGTCAGAGAGTGATAGAGAGTGTCAGAGAGTGTCAGAGAGTGTCTGAGAGTGTCAGAGAGTGATAGAGAGTGTCAGAGAGTGATAGAGAGTGATAGAGAGTTTCAGAGAGTGTCAGAGAGTGTCTGAGAGTGTCAGAGAGTGATAGAGAGTGTCAGAGAGTTTCAGAGAGTGATAGAGAGTGATAGAGAGTGTCAGAGAGTGTCAGAGAGTGTCAGAGAGTGATAGTGAGTGTCAGAGAGTGTCAGAGAGTGTCAGAGAGTGATAGAGAGTGATAGAGAGTTTCAGAGAATGTCAGAGAGTGTCAGAGAGTGATAGAGAGTGAGAGAGAGTGTCAGAGAGTGTCAGAGAGTGTCAGAGAGTGATAGTGAGTGTCAGAGAGTGTCAGATAGTGATAGAGAGTGTCAGAGAGTGATAGAGTGTGTCAGAGAGTGATAGAGAGTGTCAGAGAGTGTCAGAGAGTGATAGAGAGTGATAGAGAGTGTCAGAGAGTGTCAGAGAGTGTCAGAGAGTGATAGAGAGTGATAGAAGTGTTTCAGAGAGTGTTAAAGAGTGTCAGAGAGTGTCTGAGAGTGTCAGAGAGTGATAGAGAGTGTCAGAGAGTGTCAGAGAGTGATAGAGAGTGATAGAGAGTTTCAGAGAGTGTCAGAGAGTGTCTGAGAGTGTCAGAGAGTGATAGAGAGTGTCAGAGAGTGTCAGAGAGTGATAGAGAGTGATAGAGAGTGTCAGAGAGTGTCAGAGAGTGTCAAAGAGTGATAGTGAGTGTCAGAGAGTGTCAGAGAGTGTCAGAGAGTGATAGAGAGTGATAGAGAGTTTCAGAGAGTGTCAGAGAGTGTCTGAGAGTGTCAGAGAGTGATAGGGAGTGATAGAGAGTGATAGAGAGTGTCAGAGAGTGTCAGAGAGTGATAGAGAGTGACAGAGAGTGTCAGAGAGTGTCAGAGTGTCAGAAAGTGATAGTGAGTGTCAGAGAGTGTCAGAGAGTGATAGAGAGTGATAGTGAGTGTCAGAGAGTGATAGAGAGTGTCAGAGAGTGTCAGAGAGTGATAGAGAGTGATAGAGAGTGTCAGAGAGTGTCTGAGAGTGTCAGAGAGTGATAGAGAGTGTCAGAGAGTGTCAGAGAGTGTCAGAGAGTGATAGAGAGTGATAGAGAGTGTCAGAGAGTGTCAGAGAGAGTCAGAGAGTGATAGTGAGTGTCAGAGAGTGTCAGAGAGTGATAGAGAGTGTCAGAGAGTGTCAGAGAGTGATAGAGAGTGTCAGAGAGTGATAGAGAGTGTCAGAGAGTCTCAGAGAGTGATAGAGAGTGATAGAGAGTGTCAGAGAGTGTCAGAGAGTGTCAGAGATTGATAGTGAGTGTCAGAGAGATTCAGAGAGTGTCAGAGAGTGCCTGAGAGTGTCAGAGTGTGATAGAGAGTGATAGAGAGTGTCAGAGAGTGTCCGAGAGTGATAGAGAGTGATAGAGAGTGTCAGTGAGTGTCAGAGAGTGTCAGAGAGTGATAGAGAGTGTCAGAGAGTGTCAGAGAGTGATAGAGAGTGATAGAGAGTGTCAGAGAGTGATAGAGAGTGTCAGAGAGTGTCACAGAGTGATAGAGAGTGATAGAGAGTGTCAGAGAGTGTCTGAGAGTGTCAGAGAGTGATAGAGAGTGATAGAGAGTGTCAGAGAGTGTCAGAGAGTGATAGAGAGTGTCAGAGAGTGTCAGAGAGTGTCAGAGAGTGATAGTGAGTGTCAGAGAGTGTCAGAGAGTGATAGAGAGTGAGAGAGAGTGTCAGAGAGTGTCAGAGAGTGTCAGAGAGTGATAGTGAGTGTCAGAGAGTGTCAGAGAGTGATAGAGAGTGAGAGAGAGTGTCAGAGAGTGTCAGAGAGTGTCAGAGAGTGATAGTGAGTGTCAGAGAGTGTCAGAGAGTGATAGAGAGTGTCAGAGAGTGATAGAGAGTGTCAGAGTGTGATAGAGAGTGTCAGAGAGTGTCAGAGAGTGATAGAGAGTGATAGAGAGTGTCAGAGAGTGTCAGAGAGTGTCAGAGAGTGTCTGAGAGTGTCAGAGAGTGATAGAGAGTGTCAGAGAGTGATAGAGAGTGATAGAGAGTTTCAGAGAGTGTCAGAGAGTGTCTGAGAGTGTCAGAGAGTGATAGAGAGTGTCAGAGAGTGTCAGAGAGTGATAGAGAGTGTTAGAGAGTGTCAGAGAGTGTCAGAGAGTGTCAGAGAGTGATAGTGAGTGTCAGAGAGTGTCAGAGAGTGTCAGAGAGTGTCAGAGAGTGTCAGAGAGTTTCAGAGAGTGTCAGAGAGTGATAGAGAGTGTCAGAGAGTGATAGAGAGTGTCAGAGAGTGATAGAGAGTGTCAGAGAGTGTCAGAGAGTGATAGAGAGTGATAGAGAGTGTCAGAGAGTGTCAGAGAGTGTCAGAGAGTGTCAGAGAGTGATAGAGAGTGATAGAAGTGTTTCAGAGAGTGTTAAAGAGTGTCAGAGAGTGTCTGAGAGTGTCAGAGAGTGATAGAGAGTGTCAGAGAGTGTCAGAGAGTGATAGAGAGTGATAGAGAGTTTCAGAGAGTGTCAGAGAGTGTCTGAGAGTGTCAGAGAGTGATAGAGAGTGTCAGAGAGTGTCAGAGAGTGATAGATAGTGATAGAGAGTGTCAGAGAGTGTCAGAGAGTGTCAAAGAGTGATAGTGAGTGTCAGAGAGTGTCAGAGAGTGTCAGAGAGTGATAGAGAGTGATAGAGAGTTTCAGAGAGTGTCAGAGAGTGTCTGAGAGTGTCAGAGAGTGATAGAGAGTGATAGAGAGTGATAGAGAGTGTCAGAGAGTGTCAGAGAGTGATAGAGAGTGACAGAGAGTGTCAGAGAGTGACAGAGAGTGTCAGAGAGTGTCAGAGAGTGTCAGAGAGTGTCAGAAAGTGATAGTGAGTGTCAGAGAGTGTCAGAGAGTGATAGAGAGTGATAGTGAGTGTCAGAGAGTGATAGAGAGTGTCAGAGAGTGTCAGAGAGTGATAGAGAGTGATAGAGAGTGTCAGAGAGTGTCTGAGAGTGTCAGAGAGTGATAGAGAGTGTCAGAGAGTGTCAGAGAGTGTCAGAGAGTGATAGAGAGTGATAGAGAGTGTCAGAGAGTGTCAGAGAGAGTCAGAGAGTGATAGTGAGTGTCAGAGAGTGTCAGAGAGTGATAGAGAGTGTCAGAGAGTGTCAGAGAGTGATAGAGAGTGTCAGAGAGTGATAGAGAGTGTCAGAGAGTCTCAGAGAGTGATAGAGAGTGATAGAGAGTGTCAGAGAGTGTCAGAGAGTGTCAGAGATTGATAGTGAGTGTCAGAGAGATTCAGAGAGTGTCAGAGAGTGCCTGAGAGTGTCAGAGTGTGATAGAGAGTGATAGAGAGTGTCAGAGAGTGTCCGAGAGTGATAGAGAGTGATAGAGAGTGTCAGTGAGTGTCAGAGAGTGTCAGAGAGTGATAGAGAGTGTCAGAGAGTGTCAGAGAGTGATAGAGAGTGATAGAGAGTGTCAGAGAGTGATAGAGAGTGTCAGAGAGTGTCACAGAGTGATAGAGAGTGATAGAGAGTGTCAGAGAGTGTCTGAGAGTGTCAGAGAGTGATAGAGAGTGATAGAGAGTGATAGAGAGTGTCAGAGAGTGTCAGAGAGTGTCAGAGAGTGATAGAGAGTGTCAGAGAGTGTCAGAGAGTGTCAGAGAGTGATAGTGAGTGTCAGAGAGTGTCAGAGAGTGATAGAGTGTGTCAGAGAGCTCCAGAGAGTGTCTGAGAGTGTCAGAGAGTGATAGAGAGTGTCAGAGAGTGGCAGAGAGTGTCTTAGATTGTCAGAGAGTGATAGAGTGTGTCAGAGAGTGTCAGAGAGTGTCAGAGAGTGATAGAGAGTGATAGAGAGTGATGGAGGGTGTCAGAGAGTGTCAGAGAGTGATAGAGTGTGTCAGAGAGTGTCAGAGAGTGATAGAGAGTGATAGAGAGTGATGGAGAGTGTCAGAGTGTGTCAGAGAGTGTCTGAGAGTGTCAGAGAGTGATAGAGAGTGATAGAGAGTGTCAGAGAGTGTCAGAGAGTGGCAGAGAGTGTCTTAGATTGTCAGAGAGTGATAGAGTGTGTCAGAGAGTGTCAGAGAGTGTCAGAGAGTGATAGAGAGTGATAGAGAGTGATGGAGAGTGTCAGAGTGTGTCAGAGAGTGTCTGAGAGTGTCAGAGAGTGATAGAGAGTGATAGAGAGTGTCAGAGAGTGTCAGAGAGTGGCAGAGAGTGTCTTAGATTGTCAGAGAGTGATAGAGTGTGTCAGAGAGTGTCAGAGAGTGTCAGAGAGTGATAGAGAGTGATAGAGAGTGATGGAGGGTGTCAGAGAGTGTCAGAGAGTGTTAGAGAGTGATAGTGAGTGTCTGAGAGTGTCAGAGAGTGATAGAGAGTGTCTGAGAGTGTCAGAGAGTGATAGAGAGTGTCTGCGAGTGTCAGATAGTGATAGAGAGTGTCAGAGAGTGATAGAGAGTGATAGAGAGTGTCAGAGAGTGATAGAGAGTGTCAGAGAGTGTCAGAGAGTGTCAAGGAGTGATAGAGAGTGATAGAGAGTTTCAGAGAGTGTTAAAGAGTGTCAGAGAGTGTCTGAGAGTGTCAGAGAGTGATAGAGTGTGTCAGAGAGTGTCAGAGAGTGTCAGAGAGTGATAGAGAGTGATAGAGAGTGATGGAGAGTGTCAGAGAGTGTCAGAGAGTGTCTGAGAGTGTCAGAGAGTGATAGAGAGCGATAGAGAGTGTCAGAGAGTGTCAGAGAGTGTCAGAGAGTGATAGTGAGTGTCAGACAGTGTCAGAGAGTGTCAGAGTGTGATAGAGAGTGTCAGAGAGTGTCTGAGAGTGTCAGAGAGTGTCAGAGAGTGATAGAGAGTGTCTGAGAGTGTCAGAGAGTGATAGAGAGTGTCAGAGAGTGATAGAGAGTGATAGAGAGTGTCAGAGAGTGATAGAGAGTGTCAGAGAGTGTCAGAGAGTGTCAGAGAGTGATAGAGAGTGATAGAGAGTTTCAGAGAGTGTTAAAGAGTGTCAGAGAGTGTCTGAGAGTGTCAGAGAGTGATAGAGTGTGTCAGAGAGTGTCAGAGAGTGTCAGAGAGTGATAGAGAGTGATAGAGAGTGATGGAGAGTGTCAGAGAGTGTCAGAGAGTGTCTGAGAGTGTCAGAGAGTGATAGAGAGTGATAGAGAGTGTCAGAGAGTGTCAGAGAGTGTCAGAGAGTGATAGTGAGTGTCAGACATTGTCAGAGAGTGTCAGAGTGTGATAGAGAGTGTCAGAGAGTGTCAGAGAGTGATAGAGAGTGATGGAGAGTGTCAGAGAGTGTCTGAGAGTGTCAGAGAGTGATAGAGAGTGATAGAGAGTGTCAGAGAGTGTCAGAGAGTGATAGAGAGTGTCAGAGAGTGTTAAAGAGTGTCAGAGAGTGTCTGAGAGTGTCAGAGAGTGATAGAGTGTGTCACAGAGTGTCAGAGAGTGTCAGAGAGTGATAGAGAGTGATAGAGAGTGATGGAGAGTGTCAGAGAGTGTCAGAGAGTGTCTGAGAGTGTCAGAGAGTGATAGAGAGTGATAGAGAGTGTCAGAGAGTGTCAGAGAGTGGCAGAGAGTGTCTTAGATTGTCAGAGAGTGATAGAGTGTGTCAGAGAGTGTCAGAGAGTGTCAGAGAGTGATAGAGAGTGATAGAGAGTGATGGAGAGTGTCAGAGAGTGATAGTGAGTGTCAGACAGTGTCAGAGAGTGTCAGAGTGTGATAGAGAGTGTCAGAGAGTGTCAGAGAGTGATAGAGAGTGTTGGAGAGTGTCAGAGAGTGTCTGACAGTGTCAGAGAGTGATAGAGAGTGATAGAGAGTGTCAGAGAGTGTCAGAGAGTGATAGAGAGTGTCAGAGATTGTCAGAGAGTGTCAGAGAGTGTTAAAGAGTGTCAGAGAGTGTCTGAGAGTGTCAGAGAGTGATAGAGTGTGTCAGGGAGTGTCAGAGAGTGTCAGAGAGTGATAGAGAGTGATAGAGAGTGATGGAGGGTGTCAGAGAGTGTCAGAGAGTGTTAGAGAGTGATAGTGAGTGTCTGAGAGTGTCAGAGAGTGATAGAGAGTGTCTGAGAGTGTCAGAGAGTGATAGAGAGTGATAGAGAGTGTCAGAGAGTGATAGAGAGTGCCCGAGAGTGTCAGAGAGTGATAGAGAGTGATAGAGAGTGATAGAGAGTGATAGAGAGTGTCAATGAGTGATAGTGAGTGTCTGAGAGTGCCAGAGAGTGATAGTGAGTGTCTGAGAGTGTCAGAGAGTGTCAGAGAGTGTCTGAGAGTGTCAGAGAGCGATAGAGAGTGTCAGAGAGTGTCAGAGAGTGATAGAGTGTGATAGAGAGTGATAGAGAGTTTCAGAGAGTGTCAGAGAGTGTCTGAGAGTGTCAGAGAGTGTCAGAGAGTGTCAGAGAGTGATAGAGAGTGATAGAGAGTTTCAGAGAGTGTCAGAGAGTGTCAGAGAGTGTCAGAGAGTGTCAGAGAATGTCAGAGAGTGATAGAGAGTGATAGAGAGTTTCAGAGAGTGTCAGAGAGTGGCAGAGAGTGTCTTAGATTGTCAGAGAGTGATAGAGAGTGTCAGAGAGTGTCAGAGAGTGATAGAGAGTGATAGAGAGTTTCAGAGAGTGTCAGAGAGTGTATGAGAGTGTCAGAGAGTGATAGAGAGTGTCAGAGAGTGTCAGAGAGTGTCAGAGAGTGATAGAGAGTGATAGAGAGTTTCAGAGAGTGTTAAAGAGTGTCAGAGAGTGTCTGAGAGTGTCAGAGATTGACAGAGTGTGTCAGAGAGTGTCAGAGAGTGTCAGAGAGTGATAGAGAGTGATAGAGAGTTTCAGAGAGTGTCAGAGAGTGTCAGAGAGTGTCAGAGAATGTCAGAGAGTGATAGAGAGTGATAGAGAGTTTCAGAGAGTGTCAGAGAGTGGCAGAGAGTGTCTTAGATTGTCAGAGAGTGATAGAGAGAGTCAGTGAGTGTCAGAGAGTGATAGAGAGTGATAGAGAGTTTCAGAGAGTGTCAGAGAGTGTCTGAGAGTGTCAGAGAGTGATAGAGAGTGTCAGAGAGTGTCAGAGAGTGATAGAGAGTGATAGAGAGTTTCAGAGAGTGTTAAAGAGTGTCAGAGAGTGTCTGAGAGTGTCAGAGAGTGACAGAGTGTGTCAGAGAGTGTCAGAGAGTGTCAGAGAGTGATAGAGAGTGATAGAGAGTGATGGAGAGTGTCAGAGAGTGTCAGAGAGTGTCTGAGAGTGTCAGAGAGTGATAGAGAGTGATAGAGAGTGTCAGAGAGTGTCAGAGAGTGTCAGAGAGTGTCAGAGAGTGATAGTGAGTGTCAGACAGTGTCAGAGAGTGTCAGAGTGTGACAGAGAGTGTCAGAGAGTGTCAGAGAGTGATAGAGAGTGATAGAGAGTGATAGAGAGTGATGGAGAGTGTCAGAGAGTGTCAGAGAGTGTCAGAGAGTGATAGAGAGTGATAGAGCGTGATGGAGAGTTTCAGAGAGTGATAGAGAGTGTCAGAGAGTGTCAGAGAGTGTCAGAGAGTGTCAGAGAGTGTCAGAGAGTGTCAGAGAGGGTTAAAGAGTGCCAGAGAGTGTCTGAGAGTGTCAGAGAGTGATAGAGTGTGTCAGAGAGTGTCAGAGAGTGTCAGAGAGTGATAGAGAGTGATAGAGAGTGATGGAGAGTGTCAGAGCGTGTCAGAGAGTGTCTGAGAGTGTCAGAGTGTGATAGAGAGTGATAGAGAGTGTCAGAGAGTGTCAGAGAGTGTCAGAGTGTGTCAGAGAGTGATAGTGAGTGTCCGAGAGTGATAGAGAGTGATAGAGAGTGTCAGAGAGTGTCAGAGAGTGTCAGAGATTGTCAGAGAGTGATAGTGAGTGTCAGACAGTGTCAGAGAGAGTCAGAGTGTGATAGAGAGTGTCAGAGAGTGTCAGAGAGTGATAGAGAGTGATGGAGAGTGTCAGAGAGTGTCAGAGAGTGTCAGAGAGTGATAGAGAGTGTCAGAGAGTGATAGAGAGTGATAGAGACAGTCAGAGAGTGTCAGAGAGTGATAGAGAGTGATAGAGCGTGATGGAGAGTGTCAGAGAGTGATAGAGAGTGTCAGAGAGTGTCAGAGAGTGTTAAAGAGTGCCAGAGAGTGTCTGAGAGTATCAGAGAGTGATAGAGTGTGTCAGAGAGTGTCAGAGAGTGTCAGAGAGTGATAAAGAGTGATAAAGAGTGATAGAGAGTGATGGAGAGTGTCAGAGAGTGTCAGAGAGTGTCTGAGAGTGTCAGAGAGTGATAGAGAGTGATAGAGAGTGTCAGAGAGTGTCAGAGAGTGTCAGAGTGTGTCAGAGAGTGATAGTGAGTGTCCGAGAGTGTCAGAGAGTGATAGAGAGTGATAGAGTGTGATAGAGAGTGATAGAGAGTGTCAATGAGTGTCAGAGAGTGATAGAGAGTGTCAGAGAGTGATAGAGAGTGCCCGAGAGTGTCAGAGAGTGATAGAGAGTGATAGAGAGTGATAGAGAGTGATAGAGAGTGTCAATGAGTGATAGTGAGTGTCTGAGAGTGCCAGAGAGTGATAGTGAGTGTCTGAGAGTGTCTGAGAGTGTCAGAGAGTGTCAGAGAGTGTCTGAGAGTGTCAGAGAGCGATAGAGAGTGTCAGAGAGTGTCAGAGAGTGATAGAGAGTGATAGAGAGTGTTAGAGAGTTTCAGAGAGTGTCAGAGACTGTCTGAGAGTGTCAGAGAGTGTCAGAGAGTGTCAGAGAGTGATAGAGAGTGATAGAGAGTGATAGAGAGTTTCAGAGAGTGTCAGAGAGTGTCAGAGAGTGTCAGAGAATGTCAGAGAGTGATAGAGAGTGATAGAGAGTTTCAGAGAGTGGCAGAGAGTGGCAGAGAGTGTCTTAGATTGTCAGAGAGTGATAGAGAGTGTCAGAGAGTGTCAGAGAGTGATAGAGAGTGATAGAGAGTTTCAGAGAGTGTCAGAGAGTGTCTGAGAGTGTCAGAGAGTGATAGAGAGTGTCAGAGAGTGTCAGAGAGTGTCAGAGAGTGATAGAGAGTGATAGAGAGTTTCAGAGAGTGTTAAAGAGTGTCAGAGAGTGTCTGAGAGTGTCAGAGAGTGACAGAGTGTGTCAGAGAGTGTCAGAGAGTGTCAGAGAGTGATAGAGAGTGATAGAGAGTGATGGAGAGTGTCAGAGAGTGTCAGAGAGTGTCTGAGAGTGTCAGAGAGTGATAGAGAGTGATAGAGAGTGTCAGAGAGTTTCAGAGAGTGTCAGAGAGTGATAGTGAGTGTCAGACAGTGTCAGAGAGTGTCAGAGTGTGACAGAGAGTGTCAGAGAGTGTCAGAGAGTGATAGAGAGTGATGGAGAGTGTCAGAGAGTGTCAGAGAGTGTCAGAGAGTGATAGAGAGTGATAGAGCGTGATGGAGAGTGTCAGAGAGTGATAGAGAGTGTCAGAGAGTGTCAGAGAGTGTCAGAGAGTGTTAAAGAGTGCCAGAGAGTGTCTGAGAGTGTCAGAGAGTGATACAGTGTGTCAGAGAGTGTCAGAGAGTATCAGAGAGTGATAGAGAGTGATGGAGAGTGTCAGAGAGTGTCAGAGAGTGTCAGAGAGTGTCTGAGAGTGTCAGAGAGTGATAGAGAGTGATAGAGAGTGTCAGAGAGTGTCAAAGAGTGTCAGAGTGTGTCAGAGAGTGATAGTGAGTGTCAGACAGTGTCAGAGAGTGTCAGAGTGTGATAGAGAGTGTCAGAGAGTGTCAGAGAGTGATAGAGATTGATGGAGAGTGTCAGAGAGTGTCTGAGAGTGTCAGAGAGTGATAGAGAGTGTCAGAGAGTGTCAGAGAGTGATAGAGAGTGTCAGAGAGTGTCAGAGAGTTTCAGAGAGTGATAGTGAGTGTCAGACAGTGTCAGAGAGTGTCAGAGAGTGATAGAGAGTGTCAGAGAGTGTCAGAGAGTGTTAGAGAGTGATAGAGAGTGTCAGAGAGTGATAGAGAGTGTCAGAGAGTGTCAGAGAGTGATAGAGAGTGTCAGAGAGTGTCAGAGAGTTTCAGAGAGTGATAGTGAGTGTCAGACAGTGTCAGAGAGTGTCAGAGAGTGATAGAGAGTGTCAGAGAGTGTCAGAGAGTGTTAGAGAGTGATAGTGAGTGTCTGAGAGTGTCAGAGAGTGATAGAGAGTGTCTGAGAGTGTCAGAGAGTCATAGAGAGTGATAGAGAGTGTCAGAGAGTGATAGAGAGTGTCAGAGAGTGATAGAGAGTGTCAGAGAGTGTCAGAGAGTGTCAGAGAGTGATAGAGAGTGATAGAGAGTTTCAGAGAGTGTTAAAGAGTGTCAGAGAGTGTCTGAGAGTGTCAGAGAGTGATAGAGTGTGTCAGAGAGTGTCAGAGAGTGTCAGAGAGTGATAGAGAGTGATAGAGAGTGATGGAGAGTGTCAGAGAGTGTCAGAGAGTGTCTGAGAGTGTCAGAGAGTGTCAGAGAGTGTCAGAGAGTGATAGTGAGTGTCAGACAGTGTCAGAGAGTGTCAGAGTATGATAGAGAGTGTCAGAGAGTGTCAGAGAGTGATAGAGAGTGATGGAGAGTGTCAGAGAGTGTCTGAGAGTGTCAGAGAGTGATAGAGAGTGATAGAGAGTGTCAGAGAGTGTCAGAGAGTGATAGAGAGTGTCAGAGAGTGTCAGAGAGTGTTAAAGAGTGTCAGAGAGTGTCTGAGAGTGTCAGAGAGTGATAGAGTGTGTCAGAGAGTGTCAGAGAGTGTCAGAGAGTGATAGAGAGTGATAGAGAGTGATGTAGAGTGTCAGAGAGTGTCAGAGAGTGTCTGAGAGTGTCTGAGAGTGTCAGAGAGTGATAGAGAGTGATAGAGAGTGTCAGAGAGTGTCAGAGAGTGGCAGAGAGTGTCTTAGATTGTCAGAGAGTGATAGAGTGTGTCAGAGAGTGTCAGAGAGTGTCAGAGAGTGATAGAGAGTGATAGAGAGTGATAGAGAGTGATGGAGGGTGTCAGAGAGTGTCAGAGAGTGTTAGAGAGTGATAGTGAGTGTCTGAGAGTGTCAGAGAGTGATAGAGAGTGTCTGAGAGTGTCAGAGAGTGATAGAGAGTGTCTGAGAGTGTCAGAGAGTGATAGAGAGTGTCAGAGAGTGATAGAGAGTGATAGAGAGTGTCAGAGAGTGATAGAGAGTGTCAGAGAGTGTCAGAGAGTGTCAGAGAGTGATAGAGAGTGATAGAGAGTTTCAGAGAGTGTTAAAGTGTGTCAGAGAGTGTCTGAGAGTGTCACAGAGTGATAGAGTGTGTCAGAGAGTGTCAGAGAGTGTCAGAGAGTGATAGTGAGTGTCAGACAGTGTCAGAGAGTGTCAGAGTGTGATAGAGAGTGTCAGAGAGTGTCAGAGAGTGATAGAGAGTGATGGAGAGTGTCAGAGAGTGTCTGAGAGTGTCAGAGAGTGATAGAGAGTGATAGAGAGTGTCAGAGAGTGTCAGAGAGTGATAGAGAGTGTCAGAGAGTGTTAAAGAGTGTCAGAGAGTGTCTGAGAGTGTCAGAGAGTGATAGAGTGTGTCAGAGAGTGTCAGAGAGAGTCAGAGAGTGATAGAGAGTGATAGAGAGTGATGGAGAGTGTCAGAGAGTGTCAGAGAGTGTCTGAGAGTGTCAGAGAGTGATAGAGAGTGATAGAGAGTGTCAGAGAGTGTCAGAGAGTGGCAGAGAGTGTCTTAGATTGTCAGAGAGTGATAGAGTGTGTCAGAGAGTGTCAGAGAGTGTCAGAGTGTGATAGAGAGTGATAGAGAGTGATGGAGAGTGTCAGAGAGTGATAGTGAGTGTCAGACAGTGTCAGAGAGTGTCAGAGTGTGATAGAGAGTGTCAGAGAGTGTCAGAGAGTGATAGAGAGTGATGGAGAGTGTCAGAGAGTGTCTGACAGTGTCAGAGAGTGATAGAGAGTGATAGAGAGTGTCAGAGAGTGTCAGAGAGTGATAGAGAGTGTCTGAGAGTGTCTGAGAGTGTCAGAGAGTGTCTGAGAGTGTCTGAGAGTGTCAGAAAGTGATAGAGTGTGTCAGAGAGTGTCAGAGAGTGTCAGAGAGTGATAGAGAGTGACAGAGAGTGATGGAGGGTGTCAGAGAGTGTCAGAGAGTGTCAGAGAGTGATAGAGTGTGTCAGAGAGTGTCAGAGAGTGTCAGAGAGTGATAGAGAGTGATAGAGAGTGATGGAGGGTGTCAGAGAGTGTCAGAGAGTGTCAGAGAGTGATAGAGTGTGTCAGAGAGTGTCAGAGAGTGTCAGAGAGTGATAGAGAGTGATAGAGAGTGATGGAGGGTGTCAGAGAGTGTCAGAGAGTGTCAGAGAGTGTTAGAGAGTGATAGAGAGTGTCTGAGAGTGTCTGAGAGTGTCTGAGAGTGTCTGAGAGTGTCTGAGAGTGTCAGAGAGTGATAGAGTGTGTCAGAGAGTGTCAGAGAGTGTCAGAGAGTGATAGAGAGTGATAGAGAGTGATGGAGGGTGTCAGAGAGTGTCAGAGAGTGTCAGAGAGTGATAGAGTGTGTCAGAGAGTGTCAGAGAGTGTCAGAGAGTGATAGAGAGTGATAGAGAGTGATGGAGGGTGTCAGAGAGTGTCAGAGAGTGTCAGAGAGTGATAGAGTGTGTCAGAGAGTGTCAGAGAGTGTCAGAGAGTGATAGAGAGTGATAGAGAGTGATGGAGGGTGTCAGAGAGTGTCAGAGAGTGTCAGAGAGTGTTAGAGAGTGATAGTGAGTGTCTGAGAGTGTCAGAGAGTGATAGAGAGTGTCTGAGAGTGTCTGAGAGTGTCAGAGAGTGTCTGAGAGTGTCTGAGAGTGTCAGAGAGTGATAGAGTGTGTCAGAGAGTGTCAGAGAGTGTCAGAGAGTGATAGAGAGTGATAGAGAGTGATGGAGGGTGTCAGAGAGTGTCAGAGAGTGTCAGAGAGTGATAGAGTGTGTCAGAGAGTGTCAGAGAGTGTCAGAGAGTGATAGAGAGTGATAGAGAGTGATGGAGGGTGTCAGAGAGTGTCAGACAGTGTCAGAGAGTGTCAGAGTATGATAGAGAGTGTCAGAGAGTGTCAGAGAGTGATAGAGAGTGATGGAGAGTGTCAGAGAGTGTCTGAGAGTGTCAGAGAGTGATAGAGAGTGATAGAGAGTGTCAGAGAGTGTCAGAGAGTGATAGAGAGTGTCAGAGAGTGTCAGAGAGTGTTAAAGAGTGTCAGAGAGTGTCTGAGAGTGTCAGAGAGTGATAGAGTGTGTCAGAGAGTGTCAGAGAGTGTCAGAGAGTGATAGAGAGTGATAGAGAGTGATGTAGAGTGTCAGAGAGTGTCAGAGAGTGTCTGAGAGTGTCTGAGAGTGTCAGAGAGTGATAGAGAGTGATAGAGAGTGTCAGAGAGTGTCAGAGAGTGGCAGAGAGTGTCTTAGATTGTCAGAGAGTGATAGAGTGTGTCAGAGAGTGTCAGAGAGTGTCAGAGAGTGATAGAGAGTGATAGAGAGTGATAGAGAGTGATGGAGGGTGTCAGAGAGTGTCAGAGAGTGTTAGAGAGTGATAGTGAGTGTCTGAGAGTGTCAGAGAGTGATAGAGAGTGTCTGAGAGTGTCAGAGAGTGATAGAGAGTGTCTGAGAGTGTCAGAGAGTGATAGAGAGTGTCAGAGAGTGATAGAGAGTGATAGAGAGTGTCAGAGAGTGATAGAGAGTGTCAGAGAGTGTCAGAGAGTGTCAGAGAGTGATAGAGAGTGATAGAGAGTTTCAGAGAGTGTTAAAGTGTGTCAGAGAGTGTCTGAGAGTGTCACAGAGTGATAGAGTGTGTCAGAGAGTGTCAGAGAGTGTCAGAGAGTGATAGTGAGTGTCAGACAGTGTCAGAGAGTGTCAGAGTGTGATAGAGAGTGTCAGAGAGTGTCAGAGAGTGATAGAGAGTGATGGAGAGTGTCAGAGAGTGTCTGAGAGTGTCAGAGAGTGATAGAGAGTGATAGAGAGTGTCAGAGAGTGTCAGAGAGTGATAGAGAGTGTCAGAGAGTGTTAAAGAGTGTCAGAGAGTGTCTGAGAGTGTCAGAGAGTGATAGAGTGTGTCAGAGAGTGTCAGAGAGAGTCAGAGAGTGATAGAGAGTGATAGAGAGTGATGGAGAGTGTCAGAGAGTGTCAGAGAGTGTCTGAGAGTGTCAGAGAGTGATAGAGAGTGATAGAGAGTGTCAGAGAGTGTCAGAGAGTGGCAGAGAGTGTCTTAGATTGTCAGAGAGTGATAGAGTGTGTCAGAGAGTGTCAGAGAGTGTCAGAGTGTGATAGAGAGTGATAGAGAGTGATGGAGAGTGTCAGAGAGTGATAGTGAGTGTCAGACAGTGTCAGAGAGTGTCAGAGTGTGATAGAGAGTGTCAGAGAGTGTCAGAGAGTGATAGAGAGTGATGGAGAGTGTCAGAGAGTGTCTGACAGTGTCAGAGAGTGATAGAGAGTGATAGAGAGTGTCAGAGAGTGTCAGAGAGTGATAGAGAGTGTCTGAGAGTGTCTGAGAGTGTCAGAGAGTGTCTGAGAGTGTCTGAGAGTGTCAGAAAGTGATAGAGTGTGTCAGAGAGTGTCAGAGAGTGTCAGAGAGTGATAGAGAGTGACAGAGAGTGATGGAGGGTGTCAGAGAGTGTCAGAGAGTGTCAGAGAGTGATAGAGTGTGTCAGAGAGTGTCAGAGAGTGTCAGAGAGTGATAGAGAGTGATAGAGAGTGATGGAGGGTGTCAGAGAGTGTCAGAGAGTGTCAGAGAGTGATAGAGTGTGTCAGAGAGTGTCAGAGAGTGTCAGAGAGTGATAGAGAGTGATAGAGAGTGATGGAGGGTGTCAGAGAGTGTCAGAGAGTGTCAGAGAGTGTTAGAGAGTGATAGAGAGTGTCTGAGAGTGTCTGAGAGTGTCTGAGAGTGTCTGAGAGTGTCTGAGAGTGTCAGAGAGTGATAGAGTGTGTCAGAGAGTGTCAGAGAGTGTCAGAGAGTGATAGAGAGTGATAGAGAGTGATGGAGGGTGTCAGAGAGTGTCAGAGAGTGTCAGAGAGTGATAGAGTGTGTCAGAGAGTGTCAGAGAGTGTCAGAGAGTGATAGAGAGTGATAGAGAGTGATGGAGGGTGTCAGAGAGTGTCAGAGAGTGTCAGAGAGTGATAGAGTGTGTCAGAGAGTGTCAGAGAGTGTCAGAGAGTGATAGAGAGTGATAGAGAGTGATGGAGGGTGTCAGAGAGTGTCAGAGAGTGTCAGAGAGTGTTAGAGAGTGATAGTGAGTGTCTGAGAGTGTCAGAGAGTGATAGAGAGTGTCTGAGAGTGTCTGAGAGTGTCAGAGAGTGTCTGAGAGTGTCTGAGAGTGTCAGAGAGTGATAGAGTGTGTCAGAGAGTGTCAGAGAGTGTCAGAGAGTGATAGAGAGTGATAGAGAGTGATGGAGGGTGTCAGAGAGTGTCAGAGAGTGTCAGAGAGTGATAGAGTGTGTCAGAGAGTGTCAGAGAGTGTCAGAGAGTGATAGAGAGTGATAGAGAGTGATGGAGGGTGTCAGAGAGTGTCAGAGAGTGTCAGAGAGTGATAGAGTGTGTCAGAGAGTGTCAGAGAGTGTCAGAGAGTGATAGAGAGTGATAGAGAGTGATGGAGGGTGTCAGAGAGTGTCAGAGAGTGTCAGAGAGTGTTAGAGAGTGATAGAGAGTGTCTGAGAGTGTCTGAGAGTGTCTGAGAGTGTCTGAGAGTGTCAGAGAGTGATAGAGTGTGTCAGAGAGTGTCAGAGAGTGTCAGAGAGTGATAGAGAGTGATAGAGAGTGATGGAGGGTGTCAGAGAGTGTCAGAGAGTGTCAGAGAGTGATAGAGTGTGTCAGAGAGTGTCAGAGAGTGTCAGAGAGTGTCAGAGAGTGATAGAGAGTGATAGAGAGTGATGGAGGGTGTCAGAGAGTGTCAGAGAGTGTCAGAGAGTGATAGAGTGTGTCAGAGAGTGTCAGAGAGTGTCAGAGAGTGATAGAGAGTGATAGAGAGTGATGGAGGGTGTCAGAGAGTGTCAGAGAGTGTCAGAGAGTGTTAGAGAGTGATAGTGAGTGTCTGAGAGTGTCAGAGAGTGATAGAGAGTGATAGAGAGTGTCAGAGAGTGATTGAGAGTGATAGAGATTGTCAGTGAGTGTCAGAGAGTGTCAGAGAGTGGTAGTGAGTGTCTGAGAGTGTCAGAGAGTGATAGTGAGTGTCTGAGAGTGTCAGAGATTGATGGAGAGCGATAGAGAGTGTCAGAGAGTGATAGAGAGTGATAGAGAGTGTCAGTGAGTGTCAGAGAGTGTCAGAGAGTGATAGTGAGTGTCTGAGAGTGTCAGAGAGTGATAGAGAGTGATAGAGAGTGTCAGAGAGTGATTGAGAGTGATAGAGATTGTCAGTGAGTGTCAGAGAGTGTCAGAGAGTGGTAGTGAGTGTCTGAGAGTGTCAGAGAGTGATAGTGAGTGTCTGAGAGTGTCAGAGATTGATGGAGAGCGATAGAGAGTGTCAGAGAGTGATAGAGAGTGATAGAGAGTGTCAGTGAGTGTCAGAGAGTGTCAGAGAGTGATAGTGAGTGTCTGAGAGTGTCAGAGAGTGTCAGAGATTGATAGTGAGTGTCTGAGAGTGTCAGAGAGTGATAGAGAGAGCTAGAGAGTGTCAGAGAGTGATAGAGAGTGATAGAGAGTGATAGAGAGTGTCAGTGAGTGTCAGAGAGTGTCAGAGTGTGATAGTGAGTGTCAGAGAGTGATAGTGAGTATCTGAGAGTGTCAGAGAGTGTGTGAGAGTGTCTGAGAGTGTCTGAGAGTGTCAGAGAGTGTCAGAGAGTGATAGAGAGTGTCAGAGAGTGTCAGAGAGTGTCAGAGAGTGATAGAGAGTGATAGAGAGTGATAGAGAGTTTCAGAGAGTGCCAGAGAGTGTCTGAGAGTGTCAGAGAGTGATAGAGAGTGATAGAGAGTTTCCGAGAGTGTCAGAGAGTGATAGAGAGTGATGGAGAGTGATAGAGAGTGATAGAGAGTGTCAATGAGTGATAGTGAGTGTCTGAGAGTGTCAGAGAGTGATAGAGAGTGATAGAGAGTGTCTGAGAGTGTCTGAGAGTGATAGTGAGTGTCAGAGAGTGTCAGAGAGTGTCAGAGAGTGATAGAGAGTGTCAGAGAGTGTCAGATAGTGATAGAGAGTGATAGAGAGTTTCAGACAGTGCCAGAGAGTGTCTGAGAGTGTCAGAGAGTGATAGAGAGTGCCCGAGAGTGTCAGAGAGTGATAGAGAGTGATAGAGAGTGATAGAGAGTGTCAATGAGTGTCAGAGAGTGATAGAGAGTGTCAGAGAGTGATAGAGAGTGCCCGAGAGTGTCAGAGAGTGATAGAGAGTGATAGAGAGTGATAGAGAGTGATAGAGAGTGTCAATGAGTGATAGTGAGTGTCTGAGAGTGCCAGAGAGTGATAGTGAGTGTCTGAGAGTGTCTGAGAGTGTCAGAGAGTGTCAGAGAGTGTCTGAGAGTGTCAGAGAGCGATAGAGAGTGTCAGAGAGTGTCAGAGAGTGATAGAGAGTGATAGAGAGTGATAGAGAGTTTCAGAGAGTGTCAGAGAGTGTCTGAGAGTGTCAGAGAGTGTCAGAGAGTGTCAGAGAGTGATAGAGAGTGATAAAGAGTTTCAGAGAGTGTCAGAGAGTGTCAGAGAGTGTCAGAGAATGTCAGAGAGTGATAGAGAGTGATAGAGAGTTTCAGAGAGTGTCAGAGAGTGGCAGAGAGTGGCAGAGAGTGTCTTAGATTGTCAGAGTGTGATAGAGAGTGTCAGAGAGTGTCAGAGAGTGATAGAGAGTGATAGAGAGTTTCAGAGAGAGTCAGAGAGTGTATGAGAGTGTCAGAGAGTGATAGAGAGTGTCAGAGAGTGTCAGAGAGTGTCAGAGAGTGATAGAGAGTGATAGAGAGTTTCAGAGAGTGTTAAAGAGTGTCAGAGAGTGTCTGAGAGTGTCAGAGATTGACAGAGAGTGATAGAGAGTGATAGAGAGTGATGGAGAGTGTCAGAGAGTGTCAGAGAGTGTCTGAGAGTGTCAGAGAGTGATAGAGAGTGATAGAGAGTGTCAGAGAGTGTCAGAGAGTGTCAGAGAGTGATAGTGAGTGTCAGACAGTGTCAGAGAGTGTCAGAGTGTGACAGAGAGTGTCAGAGAGTGTCAGAGAGTGATAGAGAGTGATGGAGAGTGTCAGAGAGTGATAGAGAGTGTCAGAGAGTGTCAGAGAGTGTCAGAGAGTGTTAAAGAGTGCCAGAGAGTGTCTGAGAGTGTCAGAGAGTGATAGAGTGTGTCATAGAGTGTCAGAGAGTGTCAGAGAGTGATAAAGAGTGATAGAGAGTGATGGAGAGTGTCAGAGAGTGTCAGAGAGTGTCTGAGAGTGTCAGAGAGTGATAGAGAGTGATAGAGAGTGTCAGAGAGTGTCAGAGAGTGTCAGAGTGTGTCAGAGAGTGATAGTGAGTGTCAGACAGTGTCAGAGAGTGTCAGAGTGTGATAGAGAGTGTCAGAGAGTGTCAGAGAGTGATAGAGATTGATGGAGAGTGTCAGAGAGTGTCGGAGAGTGTCAGAGAGTGATAGAGAGTGATAGAGAGTGTCAGAGAGTGTCAGAGAGTGATAGAGAGTGTCAGAGAGTGTCAGAGAGTTTCAGAGAGTGATAGTGAGTGTCAGACAGTGTCAGAGAGTGTCAGAGAGTGATAGAGAGTGTCAGAGAGTGTCAGAGAGTGATAGAGAGTGATAGAGAGTGTCAGAGAGTGTCAGAGAGTGATAGAGAGTGTCAGAGAGTGTCAGAGAGTTTCAGAGAGTGATAGTGAGTGTCAGACAGTGTCAGAGAGTGTCAGAGAGTGTCAGAGAGTGATAGAGAGTGATAGAGAGTGTCAGAGAGTGTCAGAGAGTGATAGAGAGTGTCAGAGAGTGTCAGAGAGTTTCAGAGAGTGATAGTGAGTGTCAGACAGTGTCAGAGAGTGTCAGAGAGTGATAGAGAGTGTCAGAGAGTGTCAGAGAGTGTCAGAGAGTGTTAGAGAGTGATAGTGAGTGTCTGAGAGTGTCAGAGAGTGATAGAGAGTGTCTGAGAGTGTCAGAGAGTGATAGAGAGTGATAGAGAGTGTCAGAGAGTGATAGAGAGTGATAGAGAGTGTCAGAGAGTGATAGAGTGTGTCAGAGAGTGTCAGAGAGTGTCAGAGAGTGATAGAGAGTGATAGAGAGTTTCAGAGAGTGTTAAAGAGTGTCAGAGAGTGTCTGAGAGTGTCAGAGAGCGATAGAGTGTGTCAGAGAGTGTCAGAGAGTGTCAGAGAGTGATAGAGAGTGATAGAGAGTGATGGAGAGTGTCAGAGAGTGATAGTGAGTGTCAGACAGTGTCAGAGAGTGTCAGAGTGTGATAGAGAGTGTCAGAGAGTGTCAGAGAGTGATAGAGAGTGATGGAGAGTGTCAGAGAGTGTCTGACAGTGTCAGAGAGTGATAGAGAGTGATAGAGAGTGTCAGAGAGTGTCAGAGAGTGATAGAGAGTGTCTGAGAGTGTCTGAGAGTGTCAGAGAGTGTCTGAGAGTGTCTGAGAGTGTCAGAGAGTGATAGAGTGTGTCAGAGAGTGTCAGAGAGTGTCAGAGAGTGATAGAGAGTGATAGAGAGTGATGGAGGGTGTCAGAGAGTGTCAGAGAGTGTCAGAGAGTGATAGAGTGTGTCAGAGAGTGTCAGAGAGTGTCAGAGAGTGATAGAGAGTGATAGAGAGTGATGGAGGGTGTCAGAGAGTGTCAGAGAGTGTCAGAGAGTGATAGAGTGTGTCAGAGAGTGTCAGAGAGTGTCAGAGAGTGATAGAGAGTGATAGAGAGTGATGGAGGGTGTCAGAGAGTGTCAGAGAGTGTCAGAGAGTGTTAGAGAGTGATAGAGAGTGTCTGAGAGTGTCTGAGAGTGTCTGAGAGTGTCTGAGAGTGTCAGAGAGTGATAGAGTGTGTCAGAGAGTGTCAGAGAGTGTCAGAGAGTGATAGAGAGTGATAGAGAGTGATGGAGGGTGTCAGAGAGTGTCAGAGAGTGTCAGAGAGTGATAGAGTGTGTCAGAGAGTGTCAGAGAGTGTCAGAGAGTGATAGAGAGTGATAGAGAGTGATGGAGGGTGTCAGAGAGTGTCAGAGAGTGTCAGAGAGTGATAGAGTGTGTCAGAGAGTGTCAGAGAGTGTCAGAGAGTGATAGAGAGTGATAGAGAGTGATGGAGGGTGTCAGAGAGTGTCAGAGAGTGTCAGAGAGTGTTAGAGAGTGATAGTGAGTGTCTGAGAGTGTCAGAGAGTGATAGAGAGTGATAGAGAGTGTCAGAGAGTGATTGAGAGTGATAGAGATTGTCAGTGAGTGTCAGAGAGTGTCAGAGAGTGGTAGTGAGTGTCTGAGAGTGTCAGAGAGTGATAGTGAGTGTCTGAGAGTGTCAGAGATTGATGGAGAGCGATAGAGAGTGTCAGAGAGTGATAGAGAGTGATAGAGAGTGTCAGTGAGTGTCAGAGAGTGTCAGAGAGTGATAGTGAGTGTCTGAGAGTGTCAGAGAGTGTCAGAGATTGATAGTGAGTGTCTGAGAGTGTCAGAGAGTGATAGAGAGAGCTAGAGAGTGTCAGAGAGTGATAGAGAGTGATAGAGAGTGATAGAGAGTGTCAGTGAGTGTCAGAGAGTGTCAGAGTGTGATAGTGAGTGTCAGAGAGTGATAGTGAGTATCTGAGAGTGTCAGAGAGTGTGTGAGAGTGTCTGAGAGTGTCTGAGAGTGTCAGAGAGTGTCAGAGAGTGATAGAGAGTGTCAGAGAGTGTCAGAGAGTGTCAGAGAGTGATAGAGAGTGATAGAGAGTGATAGAGAGTTTCAGAGAGTGCCAGAGAGTGTCTGAGAGTGTCAGAGAGTGATAGAGAGTGATAGAGAGTTTCCGAGAGTGTCAGAGAGTGATAGAGAGTGATGGAGAGTGATAGAGAGTGATAGAGAGTGTCAATGAGTGATAGTGAGTGTCTGAGAGTGTCAGAGAGTGATAGAGAGTGATAGAGAGTGTCTGAGAGTGTCTGAGAGTGATAGTGAGTGTCAGAGAGTGTCAGAGAGTGTCAGAGAGTGATAGAGAGTGTCAGAGAGTGTCAGATAGTGATAGAGAGTGATAGAGAGTTTCAGACAGTGCCAGAGAGTGTCTGAGAGTGTCAGAGAGTGATAGAGAGTGCCCGAGAGTGTCAGAGAGTGATAGAGAGTGATAGAGAGTGATAGAGAGTGTCAATGAGTGTCAGAGAGTGATAGAGAGTGTCAGAGAGTGATAGAGAGTGCCCGAGAGTGTCAGAGAGTGATAGAGAGTGATAGAGAGTGATAGAGAGTGATAGAGAGTGTCAATGAGTGATAGTGAGTGTCTGAGAGTGCCAGAGAGTGATAGTGAGTGTCTGAGAGTGTCTGAGAGTGTCAGAGAGTGTCAGAGAGTGTCTGAGAGTGTCAGAGAGCGATAGAGAGTGTCAGAGAGTGTCAGAGAGTGATAGAGAGTGATAGAGAGTGATAGAGAGTTTCAGAGAGTGTCAGAGAGTGTCTGAGAGTGTCAGAGAGTGTCAGAGAGTGTCAGAGAGTGATAGAGAGTGATAAAGAGTTTCAGAGAGTGTCAGAGAGTGTCAGAGAGTGTCAGAGAATGTCAGAGAGTGATAGAGAGTGATAGAGAGTTTCAGAGAGTGTCAGAGAGTGGCAGAGAGTGGCAGAGAGTGTCTTAGATTGTCAGAGTGTGATAGAGAGTGTCAGAGAGTGTCAGAGAGTGATAGAGAGTGATAGAGAGTTTCAGAGAGAGTCAGAGAGTGTATGAGAGTGTCAGAGAGTGATAGAGAGTGTCAGAGAGTGTCAGAGAGTGTCAGAGAGTGATAGAGAGTGATAGAGAGTTTCAGAGAGTGTTAAAGAGTGTCAGAGAGTGTCTGAGAGTGTCAGAGATTGACAGAGAGTGATAGAGAGTGATAGAGAGTGATGGAGAGTGTCAGAGAGTGTCAGAGAGTGTCTGAGAGTGTCAGAGAGTGATGGAGAGTGTCAGAGAGTGTCAGAGAGTGTCTGAGAGTGTCAGAGAGTGATAGAGAGTGATAGAGAGTGTCAGAGAGTGTCAGAGAGTGTCAGAGAGTGATAGTGAGTGTCAGACAGTGTCAGAGAGTGTCAGAGTGTGACAGAGAGTGTCAGAGAGTGTCAGAGAGTGATAGAGAGTGATGGAGAGTGTCAGAGAGTGATAGAGAGTGCCAGAGAGTGTCAGAGAGTGTCAGAGAGTGTTAAAGAGTGCCAGAGAGTGTCTGAGAGTGTCAGAGAGTGATAGAGTGTGTCATAGAGTGTCAGAGAGTGTCAGAGAGTGATAAAGAGTGATAGAGAGTGATGGAGAGTGTCAGAGAGTGTCAGAGAGTGTCTGAGAGTGTCAGAGAGTGATAGAGAGTGATAGAGAGTGTCAGAGAGTGTCAGAGAGTGTCAGAGTGTGTCAGAGAGTGATAGTGAGTGTCAGACAGTGTCAGAGAGTGTCAGAGTGTGATAGAGAGTGTCAGAGAGTGTCAGAGAGTGATAGAGATTGATGGAGAGTGTCAGAGAGTGTCGGAGAGTGTCAGAGAGTGATAGAGAGTG
The DNA here is from genome assembly GCF_036365525.1 of Heterodontus francisci. NCBI lineage: Eukaryota > Metazoa > Chordata > Chondrichthyes > Heterodontiformes > Heterodontidae > Heterodontus > Heterodontus francisci. The sequence goes on from NC_090376.1 coordinate 158,455,533, forward strand.
ATAGAGAGTGTCAGAGAGTGTCAGAGAGTGATAGAGAGTGTCAGAGAGTGTCAGAGAGTTTCAGAGAGTGATAGTGAGTGTCAGACAGTGTCAGAGAGTGTCAGAGAGTGATAGAGAGTGTCAGAGAGTGTCAGAGAGTGATAGAGAGTGATAGAGAGTGTCAGAGAGTGTCAGAGAGTGATAGAGAGTGTCAGAGAGTGTCAGAGAGTTTCAGAGAGTGATAGTGAGTGTCAGACAGTGTCAGAGAGTGTCAGAGAGTGTCAGAGAGTGATAGAGAGTGATAGAGAGTGTCAGAGAGTGTCAGAGAGTGATAGAGAGTGTCAGAGAGTGTCAGAGAGTTTCAGAGAGTGATAGTGAGTGTCAGACAGTGTCAGAGAGTGTCAGAGAGTGATAGAGAGTGTCAGAGAGTGTCAGAGAGTGTCAGAGAGTGTTAGAGAGTGATAGTGAGTGTCTGAGAGTGTCAGAGAGTGATAGAGAGTGTCTGAGAGTGTCAGAGAGTGATAGAGAGTGATAGAGAGTGTCAGAGAGTGATAGAGAGTGATAGAGAGTGTCAGAGAGTGATAGAGTGTGTCAGAGAGTGTCAGAGAGTGTCAGAGAGTGATAGAGAGTGATAGAGAGTTTCAGAGAGTGTTAAAGAGTGTCAGAGAGTGTCTGAGAGTGTCAGAGAGCGATAGAGTGTGTCAGAGAGTGTCAGAGAGTGTCAGAGAGTGATAGAGAGTAATAGAGAGTGATGGAGAGTGTCAGAGAGTGTCAGAGAGTGTCAGAGAGTGTCTGAGAGTGTCAGAGAGTGATAGAGAGTGATAGAGAGTGTCAGAGAGTGTCAGAGAGTGTCAGAGTGTGTCAGAGAGTGATAGTGAGAGTCAGACAGTGTCAGAGAGTGTCAGAGTGTGATAGAGAGTGTCAGAGAGTGTCAGAGAGTGATAGAGATTGATGGAGAGTGTCAGAGAGTGTCTGAGAGTGTCAGAGAGTGATAGAGAGTGATAGAGAGTGTCAGAGAGTGTCAGAGAGTGATAGAGAGTGTCAGAGAGTGTCAGAGAGTTTCAGAGAGTGATAGTGAGTGTCAGACAGTGTCAGAGAGTGTCAGAGAGTGTCAGAGAGTGTCAGAGAGTGTCAGAGAGTGTCAGAGAGTGATAGTGAGTGTCTGAGAGTGTCAGAGAGTGATAGAGAGTGTCTGAGAGTGTCAGAGAGTGATAGAGAGTGATAGAGAGTGTCAGAGAGTGATAGAGAGTGATAGAGAGTGTCAGAGAGTGATAGAGAGTGTCAGAGAGTGTCAGAGAGTGTCAGATAGTGATAGAGAGTGATAGAGAGTTTCAGAGAGTGTTAAAGAGTGTCAGAGAGTGTCTGAGAGTGTCAGAGAGTGATAGAGTGTGTCAGAGAGTGTCAGAGAGTGTCAGAGAGTGATAGAGAGTGATAGAGAGTGATGGAGAGTGTCAGAGAGTGTCAGAGAGTGTCTGAGAGTGTCAGAGAGTGATAGAGAGTGATAGAGAGTGTCAGAGAGTGTCAGAGAGTATCAGAGAGTGATAGTGAGTGTCAGACAGTGTCAGAGAGTGTCAGAGTGTGATAGAGAGTGTCAGAGAGTGTCAGAGAGTGATAGAGAGTGATGGAGAGTGTCAGAGAGTGTCTGAGAGTGTCAGAGAGTGATAGAGAGTGATAGAGAGTGTCAGAGAGTGTCAGAGAGTGATAGAGAGTGTCAGAGAGTGTCAGAGAGTGTTAAAGAGTGTCAGAGAGTGTCTGAGAGTGATAGAGAGTGATAGAGAGTGATGGAGAGTGATGGAGAGTGTCAGAGAGTGTCAGAGAGTGTCTGAGAGTGTCAGAGAGTGATAGAGAGTGATAGAGAGTGTCAGAGAGTGTCAGAGAGTGTCAGAGAGTGTCTGAGAGTGTCAGAGAGTGATAGAGTGTGTCAGAGATTGTCAGAGAGTATCAGAGAGTGATAGAGTGTGTCAGAGATTGTCAGAGAGTATCAGAGAGTGATAGAGAGTGATAGAGAGTGATGGAGAGTGTCAGAGAGTGTCAGAGAGTGTCTGAGAGTGTCAGAGAGTGATAGAGAGTGATAGAGAGTGTCAGAGAGTGTCAGAGAGTGTCAGAGAGTGATAGAGAGTGTCAGAGAGTGTCAGAGAGTGATAGAGAGTGATGGAGAGTGTCAGAGAGTGTCTGAGAGTGTCAGAGAGTGATAGAGAGTGATAGAGAGTGTCAGAGAGTGTCAGAGAGTGATAGAGAGTGTCAGAGAGTGTCAGAGAGTGTCAGAGAGTGATAGTGAGTGTCAGACAGTGTCAGAGAGTATCAGAGAGTGATAGAGAGTGTCAGAGAGTGTCAGAGAGTGACAGAGAGTGTTAGAGAGTGATAGTGAGTGTCTGAGATTGTCAGAGAGTGATAGAGAGTGTCTGAGAGTGTCAGAGAGTGATAGAGAGTGATAGAGAGTGTCAGAGAGTGATAGAGAGTGATAGAGAGTGTCAGTGAGTGTCAGAGAGTGATAGAGAGTGATAGAGAGTGTCAGAGAGTGTCAGAGAGTGTCAGAGAGTGTCTGAGAGTGTCAGAGAGTGTCAGAGAGTGATAGAGTGTGTCAGAGAGTGTCAGAGAGTATCAGAGAGTGATAGAGAGTGATAGAGAGTGATGGAGAGTGTCAGAGAGTGTCAGAGAGTGTCTGAGAGTGTCAGAGAGTGATAGAGAGTGATAGAGAGTGTCAGAGAGTGTCAGACAGTGTCAGAGAGTGTCAGAGAGTGTCAGAGTGTGATAGTGAGTGTCAGAGAGTGTCAGAGAGTGATAGAGAGTGATGGAGAGTGTCAGAGAGTGTCTGAGAGTGTCAGAGAGTGATAGAGAGTGATAGAGAGTGTCAGAGAGTGTCAGAGAGTGATAGAGAGTGTCAGAGAGTGTCAGAGAGTGTCAGAGAGTGATAGTGAGTGTCAGACAGTGTCAGAAGGTATCAGAGAGTGATAGAGAGTGTCAGAGAGTGTCAGAGAGTGACAGAGAGTGTTAGAGAGTGATAGTGAGTGTCTGAGATTGTCAGAGAGTGATAGAGAGTGTCTGAGAGTGTCAGAGAGTGATAGAGAGTGATAGAGAGTGTCAGAGAGTGATAGAGAGTGATAGAGAGTGTCAGTGAGTGTCAGAGAGTGTCAGAGAGTGGTAGTGAGTGTCTGAGAGTGTCAGAGAGTGTCAGAGAGTGATAGTGAGTGTCTGAGAGTGTCAGAGAGTGATAGAGAGCGATAGAGAGTGTCAGAGAGTGATAGAGAGTGATAGAGAGTGTCAGTGAGTGTCAGAGAGTGTCAGAGAGTGATAGTGAGTGTCTGAGATTGTCAGAGAGTGATAGAGAGTGTCTGAGAGTGTCAGAGAGTGATAGAGAGTGTCAGTGAGTGTCAGAGAGTGTCAGAGAGTGGTAGTGAGTGTCTGAGAGTGTCAGAGAGTGTCAGAGAGTGATAGTGAGTGTCTGAGAGTGTCAGAGAGTGATAGAGAGCGATAGAGAGTGTCAGAGAGTGATAGAGAGTGATAGAGAGTGTCAGTGAGTGTCAGAGAGTGTCAGAGATTGATAGTGAGTGTCTGAGATTGTCAGAGAGTGATAGAGAGTGTCTGAGAGTGTCAGAGAGTGATAGAGAGTGATAGAGAGTGTCAGAGAGTGATAGAGAGTGATAGAGAGTGTCAGTGAGTGTCAGAGAGTGATAGAGAGTGATAGAGAGTGTCAGAGAGTGTCAGAGAGTGTCTGAGAGTGTCAGAGAGTGTCAGAGAGTGATAGAGTGTGTCAGAGAGTGTCAGAGAGTATCAGAGAGTGATAGAGAGTGATAGAGAGTGATGGAGAGTGTCAGAGATTGTCAGAGAGTGTCTGAGAGTGTCAGAGAGTGATAGAGAGTGATAGAGAGTGTCAGAGAGTGTCAGAGAGTGTCAGAGAGTGTCAGAGTGTGATAGAGAGTGTCAGAGAGTGTCAGAGAGTGATAGAGAGTGATGGAGAGTGTCAGAGAGTGTCTGAGAGTGTCAGAGAGTGATAGAGAGTGATAGAGAGTGTCAGAGAGTGATAGAGAGTGATAGAGAGTGTCAGTGAGTGTCAGAGAGTGTCAGAGAGTGGTAGTGAGTGTCTGAGAGTGTCAGAGAGTGTCAGAGAGTGATAGTGAGTGTCTGAGAGTGTCAGAGAGTGATAGAGAGCGATAGAGAGTGTCAGAGAGTGATAGAGAGTGATATAGAGTGTCAGTGAGTGTCAGAGAGTGTCAGAGAGTGATAGTGAGTGTCTGAGAGTGTCAGAGAGTGTCAGAGATTGATAGTGAGTGTCTGAGAGTGTCAGAGAGTGATAGAGAGTGTCTGAGAGTGTCAGAGAGTGATAGAGAGTGCTAGAGAGAGTCAGAGAGTGATAGAGAGTGATAGAGAGTGATAGAGAGTGTCAGAGAGTGTCAGAGAGTGACAGAGAGTGTTAGAGAGTGATAGTGAGTGTCAGACAGTGTCAGAGAGTATCAGAGAGTGATAGAGAGTATCAGAGAGTGTCAGAGAGTGACAGAGAGTGTTAGAGAGTGATAGTGAGTGTCTGAGATTGTCAGAGAGTGATAGAGAGTGTCTGAGAGTGTCAGAGAGTGATAGAGAGTGATAGAGAGTGTCAGAGAGTGATAGAGAGTGATAGAGAGTGTCAGTGAGTGTCAGAGAGTGTCAGAGAGTGGTAGTGAGTGTCTGAGTGTGTCAGAGAGTGTCAGAGAGTGATAGTGAGTGTCTGAGAGTGTCAGAGAGTGATAGAGAGCGATAGAGAGTGTCAGAGAGTGATAGAGAGTGATAGAGAGTGTCAGTGAGTGATAAAGAGTGATAGAGAGTGATAGAGAGTGTCAGTGAGTGTCAGAGAGTGTCAGAGTGTGATAGTGAGTGTCAGAGATTGATAGTGAGTGTCTGAGAGTGTCAGAGAGTGTCTGAGAGTGTCTGAGTGTGTCTGAGAGTGTCAGAGAGTGTCAGAGAGTGATAGAGAGTGATAGAGAGTGTCAGAGACTGTCAGAGAGTGTCTGAGAGTGTCAGAGAGTGATAGAGAGTGATAGAGAGTGTCAGAGAGTGATAGAGAGTGATAGAGAGTGTCAGAGAGTGATAGTGAGTGTCAGAGAGTGTCAGAGAGTGTCAGAGAGTGATAGAGAGTGTCAGAGAGTGTCAGAGAGTGTCAGAGAGTGTCAGAGAGTGATAGAGAGTGATAGAGAGTTTCAGAGAGTGCCAGAGAGTGTCTGAGAGTGTCAGAGAGTGATAGAGAGTGATAGAGAGTTTCCGAGAGTGATAGTGAGTGTCTGAGAGTGTCTGAGAGTGATAGAGAGTGATAGAGAGTGTCTGAGAGTGTCTGAGAGTGATAGTGAGTGTCAGAGAGTGTCAGAGAGTGTCAGAGAGTGATAGAGAGTGTCAGAGAGTGTCAGATAGTGATAGAGAGTGATAGAGAGTTTCAGACAGTGCCAGAGACTGTCTGAGAGTGTCAGAGAATGATATAGAGTGATACAGAGTTCCCGTGAGTGTCAGAGAGTGATAGAGAGTGATAGAGAGTGATAGAGAGTGTCAATGAGTGATAGTGAGTGTCTGAGAGTGTCAGAGAGTGATAGAGAGTGATAGAGAGTGTCAGTGAGTGTCAGAGAGTGTCAGAGAGTGATAGTGAGTGTCTGAGAGTGTCAGAGAGTGTCAGAGAGTGATAGTGAGTGTCTGAGAGTGTCAGAGAGTGTCTGAGAGTGTCTGAGAGTGTCAGAGAGTGTCAGAGAGTGATAGAGAGTGTCAGAGAGTGTATGAGAGTGTCTGAGAGTGTCAGAGAGTGTCAGAGAGTGATAGAGAGTGTCAGAGAGTGTCAGAGAGTGATAGTGAGTGTCTGAGAGTGTCAGAGAGTGATAGAGAGTGATAGAGAGTGTCAGAGAGTGATAGAGAGTGATAGAGAGTTTCAGAGAGTGTTAAAGAGTGTCAGAGAGTGTCTGAGAGTGTCAGAGAGTGATAGAGAGTGATAGAGAGTGTCAGAGAGTGTCAGAGAGTGTCAGAGAGTGATAGAGAGTGATAGAGAGTGATAGAGAGTGTCAGAGAGTGTCTGAGAGTGTCAGAGAGTGATGGAGAGTGTCAGAGTGTGTCAGAGAGTGTCAGAGAGTGATAGAGAGTGTCAGAGAGTGTCAGAGAGTGTCTGAGAGTGATAGAGAGTGATAGAGAGTGATAGAGAGTGTCAGAGAGTGTCAGAGAGTGTCAGAGAGTGATAGAGAGTGTCAGAGTGTGTCAGAGAGTGTCAGAGAGTGATAGAGAGTTTCAGAGAGTGTCAGAGAGTGTCTGAGAGTGTCAGAGATTGATAGAGAGTGATAGAGAGTGATAGAGAGTGTCTGAGAGTGTCTGAGAGTGATAGTGAGTGTCAGAGAGTGTCAGAGAGTGTCAGAGAGTGATAGAGAGTGTCAGAGAGTGTCAGAGAGTGATAGAGAGTGATAGAGAGTTTCAGACAGTGCCAGAGAGTGTCTGAGAGTGTCAGAGAGTGATAGAGAGTGATAGAGAGTGCCCGAGAGTGTCAGAGAGTGATAGAGAGTGATAGAGTGATAGAGAGTGATAGAGAGTGTCAATGAGTGATAGTGAGTGTCTGAGAGTGTCAGAGAGTGATAGAGAGTGTCAGTGAGTGTCAGAGAGTGTCAGAGAGTGATAGTGAGTGTCTGAGAGTGTCAGAGAGTGTCAGAGAGTGATAGTGAGTGTCTGAGAGTGTCAGAGAGTGTCTGAGAGTGTCTGAGAGTGTCTGAGAGTGATAGTGAGTGTCAGAGAGTGTCAGAGAGTGTCAGAGAGTGATAGAGAGTGTCAGAGAGTGATAGAGAGTGATAGAGAGTTTCAGACAGTGCCAGAGAGTGTCTGAGAGTGTCAGAGAGTGCCCGAGAGTGTCAGAGAGTGATAGAGAGTGATAGAGTGATAGAGAGTGATAGAGAGTGTCAATGAGTGATAGTGAGTGTCTGAGAGTGTCAGAGAGTGATAGAGAGTGTCAGTGAGTGTCAGAGAGTGTCAGAGAGTGATAGTGAGTGTCTGAGAGTGTCAGAGAGTGTCAGAGAGTGATAGTGAGTGTCTGAGAGTGTCAGAGAGTGTCTGAGAGTGTCTGAGAGTGTCAGAGAGTGTCAGAGAGTGATAGAGAGTGTCAGAGAGTGTCTGAGAGTGTCAGAGAGTGTCAGAGAGTGATAGAGAGTGTCAGAGAGTGTCAGAGAGTGTCAGAGAGTGTTAAAGAGTGTCAGAGAGTGTCTGAGAGTGTCAGAGAGTGATAGAGTGTGTCAGAGAGTGTCAGAGAGTGTCAGAGAGTGATAGAGAGTGTCAGAGTGTGTCAGAGAGTGTCAGAGAGTGATAGAGAGTTTCAGAGAGTGTCAGAGAGTGTCTGAGAGTGTCAGAGATTGATAGAGAGTGATAGAGAGTGATAGAGAGTGTCTGAGAGTGTCTGAGAGTGATAGTGAGTGTCAGAGAGTGTCAGAGAGTGTCAGAGAGTGATAGAGAGTGTCAGAGAGTGTCAGAGAGTGATAGAGAGTGATAGAGAGTTTCAGACAGTGCCAGAGAGTGTCTGAGAGTGTCAGAGAGTGATAGAGAGTGATAGAGAGTGCCCGAGAGTGTCAGAGAGTGATAGAGAGTGATAGAGTGATAGAGAGTGATAGAGAGTGTCAATGAGTGATAGTGAGTGTCTGAGAGTGTCAGAGAGTGATAGAGAGTGTCAGTGAGTGTCAGAGAGTGTCAGAGAGTGATAGTGAGTGTCTGAGAGTGTCAGAGAGTGTCAGAGAGTGATAGTGAGTGTCTGAGAGTGTCAGAGAGTGTCTGAGAGTGTCTGAGAGTGTCTGAGAGTGATAGTGAGTGTCAGAGAGTGTCAGAGAGTGATAGAGAGTGTCAGAGAGTGATAGAGAGTGATAGAGAGTTTCAGACAGTGCCAGAGAGTGTCTGAGAGTGTCAGAGAGTGCCCGAGAGTGTCAGAGAGTGATAGAGAGTGATAGAGTGATAGAGAGTGATAGAGAGTGTCAATGAGTGATAGTGAGTGTCTGAGAGTGTCAGAGAGTGATAGAGAGTGTCAGTGAGTGTCAGAGAGTGTCAGAGAGTGATAGTGAGTGTCTGAGAGTGTCAGAGAGTGTCAGAGAGTGATAGTGAGTGTCTGAGAGTGTCAGAGAGTGTCTGAGAGTTCAGAGAGTGTCAGAGAGTGATAGAGAGTGTCAGAGAGTGTCTGAGAGTGTCAGAGAGTGTCAGAGAGTGATAGAGAGTGTCAGAGAGTGTCAGAGAGTGTCAGAGAGTGTTAAAGAGTGTCAGAGAGTGTCTGAGAGTGTCAGAGAGTGATAGAGTGTGTCAGAGAGTGTCAGAGAATGTCAGAGAGTGATAGAGAGTGATAGAGAGTAATGGAGAGTGTCAGAGAGTGTCAGGGAGTGTCTGAGAGTGTCAGAGATTGATAGAGAGTGATAGAGAGTGTCAGAGAGTGTCAGAGAGTGTCAGAGAGTGTCAGAGAGTGATAGTGAGTGTCAGACAGTGTCAGAGAGTGTCAGAGTGTGATAGAGAGTGTCAGAGAGTGTCAGAGAGTGATAGTGAGTGTCTGAGAGTGTCAGAGAGTGATAGAGAGTGATAGAGAGTGTCAGAGAGTGATAGAGAGTGATAGAGAGTTTCAGAGAGTGTTAAAGAGTGTCAGAGAGTGTCTGAGAGTGTCAGAGAGTGTCAGAGAGTGTCAGAGAGTGTTAAAGAGTGTCAGAGAGTGTCTGAGAGTGTCAGAGAGTGATAGAGTGTGTCAGAGAGTGTCAGAGAATGTCAGAGAGTGATAGAGAGTGATAGAGAGTAATGGAGAGTGTCAGAGAGTGTCAGGGAGTGTCTGAGAGTGTCAGAGATTGATAGAGAGTGATAGAGAGTGTCAGAGAGTGTCAGAGAGTGTCAGAGAGTGTCAGAGAGTGATAGTGAGTGTCAGACAGTGTCAGAGAGTGTCAGAGTGTGATAGAGAGTGTCAGAGAGTGTCAGAGAGTGATAGTGAGTGTCTGAGAGTGTCAGAGAGTGATAGAGAGTGATAGAGAGTGTCAGAGAGTGATAGAGAGTGATAGAGAGTTTCAGAGAGTGTTAAAGAGTGTCAGAGAGTGTCTGAGAGTGTCAGAGAGTGTCAGAGAGTGATAGTGAGTGTCTGAGAGTGTCAGAGAGTGTCTGAGAGTGTCTGAGAGTGTCAGAGAGTGTCAGAGAGTGATAGAGAGTGTCAGAGAGTGTATGAGAGTGTCTGAGAGTGTCAGAGAGTGTCAGAGAGTGATAGAGAGTGTCAGAGAGTGTCAGAGAGTGATAGTGAGTGTCTGAGAGTGTCAGAGAGTGATAGAGAGTGATAGAGAGTGTCAGAGAGTGATAGAGAGTGATAGAGAGTTTCAGAGAGTGTTAAAGAGTGTCAGAGAGTGTCTGAGAGTGTCAGAGAGTGATAGAGAGTGATAGAGAGTGTCAGAGAGTGTCAGAGAGTGTCAGAGAGTGATGGAGAGTGTCAGAGTGTGTCAGAGAGTGTCAGAGAGTGATAGAGAGTGTCAGAGAGTGTCAGAGAGTGTCTGAGAGTGATAGAGAGTGATAGAGAGTGATAGAGAGTGTCAGAGAGTGTCAGAGAGTGTCAGAGAGTGATAGAGAGTGTCAGAGTGTGTCAGAGAGTGTCAGAGAGTGATAGAGAGTTTCAGAGAGTGTCAGAGAGTGTCTGAGAGTGTCAGAGATTGATAGAGAGTGATAGAGAGTGATAGAGAGTGTCTGAGAGTGTCTGAGAGTGATAGTGAGTGTCAGAGAGTGTCAGAGAGTGTCAGAGAGTGATAGAGAGTGTCAGAGAGTGTCAGAGAGTGATAGAGAGTGATAGAGAGTTTCAGACAGTGCCAGAGAGTGTCTGAGAGTGTCAGAGAGTGATAGAGAGTGATAGAGAGTGCCCGAGAGTGTCAGAGAGTGATAGAGAGTGATAGAGTGATAGAGAGTGATAGAGAGTGTCAATGAGTGATAGTGAGTGTCTGAGAGTGTCAGAGAGTGATAGAGAGTGTCAGTGAGTGTCAGAGAGTGTCAGAGAGTGATAGTGAGTGTCTGAGAGTGTCAGAGAGTGTCAGAGAGTGATAGTGAGTGTCTGAGAGTGTCAGAGAGTGTCTGAGAGTGTCTGAGAGTGTCTGAGAGTGATAGTGAGTGTCAGAGAGTGTCAGAGAGTGTCAGAGAGTGATAGAGAGTGTCAGAGAGTGATAGAGAGTGATAGAGAGTTTCAGACAGTGCCAGAGAGTGTCTGAGAGTGTCAGAGAGTGCCCGAGAGTGTCAGAGAGTGATAGAGAGTGATAGAGTGATAGAGAGTGATAGAGAGTGTCAATGAGTGATAGTGAGTGTCTGAGAGTGTCAGAGAGTGATAGAGAGTGTCAGTGAGTGTCAGAGAGTGTCAGAGAGTGATAGTGAGTGTCTGAGAGTGTCAGAGAGTGTCAGAGAGTGATAGTGAGTGTCTGAGAGTGTCAGAGAGTGTCTGAGAGTGTCTGAGAGTGTCAGAGAGTGTCAGAGAGTGATAGAGAGTGTCAGAGAGTGTCTGAGAGTGTCAGAGAGTGTCAGAGAGTGATAGAGAGTGTCAGAGAGTGTCAGAGAGTGTCAGAGAGTGTTAAAGAGTGTCAGAGAGTGTCTGAGAGTGTCAGAGAGTGATAGAGTGTGTCAGAGAGTGTCAGAGAGTGTCAGAGAGTGATAGAGAGTGTCAGAGTGTGTCAGAGAGTGTCAGAGAGTGATAGAGAGTTTCAGAGAGTGTCAGAGAGTGTCTGAGAGTGTCAGAGATTGATAGAGAGTGATAGAGAGTGATAGAGAGTGTCTGAGAGTGTCTGAGAGTGATAGTGAGTGTCAGAGAGTGTCAGAGAGTGTCAGAGAGTGATAGAGAGTGTCAGAGAGTGTCAGAGAGTGATAGAGAGTGATAGAGAGTTTCAGACAGTGCCAGAGAGTGTCTGAGAGTGTCAGAGAGTGATAGAGAGTGATAGAGAGTGCCCGAGAGTGTCAGAGAGTGATAGAGAGTGATAGAGTGATAGAGAGTGATAGAGAGTGTCAATGAGTGATAGTGAGTGTCTGAGAGTGTCAGAGAGTGATAGAGAGTGTCAGTGAGTGTCAGAGAGTGTCAGAGAGTGATAGTGAGTGTCTGAGAGTGTCAGAGAGTGTCAGAGAGTGATAGTGAGTGTCTGAGAGTGTCAGAGAGTGTCTGAGAGTGTCTGAGAGTGTCTGAGAGTGATAGTGAGTGTCAGAGAGTGTCAGAGAGTGTCAGAGAGTGATAGAGAGTGTCAGAGAGTGATAGAGAGTGATAGAGAGTTTCAGACAGTGCCAGAGAGTGTCTGAGAGTGTCAGAGAGTGCCCGAGAGTGTCAGAGAGTGATAGAGAGTGATAGAGTGATAGAGAGTGATAGAGAGTGTCAATGAGTGATAGTGAGTGTCTGAGAGTGTCAGAGAGTGATAGAGAGTGTCAGTGAGTGTCAGAGAGTGTCAGAGAGTGATAGTGAGTGTCTGAGAGTGTCAGAGAGTGTCAGAGAGTGATAGTGAGTGTCTGAGAGTGTCAGAGAGTGTCTGAGAGTGTCAGAGAGTGTCAGAGAGTGATAGAGAGTGTCAGAGAGTGTCTGAGAGTGTCAGAGAGTGTCAGAGAGTGATAGAGAGTGTCAGAGAGTGTCAGAGAGTGTCAGAGAGTGTTAAAGAGTGTCAGAGAGTGTCTGAGAGTGTCAGAGAGTGATAGAGTGTGTCAGAGAGTGTCAGAGAATGTCAGAGAGTGATAGAGAGTGATAGAGAGTAATGGAGAGTGTCAGAGAGTGTCAGGGAGTGTCTGAGAGTGTCAGAGATTGATAGAGAGTGATAGAGAGTGTCAGAGAGTGTCAGAGAGTGTCAGAGAGTGTCAGAGAGTGATAGTGAGTGTCAGACAGTGTCAGAGAGTGTCAGAGTGTGATAGAGAGTGTCAGAGAGTGTCAGAGAGTGATAGAGAGTGATAGAGAGTGTCAGATAGTGATAGAGAGTTTCAGACAGTGCCAGAGAGTGTCTGAGAGTGTCAGAGAGTGATAGAGAGTGCCCGAGAGTGTCAGAGAGTGATAGAGAGTGATAGAGAGTGATAGAGAGTGATAGAGAGTGTCAATGAGTGTCAGAGAGTGATAGAGAGTGTCAGAGAGTGATAGAGAGTGCCCGAGAGTGTCAGAGAGTGATAGAGAGTGATAGAGAGTGATAGAGAGTGATAGAGAGTGTCAATGAGTGATAGTGAGTGTCTGAGAGTGCCAGAGAGTGATAGTGAGTGTCAGAGAGTGATAGAGAGTGTCAGAGAGTGTCTGAGAGTGTCAGAGAGTGATAGAGAGTGTCAGAGAGTGTCAGAGAGTTTCAGAGAGTGATAGAGAGTGATAGAGAGTTTCAGAGAGTTTCAGAGAGTTTTAAAGGTGTCAGAGAGTGTCTGAGAGTGTCAGAGAGTGACAGAGTGTGTCAGAGAGTGTCAGAGAGTGTCAGAGAGTGATAAAGAGTGATAGAGAGTGATGGAGAGTGTCAGAAAGTGTCAGAGAGTGTCTGAGAGTGTCAGAGAGTGATAGAGAGTGATAGAGAGTGTCAGAGAGTGTCAGAGTGTGTCAGAGAGTGTCAGAGAGTGATAGTGAGTGTCAGACAGTGTCAGAGAGTGTCAGAGTGTGATAGAGAGTGTCAGAGAGTGTCAGAGAGTGATAGAGAGTGATGGAGAGTGTCAGAGAGTGTCAGAGAGTGTCAGAGAGTGATAGAGAGTGATAGAGCGTGATGGAGAGTGTCAGAGAGTGATAGAGAGTGTCAGAGAGTGTCAGAGAGTGTCAGAGAGTGTTAAAGAGTGCCAGAGAGTGTCTGAGTGTCAGAGAGTGATAGAGTGTGTCAGAGAGTGTCAGAGAGTGTCAGAGAGTGATAGAGAGTGATAGAGAGTGATGGAGAGTGTCAGAGAGTGTCAGAGAGTGTCTGAGAGTGTCAGAGAGTGATAGAGAGTGATAGAGAGTGTCAGAGAGTGTCAGAGAGTGTCAGAGTGTGTCAGAGAGTGATAGTGAGTGTCTGACAGTGTCAGAGAGTTTCAGAGTGTGATAGAGAGTGTCAGAGAGTGTCAGAGAGTGATAGAGATTGATGGAGAGTGTCAGAGAGTGTCTGAGAGTGTCAGAGAGTGATAGAGAGTGATAGAGAGTGTCAGAGAGTGTCAGAGAGTGATAGAGAGTGTCAGAGAGTGTCAGAGAATGTCAGAGAGTGTTAGAGAGTGATAGTGAGTGGCTGAGAGTGTCAGAGAGTGATAGAGAGTGTCTGAGAGAGTCAGAGAGTGATAGAGAGTGATAGAGAGTGTCAGAGAGTGATAGAGAGTGATAGAGAGTGTCAGAGAGTGATAGAGAGTGTCAGAGAGTGTCAGAGAGTGTCAGAGAGTGATAGAGAGTGATAGAGAGTTTCAGAGAGTGTTAAAGAGTGTCAGAGAGTGTCTGAGAGTGTCAGAGAGTGATAGAGTGTGTCAGAGAGTGTCAGATAGTGTCAGAGAGTGATAGAGAGTGATAGAGAGTGATGGAGAGTGTCAGAGAGTGTCAGAGAGTGTCTGAGAGTGTCAGAGAGTGATAGAGAGTGATAGAGAGTGTCAGAGAGTGTCAGAGAGTGTCAGAGAGTGATAGTGAGTGTCAGACAGTGTCAGAGAGTGTCAGAGTGTGATAGAGAGTGTCAGAGAGTGTCAGAGAGTGATAGAGAGTGATGGAGAGTGTCAGAGAGTGTCTGAGAGTGTCAGAGAGTGATAGAGAGTGATAGAGAGTGTCAGAGAGTGTCAGAAAGTGATAGAGAGTGTCAGAGAGTGTCAGAGAGTGTTAGAGAGTGATAGTGAGTGATAGAGAGTGATGGACAGTGTCAGAGAGTGCCAGAGAGTGTCTGAGAGTGTCAGAGTGCGATAGAGAGTGATAGAGAGTGTCAGAGAGTGTCAGAGAGTGTCAGAGTGTGTCAGATAGTGTCAGAGAGTGTTAAAGAGTGCCAGAGAGTGTCTGAGAGTGTCAGAGAGTGATAGAGTGTGTCAGAGAGTGTCAGAGAGTGTCAGAGAGTGATAGAGAGTGATAGAGAGTGATGGACAGTGTCAGAGAGTGTCAGAGAGTGTCTGAGAGTGTCAGAGTGTGATAGAGAGTGATAGAGAGTGTCAGAGAGTGTCAGAGAGTGTCAGAGTGTGTCAGATAGTGATAGTGAGTGTCAGACAGTGTCAGAGAGTGTCAGAGTGTGATAGAGAGTGTCAGAGAGTGTCAGAGAGTGATAGAGATTGATGGAGAGTGTCAGAGAGTGTCTGAGAGTGTCAGAGAGTGATAGAGAGTGATAGAGAGTGTCAGAGAGTGTCAGAGAGTGATAGAGAGTGATAGAGAGTGTCAGAGAGTGTCAGAGAGTGATAGAGAGTGTCAGAGAGTGTCAGAGAGTGTCAGAGAGTGATAGTGAGTGTCAGACAGTGTCAGAGAGTGTCAGAGAGTGTCTGAGAGTGTCTGAGAGTGTCTGAGAGTGTCAGAGTGTGATAGAGAGTGATAGAGAGTGTCAGAGAGTGTCAGAGAGTGTCAGAGTGTGTCAGATAGTGATAGTGAGTGTCAGACAGTGTCAGAGAGTGTCAGAGTGTGATAGAGAGTGTCAGAGATTGTCAGAGAGTGATAGAGATTGATGGAGAGTGTCAGAGAGTGTCTGAGAGTGTCAGAGAGTGATAGAGAGTGATAGAGAGTGTCAGAGAGTGTCTGAGAGTGTCAGAGAGTGATAGAGAGTGATAGAGAGTGTCAGAGAGTGTCAGAGAGTGATAGAGAGTGTCAGAGAGTGTCAGAGAGTGTCAGAGAGTGATAGTGAGTATCAGAGAGTGTCAGAGAGTGTCAGAGAGTGTCTGAGAGTGTCTGAGAGTGTCAGAGAGTGTCAGAGAGTGATAGAGAGTGTCAGAGAGTGTCTGAGAGTGTCTGAGAGTGTCAGAGAGTGATAGAGAGTGTCAGAGTGTGTCAGAGAGTGTCAGAGAGTGATAGAGAGTGTCAGAGAGTGTCAGACAGTGATAGAGAGTGATAGAGAGTGATAGAGAGTTTCAGAGAGTGTCAGAGAGTGGCAGGGAGTGTCTGAGATTGTCAGAGAGTTATAGAGAGTGTCAGAGAATGTCAGAGAGTGATAGAGAGTGATAGAGAGGGTCAGAGAGTGTCAGAGAGTGATAGAGAGTGTCAGAGAGTGATAGAGAGTGTGAGAGAGTGTCAGAGTGTGTCAGAGAGTGTCAGAGTGTGTCAGAGAGTGACAGAGAGTGCTAGAGAGTGAGAGAGAGAGTTTCAGAGAATGTCAGAGTGTGTCAGAGAGTGTCTGAGAGTGTCTGAGAGTGTCAGAGAGTGATAGAGAGTGATAGAGTGTGTCAGAGAGTGTCAGAGAGTGATAGTGAGTGTCTGAGAGTGTCTGAGAGTGTCAGAGAGTGTCAGAGAGTGATAGGGAGTGTCAGAGAGTGTCAGAGTGTGTCAGAGAGTGATAGAGAGTGATAGAGAGTTTCAGAGAGTGTCAGAGAGTGTCTGAGAGTGTCAGAGAGTGATAGAGAGTGTCAGAGAGTGTCAGAGAGTGATAGAGAGTGATAGAGAGTGATAGAGAGTTTCAGAGAGTGTCAGAGAGTGGCAGGGAGTGTCTGAGATTGTCAGAGAGTTATAGAGAGTGTCAGAGAATGTCAGAGAGTGATAGAGAGTGATAGAGAGGGTCAGAGAGTGTCAGAGAGTGTCTGAGAGTGTCAGAGAGTGATAGAGAGTGTCAGAGAGTGTCAGAGAGTGTCAGAGAGTGACAGAGGGTGGCATTGTTAGTTAGAAATAGTGTAACAACTGCTGAAAGAATTTTCGAGGAGGATCTGCCGACTGAGGCACTGTGGGTTGAGGTCAGGAACAGGAAAGGAGCAGTCACCTTGATGGGAGTTTTCTATAGGCCCCCCAATAGCAGCAGGGAGGTGGAAGAGCAGATTGGGAAACAGATTTTGGAAAGGAGCAGAAGTCACAGGGTAGTAATTATGGGGGATTTCAACTTCCCAAATATTGATTGGCAACTCTTTAGATCGAATAGTTTGGATGGGGTAGTGTTTGTGCAGTATGTCCAGGAAGCTTTTCTGACTCAGTATGTAGACTGCCCGACCAGAGGGGAGGCAATATTGGATTTGGTACTAGGTAATGAACCAGGGCAAGTGATAGAGCTGTTGGTGGGCGAGCACTTTGGAGATAGTGATCACAATTCTGTAGCATTCACTGTGGTAATGGAGAGGGATAGGTATGTGCAACAGGGCAAGGTTTACAATTGGGGGAAGGGTAGATATGATGCTGTCAGGCAGGAACTGAGGAGCATAAGTTGGGAGCATATGCTGGCAGGGAAGGGCACGGTCGAAATGTGGAACTTTTTCAAGGAGCAGATAGTAGGGGCCATTGATAAGCATGTCCCTGTCAGACAGGGAAGGGATGGTCATGTGAGGGAACCGTGGTTGACAAGAGAGGTTGAGAGTCTTGTTAGGAAGAAGAAGGATGCGTATATAAAGTTGAGGAAAAAGGGCACAGGCATAGCTCTGGAGGGATACAAGATGGCCAGGAAGGATCTGAAGAAAGGGATTAGGAGAGCTAAGAGAGGGCATGAAAAATGCTTGGCGGGTAGGATAAAAGAAAACCCCAAGGCCTTTTACGCGTATGTCAGAAATATGAGGATGACTAGGGGGACCATAGGTCCGGTCAAGGACAATAGCGGGAGACTGTGTGTTGAGCCGGAAGAGATAAGTGAGGTTTTGAATGAGTACTTCTCTTCGGTATTTACGAATGAGAAGGGGTGTATTACTGAAGAGGACGGTGGGAAGCAGACTGGTAAGCTCGAGGAAGTGCTCGTTAGGAGGGAAGATGTGTTGGGGTTTTTGAATAACTTGAAGATAGACAAGTCTCCCGGGCCTGACGGGGTATATCCAAGGATGTTATGGGAAGCAAGGGATGAAATTGCAGAGCCGCTGGCAATGATCTTTTCATCTTCTCTGCTGACGGGGGTGGTACCAGGTGATTGGAGGGTGGCAAATGTTGTGCCCCTGTTCAAGAAAGGGAATAGGAACAACCCTGGGAATTACAGGCCAGTTAGTCTTACTTCGGTGGTAGGCAAGTTGATGGAAAAGGTGCTGAGGGATAGGATTTCTGAGCATCTGGAAAGACACTGCTTGATTCGGGACAGTCAGCACGGTTTTGTGAGGGGTAGGTCTTGCCTCACAAGCCTGATTGAATTCTTTGAGCAGGTGACCAAGCAAGTGGATGAGGGTAAACCAGTGGATGTGGTGTACATGGATTTTAGTAAGGCATTTGATAAGGTCCCCCATGGTAGACTTATGGAGAAAGTCAGGAGGCATGGGATAGTGGGGAATGTGGCCAGTTGGATTAAGAATTGGCTAACTGATAGAAGGCAGAGAGTGGTCTTAGATGGTAAATACTCAGCCTGGAGCCCAGTTACCAGTGGCGTGCCGCAGGGATCAGTTCTGGGTCCTCTCCTGTTTGTGATTTTTATTAACGACTTGGATGAGGAAGTCGAAGGGTGGGTCAGTAAATTTGCAGATGATACAAAGGTTGGTGGAGTTGTGGATACCGAGGAGGGCTATTGTCGTCTGCAAAGGGACTTGGATAGGTTGCAGTGCTGGGCTGAAAAGTGGCAGATGGAGTTTAACCCTGAAAAGTGTGAGGTCGTCCATTTTGGAAGGACAAACATGAATGCAAAATACTGGGTTAACGGTAGGGTTCTTGGGCATGTGGAGGAGCAGAGAGACCTTGGGGTCTATGTGCATAGATCATTGAAAGTTGCAACTCAAGTGGATAGGGCTGTGAAGAAGGCATATGGGGTGTTAGCGTTCATTAGCAGAGGGATTGAATTTAAGAGCCGTGAGGTGATGATGCAGCTGTACAGGACCTTGGTAAGGCCTCATTTGGAGTACTGTGTGCAGTTCTGGTCGCCTCATTTTAGGAAGGATGTGGAAGCCTTGGAGAGGGTGCAGAGGAGATTTACCAGGATGTTGCCTGGAATGGAGAATAAGTCTTACGAGGAAAGGCTGAACATTCTAGGCCTCTTCTCATTAGAAAGGAGAAGGATGAGGGGTGACATGATAGAGGTTTATAAGATGATCAGGGGAATAGATAGGGTAGACAGTCAGAAACTTTTTCCCTGGGTGGAGCAAAGCGTTACAAGGGGTCATAAATTTAAGGTGAAGGGTGGGAGATATAAGGGGGATGTCAGGGGAAGGTTCTTTACCCAGAGAGTGGTCGAGGCATGGAATGCCTTGCCCGGGGAAGTTGTTGAGTCAGAAACTTTAGGGACTTTCAAAAGGCTTTTGGATAGGTATATGGATAAAGGAGAATGATGGGGTATAGATTAAATTGTCCTTGACAGAGGACAAAGGATCGGCACAACATTGTGGGCCGAAGGGCCTGTTCTGTGCTGTATGTTCTGTGCTGTATGTTCTATGAGAGTGATAGAGAGTGATAGAGAGTTTCAGAGAATGTCAGAGAGTGTCAGAGAGTGTCTGAGAGTGTCTGAGAATGTCAGAGAGTGATAGAGAGTGATAGAGTGTGTCAGAGAGTGTCAGAGAGTGATAGTGAGTGTCTGAGAGTGTCTGAGAGTGTCAGAGAGTGTCAGAGAGTGTCAGAGAGTGATAGTGAGTGTCTGAGAGTGTCAGAGAGTGATAGAGAGTGATAGAGTGTGTCAGAGAGTGTCAGAGAGTGATAGAGAGTGTCAGAGGGTGTCAGAGAGTGATAGAGAGTGATAGAGAGTTTCAGAGAGTGTCGGAGAGTGTCAGAGAGTGTCAGAGAGTGATAGAGAGTGATAGAGTGTGTCAGAGAGTGTCAGAGAGTGATAGTGAGTGTCTGAGAGTGTCTGAGAGTGTCAGAGAGTGTCAGAGAGTGTTAGAGAGTGATAGTGAGTGTCTGAGAGTGTCAGAGGGTGTCAGAGAGTGATAGAGAGTGATAGAGAGTTTCAGAGAGTGTCGGAGAGTGTCAGAGAGTGTCAGAGAGTGATAGAGAGTGATAGAGTGTGTCAGAGAGTGTCAGAGAGTGATAGTGAGTGTCTGAGAGTGTCTGAGAGTGTCAGAGAGTGTCAGAGAGTGTCAGAGAGTGATAGTGAGTGTCTGAGAGTGTCTGAGAGTGTCAGAGAGTGTCAGAGAGTGTCACAGAGTGATAGTGAGTGTCTGAGAGTGTCAGAGGGTGTCAGAGAGTGATAGAGAGTGATAGAGAGTTTCAGAGAGTGTCGGAGAGTGTCAGAGAGTGTCAGAGAGTGATAGAGAGTGATAGAGTGTGTCAGAGAGTGTCAGAGAGTGATAGTGAGTGTCTGAGAGTGTCTGAGAGTGTCAGAGAGTGTCAGAGAGTGTCAGAGAGTGATAGTGAGTGTCTGAGAGTGTCTGAGAGTGTCAGAGAGTGTCAGAGAGTGTCACAGAGTGATAGTGAGTGTCTGAGAGTGTCTGAGAGTGTCTGAGAGTGTCAGAGAGTGTCAGAGAGTGTCACAGAGTGATAGTGAGTGTCTGAGAGTGTCAGAGAGTGTCAGAGAGTGTCTGAGAGTGTCAGAGAGTGATAGAGAGTGTCAGAGAGTGTCAGAGAGTGTCAGAGAGTGATAGAGTGTGATAGAGAGTTTCAGAGAGTGTCAGAGAGTGTCTGAGTGTGTCAGAGAGTGATAGAGTGTGATAGAGAGAGTCAGAGAGTGTCAGAGAGTGTCAGAGAGTGTCAGAGAGTGACAGAGAATGTCAGAGAGTGATAGAGAGTGATAGAGAGTTTCAGAGAGTGGCAGAGAGTGGCAGAGAGTGTCTTAGATTGTCAGAGAGTGATAGAGAGTGTCAGAGAGTGTCAGAGAGTGATAGAGAGTGATAGAGAGTTTCAGAGAGTGTCAGAGAGTGTCTGAGAGTGCCAGAGAGTGATAGAGAGTGTCAGAGAGTGTCAGAGAGTGTCAGAGAGTGATAGAGAGTGATAGAGAGTTTCAGAGAGTGTTAAAGAGTGTCAGAGAGTGTCTGAGAGTGTCAGAGAGTGATAGAGTGTGTCAGAGAGTGTCAGAGAGTGATAGAGAGTTATAGAGAGTGATGGAGAGTGTCAGAGAGTGTCAGAGAGTGTCTGAGAGTGTCAGAGAGTGATAGAGAGTGATAGAGAGTGTCAGAGAGTGTCAGAGAGTGTCAGAGAGTGTCAGAGAGTGATAGTGAGTGTCAGACAGTGTCAGAGAGTGATAGAGAGTGATGGAGAGTGTCAGAGAGTGTCTGAGAGTGTCAGAGAGTGATAGAGAGTGATAGAGAGTGTCAGAGAGTGTCAGAGAGTGATAGAGAGTGTCAGAGAGTGTCAGAGAGTGTCAGAGAGTGATAGTGAGTGTCAGACAGTGTCAGAGAGTGTCAGAGAGTGATAGAGAGTGTCAGAGAGTGTCAGAGAGTGTCAGAGAGTGTTAGAGAGTGATAGTGAGTGTCTGAGAGTGTCAGAGAGTGATAGAGAGTGTCTGAGAGTGTCAGAGAGTGATAGAGAGTGTCAGAGAGTGATAGAGAGTGATAGAGAGTGTCAGTGAGTGTCAGAGAGTGTCAGAGAGTGTCTGAGAGTGTCTGAGAGTGTCAGAGAGTGATAGAGAGTGTCAGAGAGTGATAGAGAGTGATAGAGAGTGTCAGTGAGTGTCAGAGAGTGTCAGAGAGTGATAGAGAGTGTCTGAGAGTGTCAGAGAGTGATAGAGAGTGATAGAGAGTGTCAGTGAGTGTCAGAGAGTGTCAGAGAGTGATAGTGAGTGTCAGACAGTGTCAGAGAGTGTCAGAGAGTGTAAGAGTGTGATATTGAGTGTCTGAGAGTGTCAGAGAGTGATAGAGAGCGATAGAGAGTGTCAGAGAGTGATAGAGAGTGATAGAGAGTGTCAGTGAGTGTCAGAGAGTGTCTGAGAGTGTCAGAGAGTGATAGAGAGTGATAGAGAGTGTCAGAGAGTGTCAGAGAGTGTCAGAGAGTGATAGTGAGTGTCAGACAGTGTCAGAGAGTGTCAGAGTGTGATAGAGAGTGTCAGAGAGTGTCAGAGAGTGATAGAGAGTGATGGAGAGTGTCAAGAGTGTCTGAGAGTGTCAGAGAGTGATAGAGAGTGATAGAGAGTGTCAGAGAGTGTCAGAGAGTGATAGAGAGTGTCAGAGAGTGTCAGAGAGTGATAGTGAGTGTCAGAGAGTGTCAGAGAGTGATACAGAGTGTCAGAGAGTGTCAGAGCGTGATAGAGAGTGATGGAGAGTGTCAGAGAGTGATAGAGAGTGATAGAGAGTGATGGAGAGTGATGGAGAGTGATAGAGAGTGTCAGAGAGTGTCAGAGAGTGTCAGAGAGTGTCAGAGAGTGTCAGAGAGTGATAGTGAGTGTCAGAGAGTGTCAGAGAGTGTCAGAGAGTGATAGAGAGTGATAGAGAGTGATGGAGAGTGATGGAGAGTGTCAGAGAGTGTCTGAGAGTGTCAGAGAGTGATAGAGAGTGATAGAGAGTGTCAGAGAGTGTCAGAGAGTGTCAGAGAGTGTCAGAGAGCGATAGTGAGTGTCAGACAGTGTCAGAGAGTGTCAGAGAGTGATAGAGAGTGATAGAGAGTGATGGAGAGTGATGGAGAGTGTCAGAGAGTGTCTGAGAGTGTCAGAGAGTGATAGAGAGTGATAGAGAGTGTCAGAGAGTGTCAGAGAGTGTCAGAGAGTGTCAGAGAGCGATAGTGAGTGTCAGACAGTGTCAGAGAGTGTCAGAGTGTGATAGAGAGTGTCAGAGAGTGTCAGAGAGTGATAGAGAGTGATAGAGAGTGTCAGAGAGTGATAGAGAGTGATAGAGAGTGTCAGTGAGTGTCAGAGAGTGTCAGAGAGTGATAGAGAGTGTCAGAGAGTGTCAGAGAGTGATAGAGAGTGATAGAGAGTGTCAGTGAGTGTCAGAGAGTGTCAGAGAGTGATAGAGTGTGTCAGAGAGTGTCAGAGAGTGTCAGAGAGTGATAGAGAGTGATAGAGAGTGATGGAGAGTGATGGAGAGTGTCAGAGAGTGTCTGAGAGTGTCAGAGAGTGATAGAGAGTGATAGAGAGTGTCAGAGAGTGTCAGAGAGTGTCAGAGAGTGATAGTGAGTGTCAGACAGTGTCAGAGAGTGTCAGAGTGTGATAGAGAGTGTCAGAGAGTGTCAGAGAGTGATAGAGAGTGATGGAGAGTGTCAGAGAGTGTCTGAGAGTGTCAGAGAGTGATAGAGAGTGATAGAGAGTGTCAGAGAGTGTCAGAGAGTGATAGAGAGTGTCAGAGAGTGTCAGAGAGTGATAGTGAGTGTCAGACAGTGTCAGTGAGTGTCAGTCAGTGTCAGAGAGTGTCAGAGAGTGATAGAGAGTGTCAGAGAGTGATAGAGAGTGTCAGAGAGTGTCAGAGAGTGATAGTGAGTGTCAGACAGTGTCAGTGAGTGTCAGACAGTGTCAGAGAGTGTCAGAGAGTGATAGAGAGTGTCAGAGAGTGTCAGAGAGTGATAGAGAGTGATAGAGAGTGTCAGTGAGTGTCAGAGAGTGTTAGAGAGTGATAGTGAGTGTCTGAGAGTGTCAGAGAGTGATAGAGAGTGTCTGAGAGTGTCAGAGAGTGATAGAGAGTGATAGAGAGTGTCAGAGAGTGATAGAGAGTGATATAGAGTGTCAGTGAGTGTCAGAGAGTGTCAGAGAGTGGTAGTGAGTGTCTGAGAGTGTCAGAGAGTGTCAGAGAGTGATAGTGAGTGTCTGAGAGTGTCAGAGAGTGTCAGAGAGTGATAGTGAGTGTCTGAGAGTGTCAGAGAGTGATAGAGAGCGATAGAGAGTGTCAGAGAGTGATAGAGAGTGATAGAGAGTGTCAGTGAGTGTCAGAGAGTGATAGTGAGTGTCAGACAGTGTCAGAGAGTGTCAGAGTGTGATGAGAGTGTCAGAGAGTGTCAGAGAGTGATAGAGAGTGATGGAGAGTGTCAGAGAGTGTCAGAGAGTGTCTGAGAGTGTCAGAGAGTGATAGAGAGTGATAGAGAGTGTCAGAGAGTGTCAGAGAGTGATAGAGAGTGTCAGAGAGTGTCAGAGGGTGATAGTGAGTGTCAGACAGTGTCAGTGAGTGTCAGACAGTGTCAGAGAGTGTCAGAGAGTGATAGAGAGTGTCAGAGAGTGTCAGGGAGTGATAGAGAGTGATAGAGAGTGTCAGTGAGTGTCAGAGAGTGTCAGAGAGTGTTAGAGAGTGATAGTGAGTGTCTGAGAGTGTCAGAGAGTGATAGAGAGTGTCAGTGAGTGTCAGAGAGTGTCAGAGAGTGGTAGTGAGTGTCTGAGAGTGTCAGAGAGTGTCAGAGAGCGATAGTGAGTGTCTGAGAGAGTCAGAGAGTGTCAGAGAGTGATAGTGAGTGTCTGAGAGTGTCAGAGAGTGATAGAGAGCGATAGAGAGTGTCAGAGAGTGATAGAGAGCGATAGAGAGTGTCAGTGAGTGTCAGAGAGTGTCAGAGAGTGTCAGAGAGTGATAGTGAGTGTCTGAGAGTGTCAGAGAGAGTCAGAGAGTGATAGTGAGTGTCTGAGAGTGTCAGAGAGTGATAGAGAGTGTCTGAGAGTGTCAGAGAGTGATAGAGAGTGCTAGAGAGTGTCAGAGAGTGATAGAGTGTGTCAGAGAGTGTCAGAGATTGTCAGAGAGTGATAGAGAGTGATAGAGAGTGATGGAGAGTGTCAGAGAGTGTCAGAGAGTGTCTGAGAGTGTCTGAGAGTGTCAGAGGGTCATAGAGAGTGATAGAGAGTGTCAGAGAGTGTCAGAGAGTGTCAGAGAGTGATAGTGAGTGTCAGACAGTGTCAGAGAGTGATAGAGAGTGTCAGAGAGTGATAGAGAGTGATAGAGAGTGTCAGAGAGTGTCAGAGAGTGTCAGAGAGTGATAGTGAGTGTCAGACAGTGTCAGAGAGTGTCAGAGTGTGATAGAGAGTGTCAGAGAGTGTCAGAGAGTGATAGAGAGTGTTAGAGAGTGATAGTGAGTGTCTGAGAGTGTCAGAGAGTGATAGAGAGTGTCTGAGAGTGTCAGAGAGTGATAGAGAGTGATAGAGAGTGTCAGAGAGTGATAGAGAGTGATAGAGAGTGTCAGTGAGTGTCAGAGAGTGTCAGAGAGTGGTAGTGAGTGTCTGAGAGTGTCAGAGAGTGTCAGAGAGTGATAGTGAGTGTCTGAGAGTGTCAGAGAGTGTCAGAGAGTGATAGTGAGTGTCTGAGAGTGTCAGAGAGTGATAGAGAGCGATAGAGAGTGTCAGAGAGTGATAGAGAGTGTCAGTGAGTGTCAGAGAGTGTCAGAGAGTGTCAGAGAGTGATAGTGAGTGTCTGAGAGTGTCAGAGAGTGTCAGAGAGTGATAGTGAGTGACTGAGAGTGTCAGAGAGTGATAGAGAGTGTCTGAGAGTGTCAGAGAGTGATAGAGAGTGTCAGAGAGTGATAGAGTGTGTCAGAGAGTGTCAGACAGTGTCAGAGAGTGATAGAGTGTGATAGAGAGTGATGGAGAGTGTCAGAGAGTGTCAGAGAGTGTCAGAGAGTGTCTGAGAGTGTCAGAGAGTGATAGAGAGTGATAGAGAGTGTCAGAGAGTGTCAGAGAGTGTCAGAGAGTGATAGTGAGTGTCAGACAGTGTCAGAGAGTGTCAGAGAGTGATAGAGAGTGTCAGAGAGTGTCAGAGAGTGATAGAGAGTGATGGAGAGTGTCAGAGAGTGTCTGAGAGTGTCAGAGAGTGATAGAGAGTGATAGAGAGTGTCAGAGAGTGTCAGAGAGTGATAGAGAGTGATGGAGAGTGTCAGAGAGTGTCTGAGAGTGTCAGAGAGTGTCAGAGAGTGACAGAGAGTGTCAGAGAGTGTCAGAGAGTGATAGAGAGTGATAGAGAGTGTCAGAGAGTGTCAGAGAGTGATAGAGAGTGATGGAGAGTGTCAGAGAGTGTCTGAGAGTGTCAGAGAGTGTCAGAGAGTGATAGAGAGTGATAGAGATTGTCAGAGAGTGTCAGAGAGTGATAGAGAGTGATGGAGAGTGTCAGAGAGTGTCTGAGAGTGTCAGAGAGTGTCAGAGAGTGATAGAGAGTGATAGAGAGTGTCAGAGAGTGTCAGAGAGTGTCAGAGAGTGATAGTGAGTGTCAGACAGTGTCAGAGTGTGTCAGAGAGTGATAGAGAGTGTCAGAGAGTGTCAGAGAGTGATAGAGAGTGATGGAGAGTGTCAGAGAGTGTCTGAGAGTGTCAGAGAGTGATAGAGAGTGATAGAGAGTGTCAGAGAGTGTCAGAGAGTGATAGAGAGTGATGGAGAGTGTCAGAGAGTGTCTGAGAGTGTCAGAGAGTGTCAGAGAGTGACAGAGAGTGTCAGAGAGTGTCAGAGAGTGATAGAGAGTGATAGAGAGTGTCAGAGAGTGTCAGAGAGTGATAGAGAGTGATGGAGAGTGTCAGAGAGTGTCTGAGAGTGTCTGAGAGTGTCAGAGAGTGTCAGAGAGTGTTAGAGAGTGATAGTGAGTGTCTGAGAGTGTCAGAGAGTGATAGAGAGTGATAGAGAGTGTCAGAGAGTGATAGAGAGTGATAGAGAGTGTCAGTGAGTGTCAGAGAGTGTCAGAGAGTGGTAGTGAGTGTCTGAGAGTGCCAGAGAGTGTCAGAGAGTGATAGTGAGTGTCTGAGAGTGTCAGAGAGAGATAGAGAGCGATAGAGAGTGTCAGAGAGTGATAGAGAGTGACAGAGAGCGTCAATGAGTGTCAGAGAGTGTCAGAGAGTGATAGTGAGTGTCTGAGAGTGTCAGAGAGTGTCAGAGAGTGATAGTGAGTGTCTGAGAGTGTCAGATAGTGATAGAGAGTGTCTGAGAGTGTCAGAGAGTGATAGAGAGTGCTAGAGCGTGTCAGAGAGTGTTAGAGAGTGATAGTGAGTGTCTGAGAGTGTCAGAGAGTGTCAGAGAGTGATAGAGAGTGTCAGAGAGTGTCAGAGAGTGTCAGAGAGTGTCAGAGAGTAATAGTGAATGTCTGAGAGTGTCTGAGAGTGTCAGAGAGTGTCTGAGAGTGTCAGAGAGCGATAGAGAGTGTCAGAGAGTGTCAGAGAGTGTCAGAGAGTGATAGAGAGTGATAGAGAGTGATAGAGAGTTTCAGATGGTGTCAGAGAGTGTCTGAGAGTGTCAGAGAGTGTCAGAGAGTGTCAGAGAGTGATAGAGAGTGATAGAGTGTTTCAGAGAGTGTCAGAGAGTGTCAGAGAGTGTCAGAGAATGTCAGAGAGTGATAGAGAGTTTCAGAGAGTGTCAGAGAGTGGCAGAGAGTGTCTTAGATTGTCAGAGAGTGATAGAGAGTGTCAGAGAGTGTCAGAGAGTGATAGAGAGTGATAGAGAGTTTCAGAGACTGTCAGAGAGTGTCTGAGAGTGTCAGAGAGTGATAGAGAGTGTCAGAGAGTGTCAGAGAGTGTCAGAGAGTGATAGAGTGTGATAGAGAGTTTCAGAGAGTGTTAAAGAGTGTCAGAGAGTGTCTGAGAGTGTCAGAGAGTGATAGAGTGTGTCAGAGAGTGTCAGAGAGTGTCAGAGAGTGATAGAGAGTGATAGAGAGTGATGGAGAGTGTCAGAGAGTGTCAGAGAGTGATAGAGAGTGATAGAGAGTGTCAGAGAGTGCCAGAGAGTGCCAGAGAGTGTCAGAGAGTGATAGTGTGTGTCAGACAGTGTCAGAGAGTGTCAGAGTGTGATAGAGAGTGTCAGAGAGTGTCAGAGAGTGATAGAGAGTGATGGAGAGTGTCAGAGAGTGTCTGAGAGTGTCAGAGAGTGATAGAGAGTGATAGAGAGTGTCAGAGAGTGTCAGAGAGTGATAGAGAGTGTCAGAGAGTGTCAGAGAGTGTCAGAGAGTGATAGTGAGTGTCAGACAGTGTCAGAGAGTGTCAGAGAGTGATAGAGAGTGTCAGAGAGTGTCAGAGAGTGTTAGAGAGTGATAGTGAGTGTCTGAGAGTGTCAGAGAGTGATAGAGAGTGTCTGAGAGTGTCAGAGAGTGATAGAGAGTGATCGAGAGTGTCAGAGAGTGATAGAGAGTGATAGAGAGTGTCAGTGAGTGTCAGAGAGTGTCAGAGAGTGATAGAGTGTGTCAGAGAGTGTCAGATAGTGTCAGAGAGTGATAGAGAGTGACGGAGAGTGTCAGAGAGTGTCTGAGAGTGTCAGAGAGTGATAGAGAGTGATAGAGAGTGTCAGAGAGTGTCAGAGAGTGTCAGAGAGTGATAGTGAGTGTCAGACAGTGTCAGAGAGTGTCAGAGTGTGATAGAGAGTGTCAGAGAGTGTCAGAGAGTGACAGAGAGTGATGGAGAGTGTCAGAGAGTGTCTGAGAGTGTCAGGGAGTGATAGAGATGATAGAGAGTGTCAGAGAGTGTCAGAGAGTGATAGAGAGTGTCAGAGAGTGTCAGAGAGTTTCAGAGAGTGATAGTGAGTGTCAGACAGTGTCAGAGAGTGTCAGAGAGTGATAGAGAGTGTCAGAGAGTGTCAGAGAGTGTCAGAGAGTGTTAGAGAGTGATAGTGAGTGTCTGAGAGTGTCAGAGAGTGATAGAGAGTGTCTGAGAGTGTCAGAGAGTGATAGAGAGTGATAGAGAGTGTCAGAGAGTGATAGAGAGTGATAGAGAGTGTCAGTGAGTGTCAGAGAGTGTCAGAGAGTGGTAGTGAGTGTCTGAGAGTGTCAGAGAGTGATAGTGAGTGTCTGAGAGTGTCAGAGAGTGTCAGAGAGTGATAGTGAGTGTCTGAGACTGTCAGACAGTGATAGAGAGCGATAGAGAGTGTCAGAGAGTGATAGAGAGTGTCAGTGAGTGTCAGAGAGTGTCAGAGAGTGATAGTGAGTGTCTGAGAGTGTCAGAGAGTGTCAGAGAGTGATAGTGAGTGTCTGAGAGTGTCAGAGAGTGATAGAGAGTGTCTGAGAGTGTCTGAGAGTGTCAGAGAGTGTCAGAGAGTGATAGTGAGTGTCTGAGAGCGTCAGAGAGTGATAGAGAGTGATAGAGAGTGTCAGACAGTGTCAGAGAGTGTCAGAGAGTGTCAGAGAGTGATAGTGAGTGTCAGACAGTGTCACAGAGTGTCAGAGTGTGATAGAGAGTGTCAGAGAGTGTCAGAGAGTGATAGAGAGTGATGGAGAGTGTCAGAGAGTGTCTGAGAGTGTCAGAGTGTGATAGAGAGTGTCAGTGAGTGTCAGAGAGTGATACAGAGTGTCAGAGAGTGTCAGAGAGTGTCAGAGAGTGATAGTGAGTGTCAGACAGTGTCAGAGAGTGTCAGAAAGTGATAGAGAGTGTCAGAGAGTGTCAGAGAGTGTTAGAGAGTGATAGTGAGTGTCTGAGAGTGTCAGAGAGTGATAGAGAGTGATAGAGACTGTCAGAGAGTGATAGAGAGTGATAGAGAGTGATAGAGAGTGATAGAGAGTGATAGAGAGTGTCAGAGAGTGATAGTGAGTGTCTGAGAGTGTCAGAGAGTGATAGAGAGTGTCTGAGAGTGTCAGAGAGTGATAGAGACTGTCAGAGAGTGATAGAGAGTGATAGAGAGTGTCAGTGAGTGTCAGAGAGTGTCAGAGAGTGGTAGTGAGTGTCTGAGAGTGTCAGAGAGTGATAGAGAGTGATAGAGAGTGTCAGAGAGTGTCAGAGAGTGTCAGAGAGTGATAGAAAGTGTCAGAGAGTGTCAGAGAATGATAGAGAGTGTCAGAGAGTGTCTGAGAGTGTCAGAGAGTGATAGAGAGTGTCAGAGAGTGTCAGAGAGTGTCAGAGAGTGATAGAGAGTGATAGAGAGTTTCAGAGAGTGTCAGAGAGTGGCAGAGAGTGTCTGAGATTGTCAGAGAGTGATAGAGAGTGTCAGAGAATGTCAGAGAGTGATAGAGAGTGATAGAGAGTTTCAGAGAGTGTCAGAGAGTGTCTGAGAGTGTCAGAGAGAGATAGAGAGTGTAAGAGAGTGTCAGAGAGTGATAGAGAGTGATAGAGAGTTTCAGAGAGTGTTAAAGAGTGTCAGAGAGTGTCTGAGAGTGTCAGAGAGTGATAGAGAGTGATAGAGAGTGTCAGAGAGTGTCTGAGAGTGTCAGAGAGTGATAGAGAGTGAAAGAGAGTGTCAGAGAGTGTCAGAGAGTGTCTGAGAGTGATAGAGAGTGATAGAGAGTGATAGAGAGTGTCAGAGAGTGTCAGAGAGTGTCAGAGAGTGATAGAGAGTGTCAGAGAGTGTCAGAGAGTGTCAGAGAGTGATAGAGAGTGATAGAGAGTTTCAGAGAGTGTCAGAGAGTGTCTGAGAGTGTCAGAGATTGATAGAGAGTGTTAGAGAGTGTCAGAGAGTGTCAGAGAGTGTCAGAGAGTGTCAGAGAGTGATAGAGAGTGATAGAGAGTGATAGAGAGTGATAGAGAGTTTCAGAGAATGTCAGAGTGTGTCAGAGAGTGTCAGAGGGTGTCAGAGAGTGATAGAGAGTGATAGAGAGTTTCAGAGAGTGTCAGAGAGTGTCTGAGAGTGTCTGAGAGTGTCAGAGAGTGATAGAGAGTGATAGAGTGTGTCAGAGAGTGTCAGAGAGTGTCAGAGAGTAATAGTGAGTGTCTGAGAGTGTCTGAGAGTGTCAGAGAGTGTCTGAGAGTGTCAGAGAGCGATAGAGAGTGTCAGAGAGTGTCAGAGAGTGATAGAGAGTGATAGAGAGTGATAGAGAGTGTCAGAGAGTGTCTGAGAGTGTCAGAGAGTGATAGAGAGTGTCAGAGAGAGTCAGAGAGTGTCAGAGAGTGTCAGAGAGTGTCAGAGAGTGATAGAGAGTTTCAGAGAATGTCAGAGAGTGTCTGAGAGTGTCAGAGATTGATAGAGAGTGATAGAGACTGTCAGAGAGTGTCTGAGAGTGTCAGAGAGTGTCAGAGAGTGTCAGAGAGTGTCAGAGAGTGATAGAGAGTGATAGAGAGTGATAGAGAGTTTCAGAGAGTGTCTGAGAGTGTCTGAGAGTGTCAGAGAGTGATAGAGTGTGATAGAGAGTGTCAGAGAGTGTCAGAGAGTGTCAGAGAGTAATAGTGAATATCTGAGAGTGTCTGAGAGTGTCAGAGAGTGTCTGAGAGTGTCAGAGAGCGATAGAGAGTGTCAGAGAGTGTCAGAGAGTGTCAGAGAGTGTCAGAGAGTGATAGAGAGTGATAGAGAGTGATAGAGAGTGATAGAGAGTTTCAGAGAGTGTCAGAGAGTGTCAGAGAGTGTCAGAGAATGTCAGGGAGTGATAGAGAGTGATAGAGAGTTTCAGAGAGTGTCAGAGAGTGGCAGAGAGTGTCTTAGATTGTCAGAGAGTGATAGAGACTGTCAGAGAGTGTCAGAGAGTGATAGAGAGTGATAGAGAGTTTCCGAGAGTGTCAGAGTGTGTCTGAGAGTGTGAGAGAGTGATAGAGAGTGTCAGAGAGTGTCAGAGAGTGTCAGAGAGTGATAGAGAGTGATAGAGAGTTTCAGAGTGTGTTAAAGAGTGTCAGAGAGTGTCTGAGAGTGTCAGAGAGTGATAGAGTGTGTCAGAGAGTGTCAGAGAGTGTCAGAGAGTGATAGAGAGTGATAGAGAGTGATGGAGAGTGTCAGAGAGTGTCTGAGAGTGTCAGAGAGTGATAGAGAGTGATAGAGAGTGTCAGAGAGTGTCAGAGAGTGTCAGAGAGTGTCAGAAGGTGATAGTGAGTGTCAGACAGTGTCAGAGAGTGTCAGAGTGTGATAGAGAGTGTCAGAGAGTGTCAGAGAGTGACAGAGAGTGATGGAGAGTGTCAGAGAGTGTCTGAGAGTGTCAGAGAGTGATAGAGAGTTTCAGAGAATGTCAGAGTGTGTCAGAGAGTGTCAGAGGGTGTCAGAGAGTGATAGAGAGTGGTAGAGAGTTTCAGAGAGTGTCAGAGAGTGTCTGAGAATGTCTGAGAGTGTCAGAGAGTGATAGAGAGTGATAGAGTGTGTCAGAGAGTGTCAGAGAGTGTAAGAGAGTAATAGTGAGTGTCTGAGAGTGTCTGAGAGTGTCAGAGAGTTTCTGAGAGTGTCAGAGAGCGATCGAGAGTGTCAGAGAGTGTCAGAGAGTGTCAGAAAGTGATAGAGAGTGTCAGAGAGTGTCTGAGAGTGTCAGAGAGTGATAGAGAGTGTCAGAGAGAGTCAGAGAGTGTCAGAGAGTGTCAGAGAGTGATAGAGAGTGATAGAGAGTTTCAGAGAATGTCAGAGAGTGTCTGAGAGTGTCAGAGATTGATAGAGAGTGTCAGAGAGTGTCAGAGAGTGTCTGAGAGTGTCAGAGAGTGTCAGAGAGTGTCAGAGAGTGATAGAGAGTGATAGAGAGTGATAGAGAGTTTCAGAGAGTGTCTGAGAGTGTCTGAGAGTGTCAGAGAGTGATAGAGTGTGATAGAGAGTGTCAGAGAGTGTCAGAGAGTGTCAGAGAGCAATAGTGAATATCTGAGAGTGTCTGAGAGTGTCAGAGAGTGTCTGAGAGTGTCAGAGAGCGATAGAGAGTGTCAGAGAGTGTCAGAGAGTGTCAGAGAGTGATAGAGAGTGATAGAGAGTTTCAGAGAGTGTCAGAGAGTGTCTGAGAGTGTCAGAGAGTGTCAGAGAGTGTCAGAGAGTGATAGAGAGTGATAGAGAGTTTCAGAGAGTGTCAGAGAGTGTCAGAGAGTGTCAGAGAATGTCAGGGAGTGATAGAGAGTGATAGAGAGTTTCAGAGAGTGTCAGAGAGTGGCAGAGAGTGTCTTAGATTGTCAGAGAGTGATAGAGAGTGTCAGAGAGTGTCAGAGAGTGATAGAGAGTGATAGAGAGTTTCAGAGAGTGTCAGAGTGTGTCTGAGAGTGTGAGAGAGTGATAGAGAGTGTCGGAGAGTGTCAGAGAGTGTCAGAGAGTGATAGAGAGTGATAGAGAGTTTCAGAGTGTGTTAAAGAGTGTCAGAGAGTGTCTGAGAGTGTCAGAGAGTGATAGAGTGTGTCAGAGAGTGTCAGAGAGTGTCAGAGAGTGATAGAGAGTGATAGAGAGTGATGGAGAGTGTCAGAGAGTGTCAGAGGGTGTCTGAGAGTGTCAGAGAGTGATAGAGAGTGATAGAGAGTGTCAGAGAGTGTCAGAGAGTGTCAGAGAGTGTCAGAAGGTGATAGTGAGTGTCAGACAGTGTCAGAGAGTGTCAGAGTGTGATAGAGAGTGTCAGAGAGTGTCAGAGAGTGACAGAGAGTGATGGAGAGTGTCAGAGAGTGTCTGAGAGTGTCAGAGAGTGATAGAGAGTGATAGAGAGTGTCAGAGAGTGTCAGAGAGTGATAGAGAGTGATAGAGAGTGATGGAGAGTGTCAGAGAGTGTCAGAGAGTGTCTGAGAGTGTCAGAGAGTGATAGAGAGTGATAGAGAGTGTCAGAGAGTGTCAGAGAGTGTCAGAGAGTGATAGTGAGTGTCAGAGAGTGTCAGAGAGTGTCAGAGTGTGATAGAGAGTGTCAGAGAGTGTCAGAGAGTGATAGAGAGTGATGGAGAGTGTCAAAGAGTGTCTGAGAGTGTCAGAGAGTGATAGAGAGTGATAGAGAGTGTCGTAGAGTGTCAGAGAGTGATAGAGAGTGTCAGAGAGTGTCAGAGAGTGTCAGAGAGTGATAGTGAGTGTCAGACAGTGTCAGAGAGTGATAGAGAGTGTCAGAGAGTGTCAGAGAGTGTCAGAGTGTTAGAGAGTGATAGTGAGTGTCTGAGAGTGTCAGAGAGTGATAGAGAGTGTCTGAGAGTGTCAGAGAGTGATAGAGAGTGATAGAGAGTGTCAGAGAGTGATAGAGAGTGATAGAGAGTGTCAGAGAGTGATAGAGAGTGATAGAGAGTGTCAGTGAGTGTCAGAGAGTGTCAGAGAGTGGTAGTGAGTGTCTGAGAGTGTCAGAGTGTGTCAGAGAGTGATAGTGAGTGTCAGAGAGTGATAGAGAGTGTCTGAGAGTGTCAGAGAGTGATAGAGAGTGATAGAGAGTGTCAGAGAGTGATAGAGAGTGATAGAGAGTGTCAGAGAGTGATAGAGAGTGATAGAGAGTGTCAGTGAGTGTCAGAGAGTGTCAGAGAGTGGTAGTGAGTGTCTGAGAGTGTCAGAGAGTGTCAGAGAGTGTCAGAGAGTGTCTGAGAGTGTCAGAGAGTGATAGAGAGTGATAGAGAGTGTCAGAGAGTGTCAGAGAGTGTCAGAGAGTGATAGTGAGTGTCAGAGAGTGTCAGAGAGTGTCAGAGTGTGATAGAGAGTGTCAGAGAGTGTCAGAGAGTGATAGAGAGTGATGGAGAGTGTCAAAGAGTGTCTGAGAGTGTCAGAGAGTGATGGAGAGTGACAGAGAGTGATGGAGAGTGTCAGAGAGTGTCTGAGAGTGTCAGAGAGTGATAGAGAGTGATAGAGAGTGTCAGAGAGTGTCAGAGAGTGATAGAGAGTGATAGAGAGTGATGGAGAGTGTCAGAGAGTGTCAGAGAGTGTCTGAGAGTGTCAGAGAGTGATAGAGAGTGATAGAGAGTGTCAGAGAGTGTCAGAGAGTGTCAGAGAGTGATAGTGAGTGTCAGAGAGTGTCAGAGAGTGTCAGAGTGTGATAGAGAGTGTCAGAGAGTGTCAGAGAGTGATAGAGAGTGATGGAGAGTGTCAAAGAGTGTCTGAGAGTGTCAGAGAGTGATAGAGAGTGATAGAGAGTGTCGTAGAGTGTCAGAGAGTGATAGAGAGTGTCAGAGAGTGTCAGAGAGTGTCAGAGAGTGATAGTGAGTGTCAGACAGTGTCAGAGAGTGATAGAGAGTGTCAGAGAGTGTCAGAGAGTGTCAGAGTGTTAGAGAGTGATAGTGAGTGTCTGAGAGTGTCAGAGAGTGATAGAGAGTGTCTGAGAGTGTCAGAGAGTGATAGAGAGTGATAGAGAGTGTCAGAGAGTGATAGAGAGTGATAGAGAGTGTCAGAGAGTGATAGAGAGTGATAGAGAGTGTCAGTGAGTGTCAGAGAGTGTCAGAGAGTGGTAGTGAGTGTCTGAGAGTGTCAGAGTGTGTCAGAGAGTGATAGTGAGTGTCAGAGAGTGATAGAGAGTGTCTGAGAGTGTCAGAGAGTGATAGAGAGTGATAGAGAGTGTCAGAGAGTGATAGAGAGTGATAGAGAGTGTCAGAGAGTGATAGAGAGTGATAGAGAGTGTCAGTGAGTGTCAGAGAGTGTCAGAGAGTGGTAGTGAGTGTCTGAGAGTGTCAGAGAGTGTCAGAGAGTGATAGTGAGTGTCTGAGAGTGTCAGAGAGTGATAGAGTGCGATAGAGAGTGTCAGAGAGTGATATAGAGTGATAGAGAGTGTCAGTGAGTGTCAGAGAGTGTCAGAGAGTGTCAGAGAGTGATAGAGAGTGTCTGAGAGTGTCAGAGAGTGATAGAGAGTGATAGAGAGTGTCAGAGAGTGATAGAGAGTGATAGAGAGTGTCAGAGAGTGATAGAGAGTGATAGAGAGTGTCAGTGAGTGTCAGAGAGTGTCAGAGAGTGATAGTGAGTGTCAGAGAGTGATAGAGAGTGTCTGAGAGTGTCAGAGAGTGATAGAGAGTGATAGAGAGTGTCAGAGAGTGATAGAGAGTGTCAGAGAGTGATAGAGAGTGATAGAGAGTGTCAGTGAGTGTCAGAGAGTGTCAGAGAGTGGTAGTGAGTATCTGAGAGTGTCAGAGAGTGTCAGAGAGTGATAGTGAGTGTCTGAGAGTGTCAGAGAGTGATAGAGTGCGATAGAGAGTGTCAGAGAGTGATATAGAGTGATAGAGAGTGTCAGTGAGTGTCAGAGAGTGTCAGAGAGTGTCAGAGAGTGATAGTGAGTGTCTGAGAGTGTCAGAGAGTGATAGAGAGTGTCTGAGAGTGTCAGAGAGTGATAGAGAGTGCTAGAGAGTGTCAGAGAGTGATAGAGAGTGTAAATGAGTGATAGTGAGTGTCTGAGAGTGTCAGAGAGTGATAGAGAGTGATAGAGAGTGTCAGAGAGTGTCAGAGAGTGTCAGAGAGTGATAGTGAGTGTCAGACAGTGTCAGAGAGTGTCAGAGTGTGATAGAGAGTGTCAGAGAGTGTCAGAGAGTGTCAGAGAGTGATAGAGAGTGATAGAGAGTGATGGAGAGTGTCAGAGAGTGTCAGAGAGTGTCTGAGAGTGTCAGAGAGTGATAGAGAGTGATAGAGAGTGTCAGAGAGTGTCAGAGAGTGTCAGAGAGTGATAGTGAGTGTCAGACAGTGTCAGAGAGTGTCAGAGAGTGATAGAGAGTGATAGAGAGTGTCAGAGAGTGTCAGAGAGTGATAGAGAGTGATAGAGAGTGATGGAGAGTGTCAGAGAGTGTCAGAGAGTGTCTGAGAGTGTCAGAGAGTGATAGAGAGTGATAGAGAGTGTCAGAGAGTGTCAGAGAGTGTCAGAGAGTGATAGTGAGTGTCAGAGAGTGTCAGAGAGTGTCAGAGTGTGATAGAGAGTGTCAGAGAGTGTCAGAGAGTGATAGAGAGTGATGGAGAGTGTCAAAGAGTGTCTGAGAGTGTCAGAGAGTGATAGAGAGTGATAGAGAGTGTCGTAGAGTGTCAGAGAGTGATAGAGAGTGTCAGAGAGTGTCAGAGAGTGTCAGAGAGTGATAGTGAGTGTCAGACAGTGTCAGAGAGTGATAGAGAGTGTCAGAGAGTGTCAGAGAGTGTCAGAGTGTTAGAGAGTGATAGTGAGTGTCTGAGAGTGTCAGAGAGTGATAGAGAGTGTCTGAGAGTGTCAGAGAGTGATAGAGAGTGATAGAGAGTGTCAGAGAGTGATAGAGAGTGATAGAGAGTGTCAGAGAGTGATAGAGAGTGATAGAGAATGTCAGTGAGTGTCAGAGAGTGTCAGAGAGTGGTAGTGAGTGTCTGAGTGTGTCAGAGTGTGTCAGAGAGTGATAGTGAGTGTCAGAGAGTGATAGAGAGTGTCTGAGAGTGTCAGAGAGTGATAGAGAGTGATAGAGAGTGTCAGAGAGTGATAGAGAGTGATAGAGAGTGTCAGAGAGTGATAGAGAGTGATAGAGAGTGTCAGTGAGTGTCAGAGAGTGTCAGAGAGTGGTAGTGAGTGTCTGAGAGTGTCAGAGAGTGTCAGAGAGTGATAGTGAGTGTCTGAGAGTGTCAGAGAGTGATAGAGTGCGATAGAGAGTGTCAGAGAGTGATATAGAGTGATAGAGAGTGTCAGTGAGTGTCAGAGAGTGTCAGAGAGTGTCAGAGAGTGATAGAGAGTGTCTGAGAGTGTCAGAGAGTGATAGAGAGTGATAGAGAGTGTCAGAGAGTGATAGAGAGTGATAGAGAGTGTCAGAGAGTGATAGAGAGTGATAGAGAGTGTCAGTGAGTGTCAGAGAGTGTCAGAGAGTGGTAGTGAGTGTCTGAGAGTGTCAGAGTGTGTCAGAGAGTGATAGTGAGTGTCAGAGAGTGATAGAGAGTGTCTGAGAGTGTCAGAGAGTGATAGAGAGTGATAGAGAGTGTCAGAGAGTGATAGAGAGTGTCAGAGTGTGTCAGAGAGTGATAGTGAGTGTCAGAGAGTGATAGAGAGTGTCTGAGAGTGTCAGAGAGTGATAGAGAGTGATAGAGAGTGTCAGAGAGTGATAGAGAGTGATAGAGAGTGTCAGAGAGTGATAGAGAGTGATAGAGAGTGTCAGTGAGTGTCAGAGAGTGTCAGAGAGTGGTAGTGAGTGTCTGAGAGTGTCAGAGAGTGTCAGAGAGTGATAGTGAGTGTCTGAGAGTGTCAGAGAGTGATAGAGTGCGATAGAGAGTGTCAGAGAGTGATATAGAGTGATAGAGAGTGTCAGTGAGTGTCAGAGAGTGTCAGAGAGTGTCAGAGAGTGATAGTGAGTGTCTGAGAGTGTCAGAGAGTGTCAGAGAGTGATAGTGAGTGTCTGAGAGTGTCAGAGAGTGATAGAGAGTGTCTGAGAGTGTCAGAGAGTGATAGAGAGTGCTAGAGTGTGTCAGAGAGTGATAGAGAGTGTAAATGAGTGATAGTGAGTGTCTGAGAGTGTCAGAGAGTGATAGAGAGTGATAGAGAGTGTCAGAGAGTGTCAGAGAGTGTCAGAGAGTGATAGTGAGTGTCAGACAGTGTCAGAGAGTGTCAGAGTGTGATAGAGAGTGTCAGAGAGTGTCAGAGAGTGACAGAGAGTGATGGAGAGTGTCAGAGAGTGTCTGAGAGTGTCAGAGAGTGATAGAGAGTGATAGAGAGTGTCAGAGAGTGTCAGACAGTGTCAGAGAGTGTCAGAGAGTGATAGAGAGTGTCAGAGAGTGTCAGAGAGTGTCAGAGAGTGTTAGAGAGTGATAGTGAGTGTCTGAGAGTGTCAGAGAGTGATAGAGAGTGTCTGAGAGTGTCAGAGAGTGATAGAGAGTGTCTGAGAGTGTCAGAGAGTGATAGTGAGTGTCTGAGAGTGTCAGAGAGTGATAGAGAGTGTCTGAGAGTGTCAGAGAGTGATAGAGAGTGAGAGAGAGTGTCAGAGAGTGATAGAGAGTGATAGAGAGTGTCAGAGAGTGTCAGAGAGTGTCAGAGAGTGATAGAGAGTGTCAGAGAGTGTCAGAGAGTGTCAGAGAGTGATAGAGAGTGTCTGAGAGTGTCAGAGAGTGATAGAGAGTGATAGAGAGTGTCAGAGAGTGATAGAGAGTGATAGAGAGTGTCAGAGAGTGATAGAGAGTGATAGAGAGTGTCAGTGAGTGTCAGAGAGTGTCAGAGAGTGGTAGTGAGTGTCTGAGAGTGTCAGAGAGTGTCAGAGAGTGATAGTGAGTGTCTGAGAGTGTCAGAGAGTGATAGAGAGCGATAGAGAGTGTCAGAGAGTGATAGAGAGTGATAGAGAGTGTCAGTGAGTGTCAGAGAGTGTCAGAGAGTGATAGTGAGTGTCTGAGAGTGTCAGAGAGTGTCAGAGAGGGATAGTGAGTGACTGAGAGTGTCAGAGAGTGATAGAGAGTGTCTGAGAGTGTCAGAGAGTGATAGAGAGTGCTAGAGAGTGTCAGAGAGTGATAGAGAGTGTCAATGAGTGATAGTGAGTGTCTGAGAGTGTCAGAGAGTGATAGAGAGTGATAGAGAGTGTCAGAGAGTGTCAGAGAGTGTCAGAGAGTGATAGAGAGTGTCAGACAGTGTCAGAGAGTGTCAGAGTGTGATAGAGAGTGTCAGAGAGTGTCAGAGAGTGATAGAGAGTGATGGAGAGTGTCAGAGAGTGTCTGAGAGTGTCAGAGAGTGATAGAGAGTGATAGAGAGTGTCAGAGAGTGTCAGAGAGTGTCAGAGAGTGCTAGAGAGTGTCAGAGAGTGTCAGAGAGTGTCAGAGAGTGATAGTGAGTGTCAGACAGTGTCAGAGAGTGTCAGAGAGTGATAGAGAGTATCAGAGAGAGTCAGAGAGTGTCAGCGAGAGTTAGAGAGTGATAGTGAGTGTCTGAGAGTGTCAGACAGTGTCAGAGAGTGTCAGAGAGTGATAGAGAGTGTCAGAGAGTGTCTGAGAGTGTCAGAGAGTGTTAGAGAGTGATAGTGAGTGTCTGAGAGTGTCAGAGAGTGATAGAGAGTTTGAGAGAGTGTTAAAGAGTGTCAGAGAGTGTCTGAGAGTGTCAGAGAGTGATAGAGTGTGTCAGAGAGTGTCAGAGAGTGTCAGAGAGTGATAGAGAGTGATAGAGAGTGATGGAGAGTGTCAGAGAGTGTCAGAGAGTGTCTGAGAGTGTCAGAGAGTGATAGAGAGTGATAGAGAGTGTCAGAGAGTGTCAGAGAGTGTCAGAGAGTGTCAGAGAGTGACAGTGAGTGTCAGACAGTGTCAGAGAGTGTCAGAGTGTGATAGAGAGTGTCAGAGAGTGTCAGAGAGTGATAGAGAGTGATGGAGAGTGTCAGAGAGTGTCTGAGAGTGTCAGAGAGTGATAGAGAGTGATAGAGAGTGTCAGAGAGTGTCAGAGAGTGATAGAGAGTGTCAGAGAGAGTCAGAGAGTGATAGAGAGTGTCAGAGAGTGTCAGAGAGTGATAGTGAGTGTCAGAAAGTGTCAGAGAGTGTCAGAGAGTGATAGAGAGTGTCAGAGAGTGTCAGAGAGTGTCAGAGAGTGTTAGAGAGTGATAGTGAGTGTCTGAGAGTGTCAGAGAGTGATAGAGAGTGTCTGAGAGTGTCAGAGAGTGATAGAGAGTGATAGAGAGTGTCAGAGAGTGATAGAGAGTGATAGAGAGTGTCAGAGAGTGTCAGAGAGTGACAGTGAGTGTCAGACCGTGTCAGAGAGTGTCAGAGTGTGATAGAGAGTGTCAGAGAGTGTCAGAGAGTGATAGAGAGTGATGGAGAGTGTCAGAGAGTGTCTGAGAGTGTCAGAGAGTGCTAGAGAGTGATAGAGAGTGTCAGAGAGTGTCAGAGAGTGATAGAGAGTGTCAGAGAGAGTCAGAGAGTGATAGAGAGTGTCAGAGAGTGTCAGAGAGTGTCAGAGAGTGATAGTGAGTGTCAGACAGTGTCAGAGAGTGTCAGAGAGTGATAGAGAGTGTCAGAGAGTGTCAGAGAGTGTCAGAGAGTGTTAGAGAGTGATAATGAGTGCCTGAGAGTGTCAGAGAGTGATAGAGAGTGTCTGAGAGTGTCAGAGAGTGATAGAGAGTGATAGAGAGTGTCAGAGAGTGATAGAGAGTGATAGAGAGTGTCAGTGAGTGTCAGAGAGTGATAGAGAGTGATAGAGAGTGTCAGAGAGTGATAGAGAGTGATAGAGAGTGTCAGAGAGTGTCAGAGAGTGACAGTGAGTGTCAGACCGTGTCAGAGAGTGTCAGAGTGTGATAGAGAGTGTCAGAGAGTGTCAGAGAGTGTTAGAGAGTGATGGAGAGTGTCAGAGAGTGTCTGAGAGTGTCAGAGAGTGCTAGAGAGTGATAGAGAGTGTCAGAGAGTGTCAGAGAGTGATAGAGAGTGTCAGAGAGAGTCAGAGAGTGATAGAGAGTGTCAGAGAGTGTCAGAGAGTGTCAGAGAGTGATAGTGAGTGTCAGACAGTGTCAGAGAGTGTCAGAGAGTGATAGAGAGTGTCAGAGAGTGTCAGAGAGTGTCAGAGAGTGTTAGAGAGTGATAATGAGTGCCTGAGAGTGTCAGAGAGTGATAGAGAGTGTCTGAGAGTGTCAGAGAGTGATAGAGAGTGATAGAGAGTGTCAGAGAGTGATAGAGAGTGATAGAGAGTGTCAGTGAGTGCCAGAGAGTGTCAGAGAGTGGTAGTGAGTGTCTGAGAGTGTCAGAGAGTGTCAGAGAGTGTCAGAGAGTGGTAGTGAGTGTCTGAGAGTGTCAGAGAGTGTCAGAGAGTGATAGTGAGTGTCTGAGAGTGTCAGAGAGTGATAGAGAGCGATAGAGAGTGATAGAGAGTGTCAGAGAGTGATAGAGAGTGATAGAGAGTGTCAGTGAGTGTCAGAGAGTGTCAGAGAGCGGTAGTGAGTGTCAGAGAGTGTCAGAGAGTGTTAGAGAGTGATAGTGAGTGTCTGAGAGTGTCAGAGAGTGATAGAGAGTGTCTGAGAGTGTCAGAGAGTGATAGAGAGTGATAGAGAGTGTCAGAGAGTGATAGAGAGTGATAGAGAGTGTCAGAGAGTGTCAGAGAGTGACAGTGAGTGTCAGACCGTGTCAGAGAGTGTCAGAGTGTGATAGAGAGTGTCAGAGAGTGTCAGAGAGTGATAGAGAGTGATGGAGAGTGTCAGAGAGTGTCTGAGAGTGTCAGAGAGTGCTAGAGAGTGATAGAGAGTGTCAGAGAGTGTCAGAGAGTGATAGAGAGTGTCAGAGAGAGTCAGAGAGTGATAGAGAGTGTCAGAGAGTGTCAGAGAGTGTCAGAGAGTGATAGTGAGTGTCAGACAGTGTCAGAGAGTGTCAGAGAGTGATAGAGAGTGTCAGAGAGTGTCAGAGAGTGTCAGAGAGTGTTAGAGAGTGATAATGAGTGCCTGAGAGTGTCAGAGAGTGATAGAGAGTGTCTGAGAGTGTCAGAGAGTGATAGAGAGTGATAGAGAGTGTCAGAGAGTGATAGAGAGTGATAGAGAGTGTCAGTGAGTGCCAGAGAGTGTCAGAGAGTGGTAGTGAGTGTCTGAGAGTGTCAGAGAGTGTCAGAGAGTGTCAGAGAGTGGTAGTGAGTGTCTGAGAGTGTCAGAGAGTGTCAGAGAGTGATAGTGAGTGTCTGAGAGTGTCAGAGAGTGATAGAGAGCGATAGAGAGTGATAGAGAGTGTCAGAGAGTGATAGAGAGTGATAGAGAGTGTCAGTGAGTGTCAGAGAGTGTCAGAGAGTGGTAGTGAGTGTCTGAGAGTGTCAGAGAGTGTCAGAGAGTGTCAGAGAGTGGTAGTGAGTGTCTGAGAGTGTCAGAGAGTGTCAGAGAGTGATAGTGAGTGTCTGAGAGTGTCAGAGAGTGTCAGAGAGTGTCAGAGAGTGACAGTGAGTGTCTGAGAGTGTCAGAGAGTGATAGAGAGCGATAGAGAGTGATAGAGAGTGTCAGAGAGTGATAGAGAGTGATAGAGAGTGTCAGTGAGTGTCAGAGAGTGTCAGAGAGTGGTAGTGAGTGTCTGAGAGTGTCAGAGAGTGTCAGAGAGTGTCAGAGAGTGGTAGTGAGTGTCTGAGAGTGTCAGAGAGTGTCAGAGAGTGTCAGAGAGTGTCAGAGAGTGACAGTGAGTGTCAGACAGTGTCAGAGAGTGTCAGAGTGTGATAGAGAGTGTCAGAGAGTGTCAGAGAGTGATAGAGAGTGATGGAGAGTGTCAGAGAGTGTCTGAGAGTGTCAGAGAGTGATAGAGAGTGATAGAGAGTGTCAGAGAGTGTCAGAGAGTGATAGAGAGTGTCAGAGAGTGTCAGAGAGTGTCAGAGAGTGATAGTGAGTGTCAGACAGTGTCAGAGAGTGTCAGAGAGTGATAGAGAGTGTCAGAGAGTGTCAGAGAGTGTCAGAGAGTGATAGTGAGTGTCTGAGAGTGTCAGAGAGTGATAGAGAGCGATAGAGAGTGTCAGAGAGTGATAGAGAGTGATAGAGAGTGTCAGTGAGTGTCTGAGAGTGTCAGAGAGTGATAGAGAGTGATAGAGAGTGTCAGAGAGTGTCAGAGAGTGTCAGAGAGTGATAGAGTGTGTCAGACAGTGTCAGAGAGTGTCAGAGTGTGATAGAGAGTGTCAGAGAGTGTCAGAGAGTGATAGAGAGTGATGGAGAGTGTCAGAGAGTGTCTGAGAGTGTCAGAGAGTGATAGAGAGTGATAGAGAGTGTCAGAGAGTGTCAGAGAGTGCTAGAGAGTGTCAGAGAGTGTCAGAGAGTGTCAGAGAGTGTCAGAGAGTGATAGTGAGTGTCAGACAGTGTCAGAGAGTGTCAGAGAGTGATAGAGAGTATCAGAGAGAGTCAGAGAGTGTCAGCGAGTGTTAGAGAGTGATAGTGAGTGTCTGAGAGTGTCAGACAGTGTCAGAGAGTGTCAGAGAGTGATAGAGAGTGTCAGAGAGTGTCTGAGAGTGTCAGAGAGTGTTAGAGAGTGATAGTGAGTGTCTGAGAGTGTCAGAGAGTGATAGAGAGTTTGAGAGAGTGTTAAAGAGTGTCAGAGAGTGTCTGAGAGTGTCAGAGAGTGATAGAGTGTGTCAGAGAGTGTCAGAGAGTGTCAGAGAGTGATAGAGAGTGATAGAGAGTGATGGAGAGTGTCAGAGAGTGTCAGAGAGTGTCTGAGAGTGTCAGAGAGTGATAGAGAGTGATAGAGAGTGTCAGAGAGTGTCAGAGAGTGTCAGAGAGTGTCAGAGAGTGACAGTGAGTGTCAGACAGTGTCAGAGAGTGTCAGAGTGAGATAGAGAGTGTCAGAGAGTGTCAGAGAGTGATAGAGAGTGATGGAGAGTGTCAGAGAGTGTCTGAGAGTGTCAGAGAGTGATAGAGAGTGATAGAGAGTGTCAGAGAATGTCAGAGAGTGATAGAGAGTGTCAGAGAGAGTCAGAGAGTGATAGAGAGTGTCAGAGAGTGTCAGAGAGTGATAGTGAGTGTCAGAAAGTGTCAGAGAGTGTCAGAGAGTGATAGAGAGTGTCAGAGAGTGTCAGAGAGTGTCAGAGAGTGTTAGAGAGTGATAGTGAGTGTCTGAGAGTGTCAGAGAGTGATAGAGAGTGTCTGAGAGTGTCAGAGAGTGATAGAGAGTGATAGAGAGTGTCAGAGAGTGATAGAGAGTGATAGAGAGTGTCAGAGAGTGTCAGAGAGTGACAGTGAGTGTCAGACCGTGTCAGAGAGTGTCAGAGTGTGATAGAGAGTGTCAGAGAGTGTCAGAGAGTGATAGAGAGTGATGGAGAGTGTCAGAGAGTGTCTGAGAGTGTCAGAGAGTGCTAGAGAGTGATAGAGAGTGTCAGAGAGTGTCAGAGAGTGATAGAGAGTGTCAGAGAGAGTCAGAGAGTGATAGAGAGTGTCAGAGAGTGTCAGAGAGTGTCAGAGAGTGATAGTAAGTGTCAGACAGTGTCAGAGAGTGTCAGAGAGTGATAGAGAGTGTCAGAGAGTGTCAGAGAGTGTCAGAGAGTGTTAGAGAGTGATAATGAGTGCCTGAGAGTGTCAGAGAGTGATAGAGAGTGTCTGAGAGTGTCAGAGAGTGATAGAGAGTGTCAGAGAGTGATAGAGAGTGATAGAGAGTGTCAGTGAGTGCCAGAGAGTGTCAGAGAGTGGTAGTGAGTGTCTGAGAGTGTCAGAGAGTGTCAGAGAGTGTCAGAGAGTGGTAGTGAGTGTCTGAGAGTGTCAGAGAGTGTCAGAGAGTGTCAGAGAGTGATAGTGAGTGTCTGAGAGTGTCAGAGAGTGATAGAGAGCGATAGAGAGTGATAGAGAGTGTCAGAGAGTGATAGAGAGTGATAGAGAGTGTCAGTGAGTGTCAGAGAGTGTCAGAGAGTGGTAGTGAGTGTCTGAGAGTGTCAGAGAGTGTCAGAGAGTGTCAGAGAGTGGTAGTGAGTGTCTGAGAGTGTCAGAGAGTGTCAGAGAGTGATAGTGAGTGTCTGAGAGTGTCAGAGAGTGATAGAGAGCGATAGAGAGTGATAGAGAGTGTCAGAGAGTGATAGAGAGTGATAGAGAGTGTCAGTGAGTGTCAGTGAGTGTCAGAGAGTGATAGTGAGTGTCTGAGAGTGTCAGAGAGTGTCAGAGAGGGATAGTGAGTGTCTGAGAGTGTCAGAGAGTGATATAGAGTGTCTGAGAGTGTCAGAGAGTGATAGAGAGTGCTAGAGAGTGTCAGAGAGTGATAGAGAGTGTCAATGAGTGATAGTGAGTGTCTGAGAGTGTCAGAGAGTGATAGAGAGTGATAGAGAGTGTCAGAGAGTGTCAGAGAGTGTCAGAGAGTGATAGTGAGTGTCAGACAGTGTCAGAGAGTGTCAGAGTGTGATAGAGAGTGTCAGAGAGTGTCAGAGAGTGGTAGAGAGTGATGGAGAGTGTCAGAGAGTGTCTGAGAGTGTCAGAGAGTGATAGAGAGTGATAGAGAGTGTCAGAGAGTGTCAGAGAGTGATAGAGAGTGATAG
Organism: Heterodontus francisci; assembly: GCF_036365525.1. NCBI lineage: Eukaryota > Metazoa > Chordata > Chondrichthyes > Heterodontiformes > Heterodontidae > Heterodontus > Heterodontus francisci. The sequence continues at coordinate 158,499,576 of NC_090376.1, forward strand.
AGAGTGTCAGAGAGTATCAGAGAGTGTCAGAGAGTGTCAGAGAGTGATAGTGAGTGTCAGACAGTGTCAGAGAGTGTCAGAGAGTGATAGAGAGTATCAGAGAGAGTCAGAGAGTGTCAGCGAGTGTTAGAGAGTGATAGTGAGTGTCTGAGAGTGTCAGAGAGTGTCAGAGAGTGATAGAGTGTCAGAGAGTGTCTGAGAGTGTCAGAGAGTGTCAGAGAGTGTTAGAGAGTGATAGTGAGTGTCTGAGAGTGTCAGAGAGTGATAGAGAGTTTGAGAGAGTGTTAAAGAGTGTCAGAGAGTGTCTGAGAGTGTCAGAGAGTGATAGAGTGTGTCAGAGAGTGTCAGAGAGTGATAGAGAGTGATAGAGAGTGATGGAGAGTGTCAGAGAGTGTCAGAGAGTGTCTGAGAGTGTCAGAGAGTGATAGAGAGTGATAGAGAGTGTCAGAGAGTGTCAGAGAGTGTCAGAGAGTGACAGTGAGTGTCAGACAGTGTCAGAGAGTGTCAGAGTGTGATAGAGAGTGTCAGAGAGTGATAGAGAGTGATGGAGAGTGTCAGAGAGTGTCTGAGAGTGTCAGAGAGTGATAGAGAGTGATAGTGAGTGTCTGAGAGTGTCAGAGAGTGATAGAGAGCGATAGAGAGTGTCAGAGAGTGATAGAGAGTGATAGAGAGTGTCAGTGAGTGTCTGAGAGTGTCAGAGAGTGATAGAGAGTGATAGAGAGTGTCAGAGAGTGTCAGAGAGTGTCAGAGAGTGATAGAGTGTGTCAGACAGTGTCAGAGAGTGTCAGAGTGTGATAGAGAGTGTCAGAGAGTGTCAGAGAGTGATAGAGAGTGATGGAGAGTGTCAGAGAGTGTCTGAGAGTGTCAGAGAGTGATAGAGAGTGATAGAGAGTGTCAGAGAGTGTCAGAGAGTGCTAGAGAGTGTCAGAGAGTGTCAGAGAGTGTCAGAGAGTGTCAGAGAGTGTCAGAGAGTGATAGTGAGTGTCAGACAGTGTCAGAGAGTGTCAGAGAGTGATAGAGAGTATCAGAGAGAGTCAGAGAGTGTCAGCGAGTGTTAGAGAGTGATAGTGAGTGTCTGAGAGTGTCAGACAGTGTCAGAGAGTGTCAGAGAGTGATAGAGAGTGTCAGAGAGTGTCTGAGAGTGTCAGAGAGTGTTAGAGAGTGATAGTGAGTGTCTGAGAGTGTCAGAGAGTGATAGAGAGTTTGAGAGAGTGTTAAAGAGTGTCAGAGAGTGTCTGAGAGTGTCAGAGAGTGATAGAGTGTGTCAGAGAGTGTCAGAGAGTGTCAGAGAGTGATAGAGAGTGATAGAGAGTGATGGAGAGTGTCAGAGAGTGTCAGAGAGTGTCTGAGAGTGTCAGAGAGTGATAGAGAGTGATAGAGAGTGTCAGAGAGTGTCAGAGAGTGTCAGAGAGTGTCAGAGAGTGACAGTGAGTGTCAGACAGTGTCAGAGAGTGTCAGAGTGTGATAGAGAGTGTCAGAGAGTGTCAGAGAGTGATAGAGAGTGATGGAGAGTGTCAGAGAGTGTCTGAGAGTGTCAGAGAGTGATAGAGAGTGATAGAGAGTGTCAGAGAATGTCAGAGAGTGATAGAGAGTGTCAGAGAGAGTCAGAGAGTGATAGAGAGTGTCAGAGAGTGTCAGAGAGTGATAGTGAGTGTCAGAAAGTGTCAGAGAGTGTCAGAGAGTGATAGAGAGTGTCAGAGAGTGTCAGAGAGTGTCAGAGAGAGTTAGAGAGTGATAGTGAGTGTCTGAGAGTGTCAGAGAGTGATAGAGAGTGATAGAGAGTGTCAGAGAGTGATAGAGAGTGATAGAGAGTGTCAGAGAGTGTCAGAGAGTGACAGTGAGTGTCAGACCGTGTCAGAGAGTGTCAGAGTGTGATAGAGAGTGTCAGAGAGTGTCAGAGAGTGATAGAGAGTGCTGGAGAGTGTCAGAGAGTGTCTGAGAGTGTCAGAGAGTGCTAGAGAGTGATAGAGAGTGTCAGAGAGTGTCAGAGAGTGATAGAGAGTGTCAGAGAGAGTCAGAGAGTGATAGAGAGTGTCAGAGAGTGTCAGAGAGTGTCAGAGAGTGATAGTAAGTGTCAGACAGTGTCAGAGAGTGTCAGAGAGTGATAGAGAGTGTCAGAGAGTGTCAGAGAGTGTCAGAGAGTGTTAGAGAGTGATAATGAGTGCCTGAGAGTGTCAGAGAGTGATAGAGAGTGTCTGAGAGTGTCAGAGAGTGATAGAGAGTGTCAGAGAGTGATAGAGAGTGATAGAGAGTGTCAGTGAGTGCCAGAGAGTGTCAGAGAGTGATAGAGAGTGTCTGAGAGTGTCAGAGAGTGATAGAGAGTGTCAGAGAGTGATAGAGAGTGATAGAGAGTGTCAGTGAGTGCCAGAGAGTGTCAGAGAGTGGTAGTGAGTGTCTGAGAGTGTCAGAGAGTGTCAGAGAGGGTCAGAGAGTGGTAGTGAGTGTCTGAGAGTGTCAGAGAGTGTCAGAGAGTGATAGTGAGTGTCTGAGAGTGTCAGAGAGTGATAGAGAGCGATAGAGAGTGATAGAGAGTGTCAGAGAGTGATAGAGAGTGATAGAGAGTGTCAGTGAGTGTCAGAGAGTGTCAGAGAGTGGTAGTGAGTGTCTGAGAGTGTCAGAGAGTGTCAGAGAGTGTCAGAGAGTGGTAGTGAGTGTCTGAGAGTGTCAGAGAGTGTCAGAGAGTGATAGTGAGTGTCTGAGAGTGTCAGAGAGTGATAGAGAGCGATAGAGAGTGATAGAGAGTGTCAGAGAGTGATAGAGAGTGATAGAGAGTGTCAGTGAGTGTCAGAGAGTGTCAGAGAGTGATAGTGAGTGTCTGAGAGTGTCAGAGAGTGTCAGAGAGGGATAGTGAGTGTCTGAGAGTGTCAGAGAGTGATATAGAGTGTCTGAGAGTGTCAGAGAGTGATAGAGAGTGCTAGAGAGTGTCAGAGAGTGATAGAGAGTGTCAATGAGTGATAGTGAGTGTCTGAGAGTGTCAGAGAGTGATAGAGAGTGATAGAGAGTGTCAGAGAGTGTCAGAGAGTGTCAGAGAGTGATAGTGAGTGTCAGACAGTGTCAGAGAGTGTCAGAGTGTGATAGAGAGTGTCAGAGAGTGTCAGAGAGTGGTAGAGAGTGATGGAGAGTGTCAGAGAGTGTCTGAGAGTGTCAGAGAGTGATAGAGAGTGATAGAGAGTGTCAGAGAGTGTCAGAGAGTGATAGAGAGTGATAGAGAGTGTCAGAGAGTATCAGAGAGTGTCAGAGAGTGATAGTGAGTGTCAGACAGTGTCAGAGAGTGTCAGAGAGTGATAGAGAGTATCAGAGAGAGTCAGAGAGTGTCAGCGAGTGTTAGAGAGTGATAGTGAGTGTCTGAGAGTGTCAGAGAGTGTCAGAGAGTGTCAGAGAGTGATAGAGTGTCAGAGAGTGTCTGAGAGTGTCAGAGAGTGTCAGAGAGTGATAGAGTGTCAGAGAGTGTCTGAGAGTGTCAGAGAGTGTCAGAGAGTGTTAGAGAGTGATAGTGAGTGTCTGAGAGTGTCAGAGAGTGATAGAGAGTTTGAGAGAGTGTTAAAGAGTGTCAGAGAGTGTCTGAGAGTGTCAGAGAGTGATAGAGTGTGTCAGAGAGTGTCAGAGAGTGTCAGAGAGTGATAGAGAGTGATAGAGAGTGATGGAGAGTGTCAGAGAGTGTCAGAGAGTGTCTGAGAGTGTCAGAGAGTGATAGAGAGTGATAGAGAGTGTCAGAGAGTGTCAGAGAGTGTCAGAGAGTGACAGTGAGTGTCAGACAGTGTCAGAGAGTGTCAGAGTGTGATAGAGAGTGTCAGAGAGTGATAGAGAGTGATGGAGAGTGTCAGAGAGTGTCTGAGAGTGTCAGAGAGTGATAGAGAGTGATAGAGAGTGTCAGAGAGTGTCAGAGAGTGATAGAGAGTGTCAGAGAGAGTCAGAGAGTGATAGAGAGTGTCAGAGAGTGTCAGAGAGTGTCAGAGAGTGATAGTGAGTGTCAGAGAGTGTCTGAGAGTGTCAGAGAGTGATAGAGAGTGATAGAGAGTGTCAGAGAGTGTCAGAGAGTGTCAGAGAGTGACAGTGAGTGTCAGACAGTGTCAGAGAGTGTCAGAGTGTGATAGAGAGTGTCAGAGAGTGATAGAGAGTGATGGAGAGTGTCAGAGAGTGTCTGAGAGTGTCAGAGAGTGATAGAGAGTGATAGAGAGTGTCAGAGAGTGTCAGAGAGTGATAGAGAGTGTCAGAGAGAGTCAGAGAGTGATAGAGAGTGTCAGAGAGTGTCAGAGAGTGTCAGAGAGTGATAGTGAGTGTCAGAAAGTGTCAGAGAGTGTCAGAGAGTGATATAGAGTGTCAGAGAGTGTCAGAGAGTGTCAGAGAGTGTTAGAGAGTGATAGTGAGTGTCTGAGAGTGTCAGAGAGTGATAGAGAGTGTCTGAGAGTGTCAGAGAGTGATAGAGAGTGATAGAGAGTGTCAGAGAGTGATAGAGAGTGATAGAGAGTGTCAGAGAGTGTCAGAGAGTGTCAGAGAGTGACAGTGAGTGTCAGACCGTGTCAGAGAGTGTCAGAGTGTGATAGAGAGTGTCAGAGAGTGTCAGAGAGTGATAGAGAGTGATGGAGAGTGTCAGAGAGTGTCTGAGAGTGTCAGAGAGTGATAGAGAGTGATAGAGAGTGTCAGAGAGTGTCAGAGAGTGATAGAGAGTGTCAGAGAGAGTCAGAGAGTGATAGAGAGTGTCAGAGAGTGTCAGAGAGTGTCAGAGAGTGATAGTGAGTGTCAGACAGTGTCAGAGAGTGTCAGAGAGTGATAGAGAGTGTCAGAGAGTGTCAGAGAGTGTCAGAGAGTGTTAGAGAGTGATAGTGAGTGCCTGAGAGTGTCAGAGAGTGATAGAGAGTGTCTGAGAGTGTCAGAGAGTGATAGAGAGTGATAGAGAGTGTCAGAGAGTGATACAGAGTGATAGAGAGTGTCAGTGAGTGTCAGAGAGTGTCAGAGAGTGGTAGTGAGTGTCTGAGAGTGTCAGAGAGTGTCAGAGAGTGTCAGAGAGTGGTAGTGAGTGTCTGAGAGTGTCAGAGAGTGATAGTGAGTGTCTGAGAGTGTCAGAGAGTGTCAGAGAGTGTCAGAGTGTGATAGAGAGTGTCAGAGAGTGATAGAGAGTGATGGAGAGTGTCAGAGAGTGTCTGAGAGTGTCAGAGAGTGATAGAGAGTGATAGAGAGTGTCAGAGAGTGTCAGAGAGTGATAGAGAGTGTCAGAGAGAGTCAGAGAGTGATAGAGAGTGTCAGAGAGTGTCAGAGAGTGTCAGAGAGTGATAGTGAGTGTCAGAAAGTGTCAGAGAGTGTCAGAGAGTGATAGAGATTGTCAGAGAGTGTCAGAGAGTGTCAGAGAGTGTTAGAGAGTGATAGTGAGTGTCTGAGAGTGTCAGAGAGTGATAGAGAGTGTCTGAGAGTGTCAGAGAGTGATAGAGAGTGATAGAGAGTGTCAGAGAGTGATAGAGAGTGATAGAGAGTGTCAGAGAGTGTCAGAGAGTGTCAGAGAGTGACAGTGAGTGTCAGACCGTGTCAGAGAGTGTCAGAGTGTGATAGAGAGTGTCAGAGAGTGTCAGAGAGTGACAGAGAGTGATGGAGAGTGTCAGAGAGTGTCTGAGAGTGTCAGAGAGTGATAGAGAGTGATAGAGAGTGTCAGAGAGTGTCAGAGAGTGATAGAGAGTGTCAGAGAGAGTCAGAGAGTGATAGAGAGTGTCAGAGAGTGTCAGAGAGTGTCAGAGAGTGATAGTGAGTGTCAGACAGTGTCAGAGAGTGTCAGAGAGTGATAGAGAGTGTCAGAGAGTGTCAGAGAGTGTCAGAGAGTGTTAGAGAGTGATAGTGAGTGCCTGAGAGTGTCAGAGAGTGATAGAGAGTGTCTGAGAGTGTCAGAGAGTGATAGAGAGTGATAGAGAGTGTCAGAGAGTGATAGAGAGTGATAGAGAGTGTCAGTGAGTGTCAGAGAGTGTCAGAGAGTGGTAGTGAGTGTCTGAGAGTGTCAGAGAGTGTCAGAGAGTGTCGGAGAGTGGTAGTGAGTGTCTGAGAGTGTCAGAGAGTGATAGTGAGTGTCTGAGAGTGTCAGAGAGTGATAGAGAGCGATAGAGAGTGATAGAGAGTGTCAGAGAGTGATAGAGAGTGATAGAGAGTGTCAGTGAGTGTCAGAGAGTGTCAGAGAGTGGTAGTGAGTGTCTGAGAGTGTCAGAGAGTGTCAGAGAGTGGTAGTGAGTGTCTGAGAGTGTCAGAGAGTGTCAGAGAGTGTCAGAGAGTGACAGTGAGTGTCAGACAGTGTCAGAGAGTGTCAGAGTGTGATAGAGAGTGTCAGAGAGTGTCAGAGAGTGACAGAGAGTGATGGAGAGTGTCAGAGAGTGTCTGAGAGTGTCAGAGAGTGATAGAGAGTGATAGAGAGTGTCAGAGAGTGTCAGAGTGTGATAGAGAGTGTCAGAGAGTGTCAGAGAGTGATAGTGAGTGTCAGACAGTGTCAGAGAGTGTCAGAGAGTAATAGAGAGTGTCAGAGAGTGTCAGAGAGTGTCAGAGAGTGTCAGAGAGTGATAGTGAGTGTCTGAGAGTGTCAGAGAGTGATAGAGAGCGATAGAGAGTGATAGAGAGTGTCAGAGAGTGATAGAGAGTGATAGAGAGTGTCAGAGAGTGATAGAGAGTGATAGAGAGTGTCAGTGAGTGTCAGAGAGTGTCAGAGAGTGGTAGTGAGTGTCTGAGAGTGTCAGAGAGTGTCAGAGAGTGTCAGAGAGTGACAGTGAGTGTCAGACAGTGTCAGAGAGTGTCAGAGTGTGATAGAGAGTGTCAGAGAGTGTCAGAGAGTGACAGAGAGTGATGGAGAGTGTCAGAGAGTGTCTGAGAGTGTCAGAGAGTGATAGAGAGTGATAGAGAGTGTCAGAGAGTGTCAGAGAGTGATAGAGAGTGTCAGAGAGTGTCAGAGAGTGTCAGAGAGTGATAGTGAGTGTCAGACAGTGTCAGAGAGTGTCAGAGAGTGATAGACAGTGTCAGAGAGTGTCAGAGAGTGTCAGAGAGTGTCAGAGAGTGTTAGAGAGTGATAGTGAGTGTCTGAGAGTGTCAGAGAGTGATAGAGAGTGATAGAGAGTGTCAGAGAGTGATAGAGAGTGATAGAGAGTGTCAGTGAGTGTCAGAGAGTGTCAGAGAGTGGTAGTGAGTGTCTGAGAGTGTCAGAGAGTGTCAGAGAGTGTCAGAGAGTGGTAGTGAGTGTCTGAGAGTGTCAGACACTCACTATCACTCTCTGACACTCTCTGACACTCTCAGACACTCACTACCACTCTCTGACACTCTCTGACACTCTCTGACACTCTCAGACACTCACTACCACTCTCTGACACTCTCTGACACTCACTGACACTCTCTATCACTCTCTATCACTCTCTGACACTCTCTATCACTCTCTATCACTCTCTGACACTCTCAGACACTCACTATCACTCTCTAACACTCTCTGACACTCTCTGACACTCTCTGACACTCTCTGACACTGTCTATCACTCTCTGACACTCTCTGACACTGTCTGACACTCACTATCACTCTCTGACACTCTCTGACACTCTCTGACACTCTCTGACACTCTCTGACACTCTCAGACACTCACTATCACTCTCTGACACTCTCTGAGAGTGTCAGAGAGTGATAGAGAGCGATAGAGAGTGTCAGAGAGTGATAGAGAGTGATAGAGAGTGTCAGTGAGTGTCAGAGAGTGTCAGAGAGTGATAGTGAGTGTCTGAGAGTGTCAGAGAGTGTCAGAGAGTGATAGTGAGTGTCTGAGAGTGTCAGAGAGTGATAGAGAGTGTCTGAGAGTGTTAGAGAGTGATAGAGAGAGCTAGAGAGTGTCAGAGAGTGGTAGAGAGTGTCAGAGAGTGATAGTGAGTGTCTGAGAGTGTCAGAGAGTGATAGTGAGTGTCTGAGAGTGTCAGAGAGTGATAGTGAGTGTCTGAGAGTGTCAGAGAGTGATAGAGAGAGCTAGAGAGTGTCAGAGAGTGGTAGAGAGTGTCAGAGAGTGATAGAGAGTGTCTGGGAGTGTCAGAGAGTGATAGAGAGAGCTAGAGAGTGTCAGAGAGTGGTAGAGAGTGTCAGAGAGTGATAGTGAGTGTCTGAGAGTGTCAGAGAGTGATAGAGAGCGATAGAGAGTGTCAGAGAGTGATAGAGAGTGATAGAGAGTGTCAGTGAGTGTCAGAGAGTGTCAGAGAGTGATAGTGAGTGTCTGAGAGTGTCAGAGAGTGTCAGAGAGTGATAGTGAGTGTCTGAGAGTGTCAGAGAGTGATAGAGAGTGTCTGAGAGTGTCAGAGAGTGATAGAGAGAGCTAGAGAGTGTCAGAGAGTGGTAGAGAGTGTCAATGAGTGATAGTGAGTGTCTGAGAGTGTCAGAGAGTGATAGAGAGTGTCAGAGAGTGTCAGAGAGTGTCAGAGAGTGTCAGAGAGTGATAGTGAGTGTCAGACAGTGTCAGAGAGTGTCAGAGTGTGATAGAGATTGTCAGAGAGTGTCAGAGATAGATAGAGAGTGATGGAGAGTGTCTGAGAGTGTCTGAGAGTGTCAGAGAGTGATAGAGAGTGATAGAGAGTGTCAGAGAGTGTCAGAGAGTGATAGAGAGTGTCAGAGAGTGTCAGAGAGTGTCAGAGAGTGATAGTGAGTGTCAGACAGTGTCAGAGAGTGTCAGAGAGTGATAGAGAGTGTCAGAGAGTGTCAGAGAGTGTTGGAGAGTGATAGTGAGTGTCTGAGAGTGTCAGAGAGTGATAGAGAGTGTCTGAGAGTGTCAGAGAGTGATAGAGAGTGATAGAGAGTGTCAGAGAGTGATAGAGAGTGTCAGACAGTGTCAGAGAGTGTCAGAGAGTGATAGAGAGTGTCAGAGAGTGTCAGAGAGTGGTAGTGAGTGTCTGAGAGTGTCAGAGAGTGTCAGAGAGAGATAGTGAGTGTCAGACAGTGTCAGAGAGTGTCAGAGAGTGATAGAGAGTGTCAGAGAGTGTCAGAGAGTGTCAGAGAGTGTTGGAGAGTGATAGTGAGTGTCTGAGAGTGTCAGAGAGTGATAGAGAGTGTCTGAGAGTGTCAGAGAGTGATAGAGAGTGATAGAGAGTGTCAGAGAGTGATAGACAGTGTCAGTGAGTGTCAGAGAGTGTCAGAGAGTGGTAGTGAGTGTCTGAGAGTGTCAGAGAGTGTCAGAGAGAGATAGTGAGTGTCAGACAGTGTCAGAGAGTGTCAGAGAGTGATAGAGAGTGTCAGAGAGTGTCAGAGAGTGTCAGAGAGTGTTGGAGAGTGATAGTGAGTGTCTGAGAGTGTCAGAGAGTGATAGAGAGTGTCAGTGAGTGTCAGAGAGTGTCAGAGAGTGGTAGTGAGTGTCTGAGAGTGACAGAGAGTGTCAGAGAGTGATAGTGAGTGTCTGAGAGTGTCAGAGAGTGATAGAGAGCGATAGAGAGTGTCAGAGAGTGATAGAGAGTGATAGAGAGTGTCAGTGAGTGTCAGAGAGTGTCAGAGAGTGATAGTGAGTGTCAGACAGTGTCAGAGACTGTCAGAGAGTGATAGAGAGTGCCAGAGATTGTCAGAGAGTGTCAGAGAGTGTTAGAGAGTGATAGTGAGTGTCTGAGAGTGTCAGAGAGTGATAGAGAGAGCTAGAGAGTGTCAGAGAGTGGTAGAGAGTGTCAGAGAGTGATAGAGAGTGTCTGGGATTGTCAGAGAGTGATAGAGAGAGCTAGAGAGTGTCAGAGAGTGGTAGAGAGTGTCAGAGAGTGATAGTGAGTGTCTGAGAGTGTCAGAGAGTGATAGAGAGCGATAGAGAGTGTCAGAGAGTGATAGAGAGTGATAGAGAGTGTCAGTGAGTGTCAGAGAGTGTCAGAGAGTGATAGTGAGTGTCTGAGAGTGTCAGAGAGTGTCAGAGAGTGATAGTGAGTGTCTGAGAGTGTCAGAGAGTGATAGAGAGTGTCTGAGAGTGTCAGAGAGTGATAGAGAGAGCTAGAGAGTGTCAGAGAGTGGTAGAGAGTGTCAATGAGTGATAGTGAGTGTCTGAGAGTGTCAGAGAGTGATAGAGAGTGTCAGAGAGTGTCAGAGAGTGTCAGAGAGTGTCAGAGAGTGATAGTGAGTGTCAGACAGTGTCAGAGAGTGTCAGAGTGTGATAGAGATTGTCAGAGAGTGTCAGAGATAGATAGAGAGTGATGGAGAGTGTCTGAGAGTGTCTGAGAGTGTCAGAGAGTGATAGAGAGTGATAGAGAGTGTCAGAGAGTGTCAGAGAGTGATAGAGAGTGTCAGAGAGTGTCAGAGAGTGTCAGAGAGTGATAGTGAGTGTCAGACAGTGTCAGAGAGTGTCAGAGAGTGATAGAGAGTGTCAGAGAGTGTCAGAGAGTGTTGGAGAGTGATAGTGAGTGTCTGAGAGTGTCAGAGAGTGATAGAGAGTGTCTGAGAGTGTCAGAGAGTGATAGAGAGTGATAGAGAGTGTCAGAGAGTGATAGAGAGTGTCAGACAGTGTCAGAGAGTGTCAGAGAGTGATAGAGAGTGTCAGAGAGTGTCAGAGAGTGGTAGTGAGTGTCTGAGAGTGTCAGAGAGTGTCAGAGAGAGATAGTGAGTGTCAGACAGTGTCAGAGAGTGTCAGAGAGTGATAGAGAGTGTCAGAGAGTGTCAGAGAGTGTCAGAGAGTGTTGGAGAGTGATAGTGAGTGTCTGAGAGTGTCAGAGAGTGATAGAGAGTGTCTGAGAGTGTCAGAGAGTGATAGAGAGTGATAGAGAGTGTCAGAGAGTGATAGACAGTGTCAGTGAGTGTCAGAGAGTGTCAGAGAGTGGTAGTGAGTGTCTGAGAGTGTCAGAGAGTGTCAGAGAGAGATAGTGAGTGTCAGACAGTGTCAGAGAGTGTCAGAGAGTGATAGAGAGTGTCAGAGAGTGTCAGAGAGTGTCAGAGAGTGTTGGAGAGTGATAGTGAGTGTCTGAGAGTGTCAGAGAGTGATAGAGAGTGTCAGTGAGTGTCAGAGAGTGTCAGAGAGTGGTAGTGAGTGTCTGAGAGTGACAGAGAGTGTCAGAGAGTGATAGTGAGTGTCTGAGAGTGTCAGAGAGTGATAGAGAGCGATAGAGAGTGTCAGAGAGTGATAGAGAGTGATAGAGAGTGTCAGTGAGTGTCAGAGAGTGTCAGAGAGTGATAGTGAGTGTCAGACAGTGTCAGAGACTGTCAGAGAGTGATAGAGAGTGCCAGAGATTGTCAGAGAGTGTCAGAGAGTGTTAGAGAGTGATAGTGAGTGTCTGAGAGTGTCAGAGAGTGATAGAGAGTGTCTGAGAGTGTCAGAGAGTGATAGAGAGGGATAGAGAGTGTCAGAGAGTGATAGAGAGTGTCAGTGAGTGTCAGAGAGTGTCAGAGAGTGGTAGTGAGTGTCTGAGAGTGTCAGAGAGTGTCAGAGAGTGATAGTGAGTGTCTGAGAGTGTCAGAGAGTGATAGAGAGTGATAGTGAGTGTCTGAGAGTGTCAGAGAGTGATAGAGAGTGTCTGAGAGTGTCAGAGAGTGATAGAGAGTGCTAGAGAGTGTCAGAGAGTGTCAGAGAGTGATAGTGAGTGTCTGAGAGTGTCAGAGAGTGATAGAGAGTGTCTGAGAGTGTCAGAGAGTGATAGAGAGTGCTAGAGATTGTCAGAGAGTGATAGAGAGTGATAGAGAGTGTCAGTGAGTGTCAGAGAGTGTCAGAGTGTGATAGTGAGTGTCTGAGAGTGTCAGAGAGTGTCAGAGAGTGATAGAGAGTGTCAGTGAGTGTCAGAGAGTGTCAGAGAGTGCTAGAGAGTGTCAGAGAGTGTCAGAGAGTGATAGAGAGTGATAGAGAGTGTCAGAGAGTGTCAGAGAGTGGTAGTGAGTGTCTGAGAGTGTCAGAGAGCGTCAGAGAGAGATAGTGAGTGTCAGACAGTGTCAGAGAGTGATAGAGAGTGTCAGAGAGTGTCAGAGAGTGTCAGAGAGTGTTGGAGAGTGATAGTGAGTGTCTGAGAGTGTCAGAGAGTGATGGAGAGTGTCTGAGAGTGTCAGAGAGTGATAGAGAGTGATGGAGAGTGTCAGAGTGTGATAGAGAGTGTCAGTGAGTGTCAGAGAGTGTCAGAGAGTTGTAGTGAGTGTCTGAGAGTGTCAGAGAGTGTCAGAGAGAGATAGTGAGTGTCAGACAGTGTCAGAGAGTGTCACAGAGTGATAGAGAGTGTCAGAGAGTGTCAGACTGTGTCAGAGAGTGTTGGAAAGTGATAGTGAGTGTCTGAGAGTGTCAGAGAGTGATAGAGAGTGTCAGTGAGTGTCAGAGAGTGTCAGAGAGTGGTAGTGAGTGTCTGAGAGTGTCAGAGAGTGTCAGAGAGTGATAGTGAGTGTCTGAGAGTGTCAGAGAGTGATAGAGAGCGATAGAGAGTGTCAGAGAGTGATAGAGAGTGATAGAGAGTGTCAGTGAGTGTCAGAGAGTGTCAGAGAGTGATAGTGAGTGTCAGACAGTGTCAGAGAGTGTCAGAGAGTGATAGAGAGTGATAGAGAGTTTCAGAGAGTGCCAGAGAGTGTCTGAGAGTTTCAGAGAGTGATAGAGAGCGATAGAGACTGTCAGAGAGTGTCAGAGAGTGATAGTGAGTGTCTGAGAGTGTCAGAGAGTGATAGTGAGTGATAGAGAGTGTCAGAGAGTGTCAGAGAGTGTCAGAGAGTGTCAGAGAGTGATAGAGAGTGATAGAGAGTTTCAGGGAGTGTCAGAGAGTGTCTGAGAGTGTCTGAGAGTGTCAGAGAGTGATAGAGAGTGATAGAGAGTGTCAGAGAGTGTCAGAGAGTGTCAGAGTGTGATAGTGAGTGTCAGAGAGTGTCAGAGAGTGATAGAGAGTGTCAGAGAGTGTCAGAGAGTGTTAGAGAGTTTCAGAGAGTGCCAGAGAGTGTCTGACAGTCTCTATCACTCTCTATCACTCTCTGACACTCTCAGACACTCTCTGGCACTCTCTGAAACTCTCTAACACTCTCTGACACTCTCTGACACTCTCTATCACTCTCTGACACTCTCTGACACTCACTATCACACTCTGACACTCTCTGACACTCTCTGACAGTCTCTATCACTCTCTATCACTCTCTGACACTCTCAGAGAGTGTCAGAGAGTGTCAGAGAGTGATAGTGAGTGTCTGAGAGTGTCAGAGAGTGATAGTGAGTGATAGAGAGTGTCAGAGAGTGTCAGAGAGTGTCAGAGAGTGTCAGAGAATGATAGAGAGTGATAGAGAGTTTCAGGGAGTGTCAGAGAGTGATAGTGAGTGTCAGAGAGTGTCAGAGAGTGTCAGAGAGTGTCAGAGAGTGATAGAGAGTGTCAGAGAGTGTCAGAGAGTGATAGAGAGTGATAGAGAGTTTCAGAGAGTGCCAGAGAGTGTCTGAGAGTGTCAGAGAGTGGTAGTGAGTGTCAGAGAGTGTCAGAGAGTGTCAGAGAATGATAGAGAGTGATAGAGAGTTTCAGGGAGTGTCAGAGAGTGATAGTGAGTGTCAGAGAGTGTCAGAGAGTGTCAGAGAGTGTCAGAGAGTGATAGAGAGTGTCAGAGAGTGTCAGAGAGTGATAGAGAGTGATAGAGAGTTTCAGAGAGTGCCAGAGAGTGTCTGAGAGTGTCAGAGAGTGATAGTGAGTGTCTGAGAGTGTCAGAGAGTGATAGTGAGTGTCTGAGAGTGTCAGAGAGTGATAGTGAGTGTCTGAGAGTGTCAGAGAGTGATAGTGAGTGTCTGAGAGTGTCAGAGAGTGATAGTGAGTGTCTGAGAGTGTCAGAGAGTGATAGTGAGTGTCTGAGAGTGTCAGAGAGTGTCAGAGAGTGATAGAGACTGTCAGAGAGTGTCAGAGAGTGTCAGAGAGTGATAGTGAGTGTCAGAGAGTGATAGTGACTGTCAGAGAGTGTCAGAGAGTGATAGTGAGTGTCAGAGAGTGTCAGAGAGTGTCAGAGAGTGATAGAGAGTGATAGAGAGTTTCAGGGTGTGTCAGAGAGTGATAGTGAGTGTCAGAGTGTGTCAGAGAGTGTCAGAGAGTGTCAGAGAGTGATAGAGAGTGTCAGAGAGTGTCAGAGAGTGATAGAGAGTGATAGAGAGTTTCAGAGAGTGCCAGAGAGTGTCTGAGAGTGTCAGAGAGTGATAGTGAGTGTCTGAGAGTGTCAGAGAGTGATAGTGAGTGTCTGAGAGTGTCAGAGAGTGATAGTGAGTGTCTGAGAGTGTCAGAGAGTGTCAGAGAGTGATAGAGACTGTCAGAGAGTGTCAGAGAGTGTCAGAGAGTGATAGTGAGTGTCAGAGAGTGATAGTGAGTGTCAGAGAGTGTCAGAGAGTGATAGTGAGTGTCAGAGAGTGTCAGAGAGTTTCAGAGAGTGATAGAGAGTGATAGAGAGTTTCAGGGAGTGTCAGAGAGTGATAGTGAGTGTCAGAGTGTGTCAGAGAGTGATAGAGAGTGATAGAGAGTTTCAGAGAGTGCCAGAGAGTGTCTGAGAGTGTCAGAGAGTGATAGTGAGTGTCTGAGAGTGTCAGAGAGTGATAGTGAGTGTCTGAGAGTGTCAGAGAGTGATAGTGATTGTCTGAGAGTGTCAGAGAGTGATAGTGAGTGTCTGAGAGTGTCAGAGAGTGATAGTGAGTGTCTGAGAGGGTCAGAGAGTGATAGTGAGTGTCTGAGAGTGTCAGAGAGTGTCAGAGAGTGATAGAGACTGTCAGAGAGTGTCAGAGAGTGTCAGAGAGTGATAGTGAGTGTCAGAGAGTGATAGTGAGTGTCAGAGAGTGTCAGAGAGTGATAGTGAGTGTCAGAGAGTGTCAGAGAGTGATAGAGAGTGATAGAGAGTTTCAGGGAGTGTCAGAGAGTGATAGTGAGTGTCAGAGTGTGTCAGAGAGTGTCAGAGAGTGTCAGAGAGTGATAGAGAGTGTCAGAGAGTGTCAGAGAGTGATAGAGAGTGATATAGAGTTTCAGAGAGTGCCAGAGAGTGTCTGAGAGTGTCAGAGAGTGATTGTGAGTGTCTGAGAGTGTCAGAGAGTGATTGTGAGTGTCTGAGAGTGTCAGAGAGTGATTGTGAGTGTCTGAGAGTGTCAGAGAGTGATAGTGAGTGTCTGAGAGTGTCAGAGAGTGATTGTGAGTGTCTGAGAGTGTCAGAGAGTGATAGTGAGTGTCTGAGAGTGTCAGAGAGTGATAGTGAGTGTCTGAGAGTGTCAGAGAGTGATAGTGAGTGTCTGAGAGTGTCAGAGAGTGATAGTGAGTGTCTGAGAGTGTCAGAGAGTGATAGTGAGTGTCTGAGAGTGTCAGAGAGTGATAGTGAGTGTCTGAGAGTGTCAGACAGTGTCAGAGAGTGATAGAGACTGTCAGAGAGTGTCAGAGAGTGTCAGAGAGTGATAGTGAGAGTCAGAGAGTGATAGTGAATGTCAGAGAGTGTCAGAGAGTGATAGTGAGTGTCAGAGAGTGTCAGAGAGTGTCAGAGAGTGATAGAGAGTGATAGAGAGTTTCAGGGAGTGTCAGAGAGTGATAGTGAGTGTCAGAGTGTGTCAGAGAGTGTCAGAGAGTGTCATAGAGTGATAGAGAGTGTCAGAGAGTGTCAGAGAGTGATAGAGAGTGATAGAGAGTTTCAGAGAGTGCCAGAGAGTGTCTGAGAGTGTCAGAGAGTGATAGTGAGTGTCTGAGAGTGTCAGAGAGTGATAGAGAGTGTCAGTGAGTGTCAGAGAGTGTCAGAGAGTGATAGTGAGTGTCTGAGAGTGTCAGAGAGTGATAGTGAGTGTCTGAGAGTGTCAGAGAGTGATAGAGAGTGATAGTGAGTGTCTGAGAGTGTCAGAGAGTGATAGTGAGTGTCTGAGAGTGTCAGAGAGTGATAGTGAGTGTCTGAGAGTGTCAGAGAGTGATAGTGATTGTCTGAGAGTGTCAGAGAGTGATAGTGAGTGTCTGAGAGTGTCAGAGAGTGATAGTGAGTGTCTGAGAGGGTCAGAGAGTGATAGTGAGTGTCTGAGAGTGTCAGAGAGTGTCAGAGAGTGATAGAGAGTTTCAGAGAGTGCCAGAGAGTGTCTGAGAGTTTCAGAGAGTGATAGAGACTGTCAGAGAGTGTCAGAGAGTGATAGTGAGTGTCTGAGAGTGTCAAAGAGTGATAGTGAGTGATAGAGAGTGTCAGAGAGTGTCAGAGAGTGTCAGAGAGTGTCAGAGAGTGATAGAGAGTGATAGAGAGTGATAGAGAGTTTCAGGGAGTGTCAGAGAGTGTCTGAGAGTGTCTGAGAGTGTCAGAGAGTGATAGAGAGTGATAGAGAGTGTCAGAGAGTGTCAGAGAGTGTCAGAGAGTGATAGTGAATGTCAGAGAGTGTCAGAGAGTGTCAGAGAGTGATAGAGAGTGTCAGAGAGTGTCAGAGAGTGTTAGAGAGTTTCAGAGAGTGCCAGAGATTGTCTGAGAGTGTCAGAGAGTGATGGAGAGTGATAGAGACTGTCAGAGAGTGTCAGAGAGTGTCAGAGAGTGATAGTGAGTGTCTGAGAGTGTCAGAGAGTGATAGTGAGTGATAGAGTGTGTCAGAGAGTGTCAGAGAGTGTCAGAGAGTGTCAGAGAGTGATAGAGAGTGATAGAGAGTTTCAGGGAGTGTCAGAGAGTGATAGTGAGTGTCAGAGAGTGTCAGAGAGTGTCAGAGAGTGTCAGAGAGTGATAGAGAGTGTCAGAGAGTGTCAGAGAGTGATAGAGAGTGATAGAGAGTTTCAGAGAGTGCCAGAGAGTGTCTGAGAGTGTCTGAGAGTGATAGTGAGTGTCTGAGAGAGTCAGAGAGTGATAGTGAGTGTCTGAGAGCGTCAGAGAGTGATAGTGAGTGTCTGAGAGTGTCAGAGAGTGATAGTGAGTGTCTGAGAGTGTCAGAGAGTGATAGTGAGTGTCTGAGAGTGTCAGAGAGTGATAGTGAGTGTCTGAGAGTGTCAGAGAGTGATAGTGAGTGTCTGAGAGTGTCAGAGAGTGATAGTGAGTGTCTGAGAGTGTCAGAGAGTGATAGTGAGTGTCTGAGAGTGTCAGAGAGTGATAGTGAGTGTCTGAGAGTGTCAGAGAGTGATAGTGAGTGTCTGAGAGTGTCAGAGAGTGATAGTGAGTGTCTGAGAGTGTCAGAGAGTGTCAGAGAGTGATAGAGACTGTCAGAGAGTGTCAGAGAGTGTCAGAGAGTGATAGTGAGTGTCAGAGAGTGATAGTGAGTATCAGAGAGTGTCAGAGGGTGATAGTGAGTGTCAGAGAGTGTCAGAGAGTGTCAGAGAGTGATAGAGAGTGATAGAGAGTTTCAGGGAGTGTCAGAGAGTGATAGTGAGTGTCAGAGTGTGTCAGAGAGTGTCAGAGAGTGTCAGAGAGTGATAGAGAGTGTCAGAGAGTGTCAGAGAGTGATAGAGAGTGATAGAGAGTTTCAGAGAGTGCCAGAGAGTGTCTGAGAGTGTCAGAGAGTGATATTGAGTGTCTGAGAGTGTCAGAGAGTGATAGTGAGTGTCTGAGAGTGTCAGAGAGTGATATTGAGTGTCTGAGAGTGTCAGAGAGTGATAGTGAGTGTCTGAGAGTGTCAGAGAGTGATATTGAGTGTCTGAGAGTGTCAGAGAGTGATAGTGAGTGTCTGAGAGTGTCAGAGAGTGATAGTGAGTGTCTGAGAGTGTCAGAGAGTGTCAGAGAGTGATAGAGACTGTCAGAGAGTGTCAGAGCGTGATAGTGAGTGTCAGAGAGTGATAGAGACTGTCAGAGAGTGTCAGAGAGTGATAGTGAGTGTCAGAGAGTGATAGTGAGTGTCTGAGAGTGTCAGAGAGTAATAGTGAGTGTCAGAGAGTGTCAGAAAGTGTCAGAGAGTGATAGAGAGTGATAGAGAGTTTCATGGAGTGTCCGTGAGTGTCTGAGAGTGTCAGAGAGTGATAGTGAGTGTCACAGAGTGTCAGAGAGTGTCAGAGAGTGATAGAGAGTGTCAGAGAGTGTCAGAGAGTGATAGAGAGTGATAGAGAGTATCAGAGAGTGCCAGAGAGTGTCTGAGAGTGTCAGAGAGTGATAGAGAGTGATAGAGACTGTCAGAGAGTGTCAGAGAGTGATAGTGAGTGTCAGAGAGTGTCAGAGAGTGTAAGAGAGTGATAGAGAGTGATAGAGGGTGTCAGAGAGTGTCAGAGAGTGATAGAGAGTTTCAGAGAGTGCCAGAGAGTGTCTGAGAGTGTCAGAGAGTGATAGAGAGTGATCGAGACTGTCAGAGAGTGTCAGAGAGTGATAGTGAGCGTCAGAGAGTGTCAGAGAGTGATAGAGAGTGATAGAGAGTGTCAGAGAGTGTCAGAGAGTGATAGAGAGTGATAGAGAGTTTCAGAGAGTGCCAGAGAGTGTCTGAGAGTGTCAGAGAGTGATAGAGAGTGATAGAGACTGTCAGAGAGTTTCAGAGAGTGATAGTGAGTGATAGAGAGTGTCAGAGAGTGTCAGAGAGTGTCAGAGAGTGTCAGAGAGTGATAGAGAGGATAGAGAGTTTCAGGGAGTGTCAGAGAGTGTCTGAGAGTGTCTGAGAGTGTCAGAGAGTGATAGAGAGTGATAGAGAGTGTCAGAGAGTGATAGAGAGTGTCAGAGAGTGTCAGAGAGTGATAGAGAGTGTCAGAGAGTGATAGAGAGTGATAGAGAGTTATAGAGAGTGATAGAGAGTGATAGAGAGTGATAGAGAGTGTCAGAGAGTGATATTGAGTGTCTGAGAGTGTCAGAGAGTGATTGAGAGTGATCGAGACTGTCAGAGAGTGTCAGAGAGTGATAGTGAGTGTCAGAGAGTGATAGAGAGTGATAGTGAGTGTCTGAGAGTGTCAGAGTGTGATAGTGAGTGTCTGAGAGTGTCAGAGAGTGATTGAGAGTGATCGAGACTGTCAGAGAGTGTCAGAGAGTGATAGTGAGTGTCAGAGAGTGATAGAGAGTGATAGTGAGTGTCTGAGAGTGTCAGAGAGTGATAGTGAGTGTCTGAGAGTGTCAGAGAGTGATAGTGAGTGATAGAGAGTGTCAGAGAGTGTCAGAGAGTGTCAGAGAGTGTCAGAGAGTGATAGAGAGTGATAGAGAGTGATAGAGAGTTTCAGGGAGAGTCAGAGAGTGTCTGAGAGTGTCTGAGAGTGTCAGAGAGTGATAGAGAGTGATAGAGAGTGTCAGAGAGTGTCAGAGAGTGTCAGAGAGTGATAGTGAGTGTCAGAGAGTGTCAGAGAGTGATAGAGAGTGTCAGAGAGTGTCAGAGAGTGATAGAGAGTTTCAGAGAGTGCCAGAGAGTGTCTGAGAGTTTCAGA
The DNA here is from genome assembly GCF_036365525.1 of Heterodontus francisci. Classification (NCBI taxonomy): domain Eukaryota; kingdom Metazoa; phylum Chordata; class Chondrichthyes; order Heterodontiformes; family Heterodontidae; genus Heterodontus; species Heterodontus francisci. Next base: position 158,518,740 of record NC_090376.1, read on the forward strand.
GAGTGCTGGAGAGTGATAGAGACTGTCAGAGAGTGTCAGAGAGTGAAAGTGAGTGTCTGAGAGTGTCAAAGAGTGATAGTGAGTGATAGAGAGTGTCAGAGAGTGTCAGAGAGTGTCAGAGAGTGTCTGAGAGTGATAGAGAGTGATAGAGAGTTTCAGGGAGTGTCAGAGAGTGTCTGAGAGTGTCTGAGAGTGTCAGAGAGTGATAGAGAGTGATAGAGAGTGTCAGAGAGTGTCAGAGAGTGTCAGAGAGTGATATTGAATGTCAGAGAGTGTCAGAGAGTGTCAGAGAGTGATAGAGAGTGTCAGAGAGTGTCAGAGAGTGTTAGAGAGTTTCAGAGAGTGCCAGAGAGTGTCTGAGAGTGTCAGAGAGTGATAGAGAGTGATAGAGACTGTCAGAGAGTGTCAGAGAGTGTCAGAGAGTGATAGTGAGTGTCTGAGAGTGTCAGAGAGTGATTGAGAGTGATCGAGACTGTCAGAGAGTGTCAGAGAGTGATAGTGAGTGTCAGAGAGTGATAGAGAGTGATAGTGAGTGTCTGAGAGTGTCAGAGAGTGATAGTGAGTGTCTGAGAGTGTCTGAGAGTGTCAGAGAGTGATTGAGAGTGATTGAGACTGTCAGAGAGTGTCAGAGAGTGATAGTGAGTGTCAGAGAGTGATAGAGAGTGATAGTGAGTGTCTGAGAGTGTCAGAGAGTGATAGTGAGTGTCTGAGAGCGTCAGAGAGTGATAGTGAGTGTCTGAGAGTGTCAGAGAGTGATAGTGAGTGTCTGAGAGTGTCAGAGAGTGATAGTGAGTGTCTGAGAGCGTCAGAGAGTGATAGTGAGTGTCTGAGAGTGTCAGAGAGTGATAGTGAGTGTCTGAGAGTGTCAGAGAGTGATAGTGAGTGTCTGAGAGTGTCAGAGAGTGATAGTGAGTGTCTGAGAGTGTCAGAGAGTGTCAGAGAGTGATAGAGACTGTTAGAGAGTGTCAGAGAGTGTCAGAGAGTGATAGTGAGTGTCAGAGAGTGATAGTGAGTGTCAGAGAGTGTCAGAGGGTGATAGTGAGTGTCAGAGAGTGTCAGAGAGTGTCAGAGAGTGATAGAGAGTGATAGAGAGTTTCAGGGAGTGTCAGAGAGTGATAGTGAGTGTCAGAGTGTGTCAGAGAGTGTCAGAGAGTGTCAGAGAGTGATAGAGAGTGTCAGAGAGTGCCAGAGAGTGTCTGAGAGTGTCAGAGAGTGATAGTGAGTGTCTGAGAGTGTCAGAGAGTGATAGTGAGTGTCTGAGAGTGTCAGAGAGTGATAGAGACTGTCAGAGAGTGTCAGAGAGTGTCAGAGAGTGATAGTGAGTGTCAGAGAGTGATAGAGACTGTCAGAGAGTGTCAGAGAGTGATAGTGAGTGTCAGAGAGTGATAGTGAGTGTCTGAGAGTGTCAGAGAGTAATAGTGAGTGTCAGAGAGTGTCAGAAAGTGTCAGAGAGTGATAGAGAGTGATAGAGAGTTTCATGGAGTTCTGTGAGTGTCTGAGAGTGTCAGAGAGTGATAGTGAGTGTCAGAGAGTGTCATAGAGTGTCAGAGAGTGATAGAGAGTGTCAGAGAGTGTCAGAGAGTGATAGAGAGTGATAGAGAGTATCAGAGAGTGCCAGAGAGTGTCTGAGAGTGTCAGAGAGTGATTGAGAGTGATCGAGACTGTCAGAGAGTGTCAGAGAGTGATAGTGAGTGTCAGAGAGTGTCAGAGAGTGATAGAGAGTGATAGAGAGTGTCAGAGAGTGTCAGAGAGTGATAGAGAGTGATAGAGAGTTTCAGAGAGTGCCAGAGAGTGTCTGAGAGTGTCAGAGAGTGATAGAGAGTGATAGAGACTGTCAGAGAGTGTCAGAGAGTGATAGTGAGTGATAGAGAGTGTCAGAGAGTGTCAGAGAGTGTCAGAGAGTGTCAGAGAGTGATAGAGAGGATAGAGAGTTTCAGGGAGTGTCAGAGAGTGTCTGAGAGTGTCTGAGAGTGTCAGAGAGTGATAGAGAGTGATAGAGAGTGTCAGAGAGTGTCAGAGAGTGTCAGAGAGTGATAGTGAGTGTCAGAGAGCGTCAGAGAGTGTCAGAGAGTGATAGAGAGTGTCAGAGAGTGTCAGAGAGTGATAGAGAGTGATAGAGAGTGATAGAGAGTTTCAGAGAGTGCCAGAGAGTGTCTGAGAGTGTGAGAGAGTGATAGAGAGTGATAGAGAGTGATAGAGAGTGATAGAGACTGTCAGAGAGTGTCAGAGAGTGGTAGTGAGTGTCTGAGAGTGTCAGAGAGTGATAGAGAGTGATAGAGAGTTCAGAGAGTGCCAGAGAGTGTCTGAGAGTGTCAGAGAGTGATAGTGAGTGTCTGAGAGTGATAGAGAGTGATAGAGAGTGTCAGAGAGTGTCAGAGAGTGTCAGAGAGTGATAGAGAGTGTCAGAGAGTGTCAGAGAGTGTCAGAGAGTGATAGAGAGTGTCAGAGAGTGTCAGAGAGTGATAGAGACTGTCAGAGAGTGTCAGAGAGTGTCAGAGAGTAATAGTGAGTGTCAGAGAGTGATAGTGAGTGTCAGAGAGTGTCAGAGGGTGATAGTGAGTGTCAGAGAGTGTCAGAGAGTGTCAGAGAGTGATAGAGAGTGATAGAGAGTTTCAGGGAGTGTCAAGAGTGATAGTGAGTGTCAGAGTGTGTCAGAGAGTGTCAGAGAGTGTCAGAGAGTGATAGAGAGTGTCAGAGAGTGTCAGAGAGTGATAGAGAGTGATAGAGAGTTTCAGAGAGTGCCAGAGAGTGTCTGAGAGTGTCAGAGAGTGATATTGAGTGTCTGAGAGTGTCAGAGAGTAATAGTGAGTGTCTGAGAGTGTCAGAGAGTGATAGTGAGTGTCTGAGAGTGTCAGAGAGTGTCAGAGAGTGATAGCGACTGTCAGAGAGTGTCAGAGAGTGTCAGAGAGTGATAGTGAGTGTCAGAGAGTGATAGAGACTGTCAGAGAGTGTCAGAGAGTGATAGTGAGTGTCAGAGAGTGATAGTGAGTGTCTGAGAGTGTCAGAGAGTAATAGTGAGTGTCAGAGAGTGTCAGAAAGTGTCAGAGAGTGATAGAGTGTGATAGAGAGTTTCATGGAGTGTCCGTGAGTGTCTGAGAGTGTCAGAGAGTGATAGTGAGTGTCAGAGAGTGTCAGAGAGTGTCAGAGAGTGATAGAGAGTGTCAGAGAGTGATAGAGAGTGATAGAGAGTATCAGAGAGTGCCAGAGAGTGTCTGAGAGTGTCAGAGAGTGATAGAGAGTGATAGAGACTGTCAGAGAGTGTCAGAGAGTGATAGTGAGTGTCAGAGAGTGTCAGAGAGTGTAAGAGAGTGATAGAGAGTGATAGAGGGTGTCAGAGAGTGTCAGAGAGTGATAGAGAGTTTCAGAGAGTGCCAGAGAGTGTCTGAGAGTGTCAGAGAGTGATTGAGAGTGATCGAGACTGTCAGAGAGTGTCAGAGAGTGATAGTGAGTGTCAGAGAGTGTCAGAGAGTGATAGAGAGTGATAGAGAGTGTCAGAGAGTGTCAGAGAGTGATAGAGAGTGATAGAGAGTTTCAGAGAGTGCCAGAGAGTGTCTGAGAGTGTCAGAGAGTGATAGAGAGTGATAGAGACTGTCAGAGAGTGTCAGAGAGTGATAGTGAGTGATAGAGAGGATAGAGAGTTTCAGGGAGTGTCAGAGAGTGTCTGAGAGTGTCTGAGAGTGTCAGAGAGTGATAGAGAGTGATAGAGAGTGTCAGAGAGTGTCAGAGAGTGTCAGAGAGTGATAGTGAGTGTCAGAGAGCATCAGAGAGTGTCAGAGAGTGATAGAGAGTGTCAGAGAGTGTCAGAGAGTGATAGAGAGTGATAGAGAGTGATAGAGAGTTTCAGAGAGTGCCAGAGAGTGTCTGAGAGTGTCAGAGAGTGATAGAGGGTGATAGAGAGTGATAGAGACTGTCAGAGAGTGTCAGAGAGTGATAGTGAGTGTCTGAGAGTGTCAGAGAGTGATAGAGAGTGATAGAGACTTTCAGAGAGTGCCAGAGAGTGTCTGAGAGTGTCAGAGAGTGATAGTGAGTGTCTGAGAGTGATAGAGAGTGATAGAGAGTGTCAGAGAGTGTCAGAGAGTGTCCGAGAGTGATAGTGAGTGTTAGAGACTGTCAGAGAGTGTCAGAGAGTGTCAGAGAGTGTCAGAAAGTGATAGAGAGTGATAGAGAGTTTCAGGGAGTGTCAGAGAGTGTCTGAGAGTGTCAGAGAGTGATAGAGAGTGATAGAGAGTGTCAGAGAGTGTCAGAGACTGTCAGAGAGTGATAGTGAGTGTCAGAGAGTGTCAGAGAGTGTCAGAGAGTGATAGAGAGTGTCAGAGAGTGTCAGAGAGTGTTAGAGAGTTTCAGAGAGTTCCAGAGAGTGTCTGAGAGTGTCAGAGAGTGATAGAGAGTGATAGAGACTGTCAGAGAGTGTCAGAGAGTGATAGTGAGTGATAGAGAGGATAGAGAGTTTCAGGGAGTGTCAGAGAGTGTCTGAGAGTGTCTGAGAGTGTCAGAGAGTGATAGAGAGTGATAGAGAGTGTCAGAGAGTGTCAGAGAGTGTCAGAGAGTGATAGTGAGTGTCAGAGAGCGTCAGAGAGTGTCAGAGAGTGATAGAGAGTGTCAGAGAGTGTCAGAGAGTCATAGAGAGTGATAGAGAGTGATAGAGAGTTTCAGAGAGTGCCAGAGACTGTCTGAGAGTGTCAGAGAGTGATAGAGAGTGATAGAGAGTGATAGAGACTGTCAGAGAGTGTCAGAGAGTGATAGTGAGTGTCTGAGAGTGTCAGAGAGTGATAGAGAGTGATAGAGACTTTCAGAGAGTGCCAGAGAGTGTCTGAGAGTGTCAGAGAGTGATAGTGAGTGTCTGAGAGTGATAGAGAGTGATAGAGAGAGTCAGAGAGTGTCAGAGAGTGTCAGAGAGTGATAGTGAGTGTTAGAGACTGTCAGAGAGTGTCAGAGAGTGATAGTGAGTGATAGAGAGAGTCAGAGAGTGTCAGAGAGTGTCAGAGAGTGATAGTGAGTGTTAGAGACTGTCAGAGAGTGTCAGAGAGTGATAGTGAGTGTCTGAGAGTGTCAGAGAGTGATAGAGAGTGATAGTGAGTGTCTGAGAGTGTCAGAGAGTGATAGTGAGTGTCTGAGAGTGATAGAGAGTGATAGAGAGTGTCAGAGAGTGTCAGAGAGTGTCAGAGAGTGTCAGAGAGTGATAGTGAGTGTCAGAGAGTGTCAGAGAGTGTCAGAGAGTGATAGAGAGTGTCAGAGAGTGTCAGAGAGAGATAGAGAGTGATAGAGAGTTTCAGAGAGTGATAGAGAGTTTCAGAGAGTGCCAGAGAGTGTCTGAGAGTGTCAGAGAGTGATAGAGAGAGTCACAGAGTGATAGTGAGTGTCTGAGAGTGTCAGAGAGTGATAGTGAGTGTCTGAGAGTGATAGAGAGTGATAGAGAGTGTCAGAGAGTGTCAGAGAGTGTCAGAGAGTGTCAGAGAGTGATAGTGAGTGTCAGAGAGTGTCAGAGACTGTCAGAGAGTGATAGAGAGTGTCAGAGAGTGTCAGAGAGAGATAGAGAGTGATAGAGAGTTTCAGAGAGTGATAGAGAGTTTCAGAGAGTGCCAGAGAGTGTCTGAGAGTGTCAGAGAGTGATAGAGAGTGTCACAGAGTGATAGTGAGTGTCTGAGAGTGTCAGAGAGTGATAGTGAGTGTCTGAGAGTGTCAGAGATTTTCAGAGAGTGTCTGAGAGTGTCAGAGAGTGATACTGAGTGATAGAGAGTGTCAGAGAGTGTCAGAGAGTGTCAGAGAGTGATATAGAGTGATAGAGAGTGATAGAGAGTTTCAGGGAGAGTCAGAGAGTGTCTGAGATTGTCTGAGAGTGTCAGAGAGTGATAGAGAGTGAGAGAGAGTGTCAGAGAGTGTCAGAGAGTGTCAGAGAGTGATAGTGAGTGTCAGAGAGTGTCAGAGAGTGATAGAGAGTGTCAGAGATTTTCAGAGAGTGATAGAGAGTGATAGAGAGTTTCAGAGAGTGCCAGAGAGTGTCTGAGAGTTTCAGAGAGTGATAGAGAGTGATAGAGACTGTCAGAGAGTGTCAGAGAGTGATAGTGAGTGTCTGAGAGTGTCAGAGAGTGATAGTGAGTGATAGAGAGTGTCAGAGAGTGTCAGAGAGTGTCAGAGAGTGTCAGAGAGTGATAGAGAGTGATAGAGAGTTTCAGGGAGTGTCAGAGAGTGTCTGAGAGTGTCAGAGAGTGATAGAGAGTGATAGAGAGTGTCAGAGAGTGTCAGAGACTGTCAGAGAGTGATAGTGAGTGTCAGAGAGTGTCAGAGAGTGTCAGAGAGTGATAGAGAGTGTCAGAGAGTGTCAGAGAGTGATAGAGAGTGATAGAGAGTGATAGAGAGTTTCAGAGAGTGCCAGAGAGTGTCTGAGAGTGTCAGAGAGTGATAGAGAGTGATAGAGAGTGATAGAGACTGTCAGAGAGTGTCAGAGAGTGATAGTGAGTGTCTGAGAGTGTCAGAGAGTGATAGAGAGTGATAGAGACTTTCAGAGAGTGCCAGAGAGTGTCTGAGAGTGTCAGAGAGTGATAGTGAGTGTCTGAGAGTGATAGAGAGTGATAGAGAGTGTCAGAGAGTGTCAGAGAGTGTCAGAGAGTGATAGTGAGTGTTAGAGACTGTCAGAGAGTGTCAGAGAGTGATAGTGAGTGTCTGAGAGTGTCAGAGAGTGATAGAGAGTGATAGTGAGTGTCTGAGAGTGTCAGAGAGTGATAGTGAGTGTCTGAGAGTGATAGAGAGTGATAGAGAGTGTCAGAGAGTGTCAGAGAGTGTCAGAGAGTGTCAGAGAGTGATAGTGAGTGTCAGAGAGTGTCAGAGAGTGTCAGAGAGTGATAGAGAGTGTCAGAGAGTGTCAGAGAGAGATAGAGAGTGATAGAGAGTTTCAGAGAGTGATAAGAGTGATAGAGAGTTTCAGAGAGTGCCAGAGAGTGTCAGAGAGTGATAGTGAGTGTCTGAGAGTGTCAGAGAGTGATAGTGAGTGTCTGAGAGTGTCAGAGATTTTCAGAGAGTGTCTGAGAGTGTCAGAGAGTGATAGTGAGTGATAGAGAGTGTCAGAGAGTGTCAGAGGGTGTCAGAGAGTGATAGAGAGTGATAGAGAGTGATAGAGAGTTTCAGGGAGAGTCAGAGAGTGTCTGAGATTGTCTGAGAGTGTCAGAGAGTGATAGAGAGTGAGAGAGAGTGTCAGAGAGTGTCAGAGAGTGTCAGAGAGTGATAGTGAGTGTCAGAGAGTGTCAGAGAGTGATAGAGAGTGTCAGAGAGTTTCAGAGAGTGATAGAGAGTGATAGAGAGTTTCAGAGAGTGCCAGAGAGTGTGTGAGAGTTTCAGAGAGTGATAGAGAGTGATAGAGACTGTCAGAGAGTGTCAGAGAGTGATAGTGAGTGTCTGAGAGTGTCAGAGAGTGATAGTGAGTGATAGAGAGTGTCAGAGAGTGTCAGAGAGTGTCAGAGAGTGTCAGAGAGTGATAGAGAGTGGTAGAGAGTTTCAGGGAGTGTCAGAGAGTGTCTGAGAGTGTCAGAGAGTGATAGAGAGTGATAGAGAGTGTCAGAGAGTGTCAGAGACTGTCAGAGAGTGATAGTGAGTGTCAGAGAGTGTCAGAGAGTGTCAGAGAGTGATAGAGAGTGTCAAAGAGTGTCAGAGAGTGTTAGAGAGTGTTAGAGAGTTTCAGAGAGTTCCAGAGAGTGTCTGAGAGTGTCAGAGAGTGATAGAGAGTGATAGAGACTGTCAGAGAGTGTCAGAGAGTGATAGTGAGTGATAGAGAGGATAGAGAGTTTCAGGGAGTGTCAGAGAGTGTCTGAGAGTGTCTGAGAGTGTCAGAGAGTGATAGAGAGTGATAGAGAGTGTCAGAGAGTGTCAGAGAGTGTCAGAGAGTGATAGTGAGTGTCAGAGAGCGTCAGAGAGTGTCAGAGAGTGATAGAGTGTCAGAGAGTGTCAGAGAGTCATAGAGAGTGATAGAGAGTGATAGAGAGTTTCAGAGAGTGCCAGAGACTGTCTGAGAGTGTCAGAGAGTGATAGAGAGTGATAGAGAGTGATAGAGACTGTCAGAGAGTGTCAGAGAGTGATAGTGAGTGTCTGAGAGTGTCAGAGAGTGATAGAGAGTGATAGAGACTTTCAGAGAGTGCCAGAGAGTGTCTGAGAGTGTCAGAGAGTGATAGTGAGTGTCTGAGAGTGATAGAGAGTGATAGAGAGTGTCAGAGAGTGTCAGAGAGTGTCAGAGAGTGATAGTGAGTGTTAGAGACTGTCAGAGAGTGTCAGAGAGTGATAGTGAGTGTCTGAGAGTGTCAGAGAGTGATAGAGAGTGATAGTGAGTGTCTGAGAGTGTCAGAGAGTGATAGTGAGTGTCTGAGAGTGATAGAGAGTGTCAGAGAGTGTCAGAGAGTGTCAGAGAGTGTCAGAGAGTGATAGTGAGTGTCAGAGAGTGTCAGAGAGTGTCAGAGAGTGATAGAGAGTGTCAGAGAGTGTCAGAGAGAGATAGAGAGTGATAGAGAGTTTCAGAGAGTGATAGAGAGTGATAGAGAGTTTCAGAGAGTGCCAGAGAGTGTCTGAGAGTGTCAGAGAGTGATAGAGAGTGTCACAGAGTGATAGTGAGTGTCTGAGAGTGTCAGAGAGTGATAGTGAGTGTCTGAGAGTGATAGAGAGTGATAGAGAGTGTCAGAGAGTGTCAGAGAGTGTCAGAGAGTGTCAGAGAGTGATAGTGAGTGTCAGAGAGTGTCAGAGAGTGTCAGAGAGTGATAGAGAGTGTCAGAGAGTGTCAGAGAGAGATAGAGAGTGATAGAGAGTTTCAGAGAGTGATAAGAGAGATAGAGAGTTTCAGAGAGTGCCAGAGAGTGTCTGAGAGTGTCAGAGAGTGATAGTGAGTGTCTGAGAGTGTCAGAGAGTGATAGTGAGTGTCTGAGAGTGTCAGAGATTTTCAGAGAGTGTCTGAGAGTGTCAGAGAGTGATAGTGAGTGATAGAGAGTGTCAGAGAGTGTCAGAGGGTGTCAGAGAGTGATAGAGAGTGATAGAGAGTGATAGAGAGTTTCAGGGAGAGTCAGAGAGTGTCTGAGATTGTCTGAGAGTGTCAGAGAGTGATAGAGAGTGAGAGAGAGTGTCAGAGAGTGTCAGAGAGTGTCAGAGAGTGATAGTGAGTGTCAGAGAGTGTCAGAGAGTGATAGAGAGTGTCAGAGAGTTTCAGAGAGTGATAGAGAGTGATAGAGAGTTTCAGAGAGTGCCAGAGAGTGTGTGAGAGTTTCAGAGAGTGATAGAGAGTGATAGAGACTGTCAGAGAGTGTCAGAGAGTGATAGTGAGTGTCTGAGAGTGTCAGAGAGTGATAGTGAGTGATAGAGAGTGTCAGAGAGTGTCAGAGAGTGTCAGAGAGTGATAGAGAGTGGTAGAGAGTTTCAGGGAGTGTCAGAGAGTGTCTGAGAGTGTCAGAGAGTGATAGAGAGTGATAGAGAGTGTCAGAGAGTGTCAGAGACTGTCAGAGAGTGATAGTGAGATTCAGAGAGTGTCAGAGAGTGTCAGAGAGTGATAGAGAGTGTCAGAGAGTGTCAGAGAGTGTTAGAGAGTTTCAGAGAGTTCCAGAGAGTGTCTGAGAGTGTCAGAGAGTGATAGAGAGTGATAGAGACTGTCAGAGAGTGTCAGAGAGTGATAGTGAGTGATAGAGAGGATAGAGAGTTTCAGGGAGTGTCAGAGATTGTCTGAGAGTGTCTGAGAGTGTCAGAGAGTGATAGAGAGTGATAGAGAGTGTCAGAGAGTGTCAGAGAGTGATAGTGAGTGTCTGAGAGTGTCAGAGAGTGATAGAGAGTGATAGAGACTTTCAGAGAGTGCCAGAGAGTGTCTGAGAGTGTCAGAGAGTGATAGTGAGTGTCTGAGAGTGATAGAGAGTGATAGAGAGTGTCTGAGAGTGTCAGAGAGTGTCAGAGAGTGATAGTGAGTGTTAGAGACTTTCAGAGAGTGTCAGAGAGTGATAGTGAGTGTCTGAGAGTGTCAGAGAGTGATAGAGAGTGATAGTGAGTGTCTGAGAGTGTCAGAGAGTGATAGTGAGTGTCTGAGAGTGATAGAGAGTGATAGAGAGTGTCAGAGAGTGTCAGAGAGTGTCAGAGAGTGTCAGAGAGTGTCAGAGAGTGATAGTGAGTGTCAGAGAGTGTCAGAGAGTGTCAGAGAGTGATAGAGAGTGTCAGAGAGTGTCAGAGAGAGATAGAGAGTGATAGAGAGTTTCAGAGAGTGATAGAGAGTGATAGAGAGTTTCAGAGATTGCCAGAGAGTGTCTGAGAGTGTCAGAGAGTGATAGAGAGTGTCAGAGAGTGATAGTGAGTGTCTGAGAGTGATAGAGAGTGATAGAGAGTGTCAGAGAGTGTCAGAGAGTGTCAGAGAGTGATAGTGAGTGTTAGAGACTGTCAGAGAGTGTCAGAGAGTGATAGTGAGTGTCTGAGAGTGTCAGAGAGTGATAGAGAGTGATAGTGAGTGTCTGAGAGTGTCAGAGAGTGATAGTGAGTGTCTGAGAGTGATAGAGAGTGATAGAGAGTGTCAGAGAGTGTCAGAGAGTGTCAGAGAGTGTCAGAGAGTGTCAGAGAGTGATAGTGAGTGTCAGAGAGTGTCAGAGAGTGTCAGAGAGTGATAGAGAGTGTCAGAGAGTGTCAGAGAGAGATAGAGAGTGATAGAGAGTTTCAGAGAGTGATAGAGAGTGATAGAGAGTTTCAGAGAGTGCCAGAGAGTGTCTGAGAGTGTCAGAGAGTGATAGAGAGTGTCACAGAGTGATAGTGAGTGTCTGAGAGTGTCAGAGAGTGATAGTGAGTGTCTGAGAGTGTCAGAGATTTTCAGAGAGTGTCTGATAGTGTCAGAGAGTGATAGTGAGTGTCTGAGAGTGTCAGAGATTTTCAGAGAGTGTCTGAGAGTGTCAGAGAGTGATACTGAGTGATAGAGAGTGTCAGAGAGTGTCAGAGAGTGTCAGAGAGTGATAGAGAGTGATAGAGAGTGATAGAGAGTTTCAGGGAGAGTCAGAGAGTGTCTGAGATTGTCTGAGAGTGTCAGAGAGTGATAGAGAGTGAGAGAGAGTGTCAGAGAGTGTGAGAGAGTGTCAGAGAGTGATAGTGAGTGTCAGAGAGTGTCAGAGAGTGATAGAGAGTGTCAGAGAGTTTCAGAGAGTGATAGAGAGTGATAGAGAGTTTCAGAGAGTGCCAGAGAGTGTCTGAGAGTTTCAGAGAGTGATAGAGAGTGATAGAGACTGTCAGAGAGTGTCAGAGAGTGATAGTGAGTGTCTGAGAGTGTCAGAGAGTGATAGTGAGTGATAGAGAGTGTCAGAGAGTGTCAGAGAGTGACAGAGAGTGTCAGAGAGTGATAGAGAGTGATAGAGAGTTTCAGGGAGTGTCAGAGAGTGTCTGAGAGTGTCAGAGAGTGATAGAGAGTGATAGAGAGTGTCAGAGAGTGTCAGAGACTGTCAGAGAGTGATAGTGAGTGTCAGAGAGTGTCAGAGAGTGTCAGAGAGTGATAGAGAGTGTCAGAGAGTGTCAGAGAGTGTTAGAGAGTTTCAGAGAGTTCCAGAGAGTGTCTGAGAGTGTCAGAGAGTGATAGAGAGTGATAGAGACTGTCAGAGAGTGTCAGAGAGTGTCAGAGAGTGATAGTGAGTGTCTGAGAGTGTCTGAGAGTGATAGAGTGTGTCAGAGAGTGTCAGAGAGTGTCAGAGAGTGTCAGAGAGTGATAGTGAGTGTCAGAGAGTGTCAGAGAGTGTCAGAGAGTGATAGAGAGTGTCAGAGAGTGTCAGAGTGAGATAGAGAGTGATAGAGAGTTTCAGAGAGTGATAGAGAGTGATAGAGAGTTTCAGAGAGTGCCAGAGAGTGTCTGAGAGTGTCAGAGAGTGATAGTGAGTGTCTGAGAGTGTCAGAGAGTGATAGTGAGTGTCTGAGAGTGTCAGAGAGTTTCAGAGAGTGTCTGAGAGTGTCAGAGAGTGATAGTGAGTGATAGAGAGTGTCAGAGAGTGTCAGAGAGTGTCACAGAGTGATAGAGAGTGATAGAGAGTGATAGAGAGTTTCAGGGAGAGTCAGAGAGTGTCTGAGATTGTCTGAGAGTGTCAGAGAGTGATAGAGAGTGAGAAAGAGTGTCAGAGAGTGTCAGAGAGTATCAGAGAGTGATAGTGAGTGTCAGAGAGTGTCAGAGAGTGATAGAGAGTGTCAGAGAGTTTCAGAGAGCGATAGAGATAGATAGAGAGTTTCAGAGAGTGCCAGAGAGTGTCTGAGAGTTTCAGAGAGTGATAGAGAGTGATAGAGACTGTCAGAGAGTGTCAGAGAGTGATAGTGAGTGTCTGAGAGTGTCAGAGAGTGATAGTGAGTGATAGAGAGTGTCAGAGAGTGATAGAGAGTGTCAGAGAGTGTCAGAGAGTGATAGTGAGTGTCAGAGAGTGTCAGAGAGTGTCAGAGAGTGATAGAGAGTGTCAGAGAGTGTCAGAGAGTGTTAGAGAGTTTCAGAGAGTTCCAGAGAGTGTCTGAGAGTGTCAGAGAGTGATAGAGAGTGATAGAGACTGTCAGAGAGTGTCAGAGAGTGTCAGAGAGTGATAGTGAGTGTCTGAGAGTGTCAGAGAGTGATAGTGAGTGATAGAGAGTGTCAGAGAGTGTCAGAGAGTGTCAGAGAGTGTCAGAGAGTGATAGAGAGTGATAGAGAGTTTCAGGGAGTGTCAGAGAGTGATAGTGAGTGTCAGAGAGTGTCAGAGAGTGTCAGAGTGTGTCAGAGAGTGATAGAGAGTGTCAGAGAGTGTCAGAGAGGGATAGAGAGTGATAGAGAGTTTCAGAGAGTGCCAGAGAGTGTCTGAGAGTGTGAGAGAATGATAGTGAGTGTCTGAGAGTGTCAGAGAGTGATAGTGAGTGTCTGAGAGTGTCAGAGAGTGATAGAGAGTGTCTGAGAGTGTCAGAGAGTGATAGTGAGTGTCTGAGAGTGTCAGAGAGTGATAGTGAGTTCTTGAGAGTGTCAGAGAGTGATAGTGAGTGTCTGAGAGTGTCAGAGAGTGATAGTGAGTGTCTGAGAGTGTCAGAGAGTGTCAGAGAGTGATAGAGACTGTCAGAGAGTGTCAGAGAGTGTCAGAGAGTGATAGTGAGTGTCAGAGAGTGATAGTGAGTGTCAGAGAGTGTCAGAGAGTGATAGTGAGTGTCAGAGAGTGTCAGAGAGTGATAGAGAGTGATAGAGAGTTTCAGGGAGTGTCAGAGAGTGATAGTGAGTGTCAGAGTGTGTCAGAGAGTGTCAGAGAGTGATAGAGAGTGTCAGAGAGTGTCAGAGAGTGTCAGAGAGTGATAGAGAGTGATAGAGAGTTTCAGAGAGTGCCAGAGAGTGTCTGAGAGTGTCAGAGAGTGATATTGAGTGTCTGAGAGTGTCAGAGAGTGATATTGAGTGTCTGAGAGTGTCAGAGAGTGATATTGAGTGTCTGAGAGTGTCAGAGAGTGATATTGAATGTCTGAGAGTGTCAGAGAGTGATATTGAGTGTCTGAGAGTGTCAGAGAGTGATAGTGAGTGTCTGAGAGTGTCAGAGAGTGTCAGAGAGTGATAGAGACTGTCAGAGAGTGTCAGAGAGTGTCAGAGAGTGATAATGAGTGTCAGAGAGTGATAGAGACTGTCAGAGAGTGTCAGAGAGTGATAGTGAGTGTCAGAGAGTGTCAGTGAGTGTCTGAGAGTGTCAGAGAGTGATAGTGAGTGTGAGAGAGTGTCAGAGAGTGTCAGAGAGTGATAGAGAGTGTCAGAGAGTGTCAGAGAGTGATAGAGAGTGATAGAGAGTTTCAGAGAGTGCCAGAGAGTGTCTGAGAGTGTCAGAGAGTGATAGAGAGTGATAGAGACTGTCAGAGAGTGTCAGAGAGTGATAGTGAGTGTCAGAGAGTGTCAGAGAGTGTAAGAGATTGATAGAGAGTGATAGACAGTGTCAGAGAGTGTCAGAGAGTGATAGAGAGTTTGAGAGAGTGCCAGAGAGTGTCTGAGAGTGTCAGAGAGTGATTGAGAGTGATCGAGACTGTCAGAGAGTGTCAGAGAGTGATAGTGAGTGTCAGAGAGTGTGAGAGAGTGTCAGAGAGTGATAGAGAGTGATATAGAGTGTCAGAGAGTGTCAGAGAGTGATAGAGAGTGATAGAGAGTTTCAGAGAGTGCCAGAGAGTGTCTGAGAGTGTCAGAGAGTGATAGAGAGTGATAGAGAGTGTCAGAGAGTGTCAGAGAGTGTCAGAGAGTGATAGAGAGGATAGAGAGTTTCAGGGAGTGTCAGAGAGTGTCTGAGATTGTCTGTGAGTGTCAGAGAGTGATAGAGAGTGATAGAGAGTGTCAGAGAGTGTCAGAGAGTGTCAGAGAGTGATAGAGAGTGTCAGAGAGCGTCAGAGAGTGTCAGAGAGTGATAGAGAGTGTCAGAGAGTGATAGAGAGTGATAGAGAGTGATAGAGAGTTTCAGAGAGTGCCAGAGAGTGTCTGAGAGTGTCAGAGAGTGATAGAGAGTGATAGAGACTGTCAGAGAGTGTCAGAGAGTGATAGTGAGAGTCTGAGAGTGTCAGAGAGTGATAGTGAGTGATAGAGAGTGTCAGAGAGTGTCAGAGAGTGTCAGAGAGTGATAGAGAGTGATAGAGAGTTTCAGGGAGTGTCAGAGAGTGTCTGAGAGTGTCTGAGAGTGATCGAGAGTGATAGAGACTGTCAGAGAGTGTCAGAGAGTGATAGTGAGTGTCTGAGAGTGTCAGAGAGTGATAGTGATTGATAGAGAGTGTCGGAGATTGTCAGAGAGTGTCTGAGAGTGTCTGAGAGTGTCAGAGAGTGATAGAGAGTGATAGAGAGTGATAGAGAGTGTCAGAGAGTGTCAGAGAGTGTCAGAGAGTGATAGAGAGTGTCAGAGAGTGTCAGAGAGTGTCAGAGAGTGTCAGAGAGTGATAGAGAGTGATAGAGAGTTTCAGAGAGTGCCAGAGAGTGTCAGAGAGTGTCAGAGAGTGATAGAGAGTGATAGAGACTGTCAGAGAGTGTCAGAGAGTGATAGTGAGTGTCTGAGAGTGTCAGAGAGTGATGGAGAGTGATAGAGAGTGATAGAGAGTGTCAGAGAGTGTCAGAGAGTGTCAGAGAGTGATGGAGAGTGGTAGAGAGTGTCAGAGAGTGTCAGAGAGTGATAGTGAGTGTCAGAGAGTGATAGAGAGTGTCAGAGAGTGTCAGAGAGTGTTAGAGAGTGATAGAGAGTTTCAGAGAGTGCCAGAGAGTGTCTGAGAGTGTCAGAGAGTGATAGAGAGTGATAGAGACTGTCAGAGAGTGTCAGAGAGTGATAGTGAGTGTGTGAGAGTGTCAGAGAGTGATGGAGAGTGATAGAGAGTGATAGAGAGTGATAGAGCGTGTCAGAGAGTGTCAGAGAGTGTCAGAGAGTGATGGAGAGCGGTAGAGAGTGTCAGAGAGTGATAGAGAGTGATAGAGACTGTCAGAGAGTGTCAGAGAGTGTCAGAGAGTTTCAGGGAGTGTCAGAGAGTGTCTGAGAGTGTCTGAGAGTGTCAGAGAGGGATAGAGAGGGATAGATAGTGTCAGAGAGTGTCAGAGAGTTATAGTGAGTGTCAGAGAGTGTCAGAGAGTGTCAGAGAGGGATAGAGAGTGATAGATAGTGTCAGAGAGTAATAGAGAGTGATAGAGAGTGTCAGAGAGTGTCAGAGAGTGTCAGAGAGTGATAGTGAGTGTCAGAGAGTGATAGAGAGTGTCAGAGAGTGTCAGAGAGTTTCAGAGAGTGCCAGAGAGTGTCAGAGAGTGTCAGAGAGTGTCAGAGAGTGATAGAGAGTGATAGAGAGTTTCAGGGAGTGTCAGAGAGTGTCTGAGAGTGTCTGAGAGTGATAGAGAGTGATAGAGACTGTCAGAGAGTGTCAGAGAGTGATAGTGAGTGTCTGAGAGTGTCAGAGAGTAATAGTGAGTGATAGAGAGTGTCGGAGAGTGTCAGAGAGTGTCAGAGAGTGTCTGAGAGTGTCTGAGAGTGTCAGAGAGTGATAGAGAGTGATAGAGAGTGTCAGAGAGTGTCAGAGAGTGTCAGAGAGTGATAGTGAGTGTCAGAGAGTGATAGAGAGTGTCAGAGAGTGTCAGAGAGTGATAGAGAGTGATAGAGAGTTTCAGAGAGTGCCAGAGAGTGTCTGAGAGTGTCACAGAGTGATAGAGAGTGATAGAGACTGTCAGAGAGTGTCAGAGAATGATAGTGAGTGTCTGAGAGTGTCAGAGAGTGATAGAGAGTGATAGAGAGTGTCAGAGAGTTTCAGAGAGTGCCAGAGAGTGTCTGAGAGTGTAAGAGAATGATAGTGAGTGTCTGAGAGTGTCAGAGAGTGATAGAGAGTGTCTGAGAGTGTCAGAGAGTGATAGTGAGTGTCTGAGAGTGTCAGAGAGTGATAGTGAGTTCTTGAGAGTGTCAGAGAGTGATAGTGAGTGTCTGAGAGTGTCAGAGAGTGTCAGAGAGTGATAGAGACTGTCAGAGAGTGTCAGAGAGTGTCAGAGAGTGATAGTGAGTGTCAGAGAGTGATAGTGAGTGTCAGAGAGTGTCAGAGAGTGATAGTGAGTGTCAGAGAGTGTCAGAGAGTGTCAGAGAGTGATAGAGAGTGATAGAGAGTTTCAGGGAGTGTCAGAGAGTGATAGTGAGTGTCAGAGTGTGTCAGAGAGTGTCAGAGAGTGATAGAGAGTGTCAGAGAGTGTCAGAGAGTGATAGAGAGTGATAGAGAGTTTCAGAGAGTGCCAGAGAGTGTCTGAGAGTGTCAGAGAGTGATATTGAGTGTCTGAGAGTGTCAGAGAGTGATATTGAGTGTCTGAGAGTGTCAGAGAGTGATATTGAGTGTCTGAGAGTGTCAGAGAGTGATATTGAGTGTCTGAGAGTGTCAGAGAGTGATATTGAGTGTCTGAGAGTGTCAGAGAGTGATAGTGAGTGTCTGAGAGTGTCAGAGAGTGTCAGAGAGTGATAGAGACTGTCAGAGAGTGTCAGAGAGTGTCAGAGAGTGTCAGAGAGTTTCAGAGAGTGCCAGAGAGTGTCTGAGAGTGTGAGAGAATGATAGTGAGTGTCTGAGAGTGTCAGAGAGTGATAGTGAGTGTCTGAGAGTGTCAGAGAGTGATAGAGAGTGTCTGAGAGTGTCAGAGAGTGATAGTGAGTGTCTGAGAGTGTCAGAGAGTGATAGTGAGTTCTTGAGAGTGTCAGAGAGTGATAGTGTGTGTCTGAGAGTGTCAGAGAGTGATAGTGAGTGTCACAGAGTGTCAGAGAGTGTCAGAGAGTGATAGAGACTGTCAGAGAGTGTCAGAGAGTGTCAGAGAGTGATAGTGAGTGTCAGAGAGTGATAGTGAGTGTCAGAGAGTGTCAGAGAGTGATAGTGAGTGTCAGAGAGTGTCAGAGAGTGTCAGAGAGTGATAGAGAGTGATAGAGAGTTTCAGGGAGTGTCAGAGAGTGATAGTGAGTGTCAGAGTGTGTCAGAGAGTGTCAGAGAGTGATAGAGAGTGTCAGAGAGTGTCAGAGAGTGTCAGAGAGTGATAGAGAGTGATAGAGAGTTTCAGAGAGTGCCAGAGAGTGTCTGAGAGTGTCAGAGAGTGATATTGAGTGTCTGAGAGTGTCAGAGAGTGATATTGAGTGTCTGAGAGTGTCAGAGAGTGATATTGAGTGTCTGAGAGTGTCAGAGAGTGATATTGAGTGTCTGAGAGTGTCAGAGAGTGATATTGAGTGTCTGAGAGTGTCAGAGAGTGATATTGAGTGTCTGAGAGTGTCAGAGAGTGATATTGAGTGTCTGAGAGTGTCAGAGAGTGATATTGAGTGTCTGAGAGTGTCAGAGAGTGATATTGAGTGTCTGAGAGTGTCAGAGAGTGATATTGAGTGTCTGAGAGTGTCAGAGAGAGATAGTGAGTGTCTGAGAGTGTCAGAGAGTGTCAGAGAGTGATAGAGACTGTCAGAGAGTGTCAGAGAGTGTCAGAGAGTGATAGTGAGTGTCAGAGAGTGATAGAGACTGTCAGAGAGTGTCAGAGAGTGATAGTGAGTGTCAGAGAGTGTCAGTGAGTGTCTGAGAGTGTCAGAGAGTGATAGTGAGTGTGAGAGAGTGTCAGAGAGTGTCAGAGAGTGATAGAGAGTGTCAGAGAGTGTCAGAGAGTGATAGAGAGTGATAGAGAGTTTCAGAGAGTGCCAGAGAGTGTCTGAGAGTGTCAGAGAGTGATAGAGAGTGATAGAGACTGTCAGAGAGTGTCAGAGAGTGATAGTGAGTGTCAGAGAGTGTCAGAGAGTGTAAGAGATTGATAGAGAGTGATAGAGAGTGTCAGAGAGTGTCAGAGAGTGATAAAGAGTTTCAGAGAGTGCCAGAGAGTGTCTGAGAGTGTCAGAGAGTGATTGAGAGTGATCGAGACTGTCAGAGAGTGTCAGAGAGTGATAGTGAGTGTCAGAGAGTGTCAGAGAGTGTCAGAGAGTGATAGAGAGTGATATAGAGTGTCAGAGAGTGTCAGAGAGTGATAGAGAGTGATAGAGAGTTTCAGAGAGTGCCAGAGAGTGTCTGAGAGTGTCAGAGAGTGATAGAGAGTGATAGAGACTGTCAGAGAGTGTCAGAGAGTGATAGTGAGTGATAGAGAGTGTCAGAGAGTGTCAGAGAGTGATAGAGAGGATAGAGAGTTTCAGGGAGTGTCAGAGAGTGTCTGAGATTGTCTGAGAGTGTCAGAGAGTGATAGAGAGTGATAGAGAGTGTCAGAGAGTGTCAGAGCGTGTCAGAGAGTGATAGTGAGTCTCAGAGAGTGTCAGAGAGTGTCAGAGAGTGTCAGAGAGTGTCAGAGAGTGATAGAGAGTGATAGAGAGTGATAGAGAGTTTCAGAGAGTGCCAGAGAGTGTCTGAGAGTGTCAGAGAGTGATAGAGAGTGATAGAGACTGTCAGAGAGTGTCAGAGAGTGATAGTGAGAGTCTGAGAGTGTCAGAGAGTGATAGTGAGTGATAGAGAGTGTCAGAGAGTGTCAGAGAGTGTCAGAGAGTGTCAGAGAGTGATAGACAGTGATAGAGAGTTTCAGGGAGTGTCAGAGAGTGTCTGAGAGTGTCTGAGAGTGATCGAGAGTGATAGAGACTGTCAGAGAGTGTCAGAGAGTGATAGTGAGTGTCTGAGAGTGTCAGAGAGTGATAGTGAGTGATAGAGAGTGTCGGAGATTGTCAGAGAGTGTCTGAGAGTGTCTGAGAGTGTCAGAGAGTGTCAGAGAGTGATAGTGAGTGTCAGAGAGTGATAGAGAGGGTCAGAGAGTGTCAGAGAGTGATAGAGAGTGATAGAGAGTGATAGAGAGTGTCAGAGAGTGTCAGAGAGTGATAGTGAGTGTCAGAGAGTGATAGAGAGTGTCAGAGAGTGTCAGAGAGTGATAGAGAGTGATAGAGAGTTTCAGAGAGTGCCAGAGAGTGTCTGAGAGTGTCAGAGAGTGATAGAGAGTGATAGAGACTGTCAGAGAGTGTCAGAGAGTGATAGTGAGTGTCTGAGAGTGTCAGAGAGTGATAGAGAGTGATAGAGACTGTCAGAGAGTGTCAGAGAGTGATAGTGAGTGTCTGAGAGTGTCAGAGAGTGATGGAGAGTGATAGAGAGTGATAGAGAGTGTCAGAGAGTGTCAGAGAGTGTCAGAGAGTGATGGAGAGTGGTAGAGAGTGTCAGAGAGTGATAGTGAGTGTCAGAGAGTGATAGAGAGTGTCAGAGAGTGTCAGAGAGTGTTAGAGAGTGATAGAGAGTTTCAGAGAGTGCCAGAGAGTGTCTGAGAGTGTCAGAGAGTGATAGAGAGTGATGGTGAGTGTCTGAGAGTGTCAGAGAGAGATAGTGAGTGTGTGAGAGTGTCAGAGAGAGATGGAGAGTGATAGAGAGTGATAGAGAGTGATAGAGAGTGTCAGAGAGTGTCAGAGAGTGTCAGAGAGTGATGGAGAGCGGTAGAGAGTGTCAGAGAGTGATAGAGAGTGATAGAGACTGTCAGAGAGTGTCAGAGAGTGTCAGAGAGTTTCAGGGAGTGTCAGAGAGTGTCTGAGAGTGTCTGAGAGTGTCAGAGAGGGATAGAGAGGGATAGATAGTGTCAGAGAGTGTCAGAGAGTTATAGTGAGTGTCAGAGAGTGTCAGAGAGTGTCAGAGAGGGATAGAGAGTGATAGATAGTGTCAGAGAGTAATAGAGAGTGATAGAGAGTGTCAGAGAGTGTCAGAGAGTGTCAGAGAGTGATAGTGAGTGTCAGAGAGTGTCAGAGAGTGATAGAGAGTGTCAGAGAGTGTCAGAGAGTGATAGAGAGTGTCAGAGAGTGTCAGAGAGTGTCAGAGAGTGATAGAGAGTTTCAGAGAGTGCCAGAGAGTGTCAGAGAGTGTCAGAGAGTGTCAGAGAGTGATAGAGAGTGTCGGAGAGTGTCAGAGAGTGTCTGAGAGTGTCTGAGAGTGTCAGAGAGTGATAGAGAGTGATAGAGAGTGTCAGAGAGTGTCAGAGAGTGTCAGAGAGTGATAGTGAGTGTCAGAGAGTGATAGAGAGTGTCAGAGAGTGTCAGAGAGTGATAGAGAGTGAGAGAGAGTTTCAGAGAGAGCCAGAGAGGATCTGAGAGTGTCAGAGAGTGATAGAGAGTGATAGAGACTGTCAGAGAGTGTCAGAGAATGATAGTGAGTGTCTGAGAGTGTCAGAGAGTGATAGAGAGTGATAGAGAGTGTCAGAGAGTAATAGAGAGTGATAGAGAGTGTCAGAGAGTGTCAGAGAGTGTCAGAGAGTGATAGTGAGTGTCAGAGAGTGTCAGAGAGTGATAGAGAGTGTCAGAGAGTGTCAGAGAGTGATAGAGAGTGTCAGAGAGTGTCAGAGAGTGTCAGAGAGTGTCAGAGAGTGATAGTGAGTGTCAGAGAGTGATAGTGAGTGTCAGAGAGTGATAGAGAGTGTCAGAGAGTGTCAGAGAGTGTCAGAGAGTGTCAGAGAGTGTCAGAGTGTGTCTGAGAGTGTCAGAGAGTGATAGTGAGTGTCAGAGAGTGATAGTGAGTGTCTGAGAGTGTCAGAGAGTGTCAGAGAGTGATGGAGAGTGGTAGAGAGTGTCAGAGAGTGATAGAGAGTGATAGAGACTGTCAGAGAGTGTCAGAGAGTGTCAGAGAGTGATAGAGAGTGATAGAGAGTGTCAGAGAGTGATAGAGAGTGATAGAGACTGTCAGAGAGTGTCAGAGAGTGTCAGAGAGTGATAGAGAGTGATAGAGAGTTTCAGAGAGTGTCAGAGAGTGTCTGAGAGTGTCAGAGAGTGATGGAGAGTGTCAGAGTGTGTCAGAGAGTGATAGAGAGTGATAGAGAGTTTCAGGGAGTGTCAGAGAGTGTCAGAGAGTGTCTGAGAGTGTCTGAGAGTGTCAGAGAGGGATAGAGAGTGATAGATAGTGTCAGAGAGTGTCAGAGAGTGTCAGAGAGTGATAGTGAGTGTCAGAGAGTGTCAGAGAGTGTCAGAGAGGGATAGAGAGTGATAGATAGTGTCAGAGAGTGTCAGAGAGTGATAGTGAGTGTCTGAGAGTGTCAGAGAGTGATAGTGAGTGTCTGAGAGTGTCAGAGAGTGATAGTGAGTGTCTGAGAGTGTCAGAGAGTGATAGAGACTGTCAGAGAGGGTCAGAGAGTGTCAGAGAGTGATAGAGAGTGATAGAGAGTGTCAGAGAGTGATAGAGAGTGATAGAGACTGTCAGAGAGTGTCAGAGAGTGTCAGAGAGTGTCAGAGAGTGATAGAGAGTTTCAGAGAGTGTCAGAGAGGGTCTGAGAGTGTCAGAGAGTGATGGAGAGTGATGGAGAGTGTCAGAGAGTGTCAGAGAGTGATAGAGAGTGATAGAGAGTTTCAGGGAGTGTCAGAGAGTGTCTGAGAGTGTCTGAGAGTGTCAGAGAGGGATAGAGAGTGATAGATAGTGTCAGAGAGTGTCAGAGAGTGTCAGAGAGTGATAGTGAGTGTCAGAGAGTGTCAGAGAGTGTCAGAGAGTGATGGAGAGTGGTAGAGAGTGTCAGAGAGTGATAGAGAGTGATAGAGACTGTCAGAGATTGTCAGAGAGTGTCAGAGAGTGTCAGAGAGTGTCAGAGAGTGATAGAGAGTGATAGAGAGTGTCAGAGAGTGATAGAGAGTGATAGAGACTGTCAGAAAGTGTCAGAGAGTGTCAGAGAGTGTCAGAGAGTGATAGAGAGTTTCAGAGAGTGTCAGAGAGTGTCAGAGAGTGTCTGAGAGTGTCAGAGAGTGATGGAGAGTGATGGAGAGTGTCAGAGAGTGTCAGAGAGTGATAGAGAGTGATAGAGAGTTTCAGGGAGTGTCAGAGAGTGTCTGAGAGTGTCTGAGAGTGTCAGAGAGGGATAGAGAGTGATAGATAGTGTCAGAGAGTGTCAGAGAGTGTCAGAGAGTGATAGTGAGTGTCAGAGAGTGTCAGAGAGTGTCAGAGAGGGATAGAGAGTGATAGATAGTGTCAGAGAGTGTCAGAGAGTGATAGTGAGTGTCTGAGAGTGTCAGAGAGTGATAGTGAGTGTCTGAGAGTGTCAGAGAGTGATGGAGAGTGATGGAGAGTGTCAGAGAGTGTCAGAGAGTGATAGAGAGTGATAGAGAGTTTCAGGGAGTGTCAGAGAGTGTCTGAGAGTGTCTGAGAGTGTCAGAGAGGGATAGAGAGTGATAGATAGTGTCAGAGAGTGTCAGAGAGTGTCAGAGAGTGATAGTGAGTGTCAGAGAGTGTCAGAGAGTGTCAGAGAGGGATAGAGAGTGATAGATAGTGTCAGAGAGTGTCAGAGAGTGATAGTGAGTGTCTGAGAGTGTCAGAGAGTGATAGTGAGTGTCTGAGAGTGTCAGAGAGTGATAGTGAGTGTCTGAGAGTGTCAGAGAGTGTCAGAGAGTGATGGAGAGTGATAGAGAGTGTCAGAGAGTGATAGAGAGTGATAGAGACTGTCAGAGAGTGTCAGAGAGTGTCAGAGAGTGTCAGAGAGTGATAGAGAGTGATAGAGAGTGTCAGAGAGTGATGGAGAGTGATAGAGACTGTCAGAGAGTGTCAGAGAGTGTCAGAGAGTGATAGAGAGTTTCAGAGAGTGTCAGAGAGTGTCTGAGAGTGTCAGAGAGTGATGGAGAGTGATGGAGAGTGTCAGAGAGTGTCAGAGAGTGATAGAGAGTGATAGAGAGTTTCAGCGAGTGTCAGAGAGTGTCTGAGAGTGTCTGAGAGTGTCAGAGAGGGATAGAGAGTGATAGATAGTGTCAGAGAGTGTCAGAGAGTGTCAGAGAGTGATAGTGAGTGTCAGAGAGTGTCAGAGAGTGTCAGAGAGTGTCAGAGAGGGATAGAGATTGATAGATAGTGTCAGAGAGTGTCAGAGAGTGATAGTGAGTGTCTGAGAGTGTCAGAGAGTGTCAGAGAGTGATAGAGAGTGTCAGAGAGTGTCAGAGAGTGATAGAGAGTGTCAGAGAGTGACAGAGAGTGTCAGAGAGTGATAGAGAGTTTCAGAGAGTGCCAGAGAGTGTCTGAGTGTGTCTGAGAGTGATGGAGAGTGATAGAGAGTGATAGAGAGTTTCAGCGAGTGTCAGAGAGTGTCTGAGAGTGTCTGAGAGTGTCAGAGAGGGATAGAGAGTGATAGATAGTGTCAGAGAGTGTCAGAGAGTGTCAGAGAGTGATAGTGAGTGTCAGAGAGTGTCAGAGAGTGTCAGAGAGTGTCAGAGAGGGATAGAGAGTGATAGATAGTGTCAGAGAGTGTCAGAGAGTGATAGTGAGTGTCTGAGAGTGTCAGAGAGTGTCAGAGAGTGATAGAGAGTGTCAGAGAGTGTCAGAGAGTGATAGAGAGTGTCAGAGAGTGACAGAGAGTGTCAGAGAGTGATAGAGAGTTTCAGAGAGTGCCAGAGAGTGTCTGAGTGTGTCTGAGAGTGATGGAGAGTGATAGAGACTGTCAGAGAGTGTCAGAGAGTGATAGTGAGTGTCTGAGAGTGTCAGAGAGTGATAGTGAGTGATAGAGAGTGTCGGAGAGTGTCAGAGAGTGTCTGAGAGTGTCTGAGAGTTTCAGAGAGTGATAGAGAGTGATAGAGAGTGTCAGAGAGTGTCAGAGAGTGATAGTGAGTGTCAGAGAGTGTCAGAGAGTGATAGAGAGTGTCAGAGAGTGTCAGAGAGTGATAGAGAGTGATAGAGAGTGATAGAGAGTTTCAGAGAGTGCCAGAGAGTGTCTGAAAGTGTCAGAGAGTGTCAGAGAGTGTCAGAGAGTGATAGTGAGTGTCTGAGAGTGTCAGAGAGTGATAGTGAGTGATAGAGAGTGTCAGAGAGTGATAGAGATTGATAGAGAGTTTCAGGGAGTGTCGGAGAGTGTCTGAGAGTGTCAGAGAGTGATAGTGAGTGTCTGAGAGTGTCAGAGAGTGATGGAGAGTGATAGAGAGTGATAGTGAGTGTCTGAGAGTGTCAGAGAGTGTCAGAGAGTGATAGAGAGTGTCAGAGAGTGATAGAGAGTGTCAGAGAGTGATAGAGAGTGTCAGAGAGTGTCAGAGAGTGGCGAGAGTGATAGAGAGTTTCAGAGAGTGATAGATAGTGTCAGAGAGTGTCAGAGAGTGTCAGAGAGTGATAGTGAGTGTCAGAGAGTGTCAGAGAGTGTCAGAGAGGGATAGAGAGTGATAGATAGTGTCAGAGAGTGTCAGAGAGTGATAGTGAGTGTCAGAGAGTGATGGAGAGTGATGGAGAGTGTCAGAGAGTGTCAGAGAGTGATAGAGAGTGATAGAGAGTTTCAGAGAGTGTCAGAGAGTGTCAGAGAGTGATAGTGAGTGTCAGAGAGTGTCAGAGAGTGTCAGAGAGGGATAGAGAGTGATAGATAGTGTCAGAGAGTGTCAGAGAGTGTCAGAGAGTGATAGTGAGTGTCTGAGAGTGTCTGAGAGTGTCAGAGAGTGATGGAGAGTGATAGAGAGTGTCAGAGAGGGTCAGAGAGTAATAGAGAGTGATAGAGAGTGTCAGAGAGTGTCAGAGAGTGTCAGAGAGTGATAGTGAGTTTCTGAGAGTGTCAGAGAGTGTCAGAGGGTGTCAGAGGTTGTCAGAGGTTGTCAGAGAGTGATAGTGAATGTTTGAGAATGTCTGAGAGTGTCAGAGAGTGTTAGAGAGGGACAGAGAGTGTCAGAGAGAGATAGAGAGTGTCAGAGAGTGATAGTGAGTGTCAGAGAGTGTCAGAGATTGATAGAGAGTGTCAGAGAGTGATAGTGAGTGTCAGAGAGTATCAGAGAGTGATAGTGAGTGTCCGTGAGTGTCAGAGAGTGTCAGAGAGTGTCAGGGAGAGTCAGAGAGTGTCAGAGAGTGATAGAGAGTTTCCGAGAGTGATATAGAGTGTCAGAGAGTTATCGAGACTGTCAGAGAGTGATAATGAGTGACAGAGAGTGTCAGCGAGTGACAGAGACTGTCAGAGAGTGATAGTGACAGTCAGAGAGTATCAGAGAGTGATAGTGTCAGAGAGTGTCAGAGAGTGTCAGAGAGTGACAGTGAGTGACAGTGAGTGTCAGAGAGTGACAGAGTGTGTCAGAGAGTGATAGTGAGTGTCTGTCAGTGTCTGAGAGTATGAGAGAGTGTCAGAGAGTGATAGAGAGTAATAGAGAGTGTCAGAGAGTGTCAGAGAGTGATAGTGATTGTCTCAGAGTGTCAGAGAGTGCTCGAGAGTCTCAGAGAGTGATAGAGAAAGTCAGAGAGTGATATTGAGTGTCAGAGAGTATCAGAGAGTGATAGTGAGCGTCAGAGAGTATCAGAGAGTGATAGTGAGTGTCTGAGAGTGTCTGAGAGTGATAGAGAGTTTCAGAGAGTGTCAGAGAGTATTAGAGAGTGTCAGAGAGTGTCAGAGAGTGTCAGAGAGTGTCAGAGAGTGATAGTGAGTGTCTGAGAGTGTCAGAGAGTGATAGTGAGTGTCAGAGAGTGTCAGAGAGTGACAGTGAGTGTCTGAGTTTCAGAGATTGTCAGAGTGTGATAGAGAGTGATAGAATGTGTCAGAGTGTGTCAGAGAGTGATAGAGAGTGATAGAGAGTGTCAGAGAGAGTCAGAGAGTGACACTGAGTGTCTGAGAGTGTCAGAGTGTGTCAGAGAGTGATTGTGAGTGTCAGAGAGTGTCAGAGAGTGATAGTGCGTGTCAGAGAGTGATAGAGAGTGTCAGAGAGTATCAGAGAGTGATAATGAGTGTCGGGCAGTATCAGAGAGTGATAGTGAGTGTCTGAGAGTGTCTGAGAGTGTCAGAGAGTGTCAGAGATTGTCAGAGAGTGATAGAGAGTGTCAGAGAGAGATAGAGAGTTTCAGAGAGTGTCAGAG
Organism: Heterodontus francisci; assembly: GCF_036365525.1. Classification (NCBI taxonomy): domain Eukaryota; kingdom Metazoa; phylum Chordata; class Chondrichthyes; order Heterodontiformes; family Heterodontidae; genus Heterodontus; species Heterodontus francisci. Next base: position 158,544,900 of record NC_090376.1, read on the forward strand.
AGTGTGAGAGAGTGTCAGAGAGTGATAGTAGTGTCAGAGAGTGATAGTGAGTGTCTGAGAGTGTCTGAGAGTGATAGAGAGTGATAGAGAGTGTCTGTGAGTGATAGAGAGTGTCAGAGATTGATAGTGAGTGTCAGAGAGTGTCAGAGATTGATAGAGAGTATCAGAGAGAGATAGAGTGTATCAGAGAGTATCAGAGAGTGATAGTGAGTGTCTGAGAGTGTCAGAGAGTGTCAGAGGTTGTCAGAGGTTGTCAGAGAATGATAGTGAGTGTTTGAGAATGTCTGAGAGTGTCAGAGAGTGTCAGAGAACGTTAGAGAGTGTTAGAGAGGGACAGATAGTGTCAGAGAGAGATAGAGAGTGTCAGAGAGTGATAGTGAGTGTCAGAGAGTGTCTGAGAGTGATAGAGAGTGATAGAGAGTGTCTGAGAGTGTCTGAGAGTGTCAGAGGGTGTCAGAGGTTGTCAGAGGTTGTCAGAGAGTGATAGTGAGTGTTTGAGAATGTCTGAGAGTTTCAGAGAGTGTTAGAGAGGGACAGAGAGTGTCAGAGAGAGATAGAGAGTGTCAGAGAGTGATAGTGAGTGTCTGAGAGTGTCTGAGAGTGTCAGAGGGTGTCAGAGGTTGTCAGAGGTTGTCAGAGAGTGATAGTGAGTGTTTGAGAATGTCTGAGAGTTTCAGAGAGTGTTAGAGAGGGACAGAGAGTGTCAGAGAGAGATAGAGAGTGTCAGAGAGTGATAGTGAGTGTCAGAGAGTGTCAGAGATTGATAGAGAGTGTCAGAGAGTGATAGTGAGTGTCAGAGAGTATCAGAGAGTGATAGTGAGTGTCCGTGAGTGTCAGAGAGTGTCAGAGAGTGTCAGGGAGAGTCAGAGAGTGTCCGAGAGTGATAGAGAGTTTCAGAGAGTGATATAGAGTGTCAGAGAGTTATCAAGACTGTCAGAGAGTGATAATGAGTGACAGAGAGTGTCAGCGAGTGACATAGACTGTCAGAGAGTGATAGTGAGAGTCAGAGAGTATCAGAGAGTGATAGTTTCAGAGAGTGTCAGAAAGTGTCAGAGAGTGACAGTGAGTGTCAGAGAGTGACAGAGTGTGTCAGAGAGTGATAGTGAGTGTCTGACAGTGTCTGAGAGTATGAGAGAGTGTCAGAGAGTGATAGAGAGTAATAGAGAAAGTCAGAGAGTGTCAGAGAGTGATAGCGATTGTCTCAGAGTGTCAGAGAGTGTTCGAGAGTCTCAGAGAGTGATAGAGAAAGTCAGAGAGTGATATTGAGTGTCAGAGAGTATCAGAGAGTGATAGTGAGCGTCAGAGAGTATCAGAGAGTGATAGTGAGTGTCTGAGAGTGTCTGAGAGTAATAGAGAGTTTCAGAGAGTGTCAGAGAGTATTAGAGAGTGTCAGAGAGTGTCAGAGAGTGTGAGAGAGTGTCAGAGAGTATTAAAGAGTGTCAGAGAGTGTCAGAGAGTGTGAGAAAGTGTCAGAGAGTGATAGTGAGTGTCTGAGAGTGTCAGAGAGTGATAGTGAGTGTCAGAGAGTGTCAGAGAGTGACAGTGAGTGTCTGAGTGTCAGAGAGTGTCAGAGTGTGATAGAGAGTGATAGAGTGTGTCAGAGTGTGTCAGAGAGTGATAGAGAGTGATAGAGAGTGTCAGAGAGAGTCAGAGAGTGACACTGAGTGTCTGAGAGTGTCAGAGTGTGTCAGAGAGTGATTGTGAGTGTCAGAGAGTGTCAGAGAGTGATAGTGCGTGTCAGAGAGTGATAGAGAGTGTCAGAGAGTATCAGAGAGTGATAGTGAGTGTCGGACAGTATCAGAGAGTGATAGTGAGTGTCTGAGAGTGTCTGAGAGTGTCAGAGAGTGTCAGAGAGTGATAGAGAGTGTCAGAGATTGTCAGAGAGTGATAGAGAGTGTCAGAGAGAGATAGAGAGTTTCAGAGAGTGTCAGAGAGTGTGAGAGAGTGATAGAGAGTGATAGAGAGTGTCAGAGAGTGTCAGAGTGTGTCAGAGAGTGACAGTGAGTGTTAGAGAGTGACAGAGTGTGTCAGAGAGTGATAGTGAGTGTCTGTCAGTGTCTGAGAGTATGAGAGAGTGTCAGAGAGTGAATGAGAGTAATAGAGAGTGTCAGAGAGTGTCAGAGAGTGATAGTGATTGTCTCAGAGTGTCAGAGAGTGCTCGAGAGTCTCAGAGAGTGATAGAGAAAGTCAGAGAGTGATATTGAGTGTCAGAGATTATCAGAGAGTGATAGTGAGCGTCTGAGAGTGTCTGAGAGTGATAGAGAGTTTCAGAGAGTGTCAGAGAGTATTAGAGAGTGTCAGAGAGTGTCAGAGAGTGTGAGAGAGTGTCAGAGAGTATTAAAGAGTGTCAGAGAGTGTCAGAGAGTGTGAGAGAGTGTCAGAGAGTGATAGTGAGTGTCTGAGAGTGTCAGAGAGTGATAGTGAGTGTCAGAGAGTGTCAGAGAGTGACAGTGAGTGTCTGAGTGTCAGAGATTGTCAGAGTGTGATAGAGAGTGATAGAGTGTGTCAGAGTGTGTCAGAGAGTGATAGAGAGTGATAGAGAGTGTCAGAGAGAGTCAGAGAGTGACACTGAGTGTCTGAGAGTGTCAGAGTGTGTCAGAGAGTGATTGTGAGTGTCAGAGAGTGTCAGAGAGTGATAGTGCGTGTCAGAGAGTGATAGAGAGTGTCAGAGAGTATCAGAGAGTGATAGTGAGTGTCGGACAGTATCAGAGAGTGATAGTGAGTGTCTGAGAGTGTCTGAGAGTGTCAGAGAGTGTCAGAGAGTGATAGAGAGTGTCAGAGATTGTCAGAGAGTGATAGAGAGTGTCAGAGAGAGATAGAGAGTTTCAGAGAGTGTCAGAGAGTGTGAGAGAGTGATAGAGAGTGATAGAGAGTGATAGAGAGTGTCAGAGAGTGTCAGAGAGTGATAGTGAGTGTCTGTCAGTGTCTGAGAGTATGAGAGAGTGTCAGAGAGTGATAGAGAGTAATAGAGAGTGTCAGAGAGTGTCAGAGAGTGATAGTGATTGTCTCAGAGTGTCAGAGAGTGCTCGAGAGTCTCAGAGAGTGATAGAGAAAGTCAGAGAGTGATATTGAGTGTCAGAGAGTATCAGAGAGTGATAGTGAGCGTCTGAGAGTGTCTGAGAGTGATAGAGAGTTTCAGAGAGTGTCAGAGAGTATTAGAGAGTGTCAGAGAGTGTCAGAGAGTGTGAGAGAGTGTCAGAGAGTATTAAAGAGTGTCAGAGAGTGTCAGAGAGTGTGAGAGAGTGTCAGAGAGTGATAGTGAGTGTCTGAGAGTGTCAGAGAGTGATAGTGAGTGTCAGAGAGTGTCAGAGAGTGACAGTGAGTGTCTGAGTGTCAGAGATTGTCAGAGTGTGATAGAGAGTGATAGAGTGTGTCAGAGTGTGTCAGAGAGTGATAGAGAGTGATAGAGAGTGTCAGAGAGAGTCAGAGAGTGACACTGAGTGTCTGAGAGTGTCAGAGTGTGTCAGAGAGTGATTGTGAGTGTCAGAGAGTGTCAGAGAGTGATAGTGCGTGTCAGAGAGTGATAGAGAGTGTCAGAGAGTATCAGAGAGTGATAGTGAGTGTCGGACAGTATCAGAGAGTTTTAGTGAGTGTCTGAGAGTGTCTGAGAGTGTCAGAGAGTGTCAGAGAGTGACAGAGAGAGATAGAGAGTTTCAGAGAGTGTCAGAGAGTGTGAGAGAGTGATAGAGAGTGATAGAGAGTGATAGAGAGTGTCAGAGAGTGTCAGAGTGTGTCAGAGAGTGACAGTGAGTGTCAGATAGTGACAGAGTGTGTCAGAGAGTGACAGTGAGTGTCTGTCAGTGTCTGAGAGTATGAGAGAGTGTCAGAGAGTGATAGAGAGTAATAGAGAGTGTCAGAGAGTGTCAGAGAGTGATAGTGATTGTCTCAGAGCGTCAGAGTGTGCGAGAGACTCAGAGAGAGATAGAGAATGTCAGAGAGTGATATTGAGTGTCAGAGAGTATCAGAGAGTGATAGTGAGCGTCAGAGAGTATCAGAGAGTGATAGTGAGTGTCTGAGAGTGTCTGAGAGTGATAGAGAGTGTCAGAGAGTGTCAGAGAGTATTAGAGAGTGTCAGAGAGTGTCAGAGAGTGTCAGAGAGTGTGAGAGAGTGTCAGAGAGTATTAAAGAGTGTCAGAGAGTGTGAGAGAGTGTCAGAGAGTGTCAGAGAGTGTCAGAGAGTGACAGTGAGTGTTAGAGAGTGACAGAGTGTGTCAGAGAGTGATAGTGAGTGTCTGTCAGTGTCTGAGAGTATGAGAGAGTGTCAGAGAGTGATAGAGAGTAATAGAGAGTGTCAGAGAGTGTCAGAGAGTGATAGTGATTGTCTCAGAGTGTCAGAGAGTGCTCGAGAGTCTCAGAGAGTGATAGAGAAAGTCAGAGAGTGATATTGAGTGTCAGAGAGTATCAGAGAGTGATAGTGAGCGTCGGAGAGTATCAGAGAGTGATAGTGAGTGTCTGAGAGTGTCTGAGAGTGATAGAGAGTTTCAGAGAGTGTCAGAGAGTATTAGAGAGTGTCAGAGAGTGTCAGAGAGTGTGAGAGAGTGTCAGAGAGTATTAAAGAGTGTGAGAGAGTGTCAGAGAGTGTGAGAGAGTGTCAGAGAGTGATAGTGAGTGTCTGAGAGTGTCAGAGAGTGATAGTGAGTGTCAGAGAGTTTCAGAGAGTGACAGTGAGTGTCTGAGTGTCAGAGAGTGTCAGAGTGTGATAGAGAGTGATAGAGTGTGTCAGAGTGTGTCAGAGAGTGATAGAGAGTGATAGAGAGTGTCAGAGATTGTCAGAGAGTGATAGAGAGTGTCAGAGAGAGATAGAGAGTTTCAGAGAGTGTCAGAGAGTGTGAGAGATGATAGAGAGTGATAGAGAGTGTCAGAGAGTGTCAGAGTGTGTCAGAGGGTGACAGTGAGTGTCAGAGAGTGACAGAGTGTGTCAGAGAGTGATAGCGAGTGTCTGTCAGTGTCTGACAGTATGAGAGAGTGTCAGAGAGTGATAGAGAGTAATAGAGAGTGTCAGAGAGTGTCAGAGAGTGATAGTGATTGTTTCAGAGTGTCAGAGTGTGCTAGAGAGTCTCAGAGAGTGATAGAGAATGTCAGAGAGTGATATTGAGTGTCAGAGAGTATCAGAGAGTGATAGTGAGCGTCAGAGATTATCAGAGAGTGATAGTGAGTGTCTGAGAGTGTCTGAGAGTGATAGAGAGTGTCAGAGAGTGTCAGAGAGTATTAGAGAGTGTCAGAGAGTGTCAGAGAGTGTGAGAGAGTGTCAGAGAGTATTAAAGAGTGTCAGAGAGTGTGAGAGAGTGTCAGAGAGTGTCAGAGAGTGATAGTGAGTGTCTGAGAGTGTGAGAGAGTGATTGAGAGTGTCAGAGAGTGATAGTGAGTGCCAGCGAGTGCCAGCGAGTGTCAGAGAGTGTCTGAGAGTGATAGAGAGTGTCAGAGAGTGTCAGAGAGTGTCAGAGAGTGTCAGAGAGTATTAGAGAGTGTCAGAGAGTGTCAGAGAGTGATAGTGAGTGTCTGAGAGTGTCAGAGAGTGATAGAGAGTGTCAGAGAGTGATAGTGAGTGCCAGCGAGTGTCAGAGAGTGATAGAGAGTGTCAGAGAGAGATAGAGAGTGTCAGAGAGTGTCATAGAGTGATAGTGAGAGTGTCAGAGAGTGTCAGAGAGTGATAGTGAGAGTGTCAGAGAGTGTCAGAGAGTGTGAAAGAGTGTTAGTGTGTGTTAGAGTGTGTCAGAGAGTGTCAGAGAGTGATAGAGAGTGTCAGAGAGTGATAGTGAGTGTCAGAGAGTGTCAGAGAGTGTCAGAGAGTGTCAGAGAGTGATAGAGAGTGTCAGAGAGTGTCAGAGAGTGTCAGAGAGTGATAGTGAGAGTGTCAGAGAGTGTTTGTGTGTGTTAGAGAGCATCAGAGAGTGTCAGAGAGTGATAGGGAGTGTCAGAGAGTGATAATGAGTGTCAGAGAGTGTCAGCGAGAGTCAGAGAGTGTGAGAGAGTGATAGAGAGTGATAGAGAGTGTCAGAGAGTGTCAGAGTGTGTCAGAGAGTGACAGTGAGTGTCAGAGAGTGACAGTGAGTGTCAGAGAGTGGCAGAGTGTGTCAGAGAGTGATAGTGAGTGTCTGTCAGTGTCTGAGAGTATGAGAGAGTGTCAGAGAGTGATAGAGAGTAATAGAGAGTGTCAGAGAGTGTCAGAGAGTGATAGTGATTGTCTCAGAGTGTCAGAGTGTGCTAGAGAGTCTCAGAGAGTGATAGAGAATGTCAGAGAGTGATATTAAGTGTCAGAGAGTATCAGAGAGTGATAGTGAGCGTCAGAGAGTATCAGAGAGTGATAGTGAGTGTCTGAGAGTGTCTGAGAGTGATAGAGAGTGTCAGAGAGTGTCAGAGAGTATTAGAGAGTGTCAGAGAGTGTCAGAGAGTGTGAGAGAGTGTCAGAGAGTATTAAAGAGTGTCAGAGAGTGTGAGAGAGTGTGAGAGAGTGTCAGAGAGTGATAGTGAGTGTCTGAGAGTGTGAGAGTGTGATTGAGAGTGTCTGAGAGTGATAGAGAGTGTCAGAGAGTGTCAGAGAGTATTAGAGAGTGTCAGAGAGTGTCAGAGAGTGATAGTGAGTGTCTGAGAGTGTCAGAGAGTGATAGAGAGTGTCAGAGAGTGATAGTGAGTGCCAGCGAGTGTCAGAGAGTGATAGAGAGTGTCAGAGAGAGATAGAGAGTGTCAGAGAGTGTCAGAGAGTGATAGTGAGAGTGTCAGAGAGTGTCAGAGAGTGATAGTGAGAGTGTCAGAGAGTGTCAGAGAGTGTGAGAGAGTGTTAGTGTGTGTTAGAGTGTGTCAGAGAGTGTCAGAGGGTGATAGAGAGTGTCAGAGAGTGATAGTGAGTGTCAGAGAGTGTCAGAGAGTGTCAGAGAGTGATAGAGAGTGTCAGAGAGTGTCAGAGAGTGTCAGAGAGTGATAGTGAGAGTGTCAGAGAGTGTCAGAGAGTATTTGTGTGTGTTCGAGAGCATCAGAGAGTGTCAGAGAGTGATAGGGAGTGTCAGAGAGTGATAGTGAGTGTCAGAGAGTGTCAGAGAGAGTCAGAGAGTGACAGAGTGTCTCTGAGTGTCAGAGTGTGTCAGAGTGTGATAGAGAGTGATAGTGAGTGTCTGGAAGTGTCAGAGAGTGATAGAGAGTGTCAGAGAGTGATAGTGAATGCCAGCGAGTGTCAGAGAGTCTCAGAGAGTGTCTGAGAGTGATAGAGAGTGTCAGAGAGTGTCAGAGAGTATTAGAGAGTGTCAGAGAGTGTCAGAGAGTGTGAGAGAGTGTCAGAGAGTGATAGAGAGTGATAGAGAGTGTCAGAGAGTGTCAGAGAGTATTAGAGAGTGTCAGAGAGTGTCAGAGAGTGTGAGAGAGTGTCAGAGAGTGATAGTGAGTGTCTGAGAGTGTCAGAGAGTGATAGTGAGTGTCAGAGAGTGATAGTGAGTGCCAGCGAGTGTCAGAGAGTGTCAGAGAGTGTCAGAGAGTGATAGAGAGTGTCAGAGAGAGATAGAGAGTGTCAGAGAGTGTCAGAGAGTGATAGTGAGAGTGTCAGAGAGTGTCAGAGAGTGTCAGAGAGTGATAGTGAGAGTGTCAGAGAGTGTCAGAGAGTGTTAGTGTGTGTTAGAGTGTGTCAGAGAGTGTCAGAGAGAGTCAGAGAGTGTCAGAGAGCGTCAGAGAGTGATAGAGAGTTTCAGAGAGTGATAGAGAGTGTCAGAGAGTGTCAGAGAGTGATAGTGAGTGTCAGAGAGTTTCAGAGAGTGACAGAGAGTGTCAGAGAGTGTCAGAGAGTGAAAGTGAGTGTCTGAGAGTGACAGTGAGTGTCGGAGAGTGTCAGAGAGTGACAGTGAGTGTCAGAGAGTGTCAGAGAGTGATAGTGAGTGTCGGAGAGTGTCAGAGAGTGACAGTGAGTGTCAGAGAGTGTCAGAGAGTGTCAGAGAGTGTCAGAGTGTGTCAGAGAGTGATAGTGAGTGTCGGAGTGTGTCAGAGAGTGACAGTGAGTGTCAGAGAGTGTCAGAGAGTGTCAGAGAGTGATAGTAAGTGTCTGAGAGTGTCAGAGAGTGATAGAGAGTGTCAGAGAGTGATATAGAGTGTCAGAGAGTGTCAGAGAGTGATAGTGAGTGTCAGAGAGCATCAGAGAGTGATAGTGAGTGTCTGAGAGTATCAGAGAGTGTCACAGAGTGTCACAGAGTGTCAGAGTGATAGTGAGTGTCTGAGAGTGTCAGACAGTGTCAGAGAGTGTCAGAGAGTGATAGAGAGTGATAGACAGTGTCACAGAGTGTCAGAGAGTGATAGTGAGTGTCAGAGAGTGTCAGAGAGTGTGAGAGAGTGTTAGTGTGTGTTAGAGTGTGTCAGAGAGTGTCAGAGAGTGATAGGGAGTGTCAGAGAGTGATAATGAGTGTCAGAGAGTGTCAGAGAGAGTCAGAGAGTGTGAGAGAGTGATAGAGAGTGATAGAGAGTGTCAGAGAGTGTCAGAGTGTGTCAGAGAGTGACAGTGAGTGTCAGAGAGTGACAGTGAGTGTCAGAGAGTGGCAGAGTGTGTCAGAGAGTGATAGTGAGTGTCTGTCAGTGTCTGAGAGTATGAGAGAGTGTCAGAGAGTGATAGAGAGTAATAGAGAGTGTCAGAGAGTGTCAGAGAGTGATAGTGATTGTCTCAGAGTGTCAGAGTGTGCTAGAGAGTCTCAGAGAGTGATAGAGAATGTCAGAGAGTGATATTAAGTGTCAGAGAGTATCAGAGAGTGATAGTGAGCGTCAGAGAGTATCAGAGAGTGATAGTGAGTGTCTGAGAGTGTCTGAGAGTGATAGAGAGTGTCAGAGAGTGTCAGAGAGTATTAGAGAGTGTCAGAGAGTGTCAGAGAGTGTGAGAGAGTGTCAGAGAGTATTAAAGAGTGTCAGAGAGTGTGAGAGAGTGTGAGAGAGTGTCAGAGAGTGATAGTGAGTGTCTGAGAGTGTGAGAGTGTGATTGAGAGTGTCTGAGAGTGATAGAGAGTGTCAGAGAGTGTCAGAGAGTATTAGAGAGTGTCAGAGAGTGTCAGAGAGTGATAGTGAGTGTCTGAGAGTGTCAGAGAGTGATAGAGAGTGTCAGAGAGTGATAGTGAGTGCCAGCGAGTGTCAGAGAGTGATAGAGAGTGTCAGAGAGAGATAGAGAGTGTCAGAGAGTGTCAGAGAGTGATAGTGAGAGTGTCAGAGAGTGTCAGAGAGTGATAGTGAGAGTGTCAGAGAGTGTCAGAGAGTGTGAGAGAGTGTTAGTGTGTGTTAGAGTGTGTCAGAGAGTGTCAGAGGGTGATAGAGAGTGTCAGAGAGTGATAGTGAGTGTCAGAGAGTGTCAGAGAGTGTCAGAGAGTGATAGAGAGTGTCAGAGAGTGTCAGAGAGTGTCAGAGAGTGATAGTGAGAGTGTCAGAGAGTGTCAGAGAGTATTTGTGTGTGTTCGAGAGCATCAGAGAGTGTCAGAGAGTGATAGGGAGTGTCAGAGAGTGATAGTGAGTGTCAGAGAGTGTCAGAGAGAGTCAGAGAGTGACAGAGTGTCTCTGAGTGTCAGAGTGTGTCAGAGTGTGATAGAGAGTGATAGTGAGTGTCTGGAAGTGTCAGAGAGTGATAGAGAGTGTCAGAGAGTGATAGTGAATGCCAGCGAGTGTCAGAGAGTCTCAGAGAGTGTCTGAGAGTGATAGAGAGTGTCAGAGAGTGTCAGAGAGTATTAGAGAGTGTCAGAGAGTTTCAGAGAGTGTGAGAGAGTGTCAGAGAGTGATAGAGAGTGATAGAGAGTGTCAGAGAGTGTCAGAGAGTATTAGAGAGTGTCAGAGAGTGTCAGAGAGTGTGAGAGAGTGTCAGAGAGTGTGAGAGAGTGTCAGAGAGTGATAGTGAGTGTCTGAGAGTGTCAGAGAGTGATAGTGAGTGTCAGAGAGTGATAGTGAGTGCCAGCGAGTGTCAGAGAGTGTCAGAGAGTGTCAGAGAGTGATAGAGAGTGTCAGAGAGAGATAGAGAGTGTCAGAGAGTGTCAGAGAGTGATAGTGAGAGTGTCAGAGAGTGTCAGAGAGTGTCAGAGAGTGATAGTGAGAGTGTCAGAGAGTGTCAGAGAGTGTTAGTGTGTGTTAGAGTGTGTCAGAGAGTGTCAGAGAGAGTCAGAGAGTGTCAGAGAGTGTCAGAGAGTGATAGAGAGTTTCAGAGAGTGATAGAGAGTGTCAGAGAGTGTCAGAGAGTGATAGTGAGTGTCAGAGAGTTTCAGAGAGTGACAGAGAGTGTCAGAGAGTGTCAGAGAGTGAAAGTGAGTGTCTGAGAGTGACAGTGAGTGTCGGAGAGTGTCAGAGAGTGACAGTGAGTGTCAGAGAGTGTCAGAGAGTGATAGTGAGTGTCGGAGAGTGTCAGAGAGTGACAGTGAGTGTCAGAGAGTGTCAGAGAGTGTCAGAGAGTGTCAGAGTGTGTCAGAGAGTGATAGTGAGTGTCGGAGTGTGTCAGAGAGTGACAGTGAGTGTCAGAGAGTGTCAGAGAGTGTCAGAGAGTGATAGTAAGTGTCTGAGAGTGTCAGAGAGTGATAGAGAGTGTCAGAGAGTGATAGAGAGTGTCAGAGAGTGTCAGAGAGTGATAGTGAGTGTCAGAGAGCATCAGAGAGTGATAGTGAGTGTCTGAGAGTATCAGAGAGTGTCACAGAGTGTCACAGAGTGTCAGAGTGATAGTGAGTGTCTGAGAGTGTCAGACAGTGTCAGAGAGTGTCAGAGAGTGATAGAGAGTGATAGAGAGTATCAGAGAGTGTCAGAGTGTGATAGAGAGTGATAGAGTGTGTCAGAGAGTGACAGTGAGTGTCAGAGAGTGATAGTGAGTGTCTGTCAGTGTCTGAGAGTATGAGAGAGTGTCAGAGAGTGATAGCGAGTAATAGAGAGTGTCAGTGAGTGTCAGAGAGTGATAGTGATTGTCTCAGAGTGTCAGAGAGTGCTAGAGAGTCTCAGAGAGTGATAGAGAATGTCAGAGAGTGTTATTGAGTGTCAGAGAGTATCAGAGAGTGATAGTGAGCGTCAGAGAGTATCAGAGAGTGATAGTGAGTGTCTGAGAGTGTCAGAGAGTGATAGAGAGTGTCAGAGAGTGATAGAGAGTGTCAGAGAGTGTCAGAGAGTGTCAGAGAGTGATAGTGAGTGTCAGAGAGTGTCAGAGAGTGTCAGAGAGTGATAGTGAGAGTGTCAGAGAGTGTCAGAGTGTGTCAGAGAGTGATAGAGACTGTCAGAGAGTGTCAGAGAGTGATAGTGAGTGTCAGAGAGTGTCAGAGAGTGATAGTGAGTGTCAGAGAGTGTCAGAGAGTGTGAGAGAGTGTTAGTGTGTGTTAGAGTGTGTCAGAGAGTGTCAGAGGGTGATAGAGAGTGTCAGAGAGTGATAGTGAGTGTCAGCGAGTGTCAGAGAGTGTCAGAGAGTGATAGAAAGTGTCAGAGAGTGTCAGAGAGTGTCAGAGAGTGATAGTGAGAGTGTCAGAGAGTGTCAGAGAGTGTTTGTGTGTGTTCGAGAGCATCAGAGAGTGTCAGAGAGTGATAGGGAGTGTCAGAGAGTGATAGTGAGTGTCAGAGAGTGTCAGAGAGAGTCAGAGAGTGACAGAATGTCTCTGAGTGTCAGAGTGTGTCAGAGTGTGATAGAGAGTGATAGTGAGTGTCTGAGAGTGTCAGAGAGTGATAGAGAGTGTCAGAGAGTGATAGTGAATGCCAGCGAGTGTCAGAGAGTCTCAGAGAGTGTCTGAGAGTGATAGAGAGTGTCAGAGAGTGTCAGAGAGTATTCGAGAGTGTCAGAGAGTGTCAGAGAGTGTGAGAGAGTGTCAGAGAGTGATAGAGAGTGTCAGAGAGTGTCAGAGAGTATTAGAGAGTGTCAGAGAGTGTCAGAGAGTGTCAGAGAGTGTCAGAGAGTGATAGTGAGTGTCTGAGAGTGTCAGAGAGTGATAGTGAGTGCCAGCGAGTGTCAGAGAGTGTCAGAGAGTGTCAGAGAGTGATAGAGAGTGTCAGAGAGAGATAGAGAGTGTCAGAGAGTGTCAGAGAGTGATAGTGAGAGTGTCAGAGAGTGTCAGAGAGTGTCAGAGAGTGATAGTGAGAGTGTCAGTGAGTGTCAGAGAGTGTTAGTGTGTGTTAGAGTGTGTCAGAGAGTGTCAGAGAGAGTCAGAGAGTGTCAGAGAGAGTCAGAGAGTGATAGAGAGTTTCAGAGAGTGATAGAGAGTGTCAGAGAGTGTCAGAGAGTGATAGTGAGTGTCAGAGAGTTTCAGAGAGTGACAGAGAGTGTCAGAGAGTGTCAGAGAGTGAAAGTGAGTGTCTGAGAGTGACAATGAGTGTCGGAGAGTGTCAGAGAGTGACAGTGAGTGTCAGAGTGTGTCAGAGAGTGATAGTGAGTGTCGGAGAGTGTCAGAGAGTGACAGTGAGTGTCAGAGAGTGTCAGAGAGTGTCAGAGAGTGTCAGAGTGTGTCAGAGAGTGATAGTGAGTGTCGGAGTGTGTCAGAGAGTGACAGTGAGTGTCAGAGAGTGTCAGAGAGTGTCAGAGAGTGATAGTAAGTGTCTGAGAGTGTCAGAGAGTGATAGAGAGTGTCAGAGAGTGATAGAGAGTGTCAGAGAGTGTCAGAGAGTGATAGTGAGTGTCAGAGAGCATCAGAGAGTGATAGTGAGTGTCTGAGAGTATCAGACAGTGTCAGAGAGTGTCAGAGAGTGATAGAGAGTGATAGAGAGTGTCAGAGAGTGTCACAGAGTGTCAGAGTGATAGTGAGTGTCTGAGAGTGTCAGACAGTGTCAGAGAGTGTCAGAGAGTGATAGAGAGTGATAGAGAGTATCAGAGAGTGTCAGAGTGTGATAGAGAGTGATAGAGTGTGTCAGAGAGTGACAGTGAGTGTCAGAGAGTGATAGTGAGTGTCTGTCAGTGTCTGAGAGTATGAGAGAGTGTCAGAGAGTGATAGCGAGTAATAGAGAGTGTCAGAGAGTGATAGTGATTGTCTCAGAGTGTCAGAGAGTGCTAGAGTGTCTCAGAGAGTGATAGAGAATGTCAGAGAGTGATATTGAGTGTCAGAGAGTATCAGAGAGTGATAGTGAGCGTCAGAGAGTATCAGAGAGTGATAGTGAGTGTCTGAGAGTGTCTGAGAGTGATAGAGAGTGTCAGAGAGTGTCAGAGAGTGTCAGAGGTTGTCAGAGAGTGATAGTGAGTGTTTGAGAATGTCTGAGAGTGTCAGAGAGTGTCAGAGAGTGTTAGAGAGGGACAGAGAGTGTCAGAGAGTGATAGTGAGTGTCCGTGAGTGTCAGAGAGTGTCAGGGAGAGTCAGAGAGTGTCAGAGAGTGATAGAGAGTTTCAGAGAGTGATATAGAGTGTCAGAGAGTTATCTAGACTGTCAGAGGGTGATAATGAGTGACAGAGAGTGTCAGTGAGTGACAGAGACTGTCAGAGAGTGATAGTGAGAGTCAGAGAGTATCAGAGAGTGAAGGTGTCAGAGAGTGTCAGAGAGTGTCAGAGAGTGATAGTGAGTGTATGAGAGCGTCAGAGAGTGTCAGAGAGTGATAGAGAGTGTCAGAGAGTTTTATTGAGCGTCCGAGAGTGTCAGAGAGTAATAGTGAGTGTCCGTGAGTGTCTGAGAATGTCAGAGAGTGTCAGAGAGTGATAGAGAGTGTCAGAGAGTGTCAGAGAGTGATAGTGAGTGTCAGAGAGTTTCAGAGAGTGTCAGAGAGTGTCAGAGAGTGTCAGAGAGTGTCAGAGAGTGAAAGTGAGTGTCTGAGAGTGTCAGAGAGTGACAGAGACTGATAGAGAGTTTCAGAGAGTGTCAGAGTGTGTCAGAGAGTGATAGTGAGTGTCGGAGAGTGTCAGAGAGTGACCGTGAGTGTCAGAGCGTGACAGTGAGTGTCAGAGAGTGTCAGAGAGTGATAGTGAGTGTCAGAGAGTGTCAGAGAGTGATAGTGAGTGTCAGAGAGTGTCAGAGAGTGATTGAGAGTGTCAGAGAGTGATAGTAAGTGTCTGAGAGTGTCAGAGAGTGATAGTAAGTGTCTGAGAGTGTCAGAGAGTGATAGAGAGTGTCAGAGAGTGATAGAGAGTGTCAGAGAGTGTCAGAGAGTGTCAGAGAGTGATAGAGAGTGTCAGAGAGTGTCAGAGAGTGTCAGAGAGTGATAGTGAGAGTGTCAGAGAGTGTCAGAGTGTGTCAGAGAGTGATAGAGAGTGTCAGAGAGTGTCAGAGAGTGATAGTGAGTGTCAGAGAGTGTCAGAGAGTGATAGTGAGTGTCAGAGAGTATCAGAGAGTGTCAGAGAGTGTAACAGAGTGTCAGAGTGATAGTGAGTGTCTGAGAGTGTCAGACAGTGTCAGAGAGTGTCAGAGAGTGTGAGAGATTGTCAGAGAGTGATAGTGAGTGTCTGAGAGTGTCTGAGAGTGATAGAGAGTGTCAGAGAGTGTCAGAGAGTATTAGAGAGTGTCAGAGAGTGTCAGAGAGTGTGAGAGAGTGTCAGAGAGTATTAGAGAGTGTCAGAGAGTGTCAGAGAGTATTAGAGAGTGTCAGAGAGTGTCAGAGTGTGATAGAGAGTGATAGAGAGTGTCAGAGAGTGTCAGGGTGTGTCAGAGAGTGACAGTGAGTGTCAGAGAGTGACAGAGTGTGTCAGAGAGTGATAGTGAGTGTCTGTCAGTGTCTGAGAGTATGAGAGAGTGTCAGAGAGTGATAGAGAGTAATAGAGAGTGTCAGAGAGTGTCAGAGAGTGATAGTGATTGTCTCAGAGTGTCAGAGAGTGCTAGAAAGTCTCAGAGAGAGATAGAGAATGTCAGAGAGTGATATTGAGTGTCAGAGAGTATCAGAGAGTGATAGTGAGCGTCAGAGAGTATCAGAGAGTGATAGTGAGTGTCTGAGAGTGTCTGAGAGTGACAGAGAGTGTCAGAGAGTGTCAGAGAGTATTAGAGAGTGTCAGAGAGTGTCAGAGAGTGTGAGAGAGTGTCAGAGAGTATTAAAGAGTGTCAGAGAGTGTGAGAGAGTGTCAGAGAGTGATAGTGAGTGTCTGAGAGTGTCAGAGAGTGATAGAGAGTGTCAGAGAGTGTCAGAGAGTGACAGTGAGTGTCTGAGTTTCAGAGAGTGTCAGAGTGTGATAGAGAGTGATAGAGTGTGTCAGAGTGTGTCAGAGAGTGATAGAGAGTGTCAGAGAGTGATAGTGAGTGCCAGCGAGTGTCAGAGAGTGTCAGAGAGTGTCTGAGAGTGATAGAGAGTGTCAGAGAGTGTCAGAGAGTGTCAGAGAGTATTAGAGAGTATCAGAGAGTGTCAGAGAGTGTGAGAGAGTGTCAGAGAGTGATAGTGAGTGTCTGAGAGTGTCAGAGAGTGATAGAGAGTGTCAGAGAGTGATAGTGAGTGCCAGCGAGTGTCAGAGATTGACAGAGAGTGTCAGAGAGTGATAGAGAGTGTCAGAGAGAGATAGAGAGTGTCAGAGAGTGTCAGAGAGTGATAGTGAGAGTGTCAGAGAGTGTCAGAGAGTGATAGTGAGAGTGTCAGAGAGTGTCAGAGAGTGTGAGAGTGTGTTAGTGTGTGTTAGAGTGTGTCAGAGAGTGTCAGAGAGTGATCGAGAGTGTCAGAGAGTGATATTGAGTGTCAGAGAGTGTCAGAGAGTGTCAGAGAGTGATAGAGAGTGTCAGAGAGTGTCAGAGAGTGTCAGAGAGTGATAGTGAGAGTGTCAGAGAGTGTCAGAGAGTGTTTCTGTGTGTTAGAGAGTATCAGAGAGTGTCAGAGAGTGATAGGGAGTGTCAGAGAGTGATAGTGAGTGTCAGAGAGTGTCAGAGAGTGTCAGAAAGTGACAGAGTGTCTCTGAGTGTCAGAGTGTGTCAGAGTGTGATAGAGAGTGATAGTGAGTGTCTGAGAATGTCAGAGAGTGATAGAGAGTGTCAGAGAGTGATAGTGAATGCCAGCGAGTGTCAGAGAGTGTCAGAGAGAGTCAGAGAGTGACACTGAGTGTCTGAGAGTGCCAGAGTGTGTCAGAGAGTGACAGAGAGTGTCAGACAGTATCAGAGAGTGATAGTGAGTGTCTGAGAGTGTCTGAGAGTGTCAGAGAGTGTCAGAGAGTGATAGAGAGTGTCAGCGAGTGTCAGAGAGTGATAGAGAGTGTCAGAGAGAGATAGAGAGTTTCAGAGAGTGTGAGAGAGTGTCAGACAGTGTGAGAGAGTGTCAGAGAGTGATAGTGAGTGTCAGAGAGTGGCAGTGAGTGTCTGAGCGTGACTGAGAGTGATAGAGAGTGATAGGGAGTGTCAGAGATTAATAGAGAGTAGCAGAGAGTGATAGTGTGTGTCAGAGAGTATCAGAGAGTGATAGTGAGTGTCTGAGAGTGTCTGAGAGTGTCAGAGAGGGTCAGAGGTTGTCAGAGGTTGTCAGAGAGTGATAGTGAGTGTCAGAGAGAGTCTGAGAGTGATAGTGAGTGTCTCTGAGTGTCAGAGTGTGTCAGAGAGTGATAGGGAGTGATAGAGTGTGTCAGAGAGTGTCTGAGAGTGTCTGAGAGTGTCAGAGAGTGTCAGAGAGTGTGAGAGAGTGTCAGAGAGTGATAGTGAGTGTCAGAGAGTGTCAGACATAGATCGAGAGTGTCAGAGAGTGACAGTGAGTGTCAGAGAGTATCAGGGAGTGATAGTGAGTGTCTGAGAGTGATAGTGAGTGTCAGTGAGTGTCAGAGAGTGTCAGAGAGTGATTGTGAGTGTCCGAGAGTGTCAGAGAGTGTCAGAGTATGTCAGAGATGGATAGAGAGAGTCAGAGAGTGATAGAGAGTGTCAGAGAGTGATAGTGAGTGTCAGAGAGTGTCTGAGAGTGACAGTGCGTGTCTCTGAGTGTCAGAGTGTGTCAGAGAGTGATAGAGAGTGATAGAGAGTGATAGAGTGTGTCAGAGAGTGTCAGAGAGTGACACTGAGTGTCTGAGAGTGTCAGAGTGTGTCAGAGAGTGATAGAGAGTAATAGAGAGTGTCAGAGAGAATCACAGAGTGACACTGTGTGTCAGAGAGTGTTAGGGAGTGTTGGAGAGTGTCAGAGAATGTCAGAGAGTGATAGGGATTGTCAGAGAGTGATAGTGAGTGTCCGAGAGTGTCAGAGAGTGTCAGAGTTTGTCAGAGATTGATAGAGAGCGTTAGAGAGTGATAGAGAGTGTCAGAGAGTGATAGTGAGTGTCAGAGAGTGTCTGAGAGTGACAGTGAGTGTCTCTGAGTGTCAGAGTGTGTCAGAGAGTGATAGAGAGTGACAGAGTGTGTCAGAGAGTGTCAGAGAGTGACACTGATTATCTGAGAGTGTCAGAGTGTGTCAGAGAGTGATAGAGAGTGATATAGAGTGTCAGAGAGAGTCAGAGAGTGACACTGAGTGTCTGAGAGTGCCAGAGTGTGTCAGAGAGTGACAGAGAGTGTCAGACAGTATCAGAGAGTGATAGTGAGTGTCTGAGAGTGTCTGAGAGTGTCAGAGAGTGTCAGAGAGTGATAGAGAGTGTCAGCGAGTGTCAGAGAGTGATAGAGAGTGTCAGAGAGAGATAGAGAGTTTCAGAGAGTGTGAGAGAGTGTCAGACAGTGTGAGAGAGTGTCAGAGAGTGATAGTGAGTGTCAGAGAGTGACAGTGAGTGTCTGAGCGTGACTGAGAGTGATAGAGAGTGATAGGGAGTGTCAGAGATTAATAGAGAGTAGCAGAGAGTGATAGTGTGTGTCAGAGAGTATCAGAGAGTGATAGTGAGTGTCTGAGAGTGTCTGAGAGTGTTAGAGAGGGTCAGAGGTTGTCAGAGGTTGTCAGAGAGTGATAGTGAGTGTCAGAGAGTGTCTGAGAGTGACAGTGAGTGTCTCTGAGTGTCAGAGTGTGTCAGAGAGTGATAGGGAGTGATAGAGTGTGTCAGAGAGAGTCAGAGAGTGATAGTGATTGTCTGAGAGTGTCAGAGAGTGACACTGAGTGTCTGAGAGTGTCAGAGTGTGTCAGAGAGTGATAGAGAGTGATCGAGAGTGTCAGAGAGAGTCAGAGAGTGACACTGAGTGTCTGAGAGTGTCAGAGTGTGTCAGAGAGTGACAGAGAGTGTCGGAGAGTATTAGAGAGTGATAGTGAGTGTCAGAGAGTATCAGAGACTGATAGTGAGTGTCTGAGAGTGTCTGAGAGTGTCAGAGAGTGTCAGAGAGTGTCAGAGAGTGTGAGAGAGTGTCAGAGAGTGATAGTGAGTGTCAGAGAGTGACAGTGAGTGTCTGAGAGTGACAGAGAGTATCAGAGAGTGATAGTGAGGGTCAGAGAGTATCAGAGAGTGATAGTGAGTGTCCGAGAGTGTCAGAGAGTGTCAGGGATAGTCAGAGAGTGTCAGAGATTGATAGAGAGTATCAGAGAGTGATAGTGAGTGTCAGAGAGTATCAGAGAGTGATAGTGAGTGTCCGAGAGTGTCAGAGAGTGTCAGGGAGAGTCAGAGAGTGTCAGAGAGTGTCAGAGAGTGATAGAGAGTTTCAGAGACAGACAGAGAGTTTCAGAGAATCTCAGAGAGTGATAGCGAGTGTCAGAGAGTGTCAGAGAGTGTCAGAGATTGATAGAGAGTATCAGAGAGTGATAGTGAGTGTCAGAGAGTATCAGAGAGTGATAGTGAGTGTCCGAGAGTGTCAGAGTGTGTCAGGGAGAGTCAGAGAGTGTCAGAGAGTGTCAGAGAGTGATAGAGAGGTTCAGAGACAGACAGAGAGTTTCAGAGAAACTCAGAGAGTGTGAGAGAGTGTCAGAGAGTGATAGTGAGTGTCAGAGAGTGATAGTGAGTGTCTGAGAGTGATAGAGAGTGTGAGAGAGTGTCAGGGAGAGATAGAGAGTGTCAGAGAGTGATAGTGAGTGTCTGAGAGTGTCTGAGAGTGATAGAGAGTGTCACAGAGTGATAGAGAGTGTCAGAAAGTGGGAGAGAGTGTCAGAGACTGATAGTGAGTGTCAGAGAGTGACAGTGAGTGTCTGAGAGTGATAGACAGTGAGAGGGAGTGTCAGAGATTAATAGAGAGTAGCAGAGAGTGATAGTGTGTGTCAGAGAGTATCAGAGAGTGATAGTGAGTGTCTGAGAGTGTCTGAGAGTGTCAGAGAGGGTCAGAGGTTGTCAGAGGTTGTCAGAGAGTGATAGTGAGTGTCAGAGTGTGTCAGAGAGTGATAGGGAGTGATAGAGTGTGTCAGAGAGAGTCAGAGAGTGATAGTGATTGTCTGAGAGTGTCAGAGAGTGACACTGAGTGTCTGAGAGAGTCAGAGTGTGTCAGAGAGTGATAGAGAGTGATCGAGAGTGTCAGAGAGAGTCAGAGAGTGACACTGAGTGTCTGAGAGTGTCAGAGTGTGTCAGAGAGTGACAGAGAGTGTCGGAGAGTATTAGAGAGTGATAGTGAGTGTCAGAGAGTATCAGAGACTGATAGTGAGTGTCTGAGAGTGTCAGAGTGTGTCAGAGAGTGTCAGAGAGTGATAGAGAGTGTCAGAGAGTGTCAGAGAGTGATAGAGAGTGTCAGAGAGAGATAGAGAGTTTCAGAGATGTCAGAGAGTGTGAGAGAGTGCCAGACAGTGTGAGAGAGTGTCAGAGAGTGATAGTGAGTGTCAGAGTGTGTCAGAGAGTGATAGGGAGTGATAGAGTGTGTCAGAGAGAGTCAGAGAGTGATAGTGATTGTCTGAGAGTGTCAGAGAGTGACACTGAGTGTCTGAGAGAGTCAGAGTGTGTCAGAGAGTGATAGAGAGTGATCGAGAGTGTCAGAGAGAGTCAGAGAGTGACACTGAGTGTCTGAGAGTGTCAGAGTGTGTCAGAGAGTGACAGAGAGTGTCGGAGAGTATTAGAGAGTGATAGTGAGTGTCAGAGAGTATCAGAGACTGATAGTGAGTGTCTGAGAGTGTCTGAGAGTGTCAGAGTGTGTCAGAGAGTGTCAGAGAGTGATAGAGAGTGTCAGAGAGTGATAGAGAGTGTCAGAGAGAGATAGAGAGTTTCAGAGATGTCAGAGAGTGTGAGAGAGTGCCAGACAGTGTGAGAGAGTGTCAGAGAGTGATAGTGAGTGTCAGAGAGTGACAGTGAGTGTCTGAGAGTGTCTGAGAGTGACAGAGAGTATCAGAGAGTGATAGTGAGTGTCAGAGAGTATCAGAGAGTGATAGTGAGTGTCCGAGAGTGTCAGAGAGTGTCAGGGATAGTCAGAGAGTGTCAGAGATTGATAGAGAGTATCAGAGAGTGATAGTGAGTGTCATAGAGTATCAGAGAGTGATAGTGAGTGTCCGAGAGTGTCAGAGAGTGTCAGGGAGAGTCAGAGAGTGTCAGAGAGTGTCAGAGAGTGATAGAGAGTTTCAGAGACAGACAGAGAGTTTCAGAGAATCTCAGAGAGTGATAGTGAGTGTCAGAGAGTGTCAGAGAGTGTCAGAGATTGATAGAGAGTATCATAGAGTGATAGTGAGTGTCAGAGAGTATCAGAGAGTGATAGTGAGTGTCCGAGAGTGTCAGAGTGTGTCAGGGAGAGTCAGCGAGTGTCAGAGAGTGTCAGAGAGTGATAGAGAGTTTCAGAGACAGAGAGTTTCAGAGAAACTCAGAGAGTGTGAGAGAGTGTCAGAGAGTGATAGTGAGTGTCAGAGAGTGATAGTGAGTGTCTGAGAGTGATAGAGAGTGTGAGAGAGTGTCAGGGAGAGATAGATAGTGTCAGAGAGTGATAGTGAGTGTCTGAGAGTGTCTGAGAGTGATAGAGAGTGTCACAGAGTGATAGAGAGTGTCAGACAGTGTGAGAGAGTGTCAGAGACTGACAGTGAGTGTCAGAGAGTTACAGTGAGTGTCTGAGCGTGTCTGAGAGTGATAGAGAGTGAGAGGGAGTGTCAGAGATTAATAGAGAGTAGCAGAGAGTGATAGTGTGTGTCAGAGAGTATCAGAGAGTGATAGTGAGTGTCTGAGAGTATCTGAGAGTGTCAGAGAGGGTCAGAGGTTGTCAGAGGTTGTCAGAGAGTGATAGTGAGTGTCAGAGAGTGTCTGAGAGTGACAGTGAGTGTCTCTGAGTGTCAGAGTGTGTCAGAGAGTGATAGAGAGTGATAGAGTGTGTCAGAGAGTGTCTGAGAGTGATAGTGATTGTCTGAGAGTGTCAGAGAGTGACACTGAGTGTCTGAGAGTGTCAGAGTGTGTCAGAGAGTGACAGAGAGTGTTGGAGAGTATCAGAGAGTGATAGTGAGTGTCAGAGAGTATCAGAGACTGATAGTGAGTGTCTGAGAGTGTCTGAGAGTGTCAGAGAGTGTCAGAGAGTGATAGAGAGTGTCAGAGAGTGATAGAGAGTGTCAGAGAGAGATAGAGAGTTTCAGAGAGTGTCAGAGAGTGTGAGAGAGTGTCAGACAGTGTGAGAGAGTGTCAGAGAGTGATAGTGAGTGTCAGAGAGTGACAGTGAGTGTCTGAGAGTGTCTGAGAGTGATAGAGAGTGATAGAGAGTGATAGAGAGTGTCAGAGATTGATAGAGAGTATCAGAGAGTGATAGTGTGTGTCAGAGAGTATCAGAGATTGATAGTGAGTGTCTGAAAGTGTCTGAGAGTGTCAGAGAGAGTCAGAGGTTGTCAGAGGCTGTCAGAGAGTGATTGTGAGTGTATGAGAATGTCTGAGAGTGTCAAAGAGTGTCAGAGAGAGTTAGAGAGGGACAGAGAGTGTTAGAGAGAGATCGAGAGTGTCAGAGAGTGATAGCGAGTGTCAGAGAGTGTCAGAGAGTGTCAGAGATTGATAGAGAGTATCAGAGAGTGATAGTGAGTGTCAGAGAGTATCAGAGAGTGATAGTGAGTATCCGAGAGTGTCAGAGAGTGTCAGGGAGAGTCAGAGAGTGTCAGAGAGTGTCAGAGATTGATAGAGAGTATCAGAGAGTGATAGTGAGTGTCAGAGAGTATCAGAGAGTGATAGTGAGTGTCCGAGAGTGTCAGAGAGTGTCAGAGAGTGTCAGAGAGTGATAGAGAGTTTCAGAGACAGACAGAGACTTTCAGAGAATCTCAGAGAGTGATAGCGAGTGTCAGAGAGTGTCAGAGATTGATAGAGAGTATCAGAGAGTGATAGTGAGTGTCAGAGAGTATCAGAGAGTGATAGTGAGCGTCCGAGAGTGTCAGAGTGTGTCAGGGAGAGTCAGAGAGTGTCAGAGAGTGTCAGAGAGTGTTAGAGAGTTTCAGAGACAGACAGAGAGTTTCAGAGAATCTCAGAGAGTGATAGTGAGTGTCAGAGAGTGATAGTGAGTGTCTGAGAGTGATAGAGAGTGTGAGAGAGTGTCAGAGAGAGAGAGTGTCAGAGAGTGATAGTGAGTGCCTGAGAGTGTCTGAGAGTGATAGAGAGTGTCACAGAGTAATAGAGAGTGTCAGACAGTGTGAGAGAGTGTCAGAGAGTGATAGTGAGTGTCTGAGAGTGTCAGAGAGTGATAGAGATTGTCAGAGAGTGATAGAGAGTGTCAGAGAGTGATAGTGAATGCCAGCGAGTGTCAGAGAGTGTCAGAGAGTGTGAGAGATTGTCAGAGAGTGATAGTGAGTGTCTGAGAGTGTCAGAGAGTGATAGAGAGTGTCAGAGAGTGATAGTGAGTGCCGGCGAGTGTCAGAGAGTGTCAGAGGGTGTCAGAGAGTGATAGAGAGTGCCAGAGAGTGATATTGAGTGTCAGAGAGCATCAGAGAGAGATAGTGAGCGTCCGAGAGTGTCAGAGAGTGATAGTGAGTGTCTGAGAGTGTCAGAGAGTGATAGAGAGTGTCAGAGAGTGATAGAGTGTGTCAGAGAGTGATAGTGAGTGCCAGCGAGTGTCAGAGAGTGTTAGAGAGTGTCAGAGAGTGATAGAGAGTGTCAGAGAGTGATATTGAGTGTCAGAGAGTATCAGAGAGTGATAGTGAGCGTCAGAGAGTATCAGAGAGTGATAGTGACTGTCTGAGAGTGTCTGAGAGTGTCTGAGAGTGATAGAGAGTGTCACAGAGTGATAAAGAGTGTCAGAGAGTGTGATAGAGTGTCAGAGAGTGATAGTGAGTGTCTGAGAGTGTCAGAGAGTGATAGAGAGTGTCAGAGCGTGATAGAGAGTGTCAGAGAGTGATAAAGAGTCTCAGAGAGTGTGAGAGAGTGTGAGAGAGTGTCAGAGAGTGATAGTGAGTGTCTGAGAGTGTCAGAGAGTGATAGAGAGTGTCAGAGAGTGATAGAGAGTGTCAGAGAGTGATAGTGAGTGCCAGAGAGTGCCAGAGAGTGTCAGAGAGTGTCAGAGAGTGTCAGAGAGTGATAGAGAGTGTCAGAGAGTGATATTGAGTGTCAGAAAGTATCAGAGAGTGATAGTGAGCGTCAGAGTGTATCAGAGAGTGTTAATGAGTGTCTGAGAGTGTCTGAGAGTGATAGAGAGTGTCAGAGAGTGTCAGAGAGTGTCAGAGAGTGTCAGAGAGTATTAGAGGGTGTCAGAGAGTGTGAGAGAGTGTGAGTGAGAGTCAGAGAGTGATAGTGAGTGTCTGAGAGTGTCAGAGAGTGATAGAGAGTGTCAGAGAGTGATAGTGAGTGCCAGCGACTGTCAGAGAGTGTCAGAGAGTGATAGTGAGTGTCTGAGAGTGTCTGAGAGTGATAGAGAGTGTCTGAGAGAGATAGAGACTGTCAGAGAGTGATAGTGATTGTCAGAGAGTGCCAGACATAGATCGAGAGTGTCAGAGAGTGACAGTGAGTGTCAGAGAGTATCAGGGAGTGATAGTGAGTGTCTGAGAGTGATAGTGAGTGTCAGAGAGTTTCAGAGAGTGATAGTGAGAGTGTCAGAGAGTGTCAGAGTGTGTCAGAGAGTGATAGAGAGTGATAGAGAGTGATAGAGAGTGTCTGAGAGAGTCACAGAGTGACACTGAGTGTCAGAGAGTGTTAGAGAGTGTTGGAGAGTGTCAGAGAATGTCAGAAAGTGATAGGGAGTGTCAGAGAGTGATAGTGAGTGTCCGAGAGTGTCAGAGAGTGTCAGAGTTTGTCAGAGATTGATAGAGAGTGTCAGAGAGTGATAGAGAGTGTCAGAGAGTGATAGTGAGTGTCAGAGAGTGTCTGAGAGTGACAGTGAGTGTCTCTGAGTGTCAGAGTGTGTCAGAGTGTGATAGAGAGTGACAGAGTGTGTCAGAGAGTGTCAGAGAGTGACAC
Organism: Heterodontus francisci; assembly: GCF_036365525.1. Lineage (NCBI taxonomy): Eukaryota > Metazoa > Chordata > Chondrichthyes > Heterodontiformes > Heterodontidae > Heterodontus > Heterodontus francisci. Next base: position 158,568,874 of record NC_090376.1, read on the forward strand.
TGAGTATCTGAGAGTGTCAGAGTGTGTCAGAGAGTGATAGAGAGTGATAGAGAGTGTCAGAGAGAGTCAGAGATTGACACTGAGTGTCTGAGAGTGTCAGAGTGTGTCAGAGAGTGACAGAGAGTGTCAGACAGTATCAGAGAGTGATAGTGAGTGTCTGAGAGTGTCTGAGAGTGTCAGAGAGTGTCAGAGAGTGATAGAGAGTGTCAGCGAGTGTCAGCGAGTGTCAGAGAGTGATAGAGAGTGTCAGAGAGAGATAGAGAGTTTCAGAGATTGTGAGAGAGTGTCAGACAGTGTGAGAGAGTGTCAGAGAGTGATAGTGAGTGTCAGAGAGTGACAGTGAGTGTCTGAGCGTGTCTGAGAGTGATAGAGAGTGATAGGGAGTGTCAGAGATTAATAGACAGTGGTTAGCACCGCAGCCTCACAGCTCCAGCGACCCGGGTTTAATTCTGGGTACTGCCTGTGTGGAGTTTGCAAGTTCTCCCTGTGTCTGCGTGGGTTTCCTCCGGGTGCTCCGGTTTCCTCCCACATGCTAAAGACTTGCAGGTTGATAGGTAAATTGGCCATTATAAATTGCCCCTAGTATAGGTAGGTGGTAGGGAAATATAGGGACAGGTGGGGATGTGGTAGGAATATGGAATTGGTGTAGGATTAGTATAAATGGGTGGTTGATGGTCGGCACAGACTCGGTGGGCCGAAGGGCCTGTTTCAGTGCTGTATTTCTAAAAAAAAAAGAGAGTAGCAGAGAGTGATAGTGTGTGTCAGAGAGTATCAGAGAGTGATAGTGAGTGTCTGAGAGTGTCAGAGAGGGTCAGAGGTTGTCAGAGGTTGTCAGATAGTGATAGTGAGTGTCAGAGAGTGTCTGAGAGTGACAGTGGGTGTCTCTGAGTGTCAGAGTGTGTCAGAGAGTGATAGAGTGTGTCAGAGAGAGTCAGAGAGTGATAGTGATTGTCTGAGAGTGTCAGAGAGTGTCTCTGAGTGTCAGAGTGTGTCAGAGAGTGATAGGGAGTGATAGAGTGTGTCAGAGAGAGTCAGAGAGTGATAGTGATTGTCTGAGAGTGTCAGAGAGTGACACTGAGTGTCTGAGAGTGTCAGACAGTGTCAGAGAGTGATAGAGAGTGATCAAGAGTGTCAGAGACAGTCAGAGAGTGACACTGAGTGTCTGAGAGTGTCAGAGTGTGTCAGAGAGTGACAGAGAGTGTCGGAGAGCATTAGAGAGTGATAGTGAGTGTCAGAGAGTATCAGAGACTGATAGTGAGTGTCTGAGAGTGTCTGAGAGTGTCAGAGTGTGTCAGAGAGTGATAGAGAGTGCCAGAGAGTGTCAGAGAGTGATAGAGAATGTCAGAGAGAGATAGAGAGTTTCAGAGAGTGTGAGAGAGTGTGAGAGAGTGCCAGACAGTGTGAGAGAGTGTCAGAGAGTGATAGTGAGTGTCAGACAGTGACAGTGAGTGTCTGAGAGTGTCTGAGAGTGATAGAGAGGATCAGAGAGTGATAGTGAATGTCCGAGAGTGTCAGAGAGTGTCAGGGATAGTCAGAGAGTGTCAGAGAGTGTCAGAGATTGATAGAGAGTATCAGAGAGTGATAGTGAGTGTCAGAGAGTATCAGAGAGTGATAGTGAGTGTCCGAGAGTGTCAGAGAGTGTCAGGGAGAGTCATTGAGTGTCAGAGAGTGTCAGAGAGTGATAGAGAGTTTCAGAGACAGACAGAGAGTTTCAGAGAATCTCAGAGAGTGATAGCGAGTTTCAGAGAGTGTCAGAGAGTGTCAGAGATTGATAGAGAGTATCAGAGAGTGATAGTGAGTGATAGAGAGTATCAGAGAGTGATAGTGAGTGTCAGAGAGTATCAGAGAGTGATAGTGAGTGTCCGAGAGTGTCAGAGAGTGTCAGGGATAGTCAGAGAGTGTCAGAGAGTGTCAGAGATTGATAGAGAGTATCAGAGAGTGATAGTGAGTGTCAGAGAGTATCAGAGAGTGATAGTGAGTGTCCGAGAGTGTCAGAGAGTGTCAGGGAGTGTCAGAGAGTGTCAGGGAGTGTCAGAGAGTGATAGAGAGTTTCAGAGACAGACAGAGAGTTTCAGAGAATCTCAGAGAGTGATAGCGAGTGTCAGAGAGTGTCAGAGAGTGTCAGAGATTGATAGAGAGTATCAGAGAGTGATAGTGAGTGTCAGAGAGTATCAGAGAGTGATAGTGAGTGTCCGAGAGTGTCAGAGTGTGTCAGGGAGAGTCAGAGAGTGTCAGAGAGTGTCAGAGAGTGATAGAGAGGTTCAGAGACAGACAGAGAGTTTCAGAGAAACTCAGAGAGTGTGAGAGTGTGTCAGAGAGTGATAGTGAGTGTCAGAGAGTGATAGTGAGTGTCTGAGAGTGATAGAGAGTGTGAGAGAGTGTCAGGGAGAGATAGAGAGTGTCAGAGAGTGATAGTGAGTGTCTGAGAGTGTCTGAGAGTGATAGAGAGTGTATCAGCGTGATAGAGAGTGTCAGACAGTGTGAGAGAGTGTCAGAGACTGATAGTGAGTGTCAGAGAGTGATATTGAGTGTCAGAGAGTATCAGAGAGTGATAGTGAGCGTCAGAGAGTGTCAGAGAGTGATAGTGAGTGTCTGAGAGTGTCAGAGAGTGATAGAGAGTGTCAGAGAGTGATAGTGAGTGCCAGCGAGTGTCAGAGAGTGTCAGAGAGTGATAGAGAGTGTCAGAGAGTGATATTGAGTGTCAGAGAGTATCAGAGAGTGATAGTGAGCGTCAGAGAGAATCAGAGAGTGATAGTGAGTGTCTGAGAGTGTCAGAGAGTGTCAGAGAGTGATAGAGAGTATCAGAGAGAGATAGAGAGTTTCAGAGAGTGTGAGAGAGTGTCAGAGAGTGATAGTGAGTGTCAGAGAGTGATAGTGAGTGTCTGAGAGTGTCTGAGAGTGATAGAGAGTGTCTGAGAGGGATAGAGACTGTCAGCGAGTGATAGTGAGTGTCAGAGAGTGCCAGAGATAGATAGAGAGTGTCAGAGAGTGATAGTGAGTGTCAGAGAGTATCCGAGAGTTGTAGTGAGTGTCTGAGAGTGTCTGAGAGTGTCAGAGAGTGTCAGAGAGTGATAGAGAGTGTCAGAGAGTGTCAGAGAGTGTCAGAAAGTGTCAGAGAGAGATAGAGAGTTTCAGAGAGTGTCAGAGAGTGTGAGAGAGTGTCAGACAGTGTGAGAGAGTGTCAGAGAGTGATAGTGAGTGTCAGAGAGTGACAGTGAGTGTCTGAGAGTGTCTGAGAGTGATAGAGAGTGATAGAGAGTGTCAGAGATTGATAGAGAGTATCAGAGAGTGATAGTGTGTGTCAGAGAGTATCAGAGAGTGATAGTGAGTGTCTGAGAGTGTCAGAGAGTGTCAGAGGTTGTCAGAGAGTGATAGTGAGTGTCAGAGAGTGTCTGTGAGTGACAGTGAGTGTCTCTGAGTGTCAGAGTGTGTCAGAGTGTGATAGAGAGTGACAGAGTGTGTCAGAGAGTGTCAGAGAGTGACACTGAGTATCTGAGAGTGTCAGAGTGTGTCAGAGAGTGATAGAGAGTGATAGAGAGTGTCAGAGAGAGTCAGAGAGTGACACTGAGTGTCTGAGAGTGTCAGAGTGTGTCAGAGAGTGACAGAGAGTGTCAGACAGTATCAGAGAGTGATAGTGAGTGTCTGAGAGTGTCTGAGAGTGTCAGAGAGTGTCAGAGAGTGAAAGAGAGTGTCAGCGAGTGTCAGAGAGTGATAGAGAGTGTCAGAGAGAGATAGAGAGTTTCAGAGAGTGTGAGAGAGTGTCAGACAGTGTGAGAGCGTGTCAGAGAGTGACAGTGAGTGTCAGAGAGTGACAGTGAGTGTCTGAGCGTGTCTGAGAGTGATAGAGAGTGATAGGGAGTGTCAGAGATTAATAGAGAGTCGCAGAGAGTGATAGTGTGTGTCAGAGAGTATCAGAGAGTGATAGTGAGTGTCTGAGAGTGTCAGAGAGGGTCAGAGGTTGTCAGAGGTTGTCAGATAGTGATAGTGAGTGTCAGAGAGTGTCTGAGAGTGACAGTGAGTGTCTCTGAGTGTCAGAGTGTGTCAGAGAGTGATAGGGAGTGATAGAGTGTGTCAGAGAGAGTCAGAGAGTGATAGTGATTGTCTGAGAGTGTCAGAGAGTGTCTCTGAGTGTCAGAGTGTGTCAGAGAGTGATAGGGAGTGATAGAGTGTGTCAGAGAGAGTCAGAGAGTGATAGTGATTGTCTGAGAGTGTCAGAGAGTGACACTGAGTGTCTGAGAGTGTCAGAGTGTGTCAGAGAGTGATAGAGAGTGATCAAGAGTGTCAGAGAGTATCAGAGAGTGACACTGAGTGTCTGAGAGTGTCAGAGTGTGTCAGAGAGTGACAGAGAGTGTCAGAGAGTATTAGAGAGTGATAGTGAGTGTCAGAGAGTATCAGAGACTGATAGTGAGTGTCTGAGAGTGTCTGAGAGTGTCAGAGAGTGTCAGAGAGTGATAGAGAGTGTCAGAGAGTGTCAGAGAGTGATAGAGAGTGTCAGAGAGAGATAGAGAGTTTCAGAGAGTGTCAGAGAGTGTGAGAGAGTGCCAGACAGTGTGAGAGAGTGTCAGAGAGTGATAGTGAGTGTCAGAGAGTGACAGTGAGTGTCTGAGAGTGTCTGAGAGTGATAGAGAGTATCAGAGAGTGATAGTGAGTGTCAGAGAGTATCAGAGAGTGATAGTGAGTGTCCGAGAGTGTCAGAGAGTGTCAGGGATAGTCAGAGAGTGTCAGAGAGTGTCAGAGATTGATAGAGAGTATCAGAGAGTGATAGTGAGTGTCAGAGAGTATCAGAGAGTGATAGTGAGTGTCCGAGAGTGTCAGAGAGTGTCAGGGAGAGTCAGAGAGTGTCAGAGAGTGTCAGAGAGTGATAGAGAGTTTCAGAGACAGACAGAGAGTTTCAGAGAATCTCAGAGAGTGATAGCGAGTGTCAGAGAGTGTCAGAGAGTGTCAGAGATTGATAGAGAGTATCAGAGAGTGATAGTGAGTGTCAGAGAGTATCAGAGAGTGATAGTGAGTGTCCGAGAGTGTCAGAGTGTGTCAGGGAGAGTCAGAGAGTGTCAGAGAGTGTCAGAGAGTGATAGAGAGGTTCAGAGACAGACAGAGAGTTTCAGAGAAACTCAGAGAGTGTGAGAGAGTGTCAGAGAGTGATAGTGAGTGTCAGAGAGTGATAGTGAGTGTCTGAGAGTGATAGAGAGTGTGAGAGAGTGTCAGGGAGAGATAGAGAGTGATAGAGAGTTTCAGAGAGTGTCAGAGAGTGTCTGAGAGTGTCAGAGAGTGATAGAGAGTGTTAGAGATTGATAGAGAGTATCAGAGAGTGATAGTGAGTGTCAGAGAGTATCAGAGAGTGATAGTGAGTGTCCGAGAGTGTCAGAGAGTGTCAGGGAGAGTCAGAGAGTGTCAGAGAGTGATAGAGAGTTTCAGAGACAGACAGAGAGTTTCAGAGAATCTCAGATAGTGATAGCGAGTGTCAGAGAGTGTCAGAGATTGATAGAGAGTATCAGAGAGTGATAGTGAGTGTCAGAGAGTATCAGAGAGTGATAGTGAGTGTCCGAGAGTGTCAGAGAGTGTCAGAGAGTGTCAGAGAGTGATAGAGAGGTTCAGAGACAGACAGAGAGTTTCAGAGAAACTCAGAGAGTGTGAGAGAGTGTCAGAGATTGATAGTGAGTGTCAGAGTGTGATAGTGAGTGTCTGAGAGTGATAGAGAGTGTGAGAGAGTGTCAGGGAGAGATAGAGAGTGTCAGAGAATGATAGTGAGTGTCTGAGAGTGTCTGAGAGTGATAGAGAGTGTCACAGAGTGATAGAGAGTGTCAGACAGTGTGAGAGAGTGTCAGAAACTGATAGTGAGTGTCAGAGAGTGATATTGAGTGTCAGAGAGTATCAGAGAGTGATAGTGAGCGTCAGAGAGTGTCAGAGAGTGATAGTGAGTGTCTGAGAGTGTCAGAGAGTGATAGAGAGTGTCAGAGAGTGATAGTGAGTGCCAGCGAGTGTCAGAGAGTGCCAGAGAGTGATAGAGAGTGTCAGAGAGTGATATTGAGTTTCAGAGAGTATCAGAGAGTGATAGTGAGCGTCAGAGAGTATCAGAGAGTGATAGTGAGTGTCTGAGAGTGTCAGAGAGTGATAGAGAGTGTCAGACAGTGTCAGAGAGTGATAGAGAGTATCAGAGAGAGATAGAGAGTTTCAGAGAGTGTGAGAGAGTGTCAGAGAGTGATAGTGAGTGTCAGAGAGTGATAGTGAGTGTCTGAGAGTGTCAGAGATAGATAGAGAGTGTCAGTGAGTGATAGTGAGTGTCAGAGAGTATCCGAGAGTTGTAGTGAGTGTCTGAGAGTGTCTGAGAGTGTCAGAGAGTGTCTGAGAGTGATAGAGAGTGTGAGAGAGTGTCAGGGAGAGATAGAGAGTGTCAGAGAATGATAGTGAGTGTCTGAGAGTGTCTGAGAGTGATAGAGAGTGTCACAGAGTGATAGAGAGTGTCAGACAGTGTGAGAGAGTGTCAGAAACTGATAGTGAGTGTCAGAGAGTGATATTGAGTGTCAGAGAGTATCAGAGAGTGATAGTGAGCGTCAGAGAGTGTCAGAGAGTGATAGTGAGTGTCTGAGAGTGTCAGAGAGTGATAGAGAGTGTCAGAGAGTGATAGTGAGTGCCAGCGAGTGTCAGAGAGTGCCAGAGAGTGATAGAGAGTGTCAGAGAGTGATATTGAGTTTCAGAGAGTATCAGAGAGTGATAGTGAGCGTCAGAGAGTATCAGAGAGTGATAGTGAGTGTCTGAGAGTGTCAGAGAGTGATAGAGAGTGTCAGACAGTGTCAGAGAGTGATAGAGAGTATCAGAGAGAGATAGAGAGTTTCAGAGAGTGTGAGAGAGTGTCAGAGAGTGATAGTGAGTGTCAGAGAGTGATAGTGAGTGTCTGAGAGTGTCAGAGATTGATAGAGAGTGTCAGTGAGTGATAGTGAGTGTCAGAGAGTATCCGAGAGTTGTAGTGAGTGTCTGAGAGTGTCTGAGAGTGTCAGAGAGTGTCAGAGAGTGATAGAGAGTGTCAGAGAGTGTCAGAGAGTGTCAGAGTGTGTCAGAGAGTGATAGAGTGTTTCAGAGAGTGTCAGAGAGTGTGAGAGAGTGTCAGAGAGTGTGAGAGAGTGTCAGACAGTGTGAGAGAGTGTCAGAGAGTGATAGTGTGTGTCAGAGAGTATCAGAGAGTGATAGTGAGTGTCTGAGAGTGTCTGAGAGTGTCAGAGAGTGTCAGAGGTTGTCAGAGGTTGTCAGAGAGTGATAGTGAGTGTATGAGAATGTCTGAGAGTGTCAGAGAGTGTCAGAGAGAGTTAGAGAGTGTCAGAGAGTGTCAGAGATTGATAGAGAGTATCAGAGAGTGATAGTGAGTGTCAGAGAGTATCAGAGAGTGATAGTGAGTGTCCGAGAGTGTCAGAGAGTGTCAGGGAGAGTCAGAGAGTATCAGAGAGTGATAGTGAGTGTCCGAGAGTGTCCGAGAGTGTCAGAGAGTGATAGAGAGTGTCAGAGAGTGATAGTGAGTGTGTCATAGAATGTCAGACAGTGATAGTGAGTGTCTGAGAGTGATAGTGATTGTCAGAGAGTGTCAGAGAGTGTCAGAGAGTGTAAGAGAGTGTTAGAGAGTCTCAGAGAGTGTCAGAGAGTGTCAGAGATTGATAGGGAGTGTCAGAGAGTGATAGTGAGTGCCCGAGAGTGTCAGAGAGAGTCAGAGTATGTCAGAGATTGATAGAGAGTGTCAGAGAGTGATAGAGTGTGTCAGAGAGTGTCAGAGAGTGATAGTGATTGTCTGAGAGTGTCAGAGAGTGTCAGAGGGTGACACTGAGTGTCTGAGAGTGTCAGAGTGTGTCAGAGAGTGATAGAGAGTAATAGAGAGTGTCAGAGACAGTCAGAGAGTGACACTCAGTGTCTGAGAGTATCAGAGTGTGTCAGAGAGTGATTGAGATTGATAGTGAGTGATAGTGAGTGTCAGAGAGTGTCAGAGTGTGATAGTGCGTGTCAGAGCGTGACAGAGAGTGATAGAGAGTGTCAGAGAGAGATAGAGAGTTTCAGTGAGTGTCAGAGAGTGTCAGAGAGTGATAGTGAGTGTCAGAGAGTGATAGTGAGTGTCTGAGAGTGATAGAGACTGTCAGAGAGTGTCAGAGAGTGTGAGAGAGTGTGAGAGAGAGATAGAGAGTGTCAGAGAGTGATAGTGACTGTCTGAGAGTTTCTGAGAGTGATAGAGAGTGTCAGAGAGTGTCAGAGAGTATTAGAGAGTGTCAGAGAGTGTGAGAGTGTGTCAGAGATTGTCAGAGAGTGATAGTGAGTGTCTGAGAGTGTCAGAGAGTGTCAGAGAGTGATAGAGAGTGTCAGAGAGTGATAGTGAGTGTCTGAGGGTGTCTGAGAGTGATAGAGAGTGTCTGAGAGTGATAGAGACTGTCAGAGAGTGATAGTGAGTGTCAGAGAGTGTCAGACATAGATAGAGAGTGTCAGAGAGTGATAGTGAGTGTCAGAGAGTATCAGGGAGTGATAGTGAGTGTCTGAGAGTGATAGTGAGTGTCAGAGAGCGTCAGAGGTGTCAGAGAGTGATAGTGAGTGTCTGAGAGTGTCTGAGAGTGATAGAGAGTGTCAGAGAGTGTCAGAGAGTATTAGAGAGTGTCAGAGAGTGTGAGAGAGTGTGAGAGAGTGTCAGAGAGTGATAGAGAGTGTCAGCGGGTGTCAGAGAGTGATAGTGAGTGTCAGAGAGTGATAGTGAGTGTCTGAGAGTGATAGAGAGTGTCAGAGAGTGTAAGAGAGTGTCAGAGAGAGATAGAGAGTGTCAGAGAGTGATAGTGAGTTTCTGAGAGTGTCTGAGAGTGATAGAGAGTGTCACAGAGTGATAGAGAGTGTCAGACAGTGTGAGAGAGTGTCAGAGAGTGATAGTGAGTGTCTGAGAGTGTCAGAGAGTGTCTGAGATTGTCAGAGAGTGATCGAGAGAGTCAGAGAGTGATAGTGAGTGCCATCGAGTGTCAGAGAGTGTCAGAGTGTGTGAGAGAGTGATAGTGAGGGTCTGAGAGTGTCAGAGAGTGATAGAGAGTGTCAGAGAGTGATAGAGAGTGTCAGAGAGTGATAGTGAGTGCCAGCGAGTGTCAGAGAGTGTCAAAGAGTGTCATGAGTGATAGAGAGTGTCAGAGAGTGATATTGAGTGTCAGAGAGTATCAGAGAGTGATAGTGAGCGTCAGAGAGTATCAGTGAGTGATAGTGAGTGTCTGAGAGTGTCAGAGAGTGTCAGAGAGTGATAGAGAGTGTCAGAGAGTGATAGTGAGTGTGTCATAGAATGTCAGACAGTGATAGTGAGTGTCTGAGAGTGATAGTGAGTGTCAGAGAGTGTCAAAGAGTGTTAGAGAGTGTTAGAGAGTGTCAGAGAGTGTCAGAGAGTGTCAGAGATTGATAGGGAGTGTCAGAGAGTGTCAGAGAGTGATAGAGAGTGTCAGAGAGTGTCAGAGAGTGATAGAGAGTGTCAGAGAGAGATAGAGAGTTTCAGTGAGTGTCAGAGAGTGTCAGAGAGTGATAGTGAGTGTCAGAGAGTGATAGAGACTGTCAGAGAGTGTCAGAGAGTGTTAGAGAGTGTTAGAGAGTGTCAGAGAGTGTCAGAGAGTGTCAGAGATTGATAGGGAGTGTCTGAGAGTTTCTGAGAGTGATAGAGAGTGTCAGAGAGTGTCAGAGAGTATAAGAGAGTGTCAGAGAGTGTGAGAGTGTGTCAGAGAGTGTCAGAGAGTTGTAGTGAGTGTCTGAGAGTGATAGTGAGTGTCTGAGAGTTTCTGAGAGTGATAGAGAGTGTCAGAGAGTATTAGAGAGTGTCAGAGAGTGTGAGAGTGTGTCAGAGAGTGTCAGAGAGTGTCATAACGTGATAGAGAGTGTCAGAGAGTGATATTGAGTGTCAGAGAGTATCAGAGAGTGATAGTGAGCGTCAGAGAGTATCAGAGAGTGATAGTGAGTGTCTGAGAGTGTCAGAGAGTGTCAGAGAGTGATAGAGAGTGTCAGAGAGTGATAGTGAGTGTGTCAGAGAATGTCAGACAGTGATAGTGAGTGTCTGAGAGTGATAGTGAGTGTCAGAGAGTGTCAGAGAGTGTCAGAGAGTGTTAGAGAGTGTTAGAGAGTGTCAGAGAGTGTCAGAGAGTGTCAGAGAGTGATAGGGAGTGTCAGAGAGTGATAGTGAGTGTCCGAGAGTGTCAGAGAGAGTCAGAGTATGTCAGAGATTGATAGAGAGTGTCAGAGAGTGATAGAGTGTGTCAGAGAGTGTCAGAGAGTGATAGTGATTGTCTGAGAGTGTCAGAGAGTGTCAGAGGGTGACACTGAGTGTCTGAGAGTGTCAGAGTTTGTCAGAGAGTGATAGAGAGTAATAGAGAGTGTCAGAGAGAGTCAGAGAGTGACACTCAGTGTCTGAGAGTATCAGAGTGTGTCAGAGAGTGATTGAGAGTGATAGTGAGTGTCAGAGAGTGTCAGAATGTGATAGTGCGTGTCAGAGCGTGACAGAGAGTGTCAGAGAGTATCAGAGAGTGTCAGAGAGTGATAGAGAGTGTCAGAGAGTGTCAGAGAGTATAGAGAGTGTCAGAGAGAGATAGAGAGTTTCAGTGAGTGTCAGAGAGTGTCAGAGAGTGATAGTGAGTGTCTGAGAGTGATAGAGACTGTCAGAGAGTGTCAGAGAGTGTGAGAGAGTGTCAGAGAGAGATAGAGAGTGTCAGAGAGTGATAGTGAGTGTCTGAGAGTTTCTGAGAGTGATAGAGAGTGTCAGAGAGTGTCAGAGAGTATTAGAGAGTGTCAGAGAGTGTGAGAGAGTGTCAGAGAGTGTCAGAGAGTGATAGTGAGTGTCTGAAAGTGTCAGAGAGTGTCAGAGAGTGATAGAGAGTGTCAGAGAGTGATAGTGAGTGCCAGCGAGTGTCAGAGAGTGTCAGAGAGTGTCAGAGAGTGATAGAGAGTGTCAGTGAGTGATAGTGAGTGTCTGAGGGTGTCTGAGAGTGATAGAGAGTGTCTGAGAGTGATAGAGACTGTCAGAGAGTGATAGTGAGTGTCAGAGAGTGTCAGACATAGATCGAGAGTGTCAGAGAGTGATAGTGAGTGTCAGAGAGTATCAGGGAGTGATAGTGAGTGTCTGAGAGTGATAGTGAGTGTCAGAGAGTGTCAGAGGTGTCAGAGAGTGATAGTGAGTGTCTGAGAGTGTCTGAGAGTGATAGAGAGTGTCAGAGAGTGTCAGAGAGTATTAGAGAGTGTCAGAGAGTGTGAGAGAGTGTGAGAGAGTGTCAGAGAGTGATAGAGAGTGTCAGCGGGTGTCAGAGAGTGATAGAGAGTGTCAGAGAGTGATAGTGAGTGTCAGAGAGTGATAGTGAGTGACTGAGAGTGATAGAGAGTGTCAGAGAGTGTCAGAGAGAGTGAGAGAGTGTCAGAGAGAGATAGAGAGTGTCAGAGAGTGATAGTGAGTGTCTGAGAGTGTCTGAGAGTGTCAGAGAGTGATAGAGAGTGTCAGAGAGAGATAGAGAGTTTCAGTGAGTGTCAGAGAGTGTCAGAGAGTGTCAGAGAGTGATAGTGAGTGTCAGAGAGTGATAGTGAGTGTCTGAGAGTGATGTAGAGTGTCAGAGAGTGTCAGAGAGAGTGAGAGAGTGTCAGAGAGAGATAGAGAGTGTCAGAGAGTGATAGTGAGTGTCTACGAGTGTCTGAGAGTGATAGAGAGTGTCAGAGAGTGTCAGAGAGTATTAGAGAGTGTCAGAGAGTGTGAGAGAGTGTGAGAGAGTGTCAGAGAGTGATAGTGAGTGTCTGAGAGTGTCAGAGAGTGTCAGAGAGTGATAGAGAGTGTCAGAGAGTGATAGTGAGTACCAGCGAGTGTCAGAGAGTGTCAGAGAGTATCAGAGAGTGATAGAGAGTGTCAGAGAGTGATAGTGAGTGTCAGAGTATGTCAGAGATTGATAGAGAGTGCCAGAGAGTGATAGTGAGTGTCAGAGAGTGATAGTGAGTGTCAGAGAGTGTCTGAGAGTGACAGTGAGTGTCTCTGAGTGTCAGAGTGTGTCAGAGAGTGATCGAGAGTGATAGAGTGTGTCAGAGCGTGTCAGAGAGTGATAGTGATTGTCTGAGAGTGTCAGTGAGTGTCAGAGAGTGACACTGAGTGCCTGAGAGTGTCAGAGTGTGTCAGAGAGCGATAGACATTGATAGAGAGTGTCAGAGAGAGTCAGAGAGTGACACTGAGTGTCTGCGAGTGTCAGAGTGTGTCAGAGAGTGACAGAGAGTGTCAGAGCGTATCAGAGAGTGATAGTGAGTGTCAGAGAGTATCAGAGAGTGATAGTGAGTGGCTGAGAGTGTCTGAGAGTGTCAGAGAGTGTCAGAGAGTGATAGAGAGTTTCAGAGAGTGTCAGAGAGTGTAAGAGAGTGTCAGAGAGTTATAGTGAGAGTGTCAGAGAGTGTCAGAGAGTGTCAGAGAGTGTTAGAGAGTGCTGGAGAGTGTCAGAGAAAGTCAGAGAGTGATAGGGAGTGTCAGAGAGTGATAGTGACTGTCCGAGAGTGTCAGAGAGTGTCAAGGTATGTCAGAGATTGATAGAGAGTGTCAGAGAGTGATAGTGAGTGTCCGAGAGTGTCAGAGAGTGTCAGAGAGTGTCAGATATTGATAGAGAGTGTCAGAGAGTGATAGAGAGTGTCAGGGAGTGATAGTGAGTGTCAGAGAGTGTCAGAGAGTGATAGTGATTGTCTGAGAGTGTCAGAGAGTGTCAGAGGGTGACACTGAATGTCTGAGAGTGTCAGAGTGTGTCAGAGAGTGATAGAGAGTAATAGAGAGTGTCAGAGAGAGTCAGAGAGTGACACTCAGTGTCTGAGAGTATCAGAGTGTGTCAGAGAGTGATTGAGATTGATAGTGAGTGATAGTGAGTGTCAGAGAGTGTCAGAGTGTGATAGTGCGTGTCAGAGCGTGACAGAGAGTGTCAGAGAGTATCAGAGAGTGTCAGAGAGTGATAGAGAGTGTCAGAGAGTGTCAGAGAGTGATAGAGAGTGTCAGAGAGAGATAGAGAGTTTCAGTGAGTGTCAGAGAGTGTCAGAGAGTGATAGTGAGTGTCAGAGAGTGATAGTGAGTGTCAGAGAGTGATAGAGACTGTCAGAGAGTGTCAGAGAGTGTGAGAGAGTGTGAGAGAGAGATAGAGATTGTCAGAGAGTGATAGTGAGTGTCTGAGAGTTTCTGAGAGTGATAGAGAGTGTCAGAGAGTGTCAGAGAGTATTAGAGAGTGTCAGAGAGTGTGAGAGTGTGTCAGAGAGTGTCAGAGAGTGATAGTGAGTGTCTGAGAGTGTCAGAGAGTGTCAGAGAGTGATAGAGAGTGTCAGAGAGTGATAGTGAGTGTCTGAGGCTGTCTGAGAGTGATAGAGAGTGTCTGAGAGTGATAGAGACTGTCAGAGAGTGATAGTGAGTGTCAGAGAGTGTCAGACATAGATCGAGAGTGTCAGAGAGTGATAGTGAGTGTCAGAGAGTATCAGGGAGTGATAGTGAGTGTCTGAGAGTGATAGTGAGTGTCAGAGAGTGTCAGAGGTGTCAGAGAGTGATAGTGAGTGTCTGAGAGTGTCTGAGAGTGATAGAGAGTGTCAGAGAGTGTCAGAGAGTATTAGAGAGTGTCAGAGAGTGTGAGAGAGTGTGAGAGAGTGTCAGAGAGTGATAGAGAGTGTCAGCGGGTGTCAGAGAGTGATAGAGAGTGTCAGAGAGAGATAGAGAGTTTCAGTGAGTGTCAGAGAGTGTGAGAGAGTGTCAGAGAGTGATAGTGAGTGTCAGAGAGTGATAGTGAGTGTCTGAGAGTGATAGAGAGTGTCAGAGAGTGTCAGAGAGTGTCAGAGAGTGTCAGAGAGAGATAGAGAGTGTCAGAGAGTGATAGTGAGTGTCTGAGAGTGTCTGAGAGTGATAGAGAGTGTCACAGAGTGATAGAGAGTGTCAGACAGTGTGAGAGAGTGTCAGAGAGTGATAGTGAGTGTCTGAGAGTGTCAGAGAGTGATAGAGATTGTCAGAGAGTGATAGAGAGAGTCAGAGAGTGATAGTGAGTGCCATCGAGTGTCTGAGAGTGTCAGAGTGTGTGAGAGAGTGTCAGAGAGTGTTAGTGAGGGTCTGAGAGTGTCAGAGAGTGATAGAGAGTGTCAGAGAGTGATAGAGAGTGTCAGAGAGTGATAGTGAGTGCCAGCGAGTGTCAGAGAGTGTCAAAGAGTGTCATGAGTGATAGAGAGTGTCAGAGAGTGATATTGAGTGTCAGAGAGTATCAGAGAGTGATAGTGAGCGTCAGAGAGTATCAGAGAGTGATAGTGAGTGTCTGAGAGTGATAGTGAGTGTGTCATAGAATGTCAGACAGTGATAGTGAGTGTCTGAGAGTGATAGTGAGTGTCAGAGAGTGTCAGAGAGTGTCAGAGAGTGTTAGAGAGTGTCAGAGAGTGTCAGAGAGTGTCAGAGATTGATAGGGAGTGTCAGAGAGTGATAGTGAGTGCCCGAGAGTGTCAGAGAGAGTCAGAGTATGTCAGAGATTGATAGAGAGTGTCAGAGAGTGATAGAGTGTGTCAGAGAGTGTCAGAGAGTGATAGTGATTGTCTGAGAGTGTCAGAGAGTGTCAGAGGGTGACACTGAGTGTCTGAGAGTGTCAGAGTGTTTCAGAGAGTGATAGAGAGTAATAGAGAGTGTCAGAGAGAGTCAGAGAGTGACACTCAGTGTCTGAGAGTATCAGAGTGTGTCAGAGAGTGATTGAGATTGATAGTGAGTGATAGTGAGTGTCATAGAGTGTCAGAGTGTGATAGTGCGTGTCAGAGCGTGACAGAGAGTGTCAGAGAGTATCAGAGAGTGTCAGAGAGTGATAGAGAGTGTCAGAGAGTGTCAGAGAGTGATAGAGAGTGTCAGAGAGAGATAGAGAGTTTCAGTGAGTGTCAGAGAGTGTCAGAGAGTGATAGTGAGTGTCAGAGAGTGATAGAGACTGTCAGAGAGTGTCAGAGAGTGTGAGAGAGTGTGAGAGAGAGATAGAGAGTGTCAGAGAGTGATAGTGAGTGTCTGAGAGTTTCTGAGAGTGATAGAGAGTGTCAGAGAGTGTCAGAGAGTATTAGAGAGTGTCAGAGAGTGTGAGAGTGTGTCAGAGAGTGTCAGAGAGTGATAGTGAGTGTCTGAGAGTGTCAGAGAGTGTCAGAGAGTGATAGAGAGTGTCAGAGAGTGATAGTGAGTGTCTGAGGCTGTCTGAGAGTGATAGAGAGTGTCTGAGAGTGATAGAGACTGTCAGAGAGTGATAGTGAGTGTCAGAGAGTGTCAGACATAGATCGAGAGTGTCAGAGAGTGATAGTGAGTGTCAGAGAGTATCAGGGAGTGATAGTGAGTGTCTGAGAGTGATAGTGTGTGTCAGAGAGTGTCAGAGGTGTCAGAGAGTGATAGTGAGTGTCTGAGAGTGTCTGAGAGTGATAGAGAGTGTCAGAGAGTGTCAGAGAGTATTAGAGTGTGTCAGAGAGTGTGAGAGAGTGCGAGAGAGTGTCAGATAGTGATAGAGAGTGTCAGCGGGTGTCAGAGAGTGATAGAGAGTGTCAGAGAGAGACAGAGAGTTTCAGTGAGTGTCAGAGAGTGTGAGAGAGTGTCAGAGAGTGATAGTGAGTGTCAGAGAGTGATAGTGAGTGTCTGAGAGTGATAGAGAGTGTCAGAGAGTGTGAGAGAGTGTCAGAGAGAGATAGAGAGTGTCAGAGAGTGATAGTGAGTGTCTGAGAGTGTCTGAGAGTGATAGAGAGTGTCACAGAGTGATAGAGAGTGTCAGACAGTGTGAGAGAGTGTCAGAGAGTGATAGTGAGTGGCTGAGAGTGTCTGAGAGTGTCAGAGAGTGTCAGAGAGTGATAGAGAGTGTCAGAGAGTGTCAGAGAGTGATAGCGAGTGTCAGAGAGAGATAGAGAGTTTCAGAGAGTGTCAGAGAGTGTCAGAGAGTGATAGAGAGTGTCTGAGAGTTCCTGAGAGTGATAGAGAGTGTCAGAGAGTGTCAGAGAGTATTAGAGAGTGTCAGAGAGTGTGAGAGTGATAGAGAGTGTCAGAGAGTGATAGTGAGTGTCTGAGGGTGTCTGAGAGTGATAGAGAGTGTCTGAGAGTGATAGAGACTGTCAGAGAGTGATAGTGAGTGTCAGAGAGTGTCAGACATAGATCGAGAGTGTCAGAGAGTGATAGTGAGTGTCAGAGAGTATCAGGGAGTGATAGTGAGTGTCTGAGAGTGATAGTGAGTGTCAGAGAGTGTCAGAGGTGTCAGAGAGTGATAGTGAGTGTCTGAGAGTTTCTGAGAGTGATAGAGAGTGTCAGAGAGTGTCAGAGAGTATTAGAGAGTGTCAGAGAGTGTGAGAGTGTGTCAGAGAGTGTCAGAGAGTGATAGTGAGTGTCTGAGAGTGTCAGAGAGTGTCAGAGAGTGATAGAGAGTGTCAGAGAGTGATAGTGAGTGTCTGAGGCTGTCTGAGAGTGATAGAGAGTGTCTGAGAGTGATAGAGACTGTCAGAGAGTGATAGTGAGTGTCAGAGAGTGTCAGACATAGATCGAGAGTGTCAGAGAGTGATAGTGAGTGTCAGAGAGTATCAGGGAGTGATAGTGAGTGTCTGAGAGTGATAGTGAGTGTCAGAGAGTGTCAGAGGTGTCAGAGAGTGATAGTGAGTGTCTGAGAGTGTCTGAGAGTGATAGAGAGTGTCAGAGAGTGTCAGAGAGTATTAGAGAGTGTCAGAGAGTGTGAGAGAGTGTGAGAGAGTGTCAGAGAGTGATAGAGAGTGTCAGCGGGTGTCAGAGAGTGATAGAGAGTGTCAGAGAGAGATAGAGAGTTTCAGTGAGTGTCAGAGAGTGTGAGAGAGTGTCAGAGAGTGATAGTGAGTGTCAGAGAGTGATAGTGAGTGTCTGAGAGTGATAGAGAGTGTCAGAGAGTGTGAGAGAGTGTCAGAGAGAGATAGAGAGTGTCAGAGAGTGATAGTGAGTGTCTGAGAGTGTCTGAGAGTGATAGAGAGTGCCACAGAGTGATAGAGAGTGTCATACAGTGTGAGAGAGTGTCAGAGAGTGATAGTGAGTGTCTGAGAGTGTCAGAGAGTGATAGAGATTGTCAGAGAGTGATAGAGAGAGTCAGAGAGTGATAGTGAGTGCCATCGAGTGTCTGAGAGTGTCAGAGTGTGTGAGAGAGTGTCAGAGAGTGTTAGTGAGGGTCTGAGAGTGTCAGAGAGTGATAGAGAGTGTCAGAGAGTGACAGAGAGTGTCAGAGAGTGATAGTGAGTGCCAGCGAGTGTCAGAGATTGTCAAAGAGTGTCATGAGTGATAGAGAGTGTCAGAGAGTGATATTGAGTGTCAGAGAGTATCAGAGAGTGATAGTGAGCGTCAGAGAGTATCAGAGAGTGATAGTGAGTGTCTGAGAGTGTCAGAGAGTGTCAGAGAGTGATAGAGAGTGTCAGAGAGTGATAGTGAGTGTGTCAGAGA
This sequence comes from Heterodontus francisci, assembly GCF_036365525.1. NCBI lineage: Eukaryota > Metazoa > Chordata > Chondrichthyes > Heterodontiformes > Heterodontidae > Heterodontus > Heterodontus francisci. The sequence goes on from NC_090376.1 coordinate 158,586,272, forward strand.
ATGTCAGACAGTGATAGTGAGTGTCTGAGAGTGATAGTGAGTGTCAGAGAGTGTCAGAGAGTGTCAGAGAGTGTCAGAGAGCGTCAGAGAGTGATAGGGAGTGTCAGAGAGTGATAGTGAGTGTCCGAGAGTGTCAGAGAGAGTCAGAGTATGTCAGAGATTGATAGAGAGTGTCAGAGAGTGATAGAGTGTGTCAGAGAGTGTCAGAGAGTGATAGTGATTGTCTGAGAGTGTCAGAGAGTGTCAGAGGGTGACACTGAGTGTCTGAGAGTGTCAGAGTTTGTCAGAGAGTGATAGAGAGTAATAGAGAGTGTCAGAGAGAGTCAGAGAGTGACTCTCAGTGTCTGAGAGTATCAGAGTGTGTCAGAGAGTGATTGAGAGTGATAGTGAGTGTCAGAGAGTGTCAGAATGTGATAGTGCGTGTCAGAGCGTGACAGAGAGTGTCAGAGAGTATCAGAGAGTGTCAGAGAGTGATAGAGAGTGTCAGAGAGTGTCAGAGAGTATAGAGAGTGTCAGAGAGAGATAGAGAGTTTCAGTGAGTGTCAGAGAGTGTCAGAGAGTGATAGTGAGTGTCAGAGAGTGATAGTGAGTGTCTGAGAGTGATAGAGACTGTCAGAGAGTGTCAGAGAGTGTGAGAGAGTGTCAGAGAGAGATAGAGAGTGTCAGAGAGTGATAGTGAGTGTCTGAGAGTTTCTGAGAGTGTCAGAGAGTATTAGAGAGTGTCAGAGAGTCTGAGAGAGTGTCAGAGAGTGTCAGAGAGTGATAGTGAGTGTGTCAGAGAATGTCAGACAGTGATAGTGAGTGTCTGAGAGTGATAGTGAGTGTCAGAGAGTGTCAGAGAGTGTCAGAGAGTGTCAGAGAGTGTTAGAGAGTGTTAGAGAGTGTCAGAGAGTGTCAGAGAGTGATAGGGAGTGTCAGAGAGTGATAGTGAGTGTCCGAGAGTGTCAGAGAGAGTCAGAGTATGTCAGAGATTGATATAGAGTGTCAGAGAGTGATAGAGTGTGTCAGAGAGTGTCAGAGAGTGATAGTGATTGTCTGAGAGTGTCAGAGAGTGTCAGAGGGTGACACTGAGTGTCTGAGAGTGTCAGAGTTTGTCAGAGAGTGATAGAGAGTAATAGAGAGTGTCAGAGAGAGTCAGAGAGTGACACTCAGTGTCTGAGAGTATCAGAGTGTGTCAGAGAGTGATTGAGAGTGATAGTGAGTGTCAGAGAGTGTCAGAATGTGATAGTGCGTGTCAGAGCGTGACAGAGAGTGTCAGAGAGTATCAGAGAGTGTCAGAGAGTGATAGAGAGTGTCAGAGAGTGTCAGAGAGTATAGAGAGTGTCAGAGAGAGATAGAGAGTTTCAGTGAGTGTCAGAGAGTGTCAGAGAGTGATAGTGAGTGTCAGAGAGTGATAGTGAGTGTCTGAGAGTGATAGAGACTGTCAGAGAGTGTCAGAGAGTGTGAGAGAGTGTCAGAGAGAGATAGAGAGTGTCAGAGAGTGATAGTGAGTGTCTGAGAGTTTCTGAGAGTGTCAGAGAGTATTAGAGAGTTTCAGAGAGTGTGAGAGAGTGTCAGAGAGTGTCAGAGAGTGATAGTGAGTGTGAGAGAGTGTCAGAGAGTGTCAGAGAGTGATAGAGAGTGTCAGAGAGTGATAGTGAGTGCCAGCGAGTGTCAGAGAGTGTCAGAGAGTGTCAGAGAGTGATAGAGAGTGTCAGAGAGTGATAGTGAGTGTCTGAGGGTGTCTGAGAGTGATAGAGAGTGTCTGAGAGTGATAGAGACTGTCAGAGAGTGATAGTGAGTGTCAGAGAGTGTCAGACATAGATCGAGAGTGTCAGAGAGTGATAGTGAGTGTCAGAGAGTATCAGGGAGTGATAGTGAGTGTCTGAGAGTGATAGTGAGTGTCAGAGAGTGTCAGAGGTGTCAGAGAGTGATAGTGAGTGTCTGAGAGTGATAGAGAGTGTCAGAGAGTGTCAGAGAGTATTAGAGAGTGTCAGAGAGTGTGGGAGAGTGTGAGAGAGTGTCAGAGAGTGATAGAGAGTGTCAGCGGGTGTCAGAGAGTGATAGAGAGTGTCAGAGAGAGATAGAGAGTTTCAGTGAGTGTCAGAGAGTGTGAGAGAGTGTCAGAGAGTGATAGTGAGTGTCAGAGAGTGATAGTGAGTGACTGAGAGTGATAGAGAGTGTCAGAGAGTGTCAGAGAGAGTGAGAGAGTGTCAGAGAGAGATAGAGAGTGTCAGAGAGTGATAGTGAGTGTCTGAGAGTGTCTGAGAGTGTCAGAGAGTGATAGAGAGTGTCAGAGAGTGATAGAGAGTGTCAGAGAGAGATAGAGAGTTTCAGTGAGTGTCAGAGAGTGTGAGAGAGTGTCGGAGAGTGATAGTGAGTGTCAGAGAGTGATAGTGAGTGTCTGAGAGTGATGTAGAGTGTCAGAGAGTGTCAGAGAGAGTGAGAGAGTGTCAGAGAGAGATAGAGAGTGTCAGAGAGTGATAGTGAGTGTCTACGAGTGTCTGAGAGTGATAGAGAGTGTCAGAGAGTGTCAGAGAGTATTAGAGAGTGTCAGAGAGTGTGAGAGAGTGTCAGAGAGTGTCAGAGAGTGATAGTGAGTGTCTGAGAGTGTCAGAGAGTGTCAGAGAGTGATAGAGAGTGTCAGAGAGTGATAGTGAGTACCAGCGAGTGTCAGAGAGTGTCAGAGAGTATCAGAGAGTGATAGAGAGTGTCAGAGAGTGATAGTGAGTGTCTGAGAGTGTCAGAGAGTGTCAGAGAGTGATAGAGAGTGTCAGAGAGTGATAGTGAGTACCAGCGAGTGTCAGAGAGTGTCAGAGAGTATCAGAGAGTGATAGAGAGTGTCAGAGAGTGATAGTGAGTGTCTGAGAGTGTCAGAAAGTGTCAGAGTATGTCAGAGATTGATAGAGAGTGTCAGAGAGTGATAGTGAGTGTCAGAGAGTGATAGTGAGTGTCAGAGAGTGTCTGAGAGTGACAGTGAGTGTCTCTGAGTGTCAGAGTGTGTCAGAGAGTGATAGAGAGTGTCAGAGAGTGATAGAGAGTTACAGAGAGTGTCAGAGAGTGATAGAGAGTTACAGAGAGTGACACTGAGTGTCTCTGAGTGTCAGAGTGTGTCAGAGAGTGATCGAGAGTGATAGAGTGTGTCAGAGCGTGTCAGAGAGTGATAGTGATTGTCTGAGAGTGTCAGAGAATGTCAGAGAGTGACACTGAGTGTCTGAGAATGTCAGAGTGTGTCAGAGAGCGATATACATTGATAGAGAGTGTCAGAGAGAGTCAGAGAGTGACACTGAGTGTCTGCGAGTGTCAGAGTGTGTCAGAGAGTGACAGAGAGTGTCAGAGCGTATCAGAGAGTGATAGTGAGTGTCAGAGAGTATCAGAGAGTGATAGTGAGTGGCTGAGAGTGTCTGAGAGTGTCAGAGAGTGTCAGAGAGTGATAGAGAGTTTCAGAGAGTGTCAGAGAGTGTGAGAGAGTGTCAGAGAGTGATAGTGAGAGTGTCAGAGAGTGTCAGAGAGTGTCAGAGAGTGTTAGAGAGTGTTGGAGAGTGTCAGAGAAAGTCAGAGATTGATAGAGAGTGTCAGAGAGTGATAGTGATTGTCTGAGAGTGTCAGAGAGTGTCAGAGGGTGACACTGAGTGTCTGAGAGTGTCAGAGTTTGTCAGAGAGTGATAGAGAGTAATAGAGAGTGTCAGAGAGAGTCAGAGAGTGACACTCAGTGTCTGAGAGTATCAGAGTGTGTCAGAGAGTGATTGAGAGTGATAGTGAGTGTCAGAGAGTGTCAGAATGTGATAGTGCGTGTCAGAGCGTGACAGAGAGTGTCAGAGAGTATCAGAGAGTGTCAGAGAGTGATAGAGAGTGTCAGAGAGTGTCAGAGAGTATAGAGTGTGTCAGAGAGAGATAGAGAGTTTCAGTGAGTGTCAGAGAGTGTCAGAGAGTGATAGTGAGTGTTAGAGAGTGATAGTGAGTGTCTGAGAGTGTCAGAGAGTGTCAGAGAGTGATAGAGAGTGTCAGAGAGTGATAGTGAGTACCAGCGAGTGTCAGAGAGTGTCAGAGAGTATCAGAGAATGATAGAGAGTGTCAGAGAGTGATAGTGAGTGTCTGAGAGTGTCAGAGAGTGTCAGAGAGTGATAGAGAGTGTCAGAGAGTGATAGTGAGTACCAGCGAGTGTCAGAGAGTGTCAGAGAGTATCAGAGAGTGATAGAGAGTGTCAGAGAGTGATAGTGAGTGTCTGAGAGTGTCAGAAAGTGTCAGAGTATGTCAGAGATTGATAGAGAGTGTCAGAGAGTGATAGTGAGTGTCAGAGAGTGATAGTGAGTGTCAGAGAGTGTCTGAGAGTGACAGTGAGTGTCTCTGAGTGTCAGAGTGTGTCAGAGAGTGATAGAGAGTGTCAGAGAGTGATAGAGAGTTACAGAGAGTGTCAGAGAGTGATAGAGAGTTACAGAGAGTGACACTGAGTGTCTCTGAGTGTCAGAGTGTGTCAGAGAGTGATCGAGAGTGATAGAGTGTGTCAGAGCGTGTCAGAGAGTGATAGTGATTGTCTGAGAGTGTCAGAGAATGTCAGAGAGTGACACTGAGTGTCTGAGAATGTCAGAGTGTGTCAGAGAGCGATATACATTGATAGAGAGTGTCAGAGAGAGTCAGAGAGTGACACTGAGTGTCTGCGAGTGTCAGAGTGTGTCAGAGAGTGACAGAGAGTGTCAGAGCGTATCAGAGAGTGATAGTGAGTGTCAGAGAGTATCAGAGAGTGATAGTGAGTGGCTGAGAGTGTCTGAGAGTGTCAGAGAGTGTCAGAGAGTGATAGAGAGTTTCAGAGAGTGTCAGAGAGTGTGAGAGAGTGTCAGAGAGTGATAGTGAGAGTGTCAGAGAGTGTCAGAGAGTGTCAGAGAGTGTTAGAGAGTGTTGGAGAGTGTCAGAGAAAGTCAGAGATTGATAGAGAGTGTCAGAGAGTGATAGTGATTGTCTGAGAGTGTCAGAGAGTGTCAGAGGGTGACACTGAGTGTCTGAGAGTGTCAGAGTTTGTCAGAGAGTGATAGAGAGTAATAGAGAGTGTCAGAGAGAGTCAGAGAGTGACACTCAGTGTCTGAGAGTATCAGAGTGTGTCAGAGAGTGATTGAGAGTGATAGTGAGTGTCAGAGAGTGTCAGAATGTGATAGTGCGTGTCAGAGCGTGACAGAGAGTGTCAGAGAGTATCAGAGAGTGTCAGAGAGTGATAGAGAGTGTCAGAGAGTGTCAGAGAGTATAGAGTGTGTCAGAGAGAGATAGAGAGTTTCAGTGAGTGTCAGAGAGTGTCAGAGAGTGATAGTGAGTGTTAGAGAGTGATAGTGAGTGTCTGAGAGTGATAGAGACTGTCAGAGAGTGTCAGAGAGTGTGAGAGAGTGTCAGAGAGAGATAGAGAGTGTCAGAGAGTGATAGTGAGTGTCTGAGAGTTTCTGAGAGTGTCAGAGAGTATTAGAGAGTGTCAGAGAGTTTGAGAGAGTGTCAGAGAGTGTCAGAGAGTGATAGTGAGTGTGTCAGAGAATGTCAGACAGTGATAGTGAGTGTCTGAGAGTGATAGTGAGTGTCAGAGAGTGTCAGAGAGTGTCAGAGAGTGTTAGAGAGTGTTAGAGAGTGTCAGAGAGTGTCAGAGAGTGTCAGAGAGTGATAGGGAGTGTCAGAGAGTGATAGTGAGTGTCCGAGAGTGTCAGAGAGAGTCAGAGTATGTCAGAGATTGATAGAGAGTGTCAGAGAGTGATAGAGTGTGTCAGAGAGTGTCAGAGAGTGATAGTGATTGTCTGAGAGTGTCAGAGAGTGTCAGAGGGTGACACTGAGTGTCTGAGAGTGTCAGAGTTTGTCAGAGAGTGATAGAGAGTAATAGAGAGTGTCAGAGAGAGTCAGAGAGTGACACTCAGTGTCTGAGAGTATCAGAGTGTGTCAGAGAGTGATTGAGAGTGATAGTGAGTGTCAGAGTGTCAGAATGTGATAGTGCGTGTCAGAGCGTGACAGAGAGTGTCAGAGAGTATCAGAGAGTGTCAGAGAGTGATAGAGAGTGTCAGAGAGTGTCAGAGAGTATAGAGAGTGTCAGAGAGAGATAGAGAGTTTCAGTGAGTGTCAGAGAGTGTCAGAGAGTGATAGTGAGTGTCAGAGAGTGATAGTGAGTGTCTGAGAGTGATAGAGACTGTCAGAGAGTGTCAGAGAGTGTGAGAGAGTGTTAGAGAGAGATAGAGAGTGTCAGAGAGTGATAGTGAGTGTCTGAGAGTTTCTGAGAGTGTCAGAGAGTATTAGAGAGTGTCAGAGAGTGTGAGAGAGTGTCAGAGAGTGTCAGAGAGTGATAGTGAGTGTCTGAGAGTGTCAGAGAGTGTCAGAGAGTGATAGAGAGTGTCAGAGAGTGATAGTGAGTGCCAGCGAGTGTCAGAGAGTGTCAGAGAGTGATAGAGAGTGTCAGAGAGTGATAGTGAGTGTCTGAGGGTGTCTGAGAGTGATAGAGAGTGTCTGAGAGTGATAGAGACTGTCAGAGAGTGATAGTGAGTGTCAGAGAGTGTCAGACATAGATCGAGAGTGTCAGAGAGTGATAGTGAGTGTCAGAGAGTATCAGGGAGTGATAGTGAGTGTCTGAGAGTGATAGTGAGTGTCAGAGAGTGTCAGAGGTGTCAGAGAGTGATAGTGAGTGTCTGAGAGTGTCTGAGAGTGATAGAGAGTGTCAGAGAGTGTCAGAGAGTATTAGAGAGTGTCAGAGAGTGTGGGAGAGTGTGAGAGAGTGTCAGAGAGTGATAGAGAGTGTCAGCGGGTGTCAGAGAGTGATAGAGAGTGTCAGAGAGAGATAGAGAGTTTCAGTGAGTGTCAGAGAGTGTGAGAGAGTGTCAGAGAGTGATAGTGAGTGTCAGAGAGTGATAGTGAGTGACTGAGAGTGATAGAGAGTGTCAGAGAGTGTCAGAGAGAGTGAGAGAGTGTCAGAGAGAGATAGAGAGTGTCAGAGAGTGATAGTGAGTGTCTGAGAGTGTCTGAGAGTGTCAGAGAGTGATAGAGAGTGTCAGAGAGTGATAGAGAGTGTCAGAGAGAGATAGAGAGTTTCAGTGAGTGTCAGAGAGTGTGAGAGAGTGTCAGAGAGTGATAGTGAGTGTCAGAGAGTGATAGTGAGTGTCTGAGAGTGATGTAGAGTGTCAGAGAGTGTCAGAGAGAGTGAGAGAGTGTCAGAGAGAGATAGAGAGTGTCAGAGAGTGATAGTGAGTGTCTACGAGTGTCTGAGAGTGATAGAGAGTGTCAGAGAGTGTCAGAGAGTATTAGAGAGTGTCAGAGAGTGTCAGAGAGTGTGAGAGAGTGTCAGAGAGTGTCAGAGAGTGATAGTGAGTGTCTGAGAGTGTCAGAGAGTGTCAGAGAGTGATAGAGAGTGTCAGAGAGTGATAGTGAGTGTCTGAGAGTGTCAGAGAGTGATAGAGAGTGTCAGAGAGTGATAGTGAGTACCAGCGAGTGTCAGAGAGTGTCAGAGAGTATCAGAGAGTGATAGAGAGTGTCAGAGAGTGATAGTGAGTGTCTGAGAGTGTCAGAAAGTGTCAGAGTATGTCAGAGATTGATAGAGAGTGTCAGTGAGTGATAGTGAGTGTCAGAGAGTGATAGTGAGTGTCAGAGAGTGTCTGAGAGTGACAGTGAGTGTCTCTGAGTGTCAGAGTGTGTCAGAGAGTGATAGAGAGTGTCAGAGAGTGATAGAGAGTTACAGAGAGTGTCAGAGAGTGATAGAGAGTTACAGAGAGTGACACTGAGTGTCTCTGAGTGTCAGAGTGTGTCAGAGAGTGATCGAGATTGATAGAGTGTGTCAGAGAGAGTCAGAGAGTGACACTGAGTGTCTGCGAGTGTCAGAGTGTGTCAGAGAGTGACAGAGAGTGTCAGAGCGTATCAGAGAGTGATAGTGAGTGTCAGAGAGTATCAGAGAGTGATAGTGAGTGGCTGAGAGTGTCTGAGAGTGTCAGAGAGTGTCAGAGAGTGATAGAGAGTTTCAGAGAGTGTCAGAGAGTGTGAGAGAGTGTCAGAGAGTGATAGTGAGAGTGTCAGAGAGTGTCAGAGAGTGTCAGAGAGTGTCAGAGAGTGTTAGAGAGTGTTGGAGAGTGTCAGAGAAAGTCAGAGAGTGATAGGGAGTGTCAGAGAGTGATAGTGACTGTCCGAGAGTGTCAGAGAGTGTCAAGGTATGTCAGAGATTGATAGAGAGTGTCAGAGAGTGATAGTGAGTGTCCGAGAGTGTCAGAGTATGTCAGATATTGATAGAGAGTGTCAGAGAGTGATAGAGAGTGTCAGAGAGTGATAGTGAGTGTCAGAGAGTGTCTGAGAGTGACAGTGAGTGTCTCTGAGTGTCAGAGTGTGTCAGAGAGTGATAGAGAGTGATAGAGTGTGTCAGAGAGTGTCAGAGAGTGATAGTGATTGTCTGAGAGTGTCAGAGAGTGACACTGAGTGTCTGAGAGTGTCAGAGTGTGTCAGAGAGTGATAGAGAGTAATAGAGAGTGTCAGAGAGAGTCAGAGAGTGACACTCAGTGTCTGAGAGTATCAGAGTGTGTCAGAGAGTGATTGAGAGTGATAGTGACTGTCAGAGAGTGTCAGAATGTGATAGTGCGTGTCAGAGCGTGACAGAGAGTGTCAGAGAGTATCAGAGAGTGTCAGAGAGTGATAGAGAGTGTCAGAGAGTGTCAGAGAGTATAGAGAGTGTCTGAGAGTGATAGAGACTGTCAGAGAGTGATAGTGAGTGTCAGAGAGTGATAGTGAGTGTCTGAGAGTGATAGAGACTGTCAGAGAGTGTCAGAGAGTGTGAGAGAGTGTCAGAGAGAGATAGAGAGTGTCAGAGAGTGATAGTGAGTGTCTGAGAGTTTCTGAGAGTGATAGAGAGTGTCAGAGAGTGTCAGAGAGTATTAGAGAGTGTCAGAGAGTGTGTGAGAGTGATAGTGAGTGCCAGCGAGTGTCAGAGGGTGTTAGAGAGTGTAAGAGAGTGTCAGAGAGTGATAGAGAGTGTCAGAGAGTGATAGTGAGTGTCTGAGGGTGTCTGAGAGTGATAGAGAGTGTCTGAGAGTGATAGAGACTGTCAGAGAGTGATAGTGAGTGTCAGAGAGTGTCAGACATAGATCGAGAGTGTCAGAGAGTGATAGTGAGTGTCAGAGAGTATCAGGGAGTGATAGTGAGTGTCTGAGAGTGATAGTGAGTGTCAGAGAGTGTCAGAGGTGTCAGAGTGTGATAGTGAGTGTCTGAGAGTGTCTGAGAGTGATAGAGAGTGTCAGAGAGTGTCAGAGAGTATTAGAGAGTGTCAGAGAGTGTGAGAGAGTGTGAGAGATTGTCAGAGAGTGATAGAGAGTGTCAGCGGGTGTCAGAGAGTGATAGTGAGTGTCAGAGAGTGATAGTGAGTGTCTGAGAGTGATAGAGAGTGTCAGAGAGTGTGAGAGAGTGTCAGAGAGAGATAGAGAGTGTCAGAGAGTGATAGTGAGTGTCTGAGAGTGTCTGAGAGTGATAGAGTGTGTCACAGAGTGATAGAGAGTGTCAGAAAGTGTGAGAGAGTGTCAGAGAGTGATAGTGAGTGTCTGAGAGTGTCAGAGAGTGATAGAGATTGTCAGAGAGTGATAGAGAGAGTCAGAGAGTGATAGTGAGTGCCATCGAGTGTCTGAGAGTGTCAGAGTGTGTGAGAGAGTGTCAGAGAGTGTTAGTGAGGGTCTGAGAGTGTCAGAGAGTGATAGAGAGTGTCAGAGAGTGATAGTGAGTGCCAGCGAGTGTCAGAGAGTGTCAAAGAGTGTCATGAGTGATAGAGAGTGTCAGAGAGTGATATTGAGTGTCAGAGAGTATCAGAGAGTGATAGTGAGCGTCAGAGAGTATCAGAGAGTGATAGTGAGTGTCTGAGAGTGTCAGAGAGTGTCAGAGAGTGTCAGAGAGTGTCAGAGAGTGATAGAGAGTGTCAGAGAGTGATAGTGAGTGTGTCAGAGAATGTCAGACAGTGATAGTGAGTGTCTGAGAGTGATAGTGAGTGTCAGAGAGTGTCAGAGAGTGTCAGAGAGTGTCAGAGAGTGTTAGAGAGTGTCAGAGAGTGTCAGAGAGTGATAGGGAGTGTCAGAGAGTGATAGTGAGTGTCCGAGAGTGTCAGAGAGAGTCAGAGTATGTCAGAGATTGATAGAGAGTGTCAGAGAGTGATAGAGTGTGTCAGAGAGTGTCAGAGAGTGATAGTGATTGTCTGAGAGTGTCAGAGAGTGTCAGAGGGTGACACTGAGTGTCTGAGAGTGTCAGAGTGTGTCAGAGAGTGATAGAGAGTAATAGAGAGTGTCAGAGAGAGTCAGAGAGTGACACTCAGTGTCTGAGAGTATCAGAGTGTGTCAGAGAGTGATTGAGAGTGATAGTGAGTGTCAGAGAGTGTCAGAATGTGATAGTGCGTGTCAGAGCGTGACAGAGAGTGTCAGAGAGTATCAGAGAGTGTCAGAGAGTGATAGAGAGTGTCAGAGAGTGTCAGAGAGTATAGAGAGTGTCAGAGAGAGATAGAGAGTTTCAGTGAGTGTCAGAGAGTGTCAGAGAGTGATAGTGAGTGTCAGAGAGTGATAGTGAGTGTCTGAGAGTGATAGAGACTGTCAGAGAGTGTCAGAGAGTGTGAGAGAGTGTGAGAGAGAGATAGAGAGTGTCAGAGAGTGATAGTGAGTGTCTGAGTGTTTCTGAGAGTGATAGAGAGTGTCAGAGAGTGTCAGAGAGTATTAGAGAGTGTCAGAGAGTGTGAGAGAGTGTCAGAGAGTGTCAGAGAGTGATAGTGAGTGTCTGAGAGTGTCAGAGAGTGTCAGAGAGTGATAGAGAGTGTCAGAGAGTGATAGTGAGTGCCAGCGAGTGTCAGAGGGTGTCAGAGAGTGTCAGAGAGTGTCAGAGAGTGATAGAGAGTGTCAGAGAGTGATAGTGAGTGCCAGCGAGTGTCAGAGGGTGTCAGAGAGTGTCAGAGAGTGTCAGAGAGTGTCAGAGAGTGATAGAGAGTGTCAGAGAGTGATAGTGAGTGTCTGAGGGTGTCTGAGAGTGATAGAGAGTGTCTGAGAGTGATAGAGACTGTCAGAGAGTGATAGTGAGTGTCAGAGAGTGTCAGACATAGATCGAGAGTGTCAGAGAGTGATAGTGAGTGTCAGAGAGTATCAGGGAGTGATAGTGAGTGTCTGAGAGTGATAGTGAGTGTCAGAGAGTGTCAGAGGTGTCAGAGAGTGATAGTGAGTGTCTGAGAGTGTCTGAGAGTGATAGAGAGTGTCAGAGAGTGTCAGAGAGTATTAGAGAGTGTCAGAGAGTGTGAGAGAGTGTGAGAGAGTATCAGAGAGTGATAGAGAGTGTCAGCGGGTGTCAGAGAGTGATAGAGAGTGTCAGAGAGAGATAGAGAGTTTCAGTGAGTGTCAGAGAGTGTGAGAGAGTGTCAGAGAGTGATAGTGAGTGTCAGAGAGTGATAGTGAGTGACTGAGAGTGATAGAGAGTGTCAGAGAGTGTCAGAGAGTTTGAGAGAGTGTCAGAGAGAGATAGAGAGTGTCAGAGAGTGATAGTGAGTGTCTGAGAGTGTCTGAGAGTGTCAGAGAGTGATAGAGAGTGTCAGAGAGTGATAGAGAGTGTCAGAGAGAGATAGAGAGTTTCAGTGAGTGTCAGAGAGTGTGAGAGAGTGTCAGAGAGTGATAGTGAGTGTCAGAGAGTGATAGTGAGTGTCTGAGAGTGATGTAGAGTGTCAGAGAGTGTCAGAGAGAGTGAGAGAGTGTCAGAGAGAGATAGAGAGTGTCAGAGAGTGATAGTGAGTGTCTACGAGTGTCTGAGAGTGATAGAGAGTGTCAGAGAGTATTAGAGAGTGTCAGAGAGTGTGAGAGAGTGTGAGAGAGTGTCAGAGAGTGATAGTGAGTGTCTGAGAGTGTCAGAGAGTGATAGTGAGTGTCTGAGAGTGTCAGAGAGTGATAGTGAGTGTCTGAGAGTGTCAGAGAGTGATAGTGAGTGTCTGAGAGTGTCAGAGAGTGATAGTGAGTGTCTGAGAGTGTCAGAGAGTGATAGTGAGTGTCTGAGAGTGTCAGAGAGTGTCAGAGAGTGATAGAGAGTGTCAGAGAGTGATAGTGAGTACCAGCGAGTGTCAGAGAGTGTCAGAGAGTATCAGAGAGTGATAGAGAGTGTCAGAGAGTGATAGTGAGTGTCTGAGAGTGTCAGAAAGTGTCAGAGTATGTCAGAGATTGATAGAGAGTGTCAGAGAGTGATAGTGAGTGTCAGAGAGTGATAGTGAGTGTCAGAGAGTGTCTGAGAGTGACAGTGAGTGTCTCTGAGTGTCAGAGTGTGTCAGAGAGTGATAGAGAGTGTCAGAGAGTGATAGAGAGTTACAGAGAGTGTCAGAGAGTGATAGAGAGTTACAGAGAGTGACACTGAGTGTCTCTGAGTGTCAGAGTGTGTCAGAGCGTGTCAGAGAGTGATAGTGATTGTCTGAGAGTGTCAGAGAGTGTCAGAGAGTGACACTGAGTGTCTGAGAGTGTCAGAGTGTGTCAGAGAGCGATAGACATTGATAGAGAGTGTCAGAGAGAGTCAGAGAGTGACACTGAATGTCTGCGAGTGTCAGAGTGTGTCAGAGAGTGACAGAGAGTATCAGAGCGTATCAGAGAGTTATAGTGAGTGTCAGAGAGTATCAGAGAGTGATAGTGAATGGCTGAGAGTGTCTGAGAGTGTCAGAGAGTGTCAGAGAGTGATAGAGAGTTTCAGAGAGTGTCAGAGAGTGTGAGAGAGTGTCAGAGAGTGATAGTGAGAGTGTCAGAGAGTGTCAGAGAGTGTCAGAGAGTGTCAGAGAGTGTTAGAGAGTGTTGGAGAGTGTCAGAGAAAGTCAGAGAGTGATAGGGAGTGTCAGAGAGTGATAGTGACTGTCCGAGAGTGTCAGAGAGTGTCAAGGTATGTCAGAGATTGATAGAGAGTGTCAGAGAGTGATAGTGAGTGTCCGAGAGTGTCAGAGAGTGTCAGAGTATGTCAGATATTGATAGAGAGTGTCAGAGAGTGATAGAGAGTGTCAGAGAGTGATAGTGAGTGTCAGAGAGTGTCTGAGAGTGACAGTGAGTGTCTCTGAGTGTCAGAGTGTGTCAGAGAGTGATAGAGAGTGATAGAGTGTTTCAGAGAGTGTCAGAGAGTGATAGTGATTGTCTGAGAGTGTCAGAGAGTGACACTGAGTGTCTGAGAGTGTCAGAGTGTGTCAGAGAGTGATAGAGTGTGATAGAGAGTGTCAGAGAGAGTCAGAGAGTGACACTGAGTGTCTGAGAGTGTCAGAGAGTGTCAGAGAGTGACAGAGAGTGTCAGAGAGTATCAGAGAGTGATAGTGAGTGTCAGAGAGTATCAGAGAGTGATAGTGAGTGGCTGAGAGTGTCTGAGAGTGTCAGAGAGTGTGAGAGTGTGTCAGAGAGTGTCAGAGAGTGATAGTGAGTGTCTGAGAGTGTCAGAGAGTGTCAGAGAGTGATAGAGAGTGTCAGAGAGTGATAGTGAGTGTCTGAGGGTGTCTGAGAGTGATAGAGAGTGTCTGAGAGTGATAGAGACTGTCAGAGAGTGATAGTGAGTGTCAGAGAGAGTCAGACATAGATCGAGAGTGTCAGAGAGTGATAGTGAGTGTCAGAGAGTATCAGGGAGTGATAGTGAGTGTCTGAGAGTGATAGTGAGTGTCAGAGAGTGTCAGAGGTGTCAGAGAGTGATAGTGAGTGTCTGAGAGTGTCTGAGAGTGATAGAGAGTGTCAGAGAGTGTCAGAGAATATTAGAGAGTGTCAGAGAGTGTGAGAGAGTGTGAGAGAGTGTCAGAGAGTGATAGAGAGTGTCAGCGGGTGTCAGAGAGTGATAGAGAGTGTCAGAGAGAGATAGAGAGTTTCAGTGAGTGTCAGAGAGTGTGAGAGAGTGTCAGAGAGTGATAGTGAGTGTCAGAGAGTGATAGTGAGTGTCTGAGAGTGTTAGAGAGTGTCAGAGAGTGTGAGAGAGTGTCAGAGAGAGATAGAGAGTGTCAGAGAGTGATAGTGAGTGTCTGAGAGTGTCTGAGAGTGATAGAGAGTGTCACAGAGTGATAGAGAGTGTCAGACAGTGTGAGAGTGTGTCAGAGAGTGATAGTGAGTGTCTGAGAGTGTCAGAGAGTGATAGAGATTGTCAGAGAGTGATAGAGAGAGTCAGAGAGTGATAGTGAGTGCCATCGAGTGTCTGAGAGTGTCAGAGTGTGTGAGAGAGTGTCAGAGAGTGTTAGTGAGGGTCTGAGAGTGTCAGAGAGTGATAGAGAATGTCAGAGAGTGATAGAGAGTGTCAGAGAGTGATAGTGAGTGCCAGCGAGTGTCAGAGAGTGTCAAAGAGTGTCATGAGTGATAGAGAGTGTCAGAGAGTGATATTGAGAGTCAGAGAGTATCAGAGAGTGATAGTGAGCGTCAGAGAGTATCAGAGAGTGATAGTGAGTGTCTGAGAGTGTCAGAGAGTGTCAGAGAGTGATAGAGAGTGTCAGAGAGTGATAGTGAGTGTGTCAGAGAATGTCAGACAGTGATAGTGAGTGTCTGAGAGTGATAGTGAGTGTCAGAGAGTGTCAGAGAGTGTCAGAGAGTGTCAGAGAGTGTCAGAGAGTGTTAGGGAGTGTCAGAGAGTGATAGTGAGTGTCCGAGAGTGTCAGAGAGAGTCAGAGTATGTCAGAGATTGATAGAGAGTGTCAGAGAGTGATAGAGTGTGTCAGAGAGTGTCAGAGAGTGATAGTGATTGTCTGAGAGTGTCAGAGAGTGTCAGAGGGTGTCAGAGAGTGATAGAGAGTAATAGAGAGTGTCAGAGAGAGTCAGAGAGTGACACTCAGTGTCTGAGAGTATCAGAGTGTGTCAGAGAGTGATTGAGAGTGATAGTGAGTGTCAGAGAGTGTCAGAATGTGATAGTGCGTGTCAGAGCGTGACAGAGAGTGTCAGAGAGTATCAGAGAGTGTCAGAGAGTGATAGAGAGTGTCAGAGAGTGTCAGAGAGTATAGAGAGTGTCTGAGAGTGATAGAGACTTTCAGAGAGTGATAGTGAGTGTCAGAGAGTGATAGTGAGTGTCTGAGAGTGATAGAGACTGTCAGAGAGTGTCAGAGAGTGTGAGAGAGTGTCAGAGAGAGATAGAGAGTGTCAGAGAGTGATAGTGAGTGTCTGAGAGTTTCTGAGAGTGATAGAGAGTGTCAGAGAGTGTCAGAGAGTATTAGAGAGTGTCAGAGAGTGTGAGAGAGTGTCAGAGAGTGTCAGAGAGTGATAGTGAGTGTCTGAGAGTGTCAGAGAGTGTGAGAGAGTGATAGAGAGTGTCAGAGAGTGATAGTGAGTGCCAGCGAGTGTCAGAGGGTGTCAGAGAGTGTCAGAGAGTGTCAGAGAGTGATAGAGAGTGTCAGAGAGTGATAGTGAGTGTCTGAGGGTGTCTGAGAGTGATAGAGAGTGTCTGAGAGTGATAGAGACTGTCAGAGAGTGATAGTGAGTGTCAGAGAGTGTCAGACATAGATCGAGAGTTTCAGAGAGTGATAGTGAGTGTCAGAGAGTATCAGGGAGTGATAGTGAGTGTCTGAGAGTGATAGTGAGTGTCAGAGAGTGTCAGAGGTGTCAGAGTGTGATAGTGAGTGTCTGAGAGTGTCTGAGAGTGATAGAGAGTGTCAGAGAGTGTCAGAGAGTATTAGAGAGTGTCAGAGAGTGTGAGAGACTGTGAGAGAGTGTCAGAGAGTGATAGAGAGTGTCAGCGGGTGTCAGAGAGTGATAGAGAGTGTCAGAGAGAGATAGAGAGTTTCAGTGAGTGTCAGAGAGTGTGAGAGAGTGACACTGAGTGTCTGCGAGTGTCAGAGTGTGTCAGAGAGTGACAGAGAGTGTCAGAGCGTATCAGAGAGTGATAGTGAGTGTCAGAGAGTATCAGAGAGAGATAGAGAGTGTCAGAGAGTGATAGTGAGTGTCTGAGAGTGTCAGAGAGTGATAGAGAGTGTCAGAGAGTGATAGAGAGTGTCAGAGAGAGATAGAGAGTTTCAGTGAGTGTCAGAGAGTGTGAGAGAGTGTCAGAGAGTGTCAGAGAGAGTGAGAGAGTGTCAGAGAGAGATAGAGAGTGTCAGAGAGTGATAGTGAGTGTCTACGAGTGTCTGAGAGTGATAGAGAGTGTCAGAGAGTGTCAGAGAGTATTAGAGAGTGTCAGAGAGTGTGAGAGAGTGTGAGAGAGTGTCAGAGAGTGATAGTGAGTGTCAGAGAGTGATAGTGAGTACCAGCGAGTGTCAGAGAGTGTCAGAGAGTATCAGAGAGTGATAGAGAGTGTCAGAGAGTGATAGTGAGTGTCTGAGAGTGTCAGAAAGTGTCAGAGTATGTCAGAGATTGATAGAGAGTGTCAGAGAGTGATAGTGAGTATCAGAGAGTGATAGTGAGTGTCAGAGAGTGTCTGAGAGTGACAGTGAGTGTCTCTGAGTGTGAGAGTGTGTCAGAGAGTGATAGAGAGTGTCAGAGAGTGATAGAGAGTTACAGAGAGTGTCAGAGAGTGATAGAGAGTTACAGAGAGTGACACTGAGTGTCTCTGAGTGTCAGAGTGTGTCAGAGAGTGATCGAGAGTGATAGAGTGTGTCAGAGCGTGTCAGAGAGTGATAGTGATTGTCTGAGAGTGTCAGAGAGTGTCAGAGAGTGACACTGAGTGGCTGAGAGTGTCTGAGAGTGTCAGAGAGTGTCAGAGAGTGATAGAGAGTTTCAGAGAGTGTCAAAGAGTGTGAGAGAGTGTCAGAGAGTGATAGTGAGAGTGTCAGAGAGTGTCAGAGAGTGTCAGAAAGTGTCAGAGAGTGTTAGAGAGTGTTGCAGAGTGTCAGAGAAAGTCTGAGATTGATAGGGAGTGTCAGAGAGTGATAGTGACTGTCCGAGAGTGTCAGAGAGTGTCAAGGTATGTCAGAGATTGATAGAGAGTGTCAGAGAGTGATAGTGAGTGTCCGAGAGTGTCAGAGAGTGTCAGAGTATGTCAGATATTGATAGAGAGTGTCAGAGAGTGATAGAGAGTGTCAGAGAGTGATAGTGAGTGTCAGAGAGTGTCTGAGAGTGACAGTGAGTGTCTCTGAGTGTCAGAGTGTGTCAGAGAGTGATAGAGAGTGATAGAGTGTGTCAGAGAGTGTCAGAGAGTGATAGTGATTGTCTGAGAGTGTCAGAGAGTGACACTGAGTGTCTGAGAGTGTCAGAGTGTGTCAGAGAGTGATAGAGAGTGATAGAGAGTGTCAGAGAGAGTCAGAGAGTGACACTGAGTGTCTGAGAGTGTCAGAGTGTGTCAGAGAGTGACAGAGAGTGTCAGAGAGTATCAGAGAGTGATAGTGAGTGTCAGAGAGTATCAGAGAGTGATAGTGAGTGGCTGAGAGTGTCTGAGAGTGTCAGAGAGTGTCAGAGAGTGATAGAGAGTGTCAGAGAGTGTCGGAGAGTGATAGAGAGTGTCAGAGAGAGATAGAGAGTTTCAGAGAGTGTCAGAGAGTGTGAGAGAGTGTCAGACAGTGTGAGAGAGTGTCGGAGAGTGATAGTGAGTGTCAGAGAGTGACAGTGAGTGTCTGAGAGTGTCTGAGAGTGATAGAGAGTGATAGAGAGTGATAGAGAGTGTCAGAGATTGATAGAGAGTATCAGAGAGTGATAGTGTGTGTCAGAGAGTATCAGAGAGTGATAGTGAGTGTCTGAGAGTGTCAGAGAGTGTCAGAGGTTGTCAGCGGTTGTCAGAGAGTGATAGTGAGTGTATGAGAATGTCTGAGAGTGTCAGAGAGTGTCAGAGAGAGTTAGAGAGGGACAGAGAGTGTTAGAGAGAGATAGAGAGTGTCAGAGAGTGATAGCGAGTGTCAGAGAGTTTCTGAGAGTGATAGAGAGTGTCAGAGAGGGTCAGAGAGTATTAGAGAGTGTCAGAGAGTGTGAGAGAGTGTGAAAGAGTGTCAGAGAGTAATAGTGAGTGTCAGAGAGTGATAGTGAGTGTCTGAGAGTGTCAGAGAGTGTCAGAGAGTGATAGAGAGTGTCAGAGAGTGATAGTGAGTGCCAGCGAGTGTCAGAGAGTGTCAGAGAGTGTCAGAAAGTGATAGAGAGTGTCAGAGAGTGATAGAGAGTGTCAGAGAGTGATAGAGAGTGTCTGAGAGTGATAGAGACTGTCAGAGAGTGATAGTGAGTGTCAGAGAGTGTCAGACATAGATCGAGAGTGTCAGAGAGTGATAGTGAGTGTCAGAGAGTGTCAGAGCGTGTCAGAGATTGATAGAGAGTATCAGAGAGTGATAGTGAGTGTCAGAGAGTATCAGAGAGTGATAGTGAGTTTCCGAGAGTGTCAGAGAGTGTTAGAGAGAGATAGAGAGTTTCAGAGTGTGATAGCGAGTGTCAGAGAGTGTCAGAGAGTGTCAGAGATTGATAGAGAGTATCAGAGAGTGATAGTGAGTGTCAGAGAGTATCAGAGAGTGATAGTGAGTGTCCGAGAGTGTCAGAGAGTGTCAGGGAGAGTCAGAGAGTGTCAGAGAGTGTCAGAGATTGATAGAGAGTATCAGAGAGTGATAGTGTGTGTCAGAGAGTATCAGAGAGTGATAGTGAGTGTCCGAGAGTGTCAGAGAGTGTCAGGGAGAGTCAGAGAGTGTCAGAGAGTGTCAGAGAGTGTCAGACAGTGATAGAGAGTTTCAGAGACAGACAGAGAGTGTCAGAGAGTATCAGAGAGTGATAGTGAGTGTCAGAGAGTATCAGAGAGTGATAGTGAGTGGCTGAGAGTGTCTGAGAGTGTCAGAGAGTGTCAGAGAGTGATAGAGAGTGTCAGAGAGTGTCGGAGAGTGATAGAGAGTGTCAGAGAGAGATAGAGAGTTTCAGAGAGTGTCAGAGAGTGTGAGAGAGTGTCAGACAGTGTGAGAGAGTGTCGGAGAGTGATAGTGAGTGTCAGAGAGTGACAGTGAGTGTCTGAGAGTGTCTGAGAGTGATAGAGAGTGATAGAGAGTGATAGAGAGTGTCAGAGATTGATAGAGAGTATCAGAGAGTGATAGTGTGTGTCAGAGAGTATCAGAGAGTGATAGTGAGTGTCTGAGAGTGTCAGAGAGTGTCAGAGGTTGTCAGCGGTTGTCAGAGAGTGATAGTGAGTGTATGAGAATGTATGAGAATGTCTGAGAGTGTCAGAGAGTGTCAGAGAGAGTTAGAGAGGGACAGAGAGTGTTAGAGAGAGATAGAGAGTGTCAGAGAGTGATAGCGAGTGTCAGAGAGTTTCTGAGAGTGATAGAGAGTGTCAGAGAGGGTCAGAGAGTATTAGAGAGTGTCAGAGAGTGTGAGAGAGTGTGAAAGAGTGTCAGAGAGTGATAGTGAGTGTCAGAGAGTGATAGTGAGTGTCAGAGAGTATCAGAGAGTGATAGTGAGTGTCCGAGAGTGTCAGAGAGTGTCAGGGAGAGTCAGGGAGTGTCAGAGAGTGTCAGAGATTGATAGAGAGTATCAGAGAGTGATAGTGTGTGTCAGAGAGTATCAGAGAGTGATAGTGAGTGTCCGAGAGTGTCAGAGAGTGTCAGGGAGAGTCAGAGAGTGTCAGAGAGTGTCAGAGAGTGTCAGACAGTGATAGAGAGTTTCAGAGACAGACAGAGAGTTTCAGAGAATCTCAGAGAGTGATAGCGAGTGTCAGAGAGTGTCAGAGAGTGTCAGAGATTGATAGAGAGTATCAGAGAGTGATAGTGAGTGTCAGAGAGTATCAGAGAGTGATAGTGAGTGTCCGAGAGTGTCAGAGAGTGTCAGGGAGAGTCAGAGAGTGTCAGAGAGTGTCAGAGAGTGATAGAGAGTTTCAGAGACTGACAGAGAGTTTCAGAGAATCTCAGAGAGTGTGAGAGAGTGTCAGAGAGTGATAGTGAGTGTCAGAGAGTGATAGTGAGTGTCTGAGAGTGATAGAGATTGTCAGAGAGTGTGAGAGATTGTCAGAGAGTGATAGAGAGAGTCAGAGAGTGATAGTGAGTGCCAGCGAGTGTCAGAGAGTGTCAGAGAGTGTGAGAGAGTGTCAGAGAGTGATAGTGAATGTCTGAGAGTGTCAGAGAGTGATAGAGAGTGTCAGAGAGTGATAGTGAGTGTCTGAGATTGTCTGAGAGTGATAGAGATTGTCAGAGAGTGATAGAGAGAGTCAGAGAGTGATAGTGAGTGCCAGCGAGTGTCAGAGAGTGTCAGAGAGTGTGAGAGAGTGTCAGAGAGTGATAGTGAATGTCTGAGAGTGTCAGAGAGTGATAGAGAGTGTCAGAGAGTGATAGTGAGTGCCAGCGAGTGTCAGAGAGTGTCAGAGAGTATCAGAGAGTGATAGTGAGCGTCAGAGAGTATCAGAGAGTGATAGTGAGTGTCCGAGAGTGTCAGAGAGTTTCAGAGAGTGATAGACAGTGTCAGACAGTGTCAGAGAGTGATAGAGAGTGTCAGAGAAGATAGAGAGTTTCAGAGAGTGTGAGAGAGTGTCAGAGAGTGATAGTGAGTGTCAGAGAGTGATAGTGAGTGTCTGAGAGTGTCTGAGAGTGATAGAGAGTGTCTGAGAGTGATAGAGACTGTCAGAGAGTGATAGTGAGTGTCAGAGAGTGTCAGAGATAGATAGAGAGTGTCAGAAGGTGATAGTGATTGTCAGAGAGTATCAGAGAGTTGTAGTGATTGTCTGAGAGTGATAGTGAGTGTCAGAGAGTGTCAGAGAGTTACAGAGAGTGACACTGAGTGTCTCTGAGTGTCAGAGTGTGTCAGATAGTGATAGAGAGTTACAGAGAGTGTCAGAGAGTGATAGAGAGTTACAGAGAGTGACACTGAGTGTCTCTGAGTGTCAGAGTGTGTCAGAGAGTGATAGAGAGTGATAGAGTGTGTCAGAGAGTGTCAGAGAGTGATAGTGATTGTCTGAGAGTGTCAGAGAGTGTCAGAGAGTGACACTGAATGTCTGAGAGTGTCAGAGTGTGTCAGAGAGCGATAGACATTGATAGAGAGTGTCAGCGAGAGTCAGAGAGTGACACTGAGAGTCTGCGAGTGTCAGAGTGTGTCAGAGAGTGACAGAGAGTGTCAGAGCGTATCAGAGAGTGATAGTGAGTGTCAGAGAGTATCAGAGAGTGATAGTGAGTGGCTGAGAGTGTCTGAGAGTGTCAGAGAGTGTCAGAGAGTGATAGAGAGTTTCAGAGAGTGTCAGAGAGTGTGAGAGAGTGTCAGAGAGTGATAGTGAGAGTGTCAGAGAGTGTCAGAGAGTGTCAGAGAGTGTTAGAGAGTGTTGGAGAGTGTGAGAGAAAGTCAGAGAGTGATAGGGAGTGTCAGAGAGTGATAGTGAGTGTCCGAGAGTGTCAGAGAGTGTCAAGGTATGTCAGAGATTGATAGAGAGTGTCAGAGAGTGATAGTGAGTGTCCGAGAGTGTCAGAGAGTGTCAGAGTATGTCAGATATTGATAGAGAGTGTCAGAGAGTGATAGAGAGTGTCAGAGAGTGATAGTGAGTGTCAGAGAGTGTCTGAGAGTGACGGTGAGTGTCTCGGAGTGTCAGAGTGTGTCAGAGAGTGATAGAGAGTGATAGAGTGTGTCAGAGAGTGTCAGAGAGTGATAGTGATTGTCTGAGAGTGTCAGAGTGTGTCAGCGAGTGACAGAGAGTGTCAGAGAGTATCAGAGAGTGATAGTGAGTGTCTGAGAGTGTCTGAGAGTGATAGAGAGTGATAGAGAGTGATAGAGAGTGTCAGAGATTGATAGAGAGTATCAGAGAGTGATAGTGTGTGTCAGAGAGTATCAGAGAGTGATAGTGAGTGTCTGAGAGTGTCAGAGAGTGTCAGAGGTTGTCAGCGGTTGTCAGAGAGTGATAGTGAGTGTATGAGAATGTCTGAGAGTGTCAGAGAGTGTCAGAGAGAGTTGGAGAGGGACAGAGAGTGTTAGAGAGAGATAGAGAGTGTCAGAGAGTGATAGCGAGTGTCAGAGAGTTTCTGAGAGTGATAGAGAGTGTCAGAGAGGGTCAGAGAGTATTAGAGAGTGTCAGAGAGTGTGAGAGAGTGTCAGAGAGTGTCAGAGAGTGTCAGAGAGTGATAGTGAGTGTCTGAGAGTGTCAGAGAGTGTCAGAGAGTGATAGAGATTGTCAGAGAGTGATAGTGAGTGCCAGCGAGTGTCAGAGATTGTCAGAGAGTGTCAGAGAGTGATAGAGAGTGTCAGAGAGTGATAGTGAGTGTCTGAGAGTGTCTGAGAGAGATAGAGAGTGTCTGCGAGTGATAGAGACTGTCAGAGAGTGATAGTGAGTGTCAGAGAGTGTCAGACATAGATCGAGAGTGTCAGAGAGTGATAGTGAGTGTCAGAGAGTGTCAGAGAGTGTCAGAGATTGATAGAGAGTATCAGAGAGTGATAGTGAGTGTCAGAGAGTATCAGAGAGTGATAGTGAGTGTCCGAGAGTGTCAGAGAGTGTTACAGAGAGATAGAGAGATTCAGAGAGTGATAGCGAGTGTCAGAGAGTGTCAGAGAGTGTCAGAGATTGATAGAGAGTATCAGAGAGTGATAGTGAGTGTCAGAGAGTATCAGAGAGTGATAGTGAGTGTCCGAGAGTGTCAGAGAGTGTCAGGGAGAGTCAGAGAGTGTCAGAGAGTGTCAGAGATTGATAGAGAGTATCAGAGAGTGATAGTGTGTGTCAGAGAGTATCAGAGAGTGATAGTGAGTGTCCGAGAGTGTCAGAGAGTGTCAGGGAGAGTCAGAGAGTGTCAGAGAGTGTCAGACAGTGATAGAGAGTTTCAGAGACAGACAGAGAGTTTCAGAGAATCTCAGAGAGTGATAGCGAGTGTCAGAGAGTGTCAGAGAGTGTCAGAGATTGATAGAGAGTATCAGAGAGTGATAGTGAGTGTCAGAGAGTATCAGAGAGTGATAGTGAGTGTCCGAGAGTGTCAGAGAGTGTCAGGGAGAGTCAGAGAGTGTCAGAGAGTGATAGAGAGTTTCAGAGACAGACAGAGAGTTTCAGAGAATCTCAGAGAGTGTGAGAGAGTGTCAGAGAGTGATAGTGAGTGTCAGAGAGTGATAGTGAGTGTCTGAGAGTTATAGAGAGTGTCAGAGAGTGTGAGAGATTGTCAGAGAGAGATAGAGAGTGTCAGAGAGTGATAGTGAGTGTCTGAGAGTGTCTGAGAGTGATAGAGAGTGTCACAGAGTGATAGAGAGTGTCAGACAGTGTGAGAGAGTGTCAGAGAGTGATAGTGAGTGTCTGAGAGTGTCAGAGAGTGATATAGATTGTCAGAGAGTGATAGAGAGAGTCAGAGAGTGATAGTGAGTGCCAGCGAGTGTCAGAGAGTGTCAGAGAGTGTGAGAGAGTGTCAGAGAGAGATAGTGAGTGTCTGAGAGTGTCAGAGAGTGATAGAGAGTGTCAGAGAGTGATAGTGAGTGCCAGCGAGTGTCAGAGAGTGTCAGAGAGTATCAGAGAGTGATAGTGAGCGTCAGAGAGTATCAGAGAGTGATAGTGAGTGTCCGAGATTGTCAGAGAGTGTCAGAGAGTGTCAGAGAGTGATAGACAGTGTCAGAGAGAGATAGAGAGTGTCAGAGAAGATAGAGAGTTTCAGAGAGTGTGAGAGAGTGTCAGAGAGTGATAGTGAGTGTCAGAGAGTGATAGTGAGTGTCTGAGAGTGTCTGAGAGTGATAGAGAGTGTCTGAGAGTGATAGAGACTGTCAGAGAGTGATAGTGAGTGTCAGAGAGTGTCAGAGATAGATAGAGAGTGTCAGAGAGTGATAGTGAGTTTCAGAGCGTATCAGAGAGTTGTAGTGATTGTCTGAGAGTGATAGTGAGTGTCAGAGAGTGTCAGAGAGTGTCAGAGAGTGATAGTGAGAGTGTCAGAGAGTGTCAGAGAGTGTTATAGAGTGTTAGAGTGTGTCAGAGAGTGTCAGAGAGTGATAGGGTGTGTCAGAGAGTGATAGTGAGTGTCCGAGAGTGTCAGAGAGTGTCAGAGATTGTCAGAAAGTGTCAGAGAGTGATAGAGAGTGTCAGAGAGAGATAGAGAGTTTCAGAGAGTGTCAGAATGTGTGAGAGAGTGTCAGAGAGTGATAGTGAGTGTCAGAGAGTGATAGTGAGTGTCTGAGAGTGATAGAGAGTGTCAGAGAGTGATAGTGAGTGTCTGAGAGTGTCTGAGAGTGATAGAGAGTGTCACAGAGTGATAGAGAGTGTCAGAGAGTGAGAGAGAGTGTCAGAGAGTGATAGTGAGTGCCTGAGAGTGTCAGAGAGTGATAGAGATTGTCAGAGAGTGATAGAGAGAGTCAGAGAGTGATAGTGATTGCCAGCGAATGTCAGAGAGTGTCAGAGACTGTGAGAGAGTGTCAGAGAGTGATAGTGAGCGTCTGAGAGTGTCAGAGAGTGATAGAGAGTGTCAGAGAGTGATAGTGAGTGTCAGAGAGTGATAGTGAGTGCCAGCGAGTGTCAGAGAGTGTCAGAGAGTGTCAGAGAGTGTCAGAGAGTGATAGAGAGTGTCAGAGAGTGATATTGAGTGTCAGAGAGTATCAGAGAGTGATAGTGAGCGTCAGAGAGTATCAGAGAGTGATAGTGAGTGTCTGAGAGTGTCAGAGAGTGTCAGAGAGTGATAGAGAGTGTCAGACAGTGTCAGAGAGTGATAGAGAATGTCAGAGAGATAGAGAGTTTCAGAGAGTGTGAGAGAGTGTCAGAGAGTGATAGTGAGTGTCAGAGAGTGATAGTGAGTGTCTGAGAGTGTCTGAGAGTGATAGAGAGTGTCTGAGAGTGATAGAGACTGTCAGAGAGTGATAGTGAGTGTCAGAGAGTGTCGGAGATAGATAGAGAGTGTCAGAGAGTGATAGTGAGTGTCAGAGAGTATCAGAGAGTTGTAGTGAGTGTCTGAGAGTGATAGTGAGTGTCAGAGAGTGTCAGAGAGTGTCAGAGAGTGATAGAGAGTGTCAGAGAGAGATAGAGAGTTTCAGAGAGTGTGAGAGAGTGTCAGAGAGTGATAGTGAGTGTCCGAGAGTGTCAGAGAGTGTCAGTGTATGTCAGAGATTGATAGAGAGTGTCAGAGAGTGATAGAGTGTATCAGAGAGTGTCAGAGAGTGATAGTGATTGTCTGAGAGTGTCAGAGAGTGTCAGAGGGTGACACTGAGTGTCTGAGAGTGTCAGAGTGTTTCACAGAGTGATAGAGAGTGATAGAGAGTGTCAGAGAGAGTCAGAGAGTGTTAGAGAGGGACAGAGAGTGTCAGAGAGAGATAGAGAGTGTCAGAGAGTGATAGTGAGTGTCAGAGAGTGTCAGAGAGTGTCAGAGATTGATAGAGAGTGTCAGAGAGTGATAGTGAGTGTCAGAGAGTATCAGAGAGTGATGGTGAGTGTCCGAGAGTGTCAGAGAGTGTCAGGGAGAGTCAGAGAGTGTCAGAGAGTGTCAGAGAGTGTCAGAAAGTGGTAGAGAGTTTCAGAGTGTGATATAGAGTGTCAGAGAGTTATCGAGACTGTCAGAGAGTGATAGTGAGAGTCAGAGAGTATCAGAGAGTGATAGTGTCAGAGAGTGTCAGAGAGTGTCAGAGAGTGATAGTGAGTGTATGAGAGTGTCAGAGAGTGTCAGAGAGTGATAGTGAGTGTCCGAGAGTGTCTGAGAATGTCAGAGAGTGTCAGAGCGTGATTGAGAGTGTCAGAGAGTGTCAGAGAGTGATAGTGAGTGACAGAGAGTGTCAGAGAGTGTCAGAGAGTGTCCGAGAGAGTCAGAGAGTGTCAGAGTGTGAAAGTGAGTGTCGGAGAGTGTCGGAGAGTGATAGAGAGTGTCAGAGAGTGATAGAGAGTGTCAGAAATTTTTAGTGAGTGTCAGAGAGTGTCAGAGAGTGATAGTGAGTGTCCGAGAGTGTCTGAGAATGTCAGAGAGAGTCAGAGAGTGAAGAGAGTGTCAGAGAGTGTCAGAGAGTGATAGTGAGTGTCAGAGAGTGTCCGAGAGTGTCAGAGAGTGTCAGAGAGTGTCAGAGAGTGATAGTGAGTGTCAGAGAGTGTCAGAGGGTGATAGTGATTGTCTGAGAGTTTCAGAGAGTGTCAGAGAGAGTCAGAGAGTGATAGAGATTGTCAGAGAGTGTCAGAGAGTGATAGTGATTGTCTGAGAGTGTCAGAGAGTGATAGTAAGTGTCTGAGAGTGTCAGAGAGTGATAGAGAGTGTCAGAGAGTGATAGTGAGTGTCAGAGAGTGTCATAGAGTGATAGAGAGTGCCAGAGAGTGTCAGAGAGTGTCAGAGAGTGTCAGAGAGTGATGGTGAGTGTCAGAGTGTTATACTGAGTGTCAGAGAGAATCAGAGAGTGATAGTGAGTGTCAGAGAGTGATAGTGAGTGTCTGAGAGTTTCAGAGAGTGTCAGAGAGTGTCAGAGAGTGATAGAGATTGTCAGAGAGTGTCAGAGAGTGATAGTGTTTGTCTGAGAGTGTCAGAGAGTGATAGTAAGTGTCTGAGAGTGTCAGAGTGTGTCAGAGAGTGTCAGAGAGTGATAGAGATTGTCAGAGAGTGTCAGAGAGTGATAGTGATTGTCTGAGAGTGTCAGAGAGTGATAGTAAGTGTCTGAGAGTGTCAGAGAGTGATAGAGAGTGTCAGAGAGTGATAGTGAGTGTCAGAGAGTGTCATAGAGTGATAGAGAGTGCCAGAGAGTGTCAGAGAGTGTCAGAGAGTGTCAGAGAGTGATGGTGAGTGTCAGAGTGTTATACTGAGTGTCAGAGAGAATCAGAGAGTGATAGTGAGTGTCAGAGAGTGATAGTGAGTGTCTGAGAGTGATAGAGAGTGTCAGAGAGTGTGAGAGATTGTCAGAGAGTGATAGAGAGTGTCAGAGAGTGATAGTGAGTGTCTGAGAGTGTCTGAGAGTGATACAGAGTGTCTGAGAGTGATCGAGTCTGTCAGAGAGTGATAGTGAGTGTCAGAGAGTGTCAGAGATAGATAGAGATTGTCAGAGAGTGATAGTGAGTGTCAGAGAGTATCAGAGAGTTGTAGTGAGTGTCTGAGAGTGATAGTGAGTGTCAGAGAGTGTCAGAGAGTGTCAGAGAGTGATAGAGAGTGTCAGAGAGAGATAGTGAGTGCCAGCGAGAGTCAGAGAGTGTCAGAGAGTGTCAGAGAGTGATAGAGAGTGTCAGAGAGTGATATTGACTGTCAGAGAGTATCAGAGAGTGATAGTGAGCGTCAGAGAGTATCAGAGAGTGATAGTGAGTGTCTGAGAGTGTCAGAGAGTGTCAGAGAGTGATAGAGGGTGTCAGACAGTGTCAGAGAGTGATAGAGAGTGTCAGAGAGAGATAGAGAGTTTCAGAGAGTGTGAGAGAGTGTCAGAGAGTGAAAGTGAGTGTCAGAGAGTGATAGTGAGTGTCTGAGAGTGTCTGAGAGTGATATAGAGTGTCTGAGAGTGATAGAGACTGTCAGAGAGTGATAGTGAGTGTCAGAGAGTGTCGGAGATAGATAGAGAGTGTCAGAGAGTGATAGTGAGTGTCAGAGAGTATCAGAGAGTTGTAGTGAGTGTCTGAGAGTGATAGTGAGTGTCAGAGAGTGTCAGAGAGTGTCAGAGAGTGATAGAGTGTGTCAGAGAGAGATAGAGAGTTTCAGAGAGTGTCAGAGAGTGTCAGAGAGTGATAGTGAGTGTCAGAGATTGATAGTGAGTGTCTGAGAGTGTCTGAGAGTGATAGAGAGTGTCTGAGAGTGATAGAGACTGTCAGAGAGTGATAGTGAGTGTCAGAGAGTGTCAGAGATAGATAGAGAGTGTCAGAGAGTGATAGTGAGTGTCAGAGAGTATCAGAGAGTTGTAGTGAGTGTCTGAGAGTGATAGTGAGTGTCAGAGAGTGTCAGAGGTTGTCAGAGAGTGATAGTGAGAGTGTCAGAGAGTGTCAGAGAGTGTCAGAGAGTGTTAGAGTGTGTTAGAGTGTGTCAGAGAGTGTAAGAGAGTGTCAGAGAGTGATAGGGAGTGTCAGAGAGTTATAGTGAGTGTCCGAGAGTGTCAGAGAGTGTCAGAGTATGTCAGAGATTGATAGAGAGAGTCAGAGAGTGATAGAGTGTGTAAGAGAGTGTCAGAGAGTGATAGTGATTGTCTGAGAGTGTCAGAGAGTGTCAGAGGGTGACACTGAGTGTCTGAGAGTGTCAGAGTGTGTCACAGAGTGATAGAGAGTGATAGAGAGTGTCAGAGAGAGTCAGAGAGTGTTAGAGAGGGACAGAGAGTGTCAGAGAGAGATAGAGAGTGTCAGAGAGTGATAGTGAGTGTCAGAGAGTGTCAGAGAGTGTCAGAGATTGATAGAGAGTGTCAGAGAGTGATAGTGAGTGTCAGAGAGTATCAGAGAGTGATGGTGAGTGTCCGAGAGTGTCAGAGAGTGTCAGGGAGAGTCAGAGAGTGTCAGAGAGTGTCAGAGAGTGTCAGAAAGAGGTAGAGAGTTTCAGAGAGTGATATAGAGTGTCAGAGAGTTATCGAGACTGTCAGAGAGTGATAGTGAAAGTCAGAGAGTATCAGAGAGTGATAGTGTCAGAGAGTGTCAGAGAGTGTCAGAGAGTGATAGTGAGTGTATGAGAGTGTCAGAGAGTGTCAGAGAGTGTTAGTGAGTGTCCGAGAGTGTCTGAGAATGTCAGAGAGTGTCAGAGCGTGATTGAGAGTGTCAGAGAGTGATAGTGAGTGACAGAGAGTGTCAGAGAGTGTCAGAGAGCGATATACATTGATAGAGAGTGTCAGAGAGAGTCAGAGAGTGACACTGAGTGTCTGCGAGTGTCAGAGTGTGTCAGAGAGTGACAGAGAGTGTCAGAGCGTATCAGAGAGTGATAGTGAGTGTCAGAGAGTATCAGAGAGTGATAGTGAGTGGCTGAGAGTGTCTGAGAGTGTCAGAGAGTGTCAGAGAGTGATAGAGAGTTTCAGAGAGTGTCAGAGAGTGTGAGAGAGTGTCAGAGAGTGATAGTGAGAGTGTCAGAGAGTGTCAGAGAGTGTCAGAGAGTGTCAGAGAGTGTTAGAGAGTGTTGGAGAGTGTCAGAGAAAGTCAGAGAGTGATAGGGAGTGTCAGAGAGTGATAGTGACTGTCCGAGAGTGTCAGAGAGTGTCAAGGTATGTCAGAGATTGATAGAGAGTGTCAGAGAGTGATAGTGAGTGTCCGAGAGTGTCAGAGAGTGTCAGAGTATGTCAGATATTGATAGAGAGTGTCAGAGAGTGATAGAGAGTGTCAGAGAGTGATAGTGAGTGTCAGAGAGTGTCTGAGAGTGACAGTGAGTGTCTCTGAGTGTCAGAGTGTGTCAGAGAGTGATAGAGAGTGATAGAGTGTGTCAGAGAGTGTCAGAGAGTGATAGTGATTGTCTGAGAGTGTCAGAGAGTGACACTGAGTGTCTGAGAGTGTCAGAGTGTGTCAGAGAGTGATAGAGAGTAATAGAGAGTGTCAGAGAGAGTCAGAGAGTGACACTCAGTGTCTGAGAGTATAAGAGTGTGCCAGAGATTGATTGAGAGTGATAGTGAGTGTCAGAGAGTGTCAGAATGTGATAGTGCGTGTCAGAGCGTGACAGAGAGTGTCAGAGAGTATCAGAGAGTGTCAGAGAGTGATAGAGAGTGTCAGAGAGTGTCAGAGAGTATAGAGAGTGTCAGAGAGAGATAGAGAGTTTCAGTGAGTGTCAGAGAGTGTCAGAGAGTGATAGTGAGTGTCAGAGAGTGATAGTGAGTGTCTGAGAGTGATAAAGACTGTCAGAGAGTGTCAGAGAGTGTGAGAGAGTGTGAGAGAGAGATAGAGAGTGTCAGAGAGTGATAGTGAGTGTCTGAGAGTTTCTGAGAGTGATAGAGAGTGTCAGAGAGTGTCAGAGAGTATTAGAGAGTGTCAGAGAGTGTGAGAGAGTGTCAGAGAGTGTCAGAGAGTGATAGTGAGTGTCTGAGAGTGTCAGAGAGTGTCAGAGAGTGATAGAGAGTGTCAGAGAGTGATAGTGAGTGTCTGAGGGTGTCTGAGAGTGATAGAGAGTGTCTGAGAGTGATAGAGACTGTCAGAGAGTGATAGTGAGTGTCAGAGAGTGTCAGAGAGTGTCAGAGAGTGTCAGAGAGTGATAGAGAGTGTCAGAGAGTGATAGTGAGTGTCTGAGGGTGTCTGAGAGTGATAGAGAGTGTCTGAGAGTGATAGAGACTGTCAGAGAGTGATAGTGAGTGTCAGAGAGTGTCAGACATAGATCGAGAGTGTCAGAGAGTGATAGTGAGTGTCAGAGAGTATCAGGGAGTGATAGTGAGTGTCTGAGATTGATAGTGAGTGTCAGAGAGTGTCAGAGGTGTCAGAGTGTGATAGTGAGTGTCTGAGAGTGTCTGAGAGTGATAGAGAGTGTCAGAGAGTGTCAGAGAGTATTAGAGAGTGTCAGAGAGTGTGAGAGAGTGTGAGAGATTGTCAGAGAGTGATAGAGAGTGTCAGCTGGTGTCAGAGAGTGATAGTGAGTGTCAGAGAGTGATAGTGAGTGTCTGAGAGTGATAGAGAGTGTCAGAGAGTGTGAGAGAGTGTCAGAGAGAGATAGAGAGTGTCAGAGAGTGATAGTGAGTGTCTGAGAGTGTCTGAGAGTGATAGAGAGTGCCACAGAGTGATAGAGAGTGTCAGACAGTGTGAGAGAGTGTCAGAGAGTGATAGTGAGTGTCTGAGAGTGTCAGAGAGTGATAGAGATTGTCAGAGAGTGATAGAGAGAGTCAGAGAGTGATAGTGAGTGCCATCGAGTGTCTGAGAGTGTCAGAGTGTGTGAGAGAGTGTCAGAGAGTGTTAGTGAGGGTCTGAGAGTGTCAGAGAGTGATAGAGAGTGTCAGAGAGTGATAGTGAGTGCCAGCGAGTGTCAGAGAGTGTCAAAGAGTGTCATGAGTGATAGAGAGTGTCAGAGAGTGATATTGAGTGTCAGAGAGTATCAGAGAGTGATAGTGAGCGTCAGAGAGTATCAGAGAGTGATAGTGAGTGTCTGAGAGTGTCAGAGAGTGTCAGAGAGTGTCAGAGAGTGTCAGAGAGTGATAGAGAGTGTCAGAGAGTGATAGTGAGTGTGTCAGAGAATGTCAGACAGTGATAGTGAGTGTCTGAGAGTGATAGTGAGTGTCAGAGAGTGTCAGAGAGTGTCAGAGAGTGTTAGAGAGTGTCAGAGAGTGTCAGAGAGTGATAGGGAGTGTCAGAGAGTGATAGTGAGTGTCCGAGAGTGTCAGAGAGAGTCAGAGTATGTCAGAGATTGATAGAGAGTGTCAGAGAGTGATAGAGTGTGTCAGAGAGTGTCAGAGAGTGATAGTGATTGTCTGAGAGTGTCAGAGAGTGTCAGAGGGTGACACTGAGTGTCTGAGAGTGTCAGAGTGTGTCAGAGAGTGATAGAGAGTAATAGAGAGTGTCAGACAGAGTCAGAGAGTGACACTCAGTGTCTGAGAGTATCAGAGTGTGTCAGAGAGTGATTGAGAGTGATAGTGAGTGTCAGAGAGTGTCAGAATGTGATAGTGCGTGTCAGAGCGTGACAGAGAGTGTCAGAGAGTATCAGAGAGTGTCAGAGAGTGATAGAGAGTGTCAGAGAGTGTCAGAGAGTATAGAGAGTGTCAGAGAGAGATAGAGAGTTTCAGTGAGTGTCAGAGAGTGTCAGAGAGTGATAGTGAGTGTCAGAGAGTGATAGTGAGTGTCTGAGAGTGATAGAGACTGTCAGAGAGTGTCAGAGAGTGTGAGAGAGTGTGAGAGAGAGATAGAGAGTGTCAGAGAGTGATAGTGAGTGTCTGAGAGTTTCTGAGAGTGATAGAGAGTGTCAGAGAGTGTCAGAGAGTATTAGAGAGTGTCAGAGAGTGTGAGAGAGTGTCAGAGAGTGTCAGAGAGTGATAGTGAGTGTCTGAGAGTGTCAGAGAGTGTCAGAGAGTGATAGAGAGTGTCAGAGAGTGATAGTGAGTGCCAGCGAGTGTCAGAGGGTGTCAGAGAGTGTCAGAGAGTGTCAGAGAGTGATAGAGAGTGTCAGAGAGTGATAGTGAGTGTCTGAGGGTGTCTGAGAGTGATAGAGAGTGTCTGAGAGTGATAGAGACTGTCAGAGAGTGATAGTGAGTGTCAGAGAGTGTCAGACATAGATCGAGAGTGTCAGAGAGTGATAGTGAGTGTCAGAGAGTATCAGGGAGTGATAGTGAGTGTCTGAGAGTGATAGTGAGTGTCAGAGAGTGTCAGAGGTGTCAGAGAGTGATAGTGAGTGTCTGAGAGTGTCTGAGAGTGATAGAGAGTGTCAGAGAGTGTCAGAGAGTGTGAGAGAGTGTCAGAGAGTGATAGTGAGTGCCAGAGAGTGTCAGAGAGTATCAGAGAGTTGTAGTGAGTGTCTGAGAGTGATAGTGAGTGTCAGAGAGTGTCAGTGGTTGTCAGAGAGTGATAGTGAGAGTGTCAGAGAGTGTCAGAGAGTGTCAGAGAGTGTTAGAGTGTGTTAGAGTGTGTCAGAGAGTGTAAGAGAGTGTCAGAGAGTGATAGGGAGTGTCAGAGAGTTATAGTGAGTGTCCGAGAGTGTCAGAGAGTGTCAGAGTATGTCAGAGATTGATAGAGAGAGTCAGAGAGTGATAGAGTGTGTAAGAGAGTGTCAGAGAGTGATAGTGATTGTCTGAGAGTGTCAGAGAGTGTCAGAGGGTGACACTGAGTGTCTGAGAGTGTCAGAGTGTGTCACAGAGTGATAGAGAGTGATAGAGAGTGTCAGAGAGAGTCAGAGAGTGTTAGAGAGGGACAGAGAGTGTCAGAGAGAGATAGAGAGTGTCAGAGAGTGATAGTGAGTGTCAGAGAGTGTCAGAGAGTGTCAGAGATTGATAGAGAGTGTCAGAGAGTGATAGTGAGTGTCAGAGAGTATCAGAGAGTGATGGTGAGTGTCCGAGAGTGTCAGAGAGTGTCAGGGAGAGTCAGAGAGTGTCAGAGAGTGTCAGAGAGTGTCAGAAAGTGGTAGAGAGTTTCAGAGAGTGATATAGAGTGTCAGAGAGTTATCGAGACTGTCAGAGAGTGATAGTGAGAGTCAGAGAGTATCAGAGAGTGATAGTGTCAGAGAGTGTCAGAGAGTGTCAGAGAGTGATAGTGAGTGTATGAGAGTGTCAGAGAGTGTCAGAGAGTGTTAGTGAGTGTCCGAGAGTGTCTGAGAATGTCAGAGAGTGTCAGAGCGTGATTGAGAGTGTCAGAGAGTGATAGTGAGTGACAGAGAGTGTCAGAGAGTGTCAGAGAGCGATATACATTGATAGAGAGTGTCAGAGAGAGTCAGAGAGTGACACTGAGTGTCTGCGAGTGTCAGAGTGTGTCAGAGAGTGACAGAGAGTATCAGAGCGTATCAGAGAGTGATAGTGAGTGTCAGAGAGTATCAGAGAGTGATAGTGAGTGGCTGAGAGTGTCTGAGAGTGTCAGAGAGTGTCAGAGAGTGATAGAGAGTTTCAGAGAGTGTCAGAGAGTGTGAGAGAGTGTCAGAGAGTGATAGTGAGAGTGTCAGAGAGTGTCAGAGAGTGTCAGAGAGTGTCAGAGAGTGTCAGAGAGTGTTAGAGAGTGTTGGAGAGTGTCAGAGAAAGTCAGAGAGTGATAGGGAGTGTCAGAGAGTGATAGTGACTGTCCGAGAGTGTCAGAGAGTGTCAAGGTATGTCAGAGATTGATAGAGAGTGTCAGAGAGTGATAGTGAGTGTCCGAGAGTGTCAGAGAGTGTCAGAGTATGTCAGATATTGATAGAGAGTGTCAGAGAGTGATAGAGAGTGTCAGAGAGTGATAGTGAGTGTCAGAGAGTGTCTGAGAGTGACAGTGAGTGTCTCTGAGTGTCAGAGAGTGACACTGAGTGTCTGAGAGTGTCAGAGTGTGTCAGAGAGTGATAGAGAGTAATAGAGAGTGTCAGAGAGAGTCAGAGAGTGACACTCAGTGTCTGAGAGTATCAGAGTGTGTCAGAGAGTGATTGAGAGTGATAGTGAGTGTCAGAGAGTGTCAGAATGTGATAGTGCGTGTCAGAGCGTGACAGAGAGTGTCAGAGAGTATCAGAGAGTGTCAGAGAGTGATAGAGAGTGTCAGAGAGTGTCAGAGAGTATAGAGAGTGTCAGAGAGAGATAGAGAGTTTCAGTGAGTGTCAGAGAGTGTCAGAGAGTGATAGTGAGTGTCAGAGAGTGATAGTGAGTGTCTGAGAGTGATAGAGACTGTCAGAGAGTGTCAGAGAGTGTGAGAGAGTGTGAGAGAGAGATAGAGAGTGTCAGAGAGTGATAGTGAGTGTCTGAGAGTTTCTGAGAGTGATAGAGAGTGTCAGAGAGTGTCAGAGAGTATTAGAGAGTGTCAGAGAGTGTGAGAGAGTGTCAGAGAGTGTCAGAGAGTGATAGTGAGTGTCTGAGAGTGTCA
The DNA here is from genome assembly GCF_036365525.1 of Heterodontus francisci. Classification (NCBI taxonomy): domain Eukaryota; kingdom Metazoa; phylum Chordata; class Chondrichthyes; order Heterodontiformes; family Heterodontidae; genus Heterodontus; species Heterodontus francisci. The sequence goes on from NC_090376.1 coordinate 158,620,319, forward strand.
GAGAGTGTCAGAGAGTGATAGAGAGTGTCAGAGAGTGATAGTGAGTGTCTGAGGGTGTCTGAGAGTGATAGAGAGTGTCTGAGAGTGATAGAGACTGTCAGAGAGTGATAGTGAGTGTCAGAGAGTGTCAGAGAGTGTCAGAGAGTGTCAGAGAGTGATAGAGAGTGTCAGAGATTGATAGTGAGTGTCTGAGGGTGTCTGAGAGTGATAGAGAGTGTCTGAGAGTGATAGAGACTGTCAGAGGGTGATAGTGAGTGTCAGAGAGTGTCAGACATAGATCGAGAGTGTCAGAGAGTGATAGTGAGTGTCAGAGAGTATCAGGGAGTGATAGTGAGTGTCTGAGATTGATAGTGAGTGTCAGAGAGTGTCAGAGGTGTCAGAGTGTGATAGTGAGTGTCTGAGAGTGTCTGAGAGTGATAGAGAGTGTCAGAGAGTGTCAGAGAGTATTAGAGAGTGTCAGAGAGTGTGAGAGAGTGTGAGAGATTGTCAGAGAGTGATAGAGAGTGTCAGCTGGTGTCAGAGAGTGATAGTGAGTGTCAGAGAGTGATAGTGAGTGTCTGAGAGTGATAGAGAGTGTCAGAGAGTGTGAGAGAGTGTCAGAGAGAGATAGAGAGTGTCAGAGAGTGATAGTGAGTGTCTGAGAGTGTCTGAGAGTGATAGAGAGTGTCACAGAGTGATAGAGAGTGTCAGACAGTGTGAGAGAGTGTCAGAGAGTGATAGTGAGTGTCTGAGAGTGTCAGAGAGTGATAGAGATTGTCAGAGAGTGATAGAGAGAGTCAGAGAGTGATAGTGAGTGCCATCGAGTGTCTGAGAGTGTCAGAGTGTGTGAGAGAGTGTCAGAGAGTGTTAGTGAGGGTCTGAGAGTGTCAGAGAGTGATAGAGAGTGTCAGAGAGTGATAGTGAGTGCCAGCGAGTGTCAGAGAGTGTCAAAGAGTGTCATGAGTGATAGAGAGTGTCAGAGAGTGATATTGAGTGTCAGAGAGTATCAGAGAGTGATAGTGAGCGTCAGAGAGTATCAGAGAGTGATAGTGAGTGTCTGAGAGTGTCAGAGAGTGTCAGAGAGTGTCAGAGAGTGTCAGAGAGTGATAGAGAGTGTCAGAGAGTGATAGTGAGTGTGTCAGAGAATGTCAGACAGTGATAGTGAGTGTCTGAGAGTGATAGTGAGTGTCAGAGAGTGTCAGAGAGTGTCAGAGAGTGTCAGAGAGTGTTAGAGAGTGTCAGAGAGTGTCAGAGAGTGATAGGGAGTGTCAGAGAGTGATAGTGAGTGTCCGAGAGTGTCAGAGAGAGTCAGAGTATGTCAGAGATTGATAGAGAGTGTCAGAGAGTGATAGAGTGTGTCAGAGAGTGTCAGAGAGTGATAGTGATTGTCTGAGAGTGTCAGAGAGTGTCAGAGGGTGACACTGAGTGTCTGAGAGTGTCAGAGTGTGTCAGAGAGTGATAGAGAGTAATAGAGAGTGTCAGACAGAGTCAGAGAGTGACACTCAGTGTCTGAGAGTATCAGAGTGTGTCAGAGAGTGATTGAGAGTGATAGTGAGTGTCAGAGAGTGTCAGAATGTGATAGTGCGTGTCAGAGCGTGACAGAGAGTGTCAGAGAGTATCAGAGAGTGTCAGAGAGTGATAGAGAGTGTCAGAGAGTGTCAGAGAGTATAGAGAGTGTCAGAGAGAGATAGAGAGTTTCAGTGAGTGTCAGAGAGTGTCAGAGAGTGATAGTGAGTGTCAGAGAGTGATAGTGAGTGTCTGAGAGTGATAGAGACTGTCAGAGAGTGTCAGAGAGTGTGAGAGAGTGTGAGAGAGAGATAGAGAGTTTCAGAGAGTGATAGTGAGTGTCTGAGAGTTTCTGAGAGTGATAGAGAGTGTCAGAGAGTGTCAGAGAGTATTAGAGAGTGTCAGAGAGTGTGAGAGAGTGTCAGAGAGTGTCAGAGAGTGATAGTGAGTGTCTGAGAGTGTCAGAGAGTGTCAGAGAGTCATAGAGAGTGTCAGAGAGTGATAGTGAGTGCCAGCGAGTGTCAGAGGGTGTCAGAGAGTGTCAGAGAGTGTCAGAGAGTGATAGAGAGTGTCAGAGAGTGATAGTGAGTGTCTGAGGGTGTCTGAGAGTGATAGAGAGTGTCTGAGAGTGATAGAGACTGTCAGAGAGTGATAGTGAGTGTCAGAGAGTGTCAGACATAGATCGAGAGTGTCAGAGAGTGATAGTGAGTGTCAGAGAGTATCAGGGAGTGATAGTGAGTGTCTGAGAGTGATAGTGAGTGTCAGAGAGTGTCAGAGGTGTCAGAGAGTGATAGTGAGTTTCTGAGAGTGTCTGAGAGTGATAGAGAGTGTCAGAGAGTGTCAGAGAGTATTAGAGAGTGTCAGAGAGTGTGAGAGAGTGTGAGAGAGTGTCAGAGAGTGATAGAGAGTGTCAGCGGGTGTCAGAGAGTGATAGAGAGTGTCAGAGAGAGATAGAGAGCTTCAGTGAGTGTCAGAGAGTGTGAGAGAGTGTCAGAGAGTGATAGTGAGTGTCAGAGAGTGATAGTGAGTGACTGAGAGTGATAGAGAGTGTCAGAGAGTGTCAGAGAGTTTGAGAGAGTGTCAGAGAGAGATAGAGAGTGTCAGAGAGTGATAGTGAGTGTCTGAGAGTGTCTGAGAGTGTCAGAGAGTGATAGAGAGTGTCAGAGAGTGATAGAGAGTGTCAGAGAGAGATAGAGAGTTTCAGTGAGTGTCAGAGAGTGTGAGAGAGTGTCAGAGAGTGATAGTGAGTGTCAGAGAGTGATAGTGAGTGTCTGAGAGTGATGTAGAGTGTCAGAGAGTGTCAGAGAGAGTGAGAGAGTGTCAGAGAGAGATAGAGAGTGTCAGAGAGTGATAGTGAGTGTCTACGAGTGTCTGAGAGTGATAGAGAGTGTCAGAGAGTGTCAGAGAGTATTAGAGAGTGTCAGAGAGTGTGAGAGAGTGTGAGAGAGTGTCAGAGAGTGATAGTGAGTGTCTGAGAGTGTCAGAGAGTGATAGTGAGTGTCTGAGAGTGTCAGAGAGTGATAGTGTGTGTCTGAGAGTGTCAGAGAGTGTCAGAGAGTGATAGAGAGTGTCAGAGAGTGATAGTGAGTACCAGCGAGTGTCAGAGAGTGTCAGAGATTATCAGAGAGTGATAGAGAGTGTCAGAGAGTGATAGTGAGTGTCTGAGAGTGTCAGAAAGTGTCAGAGTATGTCAGAGATTGATAGAGAGTGTCAGAGAGTGATAGTGAGTGTCAGAGAGTGATAGTGAGTGTCAGAGAGTGTCTGAGAGTGACAGTGAGTGTCTCTGAGTGTCAGAGTGTGTCAGAGAGTGATAGAGAGTGTCAGAGAGTGATAGAGAGTTACAGAGAGTGTCAGAGAGTGATAGAGAGTTACAGAGAGTGACACTGAGTGTCTCTGAGTGTCAGAGTGTGTCAGAGAGTGATCGAGAGTGATAGAGTGTGTCAGAGCGTGTCAGAGAGTGATAGTGATTGTCTGAGAGTGTCAGAGAGTGTCAGAGAGTGACACTGAGTGTCTGAGAGTGTCAGAGTGTGTCAGAGAGCGATAGACATTGATAGAGAGTGTCAGAGAGAGTCAGGGAGTGACACTGAATGTCTGCGAGTGTCAGAGTGTGTCAGAGAGTGACAGAGAGTGTCAGAGCGTATCAGAGAGTGATAGTGAGTGTCAGAGAGTATCAGAGAGTGATAGTGAATGGCTGAGAGTGTCTGAGAGTGTCAGAGAGTGTCAGAGAGTGATAGAGAGTTTCAGAGAGTGTCAGAGAGTGTGAGAGAGTGTCAGAGAGTGATAGTGAGAGTGTCAGAGAGTGTCAGAGAGTGTCAGAGAGTGATAGAGAGTGTCAGAGAGTGATAGTGAGTGTCTGAGGGTGTCTGAGAGTGATAGAGAGTGTCTGAGAGTGATAGAGACTGTCAGAGAGTGATAGTGAGTGTCAGAGAGTGTCAGACATAGATCGAGAGTGTCAGAGAGTGATAGTGAGTGTCAGAGAGTATCAGGGAGTGATAGTGAGTGTCTGAGAGTGATAGTGAGTGTCAGAGAGTGTCAGAGGTGTCAGAGAGTGATAGTGAGTGTCTGAGAGTGTCTGAGAGTGATAGAGAGTGTCAGAGAGTGTCAGAGAGTATTAGAGAGTGTCAGAGAGTGTGAGAGAGTGTGAGAGAGTGTCAGAGAGTGATAGAGAGTGTCAGCGGGTGTCAGAGAGTGATAGAGAGTGTCAGAGAGAGATAGAGAGTTTCAGTGAGTGTCAGAGAGTGTGAGAGAGTGTCAGAGAGTGATAGTGAGTGTCAGAGAGTGATAGTGAGTGACTGAGAGTGATAGAGAGTGTCAGAGAGTGTCAGAGAGTTTGAGAGAGTGTCAGAGAGAGATAGAGAGTGTCAGAGAGTGATAGTGAGTGTCTGAGAGTGTCTGAGAGTGTCACAGAGTGATAGAGAGTGTCAGAGAGAGATAGAGAGTTTCAGTGAGTGTCAGAGAGTGTGAGAGAGTGTCAGAGAGTGATAGTGAGTGTCAGAGAGTGATAGTGAGTGTCTGAGAGTGATGTAGAGTGTCAGAGAGTGTCAGAGAGAGTGAGAGAGTGTCAGAGAGAGATAGAGAGTGTCAGAGAGTGATAGTGAGTGTCTACGAGTGTCTGAGAGTGATAGAGAGTGTCAGAGAGTGTCAGAGAGTATTAGAGAGTGTCAGAGAGTGTGAGAGAGTGTGAGAGAGTGTCAGAGAGTGATAGTGAGTGTCTGAGAGTGTCAGAGAGTGATAGTGAGTGTCTGAGAGTGTCAGAGAGTGATAGTGAGTGTCTGAGAGTGTCAGAGAGTGTCAGAGAGTGATAGAGAGTGTCCGAGAGTGATAGTGAGTACCAGCGAGTGTCAGAGAGTGTCAGAGAGTATCAGAGAGTGATAGAGAGTGTCAGAGAGTGATAGTGAGTGTCTGAGAGTGTCAGAAAGTGTCAGAGTATGTCAGAGATTGATAGAGAGTGTCAGAGAGTGATAGTGAGTGTCAGAGAGTGATAGTGAGTGTCAGAGAGTGTCTGAGAGTGACAGTGAGTGTCTCTGAGTGTCAGAGTGTGTCAGAGAGTGATAGAGAGTGTCAGAGAGTGATAGAGAGTTACAGAGAGTGTCAGAGAGTGATAGAGAGTTACAGAGAGTGACACTGAGTGTCTCTGAGTGTCAGAGTGTGTCAGAGCGTGTCAGAGAGTGATAGTGATTGTCTGAGAGTGTCAGAGAGTGTCAGAGAGTGACACTGAGTGTCTGAGAGTGTCAGAGTGTGTCAGAGAGCGATAGACATTGATAGAGAGTGTCAGAGAGAGTCAGAGAGTGACACTGAATGTCTGCGAGTGTCAGAGTGTGTCAGAGAGTGACAGAGAGTGTCAGAGCGTATCAGAGAGTGATAGTGAGTGTCAGAGAGTATCAGAGAGTGATAGTGAATGGCTGAGAGTGTCTGAGAGTGTCAGAGAGTGTCAGAGAGTGATAGAGAGTTTCAGAGAGTGTCAGAGAGTGTGAGAGAGTGTCAGAGAGTGATAGTGAGAGTGTCAGAGAGTGTCAGAGAGTGTCAGAGAGTGTCAGAGAGTGTTAGAGAGTGTTGGAGAATGTCAGAGAAAGTCAGAGAGTGATAGGGAGTGTCAGAGAGTGATAGTGACTGTCCGAGAGTGTCAGAGAGTGTCAAGGTATGTCAGAGATTGATAGAGAGTGTCAGAGAGTGATAGTGAGTGTCCGAGAGTGTCAGAGAGTGTCAGAGTATGTCAGATATTGATAGAGAGTGTCAGAGAGTGATAGAGAGTGTCAGAGAGTGATAGTGAGTGTCAGAGAGTGTCTGAGAGTGACAGTGAGTGTCTCTGAGTGTCAGAGTGTGTCAGATAGTGATAGAGAGTGATAGAGTGTTTCAGAGAGTGTCAGAGAGTGATAGTGATTGTCTGAGAGTGTCAGAGAGTGACACTGAGTGTCTGAGAGTGTCAGAGTGTGTCAGAGAGTGATAGAGTGTGATAGAGAGTGTTAGAGAGAGTCAGAGAGTGACACTGAGTGTCTGAGAGTGTCAGAGAGTGTCAGAGAGTGACAGAGAGTGTCAGAGAGTATCAGAGAGTGATAGTGAGTGTCAGAGAGTATCAGAGAGTGATAGTGAGTGGCTGAGAGTGTCTGAGAGTGTCAGAGAGTGTCAGAGAGTGATAGTGAGTGTCTGAGGGTGTCTGAGAGTGATAGAGAGTGTCTGAGAGTGATAGAGACTGTCAGAGATTGATAGTGAGTGTCAGAGAGAGTCAGACATAGATCGAGAGTGTCAGAGAGTGATAGTGAGTGTCAGAGAGTATCAGGGAGTGATAGTGAGTGTCTGAGAGTGATAGTGAGTGTCAGAGAGTGTCAGAGGTGTCAGAGAGTGATAGTGAGTGTCTGAGAGTGTCTGAGAGTGATAGAGAGTGTCAGAGAGTGTCAGAGAATATTAGAGAGTGTCAGAGAGTGTGAGAGAGTGTGAGAGAGTGTCAGAGAGTGATAGAGAGTGTCAGCGGGTGTCAGAGAGTGATAGAGAGTGTCAGAGAGAGATAGAGAGTTTCAGTGAGTGTCAGAGAGTGTGAGAGAGTGTCAGAGAGTGATAGTGAGTGTCAGAGAGTGATAGTGAGTGTCTGAGAGTGTTAGAGAGTGTCAGAGAGTGTGAGAGAGTGTCAGAGAGAGATAGAGAGTGTCAGAGAGTGATAGTGAGTGTCTGAGAGTGTCTGAGAGTGATAGAGAGTGTACAGAGTGATAGAGAGTGTCAGACAGTGTGAGAGAGTGTCAGAGAGTGATAGTGAGTGTCTGAGAGTGTCAGAGAGTGATAGAGATTGTCAGAGAGTGATAGAGAGAGTCAGAGAGTGATAGTGAGTGCCATCGAGCGTCTGAGAGTGTCAGAGTGTGTGAGAGAGTGTCAGAGAGTGTTAGTGAGGGTCTGAGAGTGTCAGAGAGTGATAGAGAGTGTCAGAGAGTGATAGAGAGTGTCAGAGAGTGATAGTGAGTGCCAGCGAGTGTCAGAGAGTGTCAAAGAGTGTCATGAGTGATAGAGAGTGTCAGAGAGTGATATTGAGTGTCAGAGAGTATCAGAGAGTGATAGTGAGCGTCAGAGAGTATCAGAGAGTGATAGTGAGTGTCTGAGAGTGTCAGAGAGTGTCAGAGAGTGATAGAGAGTGTCAGAGAGTGATAGTGAGTGTGTCAGAGAATGTCAGACAGTGATAGTGAGTGTCTGAGAGTGATAGTGAGTGTCAGAGAGTGTCAGAGAGTGTCAGAGAGTGTTAGAGAGTGTCAGAGAGTGTCAGAGAGTGTCAGAGAGTGTCAGAGAGTGATAGGGAGTGTCAGAGAGTGATAGTGAGTGTCCGAGAGTGTCAGAGAGAGTCAGAGTATGTCAGAGATTGATAGAGAGTGTCAGAGAGTGATAGAGTGTGTCAGAGAGTGTCAGAGAGTGATAGTGATTGTCTGAGAGTGTCAGAGAGTGTCAGAGAGTGATAGAGAGTGATAGAGTGTGTCAGAGAGTGTCAGAGAGTGATAGTGATTGTCTGAGAGTGTCAGAGAGTGACACTGAGTGTCTGAGAGTGTCAGAGTGTGTCAGAGAGTGATAGAGAGTAATAGAGAGTGTCAGAGAGAGTCAGAGAGTGACACTCAGTGTCTGAGAGTATCAGAGTGTGTCAGAGAGTGATTGAGAGTGATAGTGAGTGTCAGAGAGTGTCAGAATGTGATAGTGCGTGTCAGAGCGTGACAGAGAGTGTCAGAGAGTATCAGAGAGTGTCAGAGAGTGATAGAGAGTGTCAGAGAGTGTCAGAGAGTATAGAGAGTGTCTGAGAGTGATAGAGACTTTCAGAGAGTGATAGTGAGTGTCAGAGAGTGATAGTGAGTGTCTGAGAGTGATAGAGACTGTCAGAGAGTGTCAGAGAGTGTGAGAGAGTGTCAGAGAGAGATAGAGAGTGTCAGAGAGTGATAGGGAGTGTCTGAGAGTTTCTGAGAGTGATAGAGAGTGTCAGAGAGTGTCAGAGAGTATTAGAGAGTGTCAGAGAGTGTGAGAGAGTGTCAGAGAGTGTCAGAGAGTGATAGTGAGTGTCTGAGAGTGTCAGAGAGTGTCAGAGAGTGATAGAGAGTGTCAGAGAGTGATAGTGAGTGCCAGCGAGTGTCAGAGGGTGTCAGAGAGTGTCAGAGAGTGTCAGAGAGTGATAGAGAGTGTCAGAGAGTGATAGTGAGTGTCTGAGGGTGTCTGAGAGTGATAGAGAGTGTCTGAGAGTGATAGAGACTGTCAGAGAGTGATAGTGAGTGTCAGAGAGTGTCAGACATAGATCGAGAGTGTCAGAGAGTGATAGTGAGTGTCAGAGAGTATCAGGGAGTGATAGTGAGTGTCTGAGAGTGATAGTGAGTGTCAGAGAGTGTCAGAGGTGTCAGAGTGTGATAGTGAGTGTCTGAGAGTGTCTGAGAGTGATAGAGAGTGTCAGAGAGTGTCAGAGAGTATTAGAGAGTGTCAGAGAGTGTGAGAGAGTGTGAGAGAGTGTCAGAGAGTGATAGAGAGTGTCAGCGGGTGTCAGAGAGTGATAGAGAGTGTCAGAGAGAGATAGAGAGTTTCAGTGAGTGTCAGAGAGTGTGAGAGAGTGACACTGAGTGTCTGCGAGTGTCAGAGAGTGTCAGAGAGTGACAGAGAGTGTCAGAGCGTATCAGAGAGTGATAGTGAGTGCCAGAGAGTATCAGAGAGAGATAGAGAGTGTCAGAGAGTGATAGTGAGTGTCTGAGAGTGTCTGAGAGTGTCAGAGTGTGATAGAGAGTGTCAGAGAGTGACAGAGAGTGTCAGAGAGAGATAGAGAGTTTCAGTGAGTGTCAGAGAGTGTGAGAGAGTGTGAGAGAGTGTCAGAGAGAGTGAGAGAGTGTCAGAGAGAGATAGAGAGTGTCAGAGAGTGATAGTGAGTGTCTACGAGTGTCTGAGAGTGATAGAGAGTGTCAGAGAGTGTCAGAGAGTATTAGAGAGTGTCAGAGAGTGTGAGAGAGTGTGAGAGAGTGTCAGAGAGTGATAGTGAGTGTCAGAGAGTGATAGTGAGTACCAGCGAGTGTCAGAGAGTGTCAGAGAGTATCAGAGAGTGATAGAGAGTGTCAGAGAGTGATAGTGAGTGTCTGAGAGTGTCAGAAAGTGTCAGAGTATGTCAGAGATTGATAGAGAGTGTCAGAGAGTGATAGTGAGTATCAGAGAGTGATAGTGAGTGTCAGAGAGTGTCTGAGAGTGATAGAGAGTGATAGAGAGTGATGGAGAGTGATGGAGAGTGTCAGAGAGTGTCAGAGAGTGTCTGAGAGTGTCAGAGAGTGTCAGAGAGTGATAGAGTGTGTCAGAGAGTGTCAGAGAGTGTCAGAGAGTGATAGAGAGTGATAGAGAGTGATGGAGAGTGTCAGAGAGTGTCAGAGAGTGTCTGAGAGTGTCAGAGAGTGATAGAGAGTGATAGAGAGTGTCAGAGAGTGTCAGAGAGTATCAGAGAGTGATAGTGAGTGTCAGACAGTGTCAGAGAGTGTCAGAGTGTGATAGAGAGTGTCAGAGAGTGTCAGAGAGTGATAGAGAGTGATGGAGAGTGTCAGAGAGTGTCTGAGAGTGTCAGAGAGTGATAGAGAGTGATAGAGAGTGTCAGAGAGTGTCAGAGAGTGATAGAGAGTGTCAGAGAGTGTCAGAGAGTGTTAAAGAGTGTCAGAGAGTGTCTGAGAGTGATAGAGAGTGATAGAGAGTGATGGAGAGTGATGGAGAGTGTCAGAGAGTGTCAGAGAGTGTCTGAGAGTGTCAGAGAGTGATAGAGAGTGATAGAGAGTGTCAGAGAGTGTCAGAGAGTGTCAGAGAGTGTCTGAGAGTGTCAGAGAGTGATAGAGTGTGTCAGAGATTGTCAGAGAGTATCAGAGAGTGATAGAGTGTGTCAGAGATTGTCAGAGAGTATCAGAGAGTGATAGAGAGTGATAGAGAGTGATGGAGAGTGTCAGAGAGTGTCAGAGAGTGTCTGAGAGTGTCAGAGAGTGATAGAGAGTGATAGAGAGTGTCAGAGAGTGTCAGAGAGTGTCAGAGAGTGATAGAGAGTGTCAGAGAGTGTCAGAGAGTGATAGAGAGTGATGGAGAGTGTCAGAGAGTGTCTGAGAGTGTCAGAGAGTGATAGAGAGTGATAGAGAGTGTCAGAGAGTGTCAGAGAGTGATAGAGAGTGTCAGAGAGTGTCAGAGAGTGTCAGAGAGTGATAGTGAGTGTCAGACAGTGTCAGAGAGTATCAGAGAGTGATAGAGAGTGTCAGAGAGTGTCAGAGAGTGACAGAGAGTGTTAGAGAGTGATAGTGAGTGTCTGAGATTGTCAGAGAGTGATAGAGAGTGTCTGAGAGTGTCAGAGAGTGATAGAGAGTGATAGAGAGTGTCAGAGAGTGATAGAGAGTGATAGAGAGTGTCAGTGAGTGTCAGAGAGTGATAGAGAGTGATAGAGAGTGTCAGAGAGTGTCAGAGAGTGTCAGAGAGTGTCTGAGAGTGTCAGAGAGTGATAGAGTGTGTCAGAGAGTGTCAGAGAGTATCAGAGAGTGATAGAGAGTGATAGAGAGTGATGGAGAGTGTCAGAGAGTGTCAGAGAGTGTCTGAGAGTGTCAGAGAGTGATAGAGAGTGATAGAGAGTGTCAGAGAGTGTCAGACAGTGTCAGAGAGTGTCAGAGAGTGTCAGAGTGTGATAGTGAGTGTCAGAGAGTGTCAGAGAGTGATAGAGAGTGATGGAGAGTGTCAGAGAGTGTCTGAGAGTGTCAGAGAGTGATAGAGAGTGATAGAGAGTGTCAGAGAGTGTCAGAGAGTGATAGAGAGTGTCAGAGAGTGTCAGAGAGTGTCAGAGAGTGATAGTGAGTGTCAGACAGTGTCAGAAGGTATCAGAGAGTGATAGAGAGTGTCAGAGAGTGTCAGAGAGTGACAGAGAGTGTTAGAGAGTGATAGTGAGTGTCTGAGATTGTCAGAGAGTGATAGAGAGTGTCTGAGAGTGTCAGAGAGTGATAGAGAGTGATAGAGAGTGTCAGAGAGTGATAGAGAGTGATAGAGAGTGTCAGTGAGTGTCAGAGAGTGTCAGAGAGTGGTAGTGAGTGTCTGAGAGTGTCAGAGAGTGTCAGAGAGTGATAGTGAGTGTCTGAGAGTGTCAGAGAGTGATAGAGAGCGATAGAGAGTGTCAGAGAGTGATAGAGAGTGATAGAGAGTGTCAGTGAGTGTCAGAGAGTGTCAGAGAGTGATAGTGAGTGTCTGAGATTGTCAGAGAGTGATAGAGAGTGTCTGAGAGTGTCAGAGAGTGATAGAGAGTGTCAGTGAGTGTCAGAGAGTGTCAGAGAGTGGTAGTGAGTGTCTGAGAGTGTCAGAGAGTGTCAGAGAGTGATAGTGAGTGTCTGAGAGTGTCAGAGAGTGATAGAGAGCGATAGAGAGTGTCAGAGAGTGATAGAGAGTGATAGAGAGTGTCAGTGAGTGTCAGAGAGTGTCAGAGATTGATAGTGAGTGTCTGAGATTGTCAGAGAGTGATAGAGAGTGTCTGAGAGTGTCAGAGAGTGATAGAGAGTGATAGAGAGTGTCAGAGAGTGATAGAGAGTGATAGAGAGTGTCAGTGAGTGTCAGAGAGTGATAGAGAGTGATAGAGAGTGTCAGAGAGTGTCAGAGAGTGTCTGAGAGTGTCAGAGAGTGTCAGAGAGTGATAGAGTGTGTCAGAGAGTGTCAGAGAGTATCAGAGAGTGATAGAGAGTGATAGAGAGTGATGGAGAGTGTCAGAGATTGTCAGAGAGTGTCTGAGAGTGTCAGAGAGTGATAGAGAGTGATAGAGAGTGTCAGAGAGTGTCAGAGAGTGTCAGAGTGTGATAGAGAGTGTCAGAGAGTGTCAGAGAGTGATAGAGAGTGATGGAGAGTGTCAGAGAGTGTCTGAGAGTGTCAGAGAGTGATAGAGAGTGATAGAGAGTGTCAGAGAGTGATAGAGAGTGATAGAGAGTGTCAGTGAGTGTCAGAGAGTGTCAGAGAGTGGTAGTGAGTGTCTGAGAGTGTCAGAGAGTGTCAGAGAGTGATAGTGAGTGTCTGAGAGTGTCAGAGAGTGATAGAGAGCGATAGAGAGTGTCAGAGAGTGATAGAGAGTGATAGAGAGTGTCAGTGAGTGTCAGAGAGTGTCAGAGAGTGATAGTGAGTGTCTGAGAGTGTCAGAGAGTGTCAGAGATTGATAGTGAGTGTCTGAGAGTGTCAGAGAGTGATAGAGAGTGTCTGAGAGTGTCAGAGAGTGATAGAGAGTGCTAGAGAGAGTCAGAGAGTGATAGAGAGTGATAGAGAGTGATAGAGAGTGTCAGAGAGTGTCAGAGAGTGACAGAGAGTGTTAGAGAGTGATAGTGAGTGTCAGACAGTGTCAGAGAGTATCAGAGAGTGATAGAGAGTATCAGAGAGTGTCAGAGAGTGACAGAGAGTGTTAGAGAGTGATAGTGAGTGTCTGAGATTGTCAGAGAGTGATAGAGAGTGTCTGAGAGTGTCAGAGAGTGATAGAGAGTGATAGAGAGTGTCAGAGAGTGATAGAGAGTGATAGAGAGTGTCAGTGAGTATCAGAGAGTGTCAGAGAGTGGTAGTGAGTGTCTGAGTGTGTCAGAGAGTGTCAGAGAGTGATAGTGAGTGTCTGAGAGTGTCAGAGAGTGATAGAGAGCGATAGAGAGTGTCAGAGAGTGATAGAGAGTGATAGAGAGTGTCAGTGAGTGATAAAGAGTGATAGAGAGTGATAGAGAGTGTCAGTGAGTGTCAGAGAGTGTCAGAGTGTGATAGTGAGTGTCAGAGATTGATAGTGAGTGTCTGAGAGTGTCAGAGAGTGTCTGAGAGTGTCTGAGTGTGTCTGAGAGTGTCAGAGAGTGTCAGAGAGTGATAGAGAGTGATAGAGAGTGTCAGAGACTGTCAGAGAGTGTCTGAGAGTGTCAGAGAGTGATAGAGAGTGATAGAGAGTGTCAGAGAGTGATAGAGAGTGATAGAGAGTGTCAGAGAGTGATAGTGAGTGTCAGAGAGTGTCAGAGAGTGTCAGAGAGTGATAGAGAGTGTCAGAGAGTGTCAGAGAGTGTCAGAGAGTGTCAGAGAGTGATAGAGAGTGATAGAGAGTTTCAGAGAGTGCCAGAGAGTGTCTGAGAGTGTCAGAGAGTGATAGAGAGTGATAGAGAGTTTCCGAGAGTGATAGTGAGTGTCTGAGAGTGTCTGAGAGTGATAGAGAGTGATAGAGAGTGTCTGAGAGTGTCTGAGAGTGATAGTGAGTGTCAGAGAGTGTCAGAGAGTGTCAGAGAGTGATAGAGAGTGTCAGAGAGTGTCAGATAGTGATAGAGAGTGATAGAGAGTTTCAGACAGTGCCAGAGACTGTCTGAGAGTGTCAGAGAATGATATAGAGTGATACAGAGTTCCCGTGAGTGTCAGAGAGTGATAGAGAGTGATAGAGAGTGATAGAGAGTGTCAATGAGTGATAGTGAGTGTCTGAGAGTGTCAGAGAGTGATAGAGAGTGATAGAGAGTGTCAGTGAGTGTCAGAGAGTGTCAGAGAGTGATAGTGAGTGTCTGAGAGTGTCAGAGAGTGTCAGAGAGTGATAGTGAGTGATAGAGAGTGTCAGAGAGTGATAGAGAGTGATAGAGAGTTTCAGAGAGTGTTAAAGAGTGTCAGAGAGTGTCTGAGAGTGTCAGAGAGTGATAGAGAGTGATAGAGAGTGTCAGAGAGTGTCAGAGAGTGTCAGAGAGTGATAGAGAGTGATAGAGAGTGATAGAGAGTGTCAGAGAGTGTCTGAGAGTGTCAGAGAGTGATGGAGAGTGTCAGAGTGTGTCAGAGAGTGTCAGAGAGTGATAGAGAGTGTCAGAGAGTGTCAGAGAGTGTCTGAGAGTGATAGAGAGTGATAGAGAGTGATAGAGAGTGTCAGAGAGTGTCAGAGAGTGTCAGAGAGTGATAGAGAGTGTCAGAGTGTGTCAGAGAGTGTCAGAGAGTGATAGAGAGTTTCAGAGAGTGTCAGAGAGTGTCAGAGATTGATAGAGAGTGATAGAGAGTGATAGAGACTGTCTGAGAGTGTCTGAGAGTGATAGTGAGTGTCAGAGAGTGTCAGAGAGTGTCAGAGAGTGATAGAGAGTGTCAGAGAGTGTCAGAGAGTGATAGAGAGTGATAGAGAGTTTCAGACAGTGCCAGAGAGTTTCAGACAGTGCCAGAGAGTGTCTGAGAGTGTCAGAGAGTGCCCGAGAGTGTCAGAGAGTGATAGAGAGTGATAGAGTGATAGAGAGTGATAGAGAGTGTCAATGAGTGATAGTGAGTGTCTGAGAGTGTCAGAGAGTGATAGAGAGTGTCAGTGAGTGTCAGAGAGTGTCAGAGAGTGATAGTGAGTGTCTGAGAGTGTCAGAGAGTGTCAGAGAGTGATAGTGAGTGTCTGAGAGTGTCAGAGAGTGTCTGAGAGTGTCTGAGAGTGTCAGAGAGTGTCAGAGAGTGATAGAGAGTGTCAGAGAGTGTCTGAGAGTGTCAGAGAGTGTCAGAGAGTGATAGAGAGTGTCAGAGAGTGTCAGAGAGTGTCAGAGAGTGTTAAAGAGTGTCAGAGAGTGTCTGAGAGTGTCAGAGAGTGATAGAGTGTGTCAGAGAGTGTCAGAGAGTGTCAGAGAGTGATAGAGAGTGTCAGAGTGTGTCAGAGAGTGTCAGAGAGTGATAGAGAGTTTCAGAGAGTGTCAGAGAGTGTCTGAGAGTGTCAGAGATTGATAGAGAGTGATAGAGAGTGATAGAGAGTGTCTGAGAGTGTCTGAGAGTGATAGTGAGTGTCAGAGAGTGTCAGAGAGTGTCAGAGAGTGATAGAGAGTGTCAGAGAGTGTCAGAGAGTGATAGAGAGTGATAGAGAGTTTCAGACAGTGCCAGAGAGTGTCTGAGAGTGTCAGAGAGTGATAGAGAGTGATAGAGAGTGCCCGAGAGTGTCAGAGAGTGATAGAGAGTGATAGAGTGATAGAGAGTGATAGAGAGTGTCAATGAGTGATAGTGAGTGTCTGAGAGTGTCAGAGAGTGATAGAGAGTGTCAGTGAGTGTCAGAGAGTGTCAGAGAGTGATAGTGAGTGTCTGAGAGTGTCAGAGAGTGTCAGAGAGTGATAGTGAGTGTCTGAGAGTGTCAGAGAGTGTCTGAGAGTGTCTGAGAGTGTCTGAGAGTGATAGTGAGTGTCAGAGAGTGTCAGAGAGTGTCAGAGAGTGATAGAGAGTGTCAGAGAGTGATAGAGAGTGATAGAGAGTTTCAGACAGTGCCAGAGAGTGTCTGAGAGTGTCAGAGAGTGCCCGAGAGTGTCAGAGAGTGATAGAGAGTGATAGAGTGATAGAGAGTGATAGAGAGTGTCAATGAGTGATAGTGAGTGTCTGAGAGTGTCAGAGAGTGATAGAGAGTGTCAGTGAGTGTCAGAGAGTGTCAGAGAGTGATAGTGAGTGTCTGAGAGTGTCAGAGAGTGTCAGAGAGTGATAGTGAGTGTCTGAGAGTGTCAGAGAGTGTCTGAGAGTGTCAGAGAGTGTCAGAGAGTGATAGAGAGTGTCAGAGAGTGTCTGAGAGTGTCAGAGAGTGTCAGAGAGTGATAGAGAGTGTCAGAGAGTGTCAGAGAGTGTCAGAGAGTGTTAAAGAGTGTCAGAGAGTGTCTGAGAGTGTCAGAGAGTGATAGAGTGTGTCAGAGAGTGTCAGAGAATGTCAGAGAGTGATAGAGAGTGATAGAGAGTAATGGAGAGTGTCAGAGAGTGTCAGGGAGTGTCTGAGAGTGTCAGAGATTGATAGAGAGTGATAGAGAGTGTCAGAGAGTGTCAGAGAGTGTCAGAGAGTGATAGTGAGTGTCAGACAGTGTCAGAGAGTGTCAGAGTGTGATAGAGAGTGTCAGAGAGTGTCAGAGAGTGATAGTGAGTGTCTGAGAGTGTCAGAGAGTGATAGAGAGTGATAGAGAGTGTCAGAGAGTGATAGAGAGTGATAGAGAGTTTCAGAGAGTGTTAAAGAGTGTCAGAGAGTGTCTGAGAGTGTCAGAGAGTGTCAGAGAGTGTCAGAGAGTGTTAAAGAGTGTCAGAGAGTGTCTGAGAGTGTCAGAGAGTGATAGAGTGTGTCAGAGAGTGTCAGAGAATGTCAGAGAGTGATAGAGAGTGATAGAGAGTAATGGAGAGTGTCAGAGAGTGTCAGGGAGTGTCTGAGAGTGTCAGAGATTGATAGAGAGTGATAGAGAGTGTCAGAGAGTGTCAGAGAGTGTCAGAGAGTGTCAGAGAGTGATAGTGAGTGTCAGACAGTGTCAGAGAGTGTCAGAGTGTGATAGAGAGTGTCAGAGAGTGTCAGAGAGTGATAGTGAGTGTCTGAGAGTGTCAGAGAGTGATAGAGAGTGATAGAGAGTGTCAGAGAGTGATAGAGAGTGATAGAGAGTTTCAGAGAGTGTTAAAGAGTGTCAGAGAGTGTCTGAGAGTGTCAGAGAGTGTCAGAGAGTGATAGTGAGTGTCAGAGAGTGTCAGAGAATGTCAGAGAGTGATAGAGAGTGATAGAGAGTAATGGAGAGTGTCAGAGAGTGTCAGGGAGTGTCTGAGAGTGTCAGAGATTGATAGAGAGTGATAGAGAGTGTCAGAGAGTGTCAGAGAGTGTCAGAGAGTGTCAGAGAGTGATAGTGAGTGTCAGACAGTGTCAGAGAGTGTCAGAGTGTGATAGAGAGTGTCAGAGAGTGTCAGAGAGTGATAGTGAGTGTCTGAGAGTGTCAGAGAGTGATAGAGAGTGATAGAGAGTGTCAGAGAGTGATAGAGAGTGATAGAGAGTTTCAGAGAGTGTTAAAGAGTGTCAGAGAGTGTCTGAGAGTGTCAGAGAGTGTCAGAGAGTGATAGTGAGTGTCTGAGAGTGTCAGAGAGTGTCAGAGAGTGTCTGAGAGTGTCTGAGAGTGTCAGAGAGTGTCAGAGAGTGATAGAGAGTGTCAGAGAGTGTATGAGAGTGTCTGAGAGTGTCAGAGAGTGTCAGAGAGTGATAGAGAGTGTCAGAGAGTGTCAGAGAGTGATAGTGAGTGTCTGAGAGTGTCAGAGAGTGATAGAGAGTGATAGAGAGTGTCAGAGAGTGATAGAGAGTGATAGAGAGTTTCAGAGAGTGTTAAAGAGTGTCAGAGAGTGTCTGAGAGTGTCAGAGAGTGATAGAGAGTGATAGAGAGTGTCAGAGAGTGTCAGAGAGTGTCAGAGAGTGATAGAGAGTGATAGAGAGTGATAGAGAGTGTCAGAGAGTGTCTGAGAGTGTCAGAGAGTGATGGAGAGTGTCAGAGTGTGTCAGAGAGTGTCAGAGAGTGATAGAGAGTGTCAGAGAGTGTCAGAGAGTGTCTGAGAGTGATAGAGAGTGATAGAGAGTGATAGAGAGTGTCAGAGAGTGTCAGAGAGTGTCAGAGAGTGATAGAGAGTGTCAGAGTGTGTCAGAGAGTGTCAGAGAGTGATAGAGAGTTTCAGAGAGTGTCAGAGAGTGTCTGAGAGTGTCAGAGATTGATAGAGAGTGATAGAGAGTGATAGAGAGTGTCTGAGAGTGTCTGAGAGTGATAGTGAGTGTCAGAGAGTGTCAGAGAGTGTCAGAGAGTGATAGAGAGTGTCAGAGAGTGTCAGAGAGTGATAGAGAGTGATAGAGAGTTTCAGACAGTGCCAGAGAGTGTCTGAGAGTGTCAGAGAGTGATAGAGAGTGATAGAGAGTGCCCGAGAGTGTCAGAGAGTGATAGAGAGTGATAGAGTGATAGAGAGTGATAGAGAGTGTCAATGAGTGATAGTGAGTGTCTGAGAGTGTCAGAGAGTGATAGAGAGTGTCAGTGAGTGTCAGAGAGTGTCAGAGAGTGATAGTGAGTGTCTGAGAGTGTCAGAGAGTGTCAGAGAGTGATAGTGAGTGTCTGAGAGTGTCAGAGAGTGTCTGAGAGTGTCTGAGAGTGTCTGAGAGTGATAGTGAGTGTCAGAGAGTGTCAGAGAGTGTCAGAGAGTGATAGAGAGTGTCAGAGAGTGATAGAGAGTGATAGAGAGTTTCAGACAGTGCCAGAGAGTGTCTGAGAGTGTCAGAGAGTGCCCGAGAGTGTCAGAGAGTGATAGAGAGTGATAGAGTGATAGAGAGTGATAGAGAGTGTCAATGAGTGATAGTGAGTGTCTGAGAGTGTCAGAGAGTGATAGAGAGTGTCAGTGAGTGTCAGAGAGTGTCAGAGAGTGATAGTGAGTGTCTGAGAGTGTCAGAGAGTGTCAGAGAGTGATAGTGAGTGTCTGAGAGTGTCAGAGAGTGTCTGAGAGTGTCTGAGAGTGTCAGAGAGTGTCAGAGAGTGATAGAGAGTGTCAGAGAGTGTCTGAGAGTGTCAGAGAGTGTCAGAGAGTGATAGAGAGTGTCAGAGAGTGTCAGAGAGTGTCAGAGAGTGTTAAAGAGTGTCAGAGAGTGTCTGAGAGTGTCAGAGAGTGATAGAGTGTGTCAGAGAGTGTCAGAGAGTGTCAGAGAGTGATAGAGAGTGTCAGAGTGTGTCAGAGAGTGTCAGAGAGTGATAGAGAGTTTCAGAGAGTGTCAGAGAGTGTCTGAGAGTGTCAGAGATTGATAGAGAGTGATAGAGAGTGATAGAGAGTGTCTGAGAGTGTCTGAGAGTGATAGTGAGTGTCAGAGAGTGTCAGAGAGTGTCAGAGAGTGATAGAGAGTGTCAGAGAGTGTCAGAGAGTGATAGAGAGTGATAGAGAGTTTCAGACAGTGCCAGAGAGTGTCTGAGAGTGTCAGAGAGTGATAGAGAGTGATAGAGAGTGCCCGAGAGTGTCAGAGAGTGATAGAGAGTGATAGAGTGATAGAGAGTGATAGAGAGTGTCAATGAGTGATAGTGAGTGTCTGAGAGTGTCAGAGAGTGATAGAGAGTGTCAGTGAGTGTCAGAGAGTGTCAGAGAGTGATAGTGAGTGTCTGAGAGTGTCAGAGAGTGTCAGAGAGTGATAGTGAGTGTCTGAGAGTGTCAGAGAGTGTCTGAGAGTGTCTGAGAGTGTCTGAGAGTGATAGTGAGTGTCAGAGAGTGTCAGAGAGTGTCAGAGAGTGATAGAGAGTGTCAGAGAGTGATAGAGAGTGATAGAGAGTTTCAGACAGTGCCAGAGAGTGTCTGAGAGTGTCAGAGAGTGCCCGAGAGTGTCAGAGAGTGATAGAGAGTGATAGAGTGATAGAGAGTGATAGAGAGTGTCAATGAGTGATAGTGAGTGTCTGAGAGTGTCAGAGAGTGATAGAGAGTGTCAGTGAGTGTCAGAGAGTGTCAGAGAGTGATAGTGAGTGTCTGAGAGTGTCAGAGAGTGTCAGAGAGTGATAGTGAGTGTCTGAGAGTGTCAGAGAGTGTCTGAGAGTGTCAGAGAGTGTCAGAGAGTGATAGAGAGTGTCAGAGAGTGTCTGAGAGTGTCAGAGAGTGTCAGAGAGTGATAGAGAGTGTCAGAGAGTGTCAGAGAGTGTCAGAGAGTGTTAAAGAGTGTCAGAGAGTGTCTGAGAGTGTCAGAGAGTGATAGAGTGTGTCAGAGAGTGTCAGAGAATGTCAGAGAGTGATAGAGAGTGATAGAGAGTAATGGAGAGTGTCAGAGAGTGTCAGGGAGTGTCTGAGAGTGTCAGAGATTGATAGAGAGTGATAGAGAGTGTCAGAGAGTGTCAGAGAGTGTCAGAGAGTGTCAGAGAGTGATAGTGAGTGTCAGACAGTGTCAGAGAGTGTCAGAGTGTGATAGAGAGTGTCAGAGAGTGTCAGAGAGTGATAGAGAGTGATAGAGAGTGTCAGATAGTGATAGAGAGTTTCAGACAGTGCCAGAGAGTGTCTGAGAGTGTCAGAGAGTGATAGAGAGTGCCCGAGAGTGTCAGAGAGTGATAGAGAGTGATAGAGAGTGATAGAGAGTGATAGAGAGTGTCAATGAGTGTCAGAGAGTGATAGAGAGTGTCAGAGAGTGATAGAGAGTGCCCGAGAGTGTCAGAGAGTGATAGAGAGTGATAGAGAGTGATAGAGAGTGATAGAGAGTGTCAATGAGTGATAGTGAGTGTCTGAGAGTGCCAGAGAGTGATAGTGAGTGTCAGAGAGTGATAGAGAGTGTCAGAGAGTGTCTGAGAGTGTCAGAGAGTGATAGAGAGTGTCAGAGAGTGTCAGAGAGTTTCAGAGAGTGATAGAGAGTGATAGAGAGTTTCAGAGAGTTTCAGAGAGTTTTAAAGGTGTCAGAGAGTGTCTGAGAGTGTCAGAGAGTGTCAGAGAGTGATAAAGAGTGATAGAGAGTGATGGAGAGTGTCAGAAAGTGTCAGAGAGTGTCTGAGAGTGTCAGAGAGTGATAGAGAGTGATAGAGAGTGTCAGAGAGTGTCAGAGTGTGTCAGAGAGTGTCAGAGAGTGATAGTGAGTGTCAGACAGTGTCAGAGAGTGTCAGAGTGTGATAGAGAGTGTCAGAGAGTGTCAGAGAGTGATAGAGAGTGATGGAGAGTGTCAGAGAGTGTCAGAGAGTTTCAGAGAGTGATAGAGAGTGATAGAGAGTTTCAGAGAGTTTCAGAGAGTTTTAAAGGTGTCAGAGTGTGTCAGAGAGTGTCAGAGAGTGTCAGAGAGTGATAAAGAGTGATAGAGAGTGATGGAGAGTGTCAGAAAGTGTCAGAGAGTGTCTGAGAGTGTCAGAGAGTGATAGAGAGTGATAGAGAGTGTCAGAGAGTGTCAGAGTGTGTCAGAGAGTGTCAGAGAGTGATAGTGAGTGTCAGACAGTGTCAGAGAGTGTCAGAGTGTGATAGAGAGTGTCAGAGAGTGTCAGAGAGTGATAGAGAGTGATGGAGAGTGTCAGAGAGTGTCAGAGAGTGTCAGAGAGTGATAGAGAGTGATAGAGCGTGATGGAGAGTGTCAGAGAGTGATAGAGAGTGTCAGAGAGTGTCAGAGAGTGTCAGAGAGTGTTAAAGAGTGCCAGAGAGTGTCTGAGTGTCAGAGAGTGATAGAGTGTGTCAGAGAGTGTCAGAGAGTGTCAGAGAGTGATAGAGAGTGATAGAGAGTGATGGAGAGTGTCAGAGAGTGTCAGAGAGTGTCTGAGAGTGTCAGAGAGTGATAGAGAGTGATAGAGAGTGTCAGAGAGTGTCAGAGAGTGTCAGAGTGTGTCAGAGAGTGATAGTGAGTGTCTGACAGTGTCAGAGAGTTTCAGAGTGTGATAGAGAGTGTCAGAGAGTGTCAGAGAGTGATAGAGATTGATGGAGAGTGTCAGAGAGTGTCTGAGAGTGTCAGAGAGTGATAGAGAGTGATAGAGAGTGTCAGAGAGTGTCAGAGAGTGATAGAGAGTGTCAGAGAGTGTCAGAGAATGTCAGAGAGTGTTAGAGAGTGATAGTGAGTGGCTGAGAGTGTCAGAGAGTGATAGAGAGTGTCTGAGAGAGTCAGAGAGTGATAGAGAGTGATAGAGAGTGTCAGAGAGTGATAGAGAGTGATAGAGAGTGTCAGAGAGTGATAGAGAGTGTCAGAGAGTGTCAGAGAGTGTCAGAGAGTGATAGAGAGTGATAGAGAGTTTCAGAGAGTGTTAAAGAGTGTCAGAGAGTGTCTGAGAGTGTCAGAGAGTGATAGAGTGTGTCAGAGAGTGTCAGATAGTGTCAGAGAGTGATAGAGAGTGATAGAGAGTGATGGAGAGTGTCAGAGAGTGTCAGAGAGTGTCTGAGAGTGTCAGAGAGTGATAGAGAGTGATAGAGAGTGTCAGAGAGTGTCAGAGAGTGTCAGAGAGTGATAGTGAGTGTCAGACAGTGTCAGAGAGTGTCAGAGTGTGATAGAGAGTGTCAGAGAGTGTCAGAGAGTGATAGAGAGTGATGGAGAGTGTCAGAGAGTGTCTGAGAGTGTCAGAGAGTGATAGAGAGTGATAGAGAGTGTCAGAGAGTGTCAGAAAGTGATAGAGAGTGTCAGAGAGTGTCAGAGAGTGTTAGAGAGTGATAGTGAGTGATAGAGAGTGATGGACAGTGTCAGAGAGTGCCAGAGAGTGTCTGAGAGTGTCAGAGTGCGATAGAGAGTGATAGAGAGTGTCAGAGAGTGTCAGAGAGTGTCAGAGTGTGTCAGATAGTGTCAGAGAGTGTTAAAGAGTGCCAGAGAGTGTCTGAGAGTGTCAGAGAGTGATAGAGTGTGTCAGAGAGTGTCAGAGAGTGTCAGAGAGTGATAGAGAGTGATAGAGAGTGATGGACAGTGTCAGAGAGTGTCAGAGAGTGTCTGAGAGTGTCAGAGTGTGATAGAGAGTGATAGAGAGTGTCAGAGAGTGTCAGAGAGTGTCAGAGTGTGTCAGATAGTGATAGTGAGTGTCAGACAGTGTCAGAGAGTGTCAGAGTGTGATAGAGAGTGTCAGAGAGTGTCAGAGAGTGATAGAGATTGATGGAGAGTGTCAGAGAGTGTCTGAGAGTGTCAGAGAGTGATAGAGAGTGATAGAGAGTGTCAGAGAGTGTCAGAGAGTGATAGAGAGTGATAGAGAGTGTCAGAGAGTGTCAGAGAGTGATAGAGAGTGTCAGAGAGTGTCAGAGAGTGTCAGAGAGTGATAGTGAGTGTCAGACAGTGTCAGAGAGTGTCAGAGAGTGTCTGAGAGTGTCTGAGAGTGTCTGAGAGTGTCAGAGTGTGATAGAGAGTGATAGAGAGTGTCAGAGAGTGTCAGAGAGTGTCAGAGTGTGTCAGATAGTGATAGTGAGTGTCAGACAGTGTCAGAGAGTGTCAGAGTGTGATAGAGAGTGTCAGAGATTGTCAGAGAGTGATAGAGATTGATGGAGAGTGTCAGAGAGTGTCTGAGAGTGTCAGAGAGTGATAGAGAGTGATAGAGAGTGTCAGAGAGTGTCTGAGAGTGTCAGAGAGTGATAGAGAGTGATAGAGAGTGTCAGAGAGTGTCAGAGAGTGATAGAGAGTGTCAGAGAGTGTCAGAGAGTGTCAGAGAGTGATAGTGAGTATCAGAGAGTGTCAGAGAGTGTCAGAGAGTGTCTGAGAGTGTCTGAGAGTGTCAGAGAGTGTCAGAGAGTGATAGAGAGTGTCAGAGAGTGTCTGAGAGTGTCTGAGAGTGTCAGAGAGTGATAGAGAGTGTCAGAGTGTGTCAGAGAGTGTCAGAGAGTGATAGAGAGTGTCAGAGAGTGTCAGACAGTGATAGAGAGTGATAGAGAGTGATAGAGAGTTTCAGAGAGTGTCAGAGAGTGGCAGGGAGTGTCTGAGATTGTCAGAGAGTTATAGAGAGTGTCAGAGAATGTCAGAGAGTGATAGAGAGTGATAGAGAGGGTCAGAGAGTGTCAGAGAGTGATAGAGAGTGTCAGAGAGTGATAGAGAGTGTGAGAGAGTGTCAGAGTGTGTCAGAGAGTGTCAGAGTGTGTCAGAGAGTGACAGAGAGTGCTAGAGAGTGAGAGAGAGAGTTTCAGAGAATGTCAGAGTGTGTCAGAGAGTGTCTGAGAGTGTCTGAGAGTGTCAGAGAGTGATAGAGAGTGATAGAGTGTGTCAGAGAGTGTCAGAGAGTGATAGTGAGTGTCTGAGAGTGTCTGAGAGTGTCAGAGAGTGTCAGAGAGTGATAGGGAGTGTCAGAGAGTGTCAGAGTGTGTCAGAGAGTGATAGAGAGTGATAGAGAGTTTCAGAGAGTGTCAGAGAGTGTCTGAGAGTGTCAGAGAGTGATAGAGAGTGTCAGAGAGTGTCAGAGAGTGATAGAGAGTGATAGAGAGTGATAGAGAGTTTCAGAGAGTGTCAGAGAGTGGCAGGGAGTGTCTGAGATTGTCAGAGAGTTATAGAGAGTGTCAGAGAATGTCAGAGAGTGATAGAGAGTGATAGAGAGGGTCAGAGAGTGTCAGAGAGTGTCTGAGAGTGTCAGAGAGTGATAGAGAGTGTCAGAGAGTGTCAGAGAGTGTCAGAGAGTGACAGAGGGTGGCATTGTTAGTTAGAAATAGTGTAACAACTGCTGAAAGAATTTTCGAGGAGGATCTGCCGACTGAGGCACTGTGGGTTGAGGTCAGGAACAGGAAAGGAGCAGTCACCTTGATGGGAGTTTTCTATAGGCCCCCCAATAGCAGCAGGGAGGTGGAAGAGCAGATTGGGAAACAGATTTTGGAAAGGAGCAGAAGTCACAGGGTAGTAATTATGGGGGATTTCAACTTCCCAAATATTGATTGGCAACTCTTTAGATCGAATAGTTTGGATGGGGTAGTGTTTGTGCAGTATGTCCAGGAAGCTTTTCTGACTCAGTATGTAGACTGCCCGACCAGAGGGGAGGCAATATTGGATTTGGTACTAGGTAATGAACCAGGGCAAGTGATAGAGCTGTTGGTGGGCGAGCACTTTGGAGATAGTGATCACAATTCTGTAGCATTCACTGTGGTAATGGAGAGGGATAGGTATGTGCAACAGGGCAAGGTTTACAATTGGGGGAAGGGTAGATATGATGCTGTCAGGCAGGAACTGAGGAGCATAAGTTGGGAGCATATGCTGGCAGGGAAGGGCACGGTCGAAATGTGGAACTTTTTCAAGGAGCAGATAGTAGGGGCCATTGATAAGCATGTCCCTGTCAGACAGGGAAGGGATGGTCATGTGAGGGAACCGTGGTTGACAAGAGAGGTTGAGAGTCTTGTTAGGAAGAAGAAGGATGCGTATATAAAGTTGAGGAAAAAGGGCACAGGCATAGCTCTGGAGGGATACAAGATGGCCAGGAAGGATCTGAAGAAAGGGATTAGGAGAGCTAAGAGAGGGCATGAAAAATGCTTGGCGGGTAGGATAAAAGAAAACCCCAAGGCCTTTTACGCGTATGTCAGAAATATGAGGATGACTAGGGGGACCATAGGTCCGGTCAAGGACAATAGCGGGAGACTGTGTGTTGAGCCGGAAGAGATAAGTGAGGTTTTGAATGAGTACTTCTCTTCGGTATTTACGAATGAGAAGGGGTGTATTACTGAAGAGGACGGTGGGAAGCAGACTGGTAAGCTCGAGGAAGTGCTCGTTAGGAGGGAAGATGTGTTGGGGTTTTTGAATAACTTGAAGATAGACAAGTCTCCCGGGCCTGACGGGGTATATCCAAGGATGTTATGGGAAGCAAGGGATGAAATTGCAGAGCCGCTGGCAATGATCTTTTCATCTTCTCTGCTGACGGGGGTGGTACCAGGTGATTGGAGGGTGGCAAATGTTGTGCCCCTGTTCAAGAAAGGGAATAGGAACAACCCTGGGAATTACAGGCCAGTTAGTCTTACTTCGGTGGTAGGCAAGTTGATGGAAAAGGTGCTGAGGGATAGGATTTCTGAGCATCTGGAAAGACACTGCTTGATTCGGGACAGTCAGCACGGTTTTGTGAGGGGTAGGTCTTGCCTCACAAGCCTGATTGAATTCTTTGAGCAGGTGACCAAGCAAGTGGATGAGGGTAAACCAGTGGATGTGGTGTACATGGATTTTAGTAAGGCATTTGATAAGGTCCCCCATGGTAGACTTATGGAGAAAGTCAGGAGGCATGGGATAGTGGGGAATGTGGCCAGTTGGATTAAGAATTGGCTAACTGATAGAAGGCAGAGAGTGGTCTTAGATGGTAAATACTCAGCCTGGAGCCCAGTTACCAGTGGCGTGCCGCAGGGATCAGTTCTGGGTCCTCTCCTGTTTGTGATTTTTATTAACGACTTGGATGAGGAAGTCGAAGGGTGGGTCAGTAAATTTGCAGATGATACAAAGGTTGGTGGAGTTGTGGATACCGAGGAGGGCTATTGTCGTCTGCAAAGGGACTTGGATAGGTTGCAGTGCTGGGCTGAAAAGTGGCAGATGGAGTTTAACCCTGAAAAGTGTGAGGTCGTCCATTTTGGAAGGACAAACATGAATGCAAAATACTGGGTTAACGGTAGGGTTCTTGGGCATGTGGAGGAGCAGAGAGACCTTGGGGTCTATGTGCATAGATCATTGAAAGTTGCAACTCAAGTGGATAGGGCTGTGAAGAAGGCATATGGGGTGTTAGCGTTCATTAGCAGAGGGATTGAATTTAAGAGCCGTGAGGTGATGATGCAGCTGTACAGGACCTTGGTAAGGCCTCATTTGGAGTACTGTGTGCCGTTCTGGTCGCCTCATTTTAGGAAGGATGTGGAAGCCTTGGAGAGGGTGCAGAGGAGATTTACCAGGATGTTGCCTGGAATGGAGAATAAGTCTTACGAGGAAAGGCTGAACATTCTAGGCCTCTTCTCATTAGAAAGGAGAAGGATGAGGGGTGACATGATAGAGGTTTATAAGATGATCAGGGGAATAGATAGGGTAGACAGTCAGAAACTTTTTCCCTGGGTGGAGCAAAGCGTTACAAGGGGTCATAAATTTAAGGTGAAGGGTGGGAGATATAAGGGGGATGTCAGGGGAAGGTTCTTTACCCAGAGAGTGGTCGAGGCATGGAATGCCTTGCCCGGGGAAGTTGTTGAGTCAGAAACTTTAGGGACTTTCAAAAGGCTTTTGGATAGGTATATGGATAAAGGAGAATGATGGGGTATAGATTAAATTGTCCTTGACAGAGGACAAAGGATCGGCACAACATTGTGGGCCGAAGGGCCTGTTCTGTGCTGTATGTTCTGTGCTGTATGTTCTATGAGAGTGATAGAGAGTGATAGAGAGTTTCAGAGAATGTCAGAGAGTGTCAGAGAGTGTCTGAGAGTGTCTGAGAATGTCAGAGAGTGATAGAGAGTGATAGAGTGTGTCAGAGAGTGTCAGAGAGTGATAGTGAGTGTCTGAGAGTGTCTGAGAGTGTCAGAGAGTGTCAGAGAGTGTCAGAGAGTGATAGTGAGTGTCTGAGAGTGTCAGAGAGTGATAGAGAGTGATAGAGTGTGTCAGAGAGTGTCAGAGAGTGATAGAGAGTGTCAGAGGGTGTCAGAGAGTGATAGAGAGTGATAGAGAGTTTCAGAGAGTGTCGGAGAGTGTCAGAGAGTGTCAGAGAGTGATAGAGAGTGATAGAGTGTGTCAGAGAGTGTCAGAGAGTGATAGTGAGTGTCTGAGAGTGTCTGAGAGTGTCAGAGAGTGTCAGAGAGTGTTAGAGAGTGATAGTGAGTGTCTGAGAGTGTCAGAGGGTGTCAGAGAGTGATAGAGAGTGATAGAGAGTTTCAGAGAGTGTCGGAGAGTGTCAGAGAGTGTCAGAGAGTGATAGAGAGTGATAGAGTGTGTCAGAGAGTGTCAGAGAGTGATAGTGAGTGTCTGAGAGTGTCTGAGAGTGTCAGAGAGTGTCAGAGAGTGTCAGAGAGTGATAGTGAGTGTCTGAGAGTGTCTGAGAGTGTCAGAGAGTGTCAGAGAGTGTCACAGAGTGATAGTGAGTGTCTGAGAGTGTCAGAGGGTGTCAGAGAGTGATAGAGAGTGATAGAGAGTTTCAGAGAGTGTCGGAGAGTGTCAGAGAGTGTCAGAGAGTGATAGAGAGTGATAGAGTGTGTCAGAGAGTGTCAGAGAGTGATAGTGAGTGTCTGAGAGTGTCTGAGAGTGTCAGAGAGTGTCAGAGAGTGTCAGAGAGTGATAGTGAGTGTCTGAGAGTGTCTGAGAGTGTCAGAGAGTGTCAGAGAGTGTCACAGAGTGATAGTGAGTGTCTGAGAGTGTCAGAGAGTGTCAGAGAGTGTCTGAGAGTGTCAGAGAGTGATAGAGAGTGTCAGAGAGTGTCAGAGAGTGTCAGAGAGTGATAGAGTGTGATAGAGAGTTTCAGAGAGTGTCAGAGAGTGTCTGAGTGTGTCAGAGAGTGATAGAGTGTGATAGAGAGAGTCAGAGAGTGTCAGAGAGTGTCAGAGAGTGTCAGAGAGTGACAGAGAATGTCAGAGAGTGATAGAGAGTGATAGAGAGTTTCAGAGAGTGGCAGAGAGTGGCAGAGAGTGTCTTAGATTGTCAGAGAGTGATAGAGAGTGTCAGAGAGTGTCAGAGAGTGATAGAGAGTGATAGAGAGTTTCAGAGAGTGTCAGAGAGTGTCTGAGAGTGCCAGAGAGTGATAGAGAGTGTCAGAGAGTGTCAGAGAGTGTCAGAGAGTGATAGAGAGTGATAGAGAGTTTCAGAGAGTGTTAAAGAGTGTCAGAGAGTGTCTGAGAGTGTCAGAGAGTGATAGAGTGTGTCAGAGAGTGTCAGAGAGTGATAGAGAGTTATAGAGAGTGATGGAGAGTGTCAGAGAGTGTCAGAGAGTGTCTGAGAGTGTCAGAGAGTGATAGAGAGTGATAGAGAGTGTCAGAGAGTGTCAGAGAGTGTCAGAGAGTGTCAGAGAGTGATAGTGAGTGTCAGACAGTGTCAGAGAGTGATAGAGAGTGATGGAGAGTGTCAGAGAGTGTCTGAGAGTGTCAGAGAGTGATAGAGAGTGATAGAGAGTGTCAGAGAGTGTCAGAGAGTGATAGAGAGTGTCAGAGAGTGTCAGAGAGTGTCAGAGAGTGATAGTGAGTGTCAGACAGTGTCAGAGAGTGTCAGAGAGTGATAGAGAGTGTCAGAGAGTGTCAGAGAGTGTCAGAGAGTGTTAGAGAGTGATAGTGAGTGTCTGAGAGTGTCAGAGAGTGATAGAGAGTGTCTGAGAGTGTCAGAGAGTGATAGAGAGTGATAGAGAGTGTCAGAGAGTGATAGAGAGTGATAGAGAGTGTCAGTGAGTGTCAGAGAGTGTCAGAGAGTGTCTGAGAGTGTCTGAGAGTGTCAGAGAGTGATAGAGAGTGTCAGAGAGTGATAGAGAGTGATAGAGAGTGTCAGTGAGTGTCAGAGAGTGTCAGAGAGTGATAGAGAGTGTCTGAGAGTGTCAGAGAGTGATAGAGAGTGATAGAGAGTGTCAGTGAGTGTCAGAGAGTGTCAGAGAGTGATAGTGAGTGTCAGACAGTGTCAGAGAGTGTCAGAGAGTGTAAGAGTGTGATATTGAGTGTCTGAGAGTGTCAGAGAGTGATAGAGAGCGATAGAGAGTGTCAGAGAGTGATAGAGAGTGATAGAGAGTGTCAGAGAGCGATAGAGAGTGTCAGAGAGTGATAGAGAGTGATAGAGAGTGTCAGTGAGTGTCAGAGAGTGTCTGAGAGTGTCAGAGAGTGATAGAGAGTGATAGAGAGTGTCAGAGAGTGTCAGAGAGTGTCAGAGAGTGATAGTGAGTGTCAGACAGTGTCAGAGAGTGTCAGAGTGTGATAGAGAGTGTCAGAGAGTGTCAGAGAGTGATAGAGAGTGATGGAGAGTGTCAAGAGTGTCTGAGAGTGTCAGAGAGTGATAGAGAGTGATAGAGAGTGTCAGAGAGTGTCAGAGAGTGATAGAGAGTGTCAGAGAGTGTCAGAGAGTGATAGTGAGTGTCAGAGAGTGTCAGAGAGTGATACAGAGTGTCAGAGAGTGTCAGAGAGTGTCAGAGCGTGATAGAGAGTGATGGAGAGTGTCAGAGAGTGATAGAGAGTGATAGAGAGTGATGGAGAGTGATGGAGAGTGATAGAGAGTGTCAGAGAGTGTCAGAGAGTGTCAGAGAGTGTCAGAGAGTGTCAGAGAGTGATAGTGAGTGTCAGAGAGTGTCAGAGAGTGTCAGAGAGTGATAGAGAGTGATAGAGAGTGATGGAGAGTGATGGAGAGTGTCAGAGAGTGTCTGAGAGTGTCAGAGAGTGATAGAGAGTGATAGAGAGTGTCAGAGAGTGTCAGAGAGTGTCAGAGAGTGTCAGAGAGCGATAGTGAGTGTCAGACAGTGTCAGAGAGTGTCAGAGAGTGATAGAGAGTGATAGAGAGTGATGGAGAGTGATGGAGAGTGTCAGAGAGTGTCTGAGAGTGTCAGAGAGTGATAGAGAGTGATAGAGAGTGTCAGAGAGTGTCAGAGAGTGTCAGAGAGTGTCAGAGAGCGATAGTGAGTGTCAGACAGTGTCAGAGAGTGTCAGAGTGTGATAGAGAGTGTCAGAGAGTGTCAGAGAGTGATAGAGAGTGATAGAGAGTGTCAGAGAGTGATAGAGAGTGATAGAGAGTGTCAGTGAGTGTCAGAGAGAGTCAGAGAGTGATAGAGAGTGTCAGAGAGTGTCAGAGAGTGATAGAGAGTGATAGAGAGTGTCAGTGAGTGTCAGAGAGTGTCAGAGAGTGATAGAGTGTGTCAGAGAGTGTCAGAGAGTGTCAGAGAGTGATAGAGAGTGATAGAGAGTGATGGAGAGTGATGGAGAGTGTCAGAGAGTGTCTGAGAGTGTCAGAGAGTGATAGAGAGTGATAGAGAGTGTCAGAGAGTGTCAGAGAGTGTCAGAGAGTGATAGTGAGTGTCAGACAGTGTCAGAGAGTGTCAGAGTGTGATAGAGAGTGTCAGAGAGTGTCAGAGAGTGATAGAGAGTGATGGAGAGTGTCAGAGAGTGTCTGAGAGTGTCAGAGAGTGATAGAGAGTGATAGAGAGTGTCAGAGAGTGTCAGAGAGTGATAGAGAGTGTCAGAGAGTGTCAGAGAGTGATAGTGAGTGTCAGACAGTGTCAGTGAGTGTCAGTCAGTGTCAGAGAGTGTCAGAGAGTGATAGAGAGTGTCAGAGAGTGATAGAGAGTGTCAGAGAGTGTCAGAGAGTGATAGTGAGTGTCAGACAGTGTCAGTGAGTGTCAGACAGTGTCAGAGAGTGTCAGAGAGTGATAGAGAGTGTCAGAGAGTGTCAGAGAGTGATAGAGAGTGATAGAGAGTGTCAGTGAGTGTCAGAGAGTGTTAGAGAGTGATAGTGAGTGTCTGAGAGTGTCAGAGAGTGATAGAGAGTGTCTGAGAGTGTCAGAGAGTGATAGAGAGTGATAGAGAGTGTCAGAGAGTGATAGAGAGTGATATAGAGTGTCAGTGAGTGTCAGAGAGTGTCAGAGAGTGGTAGTGAGTGTCTGAGAGTGTCAGAGAGTGTCAGAGAGTGATAGTGAGTGTCTGAGAGTGTCAGAGAGTGTCAGAGAGTGATAGTGAGTGTCTGAGAGTGTCAGAGAGTGATAGAGAGCGATAGAGAGTGTCAGAGAGTGATAGAGAGTGATAGAGAGTGTCAGTGAGTGTCAGAGAGTGATAGTGAGTGTCAGACAGTGTCAGAGAGTGTCAGAGTGTGATGAGAGTGTCAGAGAGTGTCAGAGAGTGATAGAGAGTGATGGAGAGTGTCAGAGAGTGTCAGAGAGTGTCTGAGAGTGTCAGAGAGTGATAGAGAGTGATAGAGAGTGTCAGAGAGTGTCAGAGAGTGATAGAGAGTGTCAGAGAGTGTCAGAGGGTGATAGTGAGTGTCAGACAGTGTCAGTGAGTGTCAGACAGTGTCAGAGAGTGTCAGAGAGTGATAGAGAGTGTCAGAGAGTGTCAGGGAGTGATAGAGAGTGATAGAGAGTGTCAGTGAGTGTCAGAGAGTGTCAGAGAGTGTTAGAGAGTGATAGTGAGTGTCTGAGAGTGTCAGAGAGTGATAGAGAGTGATAGAGAGTGTCAGAGAGTGATAGAGAGTGATAGAGAGTGTCAGTGAGTGTCAGAGAGTGTCAGAGAGTGGTAGTGAGTGTCTGAGAGTGTCAGAGAGTGTCAGAGAGCGATAGTGAGTGTCTGAGAGAGTCAGAGAGTGTCAGAGAGTGATAGTGAGTGTCTGAGAGTGTCAGAGAGTGATAGAGAGCGATAGAGAGTGTCAGAGAGTGATAGAGAGCGATAGAGAGTGTCAGTGAGTGTCAGAGAGTGTCAGAGAGTGTCAGAGAGTGATAGTGAGTGTCTGAGAGTGTCAGAGAGTGTCAGAGAGTGATAGTGAGTGTCTGAGAGTGTCAGAGAGTGATAGAGAGTGTCTGAGAGTGTCAGAGAGTGATAGAGAGTGCTAGAGAGTGTCAGAGAGTGATAGAGTGTGTCAGAGAGTGTCAGAGATTGTCAGAGAGTGATAGAGAGTGATAGAGAGTGATGGAGAGTGTCAGAGAGTGTCAGAGAGTGTCTGAGAGTGTCTGAGAGTGTCAGAGGGTGATAGAGAGTGATAGAGAGTGTCAGAGAGTGTCAGAGAGTGTCAGAGAGTGATAGTGAGTGTCAGACAGTGTCAGAGAGTGATAGAGAGTGTCAGAGAGTGATAGAGAGTGATAGAGAGTGTCAGAGAGTGTCAGAGAGTGTCAGAGAGTGATAGTGAGTGTCAGACAGTGTCAGAGAGTGTCAGAGTGTGATAGAGAGTGTCAGAGAGTGTCAGAGAGTGATAGAGAGTGTTAGAGAGTGATAGTGAGTGTCTGAGAGTGTCAGAGAGTGATAGAGAGTGTCTGAGAGTGTCAGAGAGTGATAGAGAGTGATAGAGAGTGTCAGAGAGTGATAGAGAGTGATAGAGAGTGTCAGTGAGTGTCAGAGAGTGTCAGAGAGTGGTAGTGAGTGTCTGAGAGTGTCAGAGAGTGTCAGAGAGTGATAGTGAGTGTCTGAGAGTGTCAGAGAGTGTCAGAGAGTGATAGTGAGTGTCTGAGAGTGTCAGAGAGTGATAGAGAGCGATAGAGAGTGTCAGAGAGTGATAGAGAGTGTCAGTGAGTGTCAGAGAGTGTCAGAGAGTGTCAGAGAGTGATAGTGAGTGTCTGAGAGTGTCAGAGAGTGTCAGAGAGTGATAGTGAGTGACTGAGAGTGTCAGAGAGTGATAGAGAGTGTCTGAGAGTGTCAGAGAGTGATAGAGAGTGTCAGAGAGTGATAGAGTGTGTCAGAGAGTGTCAGACAGTGTCAGAGAGTGATAGAGTGTGATAGAGAGTGATGGAGAGTGTCAGAGAGTGTCAGAGAGTGTCAGAGAGTGTCTGAGAGTGTCAGAGAGTGATAGAGAGTGATAGAGAGTGTCAGAGAGTGTCAGAGAGTGTCAGAGAGTGATAGTGAGTGTCAGACAGTGTCAGAGAGTGTCAGAGAGTGATAGAGAGTGTCAGAGAGTGTCAGAGAGTGATAGAGAGTGATGGAGAGTGTCAGAGAGTGTCTGAGAGTGTCAGAGAGTGATAGAGAGTGATAGAGAGTGTCAGAGAGTGTCAGAGAGTGATAGAGAGTGATGGAGAGTGTCAGAGAGTGTCTGAGAGTGTCAGAGAGTGTCAGAGAGTGACAGAGAGTGTCAGAGAGTGTCAGAGAGTGATAGAGAGTGATAGAGAGTGTCAGAGAGTGTCAGAGAGTGATAGAGAGTGATGGAGAGTGTCAGAGAGTGTCTGAGAGTGTCAGAGAGTGTCAGAGAGTGATAGAGAGTGATAGAGATTGTCAGAGAGTGTCAGAGAGTGATAGAGAGTGATGGAGAGTGTCAGAGAGTGTCTGAGAGTGTCAGAGAGTGTCAGAGAGTGATAGAGAGTGATAGAGAGTGTCAGAGAGTGTCAGAGAGTGTCAGAGAGTGATAGTGAGTGTCAGACAGTGTCAGAGTGTGTCAGAGAGTGATAGAGAGTGTCAGAGAGTGTCAGAGAGTGATAGAGAGTGATGGAGAGTGTCAGAGAGTGTCTGAGAGTGTCAGAGAGTGATAGAGAGTGATAGAGAGTGTCAGAGAGTGTCAGAGAGTGATAGAGAGTGATGGAGAGTGTCAGAGAGTGTCTGAGAGTGTCAGAGAGTGTCAGAGAGTGACAGAGAGTGTCAGAGAGTGTCAGAGAGTGATAGAGAGTGATAGAGAGTGTCAGAGAGTGTCAGAGAGTGATAGAGAGTGATGGAGAGTGTCAGAGAGTGTCTGAGAGTGTCTGAGAGTGTCAGAGAGTGTCAGAGAGTGTTAGAGAGTGATAGTGAGTGTCTGAGAGTGTCAGAGAGTGATAGAGAGTGATAGAGAGTGTCAGAGAGTGATAGAGAGTGATAGAGAGTGTCAGTGAGTGTCAGAGAGTGTCAGAGAGTGGTAGTGAGTGTCTGAGAGTGCCAGAGAGTGTCAGAGAGTGATAGTGAGTGTCTGAGAGTGTCAGAGAGAGATAGAGAGCGATAGAGAGTGTCAGAGAGTGATAGAGAGTGACAGAGAGCGTCAATGAGTGTCAGAGAGTGTCAGAGAGTGACAGAGAGTGTCAGAGAGTGTCAGAGAGTGATAGAGAGTGATAGAGAGTGTCAGAGAGTGTCAGAGAGTGATAGAGAGTGATGGAGAGTGTCAGAGAGTGTCTGAGAGTGTCTGAGAGTGTCAGAGAGTGTCAGAGAGTGTTAGAGAGTGATAGTGAGTGTCTGAGAGTGTCAGAGAGTGATAGAGAGTGATAGAGAGTGTCAGAGAGTGATAGAGAGTGATAGAGAGTGTCAGTGAGTGTCAGAGAGTGTCAGAGAGTGGTAGTGAGTGTCTGAGAGTGCCAGAGAGTGTCAGAGAGTGATAGTGAGTGTCTGAGAGTGTCAGAGAGAGATAGAGAGCGATAGAGAGTGTCAGAGAGTGATAGAGAGTGACAGAGAGCGTCAATGAGTGTCAGAGAGTGTCAGAGAGTGATAGTGAGTGTCTGAGAGTGTCAGAGAGTGTCAGAGAGTGATAGTGAGTGTCTGAGAGTGTCAGATAGTGATAGAGAGTGTCTGAGAGTGTCAGAGAGTGATAGAGAGTGCTAGAGCGTGTCAGAGAGTGTTAGAGAGTGATAGTGAGTGTCTGAGAGTGTCAGAGAGTGTCAGAGAGTGATAGAGAGTGTCAGAGAGTGTCAGAGAGTGTCAGAGAGTGTCAGAGAGTAATAGTGAATGTCTGAGAGTGTCTGAGAGTGTCAGAGAGTGTCTGAGAGTGTCAGAGAGCGATAGAGAGTGTCAGAGAGTGTCAGAGAGTGTCAGAGAGTGATAGAGAGTGATAGAGAGTGATAGAGAGTTTCAGAGAGTGTCAGAGAGTGTCTGAGAGTGTCAGAGAGTGTCAGAGAGTGTCAGAGAGTGATAGAGAGTGATAGAGTGTTTCAGAGAGTGTCAGAGAGTGTCAGAGAGTGTCAGAGAATGTCAGAGAGTGATAGAGAGTTTCAGAGAGTGTCAGAGAGTGGCAGAGAGTGTCTTAGATTGTCAGAGAGTGATAGAGAGTGTCAGAGAGTGTCAGAGAGTGATAGAGAGTGATAGAGAGTTTCAGAGACTGTCAGAGAGTGTCTGAGAGTGTCAGAGAGTGATAGAGAGTGTCAGAGAGTGTCAGAGAGTGTCAGAGAGTGATAGAGTGTGATAGAGAGTTTCAGAGAGTGTTAAAGAGTGTCAGAGAGTGTCTGAGAGTGTCAGAGAGTGATAGAGTGTGTCAGAGAGTGTCAGAGAGTGTCAGAGAGTGATAGAGAGTGATAGAGAGTGATGGAGAGTGTCAGAGAGTGTCAGAGAGTGATAGAGAGTGATAGAGAGTGTCAGAGAGTGCCAGAGAGTGCCAGAGAGTGTCAGAGAGTGATAGTGTGTGTCAGACAGTGTCAGAGAGTGTCAGAGTGTGATAGAGAGTGTCAGAGAGTGTCAGAGAGTGATAGAGAGTGATGGAGAGTGTCAGAGAGTGTCTGAGAGTGTCAGAGAGTGATAGAGAGTGATAGAGAGTGTCAGAGAGTGTCAGAGAGTGATAGAGAGTGTCAGAGAGTGTCAGAGAGTGTCAGAGAGTGATAGTGAGTGTCAGACAGTGTCAGAGAGTGTCAGAGAGTGATAGAGAGTGTCAGAGAGTGTCAGAGAGTGTTAGAGAGTGATAGTGAGTGTCTGAGAGTGTCAGAGAGTGATAGAGAGTGTCTGAGAGTGTCAGAGAGTGATAGAGAGTGATCGAGAGTGTCAGAGAGTGATAGAGAGTGATAGAGAGTGTCAGTGAGTGTCAGAGAGTGTCAGAGAGTGATAGAGTGTGTCAGAGAGTGTCAGATAGTGTCAGAGAGTGATAGAGAGTGACGGAGAGTGTCAGAGAGTGTCTGAGAGTGTCAGAGAGTGATAGAGAGTGATAGAGAGTGTCAGAGAGTGTCAGAGAGTGTCAGAGAGTGATAGTGAGTGTCAGACAGTGTCAGAGAGTGTCAGAGTGTGATAGAGAGTGTCAGAGAGTGTCAGAGAGTGACAGAGAGTGATGGAGAGTGTCAGAGAGTGTCTGAGAGTGTCAGGGAGTGATAGAGATGATAGAGAGTGTCAGAGAGTGTCAGAGAGTGATAGAGAGTGTCAGAGAGTGTCAGAGAGTTTCAGAGAGTGATAGTGAGTGTCAGACAGTGTCAGAGAGTGTCAGAGAGTGATAGAGAGTGTCAGAGAGTGTCAGAGAGTGTCAGAGAGTGTTAGAGAGTGATAGTGAGTGTCTGAGAGTGTCAGAGAGTGATAGAGAGTGTCTGAGAGTGTCAGAGAGTGATAGAGAGTGATAGAGAGTGTCAGAGAGTGATAGAGAGTGATAGAGAGTGTCAGTGAGTGTCAGAGAGTGTCAGAGAGTGGTAGTGAGTGTCTGAGAGTGTCAGAGAGTGATAGTGAGTGTCTGAGAGTGTCAGAGAGTGTCAGAGAGTGATAGTGAGTGTCTGAGACTGTCAGACAGTGATAGAGAGCGATAGAGAGTGTCAGAGAGTGATAGAGAGTGTCAGTGAGTGTCAGAGAGTGTCAGAGAGTGATAGTGAGTGTCTGAGAGTGTCAGAGAGTGTCAGAGAGTGATAGTGAGTGACTGAGAGTGTCAGAGAGTGATAGAGAGTGTCTGAGAGTGTCAGAGAGTGATAGAGAGTGTCAATGAGTGATAGTGAGTGTCTGAGAGCGTCAGAGAGTGATAGAGAGTGATAGAGAGTGTCAGACAGTGTCAGAGAGTGTCAGAGAGTGTCAGAGAGTGATAGTGAGTGTCAGACAGTGTCACAGAGTGTCAGAGTGTGATAGAGAGTGTCAGAGAGTGTCAGAGAGTGATAGAGAGTGATGGAGAGTGTCAGAGAGTGTCTGAGAGTGTCAGAGTGTGATAGAGAGTGTCAGTGAGTGTCAGAGAGTGATAGAGAGTGTCAGAGAGTGTCAGAGAGTGTCAGAGAGTGATAGTGAGTGTCAGACAGTGTCAGAGAGTGTCAGAAAGTGATAGAGAGTGTCAGAGAGTGTCAGAGAGTGTTAGAGAGTGATAGTGAGTGTCTGAGAGTGTCAGAGAGTGATAGAGAGTGATAGAGACTGTCAGAGAGTGATAGAGAGTGATAGAGAGTGATAGAGAGTGATAGAGAGTGATAGAGAGTGATAGAGAGTGCCAGTGAGTGTCAGAGAGTGTCAGAGAGTGATAGTGAGTGTCTGAGAGTGTCAGAGAGTGATAGAGAGTGTCTGAGAGTGTCAGAGAGTGATAGAGACTGTCAGAGAGTGATAGAGAGTGATAGAGAGTGTCAGTGAGTGTCAGAGAGTGTCAGAGAGTGGTAGTGAGTGTCTGAGAGTGTCAGAGAGTGATAGAGAGTGATAGAGAGTGTCAGAGAGTGTCAGAGACTGTCAGAGAGTGATAGAAAGTGTCAGAGAGTGTCAGAGAATGATAGAGAGTGTCAGAGAGTGTCTGAGAGTGTCAGAGAGTGATAGAGAGTGTCAGAGAGTGTCAGAGAGTGTCAGAGAGTGATAGAGAGTGATAGAGAGTTTCAGAGAGTGTCAGAGAGTGGCAGAGAGTGTCTGAGATTGTCAGAGAGTGATAGAGAGTGTCAGAGAATGTCAGAGAGTGATAGAGAGTGATAGAGAGTTTCAGAGAGTGTCAGAGAGTGTCTGAGAGTGTCAGAGAGAGATAGAGAGTGTAAGAGAGTGTCAGAGAGTGATAGAGAGTGATAGAGAGTTTCAGAGAGTGTTAAAGAGTGTCAGAGAGTGTCTGAGAGTGTCAGAGAGTGATAGAGAGTGATAGAGAGTGTCAGAGAGTGTCTGAGAGTGTCAGAGAGTGATAGAGAGTGAAAGAGAGTGTCAGAGAGTGTCAGAGAGTGTCTGAGAGTGATAGAGAGTGATAGAGAGTGATAGAGAGTGTCAGAGAGTGTCAGAGAGTGTCAGAGAGTGATAGAGAGTGTCAGAGAGTGTCAGAGAGTGTCAGAGAGTGATAGAGAGTGATAGAGAGTTTCAGAGAGTGTCAGAGAGTGTCTGAGAGTGTCAGAGATTGATAGAGAGTGTTAGAGAGTGTCAGAGAGTGTCTGAGAGTGTCAGAGAGTGTCAGAGAGTGTCAGAGAGTGATAGAGAGTGATAGAGAGTGATAGAGAGTTTCAGAGAATGTCAGAGTGTGTCAGAGAGTGTCAGAGGGTGTCAGAGAGTGATAGAGAGTGATAGAGAGTTTCAGAGAGTGTCAGAGAGTGTCTGAGAGTGTCTGAGAGTGTCAGAGAGTGATAGAGAGTGATAGAGTGTGTCAGAGAGTGTCAGAGAGTGTCAGAGAGTAATAGTGAGTGTCTGAGAGTGTCTGAGAGTGTCAGAGAGTGTCTGAGAGTGTCAGAGAGCGATAGAGAGTGTCAGAGAGTGTCAGAGAGTGATAGAGAGTGATAGAGAGTGTCAGAGAGTGTCTGAGAGTGTCAGAGAGTGATATAGAGTGTCAGAGAGAGTCAGAGAGTGTCAGAGAGTGTCAGAGAGTGTCAGAGAGTGATAGAGAGTGATAGAGAGTTTCAGAGAATGTCAGAGAGTGTCTGAGAGTGTCAGAGATTGATAGAGAGTGATAGAGACTGTCAGAGAGTGTCTGAGAGTGTCAGAGAGTGTCAGAGAGTGTCAGAGAGTGTCAGAGAGTGATAGAGAGTGATAGAGAGTGATAGAGAGTTTCAGAGAGTGTCTGAGAGTGTCTGAGAGTGTCAGAGAGTGATAGAGTGTGATAGAGAGTGTCAGAGAGTGTCAGAGAGTGTCAGAGAGTAATAGTGAATATCTGAGAGTGTCTGAGAGTGTCAGAGAGTGTCTGAGAGTGTCAGAGAGCGATAGAGAGTGTCAGAGAGTGTCAGAGAGTGTCAGAGAGTGATAGAGAGTGATAGAGAGTGATAGAGAGTGATAGAGAGTTTCAGAGAGTGTCAGAGAGTGTCAGAGAGTGTCAGAGAATGTCAGGGAGTGATAGAGAGTGATAGAGAGTTTCAGAGAGTGTCAGAGAGTGGCAGAGAGTGTCTTAGATTGTCAGAGAGTGATAGAGACTGTCAGAGAGTGTCAGAGAGTGATAGAGAGTGATAGAGAGTTTCCGAGAGTGTCAGAGTGTGTCTGAGAGTGTGAGAGAGTGATAGAGAGTGTCAGAGAGTGTCAGAGAGTGTCAGAGAGTGATAGAGAGTGATAGAGAGTTTCAGAGTGTGTTAAAGAGTGTCAGAGAGTGTCTGAGAGTGTCAGAGAGTGATAGAGTGTGTCAGAGAGTGTCAGAGAGTGTCAGAGAGTGATAGAGAGTGATAGAGAGTGATGGAGAGTGTCAGAGAGTGTCTGAGAGTGTCAGAGAGTGATAGAGAGTGATAGAGAGTGTCAGAGAGTGTCAGAGAGTGTCAGAGAGTGTCAGAAGGTGATAGTGAGTGTCAGACAGTGTCAGAGAGTGTCAGAGTGTGATAGAGAGTGTCAGAGAGTGTCAGGGAGTGACAGAGAGTGATGGAGAGTGTCAGAGAGTGTCTGAGAGTGTCAGAGAGTGATAGAGAGTTTCAGAGAATGTCAGAGTGTGTCAGAGAGTGTCAGAGGGTGTCACAGAGTGATAGAGAGTGGTAGAGAGTTTCAGAGAGTGTCAGAGAGTGTCTGAGAATGTCTGAGAGTGTCAGAGAGTGATAGAGAGTGATAGAGTGTGTCAGAGAGTGTCAGAGAGTGTAAGAGAGTAATAGTGAGTGTCTGAGAGTGTCTGAGAGTGTCAGAGAGTTTCTGAGAGTGTCAGAGAGCGATCGAGAGTGTCAGAGAGTGTCAGAGAGTGTCAGAAAGTGATAGAGAGTGATAGAGAGTGTCAGAGAGTGTCTGAGAGTGTCTGAGAGTGATAGAGAGTGTCAGAGAGAGTCAGAGAGTGTCAGAGAGTGTCAGAGAGTGATAGAGAGTGATAGAGAGTTTCAGAGAATGTCAGAGAGTGTCTGAGAGTGTCAGAGATTGATAGAGAGTGTCAGAGAGTGTCAGAGAGTGTCTGAGAGTGTCAGAGAGTGTCAGAGAGTGTCAGAGAGTGATAGAGAGTGATAGAGAGTGATAGAGAGTTTCAGAGAGTGTCTGAGAGTGTCTGAGAGTGTCAGAGAGTGATAGAGTGTGATAGAGAGTGTCAGAGAGTGTCAGAGAGTGTCAGAGAGCAATAGTGAATATCTGAGAGTGTCTGAGAGTGTCAGAGAGTGTCTGAGAGTGTCAGAGAGCGATAGAGAGTGTCAGAGAGTGTCAGAGAGTGTCAGAGAGTGATAGAGAGTGATAGAGAGTTTCAGAGAGTGTCAGAGAGTGTCTGAGAGTGTCAGAGAGTGTCAGAGAGTGTCAGAGAGTGATAGAGAGTGATAGAGAGTTTCAGAGAGTGTCAGAGAGTGTCAGAGAGTGTCAGAGAATGTCAGGGAGTGATAGAGAGTGATAGAGAGTTTCAGAGAGTGTCAGAGAGTGGCAGAGAGTGTCTTAGATTGTCAGAGAGTGATAGAGAGTGTCAGAGAGTGTCAGAGAGTGATAGAGAGTGATAGAGAGTTTCAGAGAGTGTCAGAGTGTGTCTGAGAGTGTGAGAGAGTGATAGAGAGTGTCGGAGAGTGTCAGAGAGTGTCAGAGAGTGATAGAGAGTGATAGAGAGTTTCAGAGTGTGTTAAAGAGTGTCAGAGAGTGTCTGAGAGTGTCAGAGAGTGATAGAGTGTGTCAGAGAGTGTCAGAGAGTGTCAGAGAGTGATAGAGAGTGATAGAGAGTGATGGAGAGTGTCAGAGAGTGTCAGAGGGTGTCTGAGAGTGTCAGAGAGTGATAGAGAGTGATAGAGAGTGTCAGAGAGTGTCAGAGAGTGTCAGAGAGTGTCAGAAGGTGATAGTGAGTGTCAGACAGTGTCAGAGAGTGTCAGAGTGTGATAGAGAGTGTCAGAGAGTGTCAGAGAGTGACAGAGAGTGATGGAGAGTGTCAGAGAGTGTCTGAGAGTGTCAGAGAGTGATAGAGAGTGATAGAGAGTGTCAGAGAGTGTCAGAGAGTGATAGAGAGTGATAGAGAGTGATGGAGAGTGTCAGAGAGTGTCAGAGAGTGTCTGAGAGTGTCAGAGAGTGATAGAGAGTGATAGAGAGTGTCAGAGAGTGTCAGAGAGTGTCAGAGAGTGATAGTGAGTGTCAGAGAGTGTCAGAGAGTGTCAGAGTGTGATAGAGAGTGTCAGAGAGTGTCAGAGAGTGATAGAGAGTGATGGAGAGTGTCAAAGAGTGTCTGAGAGTGTCAGAGAGTGATAGAGAGTGATAGAGAGTGTCGTAGAGTGTCAGAGAGTGATAGAGAGTGTCAGAGAGTGTCAGAGAGTGTCAGAGAGTGATAGTGAGTGTCAGACAGTGTCAGAGAGTGATAGAGAGTGTCAGAGAGTGTCAGAGAGTGTCAGAGTGTTAGAGAGTGATAGTGAGTGTCTGAGAGTGTCAGAGAGTGATAGAGAGTGTCTGAGAGTGTCAGAGAGTGATAGAGAGTGATAGGGAGTGTCAGAGAGTGATAGAGAGTGATAGAGAGTGTCAGAGAGTGATAGAGAGTGATAGAGAGTGTCAGTGAGTGTCAGAGAGTGTCAGAGAGTGGTAGTGAGTGTCTGAGAGTGTCAGAGTGTGTCAGAGAGTGATAGTGAGTGTCAGAGAGTGATAGAGAGTGTCTGAGAGTGTCAGAGAGTGATAGAGAGTGATAGAGAGTGTCAGAGAGTGATAGAGAGTGATAGAGAGTGTCAGAGAGTGATAGAGAGTGATAGAGAGTGTCAGTGAGTGTCAGAGAGTGTCAGAGAGTGGTAGTGAGTGTCTGAGAGTGTCAGAGAGTGTCAGAGAGTGATAGTGAGTGTCTGAGAGTGTCAGAGAGTGATAGAGTGCGATAGAGAGTGTCAGAGAGTGATATAGAGTGATAGAGAGTGTCAGTGAGTGTCAGAGAGTGTCAGAGAGTGTCAGAGAGTGATAGAGAGTGTCTGAGAGTGTCAGAGAGTGATAGAGAGTGATAGAGAGTGTCAGAGAGTGATAGAGAGTGATAGAGAGTGTCAGAGAGTGATAGAGAGTGATAGAGAGTGTCAGTGAGTGTCAGAGAGTGTCAGAGAGTGATAGTGAGTGTCAGAGAGTGATAGAGAGTGTCTGAGAGTGTCAAAGAGTGATAGAGAGTGATAGAGAGTGTCAGAGAGTGATAGAGAGTGTCAGAGAGTGATAGAGAGTGATAGAGAGTGTCAGTGAGTGTCAGAGAGTGTCAGAGAGTGGTAGTGAGTATCTGAGAGTGTCAGAGAGTGTCAGAGAGTGATAGTGAGTGTCTGAGAGTGTCAGAGAGTGATAGAGTGCGATAGAGAGTGTCAGAGAGTGATATAGAGTGATAGAGAGTGTCAGTGAGTGTCAGAGAGTGTCAGAGAGTGTCAGAGAGTGATAGTGAGTGTCTGAGAGTGTCAGAGAGTGATAGAGAGTGTCTGAGAGTGTCAGAGAGTGATAGAGAGTGCTAGAGAGTGTCAGAGAGTGATAGAGAGTGTAAATGAGTGATAGTGAGTGTCTGAGAGTGTCAGAGAGTGATAGAGAGTGATAGAGAGTGTCAGAGAGTGTCAGAGAGTGTCAGAGAGTGATAGTGAGTGTCAGACAGTGTCAGAGAGTGTCAGAGTGTGATAGAGAGTGTCAGAGAGTGTCAGAGAGTGTCAGAGAGTGATAGAGAGTGATAGAGAGTGATGGAGAGTGTCAGAGAGTGTCAGAGAGTGTCTGAGAGTGTCAGAGAGTGATAGAGAGTGATAGAGAGTGTCAGAGAGTGTCAGAGAGTGTCAGAGAGTGATAGTGAGTGTCAGACAGTGTCAGAGAGTGTCAGAGAGTGATAGAGAGTGATAGAGAGTGTCAGAGAGTGTCAGAGAGTGATAGAGAGTGATAGAGAGTGATGGAGAGTGTCAGAGAGTGTCAGAGAGTGTCTGAGAGTGTCAGAGAGTGATAGAGAGTGATAGAGAGTGTCAGAGAGTGTCAGAGAGTGTCAGAGAGTGATAGTGAGTGTCAGAGAGTGTCAGAGAGTGTCAGAGTGTGATAGAGAGTGTCAGAGAGTGTCAGAGAGTGATAGAGAGTGATGGAGAGTGTCAAAGAGTGTCTGAGAGTGTCAGAGAGTGATAGAGAGTGATAGAGAGTGTCGTAGAGTGTCAGAGAGTGATAGAGAGTGTCAGAGAGTGTCAGAGAGTGTCAGAGAGTGATAGTGAGTGTCAGACAGTGTCAGAGAGTGATAGAGAGTGTCAGAGAGTGTCAGAGAGTGTCAGAGTGTTAGAGAGTGATAGTGAGTGTCTGAGAGTGTCAGAGAGTGATAGAGAGTGTCTGAGAGTGTCAGAGAGTGATAGAGAGTGATAGAGAGTGTCAGAGAGTGATAGAGAGTGATAGAGAGTGTCAGAGAGTGATAGAGAGTGATAGAGAGTGTCAGTGAGTGTCAGAGAGTGTCAGAGAGTGGTAGTGAGTGTCTGAGTGTGTCAGAGTGTGTCAGAGAGTGATAGTGAGTGTCAGAGAGTGATAGAGAGTGTCTGAGAGTGTCAGAGAGTGATAGAGAGTGATAGAGAGTGTCAGAGAGTGATAGAGAGTGATAGAGAGTGTCAGAGAGTGATAGAGAGTGATAGAGAGTGTCAGTGAGTGTCAGAGAGTGTCAGAGAGTGGTAGTGAGTGTCTGAGAGTGTCAGAGAGTGTCAGAGAGTGATAGTGAGTGTCTGAGAGTGTCAGAGAGTGATAGAGTGCGATAGAGAGTGTCAGAGAGTGATATAGAGTGATAGAGAGTGTCAGTGAGTGTCAGAGAGTGTCAGAGAGTGTCAGAGAGTGATAGAGAGTGTCTGAGAGTGTCAGAGAGTGATAGAGAGTGATAGAGAGTGTCAGAGAGTGATAGAGAGTGATAGAGAGTGTCAGAGAGTGATAGAGAGTGATAGAGAGTGTCAGTGAGTGTCAGAGAGTGTCAGAGAGTGGTAGTGAGTGTCTGAGAGTGTCAGAGTGTGTCAGAGAGTGATAGTGAGTGTCAGAGAGTGATAGAGAGTGTCTGAGAGTGTCAGAGAGTGATAGAGAGTGATAGAGAGTGTCAGAGAGTGATAGAGAGTGATAGAGAGTGTCAGAGAGTGATAGAGAGTGATAGAGAGTGTCAGTGAGTGTCAGAGAGTGTCAGAGAGTGGTAGTGAGTGTCTGAGAGTGTCAGAGAGTGTCAGAGAGTGATAGTGAGTGTCTGAGAGTGTCAGAGAGTGATAGAGTGCGATAGAGAGTGTCAGAGAGTGATATAGAGTGATAGAGAGTGTCAGTGAGTGTCAGAGAGTGTCAGAGAGTGTCAGAGAGTGATAGTGAGTGTCTGAGAGTGTCAGAGAGTGTCAGAGAGTGATAGTGAGTGTCTGAGAGTGTCAGAGAGTGATAGAGAGTGTCTGAGAGTGTCAGAGAGTGATAGAGAGTGCTAGAGTGTGTCAGAGAGTGATAGAGAGTGTAAATGAGTGATAGTGAGTGTCTGAGAGTGTCAGAGAGTGATAGAGAGTGATAGAGAGTGTCAGAGAGTGTCAGAGAGTGTCAGAGAGTGATAGTGAGTGTCAGACAGTGTCAGAGAGTGTCAGAGTGTGATAGAGAGTGTCAGAGAGTGTCAGAGAGTGACAGAGAGTGATGGAGAGTGTCAGAGAGTGTCTGAGAGTGTCAGAGAGTGATAGAGAGTGATAGAGAGTGTCAGAGAGTGTCAGACAGTGTCAGAGAGTGTCAGAGAGTGATAGAGAGTGTCAGAGAGTGTCAGAGAGTGTCAGAGAGTGTTAGAGAGTGATAGTGAGTGTCTGAGAGTGTCAGAGAGTGATAGAGAGTGTCTGAGAGTGTCAGAGAGTGATAGAGAGTGTCTGAGAGTGTCAGAGAGTGATAGTGAGTGTCTGAGAGTGTCAGAGAGTGATAGAGAGTGTCTGAGAGTGTCAGAGAGTGATAGAGAGTGAGAGAGAGTGTCAGAGAGTGATAGAGAGTGATAGAGAGTGTCAGAGAGTGTCAGAGAGTGTCAGAGAGTGATAGAGAGTGTCAGAGAGTGTCAGAGAGTGTCAGAGAGTGATAGAGAGTGTCTGAGAGTGTCAGAGAGTGATAGAGAGTGATAGAGAGTGTCAGAGAGTGATAGAGAGTGATAGAGAGTGTCAGAGAGTGATAGAGAGTGATAGAGAGTGTCAGTGAGTGTCAGAGA
This sequence comes from Heterodontus francisci, assembly GCF_036365525.1. NCBI lineage: Eukaryota > Metazoa > Chordata > Chondrichthyes > Heterodontiformes > Heterodontidae > Heterodontus > Heterodontus francisci. The sequence goes on from NC_090376.1 coordinate 158,664,984, forward strand.
GTGTCAGAGAGTGGTAGTGAGTGTCTGAGAGTGTCAGAGAGTGTCAGAGAGTGATAGTGAGTGTCTGAGAGTGTCAGAGAGTGATAGAGAGCGATAGAGAGTGTCAGAGAGTGATAGAGAGTGATAGAGAGTGTCAGTGAGTGTCAGAGAGTGTCAGAGAGTGATAGTGAGTGTCTGAGAGTGTCAGAGAGTGTCAGAGAGGGATAGTGAGTGACTGAGAGTGTCAGAGAGTGATAGAGAGTGTCTGAGAGTGTCAGAGAGTGATAGAGAGTGCTAGAGAGTGTCAGAGAGTGATAGAGAGTGTCAATGAGTGATAGTGAGTGTCTGAGAGTGTCAGAGAGTGATAGAGAGTGATAGAGAGTGTCAGAGAGTGTCAGAGAGTGTCAGAGAGTGATAGAGAGTGTCAGACAGTGTCAGAGAGTGTCAGAGTGTGATAGAGAGTGTCAGAGAGTGTCAGAGAGTGATAGAGAGTGATGGAGAGTGTCAGAGAGTGTCTGAGAGTGTCAGAGAGTGATAGAGAGTGATAGAGAGTGTCAGAGAGTGTCAGAGAGTGCTAGAGAGTGTCAGAGAGTGTCAGAGAGTGTCAGAGAGTGTCAGAGAGTGATAGTGAGTGTCAGACAGTGTCAGAGAGTGTCAGAGAGTGATAGAGAGTATCAGAGAGAGTCAGAGAGTGTCAGCGAGAGTTAGAGAGTGATAGTGAGTGTCTGAGAGTGTCAGACAGTGTCAGAGAGTGTCAGAGAGTGATAGAGAGTGTCAGAGAGTGTCTGAGAGTGTCAGAGAGTGTTAGAGAGTGATAGTGAGTGTCTGAGAGTGTCAGAGAGTGATAGAGAGTTTGAGAGAGTGTTAAAGAGTGTCAGAGAGTGTCTGAGAGTGTCAGAGAGTGATAGAGTGTGTCAGAGAGTGTCAGAGAGTGTCAGAGAGTGATAGAGAGTGATAGAGAGTGATGGAGAGTGTCAGAGAGTGTCAGAGAGTGTCTGAGAGTGTCAGAGAGTGATAGAGAGTGATAGAGAGTGTCAGAGAGTGTCAGAGAGTGTCAGAGAGTGTCAGAGAGTGACAGTGAGTGTCAGACAGTGTCAGAGAGTGTCAGAGTGTGATAGAGAGTGTCAGAGAGTGTCAGAGAGTGATAGAGAGTGATGGAGAGTGTCAGAGAGTGTCTGAGAGTGTCAGAGAGTGATAGAGAGTGATAGAGAGTGTCAGAGAGTGTCAGAGAGTGATAGAGAGTGTCAGAGAGAGTCAGAGAGTGATAGAGAGTGTCAGAGAGTGTCAGAGAGTGATAGTGAGTGTCAGAAAGTGTCAGAGAGTGTCAGAGAGTGATAGAGAGTGTCAGAGAGTGTCAGAGAGTGTCAGAGAGTGTTAGAGAGTGATAGTGAGTGTCTGAGAGTGTCAGAGAGTGATAGAGAGTGTCTGAGAGTGTCAGAGAGTGATAGAGAGTGATAGAGAGTGTCAGAGAGTGATAGAGAGTGATAGAGAGTGTCAGAGAGTGTCAGAGAGTGACAGTGAGTGTCAGACCGTGTCAGAGAGTGTCAGAGTGTGATAGAGAGTGTCAGAGAGTGTCAGAGAGTGATAGAGAGTGATGGAGAGTGTCAGAGAGTGTCTGAGAGTGTCAGAGAGTGCTAGAGAGTGATAGAGAGTGTCAGAGAGTGTCAGAGAGTGATAGAGAGTGTCAGAGAGAGTCAGAGAGTGATAGAGAGTGTCAGAGAGTGTCAGAGAGTGTCAGAGAGTGATAGTGAGTGTCAGACAGTGTCAGAGAGTGTCAGAGAGTGATAGAGAGTGTCAGAGAGTGTCAGAGAGTGTCAGAGAGTGTTAGAGAGTGATAATGAGTGCCTGAGAGTGTCAGAGAGTGATAGAGAGTGTCTGAGAGTGTCAGAGAGTGATAGAGAGTGATAGAGAGTGTCAGAGAGTGATAGAGAGTGATAGAGAGTGTCAGTGAGTGTCAGAGAGTGATAGAGAGTGATAGAGAGTGTCAGAGAGTGATAGAGAGTGATAGAGAGTGTCAGAGAGTGTCAGAGAGTGACAGTGAGTGTCAGACCGTGTCAGAGAGTGTCAGAGTGTGATAGAGAGTGTCAGAGAGTGTCAGAGAGTGTTAGAGAGTGATGGAGAGTGTCAGAGAGTGTCTGAGAGTGTCAGAGAGTGCTAGAGAGTGATAGAGAGTGTCAGAGAGTGTCAGAGAGTGATAGAGAGTGTCAGAGAGAGTCAGAGAGTGATAGAGAGTGTCAGAGAGTGTCAGAGAGTGTCAGAGAGTGATAGTGAGTGTCAGACAGTGTCAGAGAGTGTCAGAGAGTGATAGAGAGTGTCAGAGAGTGTCAGAGAGTGTCAGAGAGTGTTAGAGAGTGATAATGAGTGCCTGAGAGTGTCAGAGAGTGATAGAGAGTGTCTGAGAGTGTCAGAGAGTGATAGAGAGTGATAGAGAGTGTCAGAGAGTGATAGAGAGTGATAGAGAGTGTCAGTGAGTGCCAGAGAGTGTCAGAGAGTGGTAGTGAGTGTTTGAGAGTGTCAGAGAGTGTCAGAGAGTGTCAGAGAGTGGTAGTGAGTGTCTGAGAGTGTCAGAGAGTGTCAGAGAGTGATAGTGAGTGTCTGAGAGTGTCAGAGAGTGATAGAGAGCGATAGAGAGTGATAGAGAGTGTCAGAGAGTGATAGAGAGTGATAGAGAGTGTCAGTGAGTGTCAGAGAGTGTCAGAGAGCGGTAGTGAGTGTCAGAGAGTGTCAGAGAGTGTTAGAGAGTGATAGTGAGTGTCTGAGAGTGTCAGAGAGTGATAGAGAGTGTCTGAGAGTGTCAGAGAGTGATAGAGAGTGATAGAGAGTGTCAGAGAGTGATAGAGAGTGATAGAGAGTGTCAGAGAGTGTCAGAGAGTGACAGTGAGTGTCAGACCGTGTCAGAGAGTGTCAGAGTGTGATAGAGAGTGTCAGAGAGTGTCAGAGAGTGATAGAGAGTGATGGAGAGTGTCAGAGAGTGTCTGAGAGTGTCAGAGAGTGCTAGAGAGTGATAGAGAGTGTCAGAGAGTGTCAGAGAGTGATAGAGAGTGTCAGAGAGAGTCAGAGAGTGATAGAGAGTGTCAGAGAGTGTCAGAGAGTGTCAGAGAGTGATAGTGAGTGTCAGACAGTGTCAGAGAGTGTCAGAGAGTGATAGAGAGTGTCAGAGAGTGTCAGAGAGTGTCAGAGAGTGTTAGAGAGTGATAATGAGTGCCTGAGAGTGTCAGAGAGTGATAGAGAGTGTCTGAGAGTGTCAGAGAGTGATAGAGAGTGATAGAGAGTGTCAGAGAGTGATAGAGAGTGATAGAGAGTGTCAGTGAGTGCCAGAGAGTGTCAGAGAGTGGTAGTGAGTGTCTGAGAGTGTCAGAGAGTGTCAGAGAGTGTCAGAGAGTGGTAGTGAGTGTCTGAGAGTGTCAGAGAGTGTCAGAGAGTGATAGTGAGTGTCTGAGAGTGTCAGAGAGTGATAGAGAGCGATAGAGAGTGATAGAGAGTGTCAGAGAGTGATAGAGAGTGATAGAGAGTGTCAGTGAGTGTCAGAGAGTGTCAGAGAGTGGTAGTGAGTGTCTGAGAGTGTCAGAGAGTGTCAGAGAGTGTCAGAGAGTGGTAGTGAGTGTCTGAGAGTGTCAGAGAGTGTCAGAGAGTGATAGTGAGTGTCTGAGAGTGTCAGAGAGTGTCAGAGAGTGTCAGAGAGTGACAGTGAGTGTCTGAGAGTGTCAGAGAGTGATAGAGAGCGATAGAGAGTGATAGAGAGTGTCAGAGAGTGATAGAGAGTGATAGAGAGTGTCAGTGAGTGTCAGAGAGTGTCAGAGAGTGGTAGTGAGTGTCTGAGAGTGTCAGAGAGTGTCAGAGAGTGTCAGAGAGTGGTAGTGAGTGTCTGAGAGTGTCAGAGAGTGTCAGAGAGTGTCAGAGAGTGTCAGAGAGTGACAGTGAGTGTCAGACAGTGTCAGAGAGTGTCAGAGTGTGATAGAGAGTGTCAGAGAGTGTCAGAGAGTGATAGAGAGTGATGGAGAGTTTCAGAGAGTGTCTGAGAGTGTCAGAGAGTGATAGAGAGTGATAGAGAGTGTCAGAGAGTGTCAGAGAGTGATAGAGAGTGTCAGAGAGTGTCAGAGAGTGTCAGAGAGTGATAGTGAGTGTCAGACAGTGTCAGAGAGTGTCAGAGAGTGATAGAGAGTGTCAGAGAGTGTCAGAGAGTGTCAGAGAGTGATAGTGAGTGTCTGAGAGTGTCAGAGAGTGATAGAGAGCGATAGAGAGTGTCAGAGAGTGATAGAGAGTGATAGAGAGTGTCAGTGAGTGTCTGAGAGTGTCAGAGAGTGATAGAGAGTGATAGAGAGTGTCAGAGAGTGTCAGAGAGTGTCAGAGAGTGATAGAGTGTGTCAGACAGTGTCAGAGAGTGTCAGAGTGTGATAGAGAGTGTCAGAGAGTGTCAGAGAGTGATAGAGAGTGATGGAGAGTGTCAGAGAGTGTCTGAGAGTGTCAGAGAGTGATAGAGAGTGATAGAGAGTGTCAGAGAGTGTCAGAGAGTGCTAGAGAGTGTCAGAGAGTGTCAGAGAGTGTCAGAGAGTGTCAGAGAGTGATAGTGAGTGTCAGACAGTGTCAGAGAGTGTCAGAGAGTGATAGAGAGTATCAGAGAGAGTCAGAGAGTGTCAGCGAGTGTTAGAGAGTGATAGTGAGTGTCTGAGAGTGTCAGACAGTGTCAGAGAGTGTCAGAGAGTGATAGAGAGTGTCAGAGAGTGTCTGAGAGTGTCAGAGAGTGTTAGAGAGTGATAGTGAGTGTCTGAGAGTGTCAGAGAGTGATAGAGAGTTTGAGAGAGTGTTAAAGAGTGTCAGAGAGTGTCTGAGAGTGTCAGAGAGTGATAGAGTGTGTCAGAGAGTGTCAGAGAGTGTCAGAGAGTGATAGAGAGTGATAGAGAGTGATGGAGAGTGTCAGAGAGTGTCAGAGAGTGTCTGAGAGTGTCAGAGAGTGATAGAGAGTGATAGAGAGTGTCAGAGAGTGTCAGAGAGTGTCAGAGAGTGACAGTGAGTGTCAGACAGTGTCAGAGAGTGTCAGAGTGTGATAGAGAGTGTCAGAGAGTGTCAGAGAGTGATAGAGAGTGATGGAGAGTGTCAGAGAGTGTCTGAGAGTGTCAGAGAGTGATAGAGAGTGATAGAGAGTGTCAGAGAATGTCAGAGAGTGATAGAGAGTGTCAGAGAGAGTCAGAGAGTGATAGAGAGTGTCAGAGAGTGTCAGAGAGTGATAGTGAGTGTCAGAAAGTGTCAGAGAGTGTCAGAGAGTGATAGAGAGTGTCAGAGAGTGTCAGAGAGTGTCAGAGAGTGTTAGAGAGTGATAGTGAGTGTCTGAGAGTGTCAGAGAGTGATAGAGAGTGTCTGAGAGTGTCAGAGAGTGATAGAGAGTGATAGAGAGTGTCAGAGAGTGATAGAGAGTGATAGAGAGTGTCAGAGAGTGTCAGAGAGTGACAGTGAGTGTCAGACCGTGTCAGAGAGTGTCAGAGTGTGATAGAGAGTGTCAGAGAGTGTCAGAGAGTGATAGAGAGTGATGGAGAGTGTCAGAGAGTGTCTGAGAGTGTCAGAGAGTGCTAGAGAGTGATAGAGAGTGTCAGAGAGTGTCAGAGAGTGATAGAGAGTGTCAGAGAGAGTCAGAGAGTGATAGAGAGTGTCAGAGAGTGTCAGAGAGTGTCAGAGAGTGATAGTAAGTGTCAGACAGTGTCAGAGAGTGTCAGAGAGTGATAGAGAGTGTCAGAGAGTGTCAGAGAGTGTCAGAGAGTGTTAGAGAGTGATAATGAGTGCCTGAGAGTGTCAGAGAGTGATAGAGAGTGTCTGAGAGTGTCAGAGAGTGATAGAGAGTGTCAGAGAGTGATAGAGAGTGATAGAGAGTGTCAGTGAGTGCCAGAGAGTGTCAGAGAGTGGTAGTGAGTGTCTGAGAGTGTCTGAGAGTGTCAGAGAGTGTCAGAGAGTGGTAGTGAGTGTCTGAGAGTGTCAGAGAGTGTCAGAGAGTGATAGTGAGTGTCTGAGAGTGTCAGAGAGTGATAGAGAGCGATAGAGAGTGATAGAGAGTGTCAGAGAGTGATAGAGAGTGATAGAGAGTGTCAGTGAGTGTCAGAGAGTGTCAGAGAGTGGTAGTGAGTGTCTGAGAGTGTCAGAGAGTGTCAGAGAGTGTCAGAGAGTGGTAGTGAGTGTCTGAGAGTGTCAGAGAGTGTCAGAGAGTGATAGTGAGTGTCTGAGAGTGTCAGAGAGTGATAGAGAGCGATAGAGAGTGATAGAGAGTGTCAGAGAGTGATAGAGAGTGATAGAGAGTGTCAGTGAGTGTCAGTGAGTGTCAGAGAGTGATAGTGAGTGTCTGAGAGTGTCAGAGAGTGTCAGAGAGGGATAGTGAGTGTCTGAGAGTGTCAGAGAGTGATATAGAGTGTCTGAGAGTGTCAGAGAGTGATAGAGAGTGCTAGAGAGTGTCAGAGAGTGATAGAGAGTGTCAATGAGTGATAGTGAGTGTCTGAGAGTGTCAGAGAGTGATAGAGAGTGATAGAGAGTGTCAGAGAGTGTCAGAGAGTGTCAGAGAGTGATAGTGAGTGTCAGACAGTGTCAGAGAGTGTCAGAGTGTGATAGAGAGTGTCAGAGAGTGTCAGAGAGTGGTAGAGAGTGATGGAGAGTGTCAGAGAGTGTCTGAGAGTGTCAGAGAGTGATAGAGAGTGATAGAGAGTGTCAGAGAGTGTCAGAGAGTGATAGAGAGTGATAGAGAGTGTCAGAGAGTATCAGAGAGTGTCAGAGAGTGTCAGAGAGTGATAGTGAGTGTCAGACAGTGTCAGAGAGTGTCAGAGAGTGATAGAGAGTATCAGAGAGAGTCAGAGAGTGTCAGCGAGTGTTAGAGAGTGATAGTGAGTGTCTGAGAGTGTCAGAGAGTGTCAGAGAGTGATAGAGTGTCAGAGAGTGTCTGAGAGTGTCAGAGAGTGTCAGAGAGTGTTAGAGAGTGATAGTGAGTGTCTGAGAGTGTCAGAGAGTGATAGAGAGTTTGAGAGAGTGTTAAAGAGTGTCAGAGAGTGTCTGAGAGTGTCAGAGAGTGATAGAGTGTGTCAGAGAGTGTCAGAGAGTGATAGAGAGTGATAGAGAGTGATGGAGAGTGTCAGAGAGTGTCAGAGAGTGTCTGAGAGTGTCAGAGAGTGATAGAGAGTGATAGAGAGTGTCAGAGAGTGTCAGAGAGTGTCAGAGAGTGACAGTGAGTGTCAGACAGTGTCAGAGAGTGTCAGAGTGTGATAGAGAGTGTCAGAGAGTGATAGAGAGTGATGGAGAGTGTCAGAGAGTGTCTGAGAGTGTCAGAGAGTGATAGAGAGTGATAGTGAGTGTCTGAGAGTGTCAGAGAGTGATAGAGAGCGATAGAGAGTGTCAGAGAGTGATAGAGAGTGATAGAGAGTGTCAGTGAGTGTCTGAGAGTGTCAGAGAGTGATAGAGAGTGATAGAGAGTGTCAGAGAGTGTCAGAGAGTGTCAGAGAGTGATAGAGTGTGTCAGACAGTGTCAGAGAGTGTCAGAGTGTGATAGAGAGTGTCAGAGAGTGTCAGAGAGTGATAGAGAGTGATGGAGAGTGTCAGAGAGTGTCTGAGAGTGTCAGAGAGTGATAGAGAGTGATAGAGAGTGTCAGAGAGTGTCAGAGAGTGCTAGAGAGTGTCAGAGAGTGTCAGAGAGTGTCAGAGAGTGTCAGAGAGTGATAGTGAGTGTCAGACAGTGTCAGAGAGTGTCAGAGAGTGATAGAGAGTATCAGAGAGAGTCAGAGAGTGTCAGCGAGTGTTAGAGAGTGATAGTGAGTGTCTGAGAGTGTCAGACAGTGTCAGAGAGTGTCAGAGAGTGATAGAGAGTGTCAGAGAGTGTCTGAGAGTGTCAGAGAGTGTTAGAGAGTGATAGTGAGTGTCTGAGAGTGTCAGAGAGTGATAGAGAGTTTGAGAGAGTGTTAAAGAGTGTCAGAGAGTGTCTGAGAGTGTCAGAGAGTGATAGAGTGTGTCAGAGAGTGTCAGAGAGTGTCAGAGAGTGATAGAGAGTGATAGAGAGTGATGGAGAGTGTCAGAGAGTGTCAGAGAGTGTCTGAGAGTGTCAGAGAGTGATAGAGAGTGATAGAGAGTGTCAGAGAGTGTCAGAGAGTGTCAGAGAGTGTCAGAGAGTGACAGTGAGTGTCAGACAGTGTCAGAGAGTGTCAGAGTGTGATAGAGAGTGTCAGAGAGTGTCAGAGAGTGATAGAGAGTGATGGAGAGTGTCAGAGAGTGTCTGAGAGTGTCAGAGAGTGATAGAGAGTGATAGAGAGTGTCAGAGAATGTCAGAGAGTGATAGAGAGTGTCAGAGAGAGTCAGAGAGTGATAGAGAGTGTCAGAGAGTGTCAGAGAGTGATAGTGAGTGTCAGAAAGTGTCAGAGAGTGTCAGAGAGTGATAGAGAGTGTCAGAGAGTGTCAGAGAGTGTCAGAGAGTGTTAGAGAGTGATAGTGAGTGTCTGAGAGTGTCAGAGAGTGATAGAGAGTGATAGAGAGTGTCAGAGAGTGATAGAGAGTGATAGAGAGTGTCAGAGAGTGTCAGAGAGTGACAGTGAGTGTCAGACCGTGTCAGAGAGTGTCAGAGTGTGATAGAGAGTGTCAGAGAGTGTCAGAGAGTGATAGAGAGTGATGGAGAGTGTCAGAGAGTGTCTGAGAGTGTCAGAGAGTGCTAGAGAGTGATAGAGAGTGTCAGAGAGTGTCAGAGAGTGATAGAGAGTGTCAGAGAGAGTCAGAGAGTGATAGAGAGTGTCAGAGAGTGTCAGAGAGTGTCAGAGAGTGATAGTAAGTGTCAGACAGTGTCAGAGAGTGTCAGAGAGTGATAGAGAGTGTCAGAGAGTGTCAGAGAGTGTCAGAGAGTGTTAGAGAGTGATAATGAGTGCCTGAGAGTGTCAGAGAGTGATAGAGAGTGTCTGAGAGTGTCAGAGAGTGATAGAGAGTGTCAGAGAGTGATAGAGAGTGATAGAGAGTGTCAGTGAGTGCCAGAGAGTGTCAGAGAGTGATAGAGAGTGTCTGAGAGTGTCAGAGAGTGATAGAGAGTGTCAGAGAGTGATAGAGAGTGATAGAGAGTGTCAGTGAGTGCCAGAGAGTGTCAGAGAGTGGTAGTGAGTGTCTGAGAGTGTCAGAGAGTGTCAGAGAGGGTCAGAGAGTGGTAGTGAGTGTCTGAGAGTGTCAGAGAGTGTCAGAGAGTGATAGTGAGTGTCTGAGAGTGTCAGAGAGTGATAGAGAGCGATAGAGAGTGATAGAGAGTGTCAGAGAGTGATAGAGAGTGATAGAGAGTGTCAGTGAGTGTCAGAGAGTGTCAGAGAGTGGTAGTGAGTGTCTGAGAGTGTCAGAGAGTGTCAGAGAGTGTCAGAGAGTGGTAGTGAGTGTCTGAGAGTGTCAGAGAGTGTCAGAGAGTGATAGTGAGTGTCTGAGAGTGTCAGAGAGTGATAGAGAGCGATAGAGAGTGATAGAGAGTGTCAGAGAGTGATAGAGAGTGATAGAGAGTGTCAGTGAGTGTCAGAGAGTGTCAGAGAGTGATAGTGAGTGTCTGAGAGTGTCAGAGAGTGTCAGAGAGGGATAGTGAGTGTCTGAGAGTGTCAGAGAGTGATATAGAGTGTCTGAGAGTGTCAGAGAGTGATAGAGAGTGCTAGAGAGTGTCAGAGAGTGATAGAGAGTGTCAATGAGTGATAGTGAGTGTCTGAGAGTGTCAGAGAGTGATAGAGAGTGATAGAGAGTGTCAGAGAGTGTCAGAGAGTGTCAGAGAGTGATAGTGAGTGTCAGACAGTGTCAGAGAGTGTCAGAGTGTGATAGAGAGTGTCAGAGAGTGTCAGAGAGTGGTAGAGAGTGATGGAGAGTGTCAGAGAGTGTCTGAGAGTGTCAGAGAGTGATAGAGAGTGATAGAGAGTGTCAGAGAGTGTCAGAGAGTGATAGAGAGTGATAGAGAGTGTCAGAGAGTATCAGAGAGTGTCAGAGAGTGATAGTGAGTGTCAGACAGTGTCAGAGAGTGTCAGAGAGTGATAGAGAGTATCAGAGAGAGTCAGAGAGTGTCAGCGAGTGTTAGAGAGTGATAGTGAGTGTCTGAGAGTGTCAGAGAGTGTCAGAGAGTGTCAGAGAGTGATAGAGTGTCAGAGAGTGTCTGAGAGTGTCAGAGAGTGTCAGAGAGTGATAGAGTGTCAGAGAGTGTCTGAGAGTGTCAGAGAGTGTCAGAGAGTGTTAGAGAGTGATAGTGAGTGTCTGAGAGTGTCAGAGAGTGATAGAGAGTTTGAGAGAGTGTTAAAGAGTGTCAGAGAGTGTCTGAGAGTGTCAGAGAGTGATAGAGTGTGTCAGAGAGTGTCAGAGAGTGTCAGAGAGTGATAGAGAGTGATAGAGAGTGATGGAGAGTGTCAGAGAGTGTCAGAGAGTGTCTGAGAGTGTCAGAGAGTGATAGAGAGTGATAGAGAGTGTCAGAGAGTGTCAGAGAGTGTCAGAGAGTGACAGTGAGTGTCAGACAGTGTCAGAGAGTGTCAGAGTGTGATAGAGAGTGTCAGAGAGTGATAGAGAGTGATGGAGAGTGTCAGAGAGTGTCTGAGAGTGTCAGAGAGTGATAGAGAGTGATAGAGAGTGTCAGAGAGTGTCAGAGAGTGATAGAGAGTGTCAGAGAGAGTCAGAGAGTGATAGAGAGTGTCAGAGAGTGTCAGAGAGTGTCAGAGAGTGATAGTGAGTGTCAGAGAGTGTCTGAGAGTGTCAGAGAGTGATAGAGAGTGATAGAGAGTGTCAGAGAGTGTCAGAGAGTGTCAGAGAGTGTCAGAGAGTGACAGTGAGTGTCAGACAGTGTCAGAGAGTGTCAGAGTGTGATAGAGAGTGTCAGAGAGTGATAGAGAGTGATGGAGAGTGTCAGAGAGTGTCTGAGAGTGTCAGAGAGTGATAGAGAGTGATAGAGAGTGTCAGAGAGTGTCAGAGAGTGATAGAGAGTGTCAGAGAGAGTCAGAGAGTGATAGAGAGTGTCAGAGAGTGTCAGAGAGTGTCAGAGAGTGATAGTGAGTGTCAGAAAGTGTCAGAGAGTGTCAGAGAGTGATAGAGAGTGTCAGAGAGTGTCAGAGAGTGTCAGAGAGTGTTAGAGAGTGATAGTGAGTGTCTGAGAGTGTCAGAGAGTGATAGAGAGTGTCTGAGAGTGTCAGAGAGTGATAGAGAGTGATAGAGAGTGTCAGAGAGTGATAGAGAGTGATAGAGAGTGTCAGAGAGTGTCAGAGAGTGTCAGAGAGTGACAGTGAGTGTCAGACCGTGTCAGAGAGTGTCAGAGTGTGATAGAGAGTGTCAGAGAGTGTCAGAGAGTGATAGAGAGTGATGGAGAGTGTCAGAGAGTGTCTGAGAGTGTCAGAGAGTGATAGAGAGTGATAGAGAGTGTCAGAGAGTGTCAGAGAGTGATAGAGAGTGTCAGAGAGAGTCAGAGAGTGATAGAGAGTGTCAGAGAGTGTCAGAGAGTGTCAGAGAGTGATAGTGAGTGTCAGACAGTGTCAGAGAGTGTCAGAGAGTGATAGAGAGTGTCAGAGAGTGTCAGAGAGTGTCAGAGAGTGTTAGAGAGTGATAGTGAGTGCCTGAGAGTGTCAGAGAGTGATAGAGAGTGTCTGAGAGTGTCAGAGAGTGATAGAGAGTGATAGAGAGTGTCAGAGAGTGATACAGAGTGATAGAGAGTGTCAGTGAGTGTCAGAGAGTGTCAGAGAGTGGTAGTGAGTGTCTGAGAGTGTCAGAGAGTGTCAGAGAGTGTCAGAGAGTGGTAGTGAGTGTCTGAGAGTGTCAGAGAGTGATAGTGAGTGTCTGAGAGTGTCAGAGAGTGATAGAGAGCGATAGAGAGTGATAGAGAGTGTCAGAGAGTGATAGAGAGTGATAGAGAGTGTCAGTGAGTGTCAGAGAGTGTCAGAGAGTGGTAGTGAGTGTCTGAGAGTGTCAGAGAGTGTCAGAGAGTGGTAGTGAGTGTCTGAGAGTGTCAGAGAGTGTCAGAGAGTGTCAGAGAGTGACAGTGAGTGTCAGACAGTGTCAGAGAGTGTCAGAGTGTGATAGAGAGTGTCAGAGAGTGTCAGAGAGTGACAGAGAGTGATGGAGAGTGTCAGAGAGTGTCTGAGAGTGTCAGAGAGTGATAGAGAGTGATAGAGAGTGTCAGAGAGTGTCAGAGTGTGATAGAGAGTGTCAGAGAGTGTCAGAGAGTGTCAGAGAGTGATAGTGAGTGTCAGACAGTGTCAGAGAGTGTCAGAGAGTGATAGAGAGTGTCAGAGAGTGTCAGAGAGTGTCAGAGAGTGTCAGAGAGTGATAGTGAGTGTCTGAGAGTGTCAGAGAGTGATAGAGAGCGATAGAGAGTGATAGAGAGTGTCAGAGAGTGATAGAGAGTGATAGAGAGTGTCAGAGAGTGATAGAGAGTGATAGAGAGTGTCAGTGAGTGTCAGAGAGTGTCAGAGAGTGGTAGTGAGTGTCTGAGAGTGTCAGAGAGTGTCAGAGAGTGTCAGAGAGTGACAGTGAGTGTCAGACAGTGTCAGAGAGTGTCAGAGTGTGATAGAGAGTGTCAGAGAGTGTCAGAGAGTGACAGAGAGTGATGGAGAGTGTCAGAGAGTGTCTGAGAGTGTCAGAGAGTGATAGAGAGTGATAGAGAGTGTCAGAGAGTGTCAGAGAGTGATAGAGAGTGTCAGAGAGTGTCAGAGAGTGTCAGAGAGTGATAGTGAGTGTCAGACAGTGTCAGAGAGTGTCAGAGAGTGATAGACAGTGTCAGAGAGTGTCAGAGAGTGTCAGAGAGTGTCAGAGAGTGTTAGAGAGTGATAGTGAGTGTCTGAGAGTGTCAGAGAGTGATAGAGAGTGATAGAGAGTGTCAGAGAGTGATAGAGAGTGATAGAGAGTGTCAGTGAGTGTCAGAGAGTGTCAGAGAGTGGTAGTGAGTGTCTGAGAGTGTCAGAGAGTGTCAGAGAGTGTCAGAGAGTGGTAGTGAGTGTCTGAGAGTGTCAGACACTCACTATCACTCTCTGACACTCTCTGACACTCTCAGACACTCACTACCACTCTCTGACACTCTCTGACACTCTCTGACACTCTCTGACACTCTCAGACACTCACTACCACTCTCTGACACTCTCTGACACTCACTGACACTCTCTATCACTCTCTATCACTCTCTGACACTCTCTATCACTCTCTATCACTCTCTGACACTCTCAGACACTCACTATCACTCTCTAACACTCTCTGACACTCTCTGACACTCTCTGACACTCTCTGACACTGTCTATCACTCTCTGACACTCTCTGACACTGTCTGACACTCACTATCACTCTCTGACACTCTCTGACACTCTCTGACACTCTCTGACACTCTCTGACACTCTCAGACACTCACTATCACTCTCTGACACTCTCTGAGAGTGTCAGAGAGTGATAGAGAGCGATAGAGAGTGTCAGAGAGTGATAGAGAGTGATAGAGAGTGTCAGTGAGTGTCAGAGAGTGTCAGAGAGTGATAGTGAGTGTCTGAGAGTGTCAGAGAGTGTCAGAGAGTGATAGTGAGTGTCTGAGAGTGTCAGAGAGTGATAGAGAGTGTCTGAGAGTGTCAGAGAGTGATAGAGAGAGCTAGAGAGTGTCAGAGAGTGGTAGAGAGTGTCAGAGAGTGATAGTGAGTGTCTGAGAGTGTCAGAGAGTGATAGTGAGTGTCTGAGAGTGTCAGAGAGTGATAGTGAGTGTCTGAGAGTGTCAGAGAGTGATAGAGAGAGCTAGAGAGTGTCAGAGAGTGGTAGAGAGTGTCAGAGAGTGATAGAGAGTGTCTGGGAGTGTCAGAGAGTGATAGAGAGAGCTAGAGAGTGTCAGAGAGTGGTAGAGAGTGTCAGAGAGTGATAGTGAGTGTCTGAGAGTGTCAGAGAGTGATAGAGAGCGATAGAGAGTGTCAGAGAGTGATAGAGAGTGATAGAGAGTGTCAGTGAGTGTCAGAGAGTGTCAGAGAGTGATAGTGAGTGTCTGAGAGTGTCAGAGAGTGTCAGAGAGTGATAGTGAGTGTCTGAGAGTGTCAGAGAGTGATAGAGAGTGTCTGAGAGTGTCAGAGAGTGATAGAGAGAGCTAGAGAGTGTCAGAGAGTGGTAGAGAGTGTCAATGAGTGATAGTGAGTGTCTGAGAGTGTCAGAGAGTGATAGAGAGTGTCAGAGAGTGTCAGAGAGTGTCAGAGAGTGTCAGAGAGTGATAGTGAGTGTCAGACAGTGTCAGAGAGTGTCAGAGTGTGATAGAGATTGTCAGAGAGTGTCAGAGATAGATAGAGAGTGATGGAGAGTGTCTGAGAGTGTCTGAGAGTGTCAGAGAGTGATAGAGAGTGATAGAGAGTGTCAGAGAGTGTCAGAGAGTGATAGAGAGTGTCAGAGAGTGTCAGAGAGTGTCAGAGAGTGATAGTGAGTGTCAGACAGTGTCAGAGAGTGTCAGAGAGTGATAGAGAGTGTCAGAGAGTGTCAGAGAGTGTTGGAGAGTGATAGTGAGTGTCTGAGAGTGTCAGAGAGTGATAGAGAGTGTCTGAGAGTGTCAGAGAGTGATAGAGAGTGATAGAGAGTGTCAGAGAGTGATAGAGAGTGTCAGACAGTGTCAGAGAGTGTCAGAGAGTGATAGAGAGTGTCAGAGAGTGTCAGAGAGTGGTAGTGAGTGTCTGAGAGTGTCAGAGAGTGTCAGAGAGAGATAGTGAGTGTCAGACAGTGTCAGAGAGTGTCAGAGAGTGATAGAGAGTGTCAGAGAGTGTCAGAGAGTGTTGGAGAGTGATAGTGAGTGTCTGAGAGTGTCAGAGAGTGATAGAGAGTGTCTGAGAGTGTCAGAGAGTGATAGAGAGTGATAGAGAGTGTCAGAGAGTGATAGACAGTGTCAGTGAGTGTCAGAGAGTGTCAGAGAGTGGTAGTGAGTGTCTGAGAGTGTCAGAGAGTGTCAGAGAGAGATAGTGAGTGTCAGACAGTGTCAGAGAGTGTCAGAGAGTGATAGAGAGTGTCAGAGAGTGTCAGAGAGTGTCAGAGAGTGTTGGAGAGTGATAGTGAGTGTCTGAGAGTGTCAGAGAGTGATAGAGAGTGTCAGTGAGTGTCAGAGAGTGTCAGAGAGTGGTAGTGAGTGTCTGAGAGTGACAGAGAGTGTCAGAGAGTGATAGTGAGTGTCTGAGAGTGTCAGAGAGTGATAGAGAGCGATAGAGAGTGTCAGAGAGTGATAGAGAGTGATAGAGAGTGTCAGTGAGTGTCAGAGAGTGTCAGAGAGTGATAGTGAGTGTCAGACAGTGTCAGAGACTGTCAGAGAGTGATAGAGAGTGCCAGAGATTGTCAGAGAGTGTCAGAGAGTGTTAGAGAGTGATAGTGAGTGTCTGAGAGTGTCAGAGAGTGATAGAGAGTGTCTGAGAGTGTCAGAGAGTGATAGAGAGGGATAGAGAGTGTCAGAGAGTGATAGAGAGTGTCAGTGAGTGTCAGAGAGTGTCAGAGAGTGGTAGTGAGTGTCTGAGAGTGTCAGAGAGTGTCAGAGAGTGATAGTGAGTGTCTGAGAGTGTCAGAGAGTGATAGAGAGTGATAGTGAGTGTCTGAGAGTGTCAGAGAGTGATAGAGAGTGTCTGAGAGTGTCAGAGAGTGATAGAGAGTGCTAGAGAGTGTCAGAGAGTGTCAGAGAGTGATAGTGAGTGTCTGAGAGTGTCAGAGAGTGATAGAGAGTGTCTGAGAGTGTCAGAGAGTGATAGAGAGTGCTAGAGATTGTCAGAGAGTGATAGAGAGTGATAGAGAGTGTCAGTGAGTGTCAGAGAGTGTCAGAGTGTGATAGTGAGTGTCTGAGAGTGTCAGAGAGTGTCAGAGAGTGATAGAGAGTGTCAGTGAGTGTCAGAGAGTGTCAGAGAGTGCTAGAGAGTGTCAGAGAGTGTCAGAGAGTGATAGAGAGTGATAGAGAGTGTCAGAGAGTGTCAGAGAGTGGTAGTGAGTGTCTGAGAGTGTCAGAGAGCGTCAGAGAGAGATAGTGAGTGTCAGACAGTGTCAGAGAGTGATAGAGAGTGTCAGAGAGTGTCAGAGAGTGTCAGAGAGTGTTGGAGAGTGATAGTGAGTGTCTGAGAGTGTCAGAGAGTGATGGAGAGTGTCTGAGAGTGTCAGAGAGTGATAGAGAGTGATGGAGAGTGTCAGAGTGTGATAGAGAGTGTCAGTGAGTGTCAGAGAGTGTCAGAGAGTTGTAGTGAGTGTCTGAGAGTGTCAGAGAGTGTCAGAGAGAGATAGTGAGTGTCAGACAGTGTCAGAGAGTGTCACAGAGTGATAGAGAGTGTCAGAGAGTGTCAGACTGTGTCAGAGAGTGTTGGAAAGTGATAGTGAGTGTCTGAGAGTGTCAGAGAGTGATATAGAGTGTCAGTGAGTGTCAGAGAGTGTCAGAGAGTGGTAGTGAGTGTCTGAGAGTGTCAGAGAGTGTCAGAGAGTGATAGTGAGTGTCTGAGAGTGTCAGAGAGTGATAGAGAGCGATAGAGAGTGTCAGAGAGTGATAGAGAGTGATAGAGAGTGTCAGTGAGTGTCAGAGAGTGTCAGAGAGTGATAGTGAGTGTCAGACAGTGTCAGAGAGTGTCAGAGAGTGATAGAGAGTGATAGAGAGTTTCAGAGAGTGCCAGAGAGTGTCTGAGAGTTTCAGAGAGTGATAGAGAGCGATAGAGACTGTCAGAGAGTGTCAGAGAGTGATAGTGAGTGTCTGAGAGTGTCAGAGAGTGATAGTGAGTGATAGAGAGTGTCAGAGAGTGTCAGAGAGTGTCAGAGAGTGTCAGAGAGTGATAGAGAGTGATAGAGAGTTTCAGGGAGTGTCAGAGAGTGTCTGAGAGTGTCTGAGAGTGTCAGAGAGTGATAGAGAGTGATAGAGAGTGTCAGAGAGTGTCAGAGAGTGTCAGAGTGTGATAGTGAGTGTCAGAGAGTGTCAGAGAGTGATAGAGAGTGTCAGAGAGTGTCAGAGAGTGTTAGAGAGTTTCAGAGAGTGCCAGAGAGTGTCTGACAGTCTCTATCACTCTCTATCACTCTCTGACACTCTCAGACACTCTCTGGCACTCTCTGAAACTCTCTAACACTCTCTGACACTCTCTGACACTCTCTATCACTCTCTGACACTCTCTGACACTCACTATCACACTCTGACACTCTCTGACACTCTCTGACAGTCTCTATCACTCTCTATCACTCTCTGACACTCTCAGAGAGTGTCAGAGAGTGTCAGAGAGTGATAGTGAGTGTCTGAGAGTGTCAGAGAGTGATAGTGAGTGATAGAGAGTGTCAGAGAGTGTCAGAGAGTGTCAGAGAGTGTCAGAGAATGATAGAGAGTGATAGAGAGTTTCAGGGAGTGTCAGAGAGTGATAGTGAGTGTCAGAGAGTGTCAGAGAGTGTCAGAGAGTGTCAGAGAGTGATAGAGAGTGTCAGAGAGTGTCAGAGAGTGATAGAGAGTGATAGAGAGTTTCAGAGAGTGCCAGAGAGTGTCTGAGAGTGTCAGAGAGTGATAGTGAGTGTCTGAGAGTGTCAGAGAGTGATAGTGAGTGTCTGAGAGTGTCAGAGAGTGATAGTGAGTGTCTGAGAGTGTCAGAGAGTGATAGTGAGTGTCTGAGAGTGTCAGAGAGTGATAGTGAGTGTCTGAGAGTGTCAGAGAGTGATAGTGAGTGTCTGAGAGTGTCAGAGAGTGTCAGAGAGTGATAGAGACTGTCAGAGAGTGTCAGAGAGTGTCAGAGAGTGATAGTGAGTGTCAGAGAGTGATAGTGACTGTCAGAGAGTGTCAGAGAGTGATAGTGAGTGTCAGAGAGTGTCAGAGAGTGTCAGAGAGTGATAGAGAGTGATAGAGAGTTTCAGGGTGTGTCAGAGAGTGATAGTGAGTGTCAGAGTGTGTCAGAGAGTGTCAGAGAGTGTCAGAGAGTGATAGAGAGTGTCAGAGAGTGTCAGAGAGTGATAGAGAGTGATAGAGAGTTTCAGAGAGTGCCAGAGAGTGTCTGAGAGTGTCAGAGAGTGATAGTGAGTGTCTGAGAGTGTCAGAGAGTGATAGTGAGTGTCTGAGAGTGTCAGAGAGTGATAGTGAGTGTCTGAGAGTGTCAGAGAGTGTCAGAGAGTGATAGAGACTGTCAGAGAGTGTCAGAGAGTGTCAGAGAGTGATAGTGAGTGTCAGAGAGTGATAGTGAGTGTCAGAGAGTGTCAGAGAGTGATAGTGAGTGTCAGAGAGTGTCAGAGAGTTTCAGAGAGTGATAGAGAGTGATAGAGAGTTTCAGGGAGCGTCAGAGAGTGATAGTGAGTGTCAGAGTGTGTCAGAGAGTGATAGAGAGTGATAGAGAATTTCAGAGAGTGCCAGAGAGTGTCTGAGAGTGTCAGAGAGTGATAGTGAGTGTCTGAGAGTGTCAGAGAGTGATAGTGAGTGTCTGAGAGTGTCAGAGAGTGATAGTGAGTGTCTGAGAGTGTCAGAGAGTGATAGTGATTGTCTGAGAGTGTCAGAGAGTGATAGTGAGTGTCTGAGAGTGTCAGAGAGTGATAGTGAGTGTCTGAGAGGGTCAGAGAGTGATAGTGAGTGTCTGAGAGTGTCAGAGAGTGTCAGAGAGTGATAGAGACTGTCAGAGAGTGTCAGAGAGTGTCAGAGAGTGATAGTGAGTGTCAGAGAGTGATAGTGAGTGTCAGAGAGTGTCAGAGAGTGATAGTGAGTGTCAGAGAGTGTCAGAGAGTGATAGAGAGTGATAGAGAGTTTCAGGGAGTGTCAGAGAGTGATAGTGAGTGTCAGAGTGTGTCAGAGAGTGTCAGAGAGTGTCAGAGAGTGATAGAGAGTGTCAGAGAGTGTCAGAGAGTGATAGAGAGTGATATAGAGTTTCAGAGAGTGCCAGAGAGTGTCTGAGAGTGTCAGAGAGTGATTGTGAGTGTCTGAGAGTGTCAGAGAGTGATTGTGAGTGTCTGAGAGTGTCAGAGAGTGATTGTGAGTGTCTGAGAGTGTCAGAGAGTGATAGTGAGTGTCTGAGAGTGTCAGAGAGTGATTGTGAGTGTCTGAGAGTGTCAGAGAGTGATAGTGAGTGTCTGAGAGTGTCAGAGAGTGATAGTGAGTGTCTGAGAGTGTCAGAGAGTGATAGTGAGTGTCTGAGAGTGTCAGAGAGTGATAGTGAGTGTCTGAGAGTGTCAGAGAGTGATAGTGAGTGTCTGAGAGTGTCAGAGAGTGATAGTGAGTGTCTGAGAGTGTCAGACAGTGTCAGAGAGTGATAGAGACTGTCAGAGAGTGTCAGAGAGTGTCAGAGAGTGATAGTGAGAGTCAGAGAGTGATAGTGAATGTCAGAGAGTGTCAGAGAGTGATAGTGAGTGTCAGAGAGTGTCAGAGAGTGTCAGAGAGTGATAGAGAGTGATAGAGAGTTTCAGGGAGTGTCAGAGAGTGATAGTGAGTGTCAGAGTGTGTCAGAGAGTGTCAGAGAGTGTCATAGAGTGATAGAGAGTGTCAGAGAGTGTCAGAGAGTGATAGAGAGTGATAGAGAGTTTCAGAGAGTGCCAGAGAGTGTCTGAGAGTGTCAGAGAGTGATAGTGAGTGTCTGAGAGTGTCAGAGAGTGATAGAGAGTGTCAGTGAGTGTCAGAGAGTGTCAGAGAGTGATAGTGAGTGTCTGAGAGTGTCAGAGAGTGATAGTGAGTGTCTGAGAGTGTCAGAGAGTGATAGAGAGTGATAGTGAGTGTCTGAGAGTGTCAGAGAGTGATAGTGAGTGTCTGAGAGTGTCAGAGAGTGATAGTGAGTGTCTGAGAGTGTCAGAGAGTGATAGTGATTGTCTGAGAGTGTCAGAGAGTGATAGTGAGTGTCTGAGAGTGTCAGAGAGTGATAGTGAGTGTCTGAGAGGGTCAGAGAGTGATAGTGAGTGTCTGAGAGTGTCAGAGAGTGTCAGAGAGTGATAGAGAGTTTCAGAGAGTGCCAGAGAGTGTCTGAGAGTTTCAGAGAGTGATAGAGACTGTCAGAGAGTGTCAGAGAGTGATAGTGAGTGTCTGAGAGTGTCAAAGAGTGATAGTGAGTGATAGAGAGTGTCAGAGAGTGTCAGAGAGTGTCAGAGAGTGTCAGAGAGTGATAGAGAGTGATAGAGAGTGATAGAGAGTTTCAGGGAGTGTCAGAGAGTGTCTGAGAGTGTCTGAGAGTGTCAGAGAGTGATAGAGAGTGATAGAGAGTGTCAGAGAGTGTCAGAGAGTGTCAGAGAGTGATAGTGAATGTCAGAGAGTGTCAGAGAGTGTCAGAGAGTGATAGAGAGTGTCAGAGAGTGTCAGAGAGTGTTAGAGAGTTTCAGAGAGTGCCAGAGATTGTCTGAGAGTGTCAGAGAGTGATGGAGAGTGATAGAGACTGTCAGAGAGTGTCAGAGAGTGTCAGAGAGTGATAGTGAGTGTCTGAGAGTGTCAGAGAGTGATAGTGAGTGATAGAGTGTGTCAGAGAGTGTCAGAGAGTGTCAGAGAGTGTCAGAGAGTGATAGAGAGTGATAGAGAGTTTCAGGGAGTGTCAGAGAGTGATAGTGAGTGTCAGAGAGTGTCAGAGAGTGTCAGAGAGTGTCAGAGAGTGATAGAGAGTGTCAGAGAGTGTCAGAGAGTGATAGAGAGTGATAGAGAGTTTCAGAGAGTGCCAGAGAGTGTCTGAGAGTGTCTGAGAGTGATAGTGAGTGTCTGAGAGAGTCAGAGAGTGATAGTGAGTGTCTGAGAGCGTCAGAGAGTGATAGTGAGTGTCTGAGAGTGTCAGAGAGTGATAGTGAGTGTCTGAGAGTGTCAGAGAGTGATAGTGAGTGTCTGAGAGTGTCAGAGAGTGATAGTGAGTGTCTGAGAGTGTCAGAGAGTGATAGTGAGTGTCTGAGAGTGTCAGAGAGTGATAGTGAGTGTCTGAGAGTGTCAGAGAGTGATAGTGAGTGTCTGAGAGTGTCAGAGAGTGTCAGAGAGTGATAGAGACTGTCAGAGAGTGTCAGAGAGTGTCAGAGAGTGATAGTGAGTGTCAGAGAGTGATAGTGAGTATCAGAGAGTGTCAGAGGGTGATAGTGAGTGTCAGAGAGTGTCAGAGAGTGTCAGAGAGTGATAGAGAGTGATAGAGAGTTTCAGGGAGTGTCAGAGAGTGATAGTGAGTGTCAGAGTGTGTCAGAGAGTGTCAGAGAGTGTCAGAGAGTGATAGAGAGTGTCAGAGAGTGTCAGAGAGTGATAGAGAGTGATAGAGAGTTTCAGAGAGTGCCAGAGAGTGTCTGAGAGTGTCAGAGAGTGATATTGAGTGTCTGAGAGTGTCAGAGAGTGATAGTGAGTGTCTGAGAGTGTCAGAGAGTGATATTGAGTGTCTGAGAGTGTCAGAGAGTGATAGTGAGTGTCTGAGAGTGTCAGAGAGTGATAGTGAGTGTCTGAGAGTGTCAGAGAGTGTCAGAGAGTGATAGAGACTGTCAGAGAGTGTCAGAGCGTGATAGTGAGTGTCAGAGAGTGATAGAGACTGTCAGAGAGTGTCAGAGAGTGATAGTGAGTGTCAGAGAGTGATAGTGAGTGTCTGAGAGTGTCAGAGAGTAATAGTGAGTGTCAGAGAGTGTCAGAAAGTGTCAGAGAGTGATAGAGAGTGATAGAGAGTTTCATGGAGTGTCCGTGAGTGTCTGAGAGTGTCAGAGAGTGATAGTGAGTGTCACAGAGTGTCAGAGAGTGTCAGAGAGTGATAGAGAGTGTCAGAGAGTGTCAGAGAGTGATAGAGAGTGATAGAGAGTATCAGAGAGTGCCAGAGAGTGTCTGAGAGTGTCAGAGAGTGATAGAGAGTGATAGAGACTGTCAGAGAGTGTCAGAGAGTGATAGTGAGTGTCAGAGAGTGTCAGAGAGTGTAAGAGAGTGATAGAGAGTGATAGAGGGTGTCAGAGAGTGTCAGAGAGTGATAGAGAGTTTCAGAGAGTGCCAGAGAGTGTCTGAGAGTGTCAGAGAGTGATAGAGAGTGATCGAGACTGTCAGAGAGTGTCAGAGAGTGATAGTGAGCGTCAGAGAGTGTCAGAGAGTGATAGAGAGTGATAGAGAGTGTCAGAGAGTGTCAGAGAGTGATAGAGAGTGATAGAGAGTTTCAGAGAGTGCCAGAGAGTGTCTGAGAGTGTCAGAGAGTGATAGAGAGTGATAGAGACTGTCAGAGAGTTTCAGAGAGTGATAGTGAGTGATAGAGAGTGTCAGAGAGTGTCAGAGAGTGTCAGAGAGTGTCAGAGAGTGATAGAGAGGATAGAGAGTTTCAGGGAGTGTCAGAGAGTGTCTGAGAGTGTCTGAGAGTGTCAGAGAGTGATAGAGAGTGATAGAGAGTGTCAGAGAGTGATAGAGAGTGTCAGAGAGTGTCAGAGAGTGATAGAGAGTGTCAGAGAGTGATAGAGAGTGATAGAGAGTTATAGAGAGTGATAGAGAGTGATAGAGAGTGATAGAGAGTGTCAGAGAGTGATATTGAGTGTCTGAGAGTGTCAGAGAGTGATTGAGAGTGATCGAGACTGTCAGAGAGTGTCAGAGAGTGATAGTGAGTGTCAGAGAGTGATAGAGAGTGATAGTGAGTGTCTGAGAGTGTCAGAGTGTGATAGTGAGTGTCTGAGAGTGTCAGAGAGTGATTGAGAGTGATCGAGACTGTCAGAGAGTGTCAGAGAGTGATAGTGAGTGTCAGAGAGTGATAGAGAGTGATAGTGAGTGTCTGAGAGTGTCAGAGAGTGATAGTGAGTGTCTGAGAGTGTCAGAGAGTGATAGTGAGTGATAGAGAGTGTCAGAGAGTGTCAGAGAGTGTCAGAGAGTGTCAGAGAGTGATAGAGAGTGATAGAGAGTGATAGAGAGTTTCAGGGAGAGTCAGAGAGTGTCTGAGAGTGTCTGAGAGTGTCAGAGAGTGATAGAGAGTGATAGAGAGTGTCAGAGAGTGTCAGAGAGTGTCAGAGAGTGATAGTGAGTGTCAGAGAGTGTCAGAGAGTGATAGAGAGTGTCAGAGAGTGTCAGAGAGTGATAGAGAGTTTCAGAGAGTGCCAGAGAGTGTCTGAGAGTTTCAGAGAGTGCTGGAGAGTGATAGAGACTGTCAGAGAGTGTCAGAGAGTGAAAGTGAGTGTCTGAGAGTGTCAAAGAGTGATAGTGAGTGATAGAGAGTGTCAGAGAGTGTCAGAGAGTGTCAGAGAGTGTCTGAGAGTGATAGAGAGTGATAGAGAGTTTCAGGGAGTGTCAGAGAGTGTCTGAGAGTGTCTGAGAGTGTCAGAGAGTGATAGAGAGTGATAGAGAGTGTCAGAGAGTGTCAGAGAGTGTCAGAGAGTGATATTGAATGTCAGAGAGTGTCAGAGAGTGTCAGAGAGTGATAGAGAGCGTCAGAGAGTGTCAGAGAGTGTTAGAGAGTTTCAGAGAGTGCCAGAGAGTGTCTGAGAGTGTCAGAGAGTGATAGAGAGTGATAGAGACTGTCAGAGAGTGTCAGAGAGTGTCAGAGAGTGATAGTGAGTGTCTGAGAGTGTCAGAGAGTGATTGAGAGTGATCGAGACTGTCAGAGAGTGTCAGAGAGTGATAGTGAGTGTCAGAGAGTGATAGAGAGTGATAGTGAGTGTCTGAGAGTGTCAGAGAGTGATAGTGAGTGTCTGAGAGTGTCTGAGAGTGTCAGAGAGTGATTGAGAGTGATTGAGACTGTCAGAGAGTGTCAGAGAGTGATAGTGAGTGTCAGAGAGTGATAGAGAGTGATAGTGAGTGTCTGAGAGTGTCAGAGAGTGATAGTGAGTGTCTGAGAGCGTCAGAGAGTGATAGTGAGTGTCTGAGAGTGTCAGAGAGTGATAGTGAGTGTCTGAGAGTGTCAGAGAGTGATAGTGAGTGTCTGAGAGCGTCAGAGAGTGATAGTGAGTGTCTGAGAGTGTCAGAGAGTGATAGTGAGTGTCTGAGAGTGTCAGAGAGTGATAGTGAGTGTCTGAGAGTGTCAGAGAGTGATAGTGAGTGTCTGAGAGTGTCAGAGAGTGATAGTGAGTGTCTGAGAGTGTCAGAGAGTGATAGTGAGTGTCTGAGAGTGTCAGAGAGTGATAGTGAGTGTCTGAGAGTGTCAGAGAGTGATAGTGAGTGTCTGAGAGTGTCAGAGAGTGATAGTGAGTGTCTGAGAGTGTCAGAGAGTGTCAGAGAGTGATAGAGACTGTTAGAGAGTGTCAGAGAGTGTCAGAGAGTGATAGTGAGTGTCAGAGAGTGATAGTGAGTGTCAGAGAGTGTCAGAGGGTGATAGTGAGTGTCAGAGAGTGTCAGAGAGTGTCAGAGAGTGATAGAGAGTGATAGAGAGTTTCAGGGAGTGTCAGAGAGTGATAGTGAGTGTCAGAGTGTGTCAGAGAGTGTCAGAGAGTGTCAGAGAGTGATAGAGAGTGTCAGAGAGTGTCAGAGAGTGAGAGAGAGTGATAGAGAGTGTCAGAGAGTGCCAGAGAGTGTCTGAGAGTGTCAGAGAGTGATAGTGAGTGTCTGAGAGTGTCAGAGAGTGATAGTGAGTGTCTGAGAGTGTCAGAGAGTGATAGAGACTGTCAGAGAGTGTCAGAGAGTGTCAGAGAGTGATAGTGAGTGTCAGAGAGTGATAGAGACTGTCAGAGAGTGTCAGAGAGTGATAGTGAGTGTCAGAGAGTGATAGTGAGTGTCTGAGAGTGTCAGAGAGTAATAGTGAGTGTCAGAGAGTGTCAGAAAGTGTCAGAGAGTGATAGAGAGTGATAGAGAGTTTCATGGAGTTCTGTGAGTGTCTGAGAGTGTCAGAGAGTGATAGTGAGTGTCAGAGAGTGTCATAGAGTGTCAGAGAGCGATAGAGAGTGTCAGAGAGTGTCAGAGAGTGATAGAGAGTGATAGAGAGTATCAGAGAGTGCCAGAGAGTGTCTGAGAGTGTCAGAGAGTGATTGAGAGTGATCGAGACTGTCAGAGAGTGTCAGAGAGTGATAGTGAGTGTCAGAGAGTGTCAGAGAGTGATAGAGAGTGATAGAGAGTGTCAGAGAGTGTCAGAGAGTGATAGAGAGTGATAGAGAGTTTCAGAGAGTGCCAGAGAGTGTCTGAGAGTGTCAGAGAGTGATAGAGAGTGATAGAGACTGTCAGAGAGTGTCAGAGAGTGATAGTGAGTGATAGAGAGTGTCAGAGAGTGTCAGAGAGTGTCAGAGAGTGTCAGAGAGTGATAGAGAGGATAGAGAGTTTCAGGGAGTGTCAGAGAGTGTCTGAGAGTGTCTGAGAGTGTCAGAGAGTGATAGAGAGTGATAGAGAGTGTCAGAGAGTGTCAGAGAGTGTCAGAGAGTGATAGTGAGTGTCAGAGAGCGTCAGAGAGTGTCAGAGAGTGATAGAGAGTGTCAGAGAGTGTCAGAGAGTGATAGAGAGTGATAGAGAGTGATAGAGAGTTTCAGAGAGTGCCAGAGAGTGTCTGAGAGTGTGAGAGAGTGATAGAGAGTGATAGAGAGTGATAGAGAGTGATAGAGACTGTCAGAGAGTGTCAGAGAGTGGTAGTGAGTGTCTGAGAGTGTCAGAGAGTGATAGAGAGTGATAGAGAGTTCAGAGAGTGCCAGAGAGTGTCTGAGAGTGTCAGAGAGTGATAGTGAGTGTCTGAGAGTGATAGAGAGTGATAGAGAGTGTCAGAGAGTGTCAGAGAGTGTCAGAGAGTGATAGAGAGTGTCAGAGAGTGTCAGAGAGTGTCAGAGAGTGATAGAGAGTGTCAGAGAGTGTCAGAGAGTGATAGAGACTGTCAGAGAGTGTCAGAGAGTGTCAGAGAGTAATAGTGAGTGTCAGAGAGTGATAGTGAGTGTCAGAGAGTGTCAGAGGGTGATAGTGAGTGTCAGAGAGTGTCAGAGAGTGTCAGAGAGTGATAGAGAGTGATAGAGAGTTTCAGGGAGTGTCAGAGAGTGATAGTGAGTGTCAGAGTGTGTCAGAGAGTGTCAGAGAGTGTCAGAGAGTGATAGAGAGTGTCAGAGAGTGTCAGAGAGTGATAGAGAGTGATAGAGAGTTTCAGAGAGTGCCAGAGAGTGTCTGAGAGTGTCAGAGAGTGATATTGAGTGTCTGAGAGTGTCAGAGAGTAATAGTGAGTGTCTGAGAGTGTCAGAGAGTGATAGTGAGTGTCTGAGAGTGTCAGAGAGTGTCAGAGAGTGATAGCGACTGTCAGAGAGTGTCAGAGAGTGTCAGAGAGTGATAGTGAGTGTCAGAGAGTGATAGAGACTGTCAGAGAGTGTCAGAGAGTGATAGTGAGTGTCAGAGAGTGATAGTGAGTGTCTGAGAGTGTCAGAGAGTAATAGTGAGTGTCAGAGAGTGTCAGAAAGTGTCAGAGAGTGATAGAGTGTGATAGAGAGTTTCATGGAGTGTCCGTGAGTGTCTGAGAGTGTCAGAGAGTGATAGTGAGTGTCAGAGAGTGTCAGAGAGTGTCAGAGAGTGATAGAGAGTGTCAGAGAGTGATAGAGAGTGATAGAGAGTATCAGAGAGTGCCAGAGAGTGTCTGAGAGTGTCAGAGAGTGATAGAGAGTGATAGAGACTGTCAGAGAGTGTCAGAGAGTGATAGTGAGTGTCAGAGAGTGTCAGAGAGTGTAAGAGAGTGATAGAGAGTGATAGAGGGTGTCAGAGAGTGTCAGAGAGTGATAGAGAGTTTCAGAGAGTGCCAGAGAGTGTCTGAGAGTGTCAGAGAGTGATTGAGAGTGATCGAGACTGTCAGAGAGTGTCAGAGAGTGATAGTGAGTGTCAGAGAGTGTCAGAGAGTGATAGAGAGTGATAGAGAGTGTCAGAGAGTGTCAGAGAGTGATAGAGAGTGATAGAGAGTTTCAGAGAGTGCCAGAGAGTGTCTGAGAGTGTCAGAGAGTGATAGAGAGTGATAGAGACTGTCAGAGAGTGTCAGAGAGTGATAGTGAGTGATAGAGAGGATAGAGAGTTTCAGGGAGTGTCAGAGAGTGTCTGAGAGTGTCTGAGAGTGTCAGAGAGTGATAGAGAGTGATAGAGAGTGTCAGAGAGTGTCAGAGAGTGTCAGAGAGTGATAGTGAGTGTCAGAGAGCGTCAGAGAGTGTCAGAGAGTGATAGAGAGTGTCAGAGAGTGTCAGAGAGTGATAGAGAGTGATAGAGAGTGATAGAGAGTTTCAGAGAGTGCCAGAGAGTGTCTGAGAGTGTCAGAGAGTGATAGAGGGTGATAGAGAGTGATAGAGACTGTCAGAGAGTGTCAGAGAGTGATAGTGAGTGTCTGAGAGTGTCAGAGAGTGATAGAGAGTGATAGAGACTTTCAGAGAGTGCCAGAGAGTGTCTGAGAGTGTCAGAGAGTGATAGTGAGTGTCTGAGAGTGATAGAGAGTGATAGAGAGTGTCAGAGAGTGTCAGAGAGTGTCCGAGAGTGATAGTGAGTGTTAGAGACTGTCAGAGAGTGTCAGAGAGTGTCAGAGAGTGTCAGAAAGTGATAGAGAGTGATAGAGAGTTTCAGGGAGTGTCAGAGAGTGTCTGAGAGTGTCAGAGAGTGATAGAGAGTGATAGAGAGTGTCAGAGAGTGTCAGAGACTGTCAGAGAGTGATAGTGAGTGTCAGAGAGTGTCAGAGAGTGTCAGAGAGTGATAGAGAGTGTCAGAGAGTGTCAGAGAGTGTTAGAGAGTTTCAGAGAGTTCCAGAGAGTGTCTGAGAGTGTCAGAGAGTGATAGAGAGTGATAGAGACTGTCAGAGAGTGTCAGAGAGTGATAGTGAGTGATAGAGAGGATAGAGAGTTTCAGGGAGTGTCAGAGAGTGTCTGAGAGTGTCTGAGAGTGTCAGAGAGTGATAGAGAGTGATAGAGAGTGTCAGAGAGTGTCAGAGAGTGTCAGAGAGTGATAGTGAGTGTCAGAGAGCGTCAGAGAGTGTCAGAGAGTGATAGAGAGTGTCAGAGAGTGTCAGAGAGTCATAGAGAGTGATAGAGAGTGATAGAGAGTTTCAGAGAGTGCCAGAGACTGTCTGAGAGTGTCAGAGAGTGATAGAGAGTGATAGAGAGTGATAGAGACTGTCAGAGAGTGTCAGAGAGTGATAGTGAGTGTCTGAGAGTGTCAGAGAGTGATAGAGAGTGATAGAGACTTTCAGAGAGTGCCAGAGAGTGTCTGAGAGTGTCAGAGAGTGATAGTGAGTGTCTGAGAGTGATAGAGAGTGATAGAGAGAGTCAGAGAGTGTCAGAGAGTGTCAGAGAGTGATAGTGAGTGTTAGAGACTGTCAGAGAGTGTCAGAGAGTGATAGTGAGTGATAGAGAGAGTCAGAGAGTGTCAGAGAGTGTCAGAGAGTGATAGTGAGTGTTAGAGACTGTCAGAGAGTGTCAGAGAGTGATAGTGAGTGTCTGAGAGTGTCAGAGAGTGATAGAGAGTGATAGTGAGTGTCTGAGAGTGTCAGAGAGTGATAGTGAGTGTCTGAGAGTGATAGAGAGTGATAGAGAGTGTCAGAGAGTGTCAGAGAGTGTCAGAGAGTGTCAGAGAGTGATAGTGAGTGTCAGAGAGTGTCAGAGAGTGTCAGAGAGTGATAGAGAGTGTCAGAGAGTGTCAGAGAGAGATAGAGAGTGATAGAGAGTTTCAGAGAGTGATAGAGAGTTTCAGAGAGTGCCAGAGAGTGTCTGAGAGTGTCAGAGAGTGATAGAGAGAGTCACAGAGTGATAGTGAGTGTCTGAGAGTGTCAGAGATTGATAGTGAGTGTCTGAGAGTGATAGAGAGTGATAGAGAGTGTCAGAGAGTGTCAGAGAGTGTCAGAGAGTGTCAGAGAGTGATAGTGAGTGTCAGAGAGTGTCAGAGACTGTCAGAGAGTGATAGAGAGTGTCAGAGAGTGTCAGAGAGAGATAGAGAGTGATAGAGAGTTTCAGAGAGTGATAGAGAGTTTCAGAGAGTGCCAGAGAGTGTCTGAGAGTGTCAGAGAGTGATAGAGAGTGTCACAGAGTGATAGTGAGTGTCTGAGAGTGTCAGAGAGTGATAGTGAGTGTCTGAGAGTGTCAGAGATTTTCAGAGAGTGTCTGAGAGTGTCAGAGAGTGATACTGAGTGATAGAGAGTGTCAGAGAGTGTCAGAGAGTGTCAGAGAGTGATAGAGAGTGATAGAGAGTGATAGAGAGTTTCAGGGAGAGTCAGAGAGTGTCTGAGATTGTCTGAGAGTGTCAGAGAGTGATAGAGAGTGAGAGAGAGTGTCAGAGAGTGTCAGAGAGTGTCAGAGAGTGATAGTGAGTGTCAGAGAGTGTCAGAGAGTGATAGAGAGTGTCAGAGAGTTTCAGAGAGTGATAGAGAGTGATAGAGAGTTTCAGAGAGTGCCAGAGAGTGTCTGAGAGTTTCAGAGAGTGATAGAGAGTGATAGAGACTGTCAGAGAGTGTCAGAGAGTGATAGTGAGTGTCTGAGAGTGTCAGAGAGTGATAGTGAGTGATAGAGAGTGTCAGAGAGTGTCAGAGAGTGTCAGAGAGTGTCAGAGAGTGATAGAGAGTGATAGAGAGTTTCAGGGAGTGTCAGAGAGTGTCTGAGAGTGTCAGAGAGTGATAGAGAGTGATAGAGAGTGTCAGAGAGTGTCAGAGACTGTCAGAGAGTGATAGTGAGTGTCAGAGAGTGTCAGAGAGTGTCAGAGAGTGATAGAGAGTGTCAGAGAGTGTCAGAGAGTGATAGAGAGTGATAGAGAGTGATAGAGAGTTTCAGAGAGTGCCAGAGAGTGTCTGAGAGTGTCAGAGAGTGATAGAGAGTGATAGAGAGTGATAGAGACTGTCAGAGAGTGTCAGAGAGTGATAGTGAGTGTCTGAGAGTGTCAGAGAGTGATAGAGAGTGATAGAGACTTTCAGAGAGTGCCAGAGAGTGTCTGAGAGTGTCAGAGAGTGATAGTGAGTGTCTGAGAGTGATAGAGAGTGATAGAGAGTGTCAGAGAGTGTCAGAGAGTGTCAGAGAGTGATAGTGAGTGTTAGAGACTGTCAGAGAGTGTCAGAGAGTGATAGTGAGTGTCTGAGAGTGTCAGAGAGTGATAGAGAGTGATAGTGAGTGTCTGAGAGTGTCAGAGAGTGATAGTGAGTGTCTGAGAGTGATAGAGAGTGATAGAGAGTGTCAGAGAGTGTCAGAGAGTGTCAGAGAGTGTCAGAGAGTGATAGTGAGTGTCAGAGAGTGTCAGAGAGTGTCAGAGAGTGATAGAGAGTGTCAGAGAGTGTCAGAGAGAGATAGAGAGTGATAGAGAGTTTCAGAGAGTGATAAGAGTGATAGAGAGTTTCAGAGAGTGCCAGAGAGTGTCAGAGAGTGATAGTGAGTGTCTGAGAGTGTCAGAGAGTGATAGTGAGTGTCTGAGAGTGTCAGAGATTTTCAGAGAGTGTCTGAGAGTGTCAGAGAGTGATAGTGAGTGATAGAGAGTGTCAGAGAGTGTCAGAGGGTGTCAGAGAGTGATAGAGAGTGATAGAGAGTGATAGAGAGTTTCAGGGAGAGTCAGAGAGTGTCTGAGATTGTCTGAGAGTGTCAGAGAGTGATAGAGAGTGAGAGAGAGTGTCAGAGAGTGTCAGAGAGTGTCAGAGAGTGATAGTGAGTGTCAGAGAGTGTCAGAGAGTGATAGAGAGTGTCAGAGAGTTTCAGAGAGTGATAGAGAGTGATAGAGAGTTTCAGAGAGTGCCAGAGAGTGTGTGAGAGTTTCAGAGAGTGATAGAGAGTGATAGAGACTGTCAGAGAGTGTCAGAGAGTGATAGTGAGTGTCTGAGAGTGTCAGAGAGTGATAGTGAGTGATAGAGAGTGTCAGAGAGTGTCAGAGAGTGTCAGAGAGTGTCAGAGAGTGATAGAGAGTGGTAGAGAGTTTCAGGGAGTGTCAGAGAGTGTCTGAGAGTGTCAGAGAGTGATAGAGAGTGATAGAGAGTGTCAGAGAGTGTCAGAGACTGTCAGAGAGTGATAGTGAGTGTCAGAGAGTGTCAGAGAGTGTCAGAGAGTGATAGAGAGTGTCAAAGAGTGTCAGAGAGTGTTAGAGAGTTTCAGAGAGTTCCAGAGAGTGTCTGAGAGTGTCAGAGAGTGATAGAGAGTGATAGAGACTGTCAGAGAGTGTCAGAGAGTGATAGTGAGTGATAGAGAGGATAGAGAGTTTCAGGGAGTGTCAGAGAGTGTCTGAGAGTGTCTGAGAGTGTCAGAGAGTGATAGAGAGTGATAGAGAGTGTCAGAGAGTGTCAGAGAGTGTCAGAGAGTGATAGTGAGTGTCAGAGAGCGTCAGAGAGTGTCAGAGAGTGATAGAGTGTCAGAGAGTGTCAGAGAGTCATAGAGAGTGATAGAGAGTGATAGAGAGTTTCAGAGAGTGCCAGAGACTGTCTGAGAGTGTCAGAGAGTGATAGAGAGTGATAGAGAGTGATAGAGACTGTCAGAGAGTGTCAGAGAGTGATAGTGAGTGTCTGAGAGTGTCAGAGAGTGATAGAGAGTGATAGAGACTTTCAGAGAGTGCCAGAGAGTGTCTGAGAGTGTCAGAGAGTGATAGTGAGTGTCTGAGAGTGATAGAGAGTGATAGAGAGTGTCAGAGAGTGTCAGAGAGTGTCAGAGAGTGTCAGAGAGTGATAGTGAGTGTTAGAGACTGTCAGAGAGTGTCAGAGAGTGATAGTGAGTGTCTGAGAGTGTCAGAGAGTGATAGAGAGTGATAGTGAGTGTCTGAGAGTGTCAGAGAGTGATAGTGAGTGTCTGAGAGTGATAGAGAGTGTCAGAGAGTGTCAGAGAGTGTCAGAGAGTGTCAGAGAGTGATAGTGAGTGTCAGAGAGTGTCAGAGAGTGTCAGAGAGTGATAGAGAGTGTCAGAGAGTGTCAGAGAGAGATAGAGAGTGATAGAGAGTTTCAGAGAGTGATAGAGAGTGATAGAGAGTTTCAGAGAGTGCCAGAGAGTGTCTGAGAGTGTCAGAGAGTGATAGAGAGTGTCACAGAGTGATAGTGAGTGTCTGAGAGTGTCAGAGAGTGATAGTGAGTGTCTGAGAGTGATAGAGAGTGATAGAGAGTGTCAGAGAGTGTCAGAGAGTGTCAGAGAGTGTCAGAGAGTGATAGTGAGTGTCAGAGAGTGTCAGAGAGTGTCAGAGAGTGATAGAGAGTGTCAGAGAGTGTCAGAGAGAGATAGAGAGTGATAGAGAGTTTCAGAGAGTGATAAGAGAGATAGAGAGTTTCAGAGAGTGCCAGAGAGTGTCTGAGAGTGTCAGAGAGTGATAGTGAGTGTCTGAGAGTGTCAGAGAGTGATAGTGAGTGTCTGAGAGTGTCAGAGATTTTCAGAGAGTGTCTGAGAGTGTCAGAGAGTGATAGTGAGTGATAGAGAGTGTCAGAGAGTGTCAGAGGGTGTCAGAGAGTGATAGAGAGTGATAGAGAGTGATAGAGAGTTTCAGGGAGAGTCAGAGAGTGTCTGAGATTGTCTGAGAGTGTCAGAGAGTGATAGAGAGTGAGAGAGAGTGTCAGAGAGTGTCAGAGAGTGTCAGAGAGTGATAGTGAGTGTCAGAGAGTGTCAGAGAGTGATAGAGAGTGTCAGAGAGTTTCAGAGAGTGATAGAGAGTGATAGAGAGTTTCAGAGAGTGCCAGAGAGTGTGTGAGAGTTTCAGAGAGTGATAGAGAGTGATAGAGACTGTCAGAGAGTGTCAGAGAGTGATAGTGAGTGTCTGAGAGTGTCAGAGAGTGATAGTGAGTGATAGAGAGTGTCAGAGAGTGTCAGAGAGTGTCAGAGAGTGTCAGAGAGTGATAGAGAGTGGTAGAGAGTTTCAGGGAGTGTCAGAGAGTGTCTGAGAGTGTCAGAGAGTGATAGAGAGTGATAGAGAGTGTCAGAGAGTGTCAGAGACTGTCAGAGAGTGATAGTGAGATTCAGAGAGTGTCAGAGAGTGTCAGAGAGTGATAGAGAGTGTCAGAGAGTGTCAGAGAGTGTTAGAGAGTTTCAGAGAGTTCCAGAGAGTGTCTGAGAGTGTCAGAGAGTGATAGAGAGTGATAGAGACTGTCAGAGAGTGTCAGAGAGTGATAGTGAGTGATAGAGAGGATAGAGAGTTTCAGGGAGTGTCAGAGATTGTCTGAGAGTGTCTGAGAGTGTCAGAGAGTGATAGAGAGTGATAGAGAGTGTCAGAGAGTGTCAGAGAGTGTCAGAGAGTGATAGTGAGTGTCAGAGAGCGTCAGAGAGTGTCAGAGAGTGATAGAGAGTGTCAGAGAGTGTCAGAGAGTCATAGAGAGTGATAGAGAGTGATAGAGAGTTTCAGAGAGTGCCAGAGACTGTCTGAGAGTGTCAGAGAGTGATAGAGAGTGATAGAGAGTGATAGAGACTGTCAGAGAGTGTCAGAGAGTGATAGTGAGTGTCTGAGAGTGTCAGAGAGTGATAGAGAGTGATAGAGACTTTCAGAGAGTGCCAGAGAGTGTCTGAGAGTGTCAGAGAGTGATAGTGAGTGTCTGAGAGTGATAGAGAGTGATAGAGAGTGTCTGAGAGTGTCAGAGAGTGTCAGAGAGTGATAGTGAGTGTTAGAGACTTTCAGAGAGTGTCAGAGAGTGATAGTGAGTGTCTGAGAGTGTCAGAGAGTGATAGAGAGTGATAGTGAGTGTCTGAGAGTGTCAGAGAGTGATAGTGAGTGTCTGAGAGTGATAGAGAGTGATAGAGAGTGTCAGAGAGTGTCAGAGAGTGTCAGAGAGTGTCAGAGAGTGTCAGAGAGTGATAGTGAGTGTCAGAGAGTGTCAGAGAGTGTCAGAGAGTGATAGAGAGTGTCAGAGAGTGTCAGAGAGAGATAGAGAGTGATAGAGAGTTTCAGAGAGTGATAGAGAGTGATAGAGAGTTTCAGAGATTGCCAGAGAGTGTCTGAGAGTGTCAGAGAGTGATAGAGAGTGTCAGAGAGTGATAGTGAGTGTCTGAGAGTGATAGAGAGTGATAGAGAGTGTCAGAGAGTGTCAGAGAGTGTCAGAGAGTGATAGTGAGTGTTAGAGACTGTCAGAGAGTGTCAGAGAGTGATAGTGAGTGTCTGAGAGTGTCAGAGAGTGATAGAGAGTGATAGTGAGTGTCTGAGAGTGTCAGAGAGTGATAGTGAGTGTCTGAGAGTGATAGAGAGTGATAGAGAGTGTCAGAGAGTGTCAGAGAGTGTCAGAGAGTGTCAGAGAGTGATAGTGAGTGTCAGAGAGTGTCAGAGAGTGTCAGAGAGTGATAGAGAGTGTCAGAGAGTGTCAGAGAGAGATAGAGAGTGATAGAGAGTTTCAGAGAGTGATAGAGAGTGATAGAGAGTTTCAGAGAGTGCCAGAGAGTGTCTGAGAGTGTCAGAGAGTGATAGAGAGTGTCACAGAGTGATAGTGAGTGTCTGAGAGTGTCAGAGAGTGATAGTGAGTGTCTGAGAGTGTCAGAGATTTTCAGAGAGTGTCTGATAGTGTCAGAGAGTGATAGTGAGTGTCTGAGAGTGTCAGAGATTTTCAGAGAGTGTCTGAGAGTGTCAGAGAGTGATACTGAGTGATAGAGAGTGTCAGAGAGTGTCAGAGAGTGTCAGAGAGTGATAGAGAGTGATAGAGAGTGATAGAGAGTTTCAGGGAGAGTCAGAGAGTGTCTGAGATTGTCTGAGAGTGTCAGAGAGTGATAGAGAGTGAGAGAGAGTGTCAGAGAGTGTGAGAGAGTGTCAGAGAGTGATAGTGAGTGTCAGAGAGTGTCAGAGAGTGATAGAGAGTGTCAGAGAGTTTCAGAGAGTGATAGAGAGTGATAGAGAGTTTCAGAGAGTGCCAGAGAGTGTCTGAGAGTTTCAGAGAGTGATAGAGAGTGATAGAGACTGTCAGAGAGTGTCAGAGAGTGATAGTGAGTGTCTGAGAGTGTCAGAGAGTGATAGTGAGTGATAGAGAGTGTCAGAGAGTGTCAGAGAGTGACAGAGAGTGTCAGAGAGTGATAGAGAGTGATAGAGAGTTTCAGGGAGTGTCAGAGAGTGTCTGAGAGTGTCAGAGAGTGATAGAGAGTGATAGAGAGTGTCAGAGAGTGTCAGAGACTGTCAGAGAGTGATAGTGAGTGTCAGAGAGTGTCAGAGAGTGTCAGAGAGTGATAGAGAGTGTCAGAGAGTGTCAGAGAGTGTTAGAGAGTTTCAGAGAGTTCCAGAGAGTGTCTGAGAGTGTCAGAGAGTGATAGAGAGTGATAGAGACTGTCAGAGAGTGTCAGAGAGTGTCAGAGAGTGATAGTGAGTGTCTGAGAGTGTCTGAGAGTGATAGAGTGTGTCAGAGAGTGTCAGAGAGTGTCAGAGAGTGTCAGAGAGTGATAGTGAGTGTCAGAGAGTGTCAGAGAGTGTCAGAGAGTGATAGAGAGTGTCAGAGAGTGTCAGAGTGAGATAGAGAGTGATAGAGAGTTTCAGAGAGTGATAGAGAGTGATAGAGAGTTTCAGAGAGTGCCAGAGAGTGTCTGAGAGTGTCAGAGAGTGATAGTGAGTGTCTGAGAGTGTCAGAGAGTGATAGTGAGTGTCTGAGAGTGTCAGAGAGTGTCAGAGAGTGATAGAGACTGTCAGAGAGTGTCAGAGAGTGTCAGAGAGTGATAATGAGTGTCAGAGAGTGATAGAGACTGTCAGAGAGTGTCAGAGAGTGATAGTGAGTGTCAGAGAGTGTCAGTGAGTGTCTGAGAGTGTCAGAGAGTGATAGTGAGTGTGAGAGAGTGTCAGAGAGTGTCAGAGAGTGATAGAGAGTGTCAGAGAGTGTCAGAGAGTGATAGAGAGTGATAGAGAGTTTCAGAGAGTGCCAGAGAGTGTCTGAGAGTGTCAGAGAGTGATAGAGAGTGATAGAGACTGTCAGAGAGTGTCAGAGAGTGATAGTGAGTGTCAGAGAGTGTCAGAGAGTGTAAGAGATTGATAGAGAGTGATAGACAGTGTCAGAGAGTGTCAGAGAGTGATAGAGAGTTTGAGAGAGTGCCAGAGAGTGTCTGAGAGTGTCAGAGAGTGATTGAGAGTGATCGAGACTGTCAGAGAGTGTCAGAGAGTGATAGTGAGTGTCAGAGAGTGTGAGAGAGTGTCAGAGAGTGATAGAGAGTGATATAGAGTGTCAGAGAGTGTCAGAGAGTGATAGAGAGTGATAGAGAGTTTCAGAGAGTGCCAGAGAGTGTCTGAGAGTGTCAGAGAGTGATAGAGAGTGATAGAGAGTGTCAGAGAGTGTCAGAGAGTGTCAGAGAGTGATAGAGAGGATAGAGAGTTTCAGGGAGTGTCAGAGAGTGTCTGAGATTGTCTGTGAGTGTCAGAGAGTGATAGAGAGTGATAGAGAGTGTCAGAGAGTGTCAGAGAGTGTCAGAGAGTGATAGAGAGTGTCAGAGAGCGTCAGAGAGTGTCAGAGAGTGATAGAGAGTGTCAGAGAGTGATAGAGAGTGATAGAGAGTGATAGAGAGTTTCAGAGAGTGCCAGAGAGTGTCTGAGAGTGTCAGAGAGTGATAGAGAGTGATAGAGACTGTCAGAGAGTGTCAGAGAGTGATAGTGAGAGTCTGAGAGTGTCAGAGAGTGATAGTGAGTGATAGAGAGTGTCAGAGAGTGTCAGAGAGTGTCAGAGAGTGATAGAGAGTGATAGAGAGTTTCAGGGAGTGTCAGAGAGTGTCTGAGAGTGTCTGAGAGTGATCGAGAGTGATAGAGACTGTCAGAGAGTGTCAGAGAGTGATAGTGAGTGTCTGAGAGTGTCAGAGAGTGATAGTGATTGATAGAGAGTGTCGGAGATTGTCAGAGAGTGTCTGAGAGTGTCTGAGAGTGTCAGAGAGTGATAGAGAGTGATAGAGAGTGATAGAGAGTGTCAGAGAGTGTCAGAGAGTGTCAGAGAGTGATAGAGAGTGTCAGAGAGTGTCAGAGAGTGTCAGAGAGTGTCAGAGAGTGATAGAGAGTGATAGAGAGTTTCAGAGAGTGCCAGAGAGTGTCAGAGAGTGTCAGAGAGTGATAGAGAGTGATAGAGACTGTCAGAGAGTGTCAGAGAGTGATAGTGAGTGTCTGAGAGTGTCAGAGAGTGATGGAGAGTGATAGAGAGTGATAGAGAGTGTCAGAGAGTGTCAGAGAGTGTCAGAGAGTGATGGAGAGTGGTAGAGAGTGTCAGAGAGTGTCAGAGAGTGATAGTGAGTGTCAGAGAGTGATAGAGAGTGTCAGAGAGTGTCAGAGAGTGTTAGAGAGTGATAGAGAGTTTCAGAGAGTGCCAGAGAGTGTCTGAGAGTGTCAGAGAGTGATAGAGAGTGATAGAGACTGTCAGAGAGTGTCAGAGAGTGATAGTGAGTGTGTGAGAGTGTCAGAGAGTGATGGAGAGTGATAGAGAGTGATAGAGAGTGATAGAGCGTGTCAGAGAGTGTCAGAGAGTGTCAGAGAGTGATGGAGAGCGGTAGAGAGTGCCAGAGAGTGATAGAGAGTGATAGAGACTGTCAGAGAGTGTCAGAGAGTGTCAGAGAGTTTCAGGGAGTGTCAGAGAGTGTCTGAGAGTGTCTGAGAGTGTCAGAGAGGGATAGAGAGGGATAGATAGTGTCAGAGAGTGTCAGAGAGTTATAGTGAGTGTCAGAGAGTGTCAGAGAGTGTCAGAGAGGGATAGAGAGTGATAGATAGTGTCAGAGAGTAATAGAGAGTGATAGAGAGTGTCAGAGAGTGTCAGAGAGTGTCAGAGAGTGATAGTGAGTGTCAGAGAGTGATAGAGAGTGTCAGAGAGTGTCAGAGAGTTTCAGAGAGTGCCAGAGAGTGTCAGAGAGTGTCAGAGAGTGTCAGAGAGTGATAGAGAGTGATAGAGAGTTTCAGGGAGTGTCAGAGAGTGTCTGAGAGTGTCTGAGAGTGATAGAGAGTGATAGAGACTGTCAGAGAGTGTCAGAGAGTGATAGTGAGTGTCTGAGAGTGTCAGAGAGTAATAGTGAGTGATAGAGAGTGTCGGAGAGTGTCAGAGAGTGTCAGAGAGTGTCTGAGAGTGTCTGAGAGTGTCA
Organism: Heterodontus francisci; assembly: GCF_036365525.1. NCBI lineage: Eukaryota > Metazoa > Chordata > Chondrichthyes > Heterodontiformes > Heterodontidae > Heterodontus > Heterodontus francisci. Next base: position 158,702,601 of record NC_090376.1, read on the forward strand.
GAGAGTGATAGAGAGTGATAGAGAGTGTCAGAGAGTGTCAGAGAGTGTCAGAGAGTGATAGTGAGTGTCAGAGAGTGATAGAGAGTGTCAGAGAGTGTCAGAGAGTGATAGAGAGTGATAGAGAGTTTCAGAGAGTGCCAGAGAGTGTCTGAGAGTGTCACAGAGTGATAGAGAGTGATAGAGACTGTCAGAGAGTGTCAGAGAATGATAGTGAGTGTCTGAGAGTGTCAGAGAGTGATAGAGAGTGTCAGAGAGTTTCAGAGAGTGCCAGAGAGTGTCTGAGAGTGTAAGAGAATGATAGTGAGTGTCTGAGAGTGTCAGAGAGTGATAGAGAGTGTCTGAGAGTGTCAGAGAGTGATAGTGAGTGTCTGAGAGTGTCAGAGAGTGATAGTGAGTTCTTGAGAGTGTCAGAGAGTGATAGTGAGTGTCTGAGAGTGTCAGAGAGTGTCAGAGAGTGATAGAGACTGTCAGAGAGTGTCAGAGAGTGTCAGAGAGTGATAGTGAGTGTCAGAGAGTGATAGTGAGTGTCAGAGAGTGTCAGAGAGTGATAGTGAGTGTCAGAGAGTGTCAGAGAGTGTCAGAGAGTGATAGAGAGTGATAGAGAGTTTCAGGGAGTGTCAGAGAGTGATAGTGAGTGTCAGAGTGTGTCAGAGAGTGTCAGAGAGTGATAGAGAGTGTCAGAGAGTGTCAGAGAGTGTCAGAGAGTGATAGAGAGTGATAGAGAGTTTCAGAGAGTGCCAGAGAGTGTCTGAGAGTGTCAGAGAGTGATATTGAGTGTCTGAGAGTGTCAGAGAGTGATATTGAGTGTCTGAGAGTGTCAGAGAGTGATATTGAGTGTCTGAGAGTGTCAGAGAGTGATATTGAGTGTCTGAGAGTGTCAGAGAGTGATATTGAGTGTCTGAGAGTGTCAGAGAGTGATAGTGAGTGTCTGAGAGTGTCAGAGAGTGTCAGAGAGTGATAGAGACTGTCAGAGAGTGTCAGAGAGTGTCAGAGAGTGTCAGAGAGTTTCAGAGAGTGCCAGAGAGTGTCTGAGAGTGTGAGAGAATGATAGTGAGTGTCTGAGAGTGTCAGAGAGTGATAGTGAGTGTCTGAGAGTGTCAGAGAGTGATAGAGAGTGTCTGAGAGTGTCAGAGAGTGATAGTGAGTGTCTGAGAGTGTCAGAGAGTGATAGTGAGTTCTTGAGAGTGTCAGAGAGTGATAGTGTGTGTCTGAGAGTGTCAGAGAGTGATAGTGAGTGTCACAGAGTGTCAGAGAGTGTCAGAGAGTGATAGAGACTGTCAGAGAGTGTCAGAGAGTGTCAGAGAGTGATAGTGAGTGTCAGAGAGTGATAGTGAGTGTCAGAGAGTGTCAGAGAGTGATAGTGAGTGTCAGAGAGTGTCAGAGAGTGTCAGAGAGTGATAGAGAGTGATAGAGAGTTTCAGGGAGTGTCAGAGAGTGATAGTGAGTGTCAGAGTGTGTCAGAGAGTGTCAGAGAGTGATAGAGAGTGTCAGAGAGTGTCAGAGAGTGTCAGAGAGTGATAGAGAGTGATAGAGAGTTTCAGAGAGTGCCAGAGAGTGTCTGAGAGTGTCAGAGAGTGATATTGAGTGTCTGAGAGTGTCAGAGAGTGATATTGAGTGTCTGAGAGTGTCAGAGAGTGATATTGAGTGTCTGAGAGTGTCAGAGAGTGATATTGAGTGTCTGAGAGTGTCAGAGAGTGATATTGAGTGTCTGAGAGTGTCAGAGAGTGATATTGAGTGTCTGAGAGTGTCAGAGAGTGATATTGAGTGTCTGAGAGTGTCAGAGAGTGATATTGAGTGTCTGAGAGTGTCAGAGAGAGATAGTGAGTGTCTGAGAGTGTCAGAGAGTGTCAGAGAGTGATAGAGACTGTCAGAGAGTGTCAGAGAGTGTCAGAGAGTGATAGTGAGTGTCAGAGAGTGATAGAGACTGTCAGAGAGTGTCAGAGAGTGATAGTGAGTGTCAGAGAGTGTCAGTGAGTGTCTGAGAGTGTCAGAGAGTGATAGTGAGTGTGAGAGAGTGTCAGAGAGTGTCAGAGAGTGATAGAGAGTGTCAGAGAGTGTCAGAGAGTGATAGAGAGTGATAGAGAGTTTCAGAGAGTGCCAGAGAGTGTCTGAGAGTGTCAGAGAGTGATAGAGAGTGATAGAGACTGTCAGAGAGTGTCAGAGAGTGATAGTGAGTGTCAGAGAGTGTCAGAGAGTGTAAGAGATTGATAGAGAGTGATAGAGAGTGTCAGAGAGTGTCAGAGAGTGATAAAGAGTTTCAGAGAGTGCCAGAGAGTGTCTGAGAGTGTCAGAGAGTGATTGAGAGTGATCGAGACTGTCAGAGAGTGTCAGAGAGTGATAGTGAGTGTCAGAGAGTGTCAGAGAGTGTCAGAGAGTGATAGAGAGTGATATAGAGTGTCAGAGAGTGTCAGAGAGTGATAGAGAGTGATAGAGAGTTTCAGAGAGTGCCAGAGAGTGTCTGAGAGTGTCAGAGAGTGATAGAGAGTGATAGAGACTGTCAGAGAGTGTCAGAGAGTGATAGTGAGTGATAGAGAGTGTCAGAGAGTGTCAGAGAGTGATAGAGAGGATAGAGAGTTTCAGGGAGTGTCAGAGAGTGTCTGAGATTGTCTGAGAGTGTCAGAGAGTGATAGAGAGTGATAGAGAGTGTCAGAGAGTGTCAGAGCGTGTCAGAGAGTGATAGTGAGTGTCAGAGAGTGTCAGAGAGTGTCAGAGAGTGTCAGAGAGTGTCAGAGAGTGATAGAGAGTGATAGAGAGTGATAGAGAGTTTCAGAGAGTGCCAGAGAGTGTCTGAGAGTGTCAGAGAGTGATAGAGAGTGATAGAGACTGTCAGAGAGTGTCAGAGAGTGATAGTGAGAGTCTGAGAGTGTCAGAGAGTGATAGTGAGTGATAGAGAGTGTCAGAGAGTGAGAGAGAGTGTCAGAGAGTGTGAGAGAGTGTCAGAGAGTGATAGTGAGTGTCAGAGAGTGTCAGAGAGTGATAGAGAGTGTCAGAGAGTTTCAGAGAGTGATAGAGAGTGATAGAGAGTTTCAGAGAGTGCCAGAGAGTGTCTGAGAGTTTCAGAGAGTGATAGAGAGTGATAGAGACTGTCAGAGAGTGTCAGAGAGTGATAGTGAGTGTCTGAGAGTGTCAGAGAGTGATAGTGAGTGATAGAGAGTGTCAGAGAGTGTCAGAGAGTGACAGAGAGTGTCAGAGAGTGATAGAGAGTGATAGAGAGTTTCAGGGAGTGTCAGAGAGTGTCTGAGAGTGTCAGAGAGTGATAGAGAGTGATAGAGAGTGTCAGAGAGTGTCAGAGACTGTCAGAGAGTGATAGTGAGTGTCAGAGAGTGTCAGAGAGTGTCAGAGAGTGATAGAGAGTGTCAGAGAGTGTCAGAGAGTGTTAGAGAGTTTCAGAGAGTTCCAGAGAGTGTCTGAGAGTGTCAGAGAGTGATAGAGAGTGATAGAGACTGTCAGAGAGTGTCAGAGAGTGTCAGAGAGTGATAGTGAGTGTCTGAGAGTGTCTGAGAGTGATAGAGTGTGTCAGAGAGTGTCAGAGAGTGTCAGAGAGTGTCAGAGAGTGATAGTGAGTGTCAGAGAGTGTCAGAGAGTGTCAGAGAGTGATAGAGAGTGTCAGAGAGTGTCAGAGTGAGATAGAGAGTGATAGAGAGTTTCAGAGAGTGATAGAGAGTGATAGAGAGTTTCAGAGAGTGCCAGAGAGTGTCTGAGAGTGTCAGAGAGTGATAGTGAGTGTCTGAGAGTGTCAGAGAGTGATAGTGAGTGTCTGAGAGTGTCAGAGAGTGTCAGAGAGTGATAGAGACTGTCAGAGAGTGTCAGAGAGTGTCAGAGAGTGATAATGAGTGTCAGAGAGTGATAGAGACTGTCAGAGAGTGTCAGAGAGTGATAGTGAGTGTCAGAGAGTGTCAGTGAGTGTCTGAGAGTGTCAGAGAGTGATAGTGAGTGTGAGAGAGTGTCAGAGAGTGTCAGAGAGTGATAGAGAGTGTCAGAGAGTGTCAGAGAGTGATAGAGAGTGATAGAGAGTTTCAGAGAGTGCCAGAGAGTGTCTGAGAGTGTCAGAGAGTGATAGAGAGTGATAGAGACTGTCAGAGAGTGTCAGAGAGTGATAGTGAGTGTCAGAGAGTGTCAGAGAGTGTAAGAGATTGATAGAGAGTGATAGACAGTGTCAGAGAGTGTCAGAGAGTGATAGAGAGTTTGAGAGAGTGCCAGAGAGTGTCTGAGAGTGTCAGAGAGTGATTGAGAGTGATCGAGACTGTCAGAGAGTGTCAGAGAGTGATAGTGAGTGTCAGAGAGTGTGAGAGAGTGTCAGAGAGTGATAGAGAGTGATATAGAGTGTCAGAGAGTGTCAGAGAGTGATAGAGAGTGATAGAGAGTTTCAGAGAGTGCCAGAGAGTGTCTGAGAGTGTCAGAGAGTGATAGAGAGTGATAGAGAGTGTCAGAGAGTGTCAGAGAGTGTCAGAGAGTGATAGAGAGGATAGAGAGTTTCAGGGAGTGTCAGAGAGTGTCTGAGATTGTCTGTGAGTGTCAGAGAGTGATAGAGAGTGATAGAGAGTGTCAGAGAGTGTCAGAGAGTGTCAGAGAGTGATAGAGAGTGTCAGAGAGCGTCAGAGAGTGTCAGAGAGTGATAGAGAGTGTCAGAGAGTGATAGAGAGTGATAGAGAGTGATAGAGAGTTTCAGAGAGTGCCAGAGAGTGTCTGAGAGTGTCAGAGAGTGATAGAGAGTGATAGAGACTGTCAGAGAGTGTCAGAGAGTGATAGTGAGAGTCTGAGAGTGTCAGAGAGTGATAGTGAGTGATAGAGAGTGTCAGAGAGTGTCAGAGAGTGTCAGAGAGTGATAGAGAGTGATAGAGAGTTTCAGGGAGTGTCAGAGAGTGTCTGAGAGTGTCTGAGAGTGATCGAGAGTGATAGAGACTGTCAGAGAGTGTCAGAGAGTGATAGTGAGTGTCTGAGAGTGTCAGAGAGTGATAGTGATTGATAGAGAGTGTCGGAGATTGTCAGAGAGTGTCTGAGAGTGTCTGAGAGTGTCAGAGAGTGATAGAGAGTGATAGAGAGTGATAGAGAGTGTCAGAGAGTGTCAGAGAGTGTCAGAGAGTGATAGAGAGTGTCAGAGAGTGTCAGAGAGTGTCAGAGAGTGTCAGAGAGTGATAGAGAGTGATAGAGAGTTTCAGAGAGTGCCAGAGAGTGTCAGAGAGTGTCAGAGAGTGATAGAGAGTGATAGAGACTGTCAGAGAGTGTCAGAGAGTGATAGTGAGTGTCTGAGAGTGTCAGAGAGTGATGGAGAGTGATAGAGAGTGATAGAGAGTGTCAGAGAGTGTCAGAGAGTGTCAGAGAGTGATGGAGAGTGGTAGAGAGTGTCAGAGAGTGTCAGAGAGTGATAGTGAGTGTCAGAGAGTGATAGAGAGTGTCAGAGAGTGTCAGAGAGTGTTAGAGAGTGATAGAGAGTTTCAGAGAGTGCCAGAGAGTGTCTGAGAGTGTCAGAGAGTGATAGAGAGTGATAGAGACTGTCAGAGAGTGTCAGAGAGTGATAGTGAGTGTGTGAGAGTGTCAGAGAGTGATGGAGAGTGATAGAGAGTGATAGAGAGTGATAGAGCGTGTCAGAGAGTGTCAGAGAGTGTCAGAGAGTGATGGAGAGCGGTAGAGAGTGCCAGAGAGTGATAGAGAGTGATAGAGACTGTCAGAGAGTGTCAGAGAGTGTCAGAGAGTTTCAGGGAGTGTCAGAGAGTGTCTGAGAGTGTCTGAGAGTGTCAGAGAGGGATAGAGAGGGATAGATAGTGTCAGAGAGTGTCAGAGAGTTATAGTGAGTGTCAGAGAGTGTCAGAGAGTGTCAGAGAGGGATAGAGAGTGATAGATAGTGTCAGAGAGTAATAGAGAGTGATAGAGAGTGTCAGAGAGTGTCAGAGAGTGTCAGAGAGTGATAGTGAGTGTCAGAGAGTGATAGAGAGTGTCAGAGAGTGTCAGAGAGTTTCAGAGAGTGCCAGAGAGTGTCAGAGAGTGTCAGAGAGTGTCAGAGAGTGATAGAGAGTGATAGAGAGTTTCAGGGAGTGTCAGAGAGTGTCTGAGAGTGTCTGAGAGTGATAGAGAGTGATAGAGACTGTCAGAGAGTGTCAGAGAGTGATAGTGAGTGTCTGAGAGTGTCAGAGAGTAATAGTGAGTGATAGAGAGTGTCGGAGAGTGTCAGAGAGTGTCAGAGAGTGTCTGAGAGTGTCTGAGAGTGTCAGAGAGTGATAGAGAGTGATAGAGAGTGTCAGAGAGTGTCAGAGAGTGTCAGAGAGTGATAGTGAGTGTCAGAGAGTGATAGAGAGTGTCAGAGAGTGTCAGAGAGTGATAGAGAGTGATAGAGAGTTTCAGAGAGTGCCAGAGAGTGTCTGAGAGTGTCACAGAGTGATAGAGAGTGATAGAGACTGTCAGAGAGTGTCAGAGAATGATAGTGAGTGTCTGAGAGTGTCAGAGAGTGATAGAGAGTGTCAGAGAGTTTCAGAGAGTGCCAGAGAGTGTCTGAGAGTGTAAGAGAATGATAGTGAGTGTCTGAGAGTGTCAGAGAGTGATAGAGAGTGTCTGAGAGTGTCAGAGAGTGATAGTGAGTGTCTGAGAGTGTCAGAGAGTGATAGTGAGTTCTTGAGAGTGTCAGAGAGTGATAGTGAGTGTCTGAGAGTGTCAGAGAGTGTCAGAGAGTGATAGAGACTGTCAGAGAGTGTCAGAGAGTGTCAGAGAGTGATAGTGAGTGTCAGAGAGTGATAGTGAGTGTCAGAGAGTGTCAGAGAGTGATAGTGAGTGTCAGAGAGTGTCAGAGAGTGTCAGAGAGTGATAGAGAGTGATAGAGAGTTTCAGGGAGTGTCAGAGAGTGATAGTGAGTGTCAGAGTGTGTCAGAGAGTGTCAGAGAGTGATAGAGAGTGTCAGAGAGTGTCAGAGAGTGTCAGAGAGTGATAGAGAGTGATAGAGAGTTTCAGAGAGTGCCAGAGAGTGTCTGAGAGTGTCAGAGAGTGATATTGAGTGTCTGAGAGTGTCAGAGAGTGATATTGAGTGTCTGAGAGTGTCAGAGAGTGATATTGAGTGTCTGAGAGTGTCAGAGAGTGATATTGAGTGTCTGAGAGTGTCAGAGAGTGATATTGAGTGTCTGAGAGTGTCAGAGAGTGATAGTGAGTGTCTGAGAGTGTCAGAGAGTGTCAGAGAGTGATAGAGACTGTCAGAGAGTGTCAGAGAGTGTCAGAGAGTGTCAGAGAGTTTCAGAGAGTGCCAGAGAGTGTCTGAGAGTGTGAGAGAATGATAGTGAGTGTCTGAGAGTGTCAGAGAGTGATAGTGAGTGTCTGAGAGTGTCAGAGAGTGATAGAGAGTGTCTGAGAGTGTCAGAGAGTGATAGTGAGTGTCTGAGAGTGTCAGAGAGTGATAGTGAGTTCTTGAGAGTGTCAGAGAGTGATAGTGTGTGTCTGAGAGTGTCAGAGAGTGATAGTGAGTGTCACAGAGTGTCAGAGAGTGTCAGAGAGTGATAGAGACTGTCAGAGAGTGTCAGAGAGTGTCAGAGAGTGATAGTGAGTGTCAGAGAGTGATAGTGAGTGTCAGAGAGTGTCAGAGAGTGATAGTGAGTGTCAGAGAGTGTCAGAGAGTGTCAGAGAGTGATAGAGAGTGATAGAGAGTTTCAGGGAGTGTCAGAGAGTGATAGTGAGTGTCAGAGTGTGTCAGAGAGTGTCAGAGAGTGATAGAGAGTGTCAGAGAGTGTCAGAGAGTGTCAGAGAGTGATAGAGAGTGATAGAGAGTTTCAGAGAGTGCCAGAGAGTGTCTGAGAGTGTCAGAGAGTGATATTGAGTGTCTGAGAGTGTCAGAGAGTGATATTGAGTGTCTGAGAGTGTCAGAGAGTGATATTGAGTGTCTGAGAGTGTCAGAGAGTGATATTGAGTGTCTGAGAGTGTCAGAGAGTGATATTGAGTGTCTGAGAGTGTCAGAGAGTGATATTGAGTGTCTGAGAGTGTCAGAGAGTGATATTGAGTGTCTGAGAGTGTCAGAGAGTGATATTGAGTGTCTGAGAGTGTCAGAGAGTGATATTGAGTGTCTGAGAGTGTCAGAGAGAGATAGTGAGTGTCTGAGAGTGTCAGAGAGTGTCAGAGAGTGATAGAGACTGTCAGAGAGTGTCAGAGAGTGTCAGAGAGTGATAGTGAGTGTCAGAGAGTGATAGAGACTGTCAGAGAGTGTCAGAGAGTGATAGTGAGTGTCAGAGAGTGTCAGTGAGTGTCTGAGAGTGTCAGAGAGTGATAGTGAGTGTGAGAGAGTGTCAGAGAGTGTCAGAGAGTGATAGAGAGTGTCAGAGAGTGTCAGAGAGTGATAGAGAGTGATAGAGAGTTTCAGAGAGTGCCAGAGAGTGTCTGAGAGTGTCAGAGAGTGATAGAGAGTGATAGAGACTGTCAGAGAGTGTCAGAGAGTGATAGTGAGTGTCAGAGAGTGTCAGAGAGTGTAAGAGATTGATAGAGAGTGATAGAGAGTGTCAGAGAGTGTCAGAGAGTGATAAAGAGTTTCAGAGAGTGCCAGAGAGTGTCTGAGAGTGTCAGAGAGTGATTGAGAGTGATCGAGACTGTCAGAGAGTGTCAGAGAGTGATAGTGAGTGTCAGAGAGTGTCAGAGAGTGTCAGAGAGTGATAGAGAGTGATATAGAGTGTCAGAGAGTGTCAGAGAGTGATAGAGAGTGATAGAGAGTTTCAGAGAGTGCCAGAGAGTGTCTGAGAGTGTCAGAGAGTGATAGAGAGTGATAGAGACTGTCAGAGAGTGTCAGAGAGTGATAGTGAGTGATAGAGAGTGTCAGAGAGTGTCAGAGAGTGATAGAGAGGATAGAGAGTTTCAGGGAGTGTCAGAGAGTGTCTGAGATTGTCTGAGAGTGTCAGAGAGTGATAGAGAGTGATAGAGAGTGTCAGAGAGTGTCAGAGCGTGTCAGAGAGTGATAGTGAGTGTCAGAGAGTGTCAGAGAGTGTCAGAGAGTGTCAGAGAGTGTCAGAGAGTGATAGAGAGTGATAGAGAGTGATAGAGAGTTTCAGAGAGTGCCAGAGAGTGTCTGAGAGTGTCAGAGAGTGATAGAGAGTGATAGAGACTGTCAGAGAGTGTCAGAGAGTGATAGTGAGAGTCTGAGAGTGTCAGAGAGTGATAGTGAGTGATAGAGAGTGTCAGAGAGTGTCAGAGAGTGTCAGAGAGTGATAGACAGTGATAGAGAGTTTCAGGGAGTGTCAGAGAGTGTCTGAGAGTGTCTGAGAGTGATCGAGAGTGATAGAGACTGTCAGAGAGTGTCAGAGAGTGATAGTGAGTGTCTGAGAGTGTCAGAGAGTGATAGTGAGTGATAGAGAGTGTCGGAGATTGTCAGAGAGTGTCTGAGAGTGTCTGAGAGTGTCAGAGAGTGTCAGAGAGTGATAGTGAGTGTCAGAGAGTGATAGAGAGTGTCAGAGAGTGTCAGAGAGTGATAGAGAGTGATAGAGAGTGATAGAGAGTGTCAGAGAGTGTCAGAGAGTGATAGTGAGTGTCAGAGAGTGATAGAGAGTGTCAGAGAGTGTCAGAGAGTGATAGAGAGTGATAGAGAGTTTCAGAGAGTGCCAGAGAGTGTCTGAGAGTGTCAGAGAGTGATAGAGAGTGATAGAGACTGTCAGAGAGTGTCAGAGAGTGATAGTGAGTGTCTGAGAGTGTCAGAGAGTGATGGAGAGTGATAGAGAGTGATAGAGAGTGTCAGAGAGTGTCAGAGAGTGTCAGAGAGTGATGGAGAGTGGTAGAGAGTGTCAGAGAGTGATAGTGAGTGTCAGAGAGTGATAGAGAGTGTCAGAGAGTGTCAGAGAGTGTTAGAGAGTGATAGAGAGTTTCAGAGAGTGCCAGAGAGTGTCTGAGAGTGTCAGAGAGTGATAGAGAGTGATGGTGAGTGTCTGAGAGTGTCAGAGAGAGATAGTGAGTGTGTGAGAGTGTCAGAGAGAGATGGAGAGTGATAGAGAGTGATAGAGAGTGATAGAGAGTGTCAGAGAGTGTCAGAGAGTGTCAGAGAGTGATGGAGAGCGGTAGAGAGTGTCAGAGAGTGATAGAGAGTGATAGAGACTGTCAGAGAGTGTCAGAGAGTGTCAGAGAGTTTCAGGGAGTGTCAGAGAGTGTCTGAGAGTGTCTGAGAGTGTCAGAGAGGGATAGAGAGGGATAGATAGTGTCAGAGAGTGTCAGAGAGTTATAGTGAGTGTCAGAGAGTGTCAGAGAGTGTCAGAGAGGGATAGAGAGTGATAGATAGTGTCAGAGAGTAATAGAGAGTGATAGAGAGTGTCAGAGAGTGTCAGAGAGTGTCAGAGAGTGATAGTGAGTGTCAGAGAGTGTCAGAGAGTGATAGAGAGTGTCAGAGAGTGTCAGAGAGTGATAGAGAGTGTCAGAGAGTGTCAGAGAGTGTCAGAGAGTGATAGAGAGTTTCAGAGAGTGCCAGAGAGTGTCAGAGAGTGTCAGAGAGTGTCAGAGAGTGATAGAGAGTGTCGGAGAGTGTCAGAGAGTGTCTGAGAGTGTCTGAGAGTGTCAGAGAGTGATAGAGAGTGATAGAGAGTGTCAGAGAGTGTCAGAGAGTGTCAGAGAGTGATAGTGAGTGTCAGAGAGTGATAGAGAGTGTCAGAGAGTGTCAGAGAGTGATAGAGAGTGAGAGAGAGTTTCAGAGAGAGCCAGAGAGGATCTGAGAGTGTCAGAGAGTGATAGAGAGTGATAGAGACTGTCAGAGAGTGTCAGAGAATGATAGTGAGTGTCTGAGAGTGTCAGAGAGTGATAGAGAGTGATAGAGAGTGTCAGAGAGTAATAGAGAGTGATAGAGAGTGTCAGAGAGTGTCAGAGAGTGTCAGAGAGTGATAGTGAGTGTCAGAGAGTGTCAGAGAGTGATAGAGAGTGTCAGAGAGTGTCAGAGAGTGATAGAGAGTGTCAGAGAGTGTCAGAGAGTGTCAGAGAGTGTCAGAGAGTGATAGTGAGTGTCAGAGAGTGATAGTGAGTGTCAGAGAGTGATAGAGAGTGTCAGAGAGTGTCAGAGAGTGTCAGAGAGTGTCAGAGAGTGTCTGAGTGTGTCTGAGAGTGTCAGAGAGTGATAGTGAGTGTCAGAGAGTGATAGTGAGTGTCTGAGAGTGTCAGAGAGTGTCAGAGAGTGATGGAGAGTGGTAGAGAGTGTCAGAGAGTGATAGAGAGTGATAGAGACTGTCAGAGAGTGTCAGAGAGTGTCAGAGAGTGATAGAGAGTGATAGAGAGTGTCAGAGAGTGATAGAGAGTGATAGAGACTGTCAGAGAGTGTCAGAGAGTGTCAGAGAGTGATAGAGAGTGATAGAGAGTTTCAGAGAGTGTCAGAGAGTGTCTGAGAGTGTCAGAGAGTGATGGAGAGTGTCAGAGTGTGTCAGAGAGTGATAGAGAGTGATAGAGAGTTTCAGGGAGTGTCAGAGAGTGTCAGAGAGTGTCTGAGAGTGTCTGAGAGTGTCAGAGAGGGATAGAGAGTGATAGATAGTGTCAGAGAGTGTCAGAGAGTGTCAGAGAGTGATAGTGAGTGTCAGAGAGTGTCAGAGAGTGTCAGAGAGGGATAGAGAGTGATAGATAGTGTCAGAGAGTGTCAGAGAGTGATAGTGAGTGTCTGAGAGTGTCAGAGAGTGATAGTGAGTGTCTGAGAGTGTCAGAGAGTGATAGTGAGTGTCTGAGAGTGTCAGAGAGTGATAGAGACTGTCAGAGAGTGTCAGAGAGTGTCAGAGAGTGATAGAGAGTGATAGAGAGTGTCAGAGAGTGATAGAGAGTGATAGAGACTGTCAGAGAGTGTCAGAGAGTGTCAGAGAGTGTCAGAGAGTGATAGAGAGTTTCAGAGAGTGTCAGAGAGGGTCTGAGAGTGTCAGAGAGTGATGGAGAGTGATGGAGAGTGTCAGAGAGTGTCAGAGAGTGATAGAGAGTGATAGAGAGTTTCAGGGAGTGTCAGAGAGTGTCTGAGAGTGTCTGAGAGTGTCAGAGAGGGATAGAGAGTGATAGATAGTGTCAGAGAGTGTCAGAGAGTGTCAGAGAGTGATAGTGAGTGTCAGAGAGTGTCAGAGAGTGTCAGAGAGTGATGGAGAGTGGTAGAGAGTGTCAGAGAGTGATAGAGAGTGATAGAGACTGTCAGAGATTGTCAGAGAGTGTCAGAGAGTGTCAGAGAGTGTCAGAGAGTGATAGAGAGTGATAGAGAGTGTCAGAGAGTGATAGAGAGTGATAGAGACTGTCAGAAAGTGTCAGAGAGTGTCAGAGAGTGTCAGAGAGTGATAGAGAGTTTCAGAGAGTGTCAGAGAGTGTCAGAGAGTGTCTGAGAGTGTCAGAGAGTGATGGAGAGTGATGGAGAGTGTCAGAGAGTGTCAGAGAGTGATAGAGAGTGATAGAGAGTTTCAGGGAGTGTCAGAGAGTGTCTGAGAGTGTCTGAGAGTGTCAGAGAGGGATAGAGAGTGATAGATAGTGTCAGAGAGTGTCAGAGAGTGTCAGAGAGTGATAGTGAGTGTCAGAGAGTGTCAGAGAGTGTCAGAGAGGGATAGAGAGTGATAGATAGTGTCAGAGAGTGTCAGAGAGTGATAGTGAGTGTCTGAGAGTGTCAGAGAGTGATAGTGAGTGTCTGAGAGTGTCAGAGAGTGATGGAGAGTGATGGAGAGTGTCAGAGAGTGTCAGAGAGTGATAGAGAGTGATAGAGAGTTTCAGGGAGTGTCAGAGAGTGTCTGAGAGTGTCTGAGAGTGTCAGAGAGGGATAGAGAGTGATAGATAGTGTCAGAGAGTGTCAGAGAGTGTCAGAGAGTGATAGTGAGTGTCAGAGAGTGTCAGAGAGTGTCAGAGAGGGATAGAGAGTGATAGATAGTGTCAGAGAGTGTCAGAGAGTGATAGTGAGTGTCTGAGAGTGTCAGAGAGTGATAGTGAGTGTCTGAGAGTGTCAGAGAGTGATAGTGAGTGTCTGAGAGTGTCAGAGAGTGTCAGAGAGTGATGGAGAGTGATAGAGAGTGTCAGAGAGTGATAGAGAGTGATAGAGACTGTCAGAGAGTGTCAGAGAGTGTCAGAGAGTGTCAGAGAGTGATAGAGAGTGATAGAGAGTGTCAGAGAGTGATGGAGAGTGATAGAGACTGTCAGAGAGTGTCAGAGAGTGTCAGAGAGTGATAGAGAGTTTCAGAGAGTGTCAGAGAGTGTCTGAGAGTGTCAGAGAGTGATGGAGAGTGATGGAGAGTGTCAGAGAGTGTCAGAGAGTGATAGAGTGTGATAGAGAGTTTCAGCGAGTGTCAGAGAGTGTCTGAGAGTGTCTGAGAGTGTCAGAGAGGGATAGAGAGTGATAGATAGTGTCAGAGAGTGTCAGAGAGTGTCAGAGAGTGATAGTGAGTGTCAGAGAGTGTCAGAGAGTGTCAGAGAGTGTCAGAGAGGGATAGAGATTGATAGATAGTGTCAGAGAGTGTCAGAGAGTGATAGTGAGTGTCTGAGAGTGTCAGAGAGTGTCAGAGAGTGATAGAGAGTGTCAGAGAGTGTCAGAGAGTGATAGAGAGTGTCAGAGAGTGACAGAGAGTGTCAGAGAGTGATAGAGAGTTTCAGAGAGTGCCAGAGAGTGTCTGAGTGTGTCTGAGAGTGATGGAGAGTGATAGAGAGTGATAGAGAGTTTCAGCGAGTGTCAGAGAGTGTCTGAGAGTGTCTGAGAGTGTCAGAGAGGGATAGAGAGTGATAGATAGTGTCAGAGAGTGTCAGAGAGTGTCAGAGAGTGATAGTGAGTGTCAGAGAGTGTCAGAGAGTGTCAGAGAGTGTCAGAGAGGGATAGAGAGTGATAGATAGTGTCAGAGAGTGTCAGAGAGTGATAGTGAGTGTCTGAGAGTGTCAGAGAGTGTCAGAGAGTGATAGAGAGTGTCAGAGAGTGTCAGAGAGTGATAGAGAGTGTCAGAGAGTGACAGAGAGTGTCAGAGAGTGATAGAGAGTTTCAGAGAGTGCCAGAGAGTGTCTGAGTGTGTCTGAGAGTGATGGAGAGTGATAGAGACTGTCAGAGAGTGTCAGAGAGTGATAGTGAGTGTCTGAGAGTGTCAGAGAGTGATAGTGAGTGATAGAGAGTGTCGGAGAGTGTCAGAGAGTGTCTGAGAGTGTCTGAGAGTTTCAGAGAGTGATAGAGAGTGATAGAGAGTGTCAGAGAGTGTCAGAGAGTGATAGTGAGTGTCAGAGAGTGTCAGAGAGTGATAGAGAGTGTCAGAGAGTGTCAGAGAGTGATAGAGAGTGATAGAGAGTGATAGAGAGTTTCAGAGAGTGCCAGAGAGTGTCTGAAAGTGTCAGAGAGTGTCAGAGAGTGTCAGAGAGTGATAGTGAGTGTCTGAGAGTGTCAGAGAGTGATAGTGAGTGATAGAGAGTGTCAGAGAGTGATAGAGATTGATAGAGAGTTTCAGGGAGTGTCGGAGAGTGTCTGAGAGTGTCAGAGAGTGATAGTGAGTGTCTGAGAGTGTCAGAGAGTGATGGAGAGTGATAGAGAGTGATAGTGAGTGTCTGAGAGTGTCAGAGAGTGTCAGAGAGTGATAGAGAGTGTCAGAGAGTGATAGAGAGTGTCAGAGAGTGATAGAGAGTGTCAGAGAGTGTCAGAGAGTGTCGAGAGTGATAGAGAGTTTCAGAGAGTGATAGATAGTGTCAGAGAGTGTCAGAGAGTGTCAGAGAGTGATAGTGAGTGTCAGAGAGTGTCAGAGAGTGTCAGAGAGGGATAGAGAGTGATAGATAGTGTCAGAGAGTGTCAGAGAGTGATAGTGAGTGTCAGAGAGTGATGGAGAGTGATGGAGAGTGTCAGAGAGTGTCAGAGAGTGATAGAGAGTGATAGAGAGTTTCAGAGAGTGTCAGAGAGTGTCAGAGAGTGATAGTGAGTGTCAGAGAGTGTCAGAGAGTGTCAGAGAGGGATAGAGAGTGATAGATAGTGTCAGAGAGTGTCAGAGAGTGTCAGAGAGTGATAGTGAGTGTCTGAGAGTGTCTGAGAGTGTCAGAGAGTGATGGAGAGTGATAGAGAGTGTCAGAGAGGGTCAGAGAGTAATAGAGAGTTTCTGAGAGTGTCAGAGAGTGTCAGAGGGTGTCAGAGGTTGTCAGAGGTTGTCAGAGAGTGATAGTGAATGTTTGAGAATGTCTGAGAGTGTCAGAGAGTGTTAGAGAGGGACAGAGAGTGTCAGAGAGAGATAGAGAGTGTCAGAGAGTGATAGTGAGTGTCAGAGAGTGTCAGAGATTGATAGAGAGTGTCAGAGAGTGATAGTGAGTGTCAGAGAGTATCAGAGAGTGATAGTGAGTGTCCGTGAGTGTCAGAGAGTGTCAGAGAGTGTCAGGGAGAGTCAGAGAGTGTCAGAGAGTGATAGAGAGTTTCCGAGAGTGATATAGAGTGTCAGAGAGTTATCGAGACTGTCAGAGAGTGATAATGAGTGACAGAGAGTGTCAGCGAGTGACAGAGACTGTCAGAGAGTGATAGTGACAGTCAGAGAGTATCAGAGAGTGATAGTGTCAGAGAGTGTCAGAGAGTGTCAGAGAGTGACAGTGAGTGACAGTGAGTGTCAGAGAGTGACAGAGTGTGTCAGAGAGTGATAGTGAGTGTCTGTCAGTGTCTGAGAGTATGAGAGAGTGTCAGAGAGTGATAGAGAGTAATAGAGAGTGTCAGAGAGTGTCAGAGAGTGATAGTGATTGTCTCAGAGTGTCAGAGAGTGCTCGAGAGTCTCAGAGAGTGATAGAGAAAGTCAGAGAGTGATATTGAGTGTCAGAGAGTATCAGAGAGTGATAGTGAGCGTCAGAGAGTATCAGAGAGTGATAGTGAGTGTCTGAGAGTGTCTGAGAGTGATAGAGAGTTTCAGAGAGTGTCAGAGAGTATTAGAGAGTGTCAGAGAGTGTCAGAGAGTGTCAGAGAGTGTCAGAGAGTGTCAGAGAGTGATAGTGAGTGTCTGAGAGTGTCAGAGAGTGATAGTGAGTGTCAGAGAGTGTCAGAGAGTGACAGTGAGTGTCTGAGTTTCAGAGAGTGTCAGAGTGTGATAGAGAGTGATAGAATGTGTCAGAGTGTGTCAGAGAGTGATAGAGAGTGATAGAGAGTGTCAGAGAGAGTCAGAGAGTGACACTGAGTGTCTGAGAGTGTCAGAGTGTGTCAGAGAGTGATTGTGAG
Source organism: Heterodontus francisci (assembly GCF_036365525.1). Classification (NCBI taxonomy): domain Eukaryota; kingdom Metazoa; phylum Chordata; class Chondrichthyes; order Heterodontiformes; family Heterodontidae; genus Heterodontus; species Heterodontus francisci. The sequence goes on from NC_090376.1 coordinate 158,718,676, forward strand.
TGTCAGAGAGTGTCAGAGAGTGATAGTGCGTGTCAGAGAGTGATAGAGAGTGTCAGAGAGTATCAGAGAGTGATAATGAGTGTCGGGCAGTATCAGAGAGTGATAGTGAGTGTCTGAGAGTGTCTGAGAGTGTCAGAGAGTGTCAGAGATTGTCAGAGAGTGATAGAGAGTGTCAGAGAGAGATAGAGAGTTTCAGAGAGTGTCAGAGAGTGTGAGAGAGTGTCAGAGAGTGATAGTAGTGTCAGAGAGTGATAGTGAGTGTCTGAGAGTGTCTGAGAGTGATAGAGAGTGATAGAGAGTGTCTGTGAGTGATAGAGAGTGTCAGAGATTGATAGTGAGTGTCAGAGAGTGTCAGAGATTGATAGAGAGTATCAGAGAGAGATAGAGTGTATCAGAGAGTATCAGAGAGTGATAGTGAGTGTCTGAGAGTGTCAGAGAGTGTCAGAGGTTGTCAGAGGTTGTCAGAGAATGATAGTGAGTGTTTGAGAATGTCTGAGAGTGTCAGAGAGTGTCAGAGAACGTTAGAGAGTGTTAGAGAGGGACAGATAGTGTCAGAGAGAGATAGAGAGTGTCAGAGAGTGATAGTGAGTGTCAGAGAGTGTCTGAGAGTGATAGAGAGTGATAGAGAGTGTCTGAGAGTGATAGAGATTGATAGAGAGTATCAGAGAGAGATAGTGTGTATCAGAGAGTATCAGAGAGTGATAGTGAGTGTCTGAGAGTGTCTGAGAGTGTCAGAGGGTGTCAGAGGTTGTCAGAGGTTGTCAGAGAGTGATAGTGAGTGTTTGAGAATGTCTGAGAGTTTCAGAGAGTGTTAGAGAGGGACAGAGAGTGTCAGAGAGAGATAGAGAGTGTCAGAGAGTGATAGTGAGTGTCAGAGAGTGTCAGAGATTGATAGAGAGTGTCAGAGTGTGATAGTGAGTGTCAGAGAGTATCAGAGAGTGATAGTGAGTGTCCGTGAGTGTCAGAGAGTGTCAGAGAGTGTCAGGGAGAGTCAGAGAGTGTCCGAGAGTGATAGAGAGTTTCAGAGAGTGATATAGAGTGTCAGAGAGTTATCAAGACTGTCAGAGAGTGATAATGAGTGACAGAGAGTGTCAGCGAGTGACATAGACTGTCAGAGAGTGATAGTGAGAGTCAGAGAGTATCAGAGAGTGATAGTTTCAGAGAGTGTCAGAAAGTGTCAGAGAGTGACAGTGAGTGTCAGAGAGTGACAGAGTGTGTCAGAGAGTGATAGTGAGTGTCTGACAGTGTCTGAGAGTATGAGAGAGTGTCAGAGAGTGATAGAGAGTAATAGAGAAAGTCAGAGAGTGTCAGAGAGTGATAGCGATTGTCTCAGAGTGTCAGAGAGTGTTCGAGAGTCTCAGAGAGTGATAGAGAAAGTCAGAGAGTGATATTGAGTGTCAGAGAGTATCAGAGAGTGATAGTGAGCGTCAGAGAGTATCAGAGAGTGATAGTGAGTGTCTGAGAGTGTCTGAGAGTAATAGAGAGTTTCAGAGAGTGTCAGAGAGTATTAGAGAGTGTCAGAGAGTGTCAGAGAGTGTGAGAGAGTGTCAGAGAGTATTAAAGAGTGTCAGAGAGTGTCAGAGAGTGTGAGAAAGTGTCAGAGAGTGATAGTGAGTGTCTGAGAGTGTCAGAGAGTGATAGTGAGTGTCAGAGAGTGTCAGAGAGTGACAGTGAGTGTCTGAGTGTCAGAGAGTGTCAGAGTGTGATAGAGAGTGATAGAGTGTGTCAGAGTGTGTCAGAGAGTGATAGAGAGTGATAGAGAGTGTCAGAGAGAGTCAGAGAGTGACACTGAGTGTCTGAGAGTGTCAGAGTGTGTCAGAGAGTGATTGTGAGTGTCAGAGAGTGTCAGAGAGTGATAGTGCGTGTCAGAGAGTGATAGAGAGTGTCAGAGAGTATCAGAGAGTGATAGTGAGTGTCGGACAGTATCAGAGAGTGATAGTGAGTGTCTGAGAGTGTCTGAGAGTGTCAGAGAGTGTCAGAGAGTGATAGAGAGTGTCAGAGATTGTCAGAGAGTGATAGAGAGTGTCAGAGAGAGATAGAGAGTTTCAGAGAGTGTCAGAGAGTGTGAGAGAGTGATAGAGAGTGATAGAGAGTGTCAGAGAGTGTCAGAGTGTGTCAGAGAGTGACAGTGAGTGTTAGAGAGTGACAGAGTGTGTCAGAGAGTGATAGTGAGTGTCTGTCAGTGTCTGAGAGTATGAGAGAGTGTCAGAGAGTGAATGAGAGTAATAGAGAGTGTCAGAGAGTGTCAGAGAGTGATAGTGATTGTCTCAGAGTGTCAGAGAGTGCTCGAGAGTCTCAGAGAGTGATAGAGAAAGTCAGAGAGTGATATTGAGTGTCAGAGATTATCAGAGAGTGATAGTGAGCGTCTGAGAGTGTCTGAGAGTGATAGAGAGTTTCAGAGAGTGTCAGAGAGTATTAGAGAGTGTCAGAGAGTGTCAGAGAGTGTGAGAGAGTGTCAGAGAGTATTAAAGAGTGTCAGAGAGTGTCAGAGAGTGTGAGAGAGTGTCAGAGAGTGATAGTGAGTGTCTGAGAGTGTCAGAGAGTGATAGTGAGTGTCAGAGAGTGTCAGAGAGTGACAGTGAGTGTCTGAGTGTCAGAGATTGTCAGAGTGTGATAGAGAGTGATAGAGTGTGTCAGAGTGTGTCAGAGAGTGATAGAGAGTGATAGAGAGTGTCAGAGAGAGTCAGAGAGTGACACTGAGTGTCTGAGAGTGTCAGAGTGTGTCAGAGAGTGATTGTGAGTGTCAGAGAGTGTCAGAGAGTGATAGTGCGTGTCAGAGAGTGATAGAGAGTGTCAGAGAGTATCAGAGAGTGATAGTGAGTGTCGGACAGTATCAGAGAGTGATAGTGAGTGTCTGAGAGTGTCTGAGAGTGTCAGAGAGTGTCAGAGAGTGATAGAGAGTGTCAGAGATTGTCAGAGAGTGATAGAGAGTGTCAGAGAGAGATAGAGAGTTTCAGAGAGTGTCAGAGAGTGTGAGAGAGTGATAGAGAGTGATAGAGAGTGATAGAGAGTGTCAGAGAGTGTCAGAGAGTGATAGTGAGTGTCTGTCAGTGTCTGAGAGTATGAGAGAGTGTCAGAGAGTGATAGAGAGTAATAGAGAGTGTCAGAGAGTGTCAGAGAGTGATAGTGATTGTCTCAGAGTGTCAGAGAGTGCTCGAGAGTCTCAGAGAGTGATAGAGAAAGTCAGAGAGTGATATTGAGTGTCAGAGAGTATCAGAGAGTGATAGTGAGCGTCTGAGAGTGTCTGAGAGTGATAGAGAGTTTCAGAGAGTGTCAGAGAGTATTAGAGAGTGTCAGAGAGTGTCAGAGAGTGTGAGAGAGTGTCAGAGAGTATTAAAGAGTGTCAGAGAGTGTCAGAGAGTGTGAGAGAGTGTCAGAGAGTGATAGTGAGTGTCTGAGAGTGTCAGAGAGTGATAGTGAGTGTCAGAGAGTGTCAGAGAGTGACAGTGAGTGTCTGAGTGTCAGAGATTGTCAGAGTGTGATAGAGAGTGATAGAGTGTGTCAGAGTGTGTCAGAGAGTGATAGAGAGTGATAGAGAGTGTCAGAGAGAGTCAGAGAGTGACACTGAGTGTCTGAGAGTGTCAGAGTGTGTCAGAGAGTGATTGTGAGTGTCAGAGAGTGTCAGAGAGTGATAGTGCGTGTCAGAGAGTGATAGCGAGTGTCAGAGAGTATCAGAGAGTGATAGTGAGTGTCGGACAGTATCAGAGAGTGATAGTGAGTGTCTGAGAGTGTCTGAGAGTGTCAGAGAGTGTCAGAGAGTGACAGAGAGAGATAGAGAGTTTCAGAGAGTGTCAGAGAGTGTGAGAGAGTGATAGAGAGTGATAGAGAGTGATAGAGAGTGTCAGAGAGTGTCAGAGTGTGTCAGAGAGTGACAGTGAGTGTCAGATAGTGACAGAGTGTGTCAGAGAGTGACAGTGAGTGTCTGTCAGTGTCTGAGAGTATGAGAGAGTGTCAGAGAGTGATAGAGAGTAATAGAGAGTGTCAGAGAGTGTCAGAGAGTGATAGTGATTGTCTCAGAGCGTCAGAGTGTGCGAGAGACTCAGAGAGAGATAGAGAATGTCAGAGAGTGATATTGAGTGTCAGAGAGTATCAGAGAGTGATAGTGAGCGTCAGAGAGTATCAGAGAGTGATAGTGAGTGTCTGAGAGTGTCTGAGAGTGATAGAGAGTGTCAGAGAGTGTCAGAGAGTATTAGAGAGTGTCAGAGAGTGTCAGAGAGTGTCAGAGAGTGTGAGAGAGTGTCAGAGAGTATTAAAGAGTGTCAGAGAGTGTGAGAGAGTGTCAGAGAGTGTCAGAGAGTGTCAGAGAGTGACAGTGAGTGTTAGAGAGTGACAGAGTGTGTCAGAGAGTGATAGTGAGTGTCTGTCAGTGTCTGAGAGTATGAGAGAGTGTCAGAGAGTGATAGAGAGTAATAGAGAGTGTCAGAGAGTGTCAGAGAGTGATAGTGATTGTCTCAGAGTGTCAGAGAGTGCTCGAGAGTCTCAGAGAGTGATAGAGAAAGTCAGAGAGTGATATTGAGTGTCAGAGAGTATCAGAGAGTGATAGTGAGCGTCGGAGAGTATCAGAGAGTGATAGTGAGTGTCTGAGAGTGTCTGAGAGTGATAGAGAGTTTCAGAGAGTGTCAGAGAGTATTAGAGAGTGTCAGAGAGTGTCAGAGAGTGTGAGAGAGTGTCAGAGAGTATTAAAGAGTGTGAGAGAGTGTCAGAGAGTGTGAGAGAGTGTCAGAGAGTGATAGTGAGTGTCTGAGAGTGTCAGAGAGTGATAGTGAGTGTCAGAGAGTTTCAGAGAGTGACAGTGAGTGTCTGAGTGTCAGAGAGTGTCAGAGTGTGATAGAGAGTGATAGAGTGTGTCAGAGTGTGTCAGAGAGTGATAGAGAGTGATAGAGAGTGTCAGAGATTGTCAGAGAGTGATAGAGAGTGTCAGAGAGAGATAGAGAGTTTCAGAGAGTGTCAGAGAGTGTGAGAGATGATAGAGAGTGATAGAGAGTGTCAGAGAGTGTCAGAGTGTGTCAGAGAGTGACAGTGAGTGTCAGAGAGTGACAGAGTGTGTCAGAGAGTGATAGCGAGTGTCTGTCAGTGTCTGACAGTATGAGAGAGTGTCAGAGAGTGATAGAGAGTAATAGAGAGTGTCAGAGAGTGTCAGAGAGTGATAGTGATTGTTTCAGAGTGTCAGAGTGTGCTAGAGAGTCTCAGAGAGTGATAGAGAATGTCAGAGAGTGATATTGAGTGTCAGAGAGTATCAGAGAGTGATAGTGAGCGTCAGAGATTATCAGAGAGTGATAGTGAGTGTCTGAGAGTGTCTGAGAGTGATAGAGAGTGTCAGAGAGTGTCAGAGAGTATTAGAGAGTGTCAGAGAGTGTCAGAGAGTGTGAGAGAGTGTCAGAGAGTATTAAAGAGTGTCAGAGAGTGTGAGAGAGTGTCAGAGAGTGTCAGAGAGTGATAGTGAGTGTCTGAGAGTGTGAGAGAGTGATTGAGAGTGTCAGAGAGTGATAGTGAGTGCCAGCGAGTGCCAGCGAGTGTCAGAGAGTGTCTGAGAGTGATAGAGAGTGTCAGAGAGTGTCAGAGAGTGTCAGAGAGTGTCAGAGAGTATTAGAGAGTGTCAGAGAGTGTCAGAGAGTGATAGTGAGTGTCTGAGAGTGTCAGAGAGTGATAGAGAGTGTCAGAGAGTGATAGTGAGTGCCAGCGAGTGTCAGAGAGTGATAGAGAGTGTCAGAGAGAGATAGAGAGTGTCAGAGAGTGTCAGAGAGTGATAGTGAGAGTGTCAGAGAGTGTCAGAGAGTGATAGTGAGAGTGTCAGAGAGTGTCAGAGAGTGTGAAAGAGTGTTAGTGTGTGTTAGAGTGTGTCAGAGAGTGTCAGAGAGTGATAGAGAGTATCAGAGAGTGATAGTGAGTGTCAGAGAGTGTCAGAGAGTGTCAGAGAGTGTCAGAGAGTGATAGAGAGTGTCAGAGAGTGTCAGAGAGTGTCAGAGAGTGATAGTGAGAGTGTCAGAGAGTGTTTGTGTGTGTTAGAGAGCATCAGAGAGTGTCAGAGAGTGATAGGGAGTGTCAGAGAGTGATAATGAGTGTCAGAGAGTGTCAGCGAGAGTCAGAGAGTGTGAGAGAGTGATAGAGAGTGATAGAGAGTGTCAGAGAGTGTCAGAGTGTGTCAGAGAGTGACAGTGAGTGTCAGAGAGTGACAGTGAGTGTCAGAGAGTGGCAGAGTGTGTCAGAGAGTGATAGTGAGTGTCTGTCAGTGTCTGAGAGTATGAGAGAGTGTCAGAGAGTGATAGAGAGTAATAGAGAGTGTCAGAGAGTGTCAGAGAGTGATAGTGATTGTCTCAGAGTGTCAGAGTGTGCTAGAGAGTCTCAGAGAGTGATAGAGAATGTCAGAGAGTGATATTAAGTGTCAGAGAGTATCAGAGAGTGATAGTGAGCGTCAGAGAGTATCAGAGAGTGATAGTGAGTGTCTGAGAGTGTCTGAGAGTGATAGAGAGTGTCAGAGAGTGTCAGAGAGTATTAGAGAGTGTCAGAGAGTGTCAGAGAGTGTGAGAGAGTGTCAGAGAGTATTAAAGAGTGTCAGAGAGTGTGAGAGAGTGTGAGAGAGTGTCAGAGAGTGATAGTGAGTGTCTGAGAGTGTGAGAGTGTGATTGAGAGTGTCTGAGAGTGATAGAGAGTGTCAGAGAGTGTCAGAGAGTATTAGAGAGTGTCAGAGAGTGTCAGAGAGTGATAGTGAGTGTCTGAGAGTGTCAGAGAGTGATAGAGAGTGTCAGAGAGTGATAGTGAGTGCCAGCGAGTGTCAGAGAGTGATAGAGAGTGTCAGAGAGAGATAGAGAGTGTCAGAGAGTGTCAGAGAGTGATAGTGAGAGTGTCAGAGAGTGTCAGAGAGTGATAGTGAGAGTGTCAGAGAGTGTCAGAGAGTGTGAGAGAGTGTTAGTGTGTGTTAGAGTGTGTCAGAGAGTGTCAGAGGGTGATAGAGAGTGTCAGAGAGTGATAGTGAGTGTCAGAGAGTGTCAGAGAGTGTCAGAGAGTGATAGAGAGTGTCAGAGAGTGTCAGAGAGTGTCAGAGAGTGATAGTGAGAGTGTCAGAGAGTGTCAGAGAGTATTTGTGTGTGTTCGAGAGCATCAGAGAGTGTCAGAGAGTGATAGGGAGTGTCAGAGAGTGATAGTGAGTGTCAGAGAGTGTCAGAGAGAGTCAGAGAGTGACAGAGTGTCTCTGAGTGTCAGAGTGTGTCAGAGTGTGATAGAGAGTGATAGTGAGTGTCTGGAAGTGTCAGAGAGTGATAGAGAGTGTCAGAGAGTGATAGTGAATGCCAGCGAGTGTCAGAGAGTCTCAGAGAGTGTCTGAGAGTGATAGAGAGTGTCAGAGAGTGTCAGAGAGTGATAGTGAGAGTGTCAGAGAGTGTCAGAGAGTGATAGTGAGAGTGTCAGAGAGTGTCAGAGAGTGTGAAAGAGTGTTAGTGTGTGTTAGAGTGTGTCAGAGAGTGTCAGAGAGTGATAGAGAGTATCAGAGAGTGATAGTGAGTGTCAGAGAGTGTCAGAGAGTGTCAGAGAGTGTCAGAGAGTGATAGAGAGTGTCAGAGAGTGTCAGAGAGTGTCAGAGAGTGATAGTGAGAGTGTCAGAGAGTGTTTGTGTGTGTTAGAGAGCATCAGAGAGTGTCAGAGAGTGATAGGGAGTGTCAGAGAGTGATAATGAGTGTCAGAGAGTGTCAGCGAGAGTCAGAGAGTGTGAGAGAGTGATAGAGAGTGATAGAGAGTGTCAGAGAGTGTCAGAGTGTGTCAGAGAGTGACAGTGAGTGTCAGAGAGTGACAGTGAGTGTCAGAGAGTGGCAGAGTGTGTCAGAGAGTGATAGTGAGTGTCTGTCAGTGTCTGAGAGTATGAGAGAGTGTCAGAGAGTGATAGAGAGTAATAGAGAGTGTCAGAGAGTGTCAGAGAGTGATAGTGATTGTCTCAGAGTGTCAGAGTGTGCTAGAGAGTCTCAGAGAGTGATAGAGAATGTCAGAGAGTGATATTAAGTGTCAGAGAGTATCAGAGAGTGATAGTGAGCGTCAGAGAGTATCAGAGAGTGATAGTGAGTGTCTGAGAGTGTCTGAGAGTGATAGAGAGTGTCAGAGAGTGTCAGAGAGTATTAGAGAGTGTCAGAGAGTGTCAGAGAGTGTGAGAGAGTGTCAGAGAGTATTAAAGAGTGTCAGAGAGTGTGAGAGAGTGTGAGAGAGTGTCAGAGAGTGATAGTGAGTGTCTGAGAGTGTGAGAGTGTGATTGAGAGTGTCTGAGAGTGATAGAGAGTGTCAGAGAGTGTCAGAGAGTATTAGAGAGTGTCAGAGAGTGTCAGAGAGTGATAGTGAGTGTCTGAGAGTGTCAGAGAGTGATAGAGAGTGTCAGAGAGTGATAGTGAGTGCCAGCGAGTGTCAGAGAGTGATAGAGAGTGTCAGAGAGAGATAGAGAGTGTCAGAGAGTGTCAGAGAGTGATAGTGAGAGTGTCAGAGAGTGTCAGAGAGTGATAGTGAGAGTGTCAGAGAGTGTCAGAGAGTGTGAGAGAGTGTTAGTGTGTGTTAGAGTGTGTCAGAGAGTGTCAGAGGGTGATAGAGAGTGTCAGAGAGTGATAGTGAGTGTCAGAGAGTGTCAGAGAGTGTCAGAGAGTGATAGAGAGTGTCAGAGAGTGTCAGAGAGTGTCAGAGAGTGATAGTGAGAGTGTCAGAGAGTGTCAGAGAGTATTTGTGTGTGTTCGAGAGCATCAGAGAGTGTCAGAGAGTGATAGGGAGTGTCAGAGAGTGATAGTGAGTGTCAGAGAGTGTCAGAGAGAGTCAGAGAGTGACAGAGTGTCTCTGAGTGTCAGAGTGTGTCAGAGTGTGATAGAGAGTGATAGTGAGTGTCTGGAAGTGTCAGAGAGTGATAGAGAGTGTCAGAGAGTGATAGTGAATGCCAGCGAGTGTCAGAGAGTCTCAGAGAGTGTCTGAGAGTGATAGAGAGTGTCAGAGAGTGTCAGAGAGTATTAGAGAGTGTCAGAGAGTGTCAGAGAGTGTGAGAGAGTGTCAGAGAGTGATAGAGAGTGATAGAGAGTGTCAGAGAGTGTCAGAGAGTATTAGAGAGTGTCAGAGAGTGTCAGAGAGTGTGAGAGAGTGTCAGAGAGTGATAGTGAGTGTCTGAGAGTGTCAGAGAGTGATAGTGAGTGTCAGAGAGTGATAGTGAGTGCCAGCGAGTGTCAGAGAGTGTCAGAGAGTGTCAGAGAGTGATAGAGAGTGTCAGAGAGAGATAGAGAGTGTCAGAGAGTGTCAGAGAGTGATAGTGAGAGTGTCAGAGAGTGTCAGAGAGTGTCAGAGAGTGATAGTGAGAGTGTCAGAGAGTGTCAGAGAGTGTTAGTGTGTGTTAGAGTGTGTCAGAGAGTGTCAGAGAGAGTCAGAGAGTGTCAGAGAGCGTCAGAGAGTGATAGAGAGTTTCAGAGAGTGATAGAGAGTGTCAGAGAGTGTCAGAGAGTGATAGTGAGTGTCAGAGAGTTTCAGAGAGTGACAGAGAGTGTCAGAGAGTGTCAGAGAGTGAAAGTGAGTGTCTGAGAGTGACAGTGAGTGTCGGAGAGTGTCAGAGAGTGACAGTGAGTGTCAGAGAGTGTCAGAGAGTGATAGTGAGTGTCGGAGAGTGTCAGAGAGTGACAGTGAGTGTCAGAGAGTGTCAGAGAGTGTCAGAGAGTGTCAGAGTGTGTCAGAGAGTGATAGTGAGTGTCGGAGTGTGTCAGAGAGTGACAGTGAGTGTCAGAGAGTGTCAGAGAGTGTCAGAGAGTGATAGTAAGTGTCTGAGAGTGTCAGAGAGTGATAGAGAGTGTCAGAGAGTGATAGAGAGTGTCAGAGAGTGTCAGAGAGTGATAGTGAGTGTCAGAGAGCATCAGAGAGTGATAGTGAGTGTCTGAGAGTATCAGAGAGTGTCACAGAGTGTCACAGAGTGTCAGAGTGATAGTGAGTGTCTGAGAGTGTCAGACAGTGTCAGAGAGTGTCAGAGAGTGATAGAGAGTGATAGAGAGTGTCACAGAGTGTCAGAGAGTGATAGTGAGTGTCAGAGAGTGTCAGAGAGTGTGAGAGAGTGTTAGTGTGTGTTAGAGTGTGTCAGAGAGTGTCAGAGAGTGATAGGGAGTGTCAGAGAGTGATAATGAGTGTCAGAGAGTGTCAGAGAGAGTCAGAGAGTGTGAGAGAGTGATAGAGAGTGATAGAGAGTGTCAGAGAGTGTCAGAGTGTGTCAGAGAGTGACAGTGAGTGTCAGAGAGTGACAGTGAGTGTCAGAGAGTGGCAGAGTGTGTCAGAGAGTGATAGTGAGTGTCTGTCAGTGTCTGAGAGTATGAGAGAGTGTCAGAGAGTGATAGAGAGTAATAGAGAGTGTCAGAGAGTGTCAGAGAGTGATAGTGATTGTCTCAGAGTGTCAGAGTGTGCTAGAGAGTCTCAGAGAGTGATAGAGAATGTCAGAGAGTGATATTAAGTGTCAGAGAGTATCAGAGAGTGATAGTGAGCGTCAGAGAGTATCAGAGAGTGATAGTGAGTGTCTGAGAGTGTCTGAGAGTGATAGAGAGTGTCAGAGAGTGTCAGAGAGTATTAGAGAGTGTCAGAGAGTGTCAGAGAGTGTGAGAGAGTGTCAGAGAGTATTAAAGAGTGTCAGAGAGTGTGAGAGAGTGTGAGAGAGTGTCAGAGAGTGATAGTGAGTGTCTGAGAGTGTGAGAGTGTGATTGAGAGTGTCTGAGAGTGATAGAGAGTGTCAGAGAGTGTCAGAGAGTATTAGAGAGTGTCAGAGAGTGTCAGAGAGTGATAGTGAGTGTCTGAGAGTGTCAGAGAGTGATAGAGAGTGTCAGAGAGTGATAGTGAGTGCCAGCGAGTGTCAGAGAGTGATAGAGAGTGTCAGAGAGAGATAGAGAGTGTCAGAGAGTGTCAGAGAGTGATAGTGAGAGTGTCAGAGAGTGTCAGAGAGTGATAGTGAGAGTGTCAGAGAGTGTCAGAGAGTGTGAGAGAGTGTTAGTGTGTGTTAGAGTGTGTCAGAGAGTGTCAGAGGGTGATAGATAGTGTCAGAGAGTGATAGTGAGTGTCAGAGAGTGTCAGAGAGTGTCAGAGAGTGATAGAGAGTGTCAGAGAGTGTCAGAGAGTGTCAGAGAGTGATAGTGAGAGTGTCAGAGAGTGTCAGAGAGTATTTGTGTGTGTTCGAGAGCATCAGAGAGTGTCAGAGAGTGATAGGGAGTGTCAGAGAGTGATAGTGAGTGTCAGAGAGTGTCAGAGAGAGTCAGAGAGTGACAGAGTGTCTCTGAGTGTCAGAGTGTGTCAGAGTGTGATAGAGAGTGATAGTGAGTGTCTGGAAGTGTCAGAGAGTGATAGAGAGTGTCAGAGAGTGATAGTGAATGCCAGCGAGTGTCAGAGAGTCTCAGAGAGTGTCTGAGAGTGATAGAGAGTGTCAGAGAGTGTCAGAGAGTATTAGAGAGTGTCAGAGAGTTTCAGAGAGTGTGAGAGAGTGTCAGAGAGTGATAGAGAGTGATAGAGAGTGTCAGAGAGTGTCAGAGAGTATTAGAGAGTGTCAGAGAGTGTCAGAGAGTGTGAGAGAGTGTCAGAGAGTGATAGTGAGTGTCTGACTGTGTCAGAGAGTGATAGTGAGTGTCAGAGAGTGATAGTGAGTGCCAGCGAGTGTCAGAGAGTGTCAGAGAGTGTCAGAGAGTGATAGAGAGTGTCAGAGAGAGATAGAGAGTGTCAGAGAGTGTCAGAGAGTGATAGTGAGAGTGTCAGAGAGTGTCAGAGAGTGTCAGAGAGTGATAGTGAGAGTGTCAGAGAGTGTCAGAGAGTGTTAGTGTGTGTTAGAGTGTGTCAGAGAGTGTCAGAGAGAGTCAGAGAGTGTCAGAGAGTGTCAGAGAGTGATAGAGAGTTTCAGAGAGTGATAGAGAGTGTCAGAGAGTGTCAGAGAGTGATAGTGAGTGTCAGAGAGTTTCAGAGAGTGACAGAGAGTGTCAGAGAGTGTCAGAGAGTGAAAGTGAGTGTCTGAGAGTGACAGTGAGTGTCGGAGAGTGTCAGAGAGTGACAGTGAGTGTCAGAGAGTGTCAGAGAGTGATAGTGAGTGTCGGAGAGTGTCAGAGAGTGACAGTGAGTGTCAGAGAGTGTCAGAGAGTGTCAGAGAGTGTCAGAGTGTGTCAGAGAGTGATAGTGAGTGTCGGAGTGTGTCAGAGAGTGACAGTGAGTGTCAGAGAGTGTCAGAGAGTGTCAGAGAGTGATAGTAAGTGTCTGAGAGTGTCAGAGAGTGATAGAGAGTGTCAGAGAGTGATAGAGAGTGTCAGAGAGTGTCAGAGAGTGATAGTGAGTGTCAGAGAGCATCAGAGAGTGATAGTGAGTGTCTGAGAGTATCAGAGAGTGTCACAGAGTGTCACAGAGTGTCAGAGTGATAGTGAGTGTCTGAGAGTGTCAGACAGTGTCAGAGAGTGTCAGAGAGTGATAGAGAGTGATAGAGAGTATCAGAGAGTGTCAGAGTGTGATAGAGAGTGATAGAGTGTGTCAGAGAGTGACAGTGAGTGTCAGAGAGTGATAGTGAGTGTCTGTCAGTGTCTGAGAGTATGAGAGAGTGTCAGAGAGTGATAGCGAGTAATAGAGAGTGTCAGTGAGTGTCAGAGAGTGATAGTGATTGTCTCAGAGTGTCAGAGAGTGCTAGAGAGTCTCAGAGAGTGATAGAGAATGTCAGAGAGTGTTATTGAGTGTCAGAGAGTATCAGAGAGTGATAGTGAGCGTCAGAGAGTATCAGAGAGTGATAGTGAGTGTCTGAGAGTGTCAGAGAGTGATAGAGAGTGTCAGAGAGTGATAGAGAGTGTCAGAGAGTGTCAGAGAGTGTCAGAGAGTGATAGTGAGTGTCAGAGAGTGTCAGAGAGTGTCAGAGAGTGATAGTGAGAGTGTCAGAGAGTGTCAGAGTGTGTCAGAGAGTGATGGAGACTGTCAGAGAGTGTCAGAGAGTGATAGTGAGTGTCAGAGAGTGTCAGAGAGTGATAGTGAGTGTCAGAGAGTGTCAGAGAGTGTGAGAGAGTGTTAGTGTGTGTTAGAGTGTGTCAGAGAGTGTCAGAGGGTGATAGAGAGTGTCAGAGAGTGATAGTGAGTGTCAGCGAGTGTCAGAGAGTGTCAGAGAGTGATAGAAAGTGTCAGAGAGTGTCAGAGAGTGTCAGAGAGTGATAGTGAGAGTGTCAGAGAGTGTCAGAGAGTGTTTGTGTGTGTTCGAGAGCATCAGAGAGTGTCAGAGAGTGATAGGGAGTGTCAGAGAGTGATAGTGAGTGTCAGAGAGTGTCAGAGAGAGTCAGAGAGTGACAGAATGTCTCTGAGTGTCAGAGTGTGTCAGAGTGTGATAGAGAGTGATAGTGAGTGTCTGAGAGTGTCAGAGAGTGATAGAGAGTGTCAGAGAGTGATAGTGAATGCCAGCGAGTGTCAGAGAGTCTCAGAGAGTGTCTGAGAGTGATAGAGAGTGTCAGAGAGTGTCAGAGAGTATTCGAGAGTGTCAGAGAGTGTCAGAGAGTGTGAGAGAGTGTCAGAGAGTGATAGAGAGTGTCAGAGAGTGTCAGAGAGTATTAGAGAGTGTCAGAGAGTGTCAGAGAGTGTCAGAGAGTGATAGTGAGTGTCTGAGAGTGTCAGAGAGTGATAGTGAGTGCCAGCGAGTGTCAGAGAGTGTCAGAGAGTGTCAGAGAGTGATAGAGAGTGTCAGAGAGAGATAGAGAGTGTCAGAGAGTGTCAGAGAGTGATAGTGAGAGTGTCAGAGAGTGTCAGAGAGTGTCAGAGAGTGATAGTGAGAGTGTCAGTGAGTGTCAGAGAGTGTTAGTGTGTGTTAGAGTGTGTCAGAGAGTGTCAGAGAGAGTCAGAGAGTGTCAGAGAGAGTCAGAGAGTGATAGAGAGTTTCAGAGAGTGATAGAGAGTGTCAGAGAGTGTCAGAGAGTGATAGTGAGTGTCAGAGAGTTTCAGAGAGTGACAGAGAGTGTCAGAGAGTGTCAGAGAGTGAAAGTGAGTGTCTGAGAGTGACAATGAGTGTCGGAGAGTGTCAGAGAGTGACAGTGAGTGTCAGAGTGTGTCAGAGAGTGATAGTGAGTGTCGGAGAGTGTCAGAGAGTGACAGTGAGTGTCAGAGAGTGTCAGAGAGTGTCAGAGAGTGTCAGAGTGTGTCAGAGAGTGATAGTGAGTGTCGGAGTGTGTCAGAGAGTGACAGTGAGTGTCAGAGAGTGTCAGAGAGTGTCAGAGAGTGATAGTAAGTGTCTGAGAGTGTCAGAGAGTGATAGAGAGTGTCAGAGAGTGATAGAGAGTGTCAGAGAGTGTCAGAGAGTGATAGTGAGTGTCAGAGAGCATCAGAGAGTGATAGTGAGTGTCTGAGAGTATCAGACAGTGTCAGAGAGTGTCAGAGAGTGATAGAGAGTGATAGAGAGTGTCAGAGAGTGTCACAGAGTGTCAGAGTGATAGTGAGTGTCTGAGAGTGTCAGACAGTGTCAGAGAGTGTCAGAGAGTGATAGAGAGTGATAGAGAGTATCAGAGAGTGTCAGAGTGTGATAGAGAGTGATAGAGTGTGTCAGAGAGTGACAGTGAGTGTCAGAGAGTGATAGTGAGTGTCTGTCAGTGTCTGAGAGTATGAGAGAGTGTCAGAGAGTGATAGCGAGTAATAGAGAGTGTCAGAGAGTGATAGTGATTGTCTCAGAGTGTCAGAGAGTGCTAGAGTGTCTCAGAGAGTGATAGAGAATGTCAGAGAGTGATATTGAGTGTCAGAGAGTATCAGAGAGTGATAGTGAGCGTCAGAGAGTATCAGAGAGTGATAGTGAGTGTCTGAGAGTGTCTGAGAGTGATAGAGAGTGTCAGAGAGTGTCAGAGAGTGTCAGAGGTTGTCAGAGAGTGATAGTGAGTGTTTGAGAATGTCTGAGAGTGTCAGAGAGTGTGAGAGAGTGTTAGAGAGGGACAGAGAGTGTCAGAGAGTGATAGTGAGTGTCCGTGAGTGTCAGAGAGTGTCAGGGAGAGTCAGAGAGTGTCAGAGAGTGATAGAGAGTTTCAGAGAGTGATATAGAGTGTCAGAGAGTTATCTAGACTGTCAGAGGGTGATAATGAGTGACAGAGAGTGTCAGTGAGTGACAGAGACTGTCAGAGAGTGATAGTGAGAGTCAGAGAGTATCAGAGAGTGAAGGTGTCAGAGAGTGTCAGAGAGTGTCAGAGAGTGATAGTGAGTGTATGAGAGCGTCAGAGAGTGTCAGAGAGTGATAGAGAGTGTCAGAGAGTTTTATTGAGCGTCCGAGAGTGTCAGAGAGTAATAGTGAGTGTCCGTGAGTGTCTGAGAATGTCAGAGAGTGTCAGAGAGTGATAGAGAGTGTCAGAGAGTGTCAGAGAGTGATAGTGAGTGTCAGAGAGTTTCAGAGAGTGTCAGAGAGTGTCAGAGAGTGTCAGAGAGTGTCAGAGAGTGAAAGTGAGTGTCTGAGAGTGTCAGAGAGTGACAGAGACTGATAGAGAGTTTCAGAGAGTGTCAGAGTGTGTCAGAGAGTGATAGTGAGTGTCGGAGAGTGTCAGAGAGTGACCGTGAGTGTCAGAGCGTGACAGTGAGTGTCAGAGAGTGTCAGAGAGTGATAGTGAGTGTCAGAGAGTGTCAGAGAGTGATAGTGAGTGTCAGAGAGTGTCAGAGAGTGATTGAGAGTGTCAGAGAGTGATAGTAAGTGTCTGAGAGTGTCAGAGAGTGATAGTAAGTGTCTGAGAGTGTCAGAGAGTGATAGAGAGTGTCAGAGAGTGATAGAGAGTGTCAGAGAGTGTCAGAGAGTGTCAGAGAGTGATAGAGAGTGTCAGAGAGTGTCAGAGAGTGTCAGAGAGTGATAGTGAGAGTGTCAGAGAGTGTCAGAGTGTGTCAGAGAGTGATAGAGAGTGTCAGAGAGTGTCAGAGAGTGATAGTGAGTGTCAGAGAGTGTCAGAGAGTGATAGTGAGTGTCAGAGAGTATCAGAGAGTGTCAGAGAGTGTAACAGAGTGTCAGAGTGATAGTGAGTGTCTGAGAGTGTCAGACAGTGTCAGAGAGTGTCAGAGAGTGTGAGAGATTGTCAGAGAGTGATAGTGAGTGTCTGAGAGTGTCTGAGAGTGATAGAGAGTGTCAGAGAGTGTCAGAGAGTATTAGAGAGTGTCAGAGAGTGTCAGAGAGTGTGAGAGAGTGTCAGAGAGTATTAGAGAGTGTCAGAGAGTGTCAGAGAGTATTAGAGAGTGTCAGAGAGTGTCAGAGTGTGATAGAGAGTGATAGAGAGTGTCAGAGAGTGTCAGGGTGTGTCAGAGAGTGACAGTGAGTGTCAGAGAGTGACAGAGTGTGTCAGAGAGTGATAGTGAGTGTCTGTCAGTGTCTGAGAGTATGAGAGAGTGTCAGAGAGTGATAGAGAGTAATAGAGAGTGTCAGAGAGTGTCAGAGAGTGATAGTGATTGTCTCAGAGTGTCAGAGAGTGCTAGAAAGTCTCAGAGAGAGATAGAGAATGTCAGAGAGTGATATTGAGTGTCAGAGAGTATCAGAGAGTGATAGTGAGCGTCAGAGAGTATCAGAGAGTGATAGTGAGTGTCTGAGAGTGTCTGAGAGTGACAGAGAGTGTCAGAGAGTGTCAGAGAGTATTAGAGAGTGTCAGAGAGTGTCAGAGAGTGTGAGAGAGTGTCAGAGAGTATTAAAGAGTGTCAGAGAGTGTGAGAGAGTGTCAGAGAGTGATAGTGAGTGTCTGAGAGTGTCAGAGAGTGATAGAGAGTGTCAGAGAGTGTCAGAGAGTGACAGTGAGTGTCTGAGTTTCAGAGAGTGTCAGAGTGTGATAGAGAGTGATAGAGTGTGTCAGAGTGTGTCAGAGAGTGATAGAGAGTGTCAGAGAGTGATAGTGAGTGCCAGCGAGTGTCAGAGAGTGTCAGAGAGTGTCTGAGAGTGATAGAGAGTGTCAGAGAGTGTCAGAGAGTGTCAGAGAGTATTAGAGAGTATCAGAGAGTGTCAGAGAGTGTGAGAGAGTGTCAGAGAGTGATAGTGAGTGTCTGAGAGTGTCAGAGAGTGATAGAGAGTGTCAGAGAGTGATAGTGAGTGCCAGCGAGTGTCAGAGATTGACAGAGAGTGTCAGAGAGTGATAGAGAGTGTCAGAGAGAGATAGAGAGTGTCAGAGAGTGTCAGAGAGTGATAGTGAGAGTGTCAGAGAGTGTCAGAGAGTGATAGTGAGAGTGTCAGAGAGTGTCAGAGAGTGTGAGAGTGTGTTAGTGTGTGTTAGAGTGTGTCAGAGAGTGTCAGAGAGTGATCGAGAGTGTCAGAGAGTGATATTGAGTGTCAGAGAGTGTCAGAGAGTGTCAGAGAGTGATAGAGAGTGTCAGAGAGTGTCAGAGAGTGTCAGAGAGTGATAGTGAGAGTGTCAGAGAGTGTCAGAGAGTGTTTCTGTGTGTTAGAGAGTATCAGAGAGTGTCAGAGAGTGATAGGGAGTGTCAGAGAGTGATAGTGAGTGTCAGAGAGTGTCAGAGAGTGTCAGAAAGTGACAGAGTGTCTCTGAGTGTCAGAGTGTGTCAGAGTGTGATAGAGAGTGATAGTGAGTGTCTGAGAATGTCAGAGAGTGATAGAGAGTGTCAGAGAGTGATAGTGAATGCCAGCGAGTGTCAGAGAGTGTCAGAGAGAGTCAGAGAGTGACACTGAGTGTCTGAGAGTGCCAGAGTGTGTCAGAGAGTGACAGAGAGTGTCAGACAGTATCAGAGAGTGATAGTGAGTGTCTGAGAGTGTCTGAGAGTGTCAGAGAGTGTCAGAGAGTGATAGAGAGTGTCAGCGAGTGTCAGAGAGTGATAGAGAGTGTCAGAGAGAGATAGAGAGTTTCAGAGAGTGTGAGAGAGTGTCAGACAGTGTGAGAGAGTGTCAGAGAGTGATAGTGAGTGTCAGAGAGTGGCAGTGAGTGTCTGAGCGTGACTGAGAGTGATAGAGAGTGATAGGGAGTGTCAGAGATTAATAGAGAGTAGCAGAGAGTGATAGTGTGTGTCAGAGAGTATCAGAGAGTGATAGTGAGTGTCTGAGAGTGTCTGAGAGTGTCAGAGAGGGTCAGAGGTTGTCAGAGGTTGTCAGAGAGTGATAGTGAGTGTCAGAGAGTGTCTGAGAGTGACAGTGAGTGTCTCTGAGTGTCAGAGTGTGTCAGAGAGTGATAGGGAGTGATAGAGTGTGTCAGAGAGTGTCTGAGAGTGTCTGAGAGTGTCAGAGAGTGTCAGAGAGTGTGAGAGAGTGTCAGAGAGTGATAGTGAGTGTCAGAGAGTGTCAGACATAGATCGAGAGTGTCAGAGAGTGACAGTGAGTGTCAGAGAGTATCAGGGAGTGATAGTGAGTGTCTGAGAGTGATAGTGAGTGTCAGTGAGTGTCAGAGAGTGTCAGAGAGTGATTGTGAGTGTCCGAGAGTGTCAGAGAGTGTCAGAGTATGTCAGAGATGGATAGAGAGAGTCAGAGAGTGATAGAGAGTGTCAGAGAGTGATAGTGAGTGTCAGAGAGTGTCTGAGAGTGACAGTGCGTGTCTCTGAGTGTCAGAGTGTGTCAGAGAGTGATAGAGAGTGATAGAGAGTGATAGAGTGTGTCAGAGAGTGTCAGAGAGTGACACTGAGTGTCTGAGAGTGTCAGAGTGTGTCAGAGAGTGATAGAGAGTAATAGAGAGTGTCAGAGAGAATCACAGAGTGACACTGTGTGTCAGAGAGTGTTAGGGAGTGTTGGAGAGTGTCAGAGAATGTCAGAGAGTGATAGGGATTGTCAGAGAGTGATAGTGAGTGTCCGAGAGTGTCAGAGAGTGTCAGAGTTTGTCAGAGATTGATAGAGAGCGTTAGAGAGTGATAGAGAGTGTCAGAGAGTGATAGTGAGTGTCAGAGAGTGTCTGAGAGTGACAGTGAGTGTCTCTGAGTGTCAGAGTGTGTCAGAGAGTGATAGAGAGTGACAGAGTGTGTCAGAGAGTGTCAGAGAGTGACACTGATTATCTGAGAGTGTCAGAGTGTGTCAGAGAGTGATAGAGAGTGATATAGAGTGTCAGAGAGAGTCAGAGAGTGACACTGAGTGTCTGAGAGTGCCAGAGTGTGTCAGAGAGTGACAGAGAGTGTCAGACAGTATCAGAGAGTGATAGTGAGTGTCTGAGAGTGTCTGAGAGTGTCAGAGAGTGTCAGAGAGTGATAGAGAGTGTCAGCGAGTGTCAGAGAGTGATAGAGAGTGTCAGAGAGAGATAGAGAGTTTCAGAGAGTGTGAGAGAGTGTCAGACAGTGTGAGAGAGTGTCAGAGAGTGATAGTGAGTGTCAGAGAGTGACAGTGAGTGTCTGAGCGTGACTGAGAGTGATAGAGAGTGATAGGGAGTGTCAGAGATTAATAGAGAGTAGCAGAGAGTGATAGTGTGTGTCAGAGAGTATCAGAGAGTGATAGTGAGTGTCTGAGAGTGTCTGAGAGTGTTAGAGAGGGTCAGAGGTTGTCAGAGGTTGTCAGAGAGTGATAGTGAGTGTCAGAGAGTGTCTGAGAGTGACAGTGAGTGTCTCTGAGTGTCAGAGTGTGTCAGAGAGTGATAGGGAGTGATAGAGTGTGTCAGAGAGAGTCAGAGAGTGATAGTGATTGTCTGAGAGTGTCAGAGAGTGACACTGAGTGTCTGAGAGTGTCAGAGTGTGTCAGAGAGTGATAGAGAGTGATCGAGAGTGTCAGAGAGAGTCAGAGAGTGACACTGAGTGTCTGAGAGTGTCAGAGTGTGTCAGAGAGTGACAGAGAGTGTCAGAGAGTATTAGAGAGTGATAGTGAGTGTCAGAGAGTATCAGAGACTGATAGTGAGTGTCTGAGAGTGTCTGAGAGTGTCAGAGAGTGTCAGAGAGTGTCAGAGAGTGTGAGAGAGTGTCAGAGAGTGATAGTGAGTGTCAGAGAGTGACAGTGAGTGTCTGAGAGTGACAGAGAGTATCAGAGAGTGATAGTGAGGGTCAGAGAGTATCAGAGAGTGATAGTGAGTGTCCGAGAGTGTCTGAGAGTGTCAGGGATAGTCAGAGAGTGTCAGAGATTGATAGAGAGTATCAGAGAGTGATAGTGAGTGTCAGAGAGTATCAGAGAGTGATAGTGAGTGTCCGAGAGTGTCAGAGAGTGTCAGGGAGAGTCAGAGAGTGTCAGAGAGTGTCAGAGAGTGATAGAGAGTTTCAGAGACAGACAGAGAGTTTCAGAGAATCTCAGAGAGTGATAGCGAGTGTCAGAGAGTGTCAGAGAGTGTCAGAGATTGATAGAGAGTATCAGAGAGTGATAGTGAGTGTCAGAGAGTATCAGAGAGTGATAGTGAGTGTCCGAGAGTGTCAGAGTGTGTCAGGGAGAGTCAGAGAGTGTCAGAGAGTGTCAGAGAGTGATAGAGAGGTTCAGAGACAGACAGAGAGTTTCAGAGAAACTCAGAGAGTGTGAGAGAGTGTCAGAGAGTGATAGTGAGTGTCAGAGAGTGATAGTGAGTGTCTGAGAGTGATAGAGAGTGTGAGAGAGTGTCAGGGAGAGATAGAGAGTGTCAGAGAGTGATAGTGAGTGTCTGAGAGTGTCTGAGAGTGATAGAGAGTGTCACAGAGTGATAGAGAGTGTCAGAAAGTGGGAGAGAGTGTCAGAGACTGATAGTGAGTGTCAGAGAGTGACAGTGAGTGTCTGAGAGTGATAGACAGTGAGAGGGAGTGTCAGAGATTAATAGAGAGTAGCAGAGAGTGATAGTGTGTGTCAGAGAGTATCAGAGAGTGATAGTGAGTGTCTGAGAGTGTCTGAGAGTGTCAGAGAGGGTCAGAGGTTGTCAGAGGTTGTCAGAGAGTGATAGTGAGTGTCAGAGTGTGTCAGAGAGTGATAGGGAGTGATAGAGTGTGTCAGAGAGAGTCAGAGAGTGATAGTGATTGTCTGAGAGTGTCAGAGAGTGACACTGAGTGTCTGAGAGAGTCAGAGTGTGTCAGAGAGTGATAGAGAGTGATCGAGAGTGTCAGAGAGAGTCAGAGAGTGACACTGAGTGTCTGAGAGTGTCAGAGTGTGTCAGAGAGTGACAGAGAGTGTCGGAGAGTATTAGAGAGTGATAGTGAGTGTCAGAGAGTATCAGAGACTGATAGTGAGTGTCTGAGAGTGTCAGAGTGTGTCAGAGAGTGTCAGAGAGTGATAGAGAGTGTCAGAGAGTGTCAGAGAGTGATAGAGAGTGTCAGAGAGAGATAGAGAGTTTCAGAGATGTCAGAGAGTGTGAGAGAGTGCCAGACAGTGTGAGAGAGTGTCAGAGAGTGATAGTGAGTGTCAGAGTGTGTCAGAGAGTGATAGGGAGTGATAGAGAGTGTCAGAGAGAGTCAGAGAGTGATAGTGATTGTCTGAGAGTGTCAGAGAGTGACACTGAGTGTCTGAGAGAGTCAGAGTGTGTCAGAGAGTGATAGAGAGTGATCGAGAGTGTCAGAGAGAGTCAGAGAGTGACACTGAGTGTCTGAGAGTGTCAGAGTGTGTCAGAGAGTGACAGAGAGTGTCGGAGAGTATTAGAGAGTGATAGTGAGTGTCAGAGAGTATCAGAGACTGATAGTGAGTGTCTGAGAGTGTCTGAGAGTGTCAGAGTGTGTCAGAGAGTGTCAGAGAGTGATAGAGAGTGTCAGAGAGTGATAGAGAGTGTCAGAGAGAGATAGAGAGTTTCAGAGATGTCAGAGAGTGTGAGAGAGTGCCAGACAGTGTGAGAGAGTGTCAGAGAGTGATAGTGAGTGTCAGAGAGTGACAGTGAGTGTCTGAGAGTGTCTGAGAGTGACAGAGAGTATCAGAGAGTGATAGTGAGTGTCAGAGAGTATCAGAGAGTGATAGTGAGTGTCCGAGAGTGTCAGAGAGTGTCAGGGATAGTCAGAGAGTGTCAGAGATTGATAGAGAGTATCAGAGAGTGATAGTGAGTGTCATAGAGTATCAGAGAGTGATAGTGAGTGTCCGAGAGTGTCAGAGAGTGTCAGGGAGAGTCAGAGAGTGTCAGAGAGTGTCAGAGAGTGATAGAGAGTTTCAGAGACAGACAGAGAGTTTCAGAGAATCTCAGAGAGTGATAGCGAGTGTCAGAGAGTGTCAGAGAGTGTCAGAGATTGATAGAGAGTATCATAGAGTGATAGTGAGTGTCAGAGAGTATCAGAGAGTGATAGTGAGTGTCCGAGAGTGTCAGAGTGTGTCAGGGAGAGTCAGCGAGTGTCAGAGAGTGTCAGAGAGTGATAGAGAGTTTCAGAGACAGAGAGTTTCAGAGAAACTCAGAGAGTGTGAGAGAGTGTCAGAGAGTGATAGTGAGTGTCAGAGAGTGATAGTGAGTGTCTGAGAGTGATAGAGAGTGTGAGAGAGTGTCAGGGAGAGATAGATAGTGTCAGAGAGTGATAGTGAGTGTCTGAGAGTGTCTGAGAGTGATAGAGAGTGTCACAGAGTGATAGAGAGTGTCAGACAGTGTGAGAGAGTGTCAGAGACTGACAGTGAGTGTCAGAGAGTTACAGTGAGTGTCTGAGCGTGTCTGAGAGTGATAGAGAGTGAGAGGGAGTGTCAGAGATTAATAGAGAGTAGCAGAGAGTGATAGTGTGTGTCAGAGAGTATCAGAGAGTGATAGTGAGTGTCTGAGAGTATCTGAGAGTGTCAGAGAGGGTCAGAGGTTGTCAGAGGTTGTCAGAGAGTGATAGTGAGTGTCAGAGAGTGTCTGAGAGTGACAGTGAGTGTCTCTGAGTGTCAGAGTGTGTCAGAGAGTGATAGAGAGTGATAGAGTGTGTCAGAGAGTGTCTGAGAGTGATAGTGATTGTCTGAGAGTGTCAGAGAGTGACACTGAGTGTCTGAGAGTGTCAGAGTGTGTCAGAGAGTGACAGAGAGTGTTGGAGAGTATCAGAGAGTGATAGTGAGTGTCAGAGAGTATCAGAGACTGATAGTGAGTGTCTGAGAGTGTCTGAGAGTGTCAGAGAGTGTCAGAGAGTGATAGAGAGTGTCAGAGAGTGATAGAGAGTGTCAGAGAGAGATAGAGAGTTTCAGAGAGTGTCAGAGAGTGTGAGAGAGTGTCAGACAGTGTGAGAGAGTGTCAGAGAGTGATAGTGAGTGTCAGAGAGTGACAGTGAGTGTCTGAGAGTGTCTGAGAGTGATAGAGAGTGATAGAGAGTGATAGAGAGTGTCAGAGATTGATAGAGAGTATCAGAGAGTGATAGTGTGTGTCAGAGAGTATCAGAGATTGATAGTGAGTGTCTGAAAGTGTCTGAGAGTGTCAGAGAGAGTCAGAGGTTGTCAGAGGCTGTCAGAGAGTGATTGTGAGTGTATGAGAATGTCTGAGAGTGTCAAAGAGTGTCAGAGAGAGTTAGAGAGGGACAGAGAGTGTTAGAGAGAGATCGAGAGTGTCAGAGAGTGATAGCGAGTGTCAGAGAGTGTCAGAGAGTGTCAGAGATTGATAGAGAGTATCAGAGAGTGATAGTGAGTGTCAGAGAGTATCAGAGAGTGATAGTGAGTATCCGAGAGTGTCAGAGAGTGTCAGGGAGAGTCAGAGAGTGTCAGAGAGTGTCAGAGATTGATAGAGAGTATCAGAGAGTGATAGTGAGTGTCAGAGAGTATCAGAGAGTGATAGTGAGTGTCCGAGAGTGTCAGAGAGTGTCAGAGAGTGTCAGAGAGTGATAGAGAGTTTCAGAGACAGACAGAGACTTTCAGAGAATCTCAGAGAGTGATAGCGAGTGTCAGAGAGTGTCAGAGATTGATAGAGAGTATCAGAGAGTGATAGTGAGTGTCAGAGAGTATCAGAGAGTGATAGTGAGCGTCCGAGAGTGTCAGAGTGTGTCAGGGAGAGTCAGAGAGTGTCAGAGAGTGTCAGAGAGTGTTAGAGAGTTTCAGAGACAGACAGAGAGTTTCAGAGAATCTCAGAGAGTGATAGTGAGTGTCAGAGAGTGATAGTGAGTGTCTGAGAGTGATAGAGAGTGTGAGAGAGTGTCAGAGAGAGAGAGTGTCAGAGAGTGATAGTGAGTGCCTGAGAGTGTCTGAGAGTGATAGAGAGTGTCACAGAGTAATAGAGAGTGTCAGACAGTGTGAGAGAGTGTCAGAGAGTGATAGTGAGTGTCTGAGAGTGTCAGAGAGTGATAGAGATTGTCAGAGAGTGATAGAGAGTGTCAGAGAGTGATAGTGAATGCCAGCGAGTGTCAGAGAGTGTCAGAGAGTGTGAGAGATTGTCAGAGAGTGATAGTGAGTGTCTGAGAGTGTCAGAGAGTGATAGAGAGTGTCAGAGAGTGATAGTGAGTGCCGGCGAGTGTCAGAGAGTGTCAGAGGGTGTCAGAGAGTGATAGAGAGTGCCAGAGAGTGATATTGAGTGTCAGAGAGCATCAGAGAGAGATAGTGAGCGTCCGAGAGTGTCAGAGAGTGATAGTGAGTGTCTGAGAGTGTCAGAGAGTGATAGAGAGTGTCAGAGAGTGATAGAGTGTGTCAGAGAGTGATAGTGAGTGCCAGCGAGTGTCAGAGAGTGTTAGAGAGTGTCAGAGAGTGATAGAGAGTGTCAGAGAGTGATATTGAGTGTCAGAGAGTATCAGAGAGTGATAGTGAGCGTCAGAGAGTATCAGAGAGTGATAGTGACTGTCTGAGAGTGTCTGAGAGTGTCTGAGAGTGATAGAGAGTGTCACAGAGTGATAAAGAGTGTCAGAGAGTGTGATAGAGTGTCAGAGAGTGATAGTGAGTGTCTGAGAGTGTCAGAGAGTGATAGAGAGTGTCAGAGCGTGATAGAGAGTGTCAGAGAGTGATAAAGAGTCTCAGAGAGTGTGAGAGAGTGTGAGAGAGTGTCAGAGAGTGATAGTGAGTGTCTGAGAGTGTCAGAGAGTGATAGAGAGTGTCAGAGAGTGATAGAGAGTGTCAGAGAGTGATAGTGAGTGCCAGAGAGTGCCAGAGAGTGTCAGAGAGTGTCAGAGAGTGTCAGAGAGTGATAGAGAGTGTCAGAGAGTGATATTGAGTGTCAGAAAGTATCAGAGAGTGATAGTGAGCGTCAGAGTGTATCAGAGAGTGTTAATGAGTGTCTGAGAGTGTCTGAGAGTGATAGAGAGTGTCAGAGAGTGTCAGAGAGTGTCAGAGAGTGTCAGAGAGTATTAGAGGGTGTCAGAGAGTGTGAGAGAGTGTGAGTGAGAGTCAGAGAGTGATAGTGAGTGTCTGAGAGTGTCAGAGAGTGATAGAGAGTGTCAGAGAGTGATAGTGAGTGCCAGCGACTGTCAGAGAGTGTCAGAGAGTGATAGTGAGTGTCTGAGAGTGTCTGAGAGTGATAGAGAGTGTCTGAGAGAGATAGAGACTGTCAGAGAGTGATAGTGATTGTCAGAGAGTGCCAGACATAGATCGAGAGTGTCAGAGAGTGACAGTGAGTGTCAGAGAGTATCAGGGAGTGATAGTGAGTGTCTGAGAGTGATAGTGAGTGTCAGAGAGTGTCAGAGAGTGATAGTGAGAGTGTCAGAGAGTGTCAGAGTGTGTCAGAGAGTGATAGAGAGTGATAGAGAGTGATAGAGAGTGTCTGAGAGAGTCACAGAGTGACACTGAGTGTCAGAGAGTGTTAGAGAGTGTTGGAGAGTGTCAGAGAATGTCAGAAAGTGATAGGGAGTGTCAGAGAGTGATAGTGAGTGTCCGAGAGTGTCAGAGAGTGTCAGAGTTTGTCAGAGATTGATAGAGAGTGTCAGAGAGTGATAGAGAGTGTCAGAGAGTGATAGTGAGTGTCAGAGAGTGTCTGAGAGTGACAGTGAGTGTCTCTGAGTGTCAGAGTGTGTCAGAGTGTGATAGAGAGTGACAGAGTGTGTCAGAGAGTGTCAGAGAGTGACACTGAGTATCTGAGAGTGTCAGAGTGTGTCAGAGAGTGATAGAGAGTGATAGAGAGTGTCAGAGAGAGTCAGAGATTGACACTGAGTGTCTGAGAGTGTCAGAGTGTGTCAGAGAGTGACAGAGAGTGTCAGACAGTATCAGAGAGTGATAGTGAGTGTCTGAGAGTGTCTGAGAGTGTCAGAGAGTGTCAGAGAGTGATAGAGAGTGTCAGCGAGTGTCAGCGAGTGTCAGAGAGTGATAGAGAGTGTCAGAGAGAGATAGAGAGTTTCAGAGATTGTGAGAGAGTGTCAGACAGTGTGAGAGAGTGTCAGAGAGTGATAGTGAGTGTCAGAGAGTGACAGTGAGTGTCTGAGCGTGTCTGAGAGTGATAGAGAGTGATAGGGAGTGTCAGAGATTAATAGACAGTGGTTAGCACCGCAGCCTCACAGCTCCAGCGACCCGGGTTTAATTCTGGGTACTGCCTGTGTGGAGTTTGCAAGTTCTCCCTGTGTCTGCGTGGGTTTCCTCCGGGTGCTCCGGTTTCCTCCCACATGCTAAAGACTTGCAGGTTGAAAGGTAAATTGGCCATTATAAATTGCCCCTAGTATAGGTAGGTGGTAGGGAAATATAGGGACAGGTGGGGATGTGGTAGGAATATGGAATTGGTGTAGGATTAGTATAAATGGGTGGTTGATGGTCGGCACAGACTCGGTGGGCCGAAGGGCCTGTTTCAGTGCTGTATTTCTAAAAAAAAAAGAGAGTAGCAGAGAGTGATAGTGTGTGTCAGAGAGTATCAGAGAGTGATAGTGAGTGTCTGAGAGTGTCAGAGAGGGTCAGAGGTTGTCAGAGGTTGTCAGATAGTGATAGTGAGTGTCAGAGAGTGTCTGAGAGTGACAGTGGGTGTCTCTGAGTGTCAGAGTGTGTCAGAGAGTGATAGAGTGTGTCAGAGAGAGTCAGAGAGTGATAGTGATTGTCTGAGAGTGTCAGAGAGTGTCTCTGAGTGTCAGAGTGTGTCAGAGAGTGATAGGGAGTGATAGAGTGTGTCAGAGAGAGTCAGAGAGTGATAGTGATTGTCTGAGAGTGTCAGAGAGTGACACTGAGTGTCTGAGAGTGTCAGACAGTGTCAGAGAGTGATAGAGAGTGATCAAGAGTGTCAGAGACAGTCAGAGAGTGACACTGAGTGTCTGAGAGTGTCAGAGTGTGTCAGAGAGTGACAGAGAGTGTCGGAGAGCATTAGAGAGTGATAGTGAGTGTCAGAGAGTATCAGAGACTGATAGTGAGTGTCTGAGAGTGTCTGAGAGTGTCAGAGTGTGTCAGAGAGTGATAGAGAGTGCCAGAGAGTGTCAGAGAGTGATAGAGAATGTCAGAGAGAGATAGAGAGTTTCAGAGAGTGTGAGAGAGTGTGAGAGAGTGCCAGACAGTGTGAGAGAGTGTCAGAGAGTGATAGTGAGTGTCAGACAGTGACAGTGAGTGTCTGAGAGTGTCTGAGAGTGATAGAGAGGATCAGAGAGTGATAGTGAATGTCCGAGAGTGTCAGAGAGTGTCAGGGATAGTCAGAGAGTGTCAGAGAGTGTCAGAGATTGATAGAGAGTATCAGAGAGTGATAGTGAGTGTCAGAGAGTATCAGAGAGTGATAGTGAGTGTCCGAGAGTGTCAGAGAGTGTCAGGGAGAGTCATTGAGTGTCAGAGAGTGTCAGAGAGTGATAGAGAGTTTCAGAGACAGACAGAGAGTTTCAGAGAATCTCAGAGAGTGATAGCGAGTTTCAGAGAGTGTCAGAGAGTGTCAGAGATTGATAGAGAGTATCAGAGAGTGATAGTGAGTGATAGAGAGTATCAGAGAGTGATAGTGAGTGTCAGAGAGTATCAGAGAGTGATAGTGAGTGTCCGAGAGTGTCAGAGAGTGTCAGGGATAGTCAGAGAGTGTCAGAGAGTGTCAGAGATTGATAGAGAGTATCAGAGAGTGATAGTGAGTGTCAGAGAGTATCAGAGAGTGATAGTGAGTGTCCGAGAGTGTCAGAGAGTGTCAGGGAGTGTCAGAGAGTGTCAGGGAGTGTCAGAGAGTGATAGAGAGTTTCAGAGACAGACAGAGAGTTTCAGAGAATCTCAGAGAGTGATAGCGAGTGTCAGAGAGTGTCAGAGAGTGTCAGAGATTGATAGAGAGTATCAGAGAGTGATAGTGAGTGTCAGAGAGTATCAGAGAGTGATAGTGAGTGTCCGAGAGTGTCAGAGTGTGTCAGGGAGAGTCAGAGAGTGTCAGAGAGTGTCAGAGAGTGATAGAGAGGTTCAGAGACAGACAGAGAGTTTCAGAGAAACTCAGAGAGTGTGAGAGTGTGTCAGAGAGTGATAGTGAGTGTCAGAGAGTGATAGTGAGTGTCTGAGAGTGATAGAGAGTGTGAGAGAGTGTCAGGGAGAGATAGAGAGTGTCAGAGAGTGATAGTGAGTGTCTGAGAGTGTCTGAGAGTGATAGAGAGTGTATCAGCGTGATAGAGAGTGTCAGACAGTGTGAGAGAGTGTCAGAGACTGATAGTGAGTGTCAGAGAGTGATATTGAGTGTCAGAGAGTATCAGAGAGTGATAGTGAGCGTCAGAGAGTGTCAGAGAGTGATAGTGAGTGTCTGAGAGTGTCAGAGAGTGATAGAGAGTGTCAGAGAGTGATAGTGAGTGCCAGCGAGTGTCAGAGAGTGTCAGAGAGTGATAGAGAGTGTCAGAGAGTGATATTGAGTGTCAGAGAGTATCAGAGAGTGATAGTGAGCGTCAGAGAGAATCAGAGAGTGATAGTGAGTGTCTGAGAGTGTCAGAGAGTGTCAGAGAGTGATAGAGAGTATCAGAGAGAGATAGAGAGTTTCAGAGAGTGTGAGAGAGTGTCAGAGAGTGATAGTGAGTGTCAGAGAGTGATAGTGAGTGTCTGAGAGTGTCTGAGAGTGATAGAGAGTGTCTGAGAGGGATAGAGACTGTCAGCGAGTGATAGTGAGTGTCAGAGAGTGCCAGAGATAGATAGAGAGTGTCAGAGAGTGATAGTGAGTGTCAGAGAGTATCCGAGAGTTGTAGTGAGTGTCTGAGAGTGTCTGAGAGTGTCAGAGAGTGTCAGAGAGTGATAGAGAGTGTCAGAGAGTGTCAGAGAGTGTCAGAAAGTGTCAGAGAGAGATAGAGAGTTTCAGAGAGTGTCAGAGAGTGTGAGAGAGTGTCAGACAGTGTGAGAGAGTGTCAGAGAGTGATAGTGAGTGTCAGAGAGTGACAGTGAGTGTCTGAGAGTGTCTGAGAGTGATAGAGAGTGATAGAGAGTGTCAGAGATTGATAGAGAGTATCAGAGAGTGATAGTGTGTGTCAGAGAGTATCAGAGAGTGATAGTGAGTGTCTGAGAGTGTCAGAGAGTGTCAGAGGTTGTCAGAGAGTGATAGTGAGTGTCAGAGAGTGTCTGTGAGTGACAGTGAGTGTCTCTGAGTGTCAGAGTGTGTCAGAGTGTGATAGAGAGTGACAGAGTGTGTCAGAGAGTGTCAGAGAGTGACACTGAGTATCTGAGAGTGTCAGAGTGTGTCAGAGAGTGATAGAGAGTGATAGAGAGTGTCAGAGAGAGTCAGAGAGTGACACTGAGTGTCTGAGAGTGTCAGAGTGTGTCAGAGAGTGACAGAGAGTGTCAGACAGTATCAGAGAGTGATAGTGAGTGTCTGAGAGTGTCTGAGAGTGTCAGAGAGTGTCAGAGAGTGAAAGAGAGTGTCAGCGAGTGTCAGAGAGTGATAGAGAGTGTCAGAGAGAGATAGAGAGTTTCAGAGAGTGTGAGAGAGTGTCAGACAGTGTGAGAGCGTGTCAGAGAGTGACAGTGAGTGTCAGAGAGTGACAGTGAGTGTCTGAGCGTGTCTGAGAGTGATAGAGAGTGATAGGGAGTGTCAGAGATTAATAGAGAGTCGCAGAGAGTGATAGTGTGTGTCAGAGAGTATCAGAGAGTGATAGTGAGTGTCTGAGAGTGTCAGAGAGGGTCAGAGGTTGTCAGAGGTTGTCAGATAGTGATAGTGAGTGTCAGAGAGTGTCTGAGAGTGACAGTGAGTGTCTCTGAGTGTCAGAGTGTGTCAGAGAGTGATAGGGAGTGATAGAGTGTGTCAGAGAGAGTCAGAGAGTGATAGTGATTGTCTGAGAGTGTCAGAGAGTGTCTCTGAGTGTCAGAGTGTGTCAGAGAGTGATAGGGAGTGATAGAGTGTGTCAGAGAGAGTCAGAGAGTGATAGTGATTGTCTGAGAGTGTCAGAGAGTGACACTGAGTGTCTGAGAGTGTCAGAGTGTGTCAGAGAGTGATAGAGAGTGATCAAGAGTGTCAGAGAGTATCAGAGAGTGACACTGAGTGTCTGAGAGTGTCAGAGTGTGTCAGAGAGTGACAGAGAGTGTCAGAGAGTATTAGAGAGTGATAGTGAGTGTCAGAGAGTATCAGAGACTGATAGTGAGTGTCTGAGAGTGTCTGAGAGTGTCAGAGAGTGTCAGAGAGTGATAGAGAGTGTCAGAGAGTGTCAGAGAGTGATAGAGAGTGTCAGAGAGAGATAGAGAGTTTCAGAGAGTGTCAGAGAGTGTGAGAGAGTGCCAGACAGTGTGAGAGAGTGTCAGAGAGTGATAGTGAGTGTCAGAGAGTGACAGTGAGTGTCTGAGAGTGTCTGAGAGTGATAGAGAGTATCAGAGAGTGATAGTGAGTGTCAGAGAGTATCAGAGAGTGATAGTGAGTGTCCGAGAGTGTCAGAGAGTGTCAGGGATAGTCAGAGAGTGTCAGAGAGTGTCAGAGATTGATAGAGAGTATCAGAGAGTGATAGTGAGTGTCAGAGAGTATCAGAGAGTGATAGTGAGTGTCCGAGAGTGTCAGAGAGTGTCAGGGAGAGTCAGAGAGTGTCAGAGAGTGTCAGAGAGTGATAGAGAGTTTCAGAGACAGACAGAGAGTTTCAGAGAATCTCAGAGAGTGATAGCGAGTGTCAGAGAGTGTCAGAGAGTGTCAGAGATTGATAGAGAGTATCAGAGAGTGATAGTGAGTGTCAGAGAGTATCAGAGAGTGATAGTGAGTGTCCGAGAGTGTCAGAGTGTGTCAGGGAGAGTCAGAGAGTGTCAGAGAGTGTCAGAGAGTGATAGAGAGGTTCAGAGACAGACAGAGAGTTTCAGAGAAACTCAGAGAGTGTGAGAGAGTGTCAGAGAGTGATAGTGAGTGTCAGAGAGTGATAGTGAGTGTCTGAGAGTGATAGAGAGTGTGAGAGAGTGTCAGGGAGAGATAGAGAGTGATAGAGAGTTTCAGAGAGTGTCAGAGAGTGTCTGAGAGTGTCAGAGAGTGATAGAGAGTGTTAGAGATTGATAGAGAGTATCAGAGAGTGATAGTGAGTGTCAGAGAGTATCAGAGAGTGATAGTGAGTGTCCGAGAGTGTCAGAGAGTGTCAGGGAGAGTCAGAGAGTGTCAGAGAGTGATAGAGAGTTTCAGAGACAGACAGAGAGTTTCAGAGAATCTCAGATAGTGATAGCGAGTGTCAGAGAGTGTCAGAGATTGATAGAGAGTATCAGAGAGTGATAGTGAGTGTCAGAGAGTATCAGAGAGTGATAGTGAGTGTCCGAGAGTGTCAGAGAGTGTCAGAGAGTGTCAGAGAGTGATAGAGAGGTTCAGAGACAGACAGAGAGTTTCAGAGAAACTCAGAGAGTGTGAGAGAGTGTCAGAGATTGATAGTGAGTGTCAGAGTGTGATAGTGAGTGTCTGAGAGTGATAGAGAGTGTGAGAGAGTGTCAGGGAGAGATAGAGAGTGTCAGAGAATGATAGTGAGTGTCTGAGAGTGTCTGAGAGTGATAGAGAGTGTCACAGAGTGATAGAGAGTGTCAGACAGTGTGAGAGAGTGTCAGAAACTGATAGTGAGTGTCAGAGAGTGATATTGAGTGTCAGAGAGTATCAGAGAGTGATAGTGAGCGTCAGAGAGTGTCAGAGAGTGATAGTGAGTGTCTGAGAGTGTCAGAGAGTGATAGAGAGTGTCAGAGAGTGATAGTGAGTGCCAGCGAGTGTCAGAGAGTGCCAGAGAGTGATAGAGAGTGTCAGAGAGTGATATTGAGTTTCAGAGAGTATCAGAGAGTGATAGTGAGCGTCAGAGAGTATCAGAGAGTGATAGTGAGTGTCTGAGAGTGTCAGAGAGTGATAGAGAGTGTCAGACAGTGTCAGAGAGTGATAGAGAGTATCAGAGAGAGATAGAGAGTTTCAGAGAGTGTGAGAGAGTGTCAGAGAGTGATAGTGAGTGTCAGAGAGTGATAGTGAGTGTCTGAGAGTGTCAGAGATAGATAGAGAGTGTCAGTGAGTGATAGTGAGTGTCAGAGAGTATCCGAGAGTTGTAGTGAGTGTCTGAGAGTGTCTGAGAGTGTCAGAGAGTGTCTGAGAGTGATAGAGAGTGTGAGAGAGTGTCAGGGAGAGATAGAGAGTGTCAGAGAATGATAGTGAGTGTCTGAGAGTGTCTGAGAGTGATAGAGAGTGTCACAGAGTGATAGAGAGTGTCAGACAGTGTGAGAGAGTGTCAGAAACTGATAGTGAGTGTCAGAGAGTGATATTGAGTGTCAGAGAGTATCAGAGAGTGATAGTGAGCGTCAGAGAGTGTCAGAGAGTGATAGTGAGTGTCTGAGAGTGTCAGAGAGTGATAGAGAGTGTCAGAGAGTGATAGTGAGTGCCAGCGAGTGTCAGAGAGTGCCAGAGAGTGATAGAGAGTGTCAGAGAGTGATATTGAGTTTCAGAGAGTATCAGAGAGTGATAGTGAGCGTCAGAGAGTATCAGAGAGTGATAGTGAGTGTCTGAGAGTGTCAGAGAGTGATAGAGAGTGTCAGACAGTGTCAGAGAGTGATAGAGAGTATCAGAGAGAGATAGAGAGTTTCAGAGAGTGTGAGAGAGTGTCAGAGAGTGATAGTGAGTGTCAGAGAGTGATAGTGAGTGTCTGAGAGTGTCAGAGATTGATAGAGAGTGTCAGTGAGTGATAGTGAGTGTCAGAGAGTATCCGAGAGTTGTAGTGAGTGTCTGAGAGTGTCTGAGAGTGTCAGAGAGTGTCAGAGAGTGATAGAGAGTGTCAGAGAGTGTCAGAGAGTGTCAGAGTGTGTCAGAGAGTGATAGAGTGTTTCAGAGAGTGTCAGAGAGTGTGAGAGAGTGTCAGAGAGTGTGAGAGAGTGTCAGACAGTGTGAGAGAGTGTCAGAGAGTGATAGTGTGTGTCAGAGAGTATCAGAGAGTGATAGTGAGTGTCTGAGAGTGTCTGAGAGTGTCAGAGAGTGTCAGAGGTTGTCAGAGGTTGTCAGAGAGTGATAGTGAGTGTATCAGAATGTCTGAGATTGTCAGAGAGTGTCAGAGAGAGTTAGAGAGGGACAGAGAGTGTTAGAGAGAGATAGAGAAAGTCAGAGTGCGATAGCGAGTGTCAGAGAGTGTCAGAGATTGATAGAGAGTATCAGAGAGTGATAGTGAATGTCAGAGAGTATCAGAGAGTGATAGTGAGTGTCCGAGAGTGTCAGAGAGTGTCAGGGAGAGTCAGAGAGTGTCAGAGAGTGTCAGAGATTGATAGAGAGTATCAGAGAGTGATAGTGAGTGTCAGAGAGTATCAGAGAGTGAAAGTGAGTGTCCGAGAGTGTCCGAGAGTGTCAGAGAGTGTCAGGGAGAGTCAGAGAGTGTCAGAGAGTGTCAGAGATTGATAGAGAGTATCAGAGAGTTATAGCGAGTGTCAGAGAGTATCAGAGAGTGATAGTGAGTGTCCGAGAGTGTCAGAGAGTGAGAGAGAGTGTCAGAGAGTGATAGAGAGTGTCAGAGAGTGATAGTGAGTGCCAGCGAGTGTCAGAGAGTGTCAGAGAGTGATAGAGAGTGTCAGAGAGTGATATTGAGTGTCAGAGAGTATCAGAGAGTGATAGTGAGTGTCTGAGAGTGTCAGAGATTGATAGAGAGTGTCAGTGAGTGATAGTGAGTGTCAGAGAGTATCCGAGAGTTGTAGTGAGTGTCTGAGAGTGTCTGAGAGTGTCAGAGAGTGTCAGAGAGTGATAGAGAGTGTCAGAGAGTGTCAGAGAGTGTCAGAGTGTGTCAGAGAGTGATAGAGTGTTTCAGAGAGTGTCAGAGAGTGTGAGAGAGTGTCAGAGAGTGTGAGAGAGTGTCAGACAGTGTGAGAGAGTGTCAGAGAGTGATAGTGAGTGTCAGAGAGTGACAGTGAGTGTCTGAGAGTGTCTGAGAGTGATAGAGAGTGATAGAGAGTGTCAGAGATTGATAGAGAGTATCAGAGAGTGATAGTGTGTGTCAGAGAGTATCAGAGAGTGATAGTGAGTGTCTGAGAGTGTCTGAGAGTGTCAGAGAGTGTCAGAGGTTGTCAGAGGTTGTCAGAGAGTGATAGTGAGTGTATCAGAATGTCTGAGATTGTCAGAGAGTGTCAGAGAGAGTTAGAGAGGGACAGAGAGTGTTAGAGAGAGATAGAGAAAGTCAGAGTGCGATAGCGAGTGTCAGAGAGTGTCAGAGATTGATAGAGAGTATCAGAGAGTGATAGTGAATGTCAGAGAGTATCAGAGAGTGATAGTGAGTGTCCGAGAGTGTCAGAGAGTGTCAGGGAGAGTCAGAGAGTGTCAGAGAGTGTCAGAGATTGATAGAGAGTATCAGAGAGTGATAGTGAGTGTCAGAGAGTATCAGAGAGTGAAAGTGAGTGTCCGAGAGTGTCCGAGAGTGTCAGAGAGTGTCAGGGAGAGTCAGAGAGTGTCAGAGAGTGTCAGAGATTGATAGAGAGTATCAGAGAGTTATAGCGAGTGTCAGAGAGTATCAGAGAGTGATAGTGAGTGTCCGAGAGTGTCAGAGAGTGAGAGAGAGTGTCAGAGAGTGATAGAGAGTGTCAGATGTGATAGTGAGTGCCAGCGAGTGTCAGAGAGTGTCAGAGAGTGATAGAGAGTGTCAGAGAGTGATATTGAGTGTCAGAGAGTATCAGAGAGTGATAGTGAGCGTCAGAGAGTATCAGAGAGTGATAGTGAGTGTCTGAGATTGTCAGAGAGTGATAGAGAGTGTCAGACAGTGTCAGAGAGTGATAGAGAGTATCAGAGAGAGATAGAGAGTTTCAGAGAGTGAGAGAGAGTGTCAGAGAGTGATAGTGAGTGTCAGAGAGTGACAGTGAGTGTCTGAGAGTGTCTGAGTGTGATAGAGAGTGTCTGAGAGGGATAGAGACTGTCAGAGAGTGATAGTGTGTGTCAGAGAGTGTCAGAGATAGATAGAGAGTGTCAGAGAGTGATAGTGAGTGTCAGAGAGTATCCGAGAGTTGTAGTGAGTGTCTGAGAGTGTCAGAGAGTGTCAGAGTGTGATCGAGAGTGTCAGAGAGTGTCAGAGAGTGTCAGAGAGTGTCAGAGAGAGATAGAGAGTTTCAGAGAGTGTCAGACAGTGTGAGAGAGTGTCAGACAGTGTGAGAGAGTGTCAGAGAGTGATAGTGAGTGTCAGAGAGTGACAGAGAGTGTCTGAGAGTGATAGAGAGTGATAGAGAGTGTCAGAGATTGATAGAGAGCATCAGAGAGTGATAGTGTGTGTCAGAGAGTATCAGAGAGTGATAGTGAGTGTCTGAGAGTGTCTGAGAGTGTCAGAGAGTGTCAGAGGTTGTCAGAGGTTGTCAGAGAGTCATAGTGAGTGTATGAGAATGTCTGAGATTGTCAGAGAGTGTCAGAGAGAGTTAGAGAGGGACAGAGAGTGTTAGAGAGAGATAGAGAGTGTCAGAGAGTGATAGCGAGTGTCAGAGAGTGTCAGAGAGTGTCAGAGATTGATAGAGAGTATCAGAGAGTGATAGTGAGTGTCAGAGAGTATCAGAGAGTGATAGTGAGTGTCCGAGAGTGTCAGAGAGTGTCAGGGAGAGTCAGAGAGTGTCAGAGAGTGATAGTGAGTGTCTGAGAGTGTCTGAGAGTGATAGAGAGTGTCACAGAGTGATAGAGAGTGTCAGACAGTGTGAGAGAGTGTCAGAGAGTGATAGTGAGTGTCTGAGAGTGTCAGAGAGTGATAGAGATTTTCAGAGAGTGATAGAGAGAGTCAGAGAGTGATAGTGAGTGCCAGCGAGTGTCAGAGTGTGTCAGAGAGTGTGAGAGAGTGTCAGAGAGTCATAGTGAGTGTCTGAGAGTGTCAGAGAGTGATAGAGAGTGTCAGAGAGTTATAGAGAGTGTCAGAGAGTGATAGTGAGTGCCAGCGAGTGTCAGAGAGTGTCAGAGAGTGTCAGAGAGTGATAGAGAGTGTCAGAGAGTGATATTGAGTGTCAGAGAGTATCAGAGATTGATAGTGAGCGTCAGAGAGTATCAGAGAGTGATAGTGAGTGTCTGAGAGTGTCAGAGATTGTCAGAGAGTGATAGTGAGTGTCTGAGAGTGATAGTGAGTGTCAGAGAGTGTCAGAGAGTGATAGTGAGAGTGTCAGAGAGTGTCAGAGAGTGTTAGAGAGTGTTAGAGTGTGTCATAGAGTGTCAGAGAGTGATAGGGAGTGTCAGAGTATGTCAGAGATAGATAGAGAGTGTCAGAGAGTGATAGAGTGTGTCAGAGAGTGTCAGAGAGTGATAGTGATTGTCTGAGAGTGTCAGAGAGTGTCAGAGGGTGACACTGAGTGTCTGAGAGTGTCAGAGTGTGTCAGAGAGTGATTGAGAGTGATAGTGAGTGATAGTGAGTGTCTGAGAGTGTCTGAGAGTGATAGAGAGTGTCTGAGAGTGATAGAGACTGTCAGAGAGTGATAGTGAGTGTCAGAGAGTGTCAGACATAGATCGAGAGTGTCAGAGAGTGATAGTGAGTGTCAGAGAGTATCAGGGAGTGATAGTGAGTGTCTGAGAGTGGTAGTGAGTGTCAGAGAGTGTCAGAGAGTGTCAGAGAGTGATAGTGAGAGTGTCAGAGAGTGTCAGAGAGTGTCTGAGAGTGTCGGAGAGTGTCAGAGAGTGTCAGCGAGTGATAGAGAGTGTCAGAGTGTGTCAGAGAGTGATAGAGAGTGTCAGAGAGAGATGGAGAGTTTCAGAGAGTGTCAGAGAGTGTGAGAGAGTGCCAGACAGTGTGAGAGAGTGTCAAAGAGTGATAGTGAGTGTCAGAGAGTGACAATGAGTGTCTGAGAGTGTCTGAGAGTGAGAGAGAGTGATAGAGAGTGATAGAGAGTGTCAGAGATTGATAGAGAGTATCAGAGAGTGATAGTGTGTGTCAGAGAGTATCAGAGATTGACAGTGAGTGTCTGAAAGTGTCTGAGAGTGTCAGAGAGTGTCAGAGGTTGTCAGAGGCTGTCAGAGAGTGATAGTGAGTGTATCTGAATGTCTGAGAGTGTCAGAGAGTGTCAGAGAGAGTTAGAGAGGGACAGAGAGTGTTAGAGAGAGATAGAGAGTGTCAGAGAGTGATAGCGAATGTCAGAGAGTGATAGCGAGTGTCAGAGAGTGTCAGAGAGTGTCAGAGATTGATAGAGAGTATCAGAGAGTGATAGTGAGTGTCAGAGAGTATCAGAGAGTGATAGTGAGTGTCCGAGAGTGTCAGAGAGTGTCAGGGATAGTCAGAGAGTGTCAGAGAGTGTCAGAGATTGATAGAGAGTATCAGAGAGTGATAGTGAGTGTCAGAGAGTATCAGAGAGTGATAGTGAGTGTCCGAGAGTGTCAGAGAGTGTCAGGGAGAGTCAGAGAGTGTCAGAGAGTGTCAGAGAGTGATAGAGAGTTTCAGAGACAGACAGAGAGTTTCAGAGAATCTCAGAGAGTGATAGCGAGTGTCAGAGAGTGTCAGAGAGTGTCAGAGAGTGATAGAGAGCTCCAGAGACAGACAGAGAGTTTCAGAGAAACTCACAGAGTGTGAGAGAGTGTCAGAGAGTGATAGTGAGTGTCAGAAAGTGATAGTGAGTGTCTGAGAGTGATAGAGAGTGTGAGAGAGTGTCAGGGAGAGATAGAGAGTGTCAGAGAGTGATAGTGAGTGTCTGAGAGTGTCTGAGAGTGATAGAGAGTGTCACAGAGTGACAGAGAGTGTCAGACAGTGTGAGAGAGTGTCAGAGACTGATAGTGAGTGTCTGAGAGTGTCAGAGAGTGATAGAGATTGTCAGAGAGTGATAGAGAGAGTCAGAGAGTGATAGTGAGTGCCAGCGAGTGTCAGAGAGTGTCAGAGAGTGTGAGAGAGTGTCAGAGAGTGTCAGAGAGTGATAGTGAGTGTCTGAGAATGTCAGAGAGTGATCGAGAGTGTCAGAGAGTGATAGAGAGTGTCAGAGAGTGATATTGAGTGTCAGAGAGTATCAGAGAGTGATAGTGAGCGTCAGAGAGTGTCAGAGAGTGATAGTGAGTGTCTGAGAGTGTCAGAGAGTGATAGAGAGTGACAAAGAGTGATAGTGTCAGAGAGTGATAGTGAGTGCCAGCGAGTGTCAGAGAGTGTCAGAGAGAGATAGAGAGTGTCAGAGAGTGATATTGAGTGTCAGAGAGTATCAGAGAGTGATAGTGAGCGTCAGAGAGTATCAGAGAGTGATAGTGAGTGTATATGAATGTCTGAGAGTGTCAGAGAGTGTCAGAGAGAGTCAGAGAGTGTCAGAGAGTGAATGAGAGTGATAGAGAGTGTCAGACAGTGTCAGAGAGTGATAGAGAGTATCAGAGAGAGATAGAGAGTTTCAGAGAGTGTGAGAGAGTGTCAGAGAGTGATAGTGAGTGTCAGAGAGTGATAGTGAGTGTCTGAGAGTGTCTGAGAGTGATAGAGTGTGTCTGAGAGGGATAGAGACTGTCAGAGAGTGATAGTGAGTGTCAGAGATTGTCAGAGATAGATAGAGAGTGTCAGAGAGTGATAGTGAGTGTCAGAGAGTATCCGAGAGTTGTAGTGAGGGTCTGAGAGTGTCTGAGAGTGTCAGAGAGTGTCAGAGAGTGATAGAGAGTGTCAGAGAGTGTCAGAGAGAGATAGAGAGTTTCAGAGAGTGTCAGAGAGTGTGAGAGAGTGTCAGACAGTGTGAGAGAGTGTCAGAGAGTGATAGTGAGTGTCAGAGAGTGACAGTGAGTGTCTGAGAGTGATAGAGAGTGATAGAGAGTGTCAGAGATTGATAGAGAGTATCAGAGAGTGATAGTGTGTGTCAGAGAGTATCAGAGAGTGATAGTGAGTGTCTGAGAGTGTCTGAGAGTGTCAGAGAGTGTCAGAGGTTGTCAGAGGTT
Source organism: Heterodontus francisci (assembly GCF_036365525.1). NCBI lineage: Eukaryota > Metazoa > Chordata > Chondrichthyes > Heterodontiformes > Heterodontidae > Heterodontus > Heterodontus francisci. Next base: position 158,757,417 of record NC_090376.1, read on the forward strand.
GTCAGAGAGTGATAGTGAGTGCATGAGAATGTCTGAGAGTGTCAGAGAGTGTCAGAGAGAGTTAGAGAGGGACAGAGAGTGTTAGAGAGAGATAGAGAGAGGCAGAGAGTGATAACGAGTGTCAGAGAGTGTCAGAGAGTGTCAGAGATTGATAGAGAGTATCAGAGAGTGATAGTGAGTGTCAGAGTGTATCAGAGAGTGATAGTGAGTGTCCGAGAGTGTCAGGGAGAGTCAGAGAGTGTCAGGGATTGATCGAGAGTATCAGAGAGTGATAATGAGTGTCAGAGAGTATCAGATAGTGATAGTGAGTGTCAGAGAGTATCAGAGAGTGATAGTGAGTGTCCGAGAGTGTCAGAGAGTGTCAGGGAGAGTCAGAGAGTGTCAGAGAGTGTCAGAAAGCGATAGAGAGTTTCAGAGACAGACAGAGAGTTTCAGAGAATCTCAGAGAGTGATAGTGAGTGTCAGAGAGTATCAGAGAGTGATAGTGAGTGTCCGAGAGTGTCAGAGAGTGTCAGGGAGAGTCAGAGAGTGTCAGTGAGTGATAGTGAGTTTCTGAGAGTGTCTGAGAGTGATAGAGAGTGTCACAGAGTGATAGAGAGTGTCAGACAGTGTGAGAGAGTGTCAGAGAGTGATAGTGAGTGTCTGAGAGTGTCAGAGAGTGATAGAGATTGTCAGAGAGTGATAGAGAGAGTCAGAGAGTGATAGTGAGTGCCAGCGAGTGTCAGAGAGTGTCAGAGAGTGTGAGAGAGTGTCAGAGAGTGATAGTGAGTGTCTGAGAGTGTCAGAGAGTGATAGAGCGTGTCAGAGAGTGATAGAGAGTGTCAGCGAGTGATAGTGAGTGCCAGCGAGTGTCAGAGAGTGTCAGAGAGTGTCAGAGAGTGATAGAGAGTGTCAGAGAGTGATAGTGAGCGTCAGAGAGTATCAGAGAGTGATAGTGAGTGTCTGAGAGTGTCAGAGAGTGTCAGAGAGTGATAGAGAGTGTCAGAGAGTGATAGTGAGTGTCAGAAAGTGATAGTGAGTGTCTGAGAGTGATAGAGAGTGTGAGAGAGTGTCAGGGAGAGATAGAGAGTGTCAGAGAGTGATAGTGAGTGTCTGAGAGTGTCTGAGAGTGATAGAGAGTGTCACAGAGTGACAGAGAGTGTCAGACAGTGTGAGAGAGTGTCAGAGACTGATAGTGAGTGTCTGAGAGTGTCAGAGAGTGATAGAGATTGTCAGAGAGTGATAGAGAGAGTCAGAGAGTGATAGTGAGTGCCAGCGAGTGTCAGAGAGTGTCAGAGAGTGTGAGAGAGTGTCAGAGAGTGTCAGAGAGTGACAGTGAGTGTCTGAGAATGTCAGAGAGTGATCGAGAGTGTCAGAGAGTGATAGAGAGTGTCAGAGAGTGATATTGAGTGTCAGAGAGTATCAGAGAGTGATAGTGAGCGTCAGAGAGTGTCAGAGAGTGATAGTGAGTGTCTGAGAGTGTCAGAGAGTGATAGAGAGTGACAAAGAGTGATAGAGAGTGTCAGTGAGTGATAGTGAGTGCCAGCGAGTGTCAGAGAGTGTCAGAGAGAGATAGAGAGTGTCAGAGAGTGATATTGAGTGTCAGAGAGTATCAGAGAGTGATAGTGAGCGTCAGAGAGTATCAGAGAGTGATAGTGAGTGTATATGAATGTCTGAGAGTGTCAGAGAGTGTCAGAGAGAGTCAGAGAGTGTCAGAGAGTGAATGAGAGTGATAGAGAGTGTCAGACAGTGTCAGAGAGTGATAGAGAGTATCAGAGAGAGATAGAGAGTTTCAGAGAGTGTGAGAGAGTGTCAGAGAGTGATAGTGAGTGTCAGAGAGTGATAGTGAGTGTCTGAGAGTGTCTGAGAGTGATAGAGTGTGTCTGAGAGGGATAGAGACTGTCAGAGAGTGATATTGAGTGTCAGAGAGTGTCAGAGATAGATAGAGAGTGTCAGAGAGTGATAGTGAGTGTCTGAGAGTGTCAGAGAGTGATAGAGATTGTCAGAGAGTGATAGAGAGAGTCAGAGAGTGATAGTGAGTGCCAGCGAGTGTCAGAGAGTGTCAGAGAGTGTGAGAGAGTGTCAGAGAGTGTCAGAGAGTGATAGTGAGTGTCTGAGAATGTCAGAGAGTGATCGAGAGTGTCAGAGAGTGATAGAGAGTGTCAGAGAGTGATATTGAGTGTCAGAGAGTATCAGAGAGTGATAGTGAGCGTCAGAGAGTGTCAAAGAGTGATAGTGAGTGTCTGAGAGTGTCAGAGAGTGATAGAGAGTGACAAAGAGTGATAGAGAGTGTCAGAGAGTGATAGTGAGTGCCAGCGAGTGTCAGAGAGTGTCAGAGAGAGATAGAGAGTGTCAGAGAGTGATATTGAGTGTCAGAGAGTATCAGAGAGTGATAGTGAGCGTCAGAGAGTATCAGAGAGTGATAGTGAGTGTATATGAATGTCTGAGAGTGTCAGAGAGTGTCAGAGAGAGTCAGAGAGTGTCAGTGAGTGTCAGAGAGTGAATGAGAGTGATAGAGAGTGTCAGACAGTGTCAGAGAGTGATAGAGAGTATCAGAGAGAGATAGAGAGTTTCAGAGAGTGTGAGAGAGTGTCAGAGAGTGATAGTGAGTGTCAGAGAGTGATAGTGAGTGTCTGAGAGTGTCTGAGAGTGATAGAGTGTGTCTGAGAGGGATAGAGACTGTCAGAGAGTGATAGTGAGTGTCAGAGATTGTCAGAGATAGATAGAGAGTGTCAGAGAGTGATAGTGAGTGTCAGAGAGTATCCGAGAGTTGTAGTGAGGGTCTGAGAGTGTCTGAGAGTGTCAGAGAGTGTCAGAGAGTGATAGAGAGTGTCAGAGAGTGTCAGAGAGAGATAGAGAGTTTCAGAGAGTGTCAGAGAGTGTGAGAGAGTGTCAGACAGTGTGAGAGAGTGTCAGAGAGTGATAGTGAGTGTCAGAGAGTGATAGTGAGTGTCAGAGAGTATCCGAGAGTTGTAGTGAGGGTCTGAGAGTGTCTGAGAGTGTCAGAGAGTGTCAGAGAGTGATAGAGAGTGTCAGAGAGTGTCAGAGAGAGATAGAGTTTCAGAGAGTGTCAGAGAGTGTGAGAGAGTGTCAGACAGTGTGAGAGAGTGTCAGAGAGTGATAGTGAGTGTCAGAGAGTGACAGTGAGTGTCTGAGAGTGATAGAGAGTGATAGAGAGTGTCAGAGATTGATAGAGAGTATCAGAGAGTGATAGTGTGTGTCAGAGAGTATCAGAGAGTGATAGTGAGTGTCTGAGAGTGTCTGAGAGTGTCAGAGAGTGTCAGAGGTTGTCAGAGGTTGTCAGAGAGTGATAGTGAGTGCATGAGAATGTCTGAGAGTGTCAGAGAGTGTCAGAGAGAGTTAGAGAGGGACAGAGAGTGTTAGAGAGAGATAGAGAGAGGCAGAGAGTGATAACGAGTGTCAGAGAGTGTCAGAGAGTGTCAGAGATTGATAGAGAGTATCAGAGAGTGATAGTGAGTGTCAGAGTGTATCAGAGAGTGATAGTGAGTGTCCGAGAGTGTCAGGGAGAGTCAGAGAGTGTCAGAGAGTGTCAGGGATTGATCGAGAGTATCAGAGAGTGATAGTGAGTGTCAGAGAGTATCAGAGAGTGATAGTGAGTGTCAGAGAGTATCAGAGAGTGATAGTGAGTGTCCGAGAGTGTCAGAGAGTGTCAGGGAGAGTCAGAGAGTGTCAGAGAGTGTCAGAAAGCGATAGAGAGTTTCAGAGACAGACAGAGAGTTTCAGAGAATCTCAGAGAGTGATAGTGAGTGTCAGAGAGTATCAGAGAGTGATAGTGAGTGTCCGAGAGTGTCAGAGAGTGTCAGGGAGAGTCAGAGAGTGTCAGTGAGTGATAGTGAGTTTCTGAGAGTGTCTGAGAGTGATAGAGAGTGTCACAGAGTGATAGAGAGTGTCAGACAGTGTGAGAGAGTGTCAGAGAGTGATAGTGAGTGTCTGAGAGTGTCAGAGAATGATAGAGATTGTCAGAGAGTGATAGAGAGAGTCAGAGAGTGATAGTGAGTGCCAGCGAGTGTCAGAGATTGTCAGAGAGTGATAGAGAGTGTCAGAGAGTGATATTGAGTGTCAGAGAGTATCAGAGAGTGATAGTGAGCGTCAGAGAGTGTCAGAGAGTGATAGTGAGTGTCTGAGAGTGTCAGAGAGTGATAGAGAGTGACAAAGAGTGATAGAGAGTGTCAGTGAGTGATAGTGAGTGCCAGCGAGTGTCAGAGAGTGTCAGAGAGAGATAGAGAGTGTCAGAGAGTGATATTGAGTGTCAGAGAGTATCAGAGAGTGATAGTGAGCGTCAGAGAGTATCAGAGAGTGATAGTGAGTGTATATGAATGTCTGAGAGTGTCAGAGAGTGTCAGAGAGAGTCAGAGAGTGTCAGAGAGTGAATGAGAGTGATAGAGAGTGTCAGACAGTGTCAGAGAGTGATAGAGAGTATCAGAGAGAGATAGAGAGTTTCAGAGAGTGTGAGAGAGTGTCAGAGAGTGATAGTGAGTGTCAGAGAGTGATAGTGAGTGTCTGAGAGTGTCTGAGAGTGATAGAGTGTGTCTGAGAGGGATAGAGACTGTCAGAGAGTGATATTGAGTGTCAGAGAGTGTCAGAGATAGATAGAGAGTGTCAGAGAGTGATAGTGAGTGTCAGAGAGTATCCGAGAGTTGTAGTGAGGGTCTGAGAGTGTCTGAGAGTGTCAGAGAGTGTCAGAGAGTGATAGAGAGTGTCAGAGAGTGTCAGAGAGAGATAGAGAGTTTCAGAGAGTGTCAGAGAGTGTGAGAGAGTGTCAGACAGTGTGAGAGAGTGTCAGAGAGTGATAGTGAGTGTCAGAGAGTGACAGTGAGTGTCTGAGAGTGATAGAGAGTGATAGAGAGTGTCAGAGATTGATAGAGAGTATCAGAGAGTGATAGTGTGTGTCAGAGAGTATCAGAGAGTGATAGTGAGTGTCTGAGAGTGTCTGAGAGTGTCAGAGAGTGTCAGAGGTTGTCAGAGGTTGTCAGAGAGTGATAGTGAGTGCATGAGAATGTCTGAGAGTGTCAGAGAGTGTCAGAGAGAGTTAGAGAGGGACAGAGAGTGTTAGAGAGAGGTAGAGAGAGGCAGAGAGTGATAACGAGTGTCAGAGAGTGTCAGAGAGTGTCAGAGATTGATAGAGAGTATCAGAGAGTGATAGTGAGTGTCAGAGTGTATCAGAGAGTGATAGTGAGTGTCCGAGAGTGTCAGGGAGAGTCAGAGAGTGTCAGAGAGTGTCAGGGATTGATCGAGAGTATCAGAGAGTGATAGTGAGTGTCAGAGAGTATCAGAGAGTGATAGTGAGTGTCAGAGAGTATCAGAGAGTGATAGTGAGTGTCCGAGAGTGTCAGAGAGTGTCAGGGAGAGTCAGAGAGTGTCAGAGAGTGTCAGAAAGCGATAGAGAGTTTCAGAGACAGACAGAGAGTGTCAGAGAATCTCAGAGAGTGATAGTGAGTGTCAGAGAGTATCAGAGAGTGATAGTGAGTGTCCGAGAGTGTCAGAGAGTGTCAGGGAGAGTCAGAGAGTGTCAGTGAGTGATAGTGAGTTTCTGAGAGTGTCTGAGAGTGATAGAGATTGTCAGAGAGTGATAGAGAGAGTCAGAGAGTGATAGTGAGTGCCAGCGAGTGTCAGAGATTGTCAGAGAGTGTGAGAGAGTGTCAGAGAGTGATAGTGAGTGTCTGAGAGTGTCAGAGAGTGATAGAGCGTGTCAGAGAGTGATAGAGAGTGTCAGCGAGTGATAGTGAGTGCCAGCGATTGTCAGAGAGTGTCAGAGAGTGTCAGAGAGTGATAGAGAGTGTCAGAGAGTGATAGTGAGCGTCAGAGAGTATCAGAGAGTGATAGTGAGTGTCTGAGAGTGTCAGAGAGTGTCAGAGAGTGATAGAGAGTGTCAGAGAGTGATAGTGAGTGTGTCAGAGAGTGTCAGAGAGTGATAGTGAGTGTCGGAGAGTGATAGTGAGGGTCAGAGAGTGTCAGAGAGTGATAGTGAGAGTGTCAGAGAGTGTCACAGAGTGTCAGAGAGTGTTAGAGAGTGTCATAGAGTGTCAGAGAGTGATAGGGAGTGTCAGAGTATGTCAGAGATTGATAGAGAGTGTCAGAGAGTGATAGAGTGTGTCAGAGAGTGTCAGAGAGTGATAGTGATTGTCTGAGAGTGTCAGAGAGTGTCAGAGGGTGACACTGAGTGTCTGAGAGTGTCAGAGTGTGTCAGAGAGTGATTGAGAGTTTCAGTGAGTGTCAGAGAGTGTGAGAGAGTGTCAGAGAGTATCAGAGAGTGATAGTGAGCGTCAGAGAGTGTCAGAGAGTGATAGTGAGTGTCTGAGAGTGTCAGAGAGTGATAGAGAGTGACAGAGAGTGATAGAGAGTATCAGAGAGTGATAGTGAGTGCCAGCGAGTGTCAGAGAGTGTCAGAGAGTGATAGAGAGTGTCAGAGAGTGATATTGAGTGTCAGAGAGATCAGAGAGTGAAAGTGAGCGTCAGAGAGTATCAGAGAGTGATAGTGAGTGTCTGAGAGTGTCAGAGAGTGTCAGAGAGTGATAGAGAGTGTCAGACAGTGTCAGAGAGTGATAGAGAGTATCAGAGAGAGATAGAGAGTTTCAGAGAGTGTGAGAGAGTGTCAGAGAGTGATAGTGAGTGTCAGAGAGTGATAGTGAGTGTCTGAGAGTGTCAGAGAGTGTCCGAGGTTTTCAGAGAGCGATAGTGAGTGTATGAGAATGTCTGAGAGTGTCAGAGAGTGTCAGAGAGAGTTAGAGAGGGACAGAGAGTGTTAGAGAGAGATAGAGAGAGTCAGAGAGTGATAACGAGTGTCAGAGAGTGTCAGAGAGTGTCAGAGATTGATAGAGAGTATCAGAGAGTGATAGTGAGTGTCAGAGAGTATCAGAGAGTGATAGTGAGTGTCCGAGAGTGTCAGAGAGTGTCAGGGAGAGTCAGAGCGTGTCAGAGAGTGTCAGAGAGTGATAGAGAGTTTCAGAGACAGACAGAGAGTTTCAGAGAATCTCAGAGAGTGATAGCGAGTGTCAGAGAGTGTCAGAGAGTGTCAGAGATTGATAGAGAGTATCAGAGAGTGATAGTGAGTGTCAGAGAGTATCAGAGAGTGATAGTGAGTGTCCGAGAGTGTCAGAGAGTGTCAGGGAGAGTCAGAGAGTGACAGAGAGTTATAGTGAGTGTCTGAGAGTGTCTGAGAGTGATAGAGAGTGTCACAGAGTGATAGAGAGTGTCAGACAGTGTGAGAGAGTGTCAGAGAGTGATAGTGAGTGTCTGAGAGTGTCAGAGAGTGATAGAGATTGTCAGAGAGTGATAGAGAGAGTCAGAGAGTGATAGTGAGTGCCAGCGAGTGTCAGAGAGTGTGAGAGAGTGTCAGAGAGTGATAGTGAGTGTCTGAGAGTGTCAGAGAGTGATAGAGAGTGTCAGAGAGTGATAGTGAGTGCCAGCGAGTGTCAGAGAGTGTCAGAGAGTGATAGAGAGTGTCGGAGAGTGATATTGAGTGTCAGAGAGTATCAGAGAGTGATAGTGAGCGTCAGAGAGTATCAGAGAGTGATAGTGAGTGTCTGAGAGTGTCAGAGAGTGTCAGAGAGTGATAGAGAGTGTCAGAGAGTGATAGCGATTGTGTCAGAGAGTGTCAGAGAGTGATAGTGAGTGTCTGAGAGTGATAGTGAGAGTCAGAGTGTGTCAGAGTGTGTCAGAGAGTGATAGTGAGAGTGTCAGAGAGTGTCAGAGTGTGTCAGAGAGTGTTAGAGAGTGTTAGAGAGTGTCATAGAGTGTCAGAGACTGATAGGGAGTGTCAGATTATGTCAGAGATTGATAGAGAGTTTCAGAGAGTGATAGAGTGTGTCAGAGAGTGTCAGAGAGTGATAGTGATTGTCTGAGAGTGTCAGAGAGTGTCAGAGGGTGACACTGAGTGTCTGAGAGTGTCAGAGTGTGTCAGAGAGTGATTGAGAGTGATAGTGAGTGATAGTGTGTGTCAGAGAGTGTCAGAGTGTGATAGTGCGTGTCAGAGAGTGACAGAGAGTGTCAGAGAGTATCAGAGAGTGATAGTGAGTGTCTGAGAGTGTCTGAGAGTGTCAGAGAGTGTCAGAGAGTGATAGAGAGTGATAGAGAGTGTCAGAGAGTGTCAGAGAGTGATAGAGAGTGTCAGAGAGGGATAGAGAGTTTCAGTGAGTGTGAGAGAGTGTGAGAGAGTGTCAGAGAGTGTCAGTGAGTATCTGAGTGTGATAGAGAGTGTCTGAGAGTGTCAGAGAGTGTGAGAGAGTGTCAGAGAGAGATAGCGAGTGTCAGAGAGTGATAGTGAGTGTCTGAGAGTGTCTGAGAGTGATAGAGAGTGTCAGAGAGTGTCAGAGAGTGATAGTGAGTGTCTGAGAGTGTCAGAGAGTGATGGAGAGTGATAGTGAGTGCCAGCGAGTGTCAGAGAGTGTCAGAGAGTGTCAGAGAGTGTCATAGAGTGATAGAGAGTGTCAGAGAGTGATAGTGAGTGTCTGAGAGTGTCTGAGAGTGATAGAGAGTGTCTGAGAGTGATAGAGACTGTCAGAGAGTGATAGTGAGTGTCAGAGAGTGTCAGACATAGATCGAGAGTGTCAGAGAGTGATAGTGAGTGTCAGAGAGTATCAGGGAGTGATATTGAGTGTCTGAGAGTGGTAGTGAGTGTCAGAGAGTGTCAGAGAGTGTCAGACAGTGTGAGAGAGTGTCAGAGAGTGATAGTGAGTGTCAGAGAGTGACAGTGAGTGTCTGAGAGTGTCTGAGAGTGATAGAGAGTGATAGAGAGTGTCAGAGATTGATAGTGTGTGTCAGAGTGTATCAGAGAGTGATAGTGAGTGTCTGAGAGTGTCTGAGAGTGTCAGAGAGTGTCAGAGGTTGTCAGAGGTTGTCAGAGAGTGATAGTGAGTGTATGAGAATGTCTGAGAGTGTCAGAGAGTGTCAGAGAGTGTTAGAGAGTGTCAGAGAGTGTCAGAGATTGATAGAGAGTATCAGAGAGTGATAGTGAGTGTCAGAGAGTATCAGAGAGTGATAGTGAGTGTCTGAGAGTGTCAGAGAGTGTCAGGGAGAGTCAGAGAGTGTCAGAGAGTGTCAGAGATTGATAGAGAGTATCAGAGAGTGATAGTGAGTGTCAGAGAGTATCATAGAGTGATAGTAAGTGTCCGAGAGTGTCAGAGAGTGTCAGGGAGAGTCAGAGAGTGTCAGAGAGTGTCAGAGAGTGATAGAGAGTTTCATAGACAGACAGAGAGTTTCAGAGAATCTCAGAGAGTGATAGCGAGTGTCAGAGAGTGTCAGAGAGTGTCAGAGATTGATAGAGAGTATCAGAGAGTGATAGTGAGTGTCAGAGAGTGATAGTGAGTGTCCGAGAGGGTCAGAGAGTGTCAGGGAGAGTCAGAGAGTGTCAGAGAGTGATAGTGAGTGTCTGAGAGTGTCAGAGAGTGATAGTGAGTGTGTCAGAGAGTGTCAGAGAGTGATAGTGAGTGTCTGAGAGTGATAGTGAGTGTCAGAGAGTGTCAGAGAGTGTCAGAGAGTGATAGTGAGAGTGTCAGAGAGTGTCCGAGAGTGTCAGAGAGTGTCAGAGTATGTCAGAGATTGATAGAGAGTGTCAGAGAGTGATAGAGTGTGTCAGAGAGTTTCAGTGAGTGATAGTGATTGTCTGAGAGTGTCAGAGAGTGTCAGAGGGTGACACTGAATGTCTGAGAGTGTCAGACTGTGTCAGAGAGTGATTGAGAGTGATAGTGAGTGATAGTGAGTGTTAGAGAGTGTCAGAGTGTGATAGTGCGTGTCAGAGAGTGACAGAGAGTGTCAGAGAGTATCAGAGAGTGAGAGTGAGTGTCTGAGAGTGTCTGAGAGTGTCAGACAGTGTCAGAGAGTGATAGAGAGTGTCAGAGAGTGTCAGAGAGTGATCGAGAGTGTCAGAGAGAGATAGAGAGTTTCAGTGAGTGTCAGAGAGTGTGAGAGAGTGTCAGAGAGTGATAGTGAGTGTCAGAGAGTGATAGTGAGTATCTGAGAGTGATAGAGAGTGTCAGAGAGTGTCAGGGAGTGTGAGAGAGTGTCAGAGAGAGATAGAGAGTGTCAGAGAGAGATAGAGAGTGTCAGAGAGTGATTGTGAGTGTCAGAGAGTGTCAGAGAGTGATAGAGAGTGTCAGAGAGTGATAGTGAGTGTCAAAGAGTGATAGTGAGTATCTGAGAGTGATAGAGAGTGTCAGACTGTGTCAGAGAGTGTCAGAGAGTGTGAGAGAGTGTCAGAGAGAGATAGAGAGAGTCAGAGAGTGATAGTGAGTGTCAGAGAGTGTCAGAGAGTGATAGAGAGTGTCAGAGAGTGATAGTGAGTGCCAGCGAGTGTCAGAGAGTGTCAGAGAGTGATAGAGAGTGTCAGAGAGTGATAGTGAGTGTCTGAGAGTGTCTGAGAGTGATAGAGAGTGTCTGAGAGTGATAGAGACTGTCAGAGAGTGTTAGTGAGTGTCAGAGAGTGTCAGACATAGATCGAGAGTGTCAGAGAGTGAAAGTGAGTGTCAGAGAGTATCAGGGAGTGAAGTGAGTGTCTGAGAGTGATAGTGAGTGTCAGACAGTGGCAGAGAGTGTCAGAGAGTGATAGTGAGAGTGTCAGAGAGTGTCAGAGAGTGTCTGAGAGTGTCTGAGAGTGTCAGAGAGTGATAGAGAGTGTCAGAGAGTGTCAGAGAGTGATAGAGAGTGTCAGAGAGAGAAAGAGAGTTTCAGAGAGTGTCAGAGAGTGTGAGAGAGTGTCAGACATTGTGAGAGAGTGTCAGAGAGTGATAGTGAGTGTCAGAGAGTGACAGTGAGTGTCTGAGAGTGTCTGAGAGTGTCTGAGAGTGATAGAAATTGATAGAGAGTGTCAGAGATTGATAGAGAGTATCAGAGAGTGATAGTGTGTGTCAGAGAGTATCAGAGAGTGATAGTGAGTGTCTGAGAGTGTCTGAGAGTGTCAGAGAGTGTCAGAGGTTGTCAGAGGTTGTCAGAGAGTGATAGTGAGTGCATGAGAATGTCTGAGAGTGTCAGAGAGTGTCAGAGAGAGTTAGAGAGTGTCAGAGAGTGTCAGAGATTGATAGAGAGTGATAGTGAGTGTCAGAGAGTATCAGAGAGTGATAGTGAGTGTCCGAGAGTGTCAGAGAGTGTCAGGGAGAGTCAGAGAGTGTCAGAGAGTGTCAGAGATTGATAGAGAGTATCAGAGAGTGATAGTGAGTGTCAGAGAATATCAGAGAGTAATAGTGAGTGTCCGAGAGTGTCAGAGAGTGTCAGGGAGAGTCAGAGAGTGTCAGAGAGTGTCAGAGAGTGATAGAGAGTTTCAGAGACAGACAGATAGTTTCAGAGAATCTCAGAGAGTGATAGCGAGTGTCAGAGAGTGTCAGAGAGTGTCAGAGGTTGATAGAGAGTATCAGAGAGTGATAGTGAGTGTCAGAGAGTATCAGAGAGTGATAGTGAGTGTCTGAGAGTGTCAGAGAGTGTCAGGGAGAGTCAGAGAGTGTCAGAGAGTGTCAGAGAGTGATAGAGAGTTTCAGAGACAGACAGAGAGTTTCAGAGAATCTCAGAGAGTGTGAGAGAGTGTTAGAGAGTGATAGTGAGTGTCAGAGAGTGATAGTGAGTGTCTGAGAGTGATAGAGAGTGTCAGAGAGTGTCAGAGAGAGATAGAGAGTGTCAGAGAGAGATAGTGAGTGTCTGAGAGTGTCTGAGAGTGATAGAGAGTGTCACAGAGTGATTGAGAGTGTCAGACAGTGTGAGAGAGTGTCAGAGAGTGATAGTGAGTGTCTGAGAGTGTCAGAGAGTGATAGAGATTGTCAGAGAGTGATAGTGAGTGCCAGCGAGTGTCAGAGAGTGTCAGAGTGTGTGAGAGAGTGTCAGAGAGTGATAGTGAGTGTCTGAGAGTGTCAGAGAGTGATAGAGAGTGTCAGAGAGTGATAGAGAGTGTCAGAGAGTGATAGTGAGTGCCAGCGAGTGTCAGAGAGTGTCAGAGAGTGTCAGAGAGTGATAGTGAGCGTCAGAGAGTATCAGAGAGTGATAGTGAGTGTCTGAGAGTGTCAGAGAGTGTCAGAGAGTGATAGAGAGTGTCAGAGAGTGATAGTGAGTGTGTCAGAGAGTGTCAGACAGTGATAGTGAGTGTCTGAGAGTGATAGTGAGTGTCAGAGAGTGTCAGAGAGTGATAGTGAGAGTGTCAGAGTGTGTCAGAGAGTGTCAGAGTGTGTTAGAGAGTGTCAGAGAGTGTCAGAGAGTGATAGGGAGTGTCAGAGAGTGATAGTGAGTGTCCGAGAGTGTCAGAGAGTGTCAGAGTATGTCAGAGATTGATAGAGAGTGTCAGAGAGTGATAGAGTGTGTCAGAGAGTGTCAGAGAGTGATAGTGATTGTCTGAGAGTGTCAGAGAGTGTCAGAGGGTGACACTGAGTGTCTGAGAGTGTCAGAGTGTGTCAGAGAGTGATAGAGAGTAATAGAGAGTGTCAGAGAGAGTCAGAGAGTGACACTTAGTGTCTGAGAGTATCAGAGTGTGTCAGAGAGTGATCGAGAGTGATAGTGAGTGATAGTGAGTATCAGAGTGTGATAGTGCGTGTCAGAGAGTGACAGAGAGTGTCAGAGAGTATCAGAGAGTGATAGTGAGTGTCTGAGAGTGTCTGAGAGTGACAGAGAGTGTCAGAGAGTGATAGAGAGTGTCGGAGAGAGATAGAGAGTTTCAGTGAGTGTCAGAGAGTGTGAGAGAGTGTCAGAGAGTGATAGAGAGTGTCAGAGAGTGATAGTGAGTGTCTGAGAGAGAAAGAGAGTGTCAGAGAGTGTCAGAGAGTGTGAGAGAGTGTCAGAGAGAGATAGAGAGTGTCAGAGAGTGATAGTGAGTGTCTGAGAGTGTCTGAGAGTGATAGAGAGTGTCTGAGAGTGTCAGAGAGTATTAGAGAGTGATAGAGAGTGTCAGAGAGTGATAGTGAGTGCCAGCGAGAGTCAGAGAGTGTCAGAGAGTGATAGAGAGTGTCAGAGAGTGATAGTGAGTGTCTGAGAGTGATAGAGAGTGTCTGAGAGTGATTTGAGACTGTCAGAGAGTATCAGAGAGTGATAGTGAGTGTCTGAGAGTGTCTGAGAGTGTCAGAGAGTGTCAGAGAGTGATAGAGAGTGTCAGAGAGTGTCAGAGAGTGATAGAGAGTGTCAGAGAGAGATAGAGAGTTTCAGTGCGTGTCAGAGAGTGTGTGAGAGTGTCAGAGAGTGATAGTGAGTGTCAGAGAGTGATAGTGAGTATCTGAGAGTGATAGAGAGTGTCAGAGAGTGTGAGAGAGTGTCAGAGAGAGATAGAGAGTGTCAGAGAATGATAGTGAGTGTCTGAGAGTGTCAGAGAGTGTCAGAGAGTATTAGAGAGTATTAGAGAGTGTCAGAGAGTGTGAGAGAGTGTGAGAGAGTGTCAGAGAGTGATAGTGAGTGTCAGAGAGTGTCAGAGAGTGATAGAGAGTGTCAGAGAGTGATAGTGAGTGCCAGCGAGTGTCAGAGAGTGTCAGAGAGTGTCAGAGAGTGATAGAGAGTGTCAGAGAGTGATAGAGAGTGTCAGAGAGAGATAGAGAGTTTCAGTGAGTGTCAGAGAGTGTGTGAGAGTGTCAGAGAGTGATAGTGAGTGTCAGAGAGTGATAGTGAGTATCTGAGAGTGATAGAGAGTGTCAGAGAGTGTGAGAGAGTGTCAGAGAGAGATAGAGAGTGTCAGAGAATGATAGTGAGTGTCTGAGAGTGTCAGAGAGTGTCAGAGAGTATTAGAGAGTGTCAGAGAGTGTGAGAGAGTGTGAGAGAGTGTCAGAGAGTGATAGTGAGTGTCAGAGAGTGTCAGAGAGTGATAGAGAGTGTCAGAGAGTGATAGTGAGTGCCAGCGAGTGTCAGAGAGTGTCAGAGAGTGTCAGAGAGTGATAGAGAGTGTCAGAGAGTGATAGTGTGTGCCTGAGAGTGTCTGAGAGTGATAGAGAGTGTCAGAGAGTGATAGAGACTGTCAGAGAGTGACAGTGAGTGTCAGAGAGTGTCAGACATAGATCGAGAGTGTCAGAGAGTGATAGTGAGTGTCAGAGAGTATCAGGGAGTGATAGTGAGTGTCTGAGAGTGATAGTGAGTGTCAGAGAGTGTCAGAGAGTGTCAGAGAGTGATAGTGAGAGTGTCAGAGAGTTTCAGAGAGTGTCTGAGAGTGTCTGAGAGTGTCAGAGAGTGATAGAGAGTGTCAGAGAGTGTCAGAGAGTGATAGAGAGTGTCAGAGAGAGATAGAGAGTTTCAGAGAGTGTCAGAGAGTGTGAGAGAGTGTCAGACAGTGTGAGAGATGTCAGAGAGTGATAGTGAGTGTCAGAGAGGGATAGTGAGTGTCAGAGAGTATCTGGGAGTGATAGTGAGTGTCTGAGAGTGATAGTGAGTGTCAGAGAGTGTCAGAGAGTGATAGTGAGAGTGACAGAGTGTGTCAGAGAGTGTCTGAGAGTGTCAGAGAGTGTCAGAGAGTGTCAGACAGTGATAGAGAGTGTCAGAGAGTGTCAGAGAGTGATAGAGAGTGTCAGAGAGAGATAGAGAGTTTCAGAGAGTGTCAGACAGTGTAAGAGAGTGTCAGAGAGTGATAGTGAGTGTCAGAGAGTGACAGTGAGTGTCTGAGAGTGTCTGAGAGTGATAGAGAGTGAGATAGAGTGTCAGAGATTGATAGAGAGTATCAGAGAGTGATAGTGTGTGTCAGAGAGTATCAGAGAGTGTAAGAGAGTGTCAGAGAGTGATAGTGAGTGTATGAGAATGTCTGAGAGTGTCAGAGAGTGTCAGAGAGAGTTAGAGAGTGTCAGAGAGTGTCAGAGATTGATAGAGAGTATCAGAGAGTGATAGTGAGTGTATGAGAATGTCCGAGAGTGTCAGAGAGTGTCAGGGAGAGTCAGAGAGTGTCAGAGAGTGTCAGAGATTGATGGAGAGTTTCAGACAGTGATAGTGAGTGTCAGAGAGTATCAGAGAGTAATAGTGAGTGTCCGAGAGTGTCAGAGAGTGTCAGAGAGAGTCAGAGAGTGTCAGAGAGTGTCAGAGAGTGTCAGAGAGTGTCAGAGAGTGATAGAGAGTTTCAGAGACAGACAGAGAGTTTCAGAGAATCTCAGAGAGTGATAGCGAGTGTCAGAGAGTGTCAGAGAGTGTCAGAGATTGATAGAGAGTATCAGAGAGTGATAGTGAGTGTCAGAGAGTATCAGAGAGTGATAGTGAGTGTCCGAGAGTGTCAGAGAGTGTCAGGGAGAGTCAGAGAGTGTCAGAGAGTGTCAGAGAGTGATAGAGAGTTTCAGAGACAGACAGAGAGTTTCAGAGAATCTCAGAGAGTGTGAGAGAGTGTCAGAGAGTGATAGTGAGTGTCAGAGAGTGATAGTGAGTTTCTGAGAGTGATAGAGAGTGTCAGAGAGTGCGAGAGAGTGGCAGAGAGAGATAGAGAGTGTCAGAGAGTGATAGTGAGTGTCTGAGAGTGTCTGAGAGTGATAGAGAGTGTCACAGAGTGATAGAGAGTGTCAGACAGTGTGAGAGAGTGTCAGAGAGTGATAGTGAGTGTCTGAGAGTGTCAGAGAGTGATAGAGATTGTCAGAGAGTGATAGAGAGAGTCAGAGAGTGATTGTGAGTGCCAGCGAGTGTCAGAGAGTGTCAGAGTGTGTGAGAGAGTGTCAGAGAGTGTCAGAGAGTGATAGTGAGTGTCTGAGAGTGTCAGAGAGTGTCAGAGAGTGATAGAGAGTATCAGAGAGTGATATTGAGTGTCAGAGAGTATCAGAGAGTGATAGTGAGCGTCAGAGAGTATCAGAGAGTGATAGTGAGTGTCTGAGAGTGTCAGAGAGTGTCAGAGAGTGATAGAGAGTGTCAGAGAGTGACAGTGAGTGTGTCAGAGAGTGTCAGACAGTGATAGTGAGTGTCTGAGAGTGATAGTGAGTGTCAGAGAGTGTCAGAGAGTGATAGTGAGAGTGTCAGAGAGTGTCAGAGAGTATCAGAGAGTGTCAGAGAGTGTTAGAGAGTGTTAGAGAGAGTCAGAGAGTGTCAGAGAGTGATAGGGAGTGTCAGAGAGTGATAGTGAGTGTCCGAGAGTGTCAGAGAGTGTCAGAGTATGTCAGAGATTGATAGAGAGTGTCAGAGAGTGATAGAGTGTGTCAGAGAGTGTCAGAGAGTGATAGTGATTGTCTGAGAGTGTCAGAGAGTGTCAGAGGGTGACACTGAGTGTCTGAGAGTTTCAGAGTGTGTCAGAGAGTGATAGAGAGTAATAGAGAGTGTCAGAGAGAGTCAGAGAGTGACACTCAGTGTCTGAGAGTATCAGAGTGTGTCAGAGAGTGATCGAGAGTGATAGTGAGTGATAGTGAGTGTCAGAGTGTGATAGTGCGTGTCAGAGAGTGACAGAGAGTGTCAGAGAGTATCAGAGAGTGATAGTGAGTGTCTGAGAGTGTCTGAGAGTGTCTGAGAGTGTCTGAGAGTGTCAGAGAGTGATAGAGAGTGTCAGAGAGAGATAGAGATTTTCAGTGAGTGTCAGAGAGTGTGAGAGAGTGTCAGAGAGTGATAGAGAGTGTCAGAGTGTGATAGTGAGTGTCTGAGAGAGAAAGAGAGTGTCAGAGAGTGTCAGAGAGTGTGAGAGAGTGTCAGAGAGAGATAGAGAGTGTCTGAGAGTGATAGAGAGTGTCTGAGAGTGATAGAGAGTGTCTGAGAGTGTCAGAGAGTGTCAGAGAGTGATAGTGAGTGTCTGAGCGTGTCAGAGAGCGTCAGAGAGTGATAGAGAGTGTCAGAGAGTGATAGTGAGTGCCAGCGAGTGTCTGAGAGTGTCAGAGAGTGTCAGAGAGTGATAGAGAGTGTCAGAGAGTGATAGTGAGTGTCTGAGAGTGTCTGAGAGTGATAGAGAGTGTCTGAGAGTGATTTGAGACTGTCAGAGAGTGTCAGAGAGTATCAGAGAGTGATAGTGAGTGTCAGAGAGTGTCAGAGAGTGCTAGAGAGTGATAGAGAGTGTCAGAGAGTGTCAGAGAGTGATAGAGAGTGTCAGAGAGAGATAGAGAGTTTCAGTGAGTGTCAGAGAGTGTGTGAGAGTGTCAGAGAGTGATAGTGAGTGTCAGAGAGTGATAGTGAGTATCTGAGAGTGATAGAGAGTGTCAGAGAGTGTCAGAGAGTGATAGAGAGTGTCAGAGAGAGATAGAGAGTGTCAGTGAGTGTCAGAGAGTGTGTGAGAGTGTCAGAGAGTGATAGTGAGTGTAAGAGAGTGACAGTGAGTATCTGAGAGTGATAGAGAGTGTCAGAGAGTGTCAGAGAGTGTGAGCGAGTGTCAGAGAGAGATAGATAGTGTCAGAGAGTGATAGTGAGTGTCTGAGAGTGTCTGAGAGTGATAGAGAGTGTCAGAGAGTGTCAGAGAGAATTAGAGAGTATTAGAGAGTGTCAGAGAGTGTGAGAGAGTGTGAGAGAGTGTCAGAGAGTGATAGTGAGTGTCAGAGAGTGTCAGAGAGTGATAGAGAGTGTCAGAGAGTGATAGTGAGTGCCAGCGAGTGTCAGAGAGTGTCAGAGAGTGTCAGAGAGTGATAGAGAGTGTCAGAGAGTGATAGTGAGTGTCTGAGAGTGTCTGAGAGTGATAGAGAGTGTCAGAGAGTGATAGAGACTGTCAGAGAGTGATAGTGAGTGTCAGAGAGTGTCAGACATAGATCGAGAGTGTCAGAGAGTGATAGTGAGTGTCAGAGAGTATCAGGGAGTGATAGTGAGTGTCTGAGAGTGATAGTGAGTGTCAGAGAGTGTCAGAGAGTGATAGTGAGAGTATCAGAGAGTGTCAGAGAGTGTCTGAGAGTGTCTGAGAGTGTCAGAGAGTGTCAGACAGTGATAGAGAGTGTCAGAGAGTGTCAGAGAGTGATAGAGAGTGTCAGAGAGATATAGAGAGTTTCAGAGAGTGTCAGACAGTGTAAGAGAGTGTCAGAGAGTGATAGTGAGTGTCAGAGAGTGATAGTGAGTGTCTGAGAGTGTCTGAGAGTGTCAGAGAGTGTCAGAGGTTGTCAGAGGATGTCAGAGAGTGATAGTGAGTGTATGAGAATGTCTGAGAGTGTCAGAGATTGTCAGAGAGAGTTTGAGAGTGTCAGAGAGTGTCAGAGATTGATAGAGAGTATCAGAGAGTGATAGTGAGTGTCAGAGAGTATCAGAGAGTGATAGTGAGTGTCCGAGAGTGTCAGAGAGTGTCAGAGTATGTCAGAGATTGATAGAGAGTGTCAGAGAGTGATAGAGTGTGTCAGAGAGTGTCAGAGAGTGATAGTGATTGTCTGAGAGTGTCAGAGAGTGTCAGAGGGTGACACTGAGTGTCTGAGAGTGTCAGAGTGTGTCAGAGAGTGATAGAGAGTAATAGAGAGTGTCAGAGAGAGTCAAAGAGTGACACTCAGTGTCTGAGATTATCAGAGTGTGTCAGAGAGTGATCGAGAGTGATAGTGAGTGATAGTGAGTGTCAGAGAGTGTCAGAGTGTGATAGTGCATGTCAGAGAGTGACAGAGAGTGTCAGAGTGTATCAGAGAGTGATAGTGAGTGTCTGAGAGAGTCTGAGAGTGTCAGAGAGTGTCAGAGAGTGTCAGAGAGTGATAGAGAGTGTCAGAGAGAGATAGAGAGTTTCAGTGAGTGTCAGAGAGTGTGTGAGAGTGTCAGAGAGTGATAGAGAGTGTCAGAGAGTGATAGTGAGTGTCTGAGAGAGAAAGAGAGTGTCAGAGAGAGTCAGAGAGTGTGAGAGAGTGTCAGAGAGAGATAGAGAGTGTCAGAGAGTGATAGTGAGTGTCTGAGAGTGTCTGAGAGTGATAGAGAGTGTCTGAGAGTGTCAGAGAGTGTCAGAGAGTGATAGTGAGTGTCTGAGCGTGTCAGAGAGTGTCAGAGAGTGATAGAGAGTGTCAGAGAGTGATAGTGAGTGCCAGCGAGTGTCAGAGAGTGTAAGAGAGTGTCAGAGAGTGATAGAGAGTGTCAGAGAGTGATAGTGAGTGTCTGAGAGTGTCTGAGAGTGATAGAGAGTGTCTGAGAGTGATTTGAGACTGTCAGAGAGTGTCAGAGAGTATCAGAGAGTGATAGTGAGTGTCTGAGATTGTCTGAGAGTGTCAGAGAGTGTCAGAGAGTGATAGAGAGTGTCAGAGAGTGTCAGAGAGTGATAGAGAGTGTCAGAGAGAGATAGAGAGTGTCAGTGAGTGTCAGAGAGTGTGTGAGAGTGTCAGAGAGTGATAGTGAGTGTAAGAGAGTGACAGTGAGTATCTGAGAGTGATAGAGAGTGTCAGAGAGTGTCAGAGAGTGTGAGCGAGTGTCAGAGAGAGATAGATAGTGTCAGAGAGTGATAGTGAGTGTCTGAGAGTGTCTGAGAGTGATAGAGAGTGTCAGAGAGTGTCAGAGAGAATTAGAGAGTATTAGAGAGTGTCAGAGAGTGTGAGAGAGTGTGAGAGAGTGTCAGAGAGTGATAGTGAGTGTCAGAGAGTGTCAGAGAGTGATAGAGAGTGTCAGAGAGTGATAGTGAGTGCCAGCGAGTGTCAGAGAGTGTCAGAGAGTGTCAGAGAGTGATATGGAGTGTCAGAGAGTGATAGTGAGTGTCTGAGAGTGTCTGAGAGTGATAGAGAGTGTCAGAGAGTGATAGAGACTGTCAGAGAGTGATAGTGAGTGTCAGAGAGTGTCAGACATAGATCGAGAGTGTCAGAGAGTGATAGTGAGTGTCAGAGAGTATCAGGGAGTGATAGTGAGTGTCTGAGAGTGATAGTGAGTGTCAGAGAGTGTCAGAGAGTGATAGTGAGAGTGTCAGAGAGTGTCAGAGAGTGTCTGAGAGTGTCTGAGAGTGTCAGAGAGTGATAGAGAGTGTCAGAGAGTGTCAGAGAGTGATAGAGAGTGTCAGAGAGAGATAGAGAGTTTCAGAGAGTGTCAGAGAGTGTGAGAGAGTGTCAGACAGTGTGAGAGAGTGTCAGAGAGTGATAGTGAGTGTCAGAGAGTGATAGTGAGTGTCAGAGAGTATCTGGGAGTGATAGTGAGTGTCTGAGAGTGATAGTGAGTGTCAGAGAGTGTCAGAGAGTGATAGTGAGAGTGTCAGAGAGTGTCAGAGAGTATCAGAGAGTGTCAGAGAGTGTTAGAGAGTGTTAGAGAGAGTCAGAGAGTGTCAGAGAGTGATAGGGAGTGTCAGAGAGTGATAGTGAGTGTCCGAGAGTGTCAGAGAGTGTCAGAGTATGTCAGAGATTGATAGAGAGTGTCAGAGAGTGATAGAGTGTGTCAGAGAGTGTCAGAGAGTGATAGTGATTGTCTGAGAGTGTCAGAGAGTGTCAGAGGGTGACACTGAGTGTCTGAGAGTTTCAGAGTGTGTCAGAGAGTGATAGAGAGTAATAGAGAGTGTCAGAGAGAGTCAGAGAGTGACACTCAGTGTCTGAGAGTATCAGAGTGTGTCAGAGAGTGATCGAGAGTGATAGTGAGTGATAGTGAGTGTCAGAGTGTGATAGTGCGTGTCAGAGAGTGACAGAGAGTGTCAGAGAGTATCAGAGAGTGATAGTGAGTGTCTGAGAGTGTCTGAGAGTGTCTGAGAGTGTCTGAGAGTGTCAGAGAGTGATAGAGAGTGTCAGAGAGAGATAGAGATTTTCAGTGAGTGTCAGAGAGTGTGAGAGAGTGTCAGAGAGTGATAGAGAGTGTCAGAGTGTGATAGTGAGTGTCTGAGAGAGAAAGAGAGTGTCAGAGAGTGTCAGAGAGTGTGAGAGAGTGTCAGAGAGAGATAGAGAGTGTCTGAGAGTGATAGAGAGTGTCTGAGAGTGTCAGAGAGTGTCAGAGAGTGATAGTGAGTGTCTGAGCGTGTCAGAGAGCGTCAGAGAGTGATAGAGAGTGTCAGAGAGTGATAGTGAGTGCCAGCGAGTGTCTGAGAGTGTCAGAGAGTGTCAGAGAGTGATAGAGAGTGTCAGAGAGTGATAGTGAGTGTCTGAGAGTGTCTGAGAGTGATAGAGAGTGTCTGAGAGTGATTTGAGACTGTCAGAGAGTGTCAGAGAGTATCAGAGAGTGATAGTGAGTGTCAGAGAGTGTCAGAGAGTGCTAGAGAGTGATAGAGAGTGTCAGAGAGTGTCAGAGAGTGATAGAGAGTGTCAGAGAGAGATAGAGAGTTTCAGTGAGTGTCAGAGAGTGTGTGAGAGTGTCAGAGAGTGATAGTGAGTGTCAGAGAGTGATAGTGAGTATCTGAGAGTGATAGAGAGTGTCAGAGAGTGTCAGAGAGTGATAGAGAGTGTCAGAGAGAGATAGAGAGTGTCAGTGAGTGTCAGAGAGTGTGTGAGAGTGTCAGAGAGTGATAGTGAGTGTAAGAGAGTGACAGTGAGTATCTGAGAGTGATAGAGAGTGTCAGAGAGTGTCAGAGAGTGTGAGCGAGTGTCAGAGAGAGATAGATAGTGTCAGAGAGTGATAGTGAGTGTCTGAGAGTGTCTGAGAGTGATAGAGAGTGTCAGAGAGTGTCAGAGAGAATTAGAGAGTATTAGAGAGTGTCAGAGAGTGTGAGAGAGTGTGAGAGAGTGTCAGAGAGTGATAGTGAGTGTCAGAGAGTGTCAGAGAGTGATAGAGAGTGTCAGAGAGTGATAGTGAGTGCCAGCGAGTGTCAGAGAGTGTCAGAGAGTGTCAGAGAGTGATAGAGAGTGTCAGAGAGTGATAGTGAGTGTCTGAGAGTGTCTGAGAGTGATAGAGAGTGTCAGAGAGTGATAGAGACTGTCAGAGAGTGATAGTGAGTGTCAGAGAGTGTCAGACATAGATCGAGAGTGTCAGAGAGTGATAGTGAGTGTCAGAGAGTATCAGGGAGTGATAGTGAGTGTCTGAGAGTGATAGTGAGTGTCAGAGAGTGTCAGAGAGTGATAGTGAGAGTATCAGAGAGTGTCAGAGAGTGTCTGAGAGTGTCTGAGAGTGTCAGAGAGTGTCAGACAGTGATAGAGAGTGTCAGAGAGTGTCAGAGAGTGATAGAGAGTGTCAGAGAGATATAGAGAGTTTCAGAGAGTGTCAGACAGTGTAAGAGAGTGTCAGAGAGTGATAGTGAGTGTCAGAGAGTGATAGTGAGTGTCTGAGAGTGTCTGAGAGTGTCAGAGAGTGTCAGAGGTTGTCAGAGGATGTCAGAGAGTGATAGTGAGTGTATGAGAATGTCTGAGAGTGTCAGAGATTGTCAGAGAGAGTTTGAGAGTGTCAGAGAGTGTCAGAGATTGATAGAGAGTATCAGAGAGTGATAGTGAGTGTCAGAGAGTATCAGAGAGTGATAGTGAGTGTCCGAGAGTGTCAGAGAGTGTCAGAGTATGTCAGAGATTGATAGAGAGTGTCAGAGAGTGATAGAGTGTGTCAGAGAGTGTCAGAGAGTGATAGTGATTGTCTGAGAGTGTCAGAGAGTGTCAGAGGGTGACACTGAGTGTCTGAGAGTGTCAGAGTGTGTCAGAGAGTGATAGAGAGTAATAGAGAGTGTCAGAGAGAGTCAAAGAGTGACACTCAGTGTCTGAGATTATCAGAGTGTGTCAGAGAGTGATCGAGAGTGATAGTGAGTGATAGTGAGTGTCAGAGAGTGTCAGAGTGTGATAGTGCATGTCAGAGAGTGACAGAGAGTGTCAGAGTGTATCAGAGAGTGATAGTGAGTGTCTGAGAGAGTCTGAGAGTGTCAGAGAGTGTCAGAGAGTGTCAGAGAGTGATAGAGAGTGTCAGAGAGAGATAGAGAGTTTCAGTGAGTGTCAGAGAGTGTGTGAGAGTGTCAGAGAGTGATAGAGAGTGTCAGAGAGTGATAGTGAGTGTCTGAGAGAGAAAGAGAGTGTCAGAGAGAGTCAGAGAGTGTGAGAGAGTGTCAGAGAGAGATAGAGAGTGTCAGAGAGTGATAGTGAGTGTCTGAGAGTGTCTGAGAGTGATAGAGAGTGTCTGAGAGTGTCAGAGAGTGTCAGAGAGTGATAGTGAGTGTCTGAGCGTGTCAGAGAGTGTCAGAGAGTGATAGAGAGTGTCAGAGAGTGATAGTGAGTGCCAGCGAGTGTCAGAGAGTGTAAGAGAGTGTCAGAGAGTGATAGAGAGTGTCAGAGAGTGATAGTGAGTGTCTGAGAGTGTCTGAGAGTGATAGAGAGTGTCTGAGAGTGATTTGAGACTGTCAGAGAGTGTCAGAGAGTATCAGAGAGTGATAGTGAGTGTCTGAGATTGTCTGAGAGTGTCAGAGAGTGTCAGAGAGTGATAGAGAGTGTCAGAGAGTGTCAGAGAGTGATAGAGAGTGTCAGAGAGAGATAGAGAGTGTCAGTGAGTGTCAGAGAGTGTGTGAGAGTGTCAGAGAGTGATAGTGAGTGTAAGAGAGTGACAGTGAGTATCTGAGAGTGATAGAGAGTGTCAGAGAGTGTCAGAGAGTGTGAGCGAGTGTCAGAGAGAGATAGATAGTGTCAGAGAGTGATAGTGAGTGTCTGAGAGTGTCTGAGAGTGATAGAGAGTGTCAGAGAGTGTCAGAGAGAATTAGAGAGTATTAGAGAGTGTCAGAGAGTGTGAGAGAGTGTGAGAGAGTGTCAGAGAGTGATAGTGAGTGTCAGAGAGTGTCAGAGAGTGATAGAGAGTGTCAGAGAGTGATAGTGAGTGCCAGCGAGTGTCAGAGAGTGTCAGAGAGTGTCAGAGAGTGATATGGAGTGTCAGAGAGTGATAGTGAGTGTCTGAGAGTGTCTGAGAGTGATAGAGAGTGTCAGAGAGTGATAGAGACTGTCAGAGAGTGATAGTGAGTGTCAGAGAGTGTCAGACATAGATCGAGAGTGTCAGAGAGTGATAGTGAGTGTCAGAGAGTATCAGGGAGTGATAGTGAGTGTCTGAGAGTGATAGTGAGTGTCAGAGAGTGTCAGAGAGTGATAGTGAGAGTGTCAGAGAGTGTCAGAGAGTGTCTGAGAGTGTCTGAGAGTGTCAGAGAGTGATAGAGAGTGTCAGAGAGTGTCAGAGAGTGATAGAGAGTGTCAGAGAGAGATAGAGAGTTTCAGAGAGTGTCAGAGAGTGTGAGAGAGTGTCAGACAGTGTGAGAGAGTGTCAGAGAGTGATAGTGAGTGTCAGAGAGTGATAGTGAGTGTCAGAGAGTATCTGGGAGTGATAGTGAGTGTCTGAGAGTGATATTGAGTGTCAGAGAGTGTCAGAGAGTGTCAGAGAGTGATAGTGAGAGTGTCAGAGAGTGTCAGAGAGTGTCTGAGAGTGTCTGAGAGTGTCTGAGAGTGTCAGAGAGTGCCAGACAGTGATAGAGAGTGTCAGAGAGTGTCAGAGAGTGATAGAGAGTGTCAGAGAGAGATAGAGAGTTTCAGTGAGTGTCAGAGAGTGTGTGAGAGTGTCAGAGAGTGATAGTGAGTGTAAGAGAGTGACAGTGAGTATCTGAGAGTGATAGAGAGTGTCAGAGAGTGTCAGAGAGTGTGAGCGAGTGTCAGAGAGAGATAGATAGTGTCAGAGAGTGATAGTGAGTGTCTGAGAGTGTCTGAGAGTGACAGAGAGTGTCAGAGAGTGTCAGAGAGAATTAGAGAGTATTAGAGAGTGTCAGAGAGTGTGAGAGAGTGTGAGAGAGTGTCAGAGAGTGATAGTGAGTGTCAGAGAGTGTCAGAGAGTGATAGAGAGTGTCAGAGAGTGATAGTGAGTGCCAGCGAGTGTCAGAGAGTGTCAGAGAGTGTCAGAGAGTGATAAAGAGTGTCAGAGAGTGATAGTGAGTGTCTGAGAGTGTCTGAGATTGATAGAGAGTGTCAGAGAGTGATAGAGACTGTCAGAGAGTGATAGTGAGTGTCAGAGAGTGTCAGACATAGATCGAGAGTGTCAGAAAGTGATAGTGAGTGTCAGAGAGTATCAGGGAGTGATAGTGAGTGTCTGAGAGTGATAGTGAGTGTCAGAGAGTGTCAGAGAGTGATAGTGAGAGTGTCAGAGAGTGTCTGAGAGTGTCTGAGAGTGTCAGAGAGTGATAGAGAGTGTCAGAGAGTGTCAGAGAGTGATAGAGAGTGTCAGAGAGAGATAGAGAGTTTCAGAGAGTGTCAGAGAGTGTGAGAGAGTGTCAGACAGTGTGAGAGAGTGTCAGAGAGTGATAGTGAGTGTCAGAGAGTGATAGTGAGTGTCAGAGAGTATCTGGGAGTGATAGTGAGTGTCTGAGAGTGATATTGAGTGTCAGAGAGTGTCAGAGAGTGTCAGAGAGTGATAGTGAGAGTGTCAGAGAGTGTCAGAGAGTGTCTGAGAGTGTCTGAGAGTGTCAGAGAGTGTCAGACAGTGATAGAGAGTGTCAGAGAGTGTCAGAGAGTGATAGAGAGTGTCAGAGAGAGATAGAGACTTTCAGAGAGTGTCAGACAGTGTAAGAGAGTGTCAGAGAGTGATAGTGAGTGTCAGAGAGTGACAGTGAGTGTCTGAGAGTGTCTGAGAGTGATAGAGAGTGATAGTGAGTGTCAGAGATTGACAGAGAGTATCAGAGAGTGATAGTGTGTGTCAGAGAGTATCAGAGAGTGATAGTGAGTGTCTGAGAGTGTCTGAGAGTGTCTGAGAGTGTCAGAGAGTGTCAGAGGTTGTCAGAGGTTGTCAGAGGTTGTCAGAGAGTGATAGTGAGTGTATGAGAATGTCTGAGAGTGTCAGAGAGTGTCAGAGAGAGTTAGAGAGTGTCAGAGAGTGTCAGAGATTGATAGAGAGTATCAGAGAGTGATAGTGAGTGTCAGAGAGTATCAGAGAGTGATAGTGAGTGTCCGAGAGTGTCAGACAGTGTCAGGGAGAGTCAGAGAGTGTCAGAGAGTGTCAGAGATTGATAGAGAGTATCAGAGAGTGATAGTGAGTGTCAGAGAGTATCAGAGAGTAATAGTGAGTGTCCGAGAGTGTCTGAGAGTGATAGAGAGTGTCACAGAGTGGTAGAGAGTGTCAGACAGTGTGAGAGAGTGTCAGAGAGTGATAGTGAGTGTCTGAGAGTGTCAGAGAGTGATAGAGATTGTCAGAGAGTGATAGAGAGTCAGAGAGTGATAGTGAGTGCCAGCGAGTGTCAGAGAGTGTCAGAGTGTGTGAGAGAGTGTCAGAGAGTGATAGTGAGTGTCTGAGAGTGTCAGAGAGTGATAGAGAGTGTCAGAGAGTGATAGTGAGTGCCAGCGAGTGTCAGAGAGTGTCAGAGAGTGTCAGAGAGTGTCAGAGAGTGATAGAGAGTGTCAGAGAGTGATATTGAGTGTCAGAGAGTATCAGAGAGTGATAGTGAGCGTCAGAGAGTATCAGAGAGTGATAGTGAGTGTCTGAGAGTGTCAGAGAGTGATAGAGAGTGTCAGAGTGTGATAGTGAGTGTGTCAGAGAGTGTCAGACAGTGATAGTGAGTGTCTGAGAGTGATAGTGAGTGTCAGAGAGTGTCAGAGAGTGTCAGAGAGTGTCAGTGAGTGTTTGAGAGTGTCAGAGAGTGATAGGGAGTGTCAGAGAGTGATAGTGAGTGTCCGAGAGTGTCAGAGAGTGTCAGAGTATGTCAGAGATTGATAGAGAGTGTCAGAGAGTGATAGAGTGTGTCAGAGAGTGTCAGAGAGTGATAGTGATTGTCTGAGAGTGTCAGAGAGTGTCAGAGGGTGACACTGAGTGTCTGAGAGTGTCAGAGTGTGTCAGAGAGTGATAGAGAGTAATAGAGACTGTCAGGGAGTGTAAGAGTGTGATAGTGCGTGTCAGAGAGTGACAGAGAGTGTCAGAGAGTGATAGTGAGTGTCTGAGAGTGTCTGAGAGTGTCAGAGATTGTCAGAGAGTGATAGAGAGTGTCAGAGAGTGATAGAGAGTGTCAGAGAGAGATCGAGAGTTCCAGTGAGTGTCAGAGAGTGTGAGAGAGTGTCAGAGAGTGATAGTGAGTGTCAGAGAGTGATAGTGAGTGCCTGAGAGTGATAGAGAGTGTCAGAGAGTGTCAGAGAGTGTGAGAGGGTGTCAGAGAGAGATAGAGAGTGTCAGAGAGTGATAGTGAGTGTCTGAGAGTGTCTGAGAGTGATAGAGAGTATCAGAGAGTGATAGTGAGTGTCTGAGAGTGTCAGAGAGTGTCAGAGAGTGATAGTGAGTGTGTCAGAGCGTGTCAGACAGTGATAGTGAGTGTCTGAGAGAGATAGTGAGTGTCAGAGAGTGTCAGAGAGTGATAGTGAGAGTGTCAGAGAGTGTCAGAGAGTGTCAGAGAGTGTTAGAGAGTGTTAGAGAGTGTCAGAGAGTGTCAGAGAGTGATAGGGAGTGTCAGAGAGTGATAGTGAGTGTCCGAGAGTGTCAGAGAGTGTCAGAGAGTGTCAGAGAGTGATAGAGAGTATCAGAGAGTGATAGTGAGTGTCTGAGAGTGTCAGAGAGTGTCAGAGAGTGATAGTGAGTGTGTCAGAGAGTGTCAGACAGTGATAGTGAGTGTCTGAGAGAGATAGTGAGTGTCAGAGAGTGTCAGAGAGTGATAGTGAGAGTGTCAGAGAGTGTCAGAGAGTGTCAGAGAGTGTTAGAGAGTGTTAGAGAGTGTCAGAGAGTGTCAGAGAGTGATAGGGAGTGTCAGAGAGTGATAGTGAGTGTCCGAGAGTGTCAGAGAGTGTCAGAGTATGTCAGAGAGTGATAGAGTGTGTCAGAGAGTGTCAGAGAGTGATAGTGATTGTCTGAGAGTGTCAGACAGTGTCAGAGGGTGACACTGAGTGTCTGAGAGTGTCAGAGTGTGTCAGAGAGTGATAGAGAGTAATAGTGAGTGTCAGCGAGAGTCAGAGAGTGACACTCAGTGTCTGAGAGTATCAGAGTGTGTCAGAGAGTGATCGAGAGTGATAGTGAGTGATAGTGAGTGTCAGAGAGTGTCAGAGTGTGATAGTGCGTGTCAGAGAGTGACAGAGAGTGTCAGAGTGTATCAGAGAGTGATAGTGAGTGTCTGAGAGTGTCTGAGAGTGTCAGAGAGTGTCAGAGAGTGTCAGAGTGTGATAGAGAGTGTCAGAGAGAGATAGAGAGTTTCAGTGAGTGTCAGAGAGTGTGAGAGAGTGTCAGAGAGTGATAGAGAGTGTCAGAGAGTGATAGTGAGTGTCTGAGAGAGAAAGAGAGTGTCAGAGAGTGTCAGAGAGTGTGAGAGAGTGTCAGAGAGAGATAGAGAGTGTCAGAGAGTGTCAGACATAGATCGAGAGTGTCAGAGAGTGATAGTGAGTGTCAGAGAGTATCAGGGAGTGATAGTGAGTGTCTGAGAGTGATAGTGAGTGTCAGAGAGTGTCAGAGAGTGATAGTGAGAGTGTCAGAGAGTGTCAGAGAGTGTCTGAGAGTGTCTGAGAGTGTCAGAGAGTGATAGAGAGTGTCAGAGAGTGTCAGAGAGTGATAGAGAGTGTCAGAGAGAGATAGAGAGTTTCAGAGAGTGTCAGAGAGTGTGAGAGAGTGTCAGACAGTGTGAGAGAGTGTCAGAGAGTGATAGTGAGTGTCAGAGAGTGATAGTGAGTGTCAGAGAGTATCTGGGAGTGATAGTGAGTGTCTGAGAGTGATATTGAGTGTCAGAGAGTGTCAGAGAGTGTCAGAGAGTGATAGTGAGAGTGTCAGAGAGTGTCAGAGAGTGTCTGAGAGTGTCTGAGAGTGTCAGAGAGTGTCAGAGAGTGATAGAGAGTGTCAGAGAGAGATAGAGACTTTCAGAGAGTGTCAGACAGTGTAAGAGAGTGTCAGAGAGTGATAGTGAGTGTCAGAGAGTGACAGTGAGTGTCTGAGAGTGTCTGAGAGTGATAGAGAGTGATAGTGAGTGTCAGAGATTGACAGAGAGTATCAGAGAGTGATAGTGTGTGTCAGAGAGTATCAGAGAGTGATAGTGAGTGTCTGAGAGTGTCTGAGAGTGTCAGAGAGTGTCAGAGGTTGTCAGAGGTTGTCAGAGGTTGTCAGAGAGTGATAGTGAGTGTATGAGAATGTCTGAGAGTGTCAGAGAGTGTCAGAGAGAGTTAGAGAGTGTCAGAGAGTGTCAGAGATTGATAGAGAGTATCAAAGAGTGATAGTGAGTGTCAGAGAGTATCAGAGAGTGATAGTGAGTGTCCGAGAGTGTCAGACAGTGTCAGGGAGAGTCAGAGAGTGTCAGAGAGTGTCAGAGATTGATAGAGAGTATCAGAGAGTGATAGTGAGTGTCAGAGAGTATCAGAGAGTAATAGTGAGTGTCCGAGAGTGTCTGAGAGTGATAGAGAGCGTCACAGAGTGGTAGAGAGTGTCAGACAGTGTGAGAGAGTGTCAGAGAGTGATAGTGAGTGTCTGAGAGTGTCAGAGAGTGATAGAGATTGTCAGAGAGTGATAGAGAGAGTCAGAGAGTGATAGTGAGTGCCAGCGAGTGTCAGAGAGTGTCAGAGTGTGTGAGAGAGTGTCAGAGAGTGATAGTGAGTGTCTGAGAGTGTCAGAGAGTGATAGAGAGTGTCAGAGAGTGATAGAGAGTGTCAGAGAGTGATAGTGAGTGCCAGCGAGTGTCAGAGAGTGTCAGAGAGTGTCAGAGAGTGATAGAGAGTGTCAGAGAGTGATATTGAGTGTCAGAGAGTATCAGAGAGTGATAGTGAGCGTCAGAGAGTATCAGAGAGTGATAGTGAGTGTCTGAGAGTGTCAGAGAGTGATAGAGAGTGTCAGAGTGTGATAGTGAGTGTGTCAGAGAGTGTCAGACAGTGATAGTGAGTGTCTGAGAGTGATAGTGAGTGTCAGAGAGTGTCAGAGAGTGATAGTGAGAGTGTCAGAGAGTGTCAGAGAGTGTCAGTGAGTGTTTGAGAGTGTCAGAGAGTGTCAGAGAGTGATAGGGAGTGTCAGAGAGTGATAGTGAGTGTCCGAGAGTGTCAGAGAGTGTCAGAGTATGTCAGAGATTGATAGAGAGTGTCAGAGAGTGATAGAGTGTGTCAGAGAGTGTCAGAGAGTGATAGTGATTGTCTGAGAGTGTCAGAGAGTGTCAGAGGGTGACACTGAGTGTCTGAGAGAGTCAGAGTGTGTCAGAGAGTGATAGAGAGTAATAGAGAGTGTCAGGGAGTGTAAGAGTGTGATAGTGCATGTCAGAGAGTGACAGAGAGTGTCAGAGAGTATCAGAGAGTGATAGTGAGTGTCTGAGAGTGTCTGAGAGTGTCAGAGATTGTCAGAGAGTGATAGAGAGTGTCAGAGAGTGATAGAGAGTGTCAGAGAGAGATCGAGAGTTCCAGTGAGTGTCAGAGAGTGTGAGAGAGTGTCAGAGAGTGATAGTGAGTGTCAGAGAGTGATAGTGAGTGCCTGAGAGTGATAGAGAGTGTCAGAGAGTGTCAGAGAGTGTGAGAGGGTGTCAGAGAGAGATAGAGAGTGTCAGAGAGTGATAGTGAGTGTCTGAGAGTGTCTGAGAGTGATAGAGAGTATCAGAGAGTGATAGTGAGTGTCTGAGAGTGTCAGAGAGTGTCAGAGAGTGATAGTGAGTGTGTCAGAGAGTGTCAGACAGTGATAGTGAGTGTCTGAGAGAGATAGTGAGTGTCAGAGAGTGTCAGAGAGTGATAGTGAGAGTGTCAGAGAGTGTCAGAGAGTGTCAGAGAGTGTTAGAGAGTGTTAGAGAGTGTCAGAGAGTGTCAGAGAGTGATAGGGAGTGTCAGAGAGTGATAGTGAGTGTCCGAGAGTGTCAGAGAGTGTCAGAGAGTGTCAGAGAGTGATAGAGAGTATCAGAGAGTGATAGTGAGTGTCTGAGAGTGTCAGAGAGTGTCAGAGAGTGATAGTGAGTGTGTCAGAGAGTGTCAGACAGTGATAGTGAGTGTCTGAGAGAGATAGTGAGTGTCAGAGAGTGTCAGAGAGTGATAGTGAGAGTGTCAGAGAGTGTCAGAGAGTGTCAGAGAGTGTTAGAGAGTGTTAGAGAGTGTCAGAGAGTGTCAGAGAGTGATAGGGAGTGTCAGAGAGTGATAGTGAGTGTCCAAGAGTGTCAGAGAGTGTCAGAGTATGTCAGAGAGTGATAGAGTGTGTCAGAGAGTGTCAGAGAGTGATAGTGATTGTCTGAGAGTGTCAGACAGTGTCAGAGGGTGACACTGAGTGTCTGAGAGTGTCAGAGTGTGTCAGAGAGTGATAGAGAGTAATAGAGAGTGTCAGCGAGAGTCAGAGAGTGACACTCAGTGTCTGAGAGTATCAGAGTGTGTCAGAGAGTGATCGAGAGTGATAGTGAGTGATAGTGAGTGTCAGAGAGTGTCAGAGTGTGATAGTGCGTGTCAGAGAGTGACAGAGAGTGTCAGAGTGTATCAGAGAGTGATAGTGAGTGTCTGAGAGTGTCTGAGAGTGTCAGAGAGTGTCAGAGAGTGTCAGAGAGTGTCAGAGTGTGATAGAGAGTGTCAGAGAGAGATAGAGAGTTTCAGTGAGTGTCAGAGAGTGTGAGAGAGTGTCAGAGAGTGATAGAGAGTGTCAGAGAGTGATAGTGAGTGTCTGAGAGAGAAAGAGAGTGTCAGAGAGTGTCAGAGAGTGTGAGAGAGTGTCAGAGAGAGATAGAGAGTGTCAGAGAGTGATAGTGAGTGTCTGAGAGTGTCTGAGAGTGATAGAGAGTGTCTGAGAGTGATAGTGAGTGCCAGCGAGTGTCAGAGAGTGTCAGAGAGTGTCAGAGAGTGATAGAGAGTGTCAGAGAGTGATAGTGAGTGTCTGAGAGTGTCTGAGAGTGATAGAGAGTGTCTGAGAGTGATTTGAGACTGTCAGAGAGTGTCAGAGTGTATCAGAGAGTGATAGTGAGTGTCTGAGAGTGTCAGAGAGTGTCAGAGAGTGTCAGAGAGTGATAGAGAGTGTCAGAGAGAGATAGAGAGTTTCATTGAGTGTCAGAGAGTGTGAGAGAGTGTCAGAGAGTGATAGAGAGTTTCAGAGAGTGATAGTGAGTGTCTGAGAGAGAAAGAGAGTGTCAGAGAGTGTGAGAGAGTGTCAGAGAGAGATAGAGAGTGTCAGAGAGTGATAGTGAGTGTCTGAGAGTGTCTGAGAGTGATAGAGAGTGTCTGAGAGTGTCAGAGAGTGTCAAAGAGTGATAGAGAGTGTCAGAGAGTGATGGTGAGTGCCAGCAAGTGTCAGAGAGTGTCAGAGAGTGATAGAGAGTGTCAGAGAGTGATAGTGAGTGTCTGAGAGCGTCTGAGAGTGATAGAGTGTGTCTGAGAGTGATTTGAGACTGTCAGAGAGTGTCAGAGAGTATCAGTGTGTGATAGTGAGTGTCTGAGATTGTCTGAGAGTGTCAGAGAGTGTCAGAGAGTGATAGAGAGTGTCAGAGAGAGATAGAGAGTTTCAGTGAGTGTCAGAGAGTGTGTGAGAGTGTCAGAGAGTGATAGTGAGTGTCAGAGAGTGATAGTGAGTATCTGAGAGTAATAGAGAGTGTCAGAGAGTGTCAGAGAGTGTGAGAGAGTGTCAGAGAGAGATAGAGAGTGTCAGAGAGTGATAGTGAGTGTCTGAGAGTGTCTGAGAGTGATAGAGAGTGTCAGAGAGTGTCAGAGAGTATTAGAGAGTGTTAGAGAGTGTCAGAGAGTGTGAGAGAGTGTGAGAGAGTGTCAGAGAGTGATAGTGAGTGTCAGAGAGTGTCAGAGAGTGATAGAGAGTGTCAGAGAGTGATAGTGAGTGCCAGCGAGTGTCAGAGAGTGTCAGAGAGTGTCAGAGAGTGATAGAGAGTGTCAGAGAGTGATAGTGAGTGTCTGAGAGTGTCTGAGAGTGATAGAGAGTGTCAGAGAGTGATAGAGACTGTCAGAGAGTGATAGTGAGTGTCAGAGAGTGTCAGACATAGATCGAGAGTGTCAGAGAGTGATAGTGAGTGTCAGAGAGTATCAGGGAGTGATAGTGAGTGTCTGAGAGTGATAGTGAGTGTCAGAGAGTGTCAGAGAGTGTCAGAGAGTGTTAGTGAGAGTGTCAGAGAGTGTCAGAGAGTGTCTGAGAGTGTCTGAGAGTGTCTGAGAGTGTCAGAGAGTGTCAGACAGTGATAGAGAGTGTCAGAGAGTGTCAGAGAGTGATAGAGAGTGTCCGAAAGAGATAGAGAGTTTCAGAGAGTGTCAGAGAGTGTGAGAGAGTGTCAGACAGTGTGAGAGAGTGTCAGAGAGTGATAGTGAGTGTCAGAGAGTGACAGTGAGTGTCTGAGAGTGTCTGAGAGTGATAGAGAGTGATAGAGAGTGTCAGAGATTGATAGAGAGTATCAGAGAGTGATAGTGTGTGTCAGAGAGTATCAGAGAGTGATAGTGAGTGTCTGAGAGTGTCTGAGAGTGTCAGAGAGTGTCAGAGGTTGTCAGAGGTTGTCAGAGAGTGATAGTGAGTGTATGAGAATGTCTGAGAGTGTCAGAGAGTGTCAGAGAGAGCTAGAGAGTGTCAGAGAGTGTCAGACATTGATAGAGAGTATCAGAGAGTGATAGTGAGTGTCAGAGAGTATCAGAGAGTGATAGTGAGTGTCCGAGAGTGTCAGAGAGTGTCAGGGAGAGTCAGAGAGTGTCAGAGAGTGTCAGAGATTGATAGAGAGTATCAGAGAGTGATAGTGAGTGTCAGAGAGTATCAGAGAGTAATAGTGAGTGTCCGAGAGTGTCAGAGAGTGTCAGGGAGAGTCAGAGAGTGTCAGAGAGTGTCAGAGAGTGTCAGAGAGTGTCAGGGAGAGTCAGAGAGTGTCAGAGAGTGTCAGAGATTGATAGAGAGTATCAGAGAGTGATAGTGAGTGTCAGAGAGTATCAGAGAGTGATAGTGAGTGTCCGAGAGTGTCAGAGAGTGTCAGGGAGAGTCAGAGAGTCTCAGAGAGTGTCAGAGAGTGTCAGAGATTGATAGAGAGTATCAGAGAGTGATAGTGAGTGTCAGAGATTATCAGAGAGTAATAGTGAGTGTCCGAGAGTGTCAGAGAGTGTCAGGGAGAGTCAGAGAGTGTCAGAGAGTGTCAGAGAGTGTCAGAGAGTGTCAGAGAGTGTCAGAGAGTGATAGAGAGTTTCAGAGACAGACAGAGAGTTTCAGAGAATCTCAGAGAGTGTGAGAGAGTGTCAGAGAGTGATAGTGAGTGTCAGAGAGTGATAGTGAGTGTCTGAGAGTGATAGAGAGTGTCACAGAGTGATAGAGAGTGTCAGACAGTGTGAGAGAGTGTCAGAGAGTGATAGTGAGTGTCTGAGAGTGTCAGAGAGTGATAGAGATTGTCAGAGAGTGATAGAGAGAGTCAGAGAGTGATAGTGAGTGCCAGCGAGTGTCAGAGAGTGTCAGAGTGTGTGAGAGAGTGTCAGAGAGTGATAGTGAGTGTCTGAGAGTGTCAGAGAGTGATAGAGAGTGTCAGAGAGTGATAGTGAGTGCCAGCGAGTGTCAGAGAGTGTCAGAGAGTGTCAGAGAGTGATAGAGAGTGTCAGAGAGTGATATTGAGTGTCAGAGAGTGATAGTGAGCGTCAGAGAGTATCAGAGAGTGATAGTGAGCGTCAGAGAGTATCAGAGAGTGATAGTGAGTGTCTGAGAGTGTCAGAGAGAGTCAGAGAGTGATAGAGAGTGTCAGAGAGTGATAGTGAGTGTGTCAGAGAGTGTCAGACAGTGATAGTGAGTGTCTGAGAGTGATAGTGAGTGTCAGAGAGTGTCAGAGAGTGATAGTGAGAGTGTCAGAGTGTGTCAGAGAGTGTCAGAGAGTGTTAGAGAGTGTTTGAGAGTGTCAGAGTGTGTCAGAGAGTGATAGGGAGTGTCAGAGAGTGATAGTGAGTGTCCGAGAGTGGCAGAGTGTGTCAGAGTATGTCAGAGATTGATAGAGAGTGTCAGAGAGTGATAGAGTGTGTCAGAGAGTGTCAGAGAGTGATAGTGATTGTCTGAGAGTGTCAGAGAGTGTCAGAGGGTGACACTGAGTGTCTGAGAGTGTCAGAGTGTGTCAGAGAGTGATAGAGAGTAATAGAGAGTGTCAGAGAGAGTCAGAGAGTGACACTCAGTGTCTGAGAGTATCAGAGTGTGTCAGAGAGTGATTGAGAGTGATAGTGAGTGTCTGAGAGTGTCTGAGAGTGTCAGAGATTGTCAGAGAGTGATAGAGAGTGTCAGAGAGTGTCAGAGAGTGATAGAGAGTGTCAGAGAGAGATAGAGAGTTCCAGTGAGTGTCAGAGAGTGTGAGAGAGTGTCAGAGAGTGATAGTGAGTGTCAGAGAGTGATAGTGAGTGTCAGAGAGTGATAGAGAGTGTCAGAGAGTGTCAGAGAGTGTGAGAGGGTGTCAGAGAGAGATAGAGAGTGTCAGAGAGTGATAGTGAGTGTCTGAGAGTGTCTGAGAGTGATAGAGAGTGTCAGAGAGAGTCAGAGAATATTAGAGAGTGTCAGAGAGTGTGAGAGAGAGTCAGAGAGTGATAGTGAGTGTCTGAGAGTGTCAGAGAGTGTCAGAGAGTGATAGAGAGTGTCAGAGAGTGATAGTGAGTGCCAGCGAGTGTCAGAGAGTGTCAGAGAGTGTCAGAGAGTGATAGAGAGTGTCAGAGAGTGATAGTGAGTATCTGAGAGTGATAGAGAGTGTCAGAGAGTGTCAGAGAGTGTCAGAGAGAGATAGAGAGTGTCAGAGAGTGATAGTGTGTGTCTGAGAGTGTCTGAGAGTGATAGAGAGTGTCAGAGTGTGTCAGAGAGTATTAGATAGTGTCAGAGAGTGTTAGAGAGTGTGAGAGAGTGTAAGAGAGTGATAGTGAGTGTCAGAGAGTGTCAGAGAGTGATAGAGAGTGTCAGAGAGTGATAGTGAGTATCTGAGAGTGATAGAGAGTGTCAGAGAGTGTCAGAGAGTGTGAGAGAGTGTCAGAGAGAGATAGAGAGTGTCAGAGAGTGATAGTGAGTGTCTGAGAGTGTCTGAGAGTGATAGAGAGTGTCAGAGAGTGTCAGAGAGTATTAGAGAGTGTCAGAGAGTGTGAGAGAGTGTCAGAGAGTGTCAGAGAGTGATAGTGAGGGTCGGAGAGTGTCAGAG
This sequence comes from Heterodontus francisci, assembly GCF_036365525.1. Classification (NCBI taxonomy): domain Eukaryota; kingdom Metazoa; phylum Chordata; class Chondrichthyes; order Heterodontiformes; family Heterodontidae; genus Heterodontus; species Heterodontus francisci. Next base: position 158,793,028 of record NC_090376.1, read on the forward strand.
GGTGATAGAGAGTGTCAGAGAGTGATAGTGAGTGTCTGAGAGTGTCAGAGAGTGATAGAGAGTGTCTGAGAGTGATAGAGACTGTCAGAGAGTGATAGTGAGTGTCAGAGAGTGTCAAACATAGATCGAGAGTGTAAGAGAGTGATAGTGAGTGTCAGAGAGTATCAGGGAGTGATAGTGAGTGTCTGAGAGTGATAGTGAGTGTCAGAGAGTGTCAGAGAGTGTCAGAGAGTGATAGTGAGAGTGTCAGAGCGTGTCAGAGAGTGTCTGAGAGTGTCTGAGAGTGTCAGAGAGTGTCAGAGAGTGATAGAGAGTGTCAGAGAGTGATAGAGAGTGTCAGAGAGTGTCAGAGAGTGTGAGAGAGTGTCAGACAGTGTGAGAGAGTGTCAGAGAGTGACAGTGAGTGTCTGAGAGTGTCTGAGAGTGATAGAGAGTGATAGAGAGTGTCAGAGATTGATAGAGAGTATCAGAGAGTGATAGTGTGTGTCAGAGAGTATCAGAGAGTGATAGTGAGTGTCTGAGAGTGTCTGAGAGTGTCAGAGAGTGTCAGAGGTTGTCAGAGGTTGTCAGAGAGTGATAGTGAGTGTATGAGAATGTCTGAGAGTGTCAGAGAGTGTCAGAGAGAGTTAGAGAGTGTCAGAGAGTGTCAGAGATTGATAGAGAGTATCAGAGAGTGATAGTGAGTGTCAGAGAGTATCAGAGAGTGATAGTGAGTGTCCGAGAGTGTCAGAGAGTGTCAGGGAGAGTCAGAGAGTGTCAGAGATTGATAGAGAGTATCAGAGAGTGATAATGAGTGTCAGAGAGTATCAGAGAGTGATAGTGAGTGTCCGAGAGTGTCAGAGAGTGTCAGGGAGAGTCAGAGAGTGTCAGAGAGTGCCAGAGAGTGATAGAGAGTTTCAGAGACAGACAGAGAGTTTCAGAGAATCTCAGAGAGTGATAGCGAGTGTCAGAGAGTGTCAGAGAGTGTCAGAGATTGATAGAGAGTATCAGAGAGTGATAGTGAGTGTCAGAGAGTATCAGAGAGTGATAGTGAGTGTCCGAGAGTGTCAGAGAGTGTCAGGGAGAGTCAGAGAGTGTCAGAGAGTGATAGAGAGTTTCAGAGACAGACAGAGAGTTTCAGAGACAGACAGAGAGTTTCAGAGAATCTCAGAGAGTGATAGCGAGTGTCAGAGAGTGTCAGAGTGTGTCAGAGATTGATAGAGAGTATCAGAGAGTGATAGTGAGTGTCCGAGAGTGTGAGAGAGTGTCAGAGAGTGATAGTGAGTGTCAGAGAGTGATAGTGAGTGTCTGAGAGTGATAGAGAGTGTCAGAGAGTGTGAGAGAGTGTCAGAGAGAGATAGAGAGTGTCAGAGAGTGATAGTGAGTGTCAGAGAGTGATGGTGAGTGTCTGAGAGTGTCAGAGAGTGATAGAGATTGTCAGAGAGTGATAGAGAGAGTCAGAGAGTGATAGTGAGTGCCAGCGAGTGTCAGAGAGTGTCAGAGTGTGTGAGAGAGTGTCCGAGAGTGATAGTGAGTGTCTGAGAGTGTCAGAGAGTGATAGAGAGTGTCAGAGAGTGATAGAGAGTGTCAGAGAGTGATAGTGAGTGCCAGCGAGTGTCAGAGAGAGTCAGAGAGTGCCAGAGAGTGATAGAGAGTGTCAGAGAGTGATATTGAGTGTCAGAGAGTGTCTGAGAGTGATAGTGAGCGTCAGAGAGTATCAGAGAGTGATAGTGAGCGTGTCAGAGAGTGTCAGAGAGTGTCAGAGAGTGTTAGAGAGTGTTAGAGAGTGTCAGAGAGTGTCAGAGAGTGATAGGGAGTGTCAGAGAGTGATAGTGATTGTCCGAGAGTGTCAGAGAGTGTCAGAGTATGTCAGAGATTGATAGAGAGTGTCAGAGAGTGATAGAGTGTGTCAGAGAGTGTCAGAGAGTGATAGTGATTGTCTGAGAGAGTCAGAGAGTGTCAGAGGGTGACACTGAGTGTCTGAGAGTGTCAGAGTGTGTCAGAGAGTGATAGAGAGTAATAGAGAGTATTAGAGAGTGTCAGAGATTGATAGTGAGAGTGTCAGAGAGTGTCAGAGAGTGTCTGAGAGTGTCAGAGAGTGTCAGAGAGTGTCAGAGAGTGATAGAGCGTGTCAGAGAGTGTCAGAGAGTAATAGCGAGTGTCAGAGAGAGATAGAGAGTTTCAGAGAGTGTCAGAGAGTGTGAGAGAGTGTCAGAGAGTGATCGTGGGTGTCAGAGAGTGACAGTGATTGTCTGAGAGTGTCTGAGAGTGATAGAGAGTGATAGAGAGTGTCAGAGATTGATTGAGAGTATCGGAGAGTGATAGTGTGTGTCAGAGAGTATCAGAGAGTGATAGTGAGTGTCTGAGAGTGTCTGAGAGTGTCAGAGAGTGTCAGAGGTTGTCAGAGGTTGTCAGAGAGTGACAGTGAGTGTATGAGAATGTCTGAGATTGTCAGAGAGTGTCAGAGAGAGTTAGAGAGTGTCAGAGAGTGTCAAAGATTGATAGAGAGTATCAGAGAGTGATAGTGAGTGTCAGAGAGTATCAGAGAGTGATAGTGAGTGTCCGAGAGTGTCAGAGAGTGTCAGGGAGAGTCAGAGAGTGTCAGAGCGTGTCAGAGATTGATAGAGAGTATCAGAGAGTGATAGTGAGTGTCAGAGAGCATCAGAGAGTGATAGTGAGTGTCTGAGAGTGTCAGAGAGTGTCAGGGAGAGTCAGAGAGTGTCAGAGAGTGTCAGAGAGTGATAGAGAGTTTCAGAGACAGACAGAGAGTTTCAGAGAATCTCAGAGAGTGATAGCGAGTGTCAGAGGGTGTCAGAGATTGATAAAGAGTATCAGAGAGTGATAGTGAGTGTCAGAGAGTATCAGAGAGTGATAGTGAGTGTCCGAGAGTGTGAGAGTGTGTCAGGGAGAGTCAGAGAGTGTCAGAGAGTGTCAGAGAGTGATAGAGAGTTTCAGAGACAGACAGAGAGTTTCAGAGAATCTCAGAGAGTGTGAGAGAGTGTCAGAGAGTGATAGTGAGTGTCAGAGAGTGATAGTGAGTGTCTGAGAGTGATAGAGAGTGTCAGAGAGTGTGAGAGAGTGTCAGAGATAGAGAGTGTCAGAGAGTGATAGTGAGTGTCTGAGAGTGTCTGAGAGTGATAGAGAGTGTCACAGAGTGATAGAGAGTGTCAGACAGTGTGAGAGAGTGTCAGAGAGTGATAGTGAGTGTCTGAGAGTGTCAGAGAGTGATAGAGATTGTCAGAGAGTGATAGAGAGAGTCAGAGAGTGATAGTGAGTGCCAGCGAGTGTCAGAGAGTGTCAGAGTGTGTGAGAGAGTGTCAGAGAGTGATAGTGAGCGTCTGAGAGTGTCAGAGAGTGATAGAGAGTGTCAGAGAGTGATAGAGAGTGTCAGAGAGTGATAGTGAGAGTCAGAGAGTGATAGTGAGTGCCAGCGAGTGTCAGAGTGTGTGAGAGAGTGTCAGAGAGTGATAGTGAGGGTCTGAGAGTGTCAGAGAGTGATAGAGAGTGTCAGAGAGAGATAGAGAGTGTCAGAGAGTGACAGTGAGTGCCAGCGAGTGTCAGAGAGTGTCAGAGAGTGTCATGAGTGATAGAGAGTGTCAGAGAGTGATATTGAGTGTCAGAGAGTATCAGAGAGTGATAGTGAGCGTCAGAGAGTATCAGAGAGTGATAGTGAGTGTCTGAGAGTGTCAGAGAGTGTCAGAGAGTGATAGAGAGTGTCAGAGAGTGATAGTGAGTGTGTCAGAGAATGTCAGACAGTGATAGTGAGTGTCTGAGAGTGATAGTGAGTGTCAGAGAGTGTCAGAGAGTGTCAGAGAGTGTTAGAGAGTGTTAGAGAGTGTCAGAGAGTGTCAGAGAGTGATAGTGAGTGTCCGAGAGTGTCAGAGAGTGTCAGAGTATGTCAGAGATTGATAGAGAGTGTCAGAGAGTGATAGAGTGTGTCAGAGAGTGTCAGAGAGTGATAGTGATTGTCTGGGAGTGTCAGAGAGTGTCAGAGGGTGACACTGAGTGTCTGAGAGTGTCAGAGTGTGTCAGAGAGTGATAGAGAGTAATAGAGAGTGTCAGAGAGAGTCAGAGAGTGACACTCAGTGTCTGAGAGTATCAGAGTGTGTCAGAGTGTGATTGAGAGTGATAGTGAGTGATAGTGAGTGTCAGAGAGTGTCAGAGTGTGATAGTGCGTGTCAGAGCGTGACAGAGAGTGTCAGAGAGTATCAGAGAGTGATAGTGAGTGTCTGAGAGTGTCTGAGAGTGTCAGAGAGTGTCAGAGAGTGTCAGAGAGTGATAGAGAGTGTCAGAGAGTGTCAGAGAGTGATAGAGAGTGTCAGAGAGAGATAGAGCGTTTCAGTGACAGTCAGAGAGTGTCAGAGAGTGATAGTGAGTGGCAGAGAGTGATAGTGAGTGTCTGAGAGTGATAGAGACTGTCAGAGAGTGTCAGAGAGTGTGAGAGATTGTCAGAGAGAGATAGAGAGTGTCAGAGAGTGATAGTGAGTGTCTGAGAGTTTCTGAGAGTGATAGAGAGTGTCAGAGAGTGTCAGAGAGTATTAGAGAGTGTCAGAGAGTGTGAGAGAGTGTCAGAGAGTGTCAGAGAGTGTCTGAGAGTGATAGAGTGTGTCAGAGAGTGTCAGAGTGAATTAGAGAGTGTCAGAGAGTGTGAGAGAGTGTGAGAGAGTGATAGAGAGTGTCAGAGAGTGATAGAGAGTGTCAGAGACAGATAGAGAGTTTCAGTGAGTGTCAGAGAGTGTGAGAGAGTGTCAGAGATTGATAGTGAGTGTCAGAGAGTGATAGTGAGTGTCTGAGAGTGATAGAGAGTGTCAGAGAGTGTCAGAGAGTGTCAGAGAGAGTGAGAGAGTATCAGAGAGAGATAGAGAGTGTCAGAGAGTGATAGTGAGTGTCTGAGAGTGTCTGAGAGTGTCAGAGAGTGATAGAGTGTGTCAGAGAGTGATAGAGAGTGTCAGAGAGAGATAGAGAGTTTCAGTGAGTGTCAGAGAGTGTGAGAGAGTGTCAGAGAGTGATAGTGAGTGTCAGAGACTGATAGTGAGTGTCTGAGAGTGATAGAGAGTGTCAGAGAGTGTCAGAGAGAGTGAGAGAGTGTCAGAGAGAGATAGAGAGTGTCAGAGAGTGATAGTGAGTGTCTGAGAGTGTCTGAGAGTGATAGAGAGTGTCAGAGAGTGTCAGAGAGTATTAGAGAGTGTGAGAGAGTGTGAGAGAGTGTGAGAGAGTGTGAGAGAGAGTCAGAGAGTGATAGTGAGTGTCTGAGAGTGTCAGAGAGTGTCAGAGAGTGATAGAGAGTGTCAGAGAGTGATAGTGAGTACCAGCGAGTGTCAGAGAGTGTCAGAGAGTATCAGAGAGTGATTGAGAGTGTCAGAGAGTGATAGTGAGTGTCTGAGAGTGTCAGAAAGTGTCAGAGTATGTCAGAGATTGATAGAGAGTGTCAGAGAGTGATAGTGAGTGTCAGAGATTGACAGTGAGTGTCTCTGAGTGTCAGAGTGTGTCAGAGAGTGATAGAGAGTGATAGAGAGTGTCAGAGAGTGATAGAGAGTGTCAGAGAGTCATAGAGAGCTACAGAGAGTTTCAGAGAGTGATAGAGAGTTACAGAGAGTGACACTGAGTGTCTCTGAGTGTCAGAGTGTGTCAGAGAGTGATAGAGAGTGATAGAGTGTGTCAGAGAGTGTCAGAGAGTGATAGTGATTGTCTGAGAGTGTCAGAGAGTGTCAGAGAGTGACACTGAGTGTCTGAGAGTGTCAGAGTGTGTCAGAGAGCGATACATTGATAGAGATTGTCAGAGAGAGTCAGAGAGTGACACTGAGTGTCTGCGAGTGTCAGAGTGTGTCAGAGAGTGACAGAGAGTGATTGAGAGTGTCAGAGAGTGATAGTGAGTGTCTGAGAGTGTCAGAAAATGTCAGAGTATGTCAGAGATTGATAGAGAGTGTCAGAGAGTGATAGTGAGTGTCAGAGATTGACAGTGAGTGTCTCTGAGTGTCAGAGTGTGTCAGAGAGTGATAGAGAGTGATAGAGAGTGTCAGAGAGTGATAGAGAGTGTCAGAGAGAGATAGAGAGTTTCAGTGAGTGTCAGAGAGTGTGAGAGAGTGTCAGAGAGTGATAGTGAGTGTCAGAGAGTAATAGTGAGTGTCTGAGAGTGATAGAGAGTGTCAGAGAGTGTCAGAGAGAGTGAGAGAGTGTCAGAGAGAGATAGAGAGTGTCAGAGAGTGATAGTGAGTGTCTGAGAGTGTCTGAGAGTGATAGAGAGTGTCAGAGAGTGTCAGAGAGTATTAGAGAGTGTGAACGAGTGTGAGAGAGTGTGAGAGAGTGTGAGAGAGAGTCAGAGTGTGATAGTGAGTGTCTGAGAGTGTCAGAGAGTGTCAGAGAGTGATAGAGAGTGTCAGAGAGTGATAGTGAGTACCAGCGAGTGTCAGAGAGTGTCAGAGAGTATCAGAGAGTGATTGAGAGTGTCAGAGAGTGATAGTGAGTGTCTGAGAGTGTCAGAAAGTGTCAGAGTATGTCAGAGATTGATAGAGAGTGTCAGAGAGTGATAGTGAGTGTCAGAGATTGACAGTGAGTGTCTCTGAGTGTCAGAGTGTGTCAGAGAGTGATAGAGAGTGATAGAGAGTGATAGAGAGTGTCAGAGAGTGATAGAGATTGTCAGAGAGTGATAGAGAGTTACAGAGAGTGTCAGAGAGTGATAGAGAGTTACAGAGAGTGGCACTGAGTGTCTCTGAGTGTCAGAGTGTGTCAGAGAGTGATAGAGAGTGATAGAGTGTGTCAGAGAGTGTCAGAGAGTGATAGTGATTGTCTGAGAGTGTCAGAGTGTGTCAGAGTGCGATAGACATTGATAGAGAGTGTCAGAGAGAGTCAGAGAGTGACACTGAGTGTCTGCGAGTGTCAGAGTGTGTCAGAGAGTGACAGAGAGTGTCAGAGAGTATCAGAGAGTGATAGTGAGTGTCAGAGCGTATCAGAGAGTGATAGTGAGTGGCTGAGAGTGTCTGAGAGTGTCAGAGAGTGTCAGAGAGTGATAGAGAGTTTCAGAGAGTGTCAGAGAGTGTGAGAGAGTGTCAGAGAGTGATAGTGAGAGTGTCAGAGTGTGTCAGAGAGTGATAGAGAGTGTCAGAGAGAAATAGAGAGTTTCAGTGAGTGTCAGAGAGTGTGAGAGAGTGTCAGAGAGTGATAGAGAGTGTGAGAGAGTGATAGTGAGTGTCTGAGAGTGTCTGAGAGTGATAGAGAGTGTCAGAGAGTGTCAGAGAGTGATAGTGAGTATCTGAGAGTGATAGAGAGTGTCAGAGAGTGTGAGAGAGTGTCAGAGAGTGATAGAGAGTGTCAGAGAGTGATAGTGAGTGTCTGAGAGTGTCTGAGAGTGATAGAGAGTGTCAGAGAGTGTCAGAGAGTATTAGAGAGTGTCAGAGAGTGTGAGAGAGTGTGAGAGAGTGTGAGAGAGTGTCAGAGAGTGATAGTGAGTGTCAGAGAGTGATAGTGAGTGTCAGAGAGTGTCAGAGAGTGATAGAGAGTGTCAGAGAGTGATAGTGAGTGCCAGCGAGTGTCAGAGAGTGATAGTGAGTGTCTGAGAGTGTCAGAGAGTGATAGAGAGTGTCTGAGAGTGATAGAGACTGTCAGAGAGTGTTAGTGAGTGTCAGAGAGTGTCAGACATAGATCGAGAGTGTAAGAGAGTGATAGTGAGTGTCCGAGAGTATCAGGGAGTGACAGTGAGTGTCTGAGAGTGATAGTGAGTGTCAGAGAGTGTCAGAGAGTGTCAGAGAGTGATAGTGAGAGTGTCAGAGCGTGTCAGAGAGTGTCTGAGACTGTCTGAGAGTGTCAGAGAGTGTCAGAGAGTGATAGAGAGTGTGAGAGAGTGTCAGAGAGTGATAGAGAGTGTCAGAGAGAGATAGTGAGTTTCAGAGAGTGACAGTGAGTGTCTGAGAGTGTCTGAGAGTGATAGAGAGTGATAGAGAGTGTCAGAGATTGATAGAGAGTATCAGAGAGTGATAGTGTGTGTCAGAGAGTATCAGAGAGTGATAGTGAGTGTCTGAGAGTGTCTGAGAGTGTCAGAGACTGTCAGAGGTTGTCAGAGGTTGTCAGAGAGTGATAGTGAGTGTATGAGAATGTCTGAGAGTGTCAGAGAGTGTCAGAGAGAGTTAGAGAGTGTCAGAGAGTGTCAGAGATTGATAGAGAGTATCAGAGAGTGATAGTGAGTGTCAGAGAGTATCAGAGAGTGATAGTGAGTGTCCGAGAGTGTCAGAGAGTGTCAGGGAGAGTCAGAGAGTATCAGAGAGTGATAGTGAGTGTCCGAGAGTGTCAGAGAGTGTCAGAGAGTGATAGAGAGTGTCAGAGAGTGATAGTGAGTGTGTCATAGAATGTCAGACAGTGATAGTGAGTGTCTGAGAGTGATAGTGATTGTCAGAGAGTGTCAGAGAGTGTCAGAGAGTGTAAGAGAGTGTTAGAGAGTCTCAGAGAGTGTCAGAGAGTGTCAGAGATTGATAGGGAGTGTCAGAGAGTGATAGTGAGTGCCCGAGAGTGTCAGAGAGAGTCAGAGTATGTCAGAGATTGATAGAGAGTGTCAGAGAGTGATAGAGTGTGTCAGAGAGTGTCAGAGAGTGATAGTGATTGTCTGAGAGTGTCAGAGAGTGTCAGAGGGTGACACTGAGTGTCTGAGAGTGTCAGAGTGTGTCAGAGAGTGATAGAGAGTAATAGAGAGTGTCAGAGACAGTCAGAGAGTGACACTCAGTGTCTGAGAGTATCAGAGTGTGTCAGAGAGTGATTGAGATTGATAGTGAGTGATAGTGAGTGTCAGAGAGTGTCAGAGTGTGATAGTGCGTGTCAGAGCGTGACAGAGAGTGATAGAGAGTGTCAGAGAGAGATAGAGAGTTTCAGTGAGTGTCAGAGAGTGTCAGAGAGTGATAGTGAGTGTCAGAGAGTGATAGTGAGTGTCTGAGAGTGATAGAGACTGTCAGAGAGTGTCAGAGAGTGTGAGAGAGTGTGAGAGAGAGATAGAGAGTGTCAGAGAGTGATAGTGACTGTCTGAGAGTTTCTGAGAGTGATAGAGAGTGTCAGAGAGTGTCAGAGAGTATTAGAGAGTGTCAGAGAGTGTGAGAGTGTGTCAGAGATTGTCAGAGAGTGATAGTGAGTGTCTGAGAGTGTCAGAGAGTGTCAGAGAGTGATAGAGAGTGTCAGAGAGTGATAGTGAGTGTCTGAGGGTGTCTGAGAGTGATAGAGAGTGTCTGAGAGTGATAGAGACTGTCAGAGAGTGATAGTGAGTGTCAGAGAGTGTCAGACATAGATAGAGAGTGTCAGAGAGTGATAGTGAGTGTCAGAGAGTATCAGGGAGTGATAGTGAGTGTCTGAGAGTGATAGTGAGTGTCAGAGAGCGTCAGAGGTGTCAGAGAGTGATAGTGAGTGTCTGAGAGTGTCTGAGAGTGATAGAGAGTGTCAGAGAGTGTCAGAGAGTATTAGAGAGTGTCAGAGAGTGTGAGAGAGTGTGAGAGAGTGTCAGAGAGTGATAGAGAGTGTCAGCGGGTGTCAGAGAGTGATAGTGAGTGTCAGAGAGTGATAGTGAGTGTCTGAGAGTGATAGAGAGTGTCAGAGAGTGTAAGAGAGTGTCAGAGAGAGATAGAGAGTGTCAGAGAGTGATAGTGAGTTTCTGAGAGTGTCTGAGAGTGATAGAGAGTGTCACAGAGTGATAGAGAGTGTCAGACAGTGTGAGAGAGTGTCAGAGAGTGATAGTGAGTGTCTGAGAGTGTCAGAGAGTGTCTGAGATTGTCAGAGAGTGATCGAGAGAGTCAGAGAGTGATAGTGAGTGCCATCGAGTGTCAGAGAGTGTCAGAGTGTGTGAGAGAGTGATAGTGAGGGTCTGAGAGTGTCAGAGAGTGATAGAGAGTGTCAGAGAGTGATAGAGAGTGTCAGAGAGTGATAGTGAGTGCCAGCGAGTGTCAGAGAGTGTCAAAGAGTGTCATGAGTGATAGAGAGTGTCAGAGAGTGATATTGAGTGTCAGAGAGTATCAGAGAGTGATAGTGAGCGTCAGAGAGTATCAGTGAGTGATAGTGAGTGTCTGAGAGTGTCAGAGAGTGTCAGAGAGTGATAGAGAGTGTCAGAGAGTGATAGTGAGTGTGTCATAGAATGTCAGACAGTGATAGTGAGTGTCTGAGAGTGATAGTGAGTGTCAGAGAGTGTCAAAGAGTGTTAGAGAGTGTTAGAGAGTGTCAGAGAGTGTCAGAGAGTGTCAGAGATTGATAGGGAGTGTCAGAGAGTGTCAGAGAGTGATAGAGAGTGTCAGAGAGTGTCAGAGAGTGATAGAGAGTGTCAGAGAGAGATAGAGAGTTTCAGTGAGTGTCAGAGAGTGTCAGAGAGTGATAGTGAGTGTCAGAGAGTGATAGAGACTGTCAGAGAGTGTCAGAGAGTGTTAGAGAGTGCTAGAGAGTGTCAGAGAGTGTCAGAGAGTGTCAGAGATTGATAGGGAGTGTCTGAGAGTTTCTGAGAGTGATAGAGAGTGTCAGAGAGTGTCAGAGAGTATAAGAGAGTGTCAGAGAGTGTGAGAGTGTGTCAGAGAGTGTCAGAGAGTTGTAGTGAGTGTCTGAGAGTGATAGTGAGTGTCTGAGAGTTTCTGAGAGTGATAGAGAGTGTCAGAGAGTATTAGAGAGTGTCAGAGAGTGTGAGAGTGTGTCAGAGAGTGTCAGAGAGTGTCATAACGTGATAGAGAGTGTCAGAGAGTGATATTGAGTGTCAGAGAGTATCAGAGAGTGATAGTGAGCGTCAGAGAGTATCAGAGAGTGATAGTGAGTGTCTGAGAGTGTCAGAGAGTGTCAGAGAGTGATAGAGAGTGTCAGAGAGTGATAGTGAGTGTGTCAGAGAATGTCAGACAGTGATAGTGAGTGTCTGAGAGTGATAGTGAGTGTCAGAGAGTGTCAGAGAGTGTCAGAGAGTGTTAGAGAGTGTTAGAGAGTGTCAGAGAGTGTCAGAGAGTGTCAGAGAGTGATAGGGAGTGTCAGAGAGTGATAGTGAGTGTCCGAGAGTGTCAGAGAGAGTCAGAGTATGTCAGAGATTGATAGAGAGTGTCAGAGAGTGATAGAGTGTGTCAGAGAGTGTCAGAGAGTGATAGTGATTGTCTGAGAGTGTCAGAGAGTGTCAGAGGGTGACACTGAGTGTCTGAGAGTGTCAGAGTTTGTCAGAGAGTGATAGAGAGTAATAGAGAGTGTCAGAGAGAGTCAGAGAGTGACACTCAGTGTCTGAGAGTATCAGAGTGTGTCAGAGAGTGATTGAGAGTGATAGTGAGTGTCAGAGAGTGTCAGAATGTGATAGTGCGTGTCAGAGCGTGACAGAGAGTGTCAGAGAGTATCAGAGAGTGTCAGAGAGTGATAGAGAGTGTCAGAGAGTGTCAGAGAGTATAGAGAGTGTCAGAGAGAGATAGAGAGTTTCAGTGAGTGTCAGAGAGTGTCAGAGAGTGATAGTGAGTGTCTGAGAGTGATAGAGACTGTCAGAGAGTGTCAGAGAGTGTGAGAGAGTGTCAGAGAGAGATAGAGAGTGTCAGAGAGTGATAGTGAGTGTCTGAGAGTTTCTGAGAGTGATAGAGAGTGTCAGAGAGTGTCAGAGAGTATTAGAGAGTGTCAGAGAGTGTGAGAGAGTGTCAGAGAGTGTCAGAGAGTGATAGTGAGTGTCTGAAAGTGTCAGAGAGTGTCAGAGAGTGATAGAGAGTGTCAGAGAGTGATAGTGAGTGCCAGCGAGTGTCAGAGAGTGTCAGAGAGTGTCAGAGAGTGATAGAGAGTGTCAGTGAGTGATAGTGAGTGTCTGAGGGTGTCTGAGAGTGATAGAGAGTGTCTGAGAGTGATAGAGACTGTCAGAGAGTGATAGTGAGTGTCAGAGAGTGTCAGACATAGATCGAGAGTGTCAGAGAGTGATAGTGAGTGTCAGAGAGTATCAGGGAGTGATAGTGAGTGTCTGAGAGTGATAGTGAGTGTCAGAGAGTGTCAGAGGTGTCAGAGAGTGATAGTGAGTGTCTGAGAGTGTCTGAGAGTGATAGAGAGTGTCAGAGAGTGTCAGAGAGTATTAGAGAGTGTCAGAGAGTGTGAGAGAGTGTGAGAGAGTGTCAGAGAGTGATAGAGAGTGTCAGCGGGTGTCAGAGAGTGATAGAGAGTGTCAGAGAGTGATAGTGAGTGTCAGAGAGTGATAGTGAGTGACTGAGAGTGATAGAGAGTGTCAGAGAGTGTCAGAGAGAGTGAGAGAGTGTCAGAGAGAGATAGAGAGTGTCAGAGAGTGATAGTGAGTGTCTGAGAGTGTCTGAGAGTGTCAGAGAGTGATAGAGAGTGTCAGAGAGAGATAGAGAGTTTCAGTGAGTGTCAGAGAGTGTGAGAGAGTGTCAGAGAGTGATAGTGAGTGTCAGAGAGTGATAGTGAGTGTCTGAGAGTGATGTAGAGTGTCAGAGAGTGTCAGAGAGAGTGAGAGAGTGTCAGAGAGAGATAGAGAGTGTCAGAGAGTGATAGTGAGTGTCTACGAGTGTCTGAGAGTGATAGAGAGTGTCAGAGAGTGTCAGAGAGTATTAGAGAGTGTCAGAGAGTGTGAGAGAGTGTGAGAGAGTGTCAGAGAGTGATAGTGAGTGTCTGAGAGTGTCAGAGAGTGTCAGAGAGTGATAGAGAGTGTCAGAGAGTGATAGTGAGTACCAGCGAGTGTCAGAGAGTGTCAGAGAGTATCAGAGAGTGATAGAGAGTGTCAGAGAGTGATAGTGAGTGTCAGAGTATGTCAGAGATTGATAGAGAGTGCCAGAGAGTGATAGTGAGTGTCAGAGAGTGATAGTGAGTGTCAGAGAGTGTCTGAGAGTGACAGTGAGTGTCTCTGAGTGTCAGAGTGTGTCAGAGAGTGATCGAGAGTGATAGAGTGTGTCAGAGCGTGTCAGAGAGTGATAGTGATTGTCTGAGAGTGTCAGTGAGTGTCAGAGAGTGACACTGAGTGCCTGAGAGTGTCAGAGTGTGTCAGAGAGCGATAGACATTGATAGAGAGTGTCAGAGAGAGTCAGAGAGTGACACTGAGTGTCTGCGAGTGTCAGAGTGTGTCAGAGAGTGACAGAGAGTGTCAGAGCGTATCAGAGAGTGATAGTGAGTGTCAGAGAGTATCAGAGAGTGATAGTGAGTGGCTGAGAGTGTCTGAGAGTGTCAGAGAGTGTCAGAGAGTGATAGAGAGTTTCAGAGAGTGTCAGAGAGTGTAAGAGAGTGTCAGAGAGTTATAGTGAGAGTGTCAGAGAGTGTCAGAGAGTGTCAGAGAGTGTTAGAGAGTGCTGGAGAGTGTCAGAGAAAGTCAGAGAGTGATAGGGAGTGTCAGAGAGTGATAGTGACTGTCCGAGAGTGTCAGAGAGTGTCAAGGTATGTCAGAGATTGATAGAGAGTGTCAGAGAGTGATAGTGAGTGTCCGAGAGTGTCAGAGAGTGTCAGAGAGTGTCAGATATTGATAGAGAGTGTCAGAGAGTGATAGAGAGTGTCAGGGAGTGATACTGAGTGTCAGAGAGTGTCAGAGAGTGATAGTGATTGTCTGAGAGTGTCAGAGAGTGTCAGAGGGTGACACTGAATGTCTGAGAGTGTCAGAGTGTGTCAGAGAGTGATAGAGAGTAATAGAGAGTGTCAGAGAGAGTCAGAGAGTGACACTCAGTGTCTGAGAGTATCAGAGTGTGTCAGAGAGTGATTGAGATTGATAGTGAGTGATAGTGAGTGTCAGAGAGTGTCAGAGTGTGATAGTGCGTGTCAGAGCGTGACAGAGAGTGTCAGAGAGTATCAGAGAGTGTCAGAGAGTGATAGAGAGTGTCAGAGAGTGTCAGAGAGTGATAGAGAGTGTCAGAGAGAGATAGAGAGTTTCAGTGAGTGTCAGAGAGTGTCAGAGAGTGATAGTGAGTGTCAGAGAGTGATAGTGAGTGTCAGAGAGTGATAGAGACTGTCAGAGAGTGTCAGAGAGTGTGAGAGAGTGTGAGAGAGAGATAGAGATTGTCAGAGAGTGATAGTGAGTGTCTGAGAGTTTCTGAGAGTGATAGAGAGTGTCAGAGAGTGTCAGAGAGTATTAGAGAGTGTCAGAGAGTGTGAGAGTGTGTCAGAGAGTGTCAGAGAGTGATAGTGAGTGTCTGAGAGTGTCAGAGAGTGTCAGAGAGTGATAGAGAGTGTCAGAGAGTGATAGTGAGTGTCTGAGGCTGTCTGAGAGTGATAGAGAGTGTCTGAGAGTGATAGAGACTGTCAGAGAGTGATAGTGAGTGTCAGAGAGTGTCAGACATAGATCGAGAGTGTCAGAGAGTGATAGTGAGTGTCAGAGAGTATCAGGGAGTGATAGTGAGTGTCTGAGAGTGATAGTGAGTGTCAGAGAGTGTCAGAGGTGTCAGAGAGTGATAGTGAGTGTCTGAGAGTGTCTGAGAGTGATAGAGAGTGTCAGAGAGTGTCAGAGAGTATTAGAGAGTGTCAGAGAGTGTGAGAGAGTGTGAGAGAGTGTCAGAGAGTGATAGAGAGTGTCAGCGGGTGTCAGAGAGTGATAGAGAGTGTCAGAGAGAGATAGAGAGTTTCAGTGAGTGTCAGAGAGTGTGAGAGAGTGTCAGAGAGTGATAGTGAGTGTCAGAGAGTGATAGTGAGTGTCTGAGAGTGATAGAGAGTGTCAGAGAGTGTCAGAGAGTGTCAGAGAGTGTCAGAGAGAGATAGAGAGTGTCAGAGAGTGATAGTGAGTGTCTGAGAGTGTCTGAGAGTGATAGAGAGTGTCACAGAGTGATAGAGAGTGTCAGACAGTGTGAGAGAGTGTCAGAGAGTGATAGTGAGTGTCTGAGAGTGTCAGAGAGTGATAGAGATTGTCAGAGAGTGATAGAGAGAGTCAGAGAGTGATAGTGAGTGCCATCGAGTGTCTGAGAGTGTCAGAGTGTGTGAGAGAGTGTCAGAGAGTGTTAGTGAGGGTCTGAGAGTGTCAGAGAGTGATAGAGAGTGTCAGAGAGTGATAGAGAGTGTCAGAGAGTGATAGTGAGTGCCAGCGAGTGTCAGAGAGTGTCAAAGAGTGTCATGAGTGATAGAGAGTGTCAGAGAGTGATATTGAGTGTCAGAGAGTATCAGAGAGTGATAGTGAGCGTCAGAGAGTATCAGAGAGTGATAGTGAGTGTCTGAGAGTGATAGTGAGTGTGTCATAGAATGTCAGACAGTGATAGTGAGTGTCTGAGAGTGATAGTGAGTGTCAGAGAGTGTCAGAGAGTGTCAGAGAGTGTTAGAGAGTGTCAGAGAGTGTCAGAGAGTGTCAGAGATTGATAGGGAGTGTCAGAGAGTGATAGTGAGTGCCCGAGAGTGTCAGAGAGAGTCAGAGTATGTCAGAGATTGATAGAGAGTGTCAGAGAGTGATAGAGTGTGTCAGAGAGTGTCAGAGAGTGATAGTGATTGTCTGAGAGTGTCAGAGAGTGTCAGAGGGTGACACTGAGTGTCTGAGAGTGTCAGAGTGTTTCAGAGAGTGATAGAGAGTAATAGAGAGTGTCAGAGAGAGTCAGAGAGTGACACTCAGTGTCTGAGAGTATCAGAGTGTGTCAGAGAGTGATTGAGATTGATAGTGAGTGATAGTGAGTGTCAGAGAGTGTCAGAGTGTGATAGTGCGTGTCAGAGCGTGACAGAGAGTGTCAGAGAGTATCAGAGAGTGTCAGAGAGTGATAGAGAGTGTCAGAGAGTGTCAGAGAGTGATAGAGAGTGTCAGAGAGAGATAGAGAGTTTCAGTGAGTGTCAGAGAGTGTCAGAGAGTGATAGTGAGTGTCAGAGAGTGATAGAGACTGTCAGAGAGTGTCAGAGAGTGTGAGAGAGTGTGAGAGAGAGATAGAGAGTGTCAGAGAGTGATAGTGAGTGTCTGAGAGTTTCTGAGAGTGATAGAGAGTGTCAGAGAGTGTCAGAGAGTATTAGAGAGTGTCAGAGAGTGTGAGAGTGTGTCAGAGAGTGTCAGAGAGTGATAGTGAGTGTCTGAGAGTGTCAGAGAGTGTCAGAGAGTGATAGAGAGTGTCAGAGAGTGATAGTGAGTGTCTGAGGCTGTCTGAGAGTGATAGAGAGTGTCTGAGAGTGATAGAGACTGTCAGAGAGTGATAGTGAGTGTCAGAGAGTGTCAGACATAGATCGAGAGTGTCAGAGAGTGATAGTGAGTGTCAGAGAGTATCAGGGAGTGATAGTGAGTGTCTGAGAGTGATAGTGTGTGTCAGAGAGTGTCAGAGGTGTCAGAGAGTGATAGTGAGTGTCTGAGAGTGTCTGAGAGTGATAGAGAGTGTCAGAGAGTGTCAGAGAGTATTAGAGTGTGTCAGAGAGTGTGAGAGAGTGCGAGAGAGTGTCAGATAGTGATAGAGAGTGTCAGCGGGTGTCAGAGAGTGATAGAGAGTGTCAGAGAGAGACAGAGAGTTTCAGTGAGTGTCAGAGAGTGTGAGAGAGTGTCAGAGAGTGATAGTGAGTGTCAGAGAGTGATAGTGAGTGTCTGAGAGTGATAGAGAGTGTCAGAGAGTGTGAGAGAGTGTCAGAGAGAGATAGAGAGTGTCAGAGAGTGATAGTGAGTGTCTGAGAGTGTCTGAGAGTGATAGAGAGTGTCACAGAGTGATAGAGAGTGTCAGACAGTGTGAGAGAGTGTCAGAGAGTGATAGTGAGTGGCTGAGAGTGTCTGAGAGTGTCAGAGAGTGTCAGAGAGTGATAGAGAGTGTCAGAGAGTGTCAGAGAGTGATAGCGAGTGTCAGAGAGAGATAGAGAGTTTCAGAGAGTGTCAGAGAGTGTCAGAGAGTGATAGAGAGTGTCTGAGAGTTCCTGAGAGTGATAGAGAGTGTCAGAGAGTGTCAGAGAGTATTAGAGAGTGTCAGAGAGTGTGAGAGTGATAGAGAGTGTCAGAGAGTGATAGTGAGTGTCTGAGGGTGTCTGAGAGTGATAGAGAGTGTCTGAGAGTGATAGAGACTGTCAGAGAGTGATAGTGAGTGTCAGAGAGTGTCAGACATAGATCGAGAGTGTCAGAGAGTGATAGTGAGTGTCAGAGAGTATCAGGGAGTGATAGTGAGTGTCTGAGAGTGATAGTGAGTGTCAGAGAGTGTCAGAGGTGTCAGAGAGTGATAGTGAGTGTCTGAGAGTTTCTGAGAGTGATAGAGAGTGTCAGAGAGTGTCAGAGAGTATTAGAGAGTGTCAGAGAGTGTGAGAGTGTGTCAGAGAGTGTCAGAGAGTGATAGTGAGTGTCTGAGAGTGTCAGAGAGTGTCAGAGAGTGATAGAGAGTGTCAGAGAGTGATAGTGAGTGTCTGAGGCTGTCTGAGAGTGATAGAGAGTGTCTGAGAGTGATAGAGACTGTCAGAGAGTGATAGTGAGTGTCAGAGAGTGTCAGACATAGATCGAGAGTGTCAGAGAGTGATAGTGAGTGTCAGAGAGTATCAGGGAGTGATAGTGAGTGTCTGAGAGTGATAGTGAGTGTCAGAGAGTGTCAGAGGTGTCAGAGAGTGATAGTGAGTGTCTGAGAGTGTCTGAGAGTGATAGAGAGTGTCAGAGAGTGTCAGAGAGTATTAGAGAGTGTCAGAGAGTGTGAGAGAGTGTGAGAGAGTGTCAGAGAGTGATAGAGAGTGTCAGCGGGTGTCAGAGAGTGATAGAGAGTGTCAGAGAGAGATAGAGAGTTTCAGTGAGTGTCAGAGAGTGTGAGAGAGTGTCAGAGAGTGATAGTGAGTGTCAGAGAGTGATAGTGAGTGTCTGAGAGTGATAGAGAGTGTCAGAGAGTGTGAGAGAGTGTCAGAGAGAGATAGAGAGTGTCAGAGAGTGATAGTGAGTGTCTGAGAGTGTCTGAGAGTGATAGAGAGTGCCACAGAGTGATAGAGAGTGTCATACAGTGTGAGAGAGTGTCAGAGAGTGATAGTGAGTGTCTGAGAGTGTCAGAGAGTGATAGAGATTGTCAGAGAGTGATAGAGAGAGTCAGAGAGTGATAGTGAGTGCCATCGAGTGTCTGAGAGTGTCAGAGTGTGTGAGAGAGTGTCAGAGAGTGTTAGTGAGGGTCTGAGAGTGTCAGAGAGTGATAGAGAGTGTCAGAGAGTGACAGAGAGTGTCAGAGAGTGATAGTGAGTGCCAGCGAGTGTCAGAGATTGTCAAAGAGTGTCATGAGTGATAGAGAGTGTCAGAGAGTGATATTGAGTGTCAGAGAGTATCAGAGAGTGATAGTGAGCGTCAGAGAGTATCAGAGAGTGATAGTGAGTGTCTGAGAGTGTCAGAGAGTGTCAGAGAGTGATAGAGAGTGTCAGAGAGTGATAGTGAGTGTGTCAGAGAATGTCAGACAGTGATAGTGAGTGTCTGAGAGTGATAGTGAGTGTCAGAGAGTGTCAGAGAGTGTCAGAGAGTGTCAGAGAGCGTCAGAGAGTGATAGGGAGTGTCAGAGAGTGATAGTGAGTGTCCGAGAGTGTCAGAGAGAGTCAGAGTATGTCAGAGATTGATAGAGAGTGTCAGAGAGTGATAGAGTGTGTCAGAGAGTGTCAGAGAGTGATAGTGATTGTCTGAGAGTGTCAGAGAGTGTCAGAGGGTGACACTGAGTGTCTGAGAGTGTCAGAGTTTGTCAGAGAGTGATAGAGAGTAATAGAGAGTGTCAGAGAGAGTCAGAGAGTGACTCTCAGTGTCTGAGAGTATCAGAGTGTGTCAGAGAGTGATTGAGAGTGATAGTGAGTGTCAGAGAGTGTCAGAATGTGATAGTGCGTGTCAGAGCGTGACAGAGAGTGTCAGAGAGTATCAGAGAGTGTCAGAGAGTGATAGAGAGTGTCAGAGAGTGTCAGAGAGTATAGAGAGTGTCAGAGAGAGATAGAGAGTTTCAGTGAGTGTCAGAGAGTGTCAGAGAGTGATAGTGAGTGTCAGAGAGTGATAGTGAGTGTCTGAGAGTGATAGAGACTGTCAGAGAGTGTCAGAGAGTGTGAGAGAGTGTCAGAGAGAGATAGAGAGTGTCAGAGAGTGATAGTGAGTGTCTGAGAGTTTCTGAGAGTGTCAGAGAGTATTAGAGAGTGTCAGAGAGTCTGAGAGAGTGTCAGAGAGTGTCAGAGAGTGATAGTGAGTGTGTCAGAGAATGTCAGACAGTGATAGTGAGTGTCTGAGAGTGATAGTGAGTGTCAGAGAGTGTCAGAGAGTGTCAGAGAGTGTCAGAGAGTGTTAGAGAGTGTTAGAGAGTGTCAGAGAGTGTCAGAGAGTGATAGGGAGTGTCAGAGAGTGATAGTGAGTGTCCGAGAGTGTCAGAGAGAGTCAGAGTATGTCAGAGATTGATATAGAGTGTCAGAGAGTGATAGAGTGTGTCAGAGAGTGTCAGAGAGTGATAGTGATTGTCTGAGAGTGTCAGAGAGTGTCAGAGGGTGACACTGAGTGTCTGAGAGTGTCAGAGTTTGTCAGAGAGTGATAGAGAGTAATAGAGAGTGTCAGAGAGAGTCAGAGAGTGACACTCAGTGTCTGAGAGTATCAGAGTGTGTCAGAGAGTGATTGAGAGTGATAGTGAGTGTCAGAGAGTGTCAGAATGTGATAGTGCGTGTCAGAGCGTGACAGAGAGTGTCAGAGAGTATCAGAGAGTGTCAGAGAGTGATAGAGAGTGTCAGAGAGTGTCAGAGAGTATAGAGAGTGTCAGAGAGAGATAGAGAGTTTCAGTGAGTGTCAGAGAGTGTCAGAGAGTGATAGTGAGTGTCAGAGAGTGATAGTGAGTGTCTGAGAGTGATAGAGACTGTCAGAGAGTGTCAGAGAGTGTGAGAGAGTGTCAGAGAGAGATAGAGAGTGTCAGAGAGTGATAGTGAGTGTCTGAGAGTTTCTGAGAGTGTCAGAGAGTATTAGAGAGTTTCAGAGAGTGTGAGAGAGTGTCAGAGAGTGTCAGAGAGTGATAGTGAGTGTCTGAGAGTGTCAGAGAGTGTCAGAGAGTGATAGAGAGTGTCAGAGAGTGATAGTGAGTGCCAGCGAGTGTCAGAGAGTGTCAGAGAGTGTCAGAGAGTGATAGAGAGTGTCAGAGAGTGATAGTGAGTGTCTGAGGGTGTCTGAGAGTGATAGAGAGTGTCTGAGAGTGATAGAGACTGTCAGAGAGTGATAGTGAGTGTCAGAGAGTGTCAGACATAGATCGAGAGTGTCAGAGAGTGATAGTGAGTGTCAGAGAGTATCAGGGAGTGATAGTGAGTGTCTGAGAGTGATAGTGAGTGTCAGAGAGTGTCAGAGGTGTCAGAGAGTGATAGTGAGTGTCTGAGAGTGATAGAGAGTGTCAGAGAGTGTCAGAGAGTATTAGAGAGTGTCAGAGAGTGTGGGAGAGTGTGAGAGAGTGTCAGAGAGTGATAGAGAGTGTCAGCGGGTGTCAGAGAGTGATAGAGAGTGTCAGAGAGAGATAGAGAGTTTCAGTGAGTGTCAGAGAGTGTGAGAGAGTGTCAGAGAGTGATAGTGAGTGTCAGAGAGTGATAGTGAGTGACTGAGAGTGATAGAGAGTGTCAGAGAGTGTCAGAGAGAGTGAGAGAGTGTCAGAGAGAGATAGAGAGTGTCAGAGAGTGATAGTGAGTGTCTGAGAGTGTCTGAGAGTGTCAGAGAGTGATAGAGAGTGTCAGAGAGTGATAGAGAGTGTCAGAGAGAGATAGAGAGTTTCAGTGAGTGTCAGAGAGTGTGAGAGAGTGTCGGAGAGTGATAGTGAGTGTCAGAGAGTGATAGTGAGTGTCTGAGAGTGATGTAGAGTGTCAGAGAGTGTCAGAGAGAGTGAGAGAGTGTCAGAGAGAGATAGAGAGTGTCAGAGAGTGATAGTGAGTGTCTACGAGTGTCTGAGAGTGATAGAGAGTGTCAGAGAGTGTCAGAGAGTATTAGAGAGTGTCAGAGAGTGTGAGAGAGTGTCAGAGAGTGTCAGAGAGTGATAGTGAGTGTCTGAGAGTGTCAGAGAGTGTCAGAGAGTGATAGAGAGTGTCAGAGAGTGATAGTGAGTACCAGCGAGTGTCAGAGAGTGTCAGAGAGTATCAGAGAGTGATAGAGAGTGTCAGAGAGTGATAGTGAGTGTCTGAGAGTGTCAGAGAGTGTCAGAGAGTGATAGAGAGTGTCAGAGAGTGATAGTGAGTACCAGCGAGTGTCAGAGAGTGTCAGAGAGTATCAGAGAGTGATAGAGAGTGTCAGAGAGTGATAGTGAGTGTCTGAGAGTGTCAGAAAGTGTCAGAGTATGTCAGAGATTGATAGAGAGTGTCAGAGAGTGATAGTGAGTGTCAGAGAGTGATAGTGAGTGTCAGAGAGTGTCTGAGAGTGACAGTGAGTGTCTCTGAGTGTCAGAGTGTGTCAGAGAGTGATAGAGAGTGTCAGAGAGTGATAGAGAGTTACAGAGAGTGTCAGAGAGTGATAGAGAGTTACAGAGAGTGACACTGAGTGTCTCTGAGTGTCAGAGTGTGTCAGAGAGTGATCGAGAGTGATAGAGTGTGTCAGAGCGTGTCAGAGAGTGATAGTGATTGTCTGAGAGTGTCAGAGAATGTCAGAGAGTGACACTGAGTGTCTGAGAATGTCAGAGTGTGTCAGAGAGCGATATACATTGATAGAGAGTGTCAGAGAGAGTCAGAGAGTGACACTGAGTGTCTGCGAGTGTCAGAGTGTGTCAGAGAGTGACAGAGAGTGTCAGAGCGTATCAGAGAGTGATAGTGAGTGTCAGAGAGTATCAGAGAGTGATAGTGAGTGGCTGAGAGTGTCTGAGAGTGTCAGAGAGTGTCAGAGAGTGATAGAGAGTTTCAGAGAGTGTCAGAGAGTGTGAGAGAGTGTCAGAGAGTGATAGTGAGAGTGTCAGAGAGTGTCAGAGAGTGTCAGAGAGTGTTAGAGAGTGTTGGAGAGTGTCAGAGAAAGTCAGAGATTGATAGAGAGTGTCAGAGAGTGATAGTGATTGTCTGAGAGTGTCAGAGAGTGTCAGAGGGTGACACTGAGTGTCTGAGAGTGTCAGAGTTTGTCAGAGAGTGATAGAGAGTAATAGAGAGTGTCAGAGAGAGTCAGAGAGTGACACTCAGTGTCTGAGAGTATCAGAGTGTGTCAGAGAGTGATTGAGAGTGATAGTGAGTGTCAGAGAGTGTCAGAATGTGATAGTGCGTGTCAGAGCGTGACAGAGAGTGTCAGAGAGTATCAGAGAGTGTCAGAGAGTGATAGAGAGTGTCAGAGAGTGTCAGAGAGTATAGAGTGTGTCAGAGAGAGATAGAGAGTTTCAGTGAGTGTCAGAGAGTGTCAGAGAGTGATAGTGAGTGTTAGAGAGTGATAGTGAGTGTCTGAGAGTGTCAGAGAGTGTCAGAGAGTGATAGAGAGTGTCAGAGAGTGATAGTGAGTACCAGCGAGTGTCAGAGAGTGTCAGAGAGTATCAGAGAGTGATAGAGAGTGTCAGAGAGTGATAGTGAGTGTCTGAGAGTGTCAGAGAGTGTCAGAGAGTGATAGAGAGTGTCAGAGAGTGATAGTGAGTACCAGCGAGTGTCAGAGAGTGTCAGAGAGTATCAGAGAGTGATAGAGAGTGTCAGAGAGTGATAGTGAGTGTCTGAGAGTGTCAGAAAGTGTCAGAGTATGTCAGAGATTGATAGAGAGTGTCAGAGAGTGATAGTGAGTGTCAGAGAGTGATAGTGAGTGTCAGAGAGTGTCTGAGAGTGACAGTGAGTGTCTCTGAGTGTCAGAGTGTGTCAGAGAGTGATAGAGAGTGTCAGAGAGTGATAGAGAGTTACAGAGAGTGTCAGAGAGTGATAGAGAGTTACAGAGAGTGACACTGAGTGTCTCTGAGTGTCAGAGTGTGTCAGAGAGTGATCGAGAGTGATAGAGTGTGTCAGAGCGTGTCAGAGAGTGATAGTGATTGTCTGAGAGTGTCAGAGAATGTCAGAGAGTGACACTGAGTGTCTGAGAATGTCAGAGTGTGTCAGAGAGCGATATACATTGATAGAGAGTGTCAGAGAGAGTCAGAGAGTGACACTGAGTGTCTGCGAGTGTCAGAGTGTGTCAGAGAGTGACAGAGAGTGTCAGAGCGTATCAGAGAGTGATAGTGAGTGTCAGAGAGTATCAGAGAGTGATAGTGAGTGGCTGAGAGTGTCTGAGAGTGTCAGAGAGTGTCAGAGAGTGATAGAGAGTTTCAGAGAGTGTCAGAGAGTGTGAGAGAGTGTCAGAGAGTGATAGTGAGAGTGTCAGAGAGTGTCAGAGAGTGTCAGAGAGTGTTAGAGAGTGTTGGAGAGTGTCAGAGAAAGTCAGAGATTGATAGAGAGTGTCAGAGAGTGATAGTGATTGTCTGAGAGTGTCAGAGAGTGTCAGAGGGTGACACTGAGTGTCTGAGAGTGTCAGAGTTTGTCAGAGAGTGATAGAGAGTAATAGAGAGTGTCAGAGAGTGACACTCAGTGTCTGAGAGTATCAGAGTGTGTCAGAGAGTGATTGAGAGTGATAGTGAGTGTCAGAGAGTGTCAGAATGTGATAGTGCGTGTCAGAGCGTGACAGAGAGTGTCAGAGAGTATCAGAGAGTGTCAGAGAGTGATAGAGAGTGTCAGAGAGTGTCAGAGAGTATAGAGTGTGTCAGAGAGAGATAGAGAGTTTCAGTGAGTGTCAGAGAGTGTCAGAGAGTGATAGTGAGTGTTAGAGAGTGATAGTGAGTGTCTGAGAGTGATAGAGACTGTCAGAGAGTGTCAGAGAGTGTGAGAGAGTGTCAGAGAGAGATAGAGAGTGTCAGAGAGTGATAGTGAGTGTCTGAGAGTTTCTGAGAGTGTCAGAGAGTATTAGAGAGTGTCAGAGAGTTTGAGAGAGTGTCAGAGAGTGTCAGAGAGTGATAGTGAGTGTGTCAGAGAATGTCAGACAGTGATAGTGAGTGTCTGAGAGTGATAGTGAGTGTCAGAGAGTGTCAGAGAGTGTCAGAGAGTGTTAGAGAGTGTTAGAGAGTGTCAGAGAGTGTCAGAGAGTGTCAGAGAGTGATAGGGAGTGTCAGAGAGTGATAGTGAGTGTCCGAGAGTGTCAGAGAGAGTCAGAGTATGTCAGAGATTGATAGAGAGTGTCAGAGAGTGATAGAGTGTGTCAGAGAGTGTCAGAGAGTGATAGTGATTGTCTGAGAGTGTCAGAGAGTGTCAGAGGGTGACACTGAGTGTCTGAGAGTGTCAGAGTTTGTCAGAGAGTGATAGAGAGTAATAGAGAGTGTCAGAGAGAGTCAGAGAGTGACACTCAGTGTCTGAGAGTATCAGAGTGTGTCAGAGAGTGATTGAGAGTGATAGTGAGTGTCAGAGTGTCAGAATGTGATAGTGCGTGTCAGAGCGTGACAGAGAGTGTCAGAGAGTATCAGAGAGTGTCAGAGAGTGATAGAGAGTGTCAGAGAGTGTCAGAGAGTATAGAGAGTGTCAGAGAGAGATAGAGAGTTTCAGTGAGTGTCAGAGAGTGTCAGAGAGTGATAGTGAGTGTCAGAGAGTGATAGTGAGTGTCTGAGAGTGATAGAGACTGTCAGAGAGTGTCAGAGAGTGTGAGAGAGTGTTAGAGAGAGATAGAGAGTGTCAGAGAGTGATAGTGAGTGTCTGAGAGTTTCTGAGAGTGTCAGAGAGTATTAGAGAGTGTCAGAGAGTGTGAGAGAGTGTCAGAGAGTGTCAGAGAGTGATAGTGAGTGTCTGAGAGTGTCAGAGAGTGTCAGAGAGTGATAGAGAGTGTCAGAGAGTGATAGTGAGTGCCAGCGAGTGTCAGAGAGTGTCAGAGAGTGATAGAGAGTGTCAGAGAGTGATAGTGAGTGTCTGAGGGTGTCTGAGAGTGATAGAGAGTGTCTGAGAGTGATAGAGACTGTCAGAGAGTGATAGTGAGTGTCAGAGAGTGTCAGACATAGATCGAGAGTGTCAGAGAGTGATAGTGAGTGTCAGAGAGTATCAGGGAGTGATAGTGAGTGTCTGAGAGTGATAGTGAGTGTCAGAGAGTGTCAGAGGTGTCAGAGAGTGATAGTGAGTGTCTGAGAGTGTCTGAGAGTGATAGAGAGTGTCAGAGAGTGTCAGAGAGTATTAGAGAGTGTCAGAGAGTGTGGGAGAGTGTGAGAGAGTGTCAGAGAGTGATAGAGAGTGTCAGCGGGTGTCAGAGAGTGATAGAGAGTGTCAGAGAGAGATAGAGAGTTTCAGTGAGTGTCAGAGAGTGTGAGAGAGTGTCAGAGAGTGATAGTGAGTGTCAGAGAGTGATAGTGAGTGACTGAGAGTGATAGAGAGTGTCAGAGAGTGTCAGAGAGAGTGAGAGAGTGTCAGAGAGAGATAGAGAGTGTCAGAGAGTGATAGTGAGTGTCTGAGAGTGTCTGAGAGTGTCAGAGAGTGATAGAGAGTGTCAGAGAGTGATAGAGAGTGTCAGAGAGAGATAGAGAGTTTCAGTGAGTGTCAGAGAGTGTGAGAGAGTGTCAGAGAGTGATAGTGAGTGTCAGAGAGTGATAGTGAGTGTCTGAGAGTGATGTAGAGTGTCAGAGAGTGTCAGAGAGAGTGAGAGAGTGTCAGAGAGAGATAGAGAGTGTCAGAGAGTGATAGTGAGTGTCTACGAGTGTCTGAGAGTGATAGAGAGTGTCAGAGAGTGTCAGAGAGTATTAGAGAGTGTCAGAGAGTGTCAGAGAGTGTGAGAGAGTGTCAGAGAGTGTCAGAGAGTGATAGTGAGTGTCTGAGAGTGTCAGAGAGTGTCAGAGAGTGATAGAGAGTGTCAGAGAGTGATAGTGAGTGTCTGAGAGTGTCAGAGAGTGATAGAGAGTGTCAGAGAGTGATAGTGAGTACCAGCGAGTGTCAGAGAGTGTCAGAGAGTATCAGAGAGTGATAGAGAGTGTCAGAGAGTGATAGTGAGTGTCTGAGAGTGTCAGAAAGTGTCAGAGTATGTCAGAGATTGATAGAGAGTGTCAGTGAGTGATAGTGAGTGTCAGAGAGTGATAGTGAGTGTCAGAGAGTGTCTGAGAGTGACAGTGAGTGTCTCTGAGTGTCAGAGTGTGTCAGAGAGTGATAGAGAGTGTCAGAGAGTGATAGAGAGTTACAGAGAGTGTCAGAGAGTGATAGAGAGTTACAGAGAGTGACACTGAGTGTCTCTGAGTGTCAGAGTGTGTCAGAGAGTGATCGAGATTGATAGAGTGTGTCAGAGAGAGTCAGAGAGTGACACTGAGTGTCTGCGAGTGTCAGAGTGTGTCAGAGAGTGACAGAGAGTGTCAGAGCGTATCAGAGAGTGATAGTGAGTGTCAGAGAGTATCAGAGAGTGATAGTGAGTGGCTGAGAGTGTCTGAGAGTGTCAGAGAGTGTCAGAGAGTGATAGAGAGTTTCAGAGAGTGTCAGAGAGTGTGAGAGAGTGTCAGAGAGTGATAGTGAGAGTGTCAGAGAGTGTCAGAGAGTGTCAGAGAGTGTCAGAGAGTGTTAGAGAGTGTTGGAGAGTGTCAGAGAAAGTCAGAGAGTGATAGGGAGTGTCAGAGAGTGATAGTGACTGTCCGAGAGTGTCAGAGAGTGTCAAGGTATGTCAGAGATTGATAGAGAGTGTCAGAGAGTGATAGTGAGTGTCCGAGAGTGTCAGAGTATGTCAGATATTGATAGAGAGTGTCAGAGAGTGATAGAGAGTGTCAGAGAGTGATAGTGAGTGTCAGAGAGTGTCTGAGAGTGACAGTGAGTGTCTCTGAGTGTCAGAGTGTGTCAGAGAGTGATAGAGAGTGATAGAGTGTGTCAGAGAGTGTCAGAGAGTGATAGTGATTGTCTGAGAGTGTCAGAGAGTGACACTGAGTGTCTGAGAGTGTCAGAGTGTGTCAGAGAGTGATAGAGAGTAATAGAGAGTGTCAGAGAGAGTCAGAGAGTGACACTCAGTGTCTGAGAGTATCAGAGTGTGTCAGAGAGTGATTGAGAGTGATAGTGACTGTCAGAGAGTGTCAGAATGTGATAGTGCGTGTCAGAGCGTGACAGAGAGTGTCAGAGAGTATCAGAGAGTGTCAGAGAGTGATAGAGAGTGTCAGAGAGTGTCAGAGAGTATAGAGAGTGTCTGAGAGTGATAGAGACTGTCAGAGAGTGATAGTGAGTGTCAGAGAGTGATAGTGAGTGTCTGAGAGTGATAGAGACTGTCAGAGAGTGTCAGAGAGTGTGAGAGAGTGTCAGAGAGAGATAGAGAGTGTCAGAGAGTGATAGTGAGTGTCTGAGAGTTTCTGAGAGTGATAGAGAGTGTCAGAGAGTGTCAGAGAGTATTAGAGAGTGTCAGAGAGTGTGTGAGAGTGATAGTGAGTGCCAGCGAGTGTCAGAGGGTGTTAGAGAGTGTAAGAGAGTGTCAGAGAGTGATAGAGAGTGTCAGAGAGTGATAGTGAGTGTCTGAGGGTGTCTGAGAGTGATAGAGAGTGTCTGAGAGTGATAGAGACTGTCAGAGAGTGATAGTGAGTGTCAGAGAGTGTCAGACATAGATCGAGAGTGTCAGAGAGTGATAGTGAGTGTCAGAGAGTATCAGGGAGTGATAGTGAGTGTCTGAGAGTGATAGTGAGTGTCAGAGAGTGTCAGAGGTGTCAGAGTGTGATAGTGAGTGTCTGAGAGTGTCTGAGAGTGATAGAGAGTGTCAGAGAGTGTCAGAGAGTATTAGAGAGTGTCAGAGAGTGTGAGAGAGTGTGAGAGATTGTCAGAGAGTGATAGAGAGTGTCAGCGGGTGTCAGAGAGTGATAGTGAGTGTCAGAGAGTGATAGTGAGTGTCTGAGAGTGATAGAGAGTGTCAGAGAGTGTGAGAGAGTGTCAGAGAGAGATAGAGAGTGTCAGAGAGTGATAGTGAGTGTCTGAGAGTGTCTGAGAGTGATAGAGAGTGTCACAGAGTGATAGAGAGTGTCAGAAAGTGTGAGAGAGTGTCAGAGAGTGATAGTGAGTGTCTGAGAGTGTCAGAGAGTGATAGAGATTGTCAGAGAGTGATAGAGAGAGTCAGAGAGTGATAGTGAGTGCCATCGAGTGTCTGAGAGTGTCAGAGTGTGTGAGAGAGTGTCAGAGAGTGTTAGTGAGGGTCTGAGAGTGTCAGAGAGTGATAGAGAGTGTCAGAGAGTGATAGTGAGTGCCAGCGAGTGTCAGAGAGTGTCAAAGAGTGTCATGAGTGATAGAGAGTGTCAGAGAGTGATATTGAGTGTCAGAGAGTATCAGAGAGTGATAGTGAGCGTCAGAGAGTATCAGAGAGTGATAGTGAGTGTCTGAGAGTGTCAGAGAGTGTCAGAGAGTGTCAGAGAGTGTCAGAGAGTGATAGAGAGTGTCAGAGAGTGATAGTGAGTGTGTCAGAGAATGTCAGACAGTGATAGTGAGTGTCTGAGAGTGATAGTGAGTGTCAGAGAGTGTCAGAGAGTGTCAGAGAGTGTCAGAGAGTGTTAGAGAGTGTCAGAGAGTGTCAGAGAGTGATAGGGAGTGTCAGAGAGTGATAGTGAGTGTCCGAGAGTGTCAGAGAGAGTCAGAGTATGTCAGAGATTGATAGAGAGTGTCAGAGAGTGATAGAGTGTGTCAGAGAGTGTCAGAGAGTGATAGTGATTGTCTGAGAGTGTCAGAGAGTGTCAGAGGGTGACACTGAGTGTCTGAGAGTGTCAGAGTGTGTCAGAGAGTGATAGAGAGTAATAGAGAGTGTCAGAGAGAGTCAGAGAGTGACACTCAGTGTCTGAGAGTATCAGAGTGTGTCAGAGAGTGATTGAGAGTGATAGTGAGTGTCAGAGAGTGTCAGAATGTGATAGTGCGTGTCAGAGCGTGACAGAGAGTGTCAGAGAGTATCAGAGAGTGTCAGAGAGTGATAGAGAGTGTCAGAGAGTGTCAGAGAGTATAGAGAGTGTCAGAGAGAGATAGAGAGTTTCAGTGAGTGTCAGAGAGTGTCAGAGAGTGATAGTGAGTGTCAGAGAGTGATAGTGAGTGTCTGAGAGTGATAGAGACTGTCAGAGAGTGTCAGAGAGTGTGAGAGAGTGTGAGAGAGAGATAGAGAGTGTCAGAGAGTGATAGTGAGTGTCTGAGTGTTTCTGAGAGTGATAGAGAGTGTCAGAGAGTGTCAGAGAGTATTAGAGAGTGTCAGAGAGTGTGAGAGAGTGTCAGAGAGTGTCAGAGAGTGATAGTGAGTGTCTGAGAGTGTCAGAGAGTGTCAGAGAGTGATAGAGAGTGTCAGAGAGTGATAGTGAGTGCCAGCGAGTGTCAGAGGGTGTCAGAGAGTGTCAGAGAGTGTCAGAGAGTGATAGAGAGTGTCAGAGAGTGATAGTGAGTGCCAGCGAGTGTCAGAGGGTGTCAGAGAGTGTCAGAGAGTGTCAGAGAGTGTCAGAGAGTGATAGAGAGTGTCAGAGAGTGATAGTGAGTGTCTGAGGGTGTCTGAGAGTGATAGAGAGTGTCTGAGAGTGATAGAGACTGTCAGAGAGTGATAGTGAGTGTCAGAGAGTGTCAGACATAGATCGAGAGTGTCAGAGAGTGATAGTGAGTGTCAGAGAGTATCAGGGAGTGATAGTGAGTGTCTGAGAGTGATAGTGAGTGTCAGAGAGTGTCAGAGGTGTCAGAGAGTGATAGTGAGTGTCTGAGAGTGTCTGAGAGTGATAGAGAGTGTCAGAGAGTGTCAGAGAGTATTAGAGAGTGTCAGAGAGTGTGAGAGAGTGTGAGAGAGTGTCAGAGAGTGATAGAGAGTGTCAGCGGGTGTCAGAGAGTGATAGAGAGTGTCAGAGAGAGATAGAGAGTTTCAGTGAGTGTCAGAGAGTGTGAGAGAGTGTCAGAGAGTGATAGTGAGTGTCAGAGAGTGATAGTGAGTGACTGAGAGTGATAGAGAGTGTCAGAGAGTGTCAGAGAGTTTGAGAGAGTGTCAGAGAGAGATAGAGAGTGTCAGAGAGTGATAGTGAGTGTCTGAGAGTGTCTGAGAGTGTCAGAGAGTGATAGAGAGTGTCAGAGAGTGATAGAGAGTGTCAGAGAGAGATAGAGAGTTTCAGTGAGTGTCAGAGAGTGTGAGAGAGTGTCAGAGAGTGATAGTGAGTGTCAGAGAGTGATAGTGAGTGTCTGAGAGTGATGTAGAGTGTCAGAGAGTGTCAGAGAGAGTGAGAGAGTGTCAGAGAGAGATAGAGAGTGTCAGAGAGTGATAGTGAGTGTCTACGAGTGTCTGAGAGTGATAGAGAGTGTCAGAGAGTATTAGAGAGTGTCAGAGAGTGTGAGAGAGTGTGAGAGAGTGTCAGAGAGTGATAGTGAGTGTCTGAGAGTGTCAGAGAGTGATAGTGAGTGTCTGAGAGTGTCAGAGAGTGATAGTGAGTGTCTGAGAGTGTCAGAGAGTGATAGTGAGTGTCTGAGAGTGTCAGAGAGTGATAGTGAGTGTCTGAGAGTGTCAGAGAGTGATAGTGAGTGTCTGAGAGTGTCAGAGAGTGATAGTGAGTGTCTGAGAGTGTCAGAGAGTGTCAGAGAGTGATAGAGAGTGTCAGAGAGTGATAGTGAGTACCAGCGAGTGTCAGAGAGTGTCAGAGAGTATCAGAGAGTGATAGAGAGTGTCAGAGAGTGATAGTGAGTGTCTGAGAGTGTCAGAAAGTGTCAGAGTATGTCAGAGATTGATAGAGAGTGTCAGAGAGTGATAGTGAGTGTCAGAGAGTGATAGTGAGTGTCAGAGAGTGTCTGAGAGTGACAGTGAGTGTCTCTGAGTGTCAGAGTGTGTCAGAGAGTGATAGAGAGTGTCAGAGAGTGATAGAGAGTTACAGAGAGTGTCAGAGAGTGATAGAGAGTTACAGAGAGTGACACTGAGTGTCTCTGAGTGTCAGAGTGTGTCAGAGCGTGTCAGAGAGTGATAGTGATTGTCTGAGAGTGTCAGAGAGTGTCAGAGAGTGACACTGAGTGTCTGAGAGTGTCAGAGTGTGTCAGAGAGCGATAGACATTGATAGAGAGTGTCAGAGAGAGTCAGAGAGTGACACTGAATGTCTGCGAGTGTCAGAGTGTGTCAGAGAGTGACAGAGAGTATCAGAGCGTATCAGAGAGTTATAGTGAGTGTCAGAGAGTATCAGAGAGTGATAGTGAATGGCTGAGAGTGTCTGAGAGTGTCAGAGAGTGTCAGAGAGTGATAGAGAGTTTCAGAGAGTGTCAGAGAGTGTGAGAGAGTGTCAGAGAGTGATAGTGAGAGTGTCAGAGAGTGTCAGAGAGTGTCAGAGAGTGTCAGAGAGTGTTAGAGAGTGTTGGAGAGTGTCAGAGAAAGTCAGAGAGTGATAGGGAGTGTCAGAGAGTGATAGTGACTGTCCGAGAGTGTCAGAGAGTGTCAAGGTATGTCAGAGATTGATAGAGAGTGTCAGAGAGTGATAGTGAGTGTCCGAGAGTGTCAGAGAGTGTCAGAGTATGTCAGATATTGATAGAGAGTGTCAGAGAGTGATAGAGAGTGTCAGAGAGTGATAGTGAGTGTCAGAGAGTGTCTGAGAGTGACAGTGAGTGTCTCTGAGTGTCAGAGTGTGTCAGAGAGTGATAGAGAGTGATAGAGTGTTTCAGAGAGTGTCAGAGAGTGATAGTGATTGTCTGAGAGTGTCAGAGAGTGACACTGAGTGTCTGAGAGTGTCAGAGTGTGTCAGAGAGTGATAGAGTGTGATAGAGAGTGTCAGAGAGAGTCAGAGAGTGACACTGAGTGTCTGAGAGTGTCAGAGAGTGTCAGAGAGTGACAGAGAGTGTCAGAGAGTATCAGAGAGTGATAGTGAGTGTCAGAGAGTATCAGAGAGTGATAGTGAGTGGCTGAGAGTGTCTGAGAGTGTCAGAGAGTGTGAGAGTGTGTCAGAGAGTGTCAGAGAGTGATAGTGAGTGTCTGAGAGTGTCAGAGAGTGTCAGAGAGTGATAGAGAGTGTCAGAGAGTGATAGTGAGTGTCTGAGGGTGTCTGAGAGTGATAGAGAGTGTCTGAGAGTGATAGAGACTGTCAGAGAGTGATAGTGAGTGTCAGAGAGAGTCAGACATAGATCGAGAGTGTCAGAGAGTGATAGTGAGTGTCAGAGAGTATCAGGGAGTGATAGTGAGTGTCTGAGAGTGATAGTGAGTGTCAGAGAGTGTCAGAGGTGTCAGAGAGTGATAGTGAGTGTCTGAGAGTGTCTGAGAGTGATAGAGAGTGTCAGAGAGTGTCAGAGAATATTAGAGAGTGTCAGAGAGTGTGAGAGAGTGTGAGAGAGTGTCAGAGAGTGATAGAGAGTGTCAGCGGGTGTCAGAGAGTGATAGTGAGTGTCTGAGAGTGTCTGAGAGTGATAGAGAGTGTCAGAGAGTGTCAGAGAATATTAGAGAGTGTCAGAGAGTGTGAGAGAGTGTGAGAGAGTGTCAGAGAGAGATAGAGAGTTTCAGTGAGTGTCAGAGAGTGTGAGAGAGTGTCAGAGAGTGATAGTGAGTGTCAGAGAGTGATAGTGAGTGTCTGAGAGTGTTAGAGAGTGTCAGAGAGTGTGAGAGAGTGTCAGAGAGAGATAGAGAGTGTCAGAGAGTGATAGTGAGTGTCTGAGAGTGTCTGAGAGTGATAGAGAGTGTCACAGAGTGATAGAGAGTGTCAGACAGTGTGAGAGTGTGTCAGAGAGTGATAGTGAGTGTCTGAGAGTGTCAGAGAGTGATAGAGATTGTCAGAGAGTGATAGAGAGAGTCAGAGAGTGATAGTGAGTGCCATCGAGTGTCTGAGAGTGTCAGAGTGTGTGAGAGAGTGTCAGAGAGTGTTAGTGAGGGTCTGAGAGTGTCAGAGAGTGATAGAGAGTGTCAGAGAGTGATAGAGAGTGTCAGAGAGTGATAGTGAGTGCCAGCGAGTGTCAGAGAGTGTCAAAGAGTGTCATGAGTGATAGAGAGTGTCAGAGAGTGATATTGAGTGTCAGAGAGTATCAGAGAGTGATAGTGAGCGTCAGAGAGTATCAGAGAGTGATAGTGAGTGTCTGAGAGTGTCAGAGAGTGTCAGAGAGTGATAGAGAGTGTCAGAGAGTGATAGTGAGTGTGTCAGAGAATGTCAGACAGTGATAGTGAGTGTCTGAGAGTGATAGTGAGTGTCAGAGAGTGTCAGAGAGTGTCAGAGAGTGTCAGAGAGTGTCAGAGAGTGTCAGAGAGTGTTAGGGAGTGTCAGAGAGTGATAGTGAGTGTCCGAGAGTGTCAGAGAGAGTCAGAGTATGTCAGAGATTGATAGAGAGTGTCAGAGAGTGATAGAGTGTGTCAGAGAGTGTCAGAGAGTGATAGTGATTGTCTGAGAGTGTCAGAGAGTGTCAGAGGGTGTCAGAGAGTGATAGAGAGTAATAGAGAGTGTCAGAGAGAGTCAGAGAGTGACACTCAGTGTCTGAGAGTATCAGAGTGTGTCAGAGAGTGATTGAGAGTGATAGTGAGTGTCAGAGAGTGTCAGAATGTGATAGTGCGTGTCAGAGCGTGACAGAGAGTGTCAGAGAGTATCAGAGAGTGTCAGAGAGTGATAGAGAGTGTCAGAGAGTGTCAGAGAGTATAGAGAGTGTCTGAGAGTGATAGAGACTTTCAGAGAGTGATAGTGAGTGTCAGAGAGTGATAGTGAGTGTCTGAGAGTGATAGAGACTGTCAGAGAGTGTCAGAGAGTGTGAGAGAGTGTCAGAGAGAGATAGAGAGTGTCAGAGAGTGATAGTGAGTGTCTGAGAGTTTCTGAGAGTGATAGAGAGTGTCAGAGAGTGTCAGAGAGTATTAGAGAGTGTCAGAGAGTGTGAGAGAGTGTCAGAGAGTGTCAGAGAGTGATAGTGAGTGTCTGAGAGTGTCAGAGAGTGTGAGAGAGTGATAGAGAGTGTCAGAGAGTGATAGTGAGTGCCAGCGAGTGTCAGAGGGTGTCAGAGAGTGTCAGAGAGTGTCAGAGAGTGATAGAGAGTGTCAGAGAGTGATAGTGAGTGTCTGAGGGTGTCTGAGAGTGATAGAGAGTGTCTGAGAGTGATAGAGACTGTCAGAGAGTGATAGTGAGTGTCAGAGAGTGTCAGACATAGATCGAGAGTTTCAGAGAGTGATAGTGAGTGTCAGAGAGTATCAGGGAGTGATAGTGAGTGTCTGAGAGTGATAGTGAGTGTCAGAGAGTGTCAGAGGTGTCAGAGTGTGATAGTGAGTGTCTGAGAGTGTCTGAGAGTGATAGAGAGTGTCAGAGAGTGTCAGAGAGTATTAGAGAGTGTCAGAGAGTGTGAGAGAGTGTGAGAGAGTGTCAGAGAGTGATAGAGAGTGTCAGCGGGTGTCAGAGAGTGATAGAGAGTGTCAGAGAGAGATAGAGAGTTTCAGTGAGTGTCAGAGAGTGTGAGAGAGTGACACTGAGTGTCTGCGAGTGTCAGAGTGTGTCAGAGAGTGACAGAGAGTGTCAGAGCGTATCAGAGAGTGATAGTGAGTGTCAGAGAGTATCAGAGAGAGATAGAGAGTGTCAGAGAGTGATAGTGAGTGTCTGAGAGTGTCAGAGAGTGATAGAGAGTGTCAGAGAGTGATAGAGAGTGTCAGAGAGAGATAGAGAGTTTCAGTGAGTGTCAGAGAGTGTGAGAGAGTGTCAGAGAGTGTCAGAGAGAGTGAGAGAGTGTCAGAGAGAGATAGAGAGTGTCAGAGAGTGATAGTGAGTGTCTACGAGTGTCTGAGAGTGATAGAGAGTGTCAGAGAGTGTCAGAGAGTATTAGAGAGTGTCAGAGAGTGTGAGAGAGTGTGAGAGAGTGTCAGAGAGTGATAGTGAGTGTCAGAGAGTGATAGTGAGTACCAGCGAGTGTCAGAGAGTGTCAGAGAGTATCAGAGAGTGATAGAGAGTGTCAGAGAGTGATAGTGAGTGTCTGAGAGTGTCAGAAAGTGTCAGAGTATGTCAGAGATTGATAGAGAGTGTCAGAGAGTGATAGTGAGTATCAGAGAGTGATAGTGAGTGTCAGAGAGTGTCTGAGAGTGACAGTGAGTGTCTCTGAGTGTGAGAGTGTGTCAGAGAGTGATAGAGAGTGTCAGAGAGTGATAGAGAGTTACAGAGAGTGTCAGAGAGTGATAGAGAGTTACAGAGAGTGACACTGAGTGTCTCTGAGTGTCAGAGTGTGTCAGAGAGTGATCGAGAGTGATAGAGTGTGTCAGAGCGTGTCAGAGAGTGATAGTGATTGTCTGAGAGTGTCAGAGAGTGTCAGAGAGTGACACTGAGTGGCTGAGAGTGTCTGAGAGTGTCAGAGAGTGTCAGAGAGTGATAGAGAGTTTCAGAGAGTGTCAAAGAGTGTGAGAGAGTGTCAGAGAGTGATAGTGAGAGTGTCAGAGAGTGTCAGAGAGTGTCAGAAAGTGTCAGAGAGTGTTAGAGAGTGTTGCAGAGTGTCAGAGAAAGTCTGAGATTGATAGGGAGTGTCAGAGAGTGATAGTGACTGTCCGAGAGTGTCAGAGAGTGTCAAGGTATGTCAGAGATTGATAGAGAGTGTCAGAGAGTGATAGTGAGTGTCCGAGAGTGTCAGAGAGTGTCAGAGTATGTCAGATATTGATAGAGAGTGTCAGAGAGTGATAGAGAGTGTCAGAGAGTGATAGTGAGTGTCAGAGAGTGTCTGAGAGTGACAGTGAGTGTCTCTGAGTGTCAGAGTGTGTCAGAGAGTGATAGAGAGTGATAGAGTGTGTCAGAGAGTGTCAGAGAGTGATAGTGATTGTCTGAGAGTGTCAGAGAGTGACACTGAGTGTCTGAGAGTGTCAGAGTGTGTCAGAGAGTGATAGAGAGTGATAGAGAGTGTCAGAGAGAGTCAGAGAGTGACACTGAGTGTCTGAGAGTGTCAGAGTGTGTCAGAGAGTGACAGAGAGTGTCAGAGAGTATCAGAGAGTGATAGTGAGTGTCAGAGAGTATCAGAGAGTGATAGTGAGTGGCTGAGAGTGTCTGAGAGTGTCAGAGAGTGTCAGAGAGTGATAGAGAGTGTCAGAGAGTGTCGGAGAGTGATAGAGAGTGTCAGAGAGAGATAGAGAGTTTCAGAGAGTGTCAGAGAGTGTGAGAGAGTGTCAGACAGTGTGAGAGAGTGTCGGAGAGTGATAGTGAGTGTCAGAGAGTGACAGTGAGTGTCTGAGAGTGTCTGAGAGTGATAGAGAGTGATAGAGAGTGATAGAGAGTGTCAGAGATTGATAGAGAGTATCAGAGAGTGATAGTGTGTGTCAGAGAGTATCAGAGAGTGATAGTGAGTGTCTGAGAGTGTCAGAGAGTGTCAGAGGTTGTCAGCGGTTGTCAGAGAGTGATAGTGAGTGTATGAGAATGTCTGAGAGTGTCAGAGAGTGTCAGAGAGAGTTAGAGAGGGACAGAGAGTGTTAGAGAGAGATAGAGAGTGTCAGAGAGTGATAGCGAGTGTCAGAGAGTTTCTGAGAGTGATAGAGAGTGTCAGAGAGGGTCAGAGAGTATTAGAGAGTGTCAGAGAGTGTGAGAGAGTGTGAAAGAGTGTCAGAGAGTAATAGTGAGTGTCAGAGAGTGATAGTGAGTGTCTGAGAGTGTCAGAGAGTGTCAGAGAGTGATAGAGAGTGTCAGAGAGTGATAGTGAGTGCCAGCGAGTGTCAGAGAGTGTCAGAGAGTGTCAGAAAGTGATAGAGAGTGTCAGAGAGTGATAGAGAGTGTCAGAGAGTGATAGAGAGTGTCTGAGAGTGATAGAGACTGTCAGAGAGTGATAGTGAGTGTCAGAGAGTGTCAGACATAGATCGAGAGTGTCAGAGAGTGATAGTGAGTGTCAGAGAGTGTCAGAGCGTGTCAGAGATTGATAGAGAGTATCAGAGAGTGATAGTGAGTGTCAGAGAGTATCAGAGAGTGATAGTGAGTTTCCGAGAGTGTCAGAGAGTGTTAGAGAGAGATTGAGAGTTTCAGAGAGTGATAGCGAGTGTCAGAGAGTGTCAGAGAGTGTCAGAGATTGATAGAGAGTATCAGAGAGTGATAGTGAGTGTCAGAGAGTATCAGAGAGTGATAGTGAGTGTCCGAGAGTGTCAGAGAGTGTCAGGGAGAGTCAGAGAGTGTCAGAGAGTGTCAGAGATTGATAGAGAGTATCAGAGAGTGATAGTGTGTGTCAGAGAGTATCAGAGAGTGATAGTGAGTGTCCGAGAGTGTCAGAGAGTGTCAGGGAGAGTCAGAGAGTGTCAGAGAGTGTCAGAGAGTGTCAGACAGTGATAGAGAGTTTCAGAGACAGACAGAGAGTGTCAGAGAGTATCAGAGAGTGATAGTGAGTGTCAGAGAGTATCAGAGAGTGATAGTGAGTGGCTGAGAGTGTCTGAGAGTGTCAGAGAGTGTCAGAGAGTGATAGAGAGTGTCAGAGAGTGTCGGAGAGTGATAGAGAGTGTCAGAGAGAGATAGAGAGTTTCAGAGAGTGTCAGAGAGTGTGAGAGAGTGTCAGACAGTGTGAGAGAGTGTCGGAGAGTGATAGTGAGTGTCAGAGAGTGACAGTGAGTGTCTGAGAGTGTCTGAGAGTGATAGAGAGTGATAGAGAGTGATAGAGAGTGTCAGAGATTGATAGAGAGTATCAGAGAGTGATAGTGTGTGTCAGAGAGTATCAGAGAGTGATAGTGAGTGTCTGAGAGTGTCAGAGAGTGTCAGAGGTTGTCAGCGGTTGTCAGAGAGTGATAGTGAGTGTATGAGAATGTATGAGAATGTCTGAGAGTGTCAGAGAGTGTCAGAGAGAGTTAGAGAGGGACAGAGAGTGTTAGAGAGAGATAGAGAGTGTCAGAGAGTGATAGCGAGTGTCAGAGAGTTTCTGAGAGTGATAGAGAGTGTCAGAGAGGGTCAGAGAGTATTAGAGAGTGTCAGAGAGTGTGAGAGAGTGTGAAAGAGTGTCAGAGAGTGATAGTGAGTGTCAGAGAGTGATAGTGAGTGTCAGAGAGTATCAGAGAGTGATAGTGAGTGTCCGAGAGTGTCAGAGAGTGTCAGGGAGAGTCAGGGAGTGTCAGAGAGTGTCAGAGATTGATAGAGAGTATCAGAGAGTGATAGTGTGTGTCAGAGAGTATCAGAGAGTGATAGTGAGTGTCCGAGAGTGTCAGAGAGTGTCAGGGAGAGTCAGAGAGTGTCAGAGAGTGTCAGAGAGTGTCAGACAGTGATAGAGAGTTTCAGAGACAGACAGAGAGTTTCAGAGAATCTCAGAGAGTGATAGCGAGTGTCAGAGAGTGTCAGAGAGTGTCAGAGATTGATAGAGAGTATCAGAGAGTGATAGTGAGTGTCAGAGAGTATCAGAGAGTGATAGTGAGTGTCCGAGAGTGTCAGAGAGTGTCAGGGAGAGTCAGAGAGTGTCAGAGAGTGTCAGAGAGTGATAGAGAGTTTCAGAGACTGACAGAGAGTTTCAGAGAATCTCAGAGAGTGTGAGAGAGTGTCAGAGAGTGATAGTGAGTGTCAGAGAGTGATAGTGAGTGTCTGAGAGTGATAGAGATTGTCAGAGAGTGTGAGAGATTGTCAGAGAGTGATAGAGAGAGTCAGAGAGTGATAGTGAGTGCCAGCGAGTGTCAGAGAGTGTCAGAGAGTGTGAGAGAGTGTCAGAGAGTGATAGTGAATGTCTGAGAGTGTCAGAGAGTGATAGAGAGTGTCAGAGAGTGATAGTGAGTGTCTGAGATTGTCTGAGAGTGATAGAGATTGTCAGAGAGTGATAGAGAGAGTCAGAGAGTGATAGTGAGTGCCAGCGAGTGTCAGAGAGTGTCAGAGAGTGTGAGAGAGTGTCAGAGAGTGATAGTGAATGTCTGAGAGTGTCAGAGAGTGATAGAGAGTGTCAGAGAGTGATAGTGAGTGCCAGCGAGTGTCAGAGAGTGTCAGAGAGTATCAGAGAGTGATAGTGAGCGTCAGAGAGTATCAGAGAGTGATAGTGAGTGTCCGAGAGTGTCAGAGAGTTTCAGAGAGTGATAGACAGTGTCAGACAGTGTCAGAGAGTGATAGAGAGTGTCAGAGAAGATAGAGAGTTTCAGAGAGTGTGAGAGAGTGTCAGAGAGTGATAGTGAGTGTCAGAGAGTGATAGTGAGTGTCTGAGAGTGTCTGAGAGTGATAGAGAGTGTCTGAGAGTGATAGAGACTGTCAGAGAGTGATAGTGAGTGTCAGAGAGTGTCAGAGATAGATAGAGAGTGTCAGAAGGTGATAGTGATTGTCAGAGAGTATCAGAGAGTTGTAGTGATTGTCTGAGAGTGATAGTGAGTGTCAGAGAGTGTCAGAGAGTTACAGAGAGTGACACTGAGTGTCTCTGAGTGTCAGAGTGTGTCAGATAGTGATAGAGAGTTACAGAGAGTGTCAGAGAGTGATAGAGAGTTACAGAGAGTGACACTGAGTGTCTCTGAGTGTCAGAGTGTGTCAGAGAGTGATAGAGAGTGATAGAGTGTGTCAGAGAGTGTCAGAGAGTGATAGTGATTGTCTGAGAGTGTCAGAGAGTGTCAGAGAGTGACACTGAATGTCTGAGAGTGTCAGAGTGTGTCAGAGAGCGATAGACATTGATAGAGAGTGTCAGCGAGAGTCAGAGAGTGACACTGAGAGTCTGCGAGTGTCAGAGTGTGTCAGAGAGTGACAGAGAGTGTCAGAGCGTATCAGAGAGTGATAGTGAGTGTCAGAGAGTATCAGAGAGTGATAGT
Source organism: Heterodontus francisci (assembly GCF_036365525.1). Lineage (NCBI taxonomy): Eukaryota > Metazoa > Chordata > Chondrichthyes > Heterodontiformes > Heterodontidae > Heterodontus > Heterodontus francisci. The sequence continues at coordinate 158,832,281 of NC_090376.1, forward strand.
GAGTGGCTGAGAGTGTCTGAGAGTGTCAGAGAGTGTCAGAGAGTGATAGAGAGTTTCAGAGAGTGTCAGAGAGTGTGAGAGAGTGTCAGAGAGTGATAGTGAGAGTGTCAGAGAGTGTCAGAGAGTGTCAGAGAGTGTTAGAGAGTGTTGGAGAGTGTGAGAGAAAGTCAGAGAGTGATAGGGAGTGTCAGAGAGTGATAGTGAGTGTCCGAGAGTGTCAGAGAGTGTCAAGGTATGTCAGAGATTGATAGAGAGTGTCAGAGAGTGATAGTGAGTGTCCGAGAGTGTCAGAGAGTGTCAGAGTATGTCAGATATTGATAGAGAGTGTCAGAGAGTGATAGAGAGTGTCAGAGAGTGATAGTGAGTGTCAGAGAGTGTCTGAGAGTGACAGTGAGTGTCTCGGAGTGTCAGAGTGTGTCAGAGAGTGATAGAGAGTGATAGAGTGTGTCAGAGAGTGTCAGAGAGTGATAGTGATTGTCTGAGAGTGTCAGAGTGTGTCAGCGAGTGACAGAGAGTGTCAGAGAGTATCAGAGAGTGATAGTGAGTGTCTGAGAGTGTCTGAGAGTGATAGAGAGTGATAGAGAGTGATAGAGAGTGTCAGAGATTGATAGAGAGTATCAGAGAGTGATAGTGTGTGTCAGAGAGTATCAGAGAGTGATAGTGAGTGTCTGAGAGTGTCAGAGAGTGTCAGAGGTTGTCAGCGGTTGTCAGAGAGTGATAGTGAGTGTATGAGAATGTCTGAGAGTGTCAGAGAGTGTCAGAGAGAGTTGGAGAGGGACAGAGAGTGTTAGAGAGAGATAGAGAGTGTCAGAGAGTGATAGCGAGTGTCAGAGAGTTTCTGAGAGTGATAGAGAGTGTCAGAGAGGGTCAGAGAGTATTAGAGAGTGTCAGAGAGTGTGAGAGAGTGTCAGAGAGTGTCAGAGAGTGTCAGAGAGTGATAGTGAGTGTCTGAGAGTGTCAGAGAGTGTCAGAGAGTGATAGAGATTGTCAGAGAGTGATAGTGAGTGCCAGCGAGTGTCAGAGATTGTCAGAGAGTGTCAGAGAGTGATAGAGAGTGTCAGAGAGTGATAGTGAGTGTCTGAGAGTGTCTGAGAGAGATAGAGAGTGTCTGCGAGTGATAGAGACTGTCAGAGAGTGATAGTGAGTGTCAGAGAGTGTCAGACATAGATCGAGAGTGTCAGAGAGTGATAGTGAGTGTCAGAGAGTGTCAGAGAGTGTCAGAGATTGATAGAGAGTATCAGAGAGTGATAGTGAGTGTCAGAGAGTATCAGAGAGTGATAGTGAGTGTCCGAGAGTGTCAGAGAGTGTTACAGAGAGATAGAGAGATTCAGAGAGTGATAGCGAGTGTCAGAGAGTGTCAGAGAGTGTCAGAGATTGATAGAGAGTATCAGAGAGTGATAGTGAGTGTCAGAGAGTATCAGAGAGTGATAGTGAGTGTCCGAGAGTGTCAGAGAGTGTCAGGGAGAGTCAGAGAGTGTCAGAGAGTGTCAGAGATTGATAGAGAGTATCAGAGAGTGATAGTGTGTGTCAGAGAGTATCAGAGAGTGATAGTGAGTGTCCGAGAGTGTCAGAGAGTGTCAGGGAGAGTCAGAGAGTGTCAGAGAGTGTCAGACAGTGATAGAGAGTTTCAGAGACAGACAGAGAGTTTCAGAGAATCTCAGAGAGTGATAGCGAGTGTCAGAGAGTGTCAGAGAGTGTCAGAGATTGATAGAGAGTATCAGAGAGTGATAGTGAGTGTCAGAGAGTATCAGAGAGTGATAGTGAGTGTCCGAGAGTGTCAGAGAGTGTCAGGGAGAGTCAGAGAGTGTCAGAGAGTGATAGAGAGTTTCAGAGACAGACAGAGAGTTTCAGAGAATCTCAGAGAGTGTGAGAGAGTGTCAGAGAGTGATAGTGAGTGTCAGAGAGTGATAGTGAGTGTCTGAGAGTTATAGAGAGTGTCAGAGAGTGTGAGAGATTGTCAGAGAGAGATAGAGAGTGTCAGAGAGTGATAGTGAGTGTCTGAGAGTGTCTGAGAGTGATAGAGAGTGTCACAGAGTGATAGAGAGTGTCAGACAGTGTGAGAGAGTGTCAGAGAGTGATAGTGAGTGTCTGAGAGTGTCAGAGAGTGATATAGATTGTCAGAGAGTGATAGAGAGAGTCAGAGAGTGATAGTGAGTGCCAGCGAGTGTCAGAGAGTGTCAGAGAGTGTGAGAGAGTGTCAGAGAGAGATAGTGAGTGTCTGAGAGTGTCAGAGAGTGATAGAGAGTGTCAGAGAGTGATAGTGAGTGCCAGCGAGTGTCAGAGAGTGTCAGAGAGTATCAGAGAGTGATAGTGAGCGTCAGAGAGTATCAGAGAGTGATAGTGAGTGTCCGAGATTGTCAGAGAGTGTCAGAGAGTGTCAGAGAGTGATAGACAGTGTCAGAGAGAGATAGAGAGTGTCAGAGAAGATAGAGAGTTTCAGAGAGTGTGAGAGAGTGTCAGAGAGTGATAGTGAGTGTCAGAGAGTGATAGTGAGTGTCTGAGAGTGTCTGAGAGTGATAGAGAGTGTCTGAGAGTGATAGAGACTGTCAGAGAGTGATAGTGAGTGTCAGAGAGTGTCAGAGATAGATAGAGAGTGTCAGAGAGTGATAGTGAGTTTCAGAGCGTATCAGAGAGTTGTAGTGATTGTCTGAGAGTGATAGTGAGTGTCAGAGAGTGTCAGAGAGTGTCAGAGAGTGATAGTGAGAGTGTCAGAGAGTGTCAGAGAGTGTTATAGAGTGTTAGAGTGTGTCAGAGAGTGTCAGAGAGTGATAGGGTGTGTCAGAGAGTGATAGTGAGTGTCCGAGAGTGTCAGAGAGTGTCAGAGATTGTCAGAAAGTGTCAGAGAATGATAGAGAGTGTCAGAGAGAGATAGAGAGTTTCAGAGAGTGTCAGAATGTGTGAGAGAGTGTCAGAGAGTGATAGTGAGTGTCAGAGAGTGATAGTGAGTGTCTGAGAGTGATAGAGAGTGTCAGAGAGTGATAGTGAGTGTCTGAGAGTGTCTGAGAGTGATAGAGAGTGTCACAGAGTGATAGAGAGTGTCAGAGAGTGAGAGAGAGTGTCAGAGAGTGATAGTGAGTGCCTGAGAGTGTCAGAGAGTGATAGAGATTGTCAGAGAGTGATAGAGAGAGTCAGAGAGTGATAGTGATTGCCAGCGAATGTCAGAGAGTGTCAGAGACTGTGAGAGAGTGTCAGAGAGTGATAGTGAGCGTCTGAGAGTGTCAGAGAGTGATAGAGAGTGTCAGAGAGTGATAGTGAGTGTCAGAGAGTGATAGTGAGTGCCAGCGAGTGTCAGAGAGTGTCAGAGAGTGTCAGAGAGTGTCAGAGAGTGATAGAGAGTGTCAGAGAGTGATATTGAGTGTCAGAGAGTATCAGAGAGTGATAGTGAGCGTCAGAGAGTATCAGAGAGTGATAGTGAGTGTCTGAGAGTGTCAGAGAGTGTCAGAGAGTGATAGAGAGTGTCAGACAGTGTCAGAGAGTGATAGAGAATGTCAGAGAGATAGAGAGTTTCAGAGAGTGTGAGAGAGTGTCAGAGAGTGATAGTGAGTGTCAGAGAGTGATAGTGAGTGTCTGAGAGTGTCTGAGAGTGATAGAGAGTGTCTGAGAGTGATAGAGACTGTCAGAGAGTGATAGTGAGTGTCAGAGAGTGTCGGAGATAGATAGAGAGTGTCAGAGAGTGATAGTGAGTGTCAGAGAGTATCAGAGAGTTGTAGTGAGTGTCTGAGAGTGATAGTGAGTGTCAGAGAGTGTCAGAGAGTGTCAGAGAGTGTCAGAGAGTGATAGAGAGTGTCAGAGAGAGATAGAGAGTTTCAGAGAGTGTGAGAGAGTGTCAGAGAGTGATAGTGAGTGTCCGAGAGTGTCAGAGAGTGTCAGTGTATGTCAGAGATTGATAGAGAGTGTCAGAGAGTGATAGAGTGTATCAGAGAGTGTCAGAGAGTGATAGTGATTGTCTGAGAGTGTCAGAGAGTGTCAGAGGGTGACACTGAGTGTCTGAGAGTGTCAGAGTGTTTCACAGAGTGATAGAGAGTGATAGAGAGTGTCAGAGAGAGTCAGAGAGTGTTAGAGAGGGACAGAGAGTGTCAGAGAGAGATAGAGAGTGTCAGAGAGTGATAGTGAGTGTCAGAGAGTGTCAGAGAGTGTCAGAGATTGATAGAGAGTGTCAGAGAGTGATAGTGAGTGTCAGAGAGTATCAGAGAGTGATGGTGAGTGTCCGAGAGTGTCAGAGAGTGTCAGGGAGAGTCAGAGAGTGTCAGAGAGTGTCAGAGAGTGTCAGAAAGTGGTAGAGAGTTTCAGAGTGTGATATAGAGTGTCAGAGAGTTATCGAGACTGTCAGAGAGTGATAGTGAGAGTCAGAGAGTATCAGAGAGTGATAGTGTCAGAGAGTGTCAGAGAGTGTCAGAGAGTGATAGTGAGTGTATGAGAGTGTCAGAGAGTGTCAGAGAGTGATAGTGAGTGTCCGAGAGTGTCTGAGAATGTCAGAGAGTGTCAGAGCGTGATTGAGAGTGTCAGAGAGTGTCAGAGAGTGATAGTGAGTGACAGAGAGTGTCAGAGAGTGTCAGAGAGTGTCCGAGAGAGTCAGAGAGTGTCAGAGTGTGAAAGTGAGTGTCGGAGAGTGTCGGAGAGTGATAGAGAGTGTCAGAGAGTGATAGAGAGTGTCAGAAATTTTTAGTGAGTGTCAGAGAGTGTCAGAGAGTGATAGTGAGTGTCCGAGAGTGTCTGAGAATGTCAGAGAGGGTCAGAGAGTGAAGAGAGTGTCAGAGAGTGTCAGAGAGTGATAGTGAGTGTCAGAGAGTGTCCGAGAGTGTCAGAGAGTGTCAGAGAGTGTCAGAGAGTGATAGTGAGTGTCAGAGAGTGTCAGAGGGTGATAGTGATTGTCTGAGAGTTTCAGAGAGTGTCAGAGAGAGTCAGAGAGTGATAGAGATTGTCAGAGAGTGTCAGAGAGTGATAGTGATTGTCTGAGAGTGTCAGAGAGTGATAGTAAGTGTCTGAGAGTGTCAGAGAGTGATAGAGAGTGTCAGAGAGTGATAGTGAGTGTCAGAGAGTGTCATAGAGTGATAGAGAGTGCCAGAGAGTGTCAGAGAGTGTCAGAGAGTGTCAGAGAGTGATGGTGAGTGTCAGAGTGTTATACTGAGTGTCAGAGAGAATCAGAGAGTGATAGTGAGTGTCAGAGAGTGATAGTGAGTGTCTGAGAGTTTCAGAGAGTGTCAGAGAGTGTCAGAGAGTGATAGAGATTGTCAGAGAGTGTCAGAGAGTGATAGTGTTTGTCTGAGAGTGTCAGAGAGTGATAGTAAGTGTCTGAGAGTGTCAGAGTGTGTCAGAGAGTGTCAGAGAGTGATAGAGATTGTCAGAGAGTGTCAGAGAGTGATAGTGATTGTCTGAGAGTGTCAGAGAGTGATAGTAAGTGTCTGAGAGTGTCAGAGAGTGATAGAGAGTGTCAGAGAGTGATAGTGAGTGTCAGAGAGTGTCATAGAGTGATAGAGAGTGCCAGAGAGTGTCAGAGAGTGTCAGAGAGTGTCAGAGAGTGATGGTGAGTGTCAGAGTGTTATACTGAGTGTCAGAGAGAATCAGAGAGTGATAGTGAGTGTCAGAGAGTGATAGTGAGTGTCTGAGAGTGATAGAGAGTGTCAGAGAGTGTGAGAGATTGTCAGAGAGTGATAGAGAGTGTCAGAGAGTGATAGTGAGTGTCTGAGAGTGTCTGAGAGTGATACAGAGTGTCTGAGAGTGATCGAGTCTGTCAGAGAGTGATAGTGAGTGTCAGAGAGTGTCAGAGATAGATAGAGATTGTCAGAGAGTGATAGTGAGTGTCAGAGAGTATCAGAGAGTTGTAGTGAGTGTCTGAGAGTGATAGTGAGTGTCAGAGAGTGTCAGAGAGTGTCAGAGAGTGATAGAGAGTGTCAGAGAGAGATAGTGAGTGCCAGCGAGAGTCAGAGAGTGTCAGAGAGTGTCAGAGAGTGATAGAGAGTGTCAGAGAGTGATATTGACTGTCAGAGAGTATCAGAGAGTGATAGTGAGCGTCAGAGAGTATCAGAGAGTGATAGTGAGTGTCTGAGAGTGTCAGAGAGTGTCAGAGAGTGATAGAGGGTGTCAGACAGTGTCAGAGAGTGATAGAGAGTGTCAGAGAGAGATAGAGAGTTTCAGAGAGTGTGAGAGAGTGTCAGAGAGTGAAAGTGAGTGTCAGAGAGTGATAGTGAGTGTCTGAGAGTGTCTGAGAGTGATAGAGAGTGTCTGAGAGTGATAGAGACTGTCAGAGAGTGATAGTGAGTGTCAGAGAGTGTCGGAGATAGATAGAGAGTGTCAGAGAGTGATAGTGAGTGTCAGAGAGTATCAGAGAGTTGTAGTGAGTGTCTGAGAGTGATAGTGAGTGTCAGAGAGTGTCAGAGAGTGTCAGAGAGTGATAGAGTGTGTCAGAGAGAGATAGAGAGTTTCAGAGAGTGTCAGAGAGTGTCAGAGAGTGATAGTGAGTGTCAGAGATTGATAGTGAGTGTCTGAGAGTGTCTGAGAGTGATAGAGAGTGTCTGAGAGTGATAGAGACTGTCAGAGAGTGATAGTGAGTGTCAGAGAGTGTCAGAGATAGATAGAGAGTGTCAGAGAGTGATAGTGAGTGTCAGAGAGTATCAGAGAGTTGTAGTGAGTGTCTGAGAGTGATAGTGAGTGTCAGAGAGTGTCAGAGGTTGTCAGAGAGTGATAGTGAGAGTGTCAGAGAGTGTCAGAGAGTGTCAGAGAGTGTTAGAGTGTGTTAGAGTGTGTCAGAGAGTGTAAGAGAGTGTCAGAGAGTGATAGGGAGTGTCAGAGAGTTATAGTGAGTGTCCGAGAGTGTCAGAGAGTGTCAGAGTATGTCAGAGATTGATAGAGAGAGTCAGAGAGTGATAGAGTGTGTAAGAGAGTGTCAGAGAGTGATAGTGATTGTCTGAGAGTGTCAGAGAGTGTCAGAGGGTGACACTGAGTGTCTGAGAGTGTCAGAGTGTGTCACAGAGTGATAGAGAGTGATAGAGAGTGTCAGAGAGAGTCAGAGAGTGTTAGAGAGGGACAGAGAGTGTCAGAGAGAGATAGAGAGTGTCAGAGAGTGATAGTGAGTGTCAGAGAGTGTCAGAGAGTGTCAGAGATTGATAGAGAGTGTCAGAGAGTGATAGTGAGTGTCAGAGAGTATCAGAGAGTGATGGTGAGTGTCCGAGAGTGTCAGAGAGTGTCAGGGAGAGTCAGAGAGTGTCAGAGAGTGTCAGAGAGTGTCAGAAAGAGGTAGAGAGTTTCAGAGAGTGATATAGAGTGTCAGAGAGTTATCGAGACTGTCAGAGAGTGATAGTGAGAGTCAGAGAGTATCAGAGAGTGATA